>NC_091636.1:33947625-36447625 GCF_027580195.1 Bos mutus | reverse complement strand
CTGTAAAGGGCCAAGTAGTAAATATTTTAGTCTCTGTGGGCCATAGAGTCTGTTTCAGTGACTCTGTAACTGAGGCACTAAAGCAGGCATAAACAATATGTAAATGAATAAGCATGACTGTTTTCCAATAAAACTTTACTTATGGGTATTAACATTTGAAATTTCATGTAATTGTCTTGTGTCACAAAATATTACTGTTCTTTCATTTTTTTCCCCCCAGCCATTTAAAAATGCAAAAGCATTCCTAGTTTGCCAGTTGACCATTTGCCCTGGGGACCATAGTTTGCCATGGACTAAAGCAAAGAGTCTTGAATTTGTTTTAATCTTGTTTCTTTTTGTTTTTTCACACAAGACTAATTCTCTCAAAATCCTAGTTTCTATATTTGTAAAATGAGAGATAATAGTAATTGCGCTATTTCCTTTCAGGATTGTTGGCAAGATTGAACGAGGTCATGGATACAAAAGAATTTTGAAGAAAGTGATGTGCCACACTGATATAAAATATTGACTATGTTGTGATTTGTATCAAGAGTGCATTTGGTTACCAGTAGCTGAGAGCTGGATTAACAGTGGCTGCAACCATGAAGACATTTAGCATTCATTTTCTTGGATATGCGAGGCCCCAGGATTGGTGCTCTGACTCCACGACATCACTTGAGACCTGATGTTTGTGCTCTGGATTCTGGTATTCATGTGTCAGTAGTACCTCCTTTCATAGCGCAGGACTCCAAAAGTCATGTTCTCACAGGACAGTGTCCCAAAACAGGACAGTGTCCAAACAAGAAGGATGAAGGGAATGGAGAGAAAGGGCATCTCTTTCCAGCCCTTTCTGCTTTTATCAAGGAGGAGCATCTTGGCTGAGACTCCCCTAGCAGCCTTCCCTTCACGCCCCAGAGTTGGCTCACAGGTCCACCCTAGCCCAGCCTCTAGCGAAGGAAAGGAGGACTGCTGTGCTCAGCTTGTAGACCAACCATGAAGCCGGTCTCTGGGATCGGGCATAGTGCTGCCTGCACTCACAGGGTTGATCACATTAGTCTCTTCCTTGCTACAAGTCGTGTGGCTGGCATCAGGTTCAGGGAATAGCTGATGAGCTCATTTCCTAAGAACACTCAGATGAATCCTCCACATGCCATGCAAGCTGTCCTCGTAGGCATCTGTAGATGGACACCTACATTGTAGTTGGGCAGCAAGGTCAGGTCTGAGTGGAGGATGGACTCTCCACCTCACTAACCTGAGACAGAGTAGGAGGGAGGAACTCAGGGTTGTCTTCTGGGACATACTAGGGAGAACCAGTTTAATCTTCATCTAGTAAATATTATGATAAAGTGCTCCCAGTCATCCTTTTGAGGAATCTCTTCATTGTAAAATCCAGTGCTGGAGGTGTGTCTCATTTTCAGAAAGCTCAGATTAAAAATCTAGACTCAAAGTACACACATCAGGGGTCAGATAACCTAAAGTTTAAAATAGTCTAGAATTTACCTTAAAATTCCTTTAAAGAGTGAAACACTTTGGTGCACTTTAAATGATTTCATTGGTAAAAATTTGATTTCCGCATAATTAATATATGGGTGTACACATACACACACATCGCTAATGCCTTGCACTGGGATAGATAGAATTATTAATTGATTGAAAAAGCACGAGAAGAAAATCATCACTTATGTGAACTAAATTAAATGTCTTAGGGTTTCAGGGTAACCAGAGCAACAAATGATGTCTCCCAAGGAAGTAAATGCCTACTCTGAAAAGAATTATACACTTTGTTCATCCACTTTGTTCATACAGGTCAGATCTCATTACAATGCAGAGATTCCTACATTGTGTGGGAGGTTGAACCACAGGTTCCCTCAGAACTCTGGTTCTTTCATTCTGTGAGTACCGTTTGACCTTGAAGGTTTCTTCTTTTCTTAAATATGGCAGTTCTGTGATTACAGCAGAAACCTCTTTATGATGAAGTTCAAAGCTCATAGCCTGCTTTGGTTGTTCACTTTTTTCCCTTTCATTTCTCACATGCTCCCTGTTTTCACGGAGTTTACAGCCTGGATGAGGATATCGACATTAAACATCTACTTGATTGTACTGACAGTGCCTAACTCCATATAGATTAGCGCTCTGAAGAAAGGAACAGTGCACTGTGAAAGGAGAGCAAAGGGATCTGACCTTGACTGGGGAATCAGGGAAGGCTTCTTGGAGGGAGCAATGTTTGAGAGGAGAACTGACATGTACATAGGGGTTAATTAGGTGAAAGAGAGTGGGATGGAAAAGGCATTCCTGACGTTGGTACAGCGTGTGTATTTACCGGTCTATCTGTCCAGTCTGACCATCCACCCAGCCATCTACTTACCTGTTCAACTACCTATCCACCCACCTACCCATCCACCCATCTGCTTACACATTTACCCATCCATTTATCCTGTTTTCCCAAACAGTATGGTAATGCAAACAGGTGGAAATTAGCTGCTTTCTAAGTCTGTAAGTCTGTTTTGGGAGATCAGAGGAGTGTTTTTAAAAAATCCTCAGAGAACACTAGGAGGTTATTTTAAGTAACAATAGGCCGTGATACAATTTCAGCCCTTCCTCTTGCTCTTGCTGGAATGGGATTTGCACGCATGTGTGAACACCCAGAGGGAGCTCTCCTGGGGTATCAACTGTGCTCTAACCACCCCCCACCCACAGAATGAAGAGGGTAAAACCCATGTGCCAGAAGCCTGCTTCTGCTTCCCTGGGAACTGTAATTTGCAGTGAAAGATTGAAGTGAAATCCTGCATTAACAGGGAGAATTGATCTAATTTTTACAAGGAATTACTTTTCCGTACCAGAAAGGATCTGCCAAAAAGCAATATTCAATATTAAAAAATGAGAATTAAATTGGTATCTATTTTACATAAAGAAACTTTAAGAATAGTTGCTTGAAATCAGGGGTAGTTTGTGGGCTTGCTTTTAGTGATTAGCAGATTATCCATTTACAGCTGTTGTCAGTTAACCGTAAGTGTTCTACTGAGTTTACAGAACTTTGGCATTAAATTTATACCTGAAGTGAGCTTAGAGATTCAATGTAACGTTCATTTTATACAAGAAATTGAAAGCCAGATAGGTTAAGTGACTTTTTCAAGCCATTAAAAAATTTATGCCTCAACTCATTTCATTCCCCAGGCTTGTGTGCCAGGAGAGGGCAGGCAGGACCTTGGGTCTTCTAAATCCTGGTTCAGCGTGAGGAGCTCTGAAACTGACTCGGCATTCAGATCTTTGAATTGCTTAACTTCTTAACTTTAAAAATTGCTTAACTTCCCTACGTCTCAGTTTCTTCATCTATATAAGGGGATAATTATTGTATCTACCTCATTGTGCTCGCTTCAGCAGGACATATACTAAAATTGGAACAATACAGAGAAGATTAGCATGGCCCCTGCACAAGGATGATGTGCAAATTCATGAAGTGTACCATATTTTTGGGCTTCCCAGGTGGCTCGGTGATAAGGAATCTGCATGCAATGCAGGAGACCCAGGTTCGATCCTTGGGTTGGGAAGATCCCCTGGCGAAGGGAATGGCAACCCACACCAGTATTCTTGACTGGAGAATTCCATGGACAGAAGAGCCTGGAGGGCTGCAGTCCATGGGGTCTCAAAAAGTCAGACACGACTGAGTGATTAATACTTTCACTTCACTTTCAAAGGTTAAAATGCCTGAGAAGAGTCAAGTCTGTAATAAATGCTCAGTGAACGCTTTGCCAACAGAAAAAGGACTGAAGTGACCATGGGTTGGTTCTCAGTGGGGCTTCAAGATGCGAGGCAAGCCTTCTCTGCTTTCTGGTGCCCCTGGACTCTACCGTGAGAAAACCCTGTCCTGGGCAGTCCATCATCCCAGAGAAAGGAAACCGATGGAGTGAATTTGAGCTATTATGACTCGTCACCATGCCCAATCTTCTACAAGACTTTTTTAGGCATCTGCATTTAAGTATGTACCTAGGAGTGGACTTACATTAAAAGCAGCCTAACAGCTTTCCAAAGTGGTTGCACCATTTTATACTCTTACTAGCAATGAAGGAGACTTCAGTTGACCTGCATCCTCACCAACTCTTGATATTGGGAGTCTTTAATTGTAGCCTTTCTGGGGGGAGGGGGGAATGTGATGGTACCTCATTGTTGCTAGCCTACTGAGCTGAGAAGAGTTTCTGGCTTGTTTAAGAACTACTACTACTAACTCTTGAGTCCTCTGTTTCACCCTCAAGGATGGAGTTCAGAAAGTCTGGTGAAGCCCAGACCTTTGTCACTCAGCCTTGCTCATGGGTACTCACTGGTTATTGGCCAGACCAAGCAGCACACACCCCTAGAAATGCTCAGCTAGTTCACTGGATGGTTGTGAACCTTCCAGGTAGCCACACTACTTAAATGCCAAAGCTCCTTCTAAGTAGCATGTGTATATGTGAGTGTAGGTCTTTTCTATACCTTCTGTGTATTTAATGAACCGAAAAAATTCACACTTTTTGGTGGATGAAATCACACTGCATGTGTGTAGCTCACAGATGAGGAGTCTGCTCAGTGTTCTGCAGGGGTGGGGTGAGGTGGGGAGCACAGGTTGCTCCGGTGGCCACTGCAGGGAGCTTTCTAAACCATCTTCCTCTGCCTCTGCTCCCCTTTCTACCTGAACCGTCCATTTTCACCATCCCCCTTCCTTCTCTCTCCTCCCTTCCTCTCTCTTTTCTCCTCTTTTCCTTTCAGCAACTGAACAAGAGTTGAACAAAACATCTGATCACAAATTTGCAATCAGCAGAAAAACCCAAACACCTGAAATGTCATGTGTATGCCCTAATCCCTTCTGAATTTGATACAGACCTGCTTTAGTTCATAGATAATTTTAATGGGTATTATTGAGTTCTATTTTGTCCTGTTATTACTTCATGTTGTTTTTTCCATACTTCTAGATAAGCCTCGTAATTGTGATTCCGAATGTCAGTAGTCAATCATATGCATTCAGCAGCTTGCTGAGCTACTTCATCTAGTAGCTACACAATATTCCAGCATATGGATATTGCAAAATTTATTGGATCAATCCTCTTTTATTGGACATTTGTGTTACTTTCAGTTTGGAGCATTAATGATAATGCTACAGAAAATATATTTTTACCTGATATTTATCTGCCTTTCTGCTTATTTCCTAAGGAGTAATTTCTAGACATAGAAATGCAGTCAAAGGGCAATGAACCACTTAAAATGTTCTTTCCACATACAATAAATAATATTCCAGAAAGACCCAACCAACTTTGTTACTAAAATTAATATATGAGAATGCCTATTTCATAGCAAATGAACACTTTAAAAAAATCTTATAATTAAAACAAAAATCTTCTTTTTAAATTACAAAGCAACACCCATCTGCTACCAAAACCTCAGTCTTACAGAAGTGCATGATTATTTATTTAATATTAGTCTGAAGGTTGAAATATGTTTGGGGAAATACTCTCTGCTTTGCAGGATATTATAGGCAGTGGTAGATTGCTGTTAAATTGGAACTAGGGTTAGGTCAATGATGGTGGGTAAGATCTCCTAGTGTGTCTTTCTCAAAGGTAGTCAGTTACTGGCTTCTACTTCCTTTTTTCCTCCTGTCTTTGTGGTCAAGAGTGCTGTTCCCCAAATCTTTCTGGCTCTGTGACTTCCTGGCACATGGTAGGGTTTCACATGCTGGCCCCCTTGTAGTTGAGTGGCTGTGCTTGGGTCACATGACTAGCTCTGGGCTGTAAGATGCACACGGAGGTGATGTGTGTCACCACCAGCCCAAGTGTGTCATTGCTGGTGTGAGGCCAAGCAGACCTTTCCCCTGCCACATACCTGGCTACAGATGATGGGGGTGTAGTGGAGTGAGAAAGATGCCTTTGAGATTTTGGTAGTATTGCTGTTGCTGCTGCTGCTGCTAAGTCACTTCAGTCGTGTCCAACCCTGTGTGACCCCATAGATGGCAGCCCACCAGGCTCCTCTGTCCCTGGGATTCTCCAGGCAAGAACACTGGAGTGGGTTGCCGTTTCCTTCTCCAGTGCATGAAAGTGAAAAGTGAAAGTGAAGTTACTCAGTTGTATCCGACTCTTAGTGATCCCATGGACTGTAGTCTACCAGGCTTCTCTGTCCATGGGATTCTCTAGGCAAGAATACTGGAGTGGGTTGCCATTGCCTTACCACAGCATAAACTGGAGTGTTCATAAACTTTATGAACATAAAGCCTGTTTCAATGCAATACCTTCTGCTCCCTCTCTTCCTCCTGACTTTTATGAGTAATTCATCCATATCCATCATGCAGTCATAAGGCCTTTGCCATGAGCCTAAGGCTTGGGAGTCCATAGAAATGGATTTGAATCTCATATGTTGCAGAATTGTCATAAAATGTTTGTATATAATTACTACTTAATTAAAAAGAAACCCTATCCCAGAGCAAGTAAACCAAAAAGAGGGCTTCCCTGGTGGCTGAGGGTTAAAGAATCCACCTGCCAATGCAAGAGATATGGGAGACATGGGTTTGATTCCTGGGTCAGAAAGATCCATTGGAGGAGGAAATGGCAACCCACTCCAGTATTCTTGCCTGGGACATTCCAAGGACAGAGGAGCCTGGCGGGCTACGGTCCATGCGGTTACAAAGAGTCAGACACAATTGAGGGACTAAATAACAACAAAACCAAAAATAAGCACCTTTGTTTACTGAGGTTCAAGAACAAATGGACTGAATGTTGCAGGATTTGAAGGCAGTAGGAAGGGAAGCGATATTGATGACCAGCTGAGAGAGAGATGGAAGCCTGACCAGTAGGTATCATAGAAGCATCAGTGTCATCTGTAGCTTTAAGCTCCCCAAGGTAATACAAAAAGGCTAAGCCCTTTATTCGGAGAAGGCAATGGCACCCCACTCCAGTACTCTTGCCTGGAAAATCCCATGGACGGAGGAGCCTGGAAGGCTGCAGTCCATGGGGTCGCTAGGAGTCGGACACGACTGAGCGACTTCACTTTCACTTTTCACTTTCATGCATTGGAGAAGGAAATGGCAACCCACTCCAGTGTTCTTGCCTGGAGAACCCCAGGGATGGGGGAGCCTGGTGGGCTGCTGTCTATGGGGTCGAACAGAGTCGGATACGACTGAAGTGACTTAGCATAGCAAGCCCTTTATTACTTAAGAGCCTGCCCGAAGAGTTTTATGCCTTGTGCACAGATAGGCTGTGTGTGTGTGTGAGTGAAACTGTGAAGAAACCACATGCGCAGTGGAAAATAATGCCCCTTTTAAACAAGCTGAGCAGGGCTTGATACAAGGCAGTGTGGTCTTGCTCCTCTGTTTACACAGGAAGCCTTTCATGCAGGCATGATATATGGAGGATTTAAGCCATTGAGATCCTTTATGCTAACAGACCATTCATCTTGGATTTTCCAGGTTTCTAGGTTGTCTTCGAGGAGTACACCATTGGCTCTGAAACTGGCTGATGTGTGGACAGATACATTACAAGTCCCTAAATTATCAAGTTGCAGGAACTTGTCATTATAAGGCTCTAATGGCACCCAGCTCTGCTCCAGCCTCCCTCCGACCCGAGACATTGTCACATGGACAGTGTCAGAGCTCTTTTGCTTTCGGATGTCATAGCTTCAGTTCCTTCTTAGCATCAACGTTTTCTTCTTCTTTTTAGAATATTTGTTTGTTTCTTTGGTTGTGTTGGGTCTTAGGTGCAGCCCCTGGGATTTTTGTTCTGGGTGTGTGCTTGCACGCTAAGCTGCTTTAGTTGTGTCCAACTCTTTGCAACCCATAGACTATAGCCTGCCAGGCTCCTCTGTCCAGGGATTCTCCAGGAAAGAATACTGGAGTGAGTTGTCATTTCCTTCTCCAGGGGATCATCCCGACCCAGGAATCGAACCAGGGTCTCCTGCATTGCAGGCAGATTCTTTACTGACTGAGCCACCAGGGCATCCCATTAGTCCTCACATATTTTTTTAGTGCTAATTGTCACAGACCATTCTAGGTGCATTCTACCTAACTTTGCATTCCTCAGCTTTTTGTCAGACATGAAAATGAAGCTAAAGTTTAACTCCCAAATTATCCCCAAATAGGCAGGACCAGCAAACTAATTAGAAGAATTAAGACAGCTCTCTCCTTTTCTCTGAATATGCGTGTGGCTCTGTGTCACACACGCATATACGTGGGTTAGGGACTTTAGCTTGTGTTTTCCAAACACGTGTATATAATTTATTTATTTATTTACTTCATTCATGCATTTGCTTATTCATTCAGTGCCCATCCATCCGTTCCTTCAGTTAACTAGTATTTTTGGTAGGCCTACTGTGTGCCAGTGCAGGTAGTAGAGATACAGGAGAAAGGAGACTAGGTTCTCATTCTCATGTAGCTTTTCATTCGCAATAGACAGTGCTTTGATGTGCTTATTAAATGAATGGTTATGATTTTACAATGTTGCATTTCTAGTAGAGATTGGCAATTCAACGCATGCAAGTTAAGAGTGCAGGAGCTCAGCCCCTTTCTTCCCTCTTCCTGGCTTCACAAATACTCTTTTCAGCAAAGATGCCTTCCCAGACATTTCATTACATGTTTGAAATATTTATACACATAAGTGGGGAAAATGAATTAAAACTGTGAACTCTATGTGGCACTCAAGTCAAAATAGGAAGTTAAGTTGTTCAGCTGTGCATTTTGACTGCTTCCCATTAGGAAGCCCCTTTCAAGAAAAAAACCTTCCCGGAGCAACACACTTCAAAGGGGTTCCCCCGTAATGCTGTTTAAAATGTGTTAATTGAATCTAATTGCAAACAGCTGCCCAGTTTAGCCACAGTTTGCATTGGCTTTCACCCACTCTAGATCTAGGTCATCTTTTTGGTTACTTATATTCATATTGGGATCTTAATATATTTGTTGTAATCTCAGAATGTGTCGCCATTCAAAGGATTATGAGATAATAAATAAAAACATGGAGACAACATATTTGTCAAGCCCTGAGGTCACTGCCAAGTACAGAAGTATTTGAGAGCAGATGCCCTCTTTGATACACTGTGTAGGGTCATGATACCTCCCTTGAACACATGGGAAATCTTCCAGCCACAGTGACAATAAAAACTCCATGGTGTTTGCTGGCTTTTGTATGTGGGTAGAAATGCTGAGTGATCTTTTACAGTCTGTTCTCCACCACTTAATTATTGAATTTTAATGCCTTTGTAGGAAGCAGGGAAAAATAATAAATATTTATTATTTTATAGGTGAAGTTGCTGTTGTCATTTTTCAAGAAGTGCTTGTGGTAGCAACTTGCTGGTTAAATGTGAAAAGGTGGTTTTCAAAATGTTTAACAAATAGTAAGGCAGTCCTGGGGGCTTCCTAGCTGGCTCAGCAGTAAAGAATCTGCCTGCAATGCTGGAGACGCTGGAGATGTGGGTTCAATCCCTGGGTTGGGAAGATCCCCTGGAGAAGGGCATGCAACCCACTCTAGTATTCTTGCCTGGAGAATCCCACGGACAGAGGAGCCTGGTGAGCTACAGTCCAGGGGGTCGCAAAGAGAAGGACACGACTAAGGGATTAACACACACATAAGGCATGAACACTGAGCAATTAAACACTTGCTGGTCATAGTAACTGGCGTGGCTATACTCATACATACTTGTGTAGCAACCAAAGGATTCCTTTTCCACAAGTTAGTACTGAGGGTAACTGGAACTGATTCTATTGGGATTCAGTATAGAATGTGCTGGAGAAAGAAATGGCAACCCACTCCAGTATTGCCTAGAGAATTCCATGAACAGAGGAGCCTGGTGGGCTGCCGTCTATGGGGTCACACAGAGTCGGACACGACTGAAGCGACTTAGCATGCATGCATGCATTAGAGAAGGAAATGGCAACCCACTCCAGTATTCTTGCCTGGAGAATCCCAGGGACAGAGGAGCCTGGTGGGCTGCTGTCTATGGGGTCGCAAGAGTTGGACACGACTGAAGCGACTTAGCAGCAGCAGCAGCATAGAATGTGTAACTCAGACTTATCTTGCCCTGGGAGTGAGAGAGATGGGGTATTGCTACCCACTCGAATTTGACATTGGCTGAAGGCTGCTTCTGGGCATTACTGTCCCACACTTCTGTCCTGCCATTCAAGTGGCAAAGTGGCCTCTAGTCGACTTTGCTCTTATGCAAAAAAATGCTAGAGCCAGGCATTGGAAATCAAGCTGCTGAGTATTGAAAAGCATGTGCCCAGTGGTATGGGTGGTCCACCAGCTGCACCTACTATGGGTGGTCGGTGGGCATTTGAGAATATCAGTGGGGTGGAAATGGAGATCATAAAATGTTTCACTCTCTGTTTTGGGCACATCAGTAGCAGTAGCCTTCCTGAGATTGTCTGAAACAAGTTGGTCTTCAGAATATAAGTTAAATGGGATTGAGGGATGGAGAATATAATGAAAATGATGATGACAGAGGGGTTGATGTAAGTAGCTATTACTTACCTTTGCTTCACTATATGATAGACAAAGCCCCCCCATTTTCCAGATGAGGGACCTGAGGCTCAGAGATGTCCAGTAAATTGTATGAGGACACTCAGGGAGAAGCATAGAAACAGAATTTGAATTCTGACTTTCCTGACTCTGTGCTACAGCTCCTGAAGGTATGGAAGGTTTAACACAGAGCCTTCCTGTTCTCTTTCCTTCCCTCCTTCCCTCGCTTCCTTCTTTTGACAGACCTTTTGGGTACTTACTATGTGCTAGATGCTGTTCTATGCACCACATGGCACAGAAACAATTTTGGTTCTTTTTGATCCAGAAGGTCCCTCCATTTCCCCTTCCCTGCCCCCACTTAGCTTTTGTGGGGCCCCAGCAAGTGTAAGAATGAAGGCTCATGTACCACATCTAAATATTTACAAGCTATAAATCAGGCTGACCGGATGTTAAATAACATATGTTCCATCCTCCTGCCTTGACAAATATACCTGCACAGAGGGCAGGTTCGAATGAAAACTTATCGGCTCCTGGGGTGCCATGCAGGAATGTCGTGGCTCAGAAAGTGAGGTTTCCCCGCCCTCGGCCTGCTGCCTGTCCCCCATCTCTTTCTTCCCCGGCAGCCCCAGTCCGTACATCCAAGCTCCATGTCTGCAAACAGCCACCCTGTGGCTGCTTCTTGGGCATAGGTGTGTGATTACTGGAGGTTCTCCCTTGAGAGAACCAGCCTGGGGAAGGCTCTGGAAGGGGGCTTGGGACGCTCAGGCAGAGACTGGTCTCTGGGACCCAAGCTGTGGTCTGGAAAAGGAGATGCAGGTTCTGAGTGGGTAGGTCTCCACGGAGCGGGGCGTGGCCAGAGGAGGACCCAGACTGTCAGGTCCAGGTCTTGGGGGAAGGGGGTGGGGTGCGGGGTGGACTCTGTTTTCTGGACCTATGAACAGCTCTGCTCTCTCTTCCAGTTTTTCTTCTAAAACTCACTTTCATGTTCTTCTTCTTTTTTTTTTTTAAAGATTTGGCCGCCTGGGGATTTTCTTTTAAAATGTAGAATTCAAATACTCTACTTCTTGAACGGGGGGGGGGGGGGGGGGGGGGGGGGGTGGGGGGGGGGGGGGGGGGGGGGGGGTGGGGGGGTGGGGAGAGGGGGCAGTCTGTTAAGGTGGACAGAGGGTAGATGTTCCTGTTAAGGAGGACAGAGGGGAGATGTTCGGGAGGAGACCTTATTGTGGAAGGAGACCTGCTCCTTGGGCCTTGACGGGTTCCACACTCAGCTGCTCCAGTCTGTAGAGGGGCCGAACAGCCACCCTGGTCCTCTGTCCTGAGATCTGATGGGTTCATCCCAGACTTTCGGGAAAGGATGCGATTTCAGCAGTATCAGCTCTTCAGCCTATTTACCTCTCTAGCCATAATGACCTGAAGCTCTGGATAAACTCCTAAAACTAGCGCATAAGCAATGCTTGCCTTTCCTGGGTCAGATTATCCTGGGGGAGTCAGATAGAATGACCTGAATGGCACATGTTCATGCTGGCATGTGTTCCTCTTTCCCCTCTGGGGGAAGATAGATAATATTTACCAGAACTAGGGTAAGAACACACACTGATGTATTCAGTAAGTGATAATAATCTTTTGCAATTAATTTTTATTGAAATACAGTTGATTTACAGTGTTGTTAGTTTATGCTGTACAGCAAAGTGGATCAGTTATATCCACCCTTTTTTAGATTCTGTTTCCATATCAGCCATTACAGAGTATTGAGTAGAATTTCTTGTGCTATATAGTAGGTTATTAGTTATCTATTGTATATATAGTAGTGTGTATATGTCAATCCCAGTCTCCCAATTTATTTCTCCCTTGCTTTCCTCCTTGGTAACTGTAAATTTGTTTTCTACATCTGTTGACTCTATTTCTGTTTTGTAAATAGGTTCATTTATGCTATTTTTTAGATTGCATGTATAGGCAATTGATAATAATCTTTATTAATTTAGCTAATTCTATATGATGTCTGTGTTTCCCCTTCAGGTGGTTATGGTCTTCTGGGCATAGGTAACTAACTACCGGTAGGTAAGCCTCTTAGAAATCGACTAAGAGACCAGGATGTGTGTGTGCTCAGTTGTCTGACTCTTTGTGACCCCATGCACTGTAGCCCACCAGGCTCCTCTGTCCACAGAATTTTCCAGGCAAGAATACTGGAGTAGGTTGCCATTTCCTTCTCCAAAGAGACTGGGATGGCAAGAGCTTATTTAATATGGCTATTTCAGTGTGGCGGCCAGCAGGGTGCTGCAGTGGGCAGGATGCTGCAGTCATACCAGGGCTCACTGGGCAAGAGTTCTGAGTGCCATGAGTAAGCCCTGCTGATGAACCCATGGGGACTGCCCAGGATGGGAAGCATAGGGAGACCTCAGGGGTCCTTGATTCCTAAGAGGGCTCTAAGGGGAGCTCAGTTCACTGGGCCCCAGCCAAGCCAAGAGAGTGCATAGCAGACCTTGATTGGCCACAGATTTCAGCATCAAAGGCCTCCCAAGGAGGACCCAGAGGACCTGGAGAGAGTTACAGGACCTGTGTGTACGAATCACGGAGACCAAGGATCTCCTTCCCGCTTTGTGCCATCAACGGGTAAGAATAAACTCTTCCTTTAGAGGTCATCTCGGAGAAGGGAAAGCTGGGGAGGAAAACTGCAAGATTGAAATACCCAGGAGCTTGTTTAATTTATTCTGTGGGTTGACATTTAATTATCTGTCTCTCCATTGTAAAGCGAAGGGCTCAGGAGAAGGATTAGATCAATTACAGCAAAATAAACTGTATTTTGTTTGTGTAGGGAAATTTTGAAATTGCTAAAACTGTCTTTGCCCTGCACTTGATCACTCATGCCTGCATGGATGAGTGAGTGTACGTGTGTGCACACACACACATACACACACATGGCACTTCTATAAAGTTTTCCCTGTACCACCTCCCCTCAAAAATCTATATTCACAGAAGCATCAGTGAGGCATACAGGATTTAACTGAGGATTTCCAAGGGGAGATGTGGTTTCATTGCACAGCCCGCAGGCTCATCATCTCCATTCAGGGCTGTATTTCATTATTTTTAAGATGCGGTTTTTTCATGTTTGGATACTTGCTATCTCTGAAACCACTTACTGCCTTACTGTGATGGTGTGCCAGAGTATAATGACAGCATTTTCATAGCAGTCCATAACATTATGGGGTGTCTTACACTGATATCTTTTAATATTTGATAAAATTCTTCTGTTTTACTGTCCTTCCTCAGCTATTCCCAGAGGTTTACCCTCTTAGGGAGTTGAGTAGAGTGGTTCAAAGTATGAATTCTATGGTTCAAAGTACAGATGATTGCTCACTAGCACCATTATTCACAAGCCAGTAACCTTGGGCAAGTTGTGGAGCCACTCTGGGCCTTTGTTTCCCCATCTGTGAAATGGGGATGGTAGTAGGGACCACTTCACTGGGTTATGTAAGTATTAAATAAGTGGATCAGGTAAAGAGATTGGAACTAGTGCTCGACAGCAGTAAATACGAGGTAAGAAGCTACTCTTACAGTTATTACCTCTTTAGGCCCCTCCCACACAGGCTCAAAGACTAACAGAGTTTTGCCAAGAAAATGCACTGGTCATAGCAAACACCCTCTTCCAACAACACAAGAGAAGACTCTACACACGGACATCACCGGATGGTCAACACCGAAATCAGATTGATTATGTTCTTTGCAGCCAAAGATGGAGAAGCTCTATATAGTCAACAAAAACAAGACCAGGAGCTGACTGTGGCTCAGATCATGAACTCCTTATTACTAAATTCAGACTTAAATTGAAGAAAGTAGGGAAAACCACTAGACCATTCAGGTATGACCTCAATCAAATCCCTTATGATTATACAGTGGAAGTGAGAAATAGATTTAAGGGCCTAGATCTGATAGAGTGCCTGACGAACTATGGAATGAGGTTCGTGACATTGCACAGGTGACAGGGATCAAGACCATCCCCATGGAAAAGAAATGCAAAAAAGCAAAATGGCTGTCTGGGGAGGCCTTCCAAATAGCTGTGAAAAGAAGAGAAGCAAAAAGCAAAGGAGAAAAGGAAAGATATAAGCATCTGAATGCAGAGTTCCAAAGAATAGCAAGAAGAGATAAGAAAGCCTTCCCTCAGCAATCAATGCAAAGAAATAGGGGAAAACAACAGAATGGGAAAGACTAGAGATCTCTTCAAGAAAATTAGAGATACCAAGGGAACATTTCATGCAAAGATGTCGATAAAGGACAGAAATGGTAAGGACCTAACAGAAGCAGAAGATATCAAGAAGAAGTGGCAAGAATACACAGAATAACTGTACAAAAAAGATCTTCACGACCCAGATAATCACGATGGTGTGCTCACTGACCTAGAGCCAGACATCCTGGAATGTGAAGTCAAGTGGGCCCTAGAAAGCATCACTATGAATGAAGCTAGTGGAGGTGGTAGAATTCCAGTTGAGCTATTCCAAATCCTGAAAGATGATGCTGTGAAAGTGCTGCACTCAATATGCCAGCAAATTTGGAAAACTCAGCAGTGGCCACAGGACTGGAAAAGGTCAGTTTTCATTCCAATCCCAAAGAAAGGCAATGCCAAAGAATGCTCAAACTACCACACAATTGCACTCATCTCACACGCTAGTAAAGTAATGCTCAAAATTCTCCAAGCCAGGCTTCAGCAATACATGAACCGTGAACTTCCTGATGTTCAAGTTGGTTTTAGAAAAGGCAGAGGAACCAGAGATCAAATTGCCAACGTCCGCTGGATCATCGAAAAAGCAAGAGAGTTCCAGAAAAACATTTACTTCCACTTTACTGACTATGCCAAAGCCTTTGACTGTATGGATCACAATAAACTGTGGAGAATTCTGAAAGAGATGGGAATACCAGACCACCTGACCTGCCTCTTGAGAAATTTGTATGCAGGTCAGGAAGCAACAGTTAGAACTGGACATGGAACAACAGACTGGTTCCAAATAGGAAAAGGAGTACATCAAGGCTGTATATTGTCACCCTGCTTATTTAACTTATATGCAGAGTACATCATGAGAAACTCTGGACTGGAAGAAGCACCAGCTGGAATCAAGATAGCCAGGAGAAATATCAATAACCTCAGATATGCAGATGACACCACCCTTATGGCAGAAAGTGAAGAGGAACTAAAAAGCCTCTTGATGAAAGTGAAAGAGGAGAGTGAAAAAGTTGGCTTAAAGCTCAACATTCAGAAAACGAAGATCATGGCATCAGGTCCCATCACTTCATGGAAAATAGATGGGGAAACAGTAGAAACAGTGTCAGACTTTATTTTCTGGGGCTCCAAAATCACTGCACATGGTGACTGCAGCCATGAAATTAAAAGACGCTTACTCCTTGGAAGGAAAGTTATGATCAACCTAGATAGCATATTCAAAAGCAGAGACATTACTTTGCCAACAAAGGTCTGTCTAGTCGAGGCTATGGTTTTTCCTGTGGTCATGTATGGATGTGAGAGTTGGACTGTGAAGAAGGCTGAGTGCCAAAGAATTGATGCTTTTGAACTGTGGTGTTGGAGAAGATTCTTGGGAGTCCCTTGGACTGCAAGGAGATCCAACCAGTCCATTCTAAAGGAGATCAGCCCTGGGATTTCTTTGGAAGGAATGATGCTAAAGCTGAAACTCCAGTACTTTGGCCACCTCATGTGAAGAGTTGACTCATTGGAAAAGACCCTGATGCTGGGAGGGATTGGGGGCAGGAGAAGAAGGGGACGACAGAGGATGAGATGGCTGGATGGCATCACTGACTCGATGGACGTTGAGTCTGAGTGAACTCCGGGAGTTGGTGATGGACAGGGAGGCCTGGCGTGCTGCGATTCACGGGGTCGCAAACAGTTGGACACGACTGAGCGACTGAACTGAACTGAACTGAAATAACACAGGCTCAGCCTCCTGTGGCCTGATACATTTTCCTTCCTTTCTTATTTTATGAATAGTAGTTCAGTGACTACTGTTTGCTATTTGATCATCCCTTGAGTTCTTGTCTCTCCTCCCCAAGTGGCTTCATTGAATAGTTCCTCTGAACAAATCTGTTCTCTCTTTTGAGCAATAGTGAGAGATAAAGATTGCTTGATGTGGTAATTAATTTTTGTCATTGTTTTGGAGGCATCTGTGCTGGATGCAGGCTTCCCTCATAGCTCAGTTGGTAAAGAATCTGCCTGCCGTGGAGGAGACCCCAGTTTGATTCCTGGGTTGGGAAGATCCACTGGAGAAAGTATAGGCTACCCACTCCAGTATTCTTGGGCTTCCTTTGTGGCTCAGTTGGTAAAGAATCCACCTGCAATGCGGGAGACCTGGGTTCAATCCCTAGGTTGGGAAGATCGCCTGGAGAAGGGAAAGGCTACCCACTCCAGTCTTCTGGCCTGGAGGATTCCATGGGCTGTAGCCCATGGGTTCCAAAGAGTCGGGCACGACTGAGCGACTTTGACTTGTCACTTGTGCTAGGTGCAAGGGATAGTGAGGTAGGAGTTTGACAAGAGCAGAGGAGGTTTGTTGGAAAGCTTGATGGGAGTAGAGGAGGATAGGATGGGAAAAATCAGGCTGGAACCATGGAGCCAAATGGCCAATGGAAGGATCAATAGGCTATTTCTCCAGGACATCTCCTATAGCCTCTGTGTCTCACAACAGCTGTCCATGCTGCAGACCCCTAGTCACACTGGCCAGCCCATGTAGGGTGCAGGGGCTTTCCTACCCTTCAGATCCCTCTGTTGGGGCGATAGCTGCTTCTTCCCACATATAAGCCTGGTTCTAGAAGACAGGGCAGTGGATGTGAACTGGGAGATTAATTTGGGCTTAGATGAAATGTGGAGATTTAGGAATACAATTTCAGATATAAGGGCCTCAGAGGAAGACAGACAAAAAAGCCAGAGAGACACCCTAGCACATCTGGGCCCGAGGTGTGTCACAGGCCCCAATGCCTTCATCATATTTTCCATACACTTGGTGCTGGAGTTTGCGTGGCTGTGGCCCTGGTTTTCTCTTCAGTTGAAAAATAATCACTGGACAAAATAATCAGTTCTAGCAAGTGGAAAATTTCTGCTCTTGGGTTCGCACTCCCAGCTCCAGAAATCAAGCACACTAGAAGCAGAGTGTGTCTTGGCACGGGGTGACCAGGACCCCAACTGGTCAGTGCCCCACCCTGCTGGTTCATTTTGCTGGTGACCTTGTCTATGAGAACAAATAGCTTTCTAGTGGGTCACTTCTGGAACACAGTACGAGTTTTTGAATGGGGATTTAAAAAAGTATTTTTTTGGTTTTGTTTTGGGTTTAATGAGTCAATGCTCTCTCTTACATTGAGTGTTTATAACCAAACCTAAATGTGCGTAGGGTCTTGAACTGCACCCCCTCACAACTATTTCCTATTTGTTCCCAGAAAAATTCCAAGGCCAGATTTTGTTATAGCAACCAGAGGCAAATATCAAGACAGTAATGAAGAGCAAACTCAGGGAAAAGATTTCCCTCCAATGGAGCTTGAGTTTCTGTAGTGTGTCTGTTGTCTGCGTGAAGCCCTGGAAGGCAGGAGTGGATCTCTTTGGGCATCTAGTGAGTCCAGCTTTGTTGACATCCAGGACCTGTGCTTTTCCAGGAAGTGTGTCTCTCAGGTGGTGGCGCTAGTGGTAAAGAACCTGCCTGCCAGTGAAGGAGACATAAGAGACGTGGGTTAGATTTCTGGGTCGGGAAGATCCTCTGGAGGAGGACATAGCAACCCACTCCAATATTCTAGCCTGGATAATCCCATGAACAGAGGAGTCTGGAGGGCTACAGTCCATGGGGTTGCAGAGTCTGACATGGCTGAAATGACTGAGCATGTGCACAGGTGGCCAGGCCAGGTGCTGAAAGGCTGCCTTTGCCCCTCAGGCTTTGCAACCTGTTGCATGTTGATCTTTATTTTTGTATGTCCAGTTTTCAAAATTAAATATATTGAATTATTATCATTCCGTCATGCTTTTCCTCTGAGGAGTTTAATAAATAAGCCTATTGTTATTTCTTAAATTGTCCCCTCAAATACTCTTTGGAAGTATGAGTAAGCAAACAAACAGAACAATAAGACAGGAGCGTCTTCAAGGATGTGCCCTTAATGTACTTCATGCTGCTCTTTTCGTCTTTGTCCTCGTCATGATAAGGTCAGACTCCTCGTACACAGGTAAAATCATCTCTAGTTTCCCTGCAATCTAGCCTTCTTACTAAAAGCACTTTTGAATCAGTTATTTTAGGACTTGGCTGTAAGTAGCAATGTGTTGATAAATGTTTAGCAGCTAGCTCTCAGAAATAAAATTGCCTTGATCTGTAGGGTGTATATTCAAAAGCAGAGACATTACTTTGCCAACAAAGGTTCATCTAGTCAAGGCTATGGTTTTTCCTGTGGTCATGTATGGATGTGAGAGTTGGACTGTGAAGAAGGCTGAGCACCGAAGAATTGATGCTTTTGAACTGTGGTGTTGGAGAAAATTCTTGAGAGTTCCTTGGACTGCAAGGAGATCCAAGCAATCCATTCTGAAGGAGATCAGCCCTGGGATTTCTTTGGAAGGAATGATGCTAAAGCTGAAACTCCAGTACTTTGGCCACCTCATGCGAAGAGTTGACTCATTGGAAAAGACTCTGATGCTGGGAGGGATTGGGGGCAGGAGGAGAAGGGGACGACAGAGGATGAGATGGCTGGATGGCATCACTGACTCGATGGACGTGAGTCTGAGTGAACTCCGGGAGTTGGTGATGGACAGGAAGGCCTGGCGTGCTGCGGTTCATGGGGTTGCAAAGAGTTGGACATGACTGAGCGACTGATCTGATCTGATCTGTAGGGTGTACTGATTTCTGTGGTGTAAATACTCCCACAATGGCTACTTTGTAGCTATCAGAGTGACCTTATGGATGAGGAATTGGAAAGAGATATATACAATCCATTCTAGGGAGCTGGGGGAGCTGGTTGCTCCACTCCACTCATTCTGGCATTGGGCAAGGCCTCTCAGCCTTGGTACTGTCCACATTTTGGGCTGGATAATGGTTGTTGATAGCTGTCCTGTACATTTTAGGATTAGTAGAGGCATCTCTGGCTTCTACCCACTAGATGTCAAGAGCATTATACCTTCCCCTCCAGGTTGTGACAAAAATATCTCTAGACATTGCCAGATGTACCCCGAGGGGAAAATCAACCTCCAGCTCTGGGTCATTCTGCAAGGGTGGTGTTCAGAAGGTCCATCAACAGGCAATAGGAAAACAGAAGTAGAGACACAGGCATAGAGAACAAATGAATGGACACTAAGGGGAGAAAGAGGTGGTGGTGGATGAATTGGGAGATTGGGATTGACATATATACACTCTTGATATTATAAATAAAATAAATAACTAATGAGAACCTACTGTAGAGCACAGGAGACCCGACTCAGTGCTCTGTGGTGACCTAAATGGGAAGGAAATCCAAAAAAGAGGGGATATATGTATACATACAGCTGATTCACTTTGCTGTACAGCAGAAACTAATGCAATATTGTAAAGCAACTATACTCCAATAAAAATTAATTTAAAGAAACAGACAATAGGCTTTAAGCAACTGTTCTCCAGGAAACACTCTTAACATGCACCTGAAGAGGTTCTCTTGGTGTTTTAGACACAGTGTTTAAAAAAATCAGAGGAGTCTTGGAAAGAGTGATGTCATGAGGAATTAAGGCACCAAGACAAAGCATGGCCACTAGGGGAGTTAAATTCCATGGCCTGAATACTAGACAGAATAGATCATGATGAACTGCAGAGGTCCCCTCGTCCAGCCTCATCTCTGTATTAATATGAATGAGATGAGACTCAGAGGCAAGGCCTTGTCCTAGGGCACAGAGCAAGCTGTGGACATGCCTGGGTGGTGATGCTGTAGATGTGAAATGTCTCTGTGACATACTAGGGATGGGACTGACTCCAGCTTGTCGCTATGAGTGTTGTAGGCTTGACAGCGTTAGGTTTTGATAGCCATATTTTGACATCTCCCTGTCCCTGGCTTTCATCCTCTTTCCCCAGAAATATCTGCTCATGAAAACCACATTATAATGAGGGACTTCTGTTCCTGACAGAACTACTTCCATCAGTTTCAGGATTGAGTAGTTTATTCAGATATTCTACACAGAAGGGTCAAGATGCTTATCATTAAGGAACAAATGTTGAAGATTGTCACTGATTTCTCTCTCCTTCCTCCTTCATCTGCTCTGGGCCTTCTCATGGATGAGCTGTCTCAGGCTATCCCCAGATGACTTGAGAAAAGGACTTACCCGGTTGAAAAGGTAAAGCCACAAAATTCACATGATAAGGACCAGGAGAGCCCTTCCTAATTCTCACTGGTAGATGTTTTCAGTGCACAGAGGTGCTCAGTCAGAAAGGAAATACTGGCGAGGGATTATTTTCATCAGCAGAGCTCCAGGGCTTTGGAAGTTCCAGCGTAATTAGGGCAATCACATAGTAGTAAGTCAATACACTTTGAATGTCAATAAATTTGGCTTAATGAAGGGAGCAAGTCTGCTTTTATTAGGGGATTGAGTAAGGTGAAAGAAGTGCTTTGAATTATGGGTCTTTTAAAATACAATCAACATTTGAAAATAATTAAGATTTGGTGATTTTGTATAGAATCATTCATTACTCCACTCCAGAGTAGTTTTTTTTTTTTTTTTTTTAATAAGAAGAAGGACCATCTCTTGAAAAACTGTCCCACAGCCAGAGTTTGGTTGCTCATTGCTTCATGCATCTCACATGGTCCTTTGTCACACCCTCACCAGCTCCACAGCGATCACGTGGTCCAACCCTGTGGGTTTACCTTACACCAGTTCTTCAAGGCTCTCTGGGTCATGGTGGGGGTGTCAGTTGGATTTTTGCTTTCTTGTCCCAGAGGACAGTCCAGCCTCAGCAATTTTATGTAAAGGGGTCAGTTATACAGGGGTGTCAAGTGTGGGTAAGGCTAAGAGAGGGAGGTGTTTGGATTGTGAGGAGCATTTGATGTAACTCTGTGTGAGACTCCTGACTCAGTGATGTTCAGACCACACAATGAAAGGCCTCATGGGGGATTGGAAAAACGTTTTTTCTTTTTCTGACGTGGATTTTCAATTGATCTGATCTCATTGCTTTTTTATGTTGAAGCTATCTACACAGCAACTAATGACTTTCTTAAAAGGAGCTAACACTTTATTGTATAATCATTTAGAACTGTTTAGGCATACATACCGTGAACTCTTCAAAAGGCTCATTGTACATCTTACCGAATTACTGTCTAGAGGAACAGGTCATATATATACGCCTACCTATTGTATGCTGCTGCTGCTGCTAAGTTACTTCAGTTCAGTTCAGTTCCGTTCAGCCACTCAGTTATGTCTGACTCTTTGCGACCCCGTGATTCGCAGCACACCAGGCCTCCCTGTCCATCACCAACTCAAACTCATGTTCATTGAGTCGGTGATGCCATCCATCCATGTCATCCTCTGTCGTCCCCTTCTCCTCCTGCCCCCAGTCCCTCCCAGCATCAGAGTCTTTTCCAATGAGTCAACTCTTTGCATGAGGTGGCCAAAGTATTGGAGTTTCAGCTTTAGCATCATTCCTTCCAAAGAAATCCCAGGGCTGATCTCCTTCAGGATGGACTGGTTGGATCTCCTTGCAGTCCAAGGGACTCCCAAGAGTCTTCTCCAACACCACAGTTCAAAAGCATCAATTCTTCGGCGCTCAGCTTTCTTCACAGTCCAGCTCTCACATCCATACATGACCACTGGAAAAACCATAGCCTTGACTAGACGGACCTTTGTTGGCAGAGTAATGTCTCTGCTTTTGAATATGCTATCTAGGTTGATCATAACTTTCCTTCCAAGGAGTAAGTGTCTTTTAATTTCATGGCTGCAATCACCATCTGCAGTGATTTTGGAGCTCAAAAAAATAAAGTCTGACACTGTTTCCACTGTTTCCCCATCTATTTGCCGTGAAGTGATGGGAGCAGATGCTATGATCTTAGTTTTCTGAATGTTGAGCTTTAGGCCAGCTTTTTCACTCTCCTCTTTCACCTTCATCAAGAGGCTTTTTAGTTCCTCTTCACTTTCTGCCATAAGGGTGGGTGGTGTCATCTGCATATCTGAGGTTATTGATATTTCTCCTGGCAATCTTGATTCCAGCTGGTGCTTTTTCCAGTCCAGCGTTTCTCATGATGTACTCTTCGTATAAGTTAAATAAGCAGGGTGACAATATACATCCTTGACGCATTCCTTTTCCTATTTGGATCCAGTCTGTTGTTCCATGGCCAGTTCTAACTGTTGCTTCCTGACCTGCATATAGGTTTCTTAAGAGGCAGGTCAGGTGGTCTGGTATTCCCATCTCTTTCAGAATTCTCCACAGTTTATTGTGATCCACACAGTCAAAGGCTTTGGTATAGTCAATAAAGCAGAAATAGATGTTTTTCTGGAACTCTCTTGCTTTTTTGATGACCCAGCAGAAGTTGCTTCAGTCGTGTCCGACTCTGTGCAACCCCATAGACAGCAGCTCACCAGGCTCCTCTGTCCCTGGGATTCTCCAGGCAAGAATACTGGAGTGGGCTGTCATTTCCTTCTTCGTACCTACTGTATATGAGCACTTTATTACTGTAATTTAAAAGGCCAGTATGTTGGGAATAATATCTCATTATTTTTATTAGAATGTATATAATTCTAGTGAGGTTGATTATCATTTTGCATGTCAGTCTTTTAAATTAAGACTTTTTGGAGAAGTTCTAGGTTCATAACAAAATTGAGGGGAAGGTACAGAATCTTCCCAGGGGCAGGTGAAAGATTATCCACAGGTACAGAGATTATCTATCTCCCACCAGAGTGGTGTGTTTCTTACAGTTGATGAACCTACAGTGACACATCATTATCACTACAGTTTACATTAGGGCTCACTTTTGGTGTTGTGCATTCTATAGATTTAGATAAACATTCGATGACACGTGTCAATCATTATAGTATTGTATAGAATGTTTTCACTGCCCTGAAAATCCTTTAATTCTGTTTATTCATCTCTCCCTCTTCCTCCCAGTTCCTGACAACCATTATGCTTTTATGATTTTTTTGTTCTCAAAGTGGAAAAGGTAGAAGTCACGGCTTTCCATTCTAAGAAAACGTTCTGTTAACCTTCATAAGCCCTGGGAAGCAAGGGGGCAAAATTGAGAATCAAATAGAGTATTTGACCAGTTGTATTTGCCTTTGTGCTGACATCTGAGGTTTCCAGAACTTAGCACGCTACACCATTGCAACATCACCCACAGGACAAGAGCAGTGCCCAGGGATGCCAAGACATGAGTGGTATTGGTCATTGGAAGTAGCAGATTCCAAATAGCTGTCTTGCTAGACTATTCCTTCTGAAGATCTGTTCGTGTCAACTTCTTGGCTTTGTCATATGATCCTCTCTGGCTCTGCAACACAGATGTGAAAAGTGAAGGGAGCATGCCATTGAATTTCATTTCTGAAAGGGAAAATACACACTTAACTTTGGGACTTTTAAAGTAGTAATATAATTCCCCATATGTATCCATAGCCATATGTAGAAATAGACCTACAGCATGATGTGTACTTGTATTTTGCTCTTCGCTGCAAAATGGTTAAGCCTGATGGGCTGTTTCAGGCTGGGTTTGGGGGGTTGGCTGGACACAACAGCCAGAATCTGACCCTCACTTTGTGGACTGAGTGCCTTGATTTAGTCTATTTATTGACGGTGCTCAGTGTTGGGGGATCCACTCACTCCCTCTAAACTGATAAGCCTGTTTTATTCATCAGAAGAGGGCTCATAGCTAATTTTGTATCCTCTGTGCCCAGCATCTGCCAGGCATGTAATAGGTTCTTTTTTTTTAAAAAAAACTATTTTATAGTGTTGTTGAAGTATAAATGATGTAGGATCAATTACATTTTTAGTTTTCCATTTAATGAGTTTTGATACATATATTCACCCCGGAAACCATCACCATGATCAAGATAAGGAATAGATCCATCATCTCCAAAGCTCCCTTGTGTTCCGTCCTCTCCTTTTTCTGTTGTTCCCAACCATTGTTCTGCTCTCTGTCACTGTATATTTGTTTGCATTTTTGAGAATTTTATTTAAATGTAATTATACAACACATACTCCTTTTTGTGTGTGTGTGCGGGGGCGGGGGTGGTTCTGGCTATCTTCACTTGGTGTAATTATCTTGAGATTTATCAATGTAGTTCCACAGATTAATACTTTGTTCCTTTTTATTGCTGAATAGGAATCATAAAAGGTACTTAACAAATAACAGGTATTTTAAAATGAAATTTTAAACATATAATTAGGGAAAGAGTGGATAACAGGGATACCACTCTATTTCCATTGAGTAGGTTCACCTAGGAAGTCAAAATAGAAATCAGGAGATGGCATGGTAGAGGCTTTTGTTATCATTTAATATCTGTTCTCCCTTCTTTCACAGTATGGGAATAGAACTGTCTGGAATAAAGATTATATTTCCCAGCCAGTCTTTTGCACAGCTAAGTGTGGCCACATGACCAAGTTGTGACCAATATGATGTAAACAGAAGGGGTGTGTGAAACTTTTAAGAAGTTTCCTTAAAAGAAGGGGGGTTTCCCTTTCCTACTCTTCCTCCTTCCTGATGTAAACAGAAATGTCTGTGTGAAACTTTTAAGAAGTTTCCTTAAAAGAAGGGGGGTTTCCCTTTCCTACTCTTCCTCCTTCCTGCTCTCTGAAGTGTCGTCATAATGTCTGGAACTTTAGCACCCATTTTGGGTCAGAAGGGATCTTGAGAATGGAAGCCATTCATGGCAGAGCAGTAAGGTAGAAGAAGCCCGGGTCCTTGGAGACTACCTACCTCAAGACTCCATGTATGAGAGAGAAATAAACTTTGGTCTTGGTTAAGCTATTTTAAAGCCGCTTTTGTGTCTTTCTGCTTCTTGAAGCTGAAACAATCCTTGTTAACACAGTGGTAAGGATAGAGTTAGAATAAGAGAGAGTTTGATGTTGCTGAAACATCATTTCAATCATGCTAACGTGTCCATCTTCACTTGTGGGGTGTTTCTGAACAGAAACTCAACATCAGCTATTGGAATCTCTTTAGGTGAATTCTGGAAAAACCCTGACAAATGATTGTTAACAATTCTCCTTTTCTCAACCATGCAATTCACTCCCGTCTATTTGTAGCCATCATCAACATTAGACTTGTAAGAACTATAACTTATTTTACATTTATTTACAGTTAACTTGGTGGCTCATTGGTGGGATATGGGGTTAGCCTAATCTCATTAAATTTTTTTTTTAAAATCATAGTTATGGTGACTTATGTGGAAATATTTTCTATAGATGTCTGGTCTCATTTATCATGTGTGAATTCTTATGTTTAATTCCTAGTTATGTGTAGCTTGTAATTCTCTTTTTAATTTTTGAAATATTTCAAACATACAGAGGAGAACGTATGTTCAGATGTCAGATATCTGGCAAACATGACTCTGTAGAACAGTAGCTGTCAGCTTTAGTTATTTATTTAGCAGCAAAGTCCTTTTTCACAAACTGTCGTTGTATGCTCAGACTTCCCTGGTGGCTCAGATGGTAAAGCATCTGTCTACAATGCGGGAGACCTGGGTTCGATCCCTGGGTTGGGAAGATCCCCTGGAGAAGGAAATGGCAATCCACTCCAGTACTATTACCTGGAAAATCCCATGGACAGAGGAGCTTGGTAGGCTACAGTCCATGGGTTTGCAAAGAGTCAGACACGACTGAGCGACTTCACTTCACTTCACCGCTGTATACAGAGCCCCATTATATAAAATATCAGAACCCTTCTGGTTGAAGTGCAAGTGGAGGGCTTGCTGGCTCACTGGGTGAACCTTCCTCATCCCATCCCCACTGTGAGGGCTCTGGAGACGTGCTCACAGTGCGTGAAGGCCGTGTGAATGTAGCTGCAAACCTCATTTAGAGTATGGTCAAGATTGAGAAAGCAAGTTGAATATTGCTGTCTTCAGTGCCCAGATATTTAAGCCCATACGTTTAGTTCATAACGGAGCCTGTAAGACTCTCATTCAGATGGCTGTGCTCTGCTTCTGCTCACAGTTCCAGCAAGCTTTGTAGTCTGGTTTCCCAGTCCTAGAATCTAGAACAACTCAGAGGGAGAAGACAGTCAGACACAGCAGTTAGACCAAAGAGGGGCAGCTAGGATGTTTGAAAAAGATAAACACGAGGCATTGAAAACCACCTTCTGAGGTCATATAGGGTAAATGTAGTCTTCCTAATATATTCCAGTGAGTCATGAAAGCATGATTTTATATATTTTATTATGCGTATGTGTGTGTATGTATTTAGTGAGAATGGGTGTGTTGTACAGTATATAATATTGGGTTGGCCAGAAAGTTCATTTGGGTTTTTCCAAAACATCATATGGAAAGCCTGAATGAACTTTTTGGCCAACCCATTATATAGTATGTATTATACACATGCATAAAGTATTTTGCTTGGTGTTTATGATGATGACTCTGAGAAGAAAAGCCTCTCAACTCTTATTTTTCATAATTTGTTTTAGAATAAACGTGTACTTATGAAATAATTATTATATGCTAGGTACAGTTCTAGCGTTTTATGTCATAACCCTCTGTACTACTTTATGAAGTAGGGGCTATCCCCAGAGACACAGAGAAGTTAAGTTCCTTGCCCATGTCACTCAGTAAGCATGTGTTGGAGCCGGGATTCAAACCCAGGCATCCTGGCTCCAGGGCCCATCTCTTAATAGATACCATATCTTAGGAGAATTTCCCATATTTAAACAATAAAGTACAAACAGCTTGTAGCTAGCAATTTTTTCAGTTGTCTGGAAAACTCACTTATCCAAGAAGTGGGAAAATCACTTATCCTTCAATAATCCTGGGTAAATGAAAGAACAAACTGAATCGAATCTGGAACCCTGGTTCCCTAATGTCATATCTAACATACTTTCCCCTCTGCCTTGTGGCTTTCCAGGAGGGCTCCAGAGAGGGAGACTCAGCTTGAGCAGGTCTGAGTAACCAGAAAATACCCCACAGACAGACTTGGCGATGGAAGTGGAACATGTGGACCCAAACTGCCGGCAAGATGATTGCATTTTCATTTATAGTATTGTCATCTTCCTAGTGGTTCAAGAGGTGTTTTAGAGTTGCCATAAAGGCTACTGTAATTTTTAGAGGCATTTTCTTTCTGGCCTGTGTTTATATATTGTGGTGGAGGAGTCAGAAGGCTTCAAGCTTCAAAAGCGAATCCTGTTTCAAGTTATGAAAGTGCCAGGATGTGGGCTGCAGTTTAGCATGTGTTGCCTCAGGCACTGGGATTGGCCTGGCTTTCTGTCCAGCTTTGGTTGCTGTTCTTTGTGCTCTGGGATGCAGCAATTGCCTTGGCTTTTCCTGTTGTTATGCCTGTAGGTATGGACTCATTCCCACCTTTCTGGAATGAAAATTATTTCAAGGGCAACTTTCAATTGTAAAAGGTCCATACATTCTGAGGGAAACACAGAAGCATGTTTCCTTACAGGGCTGATGTCTTAATCAGTTTGTGCAAGTCGCTTTAGTCATGTCCAACTCTTTGCAACCCCGTGAACTGTAGCCCTCCAGGCTCCTCTGTCCATTGGATTCTCCAAGCAAGAATACTGGGGTGGGTTGCCATGTCCTCCTCCAGGGGATCTTTCTGACCCAGGGATCAAACTTGAGCCTCATGTCTCCTGCTTTGGCAGGCGGTTTCTTTACCACTAGCACCACCTGGGAAGTCCATTTCTTTTTCATAAGGGGCACTAATCCCCCCATAAAAGTTCTACCCTCATGACCTAATTACTTCTCAGAGGCTCCACTTCCAAATACAGTTGAATGGAGTGGGTGGTTAGGGCTTCAGTATATGATTTTTTAGGGTAAACAGACATTCAGTCCACAGCTGGAGTGCTAATTTATTATACATTTTTTCCTTCAGTGTTATTCTCATGATTGCTGTAAGCAGATGGGTCACATGCAACACATTACATACACATACACATGGTCTGTTAACCAGGCTTTAAGGCAGTTAATCTTCCTACTCTTTTGGAGAAGACAAGTCAAAATAAAGATGCTCAGCATATTTGCTAAACTCTTCAGTTCAGTTCAGTCGCTCAGTCATGTCCAACTCTTTGCGACCCCATGAATCGCAGCACGCCAGGCCTCCCTGTCCATCACCATCTCCCAGAGTTCACTCAAACTCATGTCCATTGAGTCGGTGATGCCATCCAGCCATCCCATCCTCTGTCATCCCCTTTTCCTCCTGCCCTCAATCCCTCCCAGCATCAGAGTCTTTTGCAATGAGTCAACTCTTTGCATGAGGTGGCCAAAGTATTGGAGTTTCAGCTTTAGCATCATTCCTTCCAAAGAAATCCCAGGGCTGATCTCCTTCAGAATGGACTGGTTGGATTTCCTTGCAGTCCAAGGGACTCTCAAGAAGTCTTCTCCAACACCACAGTTCAAAAGCATCAATTCTTTGGCGCTCAGCTTTCTTCACAGTCCAACTTTCACATCCATACATGACCACAGGAAAAACCATAGCCTTGACTAGACGGACCTTTATTGGCAGAGTAATGTCTCTAGATAGCTTTTCAATATGCTATCTAGGTTGGTCATAACTTTCCTTCCAAGGAATAAGTGTCTTTTAATTTCATGGCTGCAATCACCATCTGCAGTGATTTTGGAGCCCCCCAAAATAAAGTCTGACACTGTTTCCACTGTTTCCCCATCTATTTGCCATGAAGTGATGGGACCAGATGCCATGATCTTCATTTTCTGAATGTTGAGCTTTAAGCCAACTTTTTCACTCTCCTCTTTCACCTTCATCAAGAGGCTTTTTAGTTCTTCTTCACTTTCTGCTATAAGGGTGGTGTCATCTGCATATCTGAGGTTATTGATATTTCTCCTGGCAATCTTGATTCCAGCTTGTGCTTCTTCCAGCCCAGCGTTTCTCATGCTAAACTCTTAGGAAAATCAAATTCCTGATAATTTCTTAATCACACTATAGTGTTTCAGGCAATCTTATTTCATCCCCTCTTTCCCATACATGCTTGCCTGCCGAACTTCTGTTCACCTTACCCATCTTGATTTCTATGTGACCACTTTTGTGCTGTTTCCAAACATTGAACATATCTCTATTACAGAATGTATCTCAGGTAGTACTCATTATTTGTTATGTATACACTGCTTTTATTTGGATGTGAGTTTTGTGAAGGTAGGATTCATAACTTATGTATCACCATACCCTTGCACATAGTAGGTATAGTGTGCAGAATTCTAAGGTGGCCTCCAAAATCCAGCCCCCTCCCCAGCATACATGCTTCTCCTTACGTGTGGATGGAACCTTTGAATATGAAAGATGTCATACCCCTTCTAGGTTATATTATACAGCTAAGGTAAGAAGTTTGGAAAATGTAATTAAAGTTCCAAATCAGTTGATTCTGAGTTAATCAAGAGGAGGGGATAGATATAGGGTGGGCCTGTCCTAATCAGGCAAAGGCCCTTGAAGCAGGACTGGGCCATTCGTGAAGGATGAGACTCTCCTGCTGGCTTTGAAGAAGTAAGTAGTTATGTTTTAAGAATGTGGCCCTGCTTGGCAAGGACCCAAGGGTGGCTTCAAAGACTTGAGAGCAGTTCATGGCCAAAAGCTATCAAGAAAATGGAGATACCTACAGTTATAAGGAAGTGAATGCTGCCAACAACCTTAATGAACTTGAAAGTGGATTCTTCCCCAGTTCAGCTTCCAGATGAGGACATAGATTGACTGACGCCTTCACTCAGTCGTGTCCAACTCTTTGCACCCCATGGACTGTAGCATGCCAGGCTTCCCTGTCCATCTCCAACTCCTGGAGCCTACTCAAACTCATGTCCATTGAGTTGATGATGCCATCCAACCATCTCATCCTCTGTCATCCCCTTCTCCTCCTGCCTTCAATCTTTCCAAGCTTCAGGGTCTTTTCCAATTCCAACTGTCTGAGAGCCTGAGCAGAGACCCAGTTTAGCCACACCTGGATCCCTGATCCATGGAGATTGTGAGACAGCAAATTTATGTTGTAAGTCACTTACGCTGTAGTGACTTATCATGCAGTACTAGAAGATGAATGCAATTAACACTGTATTGATCATATTTAAATGTTGGTCATATTTAAATGTTGATCATATTCAATTTAATCAGGGGCTTGGAATATTTAAAATGAATCTTCACTAAACTTTTGGTCAACATTGAGAATGTGGACATCTTAGAGAAGAGAGTTGTTATTTCCCTTAGAGCCTTCCACCCATTCAGTCACCTTCACACACTGACAGGGTTTCCATAAATACCAGCTTCTGATTGTCTGGAAATAGGAAGTGCGATTCTCTTCAGCCATCATTCAGTATTCTTGGGAGATAAAAAGGATGAAAATTGATGTTAAAATGAGACCACCATCATTTTCTCAGTCTGCTCACTATGTACAGAGCTCAGGATGATTAGGAAATGTAAAACACATGTGACTGTCTTGAATCTCTTTAGTTAAACCATATTTACATAGATCAGTTTTCCCAAAGGACAGAAGTTAGCTGAACTTAAGCAATTAAAAAAAAAAAAGAAACCAACAACCAAACTAGAACCTTTTGCAAAGGCCAAAAAACATGGATGGGTTAAACCATATCAGATGTAATGGTTTGTTTTAAGAAGTGTTTGATTTGTTGTCTATATGCATGCATTTTTTTTTTTAGGTAGATATAAAAGCAGAATTTGCAAGATCTTTAGCTGCTGAGATAGAAATCCAGTATATAGGGTTTACCATCAGATCACTGATGACCCAGGTCAGGGACGTGCTCCTGGTTCTCCAGTCCATTCCAAAGCCACCTCAGGGACTGTAGCCACAGACAGACTGTGGATGACTGAAGACAAAATTGGACAGCCCCTAACCTTGTCGTTTCACCAAAAGCAAGTACCCAAAACCTTGAAATACCACCTCAGGGGGACCTTCCTTACTGTTCTGCCATGGGAACAAAGAACAAACTTTTCAGTCCTGGAACTTCTTCCCTCCCATTGCCAACATTTTCAATTTCATTTGCCCTTGACTAAATGTAGCTTCCTGTTTCTAAGAAAAGAAGCTGAAAGAGCTTTTTGAAGGCCTCACAGACAGTCTCAGAAGGCTTCATGGGCAGCAAACAACTCTGAGCAAACAACAATTTGATGAGTTAAGTGTAAACGGATCAGAGACATATGGATTACATTTTTGGGGAAATACACATGGGTTTGCAATGTAAAGCAGGGCCATGGGGGGGGGGGAGTGGAGAAGGGAATGCTTGGAAAAATGTGGTTTGGGTCTTGCCAATTGCAAAATGTTTGAAACAAATAATCTGAGATGTTTTGCCCAGCCTAGAGTATGACTGGATTCACCGTTTCTTCTATTTATGTGTCATTTTTAGACTCGCACTTAAGCCAGTGCTGGTTTGGGTCTTGAATAGATTTTTTAAAGTACAGTTATTTAGAAATATCATTGCATGTGATTTCTGTGTATCCTCTGAGTGTGAAGGATGGGGTGGTGTTGGGGAAGAATTGGGCATTTAGTAACATTTCTCTGAGGCTAAACTGCTCCTAAACCTGTCTGGTGTATTTCTACTTACGAAGGATCCCAGTCCAGGCTGTGCTAGTGAGGTGACGGGGCAGCTTGAGAAAGTCACTTAACTTTCCACCTGTCTTTCCACCTGTAAAATGGGGATAATATTACTCACCTCAGGGACCATGAGGGATGAGATGTTGGATGATGTAGTGTTAGGAGTGTGGACTCAGGAGACATATTCCTGGGTTACTGTCCCAGCTCTGACCCTTCATGAATTTGGGCAAATTCTTTAGCCTTTCTGTGCTTCAGTTTCTTCATCTGTTCATGAGGGGAAAATGCTAGCCTCTACTACATAAAGTTACCTTGAGAATTAAGAGTTACTATACATAAAGAACTTAGCACAGTGCCTGGCACATAATAAGTGTTTGACAAATGCTAACCATCACTATTGTTGATTATAATTGCTCTTGTTCCATGGAGCCTTTGAATAATGTAGAAAGTGAGGAACTTTACCTTGAGCTGGGGGGAGGGCAGTACTCGCTGCATCTATTGGAGCCACCTCCAACCTACTTTCCTTTTCTTACTGCTTCAGCCCGTAGAGTAACTCAGTTTCTCTCATCCCCAAATAAAAAGGGGGTAGATTCCTCCATCTAAAATTAGGCTCATCTGTTTCTTCTTCCTGGGATAGAATGTTTTTTTCTCATCTTCTTTACCACTATCTCTTATCCAGAGTCACTTTGTTCAAGAACCCAACTAAATCATACTAGAGTGGAGAGACTTCTGGGGGTTCAAATGGAGGAGAATCATGAGCTCAGTTGAGTTGTGTTGGTTTAATGCATTGTTTCTCAGCCCTTTCTGCATGTTAAAATGAACTGGGGAATATTTAAAAGGTAAGAGAAGTTTTCAGGGTGAAGAGTTTCAGAACTCTTCTAAGGCACAGCCAGGGCTGAGAACAGCTTTGGCCAAGGCATTCAGTGGGCATTACAGGTGCTTCTCATAATTTGTGACCCCTGCCTCTTTGAACTCACTGACTCTTTCTTTGGAGGCCAGAAAGGACCTGATTTCTGTCTTCCAGGCAGCGGGCAGGCTTTCCTCTGAGGCTGTCCCTTTTGAGTTTGGCAAAAGCAAGGCCACTTCCTCTTGGAATCCCAGGCGGGCTTTAGATCAGAGCTGCTGCTACCCGGCGGCTGGTCTCCCCCATCCCCGCCCCCAGCTCTGGTCTGAGGGACTTGTCTGAATCCATCCCTACTTGCCTATCTACTGCTTTCTAGCTGCTGTTTCTCTGTGTGCTTCTCTCTTGATCAGCACAGTTCCGTTTCTTCCTGTCCTTTTTGCTTCTTTGGCCAGTGCCCTCTTCTGTTAAACATAGTCCTAGAGGCTGTGCAGTGGAGTGATGGAAGAGGGGACTTGGGCTGGACCTGGGTTTAAATCTCTCCATGTTACTTAATCTCTCTGGGCCTCAGCTCCACATTTGTAAAATAGGAATAATTTGGATGCATCTGTTGGTGTGAAAAAATTCAGGGAGATAAGGCCAGAGTGAGGGTTGTGGTGGAGGCAGCAGGTGACTGCAGTGGTAACGCTGGTTTTGGTGATGATGGTGGCAATGGAAGTGATGGTGGTAGTCATGGTTTTGGTAATGGTGACGGTGGTTTGGTAGTGGTCACGATGGTGACCACGACAGTGGTGTTGGTGTTGGTGGTGGTGGTGATAGTGATCAAAGTTCAATCAAGAAAGCAGAAGCTGGTAGAAAAAGCTGTTCAGAGGAACCACATGGAAGCAAAAACAGAAGGTCTTTGCGTTTGCTGAGACCATGGGAATAGTCGGTTGTATTAGTTAGCATTGGATCAGGAACAACACAGCTATTCTGAGTGACACAGAATAAAGGACTCACTATGGAGATTAGATTTACGCTGTATGAAAAACAGTGGCAAAGTCTGTGCAAGGCTGTTGCCTCTGTGTCTGGTGTAGGGCCTAAATCTTCCGCAGACCAGCAGGGCCTGCACGTGGGACAAAAGTTGGATGTGAAGTGGGAGAGGACAGGAACAAACTGGAATGTGCCCCTGACTCTCACTGCCTCCAGGCTTGATCCCACAGGGGACGCACAGGAAAAGCGGGTGCCCGTTGTCACAGAGCTGAATGTGTACCCGGCTCAGGGCTTGGAGAGGCTGGGGGAGATCTGGTTGGACCTGGATCTGCTGTGGACCCAGCTGATGTCAGCAGCGCTGAGGTGGGCCAGCAGGGCTGTGACAGTGTGTGAGCTGCTGCCGCACCTGGTGCCCACACCTGATCTCCGGAACCCGATGGCCATTGCTTCATTCCACCTTCCAAATCTCCTGCAGATTTCTCTTACTGCCGGCCTTGATCTGGAGCCATACAGGAACTCTGGGAAATGTAGTTCCCAGATGTAGTTTCTGCTCTGTTCACATGACACAGCACAAGGTCAGTACAGTGTCTTTTGCGTAGAAAGACAGATTGTAAGCTTCAGTCCCTGGGGTGGCCTGATAACGTGCGTAAATAGAGCTGTGCTGAGAGGATGCCAAACACTGGACAAGGGAGCCCTTTGCACTCGCAGCTCAAGAAACAGCCTGGCTGTTTCACCTCATTCCCTCTTCCCCACCAACTGCTGAGGGGGACCATGTCTTGTACCCATCCTTGATTTCACAATCATGGCCTGGATAAGGCTGCAAACACCTGGCCCTCTGTGGGATCCTGGTGTGCCTCTGGCTTCTCGGATGCCTCGTTAAATGGCTGTTTTTCTTGGCGTTGACCCTACTCTCTGTTTCTGGTATCTACTCCTGAGAAGTCCTCCAGCTGGACCTGTAGGTCTCTTTGCTGGGCAGCATCCTCAGGCCATGGGTGCTCTCTCTAGGGCCTCTGGTGCTAAGGGGTTACAGCTTTGGGGAAGTTTCTCCGCTCTTCCTAATGCTTTGGCTTCTGAAGCCTTACGATAGCATTATGGCCTTGTTTCTATTTTGTAATTTGAAAATTTTCTGTATTGAAGATGCCTGTAGAATTTGGCTGAACGATACGCTCTCCCACTTGGTTTGTCTGCTCTAACCTACAGCAAACGTACATGGGTGGTGGGAATGAAAGTAGACGCTGCTGTGAAGTGAGTAGCTGGAGATTCGGTAGCCAGAGTCATATCTCCACCCCCTCTTTTTCTTTATTTACTATGCTACCTGATTTGTGAATATTTTCTCCAGCTGCAAGCAATTTACGCAAATTGTAAACTATGTAACTGCGGTAATCTCTCTAACTGTGACTAGAGACTGAAAAATGACCAGTTGTCATCAGATTTGAAAACTTGTAGAGAGGGTGTTCTCGGTGGTGGCCTCACGTCAGATACTTCTCAGATGGTGGATAAGTTATTGTAATTATCTGCACCTCAACTTTCTCATCTGTAAAATGAGCAGGTTGCCTGACATTTCATGCTGTGTTCCTTGAAGCCCTTGTGTTACCAGAGGACTCACTGGGAATTTGGCAAGGGGAAGAGCCCAGGGTCCAGGCTTCCCTCATCTCAACTCAACTAGCAAAGAGCCACTTTGTAAAATATGTAAATATGTCTGTTTTACATATTTGGATTGCTGGTCAGCAAATAAATCTCTCCCCCTTGGAGCAGACCGCAAGCCCCTGGTTTGGGGCTTGGCCATGTGATTTACTTTGACTTACTTTTGAATTACTTATGGAATGTGAGAGGATGTGATGCCAGCACAGGCTTGAAACGTGTGTTGCTTGGTTTGGCTTGCCTCTGTGCTCTTCCATTTACTATGAGAATGTGCCTGCAGGTAGCTGCTGGTCTAAGAAAATGAGAGATGTGTGGAGCAGACTAGACCGAGCCCATAGCCTGAAGCAGGACTTCTCCAGTCAAGTCCCTTCCAGACCATCTTACAGTCAACCTGCAGATCTGTAAGCAGAGAACAAACGTTAAAAGCATTGTATTTGGGGGGTGGTTGTTACACAGCGTCATTGCAGCCACAGCTAATACAGTTTACAAATGTGTTTTAGTCAGTAATCAGATTCTTTGGTTTAAAACAAGTTTAAAAAGCACTGGCTTTGCTGATTCTCCAGCTCCTCCACTCAGTTCTAACATCCCAATGTTTCTTCCCCTCTGTATATATAGGAGAGAGAGGGAGAATGAAAAAGTTTTGGAAACAAGACAAAAAAAAAAAGAGAAATTGTAAGTTTTTCTTTTTGAAGGAAGAGGGGGTTTGTAAGGGAGTAGAGGTAGGTACATCCTCAGTTGTACTGTGCTTAGATGCTCAGTCATGTCTTACTTTTTGTGTCCATGGGATTGTCCAGGCGAGAATACTGGAGTGGGTTGCCATGCCCTCCTCCAGGGGATCTTCCTAACCCAGGGATCAAACCCAGGTCTCCTGCATTGCAGGTGGATTCTTTACCGTCTGAGCCACCAGGGAAGCCCCACATCTACAGTTAAAGTATGTTTTATTTCTTCTCTGAATCCTCAGATAAACGGATTTCTCTCCTGGCATTACTTCATACTGTCACATTATTTTGTCCCTTTTAGTGTTCCATTTGCACAACCTCTGAAATCCCAGGAAGAAGGTGAAAGAATAACATTGCACATAGCTCTGGGTTGTGCTATGTTTATTTCTGGACGGGCCATTCACTTGGGCTTAACCTCATACTGACCTCTCTGATTCCAGACAAGACAGCAAAGCTTTGCTAATAGATTCAAAATCATAGTCTAACTAACAGAAACAGCTTACTTCCCGAGCCAAAGATGTTTTCCATTCTCATTATTTGTGTTTGTGGTCACATGAACGAGGTCCAGGGAGATAATTTTGAAGAATTAATAGACAACTTTACTGCTGAAGTGCATGTGTGGATACCCTGGGGTCTTAAACAATTGGTACCCCACCCCAAACTCTGGGTAGATTAGCTGAAAGATTGAGGGAGAAGGAAGGTTTTAGATTATTTTCAAACTCAGTTTTCCTTTAATCCTTTGCAATGTGGTTTCGTTATATTCTTCAAGTTTTGAGAACATCTCAAATGTAAATGTAAAACCATTGTCCAAAGCCAAGAATAAAGGGATATTTGGAAGGCCTCTCTAACAAATAATTGAAGGATTACTATATTTTGTTTGAAGGTAGGTAGCCTCTGAAATGGCAACCCACTCCAGTGTTCTTGCCTGGAGAATCCCAGGGACGGGGGAGCCTGGTGGGCTGCCATCTATGGGGTCTCACAGAGTCGGACATGACTGAAGTGACTTAATGGCAGCAGCAGCCTCTCTAAGGATGCACAGCATTTTGGGTCAAATGATGGAAGGATGGTTCTATTCCCCAGAAAGAGTCTGTGTGGGGTTCAGAGCCCCAGCACAAGGCAGGCTAGGCTGGGTTTGAGGCCATCTCTGCCATCAGCCCATGCTCAAGTTGTGTCTTACACTGATGGCCATCTGAATGTGGGTATCAAGTGATTCGCTGGCTTGTTTGTACTTTGAGGACAACAGAAACTGCTTAATATTTAATGCTAGAAATTGGCACTGCCTATGCATGGGGAATTCTGTTGTTGTGCTATGGAGGACCTGAATCTATGATCACGGTGCCATGTAGGACTTGAGGAGACAATTTATTTTAGGTTGACTAAAGAGTATCTTGGAGAAGGAAATGGCAACCCATTCCAGTATTCTTGCCTAGAGAATCCTGTCGACAGAGGAGCCTGGTGGGCTGCTGTCCATAGGGTTGCACAGAGTCATACACGACTGAAGTGACGTAACACACAACACACAAAGAGTATCCAGCAAAAACCAAAGTATAAATAATTGTATTTACTTATTGCCAGGAGATTTTAAAACAAAAGCCCATTTTTTGATACTCTACAGGAGTAGAAGAATATATACCTATTTAACTAATAGAAAGGGAAGATGAAATTAAAAAAGAGAAAACCAGTTTAGATGAAGGCAAACAAATAGGGCTTCCCTGGTGGCTCAGTTGGTAAAGAATCTGTCTGCAATGCAGGAGATGTGGGTTAGATCCATGGGTTGGGAAGATCCACCTGGAGAAGGAAATGGCAACCCACTCCAGTATTCTTGCCTGGGAAATCTGATGGACAGAAGAGCCTGGTGGGCTACTGTCCATGGGTTTGCAAAGAGTCAGACATGACTTAGCAACTAAACAACAACAACAAACATATAGATAAACTGTGGGGCAATAAGTTGATGTAGCGTTCTACAGCTATTAGAATAACAGCAATGAAGACATGAAAAGTTGCTTGTAGTATCAGGAAAATCAAAAACCAGAAGAGAAAACATGGATGCCTTAAAATATGTATGGGTGGATGAAGACTAAAATGGAGCCTTTGAAAATGAAAATGGTTGAAAGAGTAATGGGATCATGTGTTCTGTTTTTCAGTAATATATGAAATGTTTCTACAATATTATGAAAAAATATATATAAGTAATTGAGAAAAGTGAATTGGCACAAGAAAAGCCTCTTATGGTTTAAGAATCAAAGTGAGGCCTGTAGGCAGAAGAGGAAATTGCCTAGATATCAGGGAAGGAAAATTTGCTATTTCAAAACAGAAATGACTGTTGTAGCTTCTCTGTGTGCTGGAATCAGTGGGTTTCATGCCAGGAGAAGGTGGTTTTTTGTTAAGGAAACTTTATTAAACAGATGAGAAAAAGAGGGCCTGAAGCCACCGGGAAAGGAGTGTTCAGATTTAAACATGTCTATATTATAAAGTAACAGAACTTTTCCATTTTCCCTTGGTGGTTTGTGAGTAGAGGGAGACAGGGAGATTGGAGCCTGGAAAACTGGGAAAAGATAAACAAGAAAAGATCCAGTTAGAGAGGGTGAGAGTGGTGGGGATAGAATAGCAACTTTAAGGATACTGGTGACCAATTTCAGTTTTAAGCTATTTTCTCTTATGTTTTTTCCCAAAATTCAGGCAAAATATTTGGAGAATGAGTGGGGGGAGGGGGTAGTATCTGAGGGAGGGGAACACACACAGGTGCACAGAGAAAACCATAAATGCAGGAGGCTGGTTGGTGAGCCTGGACCAAGAAGTCCCTTTAAGGGAGAATTTAAGTGTGGGGTGGCCCAGCTATGAGTCCCCTTGCCCTGCCCCCACTTAGGTGTCTGGAGGAGGGCACTCTACTCCCATGGGATGGAGTTCAGGACATTTGTTTGGATGTTAAAAGTGTTACGGAGTCCAGGCTCACTCTGCTCACTGCACGAGAGGTCAATGAATCTGAGAGAAGAGGTGTCGAGGCAAGGAATACGACTGTATTTGGAGAGCTGGTTGACCAAGAAGATAGCAGACTAAGGTCTCAAAATAACCATTCTGTCAGAGTCCGGATGCCAGGCTCTTTCATGGGTCAAAGATGGGGGAGAGGTGAGAAACCAAAATAAAAAAGGCCATTAATCTTGCAAATATCTCCAAGGATGGGAAGCTTCAGGCAGGGGGATGTGTTAGTTTCCTCCTTCCTGCCAAGTACAGGTGGACAGGGTTCTGAACAAAGGCAGTTTAACAATCAGGCAGAGGGGCAGATTCTTTGAGGCAGGCCATTATGTATGGTTATAATAACAAAAGCAACAAACAGCAAGTCAAAGAAACAGTTTCAAATGGAGTCAGAATTGACTTCTCCCTGCAACAAAAGAAAGCTGATACCTTAAGATGGACATTCAGAGTTCACATACACAGCGTGGTCTGAGGGGTCCTGACCAGAGGTTACCTTTTCCATGTTGACCCTTGGAGCTTTGAGTTGCTTCATCACCATCGTTAACAGTACAGTTTTGTTTTGTTTTGTTTTATTTTTGTAAATGGACACCACACAACCTAGGAATCCTGCTGTTTTAGGTATGCCAAGGTCTGGGGAAAGTCCTGCCTTTCCACAAAGGCCTTAGGGAGAATGGTTTTGGCAGATCAATTAGCCACTTAGGCAGGAGGTTGGGCAGGTTTTGATGGGTGGTGGGTGGGGAAGGAAGGAATAACAAATGGACAAAAGTAAGAGTGATTCCAGGGCCCAGAGCTGGGCAGTATAGTGGGGTGGATGGAGGTGGTGGTTGTGGAAGAAACAGGAAAATGGGAATTGTATCTAGACCCTGACTCCTGCTCCCAGGGGACCTTGTGACAATGGCCCTTTTAGAAATGGTGCTCAACTTAAAGACTTGTAGAATAACAACCCTGTATGGCCTCAGTGGGCCACGGTGGCTGAGGGTGGAAGCTGTCTGCCCCAGGAGCCAGCCATAGGGGAGGAGGAGTGGGAGGGGAGTGCATTGTCTGGGTGGGGTCTGACAATCTGCATCACTGGCAAGTGCCCTAGTGATGCTGATACTGCTGATGGGGGGCCCACAACCCCCTACATTTAAAAACAGTAATGAAACAAACCTCATTTATTATCACCATGTGCCAACAGTTCCAAACACTGTGGTGATAAAATACCCCTCCCTGCTGGGACAGCTGGCACATCCCTGTCCCTGGTCTGCCTGGAGCAGCCAAGGAAGGGAATCCAGAAGGGGCTCATGCAGGAAAGAAACCCCAATTCCTCCACCTGGGAAATGAGAGACTTCTCAGGACTGAACTGGAAAAACATGAGCCTGGCCAAGGGCGGGACAAGAAAATCCTCAGACAGCAGCTGAGCAGAGGTTAAGCAAACTTCGGTGCCAAGTCAGTGGCAGCTTGGTAAACAGGCAGCTCACAGCGAGCACTAAAGATTAGTGTCTTTTCAGAGAAAACAAAAGACGACATAATCTCAGCTGTGATTATGTCACATGGGGGACATAATTTGTCATATTATGATTATGTCATATGGGGGAAAGCAGGCTAGCGCCTCTTTGGTGAAAGATCAGAGTTCTAGCTAGGTTTTGAAAGATGCTTCTAAGAAAAGCTGGGAAAGAAGCACTTGGTCATCGTATAGGCCCTGTGGCACGCCTCAGGGCTGGGAGGAAGCCAACATCCCTTCTAAATCCAACCATGTAAAAGGATTGAGGCCAGTGAGGTTCAGATCAGCAATTCCCAGAGTGTGGTCCCCCTGCTCCCCGCCACCCCCCACCCCAGCAGCAACAGCAGCAGCATCACTTGGGCACTTGTTAGTGACACAGATTCTCAGACCCCACCCAGACCTACCGAGTCAGAAATTCTAGAGCTAGGGTGAATGATCTCTATTTTAGAAGCCCTCCTAGGGATTATGATGCCTGCTAGAGTTTGAGAACCACAGATTCAGGGTGGATGCTGGGGTTTGTTTTCCTCTGACGGGTGATGACAGGTAACCTCCCCCTTATCTCCCTCAATCCAGGCACCTGAGGTGTGTGGGGCTCCGAGAATGAGTGATAGAACAGACTTAGGGAAGAAGACATAGGTGTTTTTGTTTTTTTAATTTGTGAACGGCTTTAGTCAGCTACTGAATCTGTGGACTATATTGTGCAAAATTCCAAAGGGAGACACCTCGATAATTCCATTCCAGTGTCTGCTTGTTGTTTTGTTTGGAAAATTTAATCCAATGGTCTTACCCAATCCTTAATGTTTGGGCAAGTTCTTCTAATTGTCTAACGAAATCATTTCTACTATACATGGAAATCTAGAAGTGACAACATCACGAGGTTTTTGATCCTAATGTTCACAGAATGGGAAATGAGAGGGAAAGGGCTGCCCTGTAACTGGGCCCAGGCAGTCCTGTGTGTAGTGGACACTCCTGGTCACCAGAGGAGGCCCTGAAGCATGAATTGTGGCCAGTGTTATCTCACCGTATTGGGAGGTTGGGTTAATGAGGCTGAGAGCACACTGGTTTTGAGTCAGACAGGGTTTACACAGGGCTCTCCTATTTATAAGCTAGATGACTTTGGGTAGGTTCTTAATCTATCCCGAGTCTGTTTGCTCATCTCACCCCTTCTGGGGTTAATTCAGCAGAGCATTGTGCTAAATCTGGGGAGTGAGGTGTGATGTCCTTGTTCATTATGACTGGAAGGTGCCAGAGGGGGCGCTAGAGAGATGTGAAGGCGGCATTGCATCCCTCCCTCTACAAAACCATTTGCCAGGGTTATTTTGTACTCGAACATTTGGACTTCACCCTGAGGGCCTTAAATGTAGAGCTGCTCCAGTGCTCACAGGGTGGAGAGATGGTTCATGAATTGATTTAACTGACTGATTAATGGCTGTGCTGGATCTTCCCTAGTTGCGATGTCGGCTTCTCATTGCAGTGACTTCTCTTTGTTGTGAAACATGGGCTCTGGGGCATGAGAGCTCAGTAGTTGTGGTACACAGGCTTGGTTGCCCCGTGGCATGTGGCATCTTCCTGGACCAGGATCAACCGTGTCCCCTGCATTGGCAGGTGGATTCTCAACCACTGAACACCAGGGAAGTGTGACGTGTCAATTTAAACACCTTAGATCCTGGGGTGAGACAGCATCATGTTGACAAGGGTGTTCTCAGAGTCTCTCATGGCAATATCTCAGGTTTTGCAAACTCGTCACCACAAGTGGCATTACCTCTACTGTGGGCAGAGGGACTCTGGTGGGTGAATGGAGCCCCTGGTCTGTGCTGATGGGCACTCATGGTCAGGAGGGGTGTATCTAAGAGTGAGCAGTCAGAAGGCAGATGTGAGTCATCAAAGGTCCTTGGATTTAAAGGCTACTGGGAGAGGTCAGTTTGTCGGCCAAGATGGGCACTTATTCAAGCAACAGACCCCACAGAGTGCCTTCCATGTGTCAGGCGCTGGTTAATAAGATAGGAGACGCCCCATCCTCAACTTGCTCACAGTCCAAGGTGGTCCTGGGCCAGAGTTATCAAAATGTCTGCACTCCGTGTGTGAAAATGACCTGAGGGGAGATTCTGGCCTCATGGGGTGCGCCTCCTCCCCAAAGATGTCTGTGTCCTAATCTCTGATTCCTGTTACGTTACTTTTCATGGCAAAGGGACTCTGCAGATGTGATTACATTGAGGACCTTGAGATGGGGAGATTATTCTGAGTTTTCTGCATCGACCAGACTGAATCACAAAGGTCCTTCAAAGTGGGTGAGGGAGACAGAAGAGAGTCAGAAAGCGGTGTTTCTGTGGAAGAGAAGCGATGCCATGTGAGAAGGATTCGGCCGGCTGTGGCTGCCTCTGAGGATGAGCTGAGGAATGGGGCCAATGGCCAAGGAATACAGGCAGCTTCCAGAAGCTGCAAAAGGCCAGGAAACAGATTCTCTGCTAGAACCTCTAGGGAGGAGCACGGCCTTGCTGACACCTTGATTTTAGCCCAGTGAGACCTGTGTCTGACTTCTAACCTACCAGCTTGTGAGAGAATGGATTTGTGTGGTTCTGAGCCACTAGATCTGTGGTAATTTGTTACAGAAGCCACAGGAAATATAAATGAGGCTCTGGGCCTGTAGTTAGGCCAAGGCTACCCATTTGTCCCCAAGTCTAAGAAGGGTCCCGCAGCCTCTGCACCTGAGGTCTTGTGTTGGAACGTGAGGCTGACTTTGAGAGACTGGCTGCGCAGAATCTCTGTGGTCCCAGCTTGGGTGTGGTGGGAAGTGCAGGTCTGGAGGGCAGCCATGCTCACAGCCGTTTGTGGAGATGCTCTCGGGGTACCAGAGAAACCAGCACATGGCAGGTGGCATGGAGAGATGCAGCCCCCATGGAATCTTCCAGGTCTATCTTGGAGCAAGTCAGGCAGGAGAGGCCCAGACTTGCCCTCAATACTGCATCTCTCATCCCTTCCTGCCATGGTGGGAGCACAGGACTTAGGCTTGGTGTCCCAGCCACATCACTTACCTGTTGGTGCAACCTTGGACAAGTTAATTACCTTCTCCTAACCCTGGTTTTCTCACTTATACACATGCACATCGCCATGTTGTTAGAAGGAAGGCTCAGACAGTAAAGAATCTGCCTACAATGCGGGAGACCTGGGTTTGATCCCTGGGTCAGGAAGATACCCCAGAGAAGGGAATAGTTATGCACTCCAGTATTTTGCCTGAAGAATTCCATGGACAGAGGAGAATGGTGGGCTACAGCACATGGGGTTGCAAAAAGTCAGACACAACTGAGCCACAAACACTTTCACTTCAAGATAATAGATAAAGCATCTGGCACATTACAGGAGGGTGAACTTTTCTGGAGAAGGACAACTGTGGGATTCTGTCCAGCTTGGTGAATGGTATAGAACCAAGCATGAATACCTTCCTGCTGGCTCATGTGGGAGCCATGGTTTGTCAGAGATTTGGAGCTGCTGGGAGTGCAGCCAAGCAGGCAGTTCACTCCCTTTGTTGTGGTTCAGTCGCTCAGTCACGTCCAACTCTTCATGACCCCACAGACTGCAGCAACACAAGGCTCCTTTGTCCTTCACTATCTCTCAGAGTTTGCTCAAACTCATGTCGATTGAGTCGGTGATGCCATCCAACCATCTTATCCTCTGTCACCCCCTTCTCTTCCTGCCCTCAATCTTTCCCAGCATCAGGGTCTTTTCCAATGAGTTGGCTCTTCACATCAGATGGCCAAAGTATTGAAGCTTCAGCTTCTGCATCAGATCTTTCCAATGAATATACAGTGTTGATTTCCTTAAGGATTGTCTGGTTTGATCTCCTTGATGTCCAAGGGACTCTCAGGAGTCTTCTCCAGCACCACAGTTTGAAAGCATCAATTCTTTGGTGCTCAGCCTTCTTTATGGTCCAACTCTCATATCCATACATGACTACTGGAAAAGCCGTATATTTAATTAGATGAACCTTTGTCAGCAAAGTGATATCTCTGCCTTTTAATACACTATCTAGGTTTGTCATAGTTTTTCTTCCAAGGAGCAAGCGTCTTTTAATTTCATGGCTGCAGTCACCGTCTGCAGTGATTTTGGAGCCCAAGAAGAGAAAATCTGTCACTGCTTCTACTTTTCCCCCTTCTATTTGCCACAGAGTGATGGGACCAGATGCCATGATCTTAGTTTTCTGAATGTTGAGTTTTAAGCCAGCTTTTTCACTCTCCTCTTTCACCCTCATCAAGAGGTTCTTTAGTTCTTTTTCACTTTCTGCCAATAGGGTGGTGTCATCTGTATATCTGAGGTTGTTGGTATTTCTCCCAGCAATCTTTGTGCATGCATGCTAAGTCATTTCAGTCATGTACAACTCTTTGCGACCCTGCCAACTCCTACCAAGGATAACCCGCCAGGCTCCTCTACCCATGGGATTCTCCAGGCAAGAATACTGGAGTGGTTTGCCATACCCTTCTCCAGGGGATCTTCCTGACCCAAGGATCAAACCCAGCAATCCTTAGCCTCTTTGAAATAGGATAGGGAAGTGATCTCTTCCTCCAGGTTTTAGGGAAGGACAAGTGACAGGAAACGACACAGTGCAGGGCATAGCTGGAACTGGCTTCTTTGGGACTCAGTGGTGGCACCAGTGGGGAAGGTGATCAGAGCAGCTTGATGAGCCCCGGACAGCACACCCAGCACCTGGGCCAGTGAGTCTTTGGGAGAACAGTCATCTTTCAGCCTCCGTATAAGCCCCTGGAGTGACACTGCCAGGCCTCTCCACAGCTGACCTATTTTCCTTTCACAGTTGATGTGCTTCTTTGGGGTCTGCAAGCCAGGACATCTGAGGTCCAACCCTGACTCTAGGCAGCCCTTTGGTACCAGACACCCTAGAGCTGGGCGAGAGCTGCCTGAGGAGGTGGCCCTGGAAAGGCAGAGGTGCCAAACAAGCCTCTTTCTGGGGCTTTCTACCTGCACTTTCTCCCACCCACACCCAGCCTGCGGTGGCAGAGTCTCTCAGTCTGGACCCTCTTTCGTGAGCCCCTGTGAAGTGAGGCTTTACAATAGACAACCCAGAGGACTGTGCTCCAAAACTTTCTGACTCCCTCAATTTGAGAATAAGGTGAGAGTAAGAGAATGTTACAACTTCTTGATTTTGTCTTGACTTGCGTTTCCACAGAGAATTCAGTGTTTCTTTGCTTACCCTCACATTGCTCATTGCTGCTGCTGCTGTTGCTGCTAAGTTGCTTCAGTCGTGTCTGACTCTGTGCGACCCCATAGACGGCAGCCCACCAGGCTCCCCCGTCCCTGGGATTCTCCAGGCAAGAACATTGGAGTGGGTTGCCATTTCCTTCTCCAGTGCATGAAAGTGAAAAGTGAAAGTGAAATCGCTCAGTCGTGTTCAACTCTTAGCAACCCCATGGACTGCAGCCCACCAGGCTCCTCCGTCCATGGGGTTTTCCAGGCAAGAGTACCAGAGTGGGGTGCCACTGCCTTCTCCGCATGTTGCTCATTAGCTACAGTTAACTACCTCTCCAACTTTCCTGAGGTTTTATCCCTCACTCAATAGCAACTTTTCACAAACGAGTTTTTAAAAATCACCCACCAGTGTCATTTTGTGTCTTCTGTGAGTCACGGAGCTGAGTCCAGCTGCGGGGCTCCTCTCACAGTTCCTCACACACTAGCCTCCAGTGGGTACCGCAGCAAAGTCACAGATCACTACCTTCCCCTAGGACGTAGGAGTTGCTTCATGCTGGGAGTTTGAAATGACATGAAATTGGTACTAACTCTGCACTGTCCAGGGCCCATCCTTCCTCTCTGCCTCCTTTAACCACTTCCATCCTCAGCAGCTCAGGGCTGGTGGCCAGAAAGCTGTCTGACAGCCCTAATGCGAGCGAAGTTGCCGCAGGATGTTCACTCACATTTTAATTTAGTAAAGGATCAAATGTGAATGAGGCTTTTTAAAATTGTTATTTGGGGGAGGGATTGTTTTTACACTACTTGTGTGTACTTTGTATACCCTTTGGGCTGGGCTATGTTTTTCTTTTTTTTTCAAAGAAGAATTACAATGGCCATTGGGAAAAGTATACCCACTGTCCATTAGAAGTAAGAAAAAGGAAAGAAAATTATCTGAATGTAAACATGAAACATTTAGAAGGTTTTTATTAATAATTTAACACTTATTATTATTAATAGTAAATAACAATTGGAACTTCGTTGCCAGTCCTGTGGTTAAGACTCCACACTCCCAATGCAGCAGGTCTGAGTTTGATCCCTGGTCAGGGACCCAAGATCCCACATGTTGCACAATATGGCCAAAATAATAAATAAGAATAAAACATAATCAATTTCTAAAAATCCCAATAAATTAAAATAAAATAGTTAAAGTATTACATATTAATTTATAAAAAGATGGAATATAAGTTTTTTGTACGAAGCATGGTTCTAGGCACTGGATAATTCTGTGATGATATCAAGTCTTTCTCTTTAACTCTCCAGATCTTTCTACTTGCCTTATCATTAATACAAATATATCATTCAGCTTAATGATGCTTATGTGGAGCCTTGAACAGGTGTCAGATTAATTTTGCTTTAAATCAGTGGTTCTAAACTGGGGCTGTTTTGCTCCCCAGGGGACATTTGGCAATGCCTGGAGAACCAAACTTGATGCCACTGGTATCTAGTGGTAGAAGCTAGGGAGACTGCAAGATGTTTTATCCCCACCCAACAAAGAATTACCCACGCTGAACTGTCAGAAATACTGAGGTTGAGAACCCTTGCCCTAAATCATGAATTCTTCACTGTTGGGAGCTAATGTTGGGAGCTCACTGGTATGAGTGCACTGAGTTTGGGCGCCAGAGATAAAAACATTTGAAAGTTTGTACTGCGGCTTGTACCTACAAGATCAAACCCTATGATACTGCCCTGTCTTTGTAGATGGTACTCCTGTTATTTGCTGAAAAAAATTCATCTTGATTCCTCTTTTGACTTACTGTGTGACCTTGGGTAGATCACCTAACCTCTCTGGGCTTTAATTTCCTCATATAAAATGCAAAGTTTGCCATATATGATCTTGATGGTGCTTTTCCGTTTTCATGTTCTTTGCCCATAACTGTGAAGGAAGCACGTGAAAGTTGCCCTTCCTGTCTGCTGTGTGCTTATCGTCTAAGCTCCCTGCTCTGCCACTCCTTCAAATCAGGGTGACCTTCCCTCTTCCTCCTCCCATTACCTGATCAATTTCTGGGCCTCTGTTTATGAAAATGATACAATCCTAAGGCCCTGGGGTTTCAAATAGCTCTTGGTAAGTTAGAACTCGAATAAATATTTCATAGTTAAACCCAGAATAGCAACCTGGCTCCTCCCTCATATTAAACAGATTGAAAATTTCTCCACAGTGGGAAGTGGTGGGAAAAGAATATCTCAGCAATTGAAGACATATGTGGATGTGGCGGTTTTACCCTCCAACTATATCAAAGGGACAGGCTCCCAAAGCGGATTCAAAGATGACCTGCCAAAATCAATGCTTTGGTCCAGATAAGTAGACTCAGAGGCAAAGCACGTGTATGTATTTGCTTTTTGGGAAGGAGTAGCTTTAGCTTCCCAATTCCTGTTATGACTGCGTCTAAACAAGCATGTTAATAAATCAGAACTCAGTTAATAAGCACAGTGTCTACATCAGTTTAATAATCTTGGCTTCTGACTTGAAGCCAAGTATGAGGATTGGAAAAGAGTTGCTTGAAGCTGGTCCCTTCTGTGAAAGATAAAATTGATGAAATAGAAATATCTTTCTGAGAAGTTAAAAAGTCTTCTCATTCACAACTAGCCTCTGGAGACATTAATAAAGACAGAACTCCGAAAGTCAAACAACTACTAACCTTGTCCATAGAAATTTGTTCTATTAATACAATGGATTTGCTAATAGCTGTTTAGTCTTGGCCTCTAATAGTGATCACAGGTGAACGGAGAAGTACTGAGCCATGAACTCGGAGAAGAAGCTTTGGAAAGCACTGACCTGGGGCTGCTCCCATTGGCCACTGACCATTCAGGAGCCCATTGTCCTGCCCATCAGATTATTCTGGGCACTTTTCCCAAATCTGCCCCATTGTGCAGAACCTGAAGGCAAAGCTGGCACTTGGAAACCCCAGTTTTATGAATGTCTCAGTTACAGATTTCTGGTCTTAATTATGGGGTTGGAGAAGTGATGTGTGTTTTATAAGATTAGCTTTTATACCAGCTACTGTAACTGGCAGGGCTCTAGCTCTTTCAGAAGCAACCTGGCAGCTGGGAAGAAATGACTTTATGTGATGGGGCAAGGAGTCATCGGCGTGCTTGGGAAAAGGCTTTTACAGAAACCTCTTTTTACTGTGTGGTTTATATGTGCTAGCTGAGGATTTTGACTTAGAAAGGAAAAAAAGGTAAGTAAATGATAGAAGTCGGTCAGCTGTATTTTTAAAAGTTTGGAAGTTAATGATTTTATGACCATTCTGAGAACTGTTCCAGCATAGGGTCTGTTACAACCGGATGTTCGCCTCATCCAGCACGTGTTATTGAGTCTCTGTAACTGTCCCTGTGCCATGCAAAGGGGAGGCAGTGGTGAATCACCCAACATAGTCCCTGCACCCCTGGGTCTTGCTGCCTCATCTTTGCCCGGTTGCTTTCACTTGAATTATTGCTATACAGTCTTTAGCATAGCAATTGTACCATTTATTAATTGCCACAATAATATGTGAAACAAAGCATCCTGAAACCCAGTGACTGAAAATCATTGTTTTTTTTTTTTTTTTTAGTCAGTTGGTTTGTAAGATGGCAGTTTAGGCTGGACTTGTTTGGGCAGTTCTTTTGGTCTTGGTTGGGCTCACTGGTATAATGATTTCTAGTGGTGTTTAGTGGTTTCGTTGCTAAGTCATGTCTGACTCTCTGCGACCCCATGCACTGCAGCCCACCAGGCTCCTCTGTCCATGGGACTTCCCAGGCAAGAATACTGGAGGGGGTTTCCATTTCCTTTTCCAGGGGGTCTTCCCCACCCAGGGATTATACCTGAGTCTCCTGCATTGCAGACAGATTCCTTACCAAATGAGCCACCAGGGAAGCCCCTATGTTTTCAAGGGTTGGCTGATTTAGGATGGACTCAGCTGGGAGGTTCTTCTGGTCTCAGCTGAGTTCACTCACATACCAGTCTGGCAGTTGATTGGCTGTTGGCTGGGGCAGTTGCAGTCACTGGGTCATATGTTTGGCATCCTCCAATGGGCTAGTTCTGGCATTTTTTCCAAGCAATAGTTTTCCAAGCAATCACAGATGAGGAGAAGCAAAAGAAGAAATACTTGAGCACTGTTTAAGCTTTGGCTTATGTCAGGTCTGTCTAATGTTCAAAGCAAGTCTCAAACTGATAATAAGGAGTGGGAAAATATGTGCCACCTTTTGGTTGGCAGAACAACCAAGTCACATTACAAAGGCCAAGGATCCAGAGAGGGGTGAAGTGCTGGAGCCACTAGAGTGATGAATCTATCCCTGTGCTTGTCAGTGGTATGGTCAACATTGTCTTTTCATTAGTAGTGAAGACAAATAGATGTATCTATGGTTATTGGCACCCCACTCCAGTACTCTTGCCTGGAAAATCCCATGGACGGAGGAGCCTGGTGGGCTGCAGTCCATAGGGTCGCTAAGAGTTGGGCACGACTGAGCAACTTCACTTTTACTTTTCACTTTCATGCACTGGAAAAGGAAACGGCAACCCACTCCAGTGTTCTTGCCTGGAGAATCCCAGGGACAGGGAGCCTAGTGGGCTGCTGTCTATGGGGTCGCACAGAGTTGGACACGACTGAAGCAACTTAGCAGCAGCGGCATGGTTATTTAAATACGTTCTTGCTTCAGTTTAAGATGAAACACTATTATCTTCAGTAGGGAAGAAATTAGTCAAAAATACATTTTAATGAAGGTAAAAGTAAATGGAAGAAAAAAAGGTGATTTTAGAAAGTTTGGGATAGTGAGAGGACTTACTAGCTATGAAAGGAAGGAGGTAAAAGTCAAAAGTTAGGTTGGAAATAGATTGCAAAGGACCTTGACTTTCAAGCAGAGGAATCTGGACCTTTTCTTATAATGTGAGTAATGCACACATGCTAAGTCACTTCAGTTGTGTCTGACTCTTTGCAACCCTATGGACTGGATCCCACCAGGCTCCTCTGTCCATGGGATTTCCCAGGCAAGAATACTGGAGTGGGTTGCTGTGCCCTCCTCCAGGGGATCTTCCTGACCCAGGGATTGAACCCATGTCTTTTATGTCTCTTGCATTGGCAGGCAGGTTCTTCCCACTAGTACTACCTGGGAATCCTCAGTGTGAGTAATGGGAAATGTTAATATTAAAACAAAAGGGGTGGAAATTGAAAGTGACTTTGGAGTTAAATACTGTCAAAGTGTAGACTCATCTAACTACCTGTTTTCAGCTTTTATTAAAATGCTGACATCAGTGGGTGGATGGAAATGCTGTAGTGTGGGGGTTTGGTTCCACAGAGTTTACATGAAACAAAGTACCCCAGTTCACTCACCTGGTTGGGCTAATGGCTTTGCTCTTTTTTTAAACCTTCATGTGAATGTGTGTGTTTTTTTTGCAAGGGGAGCAACGTAAGGAAAGATAAGTTGAACTGATGATTGTCTTCTTCAAATGCAGGAAAAACACTTTTAAATAGACAAATTCTACCACTAGCACAGCAAGATAGAGCAATCTCTCTTTCTATACTTAAACCTAGTAAATGACGGAAAGCTGAAATATTCATTAGTATGTTGATAATTTTTACAAGTTACTTTACAGGGTTGAAGTTCATGCTCAGCCAAGCTTTTCCGAAGTTGACATTTGTGATCAAGACAAAGCATTTTTCTTTTTCTTTTTGTCAAACTGAAGCAGCAAGATCATTGCAGTTGAGCTATGATTCTCAACTTGGGCTGCACATTAGAATCATCCAGGGAACTTAAAAAAAAAATCCAGTGTCTAGAGTCTCTGAGTTTAGGGCCCAGGTGATTCTAGTATACAAGCAGGAGTAAGAAACAGAACGACGGGCAAATAAACAGAATCTTGGTTTGTGAACATCCCTGGGTTGGGCTTTTCTCTGCTGGGGCTTTTAACTTTCACAATATGTTTTCTGCCAGTGCCTTTGCACTGGAAGAACCACCCCATCCCTGACTCTAATCCTCCCTGTAGCTGTGGTTTTCCCAGGAAGCCACTACAAAGCAAAACAAATTCCCTACAACTGTGCGTTGCATTATCCTCTATCGGTTTCTGCTGCCTACCTACCGGCTTGCCTGTTGGTGTCTGCTCCCTGGTTACCCACATGTGAGGTGATGGTGCAGATCAATGCCAGGGGCTCCCGGAAGGCTGGCAAACTGGGTACTGTGACTGGTACCCATAAGCCTGCTGTTAGTCCCTTTCAGTCAGGCTTGCTCCTAGGGTGTCATGAGGACTCAACAAGATAATGCATATGTAATGGCTGATTGAATGGGCTGGACTCGCTGGGGAGAAGCCGAGTCACATTATTCTTACTCATCACTGGTTTTCGCATGAGTTCCTTTGGCTTTTCCTTCCCTGTCCCTGGGAGATTCCATAGATGTTTGGTCACTCTCAAATATTTTAGTCTTGCTTTCCAGTATTGAAATATTACAATTCAACTAAAAATTTCAAGTTTTTTTTTTTTTTCCTCCAGTTCCGAACTCTAGGTCTGACCAAGCCTTGGGGACTTGCAGTGGGGAAGGGTAGGGTGTATTTTGTTCTATGTTTTCCCTTATTGTTTCTTTCCTTTTCTGCCACTTATGGTACTGCTGCTCGTTCTTTGGGGTTTTAGTCCAGTATTGATATAGTTAAATTCTGGGGCTGAGGCCCTCTGAGTGTCAATTCTCAAATATTAGCACTCTCTCTTGGAGTACTTTCATAGGTCTTAAGAGAGCTCCTTTCCCTAAAGTGGTATCAGGCACTGCCGACTGTCTTATTCTCTGACTTGGGGGCTTACTCTCCTATTGACCAGGTATGGTTCTCCTCTTTTACTTCCAATCTCCTCTTCCCTCTGAGCTTCTGACTGTGGAATCACCTTACCTCTGGGGCTGGATCCTTTCAAGGTGGCTCAAGAATAGCTCTCCTCCATGGTGTCAACTGCTCCTGGGAGATATTTTTGTATTCTTTGCCCACCCAATTCTGGAAGGGTGGGCTGCACTCAAATTTTTTCATGTCCTGCTCTGGTTGTGGTGCTCTATGGCTCTATTTGTACAGCATCTTGATTATCATGCAGTTGGGCCAAGAGTTAATCTCTCTTTCAGTCCACCTCTAAGGTGTGGTCGCAGTGGAGAATGTCTATCCCTGCGTCTCAACTGAAATGAACAGGATTCTCTAAATATAAGGTCACAACTCTCTTCCAAGAAACCCACGCTCCCTAATCTTTCTTTAATTATGTTTTATTTCCTCTTGTGTACTGGCTAAAGGTAAATGATGGTCACAGAATCAGCCTTTCCTCCTCTTTTTATATTTTGAAACAACCCCAGACTTTCAAAAATGATTGAGAGTATACTACAAAGAACATTTTTTTTTCTCTGAACTTTTTAAGAGTAAATTTCCAACTTGTATCCTATCACCCTGGAATATTTGGGAAGATGCTTCCTAAGAAAAAAACCATTTTCTTGTGTGAGCATCAAAATCAGGAAATGAATACTGATACCTTGCTATCATCTAGTCCTCAGACCCCATTTAAATTTTGCCAATTGTCCTAATAATGTCCTCGCAGCAAAGGGGTGGAGTTCAGAATCACAGGCTGCATTTGGTTGTCGTGTCTCAGGCCTCCTTCAGTCTGGAACACACCTTGACACTTTGAAGTTCAAAGGTTAGCATTCTGTAGCACACCCCTCAGTTTCAATGTCTGATGCTTCCCTGTGGTTATACCCAGATTAGGCATTTTGGCAGGAATACTGCAGCAGTTAGGGTATGTGCTTTTCAACTGCATCTTACCAAGTGGGACAGATGCCTCTTTATGCTATGACTAGTGTTGCTACCTTTGATTACTAGATTAAGTTGGTGTCTTCTAGGTTTTCCCACTGTAAAGTTACTCTTTTCCCCTGTGTAACTGATATGTATTTTGTGGGAAGGTGTCTTGAGACTGTATAAACGTCTCATTTCTCATCAAACATTCAACTGTTTCATCTATTTATTTATATCTGTATAGACTCAAGATTTTTCATCGTATTAAACACATTCTAATTCTTAATTATTCATGTGTAAATGGTCCCTGTTTTGGCCCCTGGGATCAGATTCAAGCTGACTTCAGCATTCCTTTCACATAAACCTTCCTTTCACAAAGAATGGGAACTCATTCTTTTAGCTCTCCAGGCTCATCCCTACTTTCTGCCCTCAATCATGCAATCAACCATTTCTCCAAGGAACCTTGTTCTCTTTTAGAAGAAAATAATATTTAGAAGACAAGATCTAAGTGCTAGGTGTGCTTATTGTTATTGGGAGGGTATTGCTGCTCCCCAGACTTCTCTGTGGTCAGAGCTGGAGCGTATGTATACATACATGCATTCACACAGATGTCTTAATCTGGAATCCAACACCAGGGGTTATTCTAGCTTTCTCCTTCTCTGTGTTTCTGTCTTTTCTAACAATGAGAAACCTTGCTTCCGTTAGTGATACATTTATTGATTTGATCAATGCCCTGTGATATCTCCTATGTCTGCTACTATCCCCTCCCTGACAGGGGCCACCCTCTTCAGTCTGTTCAAGTTCTGATACCCTCTTCTGAACCCCTGCAGCTCCCTGCATCTCTGCTATAGAACCACCTTGTTCTGCCCTAACTCATGGCTTTAGGACTGAATTGTTCAGAGTGCATGCTAAGTCACTTCAGTCATGTTCGACTCCTTGTGATCCCTTGGACTATAGTCCATCAGGCTCCTTTGTCCTTGGGATTCTTCAGGCAAGAATACTGGAATGGATTGCTGTGCACTCCTCCAGGGGATCTTCCTGACCCAGGGAATGGAAATTCAAAGGGCCATTTAATCAGTTTTGAGTCACCAGTTAGCAACTCACATAGATATTCCTGCACAGTGTTCCTAACTTATCTGGTATTCATAGACACCCAGAGGATCCATGTAGAGATTTCAGAGGGTCTATGAACTTGGATGGAAAAATTTTAACTTGATGGGAACTAATTATACCTTTATTCATTAACTTCTAACAGGATGTTATCATTTCCTCCAATTATGAATGTAGGCAACACTACGATATCAGCAGTGCCTGTGACTTTGTCAACAACAGAAATCACACATGTTTTCATGTCACATTACAGCTGGTGCAGCAACTGTTATGTTCATCACTACTCTCAAATTATGTTCATTATGAGATTCTCCTTTGATCTTATTTGTTGTAATAAAATAAAGACATCTGCATGTTATGATATTCCAAAGTTATTTTAAAATTATTTTGAAAATTGTTTTTTAGCATATTTAGTGTCCTTTACAGAGAAGGCAATGGCAACCCACTTCAGTACTCTTGCCTGGAAAATCCCATGGATGGAGGAGCCTGGTAGGCTGCAGTCCACGGGGTCGCTAAGAGTCTGGCACGACTAAGCGACTTCACTTTCATTTTTCACTTTCCACTTTCATGCATTGGAGAAGGAAATGGCAAGCCACTCCAGTGTTCTTGCCTGGAGAATCCCAGGGACGGGGGAGCCTGGTGGGCTGACGTCTATGGGGTCGCACAGATTCGGACACGACTGAAGCGACTTAGCAGCAGCAGCAGTAGCAGTGTCCTTTATAATCCCATATATTTTGTGCATCAAAAATAATTGTCCCGAAGAGAGGTCCACAGTCTCCACCATATTGCCAAAGGGATCCAAAGGAACAAAAATGTTTAGAACTTACAGCTTAGTACTTCTTGCTTGAATATGAAAGTATTTTCCCTGAATGAACTGGATGAGAAAATGTCCATCTAGGAAACTGTGTGGCATGCCTTGAAATTATTCCCCTGGTAGGTGGAAGGTTGGCCTTCTCTTGTGGCTCAGCAGTAATAAATCTGCCTGCCAGTGCGGAAGACACAGGTTCAACTCCTGGGTCAGGAAAATCCCCTGGAGAAGGAAATGGCAACCCACTCCAGTATTCTTGCCTGGAAAAATCCCATGGACAGAGGAGCCTGGCAGGCTAGAGTCTCTGGGGTCACAAAAGAGTCATGCATGACTTAGTGACTAAACAATGACAAGAGGTGGAGTGTCCCTTCTAAGCAATAACAGTAGTAACCTCCTGGACCATCTGGCCTGTTCCACCTGCTGGCTGAGTGTGTTCCTGAGGCCAGAGGCTGCCCTCAGGCAGGGAGATGTAGGAAGCCATTGCTGGGAAGGAGGCTGTCCACAGGTGACCTTGGGGATAGGCTGAAGAATATAGATGGCCACCAGCTATGTTGGCCACCCCCACATCCTTCTCTCTGAGCCTCAGTTTCTTCCTCTGTAAAATGAGAAGGGACAGTCTGCAAGGTCCCTCCTTGAGTCTTGAATACAGTTTGAAGCATATGCTTGGCCCTGGAGAAGAATGGAGGGCACAGCTGAAGTGGAAGAGCCAGGCATTTGCCTCTTCACAGGTGGTAGGGTTGAGTGCGCCTCTCTGGGCTCCTCTATCTCCTCACCCCCTTCTCCCTGCAGTACCAGAGTTGAGAGGAGGAGGAAGGTCTCAGAGCTGTAACAGGGTGGCTGGCAATCAGCCACATGGGGGTGAGACTGCCCCTCCTCCCCTTCCTCGGGGACCCAGAAAGATTATTCTGCAAACGAGCTATCCCATCTCTGATCACTCTTCCCAGATTGGGTTTCTAGACCTTCCCAACACTCAGGTTACTGCCTGGTCTGGTTCAGGGTATCATTTTCTGTGACATCCTCTCCGTAAAGCCTCTTGGGCACTCTCTCCCTAGAGGTTCTTGACCCACATACTCTTGAACCTCCTGGGCAGAAAAGCAACATAAAGTGATGTGTGAAGCAGGAGCTATGGCAGAGGACCTCTAGGGCCTCCATGTCTACCGTTTCTTCTGTTGGGACTCTGTGGGACTAGCAAATATGAATATGTTAGAACTGAGAAGCCAAATGAGTGTTGTCCTTCCAAGTGGCCATACTGGGAGTACCATTGCTGAAAACATGAGTTGCTTTTTTTTTTCCTCTCCCAGAATTGTTTTACAGAGCCAGTTTATTAACCACAAAAGAGAACTGCTCATATTGCATTATCTTCCATCTTGCTTGAGCAGAGACACTGTTACTTTATTTACCAGGCTTCAGTCCAGGTAGCTCTTTGATTATTTCCAAAAGTCTAATTCACCCACTAGGGCTGAAGATAATAAATACCATCCACAGAGTTCTTTCAGTATTTCAGACACCATGCTAAACATACTTCATGAGTTTTCTCATTGACGATCCTGGGGCCGACCAGAAAGTCCATTCGGGTTTTTCCATAACATGTTAAGGAACTTCTGGGTTAACCCAATAGTTGCAATGCCTTTTTCATTTTTGTACATCAATAAGCTGAGGTATAAAATAGCTAAGAAACTTGCTTGAAGTCACACAGCTATTAAAAGTAGAAAATCTGAGATTCAAACCTGGCAGGAAGACCGGAGTTGGGACTCTAAAATACTGATGAACTTCTTACTAATGAGTTATTAATCCATTCCATGATATTACGTGCCAGGCAATATTCAGGGCACTGAGGATTCATCACTGAATAAGACAGATGAAAATTCCTGCCCTTTGGGAGCTTAAATTCTAGTGCAAGAGACAAAATTAAAGAATTATATACCAGGGCTTCCCTGGTGGCTCAGATGGTAAAGAATCTGCCTGCAATGCAGGAGAACTGGGTTCGATCCCTGGGTTGGGAAGATCCCCGGAGGAAAGCTTGGCAACCCACTCCGATATTCTTGCCTGGAGAATCCCCATGGACAGAGGAGGCTGGTGGGCCACAGTCCATTGGGTCGCAAAGAGTCGGACGTGACTGAGTGACTAAGCACACACACACACAAGTGAATTACATGGTATAATAGAATATAATTTAGAAAAAGAAAAGAAAGGTAAGGGAGATGGGATGACTAGGTAGGAGCTGATATTGTGAACGAGGTGGCCTGCATATGTCATTTGAGAAAAGATTTGAAGTAGTAGAAGGAATGAGTGAGCTGTGCTTTCCAGATTAAACAGTTTCAGGTAGAGGAACAGGGGCATGCCTGGTATCTTTTTGGAACAATTGGTTACACCTCCAATTTGAAGGGGCTTCTAGACCACTGTGAAGACATTGACTTTTACCCTGAAATGGGAGGGAAACTGTAGGATTTTGAGCACAAGTGTGACATGATCGGAGTTCTACTTAAAGAGGACACAGTTCAGAGAATAAGCATAGAAGGACAAGGACAGTATCTGTTATTACAGATAGACATAACCAGGCCCTGAAGCAGATAAGGCCAACAGATGTTGGTGGTTCAGATGGGACCTGGGAAGCATGTCTTTGCAGTCAGAAGTTTGCTACCAGGTATGTTAATTTTTCTTCAAATTGGATGAAGCCTGAGTAATGAGAATTTGGAGGCCTGGCCATGTCTCATTATAATAAAAGATTTAGAAGCAGAGGACTTCCCTGGTGGCTCAGATGGTAAAGCATCTGCCTGCAATGTGGGAGACCTGGTTCAAGAAGATCTCCTGGAGAAGGAAATGGCAACTCACTCCAGCACGCTTGCCTGGAAAATCCCATGGACAGAGGAGCCTGGTAGGCTACAGTCCATGGGGTTGCAAAGAGTCGGACACAACTGAGTGACTTCACTTTAGAAGCAGAAGGATAAACAAGAGAATGTGGCAGAGAAAACAATCTTCAGTGTGGCTGCTCACAGGGCTCCCAGTGGAACCTTGAAACAGGAGTTCCATAGGAAGGGGCTCTAGCCTAGGAAGAGATGCAGGCAAGAGAGAACCTGAAACAGGTTATAAGCTACAAATTAGGAAGATGGAGAAAAAAAAAAAGTAGGACAGCTGGTATATCTGTGAAGATCTGGATCCTTTGATTCTCAAGGACACTGGGGTCAGTGTCAGCACAGAGCAGACAAGGGCCCATGTAAGCACAGGGCATAGGTGGAGTGTGGCCAGAGATTGGTGCCTAAAGGCCCTTTTAGAGTAGGAAGGTGGAGCAGAAGAGGAGTCCTTGTGGTTGGACACAGGCAGGACTTAGGATCCACAGTTTGGAAAATCAGGCAGAGAGGAGCCTCCAGCGGTGCATCTGGGCTGTGATAATTGAGCTCAGGACTCTGGTCTCTGCCCTGGTGTTCTGGAGCTTTCCTCTGGGCCTGGGCTAGCTGTTGGCATGAGGCATGATTGTTCAGACCTGCAGTGCATACTGTTGCAACTCGACACCAACCTAGCCTGAATGCAGAGGTTTTGAAATATTCCTAGGGTGAGTTCTGGTTCTTGTTAGTGGCTCAGGAAGTTTTAACTAATGACTAACATGGGGTTTTGCATTATCTGTCAGTTTCTTTTATCCACACACTCTCTTTCCTGTTGGCAAGGAGAGAGAGAGAGAAGGTCAGAGGGAAGCTGTTGGGTTCGGGAATGCCAAACGTGGAATCAGGAGACCCAGGGGTCATCACAGTGCTGTTGGCAGAATAACAACCTTCATGGGGCTCATTCCAAAGTTCCCTCTTGGACATGAGGCTGGAAAAAGGAAGGAGGAAATGAGAAAATAAAACCGTGCCTTGTATTATCAGAGGATAGTGGACTTAGTCACGTTTAGTACAAAGATGATCTGGCTTATTGCATGTAAACCACATACCAGACTTTGAATAATGGGAACAGTCATGAAGGAAGAGAAAGGAAGGTGCTGCTGACGGCTGACAGAGTGGTAGGACCCCAATCAGCAGCCTTGGAGGAATGGGGACCTGGAATACCTGCTCAGGCTGGTAATGGGGTGGTGTGTCACCTGCCTCCTTGAGGACCAGGGAAATGAGTCCAGCCTGCTCTCCCTGATGCATTGCTTCTCTGTGATGTTGATATATCTCCACGTACTTCTGTGACGGCCTGACCACTGGGGACAACCTCCCTTCTCAGCTCTAGGTCAGCAATATTTCCTCATTTCAGAGGACTTTGGACACTGTCTTCTGGGTTTGCTTATTCCAGCTCACCTGTGAGCATCAAAGAACGTAATTATGGTTCCTGAATGAGCTGGAAGGGACCTTGGCAGGCACCTCATGCAAACTGTTGTGGTAATGATGAGAGTTGAGAACCAGAGAGGCCCAATGGCTTGACCAAGGCTCTGCAGCTCGCTGGTCCCAGAAAATGTACTAGAACTCAAGTTAGCTTTAAAAAAACTTAGTTTGGTTTTCTTTCCAGCAAATATTTATAGGGCACATATTAGACGCTAGGCATATTGGTGAGCAAGACAAAGTCCCTTATAGTCTGGCAGGGGAGATGATCATTAACCTAGTAAACCCATACATAAAACAAGTGTAAGTAGTGATAAGAGCCAAGGAAGATAAACAGCAGGGAGACCCTGAAGGTTTCAGAGTAACTGAAACTAGCTGAGGGTTTCAGAGTAACTCATTTTCAGGCAAAGGTCAATGAAGTCCTTGCAAGGCTACTGACCTCCCCTGGCCTGCCCAGGCAGACCAGGACATCACCATCTACCCAGCTGGTGGCTCAGCTTCTAAATTTGAGTCATTTTTTATGCCTCTCATTTTTTTAAAAATTCATTTTATGGGGTATGGTTGATTTACAATATTGTGTTTCAGGTGTACAGCAAAGTACTTCAGTCATAAATATACACATATTCATTCTTTTTTAGATTCTTTCCTCATATATGTTATTCCAAAATATTGAGAAGACTTTCCTTAGGTATACAGTAGGTCCTGGTTGGTTATCTATTTTATATACTAGTGTGTGTATGTTCATCCCAAGCTCCTGATTTATCCCTCCCTCCTGATTGTATCAGCAACTCAATGTAGACCAGTTCTCCTAAAACTGTCCCCTTATTTCCACTTCCTCAGCACACACTGCCCCCAGCACTAGCCACCATCCTCTTGCACTTGCACAACCACGGTGGCATAGCTGCTGCTGCCGCTAAGTCGCTTCAGTCGTGTCCGACTCTGTGCGACCCCGTAGACGGCAGCCCACCAGGCTCCCCCGTCCCTGGGATTCTCCAGGCAAGAACACTGGAGTGGGTTGCCATTTCCTCCTCCAATGCAGGAAAGTGAAAGGTAAGAGTGAAGTCGCTCAGTGGTGTCTGACTCTTAGCGACCCCATAGACTGCAGCCTACCAGGCTCCTCCATCCATGGGACTTTCCAGGCAAGAGTACTGGAGTGGGGTGCCATTGCCTTTTCCGTGGCATATGCTACTCTTCCCCTACAGTTCATTCTCCATACTACAGCCAGACAGGTATTTTCTTTTGTTTACAACATTAAAAAATATATTTTAAAATTTATTTTTATTGGAGTATAGTTTCTTTACAATGTTGTGTTAGTTTTTACTATACAGCAAAGTGAATCCACTCTATGCATACATATATTCCCTCTTTTTTGAATTTCCTTCCCATTTGAAGGAAAGAAAGTGAAAGTGTTAGTCTCTCAGTTGTGTCTGACTCTCTGTGACCCCATGGACTGTAGCCTGCCAGGCTCCTCTGTCCATGAAATTCTCCAGGCAAGAATACTGGAGTGGGTTGTCATTCCCTTTTCCAGGGCAACTTCCCGACCCAGGGATTGACCAAGACTCTGCAGCTCACTGGGCCCAGAATATGTACTAGAACTCAAGTTTAGCTTGCATTATACGCGGAAGTCTCTTGCATTACAGGCAGATCCTTTACTGTTTGAAACACCTGGGAAGCTCCCTCCTTCCCATTTAGGTCATCCCAGAGTAGTGAGTAGAGCTTTCTGTACTATACAGCAGACAGATCCTTGGTTTTTTATTTTTTATTTATTAAAAATTTCTACTAATTTTGGTAAAAGTAACATAATATAAAACATACCATTTTTAACTGTACAGTTCAGTGGCAATAAGTACATTCACATTGTGCAACTCTAAGTTCGGTTCAGTCGCTCAGTCGTGTCTGACTCTTTGTGACCCCGTGAATCACAGCACGCCAGGCCTCCCTGTCCATCACCAACTCCTGGAGTTCACTCAAACTCATGTCCATCGAGTCGGTGATGCCATCCAGCCATCTCATCCTCTGTCGTCCCCTTCTCCTCCTGCCCCCAATCCCTCCCAGCATCAGGGTCTTTTCCAATGAGTCAACTCTTTACATGAGGTGGCCGAAGTATTGGAGTTTCAGCTTTAGCATCAGTCCTTCCAAAGAACACCCAGGACTGATTTCCTTTAGAATGGACTGGCTGGATCTCCTTGCAGTCCAAGGGACTCTCAAGAGTCTTCTCAACACCACAGTTTGAAAGCATCAATTCTTCGGTGCTCAGCTTTCTTCACAGTCCAACTTTCACATCCATACATGACCACAGGAAAAACCATAGCCTTGACTAGATGGACCTTTGTTGGCAAAGTAATGTAGCTGCTTTTGAATATGCTATCTAGGTTGGTCATAACTTTCCTTCCATAGAGTAAGTGTCTTTTAATTTCATGGCTGAAATCACTGCCTGCAGTGATTTTGGAGCCCCCAAAAATAAAGTCTGACACTGTTTCCACTGTTTCCCCATCTATTTGCCATGAAGTGATGGGACCAGATGCCATGATCTTAGTTTTCTGAATGTTGAGATTTAACCATCAGCCATCTCTTGAATTTTTCACTTTACTAAAGTGAAACTTTTTCCATTAAACACTAACTCCCCACCCCCCATCCCCTGACCTATAGCATCTACCAATGTACTTTCTGACTCTATTCTAAGCAGACAGATCTTTTAAAACATAAATCACAACTTGTCACTCACCCAGCAAACTCCCCAGCCCCTACCACCAGGGCACCTCCTCATACCTGGAATGAAGTCCAAGTCCTGCCTCATTTTCCCACCTCCCCTCCCTCTCTCTGCTCCAGCCACATTGACCTTCTTGCTATTTTTTCTGCACTGCAAGCCTGTCTAACTTAGTGTTTGGAAAATAACAACAGAGGCAGTTCCTCGCTAATGCTTCATCTTCCATATGTAACTGACCATTAAGTAGGGTGACCATATGGCTTGGGCCAGTGTTAGCAGCCACTTTTACTCTCAAGAATGTCCCAGTTTGAGCAATGAGTTATGTGATCATCCTGTCATCAAAGATTTGGGGGTAATCTGTACATGGCTTCATCCTTCTCCCCTGCCTGTCTCCCTTTCTCAAATGTGTATAGGGTAGCTGTGAGGTACTAGGCATGTACTGAGTATTAGAAGGTGAAGATAACTGAAAATAAATAAGCCTTGGTTATGCTCTCCAGGAACTTTCAAACATCTGCACAAACTGAAAATTAAAACAAAGTTACAATGATGTGACCTAGACATTCAGATTCAGTGTTTGCTATTCTATAGACAAAATGGTTCGAAATTGGCTTAACATTTTACAATTTACCCAGATGTTTGGCACCACCTAGACATGGCCTGACTTCCCTCTCCCCACCAGGCACTCTCAGCAACCCCCCTCTTCCTCTCTTGTTTGTTCCCATTACTCAAGGCTTGGCAAGTTTCAGGCATGCGTCATGCCAGAACTTCTTCATATGGAACGTGATTAAGACCAAGGCCTTGGGTCTTTCCTGCCTTCTGACAATTCACCACATACTTTTCTTGTTCTTTCTCTGTTCCTTCCAGATTCAAGTCAGCCCAGCGGGATCTAAATTAGCTTCCTGATGGCCCCTGTATCCCTGCCAAAAGTCTTTCTGATGGCTTGGCCTTTGAGTTCCTGTATTCCAGCTCTCTGCGGTGCCCTTGGGGAAGCACTCTGAGGCTTCTCTGCCCCTGGAGTGCTGTTTGTCTGCTGGACTCCACTACCGCAGGGGAAGGAAGCCCACCCTCCATGTGGGAGTCCAGAGAGGCTCCATGTGTGGTTCTGAGAGAGGTCAGGGTGGGGGCGAGGATCAGGAACACCTAACATGGTCTTTTTGGAGAAGTGTTTTCCCGTGGTCTTCTGTCCCTCCTCTTGGCTTTGCTCTGTGTGTTGAGTTGGTGACTATTTACACAGGATGGCAGGAAAGAGGCGAAATCTCACTCCCCCTCCAGTGATGCCTCATTAGCCTACACAGAATTTGTAGAATCCCATCTCTGGTTTTACTGTCTGTTGATCTTCTTGATAAGAGGTAACCCATTAGCTAGTAAATACATCAGGTGATATTAAATTAACAGGGTGACATATTACCTCCTATCACCTTTAGGAGTAAAGGACACAGAAGACTGGTATATTTTTGATGAGAATAGAGAGTTCAAAGGGAATTCAGGATTACAGGGCTCCCTATGGGACATGGGGAGCACCTCTGGGTCAAGATCAGGCATTTGAACATACGAGGGAGGGTCCTAGAGGAGATGCAGGCATGCAGACAGAATGATGGAGACGTTTTAAGGACAGACTGACCAGGGTGAAGCCTGGTATCCTCCTGGCTCTACTCATATTATGGCCAGGAATGGGGTGGTGATGCTGTGTGCAGGAAAATGCATCCTTTTCTTTGTCTCTCAAGAGACTGGAGCAGTGAGGTAGTGATGAAGACCCTTCACTCTGTGTTCAGGAGAGACCCCCCCCCTCAGCCCCCCGCCAGGTTAAAGGGAAAGGGATAACTGGGGCAGGACAGACAGTGCATCTGGCCTCAGGAGAGTGGGCTCATATAGTGATCCAGGCCCTTCAACAGACAATTTCTCACATGTTCTCAAGGGCAACAGGGTCATATTTATATAAAAGTCAGAGCTTACATCCCCACCCTCTTAAGAGACTCTGACACAGGAGACATGACTCTCATCATGAACACAGGGGATGAGACATGAATCTGGCTACAGGAGGTACTTTATTACAAGGCATTATTGGATCCAGATGTCCCATGTTCCATGGAGGCTGGCTGGATGAGCCTTCCCACCAAAATCTGTGCTCTACTAGGGCGGACAAAGGCCCTTGGGAGGAAGAAGTTGGGATTGATAGAGATAGTTACTTAGGATGGGCTGCCCTTGGCTGTCCACAGGGTATGATGGTGTGTCATGGTCCTGCAAAAGTGGGAAGGACTTGGCTTTTCCCAGTGGGGGCAGGTGCTCTGGTAGGGAGGATGGGGAGAAGATGTAGGTTCAGCATTACTTTGCTGGAGGAAGGGAACAACCAGGGAATAATAAACCATATAAATGGAAAACATGTTTCCTAAAACAAGGCCGTATGTCAGTTATAGACAGAGCTCATGAGACACATTCTTTTGTGAGGATGAAACTTCACAAGAACACACACATATACTATTTACGCACATGAATTTTTCAATGCCTGCATATGTATATATGCTCACATATATACACACCCTTATACACAGAAATATATACATATCAATCCCATGTTTCTATATATACATGAATGTATATGTATTATATATACATACACGTACCATATATAATATTGGTGTTAATCTGCAGTATATATATGTATATACATGCTCACATATATAATATGTAAGCTTGGGATTTAGAAAAGGCAGAGAAACCAGAGATCAAATTACCAACATTCATTGGATCTTCAGAAAAGCAAGAGAGTTCCAGAAAAACATCTACTTCTGCTTTATTGACTATGTCAAAGCCTTGTGTAGATTGCAACAAACTGTGGAAAATTCTTCAAGAGATGGGGATACTAGACCACCTGACCTGCCCCCCTGAGAAATCTATGCAGATTAAGAAGCAACAGTTAGAACTGGACATGGAACAACAGACTGGTTCCAAATCAGGAAAGGAGTACATTAAGGCTGCATATTGTCACCCTGCTTATTTAACTTATATGCAGGGTACATCATGAGAAATGCTAACTGGATGAAGCACAGGCTGGAATCAAGATTGCTGAGAGAAATATCAATAACCTCAGATATGCAGATGACACCACCTTATGGCAGAAAGCGAAGAAGAACTAAAGAGCCTCTTGATGAAAGTGAAAGAGGAGAGTGAAAAAGTTGGCTTAAAACTCAACATTCAGAAAACTAAGATCACGGCATCCAGTCCAGTCGTTCACAGCAAATAGATGGGAAACGACAGAAACAATGATAGACTTTATTTTGGGGTGCTCCAAAATCACTGCAGATGGTGACTGCAGCCAGGAAATTAAGAGATGCTTGCTCCTTGAAAGGAAAGCTATGATCAACCTAGATGGCATATTAAAAAGTAGAGACATTACTTTGCCAACAAAGGTCCATCTTGTCAAAGCTATGGCTTTTCCAGTAGTCATGTATGAATGTGGGAGTTGGACTATAAAGAAAACTGAGCACTGAAGAATTGATGCTTTTGAACTGTTGTGTTGGAGAAGACTCTTGAGAGTCCCTTGGACTTCAAGGAGATCCAATCAGTCCATTCTAAAGGAAATCAGTCCTGAGTATTCATTGGAGGGACTGATGCTGAAGATGAAACCCCAATACTTTGGCCACGTGATGCAAAGAACTAACTCACTAGAAAAGACCCTGATGCTGGGAAAGATTGAAGGTGGAAGGAGAAGGGGATGACAGAGGATGAGATGGTTGGATGGCATCAATGATTCAATGGACATGAGTTTGAATAAACTCCGGGAGTTGGTGATGGACAGGGAAGCCTGGTGTGCTGCCATTCATGAGGTCACAAAGAGTCAGACATGACTGAGTGACTGAACTGAACAGATACATAGTATGAAGATGCGTGATAAGCCAACTCCTAGTTATCTACCATTATCCACTCTTTTATCCAGGTTTTTCATCCAATAATGGCTTCTTCCTCTTACCAAGTGTAATTCTGCTATCATTACTTGGACTGTGTTCATGAAAGTCATTATATTGTAATTGCCAATCTCCTCAACTCAACTGATAAAGGTTAATTGCAAAAGAAAAGAATGAAAATTTCTAATCCAAATGCCAATTTATTTATTCTGAAGTCAGATGAAAAGTTCATAGAAATGTGCCATTTGAATTTATTTGCATCTTCTTGATTATTGGTACTTGCCAGAGACTGAATGTTTGTATCCCGCCAAAATTTGTATGTTGAAATGTTAACCCCCAGTGTGATGATACCAGGAGGTGAGGCTTTGGGGAGGTGATTAGGTCGTGAGGGTGGAGTCCCTGAGAATGGAATTAGTGCCCTTATGAAAGAGACCCCAGAGTGGCTGTCTGTGAACTAAGAAATGGTTCTCACCAGATGCTGAATCTACCAGGCCCTTTATCTTGGACTCCCCAGCCTCCAGAAGTGAAATATACTTTGGTTGTTTATGAGCCACCTAATCTATGATATTCCGTTGGAGCAGTGCCAGTGCACTCTGCACTCATACTTGTAAGCTGGCTGAGTTTCATGGGTGTTCTAAGGTCTTCCTTTCCTTTTTCTTGTCCTTTCTGGTGTAGGTGAACTGATGTGTGTAAGTTGAGAGTGTCGTTGACATGACAGGAAGAGTCAGGTGTGAGGCATGTCTCACAATCCTCAAACCTGCTTTCATTGCGTGCACATGTGTACTCATACACGTGCACACAAAACCATACAGTTGTATTTAAATGGTCGGTCTTTAGCCCTTGAAAACCTATAATGCAATTGAGGACAATTTTGTCCTATTGAGTCTTTCCAGCCTGATGATAAAGTGCTATTTTCAGCAACTGCATCTATTATTACAATTTCCACAAACTTGGGATTGGGTTAGGGTTTTACTTTCAGTGTCAAAGATGGGTCTCCTCTTGGGGTATATATTCAATTCCTCCAAGCTGTTGGGGAAATAATAACTGGAAACTCTTCTGATGTGACTTCTAGAAGGAAATCTGTATTTAGGTAGCCTCTCAGGCCTCTGGAACCAAAGAACAAATCAAATTTAGACAAACTAGGCTACTAGGGTGTGGAGTTTTCCTGGGAATTGAATGTTTAGAAAAGAAACCCTTTTGTCTCAACTATTTAATAGAAAGCTTGATCAAAGGTGTTAATATCCTTCCTGGGTAATTCTGTGACTATAATTGGATCTTTCTATCATTCTTGGGGATTCTACAGAGACCAATGCATCTGATAAACAGATGGAATGATAGAAGAAAGTTCAGAACTTTTTCCTTTCTTTCTAAAGTCCTGGCATCCGTTTCTTTTCTTGTTATTGTGATGATGGTCATAATGATTCTGAGAACCTCTCTTGCTAAGACTTACCACTTCCTGAGCACTTTTTTGGTCTGCACCGGTGTGGAGACCTTTTATGTATAGCACCTCAGGAAGACTTAAAACAGCCCATTTTATAACTAAAGAAACTGAGGCTCTGGGGGCTTGAGTAACCTGCTTTAAGGTCTTGCAGCTGGAAGGTCACAAGATTCAGTTCAGGTCTGACATCTAAATGTGTGCTCTTAGTTACTGTAGCTTTTGCTGCTTTCCCTAAAAGGGATTAAAATAACATTTTAGCAAATCAGGTTAAAGTTAGGTTAATGGTTGCTATACTAGTTACATGTACGTATATATTTGTTTTTAGGTCCATTAATTATAAGCCTAAGTATTTTACCAAGCTCTTTTTCTGTTCAATTACACAGTTAAAATACTTGGCTAGGATGGTGATTTTATATTACCATCCCTTAAGTTTTTTGTTCTCTTAGAGACTCTTTCAGTTTTATTCTTTTTTATTTATTTATTTTTGCTGCTCCCTTTCCAGTAACCTGAAAAAAAAAATTTTTTTTGAGTCAAGAACTTTTGCAATGCCTATGGTCATTTTGCCTAAGGGTAAATTTTGGTGCCTTAAGGACTACCTAGCAGATATTTAAAGTTTCTGTTAATTTCTTTGGAAATAGCCAAAGAGTTAAAAAACTGGAATTTCCCTCTCTCAGCGGCTGCTTTTTAAAGGAAACCTAACCTCTGGGGATCCTTGCCAAGAATAAATGCACCAAAGGTATTGCTTGCTGATCATTGTCCTTGAGTTCAGGCAGCCTCCTCCTGTCTCCTGACCCCAGGGTATAAATAGAGGGAGACACAGAGGAGACTGGCAGAGATCTTGCTGACAATCCTTCCAGACTTCCAGCAAAGATGACTCGGTGCCAATAGAAAAGTCTGCCTTGTGGTTGTGCAATCTTCTGTCTCCTGTGGATGAAGATTCCCTTTTAGAGCAGTGGTTTCTCTGAATTCCTCCGGTATCTTTGTGTCCATCTATCTGTTCCCTTGCTGCTGCTCAGTCACTTCAGTCGTATCCGACTCTGTGCAACCCCATAGACGGCAGCCCACCAGGCTCCCCGTCCCTGGGATTCTCCAGGCAAGAACACTGGAGTGGGTTGCCATTTCCTTCTCCAGTGCATGAAAGTGAAAAGTGAAAGTAAAGTCGCTCAGTCTGTTCCCTTAGTAAGTGTATATTAGGCACTGGGGATAAGAAAATGAACAAGGTCTGGCTCTTACCCCTGGGAGCTCCCAGTTCACTCGGGGAGACAGAACATAGCTAGATGACAATCTATGCCCTTGGAGAGTATGGAGGAAGGTCTTGGAAACATAGGAGAAAGAGTCATAGGTTCGACCTGGGGGAGTCCAGGAAGGCTTCACAGAAGAGGTGACATTTGAGCTGGGATAAGATGCAAAGAGCTGACTCATTGGAAAAGACCCTGGTGCTGGGAAAGATTGAGGGCAGGAGGAGAAGGGAGAGACAGAGGATGAGATGGTTGAATGGCATAACTGACTCTACTACGAACATGAGTTTGAGCAAACTGCCAGAGATCGTGGCCAGGGAAGCCTGGCGTGCTGTAGTCCATGGGGTCACAAAGAGTCAGACACAACTGAGCGACTGAACAACAACAATCAAGAAGGAATTTATCAGACAGAGGTACCAGCACAGGCAGGAGACCTGATTTGCTAAACTGGTGATTGTAGTTGGAGAAGGGTGACCTGGTGAATGTAACTGATTCATCCCACCATCTATTTCCATGAAATTCATAACGTGTGTTCTTGGGTGAGAAGAGAGGTAAGCAAACCAGAGAATCCCCTCCCCTGCCTCGCTTGGCAGCATCACCCTGTTCTCTTGTTGAAAGGGTTGAATTTATTTGCTTCCCGCATCTGGCCTTTGCAGGCTGAAGTCCTGAGCATTCTGCTCCCCTTCTCGTTCTATCTACATTTTTTTTTTTTTTTGGAAACTGTTTTGAGGGATTTAAAACACAAAGCTTCCATTCCAGAGGCTTTAATCAAAAGCCTCTGCAGCCACTGGCAGTGGAGGGCGGCTTCCTCTCCAGCCTCCCCTGGAGACACACTAGGAGGTGGAAGATGGGCCGGAAGTGTCTGTAGTGTGATAAGTGGAGGTCTATGTTGCCTGCCCTGAGCCAGTTCCAACTCTTCTGGTGGTTGTGTCCCTCAGGTCATGCCAGGCCCTACATCCTGTGGGGCTTGCCCTTGGCTGGGCTCTGCTCTCCAGGGCAGACTTTCCCCATCCTCCTTGGAAACAGTCATTTTCTGTACCTTTGTCCTTCGGTTGGACAGCTCTTACTATCCCTTCTCCATCTCCTCTGCTCTGTTTGCTGTTGTCTTCTCTCTGAAGCTTTGGGTCCTGAGTTGGTGCCTATGTGTGAGTGGGGGAGCGTGTGCATAGGGGCAGGGAGGGGCATGAGATTGTTCTGGATTGGGAGGGAGGGCAGGAAGGAGGACATGTAGACTTACACTGTAAGGAGACTCTGGTGCAAATGGTCATTAACTGCCAGTGTTCATGGAAGGGACCCCTACTCTTTTTTTTTAATCACTTTACTTATTTTTGGCTGTGCTGGGTCTTCGTTGATCAGTGTGGGCTCTTCTCGTATTGTGGAGCACGGGCTTTAGGGTACTTGGGCTGCAGTAGCTGCAGCTCCTGGGCTCTAGAGTAAAGGCTCAACAGTTGTGATGCATGGGCTTAGTTGCTTTGAGGCACGTGGGAATCTTCCTAGATCAGGGATCAAACCCATGTCTCCTGCACTGGCATGCAGATTCTTTACTACTGAGCCACCAGAGAGGGCCCAAGGGACCCTTACTCTTAATAACTCCAAAGATCAGGCAGTTAAGCATTGCTTAATTTTAGAATGAATTTCTTAATTGAACTTTGCTTTATTGTTTGGTCAGGAAGTATGTGAAATTTCAGTGATTTGGAGAATGCTGGGTTCCCATGAGTCCTACTGCAACCTGAGGTGATCAAACCAGGAAACTAAACTCAGGTGGGAGAGTTAGGAAAGGTTAGGATTGCATCAGCCTGACTCTCCATCCAAGACAGGATGCTTTATTTTGGCCAAATCCATGATCCAGCCATGTTTTTCTCAGGTATCCCTTATCAAGACATTTTTACCAGCTCTTTGAGTAGTCGAAAGCAGCATCAGCCCTTGGCTGCCATTCTTTTGAAATGTGCCCTCACACCACGCAGGGGGCTCCCTGGATAGCTGTTGAGGGAACTGCCTATGATACAGCTCCCCTGTTGGAGCCAACATGAATGTCAGGTGGACGAGTGAGCCAGGACCATCTGTCCTGACCTCTGAGTCCACCTTGGTCAACAGCCATTCCAAGGACATATGCTAAATAGCGGAAATAGGGTTTCCCTGGTGGCTCAACAGTAACGAATCCACCTGCAATGCAGGAGACCTGGGTTTGATCCCTGGTTTGGGAAGATCCCCTAGAGGAGGGCATGGCAATCCTCTCCAGTATTCTTGCCTGAAGAATCCTCATGGACAGAGGAGCCTGGTGGGCTACAGTCCATAGCTTTGCAAAGAGTCAGACATGACTGAGCGACTAAGCAGAGCAGAGAGCAGAACCACTGGTTACTTGAACTTGCAGTGGTTCTCAGCCCTGTCTACTCATTAGAATCAGGTAGGGAGTATGAAAAAAAAAAAAAGATTAAAAAGCCCCACCCCAGGTCTTACCAACCAATTAGATCTGAATCTCTGCATGTGAGCAATCCAACTACCCCTGCACAGCATGAAGTGAAGTGAAGTGAAGTGAAGTCGCTCAGTTGTGTCCGACTCTTTGCAACCCCTTGGATTGTAGCCTACCAGGCTTCTCTGTCCATGGGGTTCTCCAGGCAAGAATACTGGAGTGGGTTACCGTTTCCTTCTCCAGGGCATCTTCCCGACCTAGGGATTGAACCCAGGTGTCCCGCATTGGAGGCAGATGCTTCAACCTCTGAGCCACCAGGAAGTATGCTGAAATAATTTTCCAGCCCCTGTTCTAGAGACTTCCCTGACGATCCAGTGGTTAAGACTTTGCCTTCAAAGGCAGGAGGTGTTGGTTCGATCCCTGGTCGGGGATCTAAGATCTCACGTGCCTCAAGACCAAAAAACCAAGAAGTAAAAGAGAAGCAGATTGTAACAAATTCAATAAAGACTTTTAAAATGGTCCGCATTCAAAAAACAAAACAAAAAGAACCCCTGTTCTAGAGTGGAGATGGAAATAAAGAATCTTTAGTTTGTTGACTGAACAACCGTCTAATAAAGCAAATTTAATGTCATTCACGGCCCTGAGAAAATAGTTCTCTCCAGGAGCTGGTTAAAACCTAGAGCAAATTATTTTTTCACCCCAAAGTTGAAAATGATCCAAGTATTATCTATTTCAGAAAGGGATTCTGAGCTCAGAAGCCAGAAACAAATGGAGAGGATGGCGTTTTCCTTTCTTTCAGAATGACTTGGGGACCGTCCCTGGGACCTGGCACTACCCCCATTGAGAGCAGGCCCGTCCTGCTCTACCCCCATTGAAACTTGAGAGTAGATTTGTTTTGCGTTAGAGATAATTAATGTCAGATCTTGGATGAGTCTGTTACAACAGTAAGGCAGCTGTTTATAATACAAATGCCTCAGGCTTTCTCACAACCTGTTTTTTCAAAACCCCTGCAAAGGTGTTTAAAGGATAACTGCCCAAAGCCATTCCCTCCCAGCTGAAAATTGTCCCTACTTTGCCTTCTGAGGAGTGTGGGGGCCTGGGGAAGGTCACTGCAGGGCCGGCTGGAGCCTGCTGCTCCTACTGGTAGGAGAGCCCTTGTGCTCATCCTTCCCCTCTCTGCATGTGCTGACCTCACACTGCCAGCTTGAAATTGGCCAGGGTGGAGTATTTACACCATGGAAACCGACAGATTGTTACAAATGAAGAATCTTTTTCCCCTGGAGAACAGGTTGTTAAACATTTACCAGTAAACCCTTGGTCACCTGTATTCTCTGGACAGTTCCTAAGCAGAGTGTTGTCACTGGGGATTATATTTTATTTAATTAGTTTATTTTTAAATTTTATTTTTATTTATTTAATTAATTAATTTTGTTTTTAAAACTTGTTTTTAATTGGAAGATAATTTGTTTGTTGTTTCTGCTGTACGACAACATGAATCAGCTAAGTATACACATATCCCCTCCCTCTGGATCTCCCTCCCGCCTTCCCCTCTAGGTCGGTCATCACAGAGCGCCGAGCTGAGCTCGCTGTACTAAAGAGCAACTTCCCACTAGCTATCTGTTTTACACGTGGTAGTGTATATGTGTTGACACTACTCTCTCAATTAGCCCCACCCTCTCCTCCCCCTGTTGTGTCTGCCACTGCTGCTGCTAAGTCGCTTCAGTCGTGTCCGATTCTGTGCGACCCCAGAGATGGCAGCCCACCAGGCTCCTCTGTCCCTGGGATTCTCCAGGCAAGAACACTGGAGTGGGTTGCCATTTCCTTCTTCAATGCATGAAAGTGAAAAGTGAAAGTGAAGTCGCTCAGTCGTGTCCGACTCTTTGCGACCCCATGGACTGCAGCCCACCAGGCTCATCAGTCCATGGGATTTTCCAGGCAAGAGTGCTGGAGTGGGGTGCCATCGCCTTCTCCCCTGTTGTGTCTATAAGTCCATTCTCTGTGTACATCTCTGTGCCTTCCCTGTGTATGTTCATCAGTACCATTTTTCTAGATTCCATACATATGCATTAATACATGATACTTGTTTTTCTGAGTTCACTCTGTGGGGATTATATTTTAAATTCTCCAAAGAAGATTCTAGAAGCCTATGGTATTACTATCACAGTTACATAAGATATCTAAAAAGCATCTCAGATTTCTCATGCCTGAAATGGAACATGCAGATTTCTATCTCCCACCACCTTACATATGTTCCTTCCCTAGTCTCTCCCAGGCCAGTAAAGGGAAACACCATCACTCCACTTACTCAAGTGTAAAATCTGGACATCCTCTTTGAGTGCTCTCTTTCACTCTCCCCATACTGTATGTTAGCAAATCCTATTGACTTAAGCTTCCCCACATATCCAGTTCTCATCAGCTCCACTGTCATCACTTGGTCCAAGCCACCCTCATTACTCATATGTATTATTGCAATGGCCTCCTGTCTGGTCCTCTGCTTAGAGGGAGACCCTTGTCCCTATAAGTCTATTTGTTACATTATATTAGTGAGGGTAATCTTTTAAGCACATATATCAGATCACACCATTCCAAAGCTCCAAAGTCCCAGTGGATTCCCATCTCACTCAGAGGGAAAATTTGCCAGACCTTGATCATCTTTCTGGTTTACCTCCTTCCACTCCCCCCGTTGGTCACTCTCTTTCCCAGCCATATTAATTTCTTTGCTGTTCTTTGACTGTTGAATAGGTCACGATGTTTCTCTCTCAGGGCCTTTGCACATGCTATGGCTTCCACCTGGAACCTCCTTTCCGTGAATGTCCAATGGCTTCCTCCTTTACCATATATACCCAAATGGCATCTTTTTAAAAATATATATGTTTCAAATGTCAAACATAGTGATTCACAAATTTTAAAGGTTTTATTCCATTTAGAGCTATTATAAAATATTTACTATATTCCCTGTGTTGTACAATATATCCTTGTAGCTTTTTTTATACTTAATACTTCATACATCTTGGGCTTCCTTGGTGGCTTAGATAGTAAAGAATCCACCTGCAATATGGGAGACCTGGGTTCAGTCCTTGGGTTGGGAAGATCCCCAGAGGAGGGCATGGCCACCCACTCCAGTATTCTTGCCTGGAGAATCCCCATGGACAGAGGAACCTGGTGGGCTAGTCTACGGGGTTGCAAAGAGCCCTCCCTTCCCCTTCTAGTGCCCCTCTCCCCTTCCCTCTCCTCACTGGTAACCACTAGTTTCTTCTCTTTATCTGTAAGTCTGTTCCTTTTTGTTATATTCAGTTTTGTTTTATTTTTTAAATTCCACACCAAATTTCATCTTATTCAGAGGCCTTTACCAATATTTCAAATAGAACATCCTACCCAATTCTGACAGTCTCCATCCATTTTTATTTTTATCCATGGCAGTTATCACTGCCTGATATATATTGCTTGATTATTTTGCTTCTGGCCAGTCCTGGAAAGTAAGCTCCAGGTAAGCAGGGCTCGTGTTGTTTGCTGCTGTATTTTAAAAGTTGCCTGGAAGAGTGCTTGGCATCTGGCTAGCAATGTGTTTTTACCAAATGAATGAGGAAAAGTTTGTGAAGTTTGATGTGCGGTGAGTGTGTGTGTGTACATGCCATATGAAATTGTAAGTATTTGACCACTTCTGACATTTGTCATTACTAGACTGTATGGGACCGCAGGGATCATCTATAATTAAACTCTTCATTTTACGATGAGAGCCTTGTGAAAGGGCAGATGACTTGCTCCGGGGACAGTTAGTGATGGGAACGTGTTTTTCTTTTACGAGCAAAAGGTTTTCAAAAGCAGAACACCCAGATAATATCAGTCAGCAGTTTGTGGGATATTGGTCCTTCCCATGTGTTATGGTTTTTGTCTTCATCTCTGAGCAGGCTAGGCAAATGCTTTCAAAGAGACTTTCATCCCCTTTGGGGAGGATAATGCTTTCCAGAGCGCTCTTAGAGAAGGCTCAGAGCTGCTCCTACTCTACTGTCAACATGGGGTCCTTCCATACTGGCTGAGTCAGAGCCAGGAAGCACCTTGAACTTACTGCTTTGGGCTTTTGGCAAGGAAGCTTGCAGCTGGGTGCCTTCAGCAGTCGTCCGTGAAGTCTGGACTTAACTACAGGTCTTGAGCTAAGAATACTTTGAGTGTGGCTGGAGCCACATGGCTTTTTAATGCAGCAGTCTCAGCTCTGAAAGGCTTTTACTCCCTCTCTGTGCCAAGACCCCTTCCTGGGAGTCATGCCCCACAAGGAAGGGTTGGGGGACAGATCTCAGTGGCATTCCCTATGAAAAAATGTGAAGGAGCAATGCTGATTGCCTCAGAGTGTCCACTGTATAGTGAATTTGACTAGTTTCATCTGAAATTTCTCAATGAATAGTGTTTGATGTGAATTTATTGCTTAATAAAATTTACTAGATGGGAATGGGACTGGTGGGGAGACATTTGGACTGATTTTCAAACAAATCAGAATTTGAGAACAATTCAAGATGAGGGCTCTCATACTGATGCTGAACAAGCAGTGAGAGTTCTTTTCAACAAAGCTTGCAGTTCTTTTTCCATGAACTAGTTCTCTGAATTATCCAAGGATGCATCTGGCTTCACCTGGAAAGTTCTTTGCCCCTGGAGTAAAATTTAGCTACAGATTTGCAAGCTCAGAATTGGGACCTCATGTTAAGAATTTTATTTAAAAAGAGCTACAGATCAGATCAGATCAGTTGCTCAGTCATGTCCGACTCTTTGTGACCCCATGAATCGCAGCACGCCAGGCCTCCCTGTCCATCACCAACTCCCGGAGTTCACTCAGACTCACGTCCATTGAGTCAGTGATGCCATCCAGCCATCTCATCCTCTGTCGTCCCCTTCTCCTCTTGCCCCCAATCCCTCCCAGCATCAGAGTCTTTTCCAATGAGTCAACTCTTCGCATGAAGTAGCCAAAGTACTGGAGTTTCAGCTTTAGCATCATTCCTTCCAAAGAACACCCAGGACTGATCTCCTTCAGAATGGACTGGTTGGATCTCCTTGCAGTCCAAGGGACTCTCAAGAGTCTTCTCCAACGCCACAGTTCAAAAGCATCAATTCTTCGGCGCTCAGCCTTCTTCGCAGTCCAACTCTCACATCCATACATGACCACAGGAAAAACCATAGCCTTGACTAGACGAAACTTTGTTGGCAAAGTAACGTCTCTGCTTTTAAATATGCTTAAAGGGCCCTAAATGACAGGTTCAGTTTGTTAGAATATGTTTCACCATTTTGTGCTGTGAATTTTGTACCACTGGGCTTTTACATCAGGATATGTGACTTTTCAGGGCTTCCCAGGTGGTTCAGTGGTAAAGAATCCATCTGCCAATACTGGAGACACAGGAGATGCAGGTTTGACCCTTGGGTTGGGAAGATCCCCGGGAGTAGAAAATGACAACCTGATCCAGTATTCTTGCCTGGGGAATCCCATGGACAGAGGAGCCTAGTGGCTGCAGTCCATGGGGTCACAAATAGATGAATACGACTGAGTGATTGAGCGCGCGCACACACACACACACACCCCTAAATTTTCAGGATGTCAGTACTTGGAACCCAGGGCCCTGTCTGCCAAGGTACAGAAAGGTTTGCTAAGCTCATTCTGTGCTCAGAGTTGGCAATAAGAGTTAGCTTTCCTTCAGATGTACTCAATGGCTGTTCATGCTTGGATGCCTGGCTACAGGGTTTCCTGTCAGGATTTCAGTCTCCCTAGGTGATGGGAACCCATGTATTTGTTCACATTCTTGGTCGGCTCCCATATCCTCTGTTCTGAGCTCTATACTATAATCCTTACAAAGACGGGACTGCTTCTCGGCCTGGATATATGTACAGAGCATGTGCTTTGTGTAACTCACACTATAGTTAAGCTTAGGAGAGCATTTTTAGACTGTGCAACCTGGGTTCAAACCCCACCTCTGTCAGCTGTGGGCCTTAGGGCAGTTAGATCCTTGCCTCAGTTTCCTCGTCTGTGAAGTGGGAATAATAAAAATCATAATACTGACCTGGCAGTGTTTTTGTGGGGATTAAGTGAGCTAATAAGGGCAAAGTGTTTACAGCCCAACACATAGCAAGCGCTGAATAAATACCATTATGATTATAATATCCCAACTTGCCCACATTTAACCAGCTTGATCATCAGTGACTGTCCCCCTTGCACGTGCTTCTTGAAGAGTTTCTCACTTCCAAATTGTCTCTCAGGTTGAATCATCTACATGTGCCTTTGATATGTCCTTTGTTTCATAGGTGCTGTGTGATGGAGCTTCTCTTGAGTGTCCTTACTTTCTATACTTTAAGAACATTCTGGCTCTTTCAGTTGTCAGCCTGGAAGTACTGTTATGGCCTCTCTCACCACCTTTCTTCCTGCTCTAAAGAGTTAATGCTTTTTAAAAAAGAATTAATGTTTTTAATATCCAATTAGAGAATTATTGTTGTTTAGTCACTAAGTCACATCTGACTCTTTGCAATGCTATGGACTGCAGCATGCCAGGCTCCCCTGTCCTTCACCATCTCCCAGAGTTTGCTCAGTGTCCATCCAACCATCTCATCCTTTGTCGCCCCCTTCTCCTCCTGCCCTCTATCTTTCCCAGCTTCAGGGTCTTTTCCAATGAGTTGGCTCTTCGCATCTGGTGGCCAGAATATTGGAACTTCAGCTTCAGCATCAGTCCTTCCAATGAATATTCAGGGTTGATTTCCTTTAGGATTGACTGGCTCAAACTCTTGCTGTCCAAGGGACTCTCAAGAGTCTTCTCCAGCACCACAATTTGAAAATATCAGTTCTTCGGTGCTCAGCCTTCTTTATGATCCAGCTCTTACTAATTAGAGAATTAGTACTAATTATATGAATTAGAGAATTATACTGTGCTGTGCTTCATCACTCAGTCATGCCCGACTCTTTCTGACCCCATAGACTGTAGCCTGCCAGGCTCCTCTGTCCATAGGGATTCTCCAGACAAGAATACTGGAGTGGGTTGCCATGCCCTCCTCCAGGGGATCTTCCCAACCCAGAGATGGAACCTAGGTCTCCCCACTGCAGGCAGATTCTTTACTATCTGAGCCACCAGGGAAGCCTAAGAATACTGGAGTGGGTAGATTATCCCTTCTCCAGGGGAACTTCCAGACCCAGGAAATGAACCAGGGTCTCCTGCATTGCAGGTAGATTCTTTACCAGCTGAACAACCCAGGAAGCCCTAATTAGAGAACTAGTGAGATTCATGGGGTCGCAAAGAGTTGGACACGACTGAGCGACTGAACTGAACTGAACTGATATCTATAAACAACCTATGGCCACATTATCCAGCTGTAAAGGAGTAGGAAGAAGAAAATGGTAACCCACTCCAGTACTCTTGCCTGGAGAATTCCACGGACAGAGGAGCATGGTGGGCTACAGTCCATGGTGTTGCAAAGAGTTGGACACGACTGAAGTGACTAACACTAACTGACTGACTAAAGGAGTTTACCTCGAGGATAGCCAATGAAAAGCCCTCCAAGAGCTGGACAGCTGTTATGTCGGGAAAAGCAAAGTGACATCTGCTGCATGAACTATTCCTGTCATGTGTGGTGGGGGGTGGGAGAAAAGCCCAGGAGCAGATGGGGACACCCAGATAGCACCTAGTGAATGTCAGATCCAGTCCAAGGGGCAAAGGACAAGAGTCTCAGGATGAAGTAAGGGTCAAGATATCTGAGTGGAAGCCATAGAGAGTCCCCGAATCCGACCTTTGAAACAGGAGTCCAAGGTCCTTTCCTACCAGGCAGTGGGGGCAGGCAGATGGGGAGGCAGGGAGCTTAGGGAGGGTGCAGGGCAGCCAAGCAGTTTCTGAGAGACTTTGTTAGCTTCAGCTGCTTTCCTAGGGCCAGGTATGCATTTAGCTGCTCTGGTAATAGTGCAACAAGAGCTACTGCCCAACACCTTATAATTCCAGAACTGCTTTTAGGTCCTGGCCCATCTATGTAGAGGGCTTCCTTGGTAGCTCAGCTGGTAAAGAATCTGCCTGCAATGCAGGAGACCCCAGTTTGACTCATGGGTTGGGAACATCCACTGGACAATGGATAGGCTATGACTCTAGTATTCTTGGGCTTCCCTGGTGGCTCAGATGGTAAAGAATCCACCTGCAGTGCAGGAGACCTGGGTTTGATCCTTGGTTGGGAAGATCCCCTGGAGAAGGGAATGGCTACCCACTCCAGTATTCTGGCCTGGAGAATTCCATGGACAGAAGATGCTGGTGGGCTACAGTCCATGGGGTCTCAAAGAATGGGACATGATTGAGCAACTTTCACTGTCACTTCACATCTACGTAGTTTAATTATAAATGGATATAAGTGGGATGTGTGTGTGTGTGTTAGTTGCTCAGTCGTGTCTGACCTTTTGCAACCAAGTGATCTCTGAAATTAACAAATTTCTCCCAATATAGGTGAGGATGTGGCTACATTGTACGTGCCTGCACTTCCCTCTCTGATCCCTCTAAGATAGTTATATTTTTTGTTAAACTATCAGCATTTACAATGTTACCATATTAATACTATTCATTTTTAACCCAGGATGAGGGTTTTTGATAATATTTACTTTCTAGTATCCTTTTTATTTCTTCTAGAGACAATAATTGCCCCTAATACTCACTTGCAGATTCTTTCATACAGATATTCGTTATTTTTTTTATTTTCCCCTAAGTGTGGCATTATATCTGTCACAAACCTAACAGATTTCCCCAAATGTTCAATTCTATCTGGTCACATTTCAACTCTCCCCTTTGCTTTTCCTCAATATTTTGCACCATAGTTCTCCTTCCTCCTACTTTGGTCAGAACCCCTTTTCTCTAGATCCACTGGGTATTCCTGTTTGGTGAAGCAATTTCCTGAATGCTTCTAAAGAGTGCATGGACATCAACTTTTTTTTGAGTCCTTGCTCAACTAAATGTTTTTCATTTATCCTTGCACTTGATTGGAAATTTGGATGAGTCTGGAATTTTAGATTCAAAGCCATTTTCTCTTAGAAATTTGAAGGCATTTCTTCATGATCTTCTAGATTCCTGCATTGCATTTGATAAGTCTAATGCCATTCTTTTTCTCAATTCTTTTCTTTTAAAAAATAGGCATAAACTTATAAACTATAAGATTTCCATTTCTTATCAAAATGGAAAATTTTTGAATGTGTAGCTGTACTTACAGGTGTTTTTGCCCATGTAACCCCATCAGGTCTTGAGAGAAAGAGAAGATACACACTTGACATCAATTTAGATTCTTGCCATTGTTTCTGCTCTCTGCTGTTTATCTCCCAATATATATGTTTTCAGTGTATAGCCAGCTCTTGAGTCCCAGTTACATCAAAATTCCTGTCAGAAAAAAACACGTCAAAGTCAATAAACTTCCAACAAAACTCATCACGTCTTCATAATCTGTTCTTCCTTCCGAGTTCTCAGTCTTGCTGAAGGGCTCTGACATTGATCTAATTGTTCAAGCAGGAAAACAGAGGGTCATGCTGAACTTCTGCCACTTCTGAACTCTTCCATCGTATCCCCAAGTCCTGCTGATTCACTCATCTGTCTCTCATCTGCTCCCACCTCTTCACTCTCACTAGTGGACTTTAGGCCCACGTTATTACTCATCTCTAGTATTGCAGTAACCTCCTCCCTGCTTTCTCTGCTTCTCATCTCAACCGGCCCCTTCTAATCCAGAGCCCTAACTGCTGCTACAGTGCTTTTTCTGCCATTGGCATTTGAGTTCCATGAAGGCAGAATGTTGTTCACCAATATATCCCCAATTCCTTGAACAGTGCTTTGCTCTTACTAGACACTTAGTAAATATGTGTTGACCAAAAAGATGAGCAAATAAATCTGATCCTAGCACCCTCCTTTGTCAGAACCTTCCAAGGCTCCTGCCTCTCCCCCATCACCTGTATGATAAAGTCTCAAGTCCTTATTGTGACATGATCTAGCACTGGTTCAAACTCAGTCCCCACTTCTTCACAGATCACCATTTTTCTTCCTGTGAACATGAAATTACTTGTTCCCAGAGAGCATCATGCTCTTGCAGGCCTCCAAGGCTTTGCACACGATAGTCCCTCTGTCTAGGGCACCTCCTGTTCCTTTGCTCATCTGTCAAGTTGTAATTCATTTCTTTTCTAAAACTTAATTAATTTTATTTTTGCCTATCCTGGGTCTTTGTTGCGTGAACTTTCTCTAGTTGCAGAGAGTGGGGGCTACTCTCTAGCTGCAGTGCTCAGGCTTCTCCCTGAGGTGGCTTCTCTTGTTGAGAACGGGCTCTCGGGCTCACAGACTTCTGTAGTTGCAGCTCCTAAGCTCTAGGGCACAGGCTCAGTAGTGATGCTGCACAGGCTTAGTTGCTCTGCAGCATGTGGGGTCTTCCCAGGTCAGGGATGGAATCTGTGTCTCCTGCGTTGGCAGGTAGATTCTTTACCACTGAGCCACCAGGGAAACCCTGTAATTCATTTCTAAAGTTTCATCACAAGCATTCTCTCCCTGACAAAGGCTCTCTGGAAATGTAAGGCAACCTTATACTTTCCTTTCTTTATGATCTCACCATACACCATATACCTTCTGTGGAAGAAATGAGTACTTTTATCAGTCTCTGGTTCCACTCTACTTCTGAGTCTTCGGGAAGCCTATACTTCCCTGTCCTTCTGGAGTTATGTATAGCCAGGGACTCTGCCTAATAATATATGAATAATGTTTTGCTAAAGTATATTTAAGGGCTAGAGTAGGATTCTTCATCTCCCCTTCCCTCTGCCAAGACAACCAACTACTTTGCATATGGTGGAATCCCTGTTAGCCTGTATGTCTGAATGAGGATGAAGTGAGATTCAGACTCTCCCCACTCCCCAGTCTGCTCATGATGGACATGTAACATGAACAAAAAACAAACCTTTATTGTTTTAAGCCACTGAGATGTTGGGGTTGTTTGTTACTGCAGCATAACCTAATCCATCCCAGCTAGTACACTTTCATACAGTCATTACACTAGCTCTTAACAGTAGTTTACCCTATCTTTGAGTTCAAGGACTTTATCATTATATCTTGCTTTGCAGGCCCTTAAGAGCATTTGTTAGCTAACACTAGACTAGAAAACTATTTTTTGCATTGTACATGACTCTGTACTAAGGGCTTTACCTGTGTTATTTCATTTGATCTTCACAACAACCCTGTGAGGTAGATATGACTATTACCATTTTTTTCTGAAAGGAGAAGAGGCTCAGAAGGGTTTAGTGACTTGCTCAATGTCCCACAGCTGGTGAGAGGCCATCAAACCCAAGCCACAGTCTGATTCTGTAGCTCACTCACATTCCATCACCTGCAGCTTTAGGAGTGACAGAGGGAGAACGCACTGCCTGCTGGGAAGTTCCTGTCAAAGCAGATGTTTCTGTCATGAGCCTTGTAAAGGATAAAGAAGCATTGAACAAATGCAAGAGCCATGTAAGTAAGTAAACAAAATTGGAAACATGTTTTTAGCTTCTAATGGGAAACAGAGAATTCTTCAGATAACGTTCCAGTTCTTGAGGAAAAGCCAATCACATACAGTGACATTCACCAAAAGCCCTGTCAGTGCTCCAGAATGAAAGCTAACCCGGAGCACTGCTTGCTTGGTCCACGTCTGGTTGGCAAGGCTGACTTTTGGACTGAGTTTTCTCAGTGGCTTCTTTTAACTTGAACTAATGACCAATGACGGGCGAGCCTGGTGGGCTGCCATCTATGGGGTCGCACAGAGTCGGACACGACTGAAGCGACTTAGCAGCAGCAGCACCAATGACCAATGACAAGGCGTAGTCCCGTGGCCCAGCCTCTAACCTTAGAACTGTATTCTCAGAAACACATTCCCTCAAGGATGCATCAGCTGAATACTCAGGCAGCTATCAGTTGATATGTTAAGGTGGATCAATGGTGGAATGAAGACACACTCAAAGCCACACAGAAGCATGGGTGGCACCATGGCCCAGGGAAGGAACAGTCACAGCCGAGGGGCTGGTGCCTCCGGCCAGAGAGCATTCCAAGAAGGCGGCGCTAGCAGCCTGCGAGGCAAAGGGGCTGGCTGAATGCCGGTGACTGTGAAGTGAAGGGTTTCCCACGTGTGTAGAACCATGTTAGCAAACCAACCGCAGACTTGGACCAGAACATTCTCATTTCCCTTAAACTGTTATGCTTGACACTCCATTGACTTCTATTGGTATTATTGGCGCCTTCTTGCTATTCTAAACTTTGATAGTATATAATATTCATTGGATATTTTTCATGTTTTACTACATATGGTGTTTCCAAGGTGGCACAGTGGTATAGAATCTATCTGCTGGTGCAGCAGATGCAAGAGATGTGGGTTCATTCCCTGGGTTGGGAAGATCTCCTGGAGGAGGAAATGGCAACCCACTCTAGTATTCTTGCCTGGAAAAGTCCAAGGACAGAGGAGCCTGGTGGGCTATAGTCCATGGGGTCGCAAAAAGACAGACATGACTGAGCAACTGAGGATATACACAGACACAGACACACACACACACACACACATTACTGTACATACTGGAAGGTACAGAGCAGTACTTTATACAGCTTTGTAACTTTTTAGTAGGGAGCTTCACACATTTGTTGCTCTTGGCTTATCTGGTTTGTGTCCCCTATTTGGGGAACAGCTGTTGGTCACAAACAGCACCTATTTTTTTAAAAAAAGATTACTTATATATTTATGGCTGCCCTGGGTCTTCATTGGTGTGCAAGGACTTTCTCTGTAGTTGTGGTGCAGACTTCTCACTGTAATGGTTCTCTTGTTGCAGAGCATGGGCCCTAGGCACTTGGGGTTTAGTATCTGTGGTTCCTGAGCTCAGGAGTGCTGCTCAGTGGGTGCGGCGCACGGGCTTAGCTGCTCTGCAGCATGTGAGATCTTCCCAGTCCAGGGATGGAACCTGTGTCCCCTGCATTGACAGACATATTCTTTACCACTGGATCACTAGGAAAGCCCCCCAACAACACTTTCGATCTTGAGAGTATTAAGGATTCAGACTACACAATACAAATATCCTCTGTTAATCAAATTTACTTGGATCCTAGTTTGGAACACTAAATTTCCTGAAGTTATTTGGTTCCTGGGTTTTGATTGTGAGTCATAAGAGTTTGGATTGCAAGGGTGGTTTGACTGTACCCAGGATTTTTCTTATAGAGGTAACTAAGTGATAACACAGAGAGGTCAATGCTATTGAAAGAAGTTCATTACAGTTTTTTAAGAGGAAGGGACACACCATGCCATTCAGGGCCACATGGGAAGCACCAGGGCTGGTCAGAGGCAGAGGAGCCAGGAGAAAGCAAGGGTAGGAGACTTTACTGTTATCCCTGCAGGAAAGGCATGGTAGGGAGGGATACATATTTTAGGATTGGCTAGTTTGAATAATTTTGGCAGGCTCTGGACTATGGGGTGATATCTAGTTGTCCAGCTCCTGACCCTGGGGTGATTTAGGGCAGAGGAAAGATTGGCTTGGGGCATGTGAATTAGGTAAGGGAGGTGGTTGAAGACTTGGGCTCTGGACAGGTTGGTTTGCATAGGCATACTCACATGTAAATTGTTTGCTCTCCCTAGGAACTAGCTAATCCTAGAGGGGCACTCTCTCCCCAGCCAATCAGGTCCTCAAGATATCAAAGCATTATTTCCTTCTCCAGGTGATCTTCCTGACCCAGGAATTGAACCCAGGTCTCCTGCATTGCAGGTGGGTTCTTTACCAACTGAGCTACAAGGGAAGCCCATTATAAACTATAGAGAATTTAAAAACATGATTAATACAAAGCATCCTGACTTTCACTTCTTTAGGGACTAGACTATAAGAAATTCTGAAAAAAAAAAAAAGAAATTCTGAGAGTCCTTTCTTCTATACCATATCTTCAGTTGTTCCTGGGTGTGATAATCCCATTGTATGGATGAAGAGACTGGAACAACTGGCCTTGGGCCATGCAGCTGGCAGATGATGGATTAGAGATTTAATCTCAGATTCTGCCACTGTGCCCTGGGGGTTTATTACACCTCCTCTCAAAGGAGATACTTTTGTTCCATCTGTACTGTGCTTGGGTTTGCATTGCAATTGTTCAGGAGCTCCGGATGTGAATGGTGGTAATTAGACCTCTGAGTTTAGCCCAGCCTAAGCAGGAAAGGAAGTTCTTGTCTGGGCTAGTGCTTGTGGCCCCTGTCCCTCCTTTTTTTGGCTTTGGTGTTGGCTGGAAAAAAATAAAATTCCTCCCCCCCCTAAACTTCCACTTTGGGCATACATCAAAATCCAAGGTGAAACCTAAAACCCAGGGATTCTGAAGATGTATTGTATCTGCAGCTACTTAGGGCTGCCTGTTGTTATTCCTCAGTCATGTCAGACTTTGCGATCCCATGGGCTGCAGCACACAAGGCTTCCCTGTCCTTCACTATCTCCTGAAGTTTGCTCACACTAATGTCTATTGAGTCAATGATTCCATCTAACCATCTCATCCTCTGTCACCCCCTTCTCCTCTTGCCCTCAATCTTTTCTAGCATCTTGGCCTTTTCCAGTGAGTCAGCCCTTCGCATCAGGTGGCTGAAGTATTGGACTTTCAGCTTCAACATCAGTCCTTTTAATGCATATTCAGGGTTGATTTCCATTAGAATTGACTAGTTTGAGCTCTTTGCAGTCCAAGGGACTCTCAAGAGTCTTCTCCAGCACCACAATTCAAAAACATCAATTCTAGTTGTGTCTAGAATCTAGTGTGTTTATAGCTGCTTGGGGTTCCCTGAAGGGCAGTGGATATTTTTCAGGGAGTGGTCAGGTTGTGCCCACTGAAGCGTGCCCATAGCTGGACACTTGAACCTAATCCAGGCGAGAGGGGCCCAGGATGGGGAGGCAGCTCCGCTGTGAGCTATTTGGCTTGGGAAGGAGGGAGCCTGGATGGAGTCTCTGTTTTTCTTTCCTTCCCCACAAGGACACTGCCCAGTTCTGGCTGTGTTGTGACATCCTGGTAACCTAAAACTTTGTCATCTATTTGTTTTAGATGCTGTGTGAGAGCAGGATTGTGGAGAATACACCATTTGCTCCAGTGACTGCCCAGAGGACACTGTTAAATTTCAAATAGGATGCCTTTGAGGGTCTGAAGGCTTTCCTTAGATGGGTTCTGTGTAGTCCAGTGAGGAATTGGGGAATTGAGACAATTATCCTGGCTAATTTTCCAGGACTGTTCAGTCATCTAAGCAGACACCTTACCTTTCTTAACCCCATCCTCATCTTTTTTCCCCCTTGGTTACCCAGAGCGAATGAAACAGATTTTGATCACTGTAAAAGCGAGTTTAGTGAGATGTAAGTGAAGATTCTTGTCTATAACACAGATTAAAAGGTAATTAAGCTAAGCTAAGCTAAGTCGCTTCAGTCGTGTCCGACTCTGTGCGACCCTATAGATGGATTAGAGGATGACAAATATCCATCCAGAAGGACTTGAAAAACCTTTAACATTTTTTCCTAGTTAAAAGAATATACAGGGACTTCCCTGTTGGTCTAATGGTTAAGACTTCACCTTCCAACACAGGGAGTGAGGGTTCAATTCCTATCCGGGGAGCTAAGATCTTATGTGACTTGTGGCCAAAAAACCAAAATGTAAAACAGAAGCAGTGTTGTAACAAACTCCATAAAGACTTTAAAAATGGTCCACATTAAAAAAAAATCTTAAAAAAGAATATACACACATTCCTACTTTGAAAACATATTATCAGTCAATTCTTTTTCCATGTTCCAGAAATAATCCTCTATCCCTTTGAAGTAGTTTTTAGACCCATTAAAAGTTATGTCCATGAACATTTTGTTTCTTAAAGTTGAGATTTTCTGATTTAGAACATAGTCTTATTTACGTATTCTATCATAAGAATTCTCTTGCACCATTAATTGTATTTTTTTTAGAAGCATGTGCTTGCGTGCTAAGTTGCTTCAGTTCTGAATAACTCTGAGATCTCATGTAGCCCGCCAGGCTCCTCTGTCCAAGGGATTCTCCAAGCAAGAGTACTGGAGTGGTTTGCCATGTCCTCCTCTAGGGGATCTTCCCGAGGGAACCCTTGTCTGTGGCAGGCAGGTTCTTTACCACTAGCACCACCTGGAAGCCCTTTTAGAAGCACAAATTGGGGCAGGTAGCCACTGGTCTGAAGTGATTTGCAATGAGGAGTCGGGGCTTTGGATCAGGAAACCCAAAGGATATAATCTTTCTCTGTAGCCAACTCTATCAATGCTGTTTGTGTAAAGCATGTTTCCATGATAGAATTCTAGTATCAAGTTTAGAAGGTTATTTCTGAGTGTGGGAGTTGTAGGAAAGGCAGAGAAGCAGAGAGAAGTGAATGTAGAGGGAAGGTTTGGCTGCATCCAATGGAGACCCATGCGGAGTGAGGGGAGTAGGGGCTGGGGGCTGGTGATCTGATCCAGACAAGGTTGGGCAACTCACTGGGCTTGAGGCTCAGCCCTGTGGGTGAGCAGGGGGTCTGGTGGTAACAGTCAATGCAGATTACCACACATTTTCATATCTCCTTCCAGGCACATGGTGGGATGGTATTTTCCTGGAAGGAAAGTATATTTCTTTTAGGAGGAAGCTTTAAGAGCTAGTTCACAGTTTCCCATGTTCCTTCTGCCCCAGTGACTGGCAAGGGTCCAAAGAGTGGCAGAACCATCCTGGGCCCAGAGCAAGGATGACACAGACCAGAGCCCATGACTGACCTGTAATGGATACTCTTCCTTTGAAGGAGGAAGCAGAGTAGACTCATGGTCCTTGCAGGGGCTGACATGATGCAGACAGATGTTCTGGGTAATGGTATTTGCCCCCGTGGACCCAGATATTAATTTAGAACCAAAGATGAAAGAGGCTGAGCCTGAAAAGAGGTTAGAGTGATCTTTCCCAACAGAATGTATCAGAGAGAAGCAGACCAGAGGGTTATAGGCACTTGTAGGAACCACAAAGAACAGACCTGATGTGGGCCCCAGTGGTAACTACCACATTAATGTTACTGTGGACGCTAGGGGTGGGACCCCAGAGTGCTTGAGTAGCATTGGAGAAGAAATTCCAGCCTGGGGCCAGAGAGGGTGAGCTAGGGTCCCACCTGTCATAGTTACCTTCTTGTGTCAATGTGACTATGCTGCTGCTGCTAAGTCGCTTCAGTAGTGTCCGACTCTGTGTGACCCCACAGACGGCAGCCTACCAGGCTCCCCTGTCCCTGGGATTCTCCAGGCAAGAACACTGGAGTGGGTTGCCATTTCCTTCTCCAATGCATGAAAGTGAAAAGTGAAAGTGAAGTCGCTCAGTCGTGTCCGACTCTTAGCGACCCCATGGACTGCAGCCTTCCAGGCTCCTCTGTCCATGGGATTTTCCAGGCAAGAGTACTGGAGTGGAGTGCCATTGCTTTCTCCCAATGTGACTATGGTACCCTGTTATTTGATCAAACACTAATCTAGATATTGCTCTTAAGATATTTTATAGATGTGATTGACAGCTGCAGTCAGTAATCCTTAATCCTGATTTCCTTACTTTAAGTAAAGATTACTCTTGAAAATGAGTGGGACTCAGTTGAAGGCCTTTAGAGTAGGAACAGGTTTTCCAGGGAAGAAGAAATTCTGTCTCAAGATTACAAAGTTAACTCCTGCTGAATTTCCAGCTTGCTGGCTGGCCTGACAAGTTTAAGATTTGCCAACCCTCACCATCATGTGAGCCAATATATATTCTTTCAGATAAAACTCTTATAGAACATTTACTTATGTATTTATTTATATTTATTTCATAACTATATATCTCTATTGCATTCTTTCTGCATCTATCTACCTACCTAGATATCCATTCATTCCATTGAATCAAAAATCTTTCTTTAAAAGTTTTATATTAAAACCAAATCAATAACTTTAACGGGCCCAAGGAGACCCATTCTCTGGCTACCGAATGATAAGGCCCTGATCCAAAACCAGAGCAACTCAGCATTTCAAAAGCTTCATTTTGCCACAGTTCTCATTCCTCTCAAGTCATGCATCACTCCCATTAACCAAGAGCCAAAGTTATTCTTCAGGGATTTTTTTCAGTCTTTAAAAAAAATGTTTTCCCATCCCAAAGCTGTTCCATATGTGTAGAAAGGAGCCATCAGCCCAAGTTCTCATTCTTGCAATCAGGTTCCTGGGGGGACAGGCCCCCAGGACAGAAAACCATCTCTTCATGGCTCTTTTCCTTGGAAACCGAGTAGAACTTTTCAAGGAACTCAGCTCTGCAAACACACATCACTTGAAGGTAAAGTTGTGAAATGGGCCTGTTTTGTACCTGGCTTCTCTTTTTGGAAACCCCTCTGTGTCATCTTCCTTTCACCTCTACCCCCAGGTCCCTGCCCCTGCCCCTAACCCCGCTTCACTCCCATCTGTGCCCTCAGCTTACTTGTAATCAAACCTTCTCTGCTTACTGATGTCTGGACCGTGCTTGCCTGAGCTCAGACATTTCCTCCTTGAACCATCAACCTTTCCTGGACTCTGGTCCCAGTGTAGTTGGGTCCCATTTTCAGATTAATAATAACGAGGAATAAATGTACCCTTTCTAAAGTGCTGGCTTGTTCCCACCTAACTCAAGGAGTTGGCCCCATTTATTTAAAATTTTTATATTAAAACAAATCAGTAGCTTTAAAAAGCCTTGTTCCATATCAAGCGATGGGGACCTAGGATTGGAACAGTCATTTCTCAGATTCCACGCATCCACTGGTGGGCAGGAGCTAGCTCACACGGAGTCATGAAAACAGGTAGTGAAATAATCAGGGATCTTCTGAGCCAGTTGCTAAACTGGTGGTACTTTGAAATTGCCCATAGTGGGAGTATTTGTCCCTTTGGAAATTGGCAATGCCACAAGTCAGAACACTTTTCCTTCTTCAGAGAGCTGGCTCACAACATGTCACAGCACTAACTGTCCTTTCTCACTTACTTCTAAAGCAGCCAAGTGAAGTGTCAGAAAAAAATCTCACTAGTCACAGGGTATGGGGTGTGAGTGAGAAGCTGGAGTGAAGGAACCTCTTACCTTCTCTCTAGACAAGAAGCCCTTTTATCATTTTTCTCTTTTGTCTTCATTAAATATTATGATCCTTTTGATTACCTTAATTTATGATTATGATCCACCATGTATGTCTTGTCTGAATCACCCCTTAATTGTTTTCCTCTGTATCTTAATTGGAATCTCCTTCAGGAAAGGTGATGTGTTTTACAATAAGAGAAATAACTCAGGAGCAACAGAACCACGAAAGTGAACATGTGCTGGGGGACTGGTAGGATACCAAGAATGTCATGTTTCAGTTTGTCTTGTGAGAACTGGGCCTGATGGATGCCAGCAAAAGGTCAAAGTGAGCCTGGGGCATGTGTTTCCTGGGCACCCATAGAGAGTGTAGCAGAGGCTGAGAGAGGACCAGGCCGTTTCTGGTTATTTTTAGACTCCTGGGGAAAAAAAAAAGTACAAATGCTTTAATATAGACAGAATCCTTCAAAAGGATGGGAGGTTAAGTTCTGCAGAACTAGATGTTCTTTTTTAGAACTTACCATGATGGGAAAATGGAAACAATGGCTTTTTAGTTTTAAAAAATATATTTATTCATTTAATTTATTTTTGGCTGCATCGGGTCTCAGTTGCAGCACCCGGGATCTTTCCTTTCAGTATGTGAGCGTTCTCTAGTCGTGGCACAAGGGCTTCCCTTTGCTGTGTGTGGGCTTCTCTTGTTGTGGAGCACCGGCTCAAGAGCACACAGGCTCGGTAGTTGCTGTGTGCAGGCTTAGCTGCCCTGTGGCATGTGGAATCTTAGTTCCCTGACCAAGGATGGAGCCTGTGTTACCTGCATTGGAAAGTAAATTCTTAACCATTGGACCACTAGGGAAGTCCCAACAATGGCTTTTTAAAATAGGATAACTGTTTGTCTGCCTGCCTTTTCCCTAGATCATGCTTCCCAGGGACTGTCCGTATTCCATGCCTGTAATCCTAACCCCTGCTACAGTGTCAGACACCCATTGCGTGCCTCCATAAATGATGGTTTTTTAAAAGGATGCAAATGAGAACAAAGGACAAGAGACATCATGTAGAGCTGACATTAGCAAGGCCTACCTTCTCTAGCTGGTAGTTTCTAGACTTTGAATTTCATAGGTGGGAGCAACTTTTGAATAATCTTGAGGACCAATGGGATTGTCATCTTCTTTTGTCAAGTGATGTCACTAAAAACAAGTCAGTGGCAGCCATTTCCTAGGATTAATATTTCATTAGGAAGAAAAATATTCTGAGATGAAAAAATGAGGAGGAATAACAGTTCTTCCAAAGAAAGGAAAGGGCAACTTTGTATTGATTATATGCCGTGGTAGATATATTGATATAAAAAAAAAAAAGATATATTGATATCTATCTGTATGATATATTTGTATATCCTTGCTGGATGTTGAAGAATTTGAGTCTTTAGGATTTCATCAGAGTCCAAAGAAATTCTTTAGATAAACCCTACTTTTTATGAAAATAGCAAAGAGGAAATTACCTAATAACCGCAGATACCGTTTACTGTTGTCTGCCTACTAAGTGGATATAGGCTGTTCATTCTGTTCATTTATTCATTTGGTATATGAAGCTACAAATATGAAAGCCATTCAGTGAAATGGATGTCTGAGAGTGGACCACTCCTTGAACATCTGCAATCAGGATTGATCTGGCCTAGCATTTTGAGGGTACTGGAGATGGGAGGTCTGGTTCTTCTTCTTTTCTGCTCTTTGGGTTTACGTGGGCAAAGTAATCCCCTAATCGGGGATTTCCCAGAGTCCTCAGGATCAAGCATGACATAGCTGGAATGGTGAACCTCTAGTTGTGAAGGGCCACCTCAGGCTAGATTCTGGGTGTCTAGCCCATGATCCATATATGTAAGAGTTTAACTAGGAGATTGCTACTGTCTGTGAGATTGGTGTAGACAAAATTCTAGAGATTTGGCTCAAACAAGCCTTAGGAATAGAGTGTACATATAGATCAGTTGTTTGTTTTACTAAAGAGGAATCTTACATTTGACAAGATGTTTTGGGTTTCTTTGTTTGGAATCTTTACTTCCCAAGCATCATCAACAGACTTTTATTGAATTATCCACTATGTGCAAAGAAAAATGGTAGACATTATAGGTGACATACCAAGGAAGAGTTACCCACAACCCCCTCAGCCATTAAAGCTTGTAGTCAAGTGGGAAATTTGGATGGGTAAATGTTATTTTAAAATTCAAAGCAAACCAAAAACCTCTTTCAGCAAATTAGATGTAAGAAAGACAAGTTAAAAGCAGAAATGAGATCTACAAACATTCATTGGAAATACAGATTTCTAACTGGAATGTTTAGGAAAATGTTTAAGAAGGAGATGAGTATTCAGGAGGGCTTTGAATGTTGGAAACAATATTAAAGAAAGTGGAAACATCTCAGGTAGGGACTATCTAAGGGATTGAGGGGTGGGTAGAGCACAAGTTGGGCTGAGGGATAGAGGTTAAAATACCTTGATTCTGGCAAAGGCTAATGGAGCAGTGGGAGATGAGGCTGAGTTGGCCAGCCAAAGACTGCTGGTAAAGAGTGTGGAATGCTGGGTAAAGGAGAATGGGCTAAGGGTACCTAAAAATGAGAACCATCAAATGTTGCTTTTTCCATTTCTTTGAACAAAATGGCAGTATGATAAATGGATAGGATTTATAGTATAGTCCTAGCTTACTAATGAGATAGTGCCATGTCCTTCAGATTGGAGCGCATGCCTGTGGACCACCAAACCTAGCCACTGAGAATGGGATGGATTATCTTGAATTTATGGACCTGGAATTCATGTGTGCTGGAGTTTCGGGCCTGCGTGTAATTTCCTTTCAAGAGAGAGGATCGGTTTGAGCTTCCTCCATTCAGCATGTTTATAAAAACCTTGGAGAATTACTTTCCAGACCATGGGTGGGGGGAAGCCGTTGTGTTTCATAGTGATCCTATAAACAAATGAAGACGCTTTTTTTTTTGCAACAGGAGCAGACTGAGAAAAATAGTTTTTGTGGTTTGAGAATACAGCTGATTTCTGCTTTGGCTAAGGCATCTTTCTATGTTGACTTTCTCTTCCAAGGAGAGTATTAATTATTTTTGCTGGCAACATTTGGAATGTTCCCATTCACACTCAACATGTGAATGTCTAGAAATCGACACGTTGTAGCTGTGTGGTTATCTTGGGAGTTCAGCAACTCTGGAGTGAAGTAAGGTGGGGGAAAGACAAGGAGGAGTGACAGCCCTTATTTCTCCAGAGCACGCATCATGATTGCACATCAGAATTGTGCTTAGAAGAAATCTTTGTGACACTGAATCTGAAGTTTCTATTAATATGATTAGTTTGATGAACTTACAGACTATCAAGACTCATATTTTAAAAATTATTATTATTTTTTTAATAAGAACGAATAACTTAAAAAAATACCTAGACACACTAGGTCCTGTTGCGGCATGTGGGTTCTTTTGTTCCGCACACGGGCTTCTCAAGGTGCATGGTCTTCTCTCTAGTCATGGTGCGGAGGCCCAGTTGCCCTGTGGCATGTGGGATCTTATTTTTCCAACCAAGGATTGAATTCATGTCCCCTGCACTGGAAGGTAGATTCTTAACCACTGGACCACCAGAGAAGTCCCATTATTTCCTTTTGTTATTGTGTAGAACAGCAACTGGTGTGTTCTATTTGAAAATTAGAATAAGTTGAAGCAAAGCTGGAAGTGGGATTCACCCCAAAGTGGGATGATGATTCAATGGCTAATCCGTTATTAAGACAATAACATTGACATCTTGGCCAGAGGACAGATCCCCTATGCTGTCCTGGCAGGTGCTGGTGAGTATTACCAGCCGAGTGGCCACAGGCAAAGTTGACTTTGTACAGAGATGGAAAGAAGGTGTTGTGCCAGGCAGGCAGCTCTAGCAGGTGCCTGAAATCCATCAAGTCTGGAAGACTGGGGTTTAGATGGCAATGTTTGATCCAAAACCCAGTGTTCTATTGGACACATGTTTGACCAAGCAGAGTGTACGAAAATCCCATGAAGAATGGGTGGAGGACAGAAGGAGACCCTGAGGACAGCACGGCTGATGGGCCTGAGGGCTAAAGACATCAGAAGGATAGACAAGCACAAACAAGCCAGCTGTGGGTCCCCAGGAGTTTGTCTGAAAGTTCCTATGCAATTCTACCTCTTGCAGAAGATTCCCCTCATCTCCAGCCCCTCTCCCTCGATCTCTCTCTAGTAGTGATTCAATGAATCAGCTAGATTTGCTGTCAGATCCCCAGACAGAATAAGGGTCAGATGGGCTCTGAGAGGGAAACAAGGAAGGGGAGCCTGAGTTGCCTTGCTAGAGAACTTCTGGAATATTCCATTACTCTTGGCAAAAAAATATATAGACTTTCTCCAGAAGAGGCCAACTTTGTGGTCTAGTTGTAAGTACCCTTTTGATCAATCCTTCTAACAATATGCCAGGTCCACAATATGATTTTCACAAAGCACAAAGAGTTCTAAAATGTTAAAGCAAGAAAATACTTAGGGATCATTTGGTCTAGAGGTTTTTGAACTTTTTCTCTTTTTAAAGCAGTGCAACCTTTTCTTCAAAAGAGATCAAACCAAGAAGTCCAACATAAAGTCATTTATAAATGGAACAGCTCTGGCTATCCCCAGCGGCTCTTCTGAAGCATCCCGGTAGAGAGGTGAACTGATTTTGTCAAAGTCATCTAGGCTGGGGAGGGATTCAGCAGACCCCAGAGTCAACTGGCCTCTCATACTCAGTCCAATACTCTGTTCATTGCACCATGTCATGCATATTGAATGCTGATCTGACAACCCACAAAGCTAAGATACGGAACTTCTGGCCTGAAGATGTAAATGTGGTGCTGGTATTGTAAAGTTATGGGATAGCTAGTTAATAAACATATTTTTTTTATTGTTATATTCCGAGGAGCAAAGATGAAACCTGGGTAGCTGAGGTTTCTTGCAGACCTGATTCTGGGGACATTGAAAGGACAAGGAGTTCACTGTGCTGGGTGGAAATTCTGCTGCTTAAGTCCTTTAATGTGATACTGATTCTCTATTTTGTTGCACTTATATCTTTATTTTTAAAATTCATGGTACATATGCAGAAGTTTGTACAATATCTACATACAGTTTAATAATAAAAATATGAACATCTTGGATCTCTCCCCAACCCTGCTTAAGAATGAGAATATTTGTGCTCACTTCAGTAGCATATATACTAAAATTGAAACAATACAGAAAAGATTAGCATGGCCCCTGCACAAGGATGATATGCAAATTCATAAATCGTTCCATAGTTTTTTACTACTGTATTTGTTACCAAAAGTGGTTCTACATATGCTACTGAAAAAAAAATCTGGAAATTCCTAATGTCCTGAGTATTAATAATAAAGTTTAAAAATGCTTTTATATTTATATATACAGAAAGAATGAGGATATTTCCAATACTGTTGAGTCTCTCATATGTGGCCTGCTCCTATTCAATCTCCCTGTCTCTCAGTCACCAGTCTGAGTCTTGTGTATTTGCCTGCTTTTCACTCTAGTTTTACTACCATATATGCATCTCTAAGGGGCTTCCCAGGTGGTGTTAGAAATAAAGAACCTGCCTGCCAATGCAGGAGATATAAGAGATGAGGGTTTGATCCCTGGATCAGGTCTTCCTGACCTGGAGGAGGGCATGGCAACTCACTCCAATATTCTTGCCTGGAGAATCCCATGGACAGAGGAGCCTGGTGGGCTGCAGTTCATAGGGTCAAAAAGGGTTGAACACGACTGAAGAGACTTTGCACGCATGCCCAGTATGCGTCGCTAACCAATGTATTATCTATTTTTGTCTGTGTTTAACATTATAGAAATGGAATCATTTCTCATCTTTTTTCTTTTGCCCAGCTTCATGCTATAGAACATTTCTCTTATTGCAGAAAGCCGTGTCTGTTATCTCTAGATATTTATCCCTGAAGTTGAGTAGAGATTAAACCAGGATGTTAGTTTTTAGTATTTAGTGTTGTGTAGTGTTTTACCATCTGAATAACTACCATGGATTTATTCATATTACAGTTGCTGGATATTTGGTATATTTCTAAATTTTGCGTCTATAAAATGCTTCTGTGAATATTTACCTTTTCTCTTCTGTAATTGCTGCTCTAGGATATACACTCAGAAATTGACATGGTGGGTGAAGGGTGGAAACATTTTAAAATGTTACCAGGTGAGAACTAACAACTTCACTCTCTTCTCCCTCCCCCCCTTTCTTCTTTCCTTCTTTTCTTCCCCTTCCTCTTCTCTTCTCTCCTTTTCTTATCATTGGACCTTAGGTGTTTAAATTGGATTAAACACAATTTTTGGCTCATGACACACTCTCATCATTGGACCATACAAATTCTTCTCTTTATCTACATATTCATCCATTCATCTATCTAATCATCCATTCATCTATTTGCCTATTAAAAACATACCATCTTGGATAAGGAAATGGCAACCCACTCCAGTATTCTTGCCAGGAGAATTTCATGGACAGAGGAGTCTGGTGGGCTTCAGTCCATGGGGTCACAAAGAGTCAGACATGACTGAGCATTTGAGTATTAGAAAATAAGAAAGTCTAGCTGATTCATTTTGGTGTGTAATAGAAACCAATACAACATTGTAAACCAACTATACTCCTATAAAAATTAATTTTAAAAAGAAGTGGAAAAAAATAAGATAACAAAGGAATATGTATACTATGATTCAGTTTAAAAAAATAAAATATGTGTGAGTAGATACATACACAAAGAAAAAAAAACAGTTATGCACATATAAAGGAAAAAAGCTTACTTTCACATGGAAGTGAAATAATGTGTGATTTTTTTCCCTTTGTGCATATCCATAGTTTTCTAAACTGTCTTTTCTTCTACTTTCTACCTTAACTTTTGTAATTAAAAAGTAATAAATGTTGATGCTTGAAGGAAAAAAACAAACAAAAAAATACCATCTGACCAATAGGCAGATGTTTACCAATTACTTAGCAATTATTTGTGTCCTCTTCTCTTAACCTATTCTTTTGCCTCCCCTGCAGAGGTAGCCACTATATTGAATTTTGAGCTGTAATATATATATATATATACATATATATTTTACTTTTTAGGAAAAGTTATTTTTGGATACCCATACACCATGATACAGTACCAATCATGGTATAGAAAATTACCCCAAATGCTAGTATCTTAAAACAACAATTATCATTTATTATCTCAGAATTACTGTGGGTCAGGAATTCAGAAAGGGCACATCTGGATGGCTTGTCTCTGCTCCATGAAGTTTTCTGTGATCTCAGCTGGAAGACTCAAATCCCAAGGGGGCTGGAATCATCTGAAGGCTTGACGGGGACTACAGGACCCACTGCTAAGGCCAGCCATGGTTGGACTGATAAGATGCTTCCTCTCCATGTGGGTCTCTCTACATGCTGTCTTCTCTCAGGGCTGCTGTGTATCCCCATGACATGACATCTTGCTTTAGTGAGCATATCAACCATTGTTTCTTCTAGCCTAGATGCCATCTCAAAGAATAACATGATGAAAATCATAACATTTCTCCATTTTCGTATTCAAAATAGATAAGGATCTTGAATTTGTAGAGAAGTAATCTATAAACTATTCAAGTGGAATAACAGACTCTGGGTTATCAGTTACAAGCTAGGGCATGTGAGTCAATGAAGACACTGGTTGCAAAAAGCCAACATGTTCTGACTGTCATTTAAGGGTGTTGGAAACTAAATAGCATCATGGAAGAGAAAGATGGTTTCATCCCAGCAGATGTGCTGCTTTTGAGCCCAGGCACTGTGCCATGGGAAAGAGTGGATGCCTCCAGAGGAAACTGGTTATGGGGAGATAGATAAGATATAAGCATGAATATGATGAGTGAATATGAATATATGTGGGAGAGATGAAATAGGGTAGGGAGACGCAGGAGCTGATTTTATGAAAACAGAATGAAAAAGTGGTTAGTATTATTCAGCTCAGAAAGGTAAAGTCTGAGAGGATTCAATAATAAAGAGGACGCAGATGTCCTGAATTTCTAAAGAAGTTGTCTTTGAGAGGTTGTTGCTGTTGTTCAATCACCTAGTCGTGTCTGACTCTTTGTGACACCATGGACTGCAGCATGCCAGGCTTCCCTCTCCCTCACCATCTCCTGAAGTTTGCTCAAGTTCATGTCCATTGTATTGGTGATGCCATCCAACCATCTCATCCTCTGTCACACTCTTCTCCTTCTGCCCTCAATCTTTCCCGGCATCAGGGACTTTTCCAATGAGTCGGCTGTTCGCATCAGGTGACCAAAATACTGGAGCTTCAGTTTTAGCATCAGCTGTTCCAATGAGTATTCAGGGTTGATTTCCTTTAAGATTGACTGCTTTGATCTCCTTGCTGTCCAAGGCACTCTCAGGAGTCTTCTCCAGCACCACAGTTTGAAGTTATCAATTCTTTGGCATTCTTCCTTCTTTACCATCCAGCTCTCACACCTGTACATGACTACTGGAAAAACCAAAGCTTTGACTAGATGGACCTTTGTCAGCAAAGTGATGTCTCTGCTTTTTAATACACTTTCTAGGTTGGTCATAGCTTTCCTGCCAAGAAGCAATCATCTTCTGATCTTATGGTTACAGTCACCATCCACAGCAATTTTAGAGCCCAAGAAGAGGAAATCTGTCGCTACTTCCACCTTTTCCCCTTCTATTTGCCAGATCTTAGTTTTTTTAATATTTAGTTTTTTCACTCCTTTATCCTCATCGAGAGGTTCTTTAGTTCCTCTTCACTTTCTGCCATTAGGGTGGTATCATTTCCGTATTTGAGGTTGTTGTTTCTCCCTCCTATCTTGATTCCAGCTTGTAACTCATCCAGCCCAACATTTCTCATGCCGTGCTCAGCGGATAGGTTAAATAAACAGGGTGACAGCAGATAGCCCTGTCGTAATCCTTTCTCAATCATGAACCAGTCGGTTGTTCCACAGAGGATTGCTAACTGTTGCTTCTTGAGCTGCATACAGGTTTCTCAGGAGACAGGTATGATGGCCTGGAATTCCCATCTTTTTAAGAGCTTTCCACTGTTCGTTATGATCCCCACAGTCTAAGGCTTTAGCGTAGTTGATGAAACGGAGGTAGATGTTTTTCTGGAATTCTCTTGCTTTCTCTATGATTCAGTGAATGCTGGCAATTTGCTCTCTGGTTCCTCTGCCTTTTTTAAACCCAGCTTGGATGCTGGAAATTTCTTGGTTCACATAATCCTGAAGCCTAGCATGTAAGATTTTAAGCATGACCTTGCTAGCACAGGAGATGAGTGCAATTGTCCGATGGTTTGAACATTCTTTAGTACCGCCCTTCTTGGGAACTGGGATGAAGATTGACCTTTTCCAGTCCTGTGGCCACTGCTGGGTCTTCCAGATTTGCTGACATATTGAGTGCAACACTTTGATCATCTTTTAGGGTTTTGAATATCTCTAGTAGAATTCTATCATCTCCACCTCCACTTATTGACAGCAGTGCTTCCTAAGGCTCAACTTACTTGACTTCACACTCCAGAATGTCTGGCTCTGGGTGACTGACCACACCATTGTAGTTATCTGGTTCATTAAGATCTTTTTTTGTACAGCTCTTCCATGTATTCTTTCCATCTCTTTATCTTTGAAAAGTAAGCTTTGCATAATATAAGAAAGTCCCACTTCATATAGGGGATAATGCACTTTTGTTTCTTACTACTGTAGAATTGAGGCAGTCTCCAAAAATATAAATCTAGAAGGGTTGCATGTTTATGGTTGATAGAACTGACTGTGGAAGGAAGAGCTTTGGTTTTTGTGTTTATTTTGGGTTCTGATCTGACTTTTTGAGTTCATGACCAAGAGGACAACTCTGACTTCCATAAGATGCTTTTGGGGGTCTCTGTCATAGCTAGTATCCTGAATCGGAAGAGCAGCTTTTCTGTTTTTATAGAAGAATGCATACATGTATCAAGCATCTTCTGATCTCCCAGGAGAGAGATCCACAGGAGTGTAGGAGGATCCACAGATGTTGCTTGCTCTTTGGATTAGTGATGTGAGGGCTAGTGCTTTGATAGCAGTTGGTAGTTCATACTTTTTTTTTTTTTAAAGTGGACTGAAGGGAGCTAAACCCCAGTGGTTGGCAGGGGTAACAGGGACTGCTATGGGCTCATGAATTACTGCCAATATCCAGTGACACTGGCCAGCAAGTTTGAATTCTGTATGGGTGGAATAAGCCTTGGGACAGAGTAAGAAGGAAAAACCTAATGAATTCTGTTAAAGAAGCCTTACTTGGACCCTAGTTCAGTTGTTCCATAAAGAAACCCATATGGCAATGGACAAAGATGAGATTTTTTCATGTTTTTAACAGGTTTCATCCAGAAAAATCCAAGATCTATTTAATCTTGGGTTTCTAGCTTCTTTCATTTAGCCATCTGAATCAAGGATATGGGTACATCCCAATCCAACAACCACATTTCCCTGAATTATTTTATAAATGATAGAAATATCTGGAACTTTAATGCCATAGGATCATGTGAATAGAGATGAATTGGTGTTTAAATGGATCTCCAAGCCTCAGGAGGACAGGTACAGTGTCTGTCTAGCTCATCATCATGTTCTGTTACCTCTCTTACTGGCATATAATAGATACACAAAATAATTGGATTAATAATTAATAAGTAAAGTAAGGATGACTTGGGCTTCCCTGGTGGCTCAGTGGTAAAGAATCCTCTTGCTAATGCAGGAGACGTGGGTTCAATCCCTGGGTTGGGAAGATCCCCTGGAGAAGGAAATGGCAACCCACTCCAGTATTCTTACCTGGAGAATCCCATGGACAGAGGAGCCTGGCTGACTACAGTCCACAGGGTCACAAAGAGTCAGATATGACTGAGTGACTAAACAACAAAGATGACTTGGGGTTTTCTTTCTATTTATTTATAGTTATGTGTATTAAGTAGAGCTACTGGGCTTTTAGATCTTAATTTGTCCCATCTAATAGTTATTTAACTCTGAGATATTTTCAGCATGGTTAAGTTTGTTCCTAAAAAAATGAAAATAAAGATCTAACTAGGTAATTTCACTGGAAATGAGCAATGGGGGAGATTGAATTGGATTCTTAATTGGTGGCTCTAAGAAAATTCATGCTTGAATTCTTCTGGGGTGAGAGAGTATCACCCTTCAGATCTTAAGAGTTCTTAAAAGGGAGGTGTAGTATTTCAGAAACAACCCTTTCAAGCCATAATGCCTTTCATCAAAGGCTTTTAAAGCACTTTGTCTTTAACAGGGCCCACGTCTACCTCCTGCTCAGCTCACACACATGCCTCCCTTTGAGGTCAGTAGAGGCTAAAAGTACTGAGAAAACAAGCCAGTGTAGGTAGTGGAGGCTGCAACCTCGTCATATTTCAGTCTCGAATGTGAGTGTGTACACCTGAGACTTCAAAGAAGTCTATATAGGCCAGAATGAAATCAAGCATGAAGTCCAAAGAAAACCAGCTGTCAGATGAGGGGAATTTAGGTCTCAGCATTAGAACTCTTGCAGAATGGAATATTTGCCATGGAAGGTAGTGAGTTCTTCATCATGGGAGATATTCAAGCTGAGGTTGACAGACCTCTTGATTGGCAATGAAATGGTGGAGGGGGTGAGCGGGACCTACACTCTAGATGGAAGAACCAGCTTCATGGTCTTTGAGAACCCTCATTCCTTCATGTCTAAGAGTCTGAAATTAAGTCTGCCTCTTCTTCCTGGAACAGGCCATCATTAAATCTACGATTTACTGGGACCCTCATCTACCCACATTCCCCACTCCATCCCATTACTTAAGTTTAGTGAGATAGAGGCAACTGACTCCACCTCAAATAACTGTCTATTTGGCATCAGAAATGAATTAAAAATGGAACTCCCATTGACTAGGGTGCATTCATCACTGATATTCCAAATGAAGACTCTGAGCCTGGAGGGAATCTGAATCACCAATGATTTGGTTGGGTTTCCTATTCTAGGCTTGTCAAGGCAGAATGTGGCTCTGGTAGATTTTATCATGGCTAATCAAGTCATTAATTGTCTGTGTTGAGTTTTCACGGGAATGTGTGTCTGAGTGTGATTGCTTTGGGGAAATTATTGTGTTTGCTTAGTCTGGTGCGTGGTTCTCAAACCTCCGTGTGCATCAGAATTACCTCCGGGCTTGTTGAAAAGACAGACTGCAGAGCCCCACCCTCAGGTTTTCTGATTCAATAGGTCTGGAATGTGGCCAAAGAAGTTGCCTTTTTAGCAATTTTTCAGCTGTTTTAGTTTTCTAATGCCGCTGTAACAAATTATCACAAATTCAGGGGCTTAAAACAACACTAATGTGTTATCTCAACGTTCTGGAGATCAGAAGTCCAAAATGGGTCTCACTGGGAGAAAATCAACAAGGTATTGGCAGGGTTGTGTGGCGGCTCCGGGGAGAATCCGTTTCCTTGTACTTTTCAGCTTCTGGATGCTGCCTGGCATTCCTTCCCTCCCCATGGCCCCCTTCCATTTTCAAAGCCAGCAACTGAATTGAGTTTTTCTCACAATGTTCTTTCTGGTTCTTCCCTTGTATAAGGATCCTTGTGATGGCATTGGACTCACTTCGGTGATCTTATTTAATTTTTTCTTAATATATATATATTTTTTATTGAGGTATGTAGTTAACTTCCTTCCTCTGTGGGAAGGGGCTTCCCTTGTGGCTCAGCTGGTAAAGAATCCACCTGTGAGGCAGGAGACCTGGGTTCGATCCCTGGGTTGGGAAGATCCCCTGGAGAAAGGAAAGGCTACCCTCTCCAGTATTCTTGCCTGGAGAATTTTATTGACTGAATAGTCTATGGGGTCATAAAGAGTCTGACACAACTGAACAACTTTTAATTTCATAGTTAACTTATAATGTTTCAGGTACACAGCAAGGTGATTCACTCGTCTGTATACACATATGTTATCTTTGAAATTATTTTCAATTATAGGTTATTAGAAGATATTGATTATAGTTCCCTGTGCTATACAGTAAACCTTTATTGCTTATTGAATATCTATTTTTTTAAAATTAGAACTCTAGCATTCTATTCATACTAAGTAAGCAAGTGGGTGATCTTTTTTTTCTGTTTTTCTTTTTAAAAATTTTATTTTTTTAATTGAAGAATAATTACTTTACAAAATTTTGTTGGTTTCTGCCAAACATCAACATGAATCAGCCATGGGTATACATATGTCCTCTCCTGCATGAACCTCACTCCCATCTCCCCCCGCATCAAACCCCTCCAGGTTGTTACAGAGCCCCTGTTTGAGTTCCCAGAGTCAGGTAAGATGTATGGAGAGAGTAATGTGGAAACTTGCATTACCATGTGTTGATAGCCAATGGGTAATCTTATTTTAAAGCCAGCTGATTCGCAGCCTTAATCTCATCTCCAAATGTAATTTTTCCTACCTGTGAAAGTGGTATGTTCACAGGTCCCAAGGATAAGGACAGGGACATCTCTGAGGGCCATGAAGTGACTGAGTACGCATGCATGCATTCTGCCAGTTCCATGACAGGTGCTGTTGGTGCTGCTGGCTGAGGTCCATGTTTTGAGAACCTTTGGTTTAGTGACTCAGGGACTGATCAAAGGCTGCAGAGTTATAGGTTGGGGATGGCTTGTCACTAAAACTGGGCAGGAACACGCAGGTCTTATGGAGAACTACCATTCTGTGTGGTTTAAGATTTTTCTAAAAAATATTTCTGTTTATTTTTTGGCTGTGTTGGGTCTTAGTTGCCGCACGCAGGATCTTCACTGTGTCTTGTGGGATCTCTAGTTGAAGTGCATGGACTCTCTAGTTGTGGCACGTGGGCTCAGTACTGTGGTGCGTGGGCTTAATTGTTTTGTAGCATGTGGGATCTTGGTTCGCTGACCAGGGATTGAACCCACATTATTACAAGGTGTAATCCACCCTGTATTACAAGGTGGATTCTTAACCACCACACCACCAGGGAAATCCCTGTTTTAAAATTTCATCACACTTTTATGCAAAATACTACTGTGTAAGATATTAATCCCAAGATCCCTGTGGACATCCAAAGAGGAGGCCTGTTTCACAGGACTCCCACATTCTGCTGGGTTCCCATTAGTCTATTTCACCTCTTGGACCTGTGTCATCTTTGCTGCTGCCATATTCATTACATCACAATGTTCCCCCCCTTTTTTTTTACCTGTCGAGACCCTGCTCCTTTTTAAGTCTCTGGAGCATCCTCGGCTATGATGTCTTTCCTAATTGCTCTAGCTCAATGTTATCTTGCTAGTTGACTAGATGCCCTCACATATGAAATCATTTGTTCCCCTAACAGCGCTGTGAAGTAGGTAGTTTTCTTATTTTCCTATTTCACAGCTGGCTAGAACAGGCAGCAGCAAGTTTTAGTAAGCTGCTCAAGTTCATTCAGCACTGGCAGGCCTGGGAAACTCAGTTTCCGCGATGGACTAAATGTTTGGTTCCCTCAACTTCATATGTTGAAGCCCAATCCCTCACGTGATGATGTTTGGAGATGGGGTCTTGGAAGGTGATTAGGTCATGAGGGTGGAGTCCTCACGAATGGGATTAGTGTCCTTTAGAAGGGTTCCTAGAGAGCTCTGGCCATTCTGCCACAGAGGACACAGCAAGAAGATGGTGCTCGATGAACCAGGATGCAGTTTCTCACCAAACATCAAGTCAGCAGATGCTGTGATCTTGGACTTCCTTGCCTCCAGAACTGAGAAATAAGTGTCTGTTGTTTGAGCTGCCCAGTTTATGTTATTTCTGTTACAACAGCCCCAACAGACTAAGAACATCCCTCAAGCTGTGACTCAGGATCTGAGTTTATCCAGCACTGGGAAAGATGGGTCTTTTTGAGGAATTCATATCTAGTGAATTCCAGGTTGACTGACCAAACCTTAGCCTCAAGTGAGCCAGATATCCTCAGAGTCTGTGACTTCCTCTTTAAGCTCCTTCCTTGTCAGTCTGTGTCAAAGGAAAATTCTCTCTTGTTATGCTACTCTTTATTGGGTAGCAGGGTTTTTTTGTTTTTTTTTTCCCTGCTCTTGTAAATGGCTGTAGATTTCCTTGCATGTGAATTTAACTTGTCAAATAGAAATACTGTCATTATAATTATGTACAACTGAGATGAGATGCTGTCATTCAGAGCTTTATTCCTAGAGTCTCAAAGAAAGACTGTAGTAATGATGACTATCCCAGATTTGGAGAAAGATTTATTACAATCAAACACTAGCAGCAATGTGTTTTCTGCAATCTGTAAACCTTGTGTACCATGACACAGATGGTCATTATTTTTTTCTTTCACTTAGAAAAGATCTTGCTCATCAGGCCCACGATTCTGATCTGGGTGAAAGGTTATAAGATTAGACTAGCTTCTTGGGACAAGAGAGGGAAGAGGAGGGCCAAAGACCTATAAAAAGTTATAGCCCCAGGGTAGTAATTTTGTGAAACACTTGGATGAGTAGATGGTGATTCAGCACCAGTCTTTTTTTTTTTTTTTTTCAAATATATATTTTATCTTTGAGTGGGTAAGTAGAATTAAAACACAAACAAAACAATGGATGGACATGGAATTAAGACAGTCTGATACCTCCTCTGGCCTTTCTCACTTCTGGTCTTTCATAGAAAGGATCCCACTGCATTCATGTCCTTGAGGATGTGAATGAATAGGCTGAGATCGATAAACGTTTTTCTGCTGGTTGGGAAAGCTTGTTGGGTCAGTTCCCCTGAGTGGTCATGAGACAGTGCCCTGCCCAGCAGGTGTGTCCCTGAAGTGCATCTGTCATCAAAAAGGGAATTCCTCCTCATTGCAAATGAGATGTGATTGCTTGTCAGGTGAGTGAGTGCCGGTGAGCCCTGGGTCCCTGCCAAGCTTGTGCGGGTTTGGCTCTTGGAAGCATTCTGAGATGTAAGGAAACATTCCCTTGTAAACCCAGGGAGTAAAATTCACTGTAATCTGATTAGTACTGTGATGAAAGATTCAGTCACTTCTAGGTTATGCCTTGAACATTCAGGAGAAGTGTTAAATTAATTGACTAAAATATGAAAATTCAATAGAAATTTTTAATGTTCTTCACTATATCCTAAAGCACTGCCAGAACATGAAATTAATATGGTAAATTTCCTTCTGAGTAATAGCCAGTGAGTATCCACAAAACCAACATACAGACTTCTTAATTTTTGACTGGTTACCAAATCAAGGTATTTCTAGAAGAGAACTAGTTTCAAGATGAGTAGATAACAGGGACTTTAGGAGATGCCATGATGATGGTGGTGATAAAAAAAAAATATAGTAATTATTGTTTTTGGAGTGTTCTTTACACGTATGACTACATTTAATCCTTGAACAACCCAATGAGGCAGGTGCTATAGATTCATTTTCCAGATGAGGAGATTGAGGCTTACAAACTTTACACACTTGCCCAAGGTACACAGCTAGTGAGTTTCAGAATTGAAATTCAAGTCAATCATTCTGACTCTAGAAACTGTATTTACTGTCTCCTCATATTACCAGAAATAAGTTAATTCTTTCTCTCTCTTCCTGCAGACTTCATTCTTTTTCATTTTGTTAATTTTCTTTATATTACATGATTTCCCAAGCATTTAATAAACACTTTTTATGTGCTAGGCATGATGTTAAGAGGCAAAGATTCAAAGAGGAGTGAGGCTCAGACACTGCCTGCAAGAAACTTGCAGGGAATCTTGCCTTCTTTACTGCCCCTGTCTCTTCTTCCTCACCTTCCTCTTTCTCCTTCATCCTCCTCCTCACTGCCAGGCATAGCAGATGACTGAGGCTATTCTACAAGACTTAAGAATTTTTCCTCTGAGTGAACTTTAACTGCTGAAGGTAGAAAAAGTTAGAAGGCAACTATCTCCTTGCCAGGGGAATTCTGACAGGACAAAGACAGATCTGAAGGGAAATGGTGCTAAAAATACCACCAAGATGTGAAGGACAGACTGATAGCCAGAGTCTTCAAAATGAGACAGTGTGAAGCTGGAGAAGGTGAAAATAACATTTGGTCCATGATCACTCCCAGAGTGATAATGATCTGCTTGTATGTGTCTACAGAGTCTGTGCACACAGGAAATGAGATGGTTGGGCAGAGTTCTTCAGATTAATCTGCCAGAAAGATTAAGAAGGGCAGGGAGGGGAGGAAATGATTGATTATAATCCCTAAATAGATCTCTCTCTCTCTTTTTAGACCTTACATGCCATTTTATACTCTGGGCCAGCTCATAAAAAATCATAAAAATAGTTCTTATTTGAACTGTTTTTGGATACTTCCTTTGCTTTTAAAAGGCATGCTTCCCAGGGATCTAGAGAAACCCCTATGAAATCATATGGGCACCAATGGCAGAACACAGTTTTTTTCTCCTGATGTTTTATTCCATTTATCTCAAATGATCAGAATTTAATGAGATTTGAGTTCATGACTTTATTCCCGAGATATACTGCCAGATTAAATGAGAGCATACATGTAAAAGCACTTTCTAAAGGATTAAAAATGGTCATGAAATCACTTTATAATACCAACCCCCAAAGCCTTTTACCCTTTCTGCTGAGATATTTTTTTTACAACAGTCTACTCTGAGATTGTATTTGTTATTAGAAGCTTTGCAAAGGCCTCTAAAATGAGTGTTAAAATGAGACTTCTGCACTTGTAGGTTCCTGCTTTTTTGGATTGCCGTGAAGCACTGTGCTCCCGGCCATTCTTCCAATGAGAGATCTCCTGAGAATGTGGAGGTTTCTCAGTGGGCCTTGCTCCACTGGGGAGGCTGCAGTTCTGGATGCTGTGTTTATTACTCAGTGTTCTCCAGAGAAGAAAATTGATAGGATACACGTGTGTCCTATTGATATATATTTGTGTGTGTATATGAGAGAGATTTATTAATGTATTGATTTACTTATTTATTAATCATGAGATTGCAATGGCTCACATAGGGAGGCCTCCATAGGGAGGCCAGCAGGCTAGAAACTCAGGCAGAATTTCCATATTATAGTCTGGAGTCAGAATTTCTTCTTCAGGAAAATGGTCTTTTCTCTTGAGTCCTTCAACTGATTGGATGAGGCTCACCCACATTATAGAGGGCAATCTGCTTTACATAAAGTCTACTGATTGTAAACGTTAATCAGATTTTACAAGTACCTCCGTAGCAATATCTAGGTTAGTTAGTGTTTGACCAAACAGTTGGGCACTATAGCTTAGTCAAGTTGACATATCAAATTAGCCATCACAGATGTCCAGGCAGAGCCCAGGGGTATTTGGGGATCATGTTCAGAGTAGAGGGATGACAGGACTTGTCTTAAGACTAAGGTCAAACTCATGTTGTATGGTTGTGACGTCTGTGCTAAATAATACAGACCGTGTTTCATGGAGGATGAACGTAGGCCATCCACAGGGCCTGGCCTGAAAGTGAGGGAAATGAAGGGTGCCAGATGGCAGCATAGATTCATGGACCCAAATCATAGAATGTTAAGGTGAGGGTTTTCAGAGACAAAAACCTCTGGGGAGCCCCTTTGGCATCTTTGTCTAAGTTAGAAAAAGGCTCTCCCTACTTCTGAGTGGGTGTAGCCCCTGGCCAGGAGGCATGGTGAGCTCTGAAAGTCACGCCCTGCCAGGCACCTTAGCCAGGCGTCCTTGTGTTGTGGACAACCCTGCCAACCATAGGTATTGGTTTTGTTCATCATTTTATAGGTGAAAAACTGACTCCAGATATTGATGATGTTGCCAAAGGATGTGCCCAGGATAATCTTGAATTTAGAATAATAGATACTGAAACTAGAGTTTTGAGCAGCCCAGTGACATGTACCTTATTCTTTGGGAGAGCAAGCCAGAGGAGGTGTGGACAAGAAAGAGCCCTCCTCCTCAAAAGTCTGGTCACCCTATGTACCAACTTACCAATTCCAGAGTTACTTAATTTATTATAAACTAAAAATGCCCTCTGAGAGTATTGCCTCATTTACATATTATCATTGAATGACTTCACCCAGGTGATAATAGTGGTAATTCTTTATATCTAAAAAAATACCTAATGGTTTTCAAATACACACACTATTTTATTCCCAAGATCACAAGGATTTCCTGGCTATTAAAGACTTTATTGAGGAAATTTATAGCCAATGACTCTAAGGAGCCTTAAAAATATTTTTCTAAGCATACTTTCTATTCAAGTATAACACATATACATTAAAGTACACAAACTGTTTAAGTGTAGAGCTCAATGAATTTTTACAAACTGAATACAACTATGTAACTCCCACCCAGATCAAGAAATAGAAATCAGCAGAGCCTAAGAATCCCCTTTCTCTAACAATGTTGATGCTGAACTTTTCCTAGAGACATGCTGTACAAAGAGAACATGAGGAAAAATCCTAGTCAGATCTGTGCATCAGGCTGGGGTTAGATTCATCTGTGCTCAGCAAATTAAGGATGAGGAATGAGAAAGATACTAATAAATTCCTGGCTTTAATTGCTTTTAAAGCTTTTCTAAACCTTAACAATGTTTATTTCTTTTGACCCAGTGAGTTTGATTCTTGGAATCTATCAGATTCAGAGAGACTTCCATACAAGTTGAGAAATTGGAAAATTGGATTCAATCTAAGCATTAGCAATAAAGGCTCAGTGAAATAAATTTTTCATTGACTGGTAAATGAACTATTATGCAATGATTAAGCATACTGGAATCTTTGATTAAATGCTCATGACACGGTGAGAAGTAAAAAAGGCAAGATACAGGAATTGTATGTGTATTAGATAATAGTCTCAAATTTTGGTAAAAATGTCTAAACAATTGGAAAAAAAATACATGAATATATAAACAAAGGTGATCTCTAGGTGTGAAACTGTAGCCAATTTTAATTTCATGCATTTTGTTTTCTATACATTTTTATAAATTAAATATTTCTAAATGAGTATGTTACTTTAGTAACAAAATATTTAGAAATTTTTTACAAAACCATTTGTCTTTTTATAAAACCATTTGTCTACTTATTAAATAACTTTTTGTTAAAAATAAATAAGAGGCTGAAAAACATGCTTACTTTCTTATCAGGAAAAGACACAATAATTCCTTTTCCCACATTCTACAAACTTGACCTATTCTTATGGCCTCACTGAAATTACATGTCCAGCTCTTTCTAATATGATACAAACCTGAGACTATAAATGACATGGAGCCAAACCAATGGCAGGCATTCTTAATATTTTTGTCATTCTTGAAACACATTTATAACCATTAAGAAAACATATTCTTATCTACAGTATGGGTTTCAAAGACTGTGGGGTTTTTTTTTCTAATTCTTCAAAAATTGATCATCTATACAGCACATGCTTGGCAATTCTCAATCAAAATATCCTGTCCCCTAAATATTTCTATTAAGTAGGAGAAAGGGTTTAATTTTTTTTCCTTTGCACTTGAAACCCCAAACCCAATATATAATTAGTCTGTGCAAAGGCGTACTTGTCCAGCTGTTCAAGTGAGGGGGGGGTGGAGGTGGAGTCCTGGACTTGGAGTTGAGTTTTGCAGTTTTGCAACCTTGAGGAGGTGAGCGGATGTCTTTGTGCTTGGTTTCCTTTGTGCTAGGAAACGAAGCTCAGAGGTATGCTGGTTTTTAAGAGCTGAACTGAGCTGTGTTTGTGGATGAGATCAGGGTTAATAGAAGAGAAGAAGGGAAGGGAGGTCTGCCCTGGGAGAGCGTGGTTGGGCGAAAAGGGACGAGGCCCCTGGGCAGAGCAGACAGGGCTCAGGTCATGGTGAAGGGGCATGGAAGGTGAGTAATTCTCTTTGCACTAGTAGAATACTAGGGCTCAAAGAATCCTCACTGATCATCCCTCCCAGCAAACTCATTTTGAGGACAAACTGGATATAAGACAAGTTAGCGATCTGGCCAGGAAAGGAATCCAGTTAGCAACAGAAGTAGGATTCAAACCAGGAATTTGATTTTCTGCTCTAGCCTGTCTTTCTCCTTCCACGGTCCTATGCCAAATAACTATCTAAACAGAGTGACTGTCCAGGGATACCCGTGGGAAAAGGATATCTTTCCCAAACCAGACACTTTATCAAGTGGCACAGCCTTTCCTGAAGAGCAACAGCCCTGGTACTACTCTGGTGGCCCAGTGGTTAAGAATTCACCTGCCAATGCAGGGGACACGGGTTCCATCCATCCCTGATCTGGGAGGATCCCATGTGCCGCAGGGCAACTCAGCTTGTGTGCCACAACCACTGAAGCCCATCGCCTAGAGCCCATGCTCCAAAACAAGAGAAGCCGCTGCAACGAGAAGCCTCTGCTTGCCAAAATAGAGAAAGCCCTCTGTAAGCAGTGAAGACCCAGTGCAGCCAAATAAATAAATAAATAGACTAAAGTTAAAAACAAAACAAAGAACTTCAGTGCAGCTGCTGCCATTTTCAGAGGCCAATGTCATTTGCTTATTCCTTGGGGCTTTCTAGGCTGGCTCCATGGCTTATTACATAGCCAAAGAGTGGGAGAGACTGGTTGCTGAGAAACACAAGGTTTGAGTATTTCAAGATTTGGGGTTTGGTCAGAAGCTAAACCTGAAACAATGATTTGAGGGCAAGTAGTTGGCTTAGACAGAGGAGCCTAGCGGGCTACAGTCCATAGTGTGTGCTCTTAGAGTTGGACACAACTGAAGTGACTTAACATACACACGGTTGGCTCAGGAGGTGATTCTGGGAAACACCACTAGGGGATCAGGAAGTGAGACAGAGAAGGGAAGAAAGCCAGTAAACGGTGTGTGATCAAACCAGCTACCACTGTGGGTAACGGGAGCTCAGCTCTCTGGGAGACCATGTAGAATATATTAAATATTCCTTAGAGCGGGCTTTGCACCTCAGCACTGTTGACATTTGGGGCTGGATCACTTTTCGTTGTAGGGGATGTGGTGTCAGATATTTAAACTGCATCCCTGGCTTCTACCCATTGGATGGTAATAGCATCTTCCTGTTCTCTCCACCCCCACTCCCTTCCAGGATCGTGACAACCCAAAAGGTCTCCAGACATTGCCAGTGCCCCCTAGGGGGCAAGGTTGCCCAGGGTTGAGAGCCACTGCCCAAGACTTATTCCTCTCAACAGTTGAGGGAAAAGCGCCCCCACCCTGCCACCCGCCTTGTAGTGTTGGTAGATGGGGATGTTTCTGGGGAGATTAACTCTCTGAAACTCATTGGCCAAACGTGCTATCTGAATCAGAAAAAATGTCCATAGGCAGAAATGGCAGAGTGAATAGCTCTTGGCATTCATAGTGAGTCCTGAGGGTATATGGGTGGGATACAAGCAACACCTACTCTGCGTTTGTCTAGGGATCTGCTTCATCATTTATTCATTTCGCCATCACTTCTTTTTATTTTTTATTGTGGTAAAAGTCACATAATATAAAGCATACTATTCTAACCATATTTAACTGTTCAGTTCAGCAGCACTAAGTACATTCATGTGATTCTGCAACTCTCGCCATCATCTGTCTCCAGAATTTTTCACCTTCCTAAGCTGAAACTCTGTCCCCATTAAACACTAACTCCCCATCCCCTGCCCCAGGCTTCGGCCCCTGGTATCTACCCATGCACTTTCTGATTCTATGAATTTGATGATTCTAAGTACCTCGTTTAAGTGGAATCAAATAGTATTTGTCTGCACCTACTACTGTACATTGGAATGGATTTTTAAGGTTAACTTAATATATGTTCTACAAACAGCTTGAACCTTGTTTTTTTTTTTCTCCTGTGCTATACATTAAGTTCTCATTAGTTATCTATTTTATACACAGTAGTATATATATGTCAATCCCAATCTCCCAATTTATCACCTTTCTTTCCCCTTGGTGTCCATATGTTTGTTCTCTACATCTGTGTCTCTACTTCTGCTTCACAAATAGGTTCATTTGTACTATTTTTCTGGATTCCACGTATGTTCATTAATATATGATATTTGTTTTTCTGACTCACTTCACTCTGTTCATCATTAGTTCTTCATTTGTTCTACAGATGTTTATCAAAGATCTTCTGTGTGCTGGGCAGCAGGCAAGACATAGGAGATTCAGTGTTCAATGGTGAGCAAAAAATGGACTTAGTTCCTGTCCTATGTCATTAGAACTAACAATCTTGAAGAGCAGTGAGCAGATGATACAAATGAATGTTTTTAACAACAACTAAGATAAGTGCTAAAATAAGATACAGAGCATGGAAATAAATCACAAACCTGTGGCTGTTTCTCTGCTGTGCTACTTATAGGACCTTCTCACTCATGGTCCCCTCCACCTGGGATTTCTTTCTCCCAGAAACCATTGCATGATCCTTTGCTTCATTTAGGGCTCGGTTAATTTTCTCCTCTTTAGAAGGGTATTCCCTGACCACCTCATCTAAGATAGTGCTCTTCTTTTGCCTTTTACTCTATTTATTTGTGGTTCTTGCACTTATCATACCCATACAAGGTTTGCATTTATTGTTCATTGTCCCTGATGTTACACTGATGCTTTTTCTTTATGTTCCCAGTAAGTAGGACAGTGCCTAGCACTTAGTATATACTAAAAAACATTTGTTGTATGAGTAATCTAGGGAGATTGACTTGATTAGGGAGACCAAGGAAGACTTTCAGAAGAGAACGGCAGTAAGCCAAGATCTAAAGAAAGAAATTTCCTGAATGAAAAAGGTAGGGAAAAGCATTCCAGTAAGTGGAAGGAGTATATGGAATGGCTCCATGGGTAGAAGAAGCATGGTCATCCTGAAGAACGAAAAGAAGGCCAGTGTGCCTGGACAGAGAGAACAGGGAACCCTTAGTTAGGATTTTAATCTTTAGACTAACACTACGAAGAAGCTATGGGTATATGTTGACTAGCGGAAAGTTGTGCATGGGAAGGTGGATGAAGGAGTGGGCAAATACAACCAGATTTCTATTTTAAAAAGATCATTCTGGCTCCAGGGTCTAGAATATTGGAGAAGGGCAACAGTAGATGCCATCATGGTGCTGTGTCTCATCCTCACAACTTTATATCCACCTGGTTGAATATTTGTGTATACATGGAAAATTTCAGGTCATGTGTCAGGGGCTCATGTATATATTTGTTCTTAAATTCCCAGGAATGAAAAAATCGTTCTTCTACCCAAAGAGCTTCCACAGGGCTCTTCTTCCCTGTGCTCTTCATTGGTGTCCATGTCTTCAGAGTGTCTCTAGTTTGGGTTGAGAAATGAGGAGCTGTTGTGGCCTCCCTTTTAATGGATGATTTGTCTCTTGAGGTCCTAGCTCCTTAACTAGTCTGGGTGAAATCAAGCCTTGTCCTGGATCTCAGGATCTTGTGAAGGACTGTCTTATTGTTCACAAATTTGATGCCCTTTCCTTGGGAAGATAATTTATCTCTGATCATTGAAATTGGTCATGGTCAATTTGTCACAAGAAATGTGAGCAGAAAGGATGTGTGTCATTTCTGAGACAGAAGTTTCAGAGTCAGAGCATGGTTGTGTTTCCTTTTGCCTTCGCAGGCGTGCGATGAATGTTTGTTGAAAAAAGATAAACGAAAGGAAAAAGCCCAGTTAAACTTGAGGAGCCAAGGTCTATTACAGTTTCCACTAACAAGTTGCAGCATAGTTGTTTTGCTATTCTAGTGGCCACGTATGTTTCTTAAGGTTCCTTTCCTTTTTACAACCCTGTTCCCTTGTGGCTCAGCTGGTAAAGAATCTGCCTGCAATACGGGAGACCTGAGTTTGATCCTGGGTTGGGAAGATCCCCTGGAGAAGGGAATGGCTACCCACTCTAGTATTCTGGCCTGGAGAATTGCATGGACTGTATAGTCCATGGGGTCACAAAGAGCTGGACACAACTGAGTGACTTTCACTTCATCACTTCACAGATACAGTAGAAGTAAAATGATTTTTGGATGCTTATTGGAAGTATTGCCCCTGCTGGCTAAGGGGGGAAAAGACTTGAATTAGGGCTGGAAGCACTGATGGGCAAGTTATTTTGAAGAAGAAAAAAAAAAGCTCTTCAGGATGGTCGTCTGAATAGCAGATTTTCTCTGGAAGCTGTATTCATCACTATTTCTCAGACTTTATCCCCACCAGAGAAAACTAATTCACTCAGGAGCCTCAGGACTCTTCCCTGAGACCAGGAAATGAGGGAAACAGTCCTACAAATTGCTGTCAAATTTTATTCTTAATGGGTGTTCCTTGTGAGCAGTGTTTTGGTGACCTTAGTCCCTGGAGTCACAGCCTCGGGATGAAAGGATGCCTGAAGCGGGGAGTCGACAGGCCTGGATTGTGTCTGAGCTTCGTGGGAGGCACCCCTCTCTCCACTGGAGGCAAGTGGTTCCCCAGCCTGCGGTGATCTCCAATCCGAGTCTCTGACAGCACCCAGGTCCACCTTGCAGACGCACTGATGCTTCCGCCGCTTGGGTGCCGCACCCGGAAAAGTGTGCTGCGCCGAAGAGGAAGCAAATTCACACTTAATTCAGGTTAAAACTGAGCTGTGCTGAAAGCAATGGGATGGAGTGACAGGGATCCGCACACACCTCCAGGAGACCCCAGTGCTCCCCGCCTTTCACTTCCCTTGTGCTTCCCACAGCTCGTGTCAGATTCCCTAGACCTCCAGCTCTGCGCACGTGCACCTGGGCGGCCCCACCGCCGTCGGGGGTGTGTTACCTAAAACCAGGCGCTGACCTCAGGTCAGGGGCTCTTGAGTGTTTCATCTCTCTGCTGTTCATAGCTAGCTGGGTGGCCTCTGAAATATTATTTAATTTCTCTGGGTTCTGATTTCCTCAATTGTGTGATACTCAGTGACCTCGCCGGGACATTTCACTGCTTATGAAAAATGATGTCTTTTGAATGTTTCGTCTGTACCTAGAAGAATATATGGGGTGGGGGTGGAGTTGGGTTCTTGCTTAGGGGGTGATCCTGTAACTCTAGGGTCACAGTTTATCTTCTCAACTAGGGCAAAGACTGTAACTATAGAAGATTATACCTTAAGAAGGAAAATTTCTCCCTTTCTAAAAATGAAAGTTGTGAAACTTACATTTGTCATTTTGTCCTGATTGCTCAGAGTCAAATATAAATGTAATTGCCAATTATGTCAACCTGGTTGTTAGCATATTTTCATTTTCCTTTTGCCCTTTAGTCCTACTTTTTAATTTTATTAACTTTCTTGATTTGACAAGGTCGAAGTAAATGCAAAAAATAAATGAATTCACACATAACTTGAAGGAGCCTTATGGACTATTAAATTCAACTGTGCAGTGTACAGACTAAATAGTAAAGATCTGGACAGAAGGGACTGGAACAAGTGGCCTCAGCTTGTGGGTTACAGAGCTGGGCCTGGAAAGCAGGTCTTCTGATTCTTAGACAAATCCTTGTTCCTCTATTCCATAAAGACCACCTTTCTTAGAGAATGGAGCTTGCCTGTGACAAAGCAATTGTCTTTACTTGAGTTTCAGGAGCAGGACTTTTTTTCCCCTTCAGCTAAGACAGCAAAAAAGATGATCTGTTGAACACACATTACATTAAACTACAACAGAACAGAACTATTAACAGAACTATTCCAGAATGTCACAGGTCCAGGGTTAAGGACCAAAAGGAACCACTTTGTTATGAGCAAGGTGGGCTTTCAAAGGTGGTCAAGGAAATCCGAATGGCCATAGATGTTCTAGATTCAAGGAGACAAGTTATACACGGTAGGCATGCAGTCCAGCATTCTGGACCAGCATCCCCGGCCTCTGCTCCTGTGGTTTCCATGGGTGTACAAATTTACTTGGACCTCTGCCTCATCTTTCTTCTTTTTGCTGTTTAGCCTGTTCATTCACTTCTTCCTCTGCTTTTCACTCTCTTGGCACAGAGATTTCTCAGAAGATGGTGCCAAGGCTCTGGAGCAGGATTTTTAGAATTAAATAGTTGCTGGTATATGTTACAGAGGAATCAGTTTGTGCTGATTAGATCACACTTGGTTATGCTTGTGATTCTAGGTTATAGGTTCCTTTGGAGTCTTCTGAAGCTGGTGGGCCATTTCTAACTAGATGAAGATGAATAGCACTCCATCTTCATCATGATGAAAATTAGCAGCAGTTCATCTTAGTTTAATAGCCACAGTTTACAGCTATGACAGTAAGTATACTTATATTTACATAGTTGAAATATTTATGAAGCGCCTATTATAGATCTAGTCCTAGGGGCTCAATCAATTTTTACATATAGTGTATATGTGTTAAATATTTTTATGAGTAAGTATATTGTGTTTACGCAAGTACATTTAATATAGTCTGGTGAATTTGAAATATATGACAGATCTATTATCTTTGTATGCATGTCTTTCGGAGGGATTCTGTTGCCTGGCTTCGAAATAATCCATGTTTCCTCAATTCCCATATTCTCTTCCTTGACTTTGGTTTTCTTCTAATACTACAGTTCAGTTCATTCATGTCTGACTCTTTGCAATCCCATGGACTGCAGCACACCAGGCCTCCCTGTCCATCACCAACTCCTGGGGTTTACTTATTTTTTTTTTTTTTTAAAGATGCAAAAATGGTTTAATGAATTCCTTTTTGCTTTTTCTCTGTATTCATACATAGATATATACCTACAATAACTTTGGCTGAACCATTTGAGAATAAATTGCAGATACTGTGATCCTTTACCTCTAATACTTTTCACTGTGTGTTTTCTTTTTTTTTTTTTTCTCCTATTTTTTTTTTTTTAATATATTCTAACTTTTAAAAAAAAATCACATGCTCCCCATCCTGAACCCTCCTCCCTCCCAACCTCCCCATACCATCCCCCTGGGCCTTCCCAGCGCACCAGCCCCAAGCATCCAGCATCGTGCACTGAACCTGGACTGGCATCTCGTTTCATACATGACATTTCACATGTTTCAATGACATTCTCCCAAATCTTCCCACCCTCTCCCACAGAGTCCATAAGACTGTTCTATACATCAGTGTCTCTTTTGCTGTCTCGCACACAGGGTTATCGTTACCATCTTTCTAAATTCCATATACATGCGTTAGTATACTGTATTTATGTTTTTCCTTCTGGCTTACTTCACTCTGTATAATAGTCTCCAGTTTCATCCACCTCATTAGAACTGATTCAAATGTATTCTTTTTTAATGGCTGAGTAATACTCCATTGTGTATATGTACCACAGCTTTCTTATCCATTCATCTGCTGATGGACATCTAGGTTGCTTCCATGTCCTGGCTATTATAAACAGTGCTGCGATGAACATTGGGGTACACGTGTCTCTTTCCCTTCTGGTTTCCTCAGTGTGTATGCCCAGCAGTGGGATTGCTGGATCATAAGGCAGTTCTATTTCCAGTTTTTTAAGGAATCTCCACACTGTTCTCCATAGTGGCTGTACTAATTTGCATTCCCACCAACAGTGTAAGAGGGTTCCCTTTTCTCCACACCCTCTCCAGCATTTATTATTTGTAGACTTTTGGATCGCAGCCATTCTGACTGGTGTGAAATGGTACCTCATAGTGGTTTTGATTTGCATTTCTCTGATAAAGAGTGATGTTGAACATCTTTTCAAGTGTTTGTTAGCCATCTGTATGTCTTCTTTGGAGAAATGTCTATTTAGATCTTTGGCCCATTTTTTGATTGGGTCATTTATTTTTCTGGAGTTGAGCTGTAGGAGTTGCTTGTATATTTTTGAGATTAGTTGTTTGTCGGTTGCTTCATTTGCTATTATTTTCTCCCATTCTGAAGGCTGTCTTTTCACCTTGCTAATAGTTTCCTTTGATGTGCAGAAGCTTTTAAGTTTAATTAGGTCCCATTTGTTTATTTTTGCTTTTATTTCCAATATTCTGGGAGGTGGGTCATAGAGGATCCTGCTGTGATGTATGTCAGAGAGTGTTTTGCCTATGTTCTCCTCTAGGAGTTTTATAGTTTCTGGTCTTATGTTGAGATCTTTAATCCATTTTGAGTTTATTTTTGTATATGGTGTTAGAAAGTGTTCTAGTTTCATTCTTTTACAAGTGGTTGACCAGATTTCCCAGCACCACTTGTTAAAGAGATTGTCTTTAATCCACTGTATATTCTTGCCTCCTTTGTCAAAGATAAGGTGTCCATATGTGCGTGGATTTATCTCTGGGCTTTCCATTTTGTTCCATTGATCTATATTTCTGTCTTTGTGCCTGTACCATACTGTCTTGATAACTGTGGCTTTGTAGTAGAGCCTGAAGTCAGGTAGGTTGATTCCTCCAGTTCCATTTTTCTTTCTCAAGATCGCTTTGGCTATTCGAGGTTTTTTGTATTTCCATACAAATTGTGAAATTATTTGTTCTAGCTCTGTGAAGAATACTGTTGGTAGCTTGATAGGGATTGCATTGAATCTATAAATTGCTTTGGGTAGTATACTCATTTTCACTATATTGATTCTTCCAATCCATGAACATGGTATATTTCTCCATCTATTAGTGTCCTCTTTGATTTCTTTCACCAGTGTTTTATAGTTTTCTATATATAGGTCTTTAGTTTCTTTAGGTAGATATATTCCTAAGTATTTTATTCTCTTCGTTGCAATGGTGAATGGAATTGTTTCCTTAATTTCTCTTTCTGGGGTTTACTTAAACTCATGTCCATTGAGTCGGTGATGCCATCCAACCATCTCATCCTCTGTCGTCCCCTTATCCTCCCATCTTCGATCTTTCCCAGCATCAGGGTCTTTTCAAATGAATCAGTTCTTCGCATCAGGTGGCCAAAGTATTGGAGTTTCAGTTTCAGCATCAGTCCTTCCAATGAATATTCAGGACTGATTTCCATTAGGATGGACTGGTTGGATCTCCTTGCTGTCCAAGGGACTCTCAAGAGTCTTCTCCAACACCACAGTTTGAAAGCATCAATTATTTGGCGCTCAGCTTTCTTTATAGTCCAACTCTCACATCCATACATGACTACTGGAAAAACCATAGCCTTGACTAGATGGACCTTTGTTGGCAAAGTAGTATCTCTGCTTTTTAATATGCTGTCTAGGTTGGTCATAAATTTCCTTCCAAGAAGCAAGCATCTTTTAATTCCATGGCTGCAGTCACCATCTGCAGTGATTTTGGAGCCCCCAAAAATAAAGTCTGTCACTGTTTCCATTGTTTCCCCATCTATTTGCCATGAAGTGATGGGACCAGATGCCATGATCTTAGTTTTCTGAATGTTGAGTTTTAAGCCAACTTGTTCACTCTCCTCTTTCACTTTTATCAAGAGGCTCTTTAGTTCTTCTTCACTTTCTGCCATCTGGTGGTGTCATCTGCATATCTGAGGTTATTGATATTTCTCCCAGCAATCTTGATTCCAGCTTGTGCTTCATCCAGTCCAGCATTTCACATGATGTACTCTGCATATAGGTTAAATAAGCAGGGTGACAATATGCAGCCTTGATGTACTTCTTTCCCGATTTGGAACCAGTCTGTTGTTCCATGTCCAGTTCTAGCTATTACTTCCTGACCTGCATACAGATTTCTCAGGAGGCAGGTCAGGTGGTCTGGTATTCCCATCTCTTGAAGAATTTCCCATGGTTTATTGTGATCCACACAGTCAAAGGCTTTGGCATAGTTAGTAAAGTGGAAGTAGATGTTTTTCTGGAATTCTCTTGCTTTTTCAAAGATTCAACGGATGTTGGCAATTTGATCTCTGGTTCCTCTGCCTATTCTAAAACCAGCTTGAACGTCTGGAAGTTCATGGTTCACATACTGTTGAAGCCTGGCTTGCAGAATTTTGAGCATTACTTTACTAGCATATGAGATGACTGAAATTGTGGGGTAGTTTGAATAGTTTTTGGCATTGCCTTTCTTTGGGATTGGAATGAAAACTGACCTTTTCCAGTCCTGTGGCCACTGCTGAATTTTCCAAATTTGCTGGCATATTGAGTGCAGCACTTTCACAGCATCATCTTTTCGGATTTGAAATGGTTCAACTGGAATTCTATAACCTCCACTAGCTTTGTTTGTAGTGATGCTTCCTAAGGCCCACTTGACTTCACATTCCAGGATGTCTGCCTCTAGGTCAGTGATCACACCATCGTGATTATCTGGGTTATGAAGATCCTTTTTGTACAGTTCTTCTGTGTATTCTTGCCACCTCTTCTTAATAGCTTCTGCTTCTGTTAGATCCAGACCATTTCTGTCCTTTATTGTGCCCATCTTTGCATGACATGTTCCCTTGGTATCTCTAATTTTTTAAAGAGATCTCTAGTCTTTCCCATACTGTCGTTTTCCTCTATTTCTTTACATTGAGGAAGGCTTACTTGTCTTTCCCTGCTATTCTTTGGAACTCTGCATTCAAATGGGCATATCTTTCCTTTTCTCCTTTGGCTTTCACTTCTCTTCTTTTCTCAGCTATTTGTAAGGCCTCCTCAGACAACCATTTTGCCGTTTTACGTTTCTTTTTCTTGGGGATGGTCTTGATCCCTGCTTGCTGTACAATGTCATGAACCTCCATCCATAAATCTTCAGGCACTCTGTCTATCAGATCGAATCCCTTGAATCTATTTCTCACTTCCACTGTATAACTGTAAGGGATTTGATTTAGGTCACACCTGAATGGTCTAGTGGTTTTCCCTACTTTCTTCAATTTAAGTCTGAATTTGGCAATAAGGAGTTTATGATCTGAGCCATAGTCGGCTCCTGGTCTTGTTTTTGCTGACTCTATAGACCTTCTCCATCTTTGGCTGCAAAGAATATAATCAATCTGATTTCAGTATTGACCATCTGGTGATATCCATGTGTAGAGTCTTCTCTTGTTTTGTTGGGAGAAGGTGTTTGCTATGACCAGTGCATTCTCTTGGCAAAACTCTATTAGCCTTTGCCCTGCTTCATTCTGTACTTCAAGGCCGTATTTGCCTGTTATTCCAGGTATTTCTTGACTTCCTACTTTTGCATTCCAGTCCCCTATAATGAAAAGGACATCTTTTTTGGGTGTTAGTTCTAGGACTTGTAGGTCTTCATAAAACTGTTCAACTTCAGCTTCTTCAGCATTATTGTTTGGGGCATAGACTTGGATTACTATGATATTGAATGGTTTGCCTTGGAAACAAACAGAGATCATTCTGTTGTTTTTGAGATTGTATCCAAGTAAATCTTGAGTCCAATTTTCTGTTGAAGGGTGGTGCTGTATTCCCTCCCTGTTATTTGATCTGAGGCCAAACTATGGTGGAGGTAGTAAAGATAATGGCTACCTCCTTCAAAAGGTCCCATGCAGGCACTGCTACACTCAGTGCCCCCAGTCCTGCAGCAGGCCACTGCCAACCCAGGCCTCCGCCAGCGACTCCTGGACACTCACGGGCAAGTCTGGGTCAAGTCTTTTGTGGGGCCACTGCTCCTTTCTCCTGGGTCCTGGTGCACACGAGGTTCTGTTTGTGCCCTCCAAGAGTCTATTTCCCCAGTCCTGTGTAAGTTCTGGTGGCTCTATGGCGGGGTTAATGGTGATCTCCTCCCATGGGGCTTCTGCCACACCCAGGTCTGCTGCACCCAGAGCCCCTTCCCCTGCAGCAGTCCACTGCAGACCCGTACCTCCTCAGAAGACACTCAAACACAGTTCTGTCTCAGTCTCTGTGGGGGTCTCTGGGTCCTGGTGCACCCAAGGTATGTTTGAGCCCTCTGAGCATCTCTGGCGGGTATGGGGTTTGATTCTAAACGTGATTTCCCAACTCCTACCATCTTGCTGGGGCTTCTCCTTTGCCCTTGGACATGGGGTGTCTCCTCAAAGTCACTCCAGCACCACGCAGTTGCTGCTCCAATGCCGCGCAGCTGCCGCTAATACTAAAGTAGAATTAAGGAAATAATACATGATGGAGAAAGTTGTACACAGCACAGTTCTCAAGGAGTTATTCATAACTGGACAATTATAAGCAGTGGCCCTGCAGTTCATATCATGAGGTCACTACCCACCTAAGGACATTTTGCCATCCTACACTGAAGGTATAGCTTTAGGTGGAAGAAAGCATCTTTTGAGTGCTGAACTTGCAAACAAATTTATATGAAGAATAACAATTAGATAACAAAGATGAATCAAATGAATTAGTAATTTTTACCTCTAGTGTAGGGCAAAATGACAAGACTAAATCTTCAAGAAAGATACTTAACTTCCCTTATTGCTGCTGTCTCCAAGGACATACTGTGATGTTGTGGCATGGGACTGGCTATGTTATATTGAAATTCTTTCAGTTCTCACTGATACAGAAAGACTTCTAAATGTATCTCAAGTCCTGGGTTTTAGTAGATCCAAGGAGATCCAACCAGTCCATTCTGAAGGAGATCAGCCCTGGGATTTCTTTGGAAGGAATGATGCTAAAGCTGAAACTCCAGTACTTTGGCCACCTCATGCGAAGAGTTGACTCATTGGAAAAGACTCTGATGCTGGGAGGGATTGGGGGCAGGAGGAGAAGGGGACGACAGAGGATGAGATGGCTGGATGGCATCACTGACTTGATGGATGTGAGTCTGAGTGAACTCCAGGAGTTGGTGATGGACAGGGAGGCCTGGCGTGCTGCGATTCATGGGGTTGCAGAGTCGGACACGACTGAGCGACTGAACTGAACTGAACATAATAGTAATGCCTCTTATGTATATATCATCCTATCTCTAAGGAGCTCTAAGTGATTTACAAACTGTTTTTAAATATGCTTGTAGCTCCTAGATTCTCTGGGAAGCAAGCAGGGACAGGTTCTATGAATACTGTTTAAAGACAAGGAATTTGAGATTCACTGAGTGGCAAATCCAGACTCATCCAGTGTGTACTGTCTGAGTTAGACCCTTTTGACATCCTCCTTCGTGTTTTGTTGTTTTCAGTGGGGGCCTAGAGGCTTCGTTTTTCTTTGCGCAAGTCTCTTCCTTCTTGCTGCTTCCTAAACCCTGTCAGACCGCACTGTATTGCATGAAGTTCAAGGCAAAACGGAATCTTTGCTTTTTAGTGAGGGATTGAGATTATTTTGTTCCCACAGGGAAATTTGCCAACAATCACAAACACATTGTTCTGGGTAAATCTCTTTTAAAATATAAATATTTTGTGGATGGCAAAGAATAAGGGTTTCACTGGATCTGAGAATTTTACCAAATGGAAGGGAGGTGATGGGGTAGAGCAGACAAAAGGCTTGATTGAGGGATCTGGGTTCTGGTCTTCAAGAGAGATCTGGGAGCTGAGCTGGAGCCATGAGAACCTTCCCCAGGAGATGGGGATTCAGGAAATGTAGTTGATTTGTAAAGAAAGGCATAAGTGGGCCTTTTAGCACTGGATCCTTTCTGAACACACAGATTTACCCTCCTCTCTAGTCACTATTACAGGCTTTTGAATTTTTTAAAATGCAAAAACAGATTGAGTAATAATTACTACCATTCTTGAGGTCTTTACTCATATGCGGTCATTATAGCCTTTTATCCTATGACTTAGGTTTTAGCTGTCTGACCTTGGACGAGTGACTCAATCATTCTGAGTCTCAGTTCCATTAAGTATAAAAAGGAGAAGTTTGACTAGATCCAGTGGTCCTGTGAATCTCTGTGAATAGGGATCGGGTGAGAGTCCTCTGGAGCTTCTGAGAGCATCAAAGAAGAAACTACGAAGACTCGTTTCCTCAGGCCATCAATCTTTTTGTTGTTGTTCAGTCACTCAGTCGTGTCCGACTCTTTGCAACCGTATTATATAGACTGCAGCACGCCAGACTTCCCTGTCCTTCACCACCTCCTGGAGCTTGCTCAAATTCATGTCTGTTCTTCACCTTATTTTCAGTCGTAGGAGCTCAGCTTCTAATCTGTGTTAAATAGTGGCATTATTTGAAAATCAACTTCTCACACACAAAAAAGTTAGTTTTACTTCTGTCAAAATGGATTGAAAGAGATTGGATTTGTCATTCCACCTGAAACAAAGATATAATATAGGAAACCATGTTTTCAAGAAATAGTGGACTTCAGCCCATGCATATGTGGAAATTACTTGAGTTCAAAGAAAGAACCATCCCAAAGGATCAGAAGGAATAATCTCTGGTACTGACACAGGGCCAGGAATAATTCCTCTTCTCACCAACCAGATTGGAGAGCCTTACAATTCATGGAGCACTGGGTAGAGTTCCCAGAGAAGTCTTGTCTCAGTAGTGGGGAATAATTAGCCCTAGGCTAAGCAATTGGAGAAGGCAATGGCACCCCATTCCAGTACTCTTGCCTGGAAAATCCCATGGACAGAAGAGCCTGGAAGACTGCAGTCCATGGGGTTGCTGAGGATCAGACACGACTGAGCAACTTCACTTTCACTTTTCACTTTCACGCATTGGAGAAGGAAATGGCAACCCACTCCAGTGTTCTTGCCTGGAGAATCCCAGGGACAGGTGAGCCTGGTAGGCTGCCGTCTATGGGGTCACACAGAGTCGGACACGACTGAAGCGACTTAGCAGCAGCAGCAGCAGGCTAAGCAATGCTCTGGTGCCATCTAACAAGTCTTTAAAGCAAGAATAAAAGGGACCAAACTGTTTCCTTGTAATTTAATTGTATCCCTGAATAAAGCACAAAAATATTTATAGGAATATTAAAGTATTTAATACCAAACAAAGTAAAATTCACAATGACTAGAATCCAGTAAAATAAATTACTAAGATTGCAAAAAAGGAAAATATAACCCATAATGAGAGAAAAATTAATCAAAACTGACCTAGAATTGGTGCAAATGTCAAAACTAACAGACAAGGACATTAAAACAATTATTGTAGATTCCACATGTTTAGTAAACTAGAGACATAGAAAGTATTTTCTTAAAAAGCCCAAATCAAACATCTAGATATGAAAATTATAATGTCTAGGGTAGCAAGTACATTGGATGGACTTAATAGCACGCTAGACATTGCAGAGGAAACAGTGTCAGACTTTATTTTTGGGGGCTCCCAAATCACTGCAGATGGTAACTGCAGCCATGAAATTAAAAGATGCTTACTCCTTGGAAGAAAAGTTATGACCAACCTAGATAGCATATTCAAAAGCTTACTTGACATTACTTTGCCAACAAAGGTTCGTCTAGTCAAGGCTATGGTTTTTCCAGTGGTCATGTATGGATGTGAGAGTTGGACTGTGAAGAAAGCTGAGCGCCAAGAATTGATGCTTTTGAACTGTTGGAGAAGACTCTTGAGAGTCCCTTGGACTGCAAGGAGATCCAACCAGTCCATTCTGAAGGAGATCAGCCCTGGGATTTCTTTGAAAGGAATGATGCTAAAGCTGAAACTCCAGTACTTTGGCCACCTGATGAGAAGAGTTGACTCATTGGAAAAGACTCTGATGCTGGGAGGGATTGGGGGCAGGAGGAAAAGGGGACAACAGAGGATGAGATAGCTGGATGGCATCACTGACTTGATGGATGTGAGTTTGAGTAAACTCCGGGAGTTGGTGATGGACAGGGAGGCCTGGCGTGCTGCAATTCATGGAGTCGCAAACAGTCGGACACGACTGAGTGACTGAACTGAACTGAACTGAGACACTGCAGAAGAAAAGACTGGTGACTTTGAAGACATAGCAATAGAAACTATCAAAAATGAAACAAAAACATACAGAAAAAAAGAATTAAAATTAATCAGTGTGCTCTGGGGCAACTTCAACAGGGTGTGTGTGTGTGTGTGTGTGTGTGTGTGTGTGTGTGTGTGTGTTATCTGGAGTCTCTAAAGGAGACAAGAGGGAAGGACAAAATATTCGAAAGAACAATCTGATAAAACCTATAAACCCCAATACATTACTTTCCTATTGTTGCTATAACTAATTACCACAGACTTAGTGGCTTAAAAATGAGGCAAATTGTCTTATGCAGGTACATTAGAGATGTTACAAGTGTGGTTCCAGACTATAGAAATAAAGCAAATATCACAATAAAGTGAGTCACACAAAATTTTCAGTTTCTCAGTGCATATGAAAGTTATATTTATGTTATACTGTGGTCTGTTAAGTGTGCAGTAGCATGCCAAAAAAAAAGCAATGTACATGCCTTAATTTAAAAACAATGCTGTTGAAAAAATGGTACTGATAGACTTGTGTATGTGTGTGCTCAGTCACTCAGTTGTGTCCAATTCTTTGTGACTCCATGGACTGTAGCTCCTCTGTCCATGGAATTTTCCAGGCAAGAATACTGGAGCTGGTTGTCATTTTCTACTCCAGGGGATCTTCCTGACCCAGGGATCAAACCCGCATCTCCTGCATTGACTGGTGGATTCTTTACCACTTAGCCACGTGGGAAGCCCTTCTCTGTCACAGATGTTCTGTTTGTGAACATTCACACAATATTTGTGAAGCACAATAAAACAAGGTATGCCTGTGGTTCTAGAGGTCAGAAGTCTGAAATGGATCTTAGGGACTAAAGCAAAGGCATCAGCACAGACAGCTTCTTTCTGGAAGCTCTAGAGGAGAAACTGTTTCTTGCCTCGTCCTGCTTCTAGAGGCTTTGCAGTCCCTGGCTTGTGTTTGCATCACTCCAACTTCTTCCCATTGTCATATCTTCTCCAACTCTCCTGTCTTTCTCTTATAAGGACCCTTATCATTATATGGTGTCCACTTGGATAATCCAGGACAATCTTTCCATCTTAAAATCTTAGCTAAATTACATATGCAAAGCCCATTTTGCAGTTTATGATTACATATGTTCACAGGTATTATGGTGAGCATTGTGCTCCCCCCGCCCCCCCAAAAAAAGATATGTTGAAGTCTTAATCCATGGTAACTCTGAATGTGATGTTATTTGGAAATAAGGTATTTGAAGATGTAGCTAAGATACAAATTAAAATGAAGTCATGATGGAATATTGGAGAAGGAAATGGCAGCCCACTCCAGTATTCTTGCCTGGAAAATTCCATGGACAGAGAAACCTGGTGAGCTACAGTTCATGGGGTTGCAAAGAGTTGGCTGCAACTGAGCATATCAGCATATTCTGGAGTATGGTGGACTCTTAATATCCACAATGTTTTGTACCTTTGGAGAAGGGCTTCGCACCCCACTCCAGTATTCTTGCCTGGAGAATCCTATGTACAGAGGAACCTGGTGGATTACAGCCCATAATGTGGCAAAGAGTTGGACACTACTGAAGTGACTTAGCAGACATGCACAAGAGACAAGAGAGACATAAAGAAAGGGGAACACAACATGAAAACATAGACACAGAGGACAGTCGACCGTGTGAAGACAGGCAGAGATTGGAGTTATGCTGCCACAGGCCAAAAAATACCAGGGGCTACCAGAAGCTGCAAGAGACAAGGAAATCTCTTCCTTCAGATGTTTGGGAAGAAGCTTGGTCCTACCAGCACCTTGACTTTGGGCTTCTAACCTCCAGAACTAAGAAAGAATAAATTTCTGTTCTTTGAGTCAGTCTGTGGCAGCCCTAACAAACTAATACAGTAGGTTTTGGGGATTAGGATATGGATATTCTTGGGGGGCTATTATTCTTTCTACCAACCATCCAAAAAGCTCAAGACACCCCCAAGCCCAAGAAACATGAAGAAAATTACCCCTCAGGATTACATTGTCAAAAACCACTGATAAAGAGAAGAATCCTAAAAGCAGCAAGAGAAAAAAATTATGGCTTAAGCACAGAGGAGCAAAGATAAAACAAATTTACTCTCAGAAACAATGTAAGTGAAGGCAGTGGAAAAAATCTTTACAGTACTGAAAGATAAAAACTGTCAACCTTGAATTCTATATCCAGCAAAAATTTCCTTTGAAAATGAAAGCAAGTAGACATTTTCAGGCATACAAAAGCTTAAAGCGTCACCAGCAGACCATGACTACAAGGAATGTTAAAGGAAGTTCTTCAAACAGAAAGGGAAAGATCACAGATGGAAATCTGGGTCTACACTAAAGATTGAAGAACAACAGAAAGGGTAAACTACACATGGGTAAATATGTAAGATTTTACCCCTTATTAGTAATCTTTAAAAAAAAATTGACTGTCAAAAATAATAGCAATATAGTTATTACATATAAAATATGTGATGCCAATACCACGAAGGCCAGGAAGGGCTAAGTGGAAGTATGTCATTGTCAAGGTTCTTATACTATACATGTGTGCGTGAATGCTCAGTTGCTCAGTCTGACTCTTTGTGACCATATGAACTGTAGCCTATCAGGCTCTTCTATCCTTGGGATTTTCTCCAGGCAGGAATACTAGAGTGGGTTGCCATTTCCTTCTCCAGGGGATCTTCCCAATCCAGGGATCAAACCCACATCTCCTGTGTCTCCTGCATTGGTAGGCAGATTCTTTACCACTGAACCATCTGAGAATCCCCTATAATGAGGTATAATATGACTTGAAGGTAGACTGTGATAAATTAAAGATATACATGATATCCTAAAGTAACCTCTAAAATATAAAATTAAGGATTATAGCTGAAAGATCAATAAAGATTAAAATGGAATCATTAAAAGTAATACAAGTCAGAAAAAGAAGAGTGAATAATAAATTGTGGTTTATCCTCACAGTGGAATAGTACTCATCAATGAATAGGAGTAAATTATTGACACATGCATTTATATGGATAAACCTTAAAATAACTATGCTGAGTGAAAGACAAGAGAAAAATGTGTATGTAGTTATAATTCTGTTTATAAAAGTCTAGAAAATGTAAATTAATCAGTAGTGACAGAAACCAGATCATTGGTTACTTGGCAATGGAAAGAGAGATTGCAAAGGGGTTTCAGGAGATTTGGGGGATTGTTGGCTATATTTACTCAAGGTTGATGATTTCACAGGTGGATGTATATGTCAAAACTTATTCAATTATACACTTTAAATATGTGCATTTTATTGTATGTCAATTATACCTTTATATTGTCCAGTTGCTAAGTCTTTGGAAGGAATGATGCTAAAGCTGAAACTCCAGTACTTTGGCCACCTCATGCGAAGAGTTGACTCATTGGAAAAGACTCTGATGCTGGGAGGGATTGGGGGCAGGAGGAGAAGGGGATGACAGAGGATGAGATGGCTGGATGGCATCAGTAACTCAATGGACGTGAGTCTCTGCGAACTCCGGGAGTTGGTGATGGACAGGGAGGCCTGACGTGCTGCGATTCACGGGGTCGCAAAGAGTCGGACACGACTGAGCGACCAATCTGATCTGAGTTGCTAAGTTGTGTTGGAGTTTTCATGACCCCATGGACTGAAGCATGCCAGGCTTCCCTGTCCTTCACTATCTCCCAGAGTTTGCTCAAATTCATGTCCACTGAAACAGAGATTCTGTCTAACCATCTCATCCTCTGACGCCCTGTTCTCCTTTTGCCTTCAATCTTTCCCAGAATCAGGGTCTTTTCCAATGAGTTGGCTCTTTACATCACATGGTCAAAGTATTGGAGCTTCAGCTTCAGCATTGGTCCTTTCAGTGGATATTCAGGGTTGATTTCCTTTCCAACTGACTGATTTGATCTCCTTGCTGTCCAAGGGACTCTCCAGAGTCTTCTCTAGCCCCACAGTTCAAAAGCATCAATTCTTTGACACTCAGTCTTCTTTAGATCCAACTCTTCGTACATGACTACTGGAAAAACTATAGCTTTGACTATATGGGGACCTTTGTAAAGATCTTTTATACCTTTACAAAGCTGTTTAAAAAATTCTATCTAACTTTTCTTTTCTTTCTAAATGATCAATAAAATTTCTGATGAAAGAATTGCTACTGGTGGTGTAAATTGTTATACTCCTCCTAGAATGCAATTGAAAATATGTATTATGGTCTCTAAAAATGTTCACATGTTTTGCCTCAGAATCCCAGGTTTGGTAAGTTGGCTTAAAGAAATAATGGAAAGGACAGGAGAAGTATTATGGAAATTCTTGTAACCTCTTATCCACAATGGCAAAAATCTTGTTTTTTAAAAAATTATGTTTGAAAACAAAAGAGGTTTCATTTGCCCAAAAGTCATTTGATAAATTTCAGGAAGATGAAAGATAGTTGGGATCAGACTGAAGAGGAAATTACAACCCAAATTGTGCAGGAGAGAACTCCTATAAAAGTGCATGGGCCTCCAGAGATGCTTCTGGCTGGAATTTTGGTGACTTTCAGAGATCTGGCAAGCAGGCCCCAGGGGTAACTGATAGGGTGATTATTTGGGGTTCTGCAGCAGAATGGCACCCCACTCCAGTACTCTTGCCTGGAAAATCCCATAGACGGAGGAGCCTGGTGGGCTGCAGTCCACGGGGTCGCTAAGAGTCGGACACGACTGAGCGACTTGACTTTCACTTTTCACTTTCATGCACTGGAGAAGGAAATGGCAACCCACTCCAGTATTCTTGCCTGGAGAATCCCAGGGACGGGGGAGCCTGGTGGGCTGCCGTCTATGGGGTCGCACAGAGTCGGACACGACTGAAGTGATTTAGCAGCAGCAGCGGCAGCAGCAGCAGAAGCCATCAGGTCTGTTGACCATCTGCAGTGTTCCTCTCCTATGCCTCTGCCACTCCCAGGCAATGAGCAACCCATGTGTTAGGCAGGCACAGTGAGTGAGAGACTGGGTGGGGCCTTTAGTGACTGTGACAAGCAGGTGAACCAATGAGCCCCACATCAGGAGATAACTAAACATCTGTCCCGAGGAACAGCACATTCTGTTCCTCCTCCAGATCACAGGAGACAGGCTTGAGGTCACACTGCACAGAATGGCATGTCCGGCTCTTTACACAAGCAGGCCGAAGACACATAAAGGTTGAAATGAAAGGAATGGAAAAAAATATGAAGGGAAAAACGCTAGCCAGAATAGAGCAAACTTGACCATACTGATGTCAGAAAAAAGAAAATTTAAGATAGATATTAAAATAAGCAAAGAGGAATATTTCAGAATACTAAAAGTAATAAAAGTTATTAGACAAACCTTTATAACCCTGACAACATAGCTTCTAAATATATAAAAGAAAAGCAAATAGAAAATAAAAGGATAACTAGATCCGCAGTTGAAATAGACTTAAACATACAGTTTTTAGAAATTTGTAAACCAGACACACTAAAAATAAGTAAGGATATAAAAGGTTTGAATAACACAGTGAATAAATTTTACATGTCTCCCATGCATGCGTGAATGCTAAGTTGCTTCAGTCATGTCTGACTCTTTGTGACCATATATACTGTGGCCTGCCAGGCTCCTCTGTCCATGGGGTTCTCCAGGCAAGAACACTGGAGTGGGTTGCCATGCCTTCCTCCAGGGGATCTTCCTGACCCAGGGTTTGAACCCGAGTCTCCTGCAGTTCCTGCATTGGCAGGTGGGTTCTTTACCACTAGCGCCACCTAGGAAACCCTATATACCTCCAAAAAACAGCATTTATTTTTTTCAAAAGAACATTAAGCATTCAGAAAAAAATCATCATAGATTAGAAAATGTTAACAAATTAAAAAACAGAAAGCATATAGGTCACATTCATTGGTCATGAGGCATTAAAATTAGAAATTGAGAAGGAATAAACCAGCAAAATCACCTCAAACCAAAAACAAATTGTACTTCTTAAAACTATAGTTTTTGAAGGAAATAAAAGCCCACTTCTATGTAACACATAAGTAAAAGAGGAAACAAAAACTGTGTAGACATGAAATATAGCTAAATACAATGTATTAAAATCATTGATATGGCCAGCATGGTACTTGGATAAATATTTGTTATAATTGTACTTATTAGGAAAAACAAGGAAGACAATAAATGAACTAATATTTTAAATCAAGAAACTAGATACATATGAGAAAAATAAACTAAAAAATATAGAGTAAAGGAATTAATAAATACAAAAATAGAAATTATTTACACAGAAATTAAACAACAAAGAAATTAGTAGAGTTGCTCTGCAAAAACAAAAGCTGATTCTTTGCAAAGGCCTGAGGTTTGTACAATTTCAGTGACTCACCCAAGTTCATGAAGCTATTCAAGTAACAAAGGTTAGATTAGAACTCAAAACCCAAACCTTCTTCTTCTCTGATGCTCTCAAAATTCCCCCAAGTTGGACATGCTGGACCCATGCCTCTGCATTATGCACGTCATTCCCTTTTCTTGGAAGCACAGGCCAACATGCCTGCCCACTTTGAGCATCTTGAAACCCCTACCCACTTTCACTTAACCTACTCATCTCATCTGAGGCTTTCCTTGACCTGAAAGTAGCAATTTCAAGGACTTGGGAAAAGTGATGTTGAGGTCATGTTTGGCCTGAGGATTAAATCTTTAACTCATATAATTTTTAAGCCTTTTCATAATCCTCATAACCTAGTTATAGCTCCTCCTCACACATCTCACTCTCTCCTTCTGTCCATCGGCCATTTCCTTCCCACTGCTCACCAAGATCTGTTTTTCACCTGAGCTCAACGGGGTAGAGTTCCTTCAGAGCCTGGTTTCCACCACATTCTCTGTTCTTATACCTCAGCCTCCGGCAGGTAAATTAGAGGAGTTTTTTGGGGGGATTGTTATTCTTGAGGGACAAGTCCCTCATGGGAATTTAGCATTGCCAGGACATGGCCCTTCATTTTTCTCACTTTTAGATTTCCCATAGTACTTTGCACAGGTCCTCACAAACAGTAGTAATTCCTCAAAAAATATTTGCTGGATGAAAGACTTCTCAGAAATCTTTTAGAAGTGAGGTCTGGGGGCTTGGAGAGGTATGCCTTACTGACTGCCTGGTACATAGTAAGCCTCCTGGTGTGATGTCTGCAACTTACTTCAACAACTGCAGCATTGGTAGTATGATATTATCAGAGAGTTAGTTTAAGCTACAATCTAGAGATGGCCAATTGCTCTAATCAGGAATATATACCCTGGGGTAGTCAGCTTCTATTTAATCAGAAAAGTCATACTTCAGAGGTCCCTTCAGTAAGTCATCTCCTAGACTTCCCTGGTGGTGCAGTGGATGAGTCCACTTGCCAATGCAGGGGACAGAGGTTTGATCCCTGGTCCAGGAACATTCCACATGCCAAGGAGCAACTCAGCCTCTGTGCCACAGCTGATGAGCCTGTGCTCTGGAGCCCATGAGCTGCAACTAACGAGCCTGTGCGCTGTACCTACTGAAGCCTGTGTGCCTCGAGCCTGTGCTCCACACCAAGAGAAGCCACCACAATGAGAAGCCCGTGCACCGCAATGAAGAGTAACTTCCGGTTGCTGCAACCAGAGAAAGCTTGAGCAAAGCAACGAAGACTCAACATGGCCAGAAATAATTAAAAAAATAAGCCACCTCCTATTTGAAGGATTAGTAACTTGCATGATGGTTATTATATTAGTAATGATAATGGTATTCAAAATAAGTGGGTGGCCTAAGTATTTTTTGACATATTTCCCGCTCTTGTATAAAAAGGCTGAAGAATTAGTAAGGTCTCGGGGATGGTGCCATTGGTTTGCTGGTAAATGTTTCACAATAGGCTCTTTGGGGAAATGTGTAGTGTTTGCTGATTTGTGTGTGTGTGTAAATACTACTACCATGGTCCAACTACCAACATGAAGCAATTAAACAAGGAGTTGGGAAGAGATGTGTTCCTCATACATTTGCCTACACAGGTTTCAAACAGCTGGCCACTTACAAAGATGTTTAACCCAGATATGGCAGCTCTTCAGCTATTCACACTGACCCAGACATTAAGAGGACCAGTCTCTGAAATCTTTCATGTTCTGCCCCTCTTACGATAAACTTGACTCAAAACTAGGCAATACAAATCTCACAAAGCAAATCAAAGGGACATTAGCAGGTGTGTTACCTCTGGGGACAGCTAATCCTTTTGCAGACCTTCTGAGAGGCTGGGTAGGACACACCCAAGAATTGTCTCACCAAGAGACACAAAAACTGAGATCTTCACTCATAGTTGGTGAACGAGTATCTCATTATTTCCAAGGACCAGGCATGCGTCTGAGTCCAGAGGAGACTAGACTCAGGCATGCTTCTGAGTCTAAAACCGCAGGCAGAAAGAGATGCAGGTCTTTGAGGGAGGAAAGCTTTTGCATGTTTGAGAACCAGCTACTGGAGTTACAGATGACCTCTGAGTAGGCTCAGGAAATATGGATAGGGTCAGACCTACAGCGGGGCAGACTGTCCAGCTTACAGTGGAAGGGCCTCCCCAACATCCTGGCAGAACACAAGGTCTTCACTCCGGTCAGGGTTGTACAGCGGTGGGGCAGGCGGATGAAGGAGGTCAGCACCTCTTCTCTACCCTGCTTTAGGGTGAGCAGCCTTAGTACTGGGCAGAGGGGTGGGAGCTGCACCCCAAGTTATGGGGGAACTGAAGAGAAATAGTCTTGACTATTGATTAGTTTCCTAACTGCTGACTAGTTCTGTTGATTGTTGACTATGGATGGTCCCAGTGGATCTAGGAACTTGTCTACCTATTGGGTCCCTACCACCACCCACTTTCACTCCATGGGGAAGGGGAACCCAGTTCTGTTCCCAGAAATCTCTACAAACTCTCACACAGTCTTTTTTGAAACAACCAAGCCTGTGTCTCTTTTAAATTCCAAGCGTTGCCACTGTAATCCCTTCGTTACACACCAGCAACATGGAAGAACGTCAGCCTTTACAAAGGACAGCTCCATATTCCCCATATGCAGGTTCTTGTCTTTTCAAGGAATATTTGTTTGCACTTTATCTTAGCTGGCAGTGCCCCCAGGCTGTTGAAGGGCAAGATGCCATCTTTAAAAACTCTGCAGAAGAAAGCAAGACCTCAGCAAACCCAGGAGGCATTCACAGTTGGCTGAGGTCAGAGGATTTAAATGAACATCAGCTTCTCTGTCATGAAGAAGAACCTCCAACTGCAAATTAAATCAGCCTAATACTAACCATTTGTTCCTCTCACTGCACACACTAGTTGGTAAAACTGCCATCTGCTTCCAACCAGTACATTTTATTCATTTCTGGTTGCATTCTTGTCATTCCAGTTCAATATGGAAATTTTTGTCCTGGAGCTAATTAGTTTCAGCTGATATTTACTGATCACCAAACTTGTTTTTGGTGATAAATACAAGTTCAATTCAGTTCAGTCGCTCAGTCGTGTCTGACTCTTTTCAACCCCATGAATCGCAGCACACCAGGCCTCCCTGTCCATCACCAACTCCTGGAGTTCACTCAGACTCGCATCCATCGAGTCAGTGATGCCATCCAGCCATCTCATCCTCTGTTGTCCCCTTCTCCTGCCCCCAATCCCTCCCAGCATCAGAGTCTTTTCCAATGAGTCAACTCTTCGCATGAGGTGGCCAAAGTACTGGAGTTTCAGCTTTAGCATCATTCCCTCCAAAGAAATCCCAGGGCTGATCTCCTTCAGAATGGACTGGTTGGATCTCCTTGCAGTCCAAGGGACTCTCAAGAGTCTTCTCCAACACCACAGTTCAAAAGCATCAATTCTTCAGCACTCAGCTTTCTTCACAGTCCAACTCTTACATCCATACATGACCACAGGAAAAACCATAGCCTTGACTAGACGGACATTTGTTGGCAAAGTAATGTCTCTGCTTTTGAATACGCTATCCAGGTTGGTCATAACTTTCCTTCCAAGTAGAGTAAGACAATTGGTTTGATGGAATTTTTTTTTTCTGGGTAAGTTTATGCCATCCCTACTGCCTTCTTTTTCTATATTTCTTTAAAGATGGGAAAAGAAACCTTAAATCTTATGAAATCTACTGGTATAAGAGGACAAGTGCTTCACAGAAAGAAAAGAGGGGGAAAAATCATTTGTCAACTCCTATGGTGAGTTCTAAGGGAATGTATAGATTTATTTCTATTGCAGGATATGTGAGATGGATGGAAAAAGTCCAGGCTTGGCATAATGGGTCCCATTCGCAGCTGACAGTGTGAGGTTTCTGTACCAGGGACCTCAAAAGTTGTCAGTGTTAATAAAAAAAGTTTTCTTGATAATGGTTCTGGTGCACTTTATGCAAGCATGTGCTATTCCTAGCGTTTGGTTAGAAAGAAACTCTAATATGGAATGTATTATACCGAAGAGCCAAAAAAAACATCTGTCTCGCAAAGAAGAACGATCTCATTTCATATCTCGTATTTGACAGCATCTTTTTTTTTTCTTTACTGAAAGATTATAGTTTTGTATAGCTTACAGAAATAACATTTAAACATCGCATGTGATTTTAGACTCAAATGGGATCTACTTAATAAAACACACAAGCAATTAGAGAACTTGGTTGTAATCACTTCTGGTTGAACCCCAGAAGGTTCACATGGGCTGGGCTGAGTTGCTGCCTCCTAGGCTTTCTTGTTTCAGAAGCTGAGAAGAAGAACTCACCACTACCCACATCGTGTGTACAGATCGTGTTTACCTAGCAGTACAGATGGTTTTGAACTTCCGGCTGCTACTACTTGGGCGGATTTCTCATTTTTAGAATAAAAATTGTTTGCCAGGGATTAGAGTTTGGTGGACACAGAGGTTAAGCACACTTGGCAGCCCCTCTCAGAGATCTTCTTAGGGACTAAAGAGAGAGTAGGAAAGAAATCCCAGTTTTCTGTTCTTAATTTTACGTAGCAGAGGAGTTACCTGGTTCAGCTGTGAGCTAAGCTTACCTCCTTACCTTTTTCACCTTCCAAATGTATGAGCTCTGCTACACGTCCAAAGCATGCCGATGTGAAGGTGCGATTTTGGTAGATGCCTTTTGACAACCATTTTACTATCATTAAGATTTGCCTTACTGTTAGATCTCCTTCTGTGCTTTAGCTATTTCTATCAGAAGAAGCTGATATTTCCTGCTGTCGTGACTGTGCTTGATGAACTGCCAATCGTCAGTTCTTATCATTATTGTTTGGTTAGAGATCACAGTCTTTGATTTCATATCTATTGGTCAAATCATCTCTTGGGTGCCCAAGAAGAATCTAGTTGGATAAATAAATGATCTGTCATATAAGTAATTTTGATGATTTAAGATGGACAGTATTGAGGTGGTGGAGATGGTAGTGGTGCTAGTGAAAGTGATGGAAATGGTGGGGATGAAGTCTATGGTAGTGTTATTGGAGGTGGTGGTGATGGTGATGGAGACGATAATAAAGGTGATGGTGGTGGTTATGGAGATGATGGTGAGAGTAGAGGTGATTGAGATGCTGGAGTTAGTGAAGTGGTGATGGAGGAGATAGAGAAGGTGGTCGTGGGGTCCCAAGACTATTTTGCCAGGCTCAGTCTTTGGTTGGAGTTCATTTGCATGTACTGTAGGCTTACTATTAATGATGGTGGTCAGATCCTTACTGTTTAAGGTATGGCCCATAGACTTGTGACAATGAGCACCAACCAAGTTTTTGTTAGAAATAGAGCTTAGACTCTATCTCAGACCAACTGAATTAGAATCTGCCTTTTAACGTTATTCCCAGGTGATGTGTATGTACATTAAAGTTCTGGAAGCACTGGTCTAAAGGAGAAATAGCTACAAATACCTGTTACCCTTGTGGCCCCATATACCTGCCCTTTATCCTCCCCATGAGGGAATCTCAGCCTTCATCTGCATATAAGATAGATGCAAGTTTGATCCCCGGGTCAGGAACATCCCCTGGAGAAGGAAATGGTAACCCAGTCCAGCTCCGGTATTCTTGCCTGGGAAATCCCATGAACAGAGGAGCCTGGCAGGCTATATATAGTCCATGGGGTCGCAGAGAGTCAGACACGGCTTGGCGACTAAACAACTACAGAAAGTCGCTTGCCTTATACTCAGGGCCTAGGGTCAGGTTTAAATATGGATCCAAAAGAAAGCTGTCCATAATCTGAAATTTGAGATACTCCAAATAAATATATCTTGTCCAAAGATTGCCATGGTGCCTGAAGTTCTCATTAGATTGACTTTTCTAGAAGCACAGCCATTTAGCAGGAGGAAGATATTCGGGTACCACACTGAGGCATTGGTTACATTATCTGGTTACCGTATTAGAATGTAGAGAACATTGGGACTGTAACCTGCTCTACATCCCTGAATAACGCTTTCACCAGGACCTTCGCTAGCTTAAGAACCTATCATGGCTTCCGACTCACCATGTCTGACTTTCAAAGTTCCCCATAAATGGACCTCACAGCAACTATCCCAACCATGCCTCCCACAGCCCCTGAACATTCTTGGCATAAGTCAACACCATCTCTTCAAGGCCCTGACTTATCAAACTCTATCATGATTCCTTTGCTGAGTCTGTTCTCCCAGCAGGAAAAGCTGTCTGACTTTTCTAAGAAAATCGTATTCCTTCAAGTGGTCCTCATTTTTTCCACAAAATCTTTTCTGACCACTCTGGTCACTGTGGAACCATTTTTTCTCTGAACTCTGATAGTCCTATCAGTATAAAAAATAGTTCCAACTTCCCTCGATTTTCTGTTTCCTCCACTTGGGGAGGGTCTCCCTTTTTGCCAACCCCTTCTTCTCAATACTGAGTTTTCCTCTCTCACTGTCAGCCCCAATCCAAACACTGTTACAAGAAACACCATGCAAATGCAGGTAATAATGACCCAACAAGCTTCTACTATTGTCTTTCTTAAGGATGTTTGCTTTTTAATCAGTGATTGCACCTCATTTGATTTAAATCAAATCATTAATTGAGGATCTATGACGTGAAAGGCTGTGTGAGGGCCTATAGAAGTGCCAAAGCAGCTTTAGACATGCCTTGCCCCCAAGGAACTTAAAATTTATCTGGGCAGAAGAACCTAATATGCATTGTTAGTTGATCAGTCGTGTCTGACTCTCTGCAACCCCATGGACCATAGCCCACTAGGCTCCTCTGTCCATGGGATTAACCAGGCAAGAATACTGGAGTGGGTTGCCATTTCCTTCTCCAGGGTAATATACACTAGAAACAATAAAACACAAGTTCAGTGCTTAACTGTTGGTTTTGAATGTAGGGTATCTTATGGAGGTAAACTCAGGCCAGGATGAAATGTCAGGGGTGGCTGAAAGGGTAGTGTTCTGCTGCCATGCTGGGCTCTTTCAGTTCAGTTCAGTTCAGTTCAGTCGCTCAGTCGTGTCCAACTCTTTGCGACCCCATGAATTGCAGCACACCAGGCCTCCCTGTCCATCACCAACTCCTGGGGTTCACTCAGACTCATGTCCATCGAGTCAGTGATGCCATCCAGCCATCTCATCCTCTGTCGTCCCCTTTTCCTCCTGTCCCCAATCCCTCCCAGCATCAGAGTCTTTTCCAATGAGTCAACTCTTCTCATGAGCACGGAACAACAGACTGGTTTCAAATAGGAAAAGGAGTACGTCACGGCTGTATATTGTCACCCTGCTTATTTAACTTATATGCAGAATACATCATGAGAAACACTGGGCTCTTTCAGGGGCTTCATAAAGATGCTCCATAATTCTTCTGGATGGTGGAAGTGAGCTCAGGGAAGCTGTGACCCAGAGAGATGTGGAGGGTAGAGGTGGTGATGGTGGTAGATGGGGAATACCAGTGGAAATCCTTACTCATTATGCTTGAAGATGCAGTTGGGGGACTGAGGAAATTATAAAGGAGGTGTGAGGACGTGGATGGTGTCACTGTACTCTGCATTGGTTCCACAGCCAGGGCTTTCCTATTTCTTCGCCACAGTAATATACCTCTTCTCCAAGTGTTGCTGCTGCTGTTTGAAGGAAACCATTATCTTGATTTTCAGAGAATGACAATCTGTATTGAAGCCATGCTCAGAAATCTCCAGAAAGCCTATGTCCCCTTCAGCTCTTTAGAGAAAATCAGGATATTTTGTGGTAGGTCAGGAAGTGAGCAAAGAAAAATAATTAGGATAGAGAAAGGAAATAAGGAAAAACAGTTCAATTCACTTGCTCAGTCGTGTCTGACTATTTGTGACCCCATGAACTGCAGCATGCCAGGCCTCCCTGTCCATTACCAACTGCCGGAGTCTACCCAAACCCATGTCCGTTGAGTTGGTGATGCCATCCAACCATCTCATTCTCTGTCATCCCCTTCTCCCCCTTGCTTCAATCTTTCCCAGCATCAGGGTCTTTTTAAATGAGTCAGCTCTTCGCATCAGGTGGCCAGAGTATTGGAGTTTCAGCTTCAGCATCAGTCCTTCCAACGAACACCCAGGACTGATCTTTAGGATGCACTGGTTGGATCTCCTTGCAGTCCAAGGGACTCTCAAGAGTCTTCTTCAACACCACAGTTCAAAAGCATCAATTCTTTGGCGCTCAGGCTTCTTTATAGTCCAACTCTCACATCCATAAATGACTACTGGAAAAACCATAGCCTTGACTAGACAGACCTTTGTAGACAAAATAATGTCTGTGCTTTTTAATATGCTGTCTAGGTTGGTCATAACTTTCCTTCCAAGGAGTAAGCATCTTTTAATTTCATGGCTGCAGTCACCATCTGCAGTGATTTTGGAGCCCCCGAAAATAAAATCTGCCACTGTTTCCACTGTTTCCCCATCTCGGAAAGTGGAAGAGAGCTGAGTCAGGGAGGCATGTGGTGTCCACTGAAACAAGACAAGTCTCCTATCTTTTAAAACAAATTTACCAACTTTTCATATATAGAGAGAGACCACACAGTGTTTGCCATAAAAATCAGTAGGATAGATTTCTGGACTTGCCCTACTTCCTCTATTCCCATGGACCCCATCTCTCCAAAGAAAACGAATTGAGGTGGTGGAAGGTTAAGTGACTACAGAAGAATCCCACTAGCTTCACGTACAATTGGAACTGAGACATTTAATGCTAGGTCAGGCTGACCGCCAAGTCCCACAGAAAGCAAATACATACCCAGTGTTCTAGCCACAAGTTAGCTCTGAACCAGGGCCCATTAGTGACTTGTAAACCATTACTGTTGGTGCAGTAATTACTACTTCATCTGGAACTGCTGCTGCTAAGTCGCTTCAGTCGTGTCTGACTCAGTGCGACCCCAGAGACAGCAGCCCACCAGGCTCCCCCGTCCCTGGGATTCTCCAGGCAAGAACACTGGAGTGGGTTGCCATTTCCTTCTCCAATGCATGAAAGTGAAAAGTGAAAGTAAAGTCGCTCAGTCGTGTCCGACTCTAGCGACCCCATGGACTGCAGCCTACCAGGCTCCTCTGTCCACGGGATTCCCCAGGCAAAAGTACTGGAGTGGGGTGCCATTGCCTTCTCCATCATCTGGAACTAGGTAGAGGCAATTTTAAGAGAGCTTATTTACATTGTTAGCTAACTGCTGGTTCATTCATTCATTCCCTCATTTCACCAGCCACAGTGTTGTCCATGTGCTGGACCGGTGGTCTGTGTATGTTTTCCTTACATGTTATATTATTAACTTCTCAAGGAATATGAGTGGATGTGGTGCATTCCATATACAGGCCTGGCTTACAAGAGAAACTTTTCACATGAAATCATCTTTACTGGTTTTCCGTTCCAACTGGCTGAAAGGGAGATGATGCCCAGTGAAATTTTCTAATTTTCTTTTGTTGTGTTGTCTTTATTTAAAGTATTCAGGTTATGCTGGCCTCATAAAATTTGTTGGGGAGCATTCCCTCCCCCTCTATTGTCTAAAAGAGTTGGTATAGTGCTGTAATTACTTCTTCCATAAATATTTGATAGAATTCACCAGAGAAACTATCGAAGTCTCAGGTTTTATTTGTGGCAAAGTTTTAAATGATAAATTCAATCTATTGAATAGCTATAGGACTATTTAGAATTTTTACTTCATTTTGCCTCAGCATTGATAAGATGTATTTTTCAAGAATTTGCTCGTTTCATCCAAGTCACAGAATTTGTGGGCATAAAAATTTGCTTAATGTTAATTTCTTAGCTGTTTGTCATTTTGGATTTGTGGTGATAATGTTTCTTTTATTCTTGATGTTGGAAATTTGTATTTTTAAACCAATTATTTATTTACGGTTGTGCTGTGTCTTTGTTGCTGTGTGCAGGCTTGCTCTAGTTGTGGCAAGCAGGGGCTGCTCTTAGTCCCAGTATGAGGGCTTCTCATTGCAGTGGATTCTCCTGCTGCTGAACATAGGCCCTAGGCATGCAACACAGGCTCAGTACTTGCAGTTCTCGGGCCCTAGAGCATGTGGGCTTGAGTAGTTGCAGCATGTGGGCTTGGAAGTTGGGGCACACAGCCTTGGTAATTGTGACATAGGGCTGGGTAGTTGTAGCACACGAGATTAGTTGTTCCACAGCATGAGCAATTTTCCCAGACCAGGGATTGAATGCATGTCCCCTCCTTTGGCAGGTGTATTCTTATCCATTGCACCCCAGGGAAGTCCAGCAATTTGTGTTCTTAATATAATTTTGGAGATCAAATGATGATGATGCTGAAGCCACAAGATGGAATAAACCTTGGTCTTTGAATTCACGTTTGATAGCTGCCAACTCATCAGGAAGCCTGTGTCATATTGTTACATGAGCAGGAAGTAAACATCTGTCACAGAGATTTGGGGGGTGGTGGTTTGTTAGAACAAGTAGGATTACCTTACTTATTGCCGTGACTGGTTTCTTTGTTCATATTCCTTGCTATACTATGGCCCTTGAGGCCATGATAATACTGCTTTTGGTATTTTTTTCCAGTGCACAGTCAGTACTTGGTGAATATTAGCTTCTCCATAAGTGTTTCTTGAATATATATGAATGAGTGAAGTGGTTCCTATGTGTTTGGAGCCTTGAGGTTTTCTTTCCCTGGGATGTGTGACTCAAGTCCAAGTTGGAGCTTCCAAAAGCATGCAGTACTGGCTGGCTGTATCTTTCCCATCCTCCCTCCCTTTTCCCCTCCCTTCTCACTGTTTTATGTGTCCTGCCTTTATTCCAGAACCACACCTGAGGCTCACTGTCAGAGACCTTTATGAAGGTACAATGTCTTTCATTTGGATCCCACTATAAGGGAATTAGGAGAAGGCAATGGCACCCCACTCCAGCACTCTTGCCTGGAAAATCCCATGGAAGGAGGAGCCTGGTGGGCTGCAGTCCATGGGGTCGCTAAGAGTCAGATAAGACTCAGTGACTTCACTTTCACTTTTCACTTTCATGCGTTGGAGAAGGAAATGGCAACCCAATCCAGTGTTCTTGCCTGGAGAATCCCAGGGACAGGGGAGCCTCGTGGGCTGCCGTCTATGGGGTTGCACAGAGTCGGACTGAAGTGACTTAGCAGTAGCATAAGGGAATTAAGGAATGATGCTACTGAAACTCCAGTACTTTGGCCACCTCATGCGAAGAGTTGACCCATTGGAAAAGACTCTGATGCTGGGAGGGATTGGGGGCAGGAGGAGAAGGGGATGACAGAGGATGAGATGGCTGGATGGCATCATCGACTTAATGGATGTGAGTTTAAGTGGACTCCGGGAGTTGGTGATGGACAGGGAGGCCTGGTGTGCTGCGATTCATGGGGTCGCAAAGAGTTGGACACGACTGAGCGACTGAACTGAACTGAACTGAACTGATAAGGGAATTCAGAATAAAACAGACATGGGCTGGGTTTGTTTACTTTCTTACCAAAACATACTGAAAAAAAAAAAAATCAACCCAGCAAACAATACAACCACTTAGAACTCTATGCAAATGGATACATACAAATAGATCCCAGAAGAAATGTTGAGATTGTGTTAGTCACTCAGTCCTGTCCAACACTTTGCAGTTCCATGGACTATAGCCCGCTAGGCTCCTCTGTCCATGGAATTTTCCAGGCAAGAATACTGGTGTGGGGAGACATTCCCTTCTCCAGGGGCTCTTCCGCATCCAGGGATTGAACTCGGGTCTCCTGCATTTAAGGCAGATTCTTTACTATATGAGCCATGTTGAGGTTACTTGAAAGAAGAAAAAAAAAGCAGGCAAGCAAGCAAACAAACAAACATTAGGAGGATTCTTCCAGTGACATAAGTTTAATGCCTTTGCATATAGAAAAGACCCTGTTGCTGGAAAAGATTGAAAGCAGGAGGAGAAGGGGATGACAGAGAACTAGATGGTTGGATGGCATCACCAACTTGATGGACATGAGTTTGAGCAAGCTCTGGGAGTTGGTGATGGACAGGGAAGCCTGGCATGCTGCAGTCCATGGGGTCGCAAAGAGTCGGACACACTGAGCAACCGAATGGGACTGTTATACATAATAGACTAATTATAAATTACACTTAAAGAAGATAACAGATTCATTGCTGGAAAAAACATTTTACTATATCTTACCATATGTGTCTATCAAACAACTTTATCAAAATATTTTCTCATTCAGACTTTCATCAAGTTGGACTAGCCCCCTTAAGCAACAAGTATTGGTAAGGGACTTTCTGTGCAAAGTAACTGTTAGCTGAAGATTGGATGCCTCACGTATACTGCGGTCCTTATAAGTGAGAATGGAAACTTTCCAGCCCATACAGTTTGCTGGGTTCTAGGTAACCTTTTGAGTATTTTTAAAGTAATAACAAAGGCTTAGAGCAACGTTTCATTCCAGTAATGCTTTTTCTTAATGACTTGCTGACAAGTTTACTCTTCTGTTTAAAGCAAATAGGTGCCATGCTGCTGCTGCTGCTGCTGCTAAGTAGCTTCAGTCATGTCCGACTCTTGGCGATCCCATAGACGGCAGCCCACCAGGCTCCCCTGTCCCTGGGATTCTCTAGGCAAGAACACTGGAGTGGGTTGCCATTTCCTTTTCCAATGCATAAAAGTGAAAAGTGAAAGTGAAGTCGCTCAGTCGTGTCCGACTCTTGGCGACCCCATAGACTGCAGTCCACCAGGCTCCTCCGTCCATGGGATTTTTCTGGGCAAAAGTACTGGAGTGGGGTGCCATCGCCTTCTCTGAATAGGTGCCACACGAATTCTCAAAGTGCCTTTGTTCTTGGTCTTGCCTCATATGTGTTAGAGTTTCTATAGTACTTTTTCATGCATCGCATATAATCTTAGAAAAGGAGGGCTACTACAGTATACTCTGCAAATATGTTCTAGCAAACATTTATTATAAGGCAGACATTATTTTCCATTACTATCTAGGGCTTCCCTGGTGGCTCAGAGATTAAAACGTCTGCCTCCCATGCGGGAGACCTGGGTTTGATCCCTGGGTCGGGAAGATCCCCTGGAGAAGGAAATGGTAACCCACTCCAGTATTCTTGCCTGGAGAATCCCATGGACAGAGGAAGCCTGGTAGGCTACAATCCATGCATTGCTACTACAGTATACTCTGCAAATATGTTCTAGCAAACATTTATTATAAGGCAGACATTATTTTCCATTACTGTCTAGAGGTTTATTAACCAAAAGAAAATCCTCCGATAGGCTGAGTTTAAAAATCCTGGAGGGAAGTGTATGGAAAGGGAACCTAACTGAATGGCATAGGGTGGCATGGTAGGAATTGTTTGATTCCTGTGGTCTCCATGTAAACCATGTCCTTCTCGATTACATCACCTCTCTCAATTCTCCTATGACCCTTCAACTCCCATCATTTCTGAGCCCGTCATAATCCTAGGCATTTCCATAGTATCTAGAAAGTCCCTGATTACTCAGTTCTCTGAAACTCTTCATCCCTTTCCCTTTAGTTTGGTTATTTAGTGTCCCCTAAAGCTAGGCGCCCCACTCCAGTACTCTTGCCTGGAAAATCCCATGGATGGAGGAGCCTGGTAGGGTGTAGTCCATGGGGTCGCGAAGAGTCGGACACGACTGAGTGACTTCACTTTCACTTTTCACTTTCATGCATTGGAGAAGGAAATGGCAACCCACACCAGTGTTCTTGCCTGAAGAATCCCAGGGACGGGGGAGCCTCGCGGGCTGCCGTCTATGGGGTCGGCAAGAGTCGGACACGACTGAAGTGACTTAGCAGCAGCAGTAGCAGCAGCAAAGTTAGGCGATGATATTGTACCCCCACAGAAGATGGCTGATAAATGGAAGACTCCCATCTGCACATCTTAATTGGAGGCTTTAGATTCTGTAAAATGCAAATACAATTTGGTTCATTTAAATTCTATATACGTGCTCATGCTTGTGCAGCTCGGTTGTGTCTTTCTCTCTGTGACCCCATGGACTGTGTCCTCTCTAGGCTCCTCTGTCCATGGGATTCTCCAGGCAAGGATATTGGAGTGGGTTACCATACCCTCCTCCATGGGCTCATCCTGACCCAGGGATCAAACGCACATCTCCTGCATTGGCAGGTGGATTCTTTACCACTGAACCACCTGGAAAGCCCAAATTCTATATATAATTTGCTTAATCAAAGGGACTAAGGGAATACCCTGGCAGTCCAGTGGTTAGGACCTTACCCTTGTACTGCAGGGGACACCAGTTCGATCTGTGGTTGGGGAACTAAGATCCTATAAGCCACTTGGCATGGCCAGAATTTTTTTAAATTAAAAAAAATAGCACAATGCTGTAGAAATGGAAAAATCAGTCATATAATTCATATGGAAATTAAGAGAATAATGAAAAATTTCAAGAATATATTTATTCTTATTTTAATTATTATTTCAACAAATACTAACTCAAGAATAATCATGAAAAGAAAGGACAAACTTGGTGGATTCTTAATAGCCCTGTGAAATAAGCACTATTATTACTTCCCTTTTACAGATGAGAACGCTAAGGCACAGAGAGGGTAAGTAGTTTATTCAAGCCTATGCATCTTATAAGTGGTGTCTACACCACACATTCAAATATTTCTTGTTGAAGAATCTTCCTCTTGCTCAGAGTATGTATATTATATCTCCTTTTGCTATACAGGAGAAATAGCATTATGATTATTCTTATCTCTAAATGCCATCTACACAAATACAAAGGTTCTACCGTGTATTTTAGAGCTATACTTATGTTAACAGCAAAATCATTTTACCTAGTATCATAAAACACTATCTTGGCTTTTAACCCAGAAATACCACATTGAAATTCTTTGATGAAGTATTTTACAAATTGAATTTGAAGCCATCACAACCATCATTATGATCAATACAGTTGATTCTCATTATAACCAGTTTGCTCCCTCTTAATAAGGTATGCTATTACAAAATTTGCCAGTTTTCACTAGTATAATCTGCGTTGTAAAAATAACCGAAGGGAAGTTGGCTCCTGAAACTCTGCCCTGTCTTCTCTGATATATTATGAGAGTTATATGTAAAAATGCATGTGGTATCACTTATGTTGGAGTCCTAATCAAATGTTAATAATTTAACTTAATATTGTGTTTTATAAATCTTAAGACAATTTTAGGTATATTTATTCTTCATGGTTTCATGTAGGTTTTTGATAGCATATTGTTTAAATAATTCATTTTCAGGTTTAATTCTGCTGCCCCTGTGATTCTGAGTATTTCTGCAATGGATTGCATTGAAAGCCCCAAGTTTCCACTCCTCCTATTTGGGGAGGGGCATTTTGTTCCAGCTCTTGACTCTGTGGTCAGCCACATGACTTGCTTTGGCCAATGGGATATTAATAAATGTGGTGTGAAGTGTGCACTGGATTCAGTTTTGCTGTTGAATCTCTGCCATAACCTTGAGAACATGACCAATGCTAGCCCACTAAAAGATTGTAAAATATGCATAGGAAAGATTCAGGTCACCTGACCAGTGTCAACTATCCAAGACCAGTCAGCCTCTAGCCAATCTGTGAGCTGTCCATAGACTCATAAGAAAGTCTAGCCAAAATCAGCCAAGCACGAGCCAGATCAGCAAAACTACCCACTGACATATAGACTAGTGAGAAATACTAAATTATAGTTACTTTAAGCCACTGTCCTTTGAGACAATTTGTTATACAGCGATAGCTAGCAGATATAATCTTAATTGTAGCAATAATCACTACTGTTTATATTTCCCCGTTTGAGTGCATATGTGTATATGGAAGCTGCTCAGAACAGTGATTGAAGCTCTAGGATTCAGAACCAGACTGCCTGGGGTTCAAATCCTAGTTTTTAAATTTATTTCACTTATAGTAGTGTTTGGAACTATTCACCATGTTAAGTAAAATGCTGTTGCTGCTAAATCGCTTCAGTCGTGTCCCAACTCTGTGCGACCCCATAGACAGCAGCCCACCAGGCTCCCCTGTCCCTGGGATTCTCCAGGCAAGAACACTGGAGTGGGTTACCATTTCCTTCTCCAATGCATGAAAGTGAAAAGTGAAAGTGAAGTCTCTCAGTTGTGCCCGACTCTGAGTGACCCCATGGACTGCAGCCCACCAGGCTCCTCCGTCCATGGGATTTTCCAGGCAAGAGTACTGGAGTGGGTTGCCATTGCCTTCTCCGAGTAAAATGCTACATGGTTATATTAGTGACAACTATAAGCACAAATGATCTGTCTCTATCCCTTCAATAACTCTTGTGAAGCTGATAATATCACACTCATTTAGTAGATGTGGATACCAAGGCTTAGAGAAGGTAAGAATCTTGTGCAGTATCATAGTCAGTGGCAGAGCCAAGATTATGAACCTCAGTCTGGCCATGTTTATAATCACTATTAAAAAAAAATATTGCCATGATATCTCATCCATCTTGGCTTGCTTTTGGTCCAAATTTAAGTTTTGTGCCTCAAGGAGAATTAGAAAAAATTAATTTAGAAACCTAAGTAATATTAACTGGGAAGAAAAGAATGTGACAGAGAAAATGTGGACCACACAGGTGTTGGGTATCCCCTTTTTCTTGCCAAAGGTACTTTTCCAGTAAAATCCTGTTTATATACTTCAGTTTTGGTCATAGAAAAGGAAGATAAATGAAAACCACACTGGCTAAATCTCATCTATTTAATACAGTAAACATTTCATTAAACCAGACTTATTTCTAGGTTCAAGGATAGAGTGAGAGAATACCCTTAAAGGAACTTACAGTATTTGTAGTATAGATTTTTCAAAGCAGTACAGTTTTATTTAGGTAAATAGTAATTTCATGGCAAATACTGTTGTTGATAGCTCCTGCTGCATAGTTATATGATAATAACTAATATTTAGCTCTCGCTTGTTCCCCACCCCCTGCTGAGGGGTTATAATGGAATAAGTTATTTAAACATAGCCTCCAGTCATTGTTCACTGTTAATTTCTTTAGAAAGATAATAATAATAGAATGACCCTAAATTCTAGACGCCAGGGTCTTTATTATCAAGATTTTATAATCCCTCACTCCTTGGGTTTTCCATACAACTTTTTTTAGTTTTAATATTAATAACTTATTTTACTTATTCCAGTATCTTCAAAATATGATCACTTCAACATTCAATTGACATAAAAATAATTAATGAATATTTTACATTTTTATATTAAATCCAATGTGAATTTAATCTTAAATAGCACATCTCAATCTGGACGAGCATTCATGCTTTTTTAAAATTTTATGATTTTTTAAATTGAAGTATAGATTTTTAAAATTTTGTGTTAGTTTTTCTTTCTCTCAGCAATGTCTGGCTATAAACCGCACTTAGCACTCACTGTTATGAGCACTGAGTATAAAAATAGTTGCTTCCTCTCTGCCCCAGTGTCACAGGGGCAGCAGAGCAGCTGCTCTGATGATGTTGGCAGGTCCAGTATCTGCAGAGCCACTGAAGTACAGTTGGTTTACAGTGCTGTGCAGTTTCAGCTGCATAGCAAGGTGATTCAGTTTTTTATATACATACAAAGACCCTGATGCTGGGAGGGATTGGCGGCAGGAGAGGGGACGACAGAGGATGAGATGGCTGGATGGCATCATCGACTCGATGGACGTGGGTGTGGGTGAACTCCGGGAGTTGGTGATGGACAGGGAGGCCTGGCGTGCTGTGGTTCATGGGGTCGCTGAGTCGGACACAACTCAGCGACTGAACTGAACACATATATCTATGCACATGTTCTCTTTCAGATTCTTTTCCATTATAGATTATTATAAGATATTGAATATAGTTTCCCGTGCTATACAGTAGGTCCTTGTTATTTATCTACTTTGTATATAATGGTGTACATCTTTTAATCCCAAACTCCTAATTTATCACCCCCCTCCATGTGTGAATGTGAGAGTTGGACCATAAAGAAGACTGAGCACTGAAAAACTGATGCTTTTGAACTCATTTTATCAAGGAGAAGACTCTTGAGAGTCCCTTGGACTGCAAGGAGGCCAAACCAGTCAATTCTAAAGGAAATCAACCCTGACTATTCCTTGGAAGGATGGTGCTGAAGCTGAAGCTCCAGTGCTTTTGTCACCTAATGTGAGCAACCCGCTCATTGAAAAAGACCCTGATGCTGGGAAAGATTGAGGGTGGGAGGAGAAGGGGGCGACAGAGGATGAGATGGTTGGATGCATCATCAACTCAATGAACATGAGTTTGAGCAAGCTCCGAGAGATAGTGAAGGACAGGGAAGCCCAGCATGCTGCAGTCCATGGGGTTGCAAAGAGTCAGACACAACTGAGCAGCTGAACAACAGTAACAACCCTTTCCTCTTTGGCAACCATAAGTTTATTTTCTAGGTCTCTGAGTCTGTTTCTGTCTTGTAAATAAGTTCATTTATATCGTTATCTTAGATTCCATATATAAGTGATATCACGATATTTGTCTTTCTTTGACTTACTTCAATTAGTATGATAATCTATAGCTCTATCCATATTGGTACAAATGGCATTATTTCATTCTTTTTTATGCCTGAGTAATATTCCATTGTATATAAGTACTACATCTTTTCTTACCCATTCTTCTGTTGATGGATGTTTATGTTGCTTCAATGTCTTGGCTCCTGTAAATAGTGCTTCTGTGAACATTGATGTGCATCTATCTTTTTGAATTAGAACTTTTGTCTTTTCTAGATATATGCTCAAGAACGGGATTGCTGGAACGTATGGTACCTTCCGTTTTAGTTTTTTAGGAACCTTCCTACTGTTCTCCATAGTGGCTGCACCAATTTACATGCTCATCAACAGTGTATGAGGGTTCCTTTTTCTCCACACCCTCTTCAGCGCTTATTATTTGTAGACTTTTTGATGATGGCCATTCTGACCAGTGTGAGGCGCACAAAACTATTTCATTGTACTTTGCATTTTCCTAATCATTAGTGATGTTCAGCATCTTTTCAGGTGCCTGTTGGTCATCTGTTCTTACACTTTAGATCATTGTCACCAACAAGCAACAAAATGCTAAACTTGTTCCTTTCTTGTGCACATGCTAACAAGTCATAAAAAAAGAAAACCCACTGGAGTCAGATACCAATTCTTTGGTATCAGACTTTGGACCAAGTGGCCTGCATAATCTACAGCCTGGATAATTTGCCTCTGGACTCAGTATTCTGTTCTGAATGTACATTTCAAAATGTTCAGTTTCTGTTTTCTTTTACTCTGTCCAGTAAAGGAGACTCAGGCTGTGTGTGTGTGTGTGTGTGTGTGTGTGTGTTTAACAGTTTCTGCCTGGAACCAATCTCATATGACCCAGGTTTTTCTGTCTTTTATCCTATACGTCGGAATCATAATGTGCCTCCACCAAATGTTTGAGAGCTGTAATACTCCGAGGAGCTCAAGACCGGTCACTTTGTATGGTGACAAGTACGTCAGGTAAGATTGATGGTTAGCCTTCTGTGTCAGGAGCTTCCTTGCTGAAGGTGGGCTGTTGTTGCATGCACCCACATCTCCATCCCTGGGGACAGGCCAGTGCCAGGACCAGACTCGTGGACAGATAATTATTATCATAGTAAAGTAACTTCAAAGGAAGAGTGGAATTCTGTGGCTGTGAGATCACAGTAGATCTGAGTGTCACTTTTGCAGTGTTTCATTAGTTTTCACCTGGAACAGTCCAGGAAGTGGCATGCATGAGGCTTTCTGGCTCACAGATTTGCTGTGCTTCTGGGGAAAAAAAAAAAATCGAAGTCTTAAGAAATGTGTTTATGGTGCCCATATCTTCAGAAGCTTTTACTTGATCTTGGCAGAGAAAGCTGTTGTTCGAACAATTGAAAACATCTTTTTTAACTGTTTCCAGAAAGCATTTGCAAACACCCCCAAGTAAGGTTACATATTTACAATGCAGCTCTAAGCCTCAATTAAAGCTGTTGTTATATAGTGTTTGTAGCCTCTAATAGCCTGACACCATAATAATATTATACAGTATCCCAAGATAATGAGACGAGTCTCTAACATCTGCTTATACTCAGAAAACAAAGGAGAATTGGAAGGCTGCATCCTGCAACCCTTGTGACGCACCGCCTCTGCTTGCTGTGTCTCCAACACAGGGTGGCTTTTCCCATGGATTGTTTCTCTACCATCCCAGGGCAATGGCAGAATGATCCGGAAGAGATTGGAGAAAACTTACTAGATATGCTGCTCGTGCAGGGAGTTCAGCTAGAATGACCTCATTACCTCATTAGAGAAACCATTTCTGAGCTCTTCCAGAATAGTTCAGATTGTGTTTTTATTACCAATTCTTTTTTTGTGGTGAGAGCATATAAGATTTACTCTTCTAGCAACAATTAAGAATATAATACACCCATTAGTGATAACCACCATGCTGTACATTGTATCCCCAGAACTTGTTAATCTTATAACTGGAAGTTGGTACCCTTTGGCCAATAGCTCTCCAACCTCACCTCCTCTTCCCCTGCTGACTCTGATAATCACTGACCTACTCTCTGTTTCTCTGTGTTTGGCTTTATTACATTCCGCATATAAGTAAGACCATACAGTATTTGTCTTTCTCTGACTTATTTCACTTTACATAACACTCTCATGGTTCATCCAGGCTGTTGCAAATAGCTTCCTTCTATATCAGGGCTGAAAAATACTATGTTGTATCTGCATACTTCATCTTCTTAATCCATTCATCCATTGATGGACCTTTAGGTTGTTCCCATATCTTGGTTATTGTAAATAATGCTGTAGTGGACATGGGACTGCAGATGTTTCTGTGAGATCTTGATTTTAATTCATTTGGATGTATACCCAGAAGTAGGATTGTTGAATCGGATAGCAACTCAATTTTTAATTTTTTGAGGAGCCTCCATATGTTTCCCATAGTGGCTGTACCAGTTTTCATTCCCACCAACAGTGCACAAGGGTTCCCTTTTCTCCACATCCTAACCCACACTTGTGTCCCTTGTCTTTTTGATACTAGTCATTCTAACAGGTGTGAGGTGATATCTCATGGTGCTTTTGATTTGCATTTCTCGGATGATTAGTGACCCAGACATGTTAGCTACTGCTGTGAGAGAATTGCTTTTATAATATATACAATGTATCAAGTCAGCATGTTGTATACTTTAAATTTACATAATAGCAGTATGTATCAATTATATCTCAATAAAGCTGGAAAAAAATCTTCAGAATGTATAAATGATAAATAAATTGTATCTCTTTAAGTTTATTTTTTTAAACTAGAGGATGATTGCTTTACAATGTTGGGTTGATTTCTGCCATTCATCGGCATTAATCAGCCATAGGAGTCCTTTGGACTGCAAGGAGATCAAACCAGTCAATCCTAAAGGAAGTCAGTCCTGAATATTCATTGGAAGGACTGATGCTGAAGCTGAAATTCCAATACTTTGGCACCTGATATGTAGAGCCTACTCATTGGAAAAGACCCTAATGTTGAAAAGACTAAAGGCAAAAAGAGAAGGGGGTAGCAGAGGATGAGATGATTAGGCAGCACCAGCGACTCAATGTGCGTGAGTCTGAGCAAGCTCCTGGAGTTGTTGATGGACAGGGAAACCTGGCGTGCTGCATTCCATGGGGTCGCAAAGAGTCGGACACGAGTGAGCAACTGAACTGAACTGAACTAATATACATGTCCCCCAACTCTTGAACCTCCCTGCCACCTCCCACCCCATCCCACTCCTCTAGGTTGTCACAGAGCACCAGATTTGAGCTCCCTGTATCATACAGCAAATTCTCACGGGCTATCTCTTTTTCATACGGTAATGTATATATTTCAGTGCTACTCTCTCATTCATCAGTAAATTGTATTTTTAAGTTAGTTTATTAAATAAGAGTCGTTGGTTTCCAGATGGTGGAGGATACTCCAGAGGTCATGATCTCTCTGACTTGGATCTTTAATATTCTCTAACGTTGAATGTTGTCTTCTGGAACTGAGTGATGGGGAATGATGTTGAATATGCCCATCTGACACTTTCAGCAACAGACCACTTGGAAAGAGGTTTAAGGTGGATCTACCTTATACCATGCTCTACTTTCCTGGGGTTATACTCTCTAAGGACAAGGATCATCATTCACAGTCTTCATTAAGTAGGAATTTGCAGGGTAATGAAGAGAAATTACTTGTGAAAAGAAACACAGCAAGTAGGGGGGGGAATAGCAAGAATGGAATCCATGTATGTGCTTCCTGATCGGCCAGGCAATGCTGTGCTCTTGTCTCTTTAACAGAACTGTGGGAGAAAGCATAGTTGACTTATTAATTAATTTAAAGAGAGGAGATAGTAATGACTAGAGTGGTCATCCATTGGTTGACTTTCTAGTGCTTTCCAGTCTTACCTTTCCCCTTTTCTAGTGGAACTTTAAATTTCCTCCCTTACAATTTATTGGGACGTAACCTGACCAAAGATTTAAGCAAAAGCAATTTATTTGGAGGGCTTCCCTGGTGGCTCAGACAGTAAAGAGTCTGCCTACAATGCGGGAGACCTGGGTTAGATTTATTTGGAATTTATTTGGAAGAGATACTGATGGGGAGTGGGGCAGTGTGGCAGGGAGAGGGAAAGCCAGTTAAGGGTGTATTTACCAGTCAGTATGGAAACCTGGTGCTTAATGCCCCTGAGAAACTCGGGGTACTATGGAGAACATACCTCACAGTCCTTCCACCTGAAGAGTGAGGATAGTGGCATATTTGTCTGCCAGTTTCCTGCTAATCCTTAGTTGAGGGCTGCTTCTGGGAGCATTAACTCTGGAACTTCTAGCTTGCTCTGTGCATGGGCCAAACATATTCTTGTGGTCAGGGGTAGGGTGGGGTGGGGTGGGGAAATGCTCTCAAACAGAAAGTAGCATAGGCTTGAGTAGCTTGAGGCTGAGGGGAGATGTATGGATAAAAACAGCGAGTACAGCATGACTTGACTCCACCCTCATCTCGAGAGGGGGGCCTTGATTGACTCTAATTGATCAACACAGTCCCACCCCTTGACACTGTCATAGATTTGCTATTTGGGCACATAACTCAAATCAGTCTACATCAGGAATGCCACTCAAATCCCAGACTTTAGTTAGCTGCCGGGAGAGCTGACTCTCTCTTCTCTGTGAAATGTGGAGAAGCAGGAAGCCCTGGAGATTTCTGGCAGCTATCTTGGGAGCAGTGAGAAGAACCACCTGAATCTGAGAATGTGTGACGAATACTGGAGGAGAGAAACGGGGTTGTAGGAACTAACTGAACCTTGCATTAAGGTTCATACAAAGCTGAATAAGGCTGCTTAGGGCTGCTGTGATAAAGTACCAAACAGTACATGACCTAAAACAACAGAATTCTACCATCTTACAGTTCTGGAAGTCACAAGCCTGAAATCAGTGTCAGCAGGGCCAAGTGCTCCTGGATTACTCTCAGAGGAATCTTTCTTTGCCTAGTCAAATTAAGACAGCAGCCATCAGTTAAGTAAACAGAGCATTTATTCTAGTGCAGATGGTAAACATAGCTGTATTCTACGAAATTACTTATTGCTCTTAGATAGTAGCTACGTAGCAGACAATAGTGAGTTTTCAGGATCCATGCTGTTAGTGATAATAGTGCTTGAACAAAGGAATAACTTCAGGAATGTCCCCTTCTCTCACAAAATTAAGTTATAGAAATTTACAGCCGATGTAAATTAAAAAAAAAAATTTATTTATTTGGCTGCACCAAATCTTAGTTGCAGCATGCGAGATCTTTGATCTTTGTTGCCGCATGTGGGGTCTTAAGTTGTGGCATTCAAACCCTTAGTTTTCAGCGTGTGGGATCTAGTTCCCTGAGCAGAGATAAAGCCCATGTTTCCTGCACTGACGACATGGAATCTTAGCTACTGGACCACCAGGGAAGTCCCCTGATATGAATTATTAAAGGTTCAATTCAGGATGCTAAAAAAAGAGAGAAGAGACCAAAATTCAGAGGCATAAACAATAGACGAGATTGCTGTCTCTGATGTAAATCTAAAAACAAGTGAGTAGTCCTGGTTGGATAGGTGGGTCTACTCTCAAGGTCACCTAGGTTGCTTCTGTCCTGTGGTTCTGTCATCCCTTAGGTTTTTGTCCTCATCTCTCTGGCTGAAGCTGTCTCAGCACCACCATGCTTGCCCTCCAGCCTTTAGGAAGGGGAAGGAGCGATTAGAGAAGCAGCAGCCATTTTACTGACATGACCTGCATGTTGAACATTCTCTTCAGCTCGCATTCATGTGGCCAGACCCTAGCTGCAAGGGAAGCTGGAAACATCTCTAGCTGTGTGGCCTTTTCCCTGCCCAAACTCCTGGGGTTCAGTTACCCCCAAACCCAAAAGTTAGAATGGATGTCAGGAGACAATTAGCTGAAGCAGATGTGCTGTGATTTCTCTCAGGAGAAGGAATGAAATTTGGACATTAAGGGCCGAAAACTTGGGGAGGCATTCATTTACTTAACGACCACCATGTACTGAGGATGTAATGTTTTCCTCATGGTTATACAGTCTAGTTGGAAAGAGAGGCCATTAAGTAGAAATTAATAACACGTGAAGATGTTGCGATTATGTGACATCTGTGAGAACTGTGAGATATACTGTGAGAACACAGAGCAGAGGGACCTGTTCTCGTCTAGGGGCAGAAATATCAGTAATGGTTTCCTGGGGTGACCAATGCTGGACTGGGGCTTCTGAGCAAGATTCTATTTGCATAGGAAGAGGATGTTGTCAGAGTGGGAATCAGAGATACAATATAATTTTAATGCATCTTCCAAAGACGGAAGTCATTTACAAGGCTGCTGCAAGAAATCTTAACCCAAGGCAGGAGCAATGGGAAAGTTATGTAGAATTTATCCAGAAAGGAAGAAGGATTACTGAGCTTGGAGGAAATTTGCTTGGCACCGGTCTTGTAGCAAAGTATAGAGTCGTGATGAGCCCCAGATTCTGGGTGATCTGCAGTGGTTTGAAACATGGGCCTGGTTATTCTTTGGCTGCAAGCACCAATAAATCGATCAAGCTTTTCAACAAGAATTAGAATATTCCTATAATTCCCCATTAATCACGTCTCTTGGAAAGGTAGGAAGTGGTAGGAGTCACATCTGTTTGGTTGTTTGGCACTAAAGTCTTAGCTCTCCTAGTGTTTATCTGGTGTTCCTTTACTAAAAAAATGTTGTAACTTTGAATCATGATGAAATCTATGTTATTTGGAGGGTTGCTTTTGAGAAGGGATAGCAAACTGTCCATTAAAAAAGTAGTGGGGCAGGGGGGAAACTACAAGATAAGGATTGGGTAGGAGCAGGGGAACTTGTCAGTTTTTGTTAGTTTGGAACAAAATGTCTTTTTTTTTTTTTCCTGTTTTGGAACAGGGTATATCCTTTTCTCTGTATATATTTTATTAGGTTTTGGTTTAACTGCAGGTTCTGAGCTGCCGCATGCTTTTAATTTTACCTTTCTTATGACCATTTATTTGCAAGTACTTATTGAACTGACCGACTGACTGAGTGCCAGAGTGAAGTGTTGCTAGCTTTTGCCAGGCGTTGCAGGCTCTGGGTGTTGCTAAGGGGCTAGGTAACGAGGCTATGACAGTGAAAAAGGCAGACTTGGTTCATGCCCGAATACAGCACAGCCCTGGACATGGCGGTGCTCCTCTCATGAGCTTTATTTCTGAAATGCTGTGTGTTTTTGGCCAGTTACTCAGCCTCTCTCTTCTATGAAATTCCTGACCTACAATGAGAATGACGGCAGTCTTGTTTTTCCCCCTTTCACTCTTCATTCTCACCCTCTGGCAAAATTCTACTGTATCTGATTCTTTTGGTGTGGCCAGGACATGCCTCATTTTTGATGAAGCCAAGTATGAAATATGCCAAGGGCGCCTCCTTTTTGAGATTTCTTGGAGAAGGATGACTCTGAAAGTATTTGCTAGAAGGAGGGATGGCCTCCCCATGGTAGACATTCCATGTTTTTACTCACAAGGTGGAAGCTTAGGTATCCCTAGGAATTTCTTGTCCAGCTGAGGTCATTTCCATTGTCTACTACACTTTAGAGACATTCTGAATGGAAGAATAGGATGTAGGGAGGTTATTTTCCCCAGCATTTGGCAGGAGTAGTGGCATGGAACAGGCATTAATGAGTTGAGTCACCTGCCAGGCACTGTATATATATTACCTTGTCTTGTATAAGGAACAAGCCAACAATGAGATATTATTATTCCCATTATAAAGACGAATAGGTTGAGGATGGGAGAGGCTAGATAAAGGTGATAAAATGCGGAAGCAGGATTCAAACCCCTCTCTTAGACTGCCATGTCCATGCTGCCTTTCACCAAAACATTTTTCCTCGAGCTGATGAAATGCAGACACTAATTGGTCTGGTTGGGTCAGCTCTGCTCCTTTCAGGAATCTAGGTGAGTCTCAGCTGTCTGGAGGAACAAATTCCTCCCAGGCTGGGACAAAATGGGAAAGGAAGTTGGCTGGAATGTTGTTGCTCAAGCTGCTGTCTTCCTGGCAAGAACAGATCATTTTTATTTAGCAAATGATTAGAGTTCATCATCCTGTTTTCCCTTCAGTTGGGCCTTAAGGATACCAATAAAACATTAAAATTTAAAAAAAAAAATTCTGTGGTTTTGAAAAGTTGTTCCAAATTGAGGTCTGGATCAAGTCTACAGAGAACGCGTGTGTGATCGCTTTGCACACAGCAGAAGTTGTTCTTGTCCTGTGTGTGTTGTGCTGTGGTTTTTTTGACTGTGGGTTTCTGGAGGGCAGAGGATACAACTCAGTCAGTGCAGGATCCTGAACACCTAGCCCAGTATCTGTCACACAGCACTGCAAATGACCATTGAAATGAAAGTGTATCCTTTTGTTTCTTGTCTATGACTAAAGAAATCAAATTTAAATTCAAATAGTCTAATGTCAATCAAGTCACTTCCAACTCTTTCCGTTCCTGGGGCAAGTGTGGGCTTAGCTTACTTTGAGTTTTACTTATACTCCACCTTCTTTAGGAGAAAGCCGTGTACCCAAGGTACACAGATTCCCAGTGTCACACCTTGTGGACAACCAAAGAATTTGATGAGTGGTTAATGCAGGAGACTGCCTGCAATGCAGGAAATGTGGATTCGATCCCTGGGTTGGGAAGATCGCCTGGAGAAGGAAATGGTAACCCACTCCAGAATTCTTGCCTGGGAAATCCTGTGGACAGAGGCGCCTGGCAGACTATAGTCCTTGGGGTCACAGAGTCAGATACTAAACCATCACCTCCACGTTTGTAACATTTCCATTTGATTTGCAAATATAAGTGCCAAATTTGCCAGGCAAAAAAAAAGAAAGGAATTTGGAGAGAAGTTAGGAGATGCCCATAGAAATATTGAGATAGATTAAATTTGAAGGACTGCTTGGGAAATGGTAAACTTTTCACTAGCACAGGAAGAGGAGAGAGAAACACATCAACGAAGACAGCAGCTCTGTTGTCTGAGCGGGACCATTTGCATTTTTGCTGGTAGGGTTGTTATGGCCTCTTTTTACTGAAGTTGGTAATGCTCTGGTGGTTAGTTTCAATGATTTTCTTTATTGTGATTTGCAGATCAATCTCTTACAGGGTTGTTCCATTTAACCTGTATTCCCTAGGTTATTTCTTAAAGCAATTTATTGGACATTATCCTAAATTGAACTGCATTTACTATCCCCTGACTCAATTACTTAAGTGGTCCACATCCATTTGATTTTGGTCGTCTGCTCTGGCTGTTTGCTTTTCTTCTAATTTTACTATCAGTTGCTAAAGAGAATAGTTCTTCTGTCCTTTCCTTCCCATGCCACTCTCTGTACAAGCAGTGCAATTCATAAAGGCAGCTGTTCTAATCTGAAAAAATCCTACTTCTTTCATCAAGTATGGTATATTTCAGCAATTCAATTCTACAAAGATTTAAGGAGTGCCTACTTTGTGATGGGAGTCAGCTAAGAGCTATCTGCTTGCCCTCTGTCTCCTTAAGAGCAAGTTTGTTAGGCAAAGGTCTCTGATTTCTGAGCAGCACATCTTAGCTCTGATCTTTTCAGATGGTTTTCCAACACCAGTTTCAACTCCTGGGTTCCTTTCTACATGTCTTTCACAATGCATAGCAACTGCCCATCATGTTGGTTGGCTGTCGTTACTCGTGTGTTTGCAACTTCTAATTCATGACCTGGCCCCGTTTCTTCAGGTGTTCTTTAATCATAGACGTTAGGATAGTTTCTACTCTTTGTCTCATAACATTTGTATAATGTGCTTGGTCCTGGTTCATGTCTTGCATTATTTTTTTTTTAAAGGTTAGTATCAATACAATTTGTCACTTCCCACCCTTAGAATTCCCTCTTTAAACTTCTGAACTCAAGGAAGATTCACCATCTTCCTTCATTTCTCCTAACCCTTGTAAACCAGCACTGTGTTTTTATTGGCCTTCAAACTTGTTTAAGTAGAGCTAGTGGTGGGAATGGAAATGTCTCTTTCTGGGAAACCTGACTATTTATACTCCATGAGTAAAGACATCTTTAAACAGGGCTCCCTTCTGGTCTTTTCTAATTTCTCTCCTGGTGTAAAAGTGACATCTTGTTAATCTTTTCCATTCTTTGTTAATTTCCGTGTCCATCTTGGGAGGTCAATGGCGCTGTCACCAATTTGTTGCTTAAATCCCATTACAACCAATTCCCCCACTAACCCGCAGAGAGCCTGGTCACAGGTAAAGCTTGCCTCGCTTGCAGTGTCCTACCCTATGGAGTCTCAGGCAGTACAAACAGGATCTGACCTGTTCTCATGAGACAGAGGGAAATCTCGTCTAAAGCCACTTAGGAGCTCAATAGCTGAAAACCCAGAAATTCCAGATTTGGGAATATTTGCCCTGATCACTCAACCATGCCACAGTTCAAGCCTCGGGTTATATTTTGAATGACAGCGATTTGATTCAACCATGACATTGAACAGGAGATTGAATTACCAGGGTGGTGAGTTTACTGAAGGAAAAGACAAAACAAAGTAAGAGAAATGGTAGCGATGGAGAGAGGCAGAATTTGGTAGCAGAATGGAAGGAAATGGAATTAGTCTGTTATTTGAAAAACCCCGAGAGAGACTGGACATTATGCTAAGGAGCCCATGAAGTGCTTTTTAAAAATGTATGTGCAATTCAGGGCCTTTGTGAAATGCTTACTTGTGCTACAGCAAAAATAAGGTCCTATTTCTTACCCAAAAAGGAAAAAAATTAAGGCATATTAAAAAAGAAACAAACTTTTAGGTTCTAAAGTATGGTCTTTGTCTTTGAAATGTTTCTTTTTGTCTTTCTTTTTGAATTTATTCTGTGCCAAATGGAAAAGAAGGGTTTTATCCTCATCTTTTATCCCTGCTCTTCTTCTGGTGGTGTCTACTAGAGTCTATAATTGATGTGAGGCTACAGCTATTTGGCAAATAACTGGAGGAAATGTGATTTTTTTTTTTTTGTTTGCAGCTGTATTGTATTCCAAAAGGAAATGTGTTTCTGTTACAAGTTTGCTATATAATTCTAAATGTCTGGGCTCTGATACAACTGTACAGTCATAAGAGGAGGAATCCAGGCTGGGTGTTTTGAATATTAGGTGCTAAATGTTCTTTTTACAAAATATGCTGTTTCTCTCCATTTGACATTCAAAACTTTGTGTAAAAAGCACTTCTTCAGTAAAGGATCACCTTCCTTTGTCTCAAGAATTAAAGAGGAATATCTAATGTAAATACTTAGTCTGGTGTGAATCATTTCATTTTTGGATATTAGAAGCTTTTGAAATATTAATAGGTTTATTTGAAGGCTTTAAGTTTACCTTATGTGCAAAATACAGCGTTTCAGAGCTTCCCAACCCTCATGTCCAGTAACAGTATATTTGACAATAGGGGATCAATTTTCTCTATTCTGTCAACTAAACACATTTCCCCTCCATCTATTTGTCTCAATAGAATGAAACTGGCTACTTTTGGCATTTGGCATTCGTTATAGTAGCTTGTATTTTTTCCAGATGACTTTAGTGTATATGTCAGCACTACATACATAGAGCTTTATTTTTTTTTTAAATAAAGCGGAATTCAGTCTCACCCTTTTATATAGAGGAAAATAAAGCCATATGGAAAGATTTCATTTTTCAAATGTACTTTTAGCAGACAGACAATTTAAATTCAGCTTTTGTTGAAAGCAGGTTGCGTTTATTTCATGTCGTTCTCACTGTTGACTCGGAGTATGAAGAGCATTGCACTGACTTGGCTTTATATCACGTACAGTGCATCTCTTGCCCTTGTGTTTGGACAGATGTGAAGGGTAAGGGGGACTTGAGCAAGTATTTTGGACAGCTAGGACAAGTCATACATCCTTGGAAACTGATGCAATCTAGGTTTCAGCAGAGACTGTAAGGCCCCAAAGACCTTTATCGGTTCCACAGTAAAGTGCTGAGGGTTGGGGGTGCAGGTGGGCCCTAAACCAAGCCATGGTATCTGCAGCCCCTGCTGGGTGGACACTCACATGCCAGCTAAAACAGAGCCTCCTTTCGCAAGACAGCTGGATTGCCTTCATCTGGAGATCTGACCACTTTGTAGAATTTGAAGAAAACTCTCATAGAATCACGGAATAAAGACATCAGCCAAGAAATGTCCTGGAAGACATCTGCCCCATATATGTGTGCAATAATCTATTTGGAAAACAAAAATCATGTACAGTATATAGCTCATAATCTGTATTTTGCTTGAGAAAGAGAATGGCTGTGACTAGAAATACATCTGGGTCCCTTTAAAATACCAAGCATGGCACTCATTAATAAATGTGTAACTGCTACTGCTAAGTCACGTCAGTTGTGTCCGACTCTGTGCGACCCCATAGACAGCAGCCCACCAGGCTCCCCCGTCCCTGGGATTCTCCAGGCAAGAACACTGGAATGGGTTGCCATTTCCTTCTCCAATGCGTGAAAGTGAAGTCGCTCAGTAAGTGTCCGACTCTTTGCAACCCCACGGACTGACTGCAGCCTACCAGGCTCCTCCGTCCATGGTATTTTACAGGCAAGAGTACCAGAGTGGGTCGCCATTAAACATTGATTGTAATCAGCCATGGTTGGGTGACATGTCTTCTCGCCTCAAGAATGGCTTAGAGCAGGTTGGAAATTTTGAGGACATCTTGCCAGAGATGGAAGCTCTAAGGGAAAAAAGAAATTCCAGTGGGAAAGGCATAGCCCTGAAGAGAGCATTAGGAGAGATTTCCTTTACCAGTGGACTGTTCTTGACTATTTAATTAAGAAGAGACTAGAGGCTTGGACACTAAGGAAAAAGCTGGGTAAGCATATTCAAAACTATGTGTTTCTTAACAAAATTATTGGCAGCAAGTATAGATTAATATGTAAGATTCAATAAAAATTTGAATTGAAAGCAGCTGGAAAGTTATTAAAAATCAAGTAAGAAGGGATAGTATTTTCTTATTTTTAGCTGTTTCATTTTTTTTTGGATTCTTTTTATTTTGGTTGTATCTAGTGGTTTATAAATGAGACTTTTGAGCTTTCTATTTTATTATGAATAACATTTAAATATTTTGATATGTCATTGTATGTCTCCCCTTGATATCTAATGCAGGGTATTTTAAATTTGAGGTTGCAAGCGATTAGTGAGTGGAAGAATCTAATTTAATGGTTTGTGACTTGTATTTTTCTTAATGTTTTACTGAAGTGTGATTTACATACGGAAAAGTACATATGAAGTTTGATACAGCTCCACAAATTGAACACATCCTTGTGAATGGCATTGAGATCAAGATGCACCAGCTCCCTAGAAGCATCACAGTAACTCCTTCAGATCACCATCCCTTCAAGGGGATGACTTAGAACAGTCTGTCCTGACTTAGAACAGCATAGAGTTTAGTTTTGGTTGATTTTAAACTTTACATAATTAGAGTCATAAAGTATTAACTCTTTTGCACTTAACATTTTGTATGGGAAATTCATTTGCATTTTTGCAAACAATCATAGAGCTGTGTTGTATGACTATACCAACCTTTATTTTTCCATTCTTCTGTTGACGAGTCTTTAGGTAACTTCTGATATTTGGCCTTATGAACTGTTCCATCACTTTTGTGAACGGTCTAAACGAGTCCAGTGAGGGGCACATGTACTCATTTCTCCTGAATATTTACCTAAGAGTGAAATCATTGGGTTATCGGATATGGTATATTCCACTTTAGTGGACCCTACTGAAGAGTTTCCCGATGTGCTTGTCCCAACTCAGAAAAGAGTATCGTAGAATAAATAGAAATAGAATGGAATGGGATGGGATGGAAAAGAAAATGAAAGCCTGCCTCACATACTGTCATGGTAATTACTGTTTCTTCAAAATTTCATTTCTATTAATATTATATAGGTATTTATGTTTGTCCGTGGAGAAGGGAATGGCAACCCACTTCAGTATTCTTGCCTGGAGAATTCTATGGTCAGAGGAGCCTGGGGGCCTGGTGGGCTACAGTCCACGGGTCACAAAGAATCAGACACAATTGAGTGACTAACCCATTTATGTTTGTACTAGATCTAAATATGAAATATATTCCTTTTTTCTGAGTTTCCATAAAGAAGTTCGAAAAGCGCTTGTCTATTCTAAAGGCTCAAGTCCAAATAATTATACTGACTGTACTGCTTTAATGAGCAACAGAAATTGCCCTGGTGTCAGTGAGTAATAGAAAAGTCTTTATCAAGAGTAGGGAAATCCTAAGTTCTTTTAGGATCTGAACCAACTCTTAATAATAATAATATTTGGAAATATGCTATGATAAGAGCTGCACAGATAAGTGAAAACATGAGGCTGAATAATTATTTGTGATTTGGGAGCAGTCAAAACAGCACCCTGGCTAATTTCACATTGTCATTTCTGGTCTTGGTTATTGAGAATGCTTGTGGAGCATCCTTGTAAGGTTTCTCCTCATGCACAGCTACTCCAGCTTCCCCAGCTCTCAACCAGGCAAATCAGCCACTCCCCAAGTTCAAGGCAAAGGGCTAATTCCATTATAAGAAGGAAAATATGTAGTTCACATACAAAACATATTTGCCTGCATTTCCTGATTGATAACCTTGAACAGTCAGGACTTATTAACAGACATCATAAGAGAGTGTAGTCAGCATAGTTGACAGCCTGAGATTGTATCCCGGTTCTACTACTTACTACCTATGTCTCTCTCCCTCCTTCCCTCCCTGCCCTGATTATGAGGGTGGCACCTATTGCATATTGTGGTTCTATCTTTTAGGCTCATGGTTCCACTAAAAGTAAAAATCTGATCATGTTATCCATTGCCTCTAGGGAACATTGTGGCTTACAAGGTCCTTTGCCCTCTGTCCACTCCTTACCTTCCTTACCTGTTGACAGACACTGCCCCTTGCTTTCAACCATACTGAACTCCCTGTCGTTTTTTGGAAGTGCCAAACTCTATCTGTCTTTGAAGACTTACCATGGGAAGTTCCCTTTCCCTCTTTTGTGCTTGGCTAATTCCTGGTTTTCTTTCAGGGCTCATAATAGATGACACTTCCTCCAGGCTTTCCCAAGGTGTGAATTATTTGTCCTTGTTCCTATCAATTTTTGCTGTTTTCTAAATATGCCATATTGTATATGCTTGTTTTATTTTCTTCCCCAGTGGATGTAGGTTCTCTAAGAGAAGGGCAATGTCTCTTTCATTCATCTTTGTATCTTTTAAAACACTATTCATCAAGTCAGTCATGAAACACAGCGTATTCTCTAAAGGTTGGATTTGCAGATGACTTTTCATTTCTTTCTACTTACCTGTTTTGACTTACTTTTCTACAGTGAGCATGCATTACCTGTGTTATAAAATTGTGAAAGTTTGAAATGAGTTAAATATCAAAAAGTAAATTTTTAAAAACCCAGATAACTGCAGGAAAAGGCTAAGGTTGATAACATATCAGTGAGTCTGTTATCTGTGGCTGGTGTTTAAATGGTGATAGAATTCAGGCCCCAAATCACCCTTATCCTAAGCTTATATTTGTTAGTAGGATTAAGAGTATGGAGATTGTAGGGCCCAGCCAATTAAGGGCAGGTGGAATCAGAGAGGAAGTGCATATGATTAAAGAGCAGAGGGTCATTTAGGGAAAACAGATGGGGCCAGCTGTGAAAGTTCTTTGGCAAACTGGAAGAAAATAAAAGGTTTCCAAGTGTATGAAATAATAGGAGCTGCCGAACCAGGAAATATAAGCAAAAGCTGGAAGAATAAGAAGTGCAAAGTATAATAGAGAAGAGGGATAAAGGAAAGAAAAAGAAATGAAGAGAGGAATAGGGCTCAGTAGGGGAAAATATATCAGAAAGATGCTTAGGGAACAAGTCAGGAAGAAACAGAAGGTAAGACTGCTGACATGTTCTGCCCAGCACAGGACATCTGGTCTCCTGCTGGTGCTAGATCTCATTCAGCCGTCCAGGTGCAGCCATCATACCATGAGGTGCTGGAGGGATTTCTGAATAGTACCCTTTGGGTCACTCTTTTCTTGGGAAGGTTTTGTCTTCCAAACTTAAGTGCACTGGGCCTCTGGTGTGAGCCATTTATTTACATTTTGAAATGTGAGCGTTGCCTGTGAACTTTCCCTACCCTGCTGTATCTGTGTGCCTGGGACAAAAGACATGACTTAGCTGTCAGTGCACTGAAGTATGCAGCCTGCCTGTAGGTCAGGTCACAAAGCAAAGCTGTTTAAAAAGCGTGGGGCTCCTCTCGGGAGACAGCTGTGTGTCCAGGCAGCATTTGTCAGCTGTGCTAAAGACAGAATTGAGGACAGAAAGGAACATCCAGAAGAACACTGTATGAATGGAAGGGTGCCATAAAGTGTTTTAAACTGGTGTGAAGTCAGGCTTGAAGTGTTGAGGTCAGAGGGTAAGTTCTCTTTTCCCTGGAGCCCAACTCATTCTCTGGCAGTTTCAGAAAGCTAGTTGTGGTAGGTAGAGAATGGTAGAGAATGGCTGCACCGAGACTCATTGATTGTGGGTCTTCCTGCTAGGTTACTAAGGTGAAGCTGATGGTCCAGAGTTCAAGGTGACAGCGTTTCCTTGGGCTTAGGAGGAGGTAATGGTCATACCGTATCATTTATTTTCTTATCCTGCCACAGATTCTGCTTTTAACCATGGACACTTTGGTCTTAGAAATACACACTTTTGGCCACTGTCTAATGAGTCTGACTAATAGAATTGATCTTAACATTGAAAGGGCTAAGACTGGTGGTTAAACTGTCTCTTATTTGGGGGAGGCATTTAACTTTCATGAGATGATCAAATTCAATATATGGAACAACATGAGATGAGTAAGGCAAAACTTGCCTTACACGGTGGCCTTGAATTTATTTATGAGGCCACAGACAGGACTGTTGGGTTTTGGTTGTTAAATTTGTCAGCAATCACTGAAAGTAGAGTTGGGCAGAGCTAGGATGGCCCACTGGCTCCAGGGACTCCTCCTTTTCTGGCTTTGGCGTGAGTTGCAGGCAGCTTTCCACGGTTTGATGTTGCTCTGCCATTGGAATGATTCACATCTAATACTATGTATTTCAATCCAGAGTATGAATATAATATCTAACGACCTATCATGGAAACTGTTCTGTTTGTAGATACCCATGCTCATTCGGGAAATATTGAGGCTCATTCATATCTCTGCCTTCAGAAAACATTTATGATGTTGTGGAAATGGCATGGATTTAGGCATGAGATTGTCCTATTTTCAAATCTAAGCTTGACCACATACTTACCAGAAAACCTTGGACCATTTATTTAACCTCAGTTTCCTTACCTGTAAGATGAGGATAATACCATCTACTTATACAATTGTTGTGAATATTAGATAAGAAAATGTGTATGTATTAGAGTGTTTCATTGCATACAACATAACTTGCTTTTGCTAATTTAAACAGAAAAGTATTTGTTAAGGGATATTAGCTCACAGAATTGTTGGAAACGCAGAAAGAATGGTCTCTAGGCTGGGCTTCCAAGAATCACTCTGTAGAACTGACCCACTGTGAGAGGCTGCCACAGTGAGTCCCAGAACCTGGTTACCTCGGCCCTCATCAGAACTTGATAAATCTAAAATTGTCATTGCTGTTGCCATTCTTAGAAGAACCAAATGCTTTCACCTTCATGTTTCCCAGAAATCTATACCCACCTGAGTGGCCTCCACATCTCACTGTGCACTTCTCTTACTTCTAGTCCTAACAGACTTTTCTTCAAAGAGTTATGGTCTTTTGACAAAGATGACTCCCCAACACCTTGTATTTTGCCCTCAGATCATTGTTGCTACCTCACCACCCACAATGACTTTCCTTCTACTCTCCTCCCATCAAAAACCTTAAGGACATGATGCAACTTCTGTTCCAAGCTGCACAGATTTAAGTCATTTCTCTGTCCTTCAAATGTAAAGTGACCTCAGTCTGATTACCCTCATTTCTCAGTTGTTGTCTCTACCTGTTATTTTAAAATTTTATTGTGCAAAATAATTTTGCATTTTAATCTGTTCTCAAATAAATTATAAGTTTCTTGATAGCAAAGATGTGTGTGTCTGTGTGTGTGTGCACATGCGCGAAGCTTAGTTGCTCAGTCGTGTCTGACTCTTGCGATCCCACCAGGCTCCTCTGTCCATGGGATTTTCCAGGCAAGAACACTGGAGCAGGTTGCCATTTCCTATTCCAGGGGATAATCCCAACCTGGGGATGGAACCTGCATCTCCTGCATTGGCAGGCAGATTCTTTACCACTGTGCCACCTGGGAAACCAAGAATATAATATTTGGCAGTCTCTACAGTGATGAGCACATGGTATGTATTCAACAAATATTTGTTGATAACAAACCAGCTGGTTTGTTAGCATACTTAAAATTGGCTCCATTAAAAGCTGTAATGAGTGCTATGAAGAGCTACATAGATTCAACTTCTGGGCCAAAGGACTTAGCCCTCCATCTGTTTTACCTTAATTTGGGACAAGTCTAAAGGGCCATCCAGTTTCAGGGCTCCCTAAAGAAAGCTGAGCTCTGAAGAACTGATGCTTTTGAACTGTGGTGTTGGAGAAGACTCTTGACTGCAAGATCAAACTAGTCAATCTTAAAGGAAATCAGTCCTGAATGTTCATTGGAAGGACTGAGCCTGAAGCTGACACTCCAATCCTCTGGCCACCTGATGCAAAGATCTCACTCATTGGAAAAGACCCTGATGCTGGGAAAGATTGAAGGCAGGAGGAGAAGGGGAGGACAGAGGATGAGATGGTGGGATGGCATCAACGATTCGATGGACATGAGTTTGAGCAGGCTCTGAACATTGGTGATGGACAGGGAAGCTTGGCAGGCTGCAGTCCATGGGTTCGCAAAGAGTCAGACATGACTGAGCAACTGAACTGAACTGATGGAGTTGGTTGGGGGTGTTTGAAGAGACTACATCACAGTCCAGCTTCTCCCTCTTCTCAGTCCTTGCTTCTGAGTTCCTTCCTTAGGTGCTGATCTTCAGAATACTTCCTAGTAAACTTTTTCCACCCTTATCTCAGGGTGTTTCCCTGGGAATTCAACCTGCAACAGGAACTGTATGATAAGATAAAAACAATAAACATTGGAAGGTTCTGAGTTTGGTTTGATGTATTTGAAAGAAAAAGTTGTTCAAATTTTGGCAAGTTTAAGTTTTAAAATTTTATTTTTAAAAATGTATTTATTTGGCTGCACTGGGTCTTAGCTGTGGCATGTGGGGTCTTCTGTCTTCATTGCAGCATGTGGTATCTTTTTCTTTTTAGTTGTGGGATGGGACTCTTAGTTGTAGCATATGGATTCTAGTTCCCCAACCAGAGATGGGACCTGGGCCTCTGCATTGGGAGTGTGGAGTCTTAGCCACTGGACCACCAAAGAAGTCCCTTGAAATTTCTATGCTTGTATATTTGAAATCAGGGATGTAATGATAATAATAATTATTAATTATTATTAATTAATTATTACTATTATTATATTTCCATATAAGAATCTTTAAAAATTAATGACTAAGCATGTCTTTGCATTCTGGTAGGATATATTACCTTAATCAGAGATGATAAATGAAACTAAAAATAGGGTAGTTTTAACATGAATATTTTATTTTCTTATATGCCAGAATACTGGAGTGGGTAGCCTTTTCCTTCTCCAGGGGATCTTCCCAACCCAGGGATGGAACCCAGGTCTCCCACATTGCAGGCAGATTCTTTACCACCTGAGCCACCAGGGAAGGTAAAGGAGCTGAAAAAAAAAAAAAAAAAAACATGTGCAGAGTCAAGGTCCGTCTAATAGCCAAGCCAGTCATCTAATCCAGGATCTTTAAATTTCATCCGTTGTGTGTGGTAGCCCCTTCCTTATCTGTCTTTGAGGGCTTATCTCTGTAAATTATCTCTCACTCAAAGCTGAAGGATGATTTTTATTACTTGCATTTTTTATACTATGCCAAACAATTTGAAGCATTCACAGAGCAGAGTATCTGAATTCCATAAAATAGCAAAAGCCCAAAGAAGTTTAATTCAGTCAAGAGATTGATTTTTTTTTTCTTTTTTGCCTCCATGGTGCCCAGCTGGTGGGTTGACAGAAATATTTACTTCTCAAATGACTATTGTTCCTGCTCTCATGACATCTGGTTGCTTTGGCATAAACAAATACAAAGAAGATGGAAGGGGGCAATAACCTCTATCTTTTATGTAATTAAGTTCAACTCAAAGGCCAAGTAATAAAGGAAGATATATTTTTAAAGTGCCTCCCACTCCATTCTCCATAAATCAACTTTTTGCGTCAGCTCGATCTGCTCAGAGCAACCTGTGAACCTCTCTGGCTTGTTCCTCTCACTTGGCGTGGAAAAGGTGGACTGGCTGTGGGTCCTCAGTGGGGCTGTGTTTCTAGATTTGTTTAGAAACTTGGAGTAGTTCATCAGTCTACCAGGGGGGAAGGAATCTGTCTATCAGGTAGCCTGGAACCAGAGACAGAGTCAGTGGCAACTGGGCCCAAAGGAAAGGGCAGTTTTGCTTTTATTTTGCTAATTTGCTTCTCCATGGACAGTCATATAATTTTGGCCATATTTGGTTGACCTCATGAATCAAATCTCCCCTGTGCTGTTCTTTCCCCTCTAGAGTGGTCAAGACTATCCAGACTCTTTCCTATGATCTGAGTAATAAGACAAACCTGACATATAACCAGAAAACAAGAAGCCAAAGGAAAGTATATATACCCAGTCTAGAATAAGCATGATATTTGGATTTAAGATCTCAGTATCTAAATACTTTTGTTAAGATTCTAACACCTTTTGGAAAAGCAGTTTGGGGAGCTCTCTGTGGCTTTCTGAACCCCAAACAGATCTTGATTGTAACTGTTCTGCATCAGACGGTAGAAGCTTGGTTTTCAGACTCTGACCCTTTAGTGATAATTACCTTATTAAATACAATTTTTTTTAAGGTGAAATAAAATGTCAGCTTGAAATTGTGCAGTTGTAACCTGTCTTGGGAAAGACTCATTTCCTAGTTCTCACGCGATGATGTTTATAACTATTTTCATTTCCAACAGACATTGATTACCGGCAGATAGATCATCCCTGACATACCAGCCAGAGTGTAAGTACATGGGTCTCTTTAAATTGATATTCTTTTTGCCAAATGCAGTCTTCCAAGTTTTAACTTTTACCAAAAGTACTCCATTGTATTTAGGGATTATCACTGTGCATGGTGAGGTTTTGTATTTGTGCTCTGAGCCTCAAAGTTACACAAATCACAGAGGCCAGGTCTATATTATTGCCACTAATACTCCTACAATGACCATTCATTGACTGTGGACCGTGTGCTGGGTACTTTGCATATCTTATAGTTAATCCATTCTATAACAGTGCAAGTTAGGTGTATTGTATCTATTTTATATACAGAAAAACTGAGAATGGAAGAAATGAAATAAACTATCTGGGGCCTCATAGCTACTCATAGCTAACTTGTAACAGACTTGGGTTTCAGTACCGGTTCTTTCTGGGTTTAAAGATCTTAATTTTTCATTTTTTTACTTGGAAAATAATATCCGTGCAATGCTAAGAATTTGGGGATGATTAACCTATTTTCTATATAGTAGTTTAATATAGAAATATTCTGCTTTCCTTTTTTGTAAATGCTATAAGTTATTCCTTTTGTCTTTAGATCTAACACGGTAGTTGTAATGCTTAAAATCACAATTCATTTATGGGAGTGGTATAAAGTGCCTGGGTTTGAATCCCATATCAGCCACTTACTAGCTATGTGACCCAGGTAAGGCATTCAGCCTAATTCCACAGGGGGCTCTGTAGCCCCCCTAAATGACACTTTAGGTTTTGAGATAGGGGAACTGAACTTGGATACTCCCTTACTGGTCAACCATTGGGTAAGTGCCGGAAGTGGTGGAGAGAAGAAAAGATACAAAAGTCCATGTGATCTACATGTGTGACAGAGTAGTGCTGCCTGTGTTAGTCAGCAAAACACCAAGAACTGGAGAGCGTGGGACTCAGAGAACTGGCCAATATTGTCTGAAGTTTCTGGCCAGAGCACAGGCGGGGTCTCGTGCAATGTGGGAAGCATTCTCCTATTTATCTAGTGCACTGCGGGCATGTCCTGTGCTGTAGAAACACCTGCTGGGCAAGACCACTCAGGATAGACCCTCACTGCTATAAAGCTGTGGTTCCTGCCATTTTTGAGGGCACCTTGGAGCCTTTTCTCTCTTCTTCCTCTTTCTGCCTTGATATAGCATCACCTTAGCCTGGTGCCAAGACAGCAGGTATATGAAGAGAAGTAAGTCAGGGTCTCTGCCATTGGCAGAGCTCACTGTCTCATTGGAGAGGCAGCCATGTATGCTGCTGCTGCTGCTGCTAAGTCACGTCATGCAACTGGCTAAAATAATTCCTAAAGACAACGACACTTGGGCTGAGAAGAGGAAACAGCACAGTGCTATGGAAACACAAGAGGTGGAGACGAGAATTCAAAACGGAGCTTTGAGGGGAAATTCATGACAGTGGTGCCATTTTAGCAAAGCCTTGAAGGATGAATGTCAGTAAGATTTTTAGGTGGGAAAGAAAGGGAGGATCCTGAAGATTGAGGGAACTGTATCAGCAAATATTGTGTGAAATGGAGCATGTGGTTTGCTCAGGGCAATGAATATTCCACTGGCTACCTTTGTGTGATACGTGTTGAGAGAAGCGGGGCCTTGATGCTGTGGAAACTTTCACATGGACACAGGGCTGTCACTGTGACCAGGCTGTGTAGCATGGTACTGCTAACACTGGTTTCAGTAAATTACAGCAGAAGTGTGCTTGGGAAACTGCCTTCACAAATGACTGAAAAAGAAGGTTCTTATTGGAAGTTTCTGTTGAAACCCAATGACAATAGAAATAACATTCCAAACTGATGTGTAAGACCAGGATTTACATAACTTGTTAATTCTAGTTATTTATCTGTAGATAATTTGGCTTTTCTATGTAGATAATCATGTCATCTGTAGATGATGAGTTTTGTTTCTTCTTTTATAGTCTTATGCTTTCTGCTGCTGCTTCTTTTTTTTAAATCTCAATTGAGGTCTCTATTGAAAAGACCCTGATGCTGGGAAAGATTGAAGGTGGGAGGAGACGGGGATGACAGAGGATGAGATGGTTGGATGGCATCAATGACTCAATGGACATGAGTCTGAGTAAGCTCCGGGAGTTGGTGATGGACAGGGAGGCCTGGAGTGCTGCAGTCCATGGGGTTGCAGAGTCAGATAGGACTGAGCAACTGAACTGAACAGACTGAGGTCTGGAAGATCCCCTGGAGGAGGGCATGGCAACCAACTCCAGTATTCTTGCCTGGTGAATCCCATGGACAGAAGAGCCTGGAAGGCTATCGTCCATGGGGTCACAATGAGTTGGACATGACTGAAGTGATTTAGCACTCATGCACACATGCTTTGAGGTATAATTGACAAGTAAAATTGTAAGATATTTTTTAAAAGACCAGGATTTACAGAATAGTTGGCTGAGAACTTAAACCTTGAGCCCTTCATCCATATTGAGGGTGTAAAAGGGATGAGGAGAGGAGTATGTTTGAAAATGTGTGGGGAGCATTTTTAGGGAAAATAGGTTCAACCTAAGGGAATCCCCCAAAGGAGTTGCTCCCCATCTTCATCAAACAAAGAGCAAGAGGCTTTTAGATCACCCACTGGGGTTGCGTGTCCCTTTAGGCTGTTCTTGTGTCTGACATCATCTGAAAGGTTCAAAAGCTGAGACAGACTGGCTAGTTGCTCTGACTCAAGGAGTGAAGGAGAGATTGCTGTGCCATGGGGTTGGTTAGCACTTTCAGAGTTGCAGGGCAGATAAAGGGGGTGGCAGCAAGAGGTAACTGGTGTGGGGTCTCCTAATGTCCTTTCTGAGAGGAGGGGCACCCAGACCACAGCAGAGGGAAGCTAGAGGTACAGTTGGACTTCTTAGGGCTAGAAAGGAATGTCTTCCCCAGTGGCACAGCGGTAAAGAAACCACCTACAATGCAGGAGATGCGGGTCCCATCCCTGGGTCAGGAAGATGCCCTGGAGAAGGGAATGGCTACCCACTCCAGTATTCTTGCCTGGGAAATCCCAAGGACAGAGGAGCCTGGTGGGCTATAGTCCATGGGTCCACAAAGAGTTGGATACGAGTTAGCAACTCAACAAGGAAGGAATAAGCCACTCACTGGCAGAGAAGTGCACCAGTTATGGAGCATCTCCAAAGAACCTGGAACAGTGCCCATGAGACATTAATCTTGAGACATTTGTCAGGTCCCAAGAGTGGCAATGCTGAAGTATCACCATAAGATCCATCAAGTAAATGTACCCGCCCAGGACTTTCCTGGTGGTTCAGTGGATAGGAATCTGCCTGCCAGTGCAAGGGGCATTGGTTTGATCCCTGGTCCAGGAAGATTCCACATTCCATGGAGCAACTAAGCCCCATGTACCACAACTACTGAAGTCCTTGCAGCTAGAGCCAGTGCTCTGCGACAAGAGAAGCCGCTACGAGAAGCCCGTGCACTGCAATGAAGAGTAGCCCCTGATCACTACAACTAGAGAAAGCTGGTATGCAGGAATGAAGACTCCATGCAACCAAAAAAGAAAAAAAAAAGGATGTGCCTGACAGATTTCCTTTACTTCTTCATGACTTCTCATTCAGCGGTGTCAGAAAACACATTTAGCAAACTGAGGGAGGAGGAAAAAAAGTCCTGTGTCATGGAAGAGGGAAGATTTTTTTTTTTTTTTTAGCCCATGTCCCCTGTCTTGTGCTTCCTATGTATAGTTAGGTCCTAGCTTGGGTGAAAGGAGGGCAGGGGTGGTGGGGAAGTCTTAACTTTATAGCAAGACTGACATTTACATGGGATTGTACATTTATAATAATGGATTGAGACTATTTATATTTCTTAAAGCTTATCAGAAAAATCGTGAGACTTTCCAAATTTTTATCCAAGGGTATCCACCAATTAAGCTCCACTGAATAAGTCATTTTATGGCGAAATCCTCTGAGTTATGCTTGTTTAATGTCATGGTGACACCACTAATTACTCTTAAAATTGTTTCCATGGGAAGAACTTACCTAGTTCCCCAAAGATGGAATACAGTGTATCAGTACTTCTGATTTGGCCCTAACGGTAATACTATGATGGTTATAAGCATGCCAGCCAGTAAATTAATGATTCTGATATAAGAATCAAATAAGTGATCCCAGCTCCTAGGATCACCCTGAATCTACAGTGAATTGAAACACTGTCTTCAAATGATCTGCTTAAACTGTCTTAGCATCAGATAGCAGAGATTTTGCCACCAGGGTCCAGGTCTTACTTCCTTTCTCCCTGTTCAGCATGAGGTTGAGAGAAAGGTCTTCCTTTGTCCTTCCTTTACAGACCTTTTGTAAAGTTTACCACCTCCTACCACACCTTTTAACAGGGCACTGATTGCACTGGTTCCCAAAAAAGACATGGAGATGTTACTTTTCCCCAGCGGTTTCTGCTAGGCCTTCAGAACTTTAAGAAAAGGCAGCCCAGATGCAAACACTCAGGGAGTGACTACATTGTCTGAGCTCTTCTACAAGCTATGTGATAAGCCCTTAAAGAGCCTGTGGGTCCTATTCATTCCTGCTTAAGCATTTTTCAGAGCAAAGTTTTCTTCTAGATGGAAGTTGGCAAACTTCAGCCCGTGGGCCAAATCTAGCCCTCTGCCTGTTTTTCTGTAGCCTATGAGCTAGTAATGGTTATTATTTTTTAAACATTTGGGGGAAAAAATCAAAGAAGAAACAGTGTTTTGTGAAATTATATGAAATTCACATTTCTGAGTCCATAAATAAAGTTTTATTGGAACACAGCCACGCTGATTCATTTATGTGTTGTCTATGACTACAATGAAAGTTGAATACTCACAACAGAGACCATATGGCAAAGCCTAAACTATTTACTATCTGGCCCTTTCCAGAAAAGTGTTTGCCAATTCCTGATCTAAAGTATGACACTATCTCCTATTTATGATTTTATCTTGATCCAAGAAGGTTCTGTTTTCCATGCATTAACCATTTTTGACTCTGATGTATAGGTTGTAGCAATCCAACAAGGAGGTCAAACCAGTCAATCCTAAAGGAAATCAACCCTGAATATTCATTGGAAGGAGCTGAAGCTCCAATATTTTGGCCACCTGATGCAAAGAGCCAACTCATTGGAAAAGACCCTGATTCTGGGAAAGATTGAGGGCAGGAGGAGAATGGGGTGACAGAGGATGAGATGGTTGGATAACATCGTCAACTCAATGGATATGAGTTTGAGCAAACTCCAGGAGATGGTGAAGGGCAAGGAAGTCTGTTGTGTTGCAGTCCAGGGGGTTGCAAAGAGTCAGACACGACTTAACGACTAAACAACAACAATCCTGGGGTTGCTGTTTTAGAAAGTGAATCTTCCCCTGCTAAGTGATTTCAGTGTGATACTGTGGGCAGAGCACTCAGAAGTTTAGGCTTAGTTCTGTCATTAGCCTAGAGACTCTAGGTAAGTCATTTCACCTTTGAGGAATTTGAGGGCTGAACTCTTTAACAGGTTTTCAACCTGTGTTTTGAGGCGTTCTAGTTGGTCTTTGAGTCCTTTAAGGATCCAATAGAGAAGTGGTTCTTAGTACCTCACTACTTGATCTTCAGAGTCCCCTCTACAATACAGACTTTACATAATGACCACATGCAGAAGGTTTTAATGGATAGAAAGAACTGGCTTGCTGAGCATTTTTTTGGAAAGCCATAGAATCAGATCATCCCCAAGATCCCTTACGATCCCATGAGACTAAAAGGAAGGAAGGGCTTTTGGGGTCTGATATTATTCAGATGTGTAAGCCATAAAGAGGAGATGCTGATCTTCAGATTCTAAATCCAGCTTGCTGGCATATTATGTAGTAGTCCACCTATTTCAGTTTCCCCATCTGGATAACAGAAGTGGCACATGACTGGGTTCTTTACAACATGTGATAGTTATGGTAATAAATACTATCTGGGGAAGAAATGGTAGCCTGGCTAGTTTATTCCAATTTCTGGCTTACTAAAAATTCACAGATGTGGAGTCTACCAGAGAAGCTGAAAGGTGAAGAGCATCTTATTACTCTCATGGCAATCCTTGGGGTTAAGGAAGCTTTAATAAGCAGTTCTCTAAAAGACAATTGGAAATGTATTACTTTATATATTCAAGAATAGATCATTATGGTTTAAGTTGGTGAAGTTCATTAGAAAAGCCTAAAAAGGGTGGAAATGATAAGCCACAGTTTTGCCTGACTCCCTAATGTAAACATGACTGGATATTTTTAGATGCATTATCTTTGAGTTGATAAACATTTTCAGTTATGTTAAGAAGGCAAGCTCAACTGAATTTGCAGTCCACAATTGCTGTTTTATGCCCATTTACAAATGACCGTTCATCCTCCCACTTGAAAAGATTAATGATAGAGGGCAGGCAAATTGCTTAAGATACAGATTTGATTCATTTTTACTAAATAATGTTTAATAGTGGGTACATTGGGGAGATGGTACTGATAACTCTTCTGCAGTTAAATTTTGGAAGTACAAGTAAGTGAAGAAGTAGAAGGGACAGTCAAAGAGACAATAGAAGAGACCAGTACATTTTGTTTTCAATATATATACTCAGTTTATTCAGTGAAAGTTTATTGACCACCGTACACCAAGCACTGTGGAGGATATAACAATGAATTAATTAGACGGGACTTGTATTTAAGGGAAGGAGTTCAGAAGCAAAGAGTGGATACTCTCTAACTCGTCAGACACCATCCTTTGGTGGCCCACTGACCATTAGTGACCTGGGGCCCAGGTAGTGGGGAGGGCTCAGCTTGATGGAAACATTGCATGAAATGGATAATTCTTGCTCACCTTTTTCAGTGTTCTTCCCCAGCATCCAGTTTTGACAGCACTAATTTATGTTTCCAATCATCTTCAGACAGGAGATTTGAGAAGGTTCCATAAGCTTACAGTCCTATCCTGTTCTGCATGAGGTTGGGAGCCATGTCTGCAAGGGAATATTTGGGAATAGAATTGTGGAAGCTCTGAATTCAGATCTTCCCACTGTGATGTTTTACTGTCAGGGTTCCCAGGGAAAACCTGGGATCCCCAGCCCCTGCCTGCAGTTCAAACTGAATTGTTGGCTCTGTCCCAAGCCGTTCTGTTACTCCTGGCCGGTCACTTGATTTCTCAGGTTCCTGGAGGGGGCCATGCGATCTAGCCCTTCCCCTATCTGCTATCCCTCATGGTATTCTGGTGGTAATTCACAGGAAGATAGCTCTTAATTTGCTTTCACTGGAAGCTTCCATAAAGTATATGATCAAGATTAAGAAGGCATGATGGAAATAAGCATCTCAAGATTTACAGTTACATTGGGGCGGCTAGGGGGACAGAGGGTGTATTTCAAAGCCTGGTTCAACCTTCTGAGTTGGGGACTTGGAAAGGAACTTGGACTTTGGAGGGTTCGAATTTGTTAGTTCTTGGCCAAACACAACTTTCCATTCCTAAGAAAGAAGTCTATAAAAAGGCCATTTGGACTTCAAAGAGATGATATTTTGATGCATTAAGTGTACATATGAATCAGAAACATGTGGATTAAATTTCCCGTTCAAACACGTGGCCTTGAAAATTTCAGGGGAAAGTGTTTGGCACAGTGTGCCTGGGATTTGGATAAAGATGGAGCTTTTCTTTTTTTTCCAGGTTTGAGAAGTTTCATCTTCTTCCATGTGCCCCCCAGTGATGTGATCGACATAGCCCTAATGTACTCTCAGTGGGTGACAGAGTAAAATTTGCCTTCTGACAAATACATATTGAGCTTACGAAAGGGGAAGAGGATATGGACCTTCGTTGGAGGGGTCACTGCGGTTTACAGAAACCCCAAACCCAACCAAACAATTTTTTCCTGGAATAAGGGCATGGGAAAGCAAGACACCAATTACACTGGCGACAAGTGCTGTGGGACAGTTGGCTCTGCTTTAATGACTAGTGTCCTGCCCTCTCAGTCCAAGGCCACCATCAATATTGGTGTGACCTTTTCGAGACAGCCCTTAAAGGACTCAGAAGGAACGCCAGCCCTTCTGAGCTTGGCTGTCAGGGCACTGGTCCCTGCGTAAGTTTTGGCTTATGTACAGTTTCACTGGCTAGAGTGTGTAGAGGATGCCTTCCTTTGGAAGAGACTGCCTGTGTCCAGGAGGAGCTAGAAAACTTGGCTGAGTCAGCTTTAGTGCAGCTCTCCATCGTGAATGGTGAGACTTCCAATCAAATATAAAAGGCCTTCCATCTGTCCTAGGGAAGAATATGGAGCCCAAATCATCATTTGGTCAAAGGTCACACACAACATTCTTTCTTTCTTTCTTTTCCATAATAATGTATTTTGTTGCCTGAATATAAAGAATTCTTGCTCATTGTAGAAAATTTAAAAAACACAAGCAACTATGCAAAAGAAGATAAAAGTCACCAAAATCTAAGAATGCAGTTACCATTGTTAACATGGACAGTTTCCCATGTCATGAAGTGTTTTTCAAAAACATTACTTTGAATAGCCTTTTCAAATTCCACAGTACAGATGTTTCAGAATGCATTTGACCAACCTCCTATTGTCGATATTTTAGTTTCCAATTCTTTGGTTATGATAATGCAGAGATAAACATTCTTGAACATAAATCTGTGTCCCCATCTCTGATTATTTCCTTAAGGTAGATTCCTAGTGAGGAGAATACTGACTTAGAATGTGTGAACATTTTTATACATTTTGATATATTACGCCAAGTAGAGTTCCAGCAAGATTGCATTAATTTATTTTCCCACCTGCAGTGCATTTGATGGTCTTCCATTCTTTCGAGCCGTTACAGTTTTAGAGGGCACCCTCTTTCTCATGTGGAGAAGGCAATGGCATCCCACTCCAGTACTCTTGCCTGGAAAATCCCATGGACGGAGGAGCCTGGTGGGCTGCAGTCCATGGGGTCACTCAGAGTCAGGCACAACTGAGAGACTTCACTTTCACTTTTCACTTTCATGCACTGGAGAAGGAAATGATAACCCACTCCAGTGTTCTTGCCTGGAGAATCCCAGGGATGGGGGAGCCTGGTGGGCTGCCGTCTATGGGGTCACACAGAGTCGGACACGACTGAAGAGACTTAGCAGCAGCAGCAGCAGCTCTTTCTCATGCATGGACTCATGGATGGGGATATTAATGAATCCTTTACCATGCTGAACCATCCAGTAAGAATGACAGTGACCATGGCTGCCAACCACTGAGCCCTAGAAGAAGTGAGAGTTCTACAAAGCATTTCAAAAAAGTCTTGTTGGTTTTAGAGCGTATTGGCTAAATTTTTCTTCTCTCCCAGCCCAACAGGGCTCCAATTATCCCTCTTTTCTTTGAGTTCTAAGAATCTGCATAGCTGCTTCCCTGAGGACTCTTTGCAAAGCAAGCTCTAGGTTGAGATCATGGGGTGTGGATTCCCTTCCAAGCCTGTTTAGAGTTTACCTCTCAAAGACACAGGGACCATCCTCTTGATTTCCCAACCCAATGGGGTCCAGTGGGAGCTAGAAACTGGGACAGTTAGGCAGTGTATGGCCCCAAACCAGGATGTTCCTTCTCTGTATTGGCCAGAGAGGGTTATCCAATCCTTGACTCTTAGTCCAGAGTTTCCTGAACTGTATTGTCTTATCAGTACTTCCTGGCTGCAAAGCCAGTGGATCTTCATATCAAGGGGATGATACTTCTCAGGAGAATGGCAGTCCTGTCTCAGGGAGTAAGGAGGGGATGCCTTCAAGAATCTGGTGATCCCAACCAATACTCTCTCCCTATACCTTTTAGGCTCCTGAGTCAGCTCCCCTTCCCCCATGGCTACTGTATGTTAGGAACATAAATTAACATTAATATTAGTTTGAATAACATGTACATTGGGAAAGCAGGTTTTCTGCTAAGCAAGCCATCAATTAACAAAAGGCAGCTATTTTGCTGATTTATCTATGACCAAAAAATGTCCACTCTCTTCATTAATCAAGTACTTAATAGAGTCTGTGGAAATATTACAAAAACAATATTTTTAAGACATTTTAAAACAAGAAAAAAAGAAAGAAAAGAAAAAAGAAACACTAAGAAATTTCCATTTACTTTAGGCTGCTTAGTGTTCTGACAGGCATAATTAATGATATAATTTCCTGAATGTCCAAAGGACCTGCTTTTTTTCTTTAAACATATAATGCACACATAGAGCTAAGAAAAAAAAAAAGACCCAAACAGGTAATTAAAGTGCTTCCCATTTTTAACGAATAAACCCCTTCAGAGAGCTGTCAGGCAGTATCCGGGCCCCACCTCCCACTCTTTATTAACTGACATGTCAAAGAAGAAAGCCATATCATTTTTATGTTCCCATGGCACAGAAACTAATTTTGGGTATTTTAGGCCGGGGAGATTTATAGATCAGCATCAGAAACTTCTCTTTGGGTTCCTGAGAGAATAGTAACATTCCAGGAGTTGGATAGATTTAGTATCCGCCCTGTTTAAAATATGGGCTCCTGTCAAACCTATGGGTATCCCTGAGTAACCTTGTATTATGGCCCAGCTGTTCCTTAAAAGGAGCCATGGAAAATGTCAGGACACTGTGGCAGGTCTCCCCTCCTTTGCTGGGTCACCTTGGGGAGGATTGGGTTGAGCAGCAATTCTGCAAGAGGCTTCCGGGGCTCTCAGGAGAATTGCCTGCCAAATGCTGCTGCTGGTGGCCCCTGAGGTTGAGCATTTAGTAGGAAGGGAGACAAAGGGTACCTGGGAATCAGTACTTTGGAGAAAATACCACATCTTTTTTTAGATCAGCCCTCCCAGGGAGTCTGGGAGGAAGGAAGTTGATATTTCAGAGTATCAATTAAAGAAAAATCATACAAGGCTAAGTAGAGCATGCCGTTTTTAGTGTTAAAAAAAAATGAATATGTGTTGGCCAAGGAAAAAATAAAGGTATAATTGTCATTTGACTGGATTACCAACTTTTTGAGAGCCACCAAAGTTTTTAATACTTCCTATCCATCTGCCACATTCCCCTCTTTATCCTAATGGAGGTGGTAACAAAATGTTTCTTCCTGATGCCCTTAACCTGCACAACTAGATCTTCAAGTGAGAGTGAAATTCGCTCTGTCCTGCCGACTCTTTGTGACCACATGGACTATACAGTCCATGCAATTCTCCAGGTCAGAATACTGGAGTGGGTAGCCTTTCCCTTCTTCAGGTGATCTTCCCAACCCAGGGATCGAACCCAGGTCCACTGGGTGGATTCTTTACCAGCTGAACCACCAGGGAAGCCCAGATCTTCAAGGAATACCTCACAGAATAGGTGGCTTTGGAATTCAAGAGGCTTGGATCTCAGTCCTTTCAAGCTGTGTGACTTTGGATAAAAGTTTAATTTTTCTGGGCCTGATTCCCTAAATTCATACTAACTTTATAAGACTGAGTCAAGGACTCAATGAGATAATACAAGTAAAGATTTTAGTATCTGAAACATGGTAAGCCTTCAATGAGTGATAGCTTTTAGGATGATTATCAGGGAAACACCAGGAGAAACAAAAATAGATGACCGACTAGATAGAACATATGAAGGTCAAAAGCAAGGATGCAGGAATTGCTACTATTCTATAAAGAAACCTGATGAAAGTCCAATTGTTTCTTGGCTAGTAAGCTCCATGAGAATGGGTTCTGTGTCTTATTTTGCTCAGATGGTATTTCCAGCGCCTGTCATATCGCAGTGTATAGAGTGTGACTATTCAGTGAATGAATGAATATTAAGTCCAGGTTCAAGTCTTCCATCCTCGATGAGAGATTTCTCTAATCCATTTTGATTTCTCTCTTCTCTGAATTTCACTGCTTAACCTACTTTTTGGAAACTTTATCACATTCTCCCTTGTACTGATATTTAATACGTGTGTGCGTGTGTGTGTGTGTGTGTGTGTGTGTGACTGTGACAAGACTATAAACTCTGGAAGGCAGGAGCCAGGTCTTGCACCTCTCCTGAGTTTCCCCCTGGTCTCCCCTCATCACTCCTAACACCACAAACAGCATCCACAGCATACATTAGTGACTAAATATTAATACATGTTGAATTGAGTTGAAATAATACAGCACTTTAGAGGTGGGGAGGAGGTTCACGCAGTTACAAATTTGTGGAGATTCACACTGTCCCCAAGACAGGCTGACTTTCACATCTCTCCCGATCATTTCAGTAGTCTCGGGGCTTTGCATGTGCCCACTTGTCTTCTTTTGCAGAATGTCTCCGCCAACCTAAGCAGGATTGTCAAGGACTGAGGTTCCCTTATTGCCTTCCTGTAAAACGCACGTTCTCAGAAAGACTCCACTTTAACTTCGGTTGACAGCAGTTTACAACTCTCTGCCAAAAGAGAAAATCCTGCTGCTTTGCAATCACTGACTCTTTGAATAGGCAAGCTATTCATTGGTTTCTCCAGGAATTTGGTTTCAAAGTTGAACAGGTATATGAGGAATATGACTCCTGTCTGATCATATTTCATGGCCACCACAAGTGGCTGCTGAGAGATTTTGCTTAAGGCTGCAGCTGGGGCTAGTTGGGCGCCTGCCAAGAGCAAGGGCATGATATATTTCTGTGGTGTATATGGCTGTCTGTTTTCATAGTTATAACATTCATATATATTGCTTTGGGGATTAAGGGGGAAGGGTGTGAATACTCTGTTTCCCTCCACAGTGGTTTGTAGGTTGATTCTCCTGTCTGTCTCTTTGGCTTCAAACAGGATCTTAAAGATGACAGATCCTCAGAAAAAGCCAGAACATGGTAGTGGTGCCTTCAAGGAGGATGATCACACATGCCATTCATGGGGCTGGGGTTAGGCAGGAACTGGAGGTAGGGGTATTACTTGTTGACACACAGTTGTCACAAATAACCACGTATGTTCCTGCATTTTCTCTGGGACCTTCAAGTTCTATTTACATTGGTCTCCTCACTTATCAGCCTGCTTTGATCTGAGTATCCACATGAAGGGAATGGCTTGTGGAAGCTTTTCCACATCACCCTCCCCACTTCTTATTTAAGGAAGATTCTGTAGAGAAGACAGGATTTCAGGAACTGCTTGAATAAAGGAAAAGAGGTGTCTCTGTGACTCAAGCTCTCTATCCAACTCTATTTTCTAATTCTTTAGCATAAACTTTGAGTCCATCTTTAAAGCACCTGATGTAGTGTCTAGCTCAGTATTTTTATGCATTGAGCCCTCTTTATTTTTGAGCTTTCATAGATTATAATAGTAAAGAATGTCCTGTGTTACCTACACACACACACACACACGTCTTAGATTCTTAGATTCTTGGATGAAGACAGTAGCCACGATGCCTTGAGTACACACAACGTGCCAGGCACTCTGCCACGGCTTTGCAGGCCTCAGGGCATCTGCTGCTCAGGTTCTCGCAGTAGCCATGAGGCAGGCATTATTATGACTCTCATTTTATAGATGAGGAACTTTAAGTTTCAAAGAAGTAACTTCTTCAGCTTCACACAGCTCATAATCCTTGGCAAAATCAGAATTCAAACTCGGGTTTTTCTCATTCTAGAACTGGAGCTCTTCTTAATGTTATACCGTCTTAAGGCCTCTAACATGTCCAAACACACATACACGTGGGCATGCACACACACATGCCGTCCCCACACCCAGCCGCATTCCCACCCACTCTGAGGACTGAGGACCTTTCTCTGCGTTGTGCAGCCATTCTCTGGGCACAGGCTCCTGGTACTGAAAGCCCAAGTGAAGCACATTTAGGGACTTGGAGGTCTTTTAAGTGGAGTGACTGCCTTTTCTCAGTTGTGCTGAACTTACAGAGAGGCTCATGCACTCTAGAACCATGTGGGTTTCTAGGGCTGCTCCCCTGATGGTCTGCAGGGACTGGCCCCAGAGCAGATTCCCGGATTCGGACACTGGGGACCTGCAGTCAGCTCAGGCACTTCCTGGATACCTCCTCATCTGTGGATCTCCCTTTTCCTGAAGCCACCCTCATTCTCTGCTAAGAGAGAGAGGTTACTTACTGTTGAACACCCTGTTGGCAGGATGCTGCCTCAGTGTTTTGACAAGATGCATCTCTTCTGATCAGGGTGGAGGGCTATTTGCCTGGCAATCTTTGTGGTCTTTCTCATTGTCTCTTACTCCCCCCACAGTAGTAACAGAGCATCTTGCTCTGTTTTTGAGGACTGGGTCTGTAGTCCTTGGACCACTGAGCATAACTGCCTCTGGCCCTAATCATCTTAGAAACGGACCTGGGATTTGGTTCTAATGTTCAGCCCAGGAGCAGAAAGCCAGTTTAAATATCTCAAAGAATAGCTCATCAAGTGATTAAAGAAACACTTTGCAAACTGAGATCAATATCCTAAGCTCAACTCTCACTTAAAGTCAGACCTCCAATACAATCAATGTCAGTAGGCATTATCCCACTCCATCAAGGAGAATCAAGTCATGTTATCTTCATGTGGGTTGCATACATAAGAGGAGTTTAAGTAAGTGGAATCTCAAAGAGCAGAGGAATTCCATGAATAGCTCATCAGTCAAAACTGATGATAGAATGTCAACTAGTTTAATGGAGTTGGTCACCTGCTGCTTCCAGGAAGCTGGTTAATTCAATTTGTCAGCTTGAGGCAGATGTTAGAGAGCCAGACTCATGCATAGAACTCATACAGACTTATATTGAATTTTGATGTCTTTAGTTTCTCACTTCCTTTCAGTGGCATGTACAGCAGAATTCACCCACCCCCAAGGCAGATGTTACAGTTATATAAGGATGTTACAGTTATATACAGTTTTATATATATATATATTTACTGTTTTGAACCAGCAAAGAATAAACTCAGTGTTGAATAAAACTGGTTAAACTACAACCTTGCTACCCTCCTGGAGTCCTGTGCTTTAAGATGTCTCTTTATGACCAGAACAACCAAGGCATGACATCAGACTCTGATGTTTGCTTTTTTATGTAGCATCCAAGAGTCATCTTGTCTCCAATTGAAACACATTCTCTTTTGTGTGCACCTGAATTCCTTACTAACTCATCCTCGATCAAGGAAGAAGCTGTAGTAAATTCCCCCTCCACCTATTCACTCAATGAAAAATCACTCCCCTAGCTCTTGATGAATGTATCATCCCATGATAGATAAGGTTTACTTTCCTCTGTAGGGCATGGCATTTGTGTGGCTGTTGTTTAGAAGATGCAGAAATACCAAAATCAAGTGATATCCTTGGATTTGGAACCTAGACCCAAGATCTGGGTGTGTTAGTCCTCTTTTAGGAGTAGACACTAATGATAATGCAGTCATGACCTGATGTTTCCACCATAAAAGCAAATGTTCAAGAAAGCAGAATTGCTTGGGGGCATGACCAGATTATTTGAGAGCACCTGCCTTTTGCAACTGATCTAATTAGCATTCTTGAGGCTACACAGTTACAAGCAACAGTCCAAAAATTGTAGCTCTGAGAGCTTACAGCAACCAGGGTTATTTAAGAACTTTCCTGGGGTTCTGGGTCATGATTGAATGTCAATGGTTGGTTCCAGGTTGGGAGTGAGGGTAGTGTACAGTTACAAGAGGGAGTGTCGACAATTTTTTTGTGTCTGGCTTGCTATCCAAGCAAGCCGCTTGGGTAAACAACATCTAAATTTTATAGGCTTTGCACATGTGGCACACCACGCGTCTTGGACATTTGAATTGACTGGTAATTTTAAATGAGGAGGACTTCTTGTTGAGTTCACTAGAATTTCCTTGTCATGTGTTTTAGATTTTCAAAGCAGTGAACCAGGAGGCCTGGAGCTTCCAGTATTAGGGAACTAAATCTGAGTAATACTGTAGAGCAAGCACTTAGAAAATGAAATAATCTCTGTAACACTGGTAATGCATATCACTTTGGAAGGCAGACGTTCTACTGGGGAACTTTTGTGCAAAGCTAATTGGATCCAGTTGCCATCCTCTGCCTGCATCTGACGGAATCTTGATATGGTTTTCTTAGCTTTCTGCAGCAAGATTTTTAATCTTAAAAAAAAAAAAAAAGTTTATTTATTTGACTATGCCAGGTCTCAGTTGTGGCACTCGAGATCTATTTCACTGACCAGGGATTGAACCCAGGTTGCCTTCACTGGGAGCATGGAGTCTTAGCCACTGCACCACCAGGGAAGTCCCAAGATTTTTAATCTTGTTTTAGAAAAATCTACTTTGCCATTATCTCAGCCCTATCCTCATGCCTTTCATTCTCAAGTTGAGAGAGGAAAAGGAAGGAAGAGAGGAAAGGCAGAAGAAAAGAAGGAAGAGGAAGAAAAAGATAGAAGCCAGTCTATTTTCTATTAGCATAATGGGCCCCCTGTATGTTTGACTTTAGAGTTGGCATTAGTCAAATTTGAAGGTGAATCCAAAGGTCTGTATACCAGGTCAATGGAAAATCAACAGTAAATGAAATAAACAATTAGCATAAATAACTCCTGAAGGCATCGTAGGAGAGCATCGTACAAGTGATCCCATGAGTCTTTGTCTTCTATAAAACACACCTTAGTCGGTCCTGTCGGGCACCTTTCTCTCACCTCCCCTTTCCTTACACAACTTAATTTTCCCAGCAATTCCAGTCCCTCTGTGGATTCAAGTAGTACTGCTGTAGTCCATCCAGTTTGGGTTTTATACCATCCTTGTGTGGTTCTATTCATGTTAGTTCTTCATCTTCTTTGGAATCATAAGGTTTACCTCTGGGGTTAGGTGTCCAAAGGAGGGCCCCAGGTATTCCTCTACTTTTCTGAACCTCACAGGATCCACAGAATCATGCAGAATAAATAATTATGGATTGATTCCATTTTTATATTATATATAAAAAGGGATGAGGACCCAAAGAGTTCTAGTTCTCATGTCTCAGTTTTCTCATCAGTAGAATGAGGGTAATGGAATGAAATACAGTTGTTTCCATTTTTAACAGTGGAACTTTTTTCCCACATGAAGTCTTATTTCATCTAATGTGCCAGAAGGCAAGAGTTTATTAAAATTTCTGTTTTAAGAGTTTATACTTATGGTTGTAAGTGAGAGTTGCTCAGTCGTATCAGACTCTTTGCAACCCCATGGACTATGCAATCCATGGAATTCTCCAGGCCAGAATACTGGAGTGGGGATTTGCTTCTCCATTCCCTTCTCCAGGGGATCTTCCCAATCCAGGGATCAAACCCAGGTCTTCCACATTGCAGGCAGATTCTTTACCATCTGAGCCACCAGGGAAGCCCACACTTATCATGGTTATTACAAGTCAATTGGCTTTTGCAATGAGGCTTTCTTTATGAATGTAAACATGGAAATCAGGGGTTATAATTGAAGCTAGTACATTTCCACTTCCGGTGTATCTATGTCAATACCATTTTCCCAGTTCCTCCCACCCTCCCCTTCTCCTGCTGTACACATGTTCATTCTCTGATGATGCATCTTACTCCTTGGCTTCAGAGTGGATAATTCAGATGCTGAGAAGAAAATCCAGAACTCATGTGCAGCTGGGATGACTCTCTAAACTTTATCCTTGTGCCTGGATTCTTTTCCCTTGATTCTATTCAATTTACCATATTCTGTTTAATCATCCTACACTATCACTTTTAATTTTTTCCCCCTTAAATCTCTTCCCTTTCAAATTCTTCAGTGGCTTCCCATTATCTATAGGATAAAATATGATTTATGAGCTCTTTAACCTCAATCTCAGGAACCTCACACCGAGGATGATGATTCTGTTTCCTTGGATTTAATTTCTTTGACTCATTAGAAACTCCTTCTGCCAAAGTTTGATGGGTTTCCACTGCCTCCCTCCATTTCCTAAACGCACCATAGAAATTCTGTATGGGAGCTTTGCATGGCTGTTTTCTTCCACCTCACCCATCCAAATCCAATTAGCTAAGGTAGTCCTTCGGAGAAGGCAATGGCACCCCACTCCAGTACTCTTGCCTGGAAAATCCCATGGATGGAGGAGCCTGGTAGGCTGCAGTTCATGGGGTCTCTAAGAGTCAGACACGACTGAGCGACTTTGCTTTCACTTTTCATTTTCATGCATTGGAGAAGGAAATGGCAACCCACTCCAGTGTTCTTGCCTGGAGAATCCCAGGGATGGGGGAGCCTGGTGGGCTGCTGTCTATGGGGTCACACAGAGTCGGATATGACTGAAGCGACTTAGCAGCAGCAGCAGCAAAGTAGTCCTTTCTTACTCTGAGTTTCTGCATCCGTTCTGAATCCAGAATCAGGGGGTTTGGGGCTACGAGTAACCAAAAACCAGGAGTCAAGTTATTCTAAACCAGTGGTTTTTTTAAGCTTTAGCATACACCAGAGACCCCTGGAGGCTTGTTAAACCACATATTGCTGGGTTATCCTCCTTCATTTTCTGATTCCGTAAGGCAGGAGTGAGACCTATAAGTATTTCAAACAAGTTTCCAAGTGATGCTGCTGCTGCTGCTACTGTTTGAGGGAACACACTTTGAGAAGCATTGGCTTAAATAACAGGAAATGTGTTGTCACACTCAACAAGAAATCTAGAGCAGTGGTTCTCAAACTTGGCTGGACAGTATGACCTACTAGGAATATTTTTTTTTAATCTTGATAATCATACCTCACCAATTACCAATTAAATCAGATGCTCTAGGGGTGAGACCCAGGTGTCGGTAGCTTTAGGAACGCTCCAAGTGTTTACAATATGCATCCAAGTTTTCACTCCAGCGGTCTAGAGGCAGGGAGGTTGCAGTTTGGGTTATTTCATCAATCCAGCAGTGTCATCATGGACCGTGCATCTGCCATCTTTCTTTTCGGCTCTCCTCTGGGTGTTGGTTCTTGTTGACTCTTTCCTTCACTGTTGCAAGTTGCTCGCACCTATTCAAACCACATCTCCTTTCCAAACACTGTCCAAAGCTCAGAAGAGGAGAAGGCACCTACTTTCCTTTTGTCTTTTTAAACCTAAAGCAAAATTTCCCAGAAGCTTCCCAGATGTTGCCTTCTCACATCTTTGACCTGAACTACATCACATGACCAACCCTATGCCAGTCACTAATGATGGAGTAAAATAATTGGTTTGGCTTAGAGCAATGGTTCTCATCCCTGGTATACACTAGAATCACATGGAGGACTTTTAAGCCTCTGGGAGGCTGGGACCCAGGTCCAGATAATTCATTGAGAATCTTGGGGTCAGGCCCCATCATTGGGAATGTTTAAATTACTCCTCAGGTGATTCTAATGTGCAAGCAGAAATTAGAACTGTTGATTTTGACCAATCAAGGTACCCCTGCTGGGGCTGTAAGGAAGCTCCTCCCTTTAGGAAAACACATAGCCACCTGACGGGTGAACAGAGTCAAGGTTCTGTTATCAGAAGAGAAAGGGGAAGGGCTGTTGGAAAGGCCGCTGTCACTCACGGAACATTCGCCTGCTGCCATCGTAACCGCCTAGACTCACATCCTCATTAGAGTGTCACTCTGCTCCACTGCTTTATAGCCCTGCAAGTTCTTATCTCAGGGCCCTGCACGTAGTACTGCATTGTTATTATTAATTGCACTGTCAATCTGCTGGATGAGTCACTAAAGGAGTAATGTTATTTTACCGGGACATTTAAACCCGCCAGAAGGACGGCTTCACATCCTCCCAGCACAGAGGCCAGAGAAGACATTGAAAGGTCCCACCCTGCTCCTGATTGGTGTATCTGCCTCTTGACCCTGCCGTGGTTTTATATGACAGGGAAATTCCACACTACCGACATGAATGCTTGACTTGACGGGAGCCCTGCCAGGAGCTGCTGCCGGCATTTCTGTGTGCCCGCTTTTGTCCTCAGGGTGGCGAGGGCCAAAGTTTGTCCCTGTAAGCTGACTGGGGCAAGTCGGCACTGGGGCTGTTTTGTGTGGTGACTACATTTGGATGCATAACTGAGAAACTTTGCCCCCTCTGCTGAGAACTTGACATTTCCCTCTTGTGGTGAGAGAATAAGCATTGGAAGAGTGACGGGTGCAGAGACAGGCTGCCAGACTTAAATGAAAGGAGTTGCTGGAGCTGGGGGAAGACGGGTTGTGACTTCAGCAGCACAAACTCTCTTTCATTCAACAAAATCCCGGGCACAGCGTCTTATTCACAACTTCTGCCAAAGAGAATGTCCAGGAAGGGCTTGCCCTGGGGAGGCTCCACTGGCATTTCGTCCTGTGAGCTGTTTCACATGGGGCAGAAAAGAAGGCGGTTCGAAGGGCAAGGTCTGTGAAATAATCATTTGGAACATTTTTTTCCCCAAGGTGGGAGGAAGGTGTTTGATAGTTTAGCATTCTCTTCCCGGTAATAAAGTCTGAAATAAAGACTTTACATTCTGTTACACAAAACCCCATTCTCAGGGAATGTTGCTTCTCATCTCTGGCCACACCCATAAGTAATCTGGCCACCCCTTGTTAATGACTCAGTTCTTCGTAGCCAGAGACAGTTAGTGGTAGAGGTCCTCTCATAGACTTGCCTTGGGGGACTGTCCCACATCTAACAAGTGTTAGTATCAAATTCACTACAGGACATGCAGAAAAGGACCGTTTCTTTCTCATCATTTCCCTCTGAATTGAAAATCCTTGAGTCAACACCACCTTGTAGATGAGAGGCTTTGCCAACCTTTAATTTCAGGGGCTGGTTTTTTCTAAGGATTTGGGGAGGAGGCTCTAAACATATGGCAATCTGGTTGAAGCTGATACAAACTGAAGCCCCCCTCTCTGTTCTTCCGAGAGGTGGGTGAGCCCAGGTTGATTCACTTTGGAGGCCCAGGACTGGCAGTGGACTGAAGGGTATTGATTTCTCCTTTGTTTTCAATAACATTCCCTGAGAGCTCTATGAAGCCAACAGGACAGCTTTATGGGGCCAGATTAGGAGCTAACGTTTGCCTGCCCATTGCCATTTCCTGTAAATCTTACAAAGACCCTTGCCACGCTGTTTACAAAGATGTAGCATCTGAGCGCCAGAGCAAAATCAGATTCCTTTTCTGCAACTTCATTAAGGGCAACTTTCATCCTTCTTCCATGAAGAATTATTGTAAAAAGTGAAAACTCTTCCACACGTGGCTAAAGAAGGAAGCTTGGAGAGGGTATGTTCCGGAGCCCAAGACAAATGCCTTTGATTTACCAAGTTGACAGCCATCCAGGTTCCCGAAGAAATTGCATATCTCAGCCCCCAATCCTTGTTTCTTTCTGAAGAATTCCTATGAAAATGTAAAGCGAGTATACATTTGTCTCATATCTTAAAAATAAAGAATAAAAAAACAGGGAAACCTCAGTGTTTCTTCCCAGGGTAGATCTCCTATTGCTAGTTGGTTGGTACTCAGGGTGAGAGGAAACAAGCTACACAAGTTAGAATGTTCTGGTTCCTGGATGCTGGCGGTGGACAGGGTGACAAGGAGGGGTGGTGGTGGCTGGTGGTTTAGTTGCTAAGCCATGTCTGACTCTTGCAACTCCATGGACAGGAACCTGCCAGTCTCCTCTGTCCTTGGGATTCACAGGCAAGAATACTGGAGTGCTGTGCTATTACTCTGTGTCTTTTTGGGAGGTGAGGAGAAGAGAGAGTGGCCAAGTTAATCCTCCACTTCCCACCAAAGAGCCTCCCTGCCTGCTTATCTAATTCCTCAGGGTCTGGGGGGAGAGATGGTTAGAAAAGTACCTTGAGGATTTCAGAAGCTTGTAGGGATTTGCATGCATTTCAGTCATGGCTGTTCTCTGCTCCCAGTGAGTCTCCTGGTGGGGTGGACAGGGGCAGTCAGTGGAGGTGACCAAGGGAAGCCCTGGGAGTCCTCTTGGGCACAGACTGGTGGGTGTGGTCCTGGGAGAGGAGGCTGAGGCCTGATCCCGGCACTCCCTGATGCTGCAGGTGATGGATGGATGACTTACTCAACTTCCATCCTCATCTCTTGGTCTGGAAAATAGAGATGATGCCATAGGACTACTCAGGGTTTCCAATACAGTGACTACCTAGGAATTTGCCAGTAGGAAATGTTGAGTGTTTAGACTGTTGATGAACCTGGCTCTGCAGATCTGGGAGCTCACCAGAACATCTCCACCCACAGAACTTTCACCAGGCCCTTCAGGCATTTTAGTCTAAAATCCTGGCAATGTCCCAGCAAGACATTTTGCAGCTTAGCTAGTTTGCTAGCTCTCAAGGGACCGTGAACATGCAAAAGGAAAGCCAACTGTATATTTGCAGCTTTGTTCCTTGGGGAGATGCCTGAGTTATTAAATAGGAAAAAAATGGAAGAGATTGGTTTAACTTCTCAAAAACTTGCCCTTCTCTTTGGGTATTTCTTTCCTTTTGGGTGTCAATTGCCTTCCAACTCTGTTAGCCAAAAGAAAAGATTGAGTGTGCTAATTTGAAAAACCTTAAAAAGAAAAAATAAAGGACAATCTTTATACATCATTATTTTCCCATGGGTCAAATATTCTTATCTTTTGGCTGACTGCAATATTTACCTTTTCAACTGCGAATGTGCTTCAGTCTTCTGTAATTCAGCCAAAACAGCCTTCCAATCCAGTGGAACATATGCCTTGGTGTTCTTTTACCATTGTAACTATAACAAGAAGGCCTTCTATTCATCATTTCAAGCTTGGAACACAGTCTTCCTCTTGTATTCTTGGGATTCCTACTGTCCCTCCTCACTTGACCTAGAGGACAGGAGTCAGCCTTACCCAGGAAATCAACAGCAGACCATTAATGTAACCTTTTGATAATGCTTGGATCAAGATTAGCATCTACCACACAGGAGGTGGAACCCAGTGATTTCTCATTACTGTCCTTTGCATGCAGCGAGTGACATCTGCATCACCAGGCTCCTGCTGCATTTCTGGATGTGTCCTGTCCTTATACTCAATCTACTTCTAGCTGTGTGACCTTCACTACCACTGCTATTTCACCTCCAAGTCGGTTGGGGGCGCTAGATGGGGGTTGAAGGTAAGAAAATGTCCCATTCTGGCACCTTTCTGTCTTACATTTGCCCAGATAACAAGGTGTAGGTAGCTGGCAGTTTCAGAAAGTCAGAGAATGGGAATCATGCTAATGGCAGAAATGTCCTGAAAACTTTTCAGTTTCTCTTATTTTATCTAACTGCTGCCTCCCTACAACCATCCATCCCAAATCCTGTTTATCAAGGGCTGAATTACAGAGTGGCAAGGCAGATCCCTCCAGAACTGTCTACAAAGTTGGTCACCACCCTGGATACTCAATATCTGTCTAATTCAAATAAGTTCTCTTTTTGAATCTCAAGTATTTTATTCTCTTGGAGCAAGATCTTAAAGTCATAGAACCATGAATCCTGGGACAATAAACCATGGACTCTTGGAAGCTGTGATTCATAGATTTTGTGACTGTCTATCTAAATTGAATATACTGAAAGTTCTCTAAAATTTATGCAATGAATATACATTTCTATGATATTCCACATGGCATGTTATTAGAGTAGGAAGTGGTGTTTTTCCATTTTACTGACTAAGGAAACATCGGAAGTGAATTAGTTATCAAGCTTTTGGACCTCTCAGTGCAGAGAGGACCCTGAGTAAGTTTTTCAGGGGAGGAAATGGGCTGTGAGGGGATTAAATGGATTGTCCAAGGTGGACACAGTTGTCAGGCAAGGCTGGGGCCACTTCCATGTGGTCATGACTACTCTTTCTAGAACAATTCTACCTCCCTACAAAGTAATTCTTATGCAACAGTTACCATGAGGCAGATTCAGTTCCAGTTGAGACAACTCCATTTAGTTTGGTATCAGCAAAACTAATCATATCAGAAGAGTCTAGAAATGCATCTGCATCAATTTAAAATGCTAAGCAGTATTGATGCTTCTAAGGAACTCTGTGGGACTCTTTGTTTGTTATCATTGTCTGTAAGTCTTGCTGTATTTGAGGGAGCTGTTTGTCTCATGTCTTAAGGGTGGTGTAGACTTTGTGACGGAGAAGGCAATGGCACCCTACTCCAGTACTTTTGCCTGGAAAATCCCATGGATGGAGGAGCCTGGTAGGCTGCAGTCCATGGGATCGCTAGAGTTGGACACGACTAAGCAACTTCACTTTCACTTTTCATTTTCATGCATTGGAGAAGGAAATGGCAACCCACTCCAGTGTTCTTGCCTGGAGAATCCCAGGGATGGGGAAGCCTGGTGGGCTGCCGTCTATGGGGTCACACAGAGTTGGACACGACTGAAGCAACTCAGCAGCAGCAGCAGGAGCAGCAGACTTTGTGAATCTGAATCTCCAAATAGAATGTACCGAGAGTTGGGGGACTACTGGCCATAAAGGTGAAGTCTCTGTATCCCATACATCATTTTCTTTGGAATTCTATGGCAACCGATTCCCTTCCCTCCTTCCTTCCTTTCTCTCTTCTCTCTCTTCCTCCTTTTCCCCTTTCTTTCTCTCCATCTCTCTCTTCTTCCTCCTCCTTCTTTACATCTTTTACTTCTTATCACCTCCCCCCTCTCTGCCTTTCCCTCTTTGATGAAGAAATGGTTGGGAGTGAATTGTCAGGATGAAGGTATAAGATATATGTATGGTTCAATCAATGCTAATTGTCTTCAAATAAAACTTTTATTTACTGGCCCCCTGGACCAAAAACAAACAAAACAAACAAACAAACAAAAAAAAACCCAACCCAACTGTTAGAAAAAGGTTTGTAACAAAGACATTAATGGTCATCTACCTAAGACTGTGAAACCCTCAGTTCCTAATGGCATTTTAATGAAAAAAGTGTGATCACAGCTGACATGGTCATAAATTAGGTAAGATTTATGTCTACTTTCTCCCTGCAACCTCACAATTTTAAGACTAGATCTGGGACTCTTGAGGGTAGGAAAAGAGGCAGCAGAGTTATTGAACTTTCCCAAATTCAAAAAGCACAACCAAACCTTTCAAGAATGACATCTTCCCTGGCTGTCCTAAAGAGTGTAGACATGGTCTTATAAAAATAATGTTGTCGTTGTTCAGTTACCCTGTTGTGTCCCACTCTTTGCCACCCTGTGGACTGCAGCACGCCAAGCCTCACGGTCCCTCCCCATCTCCCAGAGTTTGTCCAAGTTCATGTTGGAATAATACTATTTGTTATAGGCCAGAGGACAGAAATCCATTTGGATTTCATTGTTAGAACCAAAACAGAATTAGTTCTGGTCAGGCTGGTAGAAAAAGGCATTAATCCTAATAAACTGGAAGAATGTAACTAAACTTTGGGGGCTTCTGAGGTGGTGTTAGTGGTAAAGAACCCATCTGCCAATGCACGACATGCAAGAGACATGGGTTTGATCCCTGGGTCAGGAAGATCCCCTGGGTCAGGAAGATCCCCTGGAGTAGGAAATCGCAACCTACTCCAGTATTCTTGCCTGGAAAATTCCATGGGCAGAGGAGCCTGGTGGGCTATAGTCCATGGAGCTGCAAAGAGTCAGATGTAACTGAGCACGCACACAGAACTAAGCTTGTAGCCAAGGAAAACAAATTCCTAGAGATTAAAAGACATGAATTTTCCCCATAAAAGGAGAGGTGGGACCTAATCTTCTTTTTCTACCAGGTTTATCACATCAAGTGTGTGTATGTTTGTGTGTGTGTGTGTATTTATCTTCTCTAGATACATTTTGTTTATTGAGAGCAATTTAGACCCCATTTGATAATACAGAAATAGTTCCAACCATGATGATGTTCAACAATTAAAGACCTATAAGTATTCTCCTTGTTCCACAGAGATTACAGGTGCCGTGACCCTCCCTGGCCACTTGGGAATTGTCCTGACAATTGTGTGGTAAGTCCTTCCTTGTGAATTTAGGGTTCTCATCAGATTTGGGGATGCGCCAGTTGCCGAGGTGAGGGCAGAGCTTCAAGCTTGACTGCTTCACTGCTCATCCATAGCTTCCTTTTATCCCCTTTCCTGGAGTTCCCATAGTCTTCAGAGCCCACTACACTGCCCAACAGCCTTTCTAAAAGTAGAAGGAAGAGTATTTGCTTAGCTGAATTAGGGGAAGTCTGTAGAGGCTGGTGAAGTTTTTACTGAGCCATATCTGGAAGGACTGAAAAATTAAGTGGATTTCTTTATTTTGTGCTTTGTTGTTTCTTTCTATCCTTTTGAAAAAGTAATCTGCACTAAGGTTCAAGGTGGGTGATGTCCGTTGAGATGTGGGGCATCGTTTATAGGACAAAAAGAGCCTGCGGGAGGTAAAGCTTGAACAAGGTGGGGTAGACAGACCATTGCATTGAATTGGGAAGGGAGAGTATGAGAATTTCATCAAACCAATGACAGGTTTTCATGACTGGCTGGGTGTGTAATGTGTCAGATGATGAGGATTAGCTGAGAAGTCTAAAGGGATAACTGGTAAAAGGTAACAAAAACAGATGATGTACCAGATGAAACAATAACTAGAGAGAAGACAATGTAATCTTATCAATAAGGAAAAGTGGGAGAGAACTAAAGTGTGACAGTACCGTTTGTGTCTCCCCTAAATTCATGTTGAAATCCTAACCTATAAAGATGATGTAGTATTAGTAGGTGGCATGCTTTGTGGCATGCTTGAGTGTTGAGGGCAGAGTGTTGGGATTAGTGCTCTCACAAAAGGCACTGCAGAGACCCCCTGGCTCTTTCCCCCATGTGAGGACACGGTGAGAAGAGCCCTTACAAAGACTAACCTTGATCTCAGACTTTCAGCTCTAGCACTGTAAGAAAGAAACTTCTGTTGTTTGTAAGCCACCCAGTCTGTGGTATTTTGTTCTAGCAGCCCATTTTGCTACCTTATTTCTAGAGAAATCATCATCCTGAGCTCAGTCTGTCATGCATGGGTGCTGTTGCACGTTCAGTTTGGTGAAGGGAGCTCAGACACCTGCTCTGGGGCTGGAGAGATCAAGCAGGCTGGGTTAAAATCCTCTAGCCTCTGCCCCTTCCTCAGATTTTCCATGCCTGTTTTCTTAGATGTAAAATAGAGTTAAAAGTGCTACAAAAGTCCTGGGGTCATTTTGAGAATGAAAGGAGTGAATGAAGTGTTTAGCACAGACCTGCCACAAAGTTGAGTAACTTGAAGTGATGCCATGACTTCACAGTGACTCTAAGTTCCATTGGGATACAATTCCCCACTCTCCCCATCCGGTTCTACCACTGCCACTGTCTCAGCCAGCAAAGTGTTGGTCTTGACAAGAGGCACCACTACCCTTTAGCGCGCTGTGCTCCAAAACCGCCTTAGTAAAGCATCAGCAAGTCATGCTCGCTGAAAGTAATCGTGGTTTTTATGTTGCAGGAAATGGTTGCTGCGGGGACAGTTTCCTAAAACAGATGCCCTGTAGGCTGACTTCTTAACTGAAGGACTTAGAGAAAGTGACTCAGGTTCCCGAGTTGCCTTTTCTCATCTGTAAAATGGGGAAAGAAAACCTGTCTACCACGCAGGTTATTGGGAGGATGAAAACTAAATAGTGTTTCTGAGGCTTAGGGCCCGGCACGGAGGAGTCGCTCTTACCCTGCCTGTCACCTTTTTGAAACCCAGCCCTGGCTGATGTGCAGAAAACAGTCCTCCAGTTTTTTATTCAAAACACTGTAGTTTTGTTAAAACTCAAATACTTAGGGGAAGCTTTTATTTATTTATATTTTGTGTCCCCAAACACCCATTTTCTTGAAGGGAAATGGAATCTGTCTGGTTTTGATTCATTTACATTCAACTTGTTAGTATTGTTTTGTAAGCTCCAGTCAACATCCAAGTAGCCTTTAGAATCTTCTTTTAAAGGCTGTGTTGTAAAGTCTAGGAAGTTTATTTTTCTCTTTCTTCTTTTTCAAAGAAAATGCTAAAAGAAAACTGGATTTTAGCACCAGTTTGAATTTGGGTTTATCCTCAGTGTAAAACTGGCTTCCAACAAATTTGGTAAAAAGGATACTTTGCCATACCTGGTTTGAAGATTTCAGCTCAATTTCAGTTACTCATGAAAAATGTTTTCATATTCCGAGCCAAGAGCATGTCTGTGTGTTCTATTACTGTTTTACAAGATCATGAAATTGTCCCCTCTTCAGAACTTTTGGTTTGCCACTGAAATGAAATAATGAAGACCTTTGCTTCATGTTTGCATGGTATTGGTTTTGCGTTGACCCTATCTTCATTGATTTGGTAGAGGGTTTTGGTGGAAATTGGTAAGAAGTTTCATTCATGTAGACAGACAAGAGAAATAACATGTAATTATCCTGACCAATATTCAACAAGAAGAAAAACAGAAGGAGTTGGACGGTACCCTCAATGCAAAGGGTTTCTCAGAGATTTCTAATGAGAAAGACACCAGTCTCGCTCTCTACCGTATCATTTTACCCACCAAGCCGGTATAGTAAACACAACCTCAAGACAATGCCACGTACTTTCCATTGTGTCGCAATAGGCTTCGTCTGCTATTCCTAGGCTAATTGTTCATTGTTCATGCTGCTTCAAGGTTTAGAAATTGAATTTTCTCTCTGGTTCCCAGGGGAAACAGCGAGACTGAAAACAAACAAGGAGGTAATTTCCACATGTGCAGCAGCCATTTCATTTGCCAAGGGTCTCAAATTGTATATTTGTGTATCTTAAGAGATGAGTTTGCAACAGCTTAGATTCTTATATAAATCTCAGAGAGGAAATAACATCTCCTCTTGAATTTGCTTTCAGCTGCATTTTCTGGGCAGACATAGTAAGCCTTGGCAAGTTTGACTTGAATACTCATTTCCAGGCAAGGAATGTGTATTTCCGGTTTCATAAGAGGAATAGTAAATTTCAGTCTCCTATCCTTCCACTTTGCTACTGTCTGGAGGTAGTAAAGAAATGTCATACTGATGATTTTTTTAATCTCCACCTTGCTTATAAGTGTTCTACGGTAGATAAGGGAGACATATAAATATCAAATCAATTTTCTTTGCACCTGTACCTAAATTTTCACATAGCCAAAATAGCTACAGAATATTTGAGCAGAGGAATTAAATAACCCTTGAAACTCTGCCTTGTCTAATTTAGCTAGGTCAGTGGAGCCCGGTGAGGGCCTGCCCACCCAAGGCAAAAAGATGGGAATGAAAACCCCCCAAATACCAACAGCAGTAGGGTGTGGAAGGAGTAGAATTATGTTTATGGTTTGTCTGTTTTCTTTTTCTTTTCTGAATTCTTATGCAATGAATGTATCTGTACCTGTAGATCCTAAGATTGTGTTTACCAAAAAGACGAGCATATGTATTTGTTTTTTTTTTAAGAAATCAAACTATATGGAAATGTATAGAACGAAATGTACAAGTTCTTGTCATTCATCCCCTAATCACATTCTGATCTCTAGAGATCAAAGTTGGTTTGTGAGTAAGCTTCTAGACTTTTCTCTGTTATGTATGTGTAATTGTCAACGTTGCATTGAAAGAGTAGAATGGGATAAAGTACATGTAGGAAACAGTTTCGCCTTACTATCTCTATCAACAGTGAAAAGCAGGTTCACTGTAACTTTCCTGAACACTCATATATAATGATAAAACAATTCATCCAGTCGTTTCAAGTCCCAGTTGTAGTCCCCAGGCTCTCTGGCTATCTGTATACATGAAGGGTTCTGCCAGCTTGGGGGCATCCTTTGACAAAAGATGCAGGTGCTACTGGGGAGAATGAAAGCTAACCCCTGGAGCGGGAGTGTGAATACCATCACACAGTTGGAAGGATATGAGCAGGGAGTGCTGACAGCATCTCTACAGGTGGGGCCCTTTTAAAATGATCCTGGCTGGCGCTCTCACATGTGGTCCAAGCGGAACCCACATGCAGTTTGGTGGCTCTTAAGAGGAATGCAGTCTGCTGCAATGCCACACAGTCTGTGCCTGGGACTTCCTATGCTGCTGGATCCAGCCTCTTGCCAGTAGATGAACTTGGGTCGTGGACTGGTCTATACTCCTATACACTCCAGCATTCTGAGCAATCTCCTTGAAACTCCCCTTATTTAGACTGAGGTAAAGGTGAAAGCGCCACCCCCACACGTCCTTTCAAAGAAATTCTTCCTCAGCTTTGTCAGTTTCAGTCCTTTTATCCTCTTGAGATGGGTGATGTAGTGGATGCGTCCTTTGCATGTCCTGTCCAGGTGGCCTAGCAACTCATTTTGAAACGTGAGAACACCGATCACCTATTGCTTTATTCTGAGTTGCTTGGAGCCTTAGACAAATCTGAAAAAGAGTCTCACTTTAACATCTCATTATATACCTAGAAATTTTATCATTTCCCTAAATTGGAACATATTAATGTTCTGCAAATCGCTGTCTTAGTTATCTAGCAATCTTTTCATGTCCAATAATGTCGAACAGCCTCATTCACTTTAATGAAAGCAAAATAGTCTATCAGATAAATCAGCTGTAGTTTAGTCATTTCCCTATTGATGTTGAGCCATTTTCCTATTGAGGCTGTTTTTAATGTTTGGATCTTATAAATAATGCTGCTATCAATATTTCTATATTCACACTTTTTTTTTGCATGTGTGTACACGTGCCAAGTATTTTGCCTAAAACAGAGATAAATAGTAAATAGGGAGTAAATCAAGGGGACTTCCCTGGTGGTCCAGTGGTTAAGAAACCACCTGCCAATGTAGGGGACATGGATTTAATCTCTGGTCCAGAAGATCCCACATGCTGTGGAACAACTAAGCCTGTTTGCCACAGCTATGGAAGCCCTCACACGCTAGAGCCCTCACGATAAGAGAAGCCATCGCAATGAGTAGCCCATGTGTCACAATGAAGAGTGGCTCCCGCTTGCTGCAGCTGGAGAAAACCCACACACAGCGATGAAAACCCAATGCAGCCGAAATAAAGAAACTTAAAACAAAAACAATTAGCTTTTAAAAAAGTAAAGCAAAGGATATGAAAGGTAGGAACCAGAAAATTTTTGCTAGATATTTCCAAAGTGCCTACGCATGGGTTGTATAAATTCTCTACTTTGTCCAGCAGTGCCTGAGAGTGCCCATTTCCCTGCAACCTCACTGAATGTTTTCACTGTTTTTAATCTTTGCTGTTTGGGGGAGCCAACAGTGATCTCATTATTATTTTATTCCGTATTCCCTTGGTTACTAATGAGGTGAGCTATCTTTCCTCATGTTTGTCCATGTGTGTCTGTGCTCTTTGAATCACGTATCCTTCTCTAGTTTGGAGTTCTAAGGCCTTTACCAACCTCTTGTAGTTCTAAGCAAGGGGGAAATGGTGAAATGATAAAGGAGAGACTGTAGATTGGTGAGAACCTGGCCCAGCTCCATGAGGACAAGAAATGGCAGAATTTCTACCACTCAGATTTTTTTTTTTTTTTTTTACCACTCAGATTTTATCACCTTTTTTTTTTCCCCCAAAACTCTTTGCAAGTCTGAATCTGAACCACAGGCCACCTTTTTTTCTCAAATTGACACGTATAATTTATTAATAAACTTTCAACCGATTTTTTGTGTCTAAGAGCACATGCAAACTTACTTTGAATCTTAAACCCAAGTAGTTGCATGCATGCTTTTTACCTCTTGGCTTTTACTTTACACACATTAAAGATTACTCAAGACACATTGGGTTTAGAGGAAGAACCAAAGGGGATTATTTAGGAACACCCAGCAGCCATGGCAACATAGAAGGAGCATGTACTCTCCTCAAAAATATTCCACTTACAGGTAATGACATTTGTTTGCCAAACAGCCCCAAGCTAGGCCAAGAAAGAATAGACAGATGGTTTGAGGTGTGTCAGGAATAGGATTTACAAAATAAGATTATGGTTATGTTGGAAAGTAACAGCAATCATGGTAAACAGATGGAACAGACTCACTTTTTGCCATGGGGCAGAGGAAGAAAGGGGTTTTGAATTGCTGCATGAGAATTAGAGTTGGCTCGCCCAGATACATAGTTCTCTGGGTTTTATAGATTTTGTGGGCACCATATAGACCATATGACGGGCCTCTAGTTGGGTTTCTTCAGATCTGTAGCAGGGGACTTGCATTCGAGTGGTAGATGTCTCTGATTATGTTGGCTTTCTTTTGGTTGTGGTTGGCACAGTAATCTACAACCTTTACTACATAAACATCACTATCATACACCTTGAACTGTCATTTGAGAAGACACTGGAGAGAGCCAGCCTGTTTATTCCTGAATGTGTATTTGGCTGCTTCAGTTAGATTTACAGCAGAGGAGAGTACTGAATATTTCCCATGTATGACTGGCCTATTTTCTCATTAGTGCAAATCACAGGCTTTGAAGGTATAATGAATGAGTCTGCCTCTGCCATGAATTTAAAATCTCAGACTTCTCCTTTCCGATTCAACTAATTGTATAGGAATGTATAGAAACATAATGTTTCTTCTTGGGAGTATTTTGGCACTTTTTCAAGGGAAAAGAGAGAGGTTGTCAATGTGGATTTGCTGGTAATGAGAAGAAGGTGGTCACAAGGAAAGACTGGAGATCGGAGACCTTGGGATGCAGTTGAGGCTTCCTTGCTGGTTAGGAACTGTACTCACATAAGCAAAGGGTAGATTTGGCCTTTAAAATATATTTCCATTAGTCCTAGAATTTGACAGCTAGCTCCCAATGGCAGCCCGCTGCAAAGCATGTGAGGCCTCCAAGTTGGCACGCTAATGTCTGACTAATGGGGAAAATTACCCAATGAGAATTAGCAATCTAGCATCATCGATCAAAATTCTTACATTACCTTTCATGTGGGTAGCAGAACAAGACTTCCAAAAGGAGTTGGGACTGGTTTTAACATGGCCTGTTGGTCACTGAGACAGGAAATATTTAACATGAATCAGACTCATTTGAAATAATTTTGATCTGTCTTGGTCCTAAGCTTCCTGGTGTTAGTATTATTGAGCACTCATTTAACCCTTTAATAATGTATTGAAAAATGTGCCCACTCATCATTCCTGGATAGATATAACTGGCCTGATTTCACTCTATTATGCTCTTTATTTGTAATAGACTTTTCAATCAAACGCTTTTAGAGAAGTGGAGTCTCTTAAATGTTAAATTAAGAAAACCAGTCCTGGCCTACTAGTCCAAAGAACAGCATTGCTATCAAGGGCTGAGTTGATCCCAGGTGGATTCTGGAATGGGAGAATTAATGATTACATAAAATGGCCTATATCTGAATTACATAGTGGTGACCCTCTAGAGGAGGGCTTGACCCACAGTCACATGTGTTCTCAGAGTTGGGGCTTAGACATGATTTGCTGTGGACTTTGGATGCATCAGGTGGTTAAAATGATTTGAAAAATATTAAGGTAAGCTGGTATTGGAAGATGGCACAGTTTGAGAACAAATACAGCAACTGAGGCAGTAAACTTGCCTTCTTCAACATTGATGTCAGAAACGACAAGCTGAGTATCTAGGATTCAGGTGGCTTATCTTCTTTATCTTGTCTTTTGAGGCTGTGTTGAGCAAACATTCTTTTGTGTGTTTGCTGCCACGTCTTTTGGTAATAATAAGAGCTGAGCAGAGGAAGACATGGCTGTGGCTTTCTGACCCCTTTCTAACCAGGATGGTAAATATAATGACAATAATGAAAACACCCAGAGCGCTTCTTTATTTATCTCTCCATGGGAAGTCATAGATTGAATGGGACCTTCATTTAGTGGATTCCAGGGGTGGGAAGATATATAAACAAAGCCAAACTCACAGGAGCCATCCTGGATCATAGGCTCCACTTCTGATCCCAGGTAACTGGAGGATACTGAGCAGACAGTGGAGTTAGATGGGGCTATCTCTTCATTATTCTGCTTGTAAGGGACATATGAACTATGTACTTAGGATAGATCTGGGGGGACATGGGCTGCAAATCGTATAGGAATGTATAAGAAATGACCAAGAACCAAGGTTGGAATGGGGGTCAGATGAATTCTAGCAAAATGCTTTCCTTTCAACAAATTCTGTTATGAAGTCCAAATGGCCATTTTGAGCACCTCCATGATGTACAGGAATCATGTGGCTTGGGGACACTCCCCTCACCCAACACACACACATGCACACACACACACACACATCCACATGTGTGCACACATACATACATACTTTAGCATAGACCAACCACTGTGAATTAAGATTTCTTAGAGAAGATTTATAAGTCTTAGGTCAGTAGATCATCATGCAACTGAGGCTGCACATTAGAATTATCTGGAAGTATTTGGGGGGAAAATAAGACCAAATTCCTTGACTTCATTCTAGACCAATTAAATCAGATTTTCAGGGCAATGAGGTTTTTTTTTTAATGCTCCCCAGGTGATTTTTTTCTTAATTTACAATATTGTATTGGTTTTGCCATACATCAGCACGCATCCGCCACGGGTGTACACATGTTCCCCGTGAACCCCCGTCCCACCTCCCTCCCCATACCATCCCTCTCGGTCATCCCATTGCACCAGCCCCAAGCTTCCTGTATCCTGCATCGAACCTGGACTGGCGATTCGTTTCTTTTTTTTTTTCCTAGGTCTCTTTTTATTTTTTTTAAAATTTTATTTTTAAACTTTACAATATTGTATTAATTTTGCCAAATATCGAAATGAATCCACCACAGGTATACATGTGTTCCCCATCCTGAACCCTCCTCCCTCATACCATCCCTCTGGGTCGTCCCAGTGCACCAGCCCCAAGCATCCAGTATCGTGCATCGAACCTGGACTGGCGACTTGTTTCATACATGATAGTATACACGTTTCAATGTCATTCTCCCAGATCATCCCCCCCTCTCCCTCTCCCACAGAGTCCAAAAGACTGTTCTATACATCAGTGTCTCTTTTGCTGTCTTGCATACAGGGTTGTCGTTACCATCTTTCTAAATTCCATATATATGCGTTAGTATACTGTATTGGTGTTTTTCTTTCTGGCTTACAGGTGATTTTAATATATGACTAGGGTTGAGACCCATTTTTTCAGGTAGTATGCTGAAATGGGTACCCTGACACTCTTTCTTCTCTTCCAAGTTTATAAGAATTTTCTGTTAGATTCTAGGTTCCTTGAGGGAGAGGTGGGCTTACATAGCTTTTTGCTTCCAGAGCATCTAGCTTCCAAGGAATAATTGTTTTGTGAGTGACTTCACATCAGAAAGGGCACCCAGTTCTAGTGCTGCTTCATCTAGTCATTAGCTGGGTGACCCAGGGATAGGGTAGCCAGATAAAATACAGGCTATCCAGTTACATCTGAAATTTAGATGAACAATGAATGGCATTTTAGTATACATGTTTCCCATTCAGGGTTTTCACATGCATTTTTATTTGCTAAATCTGACAATCCTACCTAGGAGTGTCTTCTTGGTCTCAGATTATTTGCTTCTAAAATGAGGAATGCAGGCTTCAGAGGTTAAATTATTTCATTTGGAAGATAAAAAAAATTGTAAGAAATCAGAATTACTTCTAAGTATGGGTAAATTTAAGTTGAAGTATGGCAAATCCTTTCATTTAGGTTTGTAAAACAAGTTTTTCAATGGGTACACATAATAGTGACCAAACCAGTAGACACAGTGGTCATTATGAAAGTGCTTCTTTTTCTCCATTTAGTGACGTTCATTTGGATTTCAAAGGGCTCCTTCAGGTTAACAACGAACTGTGGTCTTTTTAGTTTCTCTTAAAGACTGGAGATGTTTGATTTTGAAAAGCCTTTCTCTCAACAGTTTTTTAACTTCAAAGCATACAGAAGGTCTCTGTAGTCCACTTGGTGGAGAGCACTTTTTTCACAGGCATATGAAAAGTTTTGTATCTTTCAGACCTAAACTTAAATAGCATTGTGTGTCTACATTTGTGTGTGTGAAATTTTGTCCCCTTTCATAAACTTCCACAATAAGCAGCAACTTTCAGAGTCCTAGCACCTTATTATTCAGTATTTATTATACAGTATTTGCACACACACAATTATCTAATGCTAAAATGAGGGAAATAGAGATTACACCCTAAGACAATTTCTGTAAGTTGAGGAATAATTAAAATTGGAATTGCAAATGAGTTTTTCCATGTCTTAAACTTCATGGAATGGATTGAGTCAGATGTCCAGGAAGGTAATTAGCAGCATTATTGAAAAAAAAAAAATTGCAACTTTTGTGGGGCAAAGATATTCCTAGTTTTACCCAACATTAATTTAATACTGTGGAGTCAGGAAAGTCTTCAAAGGAGGTGTGCTTGGTAAGGTCACCAGAGGGAAATTTGAAGAGCTTTTGGACTATTGTGTGAATTTTACAAATATAGTCAACAGGAGAAATACTAAAATGTGAGTTTATAAAAAATGAGTTTCAAAATATCTCACAGATACTGCCATTTTCTGTGGCTTTCATGGCAAAGTCACTTGGAAACTAGAAATCACTGGATTTACCAGTTTCTTTCTCTGTTCTCCAGTTTTCCTTCCCTCCTTCACCTAGAAGCTCTTAGGGAATGAGCGTTTTCTGATGATTCTTCTTATCCCGACTGCATCCTCAGTGGACAGTGTATTTGTATATGTAAAAGACTGAGTGATTGGTTCTTATTTTATTTCGCCTGTGCTGGGTCTGCATTGCTGTGTGGGGCTTCTTCTCCAGCTGCAGCACGCAGGGGCGATTCTCTAGTTGCAGTGTGCAGGCTCTCATTGTGGTAGCTTCTCTTGTTGCGGCCCAAGGTTCTAGAGTGTGCAGGCTCAGTTATTGTGGCACACAGGCCTAGTTGGTCCGTGACACGTGGAATCTTCAGGACCAGGGATGCAACCCACGTCCCCTGCGTTGGCAGGTAGAGTCTTAACTACCAGATCACCAGGAAGTCCTTCAGTGGCCAATGTATATGCTTCCTCATTGGCTTTCCCCCTTCTCCGATATTCCCTGGAACCAAACACCACCGTGGATGGCAGGATATCCTACTCCTCTCAAAAAGATTCTAGTCCTTGCTATTCTGTTTTATTTTAGTCCTTGTACTTCTAACAAATTCTGCTCCAGAAAACATTATACAACGCTAATGCTGAGCCTTGTGTCAGACATTTTATATGCATGATCTCATTTGCTCTTTAGAACAATCTTATGAAAGAGGCAAAATTACTTTCAGTTAACAGATGAGAATTTTGAGGTCAATAGAAGTTGAACACTGTCCCTAAGGCCATGTGGATGGTAAGGAGCACCTGTAGAATTTGGACCCAGGGCTCTGGATTTCTTGACTGCTATGTTATAGTAAGATCTTAGTTTTATAGTGAACATGACAACATTTATTTAAAAATAATGACTCTTATTCTTATGGTAACATTCAAATTACAAATAAATCACTCTTGGTTCTTCCTAAATATCAGACAACTCTGGAATCAATACTCCAATACTTTGGCTGCCTGATGTGAAGAGCCAACTCATTCATTAGTAAAGATCCTGATACTGGGAAAGATTGAGGGCAAGAGAAGGGGATGACAGAATGAGATGGTTAGATGGCATTACCAACTCAATGGACATGAGTTTGAGCAAACTCCAGGAGATGGTGAAGGACAGGGAAGCCTGGTGTGCTGCAGTCCATGGGGTCACAAAGAATCAGACATGACTTAGCAACTGAACAACAACAATGAAATCAACTGGTATTTTAATTCAGAAATCTGAGCCTTAGTCCAACTCTACATGTTAAGATAGATCTGAAATATGATAGAACTGATGAACATTTTACCTCTTCTCTCCCCATTTACAGGGCCCTCCACTAAACATGGGGCTTCCAGGTGGTGCTAGTGGTAAAGAACCTGCCTGCTGATGCAGGAGAATGTAAGAGACATAGGTTCGACCCCTGGGTCAGGAAGTCCCCTGGAGGTGGGCATGGCAACCCCCTCCAGTACTCTTGCCTGGAGAAGCCCATGGACAGAGGAGCCTGGTGGGCTAAGATCCATAGAGTCACAAAGAGTAGGACATGACTGAAGTATCTTAGTAAACTGCTAATATATATGGTCACTTGGTAAAAACTCAAAAAGGGGCTTCTGTCCCCTTGCAGAAGCTTTGTGCCAGGATGCTCCCTGGACAAAGGAGTGTTCACTGGATCTTAAGCTCTAGTTATCCTCTTGACTTAGGCCAAATGTAAATGTGGAGTGAGATGAGTCAAGGACTCTAAACAAATCTCATTTCAGATAATCATTGAGATAGGAATATGTGCATTTCATGTGTTCTAATTTTATGAGAAGCAGGATGTTATTGATAGAGGAGAACTCAAACAAATATTAAAGAATAAAGCCATTAGTTCTTGGACAAACCTCCTGGGCTGTATGTCATAGTTCTCATCTGTCTCCTTACAAGAGCTCCGCAGTAGGAGGGCACACCAGGGCTTCCTTATATCAGAGCAGGCTGTTGCCAGAAAGCACATGGCTTCTCCATATCCTTTGCTCTCTCTTTGTATCTGCAATCCTTGCTGAGGCTCCCTTCTGCCCTCTGACTGATTTCCATAAGACTGAGATATTAATACACACAAGGACAGGGTGCTGTTACGCAGTGAATAACCAATATCAGAGGAGTGATAGAGAGCAACCCAAGTTGCTGTAGTTCTAATCATTTAGAAGATCTCAACCTCAAGCAGTGAGAAGCAATGGGCCTGAATTGCCAGGGAAGGAGGAAGACTTGGGGGGAATCCATAAAAGCCCTAATCTGCTTATGAAGCCCCAAGTTTTAACCTTCTGTTTAAACTCCTGATAAGATGTTCAACTTGTCTGTAGTTCCCATGGAACTTCATTCAGTGATCTGCGTATCCTCCACTTAAATCTCACTTGAATAATGCTCAGTGCACAAAGTGTTCAAGCAAGTCCAACTAAAAAACCCTCATCTGATTTCTCCCTGGACTCTCATGTGAATAGAACAGATGTGACTCCCAAATATGAGGATAACGATGGCACCAAAGGAGTGTTCTGATTGCCCATTATATTTGGATCTGGAAGGACTTGTAAAAGAAGTTAAGGTATTTCCCCTCTTCAACCACATTTATAAAGAGTGTCCCAAAGCCCTAGGCCAGGGTGTTACAGGGAAGGAGTATTGTAACTTTTTAGGGGCTTTCAGTCACTCTAATTTTGGACACATACCTTACAACATACAGGAGGCATGCCTGAATCAGTGCTCAGAAATGCCCTGGCTGACATGTCTCGTGGCTTAATTATAGCAATGCACACCCACAGCACAGCACTGTGTCTTGAATTACTCCCATAGCTATATCTGCCTCATATTTCTAGGTGATTCAGCCCAGAGATGGGTACTGAAATGCTGTACCATAATTACAGTTGTCCTACCGGTAGGTTCATTTCAACTCTTCAGTTCAGTTCAGTTCAGTTCAGTCGCTCAGTTGTGTCCAACTCTTTGCGACCCCATGAATCGCAGCACGCCAGGCCTCCCTGTCCATCACCAACTTCCAGAGTTCACTCAAAATCACATCCATCAAGTCAGTGATGCCATCCAGCCATCTCATCCTCTGTCATCCCCTTCTCCTCCTGCCCCCAATCCCTCCCAGCATCAGAGTTTTTTCCAATGAGTCAACTCTTCGCATGAGGTGGCCAAAGTACTGGAGTTTCAGCTTTAGCATCATTCCTTCCAAAGAACACCCAGGGCTGATCTCCTTTAGAATGGACTGGTTGGATCTCCTTGCAGTCCAAAGGACTCTCAAGAGTCTTCTCCAACACCACAGTTCAAAAGCATCAATTCTTCAGCACTCAGCCTTCTTCACAGTCCAACTCTCACATCCATACATGACCATATATCCAGAAGTCGTATACCTCAATTCTAATCCACTGTTTTATAAATTGTAGGTTGCAACCCATTAATGGATTTGAAATCAACTGAATGATTTATTACCAGTGTTTTGGGAGAAATGACATTGACTAGAACAGTATTCTTGCCTGGAGAATCCCAGAGACAGAGGAGCCTAGTGGGCTGCCATCTATGGGGTCGCACAGAGTTAGACATGACTGAAGTGACTTAGCAGCAGCAGCAGCAGCAGAACAGAGTAGTCAATATCAAAGTGGACTACACATAATAAAAGTTATTTTTTTTCTTGAAATTTCTTCTATATCCCATCCAAGACATAGCATTCCATCTAAGACATACATTTTTCATCATAAATCTCTTAAATCAGGATGAGTTTTGCAATAAACAGCACTTTTTTCTTTATCAGTGGTAAAATTATGGGGTATCTTACAATTGATAACAACTCAGATTTTTGTACATGTAGGGTTTCGGTGAACAATGTATTTCCCTTTGTGGGTCATGGCCGAGAGAGCTAGAAACCGACCGTTTAACCCAGCCTTTCCAGGTTGCCTTCTCCACTGAAAGTTGGACGGTCTCCTGCTGCCTGTAGACTGCATGCAGAATTTCTGAGCCTCCAATGTCACCTCATTTCCTGATGAGGAATGGCTGTCTTCCCTTCACAGGGAACTATGCATCCCAGAATTGGCCCTTTCTATGTAGTCTCTCCTTGGATATTAAAGATGATTCAGCTAGGGTGGTAATAGTGTCAGAGATCTTAGGTAATGGGGCTTCTTTGGTTTGACCCTCTTGTCTACTGTTGATGCCAGTGCCTCCTGGAAGAGACTTCTTGGTAATAAAGAAGGCTTGGGGGTAAAAAATAAGGATGCTTCTAGATTTTGTTTTTGTGGGCACTACCTTCTAAAGTTTCCTATGGGTTCCCCTAGGGCTTCCTGTGGCCACTCTCAAGAGTGAGGTTTTGCCAGAGCAGTGGCCTTCCAAGGTCCTTGGCATTACTCATGTCTCAGGTGGTTTCTGCCTCTTTCTGGGGATGACAGTGCAGTAGGACTCCCAGCATCACTTACAGAGGGCAAGTCACAGGGTCCTGTGAGCCTCTGGCTCAGAAGCTGTCCTTTATAGATGTGTATGGGCAACAGACCACCTGACCTGCCTCTTGAGAAATCTGTATGCAGGCCAGGAAACAACAGTTAGAACTGGACATGGAACAACAGACTGGTTCCAAATAGGGAAAGGAGTATGTCAAGGCTGTATATTGTCACCCTGCTTATTTAACTTATATGCAGGGTACATCATGAGAAACGCTGGGCTGGAGGAAGCACAAGCTGGAATCAAGATTGCCGGGAGAAATATCAATAACCTCGGATATGCAGATGACACCACCCTTATGGCAGAAAGTGAAGAAGAACTATAGAGCCTCTTGATGAAAGTGAAAGTGGAGAGTGAAAAAGTTGGCTTAAAGCTCAACATTCAGAAAACAAAGATCATGGCATCCGGTCCCATCACTTCATGGCAAATAGATGGAGAAACAGTGGAAACAGTGACAGACTTTATTTTTTGGGGCTCCAAAATCACTGCAGGTGGTGACTGCAGCCATGAAATTAAAAGACTCTTGCTCCTTGGAAGAAAAGTTATGACCAACCTAGACAGCATATTAAAAAGCAGAGACATTACTTTGCCAACAAAAGTCCGTCTAGTCAAAGCTATGGTTTTTCCAGAGGTCATGTATGGATGTGAGAGTTGGACTATAAAGAAAGCTGCGCGCCAAAGAATTGGTGCTTTTGAACTGTGGTGTTGGAGAAGACTCTTGAGAGTCCCTTGGACTGCAAGGAGATCCAACCAGTCCATCCTAAAGGAGATCAGTCCTGGGTGTTCATTGGAACGACTGATGCTAAAACTGAAACTCCAATACTTTGGCCACCTGAGGCAAAGAACTGACTCATTTGAAAAGACCCTGATGCTGGGGAAGATTGAAGGCGAGAGGAGAAGAGGACGACAGAGGATAAGATGGTTGGATGGCATCACCGATTCAATGAATGTGAGTTTGAGCAAACTCCGGGAGTTGGTGATGGACAGGGAGGCCTGGCATGTTGCAGTCCATGGGGTTGTAAAGAATCAGACACAACTGAGTGACTGAACTAAACTGAAAACCCTAAAATATCTTGTGTTTGACTCCAAATTTATATTCTGTCTTCAAATCCTGACTACTTTCCTTGAGTTCAAGTGTTACCCTTCCCTGAAACCTGACTTCAATTGCAGACCCACAGAATGTCTCTTTTTGCAGGTTTTATGTAAGCGGAATTATACAGGATGTGCTCTTTTGTGTCTAGCTCTTTTTTGAAAAGGTTTTATTATCATTGTTATTTTTTGGCTGCACTGTGAGGCATGTGGAACTTCCCTGACCAGGGATCAAACCCGTGCCCTCCGCATTGGAAGGGTGCAGTCTTAACCACTGGAACACCAGGGAAGTCCATGTTTATGAAATTTATCCATAGTTCTGCACATTCTTGTGGAGCATTCATTCTCATTGCTGTAAAGTATCACATTTTTGTGAATATACCACAAATTAGTCCTCCATTCAACTACCTAGGGTATTTGGGTAGTTTCTATTATTAAACTATTTCAAATAGAGCTGCTATGAACCTCCTAGTACCTTCTAGGAGGTATACTTAGGAATAGAAATAATGAATCATGTGTGTGTGCTTAGTCACTCAGTCATGTCTGAATCTTTGCGGACTGTAGCCTGCCAGGCTCCTCTGTCCATGGGATTCTCCAGGCAAGAATACTAGAGTGGGTTGCCATGCCCTCCTCCAGGGGATCTTCCCAACCCAGGGATCAAACCCAAGGATCTGCATTGTAGGCAGATTCTTTACCGTCTGAGCCACCAGGGAATCCCAAGAATCTAATGAGTCTTAGGGAATATATATTCATCTTTAACAGATTCTGAAAATGGACTTTTTCATTTCAGCCCATCTGGTGAAAGTGTAATAGTATTTCATGTGGTTTGAATTTGCATCTCCCTGATGGCTAATGGAGTTGAGAATCTCTGCTGTGCTTATTGATTATTCAGAAGGATAGCTTATTTTCTGAGTTGTCTATATAATTTTATATTGGGTTTTCTGTCATTTTCTTCTTACTGATTTCTGAAGTTTTTTTTAATTGTTAACAAATGCTTATTTATTTGACTGCTCTGGCTCTTAGTAGTGACACATGGGATGTTTTAGTTGCATCATGCAAACTCTTAATTGCAGCATGTAGAATCTAGTTCCCTGACCTGGGATTGAACCCAGGCCCCCTGCATGGGGAATGTGGAATCTTAGGACTGGACCACCAGGGAAGTCTCTGAAAGTTATTTTGGATGTGATTCCTTTATCAGATGTATGTAATTACAAGTATCTTTTCCACTGTGAAGTTGCCTTTTAATTCTCTTAATACTGTCTTTTGATGAACAGGTCCTCTTAGTTTTAATATTGTCTAATTTATCAACTTTATGTTTAAAGTTCTTTGTGTCCTCTTTAAGAGCTTTTTGCTTGCTCTAAAGCCATGAAAATATTCTCCTATGTTTTAACAATTTTAGAAAAGGTCCAGCTCCTCCTTTTCTGCCTTCTCTTCTTCTTGTCTTTACTTTTCTTGCTCTCTACAACTTCCCCTTTACCTGGTTCTCCCTTCTTTCTTTTTTCCCCTCTGGTTCTCTGTCCAAATAAGTAGCATAAGAAATCTTTCATCTTTTCATTATGAAAACCAGATTCATCCTCTGCTTAAAATATTCCACAGTCTACCAAAGCTTTCAGGATAAAGTTGGAATTTCTTAGCTTAGAAGCAAAGTCTATAATGATCTTTCTCCTCTCCACCCTCTGGCCTCCCTTGGCTAATGTCTCCACCTGAAACATACTCTTCATTCTCTTCATTCCACCTGTATTGTGATATTAAAGTTCCTAAAGGTGTCTGTTTTCTTTTGCTTCTGTGCTTTTGCATATGCTGTCTGTCTACCTGGTACACTCTTCCTCCTTTTCTATTTAACTAATTACCATTCATCCTTTAAAACTCAGGTCAACCAAGTTTTCTCTGGTGATCTTTCTGCTCCACACACTTGGTTAAGTTGTGCTTCCTTTGCTCCCTCAGTGCCCTGAGTGACTCTGAATTATGACACGTATCACACTCTAATTATTGTTTTGCCCATCCTTCTCCCTTGCTGCAATCATAATATTCTTGAGAGCAAGGACAGTGTCTTCTTTGCCTTTATGTGTTCAATGTCATTATGCTTGGGTTGTAGAAGATGCTCAAAATGCTGAATAAGTACATTTGGAGATGAATGCATCCCTGTTTTGTGGGTGAGGAAAATGGTGGATATGAAGTGATAACCAGACCAAAATAGAGAAAAGAGATAGAATTTATTGGGGATACAATGCACTGGCATTTTCTGTTATTAAGACCTCTTGACTGAGAGCTCTATGTGGAGCTTTCTCATATCATATTTGTTTTGCTAGTAAGCTTTACACTGTTTTTTCTTCTCTGTTCTCTCTGGAAGTTTGTGGTTCCTTTTTAAGACAACTGGCAGATATTTAAATGCTCAGGTAACAGCCCTGCATTGGTTCCCTTTCTGTACTCCATGTCTGGAGCATTGCTAAGCAGTCATCTATAGTAAGGAAAGATAAATGAAGTAACTTTTGCCAGCTTATGTCTTTCATTTTTTGTTAAATGTTTATGATATATTTTATTTAATTAATTATGACTGGGCAATATGTGCATGTGGTTTAAAATCAAAAGGTGAGAAGGATATATAGTGAACAGATTCTTGCTAAAAGTCTTCCTTTTAAAAAAATTTATATTTTTGGCTGTGCTAGGTCTTAGTTGCTGTATGTGGGCTTCCTCTGGTTGCAGTGTGGGGGCTTCTCATTGCCATGGCTTCTCTTCTGTGGAGCACAGGCTCTAGGTGCACGTGGGCTTCAGTAGTAGCATCATGTGGGATCCGTGGTTATAGCTCACAAGCTTAGTCACCCCATGGCATGTGGAATCTTCTTGGACCGGGAATCGAATGTCCCCTGCATTGGCAGGCTGATTCTTAATCACCAGGAAGTCCAAAGTCTCCTTATTAACAATTACCAAATGTTGGCAATGATGTGGAACAACTAACTGGAACTCTTACATACAGGTGATGGGAGTGTAAATTGGTATAAACACTTGGAAAAAGCTGCTTGGAAATATCTACTAAAACTCAAATACCCTTACCTTATGGATCTAACAGTTCCTCAGACGTGAATATTTGTGAGTCCACCAAAAGACTCCTAGATTACTACTAGAATACTCCTAGCAGCTTTTATGCATCATATCTCTAAACCTAAAATAATGTAGTGTCCACCAATAGTAATAGATACATAAATTCTGGCATATTGATACATCATCTATTTATACACAGTGGAATACCACATGTTAGTGAAGAAGAACTGCCACATGCAATAACATGGATGTGTCTCATGGACATAATTTCTAGTGAAGGAAGCCAGACATCAGAGATTAGACACTGTATGAATCCATCTGTATTGTGATCTAGGTCCCAGGGTGGTTGTCTTTTGGGTCTGAGTATTGACTGGATAGGAGCAGGGGGTGTCTTCTGGAGTTCTGGAAATGTTCTGTATTTTGATCAGGATTGTGGTTATATGGGCAAATACCTATGTAAAAATTCATTGAGCAGTTCATTTAAGGTTTACATGCTCTACTTCAATGGCATGAAAGTGAAAGTGAAGTTGCTCAGTTGTGTCTGACTCTTTGTGACCCCATGGACTGTAGCCTACCAGGCTCCTCTGTCCATGGGATTTTCCAGGCAATAGTACTGGAGTGGGTTGCCATTTCCTTCTCCAGGGGATCTTCCTGACCTAGGGATCAAACCTGGGTTTCCCGCATTGTAGACAGATGCTTTACCGTCTGCTGCTGTTGCTGCTGCTAAGTCACTTCAGTCCTGTCCGACTGTGTGCGACCCCAGAGACGGCAGCCCACCAGGCTCCCCCATCCCTGGGATTCTCCAGGCAAGAACACTGGAGTGGGTTGACATTTCCTTCTCCAATGCGTGACAGTGAAAAGTGAAAGTGAAGTCGCTCAGTCGTGTCCGACCCTCAGTGACCCCATGGACTGCAGCCTTCCAGGCTCCTCTGTCCATGGGATTTTCCAGGCAAGAGTACTGAAGTGGGGTGCCATTGTCTTCTCCCAGCCACCAGTAAATAATAAACACACATACACACAAACATTTTACAAAGTCTCTTTCTATATTCCAAGTTCTCCCTAGAAATAACCAGTATTATCAGTGTTTTGGGTGAAGCTTTTCCAGGATATTTTGTGCAGGTATAGACACATGAATATATATGTACCTGCATGGATATTTACATGTATGTGTGCTTTTTTTTTTTTCTATTTTATAAATAGATAGTAGCTTTTAATGCGTGCTGTTTTGTATCTTTCATTTTTTCCTCAACAATCTTGAAGGTTTTCAGGATACTAGGGTATTTAAGTTTTATGCATTATAACATAAATGATAGCCTGAATTATTCTCTATGCTGATCAAAGAAGAATGTGGTAAAAACAAAGCAAATAGAATGAGTAATGACAGATGTTGTTAAACTGTGAAGTTTGCTTTGTATTGATTATCTCAGTGTTAATGGCAGCGGTACCCTGGAACTGACATTAAAGAGTGTTTAGACTTAAAATTGGTAGATAATTTTTAAAATAATCATTCCAGAGATTTGTAATTTTCCAATTCTAGTTGAATGGTTTGTGTCCTTCTTCAAGTTGAAGTATAGAGTGATGTCTTCATTAAGGCACAGGAGATTAAAAACCATTTTAGTCTCCTGAGCCCAGAGCCTGTTTGGAGGTTCAGGTTCACTTTTGAGGTCCCAGTGAATGTCATGAAGTCATCAGTCGAGCATAATTTCTGAGCATGTGCTGTGCCAGGTGCTGTCCCACTGTGCACTCACCTGGCCTTTGTCCTGTGCACACAGTGGGGGAAGGGCTTCCTTCCTCTTCCTATGAGGCCAGTGGTTCTATGGGATTAGGGTTCTACCCTCTTGATCTCCTTTAACCTTAAGGACCTCCTAAAGACCCTATATCCAAATGCAGTCACATTGAGGGTTCAGTTCAGTTCAGTCACTCAGTTGTGTCTGACTCTTTGTGACCCCATGGACTGCAGCACGCCAGGCCTCCCTGTCCATCACCAACTCCCAGAGTTCACCCAAACTCATGTCCATTGAGTCGGTGATGCCATCCAACCATCTCATCCTCTGTCATCCCCTTCTCCTCCTGCCTTCAATCTTTCCCAGCATCAGGGTCTTTTCCAATGAGTCAGTTCTTCGCATTAGGTGGCCAAAGGACTGGAGTTTCAGCTTCAACATCAGTCCTTCCAATGAACATTCAGGACTGATTTCCTTTGGGATGGACTGGTTGGATCTCCTTGCAGTCCAAGTGACTCTCAAGAGTCTTCTCCAACACCACAGTTCAAAAGCATCAATTCTTCGGCACTCAGCTTTCTTTATAGTCCAATTCTCACATCCATACATGACCACTGGAAAAACCATAGCCTTGACTAGACAAACCTTTGTTGGCAAAGTAATGTCTCTGCTTTTTAATATGCTGACTAGGTTGGTCATAACTTTTCTTCCAAGAAGTAAGCATCTTTTTATTTCATGGCTGCAGTCACCATCTGCAGCGATTTTGGAGCCCCCCAAAATAAAATCTGCCACTGTTTCCACTGTTTCTCCATCTATTTGCCATGAAGTGATGGGACCGGATGCCATGATCTTTGTTTTTTGAATGTTGAGCTTTAAGCCAACTTTTTCACTCTCCTTTTTCACTTTAGTTCTTCTTCACTTTCTGCCATAAGGGTGGTGTCATTTGCATATCTGAGGTTATTGATATTTCTCCCAGCAATCTTGATTCCAGCTTGTGCTTCTTCCAGCCCAGCGTTTCTCATGATGTACTCTGCATATAAGTTAAATAAGCAGGGTGACAATATACAGCCCTGACGTACTCCTTTTCCGATTTGGAACCAGTCTGTTGTTCCATGTCCAGTTCTAACTGTTGCTTCCTAACCTGCATACAGATTTTCTCAAGAGGCAGGTCAAGTGGTCTGGTATTCCCATCTCTTTCAGAATTTTCCACAGTTTATTGTGATCCACACAGTCAAAGGCTTTGGCATAGTCAATAAAGCAGAAATAGATGTCTTTCTGGAACCCTCTTGCTTTTTCAATGATCCAGCGGATGCTGGCAATTTGATCTCTGGTTCCTCTGCCTTTTCTAAAACCAGCTTGAACATCTGGAAGTTCACAGTTCACGTATTCACAGTTGATGAAGCTCCAAGCCAGGCTTCAACATTGAGGGTTAGGGCTTTAATTTATGAATTTTAGGAGGACAGAAGTCAGTCCATAGCAGTTACTAAACCTCCCTGAAAGCTTGTTTCCTCATCTATAAAATGGGTTAATGGGAAGGTTGAAAGACTATACTGGCATACCAAAATTATCTGATGTTTGTTTTCTTTTGTTTTTAAACTTTCTTCCTCTGGGAACAAAATGATGAATGTGAGGACTGTCCTGACTCTGGTAACGTGTGGGCTTATTGGTAAAATAAGTCGGAAGGTCCCGCAGCATTTAAATGACTTGTCCAAGGTCACCTATTAAGCGAGTTGTAGAAACTGGATGGAACCCTAGGTCTCAGGCCCCTCAGGTCTGTGTTACACTACACTGGATGACTTATTTCACTCAGGGGTGACAGGAGTGGGAGAGCTTCTCAGCCGGCTTAGATTTGTCTTGGGTATTTCACAGCCATGCCGCCCCCAGACACATGCAGGCATTATGGGCTGAGGGGAATGCTATGTACTCTTTGGAATGCTATCCTTTCATTGGATTAGTGGGCTGGGGCGGCCTCTTTTGCTCTGCACAGGTCTGGCCTCGCAGTATCTAGTTTCAGAAGAGCATGATTGGCTGGCACGCAGGTCAGGGAGACAAGGTTCTGTGGGGGTCACCCATGTCCTTGGGGAAAGGGGATCGTGCTTCTCGCCAGGCAGGAGGCTCTGCACCAACTGTGTTGTAAAGCTCACCAGCTCAGGCAGCTGAAATAATTTGCTCTCCAAGGGCTTTGGGTTTTGAGAGACAATATCTGCGATTGAATGACTCTCTCCTCTGAGCTCCACGTGGCTCCTGTTACCCCATCATTCCAGCCTGCATAAACATTCTCTCTCTAGCCTGGGCAGCTGGGTACAGAATCCCAAACCGGCTGGTCAGAGTGTTTCCCGAGTGGTAGGATTTAAGGGGCAGTTGTCCTCAAAGAATCCTCCAGGAGGGTGGCTCCATGCCTGAGCTCCCACCATTGGCAAGGAATTCTTTTGTGTGCTGAAGGCTTCAGGGTCAGTTCTTATCATCCCCTTGGAGACTGCAGGACCACTAGGTAGGAAGAGAGGAAGCTGGTGAGTCTCTGCTATCAGGCAGCTGACAATGATGTCCCCTGCAGGGGGACAGAGAATAGACTTGTCTTGCCTCAGAATAGACTGAGGCAAGGTGAGGTTGAAAGACAACCTATTATGAGTTTATCCAACCCCTTTGACTTAGAGTCAAGGAAATCAAAGTAAAAAGACTTTTCTGAGGTCACACAACTGGTTAGGATAGAGCCAAGCCCAATATCCAGACATTTGGCTTCTGCTTCTGTCCTATTTATTGAATATACATAATGCTGAAGAAAACGGACACAGCAGAAAAATGAGGCCTGGAGCACAGGGAATGGAAAGAGACCAATGACAAACTCTGACTGCCTCTCAGGTGTACCTCAGGTCAGTCCTGGCATCAGCACTCCTGCAGGAAATCCAGGTATAGCAAGAGTCCTATTCCAACAGTTCATTCTTACAAAGTTTATCTCTTGAATCATGGGGCTTGCTTTCCTATGAAAACAATAATTTAAATGTTTTAAATGGTGAATTAGGTTCCCCAAGATCTATCTACAGAAATCTATTTAATTCTTGCAGTATCTGAAGGGAAATGTTAACAGGAGTATTTCAATTAATCCTGCTTAAAACTTGTCACACTATGAAGTCTATGGGAATATAATACATGATGAATCTTCAATCAGGTTAGAAGAAAGGCATCCAGGAGTGGCTCTTCTAGGACAGAAGCTGGAGGATGGGGTGGGGTACCAGTTAGGAAGCGGGGTGAGGGGGCAGCCATACTTTCTGAACCTCAACTCTAAAATAAGAACAGTAGGAATAATGTTGGTCTGCCCGCTTCATAGTGTTGAATGGAGTGAGTGAGATAGCAAATGGGAAACTGCTTTGAAAAAAATAATGAGAATATTTGTCTCGGATAAGCCCTTTCTAGGTCAGTCACTCCCTAGATGGTTAGGTGGGATGGTCAAGGGAAGATGCTGGAGTGGTGGTGCTATGGGGCTGTGTTTGGGCCTTAGTTAGTAGCAGTAATGATAGTAATAACAACCATTGTAGTGACAATAAGGGCTTCACCAGTGGCTCAGTGGTAAAGAATCTGCCTGCAAGGCAAGAGATGCGGATTCGATCCCTGGATGGGGCAGATCCCCTGGAGGAGGGCATGGCAACCCACTCCAATTTTCTTGCCTGGAGAATCCCATGAACAGAGGAGCCTAGTGGGCTACAGTCTGTAGGGTCACAAAGAGTCAGACATGACTGAAGTGACTGAGCACACACACAGCAGTGCCAGTAAGCTTATTTTTATAGAGAGCTTTCTAGGTGCCAGCTGTGGTCCTGATGATTTATAGTATTAATCTGTTTTATCCATTGTAATGGCTAATTTCATGTATTAATTTGGCTGGGCCACAGTACCCAGATATTTGGTCATATACTAGTATAGCCGGTGCCGTGAAGTTATTTTTCAGATGAGATTCATGTTGAAATCAGTAGACTTTGAGGCAAGCAGGGCACCTGCATAGTGTGATGGGCCTCGTCTAGTCAGTTGAAGGCCTTAACATTTCAAGAGTCTCCAAGAAAGAAGGCATTGTGCCTGCAGACTGCCTTTAGACTCCGACAAACTCTTGCCTGCCAGCCTGCTCTGTTTTCAGACTTGCCAGCTTTTAACAATGATTGTGTGTGTGTGCGTGCTCAGTCGTGTCCAGCTCTGTGACCCCATAGACTGTAGCCTGCCAGGTTCTTCCTGTCCATGGAATTTTCTAGGCAAGAATACTGGAGTGGGTTGCCACTGCCTTTTCCAGGGGTTCTTCCTGACCTAGGGATCAAACCTATGTCTCATGTCTCCTGCATTGGCAGGTGGACCACCTTGGAAGCCACACTTTTAACGATCACCTGAGCCAAATCTTTGAATTCAATCAGTCTCTCTTTCTTTCTCTCTCTCTCTCTACACACACACACACACTCACACACACACACACACACACTCTCACTCTCTCACACACACACACACACTCACATTTCATGTGTTGTTTCTCTGGAGGACCCTGACTGATAAACCCAATCAACAGTGGAAGAGGGAACATAAACACATGAAAATAGAAGACAAAACATAGAAACATTCTTAAGTAAGCAAATGTGGCAGAGGCTGGGTTTGTTCACCATACCGGTTTCCTTTTCCCTCTGGGCCACAGCTAGACTACACTTCTCAGCCTCCCTTGCAACAGGTGAGATCATGTGACTGAGTCTGGTCAGTGGCTGGTAGGTGAGCGTGAAATACACATCTCCAGACCTTGACTCCACACTCTTCCCTGACCTGCTGACTCCAAGGCCCTGGATGCTGGCAAGGCCATGGGATAGAATGAGCCTGAGTCCCTAATAACTGCAGGGAGCTGGGCCTCTTAGCCAAAAGCACACAGGACAGTGACCCAAGTAAGCAGTAAACCTGTGTTACATTTAGTCGTTGGGATTTGGGGGTTTCTTAGTTAATTATAACACTTACCCTGACAAGTACAGTGATGGAGCTAGATTCAAATCCAGGCCATCAGGATCCAGAGTCTGAATGCCTCATCTCTCTGTTGATCAAACAGCCTTTGTGTTCACTCATCAAGAAGTCAGAGTAGGAAATGTCTCCTTTGCTTTCCCCCGCCTGCTCCAAAAAGCGAGGATGCCTCAGAGGTACAGGGCACCACATCTCAGAGTGGGATGCTGAACACCATCTGTCAGGTGCCCGAAGTTTTGCAGAGCAAGTGAGCCCCGGGTATAAGGTGAGGGAGAGGAGGAGGATGGGCACCAAGCATGTCTATTTCCCGACTTCCTTGGATGTGGCTTTTGTCTTCCCAACAAGGGAGTTCCTGGCTCGTCACTAACTAATAAGCAAAGCCTGTTTATGCTGGAGTGGACTGTGGAAACACACAGCCTGCTCTTCCCAGTGCCAGCCATTCCTTGCAACTTGGTGCTTTTTTTTTCCAAGCTCAGTTCAACAAAGGAGGAATGAACTGTCGCAGGGCTGCCCGAGGAGGCTGGCACAAATGCATTTTTCCACAAAGTTTGCCATCTATAAACAAAATCAAGGTTCAGGGGAATGAGGTCTGCTTTGTTTTACCTTTTCTGTGTCTTGTGGATGCTCAGCCACACTTATCCAGGACAGTCACCCTGTCCTGTCCACAGTCCAGGGTGGTTACACTCCTTGGATTTTGCTAGGGTCAGAATACCTGGGTGGGCTTGTAACAGATTGGGTTTTTGATGTTTTTGAACTATGGTGCTGGAGAAGACTCTTGAGAGTCCCTTGGTCTGCAAGTAGATCAAACCAATCAATCCTAAAATTGGAAATCAACCCTGAATACTCATTGGAAGGACTGATGCTTAAGCTGAAACTCCCATACTTTGGCCACCCGACGCAAAGAGCTGACTCATTGGAAAAGACCATGATGCTGGGAAAGGTTGAAAGCAGGAGGAGAAGGGGGTGACAGAGGATGAGATGGTTGAATGGCATCACCGACTCAGTGAACATGAGTTTGAGCAAACTCCAGGAGATGGTGAAGGACAGGCCTGCCTGCTGCAGTCCATGGGGTTTCAAAGAGTTGGACATGACTTAGTGACTGAACAATAACAAACTGAGAATGATTCAAGGAGCTGCCCAGTCTCTTTACCCTACAGAACAAGGAAATGCCTGGAAGGAAACTGAACTGGAAAGGGATATGATGGTACATCGTCTCCTGGAGCCACCCCAGAAACCCTGCCTGTATTTGTATGGAAAGGTGACCTTAAACACAAGCTCAGGTACAAAATCTGAATCTTGAGGCATGTGTTGTCTGGCTGAGTCTGAGAGAAGAAGTTGATCAGTTTAAGAAAACACGAAGTTAAACTTAGTTTGACAACTTACAAAATCAAAATATTTTGATCGGCATTTCTCTTTTCAGCTAGTGGTAGTTAGCATCAGCTTTTTCCTAGTGCATTCCTTTCTAATTAAAAGAAAATTGGGATAAGTTTTTGTTGAAATTGACTAGTTCATTTATTTTTAACACAGTGACCACTGACTACCTTTGTTTAAATAAAACAATGGTTGATTTCCTCTGGCATAGTAGAACTCAAGTATTTCAAATCAGAATGCCAGATTTTGGTGCATGGGGTATGTGGCATGACAAAGCTTTCCACATAGCTCTTATCTTTCCAAACTACAGCTCTGGATTTTGTTTCTTGGGTTTTTTGTTTGTTTGTTTGTTTTTTGGTGGTGGCTTGCTAGACATTTATTGAAGCTTGGGACAACTAAGTTTTTTGACTACAAGCAACAGAAGGCAGCTTTGGCCAATATCAGTTAAATGGAGTTTTATTTATTTATATTAGTAGTCCTCAGCTTTGATGAGAGGCTGGGAGACCAAGTTTAGGAACCACCATAGGCCCAGGAAGCAGGAAGTGGGAAACACAGCAACGATCTCCATCCCCTACCAATAACCAAGTGGCTGGGTTGTTATCATCACTGCTGCCTCCACAATGATGGTGACCTCCAAATGTCCCTAGCTGTGGTAGGCAGAATGCTACAGAGGCTCCAAGATTCCTGTCCCCTTTTTATTCAATGGCACACTTATCTAGGTAGCGATATGAAAGGATTTTGCAGATAGAAGGTCCAGAGTCAGTTGACCTTAAGACATGGAGATTATCGGGATGCACCTGATCTAATCATAAAATCCCTTTAAAGCAGAAGAGGAAGGCACAGGGGGAGTCAGATTCAAAGCATCAGAAGGATGCTGTGTGTTGTTGCTGGCTTTGAAGGTGTAGGAACCTGTGTGCCAGGAATGCAGCAAAATGGCTGCAAGGAGCTGAGAGTGACCTGTGGCCAACAGCCAGAAAGGAAACAAGCTCCATAACTGCAGGAAACTAAATTCTGCTAAAAACAGACCAAGCTTAGAAGAGGTGTGTCAGATGAGAATGTAGCTGGCGAACGTCTTGTGAGATCCCATGTAAGCCAGGATTCTCTGCAGGAACAGAACCAATAGGACATACATAGTTAAAGTTGACCTTGAGTAACTTGGGGGTTAGAGGTGCTGACTTCCCCTATAGCTGAAAATAAGCATATTTTATAACTTCATGGTTGGTCCTCCATAGTCTTACATCTGTGATTTCAACCAAACTCAGAACATCTAGTACTAATCAGTTCAGTTCAGTTCAGCTGCTCAGTCGTGTCTGACTCTTTGCAACCCCATGGACTGGAGCACACCAGGTTTCCCTGTCCATCATCAACTCCCAGAGCTTACTCAAACTCATGTCCATTGAGTTGGTGTTGTCATCCAACCGTCTCATCCTCCCCTTCTCCTCCCGCTTTCAATCTTTCCCAGCATCAGGGTCTTTTCCAATGAATCAGTTCTTCACATCAGGTGGCCAAAGTATTGGGCATTTCAGCTTTAGCATCAGTCCTTCCAGTGAACATTCAGGACTGATTTCCTTTAGGATGGACTCTTTGGATCTCCTTGTAGTCTAAGGGACTCTCAAGAGTTTTCTCCAACACCACAGTTCAAAAGCATCAATTCTTCAGCACTCAGCTTTCTTTATAGTCCAACTCTCACATCCATACATGACTACTGGAAAAACCATAGCTTTGATTAGATGGACTTCTGTTGGCAAAGTAATGTTTCTGCTTTTTAATATGTTGTCTAGGTTGGCCATAGCTTTTCTTCCAAGGAGCAAGCGTCTTTTAGGTTTCATGGCTGCAGTCACCATCTGCAGTGATTTTGGAGCCCCCCAAAATAAAGCCTGTCACTATTTCCATTGTTTCCTCATCTATTTGCCATGAAGTGATGGGACAGGATGCCATGATCTTCATTTTCTGAATGTCAAGTTTTAGGCCAGCTTTTTCACTCTCTTCTTTCACTTTCATCAAGAGACTCTTTAGTTCTTCTTCACTTTCTGCCATAAGGGTGGTGTCATCTGCATATCTAAGGTTATTGATGTTTCTCCCAGTAATCTTGATTCCAGCTTGTGCTTCATCCAGCCCAGCATTTCACATGATGTACTCTGCGTATGTTAAATAAGCAGGTGACAACTACATATTTATTGAAAAAAATGTGCATATCTTTACCTGAATTTGAACTGTGAACTCACACAGTTCAAATTCATGCTGTTCAAGGGTTAACTGTATGTATAAGAGGATATTTATTGTAGGCATTGTCTCAAGTCATGATGGAGGCTAAATTATATAATCTGCAAGCTGGAGACCCAGGAAAGCTGGGGTGTAATTCAGCCTGAGTCTGAAGGCCTGAGAATCAGGAGGCTGATAGTTGTTAAGTCCTAGTCTAAGTCTGAAGGCCCAAGAACCAGGAGCACCTGTGTCCAAGGGCAGGAGAAGATGATGTCCCAGTTCAAGCAGAGAGCAAGTTTGCCCTTCCTCCAACTCTTTGTTCTATTTGGGCCTTCAGTTGGGGGATCCCTCCCCACCCCCACCAGACTGGGGAGGGTCATCTTCTTTACCAGTTCAAATGCTAACCTCTTTCAGAAACACCCTCACAGACACACCCGGAAATCATGTTTCACCATCTCAGTGGGCATCTCTTAGCCCAGTTAAGTTAATGTAGAAAATTAGCCATCACAAAATCTGAGCCACAATATCCCTGACCTACAGAGTTATGATAATATACACTTGTGTTGTTTTAAGACATGAAGTTTGTGGTCATTTGCTACACAGCGATTGTTAACCAATATACTGTGGTCTGTGTCATTTAGGACTTATAGAGTCTGGGAGACAGTGTCCCTTTGAGTGAGATGAGGGCACATCCGGGTCCCTGACCATACCCGTGGGCAGATATTGTACAGATGGCTCTCTCTCTTTGTAGTTGAAAGGTGGGCCCTAAGAAATACCTTCTGTCATGGTTTCACACTGTGGAAAAGAGCTGATCTGCCAAAATGAAATTAGGATATGGTTACCAAAAAAGGAATGGGAACTGGATAACCCAGGTAAACATCTACCACACAGTTTTCCTCAGGGAATGTTCTGGTATGCCTTTGCTCAATCTGGCTTTGGCCAATTTATGGCCAGTTAGCTAACCACACCTGAGTTCCTAACACATCCCTTCTTACTTGTGGGCCTCATGTGTAAAATTGGGGATAATGTGTTGTGTCTTAAGTGTCAATGTTTCAGGATAGACTTAGATATGTTTGAGAGGTGGAGTGGTGTGAGGAAGGGGCTATAAGTTTAGGAGTCTGGACAAGTGGATTTTAATTCTGGGTTTTCTGCTGCCTTTCTTTGGGCAATCACTGAAATGCTGTGAATTTAAGCTGCCTCTCTGAAAACTGAAGGTCTGTGATTAATGAAACCTAGTCTCTTCCAGCTGGAAGTGCTTCTGATTATCTGTCTTTACTTGTTCATTAAATAATTATTGAAATTTGCTATGCATCAGGTTCTAAGGATAGAGTAGTGAGCCAGGCTGTCAAGACCTCTGAAGGCCTTCCCATTACATAGAGGTAATGGAAAACCAAGCCAAAGAGGTAATATTTGAATGGGCGTTGGGGGCCTGAGACTGGGCCTACTATAAGATTATGAACAATGTATTGATTCCCTGGATGTTGAACCAATATGGTGGGGCATAGTATAGATACAGCCCGTGGGCCATATTTAGCTTGCTGCCTGCCTATTTTTACATGGCCCTTGAGCTAAGAATTGTTTTCACATTTTAAATGAAGTTTTAGTTTTCTAGGTCTGCCATAATGAAGTATCACAAACCAAGTGGCTTAAACAACAGATATATTAGCTCACACTTACAGAAGCTTAGTCCAAAATCAAGGGGTCAGCAGGGTCATTTCCTCCTGACAGTTGTGTTGGAAAATCTGTCCATAGTTGGTGGTGGCCTCAGGCATTCCTTAGCTTGTAGGTGGTGGTCTCCTGTGTCTCACATCTTCTCTCCATGTGTTTCCCTCTCATTATGAAGACATCAGTCACATTGGATTAGGGTCCACTCTAATGACCTCCTCTTAACTTGATGACCTCTGCAAAGACCCTATTTCCTAGAAGGGCCACACTCGTAGGTACTAAAAATTAAGATATCCACCTATCTTTTTGGAGGAGGATAAGACACCATTTAAAGCACAACAAATGGGTAAATTTTAAACAGTTACATAACTACAAAATAAATCCTCAGTTTTGTCTCTTAGCCCACAAAACCTAAAATATTTGCTGTCTGACTTGTTAGTAAAAAGTTTGTCAGCCTTGGATCTAAATCGGTGGCTCTCAAATTTTAGCCTGCACCTACTGCTTAGAAGGTCTCATTTCTAGAATTTTGAGAATCGTGATGCTGATGCTGCTGGTCTAGAGGGTGGTTCCCCATTTCTGGTCCTTGGATGTGCCACATCATCTGGGGAACTTGTTGATAGTACAGATTCCTTGTGCCCAGACTCAGTCCATCAGAGTCTCCAGGAATGAGGCCAGAGCTGATTCTAGTATGTAGCCAAGTGTGGAAACTATTGATCAGGTGTAGTTATCTTACCAGGAGGAACAGCTGATTGGATTATTCTTTTGTGATTGGATTGGTTGCTTGGACCTCATCTGTCTGTGAGAAGTCAGGGCATTGGGGAATCCCATTTTTCTTGTCAAGACTTGTGTTGAAGGAAAACATCATCAAGAAATGTATGGTCTGAATTCTTCCAAGGACAGAGATCTTTGTTTAGGCTGTTTCATAAATATTATGATCATTAAGTGGCTTGTCAGCAGCTCACAGTGAAAAAAGACGTATTGACTGTAAACTCAGTTGGAGCCAGCAACAATGTAGGACATCTGCCGAGAGACCCCAGGCCTTCTGGGCTGCTTGCAGAGCTGTTTACTACCCAGACCAGAGAAGGTAACACTCTTCTGTATCCCAGGCCCCATGCGCTGTGACTCCTGGTTAATTAAGCAAACTTTAAGAGCGACACTGACATGCTGGAGTATTTCCAGGGGAGGAAGATGAAGAATCTGAAAAGTATGTTCAGGAAGGGAGGACTGAAAGAGGACTTGTAAAATGGTGGCCTGCAGACCCAATCCAGTCACAGACATGTGTTATGCTCAAGAATCCTGGTGATGCAAAAAAAAACCAGCCTCTGTGCACTGGTGCTGAATCAAATCTTGGAGATAGAGTTTTCAGTGAAGTAGAAAAGAATATCTTTATTGCTTTGCCAGGCAAATGGAGACATAGCCAGCTCCTTCCCTGAAAAACTGTGTCCCAATGCAGGAGGATTTGGTGAGAAGTTTTATAGCAATACTTCAACGGTGGGGTTACTGATAAAATAAGGGTTAGTGCAGGACTTTCTATTAATTTGGCCTCAGGTGCTCCCCTAATCTTGGTGAGCTTCTCTCGTTCCTTTAGCATGGAATGAAGAATATAAACACCTGCGATTTGTTGGATTATTATTATTATTTAGTTCTTTAAGGAGTTCAAAGATATTGCTATATGTATCCCTTGAGGTGAACCCAGACCCTGCCCCAAGGCTCCACTACTGTTTCTTGACTGCTGCTTCCTTGTCTCTGCCTCCCCTCCCTTCCCTAGTTAACAGCTGTTTGAACCTGACGTTTGGAACTCAGGGAAGGTCCTAGAGGCTGCACAGAAAGGTTTCTGTGCCCAGGAGCCCCACCAGGTCCTGCCTTTTTTACGAGTGTTAAGAGGTCAACCTAGAATCAGACTTCTAGAGCGGTCAGCTGACGGAGGATGTGCTGGTTCCATTAATACAAAAAATACCCGCTGAGGTTCAAGTGTTAGCAAAGGTGACATCGGAATTGGTGTCTCAGCAAAACAAACACCTCCCTTCTAACAACGACTTCAACTCCTGACTTCAACTTTCACCATCTTCTTTCTCTCAGGCTATCTTTTCTCCTTAATAATAATTTCAGCAACTAATTACATGAGAAGTGTCCATATGCCAGGCACTATGTGCCTCCCATATATTGTCTTCTTTAACATTCATAACAATCCTTGCTTCAAGGATCCTTGCTTTAACAATCCTTGCTTAAAAATCCATCAGTAATTTTATTGATGATGAAATTGAGACCCTGAGAGGCAGGGATTTCAGTCCTAGTCACAGAGCCACTCATAGACACAGACAAGCTTTGTGAATTTTTGCTTGGCTCCAGAACTGGGTTGCCACTCATTTTTGAGGAAGATCACTGACACTAAATTTTTTGGTCATTTTCTTATGATTAAAAATGTTAAGAAATTCCCTTTGAGTGGACCCTAAGTAAATACAGTCAGATTGCTAGAGTGGGAATCTCAGGTTGTGTAAAAATTTATCTCTTGGACAATCCTCTTCTATGTGTGTCTGTTTTTTTAAAGTAAAGCTTTGGACATTTGCTTGGTTTTATATTATTTTCTTTGTGCTTTTCCCTGGCATTGTGAAGTCATGTTTTTGTAATAGTTTCAATATTCTGGGTAGAGAATAGAATCTACCGTTTAGTAGATCTGTATGGTTTTCATGTAGTTAAGTGTGCTTGATTTCATGATCTTTTTCTCTTTTTCCTCCTTCCTGTAATGAGGAAATAATTTACATAGTACAGTGAAACGCACAGATCTAAGTGTAATGGGTTTTGATGAATGTGGCTAATCCTATGTTACCATTAATATTCATTATCTTGAAAGGTCTCTACTTCACTTTCTAGTCCATTTCTTCATTCCCCCAGAGGCAACCACCGTTCTGATTTCTATCATCATATATTTGTTTTGCCTGTTCCGGGACTTAATATAAATGAAATCAGACAGCCCATAGTCTTTCGTGTCTGGCTTCTGTTACTTCACTTATATTGTTGCATGTGTCTTGAGTTCTTTTTTTTGTTGCCGAAGAGAAACCTATTCTGTGATTATATCACCATTGACTTATTCATTCTTTTTGATGAGCATCTGGTTTGTTGACAGTTTTGGGGGATTATGAATAAAGCTGCATTTGTATACAAGTCTCTGTTTAGGCATCTGCCTTCATTTCTCTTAAATATATTCCAAGGAGTGGAATTGTCATACAATAGGTAGAGTATGTTGAACTGTATAGAAAACCTGTCAACTGTTTCAAAGTGATGGTATCTTTGCATTCCCACAAGCAATGTATGGGTGTTCCAGCTGCTTTGTGTTCTCACCAACATTTGATATGGCCAGACTTTAAAGAAGCAGAGACATTCCCTGGTAGTCCGGTGGGTAGGACTCCATGCTTCCAAAGCATGGGCTGCAGGTAAGATCACACGTGCTGTGCAGTGTGACCAAAAAATAAATTAATAAATACACTAAAATACAATAAAAAGGTAAACATATTTAAAAAAAAAACAAACAATAGAAAGTGACTCCTCATTATGGTTTTAATTTATATTTCTCTAATAACTTATGATGTTAAATACCTTTTCATGTGCTTATTGGCTACTCTTATACATTTCCTTGGGAAGATTTCTTTTAAAACTTCCCCCCTTTGGGGGGGCTTCCCTGGTGGGCTCAGACAGTAAAGAATCTGCCTGCAATGTGGGAGATTCAGGTTCGATCCCTGGTCAGGAAGATCCCCTCGAGGAAGGAATGGCTACCCACTCCAGTATTCTTGTCTGGAGAATTCAATGGACAGAGGAACGTGGTGGGCAGTCCATGGGGTTGCAAAGAATTGGACATGACTGAATAACTAACACTTTCACTTCCTGCTTTTTAATTGGATTATTTTTTATTTATAGAACTTCTTTATGTATTCTAGAAGACTTGAGAGTCCCTTGGACAGCAAGGAGATCAAATCAGTCAATCCTAAAGGAAATCAACTGTGAATATTCATTGAAAGAATTGATGCTGAAGCTGAGGCTCCAATACTTTGGCTACCTGATACAAAGAGCTGACACATTGGAAAAGATCCGGATGCTGGGAAAGATTGAGGGCAGAGAAGGGGCCGGCAGAGGATGAGAGGGTTGAATGGCATCATCAACTCGGTGGGCATGTTGTTGCCGTTGTTCAGTGGCTCAATCGTGTCCAATCTCTGCGACCCCATGGATGCAGCATGCCAGGCTTTCCTGTCCTTCACCACCTCCCAGAGCTTGCTCAAAGTCACGTCCATTGCGTTTGTGATGCCATCCAAGCATCTCATCCTCTGTTGTCCCCTTCTCCCCCTGCCTTCAATCTTTTGCAGCATCAGGGTCTTTGCTAATGAGTCATCTCTTCTCATCAGGTGGCCAAAGTATTGGAGTTTCAGCTTCAGCATCAGTCCTTTCAATGAATACTCAGGACTGATTTCCTTAGGATTGACTGATTTAATCTCCTTGCTGTCCGAGGGACTCTCAGGAGTCTTCTCCAACACCACAGTTCAAAAGCATCAATTCTTCGGCACTCAGCCTTCCTTATGGTCCAACTGTCACATCCACATGTGACTACTGGAAAAACCATAGCTTTGACTATAAGGAATTTTGTTGGCAAAGTAATGTCTCTGCTTTATAATATGCTGTCTATTTTTGTCATAACTGTTCTTCCAAGGAGCAAGTGTCTTTGATGAACATGAGTTTGAGCAAACTCTGGGAGATAGTGAAGGACAGGAAAGCCTGGCATGCTTCAGTTCATGGGGTTGCAAAGAATCAGACACAACTTTGTGACTGAAAACCAACAACAATATATGTGTGTGTGTGTGTGTGTGTATTATGAATTTTTTCTCATTGTCAGCTTGCCTTTTTTCATTTTCTTGATTTTTTTTTATTAGCAGAAGCTTTTAATTTTAATGAAATTAATCATCTTTTTCCTCTTGGTTAAGACTTTTTGAATCCTGACTAAAAAAATCTTTGACCATCCCATTCATGAAGATATTTTTTTCCCTAGAAGTTTTAGAGTATTTTTTTGCACTAAGATCTATCCCCAGTAATTGTTTTTTTGCATGCCGTAATGTAAAGAGTCAAAATTAGGTTTTTTTCTACATACATATTTATTTGTTCTAGCACTATTTCACAGAGCACTATTGCTATTTTTCCATCAAATTCATAAATTTTTGTTGGAAATCTATTGATCACATCTCTGTGGACCTATAATGGACTCTATTCTTTTTCTTTTTTATTTGCTTTTTTTCCTGCCAACACAATATCTCAATTAATACAATTTTATAATGTCTTAATATCCACAAGAAAAAACCTGCTAAAATTTTGATTTGGATTATTTTAATCTATAGACTAATTTGGAGAGAATAGACATCTAAACAGAAATGAATTTTCAATTGTTGAAAATGGCCTATCTCTCCATTTATTTCAATTTTTCTCAGGAATGTTTTTGTAGTTTACAATAATAGAGAACTTGCACATATATTGAAAATTTATGTTTAGATATTTGCTGCTATTATAAATGATATTTAAAATTTTTTTCCAGGGTTTTTTTAATTGTTGTTCTTGCTAGGATGTAGAAATACAATTGATTTTTAAATATTACCATTTTATCCTATGACCTTGCAAATGCATTCAGCAGTTTTAGTTGTTATATTTTTTTTCATTCCTTTGCATTTTCTACAACCATAATTATATTGCCTAAAGCAGAGATTGTTTCTTCCTTATCAATCTTTATTCCTTTTAATTTTTGTTTTAAATCATTCCTTTTTTTCTGATACATGCATTTAAAGTTACCACTTTTCTTCTAAACATTGCTTCACTTATTAGATCTCACTAATTTTAATATTACATTTTTTGTTGTTTCAGATATCTTTTTTCTATTCTAGTATTTCTCTTTGGGTCTTCTTTAGAGCTTGACTCCCTCTGATGAAATTTCTTTCTGTTTATCCATAGTGTCCATCTTTGATAATATTTGACATAATTGTTTAACATATTTTAAATATTTATTTTAGAGACCTCATCTACTGATTGCAATATCTGGTCATCAGTAGGTCTGCCTCTATTGACTGTGAGTAACATTTTCATTCTTCTTTGTATGTATTAGAATTTTTAATTTTATGTCAGACATTTTGCATCCTTTCCAAGTAGCTCAGTGGTAAAGAATCTGCCTTGCCAGTACAGGAGCCGCAGGAGACACAGGTTCAATCCCTGGGTTAGGAAGATTCCCTGGAGAAAGAAATGGCACCCCACTCCAGTATTCTTGCCTGGAAAATTCCATAGACAGAGGAGCCTGTGGGCTACAGTCCATGGAGTTGCAAAGAGCCGGACACGACTGAATGACTGAGCACTCAGTCACTCACTGTCACAGACATTTTGCTTAAAAGAACAATAGCGACTAAACTAGATTGTATGTTTTGGTTTTGGTTTTCCCAGAGAAGATTTCATGCTGTCTCTAAGCTGAGGAAGGGAAGTTTATCTAGATCCTATCATGAGTTTAACTGAGCTGGGGTTAGGCTATAACTTCAATTAGTTTTCGTTTACCTCTTGCCAGTGAGATTATGGTGAATTCTCTTGGCCTTGAAGTCTAACTCCTAGCTTCTTGCTTCATATCTCGGGAGTTAATGAATGTGGGATTCTCAGTATCTGAACCACAAAGGACATGGTTTTCAGTTTTAATTAGTTTGATTTTACCCCCAGACTCAACTGTAGGAGGCCTCTGGACCCTAAGTAGCACGAGGGACTGGGAGATCACTCTTTACCTCCAGCTTCGTCCCCAACTATTGCTGACTCGGCCGAATTTCCAGGGTGGAGAATTGCCATTTTGAGAGATATATTTTTGTGTTTGGGACTCATCCAGATTTCAGTGTTTCATGCTACCCTGCACTCTTGTTAAAAGTTCAGGTGATTTTTCTCATTCCAGCAAACTGCCATGTCTGTGTTAGACTGCCATTTTCATCCCCTGTACTCAGATTAGGCAATTTGCTCTAAGTATGAAAATAATCACCACCACCACCCCCCCGCCGCCGGCTTTTTTTTTGCCTTCTTCCAAGGGCATGTCGTCTTTGGAATTAGTTTACTTGGACTTATGTGTGTGCCTAGCAGCCTTTGAAGACTTTTAAGAAAAGAAAAATAGAATTTTTAGTTTATCTATTACTTTTTTTTGTCATGATAAAAGTGATAATCTTTATGGCTTTCTATATCTTAACTAGAAGTAGCACTCCCATAGTTTCTTAGAATTTTTAGATTAGATTTCTTAGATTAGCTCTGGGAAGCAAGTGTAAGGCTTCAGAGCAACATAAAGTAATCACAATTCTGGATTTAGACTTATTTAGATTTTGAATGCCAGTTGCCTGAGTCATGAGCAGTATTTGGCCTTGTAAAGTATTACTGTTGTTTTAACCCTCCCTCCCTGCACCAAAAGCAATTAGTTTTACTTCATATGCTTATTCTGTAAGCCTCTTTCCGTCTTCAAATCTAATTCAAGTCCTAGTGATTTTTCTTTCTATCCATCTCCACTGGTAGCATCTTGGTCTAAGCTACCATCATGCCAGATAATGTTGTTGTTGTTCAGCCACTCTGTCGTGTTTGTGACCCCATGGACTGCAGCGCGCCAGACTTCCCTGTCCATCACCATCTCTTAGAGTTTGCTCAAACTCATGTCCATTGAGTTGGTGATGCCATCCAACCATCTCATCCTCTGTCATCCCCTTTTTCTCCTGCCTTCAGTCCTTCCCAGCATCAGGGTCTTTTCTAATGAGTCGGCTTTTCTCATCAGGTAGCCAAAGTATTGAAGCTTCAGCTTCAGCATCAGTCCTTCCAATGAATATTTAGAATTGATTTCCTTTAGAATTGACCGGTTTGATTTCCTTGCAGTCCAAGGGATTCTCAGGAGTCTTCTCCAACACCACAGTTCCAAAGCATCCATCCTTTGGCGCTCAGCCTTGTTTATGGTCCAGCTCTCACATCCATACATGACTACTAGAAAAACCATATCTTTGACTAAATGGACCTTTGACAGCAAAGTAATGTCTCTGCTCTTTAATATGCTGTCTAGGTTTGTCATAGCTTTCCTTCTAAGGAGCAAGTGTCTTTTAATTTCATGGCTGCAGGCAGATAAAAGCCACAGCTTTTTCCTAATATTCTAGCTAGTTTCCCCATAGCCCCTCTGGGCTCCCTCTAACCCAATCTTCACATTGGATTCAGACTAATTGTTGCAAAACTGTATTTCTGACCACATCACCCTCCTGATTAAATTGTTTCCTTGACTTCCACTGCTCTTAAGGTACGGACAAAGCTCCTCGTACGTGCACGCCGGTTCCATCTTGTATCCTTCCCATTTTCCAGTGTTGCACTGGCGCTTTCTTTAATCGCTTCTCTCCTTGCTTTTTCCCACCATACAGCCTTTCTTTGCACATGCTGATCTCTCTCCTTGGGATATCCTTCCTTCCTGTTTTCATCTAGTCTATGCCTGTCATTTTTTTTTTCCCAGATAGCTCCTCAACCATCACTTCTTAGAGAAGATGTCCCTGACCTTCCTTACTTTTTCAAATCCTCCTATCTGTTTTTCTTTTATTTGTAGTTATTTGACCCAGTAATGAATTTTCTGTTTGTTTGTAAGACTATCTAATTATTGTCAATATCTATTAGACTAGAAGATCTAATGAGGGCAGAAAAAAATATTTGTTTTTTGGATAACCACTCCATCTCCAATGCCTCAACAGTGACTGGCATTTAATAAAATGGATGGCAACTCCTACAGCTCAACTCCAGAAAAATAAACGACCCAATCAAAAAATGGGCCAAAGAACTAAATAGACATTTCTCCAAAGAAGACATACAGATGGCTAACAAACACATGAAAAGATGCTCAACATCACTCATTATCAGAGAAATGCAAATCAAAACCACTATGAGGTACCATTTCACACCAGTCAGAATGGCTGCGATCCAAAAGTCTACAAATAATAAATGCTGGAGAGGGTGTGGAGAAAAGGGAACCCTCTTACACTGTTGGTGGGAATGCAACCTAGTACAGCCACTATGGAGAACAGTGTGGAGATTCCTTAAAAACTGGAAATAGAACTGCCTTATGATCCAGCAATCCCACTGCTAGGCATACACACTGAGGAAACCAGAAGGGAAAGAGACACGTGTACCCCAATGTTCATCGCAGCACTGTTTATAATAGCCAGGACATGGAAGCAACCTAGATGTCCATCAGCAGATGAATGGATAAGAAAGCTGTGGTACATATACACAATGGAGTATTACTCAGCCATTAAAAAGAATACATTTGAATCAGTTCTAATGAGGTGGATGAAACTGGAGCCTATTATACAGAGTGAAGTAAGCCAGAAGGAAAAACATAAATACAGTATACTAACGCATATATATGGAATTTAGAAAGATGGTAACAATAACTCTGTATACGAGACAGCAAAAGAGACACTGATGTATAGAACAGTCTTATGGACTCTGTGGGAGAGGGAGAGGGTGGGAAGATTTGGGAGAATGGCATTGAAACATGTAAAATATCATGTAGGAAACGAGTTGCCAGCCCAGGTTCGATGCACGATGCTGGATGCTTGGGGCTGGTGCACTGGACGGCCCAGAGGGATGGTATGGGGAGGGAGGAGGGAGGAGGGTTCGGGATGGGGAGCACATGTATACCTGTGGCGGATTCATTTTGATATTTGGCAAAACTAATACAATTATGTAAAGTTTAAAAAATAAAATAAAATTAGAAAAAAAAAAAGAACTAAAAAAAAAAAAAAAAAAAAACCAATATGGAAACTTTAAAAAATAAAATAAAATAAAATAAAATGGATGGAATGAATGGCAACAAATTAACAAATGTGGAGAAAATGATAAATTTTTTTAACCTGGGGTCTGTTCTGTAGATGATTTCTAGGTATCTACCTACTTACCTACCTATCATCTTCTCCATCATCATTACGTATTTATTTTGTTTTTAAAATCTTTAGGACAAGGCCCTTGGACTTCAGGAATTTGCCTTAAATTCGATTGAAAACATAAGGTTACGTATAAAATAAGAAGTATGCCTACTTTTAAACTCCAAGTTGACTGTTATAAGTCTGTTATTTGGGTCCTTATAGCAAAGGAATCTGTCTCATAGAGCAATGCAGGAATTTTATATTCTTTCTTTCCAGGCTATACTGACATGTTTATTTCTCCTGACCTAGATCACTAGAATGGATGAGAACTGAACATTTGCCAATTAATTAGTGACTTAAATCACTTGTGAAAATGGCTGTAAAAATGAACTCAAGCTGACATAGCTGGATTTTCAGATGCCACATAAACAAAAGTAGTCCTTTCTTTTTTTGTGGTGATGTCTGAGGAATTGTGGCTAAAAGTTGAGATCGTTGAAGACCTCCCCCTTTGAGTTCTTCTTCAAAGGCTGGGTCTAGTTACCCAAGGTATTCTTAAATTATCTCCAGGTTTCCAATTCTCTTCCTCATCAGTCTTTTGATCCAGTGTGTAATTACTGGCTTTGAAAATGGTAGAATTATAAAGGAAACATCTCTCCTTCAAAAGTCAAGAAGATTGAGTTTCGCACTCACATGGGAGTGATTTTAATGTTTTGGTTCCTAATAATTCTTTGGCCTAACATCTCAAATGCTACTGGCACCCCCAAGATGACTCAGAGATGGGAAACTCAAGTATCTCTCTCAGTGGCCTTGCCCTAAACCTCAGGGAAAATTAGCACACATGGCCACACTTCCACATGTAAGTTTGAGATCCTCTGCCTTTCTGTCTTTTAACACATGCTAAAGTGTATTGCCTGAGTAAAAGCAAGAAGACGTAATTAGACTGTCTGCTGAAGGAAGGAAGCAGTCAGCTGCTCCCTGCCATGTCTTTTATTTTTTTAAAGAACAAGTAAATAAGTTCAAGAAGGACCAGATTGTATCTTTAATACTTAATTTTCTTGACATTTTAATATGATTAACTGGAATTGAGCCAATCTGGAATGGTTTAAAATGTCAAGAAATGTCTTTTTGTGGAGTGTGTGTGTGTGTGTGTGTGTGTATACTTGCACACACACAGATGCATGCTACACAGATTATAAAAGAGGATACTTACTCTGTGATAAGCCATGTCTCTAAAGAACACAGGTCTCAAGAAAATGGAATTATTGCTCTGCCTATGAATCCCTAAGCATTTATCCTCTTTTTACTATTTCTCTTTTCTGCATGTGTATAAATATGTGGTGATCATAGAGAGAAAGCTATACCAGAAGCCTTGAATAAGAATCTCAATACTATTTTATTTATTCACACTTCTTGAGGAACATTATTAATGAAGCTTTTATTTCTCAGTATTCACATAAAATCCTCAGCACTGCACCGGTAGAAAGACAATATGATCTTCTTTATATTTACTAGTTCAACATTTTTTTTGAGCACCTGCTCTGTACAAGGTGTTACTTGAGGTGTTATTAATTATATAATAACTTGGAAAAAATAATAACCTTATTTGAAAAATACTATTGGTCTTCCTTTCTCTGTGTCTCTTACATCCTGATTCTTCATTTCAGCAGTTGCTAAGAGAGACTTGATGAAAGAGAGGCTTTTGTGTCCTATGATATAACAAAGGTAATAATAAAAATAAATTAATAGCTAATACTTATTTGGGGATTAGTCTGTTCACTGTAGTATGAGCTTTACATGTATCATTTCATTTAATTCTCACAGGAGCCCTGAGGTCATGAGAATTATTACCCCACTTTACAAATGAGGCAACTGAGGCAGAGAGTTCAGATAACTTGCCCAAGGTTAGTAAGTTAGCTAGTAAATGGCAGAGCTGAGACTGGATAAGCTAAAGAAGCATAAAAATGGTATCCATAGAGCTTAGTGATGAGAGCTAATTTGTGCAAAACTGACATGATGCATAGGAAAGAAATGACTCCTAGTGCTTTTAAGGATAAGAAACCAAGGCATCTTAAGAAGTTCCAAGTTCATTCTGCTCTTTTCAGAAATACTGACATGAACCCTTTTAAAACTCGACAGAGGCAAAAATAGACACACTAGCCAAAAGAAGAAAACAAAAATTTGAGAAACAGATCCACATATAGATAAATAATTAGTCCTTCACAAATGTAATATAGCAAAAGAAGAAATGATAGATCTTTCAATAGAGGTAACAACAAAGTCTACCATTTGCTATGTTCTGGGCAATATTCTAATTCTTTCTGTGTTTTCAGCACATTTCACTGTCAAAACCACCCCAAACATATACCTGTTTTATAGATGAGACATAGATAAGATGCCTGACTTTCAGAGCTCACAAACCTACCAGTCTAGCTCCAGAGCCAGCCCTTTTAATAACCAGGCTTTTTAACAGCTACATTAGGAATTCTGTTTAGCCACTTAGAAAAAAGTAGCTTTATGGCCTGACCTCATATCTTACAGCAAAATGAATTCTAGATGAATTAAGGATTTAAAAATAAAATATGAAACAATAGTTGTACTAGAAGAAAATATAAAGTAAAATAGAGATATTTGGTGTGGAAAATATTACTGCTCAAAAAGATGTTTAAGACAACAATCTAAAAAGAAATATTTTATAATTTTGATTACATCAAAATGTAGAGCTTTTATGTAGCAGAACAATAAAAAATCAACTAAAGCCCACCATAAACAAAGTATAAAGGAAAATGACAAGTGAGAAAAAAATTAAAACATATGACAGATAAAATTTTAGCATGTAAATAAAGACGAAAGGCCAACTGAGAAATGAACCAGGATATCAACAGATAGCTCATTAAACATTAATACATAAAAACTAAATATCAGTAGATAACTATGTCAGAATAATTTCATCTTTGATAGTGCTCAAAAAGACACTTATTTAAACAATGAAATATTAGTTTTTCCTGTAGAAATGATGAGTGATACTATTTGTTGGTGAGGTTGGTTATGGGAGGCTAACAATGCATATACCACTGCTGAAAGTATAACTTTTGGGGAAGGCAATTTGGCAGGATGTCTAAATACCTTAAACTGTGATTTTTTTTGAGTCAACAATTCAATATTTAGCAATTTATTCCAAGAATATCATTCTATACAAATGTAAGATTGAATGTACAATTGTGCTAGTTTAAGTATCACTTTGAACAGTGAAAACAACTATGAAATCAGTAAGATGGGATTGGTTAAATAAATGAAGACAAAAGTTTTTATTGCCATCTGTACATTAAAATTGGAATCATGCCCTATATATCACTTCATAATCTTATTTGAACAATGGAAAACATGGTTCCACACTGTGGTTAACACCTACTGTTTGCGGGCTAACATCAGTTTCTCCTAATTCTTGGTGACAGTGTCCCATGATTCCTCTGGGGAATGTACCATTTGGTTTGAATTTTTTCCTACCTCCAGGGGTGGGAAGCTGGTTGATTAAAGTAACTAGTCATGCGGTGTCCTCCTGGCCACAGTGATGTTGCAGAGGTGAAAGCATCATGCAAGGAAGCGTCTAGCCGGGTGTACTTTCTGACTTTTGCTGGAAACTGCGGGGACAAAGACTGACTCAATTCTTATCTGTTTGCCAAGGAAGAGGCAAGCAGCTTTGGGAGCTGCTGGCAGCCATCCTTGCAGCAGAAAGAGGGAGACAAGGTTAAAGCTAATGGAGCCGAGAGGTAGAGATGAGAAATGGTGAGAGAAAAGCCAGGCTCCCTTCATAGCCTTGAGCCTGAAATGAAGCCTGATTTGAAGCTAACATTATGTGCCACCTTGGACTCTTCAGGTATGTGAGCCAATAATTTCTTTTATTCATCCTAATTTTTTAAAACCATTTGGGTAGGAATGTCTATTTCATGTAACTGAAGGCATCCTAACAGACATACATCTCTCTGTTTCAAACATATAATGTACTCTATGCTTGGGGCATGTTGATTACAATTCAAAACAGCAAGTGACTGAGGATGAAAGTATGTATTCTGTTGAAGTAGAGGCTCTAATAGCCAAATATCAGGATCATTGAAAGATTCCTGGGCTAGAAGAGTAAACAAGAAATTGTATGCAACTGATTAAATTATAAGTTTGATTATTAATATTTAATAGTCCAAAATTTTAAAAGTTGTTATTATCCTCTGGGAACATTATAATAGTCACTCAGAGCTGACAACTGTTAAGTGGTTCTTTCCATCATTATTCTGCATGTTTCAATATTGAAGAAAGGGCTAGTTTCAACTTGGACATTTAAAAATGTTATTATTCATTTTGTTCAGAAAGGATATCATAATCTTCCTAAGTTTTCTGGCTAGTTCATTCTCTATTAATATTTGTATTAGTTTATTCTATATTAATGGTGTATTTGTAGTTCAATATTTGCAAAACATTCCCTTATTTAAGCTTTTGAAAGTTGCTAATAATCATTTTAGTGCATAAAATTAATAATCTTTCTAACTATTCATAATTACTCTCCCTACACACACACACACACATACACACACACACACACACTTGTAATATTTGTACTCCAGCTGTTAGAATTTCAATATAAAATTCTCTGCAAATAGAGATTTCCCCCTCCAGGTTATATCTAAAATGCTTATGTATATTTTTAGGTAAATATTCAGGTATTAGCTGGAATCTCGATTATGTCTTATTCAAGTTACTGACATTATTATCAGCTAGATGTAATGGTAATCTATTCCATCACATGATCACTGAACATGCATGACTCCAAGGTTGCCAGATGGTGATGAAGTTAGCATTTACCTCCTTCACTTGCCAAGGCCAAGGTCAGAGATGAAACCAAAGAGCAGATTTTGGATAAACACTAACTGAGGCCAAGGTCCAAAGTCGGTGTATCATGTGTGTATCCTTCTTAAAAGCTACATTTTATGACTGTACCAGCATTTACTTAACCAGTCTCCCAGAGAAAAATGTCTGAAAACACATGCCTCAGAATGATAAGAGTGTTTATCTCTGGGTGGCGGAATGATAGATAATTTTTTTCTCATTGCTTATCAGTATTTTCCACCTTTTCTCTAATGAACATGCATTGCTTGAGTAATGATGAAAAAACATGAAAGTCTAAAACTTCTACAATTTAGAATGAATAATAACAACAAAAACCCAATTTACACAAACAACATCACACTTTAAAAAAAAAAACAAAAAACAAGCAGATGTACATCGGGAAATCCCTTTTGGGAAGACACTGCCAGGGCTTATAATAGTCAGGAAGCTTTTTCTTAAGATGTATCCTCAGTTCTTCTTGCTATTAGTTAAGCCCTTCATCAAAGGAGTCAGGACAGCTGCTAATCCTCATCTAAATCCACCACCAGATTACATTTCCTTCCCTCTGTCTTCTCATTTTTAAGCTGAACTTTCCTTTTCGTGTCCTTTCACCACACCCTTATTGTGAACAATTATAGCATTAAGAGTAAAGGAGCAGATTCCTCCTTCAAGGACGTGTTCTTATTCTGTTTTATTGCTTTAAACCTCATTGGAAGAATAACTAAAAAATCTTGTTGAAAATAGGCTTTGGAGCCCCAACTTGAAAATGAATCCTAGAACCTAGCAAATAAGCAGAGCTGGAAAGGTTAGACCACTCTATCCTGGAGGCTCAAAGATAGAAAAATCACTTGAGAGAAAGACCCCATCAGACACACACACACATTTCCCATATATATTCTTTTTCATATTTCCTGCCAGAAAATGCAGAAGTCATTGCCTCACTGTGTTAGGCCACTCATTGGAAAAAAGCACAGCCTTTTCTCAGAGCAGAAGCAGAGAATAAGGATCTGACACATCTTCCCAGTCCAGGCATTTAGTTATTCAGAGTCTGATCCAAGCATTGCAGGTTCAAATTTATGCCATGTCTATAGAATTGAAAACACAAAGCAAAGCAAAACGGAAAAAAGTTCACATTAAAGAGTCACCAGCTCCCTGGCTTTTGATATTGGTCCCAGTTCATGTGGGACCTTAGAGCTAGTTTACAGCAGGGCCTCAGTAAAGAATCGTGGGCATGTTGCTTGATCCATCCTGCCAGGCGGTTGCCTGCGGAGGAGGCTTTGTGATGTATACATAGATATACATAGACTTTGAGGATTTAATAAATGATATTTTCTGGGTTTATTAGAATTTTTCTCTTTCTTGAGCCCCTAAACTTACAGATTCAGGTCAGAGTTTGGGTAGGAGGTAAGGAAGGGGCTGACCACAGACAAGCTGCTATGATCCTGGCTTCACCAGAAATGGATAAAGTAATAACGTGAACACTAGAGGAACGACTACTTGGATCAGTTACTCATCCTGTAACTGTGAAAATGTTGCATACTAATTATGAATATGCATGTTGAACTATGACAATAGATGATAAGCCATTAGTGAATGTCTGAAGATTGAACTCCAAGCTATAATTTTGTTTTAGACAGTGGCGTAAATATTCTAACTGGGAGAATTTAAAGCACAATTACATTGTGTCAAAGAACCTGGTGAATTTGCTTGGCATACACACTCGTGACTCACTACCAAGATCCTGGTCTTTTTCAGAACTGTAATATAAGCCTTTAGGCATAATCTAAAAGAACTCAGAAATCTTTCCAGTTTCTCAGTACATTGCTGTTTCCCTTGGTTTAGTGGGAAGTATAGAGCGTATTCATTTAAAGCTGCAATTTAATAGATATAAGCCAGCTGTTCAATCTTGGAAAATATCATATCCCAAGTATTCCACTTTCCTATAAGCTTTAGACTTGGTGCAGAAACAGGCAGGGGTGGGAGAGATGATAAGGGTCATCCAAGTCATCGAAATTTGATTACCATCCTGCTCAGAACATTCCAGCCAAATGAATGCATCAGATCATCATCGGCCAACGGAATCAAAATGGGCTGTGCCCAAAGATGGGGCTATGCCACCAAGGGCTCTAATCCCAAAACAGTAGGACTGTGCCCAGGAATTGAGCTCCTGTTGCCCCTTGAGCTCTCTTTAGATGGCTGTTGTCTAGGACCCTTAGTGTATTAAGGCGACTGACGTCGCCAGAGCTGAGTAGAGCAGCGAGTCTGTGCCTTTGCCAAGAGTGAGGCGGTTGCTATGGGAGAGGTAGTCTAAGAGGGGCTCTTGGGCCCAGCTTCTGCAGAATCTTCTGAAGGCAGGCTGATGAGAGTTGACATACCATTGTCCTCTAGAAACCTCATAGGACGCACATACTTTTCCAGTAAGTGAGACAATTGCAAAGTTCATATTTCATAAATGCTTAGAAAGAGATCTCACACGCACAAGAAAATAAACTCATAACTAATAGCCCTTTGGGGGGAAAATTGTATTTTCATTTACCACGCTCACATGGCCTTCCACTTAATCTTGAACACTGTTGTCGGAACTGGGCTGGAAGCCAGTTCTCAAAATAGCATAAATGGGAAATATTTAGGCAATCCTTGGGATATACACTAGGTGTGTTTGGTTATTGTAACACACTTCCCTTTAGTACTTTCAGAGTTATGTGTGATGGATTATGGGGTTTGAGATTATTATAGTAGGTGTCACTTCCCTTGTATGACGCAGCTGGACTCGAGGTCACAGGAGTCAGAACTCAGTATTGGCAAGATCAGGGCACATATGCCATATTTGGAGAATGTGCTCAAAAATGACAAAGTCTTCCAGTGGAGTAGAACGCGTAAACATATTTAACTCATCTGTAAAATGGGGGGTGTTGATCTCTGAAGTTGTTTGCAGCTCTACTATTATATGACAGAAACCAATTTTTGAGCAGTTGGTTTCAGATTGTCTATAAAACAGGGAAAATAATGGTAGGCACCTTGGGTATTAACCTCAGCTTGATATGAGGATTAAATGAGTTAATATATGAAAATGATCTATATTGGTCCCTGGCACATAGGAGGTTCTCAGGAAGTATGAGAGGCTGAGATTGTTCTTTTTATTGGTGTGTGTCTAGAGCCCTCTTTAAAACCAGTACCACGATGCTCAAGCTAGTCCTTCTGTTCCTATACCTCACACACATCCTCATAGAAAATACACATTTCTTTCAGTAATGTTGCTGTTGCTCAAATATCTCCAAATTTTATCTTTAAAATGAAGACAGTTGCTGATAGAATTAAAGCAATTAAGATATGTACTTTGTAAATGAAAGAGGGCTGTTCAAATAGAACAAAAATTTGGGAGTTGTCTGTTGCCAGTGCAGATGCCCTCCACTGAAATCTCCCCAATATCCATTTGTTTTAAAATGTAGTTTTATTATTAGTCTGGTATGCTGAGGCCAACAGATCTGGAAATAATGACCATTGAAAAGGTAGTTTGTCACAGTTCTCAAGAGGAGGGGGCATGTCATGTCCTATAGGGCCACTTGGGGAAGCACCAGAGTTATTCAGGAGACGGGAAGAATGAGCGGAAAACATGGGCAAGAGCCTTTATCGTGGATTTGTGGGAAGGAATGGACCAGGCCTGGTAAGCAGGCTGGACAGATTAGGACTGGCTAGTTTGAATAATTTCAACAGGTTCTAGGATGTAGGGACTATCCCTAGTTGCCTTGTACCTGGCCCTGGAGTGACTAGGGCAGGGGGATATGGCTCAACCTGTGAGGTCTAGGAGAAAGGTGTTAGTTGGCAAGTTTGGACTCTGGATTGGTTGGTTATATTTGAATAGATAGCTCTATTTTGTTGATACAATATCTCATGTACACCTTCTCAATTGATGTAATTATATCAGCAGTTGTCTTCATTTTAGAGACAAAATTTGGAGACATTTGAAGATATTAGATGAAAGACAGCCTCTCAACAGAGTTATTTGCTGTCTCTGGAAATTAGCTAGCCTTGGGAGGGGCATTTTCCAGAATCAGCAAGTCCCCTGATGCCAGAGCATTAAGAATACAGAATATAAGAAAATAAAGTTAATATACCATTTCATATTCAGGGCATCTTTAGTTTCATTATTTGTCACCTAGGGAGGAGGGCTGAGGAAGTTTAGAGGAGGATGGAAATCTAGAATTTTAGCTGGAGTGGAAGGTGTCTGTCCTTACCTGGTCCCTTGGACTGATTTTGAGATCCAGGTGAATAAAAGGGCTTAGTAGCAGACTCTGATGAAGTGTTCCTTATCTAGTCACGAGAGATGTACAGGTAGGTTCAAGTAAAAACTGTGGCATGGAGTTGGAGAGAAAATCATTCTTTCCCATCTTCTCTCCTGGCCTCCCTATATGATTTGGACCCTTTCATGTTCAAGAGAAATTAGAAGATTTGGAACTTCTTTCAGTGGTCCCTGGGGTTTGGTATTCCCAAGATGGACAATAGTAGCCATAGGACTTTTTTGAGTGGTTTTCCAGGCAGATGTAAAAGAAGTGGGAGCCAGAGCAGAGTGAGAATAAGATGAACACATATGAGAAATTTTTTTGGAGATTCCCCAAGAATTAATACTTTTGGATTGTGGTGCTGGAAAAGACCCTCAAAAGTCCCTTGGACTGCAAGATCAAACCAGTCCGTCCTGAAGGAAATCAACCCTGAATATTCATTGCAAGGACTGATGCTGAAGCTGAAGCTCCAATACTTTGGTCACCTGATTTGAAGAGCTAACTGGAAAAGACCCCGAGGCTGGAAGAGATTGAAGGCAGGAGGAAAAGGGGCCAACAGAGGATGAGATGGTTGGATGGCATCATCGACACAATGGACATGAGTTTGAGCAAACTCCAGGAGATAGTGAAGGACAGGTGCTGGGGTCCAGCCCCAGCTGATCCAGGGTATTCGAAGGAGAGACGGCGTAGGCGAAGATCAGGAAACAATTGCTTAATTAAATGTTAATTAAGGATATAAAGAGTAATAGAATGAGGATAGCTCAGTAGGAAAATTCAGTGGAGAAGAGAGGCTGAGTAGCTTGGTTTACGCAGGAGACCAATAAAACTTCAAGACAAGAAGTTTGCACCACTTACGTAGGCCGCAGGCGTCCTTCCGTTCTCCCGAAGGAGAGGAGACACTGAGGCCTCCCCGGTCGGATCTTAGAAGCCCAGGCAAAATTAGTAACCTTGGTGGGTTCCGCGCTCCAGATGGAGACTCAGCCAGAGTGAGAGAGAGACATGGGGAGACCAGTATTTCGAGAAACTGATCCCAATTCTTTATTTTCCATGGTCTACTTTTATACACTGAGATGTTATGCAAAGTCACGCCGGGGTCAGCAGTCCTGACTTTTATCAAAGTCAGGTGCTTCATACAAATGTATACAGAGGTCTTAGGGGTGTTACATCATCTTCTGGCCAGGGGGCCTGCTGACAATTTACGACCCTCTCCTTGTGACAGCGGTCAGTCAATCAGGACACTTATTTCTCCAGGGATGATTATTCTCAAAACAGACGCCACCCAAATAAAGTTACATTCCTACAGGGTGAGGGTGTAGTGGGTTTTAGTTAAGGAAAGAATGTACTTAGCCTAAGGTCTAACGTGATTAATATCAAAGGTTAATACTTATTCCTTCTATATATTCATTAATGTGTGTAAGGGCAGGGGATATGGAGACTTAGCAACAAACATTGGCTCAACAAATGAAAAACCCTTCACCAATACAATTTCTAATCAGCCCATTATACTTATACTAATAGTTTTCTAACTTTTCTAAGGAACCTGTTTTTAGAAGGTTTAAAGCATCTCGTGCCTCTCACGGTTGGGAGGCTGTGAGCAATCACATGTGGCCGGACGAGCCTGTCAGGCAGGCTAGAGAACCTTCAGAGGAGTTTGTAGGTTAAAACACTCTTGTCACACCCAAGAGTTTTTATTGACTGGAGCTCTAGGTTAACTCCTTCTCCGAAAGAGGTGGTGGGGGACAGCCCCCCGTAAAGTCAGAGGTGTAGGTAAGAGCACAAAGTAGTAAAGTAGGCAGGCTCTGGTTATGGGGGTAGACGCTCGAGGATTTCCAGGGGGACTCCTGAGGCTCGATCCCACCTTTGCGTATGTCGAGCCTCCTTCCTCATGACCTTTGCCATGGGCAGAGTACCTCACTCTGGCCCCCAACAGACAGGGAAGCCTGATGTGCCGGCAGCCCATGGGGTCACAAAGAGTAAGACTTGACTTAGTGACTGGACAACAGTAGCAGCAACAAGAATAACTTGGAGGTCCACCCTGTGCATCCAAGCCAGTAGACATTTAGGCAAAACTATAGGAGATGACATGATTTTATTTTAAAACCTTTGCACTTATTCAATAGTTAACCAATATTCATTGAGTCCCTTTTATCAGTTATATCAGAAAAGTCATTTTATTTTATAGCTACTTCTAACATTTCCCTTGAAAGTTGCTCAGTCATGTCCAACTCTTTGTGATCTCATGGACTATACAGTCCATGGAATTCTCCTAGCCAGAATACTGGAGTGGATAGCCTTATTCTTCTCCAGAGGATCTTCCCAAGCCAGGGATATAACACAGGTCTCCCATATTGCAGGCAGATTCTTTATCAGCTGAGCCACAAGGAAAACCCAAGAATACTGGTGTGGGTAGCCTATCCCTTCTCCAGGGAATCTTGCCAACCCAGGAATCGAACTGGGTCTCCTGCACTGCAGGTGGATTCTTTACCAACTGAGCTATCAGGAAAGCCCTGCGCCGGTTGCTAAACTGTTGGTACTTTGAAATTGGCCATTGTTAAATAGGTTGATGACTACCTTTCACTAAACCTGGTACTATGGGCTGGATCTGCTGAGCAGATGCCAAGAAGAGGCCAGATGTGCAAGGAAAAGGTGGAAGCAAGGAAAGCAGGAAGAGTTTTGAGACTGTATTGCAGGTCTGACATGTGTGGAAGGAGAGAAGAATGAATTGAAGGCCTGGGTGAGAAGAATCTTGGCCACAGCACAGTTCTGAGAAATGTTCAGCCAGGCTGATGGGGAGCCCTTGAGTCCCAGGTCTTGTTGAGAAGGGTCTGCCTGCCTTCATTCCCCATCATGCTGTCATTGTCTGGAAACCAAATGGCATAAGTGCAGTGCATCCCAAGGGGCGGTAACTGGGGCCATTAGTCAATTGTGCTCCCAGCAGCAGGAGATCTGATTGGCACACTTTCCTTGTTGCCATCTCTGGGATCAAATAATTTTGACTATTTCCCAAATCAAATTTAGCTTTAACAGCCAAGGATTTGTTACCATTGAAAACAGTAAATGAATTCCCAATGGGGTTTGAAGGCAATCCTGGAAGAAGCATCCTAAAAACATCCTGAATTTGTAGAATTCCAGCAGGGTCACCAAGGATGACTGAGCAGGTTATGCACTACACAAGGCCATTTGGTCAAGGGACCTGAGATCCAGCCCCCAGTTTGCTCATTAGGCTGCATGCCCTGGGCAAGGCTGCCTTTTCCAGAGAGGTTACTCGTTCTTATTTGCATAAATGTTAGCACCAAGACCTGGACTCCAATGTGTTTGTTCAAAGTTCAATCACATGTATCAATACTTAGCTAACACACAATCGCTTAAATAATAAAAAAGTCAAAAGGTTAGCCAGTTTCTGTGACTGAGTAATGTGGCCAGAAACCTAGGATCTTTTCAACTTTCCATTCTTTCCAGTGTGTTAGATTGCTGTTCCTAGGCTTCTTGCCTCATGATCACAAAATGGCTGCTGTTGCTCCAATGTCTATTTTTAATGATTGTATTCAAAGCAGATAGAGAAGAAAGGAGAAGTTCACTATCTCACTGCCAGTTTCTTTTCAGAAAGGAAAATGTTTCTCAATATTATTTCCCTCCCCACATATCCTCCTACCATACTGACTTCCCTGTATATCTGCTAGAACTGAATCACTCTAACTGCAAAATAGTTTGAAAAGTGAACATACACTCTTTAAACTTCTGTAGTGGGAAGTAGGTTTTGCCTTCAAAGCAAAGAGAAGAAATGACTGGGGAGGCAACTGTATCTGTTATCTATTGCTAAAATAATGCTGCATAACAAATCACCCTAACACTTGGTGGCCCAAACAACAATGTACTGTTTTTTTCATTAATCTATGGATTGGCTGGACAGTTCTGCTGGTCTGAGCCAGGGCTGGCCAGTCTTAGCTGGGTTTGCTTGTGGATCTACAGTCAGTAGGTTGATGGGCTAGAGAGGGGCTGGCTGGTCTAGACTGTCCTCAGCTAGGATGATTCATCTCAGTTCCAGGTGGCCCCTCAATCTCTATCAGACTAGCCTAGGCTTGTTCCCAAGGTAAAAGAACGCATTCAAAGGATAAGGCAGAAACATGCATGTCCTCTAGAGGCCTAGACACCACATGCAGTCATTCCCCCCATATCTATTAGTCAAAGAAAGTCACAAGGCCAGTCTCAATTCAACAGACAGAGAAATAGGCTTCAACATCCTATAATTGAAGTGGCAGTCACATTTCAAGGGATGCAAATACAGTTGTTTTTTTGGAAAAACTGGGGCTATTTTTGCAGTCAGTCTACCATAGCAATCAAGAGAGTTCTTAATAATTGAATGTAATGAAAAATGAAAGTGTTAGTCAGTCACGTTGACTCTTTGTGACCCCATGGACTGTAGCCCACCAGGCTCCTCTGTCCGTGGAATTCTCCGGGCAAGAATACTGGAATGAGTTGCCATTTCCTTCTCCAGGGGATCTTCCTGAACCAGGTATCAAGCCCGGGTCTCCTGCACTGCAGACAGATTCTTTACCATCTGAGCCACCAGGGAAGCCTGTGGACAAAATTTAACCTCTCAGCTTCAATTTCCCCAAGTGCAAAATGGAGATAATAATAAAATCTAACAGGGTTGTTCTGAAGATTATATATGTATCAATCTATATCAAGGAGCTTATAAGACTATCTTCATTTGGTAAGCAACCATATATTAATACTAACTGAAGTTTATCAGCCAATGGTTGATCATCACAGCCCTGGTCTCAAGTATCTTATTGACAGAGTCATAACCAACTAGAAATTCTGATTTTTAGGACAAAAAGCAAGAATTTCATCCTCACATTTTGTTAAATTCACTTTTAAATTTATAGCACTGTTCATACATCGGTCTTAGAGACAATGTTGTTTGGGGCTATAGTTTAACCAGTTCTTGCTAACTGAGATCTACCTCTGTTGTTTCCATCCACTGAAAAGGGGCCCATGTTCCACTATCACGTGAATGTCACTAATATTTAAATTGCATAGTCCTTTTGGATCCTCACAGACTCCTGGTTAGTCTGGCCCAAGTTGCTACCCTTGCCTTCAGGATGTGCTGAATGGAGCAGTTGGGGAAAACTGGGGAAGAACATTTGCTGAGAGCACAGCTTTGCCCCTGGGGCCTTTGCTTCTCTAATAGTCAGGCAGGAGCCCTAAAGAGAGCGCCGAGTTGAGCTTAGGCCCGTGTAGCTGTCTACAAAGTTCCCCTCTCCTCCAGGGCCAGATAAAGGAGGAAGCAGATTAATCTAGCACCCAAGTGTGAAACAAACTCATTTGACCTTGACCCGCAGTTAAGAGTACATTGTCTGGAGGTGGGGTAAGGGGGTGGATAGGAGGAATAAATTAAGAGTTTGGGATTAACAGATACACACTACTCTATATAAAACAAATGAACAACAAAGATGTATTGTATAGCACAAGGAACTCTATTCAATACTCTATCAGTTCAGTTCAGTTCAGTTCAGTCGCTCAGTCGTGTCCGACTCTTTGCAACCCCATGAATCACAGCACGACAGGCCTTCCTGTCCATCATCAACTCCCGGAGTTTATTCAAACTCATGTCCATCAAGTCGGTGATGCCATCCAGCCATCTCATCATCTGTCATCCCCTTTTCCTCCTGCCCCGAATCCCTCCCAGCATCAGAGTCTTTTCCAATGAGTCAACTCTTCGCATGAGGTGGCCAAAGTATTGGAGTTTCAGCTTTAGCATCAGTCCTTCCAATGAACACCCAGGATTGATCTCCTTTAGAATGGACTGGTTGGATCTCCTTGCAGTCCAAGGGACTCTCAAGAGTCTTCTCCAACACCGCAGTTCAAAAGCATCAATTCTTTGGCGCTCAGCTTTCTTCACAGTCCAACTCTCACATCCATACATGACCACTGGAAAAACCATAGCCTTGACTAGACGAACCTTTGTTGGCAAAGTAATGTCTCTGCTTTTTAATATGCTATCTAGGTTGGATGTGAGGAGAAGGCAATGGCACCCCACTGCAGTACTCTTGCCTGGAAAATCCCATGGATGGAGGAGCCTGGTAGGCTGCAGTCCATGGGGTCGCTAAGAGTCGGACACGACTGAGTGACTTCACTTTCACTTTTCACTTTCATGCATTGGGGAAGGAAATGGCAACCCACTCCAGTGTTCTTGCCTAGAGAATCCCAGGGACAGGGGAGCCTGGTGGGCTGCCGTCTATGGGGTCGCACAGAGTCGAACACGACTGAAGTGACTTAGCCGGTTGGACGTGAGTTTGAGTGAATTCCGGGAGTTGGTGATGGACAGGGAGGCCTGGCGTGCTGTAATTCATGTGGTCGCAAAGTGTTGGACATGACTGACCGACTGAACTGACTGACTCACTGAGGTTGGTCATAACTTTCCTTCCAAGGAGTAAGCATCTTTTAATTTCATGGCTGCAATCACCATTTGCAGTGATTTTGGAGCCCAAAAGAATAAAGTCTGACACTGTTTCCACTTTTTCCCCATCTATTTCCCGTGAAGTGATGGGACCAGATGCCATGATCTTAGTTTTCTGAACGTTGAGCTTTAAGCCAACTTTTTCACTCTCCTCTTTCACTTTCATCAAGAGGCTTTTTAGTTCCTCTTCACTTTCTTCCATAAGGGTGGTGTCATCTGCATATCTTAGGTTATTGATATTTCTCCCAGCAATCTTGATTCCAGCTTGTGCTTCTTCCAGCCCAGCATTTCTCATGATGTCCTCTGCATATAAGTTAAATAAGCAGGGTGACAAAATACAGCCTTGACGTACTCCTTTTTCTATTTGGAACCAGTCTGTTGTTCCATGTCCAGTTCTAACTGTTGCTTCTTGACCTGCATACAGGTTTCTCAAGAGGCAGGTCAGGTGGTCTGATATTCCCATCTCTTTCAGAATTTTCCACAGTTTATTGTGATCCACACAGTCAAAGGCTTTGGCATAGTCAAAAAGCAGAAATAGATGTTTTTCTGGAACTCTCTTGCTTTTTTCATGAATATCCTATAATAACCTATAATGGATAAGAATCTGAAAAAGGATATATATATACACACATGGGGTCACAAAAGAGTCTGATACAACTTAGTGACTACACAACTATATATATATATGGAGTGGGTTGCCATTTCCTTCTCCAATGCATGAAAGGAAAAGTGAAAGTGAAGTCTCTCAGTCGTGTCTGACTCTTAGAGACCCCATGGACTGCAGCCTACCAGGCTCCTCTGTCCATGGGATCTTCCAGGCAAGAATACTGGAGTGGGTTGCCATTGCCTTCTCTGGCTGGTCGCCTCTAGGACTCCCCCAATATGTTATTCTTTTTGTACCAAGATTTATGTTGAGTCCCATTGTGTAGCACTCTGCCAGCTAGTTCTTCACTAGAAAAACACTGGACCACATAGCTTCATGGAGGATTAAAGGTTGACAACACCTCTTGAGGTAATAGGAATAAATAATGTCTAGGTGCTATGCCGAGTGATTTCACTTCATCTTCACAACAGTAATGAAGGAGTAATATCATCCCCATGTTTTCAGGAGGAAATTAAAGCTAGATAGGGATTAACTCTGCTAAGGTCACACCTTTAATAAGTGGCCAAGCAGGAGACTCAGGTTCGATCCCTGGGTCAGGAAGATACCCTGGAGGAGGCCACAGCAACCCACTCCAGTATTCTTGCCTGGAGAATCCCATGGACAGAGGAGCCTGGTGGGCGACAGTCCATGGGGTCTCAAAGAGCTGGACACAACTGAAGCAACTGAGCATGCACACATGTACTGACAACTGTAAAATTGCACAATGTACTCTTTCTTTTAATTGAAGTATAGTTGATTTGCAATGTTATGTTGGTTTCAGGTGTATAATAAAGTCATTCATATACATATATATGGATAGGGGAGCCTGGTGGGCTGCCATCTATGGGGTTGCACAGAGTCCGACACAACTGAAGTGACTTAGCAGCAGCAGCAGAGGTAACCAGCAGGCGAGGGACAATGAAGTAGGGGTGGAGCTGGTGAGGGAAAGACGCCCCACCAACCAGGAGAGGTTCTGAAGAAAGAACCAGGTGGGGGCTGGCAGTTCTTGAACAGATGTGCCTAGGTCTTTGATGCTGTGTGCATGCTCAGTTGCTCAGTCGTATCTGACTCTTTGCAACCCCATGGACTGGTAGTGGGCCAGGTTCCTCTGTCCATGGAATTTTCCAGGCAAGAATACTGGAGTGGGTTGCCATTTTCTGCTCCAGTGGGGTCTTTCCAATCCAGGGATCAAACCATGTCTCCTGCATTGCAGGTGAATTATTCACCACTGTGTCTCTGTGATGCAGGTGTAGAGCCCCTCTTTCTACAAGAGTGGCTCTATTTAGTATGAGGTTGGCCAAAATTCCATAAGATGGCTCTAGTAGCCCTTAGCAGTTCTCTTTAACTTCATTCCAAACAGTCTTGTTAGGTTGTAATGTGATATCTGCATGAATTTTAAAAAAGCTTATCAAAATTGGTGAATTTTTTGAGACTTTGTTGGTGGTCCAGTGGTTAAGAATCTGCCTTGTAATGCAGAGAATGAGAGTTTGATCCCTGGTTGGGATCCCTGGTTGGGGTAGGTCCCACATGCTGTGGGCCAACTAAGCCCAAACACCTCAGTTACTGAGCCCACATTCTAGAGCCCCCATGCCACAACTAGGAAGAAGGCCACACTCCGCAGCTAGAGAAGCCCGGGCGCTGCCAGGAAAGACTCTGCATGCCACAGGAAGATTCCACATTGCCACAACCAAGACCTGGTACAGCCGGATAAATACCTTCCACAAATCGGTGAATTTTTGTGTAGCCATTTTAATGTTAAAAGTTAGAAGAAAAGAAAACATTTTCAGCTTATTATGCTTTATTATTTCAAGAAAGGTAAAAACACAACTGAAACACACACAAAAAAGATTTATGTGGTGTATACAGAAGGTGCTGTGACTGATCGGATGTGTCAAAATTGGTTTGCGAAGTTTCATGCTGGAAATTTCTCTCTGGAGGATGCTACATGGTGGGTAAATCAGTTGAAGTTGATAGGAATCAAATCAAGACATTAACCGAGAATAATTAATGTTATACTACATGGAAGATAGCCGACATATTCAGAATATCCCAATCAAGCATTGAAAACCATTTGCACCAGCTTGGTTATGTTAATTGCTTTGATGTTCAGTTTTCACAGAAGTTAAGTGAAAAAAATCCATCTTGACCATATTTCTGCGTGAGATTCTCGACTGATATGTAAAGTAAACATTCTGATTTTAAAACAAGTTTTGACAAGTGATGAAAAGTGGATACTCTATAATAATGTGGAATGACAGAGATCATGGGGTAAGTGAAATGAACCACCAAAGGCTGTGGTTTATCATCCAAAGAAGGTGGTATTACGTACATTGTGGGACTGGAAAAGAGTCCTCTATTATGCGCTTCTTTCGGAAAACCAAACAATAATTTCAATAGATACTGCTCCCAATTAGACCAACTGAAAGCAGCACTCGACAGAAAGCATCCAGAATTAGTCAACAGAAAATGGATAATATCTCCTCAGGGTAACACAAGACTGCATGTTTCTTTGATGACCAGGCAAAAACTGTTACAGCTTGACTGGGAAGTCATGATTCATCCACCATAATCACCAGACATTACACCTCTGGATTTCCATTTATTTTGGTTTTCACAAAATTCTCCTAATGGAAAAAAAAATTCCATCCCTTGAAGACAGTAAAAGTCACCTGAAACAGTTGTTTGCTTGAAAAGATAAAAAGTTTTGAGAAGATGAAATTATGAAGTTGCTAAAAAATGGCAGAAGGCAGTGGAACAAAAAAGTGAATATGTTGTTCAATAAAGTTCTTGGTGAAAAGGAAAAAGATGTCTTTTATTTTCATTAATACTTAAAAACCAAAGGAACTTCTTGGCCAATGCAGTAACTCAGTGCGGGAACCAGAGTTCAATTCTAGGCAGTCTAGATTGTAACCATTATGCTGCACTTGTGGAAAATTGAGTGCTGTTAAGGCTATTAAAGTTCTGGACTTCAGAGGCCCAAGTGACTATTGATTGTGGTCATCAACGAGGCTTGCTGTTGGTACCCACTGGGGTAGGCCCCTGCAAGGATCCCCAGTCCTTTGGCTAATAGCACCACTGGGTCTGAAGCACAGCTTTCTTTGTGGAGTCAGAAGGATCTCAGTTTTTTTCTAAAGACTCTGAAGCAGCAGGATGGAGAAAGGAACCATAATCCCCACTCTGTACCACAAACCCCACCCAATACCCCGACATCCCTCTGGCCCCTGGGCCAATTTCCAATGACAACCAAAACTGTTCCAGATTTGTTTTAACATTTAAAAACTTCTTCATATTGTCTTGATCCATTAAATTGCCATATTTCATGTTTGTTTGATCACAAAATTACTTAGCTATTAATATCTTTGATCTTATAGACCTAATTAAGAAAAACAGGCTTTCTTAGGACTTCCCTAGTGGTCCAGTCGGAGAAGGCGATGGCACCCCACTCCAGTACTCCTGCCTGGAAAATCCCACGGACGGAGGAGCCTGGAAGGCTGCAGTCCATGGGGTCGCTGAGGGTCAGACACGACTGAGAGACTTCACTTGCACTTTTCACTTTCATGCACTGGAGAAGGAAATGGCAACCCACTCCAGTGTTCTTGCCTGGAGAATCCCAGGGACAGGGCAGCCTGGTGGGCTGCCGTCTATGGGGTCACACAGAGTCGGACATGACTGAAGTGACTTAGCAGCAGCAGCAGCAGTGATCCAGTGGTTAAGATTCTATGCTTCCACTGCAGGCGGTGCAGGTTTGATCCCTGGTCAGGAAATTTCCACATGTCATGAGGAACGGCCGACAAAAGAAAAAAGATGAACAGATTTTCTTTGCACAGAAGAGCCTCTATCAGACTATATCTGTATCTTAATGTTTATTGGTTATTGTCGTTGTTTAGTTGCTCAGTTGCGTCCAAGTCTTTTGAGACCCCATGGACTGTAGCCCACCAGGCTTTATACAATCTCTTCAAAGCTAAGCCCAGGGACATTTCTGTCCTGGCATTTCTGTCTATTCCACATCCCCTCTGGGTAGTCATGTCCTTTGGTCCAGGCTCCTTTCTTGTTCCCCTAGAGTCTAATTTTTATAGATTCCTTCTTGGGAGTAATACGTCTTTCCGCCTCCACTTTTCCTTGTATCATAGCTCCTGATCTGCCTCTCACTCTCTTGTCTAATCCCCACTCCTTGCCTGGGTCACCCCAGCCAGCTCTGTCTTTGGCCACCCACAACCCAAGTGTTTGCATTAGTGGACTCGTTTATCCCTTTTCCTGTTACTTAGCTAGACGAAATCCCAGGTAGATCAATCACAGTTTTGATCTTAACAAAATACAGTCCCTCCCTCCCCTGTATCCCACACCTGACCCCACAACACAGGCAAAAAGTCCAGCATGAAAGTCAGAGGTGGGGAAAATAAGAGTCAGTGCCGATGAATGTGCACTTGGGGAAAATGCTAAGCGCCCTGTGTTTATCTTTCAGCGGGGCAAAGGACACGGGGAGGGATGGGGGAGCTGTCATGCACAAAGATATCGGCATCAAGATGAAAAACTGAATCCCTTCCTCGAGGCATTCCACCTGCCTTGCAAACAGTTGTTTAAGGCGGTAAGACCTCCCAGATCCTGGAGAGAAAATTGTACCTTGTGGCCAGAAGACCTTTCAGGAGCACAGCTTGTGTGGGCATTTTGAAGGCTCCTCTTTTCTGTTTCCTGCAAAACTTAACAAAGCTTTTACAGAGAAAGAAATATGCAATCTAGAGCCATCAGCCTGGAGTTTTACCAAAAAAAAAAAAAAAAAAATTGCTGACTACTGGCTCCTCAAAGGCTGTCCGTCAGTTCAGTCACTCAGTTGTGTCCGACTCTTGGCGACCCCGTGGACTGCAGCATGCCAAGCCTCCCTGTCCATAGATGGTATTGACTCAGTTTTGACATAATTGCCTGCCAGCCTCAGGGCAATTTCCCTTTGAAGCAAGGGACTCTACCATCCAGGGCCATCTGGAGGGGCAGTAAGGGTGAAGCACACATGACCTTGTCCAATCTGCTGTATACCGGTTTTTGTTTCAAGATGGGAAAAACTATGTAGATGTGGGTTCTCACCAGGGGAAGGCCAGCCTGTTATCTCCCCTGAACACTTGAAGGGTAAGGCCTTCATTTCGTGAATTCCAGCTAACCTCAGCCCTGCAGATTCAGAAACCCATCATCAGCTCACCTAGGCTTTTGGAGGTGGGCTTATGTCAGCCAAGTTCATATAACTGATAAGTAAAACTGGTCACGGGTTAATATATTTACAGTAAGAAATAATTGTCATAGTTTTGACTTGAATGTGAAGGACTGGAGCACTGTCTCCCTATGGAAAGATTGGAGGAAGCCAAATTATGATGAGAATAGCTCTAGGTTAGCACCAAATCAGATGATTGAACCATTGAGTGGCAGGCAGCACAGACCACACGTCACTCCTTTCGCTCTGTTTTAGGGATGATCTTGCTGATGGGACCAGAAACTCAACGTCCACTGCCCAAGGTACTCTTTCCCTTTGGACAGTGCTCTTTTCTCTGTTTCTAAGGCTGTTTGACACTTTCTTTAGATATGTTAATATAGTTAGTCAGATCACACCATCTGCTCTAGAAGGTCTGGGAGTCCCTTTATGAAGGTGGCAATGCTTATTTCTGTTCCAATCTATTGTATATTGATTTCAAAATAGTAAATGTTAGGGATGAGAGTTACAGTAGTGTGTAAATTAAATATTGTGGAAAAACATTTCTTTCATTTTCGAGGTCTTAGGGGACACTGTCTTATTGTCAGGCATGGCCAGTGGGTCGTCCAGCCATCTTTCTGCTTGGAGGTAGACAGGTGGGCTCTGTGTCTCTCAGGTGTCCCTCTCAGCTCCATCATTTTGATTCTGTGTGGTCCTGTTTTCTTCTTAGTTCTTCCAAAAGCTCTGTAGCTTTGTGGTAAAACCATTGTCCCTAATATTTCAAGTGCTATTACAGATTCTCTACACCTACATGTAACTAGAGAAAAGCAAGGAACTTGCTAACTGAATCCACTGGTGTTTCATTTGTAGCTGCACTGCTACTCAAATCATTTTATTCAATTCAAGACTTCTCCATGGCATTCTCCTCTGAGCAATCTCTAAGCACTCTCCGTTTTCCTCTGGCCGTCAAAGTCACTTCTCAGCCCTTGGCTCCTCATGGAATTTTACAAGTATCTGACCATACACTTTAATGTTCATCCTAAAATTTCCACCATTTGCTCCTTTTCTTTTTTTCCCAGAGGAAGAAAACGTCTCCCAAACACCAGTCCCATCCTATAGATCCTTGATCCCCGACTTTTTCCTGGATTTTGTTTTATTACTCTTATTTCCTCTCTCTTGAGTTTTCAGTTCCTCCCTCTGCACAAGCTCCTGCTCCTTGTCTTACCCACAAGTGCAGGCCATCCCGTCTAAACATCATTTTTTATCTTAACTCTCTACTCTCTTGAGTTTGCATCTTATCTTTGTGCCCTGTCATTTACCCCCAACATTTTTAAGTGGAGGCTAATTGCCTGCCTCCATTTCCTCACTGCTATTTTCTCCCTAATGCATTTCAGTCTGGCTGTGATCCCCACTGCTGTACCAAAACTACTCTCTTGAATGGACGAAGGGGAAAAAATAGGCAAAGAGCTTCATATGGTGTTTAGCAGTAAATCTGTTACCACAAGGAACTATATTCAGTATTTTGCAATAACCTATAATGGAAAAGAATCTGAAAAAGTATTTCTATATCTACCTGAATATATATGTATTCATGCAGGCTAAGTTGCTTCAGTCATGTCCAACTCTTTGGCACGCTATGGACTATAGTTCAGCAGGCTCCTCTGTCCGTTTACTGGAGTGGGTTGCCATGCCCTGCTCCAGGGCATCTTCCTGACCCAGGGATCAAACCCATGTCTCTTATGTCTCCTGTATTGGCAGGCAGGTTCTTTACCACTAGCACCACCATATACATATACATATGGGCCTCCCAGGTGGCTCAGATTGTAAAGAATCTGCCTGCAATGCAGGAGACCTGGATTTGATCCCTGGGTTGGGAATGGTTACCCAGTCCAGTATTCTTGCCTGAAGATTTCCATGGACAGAGAAGCAGGCTACAGTCCGTGGGGTCACAACTGAGCAACCAACACTTTTACTTTCACACACATACACACACACACACAAATACACACACACGTATGAATCACTTTGCTGTAGACCTGAAACTAACACAACATTGTACATCAACTCTACTCCAATAAAAAATAAACTTTTTTTAAAAAAGCAAATCTGTTCGAACCACAAATTTGATTTTAAACACAAGTTTTTGAGGAGAAAAGTAGGACAAAAGGATCTATCATGTAGATCATAGTGAGAGAATACAGTGTGGGTTCACAAAGTTGCTGACCATTGACACAGAGCTGATGTGTACATTATAATTTAGAAAAGTAAGTTCCATTTTACTATAACAAACATATTCTAGCAAAAATTACTTTTATAGTAAACATAAAGTGTCCAAATATAATTTTTACGCCAACTATGTAAAGGAAGATGTGCAGTTATCATAGCTTTGTAGTCAAGGTTTACATTCCATGGGAGATAACTATAAAACTTTTGTGGTTTTAGAGCTTCTTGCTTTTTTCAATAAACAATTCAGTTTTATGATGACAAGATACAGAGTATGTATAGATTTAACTTAAACAGGAACTTCCCCCACCTGGATAATACTTCTTATTCTTTGTGTCTTATCGTACCTAGTATGTAAAATTCTGTATATTTTTGCAACAAAATAGGATTCTAATCTAGACCCTTGATACCTTTAAAGAACTTCTGTCAACTTTTTGTCAACCATCTTTTCTGTCTAAATTACTCTTTATTAGTTTCTTCTTGTTATCTTACAAACAAGCTCAGGTCTTCGAATTCCTAAAAAAGATAAAATATCTTATCTCAACCCTGCTTCCCCTTGAGTTAGTACCTTATGCTTGCCTTTTCTTATTCTTGAAATTTGGAAAGTAAAGGCTATCTTGTTTACCTCTACCCTCAAATTTCTTATTCACCATTTTGATCTATGACATATGATTTGATAATGATTTTAAAAGAGATTGAATCAACATTTTAGTGGGTAATAAATTTTTATTTTCATGGACTTAACTTTATTTAGGACCAATTACACCTCAGATGCTCTGTAGATGTTGCGTAATAATCATAACCACACTGAGGTAGGTACCATTTCTTTCATTTAATAGTTGAGGAAAAAGATGTTCAGAACATTGCACAAAGATCACCCATCTGGTGACAGTCACTCAGCTAGTAAGCATGGTGCTTGGATTCAGTCTAAAAGAGACAGGTCTCCTAGTTGCAAGGAACAGAAGCTAAGGCCGCCTGATTTCAGCAGAGAATGAATTATGTTGTCAGGTAGACTCATAGAACCCCAGGCAAGTCTGAAGACCTAGACTGAGGGCTATATAGTCAGGGGTGATCTCATTCACACAGAGGTGCATGAATGAGGACACTTCTGGCGGCTTTGCACTTCGTAGCTTTCGCTCTTCTCACTGCCGACACTGCCAGATGAGTACGGGATGCCTGTGTCAGCGCCAGTCTTGTTGCTTCCCTAGGAGGTACCATTTCTGCAGCTACTGCTGCACTAGAGACGGTCTCTCATGGTCCCTGATATGAGCTATGATTTTCTGACTGGCAGAACTTAGATCATGGGCCTGTATCCTAGCTACAAGTTTTCTTAGGAAAGTAAATTTCTGGAATTTTCCATGTTTGTCATGGAAGATAGGTTTTATATCCCTTCGAGAATCATAGTTTGTGTGTGTGTGTGTGTGTGTGTGTGTGTGTGTTGTTGGATAGGAGGATTCTTAAATAAAGGAAGTTGTGCTCATACAATGGATGGTCAAAAAGAAAAACAGATTCCATTACCAGAGCTCAAATGTGTCTGATTCTAAGTCTTTCCTTTATACAATAAAACAAGTCACTGATGGTCTCCTATTTGCCAGTTTTAATGACTTTCTCATTCTTCATGTTAACTGCTCTAAAGATTTGACATTGTTGAATATATCTCCTTTCTTTCTTTATTCCTAAAAAGAAATCAAGTTATTGTTTTTGTAAGACAAAGAAGTAGAAGGAAGAAAATAATAATAAAAGAGCAAAATTCAATGGAATAAAAAATATGAAAAAATAGGCAAAATAAAGAAAACCAATGAAAAGGAAAGTTGGTTCTTTAAAGTATTAATAAAATGAATAGTCCCACAGGATGACTGACCTGACCCCTCAAAAAAGTGAGAAATACAAATTTGATGATATCTGTATAGACCCTACAGACATTAAGAGAGTGATAAAGGGGATATTATTAGTAATTTTATTATGATACATTTGACAACTTAGAACAATGGGAAATTTGCTTACAAAAATCAACTTACTGAAATTATTAAAAGTAAATATAGAAAATTTGAATGAGCAGAAGACCTTAATTGACATTTTTCCAAGAAGACATACAGATGGCCAATAGGCACATGAAACGTTGCTCAGTTATTAGAGAAATGCAAATCAAAACTATAATGAGGTACCACCTCACACCAGTCAGAATGGCCATCATTAAAAAGTCTACGAATAACAAATGCTGGAGACAGCGTGGAGGAAAGGGAACCTTCTACACTGTTGCTGGGAATGTAAGTTGATACAGCCATTATGGAAATCAGTATGGAGGTTTCTCAGAAAACTAAAAATAGAATTGCTGTATGATCCAGCAATCCCACTCCTAGGAGTATATATCCAGATAAAACTATAATTCAAAAAAATACATACAACCTTATGTTTAGGGCAGCAGTTTTCAAAATAGCCAAAACATGGAAGCAACCTAAATATCCATTGACAGGTGAATGGATAAAGAAGATGTGGTATGTACGAACGATGCACTACTACTCGATCATAAAAAGAAAAAATAAGGCCATTTGCAGTCACATGAATGCAACTATTATAGAGATTATTACACTAAATGAAATCAGTCAGAAATGGAAAGGCAAATACCATATGATATCACTGATATGTGGAATCTAAAATATGGCAGAAATGAACCTATTACAAAACAGAAACAGACTCATAGATGTAGAGAACAGACTTGTGGTTCCAAGGGGAGGAGGAAGAGGAATAGACAGAGTTTGGAGTTGGTAGAGGCAAACTATTACATTTAGAGTGGATAAACAACAAGGTCCTAATGTATAGCACAGAGACCTATAGTCCATATCCCATGATAAAACATAATGGAAAAGAAGAATATATGTGTGTGTATAACTGAGTCAATTTAGTATACTGCAGAGATTGGCACCACACTGTATTAATCAATCAACTATAATTTCATAAAAAGTAGAAAATGTGAATACTCCCATATTTGTTAAAGAATTCAAATAATTAGAAGTCTACCCAAAAGGAAATCCCAGACCCAAGTACACTGGTTTGTGAATAATACCAAACATTTAAGTAAGAAATAATATAAATATTAAAAGCCTTTCAGAGAATAAGAAGAGGGAACATTTTCCCATTCAATTTTATGAGTCCAGAAAAGCCTTCATAACAACACTGGACAAGTACAAAAAAAGAAAAGTATTGACCCCATGAACCTCATGAACATCAGTGGAATAATTCTAAGCGAATATAAGCGAATAGCAGTATATAAAGAAGATTAAACATAATGGCCAAGTAGGGTCATGCAAGTTTGGTATAGTATCGAAAAATCAATCAATGTAATTCACCACATCAAAGCATAAAGGGGAAAAATTATGCAATCATGTTAATAGATGCAGAAAAACACTTGATAAAACTCAACACATGTTCATGAAAAAAAAGTCTCACCTTAGGATGAAATAAAGAGAACCTTTCCAATCTGATTAAAGCATTTACAAAAAACTTAGGGCAAACATACAATCTAATGGAGAACTGTTGTTTTCCCTTTAAGGCAAAAATGTTCCCTTTTATCCCTTCAATTCAACATTGTACTGGAGATAGTGAATATGATAAGGCAAGAATAAGAAGTAAAAGGCATAAACACAGGAAAGAAGATGTAAAACTATCAACTATTTTCATTTACAGGTAACACACTGGTGTACATAGAAAATTCAGTGGAAAATTCAAAAAAAGAAAAACAGGAAGGAGGGGGGGAAACCCACTATAATTAAAAATCCACTTTGTAAGATCCAAGAGATAAAAAGTCAAAATTATTTGTGTCTCTGCTTATTTGCAACAAACAACTGGAAAAAACATTTTTTAAATGCCATTTACACCTTCCTCTGAATATATTTAGTAAAATATGTGCAAAGACCTATATATTGAAAAGTATAAAAATATTGCTAATAGAAAATTTTAAAAGCTGAAGTGGAAAGACATATGATGCTTATGAATTGGGAAACTCAATATTGTTAAGATTGGTTGAGTGTGGTGGTGGTTTAGTCACTAAGTCGTTTCTGACCCTTGCAACCCCATGGACTGTAGCCTGCCAGGCTCCTCTGTTCATGGGATCCTCCAGGCAAGAATACTGGAATGGGTTGCCATTTCCTTCTCCAGTGTATCTTCCTGACCCAGGGATCAAACCTGGGTCTCCTGCATTGTAGGCAGATTGTTTACCTACTGAGCTACAAGGGAAGATTGGTTAATTCTTACCACATTGATTTATTGATTAAATGCAATTCCAATCAAAATTCCAGCAGGTGTTTTGGAGAAACTGACAATCTGATTCTAAAATTTATATAGAAATGCAAAGACCTAAAATAGCTATCTTACCTTGAAAAGGAACAAAAGTGAAGGGCTCACACTATTAGATTTTAAGACTTACCAAAAGCTTTAATAATGAAGACAGTGCAATTGACGTCAGGGTAGATAAATGAAGTCATAAAGCAATGGAACAGAAAAGACAATCTGTGGAGTAGGAAATGGGAACCCACTCCAGTATTCTTGCTTGGAAAATTATATGGACAGAGGAGTCTGGTGGGCTACAGTCCATGGGGTCGCAAAGAATCACACACAACTGAGCAGCTGAACACAAGTAAACAGACAAAGGTCTAGCCTAAATCCAGGTTGACCTCATCTCAAAATCCACAATTACATGTACAAAGATCATTTTTCCAAATAAGGTCACTTTTGCATGTTCTGGGGTTACAACTTGGGCATTCCTTTGGGGGCCACTATTAAACCACTATAATCTGATAAAAAAAAGAGAGAGAATCTGGAATAGACCTATACGTATACAGTGTTAAGTCAATTCAATAAGGAAAAGAGTTTTCAATAAATGATGAAGCTGAAACATACCTATGTGGGGGGAAAAAGGAGCTTTGACTCGTAAGTTGTGTTGTTCTGTTGCTAAATCACATCCATCTCTTTGCAACCCCATGGACTATAGCATGCCAGGCTCCTCTGTCTTTCACTATCTCCCAGAATTTGCTCAAATTCATGTCCACTGAGTCAGTGATGCTATCTAACCATGTCATCCTCTGCTGCCCTCTTCTCCTTTTGTGTTCTATCTCTCCCAACTTCAGGGTCTTTTCTAGTGAGTCAGCTCTTCACATCAAGAGGCCAAAGTATTGGAGCTTCAGCTTCAGCATCAGTCCTTGTAGGAATATCAGGGTTGATTTCCTTTAGGACTGACTGGTTTGATCTCCTTGCAGTCCAAGGGACTCTCAAGTGTCTTCTCCAGCACCACAATTCAAAGGCATCAATTCTTTGGTGCTCAGCCTTCTTTGTGGTCCAACTCTCACATCTGCACATGACTGCTGGAAAAACCATAGCTTTGATTATATGGACCTTAAACTATTGAGTTTCCTTAAAGGAAATATAGAGGAATATTTTTATAATATTGAGATAAAGATTTCTTAAGATATACAAAATACTAATTATAAAAGAAACAATGATAAATTAGACTTCATCAACATTAAAAGTTTTTGTTCATAAGAGACATTGTTAAGAAAGAGAAAAGCCAAGCCACAATCTAGGAGAACATATTCATAAACATATATCTGATAAAGAACTTGTCCCCTGAATGTAAAAGAACTCCTATGAATTAAACATTAAAAGGACAAATAATTTAAATTAAAAAAAGCAGATGACTTGAATAGGCACTTCACAAAAAGAGATCTATGAATGACCAATAGTATGTGAAAAGGTGTTGAGACTCATTAATGCATGCTTAGTTGATTCAGTCATGTCTGACTCTTTGCGACCCCATAGACTGTAGCCACCAGGTTCCTCTGTCTGTGGGGTTCTCCATTACCTCTCAGGGCAATGTAAATACAGACCACGATGAGATACCAAAATAATTAAAAGTAAAAAAATGGCTGTTGTGGATGTGGAGCAGTTGAAATTCTCATACAGTTCTTGTAGGAGTATTAAATAATTCAACCTCTTTGTAAAACAGTTTCTCACTCTTGAATAAAGCTAAGCACACACCTATACTATGACCAAGTATTTCCATTCTTAACTGTATTGCCAAAAGAAAGGAATGTCACTATCCTACAAAAGATTTATTCAAGAATGTTTATATCAATTTTATTTATAAGGGCCCCAAACTGGAAACAATCCAAGTGTCCATCAACATTAAAATGGAAAAAACTGTATACTATTCAGAAATAAAAATCAAAGTTATGGAGAACAAGATGGTGGAGGAGTAGGTGGACCTGCAGTACATCTCTCTCCACAGATACATCAGGAATACACTTTCAGACACAGAAGTGCATGCAGAACACCAGCTGAGAGCAGACAGGAATACCTGACCTGCAGCAAAGAGTATATAGACCCATGCAAAACTCGGTAGGATGAAAGAACTAGGGGGAAAAACAGGAGTGTTAGTAGGACTGGACCTGCCCTCAGAGGGTGGGGGGACTGAAGTAAGGATATGATCCCCACATCAGGGCAATTGTCTGAGTCAGAGGAGAAACATTTAAGGCTGAGAGTGAAACAGCTGATCTGTGGCAGCCTTAATGGAATGAGAATCAGACAGTCCTTGCCACAGCCACACATACCCTGTACAGGGACATAGATCCCCTGGAAGGTGCAGCAGCTGGAAACTGGAGTTTAGGGATTGTGGAGCAGTCCCAGGGTGAGGGCTGCTGTTGACTGTGGAGAGACAGATTGAGGGGATGTGAGGGAGGAGATTGTAGTGGCAAATGTCTGTGAAGCCATGGAAGCAAGGTGATACTGCTGAGTCACGCATAGGGGGTGGAGCCATCAGCAGCTGAACAGTAGAGGCTGGTTCATCAAACACCGGAGGCACTGAACTACAGAGTAGGACCCCACCCAGGGTGCCCCTTTAAGTGCCTTATGCGCCAGTCTACAGAGTCGGACCCCAGCCATGGGGGCCTCTCTATGTGCCTGACACCCAAACAACAGAGAAGGACCCCAGGCAAAGGAGCCCTCTTAAGTGCCTGAACGGACAGAGCTATGGAGAAATACTGGCCAAAGAGGTCTTCTTATTGCCAGCTACAAGAGGCTCGAAAAAAGACTCTGATAGGGCCAAAACTCCTGCCGCAGAGGCAGACCGTGTCCCTGCACACTTGGCGCTGCCAGGGTCCCCGCCAGCCAAGCAGCTGTGCCACCTTCACACTCAACTCTCACTGGGGCAGAGCTGCCACAGGTAAAAAAAAAAAAAAAAAAGTCTTGCATCTGTGCATGCAGGGTTGCTTCGGTAGTGTCTGGCTCTTTGCGACCCTGTAGACTGTGGCCTGCCAGGCTTCTCTGTCAGGGAGGAGGTTGCTCCTGGCAAGAATACTGGAGTGTATTGGCCAGTACTGATTGCCATACCCTTCTAGAGCACCATATTTCCTGCTGCCCTAGCCGCCAACTCCCCTGAGTATTTGGTGCTGCCAGAACTCCTGAAACCCAAGCAGCTGCACCACCTCCACACCTGGCCCTCACAGGGGCAAACCCGAGTCCTCCAGGGCAGCCTCAGGAGCAAACCCCAGTGGACAACTGACATGCAGAGGTGGAAATAAAACCACAGTTGAAACCAAGGGGCAGTGTGGCTAAGGAAGAAGACCCAAAACCTTCTCACTAGCTGTACAAGCTGCAGATTTAATCCACACGATCAACTAAGCAGACTCTGTGTCTGTGGAATATATAAAAGGTCATTGAGAGCTCCCCAAAAAAGAAAACACACTAGTTCTGATATTGCAGACATTGGAGGCAAGAACGCAGAGGAGTAGGACGAGACTGGAATCTGAGCTGCCCCCACAGCAGGTCCAGAGATCAGCACAGAGTGTATATGTGTATATTCCATTATTTTAATTATTATTTGCCTGGCTTTGCAACTACAGTTTATCTGGGCTTCATCTTTGGTTTCTCATTTTTGAATATGTTTTAATCTTACTTAATGCCATAACAAACCACTTGTGAAATCTTCATTCCTGACCAGAGATCAAGCCCTGAGGCTTTGGAGTGGGAGCACTGACTCCAAGACACTAGACTACCAGAGAACTAACCCTGGGAAGTATCAAATAGTGAGAACTCACACAAAAGAAACCACTTGAATATAAGACCCAGCATCACCCAACTACCAGTAGCACACTGTGCAGTATGTCTCATCTAAACAACAAACAAAACAAAGATACAAACCCCGTCATCAGCCTACAAACCACCTAACTCAGCCTTGCCTATCAGAGGAAAAACAAACAAAAACTCAGCACAAATCTTACCCGGTACAAAGATTACAGAAACCACTAGACCAACCTAAGGAGGGCAGAAACTAAAAGGAGGAAAGAATTCAACCTTGAAGCCTGGGAAAATGAGGCCTCAAACACAGTAAGTTAAAAAAATTAATGAAAAGGCAGGGAAATACTACACAAATGAAGGAAAAAACTAGAAACACAGAAGTCCATATAAATGAAGAGGAAATATACAAGCTGTCTGAAAAAGAATTCAGAATAATGATAGAAGAGATGATTTAAAAAAAAAAACCTTGAAAACAAAATGGAAAAAATGCAAAAATCAATTAACAAAGACCTAGAAGAATTAAAGAATAAACATACAGAGACAAACAACACAATTACTGAAATTAAAAATACTCTAGAAGGAATCAATAGCAGAATATCTGAAGCAGAAGAACAAATCAGTGAGCTGGAAGATAAAATGATAGAAATAACTTCTGAAGAGCAGAATAAGTAAAAAGAATGAAAAGAACTGAGGATAGTGTCAGAGACCTCTGGGACAATATTTAATACACCAACATTTGAATTGTAAGGGTCCCAGAAGAAGAAGAGAAAAAGAAAGAGTATGAGAAAATTTTTGAAGAGATTATAGTTGACAATTTCCCCAACATGGAAAAGGAAATAGTCAATCAAGTCCAACAGACACAAAGAGTCCCATACAGGATCAAACCTAGGAGAAACATGCCAAGACACATACTAATCAAACTAACAAAGACTAAACACTAAGAAAGAATATTAAAAGCAGTAAGGGAGAAGCAACAAGTAACATACAAGGGAAACCCCATATGTTTAACAGCTGATCTTTCAGCAGAACCTCTGCAGGCCAGAAGGGAATGGCAGGATATATTTAAAGTACTGAAAGAAAAAAAAATCTACAACCAAGATTACAGTACCCAGCAAGGATCTCATTCAAAATTGATGGAGAAATAAAAACCTTTTCAGACAAGCAAAAGTCAAGAGAATTCAGTACCACAAACCAGCTATACAACAAATGTTAAACAGACTTATACAGTCAAGAAATACAAGAGAAGAAAAAAGATCTACAAAATTAACCTAAAACGATTAAGAAAATTGTGATAGGAACATATATATCAATAATTACTTTAAATGCAAATGGATTAAATGCTCCAACCAAAAGACACAGACTAGCTTAATGGATACAAAAACAAGACTCAAATATATGCTGTCTACAAGAAACCCACTTAGACCCAAAGACACATATAGACTGAAAGTGAGAGGATGGAAAAAATATATTCCATTCAAAGGGGAAGCAAAAGAAAGCTGGAGTAGCAATCCTCATATCAGACAAAATAGACCTTAAAATAAAGAAGACTACAAGAGATAAGGAAGGCTACTACATAATGATCAAGGGATCAATCCAAGAGGAAGACAATTGTAAATATCTATGTACCCAACATAGGAGCACCTCAATACATAAGACAAACACTAACAGACATAAAAGGAAAAATTGAGAGTAACGCAATAATAGTAGGAGACTTTAACATCCTACTCACACCAATGGACAGATCATCAAAGCAGAAAATTAATAAGGAAACACAAGTCTTAAATGATACATTAGATGAGATGGATCTCATTGATATCTTCAGGACTTTCCATCCAAATGCAGAAGAATACATCTTCTTCTCAAGTGCACATGAAACACTCTCCAGGATAGACCACATCTTGGGGCACAAATCAAATCTCAGTAAATTTAAGAAAATTGAAATTGTATCAGGTATCTTCTCTGACCACAACGCTATGAGACTAGATATCAATGACAAGAAAAAACCTGGAAGAAACACAAAGACATGGAGATTAAACAACACGTTTCTAAATAACCAACAGGTTACTGAAGAAATAAAAAGGGAAATCAAAAAGTTTCTAGAAACAAATGACAATGGAAACACGACAACTCAAAACCTACTGCTTTTGCTCCTATATTGGAGCAAAAGCAGTTCTAAAAGGGAAGTTTATAGCAATACAATCCTACCTGAAGAAACGAAAAACATCAACTAGACAACCTAACTTTACACCTAAAACAACTGGAAAAAGAACAACAACAACAACAACAAAAAACAACCCAAAATTAGTAGAAGGAAAGCAATCATAAAGATCCGAGCAGAAATAAATGAAAAAGAAAAGAACAATAGTAAAGATTAATAAAACTAAAAGCTGATTCTTTGAGAAGATAAATAAAATTGACAAACCTTTAGCCAAACTCATCAAGAAAAAAAACAGAGAAGAATCAAATCAACAAAATTAGAAATGAAAAAGGAGAGGCTACAACAGACAATGCAGAAATACAAAGGATTATAAGAGACTATTATGAACAACTATATGGCAATAAAATGGGTAACCTGGAAGAAATGGACAGATTCCTAGAAAAGTTGAGTCTTCCAAGATTGAACCAGGAAGAAATACAAATTGTGAACAACCCAATTACAAGCACTGAAATTGAAGCTATGATCAAAAATATGCCCATAAAACAAAAGCCTAGGACCAGATAGCTTCACATGAAAATTCTATCAAGCATTTAGAGAAGGGCTAATGCCTAGCCTTCTAAAACTCTTTTTAAAAAATTGCAGAGGAAGGAACACTTCCAAACTCATTCTACGAGGCCACCATCACCCTGATACCAAAACCAGACAAAGATAACACAAAAAAAGAAAACTACAGGCCAATGTCACTGATGAACATATATGCAAAAATCTTCAACAAAATTTTAGCAAACAGAATTCAGCAACACATCAAAAAGTTTATACACCATGATCAAGTTGGGTTTATTCCAATAATGCAAAGATTCTTCAACATACACAAATCAATCAATGAGATACACCATATTAACAAATTGAAAGAAAAAAAAAACATATGTTCTTCTCAATAGATGCAGAAAAAGCCTTTGACAAAATTCACCACCCATTTATGATTAAAAGTCTTCAAAAAAAGGGCATAGATGGAACCTACCTCAACATAGTAAAGGTCATATATGATAAGTCTACAGCAAACATTATTCTCAATGGTGAAAAACTGAAAGCATTCTCCCTAAGATCAGGAGCAAGACAAGGGTATCCACTTTCACCACTATTATTCAACATAGTTCTGGAAGTCCTAGCTGCCACAATCAGAGAAGAAAAAGAAATAAAAGGAATCCAGATTGGAAAAGAAAAAGTAAAGCTCTCACTGTTTGCAGATGACATGATACTGTACATAGAAAACCCTAAAGATAGTACAAAAAAATTACTAGAGCTAAGCAATGAATTTAGCGAAGTTGCAGGATACAAAATCAATACACAGAAATCACTTGCATTTATATATACTAACAATAAAAAATTAGAAAGAGAAATTAAGGTTTCAATCCCATTCACCACTGCAACAAAAAGAATTAAATATCTAGGAATAAACCTACCTAAGACAAAAGAACTGTACGCAGAAAATTGTAAGACACTAATGAAAGAAATCAAAGATGACATAAACAGATGGAGAGATATTCCATGGTATATTCCAGATATTCCTGGGTAGGAAGAATCAATATTGTGAAAATGACTATACTACCAAATGCAGTCTACAGATTCAATGTGATCCCTATCTAATTACCAATGGCATTTTTCACAGAACTAGAACAAAAAAATTTCACAGTTACTATGGAAACACAAAAGACCCTGAATAGTGAAAGCAGTGTTGAGAAAGAAGAATGGAGCTGGATGAATCAACCTTCCTGACTTCAGATTATGCTACAAAAGTACACTCATCTGGACAGTATGGTACTGGCACAAAAACAGAAATATAGACCAATGGAACAAGAAATAAACCCATGCACCTCTGGGTACCTTATTTTTGACAAAGGAGGCATGAATAAGCAATGGGGCAAAGACAGCCTCTTCAATAAATGGTGCTGGGAAAACTGGATAGCTACACATAAAAGAATGAAATTAGAACACCTCCTAACACCAATAGGAAGGAAGTTTTGCTATCAACTTCTCTCCTCAGTGGGGACAAAGAAAATGAAGTCACTCAGTCATGTCCGACTCTTTGCAACCCCATGGACTGTAGCCCACCAGGCTCCTACATCCATGGAATTTTCCAGGCAACAGTACTGGAGTGGGTTGCCATTTCCTTCTCCAAGGGATCTTCCCAACCCAGGGATCAAACCTGGGTCTCCCACATTGCAGGCAGACACTTTACCATCTGAACCATCAGGGAAGCCCACCATACACAAAGGTAAACTCAAAATGGACTAAAGACCTAAATGTAAGACCAGAAACTATAAAACTCTTAGAGGAAAACATAGGCAGAACACTCAATGACATAAATCAAAGCAAGATCCTCTATGACCCACCTCCTAGAGTAACAGAAATAAAAACAGAAGTAAACAAGTGGGACTGGATTAAACTTAAAAGCTTTTGCACAGCAGAGGAAACTATAAGCAAGGTGAAAAGACAGCCCTCAGAACGGGAGAAAATAATAGCAGATGAAACAACTGACAAAGGATTAATTTCCAGAATATACAAGCAGTTCATACAACTCAATGCCAGAAAAACAAACAACCCAATCAAAAAGTGGGGGAAAGACCTAAGCAGACATTTCCCCAAAGAAGACATATAGATAGCTAACAAACACATGAAAAGGTGCTCAGCTCGCTCATTATTAGAGAAATGCAAATCAAAACCACAATGAGATATCACCTCACACTGTTCAGAATGGCCACCATCAAAAAGTCTACAAACAATAAATTCTGGAAAGGGTGTGGAGGAAAGGGAACACTCTTGCACTGTTGGTGAGAGTGTAAATTGATACAGCCACTATGGAAGACGGTATGGAGATTCCTTAAGAAACTAGGAATAAAATCAACACATGACCCAGCAGTCCCACTCCTAAGCATATACCCTGAGGAAACCAAAACTGAAAAAGACACATATATCCTATTTTTCATTGCAGCACTATTTACAATAGCTAGAACATGGAAGCAACCTAGATGTCCATCAACGGATGAATGGATAAAGAAGTTGTGGTACATATACACAATGGAATGTTACTCAGCCATAAAAGGGATGCATTTGAGTCAGTTCTGATGAGGTGGATGAACATAGAACCTATTATACAGAGTGAAGTGAGTCAGAAAGAGAAAGATAAATATCATATTCTAACTCACATATACGGAATCTAGAAAAATGGTCCTGAAGAATTTATTTACAGGGCAGCAATGGAGAAACAGACATAGAGAATAGACTTATGGACATGGGGAGAGGGGAGGAGAGAGTGAGATGTATGGAAACAGTAACATGGAAACTTACAGTACCATGTGTGAAATAGATCACCAATGGGAATTTGCTGTGTGGCTCAGGAAACTCAAACAGGGGTTCTGTATCAACCTAGAGGGGTGGGTTGGGGAGGGGAGATGGGAGGGAGGTTCAAAAGGCAGGGGATATATGTATACCTATGGCTGATTCATGTTGAGGTTTGACAGAAAACAGCAAAATTCTGTAAAGCAAGTATCCTTCAAGAAAAAAATAAAAAGAAAAAAAATAATCTGAAGCTAAAAAAAAAAGAAAGAAAAGTCCAGTTTTTACAAGATGCCCAACTGAACAATTTAATACAAATAAAATAACTAATTTCCTCTAAATGTTAAAAGCAATAAAAGTTTTGACATATATCACAGCATGAATGAAATATAAGAACATAATTTAGAGATGAAGAAGCTAAATAAAATAGTAATACTGTATTGTTTCATGTATATAAATTTTAAGAACAGGCAAAATTAGTTTATGATGATAGAAATCAGGAAAGGATACAGGGTTGTCTACTGGAAAGAGACACCAGGAAATTTTCTGAGGTGACTGAAATATTCTAAATTTTGATGAGAGTGATGGTTACACAGGTCAAAGTTCATGGAGCTGTACACAAAAGTTTATTAATTCCACTCTATATAAATTAAATTTCAACCATATATGCTCTTAGCATTAAAAATCAAAATAAAAAGAAAACTCTTAAAGAGTCTATTGTAATAATTTATTCATATTTGAAAACATCTGGTTATTTTTATTACCCAGGGTTGTGCCTGGTTCTGATATTCTTGAAACACACTGTTGTTTTCTCTCAGAGCTTTGTAGGCATTTTTACATTATCTTCTGGCATCAAATGTTGCTGCAGAGAAGATTGAGGTCAATTGTAATATCCATACCCCATGCTCTGAGATGATTGGTTATTTGTCTGTCTAGATAGACATGAGTTATCTAGAAATTCATTATCTTAGTAGTAAAAGTAGTATCCATGAAAATTTTTTAACAAATTGACATGATCTTGAGGTTGATTATTTTTTATTTTTTTTGATTAATTTATTTTTTCTTTTTTTTTTTAATTTATTTTTTCTTGAAGGATACTTGCTTTACAGAATTTTGCTGTTTTCTGTCAAACCTCAACATGAATCAGCCATAGGTATACATATATCCCCTGCCTTTTGAACCTCCCTCCCATCTCCCCTCCCCAACCCACCCCTCTAGGTTGATACAGAACCCCTGTTTGAGTTTCCTGAGCCACACAGCAAATTCCCATTGGTGATCTATTTCACACATGGTACTGTAAGTTTCCATGTTACTGTTTCCATACATCTCACTCTCTCCTCCCCTCTCCCCATGTCCATAAGTCTATTCTCTATGTCTGTTTCTCCATTGCTGCCCTGTAAATAAATTCTTCAGGACCATTTTTCTAGATTCCGTATATGTGAGTTAGAATATGATATTTATCTTTCTCTTTCTGACTCACTTCACTCTGTATAATAGGTTCTATGTTCATCCACCTCATCAGAACTGACTCAAATGCATCCCTTTTTATGGCTGAGTAACATTCCATTGTGTATATGTACCACAACTTCTTTATCCATTCATCCGTTGATGGACATCTAGGTTGCTTCCATGTTCTAGCTATTGTAAATAGTGCTGCAATGAAAAATAGGATATATGTGTCTTTTTCAGTTTTGGTTTCCTCAGGGTATATGCTTAGGAGTGGGACTGCTGGGTCATGTGTTGGTTTTATTCCTAGTTTCTTAAGGAATCTCCATACCGTCTTCCATAGTGGCTGTATCAATTTACACTCTCACCAACAGTGCAAGAGTGTTCCCTTTCCTCCACACCCTTTCCAGAATTTATTGTTTGTAGACTTTTTGATGGTGGCCATTCTGAACAGTGTGAGGTGATATCTCATTGTGGTTTTGATTTGCATTTCTCTAATAATGAGCGAGCTGAGCACCTTTTCATGTGTTTGTTAGCTATCTATATGTCTTCTTTGGGGAAATGTCTGCTTAGGTCTTTCCCCCACTTTTTGATTGGGTTGTTTGTTTTTCTGGCATTGAGTTGTATGAACTGCTTGTATATTCTGGAAATTAATCCTTTGTCAGTTGTTTCATCTGCTATTATTTTCTCCCGTTCTGAGGGCTGTCTTTTCACCTTGCTTATAGTTTCCTCTGCTGTGCAAAAGCTTTTAAGTTTAATCCAGTCCCACTTGTTTACTTCTGTTTTTATTTCTGTTACTCTAGGAGGTGGGTCATAGAGGATCTTGCTTTGATTTATGTCATTGAGTGTTCTGCCTATGTTTTCCTCTAAGAGTTTTATAGTTTCTGGTCTTACATTTAGGTCTTTAATCCATTTTGAGTTTATCTCTGTATATGGTGTTAGGAAATATTCTAATTTTAGTCTTCTACACGTAGCTGTCCAGTTTTCCCAGCACCATTTATTGAAGAGGCTGTCTTTGCCCCATTGTCTATTCTTGCCTCCTTTGTCAAAGATAAGGTACCCAGAGGTGCATGGGTTTGTTTCTGGACTTCTGTCTTGTTCCATTGGTCTACATTTCTGTTTTTGTGCCAGTACCATACTGTCTTGATGACTGTAGCTTTGTAGTATAACCTGAAGTCAAAAAGCTTCATTCCTGCAGCTCCATTCTTCTTTCTCAAGACGGCTTTTACTATTTGGTGTTTTGTGTTTCCATTTGAATTGTGAAATTTTTTATTCTAGTTCTGTGAAAAATGCCATTGGTAACTGGATAGGGATTGCATTAAATCTGAAGATTGCATTTGGTAGTATAGTCATTTTCACAGTATTGATTCTTCCTTCCCAGGAACATGGAATATCTCTCCATCTGTTTATGTCATCTTTGATTTCTTTCATTAGTGTCTTACAATTTTATGTATACAGTTCTTTTGTCTCCTTTGGTAAGTTTATTCCTAGATATTTAATTCTTTTTGTTGCAGTGGTAAATGGGATTGATTCCTTAATTTCTCTTTCTGATTTTTTATTGTTAGTGTATAGAAATACAAGTGATTTCTGTGTATTGATTTTGTATCCTGCAACTTTGCTAAATTCATTGCTTAGCTCTAGTAATTTTTTATACTATCTTTAGGGTTCTCTATGTGTAGTATCATGTCATCTGCAAACAGTGAGAGCTTTACTTTTTCTTTTCCAATCTGGTTTCCTTCTATTTCTTTTTCTTCTCTGATTGCTGTAGCTAGAACTTCCAGAACTATGTTGAATAATAGTGCTGAAAGTGGATACCCTTGTCTTGCTCCTGATCTTAGGGAGAATGCTTTCAGTTTTTCACCATTGAGAATAATGTTTGCTGTAGACTTATCATATATGACCTTTACTATGTTGAGGTAGGTTCCTTCTGTGCCCATTTTCTGAAGACTTTTAATCATAAATAGGTGCTGAATTTTGTCGAAGGCTTTTTCTGCATCTATTGAGAAGATCATATGGTTTTTTTCTTTCAATTTGTTAATATGGTGTATCACATTGATTGACTTCCATATATTGAAGAGAGGTTGATTTTTTTCATTTGAGTACAGTTTGCTTGTATTAGATCATTTAATACTTTCTCTAACTCATATTTAAATTCTTTCAGAAACAGTATTCTTATGTTGTATTAATTTTGTTCTCTATATAAATTAGCTTCTTTTTATTGCATTTGGCTTTTTGCTATTTATTTTGTGGATTTGTAATCACTTTCCTACATATCATTAAGTTTATTTTTAAGTTGGTCTAGCCTGAAGAATTCCATGGACCAAGGAGCCTGGCAGACTACAATCCCTGGGGTTGCAAAGTTAGTCAGACTAACACTTTCTAGTGTATTTCTTGTAGTCTCAAATGTAATCATAGATGCTGCTATTTTTTCCTTCAATTTATTCTCTTACTTCTGTAACTTTCCTGTTTATTTCATCCTCTTGTGAATGAGGGCTGAATCCTGTCTACTAGACAACCAGGGAACTTTCATTTTATTGTTTGATCATCTTCACTATGGGCTCTTGTTTATTGAATTTATCTTCTCACTACGTTTTCTGTAGCTCAGAACACTTGTGAAGAATTTCTTTCTGATTTTTGTTTTTGCATCTAAGTTGGTTTCTATCTTTTGCATTATTGATGTGTGTGTGTGTGTGTGTGTGTGTGTGTGTGTGTGTGTGTGTCTGAATGTGTTTATGTGTGTATTTATGTGGATGGTTGCCAGGGACTAATTTTCATTTTGCTCAACTGTTCTCTTTGAAAGTGTTAATTGCTCACTCAGGTCTGACTTTTTGTGACACCATGGACTGTAACCCACCAGGTTCCTCTGTCCATGGAATTCTCCAGGCAAGAATACTGGAGTGGGTAGCCATTCCCTTCTCCAGGGGATCTTCCCAACCCAGGGACTGAACCCAGGTCTCCTGCAATGAAGGCAGGTTCTTTACCATCTGAGCCACCAGGGAAGCATTTGCCTGATGTAGTGTAGATGTCTTCTTGTCTTTCTTCCCTTTTGACACTGTTTTTCCCCTGAGAAGCAACAGTTTGAGGGCTAGGATTTTGATGCTGTTTTCACTTTTTCTGCAGGCACGACAGGACACAACAGAGCTCAGCTGAGGTACTGTGCAGAAGTATCAGGGCTCAGCAGTCATTTCTAAATGTGTTAAATGCTTATTAAATGGGCTTCCCTTGTGGCTCAGCTAGTAAAGACTCCACCTGCAATGCAGAAGACCTGGGTTCAACCCTGGGTTGAGAAGATCCCCTGAAGAAAGTAAAGGCTATCCACTCCAGTATTCTGTCCTGGAGAATTCCATGGACTGTATAATCCATGGGGTCACAAAGTGTTGGACACAACTGAGCAACTTTTACTTTATTAAATGTGCAAAGGCTTTCTTCACTCAGTTGAGGAATGTATTCTATCCTAGGGAGGATACCCTCAATCTTGGATCTTTCTTTCTCTCTCTCTCTCTCTCTCTCTCTATATATATATATATACACACACACATATATATACATATACAGGTGGCTCAGAAGTAAAGATTCCGCCTGCAGTACAGGAGATGTAAGAGATGCAGTTGCAATCCTTGGGTCAGGAAGATCCCCTGCAAAAGGAAATAGCAACCCACTCCAGTACTCCTGCCTGGGAAACCCCATGGACAGAGGAGCCTGGTGGGCTACAGTCCGTGGGGTCGCAGAGTCAGGCACAACTTAGCAACTAAACCAGCAAACCACAAGGTATTGCTAGTTTCTACAAATTCCCCCCAAGCATCAAGCCTGATAATTTACACAGAGTATGTTAATAAATGTTTATTGATTGAAAAACATGAAATAAAATAAATATTTTTAATTAAAAAAAGAAAAATGTGAAATATACCTAGCTTTAATTATGCCTGTCCCAGGGCACCAAGGAGATGCTAATGGGTAAGGATAAGTATAGAGGAAGTTGATAATTTGTGTGGTTATGCCAGCAATTTGCCCAGGTGGAGAACTGTGTAAGCGCCTCATCTAAGAATTCATGCATAGTGCAGAGGACCTATCTAGATGGACGCGAACAGATGAAATAGTTTGCTCCAGTTACTTCTATCATCTGACATCTAGTCTTTCACAGAACAACATAATAAATGTCATGTGGAAAAGTGAAATATTTGTTTATCAGTAGCTATTCTATATATGCACATATATACATTTCAGATGTGAGTTTATGCTAAATATATTTCATGTAAATATAGACATTTATTTCCTTAAATGTTTCCTTTTATAGTCTTTGTTGCCATTCATTCAATCACCACTGTTACTCTTTTCCATGCTCCCAATTTTCCAGTAGTGCTCTGTTCATAATCGAAGACAGAAAAGCTAGTGTATTCACATCCGAGCTGAATAGAAAGTGACAAAACAAGTATATGAGAATGGCCATTAAATAATTCTCTTAATAGTTGAGATCATCTGGATCAAATCCTGCAAATGTTCAGATTTTCCATGCCAGCTTCTCTTGCTTTTCTTCCAGAACCACATGCTCAAATGTTTTAAAAGTATTCTAGTTTTATAGGTCTTTTAGAAGTCGTATTTCATAGGAAACTGTCCTTTTGGAGGGGAATCTTAATAAAAGCCAAATACATATTCTGAGAATCTGCTTGTAATGTGATGAATTTAAGACAATGTTTGTAACGAAAAACTGAATGTTCCCATTTATTTTGTAACTGGACACAATTTTGTACAAAAAATGCATGTAGCATCTCTTGTCCTAGATGGAGCCTAAGGTAGGTTCCAGATTCACATGCCTCAAACCACTCCTCTAAGGGCACATTTGTAGAAATCTACGTGCACAAGGAATGGAGACATTTTTTTAAAAACAAAAAAATTCAATTGACAGTGATATGAAAGTTGAGCTTTTACTCTTTGATCAACATATCTTAGCTGATGGTGGAACCTGATTTCCAGTGGAAGACAGCTCATTATTTTATTTATTTGTTTTTGGACATGCCATGCCTGTGGGATCCTTGGTCCTCAAACAAGGATCAAACGTACGCCCTCTGCACTGAGAGCACAGAGTCTTAACCACTGGATGGCCAGGGAAGTCCCTGGAGACAATTTCCTGGGAAGAATTTTTCCTAAAGGGAGAGTGAGGCAGAAAGAAACCAGTATGAAGCCAGTCCCTCCAAGAAATCATGTAAGTCCTGGGGACAGAGGAGGCTGGGAAGCAAAACTTGGAGAAGTGAAGTGAAGTGAAGTCGTTCAGTCGTGTCCGACTCTTTGCGATCCCATGGACCGTAGCCTACCAGGCTCCTCCGTCCCTGGGATTCTCCAGGCAGGAATACTGGAGTGGGTTGCCATTTCCTTCTCCAGGAGATCTTCCCAACCCAGGGATCGAACCTGGGTCTCCGGTATTGCAGGCAGAGTCTTTACCATCTGAGCCACCAGGGAAGTGGGCAAAGCCACATGACATGGAGAGGGCAATGTTGCCCACCACAGCACAGCAGAAACTCATCACCTCCAGAACCTCAATGTGTCAGCATTGGTGGAGCAGAAGTACCCAAAAGGAGAGGCGGCAGTGCCCTGATCCAGATCTAGAAGGTCTGTAGGGCGGTACACAGGGAGGTGAGAGACATCGAGCCCGGTAGACAGAAGCATGTGCGACAGTGGTGACACGTCTGTAGGCACTCGAGATGTGGAAAGTGACCTGCAGAGAGCTTAGCAGGCTTGGCAGGGCTGGCAGCAGCAGGATTCAAGCAGTAGAAGAGGAGAAATCATGTCAGAATCACGTTGTATTTCAGTCACCAAGTTGTGTCCGATGGACTGCAGCACGCTAGACTTCCCTGTCCCTCATCATCTCCTGGAGTTTGTCCAAGTTCGTGTCCACAGAACTGGTGATGCCATCCGTCCAACCATCTCATCCTCTGTCACCCTCTTCTCCTTCTGCCTTCAATCTTTCCAAGCCTGAGGGTCTTTTTTCCCCCCAGCATCGGGTCAGAATCATAGTTCTTTGAAAAATGCCCACAATGGATAAAATGTTTGGGAAGGTTTATTCAAAACAGAGGCAGGAGAAAAGACAACTAATAATCTTTGAAGTTTTTCAGATAGTTAACAATGTTCATTTCATTTATTCTTTTAAAAAGTACTTGTTGAAAGTATCAACTCTGAATCTGAAATAAGGCATTATCTGAATCCATTTATGTAATTTTTATTAAGTGCATCACAATGTATTAAGTGTTTCAACACAAACATTGAGCCTGGCAAGTCAAATACTTGGCTTTCAATTTCATAAGTGAGAACAGATCTCATTCACCAAATCGCTATTAGAGAAATCTTAAATGACTACAAATTTTGACTTAAAAACGTCTTACTGTTGTCGTAGATTCTTAGATTATAGGACTGAAAGTATCCTACCAAGGGTTAAGTGCAGTGGCATAATTCATGATGAAAATGTAAGGAAAAATAAAAAGGGGGAAAATTGTACAAAGTTGGAGATATGACAAAGATGAAGGATGCTGAATGTTGTTTGCTGTTGTTTAGTTGCTCATTCGTGTCTGACTCTTTTGCAACCCCATGGACTGTAGCCCGCCAGGCTCCTCTGGCCATGGGATTTCCCAGGCAAGCGTAATGGAGTGTGTTGCCGTTTCCTTCTCCAGGAGATCTTCCCGACACAGGAACCGAACCTGTGTCTCCTGCATTGCAGGCTGATTCTTTACAGCTGAGGCTCTGGGGAAGAACAGAGCTCTTAAATACATCAACTAGCTAAGCTAAGTAGTCTTCTCCAAGAGATGTTGTTGGTGCCAGTTACCACCAATGACAGTCTATTATTATATATAATACTGGTGCCCCAATATTAATCACCAACTCTTTACACCAAGGACTAGTAAATCCTTAACTTATTTCATTCTGGTTAACTGAACAAAGGATGTGAACGGGTAACATGCTTGAAATACAGTGAGCAGTAAGATAGAGATATGCACAGAACATATGGAAAGAATACACAGGAAAGGCATTCTTTAAAATTTTCAGCAGTTTTACTGAGATATAATTGATGTAGAATGAACTGTACATATGAAATGTACACACTGATAATTTTAGCCATTTAGACACTTATGAAGCCATCAACAAAATCAACATACACATATGATCATCCCCCAGTTTTCTTGTACTTCTGGGTAATCCATCCCTTTTTCCTGTCCTTACCCCACCTGTACTGCTGTTCTACTGTCCCCAGGAAACCAATGATCTGCTTTCTATCACTATAAATTATTTTACATTTTCTAGAATTTAATGGAGTCATACTCAGTTCAGTTCAGTCACTTGGTTGTGTCTGACTCCTGGAGCTTGTTCAGACTCATGTCCATTGAGCTGGTGATGCCATACAACTATCTCATCCTCTGTCATGCCCTTCCCCTCCTGCCCAGCATTAGGGTCTTTTCCAATGAGTCAGTTCTTCGCATCAGGTGGCCAAAGTATTGGAGTTTCAGCTTCAGCAGCAGACCTTCCAATGAATATTCAGGACTGATTTCCTTTAGGATTCACTAGTTTGATTTCCTTGCAGTCCAAGGAACTCTCAAGAGTCTTTTCTAACACCACAGTTTAAAAGCATCAATTCTTCAGCACTTTCCTTATAATCCAATTCTCACATCCATACATGACTACTGGAAAAACCATAGCTTTGACTAGACAGACCTTTGTCAGCAAAGTAATGTCTCTGCTTTTTAATATGGTGTCTAGGTTGGTCATAGCTTTTCTTCCAAGGAGCAAGTGTCTTTTAATTTCATGGCTGCAGTCACCATCTGCAGTGATTTTGGAGCCCAAAAAAATAAAGCCTGACACTGTTTCCACTGTTTCCCCATCTATTTGCCATGAAGTGATGGGACTGGATGCTATGATCTTGTTTTCCAAGTGTTGAGTTTTAAGCCAACTTTTTCACTGTCCTCCATACAGCATATCCTTTTTTTGTTTTGTTTCACTCAATGTAATTATTTTGAGATTCATTTATGTAGGTGTCTCAATAAGGAAAGGTGTTATTCTAATTGAGAGTGGTGGCAAGCTTGAGACTTAGAAGTGATATTTATATTTAGCCAGAGTGCAAAAACAAGTGGAAGTATTCTAAGTAGAAGAAATAGCAAGAGCAAAGGCAAACATTCACACTCGTGCGTGTGTGTGTGTGTGTGTGTGCATGCATGTGTTGGGGATGAAGGAGAAAGTAGTACATCAGGGTGGCCATAGTGCTAAATGAAGGGAAAACAGAGTGTGAGATATCAAAATAAAGACTGCAGGTTAGCAGGGCAAACTGATGTCACCGATGCTGAAAACAGACGCCAGAAGACTTAAAAGGATTAAAAAAAGTATACTTCAGATTGTATGATGCTATTGAAGTCGTCAAGTGACCTACTTTCTATTTTTGCTTAATTTTCATCTGCCCAACAGAATGTGTGTGATTACATATAATATATGTGTGTGTGTTAGTCGCTCAGTCATGTCCAACTCTTTGTGACCCCATAAACTGTGTAGCCCACCAGGCTCTTCTGTCTATGGAATTCTCCAGGCAAGAATATTGGTGCACGATTAATACCGTCTCAGAACCGTTTAGTTTTTATGTAATTTAGTCCTTTTTAGTGAGCAGAGAGAGTTTGCGGCTGGGGATTCACAAGGCCTGGCTTTCACCCATTCTCTGCCCAACTAGCTGGGGGCCTTGTCTGTGACTTCTTTCTCTCATTTTGAAAACCCAGGCTTTGGAATTACTGTTTTCCTAGTGCTTTACTGGGGCAGTGCAAGATGATGGCAAGATGATGGGACCAGAACCCAGGACTCCTGGCCCGTGACTCTGACTCCCCAGTGTGCCCGTTGACAAGCAGCATGGGACTCAGTCCTCTCATCTGTTCAATGGGGATAGTAACACCGTCTCTGCTGGTTTCATCAGGATGCCACCTGGATTAAATGAGCGGGAGCTGGAAAGTAAACTAATGGTAATAATGCTGTCCGGTTCTCAAGTTCATGACCAAGGACCACAAGGCGCTCCCGTGACTTTCTCAGAGTCTTACTTTTCCTAGTTCCTTCCTGTTCTTCGGTGAATGTTGTAGTGTTACTATGACATATTAATCTGTTTATAACATACATAACAATAATACTTAATATAGTCTCATTCATCCTACAAACTCATCAGCATGTCATAATGTTCAGTATTGTCTCCAAGAGTCAAAAAGTGTCCTTTATGCTCTCAGTTGCTGTGTGGTTTATGAAAGGGACAAAGCAAAACATGTTTCCTTGAGTTAGCGGAATAGAAAAGCCTAAGTATGGTCTTTTGTAGTTGGAGCTACCTAAAACCAATAAATAAATAAATAAATTACAATGCCACTTTCAGAACAAAGGGTCACCATTTAACCCTGGACTGGGCGTAGGAAGAGGTGAGAGCAGGGAGAGGTGAGACCAGACTCAGGAAATTAAATTAAACAATAAATAATGGCAGACCCTGATCCCGTCATCATTTCTCACCAGACCCAATAAGACTTTGAAAGGAGGACTCTGTGGAATTCATTTTAAGTCTTGGGGAAACAACATGCAGTCTAAATATCTGCACATAAAAATGTGAGGGGCGACAGGGTGGGTCAGACAATGTCAGACAGCACTAGGATCCCAACCCAGCTCCCCAAGCCCTTTCCCCATTAAATATGATTATATACAGTTAGCCCTGATGGTGACAGTGCTACAATTGGAAGTCCCTAGAACTTCCTATTTGGGGCAATTTTTCTTATGGAAATAGCATTGTTTTTCCAAAATTTATCCCACTAGCAGAAGAAATATATTGCATTTGAGTTAGACTATTAAAGACCTTCAAGATAAAAGCTCTTCTTTACCAAGTAAAACCCAGAAAAGTAAAGGGACTGTCTCTGGACCTCCCCACCCCAAATAAGAGCAGAGACTTGAAGGGGCAGATCCAGCTGCTTGACTTCTCTTTTAACTTTGCACAAATACTTATTTGGCTCCTATATTATGGAAGACACTTTACAAACCCTGTAGGAATACAAAGCTAAAAAAAATAAGAAGAAGTCTTATCAGGAGGCATCCAACATAAACAAGGATAGAAGTAAACTCCAAGACAGAGTGAGGTGAGGTCACTCTTAGTGGAGTCCAAAGGAACGAAAGATCACTGGCTTCATGGAAGAGAAGGCATTTGAGAGGAGCCTGGAAAGATGGCGGAAGCTTGAAAGACAAATAGGGGTGGATGGGAATTGATCAAAAAGTACAGAAGTGTGAAAATAATGTGTCTTTTCCCAGTTTTGTTCAAGAATGGTGGGATAGCGAGGGCTGGGGCTGGAAAAACAAGTTGGAGCTGTGTGGTAGATGGATTTGTGCTGGGCTGTGGGGTTCATTATATTTTAGGTGGTGTCTAACAGGAGGACCCTAGAGGCTTCATCATGGGATTGAAATGATTGCAGGATTGAATGATTGGAAAGTGGAGGCTCAGAGTTGGGTGAGCAGGGTGGATTTGGTGGAGACTGCCAAGTAGAGATTATGGGGGGCGTGAACTGGAATAGGAACTGAAACCAAGAGGAAGAGGCCAATTTAAACATTATTGTGGAGATAGAGTCAGCAGGACATGATACCTCTTTAGATGAATAGGTGAAGAAGAAAGATGTGGGCTTAGGCATCAAAAATAATTGCAGGGACTTCCCTCGTGATCCTATGGTTAAGACTCTGCACTTCTGCTGTAGGGGGCGTGGGTTCAATCCCTGGTCAGAGAACTAAGATTCCATATGCTGGGCCAAAAAAAAAAAAAAAAAGAGAGAGAGAGAGATAATTGCAAAAGAACTGGGATACATAGAAAGAACATAATGATGTCTTAAATACCCTTGGAAATACTTCAAAAAGAAGGTTCCTGGGCACAAGAAAGAGAATTTGGGAGTAAAATAGTGGGCATTTGTGATAGATTGCTTTTCCAATGAGATTCAGCTTCTCTTGGAGGAAAATGGAGAATGAAGAGCCTGGGGATTCCCCAGATAAGACAGTCTAGCCAGAGCATCATTGAACTAAGGGGTCTGAAGTTTGGGCTGGATGGGGATAGAACTGAAACCAGTGGGGCTAAAGGATGAGAATAGTAGAAAGGGGCTTGGGTTGGGGGAGGTTCGGCTCAGGAGGAATAAGAAAGAAAGATGGAAGACAAAGAGATGGTGGTGTGCGAGGAGAACTCCAGAGCTGGTGATCTTGGGGATGGAGACATTCTGAGTGATGAAAAAAACTAGTATGGAAATGGGCCATGTTGGGTGATGCAAAGACTGGAATTGTGAGTGTCAAAGAACTGGGAGGCTGTCGGCAGGGAGTAAAAAGAAAGTCCCAAGAAAAATATTCAAATAAAGTTTATGTAAGGCATGTACGGAGTTTGCAGGAGGTGGAGGTTGCAAAATAAAGGAAGGCTATGGCTGTATTTATGGTCTCGCATTTTTTATTGCTGCCTCCTTAATTCTTTATGAATTGAGCCAACTTGGCGCTTACTCTTACTTTATACAATCCATGTGTTTTCTCATGTCTTTGAAATAGGCCGGATGTAACATCTTTTTCTTTTATTTTTCTTAATCCTGTTCCTGGGGAAACATCTACTGCAATGTCTTCTGCCAACTTATATTTTTCTTAATCTTTGCTATCTTTGCCAAGGTTAATCTAAATACCTCACACCTGGCCCGAAATTTCCAATACAAAGTTCATGCCTCTGGCTGAAAGGCAAAGAAGGGCAAAAGGGAAACAAGTAAGAGAGGCGTCAGGTCGGGGTGGGTGGGGACAGATGAGTGGGAGAAAGCAGACAGATTTAAAACCATAGTGGATGCCATTATGTATGACTTCAGCATTTGAAAATTATATAAAAACCAGAGTTGGTTGGTTTTTGTTTGTTTGGGTAGGTGAGTTTTCTCTTCCTCAGATGGTCTCAGGAGACAAAGACATGGTATCAAGACAGAATTTTGTCTGGACGAGGATGTATATTGAAAGGAGAAAAAAATAACCCAGACTTTATGTTTTGCTTTGATTCTACAATGCTGAAGTTGTACACTCAGCTAAGTTGCACTAGAACCTTTTCTAATATCCATACGTGCTGTGTCCCCATATACAAAATCAGGAACCGTTTCAGCCTCAACCCTTCTGAGATGGTAGCACATCTTCTGCAGGGGTCTTCCCTCCCCTTTTCAGTTTTCTGACTAGTAATGGAGATAGAGGAGGAAAGCCCAAGACGCTTGCTGTTGTTTAATCACCAAGTCTTGTTTGACTCGCGTGACCCCATGGACAGCAGCACACCAGGTTTCTCTGTCCTTCACCATCGCCCAGAGTTTACGGAAACTCATGTCCATTGAGTTGATGATGCCATCCAACCATCTCGTCCTCTGTCGCCCAAGATGCTTAATTAGGCTAATAAACCCACTTAGAATAGAAAGTTTCCCTCATTTTTTTCAACATCTAAATCCTATATCATCTTCTGGAAGAGGATGGAAGAGGAATTGGAATGACAGGGTAGTACTAGTCTCTTTCCTCCAAGATTTGTCCTGGTCAAACCAGAAAGGTGCAGCTGATTTTTTGCAGCTGACATGAAAGGCATCCCTCCAGGGGCAGTGAGAACATTCTCACTGGAGAAGTTATCTGGGTGCAGCTCTCTCCCTGTGAATGAGTCACTTGACTGAAAGTAGACAGGTAATCACACTGCTGTTGCTGCTGCTAAGTCGCTTCAGTCATGTCCGACTCTGTGCGACCCCATAGACGGCAGCCCACCAGGCTCCCCCGTCCCTGGGATTCTCCAGGCAAGAACACTGGAGTGGTTTGTCATTTCCTTCTCCAATGCATGAAAGTGAAAAGTGAAAGTCAAGTCGCTCAGTCGTGTCCGACTCTTCACGACTCCATGGACTGCAGCCCACCAGTCTCCCCCATCCATGGGATTTTCCAGGCAAGAGTGCTGGAGTGGGGTGCCATTGCCTTCTTCGGGTAATCACACTAGTGAGAGATAAAAGCAGTTTCTGATGAAGAGAACTTGGCGAGAGGAAAAGGCAAAACCCGGGCTTCGGAGCTTGCAGTTTTAAGTGTATACTCTGGCTTTAACAACTAAAGTCTCACTTTTGAATGCATAACATTCTCCTGCAACTTTCTCTCTCTCTTTTTCTTTTTTTGCAGGGAAAGAGGAACAAATAATTTCTAAGACAGGCAATGGCGCTCTGACTTAAACCTCATGTTTCAATTCTTTAAGACAATTTTCCCCTTATTGAATCAAGGGTTGAGTGAAGAATTGTTGTATTTTTGTTCTCTTTTTGCTTCATGCTAATGAAATATCTTTTTCTGTTTATCTTTCAAAAGACCGTGTTTAATCATTCATGAATGGGATTTTCTTTGGTTAGATGGACTTGTATAACTTAGCTAACCTTTGAAAGGTGGGGAAAAGGAAACTGTTTAAAAAAAGAAAAGAAAACCTGTGTTGGACTGAACTTAGACACATATCCACACACACAGGCACATACTATTGATATTTTTCTTTTACCTGGAGACCACCAAGATCGTACCGTTGGTGGAGAGCTGGTCTGGTTTTTGTTTGGATTGGGTATTTTTATTTTTAATATTTGTCTTCTGAGTCAGAGGTGGTTATCTCTTAAAAGAAAAATTTGATGGCTTGAAAGCTGGATGTTTGTGCTTTTCCTTTGGAAATGTTAACATTTAAGTAGCCTTCAATGTGCTTCAAAGTTAGCACCCCACTAAGATAAATTAGTGACCTTCCCCCAACCCCACCCCTGCCCCATTGCACTGGTGCAGTTACCTCCCCGTGGCTGGCTGGGAGCCCCTTCTGGCCTGAACTGGGTGATTCTGTAGGAGATTCGGTGGCATGAAAGTCTTGCCAAGACAATGGTGGCTTTTTATGCCGGTTTAGTAATCTGAAGAATGCAGCAGCCTGTCCTTGAGAGGAACCTGCTTCTGTTGATATGTTTATGTGGTTTCCAGAGGTGGGGTGTGGGGTGTGGGGTGTAGGTAGGGGTTGCAGGGAGCCAGAGTGGGGAGTGACACGTGGATTGCCTGGAAATTTACAAGCCAGTTTGGACCTGATTTATTGAGACTTTATGAAAAGTTTTTTTTTTTTTTTTAATATCACTTATCCAGTTTCCTGACACATTAGGTTAAGATTGATGAAAACAAAATTTTTCTGTTTCAAACTCTGACCCTTTTTACCCTACTCCTATCGCAGCTTATGTTTCACAGGAGTTTTAAATAGCAACTTTTTTGTTCAATTCTAAACTTTCTCTACCTTTTCTTATCTGTCTGCTGATTAAGGCACCCTGCTTTATCTATCTTCTGGCTGTATTTGTGGTTTGCACAGTCTATATAGTCACCAGCATGGTGTCAATGGGGATGAGACTGGTATCCGTTAACCACGATGGGAGGCAGGGGAAGAGCCTGTGTACCACTGCACCAGGATGAGTCAGGCAGGAGAGCATGAATGGGTCCAGCATTCATCTCCTGCTGCTGCCTGAAATACAATTCAAATCAGATGACCTGCCAGGAGTGTCCGTCGATGTCTCTATACATGAACGGCAACTCTTGTCTCTGCAATCCTAACACAGAGCAAATTATCAGCATGTCCACCCACATGGAAATCTTTCTGCTGGAGGATGCGGACACTCCCACCCCTGGGGAAATGTGGCATTTGTAGTGAAGATAACACAACTGGGCTCAGAATTCAGCTCAGCCAATCACTCACCCTCTCTGAGCTTTGGGGCTTCCCTGGTGGCACAAACAGTAAATCTGCAATGCAGATTCCAATTCGATCCCTGGTTGAGGAAGATCCCCAGGGGAAAGGAATGGCTATCCACTGCAGTATTCTTCCCTGGGAAATCTCAGGGACAGAGGAGACTGGCGGGCTATAGTCCATGGGGTTGCAAAGAGTCGAACATGACTGGGAGACTGTTGTTCAGTCCGACTCTTTGCAACCCTATGGACTGCAGGATGCCAGGCTTCCCTGTCATTCACCATCTCCTGGAGTCCATTGAGTCAGTGATGCCATCAAACTATCTTATCCTCTGTCATCCCCTTCTCCTGTTGCCTTCAGTCTTTCCCAGCATCAGGGTCTTTTCCAATGAGTCAGTTCTTTGAATCAAGTGGCCAAAGTATTGGAGCTTCAGCTTCAGCATCAGTCCTTCCAATGAATATTCAGGGTTGATTTCCTTTAGGATTGACTGGTTTGATCTCCTTGCAGTCCAACAGACTCTCAGGAGTCTTCTTCAGCACCACAACTCAAAAGCATCAATTCTTTGGCACTCAGCTTTTTTTATTGTCCAGCTCTCACATACATGACTACTGGAAAAACTGAGAGACTAACATTTTCATTTTCATTTTTTTCCAAGCTTCTTTGTGTTGCTGTAAAAATGAGTGAGGTTTATTTGTTTGTTTGTTTAGTTGCTCAGTTGTGTCCATCTCTTTGGTGACCCCATGGACTATAGACTGCCAAGTTCCTCTGTCCATGGGATTTTCCAGGCAAGAACACTGGAATGGGTTGCCATTTTCTTCTCCAGGGTGTCTTCCCAACCCAGGGATCAAACCCACATCTCTTGCATTGGGAGGCAGATTCTTCACCAATGAGCCATTCTTCACCACCTGGAAAGCCTTAGAAGGTTTCTATCTCTTCCTAAAAGGACTGCTTTCAGCTTTAAGGAAAATAGAAATGATTCTCCTAGCATAGTGTAGGTGCCAGATAAATGTTAGAGTGAGCAGTAAACTGAACCAGCACAACTTGTGATATATTCAAGACACAACTTTCCTTTTGCTTCCCTTGGTGCCTTTAAACTTTATTTGGGATGGTGGTGGTAATGTTCCCTTAACCCAGATGAGAATCAGGCAAGCCTGTGACTTTTATGCTCATTCCATAATGACAGCCTTGAGTTCCTTTAAGTCATGTAGTCTTGAATCAGAAGACAGAAAGCCTACACTGGTGATATTCTATGCTAGACCTGGCAGCAACTCTCCCCTTCTCTAGGGCTCTTGGTCTTCCTTAATCAATAGAATTTGATAAGAGGCTGTGCAAGAAATTTAGACACAGCTTTATCTGGGCTCCTGCTACAGCAATGGGGAACAAACACAAGAAACCTTGAGGGGGGTGAGTTGGCTCCTTACATGGGGTGAGGGTAGGGGAGCATCCAGGGGTCAGGCTGGAGGGGTGGCTTAGGTGGTCTGCCCACCCCTTTGATGGTGTTGAATGCAGGGGACATGCCCAGTACCCTGCTTCTACCTTCAACATCCTGTTTTCGTTCCTGGCCCCACAGAAGTAGCAGTTGGGCTTTTGGTCTTTTTGTATCTTGTCCATAATTTAGCCCAACTGTACATGCAGGCAATTTTTAGTCCCTTGTAATTTCTTTATATTTTGTTGCTTGAGGAGATATTTGTCCAGTGCAAGCCCTGCAGCAGTGCTGCAAAGGGTCCCTAGTCCCAGTCCCGGCCCGTCTCACACCCTGATGCTCCGCAGTGAGCCTGCAGTCTTTCTGGACTCAGCTGTCTTCCTTCCTTCTGCCGCCCCATCACAGACCGGTCCCCAGGCCCTGAGTGGCGGGGTGGGCAAGGGAGGGGTGGGGGAATGAGGGACGGGCAGAGAGAAGTTCCTAATCAGATTCTTGGGACCTGGGGGATGGCCGAGACTTTCCCTCCTGGGAGACCCTATGTGGCTCCTCTCTCTCCTTCAGCTCCCTGGACCCACATGGCCTCATCTGTGTTCTGCCTTGGCCTTCATCAGTCCTGAGCAGCTGGCTGTCCACCTCCAGCCTCCTGCTTCCCCCGATGAAGTCCTTTTCCTCATGACCCTAGCCCATGGTGATGCAGACTCTCCCAGTGCAGGGACATACCGGGCTCTGTGAAGAGCACCAGCAAGGCCTTCATGAGGACCTCCCCAGTCCCTCTGGGAAAGTGGGGGAAGAGAGTTCAGGGCACAGGTTTCTGCAAAAATTTCATGACAATACTCTCTTCTCTCTGCTCTCTCTGATCCCTGTGCTATGCTCCAGGTTCTCAGAGCCATTCCTTTGAAAATTGTGTGTGTGTGATGGAGGAAGAATCTGTCTCATACCCTCCTTCTTATCCTGATATTTATCATATTGACATCTCAGTCTAAACTGAGGCAGGAAATTTCCCCCTTCCCACATAAACACCCTGGCCTTCATTTACCACAGGAAACTTTGATTGATGGCAAAGATGTGGCAGAATGGGACCCTAGCAGTGATGAAAAGCTGGTGGCTCAGGGCAAATAATGATGATTAAGGCAGTTGAAAGGAAATTGGCATTTGATATTTCAACATGAAGCCATGAAGATAAGAACAAAAGAGAGGATTCGAACAACATAGAGCTTTGTTGAATTTTATTGTTTAGTTTTGTTTTTATTTAGATTTCATGAGTGTTGGAGAAACAGGGCGTCTTAAAGAATCTGATATTCTTAGCAGGTCCTGAGGGTCTAAGAAGGTTCCGGATTGCAGAGGCTTGGTCCAGGCTGGGCATGCCCTCTGCGCATCAGCCCTCACGTGGAGTTTGCAGCCTGCTTCTGCAGCTCTGTGTCATCTCCGTGGCTTGTGGGGCCCTGCCTAGGCTGGTGCTCTCTGTGCTCTATTCCAGAGCCCACCTGCTGGTCCCTCAGTCTAGGGAAGCCTCTCTGTGTTGTGAGGTGGGCCCTACGCTCCCTAGAGCCTGCCTCCTGTACCAGGGGCCTGGGGATGCCCTTTGATGCAGCCAAAATCAGCACTTTCTCCCTGAACCCTGCCCTTGAGCAGGGAAGCCTGTTTGGGGGTGGGGGGTGGGGGTAAAGTTTGGAGGGACAGAGAGTCCTAATCCAACTGCCCGTGGGCTGTGTGACCATGGGCTGTGTGACCGTGGGCAGGGTGACTGTGGGCAGTATGACCGTGGGAAGTGTGACTGTGGGTAGCGTGATCGTGGGCAGCATGATTGTGGGCAGTGTGGGCTGTGTGACCATGGGAAGTGTGGCTGTGGGTGGCATGATCGTGGGCAGCGTGATCGTGGGCACATTACCTAACCCCTCTAAAGCTTCTGTCTCCTCACCCCTAAAAGGGGAAGAGGGTAGAGAGCATCACCTGTATGTGGTTTGTGTGATATGAAATGAGGTTGGGCATGTAAGGCAGTTAGCTCAGCACTTGGCACATAGAAAACACTGGAAAATCTTTAGCCATTATTCCATGACTTAGTTTAAAAGGTAGGGGGCACGTCCCAGCTCCCACCTCAGGAGCTTCTGATTCCAGACTCTGTCCCAGAAAATTTATCCGTGAACAGGTTTGGAAGCCCTGCACACACCTCCTTCGGCTCTGTGGAGTTGTCTTTGGCAGCCAGGTACCCAGTCTTGTGTAGGCATTTGAGGCAGCTGTGTCTCATTGTTAGCACCCAGTTTCTGGAATTAGACTGTCTGGGGTCAAACTGCTTTGCCAGGCACCACTAGTGTATACCCAGGGAGGGTGACCACCTCTCTGTGCCTCTGTTTCCTCATCTGTAAAATGGGTTTACGGACGGTGCCGCCTCATGAGATTGCCCTGAGGAGTCAGTGAGTTAATATGCTCAAAGTTAACAGACACAGTGCTGAGAGCACAGTGAGCACTAGACAAATGGTAGCAGCTATTAGGTCTACTTATTTTGATCACATACCCTAAGAAAGTCATAAACTATTAACAAAAATTTGAATTCTTTTCAAAATTATCTTTATTAACCAGTTAATTCCTTTTTTTAAATGAAGAAACAATAAAAATGTATTGATGAAAAGAATGAACAACACACTGTAACATAAACCATAACTTTAAAAATGAGCAATCCAAACTTTTCGAATTTTAATGACTAGTAGTTAAATAGCAATAATTATAAAACAAAACAGAAAATCATGCTATGTAGTTATCTGTTCAAAGCTTACTTTTCCTCCATTTAAAATCTTTCATGGCTTTAGTGAAAAGTCTTTTTTTATTTTTCTCTTTAACTTTGGAGCATATGTAGGTTCATCTTTAAATATTTTTAAATGGCACCTTTTAAGGTTAATTTTCAGAGAAGGCAATGGCACACCACTCAAGTACTCTTGCCTGGAAAATCCCATGGATGGAGGAGCCTGGTAGGCTGCTGTCTACAGGGTCGTACAGAGTCAGACACGACTGAAGTGACTTAGCAGCAGCTTATCAGCAAGGTTAATTTTCACAACATGATCTAATTTACAGCACCATTTCTAAGACAATTTTTAAATTTGAATATGAAGGTAATTTTTTCTTTCTTTTTTTTTTTTTTGGCTATTCTTTCCCATAAAAAGGTCATTGAGGTTATCAAAGAGAAAGAATAAACAATTTAAATACCTTGCTTTCTAAAAAGTATTTTAAAAGACTTTCTGCTGCCCAATCTATAAAATTCTAATAGACTCCAGAACTAAGTTCAACCAATTTACAGTTAAGTTGATGTGTGTACTTGGGATCCACGGCCTGAGTTTCTGCCATTAAAAGTAACCATGGTGAGCATATTGATTCAAAACATCTTTGTATGTCCCCTTGATTATTTCCTTAGGATAAATAATCAGAAGGAGAATGGCTGGGTTAAAAGGTATTCCCCTTATTAAGGTTTTACTGAATATCATAAACTTGCATTTCTAAAACTCTGAACCAGTTCCTCTTTGCACAAGCTGTATATGAGAAGGCTTGTTTCAGCAATACTCATACCAACACTTGTTGATGTCATGTCTAATAAGTTTAAATAATATCATATTGCCTTAAACATACAACTTTATGTACTTTATTAGTGAGGTTGAACACTTTAAATCTATTTATTGACCATTTATATTTATTTTGGGGCTTCCCAGGTGGCTCCAGCAGTGAAGAACCTTCCTGCAATGCAGGAGGTGCAAGAGACATGGGTTCAATCCCTGGGTTGGGAAGATCCCTGGAGGAGGGCATGGCAACCCACTCCAGTATTCTTGCCTGGAGAATCCATGGACAGAGAAGTCTGGAGGGTTTCTAGGAGTTGAACATGACTGAACACATGCACATTTATTTTATAAGTTATATGTTCAAGTCCTTTGACTATTTTTTGGGTTGTCTTCCTTTTCTTACTAATTTATAAAACTTTACATATATTGAAGAATAATATCCTCTCAAAGATATTACAATAATTTTTCTTAGTTTGTTCTTTATCTTTTGGGGTGCACTGGAATTTAAAAACTTTTTGCAACTTAAAATTTTTCTTTATGATGTTATTCCTTTCCTTTATGATAGGTCTTACTAATCTCAAGTTTCCATAAGTATTGTTTTAAAAATATCTAATTCTTTAAGATTTTAAGCAGGATTTACTTTGCTTTTTCAAAGAGGTGAACATTTATTCCAGTACCATTTGTAAATAACACTGAGAATAGTTCCTAGTACATAGTAGGCACAAAAAATGCTTGGAATCAGTGAATAGATATTTTAGCTGTGTTCTTATTTAGGAGGACTTCCCAGGTGGTATTAGTGGCAAAGAATCCACCTGCCAATTCAGGAAACACAAGAGACGCAGTTTTGATTCCTGGCTCAGAAAGGTCCCCCTGGAGTAGAAAATGGCACCCCACACAAGTATTCTTGCCTGGAAAATCCCATGGACAAAGAAGACTGGCAGGTTACAGTCTATTGGACAGCAAAGAGTCAGACACAACTGAGTGACTGAGCACAGCTTATTTAGAAATTAATGTGAATTTAATCTAGGACTCCCTTTTATTTCGACAATGAAGAATAGACTGAAATATATATTGCAAAATATCACAAACCTTGAAGGAATTAGCCTGTGGATAGAAGAAACCAGACCATGGGTATTATGGAGTCATCCCTTTATATGACAAGAGCCACTAGTTATCCTATAGCAAATGTTAGAAAGAATGGGATTATTTTGATAAGACCCTCTTGGGTCTTGCCTGTCCAATGGCTACTTCCCAATTTTCCTTCTCTTTTTTTGAAAATTATTTAGGCATGGGTCAGTAACATGTTCAAGGAAGCTGGTCCCAGGGTAAAAACCATGAATCATCTCACCATAGAACAGTAATCCTCATTCATTTTTATCAATAATTGTTTTAAAGGTGGGCATATAACAACTCAGTTCTGGTTAGTGGGCCCTGAGGGAAAGTCTACTGGGAACCTATGGAAATAGTCACGTTCTCATAGCAAAGGAAAGATGTACAATGGGAGTTTCCTTCCCCATTCTTTCCCAACACACACGCACACACACACACACACACACACCTTCCTCCCTATGGATATCATCACATGAGGTGGTGATGCTTGGGACTGTGGCAACCATCTTGCCAACATGAGGGGAAAATGTCTGAGTCTCAATAGCGTTGAGTTTCTAAAATAGCCCATTCTCTAGTCTTCTTGTTATGTGAAATGCTGAACCCCCATTTATAAAACTATTTACTTTTTTATGGCATCCTTGGTGAGCCACTCAAACTTTCTGGGATTTAGTTTCTGTGAAATAGCTTTGGTGAACTGGGTATTCATCAAGGTCCTCTCCAAATTCAAAACGCTGTGATTCCAGTTAGTTGTCCTTGGAGCGTCTTTTTCCTCTTTATTCTAAGAAAAAGTACTTTAAGTGCTGAAATACAGAGAGTGATAATTAACACCTGTAGAGCACATTTCACATACATTATCTCTCATAATCTTTGTAACAACTGTGAGAAGTAGGCATACTCATTTGCAGATTTAAAAAATTGAGGCTCAGAGACACACCAAGTTCTCTCTGCTAAGTGCTGAGCTGCTGCTGCTGCTAAGTTGCTTCAGTCACATCTGACTCTATGTGACCCCATAGACAGCAGCCTACCAGGCGCCCTCGTCCCTGGGATTCTCCAGCCCACTGGAGTGGGTTGCCATTTCCTTCTCCAATGCATGAAAGTGAAAAGTGAGAGTGAAGTCACTCAGTCGTGTCTGACTCTTAGCGACCCCATGGACTGCAGCCCACCAGGCGCCCCCGTTCCTGGGATTCTCCAGGCAAGAACACTGGAGTGGGTTGCCATTTCCTTCTCCAATGCATGAAAGTGAAAAGTGAAAGTCAAGTCGCTCAGTCGTGTCTGACTCTTAGCGATCCCATGGACTGCAGCCCACCAGGCTCCTCCGTCCATGGGATTTTCCAAGCAAGAGTGCTGGAGTGGGGTGCCATTGCCTTCTCCTAGTGCTGAGCTGAGACTTCAACAGACCCAGCTTCTCTGGCTCCAACGCCATTCCTCCTTCCCCTGTGCCTCACAGCCGCAGGCACCATTATCTTTGGTTGGTTTATAGCAGCAGACAAACTTCCAATGTGATTAATTTCTCCTTGCTGTCCAGATGATCACTGATCACTCTGAGAGCAACTCCACAAGCAGCCAGAGAGTCCAAAAGGAATGTTACCACCCACCACTGGATTCTTTTTTTAAATGAACTCACAGGGTCAGGCTCTGATGTTTATATGAGAGGAGATAAAGTACACCTGTTCTTCAGGGAATATACTTTAAGGAAAGGAGAATATATGACTTATTTTGGATAGGATATTTATAACCCACTAATCTATAAACTAAATGATGAATTGCCTAAAGTCAGAGTTCTGCAGGCCCTGGCAGAATAGAGTTTACACCCTGATCATGTGGTCCCAGCATGAGAGGAAGAGGTGAGAGATGGTTATGACAGGTGGGGGTGGCCTCTACACTCATCACAACTTGTTGCTGATGAGTCACTGCTGCAGAACCTGGGGACACATACCTGCTGTCTCTTGAGCCTGTAGTCTTTGCAGCCACAGGAAGGCTCACGTTATCTAGGCCTCCCACTCACTCTGTAGGTGAGGAAGTTGCCTTTATGGTCATATCCTGAGCATCCAGCACAGAATCTGGCCCATAACAGGCACCCAATAAATATTTTCTGCATCCTGTTGTTGACGAAGGAAGCTGAAGCCTGAAGAGGTGAAGTGCCTTGTTCGAAGTAAAATAACTAATAAACGACAGAGCCCAGACTTCTGGTCTCCTCAGGCCCGTCTGATAGATTTAACTCCAGTAAAACTAGAAATGTGGACTTTGTTGGAGGTCAGAAATATCATTACACACGGGAAAACCATTGTTTTAATTGCCTCAAAATGTCTGGGATCCAATATAAATACATCACTCATTTAAAAAGGAGCCAAATGTGTCTTCCAGGTTGAGTAGCAACATGGCTAGAATGACTGGAACAGCTCTGGGAGCATTTAGGAAATGCTATGGAAAATGGAAAATGTTATGGAAATCTCTCTGTCTCTGATGGCTCAACTGAGGGTGCAAGGTGGTCTCTGTTATCCTGAACAATCCCTTCTCTATGACTGATGGAAACTTGGTCACCCTCAGAAAAATGCCCAGTGGGTCACAGGCATCACTTTCTTACAACACCTCAATCTCTAACATGTCAATGGCTTAAATGTGATCCCATGAGTCACTTAAAGGTGGAAGAATGGTACGTACCATAAACAGATTCTGAAGAGATATTATGAAGAGTAAGAGAAGGGTTCAGTCACTTCAACTTGGTAATGAAGGAGAGAAGGAAAGGAGAAAGGACTATTAGTTCCTAGAGGGCAGAAAATTAACCGTGTTCATTATATCAGGTATATAGCAGGCAAATATGCTGAGTAAGTGAAAATTAGTCTTAATTTTCATATGTAATATCAATGCATATTTTAATGCATATGTAAACCAAAGCTTTGGCTCAAACAGTAAGGAATCTGCCTGCAATGCAGAAGACCCAGGTTTGGTCCCTGGGTCAGGAAAATCTCCTGGAGAAGGGAATGGCAACCCACTCCAGTACTCTTGCCTGGAGAATTCCATGGATGGAGGAGTCTGGCAGGCTCCAGTCCTTGGGATCACAAAGAGCTGGACACGACTGAGCAATTAACACTTTGACTTTCATGTATGCATATATTAAATCTATACATATATTTATATATTATATGGATATCATTGGTTGGATGGAGCTAACTCTATATTCCCTGAATCACTGACCATCTTTCTTGTTTCAATACTAACTCAAGGCCTCCCAAACTTGGAGCCTAAATGGTCCCATTCTAGGTCTCTAAGTGGCAGAGAAGATAGGATTTATGAATGTAACAAGATGCTTTCTGAAGGCTTCTGGTGAAGAAATTTCTTCTCTCTTCTATGTAAGTCACCTGGAGAGATTCCCTCTTCCAGAGGCTTTTGTATTGGACAAATCCAGAGGACACTGTTGGCATTGTATTTAATTTAGTTCCATGAGTGTTGTACCCTGGAGTTGTGCAAATGGCAGGCCTACCAGTGGACATATGAGGAAGCAAATATTCCCTGGAAACTGCTGGCCACCATCTTGTAGGAGCAGCCAGCCTTAGGGTTCAACACCACCTGCAGAAGACGGATTGGAGAGATAGGCTGAACCTGGCCTTTGTGACACTGTTGAGCCAGAGTCAAGCCTCCTCCATGAACCTTTCTGTCTCATTCACAGGTGGTGTCAAATTTCTTCCATTGTTTGAATCTGTTTGAATCAAGTTTCAACATGACTTGCAACCAAAAAGGGCCAAACAGACACACACAGAGCAATGGATAGATTAGATCCGTAGCATTCTCATCAGTGGAGGCACCCAGGTCAGACCACTTGGATCTCAGAAGGAGGATTTTGCCCTCAGTGTCCAATTTCACACCCTATTTATAGTCACCAGATAATGATCAAGTGTCTGTTTCAGCATGGAATGGACATGAGAGCATCTACACACATTGAACAATTCTCTTCAACAAACTTTACCCAAACTTCCTTTATACCAGGCACTCTGCTAAGTGCAAAGTCATAAAATATACATTTAAAATATCCCATGTGTTTAAAACACGAATAAGAAAAGAACTCAGCCTTTAGGAACTTGTAGTTTTCTGGACAATAAGGGTTGTAGGGGAGGTAGGAGAAAGAAGGAGGCCCCAAGTGTCTCCTGTCATATAAGGCACAATTGTTAAAGGAAAAAAATTAAGGGCAAATACATTGCCTAGGAGGGAGAAACCAACTCCAAGTTAGGGCATTGCGTTGGGGTCAAGAGTAAGTTTGCTATGAGCTGGACTTGAAGAATTCACAGAATTTCATTAGCCAGCAATAAGGATGAGGGCATCCCAGGCAACAAAGGGTAAGAAAAGGCCAGGAGGCAGGAAATTACGGATGAATAATCCAGTGTGGCAAATGCTGGTATGTGGGAGTGAGGTATTGACAGGGCAAGCTGGAAGGTAGGAAGGGCCCAGAGTGTAGTGGACCCTGGAAGGCTTTTGAAGGAGCTGGACTTTATTTAATAATATAATAGTGATCATACAAATAATAATAATAGTATGAACATTTGTAGTAATCATACAAATAATAGTGATCATACAAATAATAGAATAGTGATTATACAAATAATAGAATAATAATGATCAATACAAATATATGTATGTGTATGTGTGTGTGTGTGTTAGTCATTCAGTGCGTCTGACTCTTTGAGACCTCACGAACTGTAGCTCACCAGGCTCCTCCGTCCACGGAACTCTCCAGACAAGAATACTGGAGTGGGTAGCCATTCCCTTCTCCAGGGGATCTTCCTGACCTGGCATCCTGACTTGGATCACTTCCTGACCCAAGTCTCTTGCACTGCAGGCAGATTCTTTACCCTCTGAGCCACCAGGGAAGCCCACACAAATATGTGTGCACACACACACACGTATATGTTAGGAATTGGACTAAGTTTATATATATTATATAAACCAATATGTATGGGCTAATTTAATACATATTACTTTAAATATAATATACAAACTAAATTTTATATATATATGGGCTAATTTAATCTTTGTGACAACTTGATGGACTAAGTACCAGGTGAGGAAACTGAAGCACAGAGAGGCTAGGTAAGTTGTCTGAGATGATACTGCTGGAAAGTGGTAAAGAAGGGGGTGAAAACCAGCTCCAAGGTCTGTCTGAGGACTCCAGGGTACTCACCAGAATATGGATGTGGCTCTGGTGACCCAGGCACTACTGTGGGCAACAGAGAGGAGTCAGGTTGTCCCAGTAGCTCAGGTAAGGGACAACAAGGGTCTCATTAGATCAGTGGCACAGAGAAGGCAGAGGAGAGAGTGGAAGAAGAATACAAAGGAGAGAGGCTTCATACAAGGATTGTAAACCGACATCAATCTCGCGGTCTGGCCTGTGGTGTTTAACAGCTTGAGCTTTGAATGCATTTTGATGGAGGATGTACCATCTGTTTCCCTGTTGTCACTCCCAGACCCTTCCTATATTTCTCTCTCCAGCCTGACTTTTGGAGGCCAATGCATTTACAAGCCCTGTTCCATAGAATCTGATGTTAGGATAGATGAATGAGCCAGAGATGCATCAGAGATGTCTAGCTTGACAGCAGCACGGGTGCTAGTGGCATCACTGATGCAACATGGCCTAGCAAGAGGCCAGAAGAGAGAACCAACTGGTCCATCTATATGTGGACGTGAGAGGCGCAGGGGACAGGCTTGTAGATAGCACGTAGGTATGGAAATATATAGCCTGGAGCCCGAGACCTAGAAATGGTTGCTCTTAGAGAAAATAGTCACGGTGGGAGCATAGAGTGAAATAAGGGCTGGGTTCATATACCTGAAATGAACAGATAGCTTATTTTCATCACTTATAATCATTCAGTTAGATCCTATTATACATGGCAGGCTTTAACCATACAAATAAGCCAGTGGTTCTGGACACTGGCTGTAGATTAAAGTCAGCCGGGGTGTCTTAAAAATGCTAATTCCAGGCTTCTTCTCTCCCTCTCCATTGTTAAATTAGAGTCATCTAGGCATAGGTATGGAGAAGGCAATGGCAACCCACTCCAGTATTCTTGCCTGGAAATTCCCATGGATGGAGGAGCCTGGTAGGCTACAGTCCATGGGGTTGCTAAGAGTCGGAACTGACTAAGTGACTTCACTTTCCCTTTTCACTTTCATGCATTGGAGAAGGAAATGGCAACCCACTCCACTGTTCTTGCCTGGAGAATCCCAGGGTCAGGGGAGCCTGGTGGGCTGCCATCTATGGGGTCACACAGGGTTGGACATGACTAAAGCGACTTAGCAGCAGCAGCAGCAGGCATAGGTATATAATTTTTAGTTCCCCCATGCCCTAACAGGCAATCTGACCGGTAAACAACACCTGGAAAGCTTATCAATGGATAATTAACTTTGCAATAGAAAAAGAGAAAAGGAAAGGGAAGAGGAATCCCAAGCCCCAGTTCTAGAAAGCCTGTGGTATTGTGCTCATCACCTTGCCTGGAGCAAAAGAGAAAGATGTTTGGTTAATCAGGGCAAATTACTAGACCTACATAATGTCTGCAATGGACAGTGTTGTTATTTAGTTGCTAAGACGTGTCCACCTCTTTTTGACCCCATGGACTATAGTCTGTCAGGCTCCTCTGTCCATGGGACTTCCCAGCCAAGAATACTGGAATGGGTTGCCATTTCCTCCTCAAGGGGATCTTCTTGACCTAGGGATCAAACTTATGTCTCCTGCATTGGCAGGTAGATTCTTTACCACTGAGCCAACTGGGAAGCCGACTTTGCAGGATAACTATAATCTTACTTTGCAATTACTATTCCTGCTTAGACCCTAAATATTGTATGGAGCCTTGTTCAACTCTTTCTTCTAAAGCCAGGATTGGCCCCCATGACAGAAGTGAAACTGAGCCTGCTGATGGCCAGCAAGTGGCCCAGCTATGAAATAAGAGGAGATCAAGATGTCAGGAAGCTGATGGAATATTAATACTTTTTAATGCACTTGTGGAGAACATAGCTCATCTTTGACTATAGAAAAACAAGTCATCCTCAAAATGAAAACAATAAATAGATGAATATATAAAAGTGCTCCAAGAGACAATATGAAGCTAGGTGGATGCCTATGCCCTGAACTGGCCAAGTGAACACTGCACTCACTATGAATACAAGTCAGAGTTCACCTAATCCTATTTAAAATAAGATTTTTTTAAATTACAAAAGTAATATATGCTCACTGTTAAAAATTTGGAAATAGAAAAAGGATGAAAAAAACATTGGAATCACTCAAAATGTCACTACTGTGGATAACTATTTTGTTGTATTTTCCCTCCATTTATCTTAAAGTGCATGCATTTATGACATGCGGTTGACATCATACTATAATTATAATTTTATTTTTTCATCTTACATTATATCATAAGGATTTCTCTGTGTCATTAAAATGTCTTTGGAAACACAGTTCTAAATGACTTTATAAATTTTTCATTTACATGGCTGAAATATAATTTACTAATCATTCCCCAATCTTTTGCTCATATACACTTTTGCTTTTTTATATTATAAAGGATCCTGGTATTATTTGTGTCCAAATTTCAATTAATTTCATAGGCCAGTTTCCTAAAAGTAGTCTCCTGGTCAAGGAGTCTGAACATTTTAAAGGTAGAGCGATTCTGGCTAGTCATGCAAAAATGGGATTATTGAAAAGAGCTAGGAAGAGCTCTGGAAGTTGAAGAACATAGCAGATAATCTAGAATCAAAATGGCAGGACCCAGCCTACTCTTCAGGCTCCATCTCTCTGCCCCACACTGTCAGAGTCCGGTTGGCTGAAATCAGACCCTGGATCAATCAGCAGGTGAGGAACACACACACACTAGGGCAGGCGCTGTGAGCGCATGCCTGCTATACGATATTCCTAGCAAGGAAATTCCTGGGGCAAAAAGTATGCATATGTTAAAAGTTCTTAACAGAAATGACCAAGTTTCTTACTAGAAATGTACCACTTTATACCCTCATGAGGTCTGCGTTTACATCACAAACCTGTATATGGGATCTATCTATCTAATTCTTCCAAAATTTGATAGGTAAAAAGCTGTATCTCATTTTGTCATTTTAATTCACTTTTCTTTTTTTTAACTCGCAAGGGTTCTGAACATATTAGTGATCAGATATTTGTATCTGCCCTTCTGTGACGTGAACCTTTGTTTCTATCAGTCACTTATTGACTCAGCTATATGAATTTTTTGAAAGCACCCTCTACATGCCCTCGCACCAAAACTCCTCATGAGGTTCTGAAGTGCCATAATGTTAAGCAAAAGCATTTGTTTCTTTGAATAATGCAAATGGTTTCGATTTATATTTCATGTGCGTCTTCAATGTGCCAAAGATTTGAATCTTATTCTAAAAGAATGTTAAAAAAAAAAACAAGCTCCATATAAAAGTCTTAAATTTTTCCTTTATTAAACATGATTTAAAAGCCTTTGATTTGTAAAGTATTTTTAAAAATCCCTTTGGCTTGTGTGGGAGTTGAGGATACTATCTTTCACTAGCTGCTGCTTGAGTAATAGTAAAAGGGAAAGCATTCCCTCGTGTAGGCAGAGGAATAAACCTATCAAAGACTAGCATCATAGTGCACGGCCTGGGCTGTTTATGGGTAAGTCAATAAAGATATCAAAATTATAGGGGCTTTAATTATCACTAAATAACTCTTGATGTGCCAAGTCAGAAGGTCTTTTGTTTTATGTTTCTAAAGAAAAATTGTTTAAAGCTAAAGCAGTTCTTGGCTTCTTGAAACTTGAGATTATCACCTTAATCAGGAGAAGACATCTGTCAAAAAAAAAAACAAAAACCTTATCATTAATGATTATTTCATTATGTAAGCAAAAGAAGACATTAAGGATCAAATGCAGACAAGACCAAAATCTCTTTTTGGATATTCCTTCCACTTTTCTCCTCTACACTTACCATTCTGTATGTTTATATAGCCAGATGGTTCCAGTTCATAGTGCTTATCACAGACATCCCTTTTGCAATGGATTTGATAAGTATGAAAAAAGCCTCAACTGTGTTGAGTTTGAGGTCTCAAAACATTGCTGGTGATTTCATTAGTTCTTGGGATCATGATGTGATTGTAAAACAGCTGACCCTGTCTTGGATATTGTAGAGACAGACTTTGTTTGAATTCATGTCTGTCCTATCCCAAGGTTCTATCTTCCAGCTTTACAGGGTTGGGGAGGGAAGGTGAGCAGAAAGACAGAAGAAAGCTGCACTTGAGCCTTGGCTTCATTAGCCTAGCCACCTGGGCTGCCCTGAAAGGTCTAGAGAGGGGTGATGGTAACATCATGGACATTTGCAATTAATTTAGATACATATTTTTCTTGTATCAAAAAGTTCAGAAACAGAAGGTTCCAAGGTAAGTTTCAACACTCCAGATGGCTCTCTACCATCCTCTGTGAACTACATTTTCCTCATGGCCACAAAATGGCTGCAAAGCCTCCAAAATCACATTCTTCATATGATAGCTTTCCAGGAAGAAAGGAAGGGAAGAGAGCCAAAATTCCTTCTGACTAAAAATAGAACTACCATAGACCCAGCAATTCTACTCCTGGGTATTTATTTGAAAAAAACTGAAAACACTAATTTTAAAAGATACATGCACCCTAGTGTTTCAAGCAGCATTATTTACAATTGCCAAGGTATCAAGCAACCAAAATGTCCACTAACAAATAAATGGATAAAGAGATGTGGCATATAGAATATTACTCAACCATAAAGATGAATGCAGTTTTGCCATTTACAACAAGATGGATGGACTTGGAAGGTATTTTGCTAAGTGAAATAAGTCAGACAGAGAAAGACAAATAATGCATGACATCACTTACATGTGGAATTTAAAAAATAAAACAAGCTTATGAATGAAACAAAACAGAAATAGACTCCCAGACACAGAGAACTGGTTGTTACTAGTGGGCATAGGGAAGCGGGGACAGGCAAATGGGGTGAGGGATTAAAAAGTATAAACTACTACTAAGCTACAGGGATACAAAGTACAATGCAGGCAATCTAGCTAATATCTTATAATAACTATAAATCAAATTAACCATTAAAAATTATGAATCACTATACTCATTGGAAAAGACCCTGATACTGGCAAAGATTGAAGGCAAGAGGAGAAGGGGACAACAGAGGATGAGATGGCTGAATGGCATCACCGACTCAATGGACATGAGTTTGAGCAAGCTCTGGGAGATGGTGATGGATAGGGAAGCCTGGTGTGCTGCAGTCCATGGGGTTGCCAAGAGTTGGACACGACTGAGCAACTGAACAACTGCAATATTGTACACATGAAACTTACATAATATTTTACATCAACTATGCCTCATTTTTTTTCATGAAGGTTTTTCTTTTTCAACTGACTACTTTGTATCACACAAACAAAAAAAATCTTTCCCAGAAACCCCCAACTGACTTCCTTCTATATCTCATTGGGTCACCTGACTCAAAATTGGGTCACCTGACTGCCTCTGGCTTTGCAGAGAAAGTTGAATAGGCCAGCTCTAATTGGTTTAGACCAGATTCATTCACCTCCTCCTGAGTGTAAGATACATGGACAAAACTGGGGCTCTGCTATTGAGGAAGGTGAAGGATTGGCTGCTGAGAGGCAGCTTCCAGGAACTGTCCTGGTGTGGTTAATAACACCTTCTAGTGGCAATCACTCTACACTGTAACCTTCAGTATGTGGCATGACTTCATATTATACAATGACAAAGTAGGAACCAGGAGACAAAAACGTGTGCTGTAGTAGCAGTGGTGATGGTAGGGTGCTGTTAAGAAAGGTAAGATCATGTGGACCAACTCAAAGCAAAGAAACGACTTTCCTAAGGACCTCTTAAGTGCCTGACTTGGTGCTGGGTTAGTTTCAGATTTGAAAACCCCCAGATGTGTATTGTGGGCCTCATCTGTAAGGGAATTACATGCTGTTGTGATAGCTATGAGAGAACTGTAGGAATCAGGACATTATGAAGGACTAAACTGTGTGGTAGTTTTAACATTCACAACAAACTGTGGAAAGTTCTTAAAGAGATAGAAACACCAGACCACCTTACCTGCCTCCTGAGTAATCTGTATGCAGGCCAAGAAGCAACAGTTAGAGCCGGACATGGAACAATGGATTGGTTCCAAATTGGGAAAGAAGTACATCAAGGCTGTATATTGCCACCCTGCTTATTTAACTTATATGCAGAGTACATCATGAGAAATGCCCGACTAGATGAAGCCCAAGCTGGAATCAAGATTGCCAGGAGAAATATCAAAAACCTCAGCTATGCAGATGACACCACCCTTATGGCAGAAAGTGAAAAGGAACTAAAGAGCCTCTTGATGAAAGTGAAAGAGGAGAGTGAAAAAGCTGGCTTAAAACTCAACATTCAAAAAACGAAGATCATGGCATCTGGTCCCATCACTTCATGGCAAATAAAAGGGGAAACAATGGAAACAGTGACAGACTTTATTTTCTTGGGCTTCAAAATCACTGCAGATGGTGACTGCAGCCATGAAATTAAAAGACCCTTGCTCCTTGGAAGAAAAGCTATGACCAACCTAGACAGCATATTAAAAAGCAGAGACAGTACTGACAAATGTCCATCTAGTCAAAGCTATGGTTTTTCCAGTAGTCATGCATGGATGTGAGAGTTGGACCATAAAGAAAGCTGAGCACTGAAGAATAGATGCTTTTGAACTGTGGTGTTGGAGAAGACTCTTGAGAGTCCCTTGGACTGCAAGGAGATCTGACCAGTCCATCCTAAAGGAAATCAGTCCTGAATATTCATTGGAAGAACTGATGCTGAAGCTGAAACTCCAATACTTTGGCCACCTGAAGGGAAGAACTGACTCATTGGAAAAGACCCTGATGCTTGGAAAGACTGAGATCAGGAGGTGCAAGGGGATGACAGCAGATGAGATTCTTGGATGGCATCACAGACTCCTTCACTGACTCAGTGGACATGAGTTTGAGCAAACTCCAGAAGTTTGTGAAGTATAAGAAAGCCTGGCATGCTGAAGTTCATGGGGTCGCAAAGAATTGGACATGACTGAGTGACTGAACTGATCTGAAACTGTGTGGTAGAGAAAACAATGGCCAGGAGAGATTGGGGAGGAGACATCATTGCAGTTTGGAGTCTGGAGAGGGCTTCAAGGAAGAGGTGTGTTTGGGGGCTCAGTGGGATTTAGCTGAGAGAACATTCCAGGTGGGAGAACACTGCAGATCTGGGGAGGAGGGGGGACATGTCAGAGGCTGAAACTAGAATGCATGTGTGGGAATTCCCTGGTGGTCCAGTGGCTAGAACTCCATGCTCTCAATGCCAAGGGCTGGGTTCAATCCTGGGTCAGGGAACTAAGATCCCACAAACCTTTCAGAGCAGCTGGAGGGAAAAAAAGAAAGAAGAAAGTTAAAAAAGAAAAAGAATGCATGTGTGTTTGGGGGTGAGAGGACCCATCAGTAAAGAAACCTGAGTTTGGAACACATTTGGAAAGCCGCTGCTTAAATTCTTGAAATGTTAGCATTCAAAAGTGCACCTCTGAGAGCAAAATGGCGCCTGACAAGCGAGGTTTTGCTTCACAAATTTCCTGGAGGAACATTTTTGTTGTTGTTGGCAGTACAGTCTTGCCGCTAATGCTTAGAGATACGAAGTTTGAGGTTTGTTGGTTGAAAAATGTTACTGATGGGGTGGGATGGGGCTGGGAGGGCCTCCTTCTGGGTTAAATGACCATTTGTCTATTGCTCAGGAAGACTGCACAAAAAAAGTCATTCCTTGTAGCTCTGTTCTTACTTACACAGTGGTGCATGCAAAGAAACAGGAATACTCCTCTGGCCCTCCTTAAGAATTAAGACCCATCTTTAATTGCAGATTTTCTTGAAGGCTGCTTGTAACCTCTTTAGATATCTTGCCCTTATCCCAAAGATTCCCCTTCTCAGCAGCTACTGAAACCTCTTTCACTCTATCCCTCTAAACAGCATGCTTCCAACCTGCTGATTGCCCCGACTCCTTGTTCACACACATCACAGCTTTCCCTAAGCTTGTACCCTTTCTCTCTGTGTGCAAAGATCCTCAGTCATTGACCTGACTCAAGAAATCTACCCAGGAAAGAAGAGTTGGGAGCAGACTTAATGAGACCGGCTGCATGAGTGTGGGAGATGGGCGACTGAGAAACTCATATATAAATCACATTTATCTATGTTCATAGCTAGTCCATCAGCCTACAGACTTAAAATTGTTTTATTGTGGTAAAAAAAAAAGTATAGAATAAAATTTGCCACTTTGTTTTTAAGTGTACAAGTCAGCGGCATTAATTATATTCACAATGTTGTATAACCATCACCACTATTGCTAGTACTTTTTGATCACCCTAACAGATCAAACAGCCCCACCCTGGGGCTTCCCTGGTGGCTCAGAGGGTAAATCATCTACCCGCAATGCAGGAGACCTGGGTTTGATCCTTGTGTCAGGAAGATCCCCTGGAGAAGGAAATGGCAACCCACTCCGGTAATCTTGCCATGGACGGAGAAGCCTGGCGGGCTACAGTCCATGGGGTCACAAAGGGTTGGACATGACTGAGCGACTTCACTTTCTTTCAACAGAAACTCTACCCGTTAACCAATAACTCTCCATTCCTCTCTCTCTAGCCTTCCTCTCCCTCTGTCTATCTCTACCTCTGATAACCTCTAATCTACATTCTGGGTCTCCGAATTTTTTTATTCCAGATATTTCATCTAAATAGAATTATACACTATTTTCCCTTTTATATCTCGCCGATTTCGTGTACCGTAACGTTGTCAGGGTTCAGCCATACTGTAGCATGTATCGGAACTTTGTTTCTTTTCATAGATGTGTAGTATTCCATTGCATGTTTATACCATATTTTCTTTATTCAGTCATCTGTTGATGGAGGGGGTTGTTTCCACTTTTTGTCTATTGTGAATAATGCTGCTATGAACATCAGTATACAAGTAGCTGTTGGAATTTCTATTTTCATTTTCTTTGGGTATGTACTTAGTTAGAGGAATTGCTGCATCATATGGTAATCCTATGTTCAGCTTTTTGAGGAAACACCAGACTATTTTCTATAGTAATTGCACCATTTTACATTCCCACAAGCAATGTACAAGTATTCAAATTTCTCCATGTCCTCACAAACATTTATTTTCTGCTATTTTTTATATATAATTTTATTTATTTATTTTTGGCTGCGCTGGGTCTTGGTTCCCGTGCGGGCTTTTCTGTAGTTGCGTCAAGCAGGGGCTACTCTTTGTTTGAGCACTCAGGATTCTCTGCAGTGGCTGCTCTTGGTGAGGGGTGCAGGGGCTTCAGTAGATGCTGCACGTGGGGCCAGTGGTTGCCGCTCCTGGGCTCTAGAGCACAGGCTCAGTAGTTGCAGGACACAGGCTTTGTGGTCCCATGGCATGTGAGATCTTCCTGGACCAAGGACCGAACCTGTGATGCCTGCACTGGCAGGTGGATTCTTCACCAATGAACCACCAGAGAAGCCCTATTTCCTGCTTTTTAAAAATCTTATTATAATCATCCTATAAGTGTGAAGTGGCACCTCATCATGGTTTTGATCTGCATTTCCTCAAGTAATAATGATGTTGAATTTTTCATGTGTTTATGTGTGTATGTCTGTATACATATGAAAATGTCTATTTAAGTCTTTTGTCTGTTTCTAAACTCTATGTCTTTTTGCTGAATTGCAGAAGTTCTTCATATGTTATAGATATTAATCCTTTCTTAGATATATGATTTTCTAAATATTTTCTTCCATTTTGTGAGGTATATTTTCACTCTTTCCACAGTGTCTTTTGATGTATGAAAGTTTTAAATTTTAACAAAGTTCAATTTATCTATTTTCCTCTTTTATAACTTGTGCTTTGGTATCATATTTAAGAAACCACTGTTAAATCCAAAGTTATGAGGATTTTCCTATATTTCCTCTAAGAGTTTTATAGTGTTAGGTCTTAAATGCAGATATTGGACTCACTTTAATTTTTGCACATGATATAAGGGAAGAGTCAAACTTCATTGGTTTGCATGTGGATGTCCAGTTTTCCTAGCACCATTTTTGAAAAGACCGTCTTTTCCTATTGAATGTTCTTGGCACCTGTGTGGAAAATGAACTGACCATAAATGGGAGGATTTATTTCCGAGCCAGCAGCCCTATTCCATTTATCTGTATGTCTATCCTTAAGCCAGTGCCACACTGTTTTGATTATTGTAGCTTGGTAGTAAGTGGGAATCAGGAAGCTACAGAACTTAAAATGCAAAGAAGACCTTTTTCATTTTGGTCATACCTTTTCTACTTCATAGAAATCATTTCTATATTGAATGCAAATGTCCCTGCCAGTGCGTGGGTCTCTCTGCTCCAAGTTAGCTCTAGTTTGGGCCACAGTGGGGCAAAAGGAAGGCCATCATTTTTAGCTGCAGCAAGACTAAGTGAACGCCTGGAGTAAACGCTCTTGCGTGCTTCCACAAGAACTATGGCATTCGGTTTTTTGACTTTCCTAGCCCCCAAATACAGTCAAGGAATGGATTCAGAACAAGCCCTAATAAGGGAGCAAATGTTAATGAGAGAATACGAGTACCTGTCAGGTTCTAACCAAGAATATGGAAACCACTTCCAATGTTACCACAAAGAGAATTGAATTCAGGGAACAGTTACCAAGGAACAGAGAAATGAACAAACAGCAGAGGTATGCCCAAAGTGAAAAAGAGCCGAAACCCTGCTGCCGCTCTGTAAATGTTACAGGCAAAGGGAAGAAGCAATGTTCCCAAAGCCTGGAGGCCAGGATAGCCCTGTGGAAGCTGGGGATTGTCAGGTAGTGGGTGGAGCTACAGGGGAGATACAGCCTCTGCACAAAATGCCACACATGGCTGAACAGGAAGGGCAGAGATAGCCCAGTTTCTCCCACCAAGTGCTACCCACTGCTAGCTGAACCTAGTCCAAAGTCACCAGTCCTGGGAGCTTGTGGGCCTGCAGTCTGCAGGGGCACTCCTTGGTCCCTCTGTCCTTCCCCTCCCCCCAGTGATGGAGAGCAGAGCAGAAAAGGATGCTGCAGAATAGATCTGAAGCTATTATGAGGCCCTGGAGTGGCACACAAGGAAAGCAGGGCCCTCCCAACATTGGCATGCAGGAATCTAATTTGGGGTGAGCTGTTAAAAACAAATTCCATAATGATAACAGTTTTACAATTACTTAGGATGAGATATCAGAGAAGGCAATGGCACCCCACTCCAGTACTCTTGCCTAGAAAATCCCATGGATGGAGGAGCCTGGAAGGCTGCAGTCCATGGGGTCACTAGGAGTCGGACACGACTGAGCGACTTCACTTTCACTTTTCACTTTCCTGCATTGGAGGAGGAAATGGCAACCCACTCCAGAATTCTTGCCTGGAGAATCCCATGGACGGGGGAGCCTGGTGGGCTGCCGTCCATGGGGTCGCACAGAGTCGGACACGACTGAAGCGACTTAGCAGCAGCAGGATGAGATATGTATGAAGGAGACTACTGGGCTCTTAGCATGTCATGTAGTTGAAATTCATGAAAAGACCTAATGATGTCACTATTATTGAACAGTTTTCAAGAGAGGAAGAATGGAACTCAGTTAAGTGGCTTGTCCAAGCTTGTTACTGGCAGAGCTAGAATTGGCATTTGAGCACATCTACTCACCCCTCTCCATGAGTCTGTGCTCCTAAGCTGCTTCTCAGCAAAGAAAACCAAGGCTAACTGTTCTATGAGACCAAAAGGAATTCTCCCCCTGCTGCTACTGTTTCCCACCTGGCTGACCGTGAGCTCTAGAAAGCCAGGGGAATGTGAGATAGCCCCAACCCACATGTCACAGAGAAGCTGGGGGAAAGGGGTGGTGGCTAGAGAAAGGAATTATGAGCAATATTCTTCCCTCTGGGTCAGTTTACTACTACTTCCAGATGTAATTTTGCCTTTTCACCAAAATGAGGAATGAATGAGTAGTCACATTGAAATTTCCTACCATTCCTTAGAAGCAGGGAGCAAGAGGCTCAGCTAGACATGTAACAAGAACCAAGAATGGTCCTGAAGAGACCCAGAGACAGCCTGGCCTGGCACCAGGCTGCAAAAAAGTATAATATTTGGGGGAGTTCTGGGGTGCCCCGTATGGTGTTTGACCCATATATGTGGCTTCTCCATGACTCCATCCTCTTGTAATTAGTTCCCTACATAAATTCCCCCTGTGGTGAATGACTTTAAGAGTCCTTAAGGAATAAGATCAGCTTGTGCAACAAAGTGCATCCAGAGTGATGGGAAATGTTCTCATCTAGGGGCTTCCCAGATGGTGCAGTGGTAAAGAATCTGCCTGCAAATATAGGAGACACAGGAGGTGCTGGTTTGATCCCTGGGTCAAGAAAGATTTCCTGAAGTAGGAAGTGGCAATCTACTCCAGTAGTCTTGCCTGGGAAATTCCATGGACAGAGGAGCCTGGCGAGTTACAGTCCATGGGATCGTAAACAGCTGGACACGACTGAGCACGCACGCAGAATCCACACACAGTGAATGAATCAGGCATAGGACCAGCGATATCTGCTCCACAGACCCTTCCCTCTTCGCCTTTCTAGTTTTCTAACTCCATTTCCTAGTACTCTCTCCCTGGCTCATCTGCTCCAGCTACACTGACATCTTTGCTGTTTCTTGGACCTATTAAGCATAATCTTGCCTCAGGGCCTTGGAACTTGCTGCCTAAGAACACTTTTTATTCATATATCTGTTTAATCTCTTCCTTATCTCTGCTAGTGCTTTATTCAAAAGTCACTGATCTCAGTGAGGCCTTCCCTAATTATTCTATTTAAAAGAACAAGTATGTCTCTGCTGTATTCCATCCCCCTGCTTTTCCCTCCATAGCCCTTATCACCTCTCCCAAATGTTCTCAAACTCTAGCAGGTATCAGAATCTCCTGGGGTAAGGCAGGGAGGTATATTGAAATTCAGATTCCTGGCTCCACTCCCAGTTTCTGAGTCAGTAGGTCTAGGGAGGACCCTCAGTATTTGCATTTTCCAGAATTTTCCAGGTGGTGATGCAGTTACTAATCCCAGAATCACATTTTGAGAACCATTGTTGTATAACTATCCATCCATCTTTCTATGCAGCTACATACGAATATATATACTTCAAGTCTGCTGTCCTTAAGTTGCTTATTTTATAATATTTTAAAAAACTGATATTTCTATAAGTTCTTTTCTCTCTTTATATTATTTGCAATTCCCAGGAGACTTGGGTTAGATCCCTGGGTTGGGAAGATCTCCTGGAGGAGGAAATGGCAACCCACTCCAGTATTCTTGTGTGGGTATTCTTGTCCATGGAAATCCCATGGACAGAGGAGCATGGCAGGCTATATAGTCCATGGGGTTGCAAAGAGTCAGACACTACTGAGCAACTGAGCACACATATGCCCCCATTTAATCATCAGTTTTTCAAGAAACCAGCTTTCACTTTTCATAGTTATTATTCTCTGTTTCTCTCTTTGTTTGTACCCGTTATCTTTCTAATTTTCTTCCTTTTTATTTCTTTATGTATGCTCTATTACTCCTTACCTTCATGAGTTGAATACTTAGCTCATTTTCCATCTTTCTTGTTCTTTGTTTACATAGATTTAAAGATCTCCCCACCCCTCTAAGGGCTTCCCAGATGGCACAGTGGTAAAGAATCAGCCTCCTAATGCAGGAGATGTGGGTTCGATCCCTGAGTCAGGAAAATCCCCTGGAGAAAAAAATGGCAACCCGCCCCAGTATTCTGGCCTGGAGAGTCCAATGGACAGAGAAACCTGGAAGGCTACAGTCCATGGGGTCTCAAGAGTCGGACACAACTTAGCGTCTAAACCACAAAGCTTTCCTTGCCGTAAGGCTCTATATTTTTAATAATTTTTCTATCTGATTTTCTCTTAGACCCAAATGTTCTTTAGTGGTATCTTTTTTTTGGTTTCCAGACATATGGAATTTTAAATAACTATATGAATTTTTAATTTTATTGCACTGGATCTCTGTGACATTGATGCCTGAAATCTTTTTTTTAGCCAAGAGCATGTCCAATTTTTGTGAAGTTTCATATGACCTTGAAAAAATACAACTTTCATTTGTTGGAAATGAAGGTATGTATGTATATGCGTGCGTACATGCTCAGTTGCTTCAGTCGTGTCTGACTCTTTGCGACCCTGTGGACTGTAGCCTGCCAGGCTCGTCTGTCCTTGGGATTCTCTTGGCAAGAATACTGGAGTGGGTTGCCATACCCTCCTTATACATGTATATACATTAGTACCATTATTGAATATGAACATAATAGTTATACTGATACATATTAGCACCTCTTAACCACGTTTTAAACCTTCTGAATATGTGCTTGTTTGTTGTCCGCTAGACCCACTATTTCCTTCCCTCTGCGTGTGCTCACTTTTCTTTCTGAGATTCCTATTAGAATGGTGTTGACATTTCTGCTTATCTTTCATATCTAACTCTCCTCTCGTTCTTTTCATCTCTTCAGACTTTCTTGAATGCCTGCTGGAATAATTCTTCAACCTGAACATCCAGCTTGCAAATTCAGACTTTGTATCTGCTATTTCCTGGGCCACAGTGAGAATGAGGGCACAAACCATGCCAGGTAACATGAAGGGAAAAAAGTGACACCAGTAAAACTGTCTCCTGGAGGCTGGCTGGTGCTTCAGCGGTGTCCCAGGCTCTCTCTCGCATAAGGCCATCACCATCCCCAGCCCACGCCCACCCCCAGCTACTGGGTCCTCATCAAGACTCTCCTAGAGCATTTCTCACAATGTTTGTGTTATCTGGCTGACCACAGTCGAGATCCATCAAACCTCCCATCTCTTCTGTAGCATCTACAGCCCTAGGGTCCATCTGGAAGCCAGCAATCCATAGTCATTTCATGTCTATCCTGGCTTATCTATGGGTCTCACTTCTCTTCTGTTATAGCCATTGCTTGTCATAATTTTATTCTTTTCAAAATAATGCAAGAAGGAAAAAAACAAGAAGTTTTGGATCATTTATTAGCAACAAATGTCTGTCAATATTAATTTATCCCATGTGTGATATATGAGTGAGTCAAGTGCCGAACTATTAAATTCAACTTAAATAACAGAAACAGCAAAGAATGAACTGAATTCTTAGCTAGTAGAGTAGCCACATTTTTCTAGCAGACTTGACCTGCTGAAGTTCAGAGGTCTGGAGTACAAAACCTTAACAGAGATTCAGACAAGTGCCAAATCAGAAAGGGCAAGTTTCTCAGGATAAATTCCCCAGGAATTTAAGCAAAGTGATTTCTCCATAGAGTTGTCCTATTTTGCAAATAAAAATATATAGGGCACCCTATATTTTCAATTTGAAAAATAGCTTTGACTGCCAAATTTTTCTAATTTATTCCCCAAATAGTTGAACACAGGACATTTGAAGAGTTCTGACAAGGTCAATATATGACACAGGACAAAATCATTAAATACAGGACATATGCTATATACACTGGTCACCTGGCAACCCTCTTTCTTCATCCATTGATGTTACTAGACTTCCTCAGGCTTAATGATACTCAGGGTCACAATGACAAAGGCTTTCCTTCCACAAGTTTGAGGCATGACCACCTTGGGAGAGAATATGGGAAATCAGAACCATTCGGGGAAATTCCAGGGTAGGTATTGTATAACAGTGGGTTTCTTTATTGCAGAGGTCCTCAACCCTAGAAGTATACTAGCATCACCTGGGGACTGTGTTGCCAACAAACCCAGGATGCCTAGTAAGATTTAAATTTCAGATAAACAGGAAGAATTTCTTACTGTAAGTATGTCCCAAATACTGCATCAGTTCAGTTCAGTCGCTCAGTCACGTCTGACTCTTTGCAACCCCATGAATCGCAGCATGCCAGGCCTCCCTGTCCATCACCATCTCCCGGAGTTCACTCAGACTCACGTCCATCGAGTCAGTGATGCCATCCAGCCATCTCATCCTCTGTCGTCCCCTTCTCCTCCTGCCCCCAATCCCTCCCAGCATCAGAGTCTTTTCCAATGAGTCAACTCTTCGCATGAGGTGGCCAAAATACTGGAGTTTCAGCTTTAGCATCATTCCTTCCAAAGAAATCCCAGGGCTGATCTCCTTCAGAATGGACTGGTTGGATCTCCTTGCAGTCCAAGAGACTCTCAAGTCTTCTCCAACACCACAGTACAGAGGCACCAATTCTTAGCATATACTTAAAAAAAAATGTGGTTTATTCAAATTTAATTGGGTATTCTGTATTTTTATTTCTTAAATCTGGCAACCTTATGGGGGCACTTTGGAGACATATCCTTGCCTGGGCCATGCCCCAGATTAAATCAGAATCCAATGGTGGGATCTATTGTTTGGTCCCTTCAGGCTAACGTGCAGCCGTGGTTGATGACCTCCCCAAGCCCTATCTTTCTAGATAGACTAGATCAGATGGAGTCTAGAATGGAGAATCTCAGCTTAAATTTTATGTACATCATCTGGGATTGGGTCACCAGCTGATGCTATTGTCTGGGGTGGGACTTGAGAGTCTGTATTTCCAACAAGCTCCAGGTGATATGATTCCACGAGTCACAGAACTTCTTTGTTGAAGAACTGTTTAGGAGCACTTGTTGGTTAGATGGTGCTAGATGGGGCTGGAGTAAAAGCCTACAGCTACTGAGAGAGTATCAATGCCTCTTTACCATTCATGCCTGTCCACAGGAGTTCAATGCATTTTCCAGGCCTTCTTCTCACTGGCACTGTGGTGGTACCAGGTAAGAAGAATGGCTCCTTGGTCCAACTTGTCTTAATGGTTTCCTTGCTGAGCACAGGATGTACCTGGGTGTAGGGAGCAAAATCCAGGGTGTGTATTTGGGAATGAGTACTGGAATGAATACTAGGATGGTGGGCTTCCCAGGTGGTGCTGGTGGTAAAGAACCCGCCTGCCAATGCTGGAGACATAAGAGATGCGGGTTTGATCCATGGGCTGGGAAGATTCCCTGGAAGAAGACATGGCAACCCACTCCAGTATTCTTGCCTGGAGAACCCCATGGACAGTGGAGCCAGGCAGGCCACAGTGCATAGTGTTGCAAAGAATCAGACATGACTGGAACGACTCGGCTCACAGGTACTGGGATGGTGGAGGCAGCGGTTGATGCAGTCCCTGACCTCCAGGGAAGGATACTCAGACCCCACCGGACTTGATTTTTTTTAAATTATTTTATTGAAATATAGTTGATTTGCAATGTTGTGTTAATTTCTGCTGCACAGTAAAGCGATTTAGTTATACATATGTATATATTCTTTATCATATTCCTTTCCAGTTTGGTTTATTACAAGATTTTGAACATAGTTTCCTCTTCTGTACAGGAAAGATCTTGCTGCTTTTCCATTCTGTATATAATAGTTTGCTTCTGCTAATCCCAAACTCCCAATCCATCCCTCCCCTTCCCCCTTCCCTCTCAGCGAGGTCACTAGTCTGCTTTCTATATCTATGAATCTGTTTCTGTTTCCTAGATAAGTTAATTTGTGTCGTATTTTACATTCCACATAAAAAAGATATATTGTATATTCGTCTTTCTATGTCTCACTTACTTCACTTAGTATGATAATCTCAGGTTCCATCCATGTTGCTGCAAATGGCATTACTTCATTCCTTTTTATATTTTAATTCCTTTTTATGACTGAGTAGTATTCCATTGTGTGTATGTGTATGCCACATTGTCTTTATCTATTAATGAACATTTAGGTTGTTCCTTGGAGAAGGCAATGGCACCCCACTCCAGTACTCTTTCCTGGAAAATCCCATGGGCGGAGGAGCCTGGTAGGTTGCAGTCCATGGGGTCGCTAGGAGTTGGACACGACTGAGCGACTTCACTTTTCTCTTTTCACTTTCATGCATTGGAGAAGGAAATGGCAACCCACTCCAGTGTTCTTGCCTGGAGAATCCCAGGGACAAAGGAGCCTGGTGGGCTGCTGTCTATGGGGTCTCACAGAGTCGGACACGACTGAAGCGACTTAGCAGCAGCAGCAGGTTGTTCCTATGTCTTGTCTATTGTAAATAGGGCTTCTATGAACACAGAGGTGCATATATCTTTTTAAATTATAGATTTTTCCAGATATATGCCAAGGATTGGGATTGTTGAGTCATATAGAAGCTCTATTTTTAGTTTGTTGAGGAGCCCACTTACTCCATAGTGGCTAAACCAATTTACATTCTCATCAAAAGTGTAGGAGGGTTCCCTTTTCTCTGCACCCTCTCTTGCATTTATTATTTGTAGACTTTTTAATGATGGCCATTCTGATCAATCATTGCAGTTTTGATTTGCATTTCTCTAATAATTAGTGATGATGAATATCTTTCAAGGTGCTTGTTGGCCATCTGTATGCCTTATTTGGAGAAGTGTCTATTTATGACCCCATCTAACTTGGCAGCCTCTCTGCTCAGCTGAAGCTGGACTTTGATCCTCAGAAATCATCTAGCCCAGAAAGGATTTTAGAACCCTTAGAGCAACCACTTTAGTCCTGCAGAATATCACAGGATTTTTGTAGAGGTGCATATTTGTGAAACAGATGGTGTGGATGGATGTGGGTACAAGTGTGATAGGGAAGCCTGTAGAAATAGATCAAATGGGGTCTATGGCATTGGTGTGGGGCTGTGAGGGAGGGCAAGCTTCCGGTTTATCATATTACTGGGTGGAGTTCCCAAGCCTTTTGTTCCTTCTATCACCCAGATTCTTCCCCGGCCCCATTGTTTCATGGTTATTCTATAGACACACACACACTCTACTTTCTTTTTTTCATCTTTTACAGAAAGTGTGAAACTCTAGGTTGCTGTTAAGATCACTAGGAGAATGTCAGCTTGTTCCTCTAGGGTTGTCCAGCCCACGATATAATCTTTAAAGGCATGCACATGACAAGCAGCTGGCCACTAGTGAATGCTGTCATATGCTGCTGCTGCGGTGCTGCTCAGTCCTGTCCAACTCTTTGAGACTCCATGGACTGTGGCCCACCAGGCTCCACTGTCCATGGAATTTCCCAGATAACAATACTGGAGTGGGTTGCCATTTCCTATTCCAAGGGATCTTCCCAGCCCAGGGATCGAACCTGCATCTCTTGCATTGGCAGGCAGATTCTTTACTGCAGTGCCACATGGGAAACCCACTGTCATGTGAAAAAATTTAAAAAATCGTTCTGAAAGCTACCACATACCACCATCCACCAGAACTGCTCTCAGGATACGTCAAAGAATCAGGACCAGGTGGGTCCCTGTTTTTGTCCCTCCAAGGAGATGGGGGCAGACAAGTCAGAAAAGTAAATGTTGCTTAGATAATTAGATTCGATTCCCATCTCAGTTTACCACCTAACAGTGGGCAGGACTTTTGGCAAGGCCCACTTGCCTGGTCTGACTCAGTTTTTTACTCTAAAAATGGAGCTAATAATACCTAAGAGGGCTCCCGGAGGGTTAATGAGAAGATGCAGGTCAGCTCCTGGCACAAGAAAACCGCTGATCTGCCAGTTCTGCATATGGAGGGGGGATTCTGTTTCCATGACAACTTCAAGGCCTCCCCATCTCCGGTCCTTATTGCCACACACGTGCTCTGAAGGAGGAAGGCAGCTGAAAGCAGCAAAAACTGCTGTTCAGAGAGGACTGCAAAGCCATGTATCAGCGCCCAGCTCATGTTTATGAAGAATGGCATTTATAGCTGAGCATTTGCCAGCGTAGCACACTTCAATAACACAAAACAAACCACACAAAAATACCAGCACACACCCACCCCTTAAAAAAGTATTTACCATTAATTTTATGAGAAGTTGACTGAACTGTTGAAAGAATGTTGAAATGAAAAGCCACTTCTGAAACATCTCTCCATGCCTAGAAACATTCTGGTATATTATTAGCAGTATTCTTTTTAATCTGGAGGCTCTTTGCCGCCCCCGCCTGCGTGACTGAATGAGGAAATACTCCAGCGCAATGAGCAGGAATATTGCTGGTTATCTCCTTGGTGAACATTTGTCAATTCCAAATGAATCATCGCTTTGGAATATCAAGAAATGCCATTTACTTATTAGACCCAACAGAATTCTACTCAGTGAACGAATTATTTGACAAAATGTGCCAATTAAGTAGAAAGATGTTTTCCAGAGTCTGGGTATACCCGGTTTTTTTTTTTAAGTTATGATTGAAAAAATGAATTTGCCTCCTTGTTTTTAAATGCTGCATAGTAAACAGAGTTTTATTTTCAGCCTGATCAGTGTGACCAGACATAAATGGTGTTGTTTTTCTGAATAATGACCAAATTCACATAGTCCAGTGTAAGTGTATTTTGGTGTGTGTCTACACATGTATGTGTATATGTTAAACTATAAATATCAATTACATATACACAAAACATTGTTAAATACTTTGTGCTATAAATATTTAAAATTTTCTCTCTGTATAATTTGATTACTGTACAACCCCTAAAAATTAAGTGATTAATGAAAAGATGCTCAACATCACTAATTATTAGAGAAATACAAATCAAAACTACAAATGAGGTGTCACCTCACACTAGCAGAATAACCATCATCAAAAAGTCCACAAATAATAAACGCTGGAGAGGGTAGAGAAAGGGAACCCTCCTACACTGTTGGTGAAAATGTAACTTGGTACAACCATTATGGAGAACAGTATGGATATTTCTTTAAAAAATAGAGCTACCATCAATCCAGCAATCCCAATCCTGGGCATATATCTGGCAAAAACTGTGATTCATAAAGATATATGAGCCCCAAATTTCATAGCAACACTGTTTACAGTAGGCAAGACATGGAAGCAAATGTCCATTAACTGAGGAGTAGATAAAGAAGATATGGTAATATACAATGGAATATTATGCAGCTATGAAAAAGAATAAAATCATGCCATTCGCAGCAACATGGATGGACCTAGAGATTATCATACTAAGTGACGTAAGTCAGACAAAGACAAATACCATATGATATCACATGTGCAGTATATAAAACAAATGATACCAATGAACTTATTTGAAGTGAAGTGAAAGTTGCTCAGTCATGTCCAACTCTTTGCAACCCACCCCCCCTCCTCACTATACAGTCCGTGGAATTCTCCAGGCCAGAATACTGGAATGGGTAGCCTTTCCCTTCTCCAGAGGATCTTCCCAACCCAGGGATCAAACTCAGGTCTCTCACATTGCAGGCAGATTCTTTACCAGCTGAGCCACAAGGGAAGCCTGAGGATATAGAGTGGGTAGCCTATTCCTTCTCCAGCGTATCTTCCTGACCCAGGAATCAAACTGGAGTCCCCTGCATTGCAGGTGGATTCTTTACCAACTGAGCTATCAGAGAAGCCCAATGAACTTATCTACAAAACCAAAATAGAGTCATAGAGGTAGAAAACAAACTTATGGTTACCAGGATGGGAAAGTGAGGGAGAGATAAATTGAGAGATTTAGACTGACATATACATGCCACTATATATAAAATAGATAACAATAAGGATTACTATATAGCATAGGAAACTCTACTCAATACTCTATAATGACTTATATGGGAAAATGATTTTTAAAAAGAGTAGATATATGTATTTTATAACTGATACACTTTGCTATAAGCAGAAACCAATACAGCATTTTAAATCAACTATACTCTGACTATAGCTATGAAGGGTTGCTGTCTTCCCTCATAGCCTCCTGCAATGCAGGAGACCCTGGTTCAATTCTTGGGTTGGGAAGATCCACTGGAGAAGGGACAGGCTACCCACTCCAGTATCCTTGGGCTTCCATGGGGTTGCAAAGAGTTGGACACAACTTTCACTCACATACTCTGATAAAATTTTTTTGAAAAAGTTATTAAGGATCATTCAGTGACAAGGAGAGATAGCAAAATAAAGAGGTGGAAAGGGTTATAAAATATAAGAGTATGATTCCAGCCTTGTAAAATTACACACATGCACACACACACCCGGGAAAAATACATAAGCAAACATTAGGATACATAACAATGTGTGACCAGTGGTTGTATCGCAGTATTTGGATTACAGGTGATTTTATTTTCTTTAGGTGGTTTTTTTAATTTTATTCATTAGATATGTCTTTTTTATATAATTAGACAAATCCTACAACAAATGTTACTTTTAGGAACTGAAATAGAAACCCCCGTCTTTTCTATGGCTGCAGGTCAGTGAGCCACTTTGCCTCCCTGGTTTTGTGGCTGAGACCTCATGGTTTCGTTGACTGGCCTGGCAGGGGCGGAGGGGCAATGCCTCCAGCAAAGTAGCAGAGTTCCTTCAGGCTGCCTTGTCCAACAAAGGTCTGACCACCCTTGGGCATCATACCTAAAGATAAAAAAGTGTAAAGTGATGTTTGAAGCCACAGAAGCCTCTCAAAGGCCCCCATGTTTGGCTGATACTCTGTTGTCACCGCGTTGAAATTCTTACTAATTTTGGAACAGAACCCTGAACTTTGACTTTTCCTGGGGCCCAGAAAATGATGTAGTTGGTCCTGCCTGAAACTCTGACTTCTCAAGAGCAGAATCTGAGTTTATAAAAGAAAAACAAAAAGAGCAAAACAACAGCTTAATTTTGCACCACTTCACATGTCTGGGTTGTAAGAACACCCCCTAGGTTGAGTGTCCTTGGAGCACTGTATTTCCTCCATAGCATTTCACAGTATTTTTGTTTATTAAAAACAGATAGTAAACAACCTGCCCAACACTGGAGGCTGATGGTGGCTGACATTCAGCCTACGGACCAATTTCTTCTCCTCCTCTAGTTATGTGGTTCCTCTAGAGTGTGGCTGTGGGGGCATGTGGGGACACATGTGTTGTCAGACTGTTCCACTCTCCATTTTTCTGGACCCCATGCCCTTCAGATTTGTATCCCATCACATTTTTTTTAAGTGATTTTACTCAGCTCCAAACAGCATCACCAATAAAATCCCCTTGCTTTATTAGCTTCGTGTGCTCTCTAAAAGAAAAAAAAAAAAGAAACTGAAATGCTTGCCCTGCATTCTGAATTACTTTTAAGGAGACTAAACATTTAAAATGCAAGACATACAACAGGCTTATTCTTGACTTCATCTTTTGCAAGAAAGAGAAAACCATTCTCATATTTTGGGGCTTGCAAAAGATTGAGAATGCATTTCCAGTATTTTTATTGACTCTAGTAACAGCCTGCAGCGTGCAGCCTATGGCATTCGTCGCCCTCTGCTGCTGGGGTCATGGGGTCTGCAGCCTCCGCCCCCACCCCTCCCACCCTCCTCCCACTCAGCTCCCACCCCGCATTCTTCAAGGAGCGCGGGCGGGTCACATCCGCGTGGGCTCTCCAGCTCCGGAGCGCTGGCCTTACCACAGCATGCCCTGATTAGTCTTGCTCCCGCTCGACCCTGTCTCAGCGATGGCTTCTCTTATTACAAAGTATCATCCTGCTTCAGCTGTTGAAACCTGGTCATTTCGCACCTGCTTCGATGAATTCAGAGTGACTTGTGTTTTTGATGAGCTGCTCACTTCATAAATTCACCCCTCTCCAGTTATCAGCACTCGCTCACCACTCAGTCCCGCTCAGCCTTCTTGGGCAGCACCGGGAGGAGGCCACATTTAAGCCTCTGTTCACATTAAGATTCCCAAGTAATGATTTTAAGTAAGCCTGAAACCTTGAAGCAGCATAATTGACGGAGGATCAAAATTGGATCCACAGCCTGACCTGAGGGGCAACGGCCTTACTGTCAGGCTCCAAGCCCTAGACAGCCGGCTGGAGCAAAGAAAATGCAGACGTGAACTGTTTTCTAAAATTAAAGTAGAAATCTAGCTCAACTTCTCACCCCACCCCCACCCCACACCCCATCCTCCCACCCCCATTTGAGGGGAATTTTTTGTTTTTGTTTTCCTATCATGAAATCACTCCCTGTGTTCTTTTTTCCCCTCAAAGATTTTTCAACACCACAAATTACTGGAAATACGAAAAATGCCAGGAGCTCTGGGGTACTTCTGGTATTTTAGGGTCAGCTCAGACCAGGAAATAGTTCAAGTTTGGTAGAGGAACCTGATCTTGGGAGGTTTCCAGCTGAGAGAGTTTTGGCATCCCAGCCCCAGCTAGTCTTACTGAGGACAAAGCTATCTTCCTCCCTTTATCTCTTGGCTGAAAAAGAATTTTCGCTCAGGTAAGATCGGGCATCACCTCATTTCTAGATTCTCTAGAGCAGCGCTGTAAATCTGTGGAATCTGATTATGGGTGTGTGTACTCATGGGTGGGTGTCTGAGTGAGGGTGTGTATATGTGCATGCACACACTTAACAGAAATTGAGTGTGAGAATCTTCCAAGCAATAAACTCAGTAGGTTTATACTTATGACCCTGTGCTCAGTCATGTCCGACTCTTTGTGACCCCATAGACTGTAACCCACCAGGCTCCTCTGACCGTGGGATTCTCCAAGCAAGAATACTGGAGCGGGTTGCCATTTCCTTCTCCAGGGGATCTTCCCAGGGACTGAACCTGGGTCTCCTGCATTGCAGGCAGTCTCCTGCATTTCAGGTGGATTCTTTACCAACTGAGCCATCAGGGAAGCCCACTTCTGACCCTGGTGGGGAATTCAAATGGTGATCAGCCACTCTGGGCTTCTACTGACTGACAAGCCCAGTACTTAGGAGTCTGAGAATTCCTTTCTTGCTCCTCGTGTCTCCTTGGAATATGCCAGGTGCAGGAAAAACTCAGTCCTGATGTCTCTCCTCCCCAGAAAGCTCTTAGCAGGGACCAGCTTCACAAACCATGGGGAACATTAGTGCCCAGCCCATCTGTGCTTTTCCCCAGCTCTGTGCCCTCACCTGCCAGTGGATCAAGGAACCCACTCCTTGGTAATGCCCACAGTTGTCACCTGGGATCAGCCTCATTGATTTCAATCCAGACTTCCTCTGCCTTCTGACCCTGCCCACTTAGCAGCTCACATCAGCCCTTTGTGGAGTTGACCTCCGAGCTTCATGGTGGTCCCCAGGTGGGATTTTAGCTCATATTCACCTCACAGGGTCCTCCTGCCTTGGGCCAGCCCTTTGGATTCAGAACCCACCCTTGGCTGCAGCTGCTGGGATGGGATTTTGGCCACTTGTGTGGGATTCGGAGAGAGAAGTTATGTTTCTTCTCCAATGTGAGGAATGGCCGTTCTCTTCTCATTGCTGCTGCCACCCTGGCAGCTATAGGCTCTGGGACCTTCTGCTGCTAAGAGCTGCCTAGCTGCCTTCCGCCCCTGAACACAGCCCTAGAAAGTCCACTTTGCCAGGAGCAGCTCCCTAGTCATCACCGTGCCCACAGTCAGTGGGGAGGTGCACTCTGGAGCAGTGGTCGTGGCTCACTGGCTGCGACTCTTCTGCCCCCTGCAGCTGCTGCCAGTCTCCAGATCCCCTCTCTTTCGGGGACTGGGAGGTAAATCCCAGAGACATGCCCACATGCTGCTCCTCCAGAGGTGTCTGTGCTGCTCCACACATACTTCAGGTTGCATAGGAGAAGTTGTCAGATGTTAGGTTGGCCACCTGATGTGAAGAACTGACTCATTTGAAAAGACCCTGATGCTGGGAAAGACTAAAGGCAGGAGAAGGGGACGACAGAGGATGAGATGGCTGGATGGCATCACCGACTCAATGGACATGAGTTTAAGTGAACTCTGGGAGTTGGTGATGGACAGGGAGGTCTGATGTGCTGCAGTCCATGGGGGTTGCAGAGAGCTGGACACAACTGAGTGACTGAACTGAGGGTACAACAGACTCACCTGTAGAGCCCAGTTGGGAGAACTACTCTGTTAGTTCTTTCCTGCATCTCAAGTCTTCTCTTGGCCACTCAACCCAGGTCCTGGGTCTCACATGGTGGATCTTCCACTTCTACTTACCAAGAGAACCACAATCCAAGTCTTCTTGAAGGGTCTGAGCTCAAGGTGAAGGACACAATAGTCCCAAACCTTAAATTCAGGATGGTGTGTACACCCTGTGTGTGTGTGTTAGTTACTCAACTGTGTCCAACTCTTTGTGACCCCATGGACTGTAGCCCACCAGGCTTCTCTGTCCATGGGATTTTACAGCCAAGAATACTGGAGTGAGTTGCCATTTCCTTCTCAATGGGATCTTCCCAAACCAGGGATGGAACTTGCATCTCCCACATTGTAGGCAGATTCTTTATGGTCTTAGCCACCAGGAAAGCCTGTGTACACCCTGACCCGCCTCAAATCAGCGAAGGGTCTCGCCTCTAAGATTCTCCTTTGTAAGAGAACTGCTGCCTGTGCCCTTGGTTGCTAGGCTATATTTTCCCATTCAGCCCTACTACTACCTTAGATGGTGTGTGTGCACATCTAAGGTAGTAGAACTCTGTTGCTCGGTTGTGTCAGACTCTTTGTGACCCCATGGACTGTAGCCCGCCAGGTTGCTCTGTCCATGGAATTCTCCAGACAAGAATAATAGAGCCATTTCTTCCTCCAGGGGCTCCTCCCCACCTAGGGATTGAACCCATGTCTCCTCTATTGGCAAGTGGATTCTTTACCACTAAGCCAGCTGGGGTATGTGTGTATAAAAACAACTTCTGTGGCTTGTGGCCCTGAGCTCTTCTACTCTTTTCTCCAGAACCAAATTCAGACACATCCTTCAGGTTTGATAGCAGAGATTCTCAAATGATACGGTGCACCAGACTCCCCTCTTCTCTTGTTAGAAGTGCATGTTCCTGTATTCCACTTCTAGAGATTCCGGTGTGATATCCTGGGAGTGGAGTGGGGCATATGATAAGCAGCAAAGCCACCTCTTCTTCCAGGTGATTCTGATGCAGGTGGCTCACAGACATCACAGACATTTTGAGAAATGATGCTTTACAGTATTAGATTACATCCTTGATTTAAAAATATAAATGCCAGGCAGTACCAGTATTACAAATCAAAATACTTAGTAGTGATTATAGTATGAGTTTGTGAGTTAACTGCAGTTTTGGAGAAGTCTGAACCTCTTTTTTGGCTGAATAATCTCCTCTTCTTTGCACTTGGATCTTGGAACTATGGAGCCCCAGAGATAAGGAGACCAAAAGCTATTAAATGATTAAAATCTAACTATATCAATGAAGTTAAAAGATGTCATCACATCATACAAAAGTAAGAAACTTTTCTACAGTTATCTTTGGGGTGGTCTGATTGGAGTGTACAAAATAGGTACTTTGGGAGTCGTCAAAGAAATACCATCAAAGAAGTGGACAGTCATCTTCTAGAGCACCAGGACTACGATGAAGAGCCAGCTAGGAGAGACATGCCATTTGTATTAAGACAACATATACAACACAGGCAACGACCAGTGTGGGCAAGGATGTGGAGAAACCAGAACCCTCACACACCACTGGTGGGGATATAAACTGGTAAAGGAAAATGGTAGCAGGTCCTCAATGTTAATCACAGAGTTATTATATAACAAAGTAACTTGACTCCTGGGTGTCTCCACAAATAAATGAAAAAATATGTTTACACAAGGCTTTGTATGTGATTGTTCAGAGTAGTAGTATTTATATAGCCCCCAAATTGAAGCAACCCAACTATTCATGAAGTGATAAATGGATGAACAAAATATGATACAGTGTGGAATATTATTCAGTAGTGAAAAAGGAATGAAGTACTGATACATGCTGCAGTACGGAAGATCCTTAAAAGAATTATGCTACTTAAGCAGGTCACAGAAGACCATATATTGAATAGGCAGCTCTACAAAGACAGAGATCCAGAGAATAGATTGCAGTTGCTTAGGGCTGGGGTGGGAAGGACTGGAGAGTGATTGTTAATAGGCTTGAGATTTCTTTTGCGGATGATGAAAATCTTCTAACATTAGGTTATGTTGAAGGTTGTGCTGATTGTTGCACAATTCTGGACATTCTAAAAACCACTGTACCTGTTAAATGGGTGGATTTTACCATGTGTAAATTATATCTCATTAAAGTTACTTTAAAAAAACACTCTGGAAAGAGGAAATGAATAGTTATTTCAATTGTAAGCCCATAATAAAAAAATATCACATGAGCAGACCTTCTAAACTGGATATCATGACTGAGATAGAACTGTGTCACTTGGTCCAGAATTTTCATTTATTGATGGTTAAAGCAAGCAATGCCGAGTTCACAGCTGGTCTAGGAGAGTAAGTTATCCGGTGACAGGCTTCCTGAACTGAGAGGCTCAATGTCCCTGAGTGATGGGCCCTGGGCCCCAGAGGGTAAGAACCACTGCAGTTCAAGCACACACACTCGAGAGCTGAATTTCAGCAGTCCTGTGCAGAGCTTAGAGTGTTCTGCCTTTGATCCGTTAGTTAAATCTGGCCCAGGCAGCAAGCCATGATCCAAAGAAGATCTTTGTAAAAGTTACATTACTTGTATAAAAACCTTTTCATTTTGAAAAATTGCTCCAAGTCCACCTGCACTTGTAACTTTAGTTGGGCCATTTGGCCGGAAGATGGATGGAATTTTTCAACATGACCATTTTAAAGCTTGAAAGATAAACTTATTTTTGGTTCTACCTCAAATATTCCACTTGTTGCTAAGATTCTGCCAATAAAAGTTGAGTTTCACCCTGAGAATTATTTACACTATCTTCTATACTTCACTCTGGGTGTTGTCATAACTTTAGAAATGGAACCTCTAATTCAGCAACTTTGAGTTGTAACATCCTATATTTGTTCAATCTCATTAAATCTCCCTATTCCTCTTTGAAGAACCTGGATATGAGTCTGAATTCTAAGCATTAACCCTGTCACAAAACTGTGTTTAGAAAATAATAAATAAAAATTAAATAGGGCTGGATGGGACTTGAGGGAAGCCTTGCTTGGTTCAACCCATTCATTCTGTAGATCAGACAGATCTCCTTTAGAAGGTTATAACCAATTCACAAAACTAGTTATTTCAAGCCTTGTTTAGTTCATCTTTAAAATGGGATGGATAATGTTGACCCATCATTGTTATTGCTTCACTCATGGAATTGTTGTAAGGATAAAGTAAGATCATTTACATAGATGTGTTTTGAATAAACTTTAAAAGAGCTAAATAAATGGTGTTTTTCATAAACACATGCATGCTCAAATTCATTTTACTCTGGGATGGTTCTTGTCTCTTGAGAAAGTCTGAGACCCTGGGAGTGGGGAGGTGGTGGTGCTCACATCACCAGAGTAGGTACCCATTGCTCTTGTCTGATAAACATTGGCTGATGAGGACAGGGGAGTTAAGTCAGTTTCTCATGTCTAGGGGGGAGGCTGCATTTAACAGGCTGTTTCCATGTACATTTTAAATATTCATCAACTCTGTAATTTTTCACCAAGATCAGTTTATAAGAGCTGGAGCAATGAAGGCAAAATTTTAACATGATTTCTGAAGTAGGAAGAAGAAGGCATAAAGTGAATCTAGCTGCCATGTTCCCAGGGTGAGTTAGCCTGACCCAACTACAAAAAAGGGTTTGCCTTGTGGCAAAGAGTTGGTGCCAGAAAATGAAATTGGAAAACTTGAAATAAATGTAAAGTGATTTGGATACAGGAAGATGGGACAATTTAGACTTCTTGGCTTTAATTTGAATTGATGGAATGTCTCTGAAGGTTGTATTATGCTATAGTAGCAGGTACAGATTTCCAAGCCAGTGTAATCATGAGAACTGAGCTAAGTGGGGTGATGTGTCTTAGGAGAGCAATCAGGTTGAAGAACTCCAGAAATACACAAGGAAACTCCCAGGTGCAAGATACTTGAAGTGCATAAAAACTTGAATGAAGCTAAAACTGCATAGGAATGCACAACTCTTTATATCTCCTTAGAAAAAGCCTGATGCTCTGTCATGCTCAGTGAAGCTACTTTGCCTTAGAGGACCAAAGAAAACTGAATTGTAACTTTTTTCTAGGTAAGAAATGCATTTGTTCTGGTAGATTTTCTGCAAAGTTGAGTGAAGTTGAGAATTAGACTGTTACCTTTATACTAAAGCCGACAACTGAAAATGTTTCCCTTTGAGTTCAAGTGAAGAAAAAGTTTGGAAGCACCTGACTGGTCCTTACTCCCCATCTCTGACAACCCCTCCTGCCACCATCCATCAGGGATCCAATGGCATGTCTTTATTGTGTGACCTCTCCTTCATTATTAAAGCTGATTAGACCAATGTGGGACACCCAACCCAGGGTGAACCAATCAAATCTTCTTTTTGCAGAATCTAGAATTAGGATTCTAAAGTGCTGGACAGATTCAGCTGAACTTTTGAGCCAGACTTCTGCCCGGGTCTCAGGCAGAAGCAGAGAAAGCTGGTCTGCAGAAAGGGAAAAACCAGATCGATGCAGACAAAAGCAGAAACGAGATCACGTGGCCCCAGAGAGATGGAGAAACTGACTTTGTTTCTGACAGCTTTACAGTTTCTGGTCTAATTCCTTGTAAGGCTCAACAACACTTCCTGTCCTAAGGTACATAAATTTGCTTAAGCTAGTTTCAACAGGTTTATGTTATTTTCTTTTCTTCCTATTATTTTCAGTCTAATAAGCCTTCACCAAGATCTTGGAAGTTTGTAGATGAGAAAGACTGGATGGTTCTCTTTTACTGTAAAACAGCCTTCTTGATCCCTAAAATAATTTTTCTTGCATGTTTTGGTTTAGAAAATCTTAAACTATAGCATATTTTTAAAATGTCATATGAATATCCTTCACATTATTACATACAAATGCCACTTAAGCCAGGGAAGATGTGATACTTAAATTTCAGCCTAGTAGGGGCTCACTAAATATTTATTGAATGAATGAATCTTTGACAGATATTTACTAAGCCCTATCCCAATACTGAGCTAAATCACATGCTAATCCTATATTTCCAAAATTAATGATTAATGTTCTTGGAAAATTGTTGTGCTTTCATCAAAACATAAATGAAACATTTTTATGGATTTTCTAGAACACATGGCCTACATATGTCATGCATTTATATTTGCATTATTTCCATAGAAGAGATTTATTGTCTCATAATAGCAATTAGGAGAGGAAAAATAGTGTTGGGCCTTTGAAGACATAGTTTATAGAAAGAACCAGCAGTTGAATTTTCTGTATGGGAAAAATTTAATTCAGAATTTATTCATTTCTAGTACTGATATATGCTGTAGACACCTAAACGCAAGGTTAAAAGTACTTACCCTCAGTGTAGAGTTAGACCTGGAATCAAATCCCATTAGGTATCTGGGGAGATATTTAATTTAATGCTTCTCTAAATTGTATGACATTGTTTTCAAAAGTACCTTGAAATTGTTTGTGAACAGTATCTCTGCTGCCCAGGAGGAAGAAAAACATTGATTTCTACTCGTTATTTTTTCATTAATGAGAGACCCCCACATGAGGTTGATTTATAAGGGTCCTTAGGGACACAGGTGGGTTCATTAACCTCAGTTGACCTTCAAAGTGATAGAATCCAGTCATTTGATAGAATAAATGGTGGTCTCTGCTTATTCCCACTTTAGTGACACAGACTTTTGGCCTAGAAACTTTCTAAAAATTTGTTTGGCAAGAGACATTTCCTGAAATTTTCAACTACAGTTGCCCTTTTTTCAGCCACCAATTAAAAATGAAGTAATTCCTACTCTGTGATTTTATAAGGATAGGTGTTGGGTGTTTTCTAATGCTGTAGGCCCTTTGAAGGTTTTCTCATGCCTGAATTTATATAAAAAATATGTGATTTTTATTAGCAATATATTTCTGTTATATAGAATTGAATTTAAACAATAACCTAAGTAGTGAGAGTAATAAGTTATTTTAAAGATGTGAAGGAAAATCAAAAATTTTTTTGTTTTTCTCTAAAATACAGAATTATATTTTCATGTGGTTCAACATATTTCTAGAGAAATAGGTCTGTATTTATCATTAGTCAAGGCAGGAAAGCTGTTTATGGGAAAGCAGAGATGTTTATTTTGTGCTCTCTGTAACAGGAAATGTTTTCAGCTACAACTAACACCCCCCACACCCCCCAAACAGTGGTTTATGCAAACTAGGAGTTTCATTTTTCTCACATTTCCAAAAGTCCAGAAGTAAGTGGTTAATGGCTTTGGCTCAATGCTTTAAAGATACCAAGATGAGATATCTGGAAAGATCTGGGGGTATAAAGATGTAAATGCTGCAGGTGTCTCCTCCTTAAGGCTCACCTGTCAGACTTCTGCTCTCACCCCCTGTGCTAGAACTCTGCAATAGGTGCTGGGAAGTGTGGATTTTTAGTTGGGAGCATTATACCTCCCAACAAAATAAAGGTTTGTGAGGAAAAGGGGCAGTGACCAGCAGGTCTGCTCCAGTATCACGCCAAAGTCAAGGTAAACAGGAAGTGTCCTAAATATCCCTGGAAATTGACAACTCATCATGGATGAACAGTCCTGTGTGTATTTAGAACTTGCTGGAATCGAATTCTACTGTCAACCAATTCACTTTTAAGGAAAGAGTCAACAATTCTAGACACAAATTAAAAGCAGTTGTTTTCAAGTTAGTCTTTCTGGGGACGATAGGGAAGAGCACAGTTGGCAGCCACTCTCCAAACTTCACTGTGTCCGTGGTCCGCACCTGATTCCTAGAGAGCAACCTTGGAATCATTACTACTTGGAGAGACTTCCCTCTGCCACTGTGCTCCTCATCCCCCCACAGACATATGTACATGGGTTCAAACCTTTCTACAAATGAACTTCCACACCCCTCCCCACCCCCATGTGTGCCAGACTCTGTCCTTGAGCCCCTTGGTGTTTCAAGTTTTGATTCTTCTCAAAAGTTCAGGATATACATCACTTTGTGGTTAGACTGAAGCAGGAATTTAAATCCTGCCTACTCAGGGGTGGATTAGTTTCCAATGTTTCTCAAAATTTGGTTCAGTGACCACCTGAATCAAAGCACTTAGGGTGTTGATTAAACTCTCTGCAGGGAGAGTTGAGGCAGTCTGCTAGGATAGTGTGAGCCCCAGAAGGACAGGATTCTCTGTTTTCCCTCCACTGCTGTATCCCCACTATCTAGCACAGTGCCTGTCGTGAGGTTGGCACTCAACACATATCTGTTGGAGACAGGTAAACACTCATAATGTTTCCTATGTACTGGGCACTGTTTTAAGGACTTATTATGTCCTTATAAAGGATACATTTAATCCATGTAAAAACCCTATGAGATAGGAACTGTTCTTATCTGCATGGAACAGATAAGGAAACTGAAGCACAAAAAAATGAAATGACTTGCCCAAGGTCTCTGTTTGTAGGTGGTGGAGCTGAGGTTTGAACTCAAGCTATCTGAATAGAATTAATGATTGACAAGGAACCTAAAAATACCGGGTTGGATGGTTTAAAAAAAAGAAATTACAAAAAAATCTAGAGATTTGTGACAGTCTCTGAATGCATCCTGGAGAAGGAAATGGCAACCCACTCCAGTATTCTGCCTGGAGAATCCTATAGACAGAGGAGCCTGGTGGGGTACAGGCCATGGGGTCACAAAGAGTCAGACACGACTGAGTGACTGACATTTTCACTTTCAAAGAAAAGAAGAGTGAGGAGACTTGCCTCTTTTGGTTGTCTTTAGTGTGATTATACAAGAATATATATATATATGCACAAGAATGAGGCTTTCCAGGTGGCACTACTAGTGAAGAACCTGCCTGCCAATGCAGGAGACATATAAGATGCAGGTTCAATCCCTGGATCAGGAAGATCCCCTGGAAGAGGGCATGGCAACCCACTCCAGTGTTCTTGCCTGGAGAATTCCATGGACAATAGTGGTGGGCTATAGTCCATTGGGTTGCAAAGAGTTGGACACGACAGAAGTGACTCAGCATGCATGCATGCAGAATGCATCTGTCAAGAGTGTCAGATAATTACGACACTGGAGATACAAAGATGAATAAATAGGAGGAGACTGACAGGTTAACAGGGAAACTATAGAGTCCTCTGATGTGTGCCATGAGAGAGGCTGGCTCAGCCTGTGCCAGGAGCTCTTATGAAGCCAAAGTAAGACTGGGAGAAGTAGCCAGGTGGGGTAATGGCGAGAGTTGAGACTGGAAGTTGATGAAGAGAGTTGTTTGCCTTGATGAGGGTACTCAAAGAGTGCCAGAGAGTGATCCAGGCCAAGATAGGCTGTTCAGGGAACTGGGAAGAGAATTAGTACACAGACGACTTCAGGAGCCTGCATTCATTCAATATCCAGTCATACTTATGAACACTAAGAAGGCAAGTCGTTACTGAGCATCTATCTATTATATGTGAGGGACAGTGCTCTGCTCACATGAGTATTATCTCAACTCATCCTAGCTACAGTGCTATGAGGTTGTTAGCATTCCTCTTCTACAAAGCTGAGAAAAAAATAGCAGAACAATTGACTTAGCCATTCACAGGAAGAAACTAAATAGTCCATAATATAGTGTCCAATCTTCAAAATAACAGAAAGAAAATGTCCAGAAAAAGTTATACCACTAGCGCCACCTGGGAAGCCCAAAGAAATTTAAATGGAATGCCAAATCTGATGAGGTCATCCTTTCAACAGGGTTCATTGTCTTTCCTGCTTAATGTACACATTTTCAGTGCCATTCTACTGAATGTCAATTTCACAAGTGTTTCACGTTTCAGATACTTCTGAGCCCTTCTCCAAAGCTGAGTATTTCTTTTATGAATGGGATGACTGTCCTTTCAATGCAATTTGTTTGTCATAGATAAAGTGGAAACTTTATTTTGTCAAATGGACGAACCAAAACTGTATGTATTTAAATGTAAAATTTACATGTGAGTCTGGGTTGTCTGTATATGCATGAGTGTATGTTTTCTTCAGCACTTACAGGGTAATGAATATTTCTGCTTGGAGGATACATATAAAGTGTTGCTGTTGTTCATTCACCCAGTCATGTCTGCCTCTTTGTGAACCCATGGACTGCAGCATGCCAGGCCTTTCTGTCCCTCACCATCTCCCAGAGTTTGCCCAAGTTCATGTTCGTTGCATTGGTGATGCCGTCCAGCCATCTCATCCTCTGATGCCCTCTTCTCCTTCTGCCCTCAATCTTTCCCAGCATCAGGGACTTTTCCAGTGAGTCATCTGTTCACATCAGATGACCAAAATACTGGAGCTTCAGCTTCAGCCTCAATCCTCCCAGTGAATATTCAGGGTTTATCTCCCTTAAGATCGACTGGTTTGATCTCCTTGCTGTCCAAGGGACTTTGAGGAGTCTTCTCTGGCACCACAGATGAAAGGTATCAATTCTTTACCATTGTGCCTTGCTACTGTCCAGCTCTTAGAACCATATGTGACTACTGGGAAGACCATAGTCCTGACTATCCGGACCTTTGTTAACAGAGTAATGTCTCTGCTTTTCAACACACTGTCTAGGCTTGTCATTGCTTTCCTGCCAAGAAGTTCTCACGGCAAGTATACTGGGGTGGTTTGCCATTCCCTCCTCCAGTGGATCACATTTTGTCAGAACTCTCTGCTATGACCCATCTGTCTTGGGTGGCCCTGCATGCTATGGCTCACAGCTTCATTGAGTTACACAAGCCCCTTCACCACAAGAAAGCAGTGATCCTTGAAGGGGACATATAAAGGTATTCCTAGTCAACCTATGACATTAAACTTTTATTTCTCTCTGATCTTAAGTTTAACATTTTTTTTAAAAAATAGACATACTTTATTGTTTATGAAATCCTTGAAATTCATTATATGCTCAACACTAGCAAGAAATCATCATATCCCCAAGTAGAGTGATCTTTAAAAGTCTCCAACAAAATATAAATTAATGTAAACTACATAAATAATTATGAGAAACAAGTTTTAAGCAAACAATTTACCACATTACTAAATTGATGAAAGTGAAAGTGACTCGTTCGTTGTGTCTGACTCTGACTCCATACAGTCCATGGAATTCTCCAGGCCAGAACCCTGGAGTGGGTAACCTTTCCCTTCTCCAGGGGATCTTCCCAACCCAGAGATCGAACCGAGGTCTCCCGCATTGCAGGTGGATTCTGTACTGACTGAGCCACAAGGGAAGCCCGAGAACGCTGGAGTGGGTAGCCTATCCCTTCTCCATTGGTTTTTTCCAATGCAGGAATCGAACCCAGGTCTCCTGCATCGCAGGCGGATTCTTTACCAACCGAGCTATCAGGGAAGCCCAAAGATGAAAATGAAAAGGGAAAGTGAAAGAAATTGATGAATGCTTTACATAAATTAATTTCCAGAGAATTGATCTAGAGTACTTTCTTCATTTATCAGAATTAGGTAGGATAGTTTGTAACACAAACAATAGTGACTTGAAATACAGGTTTATTTTTCTCCTTTGTAAAAGAAGAAGGAGGTCTTATTAACAGGCTGTGATGAATGCCTGAAGATCAATAGTGTTCAGGCCCCCACTTTCTTGCTTCTTGACCTTCCTTAGGGCTTGCCTTAGATCTTCGGGGTCACCTCATGGTCCAGGACGGCTGCTATAGCTCTGGCTATCGCTTCTAGGTTTTAGACAGGGAAAAGGAAAAGGGCAGAAGGGTATATATCAGCTGCCTGCGCCTCCTTTCAAGGAGTTTCCTTTGAAGTCCCACCTGACAGATGCCACTCATTAATACATCTCAGAGACCACTCCTAACAGCAAGGGAGAGTGGCTAAGAGGCATAGTCTTTGATCTGGGCACACTATTTTCCAGAATAAGATTAAATTTAGTTTGGTTATAAGGAAAAGGATAATGGGTAGACAGCTTTGGCCATATTGTTGTACCAACATCCTGAATTGTTTCTGTACATCAGAGCCCACATTTTAAGAAGGAAACTTAATGTCATCCTTCAGAAACTTAGAAAAAGCATGAGTTCTCAGGCCACCAGCCTAAAACAGGGACATTGAGAACCCAGTGGACAGCTATCAGTCTAAAACCACAGAGACCTTTCTAATTGTGTGAATAGTGAGAAGCTGGCTGAGAGATCTCTTTGGCCTTCATGCTAATACCTCCTGAGAGTCACCAGACATACCCGAATCTCAAGTGATAGTGACAAAGGGTGGCAGAAGAGAGGTCTGAAGAAAGTAGAATACTATTATCCCCAAAACTTCCAGGGGTGACCACGAGAATATGTATTTTTTTCTCACATAACCTTGCTGAGATTTAGCTCCAGTATGGAATTATTTGTGATGCAATGGTAAGTGGTTTTATCAAGTTATAGCATAAACTGTTAGATCATTGAGCTCTTTGTTGAGTTGACATTGGTTTGGGATGAGGAGATGGATCTTCTCACATAAAGCCTCTCTTCTTCAGCATGAGAAGAGTTATGTGAGTAGAAAGTACTCAGTCAAAGGATGAACTTCTAGCCTGATTGAGTTGTTCTTCCAAAACATGACACTACTGCCCCATCCTGGCTGAGGCAAATGATTTGTGCTATGTCTCCGGTAGCGTGTACAATTTCCACTCTGATGCTCGTATTCACACTTAATAATTTAAGATCTACCATTGCTGTGAGCCTCCTGAAGATAGGTCGACTGAACTTGCGGTGACATCACTGCCAGGGACAGTCCTCTGCTGTTGATGGCATTGTAGTGTCTTTACAGAGAGAGGACATCCAATACATCAAAGCAATTGATTACAGCAGCTCCCTCCTTCCCAGAGTCTTTGGATCGAACTTGCTTCACCAGTTCAACATCCTTCCTCTTCCTCTTTCTTTTTCCTTCCTCCCGGAGCCTTCTGCTATTCTGATCTTTGGTACCTAAATCACCATAGGTTCATGGTCCCCTAATCATACTCTAGACCAGGCCTGTGTTTCCCTTGACATATTGTGTTCTCTGAGTTGGAAAAGACTTTTATGGTTTGCCCAGAGCTATGCTGAAAGGATCTATAATTGAAAAAAAAAAAAGATACATTTTTGAAAAGATAACTGGAGAGAGAATGCTGCTGTGATGAGGGGGCTGTGGGTAAGACAGAAAACTCCATTGTGCCAGGAGCCCTAGGGTTGGAGTGGGGAGTCAGCAGCAGGGTAGAGAGCTGGGCATCACCTGAGTCAGGGAATTCTTCAGGGTGGGGTCCGAGGACTACCTTCCCCATGGCCTCTGTCGGCCATGGACCCGAATCCCCCAAACTAAAAGCCTCTAGATGTGTTACCTGCCTCCAGAAAGAAACTTCAGACATTGACACTGCTATTGAAAGTTTTATAAGTGTGGCAAGACTTGAGTTTGGGAGTGACTGTGGTGGAGATGATGGAGGGCCTTGAACGCTATCTGGCCACTTCCCATACAGATAGAGAATAGCACTGCATAACAGAGGCAAAATGTGAGCCACAGATGTGGTTGTAATTTTTCCAAGAGGCATATTTAAAAAGTAAACTGACACAGATGAAATTAATGCTAATAATAGTACATTTTATTTAACGCTATATATCCAAAATAGTATCAATTTAAAATATAATCAGTGTAAACTATTAATGAGATACTTTACAATTTTTCCTGCATAAAATCTGTAAAATCTATTGTTTATGTTTTCTACTGACAGCACCTTGCATTTCAGACCAGCTGCACTTCAAGGGCTTCGTGGCCACATTCGCTAGTGGCTGCTGTATTGATCAGCAGAGCTGTAGGAAGATCCAGCGATTCGATGTATCAAGCTACTTTCATCTATCTTCCCCATGTCCTCTCTCTGTGGTCACTCTGAAATCTTGCTTTTCTTCCTACTTGCCCTCCTTTCCCCTAACTTCTTTTCCAATACTGTCCACTCCTTCTCTTCCCTCCTTTTCTTTTTTATAGCAATGACCTGTATAAATCACTTATGGACTCATTAGAACTGAGAAGAGGGCCAGAATTAGGACAAGGAAGAAAGGAACAAAAGGAGCTTAATTTTGTGGTATAATATTAATAGAAGGAGCAGAGGACAAATGTATGCACTTCTAGCCCAAACCACAATAAACTCTAGGAAGAAATAATATTTCTAAGTGAATTTTGTATGGAAAAGAGTTCATTAAATGAATTTAATTTATAATGAAAAGAAATACTAATGCTCCCCAGTGATTTAGTTACTCCATGCGCATGTGTGTCAAATTTTCCAATGGGAACCATACTGGTTTTCTTTACCAAAACTGGATTTCTTTTAGTTGTGTTAAATCTATTTAATTGCTCACTCCCTTGAACTATAAACTAGCTACTATGAACTAGCAGCCAAGCTCATGCAGAAGGTGTAGGAAGCGTTCTCAGAGGCTACTCTTCTCTTTATCACTTGAAGACTCCCAACTCCTATCCATGTTTCTTAGAAAACAGGAGTGAGGAAAGAGTTTCTTACCTGCCATCTTCCTTCTTCTTCTTTGATGTACAAGGACAGCTGAGCAGAGCCTGAGAGGTCACGTAAAGAGGGGGCTCAAAACTGTGAGCTGTGGGTTTTGTGGGGCCTAAAAGCTATTCTTCAAAGTCTTGAATGTACAGGAAGCCCAGCTTAGGCTCCAAGAAACATTAGGTTTTCCTCTGGTTTATTTTCCCTCTGGTCCTACATTACTATACCTATTAAGTCCATCAAAGATCGTTTGGTTGATTCTGGACACTCTTCTTAATTATCCCGAATCTTCCCTCTCATTGGATGCATTATGGATATGAAGATCGTTGCCAAACTTTGGATTTGGGGCCCTATCGACCTATTGTCGCAAACTGTCAACTCGTTGAGTTAAAATAGGCCAAATCCATTGTTCAACTTCTTAAATAGAAACCAATTGGTGGTTGAATATTTTGACAGCTCATTCTTACGGGAGGTACAACTTTGGTGAGATTGCCTTTTCCCCAGCATGTGCTGGTTCAACATTAAAGTTCTTTCTTTAGTTTTAACCTCTTTGGCTATGCTGAGCCAAAGCTTTTGTTGTTTTCTGTCTAGCTTATCCACCACCCACTTCATTTGACCTTATAAACATGTTTAAATAGATTTCTCGGATAATGACCATTTTAGCTGGCAACTTCCCGTTTAGATATTACAGCAGGCACAGTGCAAATTAGAGGGCAGAGCAAAAAGCACTAAGAATCATGAGACCCTAGATAAATATAGTCGGACCGCTCGGCCTCGATCGGACAAGGCTGAGTTCTGAGCCCAGTTTCCTCACTGACTCAGTGAGTGACTCTGGGTAGGCAGAGTAAAACAATCATTGATTTCATCCACTGGCGACTCAGTCCTGTTGATCTCAACAATGCAGGGAGGGGGGACCGCGGGGCGGCGGGGGGAGTAAAGAAGGAGTTTACTGTTGCAAAGATACCTCATTTCCATCCTGGCTGTTTCACTGTTTCCTGGGTTTGCCTCTGAGTTCATGCTGAAAAAAATAAAGATGCCCTTTGTGCTCAACACACTAGGCTATCATCAGGGTGAGTGGCCTGACCAGCAATGAGAGGAATCTTTCTAAAGTTTTACAATGGGCAAACAGGGAGTGCTGGTCAACCTGATAATGAAAGGTAGCCTTGGAAAGGTGGCTTTTTCAATTTGGTGTTACCTTGATGGGATGTGCTTCGCTGCTTTGTGATCTGAGTAACCACCCAGGCCCACAAGTGATTCACACTTGAGAAGCCTGATGAGGTTCTGCTCAGCACCTCACACAGCATTTGGCACATGCTAGATGCTCAGTGAATGTCGAGAGAGTGAACAAATAGATAAAGAACGGAAGAATTAGGAGCAATTACATCGTAAATGGTCTAGTTCACGTTTCTGACAGCACCTTTCCTTGTAAACTTGATTTTCCAAGTGTCAGAATTTTCAAGTCTGAACTTCTTTAAGTCTTTATATTTCTGATTTTTAGAGTAAAGGTTTTTTAAAAATTGAATTATAATTGACATTAATTTCACGTGTACAATATAGTGACTTGGTATTTTTATACAGTAAGCATTTTCAGTTACTTGCTGGCCATTTGATGAGTGTTTGACATTCAGTTGTTTCCAGGAGATCATACTTTGTGACCTAGCTAGGAAATATTTTGACCAAGTTTTCACTAGGCCTTATTAAATAAACTTAACTTATCCCTCTTCTCATTCCCCAAAATGTATTTCCATTTCTTTGGAGCTGGAACAATGGAATTAGAAAGTATAACCTATAAAAATATACAACAATTTGAGCAACTAGATTGATGTTTTTGAAATGCAGAAAATTTACAAAACAAAAATTGCAAAAAATTTTAGCCAGTTCACATACATTCCTTTAGAGAAAGAAGAAGCAACTTCACATGGATGAATGATGTTATTATTTACCAGTTAATAAATACATCACTGTATATTATATAGTTCTTTTATATTTATTGACCCCAAATACCTTGATATCATCATAAATATTGCCTGAGGCAAATGGGAAAGGTGTAATGTGCTACATGAGCAGAAGGGTTAACTGAGCTTTGTTTTCAAGGATTTTACTTTTTTAAATTTTTATTCTTTTTTAATTGAAGTATACTTGATTTACAATGTTATGTCAGTTTCAAGTGTACAGCAGTCAATTATATACACACATATATATATTAATATACACACACACACACACGTATATTCTTTTTCAGATTCTTTTCCATTGTAAATTACTATAAGATGTTGACTACAGTTCCCTGTGCTGTACGTTAGGTCCTTGTTGATTATCTATTTTACATGTAGCAGTGATATCTGTTAATCCCAAACTTCTCATTTACCTCTCCTTACCCCCTTTCCCCTTTGGTAGCCATAAGTTTTCTATCTCTGTGAGTCTATGTTTTATAAATAAATTCATTTATATTGTATTGTAGATTGTACATCTAAGTGATATCATATGATATCTGTGTTTCCCTGTCTGACTTGCTTCACTTAGTATGATACTTTCTAGGACTATTCATGTTGCTTCAAATGGCATTATTTCATTCTTTTTATGGCTGAGCAATACTCTATTGGACATATACACCACATCTTTGTTATCTATTCATCTGTCAATGGACATTTAAGTTTCTTCCTCGTCTTGGCTTTTGTAAACAGTGCTGCTATGAATACTGTGGTGCAAGTCTGTTTTCAACTTTAGTTTTCATCTTTTCCATATATATGCCCCAAAGTGGGATTGCTGGATCATATGGTAACTCTATTTTTAGTTTGTAAAAGAACTTCTGTGCTGTTTTCCATACTGGCTGGACCAATTTACGTCTCCACCAACATTGTAGGAGGCTTCCCTTTTCTCCACATCCTCCTCAGAATTTTTATTTGTAGACTTTTTGATGGTGGCCATTCTAACCAGTGTGAGGTAAAACCTCATTGTAGTTTTGATTTGCATTTTTCTAATAATTAGTGATAATGAGCGTCTTTTCATATGCCTGTTGGCCATCTGCATGTCTTCCTTTGGAGAAATGTCTATTTAGGTCTTCTGCCCATTAAGGATCCTGTAGTTTACTGGGGAAATTAAAGGTGTATATAAAAGTGAATAACGTGGGGCACATTCTGTGTGTGCATGCATGCTAAGTCACTTCAGTCGTGTCTGATTCTCTGCGATCCTGTGGACTGTAGCCTGCCAGATTCCTCTGTCCATGGAATTCTCCAAGCAAGAATACTGGAGTAGGTTGCCATGTCCTCCTCCAGAGCATCTTCCTGACAGGGATTGAACCCACGTGTGTCTTACATCTCCTGCATTGGCAGGCAGGTTCTTTACCACTAATGCCACCTGGGAAGCCCCAGGCAGATTCAGAGTGCCCATTGAATGGTAGGGGTTCAGGCAATCGTGCTACTTCCTCACTGTATCGGGAAGACTTTCCAAAGGAGGATAAGTTTATGAATTTAGAGTATTGATGCAGCTAAAGCAAGCAAAGAAAACTGACTTTGGTGGACCAGGGATGCAGAGAAAAGGGCAAAATCAAGTACCAATAAATCTAATAGCTTTCCTGATTCCTTGAAATGTTGTGGTCAGATCAGTTTCCAAGTGCACACTGTAACTTATGCTGTACATGTACTAACTGTACAGAGTTTGGGTCCCACTGTGACACTCACGAAATCAGATTCTGATGGGTTCCTGAGGCAACACTGAAAGCTATTGAACAACCTTAGGCTAAAGGATCCAGCATCTCTTACCAGGAGTCTGGGAGACACTGACTTGCCTTACTCAGATCCTCTCTGATTCATTTTTCCATTTTGGTGCGCCCTTCATTCCCCTGGCTTCTGTGTGGTTTTGTTTCCATGTTTACACTTCCACTCTCAGAAGACTACCCCTTTGCCTTCCAACTTGAAAGACAGAAGCACCTGAAGGCTTATATATCTCCTCATGCCCTTACCCAATGACTGCCTGGCAAAGGAGAGTGAAAACCCAGATCCATTGCCTCAATTTGGGGTAAACTTGGAGGTGTAATTCACTCTCCAATGTTCTGCTGAAAGATCAGGCTCAAATATCCTCCGTGAAATTTTCCCTAAAATCATAGCCCTACTTGGAAGTAGGGAAGGCCTAGTTCCCTACCCACTACCCACCTTCCTCTACCCACTTATGAAATGAACTTTCATTTCAGAATCTGCATCTAGAATAATCTACCTAAAATAAGGAAACATGCTTTTCTTCCAATTTGGGTTAAAGGTCTATAAAAGAAAGACAAGAAGGAGGGGATGGTGATGAAGCTAAACCAGAAATTAACCTCTCATTACTTTCTAGGCACAAGAAGCCTCTACTGTGCATCCTTTCATTTCCATTTTTTCCTTCTCAGTCTCCATGTTAGAGCCCTTCAAGGCACAGTCAAATACCACCTTTGGTAATGGTAAACTCTAATAACTATTTTCTGAATAGAAATAAAGTCTTTCCCTCCATCCCCAACATCCCCAATACAATCTGTGTTCATAATGTACAATTTGAAAATTATGATGATCAAGAGCATAATCATAGTCACAGCCCTATATCATCACTCTGTACCCACACAGCCTCTTGCTCACCCCATCAATGTTTACCAGGAGGCAGCTGGCCAGAAAGGAAGTCCACTGTGGGGGCTGCACAATTCCAGGAGCCAATCCATCAAGAAGACATTTGTGACTTTGGGGCGTGGGGGCGAAGTGGAACAAAAGTAATATTTGTCTACTTGCGTCATGAGAGCAGCATGGGAGAAATCACTCCTGACCAAGCAGTACTGGTTGGTGGAGCCTAGCTTTTAAGACCATCAAGTTGCCCATTGGGAAGAATATCCAAGGGATGAATCCACCACCATGACTCCCTCCTTCCTGCTGTCTGAGTTTCAGAAGGAGTGCCAATCTGTGATAGACTGTACTCATGTGATGATTACTGTATTTTGAATCCACCAACACTAATGATGTTGTTTCCAAAGTTCAACTGTTTTATAATATCCCCAAATTAATATCAAGAGCATTTCTTGGAAGAGGAAGGGAACAACTGTGACATATGACCAAATCTGATGATTTGTCTGAAAGTAATCAGCTGATCAGTTTGTCTTGAAACTGATTTGCTGAATTTTTACCTCCTTTGTCCCCTTCTAATTCCTTGAGAAATGAAAATAAATCAGTGTCACATTGCAATTATTCCAAAGCAAGAAATAATCAATAGCACCTTATTTTTTTTTCAGTTTTTTTTATTTTATTTTTAAACTTTACATAATTGTATTAGTTTTGCCAAATATCAAAATGAATCCACCACAGGTATATATGTGTTCCCCATCCTGAACCTTCCTCCCTCCTGCCTCCCCATACCATCCCTCTGGGTCGTCCCAGGGCACCTTATTTTTAAGAGAGGCTTTCTTTGATGACCTCAGAGTTTGTCACACAGAATTGTAAAATCACTAGAAATTCAGTTTGTTTCTCATGAATTTTGACATATTGAAACTCCATTCTTAATAATTATTTTCATTATGAATTAATGACTGAATTCTAGACTATTTTGTACAAAAATTCATATTGAAGGAAATTGTTCCCCTAAATTTTCCAAATGGCTTGATTAAAATTTACATGTACTATAATCAGTACTTCCTTCACCTACCATTCCAGGAGAAATTATATTTTTTAATAAAGGTTGTGTGTGCGTGTGTGCTCAGTTGCTTCAGTCATGTCCAACTCTTTGTGACTCCATGGACTACAGCCCACCAGTCTCCTCAATCAATGGAGATTCTCCAGGCAAGAATACTGGAGTGGGCTGCCATACCTTCTTCCAGGGGATCTTCCCGACCCAGGGATTGAACCTGCTTCTCTTAGTGTCCTGCTTTTGACATAATTTGGTCTTAGTTATTCTCTATGGTCCCTCAAGGATGGGGCTTTGTAATCACAGCTGAAGGGGGCTTATCAATTCTTGATTAAAAGAATGAATGAACAGAATATATCATCTAATTTAGTACTCCTCTCTTTATGCTTTCTAAAATGTTATTTTTTAAAAACATGATTGCAAATATTCTTCTTTGATTGTGCACTAAAATCAACAAGTGGCAGTTTCTTTTTTTAAAGTTAACTAATTAATTTGGCTGCATCAGGTCTTAGTTGCAGCGTGTGGGATTTTTGTTGCATCATGCAGATTTTTGGTCGTGGCCCAGGGGCTCTTGTTGTGGCCCACAGGCTCAGGAGCGCACAGGCTCAGTAATTGTGGTGTTCAGGGCTTAGCTGCCCCATGGCATGTGGGATCCTAGTTCCCCGAACAGGGGCTGATGCCACACCCCCTGCATTGCAAGGCAGATTCTTAACCACTGGACCACCAGGGGAGTCCCTCTAAAATGTCATTTACACTGCAAATTGGTTTTATAAAATTCTTTTATAGCTAATGTGAAATTCAGTTCAGTCACTGTCTTAGTGAAAACACCAGATTAGTAAAGTCTAAATCCCAGGTGGCACTAATGGTAAAGACTCACCTGCCAATGCAGGAGACATAAGAGACGTGGGTTCAATTCCTGGGTCAGGAAGATCCCCTGGAGAAGGGCATGGCAACCCACTCCAGTATTCTTGCCTGGAGAATCCCATGGACAGAAGATCCTGGTGGGCTACAGTCCATAGGGTCACAAAGAATCGGACATGACTGAAGTGAGTAAGCTCATGTGCACACACAATTGTACGGTAGCTGACAGCTATAGAAGAGATGATACAGACTCGCATAGGCTCTATATGATGTCTACAGGATGTCCAGCAGAAAAGAGGTTGCCTCTGCATGCGTCTTTATCTGCAAGGAAACCTTCTTAGAACCTCCCACGCCCAAGAAAGTTCTTGTGTATTACTGGCCAAGATTGGATCCATGCCCTTTTCTAAAGCAATAACTGGCAAGGGAGATGAAATTTTAGTAGTTAAGTTTAATCAAAATTTGCTCCCTGAGTCATGTAAAGAAAGGGTGAAGGCCTGAACCTAAATCAAAGGAAGGGAGGCATGAATGATGACCCAAAAACAAAAATTCTGCTCAGACTACCTTTCTAGGAACCAAGCTTCTTCTGCCACTACAGTGGGGAAAGATGTGTTCAAGATGTGTGAAGTGACTTTTTGTAAGCATGGCTTATAAGTAAAGGCATAGGGCTTTTAAGTATGATTAATAGATAAACTGGAGAAGGCAATGGCACCCCACTCCAGTACTCTTGCCTGGAAAATCCCATGCACGGAGGAGCCTGGTAGGCTACAGTCCAAAGGGTCACGAAGAGTCAGACACGACTGAGCGACTTCACTTTCACTTTTCACTTTCATGCACTGGAGAAGGAAATGGCAACCCACTCCAGTGTTCTTGCCAGGGAATCCCAGGGACGGGGGAGCCTGGTGGGCTGCTGTCTCTTGTGTCTCACAGAGTTGGACATGACTGAAGCGACTTAACAACAGCAGCAGCAGCAGCAGCAATAGATAAACATGCTTCCTGTCCCAAAATGTCTCACTAATGAGTCTTCTGAAAAGTCTTACCTTATTTATTTGGGTTAAATTATTTTATCAAGATTAAAATTTGAAATTTTGCAAAAATAAAGTGTGAAATTTGGAGTGATATAGTACAGTAAATGGGATATATGTTAAATACTTAGTAACTTTTAAAAAGTACCTAATTACAAGGCACTATGCTTAATACCATGACAAATATAATACATTGTAACTAGTCCTTCAGACTGACAATCATTTGGTTTGATGAGCTATGTGCAAAAAAAAAAACAAGATGTAAAGTGATGCCATAGAGATATGGCTGGCTGTTGGAGTTTAGAGATAGGAATATTGCAGAGAATGGAGAGAGAATGGTGGAGAAGGCAATAATTGAATGTGTCTTACAGGATCAGTTTCACTTTTCACTTTCATGCATTGGAGAAGGAAATGGCAACCCACTCCAGTGTTCTTGCCTGGAGAATCCAGGGGACGGGGGAACCTGGTGGGCTGCCGTCTCTGGGGTCTCACAGAGTCGGACATGACTGAAGCAACTTAGCAGCAAGATGGAGATTTTATTTTCTTGGGTTCCAAAATCACTGAGGACAGTGCCTGCAGCCATGAAATTAAAAGACATTTGCTCCTTGGAAGTAAAGCTATGACAAACTTAGACAGCATATTAAAAAGCAGAGACATCATCACTTTGCTGACAAAGGTCTGTATAGTCAAACCTATGGTTTTTCCAGTAGTCATGTATAGATGTGAGAGCCTCCATAAAGAAGGGTGAGCACCAAAGAATTGATGCTTTCGAATTGTGGTGCTGAAGAAAACTCTTGAGAGTCCCTTGGACAGCAAATCTTAAAGGAAATTAACCCTGAATATTCATTCAAGGACTGAGGCTGAAGCTGAAGCTCCAATACTTTGGCCACTTGATGCGAAGAGCCAATTCACTGCAAAAGACTCTGATGCTAAAAAGATTGAAGGCAAAAAGAGAAGGGGGTAGCAGAGGATGAGATGATTGAATAGCAGCCAACTCAACGGACATGAGTTTGAGCAAACTCTGGGAGATAGTGAAGAACAGGGAAGCCTGGTGTGCTGCAGTCGATGGGGTTGCAAAGAGTTGGACACAACTTAGCGACTGAAACAACAGAAGATGGAGACAGGGGAAAGGACAGTAAGACATAAGAGTTTCATGTTAAGATGAGAAGCACAGGGACAATACAAGGAAAAAAGATCTCCTTTTCCTGAAAGAAGTTGGCAACCCACAACTGGCATTTGGTAAGCAAAGTTAAGGAGTTTGATATTTATGACAGGTTCAGAGAGGATCCATTGAAAGCACTGAAAGGAGTTGAATTTTTTAAAAATTAGAATTTATTTTTTTAGAGCAGTTTTTAGGTTGACAGCAAAATTGAGCAGAAAGTACAGTGAGTTCCCATATATTCTTGCCCTCATGCATTCATAGCTTCCTCCACCATGAGCAGCTCATTCTAGAGTGGGACAATTTGTTACAACCTACACCGACACATCGTTATCACCCCATAATCCATAGCTAACATTAGTGTTCACTCTTGTGTATTGTATATTTTATGGGTTTTGACAAACATGTAATGACATGTATTGACCATCATAGTTTCATATAGAATAGTTTCACTGCTCTAAAATCCTCTGAGCTCTGCTGGGTCATCCCTCCCCTCTAAGCCCTGGAGATCAATAATCTTTTTATTGTCTCCATAATTTTGCTTTATCCAGAAGGTCATATAGTTGGAATCATATAATATGTAGCCTTTTTAGGTTGGCTCCCATTACTCAGTAATCTTCATTTGTTTCCTCCTTTTAAGATGTGCTTCTTGATCAGAGCTTTTTTTGTGAAATTGTTTTAGTTTCGATTGGTGAATAAATTTATTGTTGTTTAGTCGCTAAGTCAAGTCCGACTCTTTGGCAACCCCATAGACTGTAGCCTGCCAGGCTCCTCTGTCCATGGGATTTCCCAGGCAAGAATAATGGAGTGGGTTGCCATTTCCTTCTCCAGAGTATCTTTCAGACCCAGGGATCAAACCCGTCTCCTGCATTGGCAGGTGGATTCTTTACCACTGAGCCATCAGGGAAGCCTGAAAAAATTGATTATGGGAATATTAATAGATTGTTAAAGACAGTTATTTATTCATAAATTGTTTGAAGGGCTCCCCAGGTGACACAGTGGTAAAGAATCCACCTGCCAATGCAGGAGACACAACAGACATTACTTCAATCCCTGGGTCAGGAAGATGCCCTAAGGAAAGAAATGGCAACCCAATCCAGTACACTTGCTTGGAAAATTCCATGAATAGAGGAGCCTGGTGGGCTACAGTCTCATGAAGTCACAAAGAGTCAGACATGACTAAGCCACTGAGAACTCACTCAAACAGTTGTTTGAAAGGACCTAGCTGGAATTGAGAAATATTTATCAAATACTTACTATGTGCTCAGCTTCAGCAGTATGTGAACTGAGAGATTCCAGATGTACAAGCAGGATTTTGAAAAGGCAAAGGAAACAGAGATCAAATTGCCAACATTCATTGGATCATAGAGAAAGCAAGGGGGAAAAAAATCTACTTCTGCTTTATTGACTACACTAAAGCTTTTGACTGTGTGGATCACAAAAAATGGGAAATTCTCAAAGAGAGGGGAATATCAGACTACCTGACCTGCCTCCTGAGAAACCTGTATGCAGGTCAAGAAGCAACAGTTAGAACCAGACTTGAAACAACAGACGGGTTCAAAATTGGGAAAGGAGTACATCAAGGCTGTACATTGTCAGCCTGCTTATTTAACTTCTATGCAGAGTACGTCATGCGAAATGCTGGGCTGGATGACTCACAAGCTAGAATCAAGATTGCCGGGAGAAATATCAATGACCTCAGATATGCAGATGATACCACTCTAATTGCAGAAAGCAAAGAGGAACTAAAGAGTCTCTTGATGAAGGTGAAAGAGGAGAGTGAAAAAGCTGGCTTAAAACTCAACATTGGAAAAATGAAGATCATGGCATCCAGTCCCATCACTTCAGGCAAATAGATGGGTACAGTGACAAATTTTTTTTCTTGGGCCCCAAAATCGCTGTGAATGATGACTGCAGCCATGAAATTAAAAGACATTTGCTCTTTGGAAGGAAAGTTATGACAAATCTAGACAGTGTATTAAAAAGTAGAGACAGCACTTTGCTGACAAATATCCATAAAGTCATGGTCCTAGGTGGCGCTAGTGGGAAAGAACCCACTTGCCTATGCAGGAGACACAAGAGACATGGGTTCAACACCTGGGTTGGGAAGATCCCTTGGAGGAGGGCATGGCAGTCCACTCCAGTATTCTTGCCTGGAGAATCCCATGAACTGAGGAGCCTGGCTGGCTGTGGTCCACAGGGTTGTAAAGAGTTGGACACAACTGAAGTGACTTAGCACAGCACACATCCATATAGTCAAAGCTAAGGTTTTTCCAGTAATCGTGTATGGATGTGAGAGTTGGTCCATAAAGAATACTGAGCACCAAAGAACTGATACTTTCAAACTGTGGTGCTGGAGAAGACTCTTAAGTCCCTTGGTCTACAAGGAAATCAAACCAGTCAATCCTAAAGAAAATCAACCCTGAATATTCATTGGAAGGACTGATGCTGAAGCTCCAATACTTTGGCCACCTGATGCAAAGAGCCGCCTCATTGGAAAAGACCTTGAATTTAGGAAAGACTGAGGGCAGGAGGAAAAGAGGTCGACAGAAGGTGAGATGATTAGATGGCATCATTGACTCAATGGACATGAGTTTGAGCAAACTCCAGGAGATAGTGAAGGACAGGGAAGCCTGGCGTGCTGCAGTTCATGGGGTGGCAAAGAGTCAGACTCGACTTAGCAACTAAACAACAACAAGGCTTTTTGCTAAATGCTATGGGCAACAAAAAATGGAAGTAAGCACAAACCTTCCTTATTTTCCTCTATTGAAGTATAGTTTATATACAATATTGTGTTAGTTTCAGGTGTACAGTGAAATGATTCAGATACAAAACATTCAATAGAGCTTCCCATGCTATGCAGTAGGTCCTTGCTATACAAGGACCTATCTTATGTATATATAAAATCTATATCTATTTTATATATAGTAGTGTGTATATGTTAATTACAAACTCCTAATTTATCCCTCCCCTCACACTCCCTACAATAAGCCTTACTTTTTAAAAAAGTAATACAATAGCATTGACTTTTATTCATTCATGTCATAAGTCACCTCACATTATCTGTTGCATTTAAATGCTCATTGTAAATGGCTGAACACACTCATTTTAATGGAACTTGAGTACATCATGAGAAACACTGGGCTGGAAGAAGCACAAGCTGGAATCAAGATTGCCAGGAGAAATATCAATAACCTCAGATATGCAGATGACACCACCCTTATGGCAGAAAGTGAAGAGGAACTAAAAAGCCTCTTGATGAAAGTGAAAGTGGAGAGTGAAAAAGTTGGCTTAAAGCTCAACATTCAGAAAACGAAGATCATGGCATCCGGTTCCATCACTTCATGGGAAATAGATGGAAAAATAGTGGAAACAGTGTCAGACTATATTTTCTTGGGCTCCAAAATCACTGCAGATGGTGACTGCAGCCATGAAATTAAAAGACGCTTACTCCTTGGAAGGAAAGTTATGACCAACCTAGATAGCATATTCAAAAGCAGAGACATTACTTTGCCAACAAAGGTCCGTCTAGTCAACGCTATGGTTTTTCCTGTGGTCATGTATGGATGTGAGAGTTGGACTGTGAAGAAAGCTGAGTGCTGAAGAATTGATGCTTTTGAACTGTGGTGTTGGAGAAGACTCTTGAGAGTCCCTTGGACTGCAAGGAGATCCAGCCATTCCATTCTAAAGGAGATCAGTCCTGGGTGTTCTTTGGAAGGAATGATGCTAAAGCTGAAACTCCAGTACTTTGGCCACCCATGCGAGGAGTTGACTCATTGGAAAAGACTCTGATGTTGGGAGGGATTGGGGGAAGGAGGAGAAGGGGACAACAGAGGATGAGATGGCTGGATGGCATCACCAACTCAATGGACGTGAGTCTGAGTGAACTCTGGGAGTTGGTGATGGACAGGGAGGCCTGGCGTGCTGTGATTCATGGGATCACAAAGAGACACGACTGAGCGACTGAACTGAACTGAATCCATTAAAAAAAATCCTCAGTATCCCAATAAGTGAAGTCACTTCAACGTATCCTCACAACACCCACACCAGAAGAGTACTTTATTTTGTAAATCTTGACCCATTAATGCTCCCATGTTATGGTTGTTTCAGTTGTCAAATATACAAGGTCCAGTAAAAAAAATTAATTAGATTGGAGTTGCATCTGAAAAATAAATTGTTAAACTCCGTATGTGTGCTGTGCTAAGTTGCTTCAGTCATGTCCAACTCTTCGAGACCTTACTGACTGTAGCCCACTAGATTCCTGTGTCCATGGGATTTCCCAAGCAAGAATACTGGAGTGGGTTGCTCTGCCTTCCTCCAGGGGAACTTCCTGTCCCAGGGATCTACCCCACGTGTGAAGTCTCCTGCACTGGCAGGCAAGTTCTTTACCACTAGCACCACCTGCGACACCCAAACTCCATATACACGTTTCAAACCTGTTGGGTTCCAGTCCATCCGTGAACTTCCCGGCTGCCAGCATCACGTGCCGCATACTAAAGCAACACCTTCTGAAGAGCTGATTAATTTTGCATAAATCAGGTCGATCAATATGTCAGCCTATAACAGACGGTGCTCTTTTCACTGAACGTGGCAAAATATTCACCAATATGCCAGGAAATATTTTCATTTCACCTTTCCCATAGTGATTAATCCAGTCAACTCATTGTTTTATGCAACTTTATTGAAGAAAAGCAAATCAGTCACAAGCAGGGTTATTAGCTGATCACTCAACCATTGACAACTTGCATCGTTTATTCAGTGCAATGAGTCTTACTTTTAAAGGGCTTCAAACTTTGGAGGCTAAGCATGTACACAAATGAGGAAAGTTTGTACACTCAGCCATCGTTCATTTGGAGAAATAGTCTTTTTTGTGCCTTTTGGATAAAATGCTTTGAGCACAGCCTAGAGCGTGTCTTGGCACCCCTTCTGTGTTTGTGTACAGTGTGCTGTGAACCCACAGGTCACATCCCTAAAACAAGTCACTTTTTCCAGAGCTGAGGGAGTGCCCAAACATTATATAGGGGGCCCAAATGTTTGTTGTACTCGGGAACAGTCAGTGGACTAATGACCTATTGGGGGATCCCTTGTTCCTCCTGCTGTATTATCCTTTCCAGGTTTAGGGTGTTGGCGTACTCAGGAGCTGTAGTAGCTAAGCTTCCCTTTGACATTTGATAGCTACCACTTAACAACAACCACTTTGTAAGTGGTCACAAAAAATAGCATTTTATCAGCTTGGAGAAGAGTTCCATCCTGGGGAGAAATCTTTGCCACGTGTGTAATTTCATTGTCAGTTTCTTAGATGTAGTTCCATTTGGAATACTGTAGTTCCAGTCCATCTTGGAGAAATACTTCCATTCTTCCAGTCTCACTGATTATGTCCTTATTCCTCTTTGATGTCAGAACTTGGCTGGGTTATTCCAGTTGCTTGTCATCAATGCTTCAGCAAAGGCCTTTAAATACGCCATTCAGAACAAGATAACTACAGACCTAAAAAAAAAAAAAAAAAAGAGAGAAAGGATATTGTTCTAAGATGCAAATAAATCATCCAACACCAATAAGACATTGGCAGTGCATTGAAAGAGTTCTCTTCCCCTACTACTTCTCTGTATTTTTAAGCATCTCTTAATGGCACCCTACTCCAGTACTCTTGCCTGGAAAATCCCATGGGTGGAGGAGCCTGGTGGGCTGCAGTCCATGGGGTCGCTAGGAGTTGGACACGACTGAGTGACTTCACTATCTCCTTGGTCATAGATGAATTAAGATGAAAAACTTACTTTTCGATCTCCTTGTTTCTGTTCAGAATATTACACACAATTATTTCTTATGCTTTCCTCCCAGAATTACAAATATTTAAGCTTCCCTGGTGGCTCAGACGGTAAAGCGTTTGTCTACAATGCCGGAGACCCAGGTTCGATCCCTGGGTTGGGCAGATCCCCTGGAGAAGGAAATGGCAATCCACTCCAGGACTATTGCCTGGAAAATCCCATGGACAGAGGAGCCTGGTAGGCTACAGCCCATGGGGTCGCAAAGAGTCGGACACGACTGAGCGACTTTACTTACTTTACTTTTACTAAGCTGAAATAAACAAAAGGAAAATTAGAAAAGAGGATCAATGAATTCTCAAATCAATTCTTTGAAAATATCTACAAAATAGAAGAAGGGGGACAAAAATCCTTGTCCAATTGCCCAATTAAGGTTAAAAAGATAGAGCAAGAAGGTTAGGAATGAAAATGGAAATGTAATGCACATCACAATGAAATTAAAGTAATTAAGAAATAATTCCCCAATGCCAGCAAAGTTGAAACCTTATATGTATAGACTGGTTCTGTTGACAGTATAAACAATTAAGCCTCTATACCAGACCCACCATAAACTACAGACCAAATAAAATAAACCTCAGCACTAGAAAGGTAGATTCTGGGGACAGATTTTGGATAGGCACTGAGAAGAAGGAAACAATATGGAGTGAGTTCCCTCCTCTTTTTTGGGGTGGGGGTTGGGGGAAGGCTGGCTTCAGTCTATAACATACAGACTGAATGTATGTTTTTACTTTAAAAAAAACTTAAAAAAAAAAAACTCCTGATCTTATTGGCGTGTAGAACCAGAGGATTAAGGGCAACCACAGCCACAAGAAAATAAAGAGATTCCCGGAAAGAGGTAGCAAGGGAGAGCTCCAAAGTCTTGAGTGTAAACTGCTCAAATCTCTGGCTATTACATGAGCAGACTGAGAGGCCCATTAAGGCTAGAAGAAGAGCTGAGATTTGCAATGCTACCCAAGAGATAGAGTTTGAAGTTTGAATCCCACCATATTAATTGCTGCTAAAACAAAGACATTAAGTACAGAGTGTCTGCAACTTAACAATGCAATAAGCAAGATATAAACAAAGTTACCTGACATAGGAAGAACCAGGAAAATGTGACCCACTTTTTGGAAAAAGAAATCCTACAGTAGCTTAGATTTTGGAGTTAGGACAGATATTGAAAGCAGCTATTTTAAACCTGTTCAATGATATGCAGAAAAATATACTCCAAGTTAATGAAAAGATGGGACATTTCAGCAGGTAACAGAAACCACAAAAAAGAAATTTTTTTTCTATTCTAGTATAGTGTCTGTACCTCTTTCCAAGAGATCTGTCCTTTCCTGTTAGAAATATCCTTAGAATGATAAGCAGCTGGATTTTCTTAGCAGTATGACATGTTCTTCTATAATTACCTAGAGCTTACTTCTCCTTTCTTTGCCTTTTAGCCCCTTGTGCCTCACCTCTGGCTCTTGCTACAGTGAAATTTAGAGTGAAGTGTTAATTGCTCAGTCATGTCCGAATTTTTGTGGCCCCATGGACTGTAGCCTGCCAGACTCCTCTGTCCATGGGATTCTCCAGGAAAGAATACTGGAATGGGTTACTGTGCCTTCCTCCAAGGAACCTTCCCGACCCAGGGATTGAACCTGAGTCTCTCAAATTGCAGACAGATTCTTTACCATCTGAGCCACCAGGGAAGCCCCTTAGAGTCACCAACATCTTTTAAAATCAATAACAGCAAGAGTAAAGTTGTAGGTAAGCTCCAAGGACCTCATGCTGTATTCTTTGGCTCCTGGTACTTACATTCTAGTGGAGTAAAATAATTCAGTGCAGGGGTTCTCAACTTTGGCAACTCAGACTCACTAAGGAAGTATTTTTTTTTAATGCCTTGGTCCCTCTCAGAGATTCTAATTTGGGAGATCCGGGATAGGGCCCAGGCATCAGCATTTATTAAAAGCTCCCCAGACAATTCCAATGGGTGGCCAGTGTTGGGAGCCACCAATTTAGCATGTTACCCATCAAAAGAATTAAGAGAAGGATGTTTGGGGCAACTGTCAAAAAAATATGCATGCGTGGATGCTAAGTCACTTCAGTTGTGTCAGCGCCACTTGGGAAGCCCAAAGGAACATAATTTTGCATAAAAGAGATAGTTTGGGGTTTGGACCCCAAAGTCTTATCATCCCTCAGCTTACACAGTGTAGTGGGTGAAAGTTTTGTTGATGGCTGGGGTCAAGTTAGGTGGCGAGGTGGCGCTAGTGGTAAAGAATCTGCCTGCCAATGCAGGAGACATGACAGTTGCTGTTTCAATCCCTGGGTCAGGGAGATCCCCTAGAGGAGGAAATGGCAACCCATTCCAGTATTCTTGCCTGGAGAATACCATGGACAGAGGAGCCTGGCAGGCCACAGTCCATGGGGTTGCAAAGAGTCAGACATGACTGAAGCAACTTAGCACGCATAAGCAGGGTCCACTTGACCCCAAAGCTTTCTGATCAAAATTCCTCTTGTATCCTGATGGTAGGTTGTACGGCAGCCTTGGTTACCATTCACTAAATGCTATTGGCACATTACATTGAATTCTCATGGTGATCCTGCTAGGTAGGCATCATGATTTCCACTTCACAAATAAACAGAGAAGGCAAGTCACATGTCTGAGGCCACATAGCTTGGAAGAGAGAAGCCGGTGCTTACATCCCAGGAGCCAAAGGGTGGTGCTGAGCAGAGTGGTCTGAGGAACACACCCAGTGGCAAGAGTTCCTAGCTGTACTCACCCTGGAGGCTCTGCAGACCCTGCTGTGGCCAAGGGAGGGGCTCTGCTTTTATGTCCTGAGTTGTAATACCCTAAATTGAAAATAAGAGCTATGTTCCTTCTCCTTGAAAGTGTTACTTGCTCAGTCGTGTCTGACTCTTTGCGACTGTAGCCCGCCAGGCTCCTCTGTCCATGGGATTTTCCAGGAAAGTACACTAGAGTGGGTTACCGTTCCCTTCTAGGAGAGATCTTCCTGACTGAGGGATCAAACCCGGGTTTCCTGCACTGGAGGCGGATTCTTTACCGTCTGAACCACCAATGTCTTTTCAGAAATGAGAGTTGAAGAAAGACAGTGTATCTCACACTTCCTTTTCCCCTGTCACCTGCTCTGTTAGGACCACCAGAGACATTCAGGGCTGAGCCAAACCAGGAAGTGACTGACGTGTATCTTTGTGGTCACCATCCCCCTTCTCTGTGTTCTTTCTTTTCCTTTGTGGAATCTAGAACCTTTAGGCTTTTTAAGCAAAACTTCTGTTCATTTAGGAAACGGCAGGATCACTTCATTACACTACAGTGTGAGTGACGGACAGGGTCCCGCATGCCACCTTTCGCAGGGACTGTCACGTTTTAACAGGGACAAAGAGTTCAGTCTGGGAGTCCGGAACACGTGGACTTGACTCGGGCTACCGACTGGTTATGTAATGTTTGGCAAGTAATCTAACCTGTCTTAGTTTCAATTTCCTCATCTCTAAAAAGGGAAGAAGACCTCAGCGGGCTGTGACGAGGATTAAGAAGATTTGAGAGTGCGCCTGGCACGGTGCCTGACACGTAGTAGGTACCTGTTAAAGGTCTGATCCCTTTTTCCTTCACCCCAGTGGCAGGAGTGAAAGTGCCCGGGGCTCTGTTGCTTTGGAGATCCCTCAAGAGCAGGCGGGCTGTGACATCCTCCACACCACCACCTACACAGGCGTTGTTGAGGAACACATTGAACTTTTCCCCAGAGCCACACTCACATCCACACACACTCACAGTCACACACACTCTCTCTCTCTCTCTCTCACACACACACACACACTCACACTCCATTGCTGGGTGACATAGATGAGTTTACATAAGAAGGCCTGGACTGTACATCACATCCAGGCTTCTCATCAGCCCTTCCTTTCAATCCTGAAGCTTCCCCCGAAACCCACTTTTGAAGGCTCCTATCTTACTTCTGATGCACTAAGTGTCCAGATATATTTTGGACAAAACAGCCACCTCTTGGTCTTTCTTTCTACAGAGATTGAAATGCAGCTCCTCTGAATGAAAAACTGGTGGTTGTGTTCACATAGAACATGGCTGAAATGCAAATAGGCTTCGGAGTTTGTACCTTGACGGCAGTTCGTTAAAAGGTGACTGTTATTAAAGAACAATGCAAAGCCGTTAATTACCAAGCTTTCAAGGAAGCTGTGTGAACAAGCTTGACTTTCATTATCTGTCTCTGTCATCCTGTATAACAGCCCATTAGACTTTCTGCTAAGCAGAGAAACTCAGCTGACAATGGAAAGGGAGTTGTTTAATTGCCATTACCTTTGCAAGTTTGAAGTGCATTTTTTTTTTCTCATAATTGTTTCCAGGAAAAGAAGCCTGGATTTGAAGACTGTTAGGGGAGTGAAGGATTGAAATGGAGCTGACTGTTGCATCAGAATTCTGATCCCGCAGATCCTGCCCTGTTGCGATAGGGTTCTGACTTGGGCGCACCTGTCCAGGCTTAAAGCCATGGAGTGTGTGCGTTGTGTGCTCAGTCATGTCCGACTCTGTCCGCCGGGATCCTCTGTCCATGGAATTCTCCATGCAAGAATACTGGAGTGGGTTGCCATTTCTGACTCCAGGGGATCTTCCCAACCCAGGGATCGAACCCACGTCCCCTGCTCTGCAGGCAGATTCTTTACCACTGAGCCATCTGGGAAGCCCTTATAGGATGGTAGACTTTGGCAAGTCATGTAATCTCTCCACACATCAACTGTCTTACTAGTAAAATCAGCAGAATGAGAGTGTTCCAAGGGTCTTTGTGAAGGTAAACGGAATTTATATAACGTACCATCACATTGCTCAGAGGCAAGTCAACAGAAGCTATTGGCCTTTCTATGTGTGCATGCAAATGCAGTTGGTCCAGTGCAGTTACACTTGGTGAAATCAAATGAAATGGACATCAAGGGCAGTGCTGAAAAAAGAAAGAAGTCACAGAGGGAAAGTACCACCAGGGATGTGTGGATATGTGTGTATAAGACCCAGTTTTTGAAACTCAAGGCATAAACTCTAAAGACTCCAATACATTTGAATAGCTACCTTACGGTAAAGCGTGTGACGAGGAGCCTAAACACCAGTGCTACAAAGGGGTACCATTTGCTGACCTGGCAATGTTAGCTCCCTTCAAATGTCATGTTCGTAGCACAGGACTTGATGCATTAATTCAAACCAAGTCAAAGCATTAAAAACCTTGTGGAATAAATAACAATGGGTCACGTGTTTCTGAGACATGTTTTCTGGGCTTTTTTTTTTTTAAGCCAAAGTAGTCTTTCCTGGCTCCTGAACACAAGCCGTCCTCATCTATTTCCTAAGATAATCCATTATAAATTATGACAGGCTCCCAAGGGCCTGGCGGGCAGCGCGGCCCGATCTGTTGCCCAGGTCTCACTTTTCTGTCCTGGTCATCTCCGACAAGTTCCATGCGTGACCGGTCAGGAGACGGCTAATTCTAGTCCACACATTTTTCAGATGAGCTTCATTTTATTTTTAATTTCCCCACAAATGCACGCCAGGCGCAGATTTCGTCAGTTACAGACATAGCTCTCTAATCTGTGCCGCCCTTCCGTAGCTCAGACACCAAATGAATTAAGGTCTAGTTACATATAAAAGTGATTATGATCAGCAAAATGTCTGCCCAGCATGGCCCTCCCCCAAAAGGGCCAAGATTAAGAGTCTGATGCTCCCCTTTGGCCATCTAGGGGCCACGCACTGTATCAGAAAAGCAATCCCACCCACAACCTTCTAAAACCTATACTCTCTTCAGATTTTACAGGTCAAGGACCTCCAGCCACCACGGAGCGGAGAAATACATTATTTTCCTGGGTTGAGTGAACTGCGTTTGTTTTCTATTTTCATCCTACAAGATTTCAGGAGACCTGACCTGATCCTTTTGAAAACTTCCCATTTCACTTCTACAGGCTCTCACTTCAAGGCAGACAACTTCTTGCAAATTCTAACCATTGAGGGGCAGGACACTGCATCATTTCAGGATTCTTATTAGGCTCATCCGGGCCTTTCTCAGGACAGGTCAGGGCTGTTTGCCCCTTAAATGGTCAGGGTCCAGGAGCACATGAGATAAACACTGCACAAGGACTGTGGCATTAAATCAGGACCAGGGAGCAAAGGCGTAAAGGCCACCTCTGTCTGCTCACAAAGGGGTGTTAGCATACTTCAAGGGACAGGAAATATTCCAAAGGGAGCATTGACTTCTCAGATTAATACTTTATCGTCTCATCTTGATAAGTTAATGGGTTATGTACCAGGCTGAGAAAACAAGAACTAGTGTAGCATAAAGCGTGTTTATTAGGGACCAAGGAGCTGGATTTTGCCATGGATTTTGCCATGATCTTGTATACGTCAATGCCTCTCTCTGGGGGTTGGTTCCCACAAATGTAAAGTCTATAATATTCTGGGCTTCAGTGACAATTGGTGACAGAGCTAGGGAAATCAGGAAAACCTTCCTCACTGGAGTCTCTAGGACAAGGATCACAAAAGCCTACCCAGGCTGATCCTACGGGGACATCTCCATAGCACCCCCCCACCAATCAGGCCTCTTTCTGTGGACTTTTCCAACTTGCTTTTGCAGAAGTAGCTGAGGCGAAGTTGGCTCAAACCACTCAATCCAGTTCTTATTGGGGTGGAAGCAAGTTTACAAAAGGCCCATCAAGCCCTCCCAGATCTGAACACTGAGCAGAGCCTGCGGTGTGGTGGTCAAGGCAGAGGAAAGGCTGCCCCCATTGGCAGAAGAACACGTTACACTCAGCCCCTCCAGGTCCGCCAGGCCAGGGGCCCAACTGCCCTCTGGGACAAACCAACCTTGGTAGTCACCCAACTTGAGAATCTTTTGAGCTCTTCCTGTCGCCATGCCCCACCCCGTCCCATTCCACCCTGGCCTCTTTTTCTCCTCCCTGGCAGCCACGGTGTTTTCAGATGTTTACCCTGGGTTAGAACCTCAGTGGCCAGCATGAGGCCTGGAGGAGAGAGGAGGGGAGACGGCCCAGGAAAAGGAATTCCTCGGAGAGGCATCTAGGGAGCAGCAGATGGATGCCCGCTCTTTCTCTTGACGTCTGTCACACTGTGTGCACGTCACACCTTTTTGGGCAGAACACTCACCTCTGAATGCCCCATCTCCGTGGTCTCAGTCTGATCAGGACATCCGGATTCTGTAACATCACTGTATAACCATGCCCCCGACCCCGATTCCATCCTTCAGAGCTCTGAGGCCATGTAACTAGAAGCCGCTCCAGTTTCTCTCCCCCTCTGTGGTGGACCCGTGTCACCTGCCGCCCTGGCATCATCAGCCAGGCATGCCCTGTCACACTCCCAACCGGAATGTCAGCTTGCTGTTTGAGATTCACACCGACACTGGGTCCCCAGAGGGTTCCTCCCAGAGCCAGGGCAGCCTGCGCTTGGGAACACATAAAAGCACAGGAGTCCCCTGGCTTTTTGGCAGCACTTCAAGCGCTAGCCCAATGAAGAGATCTTGACAGCATACTTGTAAACTCCACAGGCCCCAAGGGCTCAAACACCACGATATTTATGCTCGTGGGGTGGACAGCCAAAATAGTTGGGTTGTTATGCAGACGTGGGTCTCTTAGTCGGGGCCAGCATTTCTGACACCTGTTAATTGGCATTTGAGAGAACTGAGTCGAGGGGTTGGGGGCCTTTGGAGCTGCTGCCAACCTGTACCTGAACAGCAGGGTGACCTGTAAGGTTTTGGCCACCCGGTGTGGCCCAGAGCAGGGGTGGTTTGAGGTTCCCTGGAAGTGGGGGGCAGGATGAGCAAGTAAGTCCCAGGGTTGCCAGAAAGGATCATCAGAGAAGGAAGAAAATAGGAAGGAGGGCGAGAAGAAAAGTAAGAGACTGAGAGGGAAGAAAAAAAAGAGAGAGGGCGGTATTTTTAGATTCGCTAGCATAGAGCTTTGTGCTATAGTGCCCAGGGCCCTGTTTTTGCACGGCCAGTTCTCCTGGTCCAGGTTAGGACAAGCACTCCATCCCAGCTGAGGCAGACCCATCCATGTTTCCAGGTCAGCTGCAAGACCACCTCCTCCCAGCAGCCTCCTCCAAAAACCCCAGGTCCAGCTCTCTCTTCTGCCCATTGCTCTTCTCCTAACATAAGTTGAGCACTCCCTCACTCTTCCTGAACATCCGTGTTTCTCTCCTCAATGGCCTCCTCACCCCGATGTTCATTCCTTGGCATCATAATGGAGACTTTCTCTGGTCTGCGCTGCCCAGTCACTGACCTAGACCCACAGGGGTCTTTGGTTTCCACAGCTGGATGGCTATTCTCCCACTGGATGCTTAGTTCTGGGGCTTTCTGCCTCAACTTCCACTCAGTGAAGCCCCTGCTCTGTCCCCACATAGACAGAGCTGACCTCAAGCTGACCTCAGGGCTCTGTGAACTTCTTCCCTGTTCCTCCCTCGAGGTTTGAATTGTCCACAGCTCAACCTGAGGTGAGACTAGGTTTAAATGACTTAGTAAACATCACTTCTATATTTCGTTATTCACACATACACAAATGTCCAGAAAGTCCCTATATATGAACTGACTTACATTCCAAAAGTTACCTTGTAAATTAGTTGTTTGAATCTGGAAGTTCATAGGAACAATACTATAAATGAATTCGTTCATTCATTCATTCATTCACCAAATACATCTCAGCAATATTAAAAGGCGAACTTGCCGGGAACAAAGCCCCTCTCCTCAAGGAGTGTATTCCCTTATCAGGGAGACAGATAACCCACAAATTAAAAAATATACATGGCAGAGGATCCAAGGTGCTACAGAAAGGAATACCACAGGGAAAGTGAATAAGGGGTACTGGAATGGGGCTGGGATTATAAATAGGGTGGCACGGGAAGGCTATTTAAGACTCCTGAAAGAGGGAGAAGAGGGACACAAGGCAAGAGTGAAGTTGATCTGTTCAAAGACCTATAAGGCCAGAGTAGCTAGAGCTGAGTGAGCACTGGGAGACAAAAATACTGATTGGTTTCCTGGCCAACCCACTGGCGGTCAATTTAGCTGTAATTCTAAATCAATGCAAGACACCTTTATTGGGTGCTGACTTTCTGCCAGGGATTAGGACTGAGACTCATTCTCTCGACTTCCATAACCTAACTCTTCTCCCAAGACACAGTTTTCCAGATCTCTGAAGACACTTGCCTGTCCCACTGCCCTAGCCCCAACACACTCAGTTTAAGATTTTCTCCTTATCTTTGGTATACTTCAGTTTTGTCATGAGGTACTTTGTTTTTAAATGCTTCCCTGTATACAGTTGCAGGAGTCACAGGAGACACGAGTTCGATTCCTGGGCCAGGAAGATCCCCTGGAGGAGGATATGGCAACCCACTGCAGTATTCTTGCCTGGAGAATCCCATGGACAGAGGAGCCTGGCGGGCTATAGTTCACAGGGTTGCACACACATCTTCTGCCAAGTTTGAGGGACAGAGGATAAACGAAGTTTCAGGTCAAGAGCAGCCTCCTGAAGGTAGTAGATCACCAGATTTATGCAAAGGGAGGCATGCCTTTAGAAATTTTCTAGGCAATCATTTATCTTGAACACCATTGATTTCACAAACGAAAAAATGTTTTACCATCCTTTATGCTAATTAACCTGGTCTCAGATACAGGTTTTTAGATCAGGAGAACTGAACTGTTTTCTATTCTTCTGTGGTGTTTATTTCTGAGTATGTGTCTCCAATATGCATGATATTCACTCACAATACACGTCATGTTGTCTGCATTCAAGTATTTTAAAGGAAACTACATGCACTGTAACAAGGATAGTTAGGCAAAAGACTTGGAAAGCCTCTATCCTTCAAGGGAAATCTGAAGATAGGAAATGGCAGTCACTTGTTCAGACAGAGGAACAAACAGCACACTCATTCTTGGAATGATTTCCGTTCCCTGGCTTGTTTATCATAACCCCTCTTTTGGCCAGAAAATGACTCTGTTTCCACTCAGAGTTGCTCATTCCATTACCATCCCATATAGTCTTCAAGGGACGCTTTTGATATGAAGATTTGAATATAGACTTGAAGCTTCAGTGCTAGGAGAACATGAATCTATTAACATTTTGATATTATCTATAGTTGCATTTCTTTCAAATTCAAGCTTGTTCAGTGCACCTGGATAGTTAACATTCCACCATCGGTACTACTCTTTTCAACCCCTAAATTCTAACTAGTCCCACTGGTTTGGCAGAAAGACCTTGGGCTTCACCTACTGGCAGATTTTGATCAAAGGATGGGGAGCTGGGATTCAGGAAGGTGGCACACACACTGACCTTGGAACCTAGCTGAAGGTTACAGGGACAGTAGCAGAGTACTAGCAGGGTGTACTTGCCACTTTTTACCCATGGTGTAACCAGACACCCTCCATTGTACCACTAGTTTGGCTGCTTAATGTGAAGACCACACTGGGTTAAGAGCCAAATGTCTGGATTCAAGCTCCAGCTCTATCATCTGCCAGCTGGGTATGCTTTGGTAAGTCATCTGATGCCTCCCAAGCCCAATTTCACAATCCATCAGATGAGGCTGGTGGGTGAACTCCAACTCACAGGGTGGCCATCAGACCAAATGGCAGATTATGAAGACATAAGTTCTGTAAATTATAAACGTTAAGCAGGTGCAAAGAAGTATTATATCCATCATGCCCATGCATGTGATTGTTTCAGGCGAACATACCTGATCTTTACAAGTGGATTCTAAGATTCTAGAAAGGGGAGACTAGAAACTACAGGTCTTTGCACTACCTAACACCACCACATACCTACTGACACTTATTGGGTAAATGAAAGAATGAGGAAATAGTAGGGAAGAAGACAAGGACTTGGCTTAATATCATAGACCTGTGTGTGCTAAGTCACTTTAGTCATGTCTGACTCTTTGTGACTCTATGGACCATAGCCTGCCAGGCTCCTTTGTCCATGGGATTTTCTAGGCAAGAAAACTGGAGTGGGTTGCCATTTCCCCCTCCAGGGGATCTTCCTGACCCAGAGATTGAACGCTTGTCTCTTACGACTCTTGCATTGGCAGATGGGTTCTTTACCACGAGCACCATCTGGGAAGTCCATCACATACCTAGGAAGAGTATTCAACATCATCCACTCAACAAAACTTTATTGAAGACATGCCACATTCCAAGTCTTGAGTAAGACTTTCAACATAAGATGAGTGGCCTCTGCCTTCAGGAAATTAAGTGGAATAAAGTGTTAAAAGGGCTAAGAAGAGAGTCTGAACTGAACACAATGGGAACACAAAGAAATGTTCGGGTAATTCTACCCCTTTGGGTGTTGAGGGTGGAAATGAGAAGAGGAAGGAAGAGTTTCATATGGAAGCTGATGCATGAACTGTTTTGAAAGATAAGTGGGCGTGTGACATTTGGGGACTCAGAAGGTCTGGGTACTGTGTTCCAGAGGAATAATGTGAGCAGAACCAGCAAGTGAGCAGGGCCAAATCCTTACCTGTGGTTTGAAAAGCCAGAGTAGAGAGCAAGGGAGGAGTGGTTAAAGAGATGAAACTAGGAAAGGACATCTTTCCCACTCTCAGTTTCTAAGAAAGGGAAACACACACACACACACACACACACACCTGACTTCTCTCTACGCTTGGGAGGTGCAGTGACTTCTCTGGCTGGTAAACTGGGAGGAACAGAGAGCATGTTCTGTTCAGCGCTGTTCTTCTTCTTCCTCTTGGGACTTGGAATGTCTGCCACATGGAAATCTGCTCCTCTGTACCAGTCCACACACCTGGGGCTGCAGGCTGGAACTTACCTAATGAGGAGTCAGCTGGCAGGCCCCTTAGCCCTCATTCTAAGTGGCGTTCTCTAGTTTAGCCTCGATCAGTAGTAAAGTGATGTTCTGGCCACGTTTGCACACTTGGTTTGCTTTTGCAGTTTATCCAGAGCCCACACGGGGCGGAGGGGCACTGTTCTGTGTTCGGTGTCCCTACCAGGGCCAGATCATGGAGAGCTTGGAAGGCTTTGCCTATATCTTTAAATCGCGTGGACCAAAGGGTCCCTGCTACAATAAGCATGCGATGAGAGGACCTGTAGAGGGAAACAGTTAATGAAGCTTTTGTAGGAAGAGCGTGGATCTGGATTTCAGGGGACCTGGGAGCCCCCCAGCTCTGCCACCAACCCTCTGGATGACTTTGGGCAGATCGCTTTAACGTTCCAGGTCAATTTCCTCATTTGTAGAATGAGTTGGTTTATAAAAATCTCTAGTGGCTCTCTCAACTTATATAAACTTAGAACAGGGAGGATTTCCTAACAGGAGGAAGTTTGGAACACCGGAGCAGGTTGAACAACATGGCAGACTGTGGAATTTCTTTCCTTAAAGATCTTGAAAAAGCAACTGGTTTCGCATCTCATTTGGATAAGCAATTTAACTTGTATATGCCACGTACTCAATCACAATAGTTATATGAATGTTCTTATTTAATTCTCAGGCTTCCCTGGTGGTTCCATGGTAAAGAATCCACCTGCCAATGCAGGAGATGTGGGTTCAATCCCTGGAGAAGGGAATGGCAACCCACCCCAGTATTCTTGCCTGGGAAATCCCATTAACAGAGGACACTGGCGGGCTACCGTCCATGGGGTCACAAAAGAGTTGGACACTACTTAGCGACTAAATAGCAATTTAATTCTCATGCTAACATATGAAACAGATACTACTATCATTCCTTATTGATATTCAAGGAAACGGAGACTCAAGAAGACTTAGATAACTTCCCCAGGGGCTGACAAGTAGTAAGCACCAGCACGGGACTTTGAACTTGGGAGGTCGGACACCACGGCTGCTGTCCAGTGCTCCACTGCACTGCCTCCGTGCTAAGGGGCAGCTCTGGGTCTTTTCTCAAAAGCCCATCAGGATCCATGGTGTCTCTGGAGGGACTCAGTGTGCAGCTTCTCAGACACGTGCAAAAGGCAGGTGCTTGGCTAGTGAGAGAAACCAAACTCTTTTGGCTCCCTCTGAGCTCTGTGCCCTCGCTTGTGACATTCAGGGGTGAGAAGCACTTGTTTGGCAATTAATAATGCACCGCCTTGTCACATCTCTTTATTGATGTCTTTATTGTTGTTCAGTTTCCATGTGCTTGGGAGTTGTCTCCTTCCTTCATACTGATTGCATAATTACCACCTGTCAGGCACTGCTCTACACACCTCAGATATGTCATTCCATTTAGCACTCACAACAATGCTTCAGGGCAGGTACTGTGATCATCCCCAGTTTACAGCTGAGAAAACTGAGGCACACAGGGAAGGATACTATAATATCGCCAATAGGACAGAGACGTTGACAGCGTATAGCAGAGCTTCGGTAAATATCTGCAAATGCACTGACTAGTCAAGGTTCATTTATTTCAAAGACTCCCTTTGCCCAGCTCTTTCCATAATCTTCCATTTATTCTCTGCTTAGCTGTATCTTTTCTGTAATTCTTACACTGTCTAAGGTGCCAATTGAAAACTGAAACAACCATCCAGGTGTGGAACATTTCAAAACACTTGAGGGCAGTGTTATTCTAGTAGGCCCTGGGGCAGATACAGGAGGCTCCCAATACAGAATACACACAGCACCTTCCACTTAATAATTGTGCTTCAGTTGACTACCTTATTGATGGTATATTTGCTTGGTTCATGATCTGCTGATAAGCCTGTTTGTTCGTTCTTTTATGAATTTCAAGCCTGAGAGAATTTTTCTTGCTTTTTTCGTTCTGCATTCATCTGACTTTTGGCTTAAAAGTAAAATAGGAGAAACTAAAATCAGCAGAATGAGGGCTGCGTGCAGTAGATATGCTTTTCTAAACAGACGTGTGTGTGTATATTTTGGAAGGTGACTGTGGGCTGGCGGTGGCGGGAACCTCTCCTCTCTGCCCCTTGAATGTCCCGTGAACAATCTCAACTCCAAAGCCACAATTTCTGTTTACTCTGAGCTCTGGCAATGAACAATTAGTCTTCTCCAATGGTCATGCACCCATTTTGGACACGCTTTCTACACTTGCGTTATACTTTGCAGACCACCGCCATGACTGTAGCTGGGACAATGATCTGCAGTGGCGGCAGCAGTAATTCACATAAACCACAGGCTAGTCAGATGTGCAAGCTGAGGTGGATGGATGTGTCCATCACCTCTTGTACCCTGACTTGTTTAAACCCCTTGTGGACGAAATTAATTTTCCACAAGAAGAGTTAAACAAGAACGAACAGAAGAGGCTCTCTGCCTCTTTACTCCCGACCCTTCTTTAGTGAACACTCTGCTCCAAAATTGTTAAGAGAAATCTCAAATTCAACCCTGGGCATGTTTCTTTTGGCTTCACTTGTGACACATCTCTAAATAAATGTTAGCGTTTTACAACGTTGAAAAATACCAGAAATACACATTTCTCCATAAAACCCAGGAAATTCTCAGTATTGGCGCATGAGCCATAATTCCACGACCTTTTACTGGAGAATGAAGGTTCACAGTCTCCTCCAGTGCCTGCTTAGGCCTCTCCAGACCAGGTGGTGTAGGTGGCCATCTGGATAGAATCACCATCAGCCCAGAAACAAATGCTCTGAAGACCCCAGGTTTCAACTTCCTAACAGGAGACTCACATTCTGCACCTGAACCGCTGGTGTGAAGAAAATATGGATACATTGAATGCACCTAAAGAAAGGGGATGCTCGTCCACACGTTCTTGCGGTACAAGTGGGAATGTGTCATAACTTCTCCAAGAATACAATACACAAGAGTGAAATCTGGTCATGCAATCTACGACTTTCCCAGGACAGGTAGTAAATACAGTTCACCTATGTTACAAATCAAGAGTAGGCCACAAAAATCTGAAGAAGTAATTCACAGAGGAGGAAACATACATGGCCACTAAACATAAGATGAGATGAATTTTCATGGTGGTTATTAGGGAAATGCAGGTGAAAACTACAACAGGTTACCATTTTATGCCATTAGATTGGGTATAAAATGACAAAGTGATAATATGCACGTTGAACAATGGGAAATCTTTGTGCCTTGCTGGTGGGAGTACACACTGGTTCAATTACCTTAGAGAAAAATTTGGTATTGTTTAGTCAAGGTGGAGATGTGTATTCCCTCTCCCTTAGGTAGTCCACTGGTAGAATAAATATCATATAAGTGCAGGGTAGATACTACATGGATATCTGGAGTAAGATTGTTGGTTAAAACAAAACAATGGAAACAATCTAATGTCCATCTACAAGGTACACATAAATGGTGGTACCTTCATATAATCAGCTGCTAGATAGGGTGAAAATGAACAAGAGTGACATTCATCAATCTGGATGAAGTTAAGAGAACAAAAACCACTTGTAGACTAATAAATACAGCATGATATCATTGATACTAAGTTAAAAGCAGGTAAAATACCACGTGTTTCTTAGGGATCCATATATACGCATATAATAAAAGTGTAAAGAAATGCATGAAAATGAAAAGCACAAAGTTCAGGATGATGAGTTGTTCTGGAAAAAAGAACACACTTGGGGAAGGATACACAGAAAGTTATCTATTATTTTGGTAACTTTTCATTTCTTAAGTTGAGTGGGTATTTTTTGTTTTCTACTTTATACCAGTGTGCATATATTAAATATTTTGTAATACACTTTAATATGCATATTCCCTATGTGGGTGCACACACACAGACACACACTTTGAGATAAACCTATGTTGTATGAGACTATTATTAGCAGAATGATGCACAATAGCAACAAACCAGACACTACATATGTATGTGATATATTGATATGCTCTCTCTCTCTCTCTCTTTCTCTCTCTCTCTCTCTCTCTATATATATATATATGTATATCCATATTAAAACAAATGGGTAAAAAAATAAAAATAAATAAAATATTCCTTTGAGATGCCAAAAAAATTTCAGAGTTAGAAAGGCTTTAGAAACCATCTAGATCAACAATTTCCCTTTAAATATGATGACAAATAATGAAAATCAGAAATGGAAGAGGAGGCATTATAATTAATGGCACAGAAGTAAAAAGGAATACAAGAGGCTACTATAAACAATTATACTCTAAAAAATTGGATAGCTTAGGAGAAAAGATACAGTCTTAGAAAAACATGGGATATTAAGAATGAATTAGGAACGAATAGAAAATCTGAACATACCTATAGACAGCTAGTAAGGAGATTGAACTAGTAATCAAAAATATTTCAACAAAGAAAAGAAGAGGACCAGATGACTTTACTGGTCTTGCAATCCTTCTCAAGCTCTTCCAAAAAATTGAAGGGGAAGACCTACTTCCAGACTCCTTTTGCAAGGTCAGTATTACCCTGATATCAAAGTCAGACAAAGAGACTGAAAGAAAACTACAGACCAATATCCTTAATGATATTGATGTAAAAATCTTCAACAAAATGTTAGTTAACTAAATTCAACAGCACATTAAAAAGATTACACATTATGATGAAGTAGAATTTATCTCTTGGATGTAAGGATGGTTCAACAGATAAAAATCAATGACCATAACACACTACATTAAACAGAATGAAGGACAAAATTTACACGATCATTTTAACTGATGCAGAAAAAAGCATTTGGAATAATTTTAAAATTTTTTGATGAAAACACTCAGTAGACTATGAACAGAGGGAAAGGTCATATATTAAAATCCTATAGCTAACATCATACTCAACTGAAAGCTTCTCCTCTGAGATAGAAACAGGACTAAGATATCCACTCTCACCATTTCTAGTCAACATAGTATTAGAAGTCCTAGCCAGAGCAATTAGGCAAGATAAATAAACAGAAGTCATTTAAATTGGAAAAGAAGAAGTTTGCAGATTATATGACTTAATATGTAGAAAACCCCAAAGATTCTACAAATATTAAACTGTTAGAATAACTAAACTAATTCAGCAAAGTTGCAAGATGTAAACCAACACTCAAAAATCAGTTGCATTTCTATGCACCAATAGTAAAAATCAAAATAGAAAATTAAGAAACTGATAACATCAAAAAGAATAAAATACCCTAGAATAAATTTAACCAAGAAGGTAAAAGACTTATACACTGAAAACTACAGAACAGTGATGAAAGAAATGAAAGAAGAGACAAATGAATGGAAAGAAATCCCATGTTCACTGGAAGACTTAATATTGTTAAAATGTCCATATAGCTCAAAGCCATATACAGATTCAATACAATCCTTATCAGAATCTCAATGGCATGTTTTTGTAGAAAGAAAAAAAGTCATAAAATACATACAGCATTTCAAAGAATCCTAAACACCCAAAACAATCTTGAGAAAGAACAAAGCTGGAGGCCATACACTTTCTGACTTCAAAACATATTACAAAGCTATAGTAATAAAAACAGTATGGTATCAGCAAAAAGACAGACATAAACCAGAGGAACTAAATAGAGAGCCCCCAAATAAACCCTCATGTAAAAGGTTAAATGATCTTTAGCTGGATACTTAGGCTACAAAATGGAAAAAGATAGTCTCTTCAATAAATGGTGTTTGGAAAGTTGAATATCCATATGCAAAAGAATAAAGATGGACCTTTAACTTACATGGGCTTCCCTGGTGGCTCAATAATACAATAAGTGAATTACAACAAGACGTGAACCGAGAACTTCCAGATGTTCAAGTTGGATTTAAGAAAGGCAGAAGAACCAGAGATCAAGTTGCCAACATCCATTGGATCACAGAAAAAGCAAGAGAATTCCAGAAAAACATCTACTTCTGCTTTATTGACTACACCAAAGTCTTTTACTGTGTGGATCACAACAAACTGTTGACAATTTTTCAAGAGATGGGAATACCAGGCCACCTTACCTGCCTCCTGAGAAATCTGCATGCTGGTCAAGAAGCAACAGTTAGAACTGGACATGGAACAACAGACTGATTCCAAATTGGGAAAGGAGTACATCAAGGCTGTATATTGTCACCCTGCTTATTTAACTTATATGCAGAATACATCATGTAGAATGCCAGAATGGATGAAGCACAAGCTGGAATCAAGATTGCCAGGAGAAATATCAATAACCTCAGATATGCAGATGACACCACCCTTATGGCAGAAAGTGAAGAGGAACTAAAAAGCCTCTAGATGAAGGTGAAAGAGGAGAGTGAAAAAGTTGGCTTAAAACTCAACATTCAGAAAACTAAGATCATGGCATCTGGTCCCATCACTTCATGGCAAATAGATGGGGAAATCAATAGAAACAGTGACAGACTTTATTTTCTTGGGCTCCAAAACCGCTGCAGATGGTGACTGCAGCCATAAAATTAAAAGACACTTGCTCCTTGGAAGAAAAGCTATGACCAACCTAGACAGCATATTAAAATCAGAGACATTACTTTGTCGACAAAGTCAAAGTAAAAGTATAGTCAGAGCTGTGGTTTTTCCAGTAGTCATGTATGGATGTAAGAGTTGGATCATAAAGAAAGCTGAGCACCAAAAAATTGATGCTTTTGAACTGTGGTGTTGGAGAAGACTCTTGAGAGTCCCTTGGGCTGCAAAGAGATCCAACCAGTCCATCCTAAAGGAAATCAGTCCTGAATATTCATTGGAAGGACTGATGCTGAAGCTGAAACTCCATTACTTTGGCCACCTGATGCGAAGAACTGATTCATTGGAAAAGACCCTGATGTTGGGAAAGACTGAAGGCAGGAGGAGAAGGGGACGAGAGAGGATAAGATGATTGGATGGCATCACTGATTCGATGGATGTGAGTTTGAGCAAACTCCAGGAGTTGGTGATGGACAGGGAAGCCTGGCGTGCTGCACACAGGGTAACAAAGAGCCGGAAACGACTGAGTGAACTGAACTTATCTTACACTATATACAAAAGTTAAAGTACTAAATATAAGATCTGAAACTATAAAACTTCTAGAAGAAAACAGAGGGAAAGTCTTCGTGATACTGGAGTAAGCAATGTTTTCTTAAATATAACACCGAACGCACAGGCAACAAAAGCAAAAACAGACACGTAGTGCTACATCAAACTGTAAAACTTCTGTTCCGCAGAGGGTACAATTCTCAGAGTAAAAGGAAACCTACAGAATGGGAGAAAATATTTGTGAATCATTTATCAAATAAGGGATTAATCTCAAGAATATACAAAGAACTCCAACAACAAAAAAACAATAACCTGATTAAAAATAGGCCAAGGACTTGAACAGGTATTTCTCCAAAGAAGATATACAAATAGCCACCAAACAAAAGATGTTCTATATTGCTTATTATCAAGAAATGCAATAAAAATACGAGATACCATTTCAAAACTGTTAGAATGGCCACTATCCAAATAAAACCAAACCTCAGAAAAATAATGAGTACTTGATATAAAGAATTTGAATATAAAGAATCCCTGCTGTTGGTGTGATTATAAAATGATATACCATTATGAAAAACAATACAAGGTTTCTAAAAAAAATTAAAATAGAACTACCATATGATCCAGCAACACCACTTCTGGGCACATATCAAAAAAATTGAAAATAGGATTTTGGAGAGATATTCACACATCCACACTCATTGCAATATTATTCACATAGTCAAGATCTGGAAGCATCCTAAATGTTCACTAACAAATGGATGGGTGAAGAAAACGTGTATAGACATCCAATGGAATACTATTCAGACTTAATAAAGAAGGAAATCCTGGCATGCACTAAAACATGGATAAAACTTGAGGACAATTTGCTAAGTCAAATAAGCTGGTCACAAAAAGACAAATATTGCATGATTCCACTCATGAGAAAGCTAAAGTAAACTCATAGAAACAGAAAGTAGGATGGTGGCTGCCAGGAGCTGAGAGGAGGGAAAAATAAGACGTTTTTCAGTGGGTATAGAGTTTTCATAATACAAGATGAAAATGTTCTAGAAATCTGTTGTATAATACCATGAATGACGTATAATTACCAACACTTACTGTGCACTAAAAAATTATTAAGAGGGTAAATTTATGTTGACTGTTCTTTTACAACTAAAAAATGAAACAAAAACATGCTGAGCGCAAGGACCAGGATGATGGAATGACTTACCCAAGGTCATGAACTAGCTGGTGCTGGGACTAGAATGCAGGCTGGCCAAGTCCCGGTCACTGGCCTTTTTCCTACGCCTTGCCAACCTCTTGTCCTGAGTTCTGTCTTATTTGTAATACCATTTTAGAGGCTTGAGATGGCCTTTAGTGAGGACTGCTCCAAGAGGAGAGTCAAGTCTTTATTGAACATGATAGCTCTGTTTAAAACATGGCCTTGTATCTTTGTGAGGCTTGCCCAACAAGCTTCCACAGTTGAGTTCCTAATTTTACAGCAAGCAATCACACATTCATATTGCGCTCAGCTTTTGCCGCCTTTCAATTATGGAGCTCAAGCCCCTTCGGAGGAGGTTAAGATTCATGATTTGCTTACTGCGTGAAATGACAGCTATATTATAGAGTGAAAAATGCGAGGCCTGGAAAGGTCAAAGGGCCTACCTAACATTACAATGCCATCCTTAAGGGGAACAGCTTTAAGGTCAAATTATTTAAAACTTCTCCCCCCACCCCCTCACTTCAGCCTGATGGTTGCCTGTCTCATTCCCCAGCAGTGGGAAGTGATTAAAATACAGAAACAGAGAAGTTTTAGTCCCAACATTATCTTTTGCCCTTGGAAATGGCCTCCTTGCCTCTGTGGGAAAGGTATCAAGTGTTTCCTTGATTCTGAGTACAACTTTTTTTTTTGCAAATTTTCGTAATTTGGGGTGACTGAGGCTCTGAGGTGAGGCAGGGCATGGGAACCCCTTTCCAGAGCGGGAATGTGGGCAGGTTACAATAAGTAGCTCCTGCAAATGGAAGTGAACGGCCAAAAGCGCCCGGAGTCATAATTCCATCTGCGCTGAGGCAGTCATAACTCACGGTTTCCTGAACACTCCAGACGCTCTGGAGGGTAATTAGGGCTGCCTTCTCAGGGGCCCACATGCCCTAAATGGGGTCCAGTTGGACTGACAGACCCCGCCCCCCTTCCCCCCACACTTGGAATTGAGGTTGGGCAGCTGGTCAGCCAGCCTCCTGGTTCAGCTCAGGTTCTGGGTTTAGGAAACAAGAAGCTGCCAGCCCTTCACCGTCTTCCCGGAGGGTGTGCTTCCTCTGGGTGAACTTGTCAAAGTTGGCTTCCAGGAGGAAAACTACATGCGGCACCACACAGACAAGCAGTGGCCGCGTGGGGAGGGCCCGGCGTGACCGCTGCCCCCGCGTGGGAGCCACGTGGACCCCAATGCCACGCCTCTGAATGGGGGCGGGGGAGCGTCTGCTGGTGCCTCGTGGACCCCTGGGACCCCAGCATTTTGGGGCTCCCTGTGCCCGGCCGGATCTCCCGCCTGGCATTCCGCACCCTGGGGCGGGCACGCTGATGTCCCTTCTCCAGCCTCCAGCCTGACCCTGACCTCTGGGTCCTGAGGTTGGCACGGATTTGTAACCCTGAGCTTCTTTTTATCTCTTCGGGAAGTAGACGTTTTGCTTGGGAAGTTTTTCAATTTCCTCCTGGCCTGGACCAAACCGCTCAGATTTCCAAGGCCGAGTTTCTCCTCTCCTCCTGCCTGGGAGGCTCACTCCGCCTGCAGACAGGCCCCTGCAAAAGGTGCCTTGAGGGTGGAGCAGACAGGCCTTCCTGACAGGCCTCCCCCTTACCAAAATGCATATGAGGAGTGGGGGCACAAGGACGGCCAGCCATCAGCCCTCCCTAAACGTCCCCTCCAAAGCAACCACAGATTCTCCTAAGCCACAATCTCCCAGGACAGGGCCCCAAAGCGACACCTTCCCCCAGTGGCCGCGGCGGTTCTGAAACACCCCAAAGTTCCATTCCCACCGCTGGAGTCACTGTACAGTGGACAGAATGGGGCGAAGCAAATCTTAGTCCTCCTACCTTTAACCCTCCTGAAACTTTATAGCATCATTCGCAAGAAAAAAAAAGATGAACTCAGGACAGTCCAACAACAGCATATATCAGGCTTCTCACCAATAACACTGATGCCTTTTTTTTTTTTTTTTGCAGAGAAGTTTTCATCCAATTACACACAGATCTTCCCCCTCCTTCCATAAATTCTCCTCCCCTAATCCCCATACTCACCCTCCCACGCAGTTTTCCCTCTTAGACACGATGTCATCTGAAAGTCAGGGAAAGCAGTAAAGTCAAGGCATCCCTTTTATACCTTGGTGAATATCTTCCGTTTTGATGGCTCTTTTATCCTGAAACGCTTCACCCACTTCATATCCCAGGATAACTTCACCCACCACTGAAGTACCGCCAGCCGGCTCAGGAGGGGAAAGTGGCAGCTGTTGCTCTGTTTAAGGCAGGAAGCGAAGAAGAACATGATATTCAATTAAAACTGCAGGGGGAATTCAGCGAGGCAGCAGGGTCTAGTGGAGACCAATGGCCTGGGAGATCAGCCGGTCTGAGTTCTCTCCCCAGTCTCTGCCACCAGCTCCTGGGGGTGACCTTGGGCCTGTCACTAAAACGTTCTGGGCCTTCGTTTCATCTGAAAAATGGTGGTGATGATACCTGCATCCTCGCAGGGATAGTTATGAGGATTAGAGAGATTAGGAAAATAAACAGGGCTCTTTTGATCCCTTCAAAGTCAGCAGCAAAGGATGGATGGATGCAGAAAGCCATCTTAGGCTGAGTGGATTCGGCTGCCAATTACAGGATGTGATCTGAGGTGTAATGAAAAGGCGGCCAGAGCAGAGATGCCTCTCCCACCAGCCCACAAAGCTGCTCTGAAATCCCGCTGTTGGAAAGACATGCAAAGAGCTGGGTTCAAATACGAATGTGGCCTCTAGGAGCGACAGCACACCCATGGCCTTCTCCTGAGCTAGCTGGAACAGTTTGCCAGTTTCCCAGGAGAAAAAAGGGTCCTGAGTAAGTGAGACATTTGAACAAGTCCATGTTATTGGAGGAGAGTTTAGTACAAAGAGAGCGAAATTAGCATCAGCATGATGGTGGTTAGGGACGTGGGGAGGGGAGTGATACTTCAGAAGCTGGTTTTTAAAAACACTGTAATCAATGTTAGGTTGTTGATAACAGTATGTTATCAATGTTATTATGATAACAGTAAGATTGCCCTGCTGAAGCAATGTTACCTGATGTTTGTTCTCTCTCTAAGATGCTGTATGCATCCTTTCTTACCAAGTTTTGTTCTTCATATGTCCGTGCTCACTTGCTTTAGTTGTGTCCGATTCTTTGCGACCCCATGGACTGTAACCCACCAGGCTCCATGGGATTCTCCAGGCAAGATAGCCATGCCATCCTCCAGGGAATCTTCCCAATCCAGGGCTCAAACTCGGGTCTCTTACATTTTCTGCATCGACAGGCAGCTTCTTTACTACTGGCGCCACCTGGTAGCCATCCTATACGTTCAGCACACCAGGAAGAAGAATGATGCTGCAGAAAGCTTTATGAAGATGATGTTGTGCTGACCAGTATCATCGTTTCCACACACACATCAGGCATCACACCACCGAGGGTGGAGGGTCCCAGCTCTATCACTTTGTTCTGGGGCCCTGAATACTTGAGCTTTCTGAAACCCAGTTTCACCATTTGGAAAATTAACAGACCTGCTTCACAGCTCTTTCCAGAAGATCGAATGACGTAGTGTAAAGTGCAAAAGGCACATGTATATGACAGAGGGCAATTCAAAGGGAAACTGTTGTCTCAGTCAGAGTAGGCTAGGTTACACCACAGTAACAAGCAGCCCGTGACATGAGCATTCTGTGGCTTAAAGCAATAAAGGTTGATTTCTTACTCTTGCTACAGGCCTACCACAAGTCAGCTAGGGGGTGCTCTGCTCGTGGTAGTCACAGTGGGACACAGGCAGAACAGCAACCTCTAAGTCAGAGGTTAAAAAGGAAGTGCCCTTGGCTCTTAAAGTTTCTGCTGCTCCTTCCTTAACCCAAGAAAATCACAAGGCCCTATGGACTTCAGGGAGGCAGGGGATTGTAGTCCTACTATGTGTCAGAAGAAGGGAGATCTGGGATATTTATTAACAGCCCTAGGGCAGGCACGGTCGCTGCTCTACAAGGCTGGGTAAGATGTGGTCCTTGCATTCAAGGAGCTTACCCAGAACTAACCTCTAAAGCACACCCCAGAAGCTCCAGAAACAGCTCCAGAAGAGCACATGTGCATTCTGCCCTGGATTTCCACCCTTGCCCCCACCTCCTCCCAGCCTTCTCAGGCACTCATTCCCATCTCAGGAATGCCTTTGTGAAAGGAGGCTAGAACACCCTCCTGTTTCCTTAGCCTCTGCCGCACTGGTTGTAAAATAACCTCAAGGCCTTTCTTTCAGAGCTGGTGTCCTCCCTTTGTCCTTCATCTAGACTGCATAGAGAGGTGCCCAGGCAGCAGGCCCCTCAGGATAGCCTCCCCTGGCTGCAGCTAATTGCACCAGGTGTGAAGCACAGCTCCTCCCCTGCCCCCAGCCCTTCCTGTGCCTGATGCAAGCTGACCTTCCCTTGGCCCAAGCTTGGAGCTGGTATTTTGCCTTTAGGGAAAAAGCAGGCAAACTTAGGTCAGACTTTGCCCCTCCCAGTCTCCCTTAGAACCGGTTTCCAGCTCTCCCAGTGTAGACATCTCCCACAGCCCCTTCTCCTTCATCCAGAGATTCCTAGCATGGCCTGAGATTCAGCAAAGTTTTCCCTCCTTCCTCTTGAGTCATGTCCATTCTCCTAGGCATTTCAGTTGGGACCCAGAAAGAAAATGAAAGGGTTTAACGTAATATTATTAGTAATAATAATAAGCATAATAGTTTACTATGTGCCAGCCTCTGAGTACATTAAAGTATTAACTCATTAAATATTCACAGCAATTCTACAAATTCGGGACAATTTTCTCATTTTCAAAATGAGGAGGAAACAAACCCAGAGAGGTGAAGTAAGTTGTCCAAGGCCACGCAGCTAGTAAGGGACAGAACTGGGATTTAACCCCAGCAATCTAGTGCACAGCACATGCAGACCGTTTTCCATAATGGTAATTATTTATACAGTGTTTGACAGAGGTGGTTGATAGACAGCAAGACTGATTCACTTGCCGATGCCTTCCCAAGATATTATGAGGTCATCACTGCCCTCTGGTGGTCATTGATGAGCATTGCCACTCAAAATGCACTGACCGTAACCCTCTGGCAAAGAGCTTCACAGAATTCAGGGTGAACGGGCTGCTCACATGCCACAATGTCGTATTGACTATTTCCCTCTGGCTTGCTGTGTTTTACATTTGTTTTTCCCCTGGAGAAAAAAGAAGGGAGAACAAAAAGCACGTGGGCAACTCTCCACCTCTGTGAGAAAAAGCAGAAGAAAACCACAATTATGTAACTATCAAGTAACAAGTCTGTGTGTTTATTGTCATGGAATTTGTGATGTAGCGTAGATGCCCATGAAACGTCATCCTAAACAGATGCAAACGCACATTCTCAGTCGTTTATAACTAAGTTAAGGTGAAAGTCTTGCCTTAATTAATCAGGGTGTTCTTCCACTACAGAAGGTTGCATACAAGAAGATTCTTGTTTTTAAAGTTCAGCCATTTTGGACTATCTTTGTTCAAATAGAAATCCGAGGTCATTTTTTGTTTTGGTGTAGAAAGACGAAGATGATCATTTCTGAGGGACTTGTAATAGGACAGCTTGGCCTGAGAAAGTGTTTCAATAGTGACTACAGTTGTGGAGTGGGCCTCCCTGGAGGTGCTAGTGGTGAAGAACCTGCCTGCCAGTGCAGGAGACATAAGAGAAGCAGGTTCGATCCCTGGGTTGGGAAGATCTCCTAGGGGAGGGCATGGCAACCCGCTCCAGTATTCTTGCCTGGAGACTCCCATGGACAGAGGAGCCTGGTGGGCTGCAGTCCAAGGGGTCGCAAAGAGCTGGACACAACTAAAGTGACTTAGCATGCGTGCACGCACAATTCTGGAGCTTCTTATTAAGCTCCAGCCAAAAGGACCCCTCAAACAAGGTGATCCAGTAAGTCTTCATGGGGAGGAGGGGGAAGGGGAGGGAAACGTGAAGAGGGACATGTATTCCTACTTGTAGCCGCAAAAACCTGGTCTGGTCCTGGAAGCTGTGCCCTGGAAATGGCACAGATGAAGCACCTGGTAACATGAGGGAGGCCTGAGGAGTCAGGGCTGCTGGAGGCTGGGTTTTCAGCCCCCAGACGGAGAATCATTAACCGTCAGCTCTTAACTTGGCTAGGTTCCCTCCTTGAGAAGATCGAGTGAGTTATGCATGCACAGATCATTAGTCACACCAACAGCAAATCCTTCACCGATCAGAATTCCTCTGTGTATGTTTCAATTCCTGCCGACACACCTTGTTCATATCAAGGTGGAAAATCACAAAAAAACTGCTGATAAGAAGTGTTAGTAAGTCAGACCTACCTTCCAGACACACTTAGGATCTGCACTTAGCCCCACCCACAGACCATGTCTGGACCATGAACATTCATATCCTATCCATGGGTAAACTTTTTGGTCCATGTCCACACTTCACATCATTATCTTGATATGGGCCATGTGCATATCCATTGTTCCTTGCTGCTGCCTCTGTCCCAGGGTCCCAATTTGCATCCAATGCCCAGTGGCAAGTTCCACCCAGTTGTCCCTCAGCCCCACTTGCTCAGCATGTCCAAAGCGGACCCACGTATCCCATCCCTGGTGCCTCTCCTGGACGTCTTCAATTTATTTTACCAGTTTCACCATCTCCCTGTGATTCCAGATCAAACCCTGAAAGTCATCAACTTTGCTTCATGCTCTTGTCCCACCCACTGGACCCAGTCACCTGCTGAGATCACTCACATCTGCCCTCTACTTCTGGCTTCCCACTCTTATCACCTCGGATGGCATGATGCACTGGATGAGTATTCAGAGTCAAACATGGGTTCAAATCCCAGCTCTGTTGTTTATTATATGTATGAGTGTGGACTTTACTTAATATAATCAAGCCTCACTTGTACAATGGAAGATTGATGATGAGTTCAAGGTGGGTAATCTAGGTTAGATGTCTGGCGTGGAGGGGAGGTGCTCAGTATATGTTTTTTTTTTCCCATTCAGGCCTTGTTTCTCACCAGGACTAACTTGTGCACGCTAAGTCCCTTCAGTCGTGTCCAACTCTCTGCAACCCTATGGCTTGTAGCCTGCCAGACACCTCTCTTCAAGGGATTCTCCAGGCAAGAATACTGGAGTGGGTTGCTATGCCCTCCTCCAGGGGATCTTCCCCATCCAGGAATTGAACTCACATCTCTTTAGATATAGTGAGTTGGCAGGCAGGCTCTTTACCACTAGCTCCACCTGGGAAACCCAGGGCTAACTTGACAGCCTCCTAATTAGCCCTTGCTCCTTTGCTCTCAAACACTAGTATGGATTGAACACTTCCTATTTGCCAGACACTGGACTCTCCACTAGGAAGAGAAACATTAAACAGTCCAACAGGGCGCTGCCCCCATGAAGCTTACAGTCCAACAGAGAAAGTTAGATTCTCTCCTTCCAACAATTTATTTTCACTCTTCTGACAAATGAATCTTGGTAAAGCACAGATCACTCATGTCATTTCCCTCCTCAAGACCGTCAGTGGCCCCCCACTTCCCATCTCATGAGATATGCATTCCTTTGCCTACACTCAGGTCCTCCTTAGTTACTAAGGCCCTTGCCTCCTCTTGCAGCCTAATTTCCTCCACCCCACAGACCCTCCTTTCTGTCTAAGCAGAGCTACTTGCCAGTTCCACAGTAGAGTAGATAATTATCTTCTTAAAAATGTCTATTATAATTTCCTCCTCTTGGGAGAAATCCCCATGACTGAGAATCTTGGTAAGAAGCAGAACTCTCTTCCCACAGAAGTGGGAGCTTCCCATTCCAATGGCTCTTGAGACATAGGCAAAAGACCAAGGCTAGGACAGTCCAGAACCCTACCCAGGATTCTGATTTTTGAGGGAGCGACATGATATCAGATGAGACACTTAAAGGTTTTACCTGGAAAGGTCTTAAGGAAGAGGATATTTACAGAAGTATGGGCAGGGTTAAGGAGGTTAAGAATATCACCACCGGGGATTGGCAATGCCCTTGGGATGTATTTATAAAGACAAATCTAGATAAAAGTTTATGTCTCCCCTCCCCCTGACTTTAAAAAATGTGGCAGTTTTATAATTTTACCAGCAAATATGAAGAATCACATAAGAATGTACTCTCAGCTTTTTTTGCACAAGGAGGAAAGGGCGTAATTTCTGCCTGTGACTTTCATTCAAGCGTCTGGAAATGACCCTAGTTGTTAACTTGATTAATAGACTGAAGCTAGTAAATGACATCAAGACGAGACAAATTCCTTAGTATGATGTAGAAAAAGAACTCAAAGACCTAAAGAGAAGGGAATGCTGGAGTGGATTTAGCATATTTGATCCGCACCCCTCGTCTATAACCCGCTCCAGTATTCTTGCCTGGAGAATTCCATGGACAGAAGAGCCTGGCGGGCTGTGGTCCACAGGGTTGCAGAGAGTCAGACACGACTGATTGACTGAGCACACATTATCATGATAAGCAGAAGAGGTGACTTGTAATAGGAATAATCAGACAAGACTTTTTGACTGGGAATTCCCTGGTGGTCTAGTGGTTAGGACTTGGTGTTTTCCATGCCGGGGCCCCGCTCAATCCCTGGTTGAAGGATTGAGATCCTGCATGCAAGTTGGATGGCCAAAAAAAATGTTTTTTTTTTTAGCCAAAGGTAACTGATTCGGAATTTCCATGAGTGCATGGATTATCCTATTTGCATAACTAAAAATAACTTTCACCATAAGAGACTATGTTGTTGTTTGGTCCCTAAGTCATGTCTGACTCTTTTGCTACCCTGTGGACTGTAGCCTGCCATGGACTGTAGCCCTCCAGGCTCCTCTGTCCAAGGGGTTCTCCAGGCAAGAATACTGCAGTGGGTTGCCATTTCCTTCTCCAGGGTACCTTCCCGGACCCCTGCAGTCACATGGCTGCTAGATGGTAGGTATTCTTTCCTTCCTGAATTCCCTAGGGCTCACCAGCTCACTGTTGGCAGTGGTTGCAATTACTGACAACTGTGACATCTTTGTTGCATTTGCAAGTGGATTCTTTATCACTGAGATACCAGAGAAGCCCAAGAAACTATAGATTGGCCCAATTTTGGATAGGATCAACATGTGGCCAGGAGGAAGCAGTGCTGAAACACCACTGCTCTCTCAATTCCTGACTCCCTTCAGGGATCCAGAGGCCCAAGGACAGTGGACGAGAGTGCCACTTAGACACAAGCGGATGATTAGACACCAGATTAGTCATGTCTGGGGCTGCTGTGCTTAACCACCATCTGCCCTTCAGCAAAGCCAGCATGTCCAAGTTATTGGGAAAGAACCACTGGAATAAATGAACTTGAAGAGCTTAATTTAACTGGTCACAGGGAAAATACATTTTTTTTTCCTTCTTGACTTCACATATTTATGTCCAAACAAAATGATCAGTTTAGTGACAGAATTAAGACTTTCAATCTATGGACCCTAAAGTGATACCATGCCCTGCTGATTCACAGCTGACCTTAGTATGCAGTAATATTTCTCATTCCAAGAGGGACTTGCACCTGGGAAGATTTCAGTCCTGTCAGACTCAACCCATCAGATCATGAAGAATCATGGTGTAAGAGAACTCAGGCCACAATCTTAGAGGTCTCTTTCCTATTGATGAAGAAGGAGTTTCCAAAGACAGTTTACTGTGGAAGATCTTCCTCTTGGTAGAATAATGAATGTGATTCTGTGCTTGGATAAGTATTCAATACATTGACAATGGAGAAAAGTTTGTCCTGTTGGAAAACTGGTGGTAAAGCTAAAAGCCCTGACTCAGCTAAAAGCTTGAACTATTTTGATAAACTAAATTGAAAATGTCTCTCTTAGGTCCTGATGTCTAAAAGTTATCAAATATAATTAAGTAACTAGCTTCCAGATCTTGTGACTGAGTAATGGAACATTTCCTGCCATATCAATAAACAAAACATTTCAGCTGCTGCTGCTGCTGCTAAGTCACTTCAGTTGTGTCCGACTCTGTGTGACCCCATAGACAGCAGCCCACCAGGCTCCCCCGTCCCTGGGATTCTCCAGGCAAGAACACTGGAGTGGGTTGCCATTTCCTTCTCCAGTGCATGAAAGTGAAAAGTGAAAGGGAAGTCACTCAGTCGTGTCCGACTCTTAGTGACCCCATGGACTGCAGCCTACCAGGCTCCTCCATCCAAGGGATTGCAGCCACTGCCAACACTGAGCTGGTGAGCCCTGACGGGAACACAGGAAGGAAAAAATACCTGCCATCTAGCAGCCATGTGACTGCAGCCACTCCCCATGGTGAGCCCTGAGGAAACTCGGGATGTGAAAACACAAGACACAGGCTCCAGATATCTGAGGTGCCTATCAGAGGAATGATGCCAGTGAGCCCAGACTCTTGCATCTTCCCATACATGGAAAAGCACTATACTCCCTAATCAGGAATATTTGTTTTCTTTAACTAACAATCATCTTTGGACATTCAGGCTAACTGCCCTCTGTGACAAAACTTTTATATAAACCTGGCTGTCCCCCCAAACCCCTTGCCGCCTTGGAGCAGCTCTCTCAAGGTAACTTGAAATGCTGCCTCCCAGACTTAAGTTCTAAAAATTCTCACCAAATAAAACGTAACTCTCAAATTTAGGTTCTGAATATTTCTTAAGTCTACATGACCACGTGTCTGACTTGAGCCAACCACTATGACAGAAAGTGACAATAGACAGAAAAGCACGTAAAGAAGCCTGGTGCATTAGGAAGGGCTCTGCAGTAACGTCTTGAGGAAACAGCGTGGCTATTCATCCTAGTTTCCCAGAGATCCCCAAAGACCATTTGCCAGGGTAACTGGGTATTGGGGAAAGATAGCATTCTGACACTGACTCTAAGCTAACAAATTCTTAGAGATTACAGAGAGGGCTTGGGGAGGTGATGTGATGAGTGACATTTTGTTCAAATCCACCTTGAATACAGCTTAGTGAGATCCCAAGCATGTCCTGATTATTTCACCAGCTCCTGGATATATAGTTAAAATTAATATTTTTAACACTTAGAAAAATCCTCATCTATAGGATAAGATGATCTCATGGTAGAAAAAACCCAAAGAAGATCCAAAGAGCCCTACCAAAATGGTAAAAAAAAAAAAAAAAAAAAAAGAAGAAGCAGTATCAGTAGTCATGTATGGATGTGAGAGTTGGACTATAAAGAAAGCTGAGCACCAAATATTGATGCATTTGAACTGTGGTTTTGGAGAAGACTCTTGAGAGTCCCTTGGATTGCAAGGAGATCCAACCAGTCAATCCTAAAGGAAATCAGTCCTGAATATTCATTGGAAGGACTGATGCTGAAGCTGAAGCTCCAATACTTTGGTCAACTGACATGAAGGGCAGACTCATTAGAAAAGACCCTGATGCTGGGAAAGATTGAAGGCAGGAGGAGAAGGGGATGACAGATAATGAGATAATTGGATGGCATCACTAACTCAAAGGACATGAGTTTGAGCAAACTCCAGGAGTTGCTGATGAACAGGGAAGCCTGGTGTGCTGCAGTTCATGGGGTCACAACGAGTCGGACACCAATGAGCAACTGAACTGAACTGATAGCATTCCTTGGGTTAGGGGAGGAAGATATTCATATAAATTATTGCTACTTGAAAGATACAGGAGTGGTGATTCTCCAAAATAAGGATAATAATGCTATTCACCTCATAGAGATATTGCAATCAATAAATGAGTTAATACTTGTGCCTGGCACACTATAGCCACTTAATGCAACTTAGCTACTATTTCCATAAATATTGATAAGTATAAATCCTATTTTAGTCTGCATGTGCAGAGAACACTGAGATCTTGAAGAATTACTATAGATTAAGCATAATCAGCTAGTGATAGGTCCTGGAAAGCAGACATTAACAGGGATTCTGGAATTTAGGTAAGAGAATGAAAAGTAAATCCTTCCCAATTCAAAGACTTTCCACCTCAAACTTCTCTTAGGGGTTCAGCAGTCTGAGCACATCAGGATATCTCCTCTGAGGCAAAGGGGTGTCACTGTACTTCACACCTCCTACTAAGAGGCCTTGGGACTGAGAGGCTGGGTGGCCTGTTTCAAGTGGGTGTTGAGGCTACCAGACCAAGATGGCATTTCCCTCCTCCTATGGATGCACTGAAAATACATTCAAGAGACAGGCTTAGGAGGTGGGGATGAATTGGGAGATGGGGTTGACATACATACACTACTGATACTACGCATAAAATAGATGGGCTTCCCAGTTGGTGCTAGTGATTAACAACCTGCCTGCCAATGCAGAAGACCTAAGAGACACAAGTTCAATCCCTGGGTCAGGAAGATCCCCTGGAGGAGGGCATGGCAACCCACTCCAGTATTCTTGCCTGGAGAATCCCATGGACAGAGGAGTCTGGCAGGCTACAGTCCATGGGGTCACCAAGAATCAGACATGACTGAAGTGACTTAGCGTGCACTCACACATAAATAGATAACAAATAAGAACCTACTGCATAGCTCAGGGAACCCTACTCATTGCCCTGTGGTGACTTACCAGGGAAGGAAATCCAAAAAAGAGGGGATGTATGTATACACAAGTTTTCCCACGTTGCTCAGTCAAGAAGATCAGTCTGCCAATGCAGAAAATGCAGGTTCGATCCTTGGGTCTGGAAGATCCCCTGAAGAAGGAAATGGAAACCCCCTCCAGTATTCTTGCCTGGGGAATCCCATGGGTAGAGGAAGGCTACAGTCCATGGTCCGTCTCGTCAAGGCTATGGTTTTTGCTGTGGTCATGTATGGATGTGAGAGTTGGACTGTGAAGAAGGCTGAGCACCGAAGAATTGATGCTTTTGAACTGTGGTGTTGGAGAAGACTCTTGAGAGTCTCTTGGACTGCAAGGAGATCCAACCAGTCCATTCTGAAGGAGATCAGCCCTGGGATTTCTTTGGAAGGAATGATGCTAAAGCTGAAACTCCAGTAATTTGGCCACCTCATGCGAAGAGTTGACTCACTGGAAAAGACTCTGATGCTGGGAGGGATTGGGGGCAGGAGGAGAAGGGGACGACAGAGAATGAGATGGCTGGATGACATCACCGACTCGATGCACATGAGTTTGGGTGAACTCAGGGAGTTGGTGATGGACAGGGAGGCCTGGCGTGCTGCAATTCATGGGGTCGAAAAAGTCAGACGTCACTGAGCGACTGAACTGAACTGAACTGAGCAGTCCATGGAGTCACAAAAGAGGTGGACACATCTTAGTGACTAAGCAACAAATATGTATACGTATAGCTAATTCACTTTGCTGTACAGTAGAAACTAACACAATATTTGTAAAGCACCTATACTCCAACAAAAATCAAATTTTTAAAAAAGAGATACGCCTGTACATCATATGGGTTTGCATTCACAAGTGCCATGGGATGGTAGTGAACAAAGAAGCTCGTGTTAATGGGTGAACCCTCCCCAGGGCTATTCCTCCAGGGCTCAGTAGAATGGGAGTAAGCAAAAACACCTATCTCCTGAACTTCCCCTGGAAGGAATTTGACAGCATACTTTACAAATTGTTGTTAACTGAGGGTCTGACTTCTAATTAGCATGCATCTGAGTGTTGACTGAAATCCTCCAGGGAGCCCAAAACACCAGTGGACACTTTGGGCCATCTTCTCCCTCCAGTTCACTCCAACAATGTAACTAAGTCACCAGTATTGACTTCTCCTGTTGTGAGACCAGCAGTCTTCTAGGAAGAGGTAGTTCCATCCCCCTGGTTCCCATCGTGAAGATGCCCTGCAGAAGAGTTGCAACAGTCCATGTAGTGAGTGAGAAACGTTTACAGCTTGTTACTACAGCATGACTTAGCATGACTTACTTATGCTGACTGATACTCCCTCCTTAGAAGCAGTGTACTCTGTGAAATGTTAAGATGGCTTCAGTTCAGTTCAGTTCAGTCACTCAGTCGTGTCCGACTCTTTGCGACCCCATGAATTGCAGCACACCAGGCCTCCCTGTCCATCACCAACTCCCAGAGTTCTCTCAAACTCACGTCCATTGAGTCCGTGATGCCATCCAGCCATCTCATCCTCTGTTGTCCCCTTTTCCTCCAGCCCCCAATCCCTCCCAGCATCAGAGTCTTTTCCAATGAGTCAATTCTTCGCATGAGGTGGCCAAAGTACTGGAGTTTCAGCTTTAGCATCATTCCTTCCAAAGAACACCCAGGACTGATCTCCTTTAGAATGGACTGGTTGGATCTCCTTGAAGTCCATGGGACTCTCAAGAGTCTTCCCCAACACCACAGTTCAAAAGCATCAATTCTTCAGTGCTCAGCCTTCTTCACAGTCCAACTCTCACATCCATACATGACCACAGGAAAAACCATAGCCTTGACTAGATGGACCTTTGTTGGCAAAGTAATGTCTCTGCTTTTGAATATGCTATCTAGGTTGGTCATAACTTTCCTTCCAAGGAGTAAGCGTCTTTTAATTTCATGGCTGCAGTCACCATCTGCAGTGATTTTGGAGCCCAAAAAATAAAGTCTGACACTGTTTCCACTGTTTCCCCATCTATTTCCCATGAAGCAATGGGACCAGATGCCATGATCTTCGTTTTCTGAATGTTGAGCTTTAAGCCAACTTTTTCACTCTCCTCTTTCACTTTCATCAAGAGGCTTTTTAGTTCCTCTTCACTTTCTGCCATAAGGGTGGTGTCATCTGCATATCTGAGGTTATTGATATTTCTCCCAGCAATCTTGATTCCAGCTTGTGTTTCTTCCAGTCCAGCGTTTCTCATGATGTACTCTGCATATAAGTTAAATAAGCAGGGTGACAATATACAGCCTTGACGTACTCCTTTTCCTATTTGGAACCAGTCTGTTGTTCCATGTCCAGATCTAACTGTTGCTTCCTGACTTGCGTATAGGTTTCTCAAGAGGCAGGTCTAAGATGGCTTAGGCAGTATGTAATTACAGGGCCAGTTTGTTATGCTCTTCTGCAGGTGGAGAATCCAGTGAAAACCAATGAGTATATTATGCAATTTTTCACATGTTATGATAAGAGAACTGAGAAGTGGATGTAGAACCTAACTGAAAAATGTTGCCTCTCCTCTCTGAAGCTCCAGCCTCTGTCATTGCAGAGGTTATTATAAGCAGGAGAAGACTACTTCCCCCAGGGAAACCAACAATAACCACATGACCTTGGAAGCTGAGTATGCCACCTAACCATCCCATGGATGAATAGGCAAGAGAGTCGCCATTTGCTAGACTCTTGCCAGCTGTCTTCTGGTTGGGTCCTACCAGGGAGCAGTGACTGGACATTGGAAAGTGAGCAGGGAAAAGGACAAATGTGTGCTGTTTCTAGGTGCTGGCAGTATCTTTCCAGCAGATAGGAGTAGACACCTGTACGCTCTTGAGTCCGTAGACAGGTGCAGCCTTGCAGCATGGTGGAGGTTTCCTGGTCCCTGGCATGGAGCTTGGTGCCCTCTCAATGGTCCCAGCACTGCCACACAGCGTGCCCTTGACAAACCAGCATTCTCATGTGGCGCTTCCTCCGCAGGATGTCCCAGCACCAGCTGTGGGGCCCTGTGTTCCAGGACAGCTCCAGGCGGCTTCTGCTCTGCAGCAGTCCCGCTGGCTGGAGGCACTCCTGGCAGTGGGGAGGATGAGTTGTCCACTGTGGGTGAAACCACTTCCTCTTCTTTGTTTCTGCAGCCATAGGGATGGAAACTTCTTCCTCCAGCTATGATTCTCGGAATTGCCTGGCCTTCCTGATTTTATCTTCTTGACCGATTTCGTGTTTTTGCAAACAATTCCCTCAATGAAATCCTTAGACATGTTTAGCTTGGTATCAGTTTTCCATATTGGACCCCAAATGATACATTTAAAAGGCACATTCTGGGACATTCCTGGTAGCTCAGTGGATAAGAATCTGCCAGCCAATGCAGAGGACATGGGTTCAACTTCAACTCCTAGTCCAGGAAGATCCCACGTGCTGCAGAGCAACTAAGCCCATACACCACAGCTCCTGAGCCCTCATGCCTAGAGCCTGTGCTCTGCAACAAGAGAAGCCTCCACCAGCGCAGAAGCCACCACAAGGAGAAGCCTCACACCACACCAAAGAGTGGTCCCACTCGCAACAACCAGAGAAAGCCTGCGCAAAGCCAATGAACACTCAGTGCAGCCAAAAATAAGTAAATAAATAAAATTATGTGTATATATACTTATTTTAAAAGCATATTCTGAATGCCCTCTCCTCCCTGAAGTCTTATCTGATCTCCCAGCCCAAAGTAGTCTATGAACTATTTGCAATTATTTAACACTTTTTGAACATCTTTTGACATTTGTAGTTTTCCATCTTGTATAGAATTCACTTATTCTATCCCACTCGATTTCCCATAGATGGTAAATACATTGAAAGCAATCACTGCATTGCAGTCATCGGTTTATCTCCTACAGCAACTAGCTCAGAACCATGAACTCAGCTGATGTTCTGAGAAAATATTATTCGATTTAAATTGCTGTTCCAAACGGTAACCCTAAGATCTTACCATTATTATCAGCCACCAAGATTGTATTGTCTTGGCTGTACTGTCTCGGTTGTACTCATAGCAATGATTAAATTTTGAGGTTAAAAAAATAGCTGAGGTTAAATTACAAAAAAATATATTGTATTCATAATTCCCCAAACCGAAATGGAAGTATTTGTATACCCTATTTCCTGCCTTACACTCATCCATCCATACGCATAAAACAGTGCTGTCTGAAAACATTTAGCTCATTTTAACTTCATGTTGATGATGAGAAATAGGAATTAATACACTTTTAGTTCACACAGTACTAAAAGGCAGAGTTTGGGCTCCTATCCAAAATACTAACTTCAAAGTCAAGAATTCTTTCTCACCTTTTGTCTAAAGTTGGGGTTCTGGAAAGTCAAGGTTCATATTTCTCTAAGTCATTTCTCCCTGTGAACAAACGCCACCATTAGACAACCATATTTCCATGTTTTATGCAAAGGTACAGAATAACAGATTACTTTTTATTCCTCTTTCTTATGAAATAAAGGGGGAAATGACCATTTAATTCTTCTGGCTTAGAGAATGTGGACAATCGTGTTGTCAATTTCATAGTTCATTGCTCGAACATTTATTAGATTAGCAGCGGTTTAGAAATGCACCACCGAGCCTCCGATAGCTTGGCAGCTGCTTTTTGACTGCTTTTTGAAATTGTACTGCCTGTTCTCCCAAGACTACGTCCAAGGTTTAGCGAGTTAAAACTGAAATGCTGCAGGCAGAAATTGAATCCAATCCAGGCAAGGCTCAAGTTATTACTTTTTCCCACCTGTTTATTGTTCGGTTTTTCATTGGTGCCACTTCTTGTCTCGGGGGCTGATGTTAAAGAAGCAGATCTCCTATCTCAGAGCAACATTTGTGTCTTGGTAGAGAGGGCAGACTCATTCCATCACTAGCCCTGTATTGGCCCCCAAGCACCTGAAAATATAGCTCTAGTAACCGATCTTGGGTTTGGCTGGAAAAGACTTGTTCTGTGGCCAAGCTATACGAAGTGCTATTTGAAGGGTACTGTGAATGTCCAGGCAAAAGTGTCATTCTCTACACTACACCCCTTGTTTTACATTGTGGTTGATGCCTAAATTCCAGCAACAAGTCACTTTTTCCTTTCCATTGGGTTTTTGAGTCCTTATTCCTGAGAAATTATCATGCTGATTTTGCTTGTCTGATCATACTCAATCCTACTATCTGAGCAGGTAGTTTAGGCTCTAGAACCCAAAACACAGAGTACTTAGGATATTGCCTGGTGGTAAATCCTCCAACAACGGAAGTCATTACTGTCATTGTTGTCATCATTACTATTATTAGATGTGTTTTGTTACCCAGATCAGCTAATCAGGATGGCTGATATTTATCACACACATACTACTCTAGGTTTATTCTAGACGCTACTTTGCTATTTAATCATTGTAACCACACTAATAAATAGGTACTAATATTTGCCACAGTTTTAAGGGTGAGGAAATGGAGCCAGAGACTTAAAGCACCTTTCCCAAAGCTAAAGGCCTAGAAAGGGGCAAAACCAAAATTCAACTGTTGGCACCCTTAATAGTGTAAGAATTGAAGGGAGCCACTGCAAGATGAGTCTACCAGACATGTCACCTACTCCTGTGAGAGTATCTCCCATATAGCCTACCTGAAAAATACTGAAAGAAACTTGTCTAGACAAAAGGGGAAATTCAAAGGCTTGGGTCACTGGGGAGAGGTATAGGCCCTCTTTCTCTCCCAAACTTTCAGAATAGGGCGCATAATATCTAGAAGAGCCTGGTGTCAACTGGAAAAAAATAAAAGCACAATGTGAGAGTTGTGAGTTAAGTTCTATTTGGGGCAAAATGATATCTACAGCCTGGGAGACAGCATTTCAGATTGGTCTGAGCAATGGCTCCAAAGAGGCAGGGGAAAGGTCAGTATATATGTGATTTTGGTGAAAGGAGAGTGCATGGAATCAAGCACGCATTTTTACAGAAGGTTACTGCTAGTCACAAGGAGCAGATGTCACCATGAAGGATTTTAAATATGAGGCAACATAAGAATTGAGCTCATAAAATTTCATCCTGAAAATATCTAACTATCTGCAAACCTGTTTTGTCAGTCTTTCCCAGAGCACAGGGTGTCTCATTCCTGATCTCCACCCTGAACACCTCTCAGGGGTGTTGGCATTCAGCGGTCACAGCAGATTGGGATTTAGTCCTTGCAGAGGCAGATGGCCAGCGCCAGTTTGTAGCTGGCACTGAGCTGAGCACACCTGAAGGCAGAGATGCATTGGGAGTATGGTTCTTGGTGTTCTCTTTGTTCACAGCCAGTGATGCAGTGGGTGACTCCCTGTGAGTGTGTTTAGGTTTGTGCACAACTTCCAGCCCTCACCTAGAGATCTCTCCAATGCCCCACCATTCAAGGAAGCACACTGGAAATTAAGTGAATTAAGTTATGTCTTTGAGCCAAATAACTCTGGAGTGTTCTGGTGCCCCACTGGGCTGTCTCTAAGGCTCCCTGCAGGATGTCTAGGGAGTGTGGTCATGCCTACCTTAAGAGAGCTCTGGACAGAAAAAATGGGAGTGAGTAGAGGACAGAGGTATGACTGTGCAAACCCAGATCTTGCCAACATATTTCAGACAAGGTGGAGAAGAGCATGGTCATGTCATTTCCCCAGATTTCCAGCTTGGCAAACCCAGGCTCGACTGCCAGACTCAGGCTGCAGAAGGTGTCCAGTCAACCATTGCTTCTGAGTGGGGACTGAGCCTGGGCTGACAACCAGGAGGGCAATGTGGCCGGTGGAGCGCAATCAGTAGCCATCTCTCTGGAGACCAGTCTGGCTCTCAAGTCTCCTCTTCCCTTGCTCTCCCATCCCACCTTTTCTGTTCTCATCACCTTCCATCTCAGCAGCCACTTCCCAGAATCAACAGTGGTGATGGTGGGGGCCTTTGTCATCGTGTTGTAACCTGCCAAGTTCCAATGTCATGTCCCCAGGAGGGGAAATTATAACAGTCTGAAATGTGCCACAACATGATATATGAAAGCACGTGAAATCAGTAAAGTGGAATTCACAAATTTAGTTGTGATGCTATATTGTACATTTTGTTTATCAAAACAAGTGTATCTCTCTGTTAGCATGATGTAGAGGGGGAAAACCTACACTATGCTTCTCCATCCCCAACTTCCTGGATTTTCCAGGGAGAAATCTCAGTCCTTTTCCAGTCTGTCTGGACTTCTTTCCAATCTTTTCATTTCCCTCCTGCTCTTACGTAACCCCACCCCCTCCCTTTTTCCTTTTTTATATTCCTTTCACTTCCCACCTCACCTCTCTTTTAAAACTGGTCTGTGATGACTAATGAAAATGACAAAGCAGAAATCTGACCAAAAGTGACTCCCTCCCTTCTCCTCTTTTCCCAGAGAGCTGGAATATGCATGTCAATATTTTTCTTTTCCCACAAGGCTTGTACATGTTTAGTTGGACATGATTTCATGCTGTGGAAAAGCTTTGACAGGCAGACGCTGTTAACCGAATTCCTCAATTGCCTGTAGGTTTTACAGTGGTGAGTTTTTAGGAGAAAAATGACAAGAAGTGACATGAATTTGGAAAGGATACTCTTATATAGTAACCTGTTACCACACAAAATAATGTCTAACAAATAACGGCAAAACCCAGTACAGTCCATGATAGTTGAATTTTGCTCATTCAGCTGCAGATCAGTTACAAGGTGGCTGATCCAGGCTGGGATGAGCTGGGCTCCAAGCTGCAGGTTGCTTCTGGTTCTGTTCTAATTGTCTTTCCTCATCCTTGGATCAATGGGATTCTTGGAAAATGTTCTTCACATCGAAGAGACAGAAGTCCAATTGGCCAAGCACAGTTCAAGCTTCTGTTTGCATCATATCTTATAACATCCCACTGAGCAAACCATGCCCCTTGGCCTAACCCAACATTAAGGGGTTGGGAAGAATACCTTGCTTCTAGTAGGAGGAACTGCAAAGTCACACAACAAAGGGTGTGAGGATGAGGAAGGCTGAAGAAACGGGGCCACTGAATTCAATCGACCACTCCTGGGACAGCAGCGGCTGTATTTAAAGCTGTGACTAGCCCGGATTTGGAGGAAACCTTCACTTTGATAAACTCTGGTGGCATAAGGAGCCCTCCTGAGGCAGAAGCAGGGGGTGTGAAGGGAATTGGGCACAGGAGTGGCCCACGGCCAGAACACACCAGTGAATGCTCTTTACTTCTCACAAGGGATCTCTTTCCAGGACACCATCTGCCTCTTTTTGTAACTTTCAGCCTGTCATTTGTCTATCTAGAGCCTCCATTTTTCACCTGTAAAATGGGCACAAGGAGGGAGAGAAGACAGACAGAACTGCAAGACCTCTGAATTACCTTCAGACTTAGGAGTCTAAGATTTCGAAAAACTATATTCAAAACATCCTTACTTCCCTTGCCCCTTTCTCCCAAAGCTACATTCACCTAATAAGACCTCAATCCAACTTTCTACCTGCTCCACACCTGAAGCCAGACCAGCTCGGTGTCCTGAAGGGAACCACACAGCAAGCTTGGCCAGCCCACCTCAAACTCAGGACCAAAAGCTCCAACGGGCTCTTACTGCTACTGGGCAGCTGTTCTATAATCTGCTATTACCTGTACTTTCCAACCTTATCTCTCCTCACATTTTTAGTATTTCTTCCTTGCCTCATGATCACTGGATGATCTTACTTTATAACTTTGTAGACAATATAGAAGCAATTAAAAAAATACCCCATGTCCCCCCCTCCAGTTTCACCAATGGACCTACAAATGTATTTAGCTGCCCACGGCTGACAGAAGTGACTACAGCCAGATATGTGAAGTTCATGTAACATGCTGCTGCTGCTGCTGCTAAGTTGCTTCAGTCGTGTCCAACTCTTGCAACCCCATGGACTGCAGCCTACCAGGCTCCTCCGTCCATGGGACTTTCCAGGCAAGAGTACTGGAGTGTGTTGCCATTGCCTTCTCCGCATGTAACATGAGTAAGAAATAAACCTTTGTGTTCTGTTTGCCACCGAGATTTTGGAGTTGTTACTGCAGGACTGATGCTGAAGCTGAAACTCCAATACTTTGGCCACCTGATGCGAAGAGCTGACTCATTTGAAAACACCCTGATGCTGGGAAAGATTGAAAGCGAGAGGAGAAGGGGACGACAGAGGATGAGATGGTTGGATGGCATCACCGACTCAATGAACATGAGTTTGAGTAATCTCCGGGAGTTGGTGATGGACAGGGAAGCTTGATGTGCCGCAGTCTATGGGGTCACAAAGAGTCGGATACGACTGAGAGACTGAACTGAACTGAACTGCAGGATAACCTAAGCCGACTGACACATGTGTCATCTTAAATATCACACAATCTAAAAGTTGAAAATTACGTTTTATTCGAAGAGAATTTTTAGAACTTCAAGCCCAGGAGGCAGCATCTCAATTAAGCCTGAGAGAAGTGCTCTGAGGAATTGCTTGGGGTTGAGGTTGGGGGGTGGAGTGGAGGGGGATCCAGGTTATATAGAAATTTTGTAACAAAGGGCAGATAGTCTGGATGTCAAAAGATTATTGTAAATTACAAAAAACCATATATTCCAAGTTAAGGAATTTGGTGTTTTTCAGTATATGGGGGAAAATGCAAGAGTCTGGGCTCACTGAAGTCATTCCTTCGAGATGCCCCTCAGCTATCTGGGGCCAGCATCCTGTGTTTTCACATCCTGAGCTTCCTTAGGGCTTACCGTGGGGAGTGGCTGAATTCTGATGGATGCTAGATGGCAGGTATTCTTTCCTTCCCGAATTCCTTCAGGCCTCACCTGCTCATTCTCGGTGGTTGCTGCAATTGCTAACAACTGTGACATCCTTAGTTTACTGATATGACAGGAAAGATACCATTTCTAAGTGTTTTCTTTTAGCTTATCAGACTAATACATACAATGAGAGTGACTTTGTCATGGAAGAGTCCATAATCTAGAGTTAACAGACCTCTGTTTGAAATGTAGATCTGACATTGGATTTGTTACCTTGGAAATATCACCTGACCTCTGGATCTCATTTTCCTTGCTTGTAAATTGGAACTAATAAAATTTCATGTTTTTAAACTACGGTTATTATTTTTCTATCATAATCAATAATAGCAATTACTTCTACTTTTTGCTCTCTTATTATTGAACTCCTACCAGGCACTGGGGCCAAGCACCTTCCATGGGTTTAACCTTCCCCACAGTGTCATGAAGTAGGTTTGTTATCTCCATGTTACAGATTTAGAACTCAAGGCCTTGCAATGCTAAGTGTTCTGGCCATGGTCACATAGAAAACAGGAGTAGACCGAGGGGACTTCCCTGGAGGTCGAGGGGTAAGACTGTGACTACCAATGCAGGTTCAGTGTCTGGTCAGGGAACTTGATCTTGTACGCAACAACGAAGATCCTGCATGCCGCAACTAAGACCTGGAGCAGCCAAATGAATAAATAGAAATAAATATTAGAAGGGAAAAAAAAGAGTAGACACAGGATGTTTGCTGAAGCTGGAACTATCGAACCTAGCAAGGATTTCAACTTTATACTTAGAAAGGAAAGCCCCCAAAAGGGAATTTATAAACTCCAATGCACACACTTTAGAGATTTAATATTTTTAAGATCCATTTTTCTTAATTAGCTTACCTAACACAATGGCACCGTGCATAGGTGAGAACTACGTACATAATATTTGATTGTTTCTAGTTTTTTAAAAGGTTTTCTTACTTTTGGTCACTAGATGGTGCTCAAGGCCAACAACCTCTCCCAAGCCTTCCCTGCTTGGCCATAAGTCAGTCCCCAGCACGGCTGTGCCAGGTATTCTGGCACTTTCACAACAGGCCTCACGCCTTCCTCACACCAGAGGGCCTGAGCTGGAAGAGCTGATCAACATCCATGGGGTTCCTGGCATCTGGAGACCTAGGCCAACACTGGGACTATATTCAGAACTCTTTCCCATAAATTTGTTAACATTTTTCCAAACCAAATAAATTTACCTTGGAAACTCCAGTTTAGGAACTTCAGAGGGCCTCAACCCAGAAATGACATGCCTGTCCACCTCTGGCCAAGATAAATTATCACAAGGGTTACCATTTAATGCAATGGAATAGGTATTTATTGGGCTTCCCAGGTGGCTCAATCCGCCTGCCAATGCAAGAGATGCAAAAGTAAAGGGTTCGATCCCTGGGTCAGGAAGATCCCCTGGGGTAGGAAATGGCAACCCATTTCAGTACTTTTGCCTGGAAAATTGCATAGACAGAGGAGCCTGGCGGGCTACAGTTCACGGGGTCGCAAAAAGTCAGACCCAACAGAGCACGCGCACACACACAGAGGCATTTACGAAATTTAAACTTTCCAGTTTACCATTACATTAAAGCTCTGACTCGACTACTCAAGCCTGGCTCACGGGGCAAAACCCAGGAGCTTATTTAAGATGCAGAATTTCAGGATCTGCTCTGGACTCACCAGATCAGAGTCTGTATTTGAATAAGACTGGGTGATATGTGGGATCACATTTCAGTTTGAGAGGCACACAAGAGCCACTAGCCCATTTGTGGTCTTCCTACAAAAAAAATTTTTTTAAGTGTCTCCTTGCAGGCAGATGAAACCATAAAGTTCTAAGCACAGCAGAATTTCAGTGCCCACTAGCCAGGGGCTCTTGTACTGGGGTTTAATCTGCACATTACACAGTGCAGATTAAATCATCGATCATTAATCAATTGATGATTGATTTTTTGATGGTCATATTCTCTTCTCTCTCTCCTCTCTCTCTCTCCTTCCCACCTTCCATTCTTCCCTCTCTCTTTGGTATATGTGCCAAAGATCCACCATCATATACTTGTATAATAATTGTTTAACCAGTACACAACAGCTTACCTTAAAAAGGTGTCCCTGAAAACACTTTTCAATTTTAAGCTCCTTGGAATATTGATGTTTTATCCATTAGCCCTGATAATCAAGAGCCAATTATATGCTGAATGCTGGAATAAACATACACCCACTGACCTCCTTGGTGGTCCAGTGGCTAAGACTCTGCATCCCAATGGAGGAAGTCTGGGTTCAATCCCTGGTCAGGGAACTAAGAGTTTGCATGCCGCAAGTAAAGATTCCACATGCTGCAAAGAAGATCCAAGATCCCATACACCATTACGGAGACCCGGTGTGGCCAAATAAACAAACACATATTTTTTTAAGGAATAAATAAAATTGTAATACAACATACACTACTTACAAACTCACACTGCAAAAAGGATGATGAGAATTGATTATATATCCAGCTCTTCCCTACCACACTGACATCATGCGTGTGTGCTCAGCTGTGTCTGACTCTTTGAGACCCTATGGACTGTAGCCCCCCAGGCTCCTCTGTCCATGGAAGTTTTCAGGCAAGAATACTGGAGTGAATTGCCACTTCCTATTCCAGGGGATCTTCCCCAACCAGGGATCAAACCCTCATCTCTTGTGTCTCTTGCATTGGCAGGCAGGTTCTTTACCTCTGAGCTACCTAGGAAGCCCCATCACGTTCACATCAACCCAATACAACTTGCATATTTCTTTAAATGTTTTGGGGTCTTGTTGAAAAAAAAAAAAGCAATGAAATATCCTTGATGGTCTTTGCTTTAACTCTCATCTTGTTCTTCCTAAGCCTTTTCTGTCTGATACCCAGCATCTGAGGAATAAGGTAAAGGCCTGGACTGGGCCAGTCTTCTCCTTGGATCATTCCAGGGATAGTGACCTTGGTTCCATGTGCCTCCAAAAGAGAGTAAAGATTACCTAAAAGAAGAAGAGTTATAGAAGGGTAGGAAGGATCTAGAGGAGCACAGGTGAAGAGGCATCGATAGACGGGGAGAGAGAAGACGGGAAGGGGCAGTGGGAAGGTAGGAGGAAGGAAGAGCGAAGAAGAACTGAGAAAAAGTGCTGGTGATACAAGGTAATAACAATTAAAATTAAGGATAAAAATAATATGCCCCATCTCCTGCAGAATTAAAACCAGGGCCCATAACCTCTCCTCTTCACATTTCTCCAAACTCCTAGTTATATCTTCCTCCTCCCCCTACCCCCAGCTCCCATGTCAAATTTCCGCATTACTGTGGCCACGCCTCCCTCAGCCCCCAGAATCCCCATGCTGCTATGGCAAAACCCCACCTCACCTCAGTCTGGGAGCACTGCCAGCAGGCTCTGGCTACAAGGATTTTGCATTAATCTTATCTATGTTGAAAAAGGCTTCCCCCAAATATCTACCTGGCTCACTTCCTTCCTTAGTGTACTTTTCTGTTCAAAATCCCTCCTCAGGTCCACCCTACGGATAACTTTACAAACATACCTCCCCCATCCACCCTTAATCCCGCTTTATTTTCCTTTTCAGCCTTTATCACTTCCTGACAATTTACACATCTATTTATTTCGTTCTCTGACTTGCTGGACCAGAATTTGAGTTCTAGGAGGCCTTGTTTTGCTCGTGATGGGACCTCCAGCACCCAGGATAGTGGCTGACACAGAGTCAGGGGCATCAAACCTCCACAAAGGTGAGCGAGGGTTTGCGGCATTCTTCTAAGTCCGCTACAATCACCAACATGTTTACCTTCACCAGAACCCTGTGAAGCCAGGGATTGTACTGAAGCGGAACCTGAGGCACCAAGAGAGGAGGTAACTTCCCCAAGGTTTCTTTGTTCGGGTTTTTCTCTGACTTGGACTTGACCAATCTTTTTCTGGTACAGGGCAAGGGTGAGAACACTATAGCTCGCTGGCCAAATCCAGCTTGCCATCTTGTTTTTGTAAAGAACATTTTAGTGGAAAGCAGCCAGGTCCACTTTTTACATATTGTCTGTGACTGCCTTCTGGCTAAAATGTTAAGAGTTGAGTGGTGTGACAGATACCACGTGCCCCGAAACGTATTTACTATCTGACTTTTTACCAAAAATGTTTGCTAACCCTTGTATTTGAAAGTAACCCATCAGGAAAGCAAAGCCAAATCACTGGTCATCTGCTTGAATGTAGTGGCTCAATAACTGTGTTTGATCCTGTCTTTAGGTATTCAGATGAATTGAGGGAAAAGAACTCCAATCTTGGATTTAATAAGTATGTGTTCTCATCTCCGTTCTGTTGCTACTTAGCTCTGTGATCTGAGGTCATCATTTCTTGTTTTTGGATCTGTTTTCCCATAGATCTGTTATCCCACAGCAATAATGTGTGCCTGCTAAGTAGCTTCAGTCGCAACTTTGTAGCTCTTTGCGACTCCATGGACTATAGCCTGGTAGGCCTCTCCAGGCAAGTGTGAAGGTGAAAAGTGAAAGTGAAGTCCCTCGGTCGTGTCCCACTCTTTGCAACCCCACGGACTGTAGCCTATCAGGCTTCTCCGTCTATGGGATTTTCCAGGCAAGAGTGCTGGAGTGGATTGCCATTTCCTTCTCCAGGGGATCTCCCCAACCCAGGAATCGAACCCGGGTCTCCCACATTGCAGGCAGACACTTTACCACTGGAATACATTGTCATGCCCTCTTTCAGAGGATTTTCCCCACCCAGGGATTGAACGCGAGTCTCTTACATCTCCTGCTTTGGCAGGAGGGTTCTTTACCACCAGTGCCACCTGGAAAGCCCAACAACAGTAGTATGGTAACAGTAATAATAGCTCTTGCTAAATGCCAGGCTCTCTTCTTGGCATTTTACTGTAAAATAATAGTGTTTAATATTTGCGTTGGGCTTTTTGTAAATATACTGACTCTACGTATGGTAGAAGTATGCTTCCACACCCACTGGGAAATAAGTATAGCTATGGACTCGCTTTGGTGAATAAAGTGTTAGAGGAAGTGGCACATGTAAGTCTGACTCAAACTTGAATAGCCTATGCACACATTTCTTCATTCTTTTTTCCTGTCTTTCTACCATGGCAACCAAAAATGTTTCAAGAAGTAGATATTATGTCAGTTGGGTTTCAGAGTGTGGATAATGCAGAGCAGAACCCCTGGTTTTCCCTCACAGAGCATAAGTATTTAGTACACCTGGGTTTTTGTTGTTTGTTTCTAAGCCACAGATTTGGAACTGTTTCTTACTGAAGCACCAGCTAGCCTATCCTGACTAATAACACCACCATTAAGATTCTCTTCAGGTCAGATTCTGACGTCTTAAAAACAAAACTCTTTCCCTCCTCAGGGGTAGGATCTTCATTGTTTTTGTCAAGGAAAGGTGACTTATGTGTGTGCAGTGGATAAGGAATGGCAGAGCTTACAGGGGAGAGGGACAAGAAACAGGAGCGGGACAAGGTTCTCTCTGCATGACGATGGTAGCAGTCCGGATTGCCCTGTTATCATTTCAGTTATAGTTTTAGGCAATCTTATCCCCAAATATCTGCTCCTGTTGACACTTAAAAACTTCTATCCTGCTCATTCCTTGGGTAAGACAGTAAAAGCTCTAATTAGAACATGCGTTCATGCAAGTGCATGCAGGTGCGTTGTTTTCTGAAGGGCGGAGAGTTATTAGCCCTCACAGTAAAAGACAATGTGTCAAGTTTTATTCTCTGGAAGGCAAATGAAGGGGGTCTAAGAGAGATATATTTTGCAAAGAAATGTGGGGAAATGTTCACACATACACATTTTCTGTGGCAACCCACTCCAGTGTTCTTGCCTAGAGAATCCCAGGGACAGGGGAGCCTGGTGGGCTGCCGTCTATGGGGTCGCACAGAGTCGGACATGACTGAAGCGACTTAGCAGCAGCAGCAGCAGCAGCAGAGAACCCAAATCAGCCAGGGAGTACAACCTTTCTGGGGTTGAGAGAGAACTCAAAGAGAAAGAAGGAGGATGTGGAGGGAAGAGACACACAATTGTAATTGTCAGTCAGACCCAGGATTGATATGAGTTTTAAGATGAAGAATGTGAAAGAGAGAAGTTGAGAATTTTGTTATTTTTGTCAGTTCCACTTTTAAAGTTTCAGATTGGCACCGACATAGGTGAGGGGTGGGCAACAAATATTATTTGAATTGTAAGCATGCTGTGTCATCTCCATAAGCCATTTTTTTTTCCTTTCCCTTTTTCCAGCAGAATGCCATCAGTTTGCATGCTTCAATTTAAAGTACAAGGACATCTGGTGGGCACAACCATCCTCTGGCTCGTATTGGTAAACTTTCACCACATCTGGACATTGGATGGAGTTATTTTACAAGTTGAAGGGGTTTTGCAGTCTTCTAGAATGGGCAACTCATGTATGTTTTAAGATGAACCATAGGCCACCTAAAGTGTAGGTGGCCTTTTGTGTGATCACTAAGCATAATACACCTTGAGTCGTGTCTGACTCTTTGTGACTCTAGCCTGACAGGAGCCTGACAGGCTCCTCTGTCAATGGGATTTTCCAGGCAAGAACACTGGAGTGGGTTGCCATTTCCTTCTCCAGGGGATCTTCCCCACCCAGGGATTGAACCTGTATCTCCTGTGTCTTCAGCATTGCAGGCAGATTCCTTACCAGCTGAGCACACTGGGGAAGCGTGTAACTGGTACAGACAAAGCTAAATGGCAGCCACATTAGAAGGCCAGGTGTCTGAGGAGGCAGTGAGCCATGTGACTGTGCGAGTAGCTGCCCTGACCCCAAGTACCGAAATAACAGCAAGCGTATCCTGAGCACTGACTGTACTGGCCCACCATCCTCCTCCGAGAACGTTGGCCACCAGGCCCCATGTTGCACAGATCCCGAGGGACCACCCACTCCTGCCAATGACTACATGGGTGCTCTTCAGACAGAATGTAGATTGAATGTTTTCTCGGAGTGGTATACAATGGTGACCTTCTCCGTCCCTAACCTCTTATGACCATCTCACCTCCCAGGTGTCCTGGAGATTGGCAAGCTTTTGCAAGCCATAGACCAAGTTTACAAAGCCAACTCTCCTGGCGTGAAGGCAGGAGGGAGTGGAGTCTCCCAAGAAGCTGAGTGGGTGGGAAAAGATGGCATGAGACTTCGCACTCATGTTGTATGAAAGACAAAGGAGGCTCTGGGGCTAGAAAGCAATAAGGGGCTTTGGAAAGAGCAGGAACTTCTTCCTTCTGCACAGACAGAGGCGGGGACCTCCTTGGGAAAAGTCTCAGAGTCAGGACACTACTAATATTTCAAGGTACACATGAGTAGCATATATACTTAACAAATTTCAGGAATTTAGAGGAATGAGAAAGATTTGGGGGCTAAATAATGCTATTTCTTCCAGTGTTCTAATTATTTTTTTTTACTTTGAGTGTATATTGCTTTTATAATCAGAGATGGCAACAGCTATTTCTTTTTGACAAAATTAACTCAAGTGTGCTGAAAAAAAGAGGTGGCAATATAAAATATGCCATTAATTCTTTATTAATTATTTACACTGATTTTAATGACAATAATTACACACACACATATATATAATTATATAGTAATTATAATTTTGAAATAATTATTAAATTAATAATTAAAATAGTTAATTTATACTAATTATTGGGAATGCTAATAATGAATGAGCATTGGCTATGGCATGGGATGCATTCATCATTTTCCAGATGTGTACTGAAGGGTAGAAGGTATTTCTGGCATCTGGATCATCAAGGTCCGTGAGCTTCTTGCTTCCAAAAGTCTGTCACATCATGTGAACATCTGTGCCTGGCATATCCAGTCCCTTAGTGACTATTAACTGAACTGAAAAGCACAGTTTTGCTATCCAGTAAACCTCTGGTTTGAAGTAAGTTTTTTATTATGAAAATTTGTTTCCCTGACCCTCCAGTGTTACTTTGATGTGTTCTGGTTTGAGATTCAGAGACCTGACTGCTATCCAGATTTCAAGCTGACAATCTTTGAACCATCTAGTATGTCCATTTAGAAATGTGAGCTTTCAAATCAGTAAGATTTTGCCTTAGTTGTTTGAACTTGTAACGCATTCCATAGCAAAGAGAAGAAGCCCCACCATGTCTGAAGCCCTGGGCAGCTAGAAGTTATAGCTTACATTATTCTCTTACGAGGCAGAATTTCTTTATATCCGTGTATACACATGAAAAATGTGGAAAATGACATTTCATGTCATTTTTTCCTTGCATTTTCCCCAACTTCCTTTGGCCCCTGTGTTTGTAATTACAGATGCTTTGTAAAGTGCTTAGAGACACTATTTATAGGGAAGGTGTCATATAAAATGAAGTTGCCATACATGTGGCTCTACTATTGCAATGCCAAACATTTTGAGCCTGAGGAAGACAGATTTTTCAGCAGCAAATGAAAATGAAATGAACAAAATGCTTTTGATTCATTCCAGTAACACTGGCAAGTGATCTCCTGTAGCACCATGAGGTGGGAAAACCTTGCTTAGTTTCCTCTACAACATGGATCAGAAATGTGAAAAGAAAGATTAGGTCTGAAACGGTAGTAACTTCTGAATATGGAACTAAAAGGAAACTTGAATTCATTTAACCTTTTCATAGATGAAAAAACATACCTGATGCCTACGTAGGTCAAAGGTTTTGCTGAAAATCATTCAGGCAGTGGAAGAGTCAAGCTCAGAACCCTGGTCTCTGAGTTCCCAGCTAAGGATTTGTTTTAGTAGATTATATTACCTTAGTCGACCTGCAGTAAGGGTTTGAGGTCAAACAGCCTCTCTCTTCCACTAAGATATGCTTCACAGCAGCATCAGAATTTGGGGACCATCTTGACATGAACCTTAACAGACATAGGCTTCCAATCTTTGTAAGTTGTATAGAGGGCACTGGGAAAAGAAATGCCATCCTGCTGGCTAAACCCACATGATAGAAAAAATGAGGAAGAATTTCATTAAAAATGAAAAATATGAAGACATTGGGTTGTAAGAAGCACTGATATCAAAGCTTTAACTTATGCTCATAAACACTGCCAAGCAAATTTTTTATGTTCTCAATTCTACCGCTTCACAGACTGAAATGTTCACTAGTTGGATTCCATTTCAAAGTTAAAATTCCAATTCAGTGAAGTTGCGATGAAGATCTGAGTTGACTCTTGTTGTTGTATGACCTAAGTTTTCTATCCATGCCAACTTTTTCATTTTTTCTGTGTTGTGCATTAATAATGGCTTCTTTTCCCCTTGAAGTTTAACTCCATAAAATATCCTCTATAACTGTTCTACTTGTCACAGTCCAAACAATTCTCCAATCAAATAGTGCTGCTTAGCACAATACCTCCTCTCAGAAAGCCAAAAAAAATAGATATGTGGCAAACAAAGTGCAGCTGTGTTGAAGCTGTTTAATAGCCCGCCAATGTACAGCCCGCCAATGTACAGCCCACCAATGAGGGGGCGGGTAGTGGATGGGGGCGGGTTGTAGAGACCCACAGAGACATCCAAAAAGAGCAATCATTTTTTCAGAAACAAAATTAAGGAGTGCCTTTTTTTCAAAAGATACTTGAGATAAGAATGTAAATGGTGATCTAATGATACAGGCCCCAGCAGTAGGGCTGCCCAGGGAGAAAAGCCTGTCTTATCAGGAAATGTTAAGCTGTTGCCACGGAGACTGTTAGCTGCCTAGGGAGAAGCACTCTAGGAGTTTCTGTGACTTTCTGAGGTGTCCATTAGCTGGATGAAGGTGTCTTACCAGCCCTATAAGACCCAAGGAGTCAATCCCATTGGCTTAGCCAGCAAGTCTTAACATCCCTGAAACTGGCTTCACACCATCAGGAAGTTAATTCTTTAGTGGTCAAGAAAAAGAAAGGGATCTTGTTTGGGGACAGGGGTCTGGAGCTGGCTGGTGTAAATGGCCTGAAGCTAAGGAAGAGAGTGTTTTACAATAAGCCATTGATGATACAGAATGTCAGATTGAGGCAGAGATGATATGAATGAAAACCATGGATGGGTTGCAAGACAGAGCGGAATGGGATTATGTCAAGTTCCCCCAATACAAATAGTGTTCTGACTTTTTCATCTTTAGGCTTCTGTGGAAATGTGTGTTTCCCGATTCACATGGGCAGATCAGTCCAATGTCACAGAAAGAGATGTGTTCTCTCTCCTACGGAGTTCTATGAAGCTCTAGATGGAGGGGTGCTTTGAAGTCAAACTGTAACCTCCCTTTCGGTAAGACTCGCCTGCTAAAAATGACAAAAGGTATAAAATATTGTTGAATAATGTATCAATGGTAAAAATTTAATTCTTGAGGTTTAATTAGTCACTTGTATCCTATTTTAAAGAAACGTAAATCATGGTGTTTTTCCCCATTGCTAGGGTGTCTTTTCACTCCATTTGATGAGCTTGGTCTGGGTGACTCATGGATATTTACAATCCTCTTGCTGGTTTCATATTTCTGAGCCAGGCTCAATTTTATAGACCAGTTAGTTTTACCATCTGTCTCAGTAATTCTCAAATATTACAGTGCATCAGTATCCACTGAAAACCTATTTTTTGTTGGCTTGATTTTTGGTTTTAAAAAAAAATTTTAATTGCAGTATAGTCACTTTGCAATATTGTGTAAGTTTCAGGTGAACAGCACTATAATTCAGTTATACATACATACATATAAATATATTCTTTTTCAGGTTCTTCTCCCTTATAAGTTATTACATGATATCAAGTATATTCCCTGTAATATATAGTAGGTCCTTGTCAGTTATCTGTTTTATATAGAGTAGTGTGTATACGGGCTTCCCAGGCGGTGCAGTGGTAAAGAATCCGCCTGCCAATGTAGGAGATGCAAGAAACACTGAGTTTGATCCCTGGGTCAGGAAGGTCCCCTGGAGAAGGAAATGGCAAAGCAGTATTCTTGCCTGGAAAACTCCATGGACAGAGGAACCTGGTGGGTTACAGTGCATGAGGTCACAAAGAGTCAAACATGACTGAGCATGCTTGCAGTGTATATATGTTAATTCCAAACTCTTAATTTATTCCTTCCCGCTCCCACTTTTCCTTTGGTAACCATAAGTTTGCTTTGTATGTCTGTGGGTTTATTTCTGCTTTGTAAATAAGTTCACTTGTATCTTTTTTTTTTTTTTTTTAGATTCCGCATATAATCAATGTGATATGATATCTGTGTTTCTCTATTTGGCTTACTTTACCTAGTATGATAATCTCTAGGGCCATCCATGTTGCTGCAAATGGCATTTCATTCTTTCTTATGATTGAGTAATATTCCATGTATATAATGGTGGTGGTGGATTAGTTGCTAAGTCATGTCTGACTCTTGTGACCCCATGGACTGTGGCCTGCCAGGCTCTTCTGTTCATGGGATGTCCCAGGAAAGAATACTGGGGTGGGTTTCTATTTCCTTCTCCAGGGGATCTTTTCAATCCAGGGATTGAACCCATGTCTCCTGCATTGCAGGCAGTCTCCTGTATCACAAGCTGATTTATTTTTACAGCTGAGCCACCAAAGAAGCCCTCCATCAGTCAGTGGACACTTAGGTTGCTTCCATGTCTTGGCTATTGTGAACAGTGCTAGAACGAACATTAGGATGCATGTATCTTTTGATTTATGGTTTCCTCTGGAAGAATTGATGCTTTTGAACTGTGGTGTTAGAGAAGACCCTTATGAGTCCCTTGGACTGCAAGAAGATCCAACTAGTCCATTCTAAAGGAGATCAGTCCTGGGTGTTCTTTGGAAGGAATGATGCTAAAGCTGAAACTCCAGTACTTTGGCCATGTCATGCGAAGAGTTGACTCATTGGAAAAGACTCTGATGCTGGGAGGGATTGGGGGCAGGAGAAGAAGGGGACGACAGAGGATGAGATGGCTGGATGGCATCACCGACTCAATGGACGTGAGTTTCAGTGAACTCTGGGAGTTGGTGATGGACAGGGAGGCCTGTCATACTGCGATTCATGGGGTCACAAAGAGTCGGACACAACTGAGCGACTAAACTGAACTGAACTGAACTAGATATATCTCCAGAAGTGGGGTTGCAGGATCATATGTTAACTCTATTTTTAGTTTTTTAAGGAACTTCCACATTGTTCTCCATAGTGGCTGCACCAATTTACATTCCCACCAACAGTGTAAGAGTGTCCTTTGAAAGTCTGTTAGAGTGAGCCCTACTGACTCTACTGTTCTTGAGCCATATTACCAGAGATTCTGATTCAGAAAGTGTGAGATCAAGGAACCTACACTGTGACAAATGCTCTAAGTGATTCTGATTGTGATGCAGTTTGTCTACCAGTGGCACTTTGAGAAGCCCTGCCTTATCCTTTTCTAGTTGCTGTCTCCTGTATGTCTTGCCCTCCCTCCATTTCCCATCACAGAATTGTTTTATGATCCATATCAAGGGGAAACCACATCAAGGCCTCAAACTTTCTCAAAATCCATTGCATATGTCATCAGCACCCAACTACTTTCCCAATCATTCCAACTCCATCCTAGATATCTTCCATCCTTTGGAATCAGTCTCTAGAATGTCCTCTAAAATCAGGCAAAGTGAGAGATTAATAGCTTCTCTTTAGGAAAATGACATCTCTTTAGCCTTTTGGTCCTTCAGCTACAGAATAAATCAGTTGGACAAGATCAATAGTTCTCAAATGGGATGCAGGGTACCTATGAGTCTTTGTGGAATGCTAGGAACTGATGCTTTTGAACTGTGGTGCTGGAAAAGACTTTTGAGAGTCCCTTGGACAGCAAGGAGATCAAATCAGTCAGTTCTAAAGGAAATCAACCCTGAAGGACTGATGCTGAAACTGAAGCTCCAATACTTGGGCCAACTGATGCAAAGAGCTGACTTATTGCAAAAGACCCTGATACTGGAAAACACTGACAGCAGGAGAAGGGGTTGACAGAGGATAAGATGGTTGGATGGCATCACCAATTCAATGAACATGAGTTTGAGCAAACTCTGGGAGACAGTGAAGGACAGGGAAACCTGGTATGCTGTAATTCATGGGGTCACAGAGTTGAACATGACTGAGCCATTGAACAACAAATAAAATACAGAACCATTTGCTTAATTCCAGGAACAATTTTACTAAAACAAAACTTGGCCATTCAATATAAAATCATAACCATGACCACATGAGTAGAAGACTGTCTTTCTCAAAGATGGCCACACTCAACTGTATAACCCTTCCTGCATGTTCTTCTTTTAATGTGACTTACGTCTCTTTCACTGAGAGGTGGGCTGTATGTTACCTCCCCTTGAATCTGGGCAGGAGGCTGTGGCTGCTCTGATCCGCAGAGTATAGTGGAAATGATACTTGAGAGCTCCAAGCTTAGGGCATTAAAAGAATACACTTCTTGTTTGTACTTGTAAACTAGCCTCCATATTGTGAGGAAGCTCAACCATAACATGAGGCAATTATTCTGCCATGAAAGAAGTGGTGTCACCCAGGTGTAATGATTGGATTAACAGAAGGAGAATTTTTGCTCTGCCAGCATTAGAACCATCTCTTATTATCTATTTCTGTGCTGCTGAACTTAGAAGTTTTCTAATTATGTCTATTTATGGGTTTTCTATGGTATACCTGGTCATCATAATAAAGAGGTTTTGTTTTATTCTAAGCGTAAGGGAAAACTGTTCCAGGGATTTAATAAAAGGCAAAACATTACGTTTTAAAAAGATAATTCTGACAGGTTCATGAAGAATGGGTTGTGTCGACAAACAGACTCTGGAGGCCTATAGGAGGCTATTTTAGGGAAAAAAATTATGGTGATGTGGACAAAGGTGGTAACAGCAGTGAAAAAGATAAATACATAGATTGGGGATGCGCTCTGGAAGGAGAGTCGACAGGATGCCCCAGTGGATTTGTTATGGGAAATGATGAGAAAATCAGGCTTATCTTAGGTTTTTGACTTGATTACCTGGTTGAAAAATAGAGTCATTTACTGAGATAGTTAATATGGAAGAAGGAACACCTTTGGGCTAAGGAGATGTAGAAATCAATAGATTGTAGATTTCAATGTAGAAATCAATCAGTCCTCTTTTGAGATCCTATTACTCATCCACACAGATATTAATATATCAAGTCCAGAGAAGGATACAAGTGTGGAGTTGAGGAGAGAGGTCGAGGCTAGAAATGTAAATACAGGCATCATTAGCACATTAAGGCTCTTCATGTATTTGCTTTTATTTGGCTGCACCAGGTCTTAGTTGTGGCGTGTGGATCTTTTCTTTTTAGTTTCAGCATGTGGGATCTAATTCCCTGACCAGGGATCAAATCCAGTACCCCTGAATTGGGAGCATGGAGTCCCAACCACTGGACCACCAGCAAAGTCCTCGCTGGTGCTATTTAAAGCCGGGGGGCTGACTGAGATCAGGGAGAGAAGAGTCGTTGGGAAAATCAAATGGGTAGAGGCAAAGCCCTCAACAGTCTCTGTTTGGAGAAACAGAAGAGACGATGGAGCTGACAAAGGAGACTGAGAAGGAGATACCACCAACAGGAGAACTAGGAAGGGTCCGTGTTGTTTACAGGAGCTTAGAGCATGCTGATGGGAATAGATGAATAGAGGCAGGGGAAAGGCCAAAGAAAAAATAGAAATAACCACAGGAGTAAAGACTTTGAGAAGGTGAGAGAGGGGGTTCAAGCACAAATGAGAGCTGGTTTTCCATAGGAACTAAGAAACCTTTGTGACTGGCCAGAGTGGGGACAGACTGTGCCTGCACACAGGCTGCAGGCTGGTAGATTTGCTGTGGGAAGATGAGAGAGTCTGGCTTGAGTCACTTGCTCTAAACCCACTTGTTTATTTTTTTGATAATCCTATGGAAAACTTCTTTGTAGAAGCCAGCTGGTCTGGGAGGATCAGAAGTTGCATTTGGCATTGTTCAAGGCATTTGTATTGCAGAGTTAATAAGCTCAGAGCTAGGATGGGCACCTGGTAAATGGTGAGGTTATCACCGTTTATCTTTAGAAATCCTCCCTCTCCCAAATCCTTCACTATTTCTCCCACCTCCTCATCCCGTTGTTCAGTGTCCTCAGTACTTTGGTAACTCAGGTCAAAGAGGAAGCGTCAAAGTTCTCTGTCCCAAGCTACAAGGGCTTAAGTGTCACCCTTCCCAGGACTGTTTGCCTTTTTAAAAGAGAGTTCTGGGAAAAGAGAAGACAGTTCCCAATGCAAATTCCCAGTGGAGGAAAGGCAGGCGTGGGGAAGATTTGGGGGAGTGGCTTTCCTCCTTCAAATACCAGTGGGGACAGCAGTTATAAACAATTATAGGGCCGAGAAACAAAGCATCAACCAAACTGCTGTTTACAAATCTGATTACTGCTCAGGGATGCTTTCTTTTTTATCTTTCAAGGTGTGTAACTGTGACATCTGTGACTGTGGGCCATTATGGTAGGGGAAGAGAGGAAGACAAGGAGGAAGAAAAAAAGGAGGAAAGAAGAAGGAAGGAGAAGGGAAAAAAGGAAGAAAGTATATTGATTGGTGTAGTTTGTGGCTCTGTAATAATACATCTCTTTCGGTCCATGAGATTTCCCAGGCAAGAATACCAGAGTGGGTTGCCATTTCCTTCAGTCCATGGGGGTCACAAAAAAGTTGGACACGACTTAGCAACTAAACAACAACAAATAATACCTCTCTAACAATCCATTGGTATATTTAGTAACAACGTTAGTTGGAGTGTCCAAATATGGGGATTCTAGAAGACAATGGACTTTTAATGAAAGTTGGTTTGGTGATCACCATCAGCCATCACACTAGTCTTTAATAATAAAATTTGAAATTTCAGTTAAAGTGTTGTGTGCCATATCAGAGGCAAAGGAAAGAAATAGAGCTTGACCTTTTCATAATAAGGAGAAAAGCAGAATGATCCTAAGAATGGTAATGGCAGTAGTAACAGCTATGAGAGTGGGCAACCACTGTGTGCCGAGCACAGTGCTTCGTTGCCCAGTTGCTAAGTCATGTCCGACTCTTTGTGACCCCGTGAGCTGCATCGTGCCAGGCTTCCCTGTCCTTCACTGTCACCTGGAGTCTGCTCAGACTCATGTCCATTGAGTTGGTGATGCCATCCAATCATTTCATCCTCTGTTGCCCTCTTCTCTTGCCCTCAATCTTTTCCAGCATCAGGGTCTTTTCCAGTGAGTCAGCTCTTCACACCAGGTGGCCAAAGTATTGGAGCTTCAGCTTCAGCATCAGTCTTTACGATGAATATTCAGGGTTGATTTCCTTTAGGATTGATTTTGGAGCCCAAGAGAATAAAATTTGCCACTGTTTCCATTGTTTCCCCATCTATTTGCCATGAAGTGATGGGACTGGATGCCATCTATGATCTTGGTTTTTTGAATGTTGAGTTTTAAGCCAGCTTTTCCACGCTCTTCTTTCAACTTTATCAAGAGGCTCTTTAGTTCCTCTTCATTTTCTGCCATTAGGGTGGTATCATCTGCATATCTGAGGTTGTTGATATTTCTCCCAGAAATCTTGGTTATTCTTGCTTCATCTTGTTTATCTTCATCTTGATGTCTTCAAAGTCCACACTTTCATAAAGTGAGTAGCTATAAAGTCTGCAAACTTGGAAAGGTCAGGAATAAGGTGGCCCTCAAAATATACAAGGGTAAAGGGAAGGATGGTGATATATAACAGTAAGATTTTGTCAAATTCAAAGAACACGTGTTCCCTGTGTTGATTTCTACTGCAACCGTCCCTTCTCCACTCAAGTCAAAGGAAACAACATTTACCATCTGCATCTGCCTTTTTGTTTCACATCTAGATTTCTGAATATTTCCCAGACTCTCCACGGATGGTGAGTGTTTTGAAATGAAAATACCTTAAGGTTAACCTACCCTTAATGCAGAAAGTTATCACTCAACATAACCCCATACGTGGCCCCCTCACTGTTGGCCAACAGCTGACGCTGAGGGTTATGCTATTTTGCATGGGGTGGCTCTGGTGGACAGAAGCCAACAGTATCAGAGTCACATCAAGCCTGCATCTGGATCTCACCTCTGCTATTTATTAGCTGTGTCACCTTGGGCAAGTTCTTTAGCCTCTCTGATGCTCAACTTCCTCTTAAGTAAAGCAAGAAGACCCTGTTCTTCTTGTGAGGGTCAAGTCAGAGAGTATATATGAGCATACAGAATTTTTAAATGAGGAAAAGGACATTGAGGAAAGCAGAGCAATTAAGAAGAAGATGAAGGAAGAGAGACAGACAGAAAAGCAAAAGGGGGAGAGGAGAAGGGGAGGGGGAGGGGAAGGCGGAAAGAAAGTGCTTTGAAGACTGGCAATTTGTTTTGCACATATGGGAAATATTTGTTTACTGGCTATAATGATGAATCAATTTCAGTGAAAATAATCATAAAGAATAGCTAACAGTTTTCTCTTTCTCTCCTTCATCCCCAGTAGTTTCCATTATCTGCCCCACCATTTATAAGGAGGTAAAATCCCAGGGTTACAGCATCACCTTCTTGGGGCAATCCTAATGAAGAGGAAAAAAGAAAACAGGATGGAGGTTTTGGATAATTCAAAAGCTGAACAATAAGCTCCTGAATAATTGAGAGCGGCTGCTTCTGCGCATTGCTTCAAGCCCGTAACAGAGCCGGGCCAGTCAGGTGGACATACAGCGAGGCATTGTGCAACCCCCATACTCACTCGTCCCCAAACACAGGGCACAAGTGTTTGACCTTGACCCAAATTCCATCAAGCCCAGAACAGTCTGATCTGCATTTGGTGAGCAGGCTCTGTGTGTGCTCATCATGTATACATCATACATATTTACAATAGTGTGCCATGCTTTCTAATGACTGCAGGGAAACTCAGGCTATCTGTCTGCATACATTGCTATGTATGCAGAATTAGGAAAATATTTCCACTTGATTTCCTGAAAAAGTGTTGGTGGAATGATCTTAGGTTATGAATTTAGTAACTGGCAATAGTGTTAATTATTAAGTGAAATCTATTATATATATTGAAAGCATTAGTCACTCAGTCATGTCCGACTCTTTACACCCATAAACTATAGCCCGCCAGGCTCCTCTGTCCATGTGATTCTCCAGGCAAGAGTACTGGAGTAGGTAGCCATTCCCTTCTTCAGGGGATCTTCCCAATCCAGGGGTCGAACTTGGGTGTTCTGCATTGCAGGCAGATTCTTCACCACCTGAGCCACCAGGGAAGCCCATAATACATAAGAGCTTCCCAGTTGACTTTAATGGTAAAGAATCTGCCTGCCAGTGCAGAAGACTTGAGAGATGCAGGTTCAATTCCTGGGTTGAGAAGATTCCCTGGAGAAGGAAATGGCAACTTGCTCCAGTATTCTTGCCTGGGAAATTCCATGGACAGAAGAGCCTGGCGGGCTACAGTCCATGCGGCTGCAGAGAGTCAGACACAACTGAGAGACCAAGTGTACATATACATATATTTTATATCTATTTAATTATGAATTAAATATATACAATACATGTAATTATAAATTAATGTATTATAGATTTAGAAAATAAATGAATATATAATTCAGTGAAATTTATTTAGATTTTCCTGGAGTTGATTTTGCCATCTTGAATTCTGAATAAAAATGGGTATTTAAACTCCCATAAGAATCAGTAAAAAAAAAAAGCTCCCAGTTCTTGTATTCTTCTGAATACTACCGAGATGCAATAAATAATCCTATCAGACAATGCTTGTGCTATGAAGCCTGTGATTCCTTTTACTCTGCAGCAGAAACTACTTGTCAGGGGGCTCATTAGTACAGGGCAGATGCCGATACCCTTTCAGAAGAGTGTGGGCACTGAGAAATAAATGCTTTCTTAGAGTAAATGGGCCAGCAGCCTCTGCTATATTTCCACATCTTTGGCCTTTCTCCTTAGTCTGGGAATGAAATGAGGTGTTTTTCCCAGAAGTCAGTCGGTCACCTTCTTTATATCACAGGAGGTGAGAACTCAGTCCTGGACTGGAGGTGAAGTGGTGAGCAGGCACTGGAATGGCTCCAAATATGGGTGTGAAGCTGTAGTGTGATGATGCCCAGTGAACCCAGCCCGTGTAGGGTGGGCTCCATCACTGCCTGTGTGTTCGTGCTAAGTCTCTTCGGTTCTGTCCGACCCTGTGAGCCCATTCACTGTAGCCCGCTAGGCTCCTCTGTCCATGGGATTCTCTAGGCAAGACTAGTGGAGCGGGTTGCCATGCCATCCTCCAGGGGATCTTCCCGACCCAGGACTCAAATCCAGGTCTCTTATGTCTGCCTGCACTGACAGGCAGATTCTTTACCACTACACCCCCAGTTCCCTTCACGCCTGTCAGGTTACAGCAGAGGAACCACCTTTGGCTAAAAACAAACAAATGCTTGGATTGCTGTGCTGCAGACTACCTCTGGCACCCATGGCAACTGCTAGAGGTCAAAAAGGGACAAGTCATGGGGTCTATTTGAAATGAAGCAAGTGTGTTTGCTGTGGAATGAAGTCCTTGGGGCTGTGACGCTAACTAAACGGGGACTGAAATCCTAATGTCCGGGGCAGACACCCCTGCTTTAGGTCTTGACCCTGCTGTGTCCATAAATATTTCTGAGATCAGAATCAGGCTCTGTCCATGAATTAGCCTATAGAGAGCTACTAAGCTTTCAGAATATAAAAGCATCAATGACCAAAACACACACTTTCTCTCAATGTGAGAATGAAAATGAGGACCTTCAGATTTAGTCTTCAAAACAGCTCAATGCTCATTCACTCTGTTGTTACCCTCACGTGCTCTTTCTTTTGAAATTATCTCACCAAATGCAGGGCAGGGAGGGAGCATCAAAGGGAGACTTCGGCAGCACAAGAGGACCAAGGACAAGCTTGAAGGAGTATTGATCAAAAGGCTGAACATTCATCCTAGGACTCAGATTCTAAACAATGGCTTCTTGGTATCTAAATTACCAATTTTAGATAAATTCTTCCAAAAAAAAAGTTCATTCATACAAAATCATTTTTCTTAAAATCAATGATAAGACGCTTGTTGTTTATAGACGAATGTTTCCTCTCTGAACTATATAGTAAGCACCACTTCAGGACTTTCTTCCACTCTGTTGCTTGAATCACGAAGTCTCCTGTGGCAGAGACTGGGTGATCTTTCACTGAACCATTTCCATTTTCCTCCCAGGCATGCAGCTCTTTTAACCAGGAGACTTAATGCAATGAGCCATGGAGCACTCCATAGCATTCTGTCTCTTTCCTTTCAAAATTAATATTTCCTTCACTGCAGAATCATTGCTTCTAAAAAATGTGCTTTTATTTTTTAAGTTGGTTTTAAAGCAAAAAAAAAAAATTCTGATGTGGTCATCAAATTTGGTAATTAATTGAGTGAAGAGACTGTGATTACCAGTGGCCAAGCATATGCTTCTTATTATCAGTTTAGCTGAAAATGGCTTTTTCTTTCCTTTTCTTTCCTGATTTAACAGAATATTTTTCCACGAGCCTAGTTTAATGGGCTCCTAGTGATGTTCTAAGTGTTCGCTTGTATAGTATTGGAGAGCAATGGGTTTATAAGCTTAATGAGGTTGATGATTATAGAAATTCAAACCAGAATCATTTTGGTAACATATGCAATTCTTTTTTAACCTTAATGTATTTGTCAGTATCTAATGCATCAATATCATTTGACTTTTAGCCTTTCACACAGGCAAACAAAATAACTACATTTTTAGGTTCCCAACAGTGAAGTTTCAAGGAAGCATTATGACGTACTTAAAATTGACTTTATAAATTAATTTATTGTTTGAGTGGATAATGTAATGCGTACTATAGCCAAACAACATAAAGGATCACCTAGTGAAAAATTGAGTTCTTTTCTCTCCCTTGCCTTCTAGAAACTCAGTTTCTCTGAAAACTGCCACTATTACCCATTTCTTCTATATCTTTTCAAAAGTATTCTATGTATATTTAAACAAACATTTATATTTATTTTCCAAAAAAATGTAATATTATACTTAAATACTGTTTTGGAACCTTTCTTTTTTAACTTAACCATTATCATCCAGAAGTTCTTTCCATACCAATACATATACAACTTTTCCACTTTCTGTACAGTATTCCATTCTAGGGGTGTGCCATGTTGGTTAACCAGTTCCTATGAATGGACATTTATGTGGTTTCCAATACATTGCTATTATAATATTACAATGGGTATATTCACCCAATAATGTCACTTTGCATGTATGAGAGTGCCCATCTGTTAACTAAATACCAAGGGGCGGGAGATATGAGGATTTTTATTCTGAGACATACACATACACATGCTTATATAGCCATGTCTTTAAAATGACCAGTGTTGGACTCTCCCACTTTGGAGGAAACCAAACAATTATCATGATGAAAGAGCCAGCAGTTTGCTTGGCCTTTCTGGGCCTAGCTGTAGGGTTAAGTAGATACAAAAGCCTAGACCTAAGGATGGTCAACGAATTTGCAAGATGCAGAGACGTCAGGAGCTTGGAGTAAGGGAGGTAAGAGAGGAGTGAAAGAAGTGGACCAACGACATTTAGAATTAAGATCACCTGGCTGAAGATGCTAGGAAATACACAGGTTAGGGAAGGGCGGCTACCTGAAAATGATCATTGTGTAATTGTGGTGAAGCGGGAAAGAGAGATGGAGGCAGACATAGAATGAACACGGAGCCTGGAGTTAGAAGACCTAGCTTTGAATTCTGGCTCCACTAGAACGAGTGATCTGTGACCGATTAAGACAGCAAGGCTTACTTCACAAGGGTTTTGTAGGGGAGAAAAAGGAATGCATGTGAAAATGCCTGGAAATCTGAATGAATTTAGTTTTCAACATGTTTAGGCACAAAGAAATACTAACTTCAGAAAGTTTCCCAGAACATCAGCCCCATAAGAACAAGGCTGTGTCAGGCTTGTTCACTGCTAATGTCCCCTCTGCCCAGAATTGTGGCTGATTCCTAATGGCTATCCTATGAATGAAGTTTGGGCCTTCTCTACTCCACTGAGGAAGGAAATGAAAAGGCATAGAGAGAATCTGGTTAAGGTTAGAGATAGAGTTTTAAGAATTATACCCTTATAATTATTAGTCCTAATCATTCTTTATAAGGAAAACCTAACATTGTAGGCATTCTATGAAAATTTACTGATTGCATAATTTAATGAAGAAATGAATGAACTTTTCAGAGTGCTTTCAGAAAATATTTCATGAAGTCTCTGGGTTCCCCAAACCCTACAGGGAGAAAAATATTATTTTCATTTGCATTATTGGATTGTCCAGAAAGGTCATTCAGGTTTTTCTGTAACATCCTAGAGAAAAACCCAAACTTTTGGGCCAACTCAATATTTATATTACAATGACTTGGAGTGTTGAGAAGTTATTCCATATTTTACTTTTTTTTTTTTGTATTTTTAACTGTTTTTTGACCTATGTTTTGCTTGGGATAAATTAACACATGTGCTGTTGGCCACATATTTCTAAAGCCTGTTTTACATAGTCATGTAGTTCATGTTGCCATATGGAAGTACACAGATAAGGAGAAAATTCCTCAAACTTTTTCACTGACCAGGTTTTTTAAATTAAATAAGGAAATTGAAGCAGATGACCTTGAATGTCCTCTTTTGGCCTAAAATTGTATAATTCTGTGAATAAAAGTACGAGGGAAAGCAGAGGTTAAAAAAAAAAAAAAAAGGCCGGGATCCCTGTGGGACAGAAGCCACGTTACACTTGGAGTATGATAATAAACACCTCTCTTTTATGGAGTGTTGACTGAAGGCCAGGCCTTACATACCTTGTTTCACTTAATCCTTACAATCCCTATAAAAGGGGTGTTGGAAATTCTGCCTGGTGTCCAGCAGCTGGAAAGGAGATCGTTCTAAGCACAAACCACGATTCGAAGCAGCAAAGTTGCCAATAATAACAAGCTTTGTAAAAGTAATTGCTGCCTCAAGTTGAAGAACCCAACCGTTCCCTTCCTCCCCCACTCCCACCCCACCCCGAAAGGGCCATTAAATCCAGGGGTGGTCCCCCCAGCTATAAGACACACAGAGATAGTGTCCCCTTGAAGGGCAGGGTTCTGTGTGGTAATGACTTCACAGAGCAGGGCTTTTTTACTTGCTTTTTCTCTAGAATCAGTTCTCCTTTCTTGAATGGATGATACTCTTTCTCCCTTCTAGTTTCTGCTTCTGTCGTGAACTTGCCTAAGCCAATGTTGTAGCACAGAGTTCTTAGGCTCTTTTTGTTCATATCGGGTGTATATCAATAGTCAGAGGTAGCTGGGAACTGCAGATCTCGGTGCTCACATCTTGCTACAGGTAATAAAAGCAAGATTCAAACTCTTCTCTCACACAAACATTTACTCACAAGTAAGCATCACTCACTTCGATTCTTGCCCTTTTGGCTACTCCATTACTCCCTGTTTAAATGGCACATTTGGGCCAGATGACATTATATCTTACAGGGACGGTTCAGTTAGCCTGGTCGCCATTAGGCAACCAGAATCCTCCAAGCCAGTGGTAGACTTGGGACAATTGTAGAACTCAACCTTAGGAATCATTTTGTTGCGTAAAGAGATTATATTCTTAAACCCTATCCATTCAAAGGCGGGCAGTGTGTCTATATTATTCTAGACCAGCAGCTGGCAAACTTGGTGCAAAGGTCAAATCTGCTCTGTGCCTCTTCTTGTAAATAAAGTTTTATTGGACCACAGCCATGTCATCTCATTTATATGTTGTCTAACACTGATTTTGTGCTACCAAGGCAGAACTGAGTGATTGTGACAGATTATCCACTTGCAAAGCCAAAAAAATTTGTCATCTGATCCTTCCTGGAAAAAAAAAAGTTTTCTGATCCCAGCACTGGCCAATCCACATATATTGAAGTGAAAGTGTTAGTCTAGTCGTTCAGTCATGTCTAACTCTTTGCGACCCCATGGCTTGTAGCCCACCAGGCTTCTCTGTCTATGGAATTTTCCAGGCAAGAATACAGGAGTGGGGAGCCATTCCCTTCTCTAAGGGATCTTCCTGAACCAGGGATCAAGTCTCCTGCATTGGCAGGCTGGTTCTTATCACTAGCACCACCTGGAAAACCCCCAGGTATATTAAGCAGGACTATATTCAGCAATAAAAATCCATTGCTATTAATAATATCCATTTTGCTAATTAGCAAAACCTCTGGTGTGGATCAGAGATAAATGTAGCTGAAGTGTTTACAGCAGCTACCTCTGCAGGGTGGCCTGCCTATTAAATATTAAATGACACCCCCATAATATGTATGTTCTATTAGGGCAATAGTAGACTCAGAGTATTTATTAAAATTAACACACATTTATAGAACATTGTCAATTTTGACATTTTAAAAGTAAGTTGCAAGTCATCTTAGATTTTCTTTTATTGCATCTCAAAGCTTATATTCGTTAATGATTATGATTAAATTTGGACTTCCCCAGTGGCTCAGTGGTAAAGAATCTACCTGCAATGCAGGAGATGCAGGAGACGTGGGTTCGATCCCTGGGTTGGGAAGATACCCTGGAGGAGGGCATGGCAACCCACTCCAGTATTCTTGCCTGGAGAATCCCACTGACAGACACACCTGGTGGGCTACAGTCTACAGGGTCTCAAAGAGTTGGACATGACTGAAGCGACTGAGCATGCATGATTAAATTTTAGATACTCTCATATCAATAGCAGTGTTCAACCCAGAGTTTGAAAAGTATGTTATCCAATTGGATCTCAATGCAATAGCTAAGGTACAGCAGGTTTATATCATCCCATTTTACAGAATAAAAAATCTGGGGGCTTCCTTGATGGTTGGTGGCTAGAACTCCAAGCTCCCAATATAAGGAGCCAGGGGTCAATCTCTGGTCAGGGAACTAGATCCCACAGGCTGTAACTAAAGATCCTGCATGCCACAATGAGGATAGAAGATCCCGCATACCTCAACCAAGACCTGGCACAGCCAAATAAATAATTTTAAAGAAACTAAGGTCTGAAAGCATATCTACTTTTCTCACAGTTGTAGAGCTGATGAGTGATAGACTGAGGCTTGAATCTGAATCTATTCATTTCCCAGATCTTATCATCTCTTCTCTATACCATCACCACTTGCCAGTAACAACAATTAATTGATTTTTTTTTTTTTGAGCAAATTGCAGATTTCAATTTCAGCCAATGGAAATATATTCTATGTCTAGTAAATAGAAAAAAAATAAATTCTTAGGAACTTAACTATTTTCCAAACTGTTTCTACCTCTTTTTCTCCACAATTTTATTCTTAAAGTTTTAAAGCCATCATTGGGTTGCAAGAGGAATGGTTACTTGAGGTGGGGAGAAATTTCCCAGGGAATCAAAGGAATGAAGGTAAATGCGTGAAAATGGATCTGTTTCATCAACTACATAAAATGAGACTCTACAGTGTCAAAGAAGTCTTTGAAGGACCACCTTGGACTTAGAAGTCTGAAACTGGCACAGTATAATAAGGCTCCAGGGCTGGTCATAGACATTAGAAAAGGAAGAAGCACATTATTAGGTTAATGTGTTCACCCCACCTCGCTTTACAATGCTTCCAGCTGTGTTGGGCTGCATGGGATCAGTTATTAATGATTGGCAGTGGGTTATGTGACCTGGTGTAGCGTCTCCTCAGCCTTTCCTTAGTCACTATTCCCCATGACTCTGACCCTCAGCTTCCCATAATCTATTGCTTCCCAACCTATGCAATCATCTTGGTTGGATTTAAGCCCATAATTGGTGCTGGTGCATTTTGTTTCTTCCACCTGCATGTTCTGAGTTGGAGACAGAAGAGGCTTTCCTCCAAGACATCCCTTCATCTACATAGACTCCAATAGGCCTCAATCATTACCATAACTTTAGGTGAAGAAGGGCAAAGGGCAGTTCAGGAATAAGAATGTTAAGGTGTGAGTCCAGAAAGGAAGCTAGAGGGCATCTTTCCAGACCTTAGCGTGATTGGCTGCTAGTGACTTGGATGACAAGTCATAACCATATGGATTCTAATAACCAATAAGAGCTCTCATTGGAGACTTTGAAAAACAGCTTTAATACAACATCAGTAATGTAAAGAGACAAAAATGAGTTTAGGTGTGAGTCCACCAGTAAATGGTAAAACAGCAGCAATGTTAGGTAAGAGAAGTCGCTGTGTGTGCTTTTTTGAGAAGACTCAAATCTCTTAAAGATAGCTTCTCATGTCTGAACATCTGGGAATCTTCTTTGTGATTCTTCTAGTTGACTTTTGATGCTGATGGAAATAGCAGAGTCAATGTTGGGAAGAAGACAAGGCTTTCAAAAGTTTTGGCTTGAGATTATATATTTATGATCTGCCTGAAATAGAAAAGTGGGGAAAACAATGAAATCTTGAGTATTGATTTTGGGGGAGAATGATAGCTCAGCTGGTAAAGAATTTGCCTGCAATGCAGGAGACCTGGATTTGATGCCTGGGTTGGGAAGATCCCCTGGAGAAGGGAATGGCTACCCATTCCAGTATTCTGGCCTGGAGAATTCCATGGACTGTTATAGTGCATGGGTCGCAAACAGTTGGACAAGACTGAGCAACTTTCACTTTCAAAGATAATTTACTTTTCACATAATATTAACTTTAGGACTATGTAGTCAATCATTCAGGATGGGTTAGGTTATCCTGTGGCAACACACAACTGCAAAATCTTAGTGGTTTAAAACAACCGAGGTCTACTTTTCATCCAGAGAATATACCCCTTGAGAGAATTAACTTCACTCTGGAACCCAGGATTATAGAAAAGTAGCTCCGTGGAACAAGACTGAGCATTGTGATAGACAGAATAAGAACTTTGGAAGATTTGAACCAGCAATTAAGTGCTTCAACCCAGAGTAACATTTGCTAACAACTCATTGGCCAGTGCTGGTCACGTGCCCCACTCAATCATAAAAGCCCAGGAAGAATAATCTTATCAACTACCCCAAAGCAGCTAAAAACATTTATAAAATAGTACCAATGATTTCATGTCATTAAGATCAACAAGGCAAAATCTGACCTGGAGTATGTTCAAAATCATGTACACCAAATGATTCTGTTAAGGCTGACTTTGAAAAAACAGATTACAATAGCCAGGGCATGGAAACGACCTACATGTTCAATAACAGATGAATGGATAAAGAAGTGATACATACATACAATGGAATATTACTCAGTCATATGAAAAAATTGGGTCATTTGTAGAGATATGAGTGGATTTAGAGTCTGTCAGACAGAGTGAAGTAAGTCAGAAAGAAAAAAACAAATATTGTATAGTAATGCATGTATGTGGAATCTGGAAAAAATTATACAGATGAACCTATTTCTAGGGCAGGAATAGATACACAGAGATAGAGAATGGACATGTGTACACAGGGAGGTAAGGAAGAGTGGGATGAATTGGGAGATTAGGATTGATATATATGCTACCACATAATATAAATGGGCTTCCTTGGTGGCTCAGCAAGTAAAAAAATCAGCCTGCAATGCAGGAGATTCAGGAGACGTGGATTGGATCCGTGGGTTGAGAAGATCCCCTGGAAGAGGGCATGGCAACCACTCCAGTATTCTTGCCTAGAGAACCCCATGGACAGAGGAGCCTGGCCGGCTACCCGTCCATAAGGTCACAAAGAGTAGGACATGACTGAAACATGTGAGCGCACATGCATATAAAATAGATAGCTAGTGGGAAGCTGCTGTACAGTGCAAGCAACTCAGCTCGGTGGGTGACAACCTAGAGGGGTGGGACGGGGGTAAGAGTGGGAGGGAGGTCAAGAGGGAGGGGATATATGTGTATATATATAGCCGACTCACTTCCTGGTACAGCAGAAACTAACACAACATCGTAAAGCAATTATACGCCCATAAAAACATAAAAATAATTTGCAGACACTCACAGTAGTGCGAGAATCTACTCAAAGTTTCTCTGCCCTTGGAGAGTGAATATGGGGATATCCTGGAAAGTGTGAAAAATATTTATGTCTGGGGCCCATTCCAGAGATTCCGATTTAATTAGTTTGAAGTGCAGCTTGGGCATCAGGATCTTTAAAAACTCCCTGAAGTTATACTAAGATTTGCTTAAAGTAGAAAGCCACTGATCTGATTTACAGGTCAGGGTTTTATGGTCATTTTCAACTCCAGAGTTATCTGTGCATCTGTGTGGTCTTAAGTCAATTAACCACTCTGGGTCTCTATTTTATTATCTGTGAAATTAGGAGTGGAATACAATGACTGCTACAGATCCTTCCAGTCTTAAAAATCTCTCCGAGACCACTGACTTCTACTTAGAAGGCGTTTCAGAGCTCAAGTTAATGTGTAAGTGCAGCCAAATCACTCTGTAAGTTCATCTGGTTAAGCTCCTCTATCTTCGATAATGGAAACAGGGCAATAATTGGCAGGAGTCTTTACGAGGTAAGGAGCTGTGTTTTTTTTCCTACCAAACCAGAAAGCTTGGCCAGACTTGGGGCTAAAGTCATGCTGTAAGAGAAAACACGAAGTTAAGTTCATCTCTTGGTTCTGTGTGGACTGAGGGTGAACTTCCTGCTCTAAGATGAAAAGATTGTATGACCTAAGGCTATTCAGGTAAAAATAAAATTTTAAAAGCCACTTCCCTCAATTCTTCTTGCTGAAAATGAAAAAGTGAAAGGTTTCACTATTTCTTCACCGTGTAATCCTATCTCAGTGCTGTCTGTGTCTTAATGGCGTATTGATTGGCCCACACGCCTGCTGTCTTTAAAGAAGCATTATTACTCTGGTGGGCCCAACATAAAAAACTACTTTTAAAGACCTTTTTAAGGTTTCTTTTTTTTTTTTTCAAAAGCTTCTTGGGGGTGTACTGAGCTTCTGTGGCAGCTGGAATTAACTCTACAAGGCTCTTTCTCTATTTCTGACACAGTGAATCAGCTGAAGACGGCAGGTTATCAATGACTCATAGGAGGGAGACGATAAGAAGGCTCTGGAGATAAATTAATGTGGTAATTAGTTATGTGGATACCTGTATTTTTAGGCTCTTTCTAAATGCTTCTGTTGCACTGGAAACTCATGATAATTATCAATCGCCATCTTAAATATGTGACATTGACTAGTATTACAGGGCAGAAAGTGAAGAGAGAGAAGATGGATTGTAAAAATTAAAACTGTTAGATGTTAATCTGTTTTTCAATTATCAAAATGCCTGACAAGCTGAAAAAAGAATCTTCATTTAGAGCTCTGCTATATTTATTCTATGTCTGCATCTCTCTTCTTCAGTTATTAGAAAAAAGCATCAGAATAATTTTTATTGAATGCTTAGAAAAATATATGATGATAATAAACCAAAATGTTGTCATAGTGGGTGATGGTATTGTGAATAGGTCTTTTCTTCTTCCTTTGGGAATCTCTAGGTTGCACTACTTTTATCCATTAACCAAAAAAAAAAAAAAATTTAACCTCACTCCTTCAACGTGTTTTTGGGAAAATTACTTAACCATTCTGACCTCATTCTGCAACTCAAGATGAAGATAATAATAGTATCTGTCTCAAAGAGTTGAGGTAAATATTAGGTTTAATCACCTGGAATAGCTGATACGTGATCATCTTTTGACCTGTGAACATGGCAATTTGAAATAGTTCAGCAGAGTATTAAATATTCGTCATTGTGCCTGACAAATACTAAGCACTCAGGAAATATTCACAGTGAAAGAATGTTTAGGAAATACAGAGAACAAATTTTAAAATAGAAAGGACATGCAATTTGAAAAATTAGGTTTATGGAGGTATCATCTGCATATAGCTTACAGTTCTAGAAAAGATGACAAACACATACAGTTGAATAACCACGGTCAGGACACAGAACAATTTCATCATCCTCTCAAAATGCATTGTGCCTCTGCAGACAGCCCCTCCCCTCTCCACAGCCCCTGGTAAGTGCCAGTATTCTTCTATCCTGATAGCTCTGTCTTTAAGATGAATTTCCCCCTTAGTTTGGGCTTCCCTTGTGGCTCAGTTGGTAAAGAATCCGCCTGCAATGCAGGAAACCTGGGTTCGATCCCTGGGTTGGGAAGATTCCCTGGAGAGGGGAAAGGCTACCTACTCCAGTGTTCTGGCCTAGAGAATTCCATGGACTTTATAGTCCATGGGGTCACAAAGAGTCAGACATGACTGCGCGACTTTCACTTTCACTTCCCTTTCCCCCTTAGTTTAATTAACTAAATGTATTGATTTGCCTCCTTCTTACCTGAACACACACTTTCAGAGGCAGAAGGGAAGTCCCCTCCCTTTGGCTAGCCGCTAACTTCCACAGGGGTTCAAGGTGTGGAGAGGGCAGGGACAGGCATTTGCTGAGGCTCGACTTCCAGGAGTAGAGAGGTTCATTCCTCATGAGAGGAGGCGAGAATGTACACAGGCAGCCCATTCTGACTACTTTTCCTGGGATCCCAATGTGGTTATGGACTTTGACTTTTCTGTTGATTATAACAGGTACACATGCTTGCAGGAGGTCTCAGCATCTAACGTCAATTTAAATTATTCCGTATCTCCAGAAAGTGTTTAGCAAAGAGCCCTCCTCAGTCCGGTTCTCCTTTTAGAAGAGTGCACATCCTGTGGGTGTAGGCAAAACCCTCCCTTCTTGGATACTGGGGTACTTTTATGAGGGTCAGGGTTGTGGTCGTGCCCTTTGAGGTATTTTTTCCTTGCCTTCTAAGCATCTCTTCCTCATGAGATCACTGAGAATAACGGCCTTATTTCACATTTCTGCAAGTCTCTAAAACATCCAGTTTAATAGAGGATGGGGCTTCCATGGTAGCTCATCTGGTGAAGAATCTGCCTACAATGCAGGAGACCCCAGTTTGATTCCTGGGCCAGGAAGATCCACTGGAGAAGGGATAGGCTACTCATTCCAGTATTCTTGGGCTTCCCTGGTGGCTCAGCTGGTAAAGAGTCTGCCCGTAATGTGAGAGACCTGGGTTCGATCCCTGGGTTGGGAAGATCCCCTGGAGGAAGGCATGGCAACCCACTCCAGTATTCTGGGCTGGAGAATTCCATGGACTATAGTTCATGGAGATACAAGAGTCGGACACGGCTGAGTGACTTTCGCTTTCACTTAATAGAAGATGGTATGCTCACACCTGCTTTTGCAGTCAGTGTATTATCACAGGATGTGTGACATGCAGCCTCTGAAAACCCCATCAAATTCTCGGGACAGAAGGCAAGTCAAAAAAGGCAAATGGCATCCTAATATTATAGGAATAGTTTTAACCTTACAAATCCCACAAGAAGGTCTCAGATACCCTACTCAAGGGTCCCCAGCACTATCTTTAAAAACCACTGCAATAGACCACTCTTAAGAATCCTAGAAAACTCTGGAAGTTATTACATTAATTCTGGAGTTGAGCTTTATTTAAAAATAATTTAATCTATTTATTTATTTTTGGCTGTGCTGGGTCTTTGCTGCTGTGCGGGCTTTTCTCTAGTTGCAGTGAGCAGGGGCTGCTCTCTAGTTGGGGTGCACTGGTTTCTCATTGCTTCGGTTTCTCTTGTTGCAGAACACAGGCTCTAGGGTGCCTGGCCTTCAGAAGCTGCAGCATGTGGGCTCTGTAGTTGCAGTTCCTGGGCTCTAAACCACAGGCCCAATAATGTGGTGCACGGGCTTACTTGCTCTGAAACATTTGGGATCTTCCCAGACCGGGGATCAAACCTGTGTCTCCTGCATTGGCAGGTAGATTCTTTACCACTGAGCCATCAGGGAATCCCCAGGCTTTTAAAAAAATATATTTATTTATCTCTTTGGCTGCGTCAGGTCTTATTTGAGGCACGGGGGATCTTCTGCTGTGGTGCACAGACTCTCTAGTTGTGGTGTGTGGGCTCCCGAGGACTCAGGCTCAGTAGTTGAGGAGCACAAGCTTAATTGCCTGGCAGCACCTGGGATCTTAGTACCCCAACCAGGGACTGAACCCATGTCCTCTGCATTGCAGGGTGGATTCTTAACCACTGGACCACCAGAGAAGTCCCTGGAATTGGGCTTTTGATGTTTTGTACAATTTCTGACTTCTAAAATTCTGTGAGGATACTGTTTATGAACCTAGGTTTTGTTTTTATTTCATTTGCAGTTTCCTTCCTCATCTTCATCCTCTGATGGTGTCTGTCTGATCATAGTCTCAACACAGAGGAGAAACTCTCCAGAAAATCACCAGCCAAAGAGGCAGTATTCTCTCTAGACAGAACATTTGATAAAGAAGGATGTCAAGTGGATAAACACATTTTATTGAATTCCTTAAAGATTTTAAAAAATTACTTTGGAATAGATCACCCTAGCCTCATGTATTAAGTGACTTAGAGTATGATTTTTTTTTTTTGCTATATGCATTTACCACACTTATCTTTAGTATTTTTTATTCAAAGATGGTTTCACAATTTTTAAAATATAAAATGTAAACTAAAATCACTTGATTTGCTTAAATATCATATGTCCATTTTTTGTCCCTAATTTTTAATACTCTTATGCCTGGATTTCTAAGTTTATACCAGGTCTTCTCAGAAGAGCTTTAGAGTAGGCCTCTGAGTTCTTTGATGTGAACTCTGCTTTGAGCTTGGAAATGTTTCCTTAGTGTATTTGCTTCTCCACTGGCTCTGTATCAGCTTGACTCCTCCCAAGTGTATATTGAAGGAGTTGTGCTAACTGGCAAATCTGTTGTTCATTGTTATGTCAGGGCTAGGAAAGTGGGACCCTGTGAGTTCAAGCCTTCAGGTACTCTTTCTCTGCAAGATTCCCCTCAAGGTTTAATACTCTCAATTCAGAGAATCATAGAATATTAGAATGAGGAGGGATCTTCAAGGTCATCTAGACCCATGCCACTCAAGAACTACAGCACAAGTACCATCTGGGAACTTGCTAGGAATGAAGAATCTCGGGAGCCACTCAGACCTACTGAATCAGAATCTTCATTAGAACAACAAGATTGCAAGAGATGAAGTGTCCATGTTAGTGTCTGAGAAGGGCTGCTCCAGACAGCCCCTTATCCAGTGGAGAAACTGTATCTGCAGCATCTTCCATATGGTGGTCCCCTCGGGCTCAGATGTCTTCACCTTCAGGCTTTGGGATACAGATCAGTGATTCTAGATCAAGATTCCTAACTTTGACTGCGTATTAAAATCACCTGGTGAGTTTTTAAAAATTCCAATGTTGAGGTCTCACTTTGGACTAATAAAATCTGAACCTCTGGCATTTGTGTTTTATGAAGTTTCCCCACAATAGCCTAACATGTAACCAAGTATGGACCACTGATCAAGAGCTATCCATTTGCAACTTAGGCCATTTACTTCATTCCTACTTTGATTTTCTGTGAAAATGCAAGTATTCCCTAATTTCCCTGGAAATAGGGGTGTGTTGTTTTTTTTTTAATCATCCTAACTAACTGATGGCAAACTCTTTAGTAACATGACAATTCACACAGCATTATTCTGGGATGGAGGAACCAGCAGCATTATTCTGGGATGGAGGAACCAGCAGTTAGGTCAAATCAGGAAATTCTTTGGCCAGCCCACTTTTCTGGTTCTTGGTCATTCACGGTCCCTAAAAAGGAGGCAAGAACTGCCTGTTGGGCAGGAATATGGGGTCCACAGTCTAGTCCGTGGTCTAATAGGTCTAAGGCAAATTTTGCTAATGTCATCATCTTGTTGGCCTCAGAAGCAGTTGGTTGTTTTTCTCCACTCAATAATCCTCTTGAGTCATAAGCACTTTTGTTTGGGACATGACTATTGAGAAAACTGAAACCTGCTTCTATTACTTTTTTGCAAGAGTTGTGGGAGAATGATTTTGTTGACATTTATTAGCTTTAAAACTATCCAGTTTTATTTTGATAGTACTACATTAGACTAGTTGTTGCTTGAAAGTGTGTAAATCATGTTAATTTACTTCAAGTTATCACCCATAGTCATTTTAATTTACTATTAATAAAAATATAACAGAAAATGAACTCTTAATAATAAATAAATTTAGAAGTTCTAATATCCTAGAGTCCAATAAGTATCATTCACATATTAAAATAAAATTCAGAAAACAGATAGCTTACAAACTTTCCTTTATACATGTTTGAGGATGAAATGCCATCACATCTCCTTCCTTCCATCCCTGCTTGCTCAGTTGCTCAGTTGCCTAACTATCTGTGACCTATGGACTGTAGCTCACCAGGCTCCTCCTCCATGGCATTTCCCAGGCAAGAATACTGTAGTGGGTTGCCATGCCCTCCTCCAGGGGATCTTCCCAACATGGGGATTGAACCTGCATCTCTTGCGTCTCCTGCAGTGGCAGGCAGATTCTTTACCTCTGAGCCACCTGGGAAGCCCCATCCCTGCTTACATAGCCTTCAAATCTGTATATACATATACACATGTTGTTTAATCGTGAATGTGACACATTAAATTTATAGACATGTGAGGGATTTAAAATTTAGATTCCTAGTTCTTTAAACATCCCAATAAGGAGTCTTAGAGATAACATTAAAGTTTACTTTGTAGACTAAGCAAGTATTATAGGAAGAGAAGATTGTGTCTTGGGTGCCTGAAAAGTATAGACAATTTTAGAGCAATTCTATTCTCCCCACTCCAGTACTCTTGCCTGGAAAATCCATGGACAGAGGAGCCTGGTAGGCTGCAGTCCACGGGGTCGCTAAGAGTCGGACACGACTGAGTGACTTCACTTTCACTTCTCTCTTTCATGCATTGAGAAGGAAATGGCAACCCACTCCAATATTCTTGCCTGGAGAGTCCCAGGGACGGCAGAGCCTGGTGGGCTGCCGTCTATGGGGTCACACAGAGTCAGACATGACTGAAGTGACTTAGCATAGCATTCTCCGTTAAGGAAAACGTGGTTTGGCTTCCCAAGAAAATGTGAGCGAGGAAGATGGAGAACATTTTAAGAAGGATATTTTTTCTAATTATAACTCTTTTCTTCTACTACTACAACATTTGTATTTAAGAATTTTAAAATAAAATCTCAATTTTGGTACATGTATTCTACTTTTTTCACTAACTTACATTTTCATTTCAATAACACTTTATTTTTATATTTGAATATATATGAACTGAAGTTAACACTTTAGTTTATCTACTCTACTTTCAATTAAAACATTTGGGAAAATCTCCCTGTAGTGACTTTTATAAATATTTTTTTAAATGTGAAAAAATCCCAGTCATGCTCCAAATGGATCTTTTACATATGTTCAGATTTCTTAAAGAAGGGCACACCTGTAAAGAGTCATCTATCTGAACAGGTAATTTTCTTATTTACTTGACTGGTGGGGCTTCCCTGGTGGCTTAGATGGTAAAGAATTTGCCTGCAATGTGGGAGACTTGGGTTTGATCCTTGGGTCGGGAAGCTTCCCTGGAGGAGGGCATGGCAACTCACTCCAGTATTCTTGCCTGAAGAATCCCCATGGACAGAAGAGCCTGGTGGGCTGCAGTCCATGGGGTCACACAGAGTCGGACATGACTGAGCGAGTAAGCACACACATATACTTTACTGGTCATTGGGCTTCGCAGGTGGTACGAGTGGTAAAGAAATCTGTCTGACAATGCAGGAGACACAAGAGACGCAGGTTCCATCCCTACATCAGGAAAATCCCCTGGAGTAGGAAATGGCACCCCACTCCAGTATTCTAGGCTGGGAAACATGTTAAACTGTTAAAATGTGAAATTATGCTATTAAACTTATGAACTAATTCAGTATATTTGAGAATATACATGAGAATGTTCTTGATCTCAGCATCTTCCACTTCTGTTCCTTTCTCTCCCAATTTGTTTCCTTGACTTCTGGGTTTCTTCTTTGTCTTAATTTCCTTACATATAGCTCTCTACTTTTTGAGAAGGGCCCAGGTATACACCTGCATGGGTGAGAATACATGGGGACACTTTCTTACATCTTCAAATTAAACTCACTATGTGGCTACTGTCTGCTTTTCATGCTGGTGGAAGTGAACAGCTTGAATTATGTGCTGTTGTTATTTCACCTCAACCCATGATTATCATGGAGTCTGGGACCAAAGCACAATTAAAGCCATCCCTCTCCTTTCACCACATAAATACTTTGAGGACTGCCTTCTTCCTGCAAGTCAACATCTGACATTCTTCATCTGCTTCTTGCGTCTTTTCCCCTATCATCTGGACTCAGCAACCACTTTGGTCTAATCCTTCAGCTCAGACACCAGGTAGCATTTCCCAGGATAAGCGGTTGGGATCTGGACGTAATTGAGGAGGATGTGCCTGAGGCCACGTTGCCCAAACATGGGTGCAACAATGTTCAAGCTGGGAAAGATTTTGTGCTCCCTCCAGTTCATCCCAGGAAACTGCTGCCAGGGAGGCAATGTGACTCATCCAGGGACATATAACAAGTAATAAACAAAGCAGAAAACAGGCAACATGGAAAGCACGCATACTGGATTAATTAAGAGGCACTAAAGCGGAAGGAAAATATGAATGGGGCTCAATGTTCCCAGGAACAGAGAGGACTATTTGGAGTGCTACCAGTGGTTAAGTGTATCCTGTGTGTATCTTTATTCATCTTGATGGCCTAGCCATTATTCCTTCCCTAGAGAATCTCTATCTTGTATATCATTATCTTTTTTGGAGCTGTCTTTCATTGTCCCAAAGTACAAACCTTGTATTGGAAACCTTATTTCCAATTTACATTTCAGATCAAAGCTTTATCTCTGGCCTCGAGTCTTATTTGCCATCCTAGCAATAATCCACTAGTGGTTCTGGAATTTAACTCTGGAGAGGACTTAGCCTGTCTCTGTGATAAACATGAGTGATGCAATGAAAGAAAGCCAACATTTAATGAATGCCAAGGGTATGGTATGTACAGTGCCCTGGGTTATCCCATCTGATGGTCACAGCCTTTGAAGTAGGCTGTACATCGCTTTGGCTTCCCAGGTGGCGCTAGTAGTAAAGAATCTGTTTGCCAATGCAGGAGACACAAGAGATGTGGGTTTGATCCCTGCGTTGGGAAGATCCCGTGGTGGAGGGAATGGCGACCCACTCCAGTATTCACTAGTGGGTTCACTAGAGAATTCCATGGACAGAGGAGTCTGGTGGGTTACAGTCTGTGGGGTCACAAAGAGTTGGATGCGACTAGTCTTACTTTTTGCCTACATTTTATTACACAGGGGAGAAAAGCAAGGACAATTTCTCCCTCATCCTTCACCACTGATCTTTCTTTATATTGACAAATAACTTAAACATGGATCTAAGCCATTCCCTCTTATTTTTTAGGATTTCCTTTGAAACTATCCCATTCCTCCTTCCTTGAAGCAGTGCTGCCATCTTGACAGGCCACACAATTTCTTCTCTGGCTTAAATCTTTCCCTCTCACACCTCTCCTCCCCAGGGGCTGGGAACAAGCCAAGTCTCCCCTTCCTCAGCTGTTTTGCACCTCCTTGACACGTCCCACCTGGTGACATCAGACTGTATCTTCAAATCTCTAGTCCTCTCCTCCTCACTTCCTCCTTTAAGAAACACCCAAATACAAATATAATCAAACTCAGATGGAAAAACTGGCATTCTGCTTTTTTCCACAGGTTTTTTTTTTGGCATCAGAAAATCTGCTTTTATTTGCACTGTCATTAAATGACCCCGAAACTGAGCCAGGCTTCTTCTGCTTCCTACGCCCACCTCTCCAGAGGAGTCTCCCCTTCCCCTCCCTTTTCCCAACTTCCTATTCCCTCTGTCTGGGTAGACTGGAGATGATTGCTTGGAAACTCTGGATCTGCACCCTAAGCCTTCTCAAAGGCTTTTGTCCTGCTGTGTGTGTGTGTATTAAATGTTGCATTTTGTCTTGTCTTTCTCCCTCCCTCCCTTCCTCCTTCCCTCTTTCTTTCTTTCACAAGAGACCCTGCTTTCCAACTTCACAAAGTTTTTCTGAGAAATAAACTTTTTACAAGAGTTCTTGTTGTTTTTAAGTACTGACATCTGTCTATTCTGGAAAAGTAAAGAGGTTTTTCTGTGGACTCTGAAACAGTGAGCCCCAGGACAAGGACAAACGTCGTCTCATCCAATACCCTCATTTGATAGAGGAGAAAAACAAGGTCTAAAGAGGTCAGCTGAATCACTAAAGTCCCATTGACTGTTCCAGACAGGGCTAGAGCCAGAGGGCAGGTCTCCTGACCTCTAGTCCACCGAGATTTTCTTGAGATCATGTCATTTCACAAACAAGCCCTGCATTTTGAAAGTTGCATGCTGACTCTTGAAATAGCTGCCCGTTAGTCTGCTGAGCAGTTGCCTGCGGCCACTTCAGGGTTCCGGCATTTTGTTGTGTTGTGTGTGTGTGGTCGCTGGTGACCACACAGCTCTGGAGACCCCAACGTCTTTAACACGTGTGTGTGTTGGGGGTGGTGGGGTGGGGGGGATTCCCTGCATTTCCAAGAAGATAGTAACTCCTGTTCTCTTTCTTGCATTAAATCTGGCAGCACCAGATAGAATCACATGACCCATTAGGTTTGCCTTTCATGTCCCACTCTCCTCTGAACAGCCTGCCTGTCTCAGACTTCTCTCCTTCTAAGAAAGATGGCTGGAGCCTCTTCGTTTCTCAGTCCCTACCATTCCTCCTCTCCCACCAGATACTCCAAGTAGGCTGCCCTATCTTCTTTTAAAATGCATTCATACTTTCTTTTCAACCCAAATAAAGACATTCCTGGGCTACCCCAGGTGGCGCTAGTAATAAAGAACCCGTCTGGGTCAGGATCCCTGGGTCGGGAAGATCCCCTGGAGGAGGGCATGGCAACCCACTCCAGTATTCTTACCTGGAGAATCCCATGGACAGAGGAGCCCAGGGGCTACGGTCCATAGGACTGCTGAGTTGGATAGGACTGAAGAGACTTAGAGCACACGCAAAGACATTACAATGATTACAATATAAGAAGTAAAAACAGCATCCTAGACTCCCCAGTTCCCTTCCCATGCTCAATTAACCCTGGAACTCTGTTCTGCATCTTATTTTGTCCACAGATTTGGGAATACCAGCTGAGATACCCTGGTGACTCCAGTCCTGTCTCTGGTGAATCCTGTTATGTATGCAAGCATGATTTAAACATTTGTGATTCGGAGTGCTGTATTTTATAGTATATGATTACATAGCTTACCATTTGAAATCCAGGATCTTCCTCTCCTGACACACCAACAGCGTGTTCACTCTCATCCGGTGCTTCCTTTGCTCTGTTTTGTATGCACTGTCTTCTCACATCAAAACCCCACTCTTCTTGAGTGTGGAAGAGACTGTCGTCTTTTCTTTCCTATAAAGCATTCTTTTCTCAGCACAGAACCTAGCACATAGTGGGATCACACCTAAGTTAATGCTTGCTTCATATTGAGGATGGGGAGTGTTTACACTTTTTGCTGATCTATTTTTATTTGTGTATTTTCAGGAGAAGTGAAAGGGAAGTGTGAACTCTCCTCATTCTTTTTCTTCAAAAATATATACACGGACGGATGAAGCAGGAGGAGGGATTCTTGGGTGGATGGTCATGTTCTAGTTCTTGGTCTGGATGATAGTTACACGTATGTGCTCACTCTGCTATAACTCATTAGTTGGCACACTTCTTGTTTGTGCATTTTTCTGTACATGTTTTATGTCATTTAAAACAGTTATATGTACTATATGATATATAGTTCTAGTCTGATGAGATACTGTGTTGGTGAAAGTTTGTGGAAATAGTCATGCTCCTGCATTGCTTGTGGGAGTGTAAAGTGTAAAATATCCTTAGAAGTAAATTTGGCCAAATTATCAAAATGAAAAGGTACTTACCCTCTGGCTGAGCAATGGCTAGCCTAGCAATGTACCCCAAATCTATTATGTGTAAACTTGTTACACATTCAAGGTCATTCACTGCAATGTGGGCTATACTAGTAACACTGGAATCAACAGGAGGAAGAACAGATTGTTGTACGTGATACAATAGAATATTATTCAGCAGTAAGTAAGAGGGATGCAGATCTGTATCTGCGAATTTGGAAGGAACTTCAGGTTAAAAGGGCTTCCCTTGTGGTTCAGATGGCAATGAAGGAGACCCAGGTTTGATCCCTGGATTGGGAAGATTCCCTGGAGGAGGACATAGCAACCCATTCCAGTACTCTTGCCTGGAGAATTCCATAGACAAAAGAGCCTGGCAGGCTACAGTCCATGGGGTCACAAAGAGTTGAACACAACTGAGTGACTAACACTTTCACTTTGGGCTTCTCTGGTGGCTCAGACAGTAAAGAATCAGCCCACAGTGTGATCCTTGGGTGGGAAGATCCCTTGGAGAAGGAAATGGCAATCCACTTCAGTATTCTTGCCTCGGAAACCCCATGGACAGACTGTAGCCTGGTGGGCTACAGTCCATGGGGTTGCAAAGAGTTGGACACAACTGAGAGACTAGCACTTCAGGTTAAAACGTATGTACAAGATGCGTCTGTTTGTGTTAAGTATATGTGTGTATATATATATATTTGCATGTATGTTCATAAAATAACTGTAGAAGGACACACAAAAAAGTCTTAATATTTATTGCTTATGACACAAGAAAGGGTAAAAGGAAACTTATTTTTCACCATTTACTCCACTTGACGCACATTTCAAATTTTATATGTACATGCAAACTATTCAAAAAATTAATTAAATCCAAAGCTGCTTCTTTGCTGCTGTCTATTTCTCACTCTCATTCATGGACTTCCTAAACATCCTATAATTGGTAACTTTGCCTTTACTTTCTTCTAACAGCCTCCGAATCCACTCCATGGAGGAAAGATCATACTCTTCTCTCATGATATTGAGTAAAGCAGGCAGGTCACTCTTCTGCTGGTGACCTTATTAATTGAGTTTAGACCTCAAGTGAATTTGCACAGGTTTTTTTTTTTTTTTAATGAAACATTCAAAGCTTCTTTGCCGTCTTTAGCTCCCCTCCTCCCAGAAGGCAGGAAGAGAGTCAAAGACAAGTATTCCATTTGTCTTTAATCAGATTTACAAGTGCTGTAAACTGGTTGTTGGACTAGAAGAAGAGAAAACCTTAAGGGATGTAATTTGACAAGTGAAGGGAAGAAGTTGGGTCTAGCATGTGCCCTAGATTTGTAACAAGCAGATCTCAAGAAGTAAGGTCTTATCTCCATGGCCTGAGAATCTGGAGCTATTAGAGGCCCTCAAAACTAAAATATAACAATATAACCAAAGATAATCCCAGCAAAGAAGAAACAAAGGGGACTCTGATAGAACCAAGTCAGCTTCCTGATCACCCACAGCCAGCTGCAGAGGATGGAAAGGCCAAGGGTGAGGAAGTGTATAGGTGCTTGTTGAGGATGTCAGCAGGAGGGCTGAAACTCAGCCTTGCAAAATTCGCAATGGACAATGTGTATAGATTTTTGAAAAGAGACATTCAAACCTACTGTATATACAGGGAACCCTACTCAATTCTCTGTGGTGATTTAAGTGGGAAGGAAATCCAAAAAGAGGGCATATATGTTTACATATAGCTAATTTACTTTGCTGTACAGTAGAAACTAACACAACATTGTAAAGCAACTGTACTCCAGTAAAAACATTATTTAAAAAGAAAAAAGGAACGTTCAGAAAAAAAGAGACTTGGATTAGATGGTGCTGTTTTATTAGATAATAAAGAGAAAGCAAACCCTGGAACATGACAATGATTTCATCTAGTCCCTTCATTTTGCCAAGACACACTACAAGTAGAGCCTAATATTAAACACATGGATCTCAGGATTTTTGGTCCTCTGCTGTGTCAGCTCGCACCTGTCTTCTTCAAAGTCTGGACTCTGGAACCAGACCACCTGGATTCAACTGAAGCTCTGATTCTCAGAAGTTGAGTGATCTAGATCAGGTCACTTAACTTTTACAGGTTTCCCAGTTGGCTCAATGGTAAAGAATTTACTGCCAATGCAAGAGACACAGGAGATGCAGGTTCAATCCCTAGGTCAGGAAGAAGGCTTGAAGGAGGAAATGACATTCCATTCCAGTATTCATGACTGAAAAATTCCATGGACAGAGGAGCCTGGCAGACTACAGTCCATGGGGTAGCAAGAGTGGGACACGACTAAGCATGAACGTGGTTAACTTTTACATGTTTCAGCTTTCTCATCTGTCAAATGGGGATAATACTAATAACAATACCTAGCTGGTATGGCTGACAGTGGGATTAAACAGTCTTTTAAAGAGGGTCTGGTACATGGTAGGTGATATATAAATGCTAGCCATAATATTAATGGTTAATATTACTTCCAATTTTTAAATCAGGGAGAATAATTTTTAAGTGGGAAAGAGCAGAACCAACATGGGAGATAACTTCAGGGTAACAGTTATTTGGTTCTGGGTGTCACCTTAGGTCCAACACCTTCTCGGCTGGTGGTAAGGTAGACGCTCTTTATCACAGGTGGAGCTCAAGGCAAAGATGCTGAGGACAGACTCCTGAGTGGAATGGAGGCAGGGCTTAGATGACCTCTAATCTTAAGATTCTGCTACCTTTGAGACTAGCAGCCTTGGGGGGCAGACGCAATGCCTGGCTACCAGATATACATTTAGTATCACCTTCAAAGTGAAGGGCGCAGTCTGTACGAATTTTCCCCTCCAGCTCCGTGTAAAAGGACAAACTCTGCTGTCACATCTAAGACTTCCAATGACTCAAGTCGGAGTGGGCTTTGAATTTCTTTATGGACAGTAGTACACTTGAGAACGCCAAAACAAAAGGGAACGTATTCTCAGCTTTGCTAATAAACCAGATCCGGCCCATTACAAACCCTCTAGCCAGGGAATAGATACTTCCCTCCTAAAAGAATAGTAGAAATCTTTGCGGGGAGGAGGCGAAGGGAGATAGTCAACATCGTTCCCTCCGGTTCCCTGAAGCCAGGTTAACAATGAAGGGCCTGGACGCCTGGAGCCTCCCGGGCGCGGCTCGGTGGGGCGGGGCCGGCGCGGAGTCCCCCAGGTCAGCCACCCAGGCTTCCTCTGCGGGGTACTTCCTAGGGCCTTTGATCTTCCCCCAGGAACTGGCGAAGCCTGCGTTTTCCTCCAGGTTTGTTCCCTCATGGTTTATTTATTATATCCGCCTTCTCTTCTCTTTGGCTAGAAGATCAGCACGCGGCTGTGCAACAGGACTGGAGTCCCGGCGTCTCCTGTCGCCACCTGGAAATCCAGCAACAGGCGCTTTTTCCTGAGTTCTCCGTAGCAAATACGGAGGAGAAAGGGTCTTTTTCGGAAACAGAGAGCCGATCTGGGGACCCTGGTCCCAGGATCAGTGGCCAGGACCCCCTGTTGGCCTCCAGGTCCAGCTTGGCTGGCGCGCTCCCCACTCCCAGCCGTGTTTTCCCGGTCTACCAGGGAGCTCGAGCTCGCTTCCTTACCCCTCAAGCCGGGCTTAACCTAAAGCTTCATCTCCTCCCCTGGAGGGTCTCCAGTTGCCTTCCTCTACCGGGAGGGCACTCCACTTCCCCGCCCCGGGCCCTAATCTCCACCCGGCGTTTCCAACAGAGTGACCGGCTTCAGCTCTCCATAAGCGCGCCTTAAATCCCATTTATCTTCTTAGCGCCTGGGTCCCGGCCGGCCCCGCCCCCTCTTCCTCCTAGCCTCCCACTCTGCAAACCTCAGACCCTCGCCCCTCCCCTCTGCTACGCCCCTTACCCCGCGGGCGGTGGAGCGGCTAGAGCCACCTTTGGAGGTGTTGGCAAAAGTGCCCAAGGAAGGTGGAAGCGACCCAGAGGGGCGCGGCCCGAGGAGAGTTTACTAGGGGAAGGCGGGGAGGCCCCGCAAGATTTCAGAATCAGAACCAAGGCAGAGGGTCCTGGGCTCGCAATCACCTAAATCCTGCCCTGCGTCTCTAGAGGTTGAAGTCGGCCCCTCCTAGCGCGCCAATCTAGGTCACCAGCCGGGAAGGGCTGCGCAGGGGGTCGCTAGAGGGGTGATGGGCGGGCTGTCTGCCCCAGCGGTGGGCGAAGAGTCAGATGTCTCAGGGCCTGCCCCTCTCACTTCCACTCGATTGTAATTCCATCCCCGGGCGGGTCGAGCCTTTCTCCCTCCCTCCCGCGGCCAGCCAGTCCCTCCCCGTCGGCTTCCTCAGCCGCCCCCTCACCCCCCCACCCCCCGCCGCCCGCCCCGCTCCGAAAAGCCCTGCCGCCCGCAGCCGGCTTCACTCCAGCACGCCGACCTCCCGGCTGCAGTCCTGCCTGTTTGGACGCCTCCTGGTCCAGCTCCCTCAGTCCTTCGCCTGCTCACTCAGGTCAGGGGCTCCGCGGAGGCCGCGTCCCCCACGTCTCCCAGGAGACGCCCTTTCCGTGTGCGCCCGGGACTTGGTGAAACTTTGCAGGCGCCCGCGGTGAAATGGATTTAATCCGAGGAGTCCTGCTCCGGCTCCTGCTCCTGGCTTCCAGCCTCGGACCCGGCGCTGCCCCGCTCAGATCAGCGCTCAGAAAACAAGGTAATGCTGTCAGTGCTCCCGGGAGCATCGCGTCCGGAGCGCTCAGGTCCCCGTCCCCAGCAAGGACGCGAAGCTGGCGACGCACCTTCTCTCTCACCCCTGATCCACCGCACTTAACTGGGTTCTTCTCTGCCCAGAGCCCAGAAGAGACGCGAACCTCGCCCTCCCCTTTCCATCCCAGGCGGTTCCAGGGATATTTGTTTGTTGAAAGAAGGATCTCTTTTCCAGACACAGCAGAGGTGGAGGGCTCTGTATTTGACCACAGAGAGCCGAGAGTTGGGGCAGCGATCACACTGTCTCAATTAGAAGGATTGCCAACTGTGCAGGAAAAGTCAAACGGCTCCTCCTGTGTCTCTAAACAGCTTATTGAATTCATACTGTCCAGAGCCCAGCCATTTCCTGTTGAGTGTCTGAAGATTTGCCTGGTGTGCCCTGTGCCCATCTCCGGTCCTTCCCACGCACTGTGTCGGGATGTGGCTTCAGATGTTAGGGGCTTCTTCCACTCGGGCTGTTTTCTCGGAAAGGAGCGCCCAGTGGGTTAATTTTATGCTATGTTTTGAGCTCCTGCCTTTGCGATTTAAACAAAGATATATAGCCTCATGAGCTATTACAGAAAACTGCAGCGAACTTGAAACACAGTAACTTGTATTTCCTCTAGTTACACAGGTAAAAAGTCTTGTGTTTTTGTTTACTTTGGTGTGGTGAGATTATTCAAAGTAGAACATTCTAAGCAAGAAAGTTCTTAACATTGTTTCTCTAATGATTTTTATTCCACTTCGCTGAGGTTATATTTAGAATTCTGAAAAATCTGTTTTTTCTTACTTTGTAAGGAGGGTGTTGTCTTATGGGATTAATTATATCTTATGAACAATGGAAACAGTAGAACTGTATTTGAATGCAGTCTGCAGAACTTTGCGGAAAGTACAGTTTGTCTTCACAAGTAATTTTTTCAGAAAGAAAGAGACAAACCAGGAACATTTTGCTACTTTTTACTGGCGAAGTTGTGTCCGACTCTTTGAGACCCAAGGACTGTAGCCCATCAGGCTCCTCTCTCTGTCCATGGGCTTTTTCAGGCAAAAATACTGGAGTGGGTTGCCATTTTGTTCTCCAGGGGATCTTTCCAGCCCAGGGATTGAACCCACATCTCCTGCATTGGGAGGCGGATTCTTTTACCACTGAGCCACCAGGCAAAGAAAATAATCTTGGCAGATTCCTGTATAACTGCTTAAATATTTGCACTGCTCAAGAATCTCTCTACTTGGAAAGATGACTTATTGCTTTTCAGTTTTGGAAGACACCTTTACCCTTCAAGCTGTACATGTCTTCACTTACACCTTCCTTGCTACCTGCTTTGAAATTTATAGTTGTTATTATTATCTGAAGCGGGCTTAAATTATGAGCTATTCTATTCCTACCGATCATTGCCTTTGGAGAAAACAGCAGCAGTCCCAGGTGATATTACTTTATGTTGTTTCTCTTCCTAATGCATACAGACACATATCTTAAAGCATTTCAACGAAGGAATTCTTCCTAACTTCCCTCCTTAAGATATGCAGATTGTGATCAACTCCCTTCTGTGGATTTATTTACATAAAACCATCTAGTCACAATTTTTTGAACAATGCATAGTTATAGCTGTAGTTCTTTAGCATGAGCAGTGTATGTAATGTTCTTTTAAGGATAGATTTCAATTCATTTAAGCAGAATTTTTTTTAAAAAGTATTTCACAAAAGCCTGCTGTGTAAAACTGCTCATATGGTTCACCATATTTCCTTTCTTATTTTCTGTAGTTCCTTTCCTAAAAATATTTCCTACCTGGTTCATCCAGGGTCTCATTCTGTTGTTCATGACATGAATATGCTGTGTTGGTCTCTTTGGTTTTATTTGAAGCATAGATAGGGTTTTGATAGCGGAAACTCTACCTTTTAAATATTTTGGCACATTAAACGTATCAAACTGGAGGTAGAAGGAGTGTTTGGACTAGGTTCAGCCTAGGAGAGTTTTTCATTATTTTATAATTTTATCCAGACACTAGCTTTCAGGTTGGAAGGCTGTTCAGATTAAAATGACAGCTACTTCATAAACTTTGGGGGAAAATATCCTCCTGGGCTCATTTACATCCCTTGGAAAGACTGGTTTTTGATCCGGAAAATTGGTCCAGATTAAAAAGTGAATGTGCCCCACTTGGCTCTGATGTGAACAGCAACCAGCTAATTTATAATCTTCCCCAGACACCAGCAAATCCTGCGAGTATCCATGTGGGAGTTTCTTTGTACCTTGTTTCCTCAATAGAAATTGATTTGTGTGCAGTACTTTGAAGGTAGCATGGCTACCACCTAAGGCATACTGGAACAGTCCTGTTTTATTTGAATGGCCCTGTCTTTCTCCTCACACTCCTAAATCTATCTTTGACAAGTATGGCTTTGTTGAAGTCTTGGATTCAAAATCCACCTGAAAATCCCCCACCCCCATCTAATTCTGGTGAGAAAGAGAACGACTATGCAGCTTGAAACTCAGTTCTGAGTTTCATTTGGGTCTAAGATAGGCAACCTTTCCCTCCACCCCAAGATAGCTACTCATCTGTCATTACTGTCAGTAATGAAACCTCTGCACTTGCTGAGACTCACAAGAAAGGACAGTGTGAAAGTTCAGTCATATTAAATAATAATAACACTGATTAAGTGCTTGCTACTCTCTCCGAAGAACTTGACACATAATGATTTATTTAATCAACCCAACAGGTCTGTGAGATGGGTACCATTATTATCCTTGTTTAACTGAAGAGGAAGTTGTGGCTTAGAGAAATTAAATATCTTACCCAGGGTCACTCAACTAGCCAGCGGGGAAATGGGAATTAAAGTCTCTGATATTTAGAAGCAGAAAGGAGTCCTTAATGGCCTGATTAGCAGAGATGTGCATCCCTTCGGAGAGGGTGTCCTCCTCCTGGATGAACCGGGGGGGCTCCCATGGGGCTCCCACATTCAAATCACAGACCTGGCAGGAATTGAAACGCCCTCACTTTACAGCTGGGTTGAGCGTGTGTGACTGAGGGACTTGCCCCAAGTTAACATCAGAAGCCGAGCCTGGAACTAGTACCCAGACCTCCTGAGTGATCTCCAGCACTTCCCTTACCCAGTCTCTCACCCGCGTGTGCAGAGAGGACTGCTGAGCCTCTAATGTGGGGCAGGAGGGAGGGAAAGGAAAATCCAGACAAGACACATCTGCTGGGACCAGCATGCGTCAAGCCACGTGTGTTCCCACAAGCAGATTTGTATCTCACAGTGTTAGCTTAACTCTGGCACACAGAGAGAGCTGAGGGCTCCCCTGCCTTTTCTCTTTCCAGCTGCCTGATGTCTTAGGGTCAGTGGGACAAGGTCAGGTCAGCTCAGAGTTGAAGATTTTCCCCTGGAGAACTGGGGTTCACAGTCATTTTCGGGGGAGATGCAGGTCTGTAATCATTTCCTTTCCACCTTTCCTCAATACTTCTCTACCGATGTGGACTCAAACAAAGATCCAGGGAAACTCAGCAAAACGAAAGCCTGGAGGAACAGAGCAGATATAGCTCAAGGGCACTGTGCCTTGGGGGTTGATGGTGGGGAATACAGGCACCTCTAGGTGGTTTCTGTTGCTACTAGTGTGACACTGAATGGCTAGAGGATCAAGCAGGAATCATGGGTCATCTTGTTCTACTTCCTGCACCTACACAGAATAACCTGATATTCACAAGAGTTTGCTTATATCCTTACTTGAAGCTCTCATCAAGTCCCTTTCACAGGGCATGTAATTTGGGGGACTCGGCTCTTCCGGACACCCTCTTCCTTTCCAACTAACCCTACTCCTCCAGGAGGCTGATCCAGATTGCCTTGCTTCTTGATGAAAACTGGAGCCATAAATGCCACGAGGGAGATTATGTGAGTGTGTATACTCAGTCTCTCAGTTGTGTCTGACTCTTTGTGACCCTGTGGACTGTAGCCAGCCAAGCTTCTCTGTCCATGAGATTTTTCAAGCAAGAATACTGGAGCAGGTTGCCATTTCCTCCTTCAGGGGATCTTCCCAACCCAGGGATCGAACCTGAGTCTTCTCCATTGGCAGGTGGTTTCTTTACCACTGGGCCATCTGGGAAGCTATATATATATATATATATATTCCCCCTCCCCACCTCCTCAGCACCTAGCTACTAGCATCCCCTGCAGTTCTGGCACCATAGCAGAAATATTTCCTCCAACCCATTCTTCCATCAGCCCCCCTACCCTCCAGTTTGTTCCCACTTCACAGCCAATCCCTCTAAAGAAGCCCCTGCCTCTCTTTCTCTTTCCTTTGATTCTCTATGAGGTAAAGGGACCTCTGTGAGGCCACGATCAGGAGTAAATGTGTGTAACATGAGGCAGTACTTTCTTCTCAGAATTCTTTCTCATGGAAGAGTGACTTGATCAGAAAGGAACTGAGTGGTGTTTTTTGTTTGTGCTTTTTATTTCTTACTCTGAGACCAGGACTTTAATAACCTTAGAATTCTTTTGGGAGTAGTTGTCCATCTGTTCATGGGTTGCGTGCATGTGTGCTCGGTCACTTCAGCAACCCTATGGACTGTAGCCTGCCAGGCTCCTCTGTCCATGGGATTCTCTAGGCAAGAATACTGGAGTGAGTTGCCGTGCCGTCTTCCAGGGGATCTTCCTGACCCAGGGATCAAACCTGCGTCTCCTGCATTGCAGGCGGATTCTTTACTGCTGAGCTACTGGGGTAGCCTATTCATGGGTTACTGTAGCTCAGAAGTGGTCCAGTGACCCAGAGATAGATTTCTGGGAAACAGGGCTCAGGTGTCTGAGGCAGAGGTGGGATCTCAGCTCCTGCAGGGTTATCCTGGGGAGATCCTGTCTTCTCCCGCCTCTCCCCCTCCACAAACGGGACTGTACTTCTCCCAACCCACTAAATGAATGACATGATGTCTTGATTGCAACAGAGAATCTTCTGAGCTGGTCAAGACCCTTGCCACTTGTTTTGGTCACAGCTAGTTACAGGTATTAGAAGTGCATCTGCTATTTCAGGGATTAAAAAAAAAAGGGGGGAAAGATGAGGAGATACTGCAAAGTGTAAATCGCAGTTTATAGGAGAAACACCCCCACTGCCACCCATCTTTGATTGCATTGATTGTGAACCACCATTTTGGAGAAGGACCTCAAGGTGTGACTTTAATCTCCTGAGATGAGCTGGAAGACATGAGCCCTCTGATCTCATAGGTTGGGGGTTGGGCGTGGGGACAGGGAGAGACTCAGGTGAAAAATCAAATCAAATCGCTGCCACCAGAGGGCACATTTTCTAACATTGGCTCAGAGCAGATCTTAGACCTGTGAGTCATTCTTGAACTCCTGTGTGGATAAGAATTCCTGGAGTGCATCCCAGACATCTGCTTTTTAAACAAGAACCTCGGGTCACATGGTACATGTGGGTCACAGTTCACACTTGGGGACATGACGGAGGAGAACTTGGGTTCCTCCACTGCCTCTCTTCCCTGGTACCTCCATCCCAGGAACTTTCCAGTACCCCGACAGTCTCCACTTCGATAACACACGTGTGTTTCAACCGGAACAAACCAGCGTCTAGACAGTCTGCAGGGTGTCTGAAGATTGGATTTAGGACTTGAGATCTTCGAAGGTCGCTGAAGGACATCTCTTCTGAGCAAGTCCTCCTACTTATCCTCTTTCCCCTAGCCCTGTCCCTGAGAGATGGCTGCACCCAGGAGGGACGACCTGCAGTAACATCAACAGGAAGCCGGGCTGAACTGTGCATGACCAGCCCGTTCTCCGGGCTTGGGTGAAAGCACAGACTCTGCTACTCGACAAGTTTGGGTTCAAGTTCTGACACTGTGTTTTTGTTGTTGTTTTCTTTTTCTTTTTTAAAAAATTGCCTGGTGACATTAAGCCTAGTTATATTAACTCTGTAAGCCTGGGTTTCCTTGTTTATAAAAATATAGGGTTGGCCAAAAAGTTTGCTTCAGTTTTTTCATAATGTCTTACAGAAATAGGATAAAGAAAGAACCAACCAATTAAGGATTAAATGAGGTAATGTATACACCAAGGCATTAAAAGGGATTAGAAGCTTGAAGCTTGAAGGCAATGTTTATGAATTTGGGCTTGTTTAATCTGGACGGGGGTGGAGGGGAAAGGAGGAAAAAATATGTGTATTTCCAGGCATCAGAATAATTAACACAGACATGAGTTCATGTACTTTTTATTCTTTCTCATGCGTGTTGATGTATACTTGATAACATAATTTTAAGTTTACCGAGTTGTACAATTTTTTTAGATAAATTGGCAAATCAGAAAGACTCTTTGGTCAACCACATGCCTTGATTTGGGGTTTGGAGATGTAACTGTGAGGTTTGTGGTCTTGCTTGAGTGGATTTTTTTGAGAAACACCAACTCCAAGAGTGATGGACAGTTTTTGTCTGGTAATTGTCATGTGGAAGTTTTGTAGGGTGTTGGGGGTGGGGAGCAGCTATTCCTGAAAGAGAATTATCCAGACTGACATGTGACTGGAGGTTCATGAAAATCTCCACGAAGCTAGATAGCTAAGAAATGGCCAGGGTTTGCTCACTGATCAGCCAGATTGGAGTGATTCATGGCCACTACTGGTGACATAGAAAGATAAGAGACTGGACACCAATGGCCCTTGCATTTCTTATTCATGATTCTGCATTTCCAGAGCTGTAAGAAAAACCCCACTTACCCCAGATAACCCCACCGGCTTATTTTAAGAATCAAAGGAAATCAGACTAGTGCTTTGAAAGAACTAAGGTGCTACACAAAGATAAGATATGATTATCTAACAATACTCACACTAATTATTATTATCTTAACTAATGGGATCAACCTTACTTTCTGAAGCTTTGATCTCTTTTCCAGTCTCTTCCTCTGCATTCCTGCTAAAGATATGTGAAGATTCTTTCTTTGCCTGAGTCTGAAAGTCCTGAGCAATTTAAATCTTAACACTTGTGTTTGCTGACAGGGCACCCAAAATCCCGAATCAGATTTAACGCAGTGTTAATGCTGTTTATTTTCCTTGGTGCAACAAATGTATATTAGCCAGTTAATGGTTTACATTGTGCAAAAGGAGTTGTGTCAGCAGGCACTTTTCTGTAACATCTGGGCAGTTGGAAACGTAATATTTAAATACAACCTGAGTTTAAAGCCTTCCTTGGACAGATGGCTAATTTTATTGATCTAATCTGACACTTAGGGATAGGTCCCATGATCCTTTGCTGGTAATTCTTAGGATGAGCAGAGACATAAATACACTGGACGATATCTGTGAATTAGACGCTTGTTTGTTTCTAATTTATTCTTTAAATACTTAAGTATAAACAGTCATGGTGTGAATTACTTTAATCTCTACCCTAAAGGCACTTAATTAACATTCGAAGTTATCCAGGGTAGAAGGTACTGCTCCAACATAAGAGTTTGCACTTTTTTTTAATCCCTTGGTGATGTGCGGTACCAGTGGTTAAATATTTTGAACTTCACCTCTGTGCTGGCCAGTACTCTACACTCCAGGGCTAACTGGTTAGTTACCACCTGAAGAACTTTACTGCAAGGTCCACTTTCAAAGGTGGTTGGGGAAAGTACTTTGAGTGATGCTATCAAAAATGTAGACTAGAGGGTTTGGTAATTAGCACAAATTGTGTTAGAAATGTTTCCATTAGCGAAATATATGGTTGGCTAGAAAGACTGTGTGTGCCCTTCTATTTTTTGCATGGACAAAAAGTAACAATCCAGCAAGCCCTGAGGGTCAAGCTGCTTTGGTGTTGCCTCAGAGCTCCATTCACTCCTGTATCTTTCTCACTTAACCGTAGGCTCCTTTGCCCAATGGCCCTGGATGACTTGCTGATCCTCCCATTAGAATACCAATGCAATTTTGTATTATGTAATTCTATAATATCTGTCTCAGCAATCTGCTTGCGGCTGTAACAAACAACTTCAAAATCTCAGTGACTTGACCTAAAATTTATTTTTCATTTACTCCAAGCCCAAAGTGAATATTTCTTCATGGGCAGCTCCCTTGGGCTGCTCTCCTCCAAAAGGTAACTTGAAAACCTGTCACTTGGTCTTTAATATCTCCATCTTGTACTTCCACCATCTTTAAAATGGGCCTCCAAGGTGTCATGGAAGGTAAATAGAAAGAAGACTTGTATGGGAGACATTTGTGTGCCGGGCCAGAACAGGGTCACTGGGCCCCGACAGAACTGTAATGAAGCTGGGAAATGTAGTTCGACTGTGTTCACGGGAAGACAGTTACCACATGTGATGAATTTTCTCTGAGGCAGTGATTTGGAGCTCCTAAGAGAACAAACAAGGATGTTAAAAGACTAAGTTATTTGAGAACTTTTGTGACTTGCCCATGAATATTTGTATATGTGGCAGAAGAGGGCCTGGAGTTGGCTTTCATTGTAGTGTATGTGCTCAATCGCCCAGTCGTATCCAGCTCTGCGACACCATAGGCTATAGCCGGCCAGGGTCCTCTGTCCTTGGAGTTCTCCAGGCAAGAATACTGGAGTGGGTTCCATTTCCTTCTCCAGGGGATCTTCCCGACCCAGGGATCAAACCTGTGTCTCCTACATTGCAGGCAGATTCTTTACCACTGTGCCATCTGGGTAACTAAATACTATTTGTTGCTATGTATTTCCTACATTTTACAAAAAGTAAAATTTATCCCTTTTGAAAAGTGAAATAACTACCCGGAGGGTTAAATAGAGTGAATTCCTAAGGCACATCCACTAGAACTCCAGTTTTTACCACAGTTTTCTAGAAGCTCCTTCTATTTGTGTCCCAAAACAAAAAGGACTATTCATGGTAGAATAATTTATTCAGTGACAGATGCATCTTAAAATACAAAAATCATATTTTAGACACCACAGCCTGCTTCGACGGGGATGAAGATGGTGTGGACTGATCCCAAAAAGATAAATTGATGTTTTGTTGAACCACTGTGTTTTCCAAAGCACTTTCAAAGAAATAATCTCACTTGATCTTGTAACCCTTGCCCCACTGGGAAGTCAAGGGCTAATGACTTAGCAAAGAGGAAACAGGCCCAACCCAGGACATGAGCCTATCCCCTGATGCATCAATGCAGAGGTGTTCTTGCAGCTGCTGGGTAAGAGCATCACCACTGTGACGTGTTTAGCTCTGCAGTCAGGAGGGACCTTGCCAATAGGACTCGCCCACCTTTCACTCGCAGAGGCTCCATGCATGTCATGGGACACTCTGTGGAATGAATTGGTGCTGCTTTCAGTTATACTCCTGACTGGTTGATGTGTGTTTTGTAAAATACATGATGACCGAGGGGCTATTTGCAAATAAGAAGCAGTTATCATGGCTGGAGGATGGCCCCAGAATCCTTCTAGTGTCCCCTGTAGAAGACCCTTCTGGGGTCTCAGGGACACGCAGGATACTCAGCCTGGCTTTGTCATTCCTCCAAGCTTCCCATTCCTCCAACACGTAGCCATTTTCTTTAGTGGAAATGGTATTTGCTAGACCTTCAATGTGGCGTATTTCAAAGGTTTATCATTCAAGTCTCAAGACTTTCTGATAATTTCTTAGGCATTTTTTTGATGTTCTAGGAGTTCCTAATGGGTGTAGTTAAACAAGTATATCGTGAGGTTGGGAAAAGAAGGATTCTTCTGATAGTTGTTTGAGAGTAATTGATGGGCTTTGGCCACAACCTGCATAAATAACACACATCCCTGCAGCTTGGAAGAATTGTCACAGGAATCCAATCAAACAGACATGGGTTTCAAGCTTGGCTTTAAAAGTTATGGCTGCCTGATTCCAGAGAGAGTACTTCATGTCTTAGGCTCGTAATACCTATCACAAAGGTATTACCTATCAGATAAAATCATATCTGATAAATCGGTGAGATAATATAATGACTGGAAATGCAGCTAGGAAAGTACTTAAACATTTGGTACACAGTGAGCACTCCAGAGTTAGGCCGTATTCATTAGGTTATTATAGTTTATAGAGTTTATATAGTGGTAGAGATGGTAGATTTTCCATATTTGATATAACTCCAAATATTGACAACATCGACACAAATGTATAATTGAGCTTGGGCTCCCGTGAAAATGGAACTGAAAGGAATTTCATTTCCTTGATTTCATATTCTAGATTCTTCAAGTGTGCATCATCAACCAATGACTTTTGGTATCTAGATCAGTCATAAAGTTCATGTTATTGATGAAAGATCTGGAATCAGTTTAGAGTTTAATTACAAAAAAAAAGCTAACATTTGTTTTGGGCTTTTTATAAAGCCAGGAAGAAATAATCAAGATGCTGTATCAAGATTATGTATAGCTACTACGGTCGTGATAGATTTCCATGTATCATCTGTATGGCTCCACACCCAAAAAAGAGGTTATTTGCAGTTAGAATATAAGGAAAAATTTTCCTTATCTACCTTCTTTGCTGTGGTATTAAGAGAATAAATATGAAAGATGCTGTTTCTCTGATATCTGCTCTCTCTCTGCCTGTTTTGAGTCAACTATCCTCCCTGCCAGAATAATCTTTCTAAAATGTAGTTCCAGTCCTGTCACTTTTGTGTTTAATATTCTTTCTGGCTCCCTACTGCATTCCAGACTCTAAAGCTGAACATCCAAGGTCTATCACAGTATGGCCCCACTTCCTTTTCCTGTCTTCTCACTGAATACATGATCTGTATTCCAGCCAAGCTCAATTATTTGCTCTTCCATAGACCTCCTCTTTGCTTCCCAGTGGTGACCCTGTCCACATGTTGATCCTCACCCTTGGAATATCCTTCCCTCATCTCTGCCCAAGGAAGGGCAATGACCCTTCCAAGCTTGGCTCAGTTCCCCCTGTTCTGTGAGGTCTTCATGCACCCTCCCAGCCAGAAGGCCTTTCTCTTTTCTCCTATTTTGCTGTGCTTTACGTTTTTGGTGTGAGGAGCTTTCCTGGTGGTTCAGATGGTAAAGAATCTGCTGCATTGCGGGAGACCCAGGTTTGATCCTTGGGTCGGAAAGATCCCCTGGAGAAGGGAATGGCTACCCATTCCATTCTCCAGTATTCTTGCCTGGAGAATCCCATGGACAGAGGAGCCTGGGGGGCTACAGTACATGGGGTCTCAGAGTCAGACAAGACCCAGTGACTAACATGTTCACTTTCATGTTTTTGGTGTACTGAACTGTGCCTTCGGTTAGATTGGTATTTTGTGAAGGAGAGCACTCTGATGTCTTCACCTGGGGTCCCCTCCATGGCCTGCTGGGGTGTCTAGCACGCAGTTGGTCTTTCCCACAGTTATGCAATGGAAAACAATGGCCTTGTTTGGGGCAAATACGTTTTAACATGGTGTGATTGATTTGATCATGCTCCCAGCTCCCAAATTCATTTCCTTCCTCACTCATGATACAGAAAAGATGTCACTTCTCTGTGTCAACATTTTTTCTCAACCTAAGCATACATTTGAAAACCCATACTGAAGAATGATTTGGAGAGGGAAATGGCCCAGGAGTCAGTGTGCAAGCAATATGTAATTTAAATTCTACCTCCACGTTGCCAGTGGCTATTGGAAATGTGGGTTTTTAAGGAGCGTCTGATTGAGTCCATACTGTGAAATATGTTATTTTCAATACCCAGAGAAGAGGTAGAATTTGAAGTAACAAGTTGGACTGCCTCAGACCGGCTTTTTATCATGGTTTGGGAGGTTAAGAAGCAAAGGCAATAATACTGTTTACTCATACATCAAAAGATCGTGGGGGAGGAGGAGTGAAAGCAGCCCAGTGTGTTCAGTTCCCCTCCTTCCTCCATCTGTCTTTGAAACCAAAGGAACATGAGCCTTGTGTGGGAATGGCATTGGCAGTATAATAGAAAAGGTCAGGTTGCAGGGGAAGGGATAAAGTCAGTCCATCTCTTGTAATGAGATCTGATTGTGAGGTTGAGGGGAAAACAGTACTCAAAAACTTGCTTCAGTTTTATTGTGTTGACCCTGGCTTGCTTACCAAGATCAATTCTGGAATTCTTGGAAAGTAAAGCAGCCAAAAGCTAGAGTCTTTGTTTTGTAAGGACTGTTACACCTGATAAAATGAATGCCCCTATGTGGCCCAATTGAAAGCAACCACATTGATTGACCCATTCACTAATTGATTTCTTGATATATACATATACAAGTGTATTATGAGTCTATGTGTTAGTCGCTCCATTGTGTCTGACTCTTTGCAACCCCATGGACTGTATAACCCGCCAGCCTCCTCTGTCCTTGGAATTCTCCAGGCAAGAACACTGGAGTGGGTAGCCATTCCCTTTTCCAAGGGATCTTCTCAACCTAAGGATCGAACCCAGGTCTCCTGCTTTGCAGGCAGATTCTTTACTGTCTAAGCCACCAGAGAAGCCCATGTATTTTTGTGTGTGTATGTGTATGTTCACTAAGTTGATTCAGTCATGTCCGACTCTTTACAACCCCATGGCTTGTAGCCCACCAGGCTACTCTGTCCATGGGATTCCAGGCAAGAATACTGAAGTGGATTGCCATGCCCTCCTCCAGGGGATCTTCCCAACCCAGGGATCGAACCCATGTCTCTTAATGTCTCCTGCATTGGCAGTATATATAAAGTAGAGCTGCATTATAATAGCAGTTAAAAATGAGCAAAGTAAATGATTTGATGCTGAAGTATTTAAGAGGAAGTGATGTCTAAAATTCACTTTGAAATATCAATACATCAAAAATCAGATTCACTGATGGAGACAGGATTAAACTGTTGCTACATGCTGACTCAGACAGTAAAAAAATCTGCCTGCCATGCAGGAGAACCTGGTTCGATCCCTGGGTTGGGAAGATCCCTTGGAGAAGGGAACAGCTCCCCACTCCAGTGTTCGTGCCTAGAGAATTCCATGGGCAGAGGAGCCTGGCAGGCTATAGTCCATAGGTCCCAAAGAGTCAGATACAACTGAGCGACCTTCACTCAAACTCTCACTTCATCCATGTGGTGATTATACATATGTTCACTCAAACTCTCACTTTTCTATAATTTTTGATTATTTTCACAATTTGAGTGAAAAGATGAACTAAGTATTAAGGAAATAAATGAAATGACTACAAAGTTTTCCCCACGAAGAGTGGGGTTCCATCATGTTCTGCTCTGCACACAAATAACGGTGGGTTTTCTACTCCATCCTGCTCCTCACTCCACGTTTCCTCTCTGCTCTTCTCTGCCCTGCTCCTTGCTCTCTGGGGCTGGGCTTACTGCATCACTTGGGCTGCTTTGCCCTTGGCTTCTTTGAGTTCAGCTGATGAGAGACATCAGAAGGAGATCAGGAGAGCCGGGGAGAGGCTCTGGTGTACTTGTGCCGTGATCCACCCTCCTTTGGAGGCACTGCATTGCTGGCAGCAGTCACATTTTTCTAAAACTGCATCTCCATGGCTTCTGACTCTGGCTGGCTCCCGGAACAGTTTTTTCTTCACTTTGCACTTTCTGCCCTGGGGTATTGGCAGCATCTCACTGCTGCTGGCCTCTAGGTGCATCAACACCTCTAGTTGTTTCTCAGAGCTGTTCACACGTCTGTTATGCTATGCTATGCTAAGTCACTTCAGTCGTGTCCGACTCTGTGTGACCCCATAGACGGTAGCCTACCAGGCTCCCCCGTCCCTGGGATTCTCCAGGCAAGAACACTGGAGTGGGTTGCCATTTCCTTCTCCAATGCATGAAAGTGAAAAGTGAAAGTGAAGTCACTCAGTCCTGTCCGACTCTTCGAGACCCCATGGACTGCAGCCTACCAGGCTCCTCCGTCCGTGGGATTTTCCAGGCAAGAGTACTGGAGTGGGGTGCCATTGCCTTCTCTGACACGTCTGTTAAGTTGTCTTTTAATGACCATATTTTTAGATCAAATAAATTCTACTTCTTACTGGGACCCTAATTGCTACCTTTGTTACCACTGCTGCATGATATATCCTCTATTTCTACTATTTTCCTCCTCAGGTGTAACCATGAGGTTTTGATTTGTGTTTAGCTTGCATTCAGAACTCTCAGAGGATCAGGTCCGATTTAGCTTAATGATGCCTGCTATAAATTCACAGAGTATCTACAAGAGCAACAGAAACCTTTATCTTTTGAGAATGAGCTTGTCCTCTGGGCCCAAATCTGCTGGCTTCTTGGCTAAGAACACATTGAAACTGACCTATCCTTTGCTGTGTGGTGTTGAGAAACTACTGCAGTGATGTCCAGGACTTTTAATAGAAATTCTAGGAACTCAGGTTTCTAGAACACATACGAAATGAATGCAAGATAATTCTTCATCTCTTGAGAAAGTTACCATGAACCTAAATTAACCTCTTAGAACTCCAGGGAATTTGACCTGAAGGGGAAGACCACAAGCTTGGACTTTCTCCCACGTCTGTTAGGTTTATTGCTGGTTTTTATGCTAATCATAATTTTTCAACTCAATTTTTCTATTTCTTGGCTATAAATATCTTGTACCTGATACTCTGCTGATTAATGTTTATTATTCAAACTTTAAAGAATTAATTAGTCAACACCCATTGTCTTCATTTGAATTTCCCAGGAACAGACCATAGGATAAATATTTGAATTAAAATCATTTATTTAAAAAGTAAAACAAACCAAACAGAACAGCAACAAAAAAAGGACAGTGGGGAAGTGAGATAGGGAGTCCACTGAGAAGGCAGTCAGTGAAGGTTTTCTCATCAAGTGAGTTAACACTGTGAGTAATTAGAGCTTAGACTTATGGAAGAAACTCTAGAAAATGGTATAGAACAGGTGTCTCAGAGTTTGCCTACCTGAGGCATGAGAGCTGTGGTATTTACATCAATTCCATCTGTCACCAAGGGAGGCCTGCCAGAATTATGGGCAGAGAAGTTTTCTGTGTCTTCTGAGAAAACTCTTAAAAAAATTTTTTTAATTTATTTTATTTTGACTGCACTGGGTCTTCATTGCTGTACATGGGTGTTGTCTAGCTGCAGAGAGCAGAGGCTGCCCTCTAGCTGCGGTGTGCGGGCTTCTCATTGCAGTGGCTTCTCTTGCAGAGCATGGGTTCTAGGCTCGCAGGCTTCAGTTTGTGGCACGTGGGCTCTAGAGCACAGGCTCAGTAGTTGTGCTGCACACGTCTCAGTTGCCCTGGATCTTCCTGGACCAGAAATCACACCTGTGTCCTTTGCATTGCAAGATGGAGTCCTAACCACTGGACCACTAGGGAAACACTGAGAACGTTCGTAAGGCGAAAGTTTCAAAGACTGGTAGCTGGAAGTGGGCTTGCCAGTCTGGAATGGCAAGGCCTGAGGGATTTTGGTGGGTACTAACAGTTTTTCTAAACCCATAATCAACTAATTTTATTTGGAAACTGAAGACTGAATTTCATTTACCATTTTGTTGGACAACCCTGACTCCTCCTCTGCCCCCATGAGGAGTTTATGTATTATGAGAAGATGGAAAAAGATGTTTGGATACCCTAAAGAACCCTAGTTCTCAGTCTCAACCTATTGATATCTCGAGATTATCAGGGGAAATTTTTTTATATTGCAGTACAAAATAAAGGCTTCAGTGGGTAAAGAATCCCCCTGCAATGCAGGAGACACAGGAAATGAGGGTTCGATCCCTGGGTTAGGAAGATTTCCCTGGAGGAGGAAATGGCAACCCACTCCAATAGTCTTGCTCACTCCAGTATTCTTGCTTGAAAAATTCCGTGGACAGAGAAGCCTGGTGGGCTACAGCCCAAAGGATCACAGAGACTTGGACATGACTGAGCAACTAAGCATGCACACAAAATAAAAACTTTTGATTGAACCAATTTTCTAATTGGAGATATTCAAGAAGGGTGACTATTTGGGTTTTAGATTCAAGAACTACCATCACCACCAACTACCCTCTTCCATCTAAAAAAGCTTTATTCATTTGTGCTAATTGAGAGGGCCAGTAGAAGTTGGAGACTTCATTGCTTATGGTTATGTTCTGTTGTCTAGAACTTGAGTTTAGGTTGTTGATTGTTACAAAGGGGAAGAACCATTAACATTTAAAGGCATGCATTGTGCCTTCACAAAACAGTAGTGATAGTTAATGCTTTTATAGTGCTTGTGATGTGCCAGGCACTGGTAAGAGCACAGCCTCTTAAGGCTGGCATCATAGAATCCTAGAATCTTAGAACTAGAAGGGACCTTAGGGATAGCTGGCTAAGCCTATATGGCTTAGTGAAGGTAAGTCACTTGCCTGGGGTCATGCATTTTGTTAGTAGCACAATCAGCACCAAGACCGGAACCTTCTGACCACAGACCTAGTACTCTGTCTACTAGATCCACCACCCCTATGACCATCGGGGTAGGTAGAGACTCACGTTCTCTTTTCATTGACTAGCTCTTTCCTTTTGAATTTGATTGTGTTTATACGTTTAGAAGTAATGAACCCTTTGCCCAGGCTCCTGTGACAGTGCCATGCTTGGAGAAACAAATGATCTGTGAAAAGACAGTCCAAGCTACCTTTTCAGCTCAGCTCCTTGTTTGCTGCGAAATACAGGGTCTGTGAAAAGCACCATTTTCTAAGCCACAGAGATCCATAGGTCAGTTCAGTTCAGTTGCTCAGTCGTGTCCAACTCTCTGCAACCCCATGAATCGCAGCATGCCAGGCCTCCCTGGCATCACCAACTCCTGGAGTTCACCCAAACTCATGTGCATCGAGTCGGTGATGCCATCCAGCCATCTCATCCTCCATCGTCCCCTTCTCCTCCTGCCCCCAATCCCTCCCAGCATCAGCGTCTTTTCCAATGAGTCAACTCTTCGCAAGAGGTGGCCAAAGTTTTGGAGTTTCAGCTTCAGCATCAGGCCTTCCAACGAACACCCAAGACTGGTCTCCTTTAGGATGGACTGGTTGGATCTCCTTGCAGTCCAAGGGCCTCTCAAGAGTCTTCTCCAACACCACCATTCAAAAGCATCAATTCTTGGCGCTCAGCTTTCTTCACAGTCCAATTCTCACATCCATACATGACCACTGGAAAAACCATAGCCTTGACTAGATGAACCTTTGTTGGCAAAGTAATGTCTCTGCTTTTCAATATGCTATCTAGGTTGGTCAGAACTTTCCTTCCAAGGAGTAAGTGTCTTTTAATTTCATGGCTGCAGTCACCGTCTGCAGTGATTTTGGAGCCCCCCAAAATAAAGTCAGCCACTGTTTCCACTGTTTCCCCATCTATTTCCCATGAAGTGATGGGACCAGATGCCATGATCCATAGGTAGACAGAGGCATTAGAGCGGAGGAAAGAGTACTTTTGTACAGCATCAAAATTCCCATCTGAAACTAACTCCACAGTGTGATTTTAAGGGAATTCTAGGAGGCACTCTTGAAGGGGAAATAGAGGGGAAATTTGTGTCATCAGACATTGTCAGCGGCTTAGTTAATCACTTGGCTTGCTTCTCATTGTTGGGGATAACCTTGAGGAATTAATCCACTATGGCAAAGTTCCAGGACATTTTATAAAGCACAATTATAATCATACCTTGTCAAGTACTGTCTTGGGCAGAATTGATCCTTGAGAGCTTAGGTTAGCAGACTTTTTCTGAAAAGGGCCAGATAATGAATATTATCTATTTCATTTTTACTTGTTGGGTCTGTATTGCAACTACTCAACTCATTCATTGTAAAGCAAAAATAGTCATTGATCAACATTTAAATAAATGTACATATGTTTAAATAAAACTTTATTTACAAAACAAGCGGAGGACCACATTTTGTCAGAACCCTAGTCAGCCTGAACCTTTAGATAATGCACATCACCTGGCCTGCTGCTTCCTTTTGTTTGCTCCTCTGTGGTGTCTGTATTCACTATTAACATTATTGATAATTTTTTTATTTTCCTGCTGAAAGTTTCCTGTGTCCTGGAAAATAGCTTGTCAGTTCCCAAACACAATAAAGATGGGGGTATTAGAACAAGTCCAGGGAGTTTAGCCTTAGATGTGAGTTATCCCATAAGTTCTCCATCTGATGTAGATAATGGGCCATATATGACTGTGTCCAAAACACACACACATAGAAAACATTATAGACCTGACCCACATCCTAGAACTCAAATTCTGCTTATGTTTTAAAGTAATGACAATAACTCTGTCTTAAAGGGGAAAAAGGGAGTTTCCTGGAGGTCCATGGTTAAGACTCCACGCTTCCACTGCAGGGCATAGGTGTGATTCCTGTATGCCATACCATTGTTATCAAGAGTAACTATTCTCATGTAATTATGGTAGAAACTCTTTTATCCACTCTAATTTGGAGTGGTCAGTTAATAGGAAGAGTCAATTGGGGGATGATTTAAATATAGATATATTTTATTTTCAGTTGAGAGATAGTAATGGGAGACTTATGTCATAATATTTGGATGTAAGGATAATGCTTCTTTTTTTTTAAAACATGGGCTCACTAATTAGAGTTCTTGGTCATCCGTCACGCTTAGACTGCGACAACAGGGCATTATCTGAGTGCCGAAAGTTTCCAGACATTTCAGTCTTTTAAAGTAGCTGCAATTGTTGCTTGGAAAGTACCATTACTGAGTTATCCCCAAGCAGTCAACCTAGTTTTTACAGAAACAACTTTTTCTCGTTTATTTGTATTTCATCTGTTTACAGAATGAAAGGTCATGTAGTTAAAATAACAACTGGGAGCAATGCAGCTGACTCTTGGTAAATAAGCACACCACTCAGCTGTGTGGGGAATGGGTACCCAAGGGCCATAAAGAGAGTGGAGCCCTGCCAGCCCAAGCCTTCCAGGAGCACTGGTGGCCATCAATATCAGAACCCTTGAGGGAATGGAGGATGTTGGTTAATACAAGAAATAAGTTGGACTTTCTTTTGCTCAAAGTACTTTAAAAAGTTGTTTTGTTTGGGTTTGTTAAAACAAGGTTCCTGCCCTCTTGTTCATACTCATATTTTGCATAGGTAATTTCTTCAAAGTAGACTGTACACAAGCTTCTGCCAAACCCTGATGAAATTGTCAGCTAACTTGGCCTTGGTGAAGTTCAAATCAATGAAATTAATCAATGAGCTGAGTACCCTTCCAATCGGCCATGAACCTGTGTCTTCTGTAAAAAAAAAAAAAAATGCAGTGACTAGTAAATTATTTCAGAATCAAAAAAACTTAAACACGTATAGCTTTACTACATGCCAAGTATTATTTCAAGTGTTTAGAAATAACAGACTTTTATTCCTAACATGCCTTAGATGTAGGTCTTATCCCATGGCCATTTTGCAGATGAAGAGACAGAGGCAGAAAGTTGAGTGGCGAAACTGGGCTTTGAGCATGGCAGGCTGGGCTTTCTTCCTAACCTTGTCCTTCTGCCTCTCCAGGGCTGAAGTTGTCCTGCAGAGAATGGGTTTGAAACTTGACCCAAATGAGTACTCTGACAGTCAGATCCTTTATGTCTTATAATTCACTCCAATAAGCACAAATGATAGGTTCTCAGTAAAGTGTATCATGAGGTATCAGCCTGGAGGTGTAAGACAAGCTCAACTTCCCAAATCCCTAGTTCCTCAAGGAGGATTTGTTGGCCATGGTAGACTTCGAGTTCCATAGGAGGTCCTGCTAGGCATGGCCCTGAGTAGGACTTGACCAAGGCTCTTTAATCCTTAGCCATGGACCCTGAAACTCCAACATACTTGGCTTTTATGGTTATAAAATTGGCATTAGAAAGCCAGATTGCTGGACTGAATATCTGAGTGTAATTACCACCAGCACCATCTTGCTCTGCTTTACCCAGATTATAAAATTGTGAGCAGACATAACTCCTGGGTAGTGACTTGGCACATATGAAATGATGACCAACATATGAACATGCTCAGACAGTCATGTCTGATCTAAACAGACCCAGAAGGGGCTGAACACAGCAGGCGTGACCAGAGCCTACCACAGAGATCAGGCACAATAAGGACTCCACCAACATATAAGTGGTTTTTGTTGTCTTCAAACAAGAAGTATCTATGCAGGCAATGATAGAAGTATTGGAGACTGCAGATGATATAGTTACTCTTGTCTGTATCATCAGCATTGCTACTGGTGATTGATTTTGGAGTCAGAGCTATTGTGCAATCCTGCCTGTTAGATTTGTGACTTTAGGCCGAGTTCCTTAATTTTTCTGAAGGTCAGTTTTTTTTTTTTAATATGTAAAATTTGGATTCATCTTTTACCTTTTGGAGTTTCCTGAGTTAAATTTTGTAATGTCTAGGTTGTGCCTAGCTCAGAGCTTAGTTTGCAGGAGTTTCAGTGATGTTCTTTACATAGCTCTTTGCACAGAAAGAATCATGGAAGGCCGAACCTAACCCTACATTTTCTGACTTTAGATCAAGTGTCTTTGCTCTTTATCACACATTCTTTGAAGGCAGGCATATTTATGTAATGAACTGTAAGGCAAGGAACCATCCAGTCGGAATGTGCATCAACTGATCAGAAGAAGTTGGATTGGTGCTCTGAACTGAGACACAGAAGTGAACATCGTTCATGTCCTGATTGGGGGTGGACAGGAACAATGACAAATGAACCTGATTGGGAGTGGACGGGAACAATGACGAATGAACCTGTATTTGCTAATCACTTATTTGTGATTACATATTCCTTTATTTGTTCAGCAGTTGTTTATTTAGCAAAAACTATGTGCCAGGTAGTGTGCTAACTGTTGGGAATAAAGTGAATGAGAAATAGAAACATTTCTCTAAAACTCATTGACACTCTGCAAAATTCCAAAGGTATAATGATTCCTGTTGGAAATAGAAATTACTTAGTTGGTAATTTAACTGTGTTAGATTTAAATCATCTGATTACAGATTACAGAACTAATTATAAAGCTGAAAGGTACATTATGAACTGCTTTTTCAGTATAATTTCTTAATATAGACCATTATTAATGTATTTTTATTTAAACCGGAATTCACTGTGCAGGTTAGATGGTCTAGAGATTTAAAAAGAAACTGTTAAAGATAAAAAGGCTTAAATGTATGGTAAGGCTGTTTTATTATATTACTTAATTTTCTTGACATCTTCTGGCACTTTTAATATAATTAATAAAATAGCTGTAGGCTTCTGAGGTTATGAAAGAAAGTAATTTTGAAAATGATAAAATGAAGAAAACATTACTGGGAAGGAAAGGACCTCCAGTTTAATAGTATTTATTATGCATTTTACTATTTTCATCTTCTGATCAAATAGAAAGCCCTCATTTTGCAACTGGACTTTAACCAGAGTCTGATTGAGGAGTCCACATTTAAGATTGAGAGTGGAGTTTTCAGTTCCTGAGACTGATCCACAAGTTGAGAAAATATAGGGCTCCTATTAATTCTTGGAGAGGAATAGTAGTTTTGTTACAGAATGAAGCTTCGGACAATCTAAATGCTAATTTTTCAGACTATAAGAAGGAAAATGATGACAAACATTTGCTTTTATTTTCCTTATAAGTTACATAATTCCATTGTCTAGACAGTACTAAATTAACCATATTGTTGAGCAATCCCTCCTCTGGTTGTGTAGACCAGATGTGTGTTATTTCTTCAATACTGGGGCAGTTTTAAGTGGTAGGAAGGGTACTGGGTTATAAGCCAAGAGACCCAAGTACAAATCATCTCATCATTATGTCCTATAATTGAGTCATGATCACTACCCATTGTTATGAGGGAAATTCTAGGGAAACCCTTGGTGATTCATCCCATTATTAACCCCCAACCCCTGGCCTCTGTGGGGAGAAGGTGTAGGAAGGCTTCTTTAGATGGTATGAAATAGAACCTCTTTAAACTCATATTTCGTACAGAATCAGCCTCTCCACTCTTCCTCTAGACTTGCCTTTTTAAGGCATCTTCCTTCCAGTTTTCCAAGCTTGAGTCTCTGGAGTCATATTTAAGTCCTTTTTTCTTCTCTACTAACTGATTCTTCTTCCTTGAAAGTTGCTCTTTTATTTCCCTCCCTTCACATTTCCAGTTTCTAGATCCTACTTCAGACTCTTTTTACTTGAGGCTTGCAGTAGACTCCTAACTAATCTGCCTTCAGTTTGTTCTGTCTCTTTCCCATCTGTACTAGTCAGGGTGAGTGAGGTTATGTTACAGTGACAAATAATCAGAAAATCTCAATGGCTTAAAACAAAATTTACATGTAGTTTGTTACATGGTCATCACAGATTCCAGGGCTTGATTTCCATTGCATGTTCACTCAGTGACTCAAGCTCCACTCTTCAGGATTTTGTCAGTTCTCAAAGGAGAAAGAGGTGCAGTATGATTTCACTCTGATAGTTAAATGTTCTGTCCCGGAAGTAACACCCTAGCTTCCAGTCATAGCCATTGGCCAGAACTAGTGACATAGCAGAAACGTGGAGTCCTCTAATGCAAGTGGAGAAATGAATATTGGGGAACACTGGGGAGCTGCACTGTTCCATCCTATAGTGAAGGCCAGAATTCTCCACTGAAGACCAGGTCCTCCAATGAAGGTCATTGGAATCTCTGCAAAACATGCCGTTACTTAAAACCTTTCACAGTTCCCACTCTATCAGACAGCCTAGAATTCATGGATCGCTAAGATGTATGGAATAATCACTATTTCTCAAGCCCTTATTATGTCAGACACCCTGCTATATTCTTTAATCCATTATATTATCTATAATGGATTATAGATAATATAACAACTATTCAAAACAGGCATTATTATCCTCATGTGACAGATGAAGAAACTGAGACGTAAAGAAGGTTCTAGCTTGAACTTCTCCAAAATCAGACCATGTGGCAAAGACTTGGATACTCAGAAGCCCAGTGAGGGAGGGGAGTTGTGATAACAGCAAGAGAGGAGTGTCAATGATGGATAACAAGTGGTTACCACCGGGGGAAGCCACAGACCCTCTGAGAGACTGTACAACAGGGCTCTACACCGAGGGCAAGGAACTGGGCCAGTTTTCCACCATCTCCTACATATCATTGCTGCTGCTAAGCTGCTAAGTCGCTTCAGTCGTGTCCGACTCTGTGTGACCCCATAGACGGCAGCCCACCAGGCTCCCCCGTCCCTGGGATTCTCCAGGCAAGAACACTGGAGTGGGTTGCCATTTCCTTCTCCAGTGCATGAAAATGAAGAGTGAAAGTGAAGTCGCTCAGTCGTGCCCGACTCTTAGCGACCCCGTGGACTGCAGCCCACCAGGCTCCTCCGTCCATGGGATTTTCCAGGCAAGAGTACTGGAGTGGGGTGCCACTGCCTTCTCCAATCATTGCTTGAGGGCTGCTCTCATATGTTAATTCCCCAGCACTTTTCCCAGGCCTACCCACAAGCCAAGCACATGTTGTCAGCCCTTCTGCAGAGGTGAGCAGGCTGTCAGCTTTCTGGAAGTGTTGATTCCCCAAGGGGATATGGGCATTGGCAGCTAATGCTAAAGAGAGGTGAAGCTTCTTGCATAAGGAATGCAGCAAATACTCTTGTCCACCACTCTCCACAAGGACCTCCCACTATTTACTAACACTGGAGGTGGATCTGGGTATTGCCAAAACGAATCACTGACCACTCTCCAAGCCATCTTGTCCTTTTTCTTTCTCTCCCTGTGTTCATACCATTTTTTCCTCGGGGAGTTTTCTCTTTTCCATGCCTCCTATTTAAATTCTGTGTTTTCTGCTCAGCTCAAACAACGCCTTCTTCATGAAGCTTTCTTTGATCACCCAAAAATCTACTTTCCCCTCTCAACCCAGCCGTGATCAGTATGTTCTTTTTTTTTTTTTTTTTTTTAGTATGTTCTTTTAACACTTCTCTTGGTCTGTCTTGTGTGACAGAGATGCATGGACAGGTCTTTCTCTGGATTAGACTATAGGTTCCTTTGGGGCATAAATCCTGTTTTATTCCATTGCTTCAAATGCTTGGTGGAGTAAGGCAGGTAGATATGAAGGTACATGCGCACACCTCCATAGACACATGCCTTTCACTTTCAGTCCAGGTTGGCCAACTTTGCCAAACATCACACTGAAGTCTGGGTTTCAGGAGGAGGTGGTTTTCTACTTTTCTGCTCAATGCACCACCATCAGCTTCTCTACTTAGTGGACTTCTGGCATCTGGCCACTTGCAGTGTCTGCTCCTGAGAGGGACAGGAGAGGTTGCTGACCGATGAGGATGGGTAGTCTCCAGCAGCCTGTGGCAGGTTCCTTTTAGCTGTCATATCTGGGGGGTGCATTGTCCTTCAGTTGCTAAGTCACGTCCGACTCTTTGCAACCCCTGGACTGCAGCACACCAGGCTTCTCTGTCTTTTACTATCTCTTTGAATTTGATCAAGTTCATGTCCATTGAATTGGTGATGCCATCCAACCGTCTCATCCTCTGTCATGCCTTTATCCTCATAACGTCGATCTTTCCCAGCATCAGGTCTTTTCTAATGAGTCAGCTCTTCTCATCTGGTGGCCAAAGTATTGGAGCTACAGCTTCAGCATCAGTCCTTCCAATGAATATTCATGGTTGATTTCCTTTAGGATTGAATGGTTTGATCTTGCAGTCCAAGGGACTGTCAGGAGTCTTCTCCAGCATGACAATTCAAAAGCATTGGTTCTTTGATGCTCAGGTTTCTTTATGGTCCAACTGTCACAGCCATACATGACTCCTGGAAAAACCATAGCTTTTACTAGATGGACCTTTGTTGGCAAAGTGATGTCTGGGGAATGCATACTTGTCCTTGTTGTTCAGTCACTCAGCCATATCTGACTCTTTGTGAGAGTCAGAGACTCGCACATGGACTCATGCTACTCATGGACTGTAGCACGCCAGGCTTCCCTGTCCTTCACCAACTCCCGGAGCTTGCTCAAACTCGGGTCCACTGAGTCAGTGATGTTATCCAACAGGCTCATCCTCTGTCGTCCCCTTCTCCTCCTGCCTTCAATCTTTCCTAGCATCAGGGTCTTTTCTAATGAGTCGCCTCTTGGCATCAGGTGGCCAAAGGATTGGAGCTTCAGCTTCAGCTTCAGCATCAGTCCTTGCAATGAATATTCAGGACTGATTTCCTTTGGGATTGACTGGTTTGATCTCTTTGCAGTCCAAGGGTCTTTCAAGAGTCTTCTCCAACACAACAGTTTAAAAAGTATGAATTTTGAATGTCTGTCATTATTGCCATTCTAAATGGCAGTGGAATGAAGATGGTTTGCCTCATTCAGGGGACATGACCAGGAGAGTGTGATTAACCTTCTGGGGACACATCTTATCTCCATAAACCGTATACCAAGGGTTGCTAATAGACAGGAGGCCACAAAATCTTCAGCTTTGTGTGTTCAGAACTGGAAAGAGGAAGCCACTCTTTAAGCATTTTCATTTGCACTTTAGTGGTGCCGGCTGAAGAAGGGAATTCCAACTGACCCTCTCTCACTTCCAGAGAGATACTCTCATGTTCCTGAGGATCACCTTTGAGGTTTCCATGGTACACCGGAGCTCCATGATGAGAAATAACAGCAGGAGAGGTGGCCCTGGCATCCTCCAAGTGAGAAAACCTTGTGTCGAGGTCTTTTCACGTGGCATCTAGACTGCTCCTTGGGAGTATTGCTCTTCAGTTTTGAAATGCTGAGCCCAAAGAGGCACTTTGGCCACAGGTAGTAGTAATTCATTCTAAACAAAGAATGAATCTATCTCCTCTTTTCCCCCCACAAGCTTATATTCTTAGTCAAATTCTTTTCTAAAATACTATAGCTAATAACTGCTTTAACAATTTCCTGCACAGCAAATTTTTAATTATGTAGCGGACTGAAAAAAAAAGGCAGCATTTTCTATCTGTTTTAAACGAGTTGCCTTTCGATTTCATTGACTGCCCCTTTGTTCTTACAGGGCAAAGAGTTTGTTTGAAGAGTGGGTTTGTCATGTTTCATGTGACTGTCTCCATGGCTTAAACAAAAAGTCTACCAGAAAAACCTTGAAAAATTCAGCTTCTTAGTTGTGAATCTCCCGCAGGAGCAGGCAACCTCATAGTTTGCTTTTATCTCTCAGATTCTGCAGTCCATCCCATTTATAAACCACTCATGTCCCCTCATTTTGCTGTTCAACAGTAACCAAGTACCCACAGTCATTGAGTTAATTATTATTCCTATGTCAAAGCTACATAAAGATTCCAGACATATGGAGAGGACCGTGCTCACATGTACATGTATAGACAATTTCAGTCCACTTTGCAAAGGCATGTGTTGATATTAGGAAAATTTTGTATATACATGTGTAAGCAGGTTGGCCAGGGCTGGGAGGGTGAGCAGTGATTAATCAAGAAGAACATTTGGAGGAGTCAAATTTTGGGCCAGTGTTGGAGGGAAAGGGCATAATTTTATAGCAAGTTATATAAACATTTATTATTATCATACTTGGTGAGATAGTTGATATTTCTATGAAGAACCATTAACAATTGTTAAAAATAAATCCATTCCTGCTCTCTGTCTATTCGTCTCTCTATGGAACATACAACAGAGATTTGCCCTTGTGAAAAACTGCTCTGTTGGAAAGCTCCTTTCCTGTGTTCTGTTTGTTTTTAGGTTGTAGCTTTTATTTCTGCCTTTAAGCCTCTGACTCCATATGCTTTTCATTTCCACTCAAGAGGAGTTTGTACTGCGGTCGACCAGAACTTCTAGTCTAATAAGGTTTTTTATTTTTGACCTTTTAACTTGTCTAGTGTTTCAAAGTATGAAGACCCTTTGCTTTCCAATCTGGGCTGGGTTGCAGTTGTTCTCATAAGTGGTTTGGTGGGAAGAACATGGATTTGAAGGCAGAAGACCTGGGTTTGAATCCAGTCTTAGCTGTGCGACTTTAGATAAGACCTTCAAACTCTCTGAACTTCTGTTTCCTTGTTTGCAAAATAAATGAGAACAGTACTTACTGCCTCCAGAATGACAGCAAGGATTAAATTTAGTCACATACGTGCTGTAAATTTTAAATGTGTTATTTAAATGATTAGCGCTGTAATTGTACAGGCACTGCTTGGAGACTTGGCTGCCAAGAATTCCCCCTTTAAGTTCGTCTTCTATTTCTGAAACACTTTAATTGTGAACAGTTACCCACACCAAAAGCATGTTTTTCCTTATCAACCCCAAAGACACCTTTGGGGACTTCATGCATGGTTCCTCAAGATATAAATGGTGGAGTTATAGGTTTTATGGGGTTATTGCCTAATGTCAGTGCATCTTACCAAATTACCCAAGAAACCAACATTATCCTTGCAAGTCTTTATTATTCTTCTTCATAAAGTATAGTGTATAAGCTTTGATGTCTACACATGTGACTCCCATTTAGGGAGCCATTTGTAGGAAGGTATTAATATTTCTCGGTAAGCATTCTGTGGGGTTGATATGCACACTGGGAGATACATGTGGAAATGGATATCTATTAAGGAACAGTAGATTCCAGACCCTGGTCTCAGGCTCACTCCAGGTGCACACTCATTAGGAACCCTTCATATTGATGTTTCTTTCATTTTCCTTATTACTCCATCTGTCAGCTATAATGTTACTAGATAGCAAACCACTCCAAAACTCAATGATTTATAAGAGCTATTATTTATCCTCACTCATGTCCCTGCAGCTTGGCTGGGGCTAGACCCTGTCTGGCAGTGCTGTTTCAAGGTACAGGTTTTTCTGGGCTTGACTCATAACATTTTAGACTCAGGTCAGCCCCACATTTGTCTTATGTCTTTTCTGGTTGAAGGGGCTGTCATGACGATAACAGAGGCACAAGGGGCAAGCCAAGTGCACAGACTATATCAGACCTCTTATAATACTGTGTCTGCTGTTGAAGTAATACTGCTAAGCTTAAAGACAAGGAGCAGGTCAACAGATACACTCCACTTACCCTGAAGCCAAAGCAAGGCACATGGCCATACCCAGTGTCAAAGGGGTGGGGACATAGTACTCTTTCCATGTTGGAGTATGGGGAGGTTGACTATTTTCTATCAGTAATCTAATAGTCTGATTGCCAAGTACGTATGTTAAATTCCTATAAATAAAATACATATGTGTGATGAGACTCTACAATATAAACATAAAAGCTCCAATGCACCTCTACAAGGGCCATCCTGAAACGACACATAGAGAATGAGTCTCCCACACAGAACCATTTCCATTATTAAGAGAGATAAGAAAGGCTGAAGGTTTTACAGATTTGTCTCGGGTCTAGCTATGATTCTTCTATTCTGCTCCCTTTCAAGAAAGTGTATCTACCTTGACTTATTTTTAAAAAAGCAAATCACTCTTAAACTTTGGTCCTTTGGTATGATTAATCATGAATTGCTTGTAATAAAGCTCACACTGATGGCAACATGCCATGACTAAGACCCACAGGTAGATTCCACTAACCAGTAACCAAAGTGCCTGGACAGTTGATTACAAAACAAAATCCATGGAATGCTGTAGTAATCTGGGCTCTGTGATGAACTTTTTGTGAGTTTGGATTTGAAAAGGAAAGCGTGTTTGTGCTAGTAATCAAGACAGAGAAGGACCATGCTTGATCTTTGAATGAGTGGGTGTTTTACCATAATATACTTCAAAAGTTTAAAAATATATATGATGAAGAAGGTATAGATGGACAAACTGTCTAAAGGGGATGACTAGGGGTGTGTTAGGAGAGTTCCAATATTTTACCACACGGAAAAGGTTAGAAAAGAATCAATTGCAAATAAGAATTTAATTGATATTTTAAAAAATTAGGCTGAAACTGAGAGGAGAATCCTGACTTGAAATTTATAACTATATTATTGTTGCTGTTCAGTTGCTAAGTCATGTCTGATTCTTTGCGACCCCATGGACCTTAACCTGCCAGGCTCCTCCATGGGATTTTCCATGTCCATGGGATTTTCCTGGAAGAATACCGGAGTAGATGGCCATTTCCTTCTCCAGATATAATTGTAAACCTTTCTACATACCCAGAATGCACCCAAATGATAAATAAGATTACGATGATGGTCATCAGACAACTAGTATGAACTACCTCCCATACTTCGAGTAGGAAAAATGCTTAAGTAAGGCAGAATATATTCCATTGCTAAGCTAACCCTGTTTCTCAACTGACTGTGGATTGAAAGACCATAGTTTTATGCTATCTACTTTGTGAAGGCAAATATCACATTATAGGTGTTACAAGTAGCAGCTCTGAAATGTAGAGGAATACTTGTTATGTGTTTAGGGTTTGTGCTGTTGAAACTGCAATATACAATCAGAAACAAGCCCGAGAATCATTGTTAAGACACTTTGGGAAGTTCACACATCTACATCTGGTTACACCCAACACTCATGGTCAGGAAATTCATTAGAAATGATGTGTAGATGAGAAAATAGTGTCTGTAGGGTATTGATAGCATCAAGTTAAAAAAAAAGAGTGGTTTCCACCCAGTCCCTTTATAGGAGAGACCCAGGCAGAAAGATAAAAAATCTCTTGATTCTTACTGCTTTAACTATTCTAAGTGAAGCTAAAGAATTGTTCTACAGGAAGCAATTATTAAATTTTGATGATGATGATAATAGAATCAACTTACAGATATGACTCTAGTAAATTGAATCATTTGAATTCCAACAGAGGTCAGTTTAACTCTGAAGTCCATTTCAGCTAGATTTAGTGGCCTCACAATATACTCAGCTGCCTCTTATTTAAAGAGAGTGGCATCTTCTTTACAAAAGAATTCCAAGTAATAAATGTCAAAGGAATGAGAGAAATAAAAAATCACTATTAGTCAAATGCTACAATAATAATGAATGCAGGCAGGATCCATCAGTGAACATTTCCAAAGTTTGAAGAGAAGCCGAATAAAAATATCTCCCCACCCAAAGATACTTATTAATTCCAAAGGGAAAAATAGAAACTTTACAATGGAAAAACTTGGTAGACAGCACTGTATCCAAATGACCCAGTTTAACATCACCAGTAATAAGACGTATTGACGTTCTGTAACCTTTGATATGATGAATTAAGAAGGGCGTCACTTCTGTATGGTTCTTGCCCAAAATATATGACCTCAATCGAACCATGAAGAAATTTCATAAAACCGAACTGAGGGATATTCTACAAAATAAGTGACCAGTACTCTTCAAATGTATCAGAGTCATGAAAGACAAGGAAGGATTTAGAAAATGTTGCAGATTGGAGGGGTTTAAGGAGCATGACAATTTAATGCAAGATAGGATCCTAGACTGGATTCTAAAATGGAAAAGGGCATCAGTGGAAATATGGGCAAAATTTGAATAAGGACTCTAGTTAGAAATGTTTAAACCAACTAATTTCCTGGATATTATCATTGTGCTATGATTATGTAAGATGATGACATTAGGGGAAGCTTGGTGAAGAGCATATAGGAACTCTCTGTACTATTTTTACAAATTTTTTGTTAAGTCTGAAATTTAATAAATAAATACAAAGTTTCTAAAAATGAGAAGATAATGTTATAGCTTAAGTTAGTAGGGCCTATGGATCTTATTTTTTTACTAAAGGGTCATCCTTTTACCTGATAAAGACATTTATCATTATTATTTACTTATTCAGAAACAGAAATTCCAAGGATTTAAAAAATATCTTGGCAATGAACTTCAGATTACACAATTTTGTTTTAGCATTAAAGCATTCATTGGGTATTTTATTCCTTTTGATTTTGCCCACTGGATTTTGGACTGTTTCTTCAGACTAGCATTTATGAACCACAAATCACATCAGAAATGGGAGGAAACCTTTTAAGAAAGATTTCTGTTCTAACCCAAATTTGCTTGACTCCTTGAATCTGTCCTGACTTTTTGGGAATTACCTGATGTTTAAAGTCTAGGTTCTCAGGCAGGAAAAAAAAAAGCGAGATTCATTCATTAGTAAGTGTGATTAGTCCTGAAGGGCTACACGTATTGTTCCTGGGTTCACTTTCCAAATACCAGCACTGGGAGATGTTCCAATAACTTCTGGGTGCTGAAAGCCTCAAATCATCAGAGCTATATCTGGGTAACTGCCCCCATTTCCTGCCCCTGGTGTCAGGTAGAGAGAAGCAGCCAAGGAGGAGACAGCCTGCAGTGGGATGCATGCTCCATGAGTGTCCAAAGACAACATTTGTCCAATGATTTCAGTCAGGATCCAGTGCCGTTCAGTCCAAAGCCACAGTGTGTGTAGCCCAGGAGAATGGCTTCTAGAAAGCTGATGTCTTCAAGGGTTTATGAAGCCTTAAGTGGAAAACCTCTCCAAGCTCAATAAGATGGGTATGAGAGGAGCTGTGGCTGAGAGGAGGGGACAGATGACTTGGTAACATGCTTGACCTAAGAACCTTTACTGGTGATGCATCTCTGATGTTTCCTTCTTTTCCTTCTGTACCACAGTCGGCATTATTCAGAGGCTTCTGTTTTGAATAATGTGGCTCCAACTGTATGTGAACAATGTCTGAGTTATCTTCAGAGATGATTTCCTAGCTACTCTTTTGCACGGCTATCTGATTGGAGAGACAAAAAGCATCTCAACTCCTTGTACTTCTCTGTGGCTCCCTTGCGGTGTGGCAGCCTACAGACAGCTCCCTTGCTCAGTCCTAGCGAGCCCACGCTTTCCCAGGCCTCTGTCTTTGGACCATCTCGGGGGCTGTAAAACCCTTAATGGGAGTTCATAAGTTGGGGCTTTAAGTAAATTTAAGGCATTAATACTCTATTAGATAACTATTTGAATGCCTATGAATATGAAAGTTTACTTCCATTAAGTTATGCAAATACATATAAACGGTAGTCCCCAACCTTTTTGGGACCAGGAACCAGTTTTGTAGAAGACAATTATTCCATGGACTGGAGGTGGGGGGTGGTTTGGGGATGTTTCAAGGGCATTGCATTTATTTGGAACTTTATTTCTATTATTTTTATTTTATTCTATTATATTTTGCATCTGTTCCACCTCAAATCATCAGGCATTTGATCCAGGAGGTTGGAGACTTCTGCATGTAAACATAAAATCTCTATACATTTATCAAACATTAGCCAAAATCATTGAATGTTTATTATAGATTAAGCACTAGTTTGAGTACCTTGCACTAATTTAATCCTTATACAAGATTGGGATACAAGTACAACTATTATTCCCATTTGATAGTTGGAAAACCTGAGGCACAGAAAAGCTAAGGAAGTCCCCTTAGTAATTACAGCTGAGTAATTACAGGTGAGTGATAGGGACAGGTCATGAATGGAGGCGATATGGCCCAGGGATTGTGCTCTGGCTCCCTACAGCCCTGGGCTTTGGCTTGTATTTTGCAACACAAAGAAAAGATGAGTGTAGGCCAGACTGTGCTTCCTCAGATGTCCATTACTGTGAAAAAATAAAAGTTCTATTTCTATACTGTTCCCTTGTCCACTTGTTATTCTTTACCTATAAAGCATCCACGTACTACGCAGCTTACGTAAAGAAGTTAGCGTAAACCCCAGTGAGTTGGAATAGAATTCACGACATCCTGGCAGACACCTAAGTGTGGCTTGTCTGTGCCCAGCCTCCTAGCAAGGTGGCAGACAGGAGTCACCTGGCAGCTATTTACTAAGCATCTGTTACGTGCTGGGCACTGTTCAAGATACAGGAGATACCTTAATGAGTAAACACAGACACAAACACAGATCTTTGCTATCATAGAGCTTCTATTCTTGGAAGAGAGACAATAAACAATAGCCTGCAAATAAATACATAAATAGATCATAGTAGTGCCATAGAAGAACTAGAAGTACTGCTGAGTTAGGAATAAGAAGAGCTAGGCAGGGACAGATACGGGCTGCCGTTTCCAGTAGGATGGTCAGGTCAGTCTCTCGGAGAAGATCAAAAGACTCCGAGGAGGTGAGTGAGTTAGCAGTATAAAGAACTGCCAGTAAACACATCCTAAGGTGGGAGTGTGCCTGACAGGTTCCAGGAGCATCGAAAGGCCAGAGCATCTGGAGCTGAGTGGTGGGAGATGAGAGAACAGAGTTACAGTCAATCGGGGGTCAGATGGGGTAAGAGCTCGAGGGTCACTTTCATGCTGAGTAAGTGAGGAGCCACTGCAGGGTTTTGAACAGAAGAATCACCTGGTTGGATTCTTTTATTAAAATAACACTCTGGCTGCTGTGTGGAGACTAGATGTGAGGGGGTTAAACATAGAAACGGGGAAACCTGTTAGGAAGCCATCACAGTAGTTTGGGAGAAAGAAGATGGTGACTCAGTCTGGGATGCGTCAGCAGAGATGGTGAGGAGTGCTCAAGTTGTGGCTTTATTTTGAAGATAAAGCCAAGAGGATTTTCTGATGTGTTGGATGTAGGTGTGAGCAAAAGAGAGGAGGCAAGAATGATGCTAAGATTTTTAGTCCAAGCAACTAGAAGGACTATGTCAGTTTGGATGAAGGAGACTGTAGGTGAAGTGGGTTTTGGTGGTGGTTGGCATCAGGAGCTCTGTTTTGGGTGTGTCCCATCTGAGATGCTTGGTAGACATCCATGTGTCAGGAAAGCAGTTGAATACATGAGTCTGGAGTTCAGAGGAGAGGTGAAAGCCCAAACTATGGTATTTAAAGCCAAATGTAGAAGAGATCAGGCTGCCTAGGTGGCTCAGTGGTAAAGAATCTGCCTGCCAGGACAGGAGATGCAGGAGACACCAGTTCAACCCCTGGGTCAGGAAGATCCCCTGGAGGAGGAAATGGCAATTCACTCCAGTGTTCTTGCCTAGAAAATTCCAGGGACAGAGGAGCCTGGTGGGCTAAAGTGTATGGGGCCGAAAAGAGTCAGACATGACTTAGCAACTGAGCATTCACACACATGAAAGAGATCATCAAGAAAGGAGTGTAGGCACTAAAACACTAAGTCAGAGATAAGGAGGACCCAACAGAAGCTGCTTAAAGGGAGTGAGGTGAAACCAGGAGGAAGCCAGGAAAGGGTGGTGTCCTAGAGGCCAAGAGAAGGAAATATGTCAGGAGGACAAGTGATCAATTGGCAAACACAGTTGATAAGTCAGGTGAGGTGGGGACGCAGAACTGGGCACTGGACATAGCACAGATAGAGGACATTGGTGACTTTGAAGAATTCTGACCAAGGTGGATTTAAGGGAAAATAAGAGGAGGGAAGACAGTGACTACAGACAGCTCTTTCTGGGGAGTGTTGCTGCCAAGGGGAAAGAAAAATGGTGTTAGTTACCCGAAAACAGTTGAGTCAGGAGAAGTTTTTCTAAGATGGGAGAAATAACAGTAGGTTTAATTGGCTTATAGCTCAGGTTCTTTAAATAGCATTATGACATCTAGAATTCATAGAGAAAATCTGGTAAAATACTACTGCTGGTGTCATGTGGGAACTGAAAGTAGGAGGGGTAGAAGAAGATAAAAAAGATATGGGAAGGAAAAGAGAGGGGTCTGAGGATTGATACCTGTTAAATTCTGTGAGTTTTGGGGGAACTGATTTTCAGCAATGGCTAGATCAACTCATTGTGTTGTGCCAGGCAACTTGTCCAGTGCCTGTATGCAGTTGGCATTAATCTTCCCCATCCCGATAGTCCCCCAAATCCACCTTAATTCTGTGATAGATCACTCAACTAGATGCATCAGTTCAGTTGCTCAGTCATGTCTAACTCTTTGTGACCCCATGAATCACAGCACGCCAGGCCTCCCTGTCCATCACCAACTCCCAGAGTTCACTCAGACTCACGTCCATCAAGTTGGTGATGCCATCCAACCATCTCATCCTCTGTTGTCCCTTTCTCCTGCCCCCAATCCCTCCCAGCATCAGAGTCTTTTCCAATGAATCAACTCTTTGCATGAGGTGGCCAAAGTACTGGAGTTTCAGCTTTAGCATCATTCCTTCCAAAGAAATCCCAGGGGCTGATCTCCTTTAGAATGGACTGGTTGGATCTCCTTGCAGTCCAAGGGACTCTCAAGAGTCTTCTCAAAAAAAAAAAAAAAAGTCTTCTCCAACACCACAGTTCAAAAGCATCAATTCTTTGGCGCTCAGCTTTCTTCACAGTCCAACTCTCACATCCATACATGACCACTGGAAATAGATCTCATAATATAAACCTGAAATACAGGTCTGAGATTCCTCTGAGGTTATAGTGATGGACCTGGCATAGACTTGGGAGTCAGGTAAGTTGGCATTCAGATGTTAGCTTGCCACCCTCCTGCTGTGGCCAGTCAAATCTCTCAGCCTTCATTTTCTTATCTGCATGAAGGGAAGGATAATAATGACTACCTTATAAGATTGTACAGCTTCTGTTGTAGATCAGCTGGTAAAGAATCCACCTGCAATGTGGGAGACCTGGGTTTGATCCCTGGGTTGGGAAGATTCCCTGGAGAAAGGAATGGCTACCCACTCCAGTATTCTGGCCTGGAGAATTCCATGGACTGTATATCCATGGGGTCGCAAAGAGTCAGACACGACTGAGAGATGTTCACTTTATAAGGTTGTACAAAAATAATGAAAGAATAAATATAACCATAAATGCTGTCACACAAAAGAGCCCATAAATTAAATTCTTGCTTCCTTCTAAAATATAGCTTAATTATATTTCTATTCTTTGGGTTCATCTCTTCCCAACAATTCAGAGGCACTTCTTCACTTGGACTCTTGAAACTTCAGACTCTGTTTCTTTAAGAGATTTGTTTTTGAGTTGTCCAAGAATAAAAAAAAGAGCACCTTATAAAAAGCGTTTCTCCCTATGTTCAAGTAACTGTAAAATGGACAATATAGATTTTTCAAAAGCTTCCCTCATACCCAGTAAGAGACAAAGCCTTATTTCAGTTATTTAAGCTCCAGGGTAATTTTCTGAACAGGCTGTATATACCTGAAGTGAAGATTTCATGAGTAATCTCTACTCTTGCTACTCCCTAACTGTCTTCATGCCCTGAAAGCCCAGACTCAACAGAGAGTTCATTCTGGACCCTTAGAATGCTAGGGCTTAGCAGCTACCTTCTGACTCATAATGACAGCTGCTCATGAGAAAAGATTACAGGAGGGTCTTCATTCCCATTTCACAGAGGAAGTAAGAAAAGCACCAGCAAGTTGTGAAATTGTGTAAAATATACCCGTTGTCCCTGAGATTTACCCAGAACACTTCTGGGGATATCTTTAAAGGACTTCTTAAAGAGAAAAACATTTCCCAAGTCCAACTCCTCCTATCAGTCTACTGTAGTTTTCTCATTATTCCTCAATCAGTGAGGATTAAAGGGTCGAAACAGCTGAGCTTTTGCCTAAGGAGTTTTAAACTATCACAGGGATGTCAAAATTTCACTGGAAATATAAGATGAAGACAATTGTAGTTACCAGAACTTCTCTCATCAGTTTAGTTCAGTTCAGTTAGTTTCAGTCGCTCAGTTGTATCTGACTCTTTGCGACCCCATGCACTGCAGCACGCCAGGCTTCCCTGTCCATCACCAACTCCTGGAGCTTACTCAAACTCATGTCCATTGAGTCAGTGATGCCATCCAACCGTCTCATCCTCTGTCATCCCCTTCTCCTCCCGCCTTCAATCTTTCCCAGCATCAGGGTCTTTTCCAATGAGTCAGTTCTTCACATTAGGTAGCCAAAGTATTGGAGTTTCAGCTTCAGCATCAGTCCTTCCAATGAATATTCAAGACTGATTTCCTTTAGGATGGACTGGTTGGATCTCCTTGCAGTCCAAGGGACTCTCAAGAGTCTTCTCCAACACCACAGTTCAAAAGCATCAATTCTTCGGCACTCAGCTTTTTTTATAGTCCAACTCTCACATCCATAGATGACTACTGGAAAAACCATAGCTTTGACTAGACAGACCTTTGTTGACAATGTCTCTGCTTTTTAATATGCTATCTAGGTTGGTCATAACTTTCCTTCCAAGGAGCAAGTGTCTTTTAATTTCATGGCTATAGTCACCATCTGCAGTGATTTTGGAGCCGAAAAATTAAAGACTCTCACTGTTTCCATTGTTTCCCCATCATTTGCCATGAAGTGATGGGACCAGATGCCATGATCTTAGTTTTCTGAATGTTGAGTTTTAAGCCAACTTTTTCACTCTCCTCTTTCACTTTCATCAAGAGGCTCTTTAGTTCTTTGCTTTCTGTCATAAGGGTGATGTCTTCTGTATATCTGAGGTTATTGATATTTCTCCCGGCAATCTTGATTTCAGCTTGTACTTCATCCAATCCAGCATTTCTCATGATGTACTCTGCATATAAGTTAAATATGCAGGGTGACAATATATAGCCTTGATGTACTCTTTTCCCAATTTGGAACCAGTCTGTTGTTCCCTGTCCAGTTCTGTTGCTTCTTGACCTGCATATAGATTTCTCAGGAGGCTGGTCAGGTGGCCTGGTATTCCCATCTCTTGAAGAATTTTCCACAGTTTGTTGTGATCCAACAGTCAAAGACTTTGACATAGTCAATAAAGTAGAAGTAGATGTTTTTCTGGAATTCTCTTGCTTTTTTAATGATCCCATGGGTGTTGGCAATTTGATCTCTGGTTCCTCTGCCTTTTCTAAATCCAGCTTGAACATGGGGAAGTTCTTGGTTCACATATTGTTGAAGCCTGGCTTGGAGAATTTTGAGCATTACTTTGCTAGCAGTGAGATGAATGCAATTGTGTGGTAGTTTGAGCATTCTTTGGCATTGCCTTTCTTTGGGATTGGAATGAAAACTGACCTTTTCTAGTCCTGTGGCCACTGCTAAGTTTTCCAAATTTGCTGGCATATTGAGTGCAGCACTTTCACAGCATCATCTTTTAGGATTTGGAATAGCTCAACTGGAATTCCATCCTCTCCACTAGCTTTGTTCTTGGTGATGCTTTCTAAGGCCATCTTGACTTCACATTCCAGGATGTCTGGTTCTAAGTGAGTGATCATATCATCATGGTTATCTGGGTCATGAAGATCGTTTTTGTATAGTTCTTCTAAAGAACTTCTCTCATAGAGAGTACCAAATCCTCAGGTGGAATTCTTGTTAACAAAAGAATTCCTGAAATGCCCTGTAAGAAGATGAATCTGTTGACCCATAGGGCTCCTAAGTTTTTTTTTTTGGGGGGTGGGGTTCTAAGTTTTACTGAGTGAGCTATGAAAGTTTAGGGCCAGAGTTGAATTGCTGGGCAAGACAACTAAAGCTGAAGCCTGTGTATCACTGACCCTTTTTCATAATCCCCTAGGCAGTGAGCAGCTTGTCTTAAATAAGTATTGATCATATATATGAAGAATATTGATTTGAGTTTCTGCTCAAATATTTGGGACAATGGGTAGAGGTTAAACACACAGGTACTTTTACTTCTAGTCAAAGCCCCACTAAAATGATTTCAAAGTATTTTTTTAAGTATATCTTTGAGTTTTTTAAAAATAGTTAATTTTATTTTGTTTACTCTGGGTCTTTGTTGCTGCATGGGGGCTTTCTCAAGTTGTGGCAATCAGGGGCTACTCTTTATTGCAGTGTGTGGGCTTCTCCTTGCAGTGGTTTCTCTTGTTCCAGAGCACAAGCTCTGGGCACATGAGCTTCACCAGTTGTGGTGCCTGGGCTTAATTGCTCCATGGCATGTGGAATCTTCCTGGACAGGGATCAACCCTGTGTCCCCTGAATCGGCAGGCAGATTCTTATCCACAGCACCGTTTGTTTTTGATTTTTTTTTTTAAACAAAAAGATCAACAGAATTGGAGTAGGGAAACATCCACTGAATTCTTGAAGCTGAAAGGTATATGTAAGAGTAATAAATTAGACTTAAGAAACTACAATCCTAAGCTTGCAGTAAGGAAAGCTAAACGCCTATAAGATTTACATCATGAAATCTCCTAAGTTTCCAGAGACTGGAAGCACTAGATTCTTCTGGAAGTAGGAGGTGAATGGGGAGCTAAGATAAAAAGAAGTGATGCAAGTATGATTAAGAAGTAGTCAGAGTCCCAGGTATCTTTTTAACACCTACATAGCTGTGCAGTTCCTCTCCCTTCCTTTCCCAAGATTAGTAAAGCAAAAGTTCTGTGGCACTCATCACAGTTAAGATCAGTATCATATTGAAAAGTATATGTACACAGGATGCTGAGACTTCATAGTCTTCTTCTTTACTCAGTTCCCATATTTTTGGCAGACAGACTTTCCCCTTTAGGTAGAATATAGGAGAATCTTTCTTTGGGATTTGACTAGCCTAAGAGGAACCAACCTAGATAGCATATTCAAAAGCAGAGACATTACTTTGCCAACAAAGGTCCGTCTAGTCAAGGCTATGGTTTTTCCTGTGGTCATGTATGGATGTGAGAGTTGGACTGTGAAGAAAGCTGAGCGCCGAAGAATTGATGCTTTTGAACTGTGGTGTTGGAGAAGACTCTTGTGAGTCCCTTGGACTGCAAGGAGATTCAACCAGTCCATTCTAAAGGAGATCAGTCCTGGGAGTTCTTTGGAAGGAATGATGCTAAAGCTGAAACTGTAGTACTTTGGCCACCTCATGTGAAGAGTTGACTCATTGGAAAAGACCCTGATGCTGGGAGGGACTGGGGCAGGAGGAGAAGGGGATGACAGAGGATGACATGGCTGGATGGCATCACTGACTTAATGGACGTGAGTCTGAGTGAACTCTGGGAGTTGGTGATGGACAGGGAGGCCTGGCATGCTGCAGTTCATGGGGTCACAGAGAGTCGGACATGACTGAGCGACTGAACTGAACTGACTGAAGAGGAAAGACTTGAAGTTGATATTGAAAACTCTTGAAAACAGCCAGAGTAAATTTCATAGTCAAGAAGTCCACTAACACACAAAGTTTACAATGAGCTTTTGATTCCTGAACATTTAATTTGAGCAGATAATCAAGGCTTCCTAGGTATCTAAAGAATGCCTCTAACATGAAAAATAGAAACAAAAATTATAAAAAAGAAATAAGCAACGTGAAAGGAATAGACTATGTGAAGAAAAGAAAATGTAAAAGAAAGGAAAAAAAATGATTCACTCAGAACCCTAGAAAGATCAGATATTGCAACCATAGAACATGAGCAGGATATTATATAAAAGGAAATAATAACCAGAGGGCAAAAAGAGCTCTTGGATTTTAATAATATGATATAGAAATCAAAACTCACTGTAAGGATTAAAAAGAGAAATCTTTAAGGGCTTCCCTGGTGGCTCAACTGCAATGCAGGAATCCACCTGCAATGTGGGAGACCTGGGTTTTATCCCTGGGTTGGGAAGATCCTCTGGAGAAGGGAACAGCTACCCACTCCAATATTCCATGGGGTGGCAAAGAGTCGGACATGACTGAGCTACTTTCACTTTCACTTTCACTTTGGAAGTGATAAAGAAATGGCAAAAGGAAAGGAAGGAGAATTAGTGCCCCATCTGGGATATCAAATATACAAATAACAAGTATTTTTCCAAGGAAGAACAGGGGGAAAAAAAAACTACAGATGTCACCAATGGAATAATTCAAAGATACTTTCTAGAACTGAAGGGCATGAATTTATAGCTCAAAAAGGCCCACACATGAAAACAGATCCGAACCAGAGGGCGAAGACAAAATGCTACAAAATTCTAGAATGTAAAAACAAAAACATAGAAAAAGTCAAGAAAAGAGGTGGCTTTGGACTTCAACAATACTGATAACAAGAAGACTGTGGAGCAATTACTTCAAACTTCTGAAGGAAAGTGATTTCTAACTCAAAATTCCATACCCAGCTGAACTATCAATCAAGAGTGAGGATATAAGACTCCTGATACATTTACCTCTCTCATGCCTCTCCTCAGGAAGCTACTAGAGGATGACTCCACCAAAACAAGACAGGGAACTTAGAAAGAACCAAGAGGCAGGACATAGGATGCAGGGAGCAGCAAATCCAGCCCAGGAGAGTGATACAAGGAATCCCAGAACAATGGTGGAGAGGAAATGCTAGGATGATAAGTACTTTAGATAAAGAGGGCAACCAGTCCAAACTGAAAGAAGTCAGCAGGCTCTGGATGATATATCTTCAGCAAAATGAAATTGATAAAATATCTGACATGTCTTAATGCCTTGAGAAGAGATTTATGAATTAAGTACACAAACAAACAAACTACCAACAGTAAAAATTGTGTATTACTCCAGGGGACACAAATTAGGTGTATTTGAATACTAGGATGGGTTTATTATGTAAAGCCTGCACACTGTGATTCCAGAAAGGTTCAGAGGACACTTTCTTCACCAAAGCAGTGAGGAAATCATTCATTAGGTGAGCCCTGGCATCCTTGAAGAGCTCTGCTGTGTAGACCAGAAAAAATGACAATGGGAACTGCTGCCATCAAACTGAGGTCCCTGAATTCAGTGGGAATGCTGGAATTTTCAGGGTTACATGGACCAAGAAGCAACATTTAATGATCAGAGATTTGGTGGGCATGGTTATCATAATTGGCAGCAAGCTGAGTAGTAGTCAGAATAGTCTTCTGACTTACTGAGATCTTTGATATTGGCTAGTTATCATGGTGATAGGTGGGAGCCTATTATATTGTTACTTGATTTGTAAGAGTCTAGGCCTTGTGAACAGAAATCTTTTTTGAATCACCACAGTTTTCCTTCTTCTTTTATTTTTTTTTTTTAAAGACGCTGTTCCTTTGAAGGAGAACGAAAGTATTAGTCAATCCACAAATCTAAGTTCAACGTTTAGTTACTTGGTAATATCTTTTCTAAGACAAAGGGAATCAGCAGAGCAAATATTTTAGGCTCAATGGCTTCTTGATTTAGGCTGATGTTCTGGCTGTTTGTGACTTACTCTCTAGGCCCACAGAGAAGCTACAGCCCTTCTACAACGTTGACTATTAAAGTTTAATATCTAATGTTCAGGGCCACTTCACTGAAATACAATTGCTGCCATTGTTGCTGTTCTATAATTTATATTATTTTTACTTTCATGTAGCTTTCATTTTATTCGTTATTTATATATGCACTGAAGTTATGCTGCTGAGTATATGACATTTCTCAGACTAGTGAGAAATTGTCTGTTACATTGACAGTCCCTGATGAACCATGACTCCCAGTGGGTATTTATGGACTTCTACAGCCTCTCCTGGAAGCTGATGTGGAAGTGATGCTGAGTCAATGTTGTGCCTGAGTCTTTAGAAGTCCCGAAAGCTCCTGTTTTTTGCACTTTGGCGAAAGCCAGCTACACATGGAAGTCTAACTACCCTGAGAGCACCACATTATGGGAAAGCCCAGTATAAATACCGCACAAAGGGGCCGCATGTAGGAGAATGAATAAACCCAGCTAATAGCAAGAACCAAGGTCCTTGGTTGCCAACCCCAGCTAGTCTCCCAGCCAATGGCAGGACCAGCAAGCCACCATGTGAGTGATGGTCCACCATCTTGAAAGTGAACCCTCCAGCCTCCAGCTGGGAGGCCAGCCTAGCTGACACTGTGCGAAACGAGAGACAGCTGTTTTCACAAAGCCCAGTCCAGATCGAAGAATCATGAATAAATAACTAACAAGGTTATTTTGAGCCACTAAGTTTGGGGGTTGTTATTAAGTAACAGATAGTTATAGTACTGTTTTTGTTTGTGTGTTTGTGTGTTGTATTTGGTACCTGTTGTAGCTCATGGATCTGTGTTAGGCTCCATTTTCTTAGGCAGCTATGAAAAAATTGCTGCTGATCTTTGCATATAATTCTCTTGGCAAAGATCTGTCTCTTTGGGTAGTTGTCCATCCAGTTAAATGTTTCAAACTGCTTAGACATTCAAGAGAACATATGCCCAAGAGTCTATGAACTCACTAGTCAGAATTTTCTAGTATTTTAGACCAGCAGAGTTACACTGCCCTCGGCCTTGTAGCTGAGTCTGGCCTAAGGGCTGGATGTGGCTTCTCGTGACCTTGACTGCTCTCTTGCTATTTCTCTGATCTGCTCATACTCTTGGTTCTCAATTTGCTTTCAGCTTCTGGGGAAGGCCTACTGATTCCATCCCCCTAGTTTTGTGTGGGAAAGAATACTTTCCCAGAAAAAGATGTTACAGAGATGTCCCCTTAGGAATAAACAGACTTCTTCTTCCATGTTCTTTTCAAGTAGCCTTTTTAAAAACCTCTCCCCTCTAACAGTCGCTATAAAGGAGAAAAGGCTAGCCTTTATCATATAAAAGTGACATGGCCAAAATGTTCTTTTAGTGTTTGAAATTCAGCTGGTCCCAATCCTGCCCCTTTTAGTCCATCCTTCTCAGGGATGGGAGGCCCTGCTGACCAATGGGGCTCCTCTCAGCACTCTCACAACTCTCTCTCTTCTCTTGGTCAAACTTTGACTGGTGTCTTCTGCCCATGAGCCCTGCATGTGGTGAGAGCTGGGTTGTACCAAGAGATGGGAAGCTTGGCAACCAAGAGATAGGTGCATGGAAAAGAGCACCAAATTCTGAACCAGACAGATCTGGATCAGAATGCTAGCTCTGGCATTTCTCTAGTTGTGTGACCTTAAGCAAGTTGCTTATACTCTCTGGAGTTTCCTTATCCCCAAACTATCATATTTAATGCTTACTTTATAGTTTCTCTGAGGTTTAAAATTAAATTGTGTTAAGAAGCTAAACCATAGAGTGGATGGTCAAAAAAATGTAGCAGTGATGAAGATGATGATGGTGATTGGCTCTAGAGAAAGAAAGAAGGGCCAGAGAATTCTTAACTGCTTCTTTCTATCAGGGCTACCTTAGCAAGCTCGACAGATTGAAGAGGAATCGGGGAGGAGAAAGAATCTGGTGGGAAGAGCCAGGATTCGCTCTGGCCTGTGTATCACCTCCAGGTCTGTGTATTGCACTAAGCAGGCTGGGCACTGCGTTGCCCACTGGACAGCAGCATGTGGTGACCGCCTCTTTGTTGTTTAACTGCTCATTCATGTCCAGCTCTTTGTGACCCCAGGAACTGTAGCCCACCTGGCTTCCTTTGTCCATGGGATTTCCCAGGCCAGAATCCTGGTGACTACCTAGGGATCCAAATTCCATGGTGGCAGCTGGGTGGAATTAGTCACAATGGTGTTCTGGGTACCAGCTCCCATCAGCTCACAAGAGCCAATTGTTCAATTTTTAGAAATTTTGCCAGCTGTTAAACACAGCTATTATACAATTTAAATGATACGAGCCTACAATCAAACCCTCAAAACTCATCACTTTTCTGATTATTTTACTGCATTTTCTGTTATCAATGTTCTTGAGATTATTTATATCTAGGACTTGAACTGTGGAAATACTGCATAATTATGTGCTAAAGGAACATCTCTTTCCAACTCTGTGTTCAATAATATTTCACAGGTGACTTAGAACTGGCTGCAGTGTATTTACACCATAGAAATTGGCAAGGGCTACAAATGAGGGCATTTAAAAACCTTTACCAACATGCCACTGAATGTAGATAAGGCTGAGAGAAGAAATAGGAACAAAAGCATTTCATTCTTCTGGAACCCACAGTGTGTTAATTATATGTAAGCCTATCACTAACATTAGTGAAAGAAAGAAGGAAGAGAAAGGAAGGAGGGAAGGAACTACCGAGGAGTACAAAGCAGGATATGTTGCTCCATCTCCTGATCACTGTAACTAGCAAAAACCTGTGTGCAGCAACCAAGACCCAGCACAGTTAAAACAAACAAACAAACAAAAAAACAAAAAAAACCTCAAACAAAAAAACTTATAAAACAAACAAATGAAAAACTTGGGAAGGTGACAGACAGTCCACTTCAGGACAGTAAATTCAACTCTTTGGGGGCAGGTAAGGTGCAGCCCGCATATTGCCTATCACCATAATGAATGGTGATAACCCAACACCACACAATGACACTGAACACCACCACCATAGCTCCTGGCATGGACTGTGACAGAGAGAGGCTCAAATAAGTCATGATGGGGAATCCCAAGTCGCTCGTACAGTTCTGATCCTTAAGGCTTGCCAGTTGCTCGAGGTACACAAAAGCATGGACATTAGATGGTATTTCATCTCTGGAGCAGAAGTTAATTCTTACCTTTTAAAAAGTGCGTCAACAGATTTGGCTGACCTTTCACCTATGCTTTTCCAGTTCTTAGTCTCAAAAATCCCCAAACCGTCTCATCTTTCCTTCTGCCCTCGTAAGTCACTGATTTGCTCTGAGGTTGCGTTCTTTAGGTTAGCAAGGTGGGTAGAGCTTTGAGCTCTGGGGTCAGACAATGGAGTCTAAATGCAGCTGTCCCTTACTAGCTGTATAACGTTGTACTAGTTTCCTTATCTGTGAAACGGGAGTGACAATCGCACGTACGATGTGGAATTATTTTGAGGATTAAATTAATTATACATATTAACTTGAATTTGAGCAGGCTCTGGGAGAGGGTGAAGGGCAGGAAGGCCTGGCATGCTGCAGTCCATGTGATTGCAAAGAGTCAGACAAGACTGAGCGTCTAAACAACAACATAATAACTTATTGAGTTAAATCATTCAGATCTTATGTGACACATAGGGCTCAGAAAGTGTCTGTGATAATGTTTTTTATTAAAAGTATTTATTTATTTACTTTTGGCTGTGCTGGGTCTTCTTTGCTTCCGCTTGGTTTTCTGTAGTTGCAGCAATTGGAGGTCTCTTTAGTTGTGGTTTGAGAGCTTCTCATCTGGGTGGTTTCTCTTGGTGTGGAACACTGGTTCTAAGTCACACACTCAGTAGTGGTGGCTCACACAGGCTTAGTTACCCCATGACATGTGGAGTCTTCCCAGACCAGGGATCGAACCTGTCTCCCCCCTGTATCAGCAGGCAGATTCTTAACCACTGGACCGCTCAGGAAGTCCATGCTATAATTATTCTTTCATTATTATTATATGAAGCTATTCCATGCTTCACCCCTATAATATTTCAACCTTCCTTCCTGCCTTATTTTATACTTTCTCATCTTCTCTAGAAGTCTCTTTGTTTGAATGTTATAATTTAATGACTAAGAAGAGAAAAAAAAGGTATCAATTTTTTCCTAACGCCTTACTGTACCATTAAGGCCATTATCATTTACCTTTCTAGCCTGACTTTTCAGACAGTTTTCAAACATAACACAGTGTTGCAAATGTAGTGACAGTGACCTTCATTAAGATTTTAATCTTGGAGGCATTTTATCCGACATTCCACTCTTTAAACCAATTTGAGCTCTTTCCTTTTTGCAAAGAGCTCTTCATATGTAATAACTACTCAACAATGATGTGCTCTGTGTCACTCTGTGTCAGAAAGCCTGGGAGCCCTGGGAGATTACTTCTAGAGGTGGCTAGACGTGGGGATGAGCATCTCCCCTGTGCCCACCCCCAGCCTCTCTCTGCCTGCCCCTTGTCTTTCTCCCTCCTACTTAGAAGCATAGGGAGAGAGTGTGTGTGTGAGACTAATGACATTTTGTATGCAGCAGCCACCTGTCTATTTTTTTTTTTTTTGTATTTTTTCTTTCAATAGAAGCAAGACTGGAAATAAAGACATCTACGAAAACACTGTAAAGTATTTACACTCCCCTCCCTATGAAGGTCTTTATCAAATCATGAACTTGAAGGAAAGTTTGCAAGCCTAGAATTGGAGATGTTGATGTTGAGAAAGGAATGCAAAGAAGGGAGGGAAGCAAGGGTTATTAAAGGTCTTGGACCGTCCATGCCCTGGGAAACCGAGAGTATAGTTTCTTAAGTGAGGAAGAGGGGCCGCAGAGGGAAAATGAGAAAAGCATGAGAGCTGTGTGTACTAGTTATTTAAGGAGTGATGTGTTCAGTAGCTGGGGATGGGGGTGGAGGGACAGCAGAAGGGAGTATTCTAGAGTTGGAATGCCTGAGTTCACACACAAGCTTCTTTCTAATCCTGTGATCACAGTCACTTAACATACTCAAAGCCTCAATTGTCTCATCTGTAAAATGGTATCCATCAGGTTGTTGCAATAAGGCAAGAGTCACTGTGTAGTCACAAGAGCTGGATTTGGAACAGATCTATCTTGGTTCAGATACTGGCTCCATCACAGACACTCCAGCTGTGTGATTTTGGAAAAGTTACTCAGTTTCACTGAGCCTCGGGTTCTTAACTGTAAAATACGGACATAACAAACCTAATGATGGGATAATATAGGGGATCAGTCAGAGCATATCTGACATCTAGTAAGAGTTAGATGTTACTCTTCTGCCTTTGGCTATAACAGTGTCTGCCTTGGTTTTGTAAAGTACCCAGTACAGCACTTGACACAGTCAACACTCAGTTATTATAAATTATTTATTAAGATGCTTGTTTTTCTCTCATAATATAATGCATGCTCTTTAGAGAAAATATAAATATATGGAAAGTAGAAAGAAAAATGAATCACTTGGAGCCAACTGCTGTGAACTTTTGATGATCTTTTCTCAGGGTTTTGCTCTGCATATTTCTGTGTGTGCGTTCATTTTTGTGGACTGATTTGTTTATGTAACATAATAAAAGCATTTCCTCATATTATTATAAACATCATTTTTATGAAAGACCATCATTTACATATATGTTGCTATAATTTACTTAAGTATTCTTGCCTGAATTCATGTTTTTTTAATGTTTCAATATTATAAATATATTGAGATAAACATGTTTGCATAAAATTTTTTCATTTTATATCTGAGATATTCTTTAGGATAGATCATGAGAAGTCAGACTACTATGTCATATTTGGATATATTCAAGAATCTTCAGACATCGCCCAATTACTTTCCAAAACAGTTGTATGAGTAAAACTACTGTCAAAATGTATAAAAACACATCTTCGTTGAACTGGGTTTTATCATTTAAAAATTCTTTCAATTTGCAGATAAGCAACGGCCCTCAGTATTGCAGTAAGTTCTACTTTTTAATCACTCATGTGTTTTGAATGTTTTTCTCTGTGTTTTTTCAAAAAACTTCATCTTTTTTAGTAACTTGTCTGTTCATGCTTTTGTCCATTTTTCTCTATATATCATAAAATATTTCTGTTGTGTTTCATATGAGTTCTTTATATATTAAATCATATTAATGTTTTTTTCTGTCTGTAAATATTTGTACCCAAGTTGTATTTTAACTTTGGTTGTTGTTTTAACAGAAGGAAATGTGTTAAAAAGTTGTATAACCTGTTTATTTTGCATATGATTTCTTCTATTAACAAAACTTTAAAAATAAATATGCTGGGGTAGATGAGGGTGAATGGGGAGCATCTTGTTTATGTCTTTAAAAATATAAACTTATCTAATTCTTTAATCCATCTGGAGTTAAAGTTATGTTTGTGTGTTGTATGAATTAAGGCTAGAAATTGATTTTCTCTTTTAATTTGCTAACCAGTTGCCCTAGTGTCATCTATTGAATAATTCTTCCATTACCCATTGATCCAAGATGCCTTTCTTATCGTAAATTAAGTTTTTTACATTCTAGGGCTATCTGTTCTGTTCTATTGATCTGCTTGTCCATTTCCATGCCAATACCGTGGTGTTTTAATTATAGTTGAAAGGTATTTCAAGTCCACTATTTTAAGAGAGAGCCAAACAATTATGTGAATGTGAGGATATGGGCAATAGGTGCCTAAGAGTTTTGTTCTTCTTGCTGTCTTTGGGCTCTGAACAGGTCACAGAGCGACTGGTATTTGTTGAGAGGAGATACTTAGGGATGCAGCCATGCCATGATGCAGATTCCCTGGCACTAGCTTCCCTGGACAGTGCCCAGGTGGTTATCACTGCCATTTGCCTTTCTGACCCGCTTTTCCTGTGTTCCACATGAATTCTGCACGCCTACCCCCTAACCCCCAGGATAGCATTTTTCTTCATATTTTGGTAGAATGCTACTGTGGAAGTAATGTGGAGGAGAGCTACAGCCAACTCATGGTGATTTTGTGAATGAATGGTAAATAGATCCTTGCTGTTGGAAGCCTCTGTGTTTTGGGGGTCATTTATTACAGCAGCACAACCTAGTCTATCTGAACTGAGTATAAGAGTCAAAGTGTTTAACAAATGATCTGACATGAGCATTGACTAATCCAAACGGGTACCACAGGGGCACCACAGAGGTGCATACTGCCTGATCCTTGGCCACATACTTTATTCAAGGCTTATCATCCCATTTCTTTAAGGTGACTTTGCATATCTCAAATCTCATTTTCTGGGTATTGATTTTCTAACTTAGATTTTATAGTCCTTAGTGATTCCAGTCCCTCTTCTCTATTACCTATGGCATGATTTGCTGTGCTGGACAATAGACAGCTCTTCATATTTTATTGTTTCAGTTATGTTTATCATTTCTCCTTAATCAGATCGTAAATCCTGATAGGCATGGTCAGTGTTTATGCAACTTATGTCCCTTCACTGGCTATAGTGCCACACTGAACCTTCCTTCTTTCATTCCACAGATATACTTTGTGCATTTTTATGTTTCCAAAGTATATATGTAAGACATTCTAATCTTACTTTCTTAACTAATCTTAAGATCTTATATCCCATAGTTAAACAGACCTGCGGAATTTCCTGGTGGTCCAGTGGTGAGGGTTCTGTGCCCCTACTGCAGGAGTCGTGGTTTTGATCCCTATTAAGGAACTAAGATCTTAGATGCTGCTTGCATGGCCAAAAATAAATAAATAAATAAATGAAAATAAGGACTTTGGCATTATCCTTGATCAGAGAGACTGCCCTAGAGCTTAGTGATTGAAGTGCTTGGTCTTTGGAGACCAGCTTACCTGGATTACTAGCTGCTACTTATGGGTGTGTGATTGGGGCAAGGTATTATGTCTCAACCTCAGTTTTCTCATCTGCAGAAGGAAGTTCTTTGTGAAGATTAGTATGTGTAGCAAATAGAGAGGGTCAACTATGAGTTATAAGTAGTATATAAGAGGTATTTTGTTATACATCTAGATTTGTTGATAATAAAATATGCTATCCTATTTTTTCCTGATAAGAAGAGACAGCAGGTTTTATAGAAATAATGTTCATCTCTCAATGAAATTATGTACCTCCAAAAGGATAGGTTTTTTTTTTTTTTTTTTTTTAACGTGGCTTAGAAATACTAAAACAATATCACAGGTCCATAGATTTTAGTATTTAGTAAAGTGAATCTTGGGCTTCCCTGGTGGCCCAGATGGTAAAGAATCTGCCTGCAGTGTGGGAAATCTGGGTTTGATCCCTGGGTCAGGAAGATCCCCTGGAGAAGGGAATGCATTCTTGCCTGGAGAATTCCATGGACAAAGGAGCCTGATGGGCTACAGTCCATGGGGTCACAAAGAGTCAGACATGACTGAGTGGCTAACAGTAAAATGAATTTGGATTGTCTTTACTGGGGATAAAGAGTTTAAGCACAGAATCTGGTCCTTATATTTATTTGTTTTTATTATTAGTGTAGCCCAGATGTCTTTGCTCCCCTCTTCCCCATTTCTTCGTTGGTCAGTCAAATTTGGCTCCAAGATCCATGTGTTACTCCTCAAGGCTCTGGAGTTGTCCTTGGTTCCTGGTCTGTCTCCCTCACCTTGCAGTAGCTATGTAATCTTTCTCTTTTTCAAATTCCTCACCTCTAAAATAGGACAATGCTGCTGCTGCTAAATCGCTTCAGTCGTGTTTGATTCTGTGTGACCCCATAGACGGCAGCCCACCAGGCTCCCCTGTCCCTGGGATTCTCCAGGCAAGAACGCTGGAGTGGGTTGCCATTTCCTTCTCCAATGCATGAAAGTGAAAAGTGAAAGTGAAGTCTCTCAGTCGTGTCTGACTCTTATCGACCCCATGGACTGTAGCCTACCAGGCTCCTCCGTCCATGGGATTTTCCAGGCAAGAGTCCTGGAGTGGGGTGTCATTGCCTTCTCCAAAATAGGACAATAGTAGTGCCTATCTCTCAGAGTTGTTATGAGAATTGCTGAATTAATACATCCAAAGTCTCTAGAACTGTAACGACAAATAGTAAGGAATCAACAGAATTCAGTTACTGTTACTCTCTACTCCATAGTTTTGTAAAGTTTGGCATTTTTTATTGAAGATCTGGCATCTCCTCCATCTTGCAGGCTCAATTCCTCACATTATGCTGCCTTCCAAAAGCCCAGGTTCCTACAACATGACCCTCATCACCCCATGAATCTCCTTGAGACGTGAGGTCCAATTCAGTTGCTCTCATTATTTCTCTTTTGGGGAATAATCTTGTCAGATGAGTTTGACCCCTAGCCCCAAACTAGGGAGAATAAAATTTCTCCATTGTTTTGTTACCTTTTAAGATGATAGTAAGAAAGGGTGGAGGGCAAGGGAAAACTTGCTGTTTTTGTCCAAAGGCAAAATAAGTAGGATATGATTTTTGCCAGTAATCACTGCCCATGGAGTAAATCTGTTTCTTCCCATCAACATTCCAATGATTCTTCCATCACATAATCTTGGAAGTAATTGAGAACATTCATTTTGGGGTTGGAGAGGCGTGAGGTCAAATCCTGGCTACTCCACTTTCTATAATCTTGAACATGGCAATAATTGTCGGTTCTCAGTTTCCTCATTTAAGAAATGGGTATAATTACAGTATCTTGCAGAGCTGTTGAAAGAATGAAAAAGAGGGGACAACGTCGGGCCTTTTCTTTGCAGTTAGTAGTTGCAGAGATCTAGAATCCAGTTTGGAATTACTGTGTTAATCCATGAATGGTTGAGGATGCAACAACCTGGGGTGGAAATTCCATCCTCTTTCCCTTGCCTGCGGATCTGTGTCTGCCCAGAGGAGGACTCCTTTCCCTACTTGTGTAAAAATAACTTATGGGCTTGGAAGTGGAGGAAGGGACTCTTTTTGTAAAGTGCTGATGAGTGCCAGGCTTAGAGATAGTGATCAGCAAATTATAGCCATTATCATCTTTAGCAAATTCATATCCCCAAACTATGAAACTACTGTCTTTAAGATTTCCAGCATTTTAGGAAAGGGGAGGTGATTGGTTACATTTCTGTTTTGAAATGACTATTATTCTCTATTCCCTAACTTCCTTGGTGATTCAGTGGTTAAGACTGCTTTCCAATGCAGGGGTTGTGGGTTTGATCCCTGGTTGGGTAGCTAAGATCTCACATGCTTCGTGGCCAAAAAACCAAAACATAAAACAGAAGTGATATTGTAACAAATTCAATAAAAACTTAAAAAATGGTCTACATAAATTTTTTTTTTAAATCTCTATTCCCTGAAGGATAAGACATTTTAAACCTTTTGTGATCACATACAAGCTAATCCAGTCTACTGATTAATAAGCTTCATGTTCTACTAACCCCATGGCTTTACCAGGAAGAAGCCATGGGTGAAGTTTTGGCCAAAGGCCTCTTGCCACCACCTTGAAAATTGCAGGGGCCAGATTCACAGGGAAAGGCGGAAGCTGCTTCTCAAGCAGGTGTAGCCTGGAGACCCCAACCAGATGGGCTGCCATACGGTGCAGGGCCAGTGCTGGCAGGAGGAAACAGGAGAGAAACCTTTTTCTGAGGAAAGGAGGAACCGTGAAAGCTGCTCTTCTCAGAGTCACTGTGGCTGCACAGGCCCCGCAAGTCGGCAGGGTAGGGTGATAACCAGCTTTCCATTGCTGGTTTTCAGGGCTCAGGACAATTCTGCTCCAGAAGGGAGACAGTCTTGCCTGGGAAGAGGACTCTGCAGGAGTGAAAAGGGTCTCCTTTCTGGGATTATAATGAAAAAAAAAAAGGGAAGGATCTACATTTTTTCTTTGGTAGTTTTATTTTGGGATTAATTTTAAATTTACAGAAGAGTTGTGGCAATGGTAGAGTTTCCATATGTCTTTCACTCAGCTTCCCATGATACGATTATCTTATGTGGCCATGGTACATTTATCAAGGCTAACCCTATAATGCTACTAACAAGTGTACAGTCCTTATTCAAATTTTATCAGTTTTTCACGAATGTCTTTTTCTCTGTTCAGGATCTATCCAGGGTAGCACGCTGCATTTCATTGTCATATCTCCTCAGTTTTATTCAATCTGTGGACTATTCTCTGTTCCAGGATCTATCCAGGGTAGCACACTGCATTTCATTGTCATATCTCCTCAGTTTTATTCAATCTGTGGACTATTCTCTGTTCCAGGATCTATCCAGGGTAGCACACTGCATTTCATTGTCATATCTCCTCAGTTTTATTCAGTCTGTGGACTATTCTCTGTTCCAGGATCTATCCAGGGTAGCACACTGCATTTCATTGTCATATCTCCTCAGTTTTATTCAATCTGTGGACTATTCTCTGTTCCAGGATCTATCCAGGGTAGCACACTGCATTTCATTGTCATATCTCCTCAGTTTTATTCAGTCTGTGGACTATTCTCTGTTCCAGGATCTATCCAGGGTAGCACACTGCATTTCATTGTCATATCTCCTCAGTTTCATTCAGTCTGTGGACTATTCTCTGTTCAGGATCTATCCAGGTAGCACACTGCATTTCATTGTCATATCTCCTCAGTTTTATTCAGTCTGTGGACTATTCTCTGTTCCAGGATCTATCCAGGGTAGCACACTGCATTTCATTGTCATATCTCCTCAGTTTCATTCAGTCTGTGGACTATTTTCAGTCTTTGTCTTTCATGACCTTGACCTTTTGGAAGAACACTGATCAATTATTTTGTAGAGTGTCATTCCATTTGGATTTGTCTAATATTTTCTAATGATTAGACTGGGGTTGGGCATCTTTGGCAGGCATATAGAGAAATGAATTATCCTTCATATCCCACCAAATCATGATGATGTCAACATGACTTCTCACTGGTGATGTTAACCTTGATCACGTGGTTAAAGTGCCTTCCAGGTTTCTCCAGTGTTAAGCTACCATTTTTTCCCTTTCATCTTCTATTCCTTAGAAGTGAACCACTAAATCCATCCCACACTGAAGGGGAGGAAAGTTAAGTTCGGCCTCCTGGAGGAAGAATATTAAAGATTTTGTGGACACATGTTAGAAACCACTATGGTCATTGAAAGAAATAAGTGAAAGTCACTCAGTCGTGTCCAACTCTTTGTGATCCCCATGGACTATACAGTCCCTGGAATTCTCCAGGCCAGAATACTGGAATGGGTAGCCATTCCCTTCTCTGGAGGTCTGCCCAACCCAGGGATCGAACCCAAGTCTCCAGCATTGCAGGAGGATTCTTTGTCAGCTGAGCCACCAGGGAAACATCATTAGTAGATATTTTTGATGCGCTACATTGAGGCTTTCTTTGTAAGTACTCTCTATTTTAAAAATATTTATTTGTTTATTTGGGCTTCCCGCATAGCTCAGTTGGTAAAGAATCTGCCTGCAATGCAGGAGACCCTGGTTCAATTCCTGTGTAGGGAAGATCCGCTGGAGAAGGGATAGGCTACCCACTGCAGTGTTCTTGGACTCTCCTTGTGGCTCAGCTGGTAAAGAATTCTTCTGCAATGCAGGAGACCTGGGTTTGATCCCTGGGTTGGGAAGAGCCCCTGGAGAAGGGAATGGCTACCCACTCCAGGCTGTGTCGGGTCTTAGTTGCACAGGCAGGATCTTTCGATGCAGCATGCGAGCTCTCCAGTTGCGGCACACTGCCTCCAGAGCCCATTGGCTCAGTACTTGCAGTGTTCAGGCTCAGTCACCCGGAGGCATGTGGAATCTTAGTTCCCTGACCAGGGATCAAATCCACTTCCACTGCTTTGCAAAGTGGATTCTTAACCACTGGACCACCAGGAAAGCCCCTATAAGTATTCTCTTTACCAGAGTTTCCCCCACTAAAGTTTGCCTTCACCTATGGATTTTGCCTGCAGCAACAATCACTGTGATGTTTTAATGGGGATTCTTTTTTTTCTCACAAAGACCCCCACTGAAGTCACAATAATCCCCAAAGTCCGTTCATCTAGCAGTGAGGCAGAGGAATTGCAGGGAGGGTTGCCTTCTGTGGACACTGGCCATTTTCTCTGAAGTCATCTGAGCGGACTGTATAGGAGGCTGGTTGCAGACATCATCACCCCCAGCCCTTACAAGGACCTCCTGCATGGTTGTGGCTTCAGGCCTGTGGGATGGGGAGAATTCACAGTAAAAGCAAATAGCACGTTGGTCCTTCCCCAATGTCCCCTCTATACCCTCTTGGAAAGATGACCCTGTTTCCTGCAGCAGACCCTTGCTGCTTAGCGCTTGGTCGAATGAGGCATTCTCTTTAGACCACAGACTGGGAATGACCCACAGGCCTCAGCGGGTCTGATTTCGAGTAAATGGCCTTTGGTCCCAACCAAGACAGGGGTCTCGTGGTGGAGTGGCAAGCCACTCTTGCCAACTGGGATTTCTTTTTTCTTGTGGTCCTTGTGGTACCTTGGGCATCCGGGAGAACAAACTATGGCTAATTTGGGGATGTCAGTAGAGTTTGATAGGAGGCTGAACTGAGGTCATGGCAGTAGAACTAGAAGGAAGATGTGGATTTATTTGATCAATCATTTAGTTAGTCAGACAGCAAATATTTCCAGACTGCCTATTATATTCTAGAGACTACGATAGGTGCCAGGGATTAAAGGCTGACTGCAAAAGGCCTGGCCCTTATGGAACTTACATTCTATGGGCTGTTGGGGGCAGTGTGCAGGGGGTGTGGGTTGCTCCATCTGGAACATAGAGGGAGGAGCTAAAGCTGCTCCCCGATTTTTGGATTGTGGGGAACATGGGAGAGGAGATTTGGAGACTGAAGATGGTTTAAAACTAAAACATTTTGGAGTTTGGAGTGTCTATGAGCCATCAAGGCTGAGAAATCCAGTTAGATATGCAGAGCTTGCTTGAAAAGATACATCAGGCAGGTGCCTGGGGACACTGTGTGGATGGATGAGACTACCTGGAAGAATGGAACTCACAGTGGGGCTCAGCCAGGTGTATATCAGGACCACCTGCACAGCTTCTTCAAACTCCATGCATCAGTGTCCTGGACCCAGACATTCAGAGACTTTTGAAATCCCCTATAGGGGCATCCTCCTGAAACCACCACCATTGACATGCCCTCTAAGGGGAATGTGATTATACTGAAGCAACAAAGGAGCTGAGAGTTACTGGCACACCTGATTGGAGGCCAGCCTCCAACTGAAAGCCACTACAGCTTTGTGAAACTTGGAGGTGCTGCTGGATGCTCCGAAGCATCTGACGAGGGACTGAGCAGATCAAGATCTTAGTGTCCTCTCTTCACCAGCTGCTGAGATCTCACACGATGCTTAGCTGCTCTGAGTTTTAGCTTCCCCATCATTAAAATCAGAGATTAGGGCAAACCAGTGGTTCTCACACTGTGGTTTAAAAACCAGCAGCATCGGCATCTCCCAAGAGCATATTAGAAATGCACATTCATGGGCCCCATCCCTCACCTACAGAATCAGAATCTCCAGGTGGGACCTGCAATCTGTTATTCCAGTCTGTGGGAGTGATTTGGATGCTCCCAAACCTCAGAGAACTGCTGGATTAGATGAACTTGAATCTCCCTTCTGAGGGCTTCCCTGGTGGCTGCCTGCAATGCAGGAGACCCAGGTTCAATCCCTGGGTTGGGAAGATCCCCTGAAGAAGGAAATGGCAACCCACTCCAGTGTTCTTGCCTGGAGAATTCCATGGACAGAGGAGCCTGGCGGGCTACAGTTCACGGGGTTGCAAAGAATCAGACGTGACTGAGTGACACTTTCAATTTACTTCTAGCTTAAAATCTTCTCTCTATATTCTTGTCCAGATGCTTTTGTCAAATTTCATAGTCTAAGTTTCTTTGTCCTCCCCCATGTTAAAAGATCTGAGCATTTAATCATTGTTAATAATGAATCACTGTGAAGTGATTTAAAGGATTTCTGCTTGGGGTGGGGAGGAAGTGCATGCATGTGTACATGTGTGCATATATGTGCAGGTGTGTGTGGCAGCGGGCGGCTGATTAGTAGAGGCTCACAGCTTCCACTTGCTTTTCTTGGTTAATGTGGTCAGAAGTGAGCTCCCACCAGTGACAGCAAAGGGTCACAAGGGCAGTCTCACACACAGTAGGCACTTAACATCTGGTTTTTGCCTTAACCCTCTCTAACACACCTGGAGTTAGGGGAGAGCAGAGCCTTGAAGTCCATCATCTAGTTGTTACCCTAGTAGGTTGCTCTGGGGTGCTCCCACTCTCTCCAGCATCCCTCTCCATTTCTGGCATCTGTGCTATGCTTGGCTTGTTGACTGATTCCTTTAAAAAATTTTTTTCGGAATGTAGTTGCTTTATGATGTTGCATTAGCTTCTGCTATACAACGAAGTGAATCAGCTATCTGTATACATATATCCTCTGCCTCTGGGGCCTCTGGGGCCTCCCTCCCACCCTACCCCATCCCACCCATCTCGTTCATCAGAGAGCACTGAGCTGTGCTCCCTGCCCTCTGCAGCCGCTGCCCACTGGCTATCTGTTTTACACATGGTAGGGTATATCTGTCAGTCCTACACTCCCAATTCGTCCCACCCCATGCCCTTGCCCCCGTGTCCGTACGTCTGTTCTCTGCATCTGTGTCTCTATTCCTGCCCTGCAAACAGGTTCATCAATACCATTTTTCTAGAGTACACATACATGCATTAACATACGATACTTGTTTTTCTCTTCCTGACTTACTTCACTCTGTACGACAGACTCTAGGTCCATCCACATCTCTGATTCAAGAATGTTGTTAGAGGCTCGCAGCTAAATTTCCCTCTTCCAGAAGGCCCCAGCTGGGCCGGAAGGACTCCTTTGCAAGATCCCCTCACAACCCAGCTGAACCCTCCTTTATGAACCCAGCTGAACCCCCCTTTATGAAACAGTGTGATTCTTGGAGGCGGGCCTGCCCCTCTGCTAGTGCATCCAGAGCAAGAGTTCAAATGGACACCTCCATACCACCTGTAAAAACTTACAATCCATTCACCATGTAAACTACTAGATACAGTGTTTTCTCTCTTTCCGCCCTGACCAATATACTTTCATGATGACTTGGAAGACCAGGTTCAAATTTAGATTTCTCAGACTCCTTGAGCTTTACTTTGAAAGAAGCAGCGTGGCAGGACTGGTCCCTAAGGCCTGGTCTGGGGCTCCTCTTGTTCTGTCCCTCCTTGAAGGCTGTGCCTGTGCACACATGTGGACACCCCAGCCAACAACCCCAGCTCCGTCCACCACCCATCCTGGCAAACAGCAACCCACTGGCCACCCTGTCACTGAGGGTGCACACACCAGCAGCATGGGTCACCCTCAGAAGAGCAGACCCAGGGAAGAGGCCACTGAAGACCAGGACACATGCTCAGGACTATTTGGGCAGGGAACCCAGGGTCTAGGGTGCTCAGGAAGCAGTCCACAAGTGGAGGTGCCCCAGGCTCTTACAGGCGTGTCATCGTGGCCTGGGACACACACTCAAGCCAAGGTCCCCGGTGTGGCCAGAAGAGGATCCATACTGGTTCTTCTAAAGCAAGGCCACATCTGTCTAGGTCTACCTGTACCAGGAACTGCTCTGCGCCATTCTCTTTCCTCTTACCTTTCGTGTTCTGGGGATGTCCCCATGTGGTATTTAGGGGAGTAGAATGTCAGAGTAGGGGGGACTCTAACCATCTAATCCAGCCCGGTGGTTAGCTAATGAGTAAACCGAGGCGTTGTGCAAGGGTGACGTACATTCTGGAAAGGTGGCTTACTCTCTGGAATTATACTCTGGTGCTGTGGATTATATTCTGGAATTACATCCTAGAATGGTAGATTTCAGAGGGAAGCAAGATTGTGATGTAGACCATGTGCTGTGCTTAGTCACTCAGTTGTGTCTGATGCTTTGTGACCCCAGGGACTGTGGCCCTCCAGGCTCCTCTGTCCATAGGGATTCTCCAGGCAAGAATACTGGAGTGGGTTGTCATGCCTTCCTCCAGGGGATCTTCCCAACCCAGGGATCGAACCCAGGTCTCCCACATTGCAGGTGGATTCTTTTACCGTCTGAGCCACCAGGAAGCCTGATGTAAAGCATAACTGCCCCACAAAAAGAGGCTAGAAGGGCTCTGGAAAACACTTTGTGCTGCTCCTCAGTGTGTGACAATTTTTCATCCCCAGGTAACTAGAACAAACACTGTTCTGTGTCTAAACCTACATTTTTAGTGTTGCCTTGAAGGCATCACCTTGAGAGTGGCTCTAGTGGCAGATCCTGGTTACATATTCATAGTGCTTGCTTTAGTAATAATGGTTGGAGCAAGCTTCAAAAAGATGGAAATAAGGTTTTATTCCTACTCAGAATTTCTTGATTATTTTTAGTTAGTCTGGGCACTTTCCATTGCATCAGTGAATATTACTTGGTTCATTCCGTGTAAGTCAAATAACTAAAAAGAGAGCAATGTATTTCTGTCACAGATGATATTTTTGTTTGCATTTTGGAGTGTTTTTATGAATTGGATTACAAAGCTAATTGAATCAGAGATGAATTTTGTGCAGGAAGTCAAAGTATTTTATGAAATAAAATTACCATGAGAAAATGACCTAATCATTCAGAAGTTTCTAGTGCAAAATCGTAACACAGTTTTGAAAAACTTCCAAAGAAGAAAGCCCCTGTAAAGAATAGAGCTCCCTCATGGCAAAGAAACACACTTTTTATTTATTTATCTCTTAAGAAGTATAGCTTTTAGCTTACAAAAACACAGCTTCCGGATATATTGTATAAATGCATTATACTAGTTTAAAAGGCTACAGTTCTTCAAAACTAGCTTCCTATTGTATAATATATAATCCAACATTCTAAGCATTGTTGGTTAAATATGAGTGTTATTTTTGTATTTAACTGCTTAAATCTTGTTTATTCCACGTTAGCGACCTACCACTTTGATTTCTTTTTTAATATTGAGGAAGCACTGGTATGTTTTTATATCATAATAGATAAAATCCTAGAGGAACTCAGTGTTCCAAGAATTATCAAAAGTTTTTTTGCTTCCTTAAGAGTTTTTGGAGAGAGTAGCTTGGGTTCGACTTGCCCTGTCCAATGATAGGACATTCTCCTTGTGACGCACTGGTTGGAGAGATGTGAGGCCCATCTTGTTAGTTTCCCTTCTAATCTTTCACTTTTCCAGCCAGAAGAGATTGAGAGAAATACTTTGATCGGCTCATTCTGGTGGGGACCACACTCCGATGTCCCTTTATCTTCAAAACTGGTACTAGGCCAAGCCTCAAGACTTCCCAGCTGGTTTCTCTGGCCTTTCCAGGTCCACCCCCACTTGCCTGGACTCTATCTCCAGCTCAGAGGGACCCACTGGGTGGTGTGCTCCTGCCTTCAACCTGCCCCCTATATGGATACTCCAAGGATCCTACAATCTCTGTGTAAATATTGTGCTGACTCTGCAAATACAGCTTCAGACGGCTCCCAGCTGGAGACCTGCCCTTCCTTCAAGGACACCTCAAACAAACACAAAAGAGAGAAATGCTGTGCTCACAATACAAATGTGCCTTAAGACAAGGCCTCTGCTGCTTCCTTATGACAAGGTGACCCTGCATACAGCCCTCCTACTCCTAAGATTTACAGTCATCAGTCCTGTGGCCTTCCACTGCTTTGCAGGAAAAAAGTTCCATTTATTGGCGTAATAGTTTATTAACACACATTCTTCTGAGGAGGGTGCAGGCTGAGCAAGCTGAGTGGGGGTAACTATACTCTTTAGGGTCTGGAAAGGCCAGAGAAACCTTAAGGGAAGTCTTGCAAGCATGTGTGCTAAGTCGCTCAGTCGTGTCCGACACTTTGCAACCTATGGACTGTAGCCCGCCAGGCTCCTCTGTCTATGGGATTCTCAAGGCAAGAATACTGGAGTGGGCTTCCATGCCCTCCTCCAGGGGATCTTCCCAACCCAGGGATTGAACTGGAGTCTCTCGAGTCTCCTGCATTGGCAGGCAGGTTCTTTACCACTAGCGCCATCTGGGGAAGTCTTGACAAGTGGTGAATAGGTTCCATTGCATGTGCAGCTCTGAACAGGTGGTGCTGCTGCTCTAGGCGGTGGATTGAGGAGGATTCTGAGGCCTCCATGAACAGGAGAGCATGGACTCCATGTGATCAATTTGATGCTGAGCGTGACTTCCAGGTTTTTGAAGGTCATAGTGGATGGTGATACCATGTACTTGAACAAGGATTACTGGAGGGGCTCAGGTTAAAGAGATGATGGATTTAGTTTGGACGTGTTGTGTTTGAGAGGCCCACGTAACATCTGGGTGCACTTGGCAGCTGGGTACGTAGATCTGTCCTCTGGGAGAGTGGGCTGGCCTGGGGAGATGGACTTGGGGGCACCAGTACATATGTATATGACGAGGAGAGATGAGAGCGCCTGGGAAGAGAGTATAGTGGAGCTGAGCAGAGGAGGTGGGCATAATCACCGAGGTGTTGTTTTCAGTCGCTAAATCGTGTCTGACTCTTTGCAGCTTCCTGGACTGCAGCACACCAGGCTTCCCTGTCCTTCACCATCTCCTGGAGTTTGCTCAAACTCATGTCCATTGTGTCAGTGATGCCATCCAACCATCTCATCCTCTGTCGTCCCCTTCTCCTCCTGCCCTCAATCTTTCCCAGCATCAGGGTCTTTTCCATTGAGTCAGCTCTTTGCATCAGGTGACCAAAATATTGGAGCTTCAGCTTCAGCATCAGTCCTTCCAATCACCAAGTACACAAACTTTAAGGGGTAGAGAGAAGAAGATCCTCTCTTCTTTGTTACTTACTGTCTCTGTCTCCTGCCCCACTGATGAGATCTTATATCAACAGACTCTCGATCTCAGTTTCTTCATCTGTAGAGTAGGAATAATGTCTTCTTTCTCTGTCCCATACTGTTACAAAGATCAGCTGATTTCTGGTGAAACATGGTGGGTTGAAAAAGCATATTTACTACTGGTCCCTCCAAAACCCCACCGAAATACTTGTAAATTGGGGCAAAGGCATTAACCTGCAGGAGAAAAAAGAAACAGACAGAAGATAGAAGTGATGAAATATGAAAACCAAAATGCACATGGACAGATAGCAGTGGATTTAGAAACTAAAGAATCATGGTTTTTAAGCCAGGGGTGGAGGGAAGAACAGAAGCTAACTTTTGCCCTATTTCTAGATATTTAGGCTGTTTACGATTTTTCTACATCACAGATGATTCTCTGAAGAACATCTTCATGGGAGCAGCCTTCTCTTAGTATTCTTTCCTCATGGCCGACTGTAATCCCACATCTGAGAGTCCAAGGGAAGAAAAATACTTATGGATAGTACCACATTTTGCCAAATTGCCTTTCAAAATGCCTGTGCTGATTTATCCTGCCATCAGTAATTTTTTGAGACCAGCACATTTATGTAGTCTTGTCAGCATTAGTTACTATCACTTAAACATTTTGGCTAATTTAATAGGTGAAAATGACATCTCAATTTTAAGAAGTTATATTTATTTGATAACTAGCAAATGGAATGGAATGGAATGGAATACTCATGGAATCTTTTGCCATGTGTATTTACCAGCTATACTTCCTCTCTAGTGAGTTCTCTCTTCATATTTTATTTATTAGGGACTGGATATGTTTTTTTTCAATATGTATGAGTTTTATAATAAAGATATCCCTTGGCCTGTCATTTTGCTGCAATTGTTCACCCTTTGATCTGTTGTTTTGATTTTTTATTTTGTGAAATTTGAAAAGCATAATGAAGCTTTCTGAAGTGGAATCCATCACTTTTCTTTTGATTTCTTTACTTCTTTTAAACTTAGGAAGGTTTGTCTTTAAAAAAATCCGATTTTCAATTCTTTTCCCTAATGTGATTTCCCATCTTTAACCACTGGACTCATCTAGGATAGCTTTGGTATTTGCCGCAAATGTCTGACCTTGCCACCTCTTACTCACCAGCTGCTGATGACCACACCTCCTACATCAGTAGCAGTCAAAGCTGCCTTTGTGCTCCTAAACAGTGGATGGCCCACACCTCTCCCCTATGCTGCCCAAGGCAGAACCCCTGGAGCTTTCGTCCTTCTCAGTCCCTACCCGCATCCACTCAGTTATGGCCTCTAGGGTTATACTGGGTGTCCATGGTGGCTCACTGGTAAAGAATCTGCCTGCAATTCAGGAGATGTGGAGATGCGGGTTCAATTCCTGGGTCAGGAAGATCCCCTGGAGAAGGAAATGGCAACCCACTCCAGTATTCTGGGAAATCCCATGGACAGAGGAGCCTGACGGGCTACAGTCCATGGGGATGCAAAGAGTCAGACATGACTTAGCGACTGTGCACCAGCAGATATATTTAATATTATGTGGTTCTTCCCCTGACTCTTTGAAAAAAGTGTATACTGCTCACTCTGCTTGGGATGCCTCTCCATCCTCACTTTGTCTAATTTTTACTAGTCTGCCAGGTGGAGTCAGAGGTCTCCTTACTATGTGCCACCAAAGTGCTCCATCCTTCCCTTTATGCTCCTCACACCAGGCTGTGATGTCCTGCTAACTTGTTTACGGTCCTCTGTCTCTCTGTACCATTAATGTAGCCTCACTGACTAGGCCAGTGCCTGATATGTATGGGAACTCAATACATACTCGTTAGGTATGTGGAAGATTAAATAAATGGAAGATATACCAATAAAATAGAAATCATACCTGTCTGTGTCCCAGAAGGGCTTGATTTGAGCACTTTCCTAGAGAATATGAAGGTAAAAGAGATACTATATTGGAATTCAGGCTTCTTAAGGTACCAGTATGTCGTAGAGCCTATGGACTGGCTTGTTCAACAGTAACAATTTTACCCTCCTTCTAGGCATCATTATTGTAATGCAAAGCTGGAGGAATAAAAATATTTCCCAGAGTGCCTTGCAGGCAGTATTCTGCATGTAAATTATATCGAGTATGGTTAGATGCACTCTTGAGACTTAACGGGAGGCAGGAGTGGGAGGAAGGCCACTTCCTGGCTGCTGTTTCTCCTGCCAAGAAAGGCCAACAAAACACAAGAATCTTTCCAAGCTTCACCACCACTTCCCTGTGTTTCTGCAGGCAGTTGTGGCAACAAGAATGGCAGGGTCAAGTGTGAAGGCAGAAGCTTCTTGGTCCTGAATCACCACTATAGTGAATTAGCTAGCTGTCATCTCTCTAGCTAGTATCTTTCTCTCTTTCTCCTTTATTTATTCACATATTTGTAAAACAGAGCTAATAGAGACTCTTGAATTCCACTCCTCTAGTCTTTCTACCAATTTGTAACCACCTTTCTGCTTAAAACACCTAGAGAGTTTTCTGTCCTGAACCATGGCAGATACACAAAGGATACAAGGACTGCTTCCCACTCCTTGATCGACTGTAGCCCAACTTGATCGATTGTAATTTTTCTCCATTAAAGACAGCAGTGCTATTCCTAGGATCTAAGTGAAGAAGAACTAAAGAGCCTCTTGATGAAAGTGAAAGAAAAGAGTGAAAGAGTTGACTTAAAACTCCACATTCAGAAAACTAAGATCATGGCATCTGGTCCCATCACTTCATGGCAGATAGATGGGAAATCTATGGAAACAGTGAGAGACTTTATTTTTGGGGGCTCCAAAGTCACTGCAGATAGTGACTGGAGCCATGAAATTAAAAGATGCTTGCTCCTTGGAAGAAAAGTTATGACCAACCTACACAGCATACTAAAAAGCAGAGACATTACTTTGCCAATAAAGGTCCGTCTAGTCAAAGCAATGGTTTTTCCAGTGGTCATGTATGGATGTGAGAGTTGGACTGTAAAGAAAGCTGAGCGCCAAAGAATTGATGCTTTTGAACTGTGGTGTTGGAGAAGACTCTTGAGAGTCCCTTGAACTGCAAGGAGATCAAACCAGTCAATCCTAAAAGAAATCAGTCCTGAATATTCATTGGAAGGACTGATGCTGAAGCTGAAATTCCAGTACTTTGGCCACCTGATGCGAAGAACTGACTCCTTGGAAAAGACCCTGATGCTGGGAAAGATTGAAGACGGGAGGAGACGGGGATGACAGAGGATGAGATGGATGGGTGACGTCATAGACTTGATGAACAGGAGTTTGAGCAAGCTCCAGAAGTTGGTGATGGACAAGGAAGCCTGGTGTGCTGCCGTCCATGGGGTCACAAAGAGTCTGACACGACTGAGTGACTGAACTGAACTGAGGATGAGATTGTGCTTATTGGTTATTCTGTGGTCTATGAGGGTTCTGTAAATCATTTCTGCCATCTTTTCCTCCCATTCTTGGCTTCTTTTGAGATTTCATTGGCATAGACCTCAGCAATAAAACTGGCCAGTGATAGATAATAGTACAGCCTGGCCTAAATATAAAACTACATAGGAAAAAATATAGGTAAATGATTCAGATATTTAACATATTAAGAGCTCTTTTCAATCACTGAATAATAAGAAAACTAACCTGATTGACGGAGAAGGCACTGGCACCCCACTCCAGTACCCTTGCCTGGAAAATCCCATGGATGGAGGAGCCTGGTAGGCTATAGTCCATGGGGTCGCTAAGAGTCGGACACGACTGAGCGACTTCCCTTTCACTTTTCACTTTCATGCCTTGGAGAAGGAAATGGCAACCCACTCCAGTGTTCTTGCCTGGAGAATCCCAGGGACGGGGGAGCCTGGTGGGCTGCAGTCTATGGGGTCGCACAGAGTCGGACACGACTGAAGTGACTTAGCAGCAGCAGCAGCAACCTGATTGAAAACTGTATGAAACACATTAAGGGAGGAGGAAAAATAGCCAAAGAGGGTATTAAAATATTCTTCTTTTTTTTCTTATCAACGTAACAAAGATTTTAAAGTAACAATCAGATCTGGTGAAGATGTGTGTCTTATACTGGGCATTCTCATACACCTCCATAAGTTTCTAAAATTCCTTAATTTTCTAGATGTAAGTTTGGCTACATTAGAATCTGCCTGCAATACAGGTAGACCCAGGTTTGATCCCTGGGTTGGGAAGATTCCCTGGAGCAGGGAATAGCTACTTACTCCAGTCTTCTTGCCTGGGGAATTCCATGGACAGAGGAGCCCGGTGAGCTGTAGTCCACGGGGTCACAAAGACGCAAACATGACTGAGCAACTAACATAAACGTCTTTAAAATATGCATTCTGTTGGATCAGCAGTTTTTAGCTGGAGTCATTTTTGCCCACCACGGGACATTTGGCAATGTCTGGAGATATTTTTGGTTTTCACAACTATGATGGGTGGGTGCTACTAGCATCTAGTGGATAGAGACCAGGGATGCATCTCAACATTCTAAAAGGAGAGTCTGCACAAAGAATACACCGCCTGAAATGTCAGTAGAATGGAGGTTGAAAAATGATGTCTTAGACACTAAAGTTCTACTCGATTTACCCAAATGAAAACATTGAATGTACTTCAAGATTCATTTATTTAATCCTTTTTGGAGAGCAAGTCAGTAGCTATTAAAAATTAAGATGCATTTACTCATAATTTTTAATAGCTATCCATCTTGGAAATGCTTGGACACGTGCATGAAAAGGCATGCACACACACAGTGGTGTTCTTCTTTGCATTATTTTCAGCAGTGAAATTTTGGAAATGACCAAATGTCAATCAGTGGAGTAAAGTTAATATATGTGCATGCTCTGAGTACCAGAGGATTTGGCTATCTCACCACCCCTACTCTTTTCCTAAGGTCCTGTCCTCCTTTAGAGAGACTCCTATGCAGTAGATAGGCTTGGTGGAAGAACGATTTCCAAGACTCCTTTCATCCTGTCCTTTTCCAGTTGGGAAACCAGAAAAAAACTGATATTTCTTTTCTGATCCTTTGGTCACGTGACCTGTTCATCACATGACATTACTTTGGCCAATCAGATGGGACTTTAAGTCTTTAACCAAGCCAGAGCCAGAGAAGGGTTGAAGGCCAAATCCCTGAGTAGCAGCAGTGGTGGCAGTGGGAGGTGTCCATGGCAGTTCTTGCTGATTGCTGGCGCTGGACCTCTGTCACCTGGTCCCCCAGAAAGGCCTGTGCTTCTGTTATTGAAAACAATGGTGATGGAAGGCCTGGCAGTAACCCAATAAATAGACACATTAGATATCTGTGTCTGGAGAGTAAATCCCATGGACGGAGGAGCCTGGTAGGCTGCAGTCCATGGGGTTGCTAAGAGTCAGACGACTGAGCGACTCCACTTTCACTTTTCGCTTTCATGCGTTGGAGAAGGAAATGGCAACCCACTCCAGTGTTCTTGCCTGGAGAATCCCAGGGACAGGGGAGTCTGGTGGGCTGCTGTCTATGGGGTCGCACAGAGTCGGACACAACTGAAGCGACTTAGCAGCAGCAGCAGCAGCAACAGAGACTATCCCAACTGATATGTTAGAGAATTATAGACAGTCACTAAAAAGGAAGATCATCAGGACATATTAGTAAGTGTAAAATCAAACTGAAGAATATTCATTCACTCAAGGAGTGTTTGTCGAGCCCTTCCATTAATTAGTCTCTGTGCTCTGAACAGGACATACCTAGTTTCTGCCCTCATGGAGCATTATTTAAAAATAGCAAAATATCAGAAAGAAATTAAGCACAGCAATAGTAAAATGAGATAAATTGTAAATTACGGCACATGTATTAAGTGGAAGAGCTAATGTCCACTTGATACAGAAATAAAAATTTTTTTTTAGTAAATGTATACTATCAGTTTTTATAGTATATGTGTATTATATATACTAATTGAAATAACAGGAATATATTGAGTATATGTGCATATTATATACAATGAGCACAATAAAACATTAAAATTATATATACATTATATAAGTAAAATATGTAAATATGTCTGTATGTATATATATCTATATATCTTAAAAAATTCCATGTAATCAAGAGAAGGTATAAATACTGTATTACAGTGATGGCAGGATTCAATTCTGAATGATGGAAGTTTTTTGTTTGTGTTTTCTAAATTTTGAAATCTGCATATGTTGTTTTTATAAACGTAAATTTTATTATTTATAACCATAAAATTATTTAAGATAAGAATACAGTAAAACGTTTGAAATTTCCTAAACCCATTTTATGACTACACTAAGCCACATTTATTAAATATTCAACATTAAGAATATATGAGCTATATAAACAAACGTATCTATATAACATATCAGTAAAACATATGTGTTACTGAGTTTAAAAAAAACACCATTACTATCTTGCTTTAAAATATTCCACACTCCTTGGCCTACATGTGCTGTGCTTAGTCATTCAGTTGTGTCCGACTCTTCGCGACCCCATGGACTGTAGCCCACCAGGCTCCTCTGTCCATGGGGATTCTCCAGGCAAGGATACTGGAGTGGGTAACCTATTCCTCCTCCAGGGGATCCCAACCCAGGGGATCCCAACCCAGGAATCCAGCCAGGGGCTACCTGCACTGCAGGCGGATTCTTTACTGGCTGAGCTATCAGGGAAACCCTCCTTGGCCTATGCTATCCTGAATTTTCCTTTGCTGGTCCTTGAGATATTAGCAATTATGAAGGGACGGTGGGCAGTAGCTGAGTTGATTTCCCTCCCATTGCCCCGTGGGGAGGGGCCCGCAGAGGTCTGGTGCAGTCAGCTGACACAGGAGTGGCCTACTAGACAGCTTTCTGCATTTCTGGCCTCTGGAATCATCTTTCAGTTTGCTCTCCATCTGTAAGCACACACTCTTACATCTTGTGTTAAGTGTACTCATGGTGGGATGCATGAAACTTCTAACACCATCTCTTTTGTTTTGGAGCAGGCAAGGTTGGACCACCTCTTGATATCATACTGGATGCTCTGAACTGTTCAGCTTTCAGCATACAATGGAAGATGCCTAGGCACCCTCCGAGCCCCATCATGGGGTACACTGTGAGTACCTGGGCACAGGGATTTCTCTAGTGGGTGTGTTGGGGGAACTGCACCTCCTTCCCATCATTGCTCCTTCCCGATCTGGCCTCCTAATATCAGCCCTCTCATGTTAGGGGAGCCTCACTCTCCCTCCATGAAACCAGAGGAGATGTTTCCCTTTAAAGGGCCTTTGTAAGTGTCCTGAAAGTCAGTTGGATCTATTGGGTCCTGACTCTGTTCAGTTCAGTTCAGTCAGTTCAGTTGCTCAGTCATATTTGACTCTTTGCAACCCCATGGACTGCAGCACGCCAGGCCTTCCTGTCTATCACCAACTCCCAGAGTTTACCCAAACTCAAGTCCGTTGAGTTGGTGATGCCATCCAACCATCTCATCCTCTGTCGTCCCCTTTTCCTCCTGCCTTCAATCTTTCCCAGCATCAGGGTCTTTTCTAATGAGTCGGTTCTTCGCATCAGGTGGCAAAAGTATTGGAGTTTCAGCTTCAGCATCAGTCCTTCCAAGGAATAAGGGATAGAGGAGCCATCATAGTCAACATGAGAGTCTGAAATGCAGTACTTGGATGCAATCTCAAAAATGACAGAATGACTCTGTTCAGGGATGGGAAAATATAAACTCAATGGAAGACATGCTTCTTGCTCTCCAATTGCCCACAGTCAAATTTGGAGACCAGAGCAGAAACATGGGAAATGATGGGAAGTCACTGTCATCAGTAAGGACAGAATAATGTAAAACCTGAATGAAAGTGATGGGGTGGACAGGTAAAGTGGCGAAGGGGACAGAGAATGCATTTCTACCTCTGAGAGGTGAAAGATTGGTCTTTTAAAAAATATTTTCTTTGAAAAGTGTTTTTAAAAATGAGTGAACGTTTTGAAGTTAAGAGGTTTCAGATAAATTCTTGGAATTCTGAAATCTCTGTGAATATATCCTCACCCCAGGCCCACAAGCCTGCTGGAGCTGAGCTGTCCACTGGGCTGTAAACTCCCCACGAGAACCCAGACCCACTGTTCCCTCCTGTCTCCCGTTCACTAAGGGAGAGAAGACATTTACCAAGCCCTTATCCTGTTGTAATTTTAAAGCAGAGAAATGTATTTCTGGATACAGGTAGACGCAAAAGTGGGAAAATGAAAGACTTCCTGAGAGAATGGTGGTTTCAGAAAAAAACACTGGGAGGTGGGTTGGCCCTCTCTACCCCACTTTACAATGTATCTCTTCCCAGCTTCTACAGGCTTAGGAGTCTGCGACCCCAGCCGGGTATGTCTGATGTTTGCTGACAAAGGGCTAGTGTGTGAGAGGTGAGGCAGCTCACGTCAACACCCGCTGTGGTTGTGAGTGCAGCTCTAGCCTTGGGTCCTCTGTCTGGTGGAGAAGTGTCAGCTCCGCTCTCACGTCGGATGTCTGCCTCTTTTCCAGGTCTTTTACTCTGAGGTCAGCGTAGACAAGTCCCTGCAGGAGCGGTCCTATGGTGTGCCGCCCGGCCTGGATACCCCGACCTCTGTGAGTAGCTCCATCCTGGCAGCCCCCCAAAAGCACACCGTGTGAGTGACATTTCACTGATGTTCAGAAGGATTTCTAATTTGGTGTGTGTGTGTGCCTCTGTATGTATAATAATAACAACTGTTTGTATAATCCTTTGGAATTTAGAATGTCTTTCTTGGCCATAACCCCATCACATACATCTCTATCCTCAGAAAGGCAGCCATGTGAGGAATGTTTCCATGGACTCAGTCCACCCCATTTATCCTGCGAGAAAACAGCCACCTTACAGCTGTTTTTTCCCCCTGCTTCTTTTCTCTATAAAATTCAATTCTGTTTTTTTTTTAAATCTCAATAAAGCTTTATAAATAAATATGACACATTTGTATCTTCTCAACTGCCTGGAGACATAATGCAGAAGAAAATGATGTAATTGGAAATGTATATTCAAATGGTGCGAGTTGTTTGTTTTTCTTCTCCAACCGGCATCCTGTCCTTCCACTAACCAATTGCTGGCTCTTCATCTATTTTCCTTCTGTTTCCTGTCAAGGTCTCTCGGGGTGAATTTCTCTGCCTTAGGCATGTTCTGTTTTCTTTTCTTTCACTTGCTGTCTCCTTCTCCATTCTCCTACAATTAATCTACAGACTAGAGCCCTTTTAATTGCTCTGCAAGGAGTTAGCATCAGTGCCCAGAATACTGCAGCTTTAACAGCACTGGTGATGGAGGTGGTGTCTGTAACTCCTGTCTAGTAAATGCCTGCCGGGCACTGCACCTAGAAACCTACTTGTCATCCGTGATGAGTAACCATCACTTACTGAGAATCTGTCACCTGCCAGCCACGCTCCCTCATGCTTTACATTTCTTTTGCCATTTAATCCTTACAACTATCCTATGACCTGACAAGGATGCTGAGACTCAGAGAGGTGAAGTGACATTCTTCAGATCATACATTAGCAAGTAACAGTTGACTGTAAACCCAGGGCAGACTGCATTCTGAGCCCTGCCCTGGCTATTTTTACCAGAGCACTCATGACTCAAAAAGAAGAGATGCATGTCTTCAGCTTGCTTGTATTTTGCATGCTGCTTTTATTCTCAGACTTTTGCTTAAGTACCCCTCAGTTGCCTCAGAAGCCCTCAGCCCCAGCTTCTGTGGTTTATTCTGTCCTAAGAGGGGCAGTTGGGTTGTTGTTGCTGTTCAGTTGTTCAGTCATGTCCAACTCTGCAACCCCATGGACGGCAGCACGCCAGGCTTCCCTGTCCTTTACTGTCTCCCAGAGTTTGTGCAAAGTCATGTCCATTGAGTCGATGATGCTATCTAACCATCTCATCTTCTGCCCCCACCTTCTCCTTTGGCCTTCAGTCTTTGCCAGCATCAGGGTCTTTTTCAATGAGTTGGCTCTTTCTATCAGGTGGCCAAAGTATTGGAATTTCAGCTTCAGCATCAGTCCTTCCAATGAATATTCAGAGTTGGTTTCCTTTAGGATTTACAGATTTGGTCTCCTTGCAGTCCAAGAGACTCTCAGGAGTCTTCTCCAACACCACAGTTCGAAAGCATACATTTTTTGGCACTCGGCCTTCTTTATTAGTTCTCACATTCGTACATGACTACTGGACAAAACCATAGCTTTGACTGTACAAAACTCTCTGAAAAGTGATGTCTCTGTTTTTTCAATAAACTTTCTAGGTTTGTCATAGCTTTCCTTCCAGGGAGCAAGCATCTTTTAATTTTGTGGCTGCAGTCACCATCCAGTGATTTTTGGAGCCCAAGAAAATAAAATCTGCTACTGTTTCCATTTTTTCTCCATCTATTTGCCATGAAGTGGTGGCACCAGATGTCACGATCTTAATTTTTTTCATATTGAATTTCAAGCCAGCTCTCCTCTTTCACTTTCATCAAGAGACTCTTTAGTTCCTCTTTGCTTTCTGTCATTAGAGTGGTATCATCTGCGTATCTGAGATTGTTAATACTTCTCCTGGGAATCTTGATTCCAGCTTGTGATTCATCTAGCCTGGCATTTTACGTGATTTACTCTGCATATAAGTTAAATAAACAGGATGACAATATACAGCCTTGACATACTCCTTTCCCAGTTTTGAACCGGTCAAGTGTTCCATGTCTATTGCTTCTTGACCTGCATACAGGTTTCTCAGGAGGCAGGTAAGGTTGGACTGTTACTCCCATCTCTTTAAGAACTTTTCAAAATTTGTTGTGATCCACACATTCAAAGGCTTTATTCTTTCCATTAACTATACCTAGGTGTTAGAATATGCTACCAAATTGTAGTATTTGATTACCTTGCTGATTTCAACAAATGTTCACAGTTGCCACTCTGCCCAGGACAGTATCACATATGGTTGCTGTTCTTGGGCAGCTTTTGGGGAAATCACATTTACACTGGGTCTTCCAGGCGGTGCTAGTGGTAAAGAACCCGCCTGCCAATGCAAGAGACGTAAGAGACATGGATTCGATCCCTGTGTAGGGAAGATCCCCTGGAGAATGAAATGCCAATACTGCTCCAGTATTCTTGCCTGGAGAATCCCATGGACAGAGGAGCCTGCCGGGCCACAGTCCATTGGGTGACAAAGAGTGGGAAAACTGAAGTAACTTAGTACATGTTCACACACCTTTACACTAGATAAAACAATTAGAGCAATGTGAGACCAGATTTCATTCACATGCCACTTACCAGACAGACTGAGGTTTTGAAGATAGAGAGATTAGTATAGGAACAAGTGTTCAAGAGGTAAAATCTGGGGCTGAGATTTGAAGCAGGGGCAGTTTCTGGAAAAGGCAAAGAAGACAGGGGACTTTAAATCGTTTGAACCAAGGGACTGAACACTCAAGTGTGCATACCCGTTCTTGTGCTTGTGTGTTTGGGTGGAGTGGGAGGATTGCAGAATACACAGAGTGGAGAGAGGAAATGATGATTAGCGATAAAGGCAATGAGTCAGGAAGCAGGAGGGAAGAGGTCTGGTATAGCAGAGTGGGCTGACATGCATTCAGATTCCTGTATGATAACCAACCTCCTGGGTGCCCTTACTGGGTCTCAGCTTCCTCATCAACAGAACAGGGATTTGAATAGGGTCTGTATCATGGGTAGTGTGTCTGTGGTTCCCAGCCTGTGTACTATGGTACTCCAGGGCTCTGCAGCAAACTCACAGGGGCCTTGTGGAATATTTGAATGTTGCACGGGAAATAGCAACATCTGTGTAAACTTCCACTACCAAATCTTTGGGGTATAACTATTGAATAAACGGAACTGTTAGGGAGTTTTTTCTGGAGGATTTTCTGGTGCTGCTAATCCAGTATTATTTTATCCTGAGAACAGAAAAAGTTTGGGACCCTCTGTACTCGCATCATCCTACAGCATAAGGATGTTGTGGACATTAAACAAGGTCATGGTCATAGAACCCTCAGCACCACACCTGGCGCAGAATAAGAACTGAGTGAGGGTTCGAGAGAATTCACATTGCCAAGGTGTGCGTTTGCTGCCCTTGACTGTACATGGCAGAAGGGCAGCTACTCTACGGGTTCATTTTAGTTCCTGCAAGCTTTACTTTCCTCTCCTTTTCATATTGTTTGTTTTTTTTTTTTTCTCCTCTCCAGGGACGATTGGATCATCAGATGATTTTTGTAAGTATGCTTCAAAAAGTTAAACCCTTGCCCCAACCCAGGAGTCAGGGGGTCTCTTTTCATCAAAATGTCGATTTTTCCTGCATCTTCCTCATCGATTAAGGCCCACAGAGAGTGCTTGGTTCTAGTGGAAGCAGCAAAGGCTGGGTATACGGGTGAATTTTTAATCATTTAGAAAGAAATGGCTTATATTTCACCTGGAAGAGTAAAGTTAAAAGCAATATTTTTAAAGTTTGAAGTAATTTAAGTTCTGCTCCCAAAGTGAAAAAGATTGAAAAGGAGAGAAAATATTTCAGTCAGCAAGCCCTCCTGCAGGAAGTGCTCCCTGACCTCCCCTTCTTCTTTCCTCACTTAACAATTCTAGATCTTGTTAATGAGACCTGACTGGGTACCCAAACCTGGCTGATTGACTTTCTGGACTGATTACCAAACAGAGGATTGGGTTGACAAATGGTTAGTCTGATTCAAATGAAGAATTGACCAAAATAACCTGGTGGTTGCTGCTGCTGCTGCTAAGTCGCTTCCGACTCTGTGCGACTCCATAGACGACAGCCCACCAGGCTCCCCCGTCCTTGAGATTCTCCAGGCAAGAACACTGGAGTGGGTTGCCATTTCCTTCTCCAATGCATGAAAGTGAAAAGTGAAATTGAAGTCGCTCACTTGTGTCCGACTCTTAGCGACCCCCTGGACTGTAGCCCACCAGGCTCCTCCGTCCCTGGGATTCTCCAGGCAAGAGTTCTGGAGTGGGTTGCCATTGCCTTCTCCATAACCTGGGAGAGTAGGTGGAATTCCGATATTTTCTTTGGTACTCTGCCTATGTAAAAGCTTCTGATTTGGTTAGCATTTGGTATCCACACTTTTTAATCCCATGGACAGAATAACCTGGTGGTCTATAGTCCTGAGGGTTGCAAAGAGGTGGACACGACTGAAGCAACTTAGCACCCATGCACACACATCAGTTAAAAATTATTTGAATATATACCAGAGTACCAATATATGTATGTATTTGTAAATTATATATCTGCTACTCTACTAATATATTGTGTACATTCTAAAATCCTACCAAATTTTAAATGAGGAGATAAAATAGAAATAGAAAGTTCTTACATTTTCTTTGGGTATGTTAGTAAATTTTTGTCTTGCTAACTAAGGGGGAATAAACTATCACCCTGCCGTGGATTTCACTGGTCTGGCTGACCCAGAATAGTGATGCTATTTGGGTCTTACCCAAGGTTAAGGGATAAAGCAGACAGGAATCATGGGACTTGCATCTAGTCCCAGCTCAGTCACTAGAACGGGGGTAACCGTGGGAAAGTCTCTGAGCCTCTGTAAACATCTCTTGACTGTAAAACAAAGGGGCTGGTTAGTAATGGTTTCCACCTGGGGGTTTCTTTGTTCCCTGTGGCATATGGAAACATCTGGGCATTCTAGTGATCAAGCCTCAGGGATACTGACTGTCCTGCGATTAAGGGTAGATCCATACGAGGGAGGTTTGTTCAGCCCCAAAGCAAATGCTGCCCTTCTTGCAAAACCCTGAATGATACTCTTTCTGTGACCACTCAGGAAATGGAAATCCTTCCAACTCTTCCCCCGACTCTGGCCTGCCCTGCCTTCCTTGCGACCTTTGAAAGAAGGCTGTTTGGGAGATAACCCTTTTCTATTTCCCTATAGGAAATGCCCTCCTGTAGGGACCACCTGACCAGACTAGGGAACAAGACAACATCCAACTTCATTTCTGGGAACAAATGACTTGGTTTTCCAGTAGTAGGAAAAAAATACAGCATGAATGGGGTTAAAGGTGAGATCTGATTCAGGGTCAGAGATTTAAGTTCAGAACCATTTAATATAGTTTCATCATTGCAGAGGGAACAGGGATTCAGTTAAGAAGAGTCCTGTCTTTTCAGGGGCTCCTCTTACATAGCTATCCAGGTTGTTTTTGTACATTGGGTATAGTATGAAGTAGAATGAAAGTTTAGCGGTCCCCAAACCCAAGGGTTGGAGAAGGAAATGGCAACCCACTCCAGTATTCTTGCCTGGAGAATCCCATGGACGGAGGAGCCTGGGGGGCTACAGTCCACGGGGTCGCAAAGAGTCGGACATGACTGAGCGACTTCACTCATTCAAACCCAAGGGTAAAGGGTGGCACAAGGGTAAAGAATCCTCCTGCCAATGCAGGAGACGCAAGTTCAATCCCTGGGTCAGGAAGATCCTCTAGAGGAGGGCATGGCAACCCACTCCAGTATTCTTGCCTGGAAAATTCCATGGACAGACAAGCCTGGCGGGCTATGGTTCATAGGGTCGCAGAGTAGACATGACTGAGTGCACAGGAGCATGAGACAAACACAAAATCCAGTTATTCTGCAGCAGTGCACCCATCTTTGCTCTCTCTCTAAGGAAAGGATGGGAGGGCCAGAGGAGGCTGGAATTCATTCAGGCTTCTACTCCAAGAAAGCAATTTCTTTTTCTTTGTTTTTCACCGTTGTGTGCAGAAAGAGGTCCAAGAGAGAGAAGTATTTTGACTCATTTTCAAACTTCCATAAGACAACAAAACACTTTGTTTTTCTACTTTGAAAAGGGTATATTTAGCATCTTATCTAGTTTGATGCAAGGCTGAAGTAGTTGCCATGAGACATTTAAGGACAGCAGTAGAAAGATTTGTGGAATTTTATGCAGCATTTTACTAAAGAATTCAAGGGTTATCACAAGTCATACTCTTCTGAGGGATTCCATTCGGAAGGAGAGATGGAAGAGGAAGAAGAGATGGTCAAAGCACTGGCTCCAGCTTCTCCTTTAATAACCCCAGCTACTCAGTCCCCTTGACCTCACTCCCTTATGCTCACCTACCAGCCTGTCCGCTCAGGAAAAGACCAGAAAATACTGGAAATAGTTTCTGGGAGGGTAACACTTCGCCTTTCAGAATATACCTGGGCTAAAGGTCATACTAGTAATTCCATGTCTAACAAAAAATTTAGTTGTTTTTTCATCCACGTTAAGAACTTCTATTACTGTAATTTCCCTTGATTTTTAATGATCACTTTTACATTTCTGATAGCATAAATTTCTTTGTTTACAGATAAAATAATCTGATCTTCAGTGTTTATATTATAAATTTTTGTTCATTAAATATTATTTAATATTTTTCACTCATGTATTATCCGATTAGAACTTTGTCCTTGGAGTCAAACAAAGCAGGGTTCAAATCCCCACTATGCCATTTAATAAATATACAACCTAGAGCAAATCATTCACTTTTTCAGAATTCAGTTTTCCCCTCTGGAAATGAAAATAAGAGTGATACCTACCTCACAGGGCTGACGGAAGAATTAAATCAGGCTCTGTATGTTTCTGGAGCAGAGAAAACACTCAATAAATGGTAATTAATGGTAGCTGTGTTTGGTATTGACGCATAGCTAATATCTGCAGTAGTCTATAAAACTGCATCACCACCCCCATACTTCATACAGGGTAATAACTTCACGGGAGAAAAGAATCCTAAAGCAAAAGCCTGTGAGAGCGTTGGATTGGTTTGAAAGTGTATTTCTGCTTCTCTGGGGAAAAACTGGGAGTGGTGGTTGGGAGAGGAGGGAGACAGCGGTCTTGTTACACCTGCTGCCTCCAGCCTCTTCACCACCCAACTTGCCGTGCACCAGGAGACAGATGGTAGGACTGGGATGCACAGATGCAGAGAATTAGAGCAAGGGCAAGGGTGGGGCCGTGGGGCTGGGAAGACAGCACCATATGTTCAACAAAGACCCTTCATGCAGTTACATGGAGGATGGAGTCGTTGGGGAGAGAAGGGACGGAAGATGGGAGACACACACCCACCCCTGGAGGCTGTAGAAATGGCCCAAGTAAGGATTCAAGGGAAATGAAAGGAGGAAGCAGGTACAAAAGGCAGGTGGATGTGGCTGGGGACAGATTGATAAAAGGAAGTCAGCCTTGTCTCTGTATTACTAACTCCAGGTCTAGGGCAGAGATATAGAAGCTGATAATCCAGTTGGAGGGGTTATGAGGAGAAGCTGGTTCTTGATGAGGTAATCTGTTTATGTCAGACATCTTGGTTTCATATCTTTCATTCACTCACTAGTTCATTTATTCATTCATCATAAAAGCATTGCTTGAAAATTTGCTCCATGTCTGGTAATGCTGTTCTAAGCTTTGGCACGCCAGAGGAATACGAACTTGTCTTGTGCCCTCAAGTGGGTGGGGAGAAGGTGACCAATAAGCAATTACAGTCTAAGGTGAGTGTTGCTACGTTGAGGTACACCAGGGGCACCAGGGAAGCACAGAGGAGGGACACCCACCCAGACTGGGGTCGGGGGCCAGAGAAATGAGGTAATGTCTCAGTTGAACTGAGTCATGAAGGATGAGCCAGGCAGACATGGAGAGAAGGGCATTTCTCATAGAGGGGGCCGCAGGTTCAAAGGCCCCGAGGCAAGGAATTGAATGGCATAAATTTGAGCCCTGCCAAGTTCTTCAGTGTGACTGGAATGCAGAATGTAAGGAAGGAAGGTGGCACGAGATGATGCTGGAAGAATAACCAGGGGGACGCAAAGATGGTATCGTATTTGGGGTTTAAGAAAATTGCTCTAGCAGTGTGGAGTCCAGATTGGATGTGCAGAAAGTATTGGAAGCTGGGAGAGTCAGAGGCATTGCCGTCATTATGGGGACTTGGACTTAAATGGCTGTGAAGATGAAACTATATGGACAGATTCATGTGATGTGAAAGAGTATTGGTACTCGATTGAATGATGGTTAGACAGCATGGGTGAACAAGTGTTGAGAATTCCTGGTTTGGGTAATGAGAGAGAGAACACAACAGTGAAGCAGTTTTTGTTTTGATTTTGGTGGCTGGAGGAGGAGTGGTTAGGTGAGCTTTGGTTATGTTGAACTTGAGTTGCGTGGTTGTTGAGTAGAGAAGCTCAAGAGGCAGTCATAAGCTCATGACTGGGGATGAAGAGGCAGCTTAGAGCTGGGGATGGAGGGAGGTGTCGTTCGAAGGTGCCAGAAGCCAAGGGAGTAGTAGATGAGCTTGCCTAAACAAGGCTACAGAGTGAGAGGAGATGGTGAGGGGTGAACTTCTGGGAAAGACCAGCACCGAAGGGGCCAGCAGAGAATGGGGAGTGGGCGAGGGATACTTGAAAAGAGAAACCAAAGAAGTAGAAAGAGACAGGAGGAACAGACACAGTTTCCAAGGGAACCGAGAGATTTAAGAGGCAAGGGTGGGTCACAGTATTGAAAGCTGCAAAAAGTCGAGTAAAGATGGAGACATCCCCACTTGGTGGGCCGCAGAGTTGTTGTGGCGACTGTGGTAGAAACATCTCAGTCGTTTACAGTGAGGAGAGGCCAGATGGGAGCAGGGTGAGGAGGGAACAGGAGGTGAGGAAGTGGAGACAACTTCTTCAGGAGGGTTGTATCTCTGGAGGGGTGACAGGGGCGCATGTGTGGTGGTGAAGAACTGATTGCTTTGAAGATGAGAGTGACTTGAGCACAGTAATGAAGGATCTGGTAGGTAAGGGAGAGGTTGGAGATACAGGAGGAAGAGAGGAGGGGAGACAGGTGGAACTCACAGGTGAGGCAAGCCCAGGACCAGTGGGTCACAAACCTGGCTGCCCGTATTAGCATCGCCTGGAGAGCTTTAAACAGACTCAGGCCTGCCCCCTGAAGTTCTGATTTAAGCGATCTGGAATAGAAACTAGCATTGGTATTTTATTTTTAGATCTTTGAATGATTTTAAAATGCTTTCAGGGTCAAGGGCTACTATAGTAAGTATTCAATAATTATTTGTTGAATCTTTTTAAAAAGTTTTGTTGATCAGTTGATTAGTTCTCCTTATCAACAATGAATATTTAGTCATTTGCAGGGGATGTTGTGAAGAGATATAAGACAGGATGCCTGCTCTCAAGTGGCTTGTAATCCCATGGGAGAAATAGTAAACATTTTAATATATGAAAGTGCTAATTAAGTTGCGTGACACTTAGTGGGTAAGATTGAGTCTGTGTGGTCGGTGTCAAGGGGATATTTGGGCCTCAGAGAAGTGGTAGGACCTAGGTAAGTGGAGAAGAGGAGGCGTTTCAGTGTCCAAGACAGTAATCATTACAATCCTGTTTCTTGAGGATGGCCTTGGAACCAGTGACTTTACATACATTGCCCCAAATGCTGTAACTGTGCAAGATAGTTATCCATCATCCCCATTTACAGAGGAAGAAACTGATGCTCTGGGTATTTAATGTGAAGGCCACAGCTAACAAAAAGTGTCAGAGTCAGGATTCAAGCCCAGGACTGATAGATTCCATGTCTGTATCATTTTCACTACAATGTGCTGAGACCAATGTGCCCTAGGCTCCCACTTATATAGCACTGAAGACTCCAGTTGGGGCGTCCCTGGTGGCTCAGATGGTAAAGAATCCACCTGTAATGCAGGAGACTTGGGTTTGATCCCTGGGTCAGGAAGATCCTGTGGAAAAAGATTGGCTACCCACTCCAGTATTCTTGCCTGGAGAGCTCCATAGACAGAGGAGCCTGGAGAGCTACAGTCCAGAGCATCGCACAGTCAGACACGACTGAGCGACTGAGCACACAAGCACACACAGGCCTCAAGATGGAGTGAGTCCACTTCAACTGGGGCTTCTTGGTCAAGGCTTCTGTGCAGGTGAAGTTCACAAACACATGTTCCTCATCAGTCCTCGTGGTTTGCAACATGAAAGTGTTAGTCGCTCAGTTATGTCCAACTCTGCGACCCCATGGACTGAAGCCTGCAAGGATCCTCTGTCCATGAGATTCTCCAGGCAAGAATCCTGGAGTGGGTAGCCATGCCCTTCTCCAGAGGATCTTCCCAACCCAGGGATCAAACCCAGGTCTCCAGCACTGCAGGCAGGTTCTTTTCCATCTGAGCCACCAGGGAAGATCCCACCATGACCCACCAGCAGCATCACTTGGGAACTTCTTTGGAATGCAGATTCTTAGACTGCTTCCCAGACTTACTGAATCAGAAACCCTGGGGGCCAGGCTTAGCAATTTGTTTTAAGAAACCCTCATGGTGATTCTGATGCAATTTGGGAACCAAAGTTTGAGTCCCTCCTTTATGGATGCAAATCAAGACCTCAGTTTGCTGTTGTGGCTAGTACCTGAGCATCAGTGATATGCAAATGCAAAGAAAGGGCTGGGGGATTCCAACCCTGGAAAAGATCCTTACCTGAATTCCAGCAGCCTAGTACTCTTATTGAAGAACTCAGATGTTAAGAGCAACAGCTGATAAGGTGAATGAGTCCTAGTTCTAGGACAGTGTATATATTCCAATAAAACATAATTCACTAGTCTTCGGAAATACATCATGATGCTTTTCTCTTTGCAAATTAAAATACTTGGCCAATCCTAGAGAAAGCAAACGACTTCCCAGGTAGCTCTAGTGGTAAAGAACCTGCCTCCGAATGCAGAAGACACAAGAGACGTGAATTTGATCCCTGGGTCAGGAAGATCTCCTGGAGGAGGGCACAACAACCCACTGCAGTATTCTTGCCTGGAGAATCCCATGGACAGAGGAGCCTGGCGGGCTACAGTCTCTAGGGTTGCACCGAGTCAGACATGACTGAAATGACTTGGTACACATGCACACAGAGAAAGCAAAACAATCTCCCAAGCAAATTTCTCAAGGGCCTCAAGATGCAGCCCTCATGGAAATTGTCTGGTTGGCCTCAAAGGAACTTCTGATCATTGATACATTTCATGTTTGGTCATGTACAGGAGGAAGTGATTGGAGATTTGAAACCAGGCACTGAATACCGCGTGAGCATGGCAGCTTACAGCCAGACTGGCAAAGGGCGGCTTAGCTCTCCTCAGCATGTTACTACTTTGCCCCAAGGTAAAATGGGTCTGATTCATTAATAATAAGAACTGTTATTTAGGGCTATTCATTCATTCCTCCATTCAGATATACCAATGAGGACCGACTCTGTGCCAGGCTACACTAGGCTCTGGGAATTCAGTGGTGAACAAAACAGGCACAGCCCCTGCCCTCTTAAAACTTAGCAGGATGGGTCAAGATATTATCTATTTAGTGTGTGGCCATAGATAATGACAAGTGTTTTCCAACATGATATAAGATCTTCTTTTGTAAGATCCGATATAGAGGTGCAGTAAGAATTCCCTAAGGACGTAACTGCTAAGTAGACATCTGATAAGTAAGTGGGAATTAAGAAGGTGAGGAAGAGGGGTGGGAAAAGAGATTTTACAGGCCAGGGAAATCTAACAAGTGCTCACTGAGGTGGTGGTGCGGTGGGTACGGGGGGACGCAGGTGGTCTAAAAGCGTCGTTGCTCTCAGGAGCTCCCTGGGGAGGGAGAGGTGCATGGTTAGCGTGTAACTCAGTGTTATCTGAGTCCACTCACGGCTCTGGAGCACTCAGAGGGAGCACTTCCTCACCCCAAGTCTTAGGAAGGTTTCAGAAAGAACCATATCTTTGGCCTGGCTTTTGAAATCTGCATAGGATTTTGCTAGGAAGAGGAGGCAGGAAAAATATTTCTGGCCAAAGCAACAGTGTAAAGTTGGCAGATGTGAAAGTCTGGATGTGAAAATAGTAACAGCAGTGACCTTGGGGTGATAGAATCATCCTACATCTTCACACATGAGACTTTCCAGATGTCCTACCATTGGCATGTATTCTGATGATGGGGGTGGGGGGAAGGGAGGAGGTCCACACACAGAAGAGTGGAAAGTAAGTGCCGTTACATTAAGCATTTCATTTTCCTCATAAGTAAATATCAAGGGGCTTCCCTGATAGCTCAGTTGGTAAAGAATCCGCCTGCAGTGCAGGAGACCCCAGTTCAATTCCTGGGTTGAGAAGATCTGCTGGAGTAGGGATAGGCTACCCACTCCAGTATTCTTGGGCTTCCCTTGTGGCCCAGCTGGTAAAGAAACTGCCTGCAATTCAGGAGACCTGGCTTCGATCCCTGGGTTGGGAAGATCCCCTGGAGAAGGGAAAGGCTACGTCCCTCCAGTATTCTGGCCTGGAGAATTCCATGGACTGTATAGTTCATGGGGTCGCAAAGAGTTGGACATGACTGAGTGGCTTTCACTTTCAAGTAAATATCAATTCCAACACGCGCACAGAGGTCTTAAAGGGTACACAATACTGTGTGTCCTGGGGTCAATAGTCTGCACATAATTTAATTTAGTCAGATTTCCAGCCAGGGGAGCTTGGGGAGGAAGGGAAGATCAGCTCTTATTGATAAACCTTATACAAATCCAGTGGAGAATCCAGTTATGATTTTTGGGTGTATGCTTATTTTGGTTTGGACTTTGAGAGGCTGTTCTGAACAGAGATGTTTAGGTTGTAGAAAGCACGTTTTTTTTGGATACATGAAACCTCTCCAACGGCAAAGACTACAGCCAACTCCAGTTGTTTGCTGTCCTGCCTAGATTCCTGCCTGCCTCCAACAGCACCCCAGCAGCCGCACGTCATTGTGGTTTCTGATTCCGAGGTGGCCCTGTCTTGGAAACCTGGAGAGAGTGAAGGAAGCTCTCCTATTCAGTACTATTCTGTGGAATTCACCAGGTAAGTCTGTGTGTCATGTTCAGAAGCCAAATGTATTGACCTCAGGTATTCCAAACACCGTAGAAGTCTCCATTGCATGTGTATTGAAGAGATGACAAAGGCTTGGAGGCTTGACTTGAGCCAACACCGGTCTCTAGCCTTCTTTGATGGTGGGTCATCTGGTAAACCTGTCTATACTCACCTCTTCCCCATTTCCCTGCCTCAGTCAGACTGTCCTAGGCTCTGAAAACTCCCGAGGTACCACTGCCAACAAGCTTTTCAAGCTCACCACTGCATTTCAAGCTCAAAACATAACTCTCTGGCTCTGAAATACTATGATTGAAGTGTATGTTTGATGGTGACTTTCTCGAGGGAGAGAAAAAAACCTTTAAAAGCAACTGCAGGGCATTGTTTCCTTTACATCCATATTGCTGTGGGGCAAGTTTCTTGGTTTGGTTTCAGCTTTTTTCTCTCATCTACTTCTCTAGCTCTCATATTCAGCTCATCAGAGGGCAGAAGAGTGATTAGAAGTTCTTCTAAGAACTTACAGGTGTAAAAACATGGATTCTCAATGCTGCTGTGTAATTTTAAGCAAAAACAAAAACCCGAACACCCCAACCAACCAATGAGCAAAAGTAATTCCCCATCTAGGACTCTTCCTTTGAGCTCTAGTTGCAGCTGAATTTTGAATGGAGCACCTAGCTAAGGAAAACAAAGTTTGTGGAGTTGGTGTTCTCTACATTAAAAGTGACAGGGTTTGTCTGAGGCCAGTTGCTTCACGGATTCATAAAGAGACTTATTTAGCACCTCATTCCTGAGGCTCTCTGAAGCTGGGACAAAGGATTCTGCCAAGATTTTATTAGCTCTGCTTCCGTTTCTTGACTTCCTAGCCTGTTTTTTGGTAGTAGAAAACAGATATTTGTTTCTTCAGAGAAGTCCTGCACTGAGTCTCTTTAAGGCTTGAGTACAGAGCTTATTTCAGGAGGGACTTATTGAACTGTAAGTGGCAGGAGCTTGAAAGATGAGACCATAATGTACTGGTCCCTGTGATGGTCAAGTCCTGTGACAAATCTAAATTCGAGGAAGGTGAACTCCGTGTCACATCAGCAGTCTGTCTCCCTCCGTCTCTGTGCAGTGTTTCCCCCTTTATTGGCTTTATTTTCAGGCTCTTCCAATAATGTGGCAAGATGGCCACCAGGCACTGAAAGCCTGCTGTCTACTAGCCTGGCTCCCCACGGAGAAGAGTGGGTCTTTCTCAGTGGACACATTAGAGCCTTAGTATTTATTCTAGTTGGCCAAGCTCCGGTCCCAATCATAGTGGCCAAGGAGAAAAGTATCCTAATTAGCCAGGCACTTAAATTCCGAGTTCTGGAACTAAGGACTGGTGGGTCGCTCAGATCTGAAGTATACCAATTGAGGGTTCCTTAAGGTTGCATTCTTAAAGGAAAATTGTGCAATTAATGGAAAAGGGAGGAACAGATGCTGGGAAAATCTAAAAATAAATAAAAGATGTTCTCAGCAAAGCTCCAGACCAATGCCCTTCATTGAAGATAATCTACAGTCCTGCTGTTGAACAGATTTGGTAGGCAAAGCCCGGAATGTGCCCGGAGTAGAAAGATTCTAAGCCTAGTTCAAATAGTAAAACTGTGACAACAGAAGTTCTTACAACTTAGCTTTCTCATCTGTAAAACTTAGAGTGAAACTTATAATTTCTAATTTACTGGCCCAACACAAGCAAAGCAAAATGTAATACTTTAAAATTTTGAAAAATGTGCAATGTTTTTCATAATAGCCCAGCAGATCATCTCTGTAACTTCCAGCAAAAATGATGGCTATCATTTACTGTTAATTTTGTGGTAAAACCTGTGTTTTTAAAAAAATTAAGTCTGACATATTGGTAAAAGGTGAAAATTACAGTTTCTTGACCTGTATGTGGGCTTCCCAGGTGGTTTAGTGGTAAAGAATGTTTGATCCCTTGGTCGGGAAGATCCCCTGGAGAAGAAAATGGCAACCTACTCCAGTATGCTTGCCTGGGAAATCCCATGGACAGAGGAGCCTTGTGGGCTACTGCCCATGGGGTTGCAAAAGAGTTGAACATGACTTAGGGACTAAACCACAACAACCTGTGTCAACAAATGAAAAGTAGAATCTGAAGGCTGGATTTAGAACCAGAACGGGAAGGGAGTGCTTGTTGCCTCTTCTGCCACCAGCAGGGGGCACTGTGTAAGTCATTTCGCCTCCTTTAGCCACACAGTTTGAAGTCTCCAAAAGGAGAATGTTTTAAGAGGACTTTGGTAAAAATAGACTTATTTGGAAGAGGGAATGAGAAAGTCAGGAGAGGGATGGAGGACATACGACTTGTGTTACAGAAGTCACTTCTAAAGGCAATGGGGTTTCTAAAGGGGTCTGACTCCATGGAGTTCTCTTTGGAGCACAGATTTACTCTTGAATTTGCTTATCAAAAAGACAGGAGCCATTTTCCCCTGGTAAAACAAACTTCCCACCCTTCCAGGCTTGGCTGGCCTGTGGATTAAGGAGGTAGGTCTAGGGATCGAAGGAGCAGTGACGTGAGCACAGTGTGTGCTTTTTTTCTATGCTGGCCTTGAGAGGCGAGTTAGGCTCACAGGAAACTCTGTATCGCAGCTGCTGCTGAATCAGAACAAGGGCAAGTGACACAGGCCCCAAAAGCATTGACTATGCTGTCCTTATATGGGTGATAAGTAAATATGGGTGATAAATAAATATGGATGATAGCTTCTTCCCACCTTATAGTGCATCATGAGGAGGACCAAGTAAATTCACATACGAGAAAGAACTTCGTAGATGTCAAAAAATCGAAACAAGTGTAAGGTGTATATGGGTGTTATGTACCTACATTTAACAATTGTAATTCTTCTCCAGCAAAAGATGCATCTTAACATTGAGAATGTTATTACCTCTAACATTTGAGGGACTCAGACCCCAAATTCTGTGTATAAATATTTTAAAGGTTTATACCATTTTAACAAACTGTTAAATTTTTTTTTTATGTTTATCTTAACAAGTATGTCTTTACAATGTCCTGGAAAGCTAGGTTCAAACTGAAGTGTTCCAAGTGGAATATGATGGAATGGGGAAAGCTAGCTTCTGGTTCCAGCTCCTATACTAGGGATTCTGCTTCTGTTATCTCTTCCGAATACGTACTCTAAGTCAAGTTAGTTTATCTCAGAACCTCCATTTCCTCATCTGTAGTATTAAGCTAATGTGACCTTCATTGAAGAATTGTTGCTTATAGTCTTCAAAAAGTTTATTCATAGTAGACATTCTGTATCTGTTCCTTTTCCCCATGCCACTATTTCCCCTTCACAAAGAAAGATATTGGGACTCAATTGCTTAAGTTGCTTTGCCAAGGTAAAATGACTGGTTAGGGACAAAATGAAAATTAAACTTCAGGTCTCCTGATTTCCAGCCCAGTGCTTTTTCCACAAAGCCCCACATCCTCTTTGCATTTGTGATCCACCTTTGGAGAGGTAAGCATGGACTCAGCCCACCTGGAGCCCTGCTGGCTGAAGAAATGGGAAGCCTCATCTTAGGCTGCTATTTGCTGTTATTCCAGAAAGAAAGCTCTCACAGCTTGTTGTGCATTTAGAGTTTGGCTGCAAAATAAATCCCCACATTCATTTGTAAACATCTCAGACTCTATCCCATTTCAGTCGAGAGCCTGAGGATATGTGTTTAGAGAGAGCTTTCCTGGACTCTCAATCAGAAACTGCAGTTAGTGTGAGAGAGACTTTGGGGGTCTTCAGTTTTCTTTTTTCCCAGAGAGGTCTGTTTAATGCTTAACTTGAGGTTTTTTTGCCCAGATACCTCCTGTGTACAGAAACACCTGTGACAGGTCTCTATGTGAGCCAAAATGTTTATTTTATACCCAAGAGGCAGGCTTTTGACAGCCCAAGGCTAAGAAATTGTAGAATCAGTGTATTGCCAGTGGTTATCCTCAGGTTTCACCTGAATGTGAAGTTCTTGTCTGAGTTCTATCACTGGAAGATGAGATTCCAGTCCTCTGTCGTGGTAGGCGCTTATCCATCAGTTGCGGTTCTTATTCAACAAGGATAATGATATCAAAGACACTGTTACAAAATAGACTAAAAATTTTCCGAGGAAATATTTAATTGGCTAATAAAAGATTAACCTGAAAAACTATAGATGGGCCACTGACTGCTTTTCTGCTAGTTTTGTTCATATTTGGACACTTCATGTATGTGTGATGCATGAAAGGGGGCTTCCCTGGTGGCTTGGACAGTAAAGAATCTGCCTGCAATGCAGGAGACTCGGGTTCAATCCCTGGGTCTGGAAGGTCCCCTGGAGAAAGGAATGGCAATCCAGTATTCTTGCCTGGAAAATTCCATTTGGACATTTCATGTATTTATCATGCTCTCTTAAGTTATGGGCTTTAGGACCAAGCAAAGTTTTGTTCCTCATCCAGCTTCTATATCCTGTAAATTGGAGGATACCTACGCATGAGCACCTTAAACAGACGCTCTCAGTATCAGAGATGAAGTTTGGTTTCTGACTTAGGCAGGATGACGCTTTCAGATGAGAGTAATTTTCATAATCTCTCCCAAGGTTGCCCTGGGGGCTATTCATCAGCTTCCTTATTTACAGTAGATTTTAAATTTTTAATCAGTGTAGAAAATATTTGAAGAAGCAAATTCTAAGTAAGCCTGCAGGCTGTAACATATCTTGCAATGATTTTAAAACTTTTTCCTCCTGCTTTTCTAGAACAGAAAAACCATACATTTGAGGTAGGAAAGGTATTTTATTTCTAAAGTGATACTGAAAATTTCTTTGTGGGCAGCAATCTTAGTGTTTATTGAAATATGAACCAAGCATAAATATAGCTACCTATGTTTTGAAATATTTTGGATATAAATATCTGAGAAACTTTCCTCCTTCTGCCTAAGAATTTCCCTAGGGTAAGTGCTTTTCTCATAAGCAAAAAGTATATACTATGGTGGCAATGAAAATCCAAAGGCCTGGAAAAATAGTCCTTTGAAGTTTCAATTGAGGTAACATGTTCCATATATGCTATCTATCAAGTTGGTTAAAGGTAAAAATAGTTTTTATTTAACTTACCTATACAGTAAGTGGAGAAGGAAATGGCAACCCACTCCAGTATTCTTGCCTGGAGAATCCCAGGGACAGAGGAGCCTAGTGGGCTGCCGTCTGTGGGGTTGCACAGAGTCAGACACGATGAAGCGACTTAGCAGCAGCAGCAGCAGCAGCATGCAGCAAGTCCCCTACATATGAACCAGTTCTGTTCTGAGAGTGCATTCGTAAATCCAATTATTTTCATGTCCAGCAAAGTAGGTACCCAACTAACACAATTGCCTATATATTACTGTACTATAAGAGGTTTATAACATTTTTCACAAAAATAATATATAAAAAAAAAAAATAGAGAAAACATTTTTAATCTTACAGTACAATACCTTGAAGAGTGCAGCAGTACCTGCTACCTCACCACTGCTTTGTGCTTGCTTCTAGACATCCTGAGCTTGAAATAAAGATTCTGTACTGCTGTATCCTGTACAGTACCGTACAGTAAAGTACACAAAAACACAGCCACTTGTAGCGGATATATGCATGTGACACCAGACATGTGAACTAACTTACATGATTAGCCATGTGAACACATGTTCACATTTTGAAAGTTCACAACTTGAAGGTTTGTATGCAGGGAGCTCACTATGTAGCTTTTTCTATAGGTGTAACCTGATTGATTAAAATTGCTTCAGAGCTTTGCACTGTCCACTGTTAGAAAGGACAGATGAAAACTCTTTTCAGTAATTTTCAATAAAAAGGCCACTAAGGCTAATTTTGAGTGCATGTGAAAGTTCAAAACATTTCTGTGTGTTTTAGGGACACAGGTCAAGAAATGATCTCTAAATCTCAACCCAAGACAGGAATACTAATAAATATGAAAGAGAAGTGCCGCCTCTCTTTTCTCTTTCACACCTTTCTGCCTAAATAATTCCCTGGTCCCTTGCAGATGCCTTCCCTAATAAGACTTGGAAAATTCATCTTCACGCAGAGCTGCTTTTAAACTAATTGTAATGTCTACATATTGGTTTTACTTGAGAATCTCAAGGTCATGCACACCTGGGTGGGTTTTGAAAATTATTTTACAAATTGATATTTTTGTCAAAAGTCATCATCTGTCTTTCCATCCCATCATCAACTTCCTTGGGCTAGAAGTAGCAAGTGAATTTAATTAGTTTCCTCTTAGGCATTGACCCTGCAAAGACTGTTCCTGAAATGCAGATCAAGTTTGGGATTCAGAGTGGAAGCTGAATGGATTATGGATTTTCCTTGAATAGTTTTAAGGGATGACATGGTGTGACTCATGGTCAAGGTCACCGTCTTTGAAGGTTAAGGAAGTGTTCCATTCAGAACTGAGTCTTACAGTCCAGTATTTGGTATTATCTCTCGGGTTCAAGTTTGTCCACATCTGAAATCAGAAGACACAGTTCTGAGCTGGCCTCTGATCTTGGGGACAAGTGGCTTGATTCCAGTTTTAAGCTTTCTTACACGTGAAATAATGCTGAACAGTTTGACTTCTAAAATCTGATGACTCTGATTTTCTGTCCTTGTGATCCTGCCTCCTTGTCCAACGCTAGTCTCCACCATTTTTAAACCATAAGATTTTAGCTAGATTACTTAACTTCTCCGTGCCTCAGATAGAAGAATGGAGATAATTTCCTTACCTCACAGAGTTGTTATGAGATTAAATGAGTTAATGCCTACATAATGCACAGAACAGCACTTGTTATACAGTAAGTGCTCAATCAGTGCAAACGATTCTTAGTAAGGCTTTTATGATAGGTCTTTTCTGTTTTCCTTTATAGCCGTGTTCTTTCTTGTCTAGAGGTCTTTATGCTTGCTATCCTCTGCTAGGATGGCTCTTCCGCTTCTTTACCTAGCTAACTAACTGTTGTTCATCCTTCATTTCCTCTGCTGAAGTACCACTTCCTCTACGAAGCCTTGCCTGAATCCCTGCCCCCACCTCAGACTAGGTTAGGTATACCTGCAACATTTACTAGCAACACTTAGCACACTTGTTAATTACTTGATCAGTGTCTGTCTTCCTTGCCAGGACATGCAGGTAACATCTTGACTTGCTCCGCTCTGGAATAAGATGCCTAGCATGGAGGAAACATAGCACATTTCAAACAGGTGCTGGAGAACCTTTGGACATAGGCAGTCATGGGATTGAATCCAGAGACTGTCAACAAATAGCTGCCAACTTAGCAAGATCCTTAACCCTCTGAACCTTACTTCCCTTGGCTGTAAAGTAGGGATGACAACTGTGGATACTTCAGGAGGGTTGTGAAGATAAATAGATGTCTACTTCCCAGGTGGTGGAGTAGTAAAAGTATCTGCTTGCCAATGAAGGAGATGCAAGTTCGATCCCTGGGTAGGGAAGATCCCTTGAAGAAGGAAATGGCAACCCACTCCAGTATTCTTGCCTGGAGAATTCCATGGACAGAGCAGCCTGGCAGGCTACAGTCCACGGGGTCACAAGGAGTCAGACAAGACTAAGTGACTGAGCACGCACAATGTTTAGAAGAGTGGCTTGTGGAAGAATGTTTTTAAATGTCAACTCTTTTCTTTGCCCTGAGCCACATGGAAACTTATGGCCACACTAATCACAGGAGATTCAGTGAATCCTTTAGCACTAATTTCCAAGGCCACAATAGTAACCAACATCCTTCCTTAACAACTATAGAAAAAAAAAAAACAGACAAAACCCAAACTGAATCTGCACCCATGTCTCCTCTCCTTCCCCCCAATCCAAAGCTGTTCATTGCTTTTGTTTTCTCATCGTAAAAGGGATAGCGGTATGTGGTAACACTTCAGATAATACCTAATGCATAAGACTAACTTGAAGGCTCCCATTGTGATTTTATTTCATATTGAATGATAACTTGTATTTTGGAGACTTTATAACAGGCAAGTGAATTGCCAGTTGCCAACTTGTTTCATAGTGTTTTACTAGAGTTTATAGCAATAACTGGGCAAATGTCTGTAACATTTAACAGTGATGTAGCTCTGTGTTGGTTTTCCTGCCCCCAAAAGTATAAACTTGATATATTTAAAGAATTGTCCTTACACAATTAATTAATTTTGGAGAGAATAGGAAACAACAACAAAAAACCCCCTTTCTTGTCATCAAAGTATTAAGAAAGTTGTGCTAATTATGAACCTTCCTTGCCACCAACAGTAGAAGTAGAAATAAGCAAGAATAGGCTTGTTTGGCTGTCGGCTACCATTTCACCATTTCATGTTAACAAGTGGTGGTTTGTGAAAACTCCTTTTTTACCTTTAGTTTCCAAATTGAAAATTTCAGAACCACCTTCCAGAGTGGTGCCTCGTCCTAGAAATTCTGGTAGCCATCAAGTTTCTCCACTCAGGCTCAAAAGGAAGGGCGATTCTGAATGTTTTTGCAGAAGTTTCACCTACAGTTCTACAAATTGATCGCTTAAAGCTTCAGTGCCTCCTACCGTGAGCTTTCCTGATGTAATCCTGGGTCAGATTGATGGGAGGTGACACAAATCGAATTCTTGCATACCAGCATTGGGAGTCATTTGTAAACTGTAAATGAAAGTGAGCTCTCTAGTGCCCCGCCAGGGACAACTTGCCAGCTGAGTTTAGCATTACTCCATTCTATCCATCTGTTTGTCGTTTGGTTGGGTTGAACCAATTCATAAATGAAGAAAGCTGAAGGTCAAATAATACATCGTTTTTTTTTTTTTTTTCCTTGACTGTGATTACTTAGCAGTTTTGGACTTCCTCTGCAGTTCATTTTAATGTAGAGCAAATCCTGCCTAAAACCAACTCTGTAAAACTGAGAGACTTAGAGACCTTTCTGAGCATGAGATTTTCTTTCACTCCTTTGTGTTCATTCTGGATAATCTATGGGATCTTAAAGCAGGGTGCTTAACCTGCAGTCTGTGTGTCCCCAAAGGGTTCATGGATAGAAGGCCAGGGGTCCCTGAACTTTGATTGGACAAAAATTCATCCTTAGCTTTACCAGCTGAAATTTAATTTATTCAAATACAAATATAGTCAACTGCAGTGGCATTAGCAATTCCTATGCCTTTGTCATCTTTAGAATCATAGATATGTTCTTATCCCGTTACAATTGTTGCATATATCTCAAAGTTCCATTTATGCATATTACTAAGATGAAATTATTATAGTTAATGAATCCATATCTAGGTATTATTTGCTGCATTAATGAAGAAGTATAATGATACGTATATTGACTTATCATAATTTTATTATTGTTTAGGTCATTGTTTCTAGTATATTTAATCTGGTATAGGTTTCCTTGGTAATCCAATGCATTTTATGCATTTAAAGATATTATTCTAAAAAGGGATTCCAGGCTTCTACAGATGGTTAAAATAGCACAAACAAGGTTACATAAAGACTGTTGTCTTAGACCAAGGGTTGACAAACTCTTTCTACAGGGCCAGGTAGTAAATATTTTGTGCTTTGGCAGCTGTATGGTCTTTATCTTAGCTATTGAACTCTGCCTTTGTAGCCAGAACACAACCATAGATAATACCTAAATAAATAGGTGTGGTTGTGTTTCAATAAAACTTTATAAGAACTGACAGCCAGCTGAAGTTTGCCACCCTCTGGTTTAGGGCATCATGTTATTCCCAGTGTCCAAGCCTGAAGATATTTCAGTTCAGTTCAGTTCATCCTTATGTGCACACATTCACCCAAACATGTACGTATCGAGCATCCTCCGTGTGCAAAGCATGTGCAAGAGATTTTGGGGTGAATCGGCTGCTGCCTTTGCTGGAGCAGTCCAGTGGGGAAGGCAGAGGAGCAGAGTACAGAGTGGTGAGTGTTGTGGGCAGGGGTGGAGGTCCAGGGGCCTAGGGGAACACAACTTTGACATTTAACCCAGTTCTGAAGGAATCTGGGAAGGCTTCTTAAAGGAGCCAAGAAGGATACATCAGTGATAATCAGGAACAAGGGGAGAGAGGAAGTGGCGTGGAACGGCTCAGGCTAAAAGAAACTACTCTAGCAGTGTCTTGGAGGCAAAAAGAAAATGCTCTTGGACCTGCTTAGAAGCCTGGAGCTCTCTGTGGTGAGAGAGAAGCCTGGGTAGGTAAATGAGGTTTGGAGCAGGAAAGGCTTTATAAAGGATCTCATGTTCGTCCTGAAGGGAATAGGGAGCTATGGGAAATGTCAGGTGGGAAAGGGATTGATAGAATTTGCATTTTGAAAGATCATGCAGACATTCCAGGGATCACAGAAATGAATAAGACAATAAGCATGTTAATGAGCTCACAGCCTACTAGGGAAGACAGAAATATAAAATTACATTAGAAGGTAATATATTCAGTATAATGGTAGAATCAGATTTAAGAGGTGAGAGAGTCCAGAGAAGAATCATTTCAATTCTCTTTTGGAAATGATGCTTGGAAGGAATAACATGAAAGAAAATATTGAAGGAAGGAGCTTCCAAATAATCCAGGGTCCTCCAGTAAACATTAAATCATGGAATTCTAGGTCCCATATTGAGGGAAGGAGGACACGTGTATCTTGGATTGTACTCTAATTAGGCTTTTGGTCCACTCTATCTCAGGCCCCGAAGAGTGGCCTCCACCGTCAAGGCCACTCTGGATGGTCTATGAATCTCCTAGAGGGCTGTTTTCTGCTCCAACAAATTCCACTCTCAAAAGAATTTTCTTAGCACTTAGCCTAAGCATTTCTTAGCATTTAGTCATCCCTAGTCCTGTTTCCTAGTTAATGTCTGTAGCATGCTTGAATGTCACTCCTCACCTCAGCTCAAACTTTCTGGAGAAGGGGTTCTCAACCCATGGACTCATTAGAAGGCAGAGAAATCAGTTGAAGGTGTCCTGACCAACAGTTTTTCGAAAGTAAAGTGGAACAGAAAAGAAAATATCAGAGGGCATCGCACATAATAAAAGTAAGAATTATTTTGTGAAACGTGTTTCAGTTGTGTTTGTTTCACAGTGTTCAGTGTGTCTCATTGTGGATCATTCAAAAATGTTGAAAAGCAGTGCCGTAAAGAGTGCTGTATCTAGAGCATGCGTGCTGTACTGCGCTAAGTTTCTGCAGTCGTGTCCGACTCTGTGTGACACCATTGACTGTAACCTGCCAGGCTCCTCTGTCCATTGGATTCTCCAGGCAAATACTGGAGGGGTTGTTGTGCCCTCCTCCAGGGATCACCCCTACCCATGGATTGAACCCAGGTCTCTTACATCTTCTGCATTGAAAGGCAAGTTCTTTACCACTAGCTCCACCTGGGAAGCCCTTAGTGGGATCTTACCAGCATTAAAAAAAGAGAGAAAAGAAAAGAAGAGAAAATAGTAAAGTGAATAACAGTAAGGATAAGTAATTTTTCTTAAAATTTTCCTTTCAGCTTTGTACTCACATATAAGTCATATAGTATACGTATATGAATAGGTATATTGGTTTGCTTTGCAAAAATGTATTTCTTACTGTGAGTTGAGGTCAGAAATGTTGAATGAAGTCCAACCTCTGACTGTGTTCAGAAAGTAGCTGGTTATATTTCTGACTGATGGTCACCCAACCTCTGCTTCAAGACAGCCACCAGTGCAGAGCTCAGCCCTCTACATGGTTGACTTCGTTGTCAACCATTCTTAATTGCCGTCTAGGGGTCTTCTTTATAATGCACTGCCATTGGTCTCCTTGTAAGGAATTATTGGGTCTCCTATTCTGATATGAAAAACACTGAAGGCATTTTCACCATCTCCATTTGACCATCTTATCTCTCATCTAAAGACACTAGCCTATGTTCACTGTATTCTCTCTGACTCAAGCCAGACAATAACCAGTCCTTTGCACTCTGCCTCAGTGGAGATGGATCTAGAGCACTTCTGCCAAGTGATCAACCTAGAAAGCCATTTTTTCCCAGAATATGAACACTGGACCTTTTCAACAGCAGGTTGTCCAGAGAACTCATATTGAGTTTGTGATCAGTATCCCCTGCTTCCCCATAGATCTTTGTCACACTGGGTTTTCTCCACCATATATCTCTGCCATTTGCTTTCTAAAAAGAAAAACCTGAATGTAAGATTTTACATTTGTCATTTGAGGTGGCTTTGCACTTTTGTTTCTGCATACGAGATCGTCTTGAATTTTTGTTTCGTCGTGAATGTCTTATGAGGCCATGTTCCAAGCAACTATTTACATTTCCTAAAGCTCTTCTTTTTCAGATAGTTGGTTAGTGTATAGAAACAGAACTGATTTTTGTATTTTTTTGTATCTTGCAACTTTACTGAATTTGTTAATTGTTCTGGGTGAAATGTTTAAGGTTTCCTTTGTATGATACCATGTCATCTGTAAACAGAGACAATTTAGCTTCTTCCTTTCCAATTGGAAGGCTTTTATTTCTTTTTCTTGTGTAACTGCCCTGGTTAGAACTTCTAGTACTAGTTTCATAGAAATGGTCAGGGTGGGCACCTTTGTTCAGCCTGTTACTGATCTTAGACGAAAATTGTTTAGCTTTTGACGGCTGAGTATGATGTTAGCCGTGGGTTTGTCACGTATGGCCTTTATTGTTGTTGTAGTCACTGAGTCATGTCTGACTCTTTGTGATCCTATGGACTGTAGCCTACCAGGCTCCTCTGTCCATGGGATTTCCCAGGCAAGAATACTGGAGTAGGTTGCCATGCCTTTCAGGGGATCTTCCCCACCCAGGGATTGAGCCTATATCTCCTGCATTGGCAGACGGATTCTTTACCACTGAGCCACTAGGGAAACCCATGGCCCTTATTATGTTGAGGTAAATTCCTTCTGTACATAACTTGTTGAGAGTTTTTACCATGAAGCATGTAGAATTTTGTCAAATGCTTTCTCTGCATTTATTGAGACGGTCATCTGTTTTTCTCCTTCGTTCTGTTAACGTGGTGTGTTAGTTCAGTTCAGTTGCTCAGTCGTGTCCGACTCTTTGTGACCCCATGAACTGCAGCACATCAGGCCTCCCTGTCCATCACCAACTCCCAGAGTTTACCCAAACTCATGTCCATTGAGTCGGTGATGCCATCCAACCATCTCATCCTCTGTTGTCCCCGTCTCCTCCCGCCTTCAATCTTTCCCAACATCAGGGTCTTTTCAAATGAGTCAGCTCTTCGCATCAGGTGGCCAAAATATTGGAGTTTCAGCTTTAACATCAGTCCTTCCAATGAACACCCAGGACTGATTTCCTTTAGGATGGACTGGTTGGATCTCCTTGCAGTCCAAGGGACTCTCAAGAGTCTTCTCCAACACCACAGTTCAAAAACATCAATTCTTCTGCACTCAGCTTTCTTTATAGTCCAACTCTCACCATCCATACATGACTACTGGAAAAATCATAGCCTTGACTAGACAGACCTTTTGTTGACAAAGTAATGTCTCTGCTTTTTAATATGTGGTGTATCAGACTTCCTGATTTGCTTACAATGAACCACTCTTTCATCCCAGGGATAAATTCACCTCGATCATGTAAGATCCTTTTAATGTGCTATCAAATTTGGTTTGCTGCTATTTTTTTTTCTATTTCTGTGAAAATGGCATTGGAATTTTAATAGGGATTGCGTTGAATATGTCCCACTCCAGTATTCTTGCCTGGAGAATCCTGTGGACAGAGGAGGCTGGTGGGCTGCTGTCCATAGGGTCGCACAGAGTCAGACCTGACTGAAGCAACTTAGCTTGCATGCATGCATTGGAGAAGGAAATGGCAATCCACTCCAGTATTCTTGCCTGGAGAATCCCAGGGACAGAGGAGCCTGGTGGGGTGCCGTCTATGGGGTCACGCAGAGTCGGACACGACTGAAGCGACTTAGCAGCAGCAGCAGCAGCATTGAATGTGTAGATTACTTTTGATAATATAGACATTTTAACCATACTTATAAGGTATCATCTACAATTTCTACTTACATTATTTTCAAGTTAAAATTTTAGAGTCACTTCCAAAGTTACCTGATTGCAGATTCTTCTGGAATTTTATAATCTTTTCACTGTTTTACAGTTGTCTTGCTTTCACTGAGTTCAAAGGCAGTTGTATTTTAGTGACTCAGCTTTACCAAGTCTTTCAAAAGCATTAACATAGCTATTACCTATATTTTTTACTCACATTCACTAGTTTATATAATGTTGCATTAAGCAACATAATTACAATAACAAACACAAAAGTCATAAATAAATTTGGGAATAAACGCAGTGGGTAGCTAGATTAATGGGAGCAAGTGAGGATCATTGGGTAGCCTGACAGATTGGTAGACTGATAAGGAAAGCTTTGACTATGTGAGATATGCAGAGAGGTGCCATATGTTCACTTACCTACTTACTTACGGCTAATGTTTTTATATATTGTACCCATCTTTCATATAGATTAATTGATCACTCATACTAGGGACCCATATTATTTATTGTCCTTGAATATCCCACAGTGTATTTTCATGTAGCTGGTGCTAATTTTATCCACACCATACATAGAACTATTACTGCACCCAGAGATGTTCTATTCCTTTTCAGTTACCAGAACCCAAATATATTTGAAATCTAGCTTAAATTCTTCCTAGTCTTGTATTGTTTCCCCAGGATGTCAGTTCACATTGACCCATTCAAAAATACAGCTCTCAAAATAGGTGACTTTGTGCTGGCTTCCTGCTGGTCCTTAAATGTATTATCTGCCAATTAGATTAGAAACTCTGAAAATGGAACTGTGTTTATAGTTCCTTAGAGCCTCCCAGAATATAGCTTCCTTGATGGATGCATGGCTGATAATCATTAATCACTTGCCAAGTGAGTAGCCCAAGGCAGCCACCCACTGGGTTTGATGATCCCAAGAAAAGTGATTGCCCACTAAGGGTGAACTTGGCAATAGTCAAGGTGGTCAAAATGCCAAAGAAAGGAAATAAAACAGAAATATATACCACCCTGTGGTTTTATGACCTTGGATAAATTATTTTCCATCAGTATCCACACGGGTAGAATGAGAGACTGGACTAGACAGTGGCTTCTAAAATTTTGGGGATCATGATTATACTTGAGAATCTGATAAGAGACTGAGGACCCTTTACTTAGGAAAATGAAATGATGTTCACACATAGAATCTTGCATGTAATCTTTGAGAACCCTTAAGCACTGGGACCAAGCAGTCTCTAAGATTCCTGATAACCAGGCTGATGCTAGCAGAGCCAATGGCGATGCTTCTTCCTACCCAAACAGCGAGTGAGTCTCGATTACTTGAATCAGCTAACTGGGTTTTGAATAGTCGCTGCTGACAGACTTGTATCTGTTCCCTCTGACTTCCGCTGCCCAACCACCTTCCAAAGTTGTCCTACTGGTCTCCTGAGATATAGGATGCACAACCCAACCCTTCCCACTCTTTGGGCAAGTGTCTAAGTGCCTGCTTTGCTCATGGCCAACCATCTTTACCTGGGATGGCAGCACTTGTCTTAGTCTACATCTTCCCCTCTAGCCTTTTCCCGATGGGGGAAATTGGCAGGCTATCGTTGCTATAGTGATTCAACTGGCAACTTTGTAGTTAGAATACAATGATTTTACTTAGTGGAAAAAAGATAAAGCTATTATTTGAGGATGCACTAAGACAATACTTTAACCTGATTCTCTCTCTCTCAGCCTCACCTTTGCACTTTTGTTTGCCTAGAGACTCTACAAACATTTAAATGCAAAACTCATGACAAAGTCAGAGGCAAAATGTTTTGAACTGCTGTTCAATCTACGTGAGCTTTGCTCTCAGTGTATACAATGAGATGAAATGTTAATAATGTCAATCTCTTATTCACTGAAAATATGACTTTCTTTCTTGCATTAAATGAACAAATACAAAATAGTCTCTTGCTGGGGGAGCTGGGAAACTGTTGAACAATGAAGATTGTTGCAGATATTTGCAGGTAGCCCTGGGTGGACAATGACACATTTTGAGCGCAGCTGCAGGTCCTTTCCTCTATAAATGTCACAAAGGAAGCTTAGCAAAGATAACAGGAGAGTTTTATCTAAAGATCACATCTTTCCTGACTTTACTGTTGGGCATCCCCTATGACTTTCCTCTGCGAAGTGATTTTGTTTTAATTAGAGTTTGGAAATGTGTTTCCTTCCAGTCACTAAGGTTTTATCTTCAATGGCAGAGTTTGTTTATGTGAGAAGTCCATCTTTAGGGAAAGGAAAGTCGAAAGAGAAATGAGCCCTACTTCCTCCAGTGGCCATCCCCGTGACCTCTGCTTCTCCAAACACGTGAATTCTTGTGAGATATGAGTCCCATAAACTCATCAGCACAGTTAGCCCATGGAATCAACTTTTACCAGGCTTTAGGACTCCTCTCTCTTTAGGACTGTCTCTCATCAATTCTTGCTAATGAAAAGCAAGGAGAGCGCATGTTAGAGAAATCCATGCACTGTCCACGCATCTCCTTTCAGCAAAATGAGTGTTTATTTGTTTGCCTATTAAGTTGTTCGTAAAGGACAGATGTCAATCTTTTTGCTTCCTGCCGTCCTGTAAATGGGACTTTCCAAGTGGTGCAGTGGTAAAAAATCTGCTTGCCAATGCAGGAGACACAGGAGATGAGTATTCCGATGCGGGTTCGATCCCTGGGTTGGGAAGATCCCCTCGAGAAGGAAATGGCAACCCACTCCAGCATTCTTGCTTGAAAAGTCCCATGGACATAGGAGCCTGGTGGGCTACAGTCCATGGGGTCGCAAAGAGTGGGACACAGCTGAGCATGACCATGCACACGTGCGTGCACGCACACACACATTCCTCTAGATACCTGTGAGCAGAAGTGTTTAACGATTGAAGAGCTGAGAAGTTGGTCAGGAAGCAAACTAAGATGGAGACCAACCCCTGCAACAACTATCACCCCATTTTTCATTCAACATCAAAGATCTTAGTCTAATCTTCTCCCATCAACCCAAGTAGGCCTCACGTTTTTCAGCTGTGTGACCTCAGGCAAGTTACTTACCCATTCTGTGCCTTAATTTCCTCTTCAAAGAAAGTGGAGGTGTTTAATTTTAACACCTACTTCATAGGATACTCTTGAGAAGTAAATGAGTTAAACTATTAGAAAAATACTTGATACTTCACAAGAACATGATAAATGATAGTTATTTTTAGTTATTAATAAAAATCCTCTATTCCAGTTAGGCCATTTGCACTGTCCCTCAACCATGTGCAAATATTCCCAAATTTTATTTTGCAGTTCTCACCAGCTGAAAAGCTCTCCTTTCTCCCTCCAACTAGGAAGTCCATATAGAACAGCACTGTCTGTTAGAAAGTGCAAGCCTATATGGAATTTTAAGTTTTTTAATATGGTCATTTAAAAAGTAATAAGAAACAAAGGAAATTAATTTCAATAATGTATTTTTTAACCCACTGAATCTAAAATATTATCATTTCAACACATTATCTATATAAATATTAATGAAATATTTTACACTTAAAAAAATCCATTGTCCATTTCACACTCATAGCATTTCCCAATTCAGATGAGCTACATTTCAAGTACTGATTAGCCACCTAGGCTAGTGATGCTGCATTGAAGTTCACAGGTATATAGAGTAAGCAGGTGGCCCAGGGTTGCCTGTCAGCTCTGTGAGCTGGGTACATCCCTTACATAATGCTAATCCGTGCTGAGTGTTTACTATGTGATGATGTTACTGAACCACACTTTTGTCCTCTTGTTGGCTCAGTAAAGCCAATCCACTGATACTGGGTTGTGGTGAAGGGAAGTGCAATGTTTGTTTCAGGAGCAAATCAAGGCGTCCAGGGTAGCTAGTGTTTAAAAGTCCTGAAGACTATCAGGAAAAGGTTTTTAAACATGTGTGGGAACGGGTGACCAGCTCCTGGACATTCTTCTGATTGGTTGGTGGTGAGGTAATCAGGAGTCAATATTATCAACCTTCTGGTTCCAAATGGTCTGGGATCTGTGTGCTTGTGGGCAGCATACAGTTAACATCTTCGTCTGGTGGAGGTTTCAGTTGCTGCAAAGCAGCTCAAAGGACATGGCTCAGGATATTATCTACAGCCCCTGGAGTGAAGTGAAGTGAAAGTTGCTCAGTTATGTCCAGCTCTTTGCAACCCCATGGACTATATGGTCCATGGAATTCTCCAGGCCAGAATACTGGAGTGGATAGCTGTTCCCTTCTCCAGGTGATCTTTTCAACCCAGGAATCAACCCAACTCTCCGACATTGCAGGTGGATTCTTTACCAGCTGAGCCACCAGGGAAGCCCTTGAGAGGGAACTAAAATTCCTTGGCTTTTTTTAAGGGCTTAGCTACTGTTATTTTATCTTGTTTTTTGTTCTTTTTTTCTTTCTTTCTGCATTTTCTCACTAGTCTGATTACATTTATTCTTTGACTAAAATTTTTCTGGGTTTCCCAGGTGTCTCAAGTGGTAAACAATCTGTCTGCCAATGCAGGAGATTTAGGCAGGAGACGTGGGTTCAATCCTCGGGTCAGGGAGATCCCCTGGAGGAGGAAATGGCAACTCACTCCAGTATTCTTGTCTGAAAAATTCCATGGACAGAGGAGCATGGTGGGCTACAGTTCTTGGAGTTACCAAGAACCAGACACAACTTAGCAATTGAACACACACACACAGAGTTTTTCTACAGCCAGAAGGCAGGCTGAGAACATTGGGAACTGGGGGTCTTGTACTGGGAAGGTCCCATAGGGTCCTGCTCGGTTACAATGCCTGGCACTGTTGCTGAGGATAAAGAGCTCATTTCTCCTTTAAGATGGCCCTCTTAAATAGGTACTTTTATCACCCCATTTTACAGATGAGAAACTAGAGACTTAAAGAGGCGAAATAGCAGCTAGTGACCAATAGAGGCAGGATTTGAATGGCTCAGTCTAGCTCCAGAATTTGTTCTCTTAACCCCTGTATGTTGTCCCTTAGGCGGAAGCTCTGAGTCAAGGTCTGCACTCTCTATAGGGTTCTCAGAAGGACATGTGAACGTTCAGCAAGTTGGCACAGTTGTGCAATTTTGTGAAGAGTAAGAATGGCTGTGAACAGAGTCTTCTTGGGTTTTCCCATGGCAGTTTACACAACTAGTTACCCTAAAAATTTATATTTGTTTATTTTGCGAACAGATTGTGAATAGATAGAATCTGTGCTCTCCTGACCCCTGGGAACAGGGATTGTCAGGGGAAGGCTTATTTATGAGACATCTGGCAGGCAGAGTCCTTGAAAATGAACTCCTATATGGGAATCTTTTCACCACAGTCAAGGCCATGCAAGGAAAAGCCAGTGATCTTGAAACAGCACTGAACACTGGCCCTAAAAATGATCTGCTTGCATTTATCAGCAAGGACCTGCAAATTTTTACCTGTGATGTCAAATCAAGATGACTTTTTGGTAGGAAATAGGAAATGTTTACTTATTTTTATAAGTCTTACTTCCAGTGTTCAAACGCCGTTAGTTTGCATAGCCAGCAAGCTTCCATTTTTTCTGCTATTCCTAAACTACTGTTTTTCATTCTGCTTTTCTTTTTTTTTTAATCAATAAAGGCCAGATTTCGACAAGAGTTGGACCTCAATCCGAGAACAGATCCAGATGGATTCCATGGTCATCAAGGGCCTCGATCCTGATACCAACTACCAGTTTGCTGTGAGGGCCGTGAATCCGCATGGTTCCAGCCCTCGAAGTCAACCCAGCAGCACCATCCGAACTGCCCGTGAGTACCGCAGCCCCTCTGAAGGACAGACAGACAGACATAGCTGCCTTGCTGGGCTTGCCTCGTGAGGACCTGATTGACCGAGGTTTCTTAGCTCCCCACAGCTGGCTGCCTGCGTTGGGGCTGTCCTCAGCCTTTCATTCTGCGGTTTTCTCACCCCTTTGGAAGTGCAAGGCACTCAACAGGGCCAGGCTGCTTCTATGTACAGGAGGTCAGCAGAAGGTTTATTTTTGCATTATCCTTAGGGAGTTTGAGGTCGGTTTTCTTTCATGAGCACAAAATAGACTACATACCAAGACGATGTGCAGCCTCCCCAGCCCCGTTCCTTTTCATCTTGTAAAAAGATGGGTTTAGCTTTGAATCATAGGAGAAAAAATACTGATCCCAGACCCATCAGGGTTGGTCTTCACCAGGAAATCAAAGATGCCCAGGTAAAATCGGTCACTCTGAAGGATGGTCAGGGAAGATTCAAGCTGGCTAGCAGGCTGATGTGGAGCTGGGGGTCCCCGCAATGCCATGGGCTCCTGAATATCCTAGACCTCTCTGGGGGGCTGGGGAAGGCTTGGGCCAGTCCATCACATCATCTGGGGGGTCTGTGAAAAGTCAGAGTCTGATTATGGTCTGGGGTTTAAGAAGCTCCCACGTGATTCAAGAACTACATTTTGATTGCTTAGTCCACCGTGCCAGTCTGGCTTGGAAACCTTTGTCGTTTGGAAGTGGGAGATACTTGTACCCAATGTCTTGGGGAGATCTGAGAACTATTGCACTTCTTTTGTCTGAAGACATTTCTTCAATTTTGCCAGTTTAAGTTCTTCCAGGTTTTTGTGTCTAAAGAGCCCTATTGCCATCCCTGGGTCCTCTTTATCCAAGAATGGTGCTCTCCGAAAAGAAGCTGACTTAAAAAGAAGCTGACTTAAAAGAAGCTGACTTTCAGAGGCTTGCCCCTGGCCAGCGCAGAGCCCTGTGTTTATTGATTAGTTCATCTGAATAAACTCCTCCCGTCTCCCCACACAACACTCCAGTAACTGACTTCCTTGCCCACATGCTATTTCCAGGGGTGGCGATTCACCAAGTTCCCTAAGCCCCTGGAATTCTGGCTCTTCTACAAACAGCTCTTACCTTAATCTTGAACGTGAGGGCTCTTTCAGATTGAATTGTTGGGGGATATGGTGGGGCCACACCACACACAAACACACACCCTACATACACTATGACAGCAGTTACCCAGCAATTGTTCCCCTGCTCTTGTTTAGAATTTGGAAGCTAAAACCCCCCAGTTAGGTGGTGAGGATGGAACTCCTTCTCTCTAGAAGAAATGTTAACAGTTTTATTTCAAATTGAAGCAGGGCCACCTTCCACTCTTGCTGGATGAGATCTACGCTGTAATCTTTGGTTAAACTTGGTGACGCATGGCCAAAAATTGGGACCACAGTAGCTGAGTCAAGCCTCAGGGCCTGCCTGTGCTTTACACTGAGCAGGCACTGTGCTGTGTGAGCAGGCACTCTGTGCTGTGTGCCCATCCACCCCTCCCCAGCGTCCAACTCCTCTGCTTCCATTTTGTGAGCTGCCCTGTGCTCACTTCCTTCCTCATACCCCTAGTGTCTCCTTCTCCACAGAGACAAGAAAGTAGAAGGGTGAGCTAGAACAACTGGAGTCAGGGGAGGGGGCAGGAGCAGGGCATCTCTTGAACTTTTTTTAAAAACTGAAACACTAGACTGGTCTTGGAGTTTCTGGTAAGTATTTCCCCATTGGTGGATACCAGCTTTGTGAATTAGGTGGGATAAGGTATGTGAAAGTGCTTTACAGAAGTATAACATTTTGCAACAATCGGTCTCTTGTGTGCAGTAAAATTTGATCATTTAAAGGAATTGTGTGCAGGGAATGTGGCTGGTTCAGTGAATACTCAACTGTGAAATATTCTTAAATCCAATTTAACTTTTTTTACATAAATATGGTTACTCAAATCAGAATAACAAAAATGGAATTTATTAAGTGGCCTGTCTCATGATATGTAAGAATGTGCTGTACTTGGTATTTCAGTTGTGATATTTTTGTCGTGATCACTTTTAATGTTTTAGAAAACCCTGTATTCTGGCACATTCATACTTCTTATTCTGCTGTTTGTCTGGACTGTTATTTTACCTCCAAATCCACTATTCCATATATAAAAATGTCTAATTACCAAGTAGCCCTTATTGGAATTACAATAAATTCCGATTATCAGAGGTACCACTGGGAAAGCCTCCTAAGAGCTGACGCCATCTGGAGCACTTACCTAGGAAACCCCATTTTAATCCTTGCAAAACTCCTGTGCTTGAAGAATAGCATCCCTTTTTGTAGATTTTCAAAAATGGAGTCTTTGAAAGATTATGTATTTAGCCAAGAATAATAATTGCAAAGGCAGGATTTGAACTTGGGTTTCGCTGACTGCTAAAGCCACTTCCCTGTGTGAGATTCAAACTAAACAAGGCTCTTATTCTTCTAGTGCAGAGTAGCATAAGAAAGGTAAGGTCAGCAATTCAATAAAATACAGGGACAGTCTTTGTAGAATCTGTGGACCAGGAGGTTCTGACAGTGCAGAACAAACCTCTAAGGATTTTTTTTTTTCAAAACCTGTAAGGTATATTGTACATACCAAAAGGTGAGTAAAACATTCATACAGGTCTGAAATTCTTCTGGTTAAGCATGGGTATAGCCCTGGCAGTTTACAGCTGGCAGCCTTTGTGATTGGTTAGACCCAAGCCAAGAAGCTATTAAACATTTTGAACACCTCTTAAAGGAATCTGTGAGATGAGTATTTCCACATGTTGGGCTTCCCTTTCTCACAGCTCCTGCTTTTCCTCACCTCTAGATCTTTCCTGTATGGACTTTTTCTTGGCTCATGCCCACTTTGCTCCCTGAACAGTGAACCTCAGAATGGACGTTCAAGTTGACTATCAAGGATCAGAAGACCCCATGGGAACCCTTAGATCCCCACCCCTCTACACCACCTCTACACCTCAACCCAACCATTGTTGGGTTCCTCTGTGATCTTTTTTATGCCTGCATCCACCACCTTTCCTAAAAAAAATATAACACATCACCCCTATCAACTTGCAAAATGTTGACTTTCTCTGGACCTATTAGTGCAGGACCCTGTTAGCAGCTTAGTTGCTTAGCTGGGGTCAGTTGGCAGATGTCGGGTGCTCTGAACCTGTAGCTCAGAGCCAGGACCAGTGTTTTCCTTCACTGGTGCTCAGCCTGCATGAGGAAGGTGGAGGGTTTCGATGGCTTCACCAGGGAATTGTGATGTGTGTTCAGCATCCACCCCTTAGCTCCACAACCTTCCAAGCAGAACAGGAAGGAAAAATCCAGGTGTTTAATTGCCGATTCTCTACTGAGAACTAGATCATTTCAGGCCTTGAATGATAAAAGATGCCACCCATATTGAGTCCATGCTTTCAGCAGAGATTTTTCCACATGTCAGCTCCTAATTCTGTTCCTCTAAGGAAATACAGAGAAGATGAAGATCACCATTCCTCACACTTTACCCCAGCCTATGATACCTGTTTTCTTCAAGAAAGAAATACCACCGGCCGTTGCTGTTTGCCTGTTGTTCCATGGCATTCTTTTTCCCTTGGTTGATCTTATAAATGAGCCCATCAGAACAGGGGGCTCATGGAACCTCACGGACACAGGTGCACAAATGTGGCATTGTAATAAGACAAGTATTCACCCTGTCTGGTGGTCACTTATTCTCTGGGATCCAAGCTTACCTTGGATTAAGAAGGATGGGACAAGTAATAAAGGGTATGAACTGTAAACAATAGAAATGGCAAAAGTCAGAATTCATGTGTTTTCTTTTTTTTTCCCAATGGCAAATGAAACGAAAAGTCACTCACATGTGTAACCAACTCTAGGATTATACGACCTTCCCTGGGAACGTTCCCTTGGTCCTACCACCCTAAAGCATTTAATTTCTCATATCCTATCCTCATGATATAAGCAGAGAAAGAACCAGTAAGTTTTTGGTGACGTGAAATTGGTATCCTCAGGGCAGTCCCTAGTAAAAGGTGTTCTTCTGTTCCTAGCAAAAGTCATTTTACTTTGTTCTGCCTTGGGGCTTATGCACCTGCTGTTTTCTCTGATTGGAACCGTCTCTGCCCAATCTTTCCATGTCCCCATGACCTCCCTCCCTTTCTTCTTTAAGACCATAGCTCAAAGGTCACTTCCCCAGACAAGCTTCTCTAAACTTCTCACCCTGTTTCCTAAGCCCCATTCCCTGCTTCTCTACAGCCCTTTCACTGCCCAAAACAATGCAATGCCCTGTCTCCTCCTCCAGGATAAGCTCCATATGGAGTTGCAATGACTTATTCAAGGTCCTGTTCCCAATACCCTATACAAAGTAGGTTCTCAATCAACATCGACTGAGTACGTGAATGACTGAATTCCACTTCACAAGCCAAGAGCCTGTGACTACTTTGGAGACTGATAGCTTTCTACTGCTGCCATCTGGGAAATTCAAAAGAAGATGTGAGGAGAAAGTTGGTCTAGAGACCCACCAGGCCAAAAATGTGTTTCCCCGTTGGCAAGGTTCACAGGGAAAGTCAAGCTCCTGGATTTGCAGTGAGACACAAGTAAGAACAAAGTAGAGTGAGTGAGTGAGGGAAGAAGGAAGGAAGGAGAAGAGGGAAGGAGGAAGAGGGGAAGGAGGAAGGAAGGCAAGGAGGAGAAGAAGGGAGAAAGCAAATCTGGGGAGTTTAAGTTCAAGGCAATGACTCAGATCAAGTCCTTACTTCACTCCTGTGTTCTTTCTTAATCATTAGAATAAGCTTTAGCATTTCTATGCTAGATTAGAGTACATTTTCCTTTTGGTGCTCACATGTGTAATTGTGGTCTCAGATCCTCAGAGACTGTGTAGGGAGGTATGATGGTGTTTGATCTTTGCCATACTCTTCTCCCCACAATCCATGTTCTTCCAGTTTCAGAAACTTCCTCTTCTGCTGAACCAAAACAATCTAGCCTGGCCCCAATCAACTTTCTACAGTACTGTCAACCTGATTCCATGGTGTTCCTTGCCTCCCCACCAACCCATCTCACTTTTCCTGTCGCACTGACCTACTTACTCAGACATTGCTCTCCGCTCAGTTGTTGCCGGGTGTGCATCTGTTTGGGGGGGGGGGGGCGGAGCTTTCCTGATAGCTCAGTTGGTAAAGAATGCGCCTGCAATGCAGGAGACCCCAGTTGAATTCCTGGGTCAGGAAGATCCGCTGGAGAAGGGATAGGCTACCCACTCCAGTACTCTTGGGCTTCCACTGTGGCTCAGCTGGTAAAGAATCCACCTGCAACTGCTGGACACCTGGGTTTGATCCCTGGGTTGAGAACATCCCCTGGGGAAGTTTATGCCCTTTTGTCATGCAAGTGTCTTCTGGCTTTTGCCTAGTTTTGCTCTGAGATTAGAACCTTTGTAATTGCCTGACTCTCTTTCCAGAGACCAGCTCGGCATGCTGGGGCTCCTAGGTACATGTTCTCATATATGTAGCGACAAACAGATGTCCATTATCCCCAGTCACTAGAAGAGCTTGTGTTTGGTGGCAGTGCCCTGCATTGACCATAATCATGAGTAGCAAGGAAGCCAGTAGAGGCAGAGGCCGTGGCACCCCTAGGGGTGGGAGGAACATTCAGGGAGGGACTGGAGGTGTCTTTTTCCACAATTCCCATGACTTATCATCCATCACCCTCTTGCAGCTTTCATACAAACTCCGGTCAGTGTCTGTGAAAAGTTCTCACCAAGCTTTGAAAGCTCCTCACTGCCCACAAACACTGTACCCTTGCACAGAGCAGAGTCTGGCAGCCGTGGCTGTGTCTGAGGCCCAGGGAGCTGTCCTTTCATTACCTCATTGTGAGACCTTCTTGGAAAGTCATTTAATCTCCCTGGGCCTCAGTGTCCATATCTCTAAAAATGGGTACAGTAATGTCTGAGGCAGGTAATATTTTCTACTTCTCAAGATTATTTTGAGGAAATACATGTGAAACAGACATTATGACATCTGCCCACTTTTTTCAAAATGAAGGTGAGGTTGATACTCATTTCCTCCACGCATAGTTACTGAAGGATGGTGTGACCGACCTAGGTGACCACCAGCTGGTGTGTCGCATTTTCTTTATGACTCTGTGCCCTGAGCTGTTCTCCTAGGACTTGAAGTCATTGGATCTTCAAACTTTTCTTCTGCAGCTTCTTCACTGTCAGCCTTGTTCTAGGTTAGATTTTGGCTTAAGGAAATGTCATGGCTGGTATGATCTCTCTAGGAATCAGCCTTACTGCCAATATGAAGTAAGTTTTAGTGGTCTGGTGAGGTCAAACCAGCAAGATTTACCAAAATGTGACACAAAGTAAGCAAATTCTATTGAAAAAATTGTGCCAATAGACTTGCTCGACATAGGGTTGCCACAAACCTTCAATTTGTAAAAAACACAGTATCTGTGGAGTACAATAAAGTGAGGTGTGCCTGTAGACTGTATATTTGGTCAAGTGGAACATTTTCAAGGATATGAAAGTTGCCTTAAGTTTGGAGTTGCTGATGTAGAAACCCTGGCAGAACTGGCTTCATCATGGGCCTAGAAATTTATTTCAACAATCATGTGTTTTGGAAAAACAGGTGGCTGTCCAGATTTGGCCTGTGGGATGTAGTTTGCTGATCTCTATATTACAATGCTGGGATTTTTTTCCCCAAAATTTTAGGAGATTCTCCAGGAAGTTTAAGAAATCCTCTATTTTGTAGCAATTTTGTCAAAATTGCAATGATTAATTAGTGCATACTAAGGCAGTTGTCCCCTTGATAGAAATTCCTGTGACTTAATTTTCACATGAATGTTCTGAGATAAAGAAGAGACCTGCAGAGCCTATAACCTAACAGTGTTTGGACAGGTTTGCACTGCTGTGAACAGAGAGGGTAGGGGGAGAGGGAGAGAAAAAAGAGGCTTTGCTTGGCATTACTCCAGGATCTTGGGACAGGCCTATAAATTGGTGAGCTTCACTGATTTGTAAATCTTCAGAATGTAAGGTGAAAAAACGAACAGGAAGAGGAAGAAATCGTTTGCTTCCCTCCTTGCCTAGACAGATCTGCGTGTTAAATGTGCAGTTTGTGCATGAACATAATTTCAGGTGTGATTTTACACTTAGGTGCCTTTGAGGTAATCGCTCCATTGATCTGCTAATGCCGCAATGCCTGTAAAGCTGAGCAACACTCATTTGTGCAACTTTATTGGTTCTAGAAGGAATGATTCACTTTGCTGCTTAAATACCTGCTACCTATTAATTGCTCTTCTGAGGCCTTTCTACATCCTACATTACCATCCATTTACTTATAATCAGCACACCGATGTTTTACCCCCTCCGGCTAGAGCTGGAAGAAAGACTAAAACAAATGATAAGAAAACATACTTTTCCAAAGAAATGGCACTACGGTGCTCTAGTTTCAGCTGTAGCATCTCTTCGATCAGTCAGCTAGTGTGTCTCAACCACACGGTGAACAACCATATACTACTTATTCCACTCTGGCTCAGTGGATTTTGAAACATTAATATGTTGACATGAGTAATACAAAGATGTTCTTACTATTTTTCCTTTTGTTTCCTCCTATTTCCTTGTTATTCATTTTGTTCTCTTTATACTCATCATTTCATGGTTCACCTTTTCTGCTCTTGGGAGCAGAAGAGATGAACCTTGCTCTTACACAATTCTTCATAGGGATTGTTTCTTAATATTTAGACCTCTGAATCACTTAGATGCTTTGATGAGCGAGGAGAGCTGCAATCATGGTTAGGCACAGAGAAGGGAATGGAAGAAATCAGCTCGACCCAGTGACAGATGTGTGGGAGGGACACAGTTCCCACTGGCTGAGTCTGATGGAGCTTGTCTGATTCTGCCACCAAACAGGAAACAGATATGTGCAAATTAGAAGGAACCTAGGGAGAAGGATGACTTTTATAATGATCTCAGGTGTCTCCCGCCTCCCAGCAGGAAACAGAGGCTGTGCATGCTCCGTTGCTAAGGCGTGTCCGACTCTTTGCTTCTCCGTGGACTGTAGCCCACCAGGCTCTTCTGTCTGTGGGATTATCCACACAAGAATTCTGAAGTGGGTTGCTATTTCGTCCTCCAGGAGATCTTCCCGACCCAGGGATCGAATCTGCATCTCCTATGGCTCCTGCATTGGCAGGCAGATTCTTTACCACTGAGCCACCTGGGAAGCCCAACAGAGGCTATGTAATTGGGTAATTTGAAGTGAGCTTAGTGAAGGGACTGTTTGCAAAAGTTTGAGTAGATGCAAGGAAACCAAGAGGGGGCAATTACCAGCTTCTAGAGATAGACAGGGAGGGCAAATGTTGTGACTTTCACACATGTGTCACATACAGCCTCCTAGGGAGGAAGTTGGAGAACGAATACTCTGACTTTTTCCTCTCTCCTTCACTCCCCTGCTAGTGTCTCTGGATAGGCAGATACAGCAAGAAGTCAGACAGGTCTGCCTCCGAGGACCCAGAGCAGAGGTAGGTTAGAGGGGGGACGCTTTCACAAGAAGTAATAGTATCATCTCATATAATAAGAGAATGGTATCTTTTACATGGATTGCAGAAACATGGATTATTTTTGGTCTTTCACTTAGAGAGCGCAGATCTTATCTCATTCTTCTTTGCCTATGTAGCTTTGTCGACTGAGGAAAAATGCATGTGGGAGTTGTGAGTTAAGTTTCATTTGGGTGCAAAACGAGGACTATAGCCCAGAAGACAGTATTTAAAATCGCTCTGAGAAACTGTTCCAAAGAGGTAGGGGATGTGTGATTTTGGGGAAGGGGGAGTACATGCAATCAAGCACACATTTTTTTTTTTTTTGCAGAAGGTTGCTGCTAGTCACAAGGAGTAAATGCTACCATGAAAGATTTTAGTGCTTTTGTAGATACGAAAAGATACAAGAACTAGGCTCATAAAATCTGAAATTATCTATCTGAAGACCTGGTCTGCCATTTTTCCCAGAGCACAGGGTGATCATTCCTGATTTCCACCCTGAACTCTCTTTGAGTGATGATGGAGGTCAGCAGAGGCCATGATTCATAATTTAACACTTTAGAGGTAGATGGCCAGTGCTGATTTGTATTTATTTCCTTAAATACAGGAGATAATGAGGTCTCACAGCCAGTAGACCTCAGTAATTCATTTACTGAGGGTTTGTAAACTCATAGAGCTGGAAAGCACCTCCTCCACATTCAGCACCTGAGGGAACTGAAGCCCAGAGCCCTGCCAGGGTCACTTGGTGACAGATCCTGAGCAAGATCCCAGGTCGGTGACTGCCTTGTTTTCAGCTTCATTCTTAATGTCCACGGGATTCCTGTTTTCTAAAGAATATCGGCTTCTCAAATTATTTTATGATATATCCACTTACTCTTTCAAACAAATATTTCATGCCCACTATGTGCCAGGCACCATTTCAGATGCTGGGGATTCAGCAGTGAACAAAATCAACAAAAAGGAATCCCTATGCTCACGGACCTTACATTATAGTCAGGGCAGGCAGAAGGTGAAGAGATAACATTAAAAATGTAGATAGCATGTCATGGGGAAAGAGCTGCGGAGAAAAATGAAACAGGGGAGCCTATGTACAGTCAGAATAAGCCTCCTGAGAAGGTGACATTTGAGTAAGAAAGACTAGGTGAACTGTCTGGATAGATCAATGTGTATCCATTGATCTATCTATTGTCTATCCATCCACGTGGAGGGAGAGCTCCAAGGTAAATGCTAAAGCCCTGATGCAGGATCATCATGGGGTGTTCATGGAAGGGCAGGGGTGCCAGTGTGGCTGCGTTAGGGGGTTGTGAGGGTGAAGAGTAGAAGGAGATGAGGACAGAGAGAAAGGGAAGTCTCAGGTGATGGAGGCTGATTAGGACCTTAGTGGGGGCCATTGGACTTTGAGTTTTCTTGGGAAGAAAGACTGGGAGACTGGGAAGACTGAGAGAGCTGGAGGGCAGGATGGACTTGACCAGAGGGGCAGAAAGACCTTACTTAAGTTTCAACAAAATCGCTCTCATATACAAGAAAGAAGGACTGTAGATGGGCAAGGATAAGAGCAGCGGGATCATTAAGGAGACCATTGCAGTAATCCCAAAGCAAAATAGTTTTTATATTGTCTCTAAATAGTAAAAGTAATCCATACTTATGATTAGAAAAAAATATGAGCAATATATGAAAAAGTGAAAAATCAAGATGAAAATGGTCTCTAATCTCAGCATCCAGACATAACCATTATTAACATTTTGGTCCATAATCATCCAGAATTTTTAAAAACCCAACATGAGACCACAGTGCATATACTGTGTAACAAAAAATTATTCTGTTACACAGAAAGTACTGTGCAACAAAATACCGTGAAAGGGTTAGTCGCTCAGTCGTGTCTGACTCTTTGCCACCCCATGGGCTGTACCTACCAGGCTCCTCTGTCCACAGAATTCTCCAGGCAGGAATACTGAAGTGGATTGCCATTCTCTTCTCCAGGGAATCTTCCTGACCCAGGATCGAACCAGGGTCTTCTGCACTGCAGGCAGATTCTTTACCATCTGAGCCACCAGGGAAGCCCCCAATACTGTATACATCTTTAAATATAAATAAGTATAGCTGTACATCATTAATTTTAGTGACCACAGTATATATTACTGTAAAACTCTACCACATTTATTTAATTCCTTATTGATGGACTTTTACATTGCTTCACTAAAATATATAAAACTGGGCCACTTGATGATTCTCTTCCTTATCTTTTGGCTTGTCCAAGTTTGTGTTACCCTTGGATATCTCTATGAAGGAGGGTAGGTCAGGACTGTTGTTCATCTCTCCTTAAGTTTATCAATGGATAGACCAATGTGTGCAGTCAGTTCATAACATGGATGGCATTTGAAGTCCAGCTTTCTTCCTGCTATTCTAACCATTATTAATAGATGTTTTGATACATAGTATCCATGGGGCTTCCCTTGTAGCTCAGTTGGTAAAGAAACTGCCAGTAATACAGGAAACCAGGGTTCTGTTCCTGGGTTGGGAAGATCCCCTGGAGAAAGAGATGGCAACCCACTCCAGTATTCTTGCCTGGAGAATCCCAGGGACAGAGGAGTCTGGGGGGCTATAGTCCATGGGGTCGCAAGAGTTGGATACGACTTAGTGACTAAACCACCACCATCCATACTAAAGCATGATGTTCATACACAATTTTGGGACAAAAATCACCTGCTATGAGGATGTAACTATTTTTGAAATTCAGATCTCATATGAGAGGTTTTGGTGATTCCAGCTCCTCCTTCCCACTTGCATGGAGGGTCATTAGTCTTGTCAACTAAATCTAACCATAAACCTAACCATGCTATCTACCATATTTCCAAATGTAAGTGTATGTCCATTATGGCCCAGTGAAATGTTTTTCCCAACATTAATTTTGATCCCATGGTTGTGGAGGGATTCCAAAAACCCATAGATTCTGAGGATCACAAACATTAGGGAATGACCAACAATTGCTTCTCAGGAGGATGAGTGAAGACTGAGCCCCAGGTGGCAGTAGTTCACAAGTCACCCAGCAGATGGCGATAGTTCACAGACTTTCAGAGCCTGAGAGCCCTCTAGCATCAGCAGTTTGAAGTCTCTTGAGGTGCTTGAGATGAGGACGAAACAGAGAGGTTCCATAAGTTGCTTCAGATGATTGACTTCTTCCATGGTTAACTAGTTCCACTGAAATGAGAGAAGGCAGCTAATTTTAGCTTTTAACTGTAATGGAAAGAAAAGTCTACAAGCAAAAAGTGAAATCTCTTCTGTAATCTGAGACTTTGACAGTATCTTGCTGCTGCTGCTGCTAAGTCGCTTCAGTCTTGTCCGACTCTGCGTGACCCCATAGACGGCAGCCCACCAGGCTCCCCTGTCCCTGGGATTCTCCAGGCAAGAACACTGGAGTGGGTTGCCATTTCCTTCTCCAATGCATGAAAGTGAAAAGTGAAAGTGAAAGTGAAGTCGCTCAGTCGTGTCCGACTCCCAGCGACCCCATGGACTGCAGCCTACCAGGCTCCTCCGTCCATGGGATTCTCCAGGCAAGGGTACTGGAGTGGGGTGCCATTGCCTTCTCCATGATAATATCTTACTTATAATCAATGCCAAGCCCTAATGATAAAAAGAACTGATTCAATAAAGTTATCTCTAAAATAAAGTCAAATAAAGGGCTGTGAAATTCAGAGAGAATTAGAACAATGAAAAATGGAAGGGTTCGAGAAGAAAAACTACAAACTGGAAATTAAAGTCGGATTTTTCTTGATTGTTTTCACATCAGACATCACCATTGGTCATTCCCTACATTAATCTGGAGACTGTTTTGGTGATGTTCAAGAAAGTAAAGAATTTAGTTTCTGAGTCTACAGTGACTATGTCTCTTGCTTAAACATTCACTTGGCAATTCATTTTTTAAAAATGTGTATTAAGTCTTAGCAGTAAGTAAGATACTGCCCTCGTGGATCTTATATGTGGGAGAATCAGTCCCTGTAAGGAAGTAGAGAATGAAGTAAATAATTATTGTATTAGCCTACATGAATAATGGGCTTCCCTGTAGCTCAGTCGGTAAGGAATCTGCCTGCAATGCAGGAGACCTGGGTTCGATCTCTGAGTTGGGAAGAGCCACTGGAGAAGGAAGTGGCAACCCATTCCATTATTCTTGCCTGGAGAATCCCATGGACAGAGGAGACTGGCAGGCTACAGTCCATGGGGTCACAAGAGTCAGACACGATTTAGCAACTAAACCACCACCACCACATGAATAATATATCTTTAATGTTATATAGTACGAGGAAAAGAGAGGGGCTGAGAGGTCATGGAGGGTGCAGGAGCTACTGTTTGGGATAGGCAACCAAGGAAGGCTTCTCTTCAAGAGAGGTTTGAGCAGAGCCCTTCCTTGTGGAAGGAGCAGCAGGTGCAAAGGCCCTGGGGTGAGAGCAGGCTTGGGATGTTCTACAAGCAATAAGGAATACAGTAAGAGAGATGAATGATGGGGAAGTGAGGTCAGAAAGGAGGTCAGTGGCCACGGTCAGATCATGTCCAGTCTTGTTCTGGTGAGGACTTAGGGTTTTATTCTAAGTTAGATGCAAAGATTTTTAAGTGTTTTGAGCAACAGAATGGTTGGTCTGATCTACATTTTAACTGGGATCACTGGCTGTAGTGTGTGGAAATCAGCAGAGAAGATGACTAGAGAGACAGTATATTGCTCGAAGGAGAATATATATGAAAAGAAAAGAGAATCAAACTCAAATCATGGAATTTGGGGACCCATAGGTTGTTTAAGGACCCAGCCAAGCTTCCCTGATTTTCTGATAAGGAACTAACTGTCACCAGATCATACGACTAGTTCTAGGTCACTGCTAGTTGCCACGAGTGTTAGAGTCACGGCACTTTCTGTCAACGCTCCTGGCATTTCCCTCCCTCCCCTCTGTGCAGAGACCCCTCTTGCATGCATGATCGGGCCTTTCCATGTAAGAGCAGTGTCACTTCTTACCATCTGACGCTTCATTTCTCACCCATCTCCTGGGGATTCGTAGCTCCTTTTTAGAGCTGAGGGACTTTTGTTTCCATGATCCCATGTGGGGACCTTCCACATGAATTTCCTGAGATGCTTCCTCCATTGCAAGACTTTGTGTCTTTCAGCCGGAAGTTCTAGGATTCTTCTCTTCTCTTGGTGCTTCCAAGAGCACCTTCTGATTATGAACATGTACTGAGTCCTGCTGCACACCCACCTCGTGAAAACCCTGTGCTTAGACTGGTAGCGTTCTGTGCAGTCAGACAGTTGTCTAGAGGGAACCCGATGGAGATTAAGAATCTCTGGGGATCAGTGTTTCCAGATCTTCTGTTGCAATAGGCCCCTTCAGGATCTTTGTTTCAGATCTTTCTCATGCATTTCTTAAAGCTGCCTGAATGCTCAGCTTTATTTTGGGCACCATAGGCTATGGTTCTCAACTGAGGGAGATTTGGTCCCTTACAGGGCACCAGGCAGACTCTGGAGACATTTTTGACTGTCTCAGCTGGGGAAAGGTGTTACTGGCACCTTGGAGAGAAAGGCTGGGGATGCTGCTAAACACCCTACAATGCACAGAAACCCACCCTGAACACACACACATACACACACACACACCAGAAAGTGATGCAGCCCAAACTGTCGGTGGTGCTGAGGCTGAGAAATCCTATTACAAGTCAAAAATAAAATGAGAAAATCTAAGCTTTGCTCAAAATAAAATGGCAATCAGGCTGGAAAATTAACTGACGTTCAGAAAATCAACTTGAGTGAAGAATTTTTCTCAAACTTTTTTGGATGGCAGCCCACAGTAAGAATATACGATTCTCATAGCAGCCCAGAGCACACAAATATATCTCGAAATACGTGTGTGTGCGTGCAAACGCCTCACAGAGCTGTACTCACGGATGCTAAATTCAGAGCTTTATGTGTTTCATTTGGTTCCATTTTTGAAAACTGTGGTCAGGTCCCAGTGAGTTATTTTTACTCTCTGCGAACTCCGGAAGATGGTGATGGACAGGGAGGCCTGGTGTGCTGCGATTCATAGGGTCACAAAGAGTCAGACACGACTGAGCGACTGAACTGAACTGAACTGAATGGGTTTAAAATGTGCAGCTTGAATAATACTCAATCAGATATATAAGGAAATTGAATACAGTTTCATATAAACGACATATCAGCCCTTTAAGGCATAGAGTGAGGATGGACTCTCTATCAAAGTCACCAAAAAGGATCAGCCCTTAATTCCACAAATATTTTTGCCACATCCTTGTCAAAGAGAGTTGAGCCAAGCCTTCCCTTCCAAGGTTCAGGATCCAGTCCAGGGAGCAGACACGTGGCGGGCAGCATTCAGAGGGGCTCTGCCGCATGGGAAGGAGAGTGGTTTGTTTTGTGGATCTGGGAGCTGGGAGGTGGGTTGGCACAGAGGGAGAAAGTAGAAATCCCCTGCACTCGTGTTAGTGCACATGCGCTCAGTCGAGTCCGTCTCTGCCACCCCATGGACTGTAGCCCGCCAGGCTCCTCTGCCCATGGGATTCTCCAGGCAAGAATACTGGAGTGGGTTGCCATTTCCTCTTCCAGGGGATCTTCCCAACCCAGGGACCTAACCTGAGTCTCTGGCGTCTTCTGCATTGCAAGCGGATTCTTTACCACTGAGCCACCTGGGGCTAATGTAAAAGCGTCTCCATTGGCTATTACTCTCCTGATCCTCACCGTTTACAGAATCAAGGCCACACCCCTTAGTCCAACATCCACCATCTTCCACGGTCTAGCCTCAGCAGCCTTTCTACCTTGTTGCCCTTGGTCTCATAGCATGAGGCCTCCACCCTGGCCGATGGGTCCTGGCTCCACTTACTGTCCCCAGAAGGCTGCCTGCTCTGAGGTGGTGGTGGTTTAGTCGCTAAGTCATGTCTGACTCTTGTGATTCCATGAACATAGAGCTTGCCAGGCTCCTCTGTCCATAGGATTCTCCATGGAAAAATTCTGGAGTGGGTTGCCATTTCCTTCTCCAGGGGATCTTCCTGACCCAGGAATTGAACCCGGGTCTCCTGCATTGCAAGCAGATTATTTACCAACTGAGCTAGGAGGGAAGCTTGCTCTGTCCCTTTCTCTTATTCCCTTGCTCAGCAGATTCTAGATGGTATTTTCTCAGGGTGTAGGTTTCAAATCCCTGCAGAAATTCTTCCCTTAGAAAGCGACTCATGGTGAGTCCACTGGATAATTCCATTTAGACAGTGAATTCTCGGTGTTGGCATGTCATGATTTTCTCTTGGGTGGAGAAAGGTTTGTGAGGCTTCAATGCTTGGAGACCCTGAGTGGCACCCCTGATTCCTCCTCTACTCTCTGTGTCTGGATTTAATCAATATGCCACAATATCTATTTGAAAACCAGACCAGATGACTCTTGTTTCCATTCATTTTGAAAACGTTTCTTGGGCACAGCTAATCTCATGTCTCAGAGAGAGGCTGGCTTGCTACTGCCACAGACTCTCTATGGAGTTTTCAGTGAATTGTTGGGCAGGATTAGGGGTTGGATTGAGGGCCAAAATCAGCCTCCCTTCCCTGATTTAAGACCGGCTTTTATGACAATATTTACAAGCAGGAGTTGTTTTCATTGTGATGGGGCACTGATGGGCCCTCCCTAGCTCAGTTACCACCAACGGTCTCTTCCACAATGTGGCTGTCTTCTGGGGCTGTGCAAGCTTTGGGGTGTGAGTTTGCTCATGATGGTTGAATGTATTTTTCATGTACTTTTCCTTCCAGTTTCAATGAGATATAATTGACATACCACACTGTAAAAATTGAAGGTGTACAGCAGGATGATTTACCACAAATACCTCATGAAAAGATCATCACAGTAAGTTTAGTAAACATCCGTCCTCTCGTATAGGTACAAAGTTCAAAGAAATAGAAGTTTTTTCTTCTGATGAGAACTCGTGATTTACTCTGTGAACAGCTTTCATATATAATATATAGAGTGTTAATTATATTTATGATGCTTACATTATATCCCTGGTCCTTATTTGTGCTTTAACTGGAAGTTTGTACCGCCTGACTGCCTTCAGCTTTCCCTCCTGCAGTCCCCATCTCTGGTAACAACAGATCTGACGCCTTTTTCTGTGCGTTTGTTTTTCTTTGCTTTGGAAGTAGAATTGATTCACAACACTGTGTTTGTTCCTGATGTGATACCCAACATAGTGATTTCTATGCATTTCAAAATGAACACCCGTTATGATTTATCCCTGTAGAAAGACGTTACATGACTTAGAGGGTATTATGTGAAGTGAAATAAGTAAGACAGGGGAAGACGGATACTGTGTGATCTCATGTACACATGGACTCTACAAAGCAAAACCAAATGAACAAACCTAACAAAGCAGAAACAGAGATGCAGACACAAAAAACATGCAGCTGACTGTCGGAGGGGAGGAGGCAGGTGGGGAGGAAGGAAGTGAGCAGGAAAAGTGAAGAAGAGGGTCAAACTTCCATTCGCAAAACAAACGAGTCACAGGTGTGAAATGGACAGCAAACGTATGTTTAAATCATTTCTATTTCACCTGTGTACAGAGTTGTTTGAGAAAATTTATACACACACTCACACATATTAATTAAAAAGAAATACTATGATCGGAAACCAAATAGGTGACACAATTGTTATGAGATGAGATAGTTAAGTCCTGGATGTCACTAAACTCTGAATTTCCTATTAGCAAAGATGAGAAAGAAACCAAGTTCTGAGAGAACTGTCCATGTGTGACCAAAGGATGCAAACCAATATTCCAGTGAAAATAATGGTTTTTTTCTGGATACAACTGCAGGAAGAAATTACCAAAGGAATAATTATATAAGGAATGTTGAACAATTGTAATGAAATTGTAAGGAAAAGAAGTATGTCAAGGCTGTATATTGTCACCCTGCTTATTTAACTTGTATGCAGAGTACATCCTGAGAAACGCTGGGCTGGAAGAAGCACAAGCTGGAATCAAGATTGCCAGGAGAAATATCAATAACCTCAGATACGCAGATGACACCACCCTTATGGCAGAAAGTGAAGAAGAACTAAAGAGCCCCTTGATGAAAGTGAAAGAGGAGAGTGAAGAAGTTGGCTTAAAACTCAACATTCAGAAAACTAAGATCATGGCATCCGGTCCCATCACTTCATGGCAAATAGATGGGGAAACAGTGGAAACGGTGGCAGACTTTATTTTTCTGGGCTCCAAAATCCCTGAAGATGGTGACTGCAGCCATGAAATTAAAAGACGCTTACTCCTTGGAAGGAAAGTTGTGATCAACCAGACAGTATATTAAAAATCAGAGACATTACTTTGTCAACAAAGGTCTGTCTAGTCAAGGCTATGGTTTTTTCAGTAGTCGTATATGGATGTGAGAGTTGGACTATAAAGAAAGCTGAGCACCGAAGAATTGATGCTTTTGAACTGTGGTATTGGAGAAGACTTGAGAGTCCCTTGGACTGCAAGGAGATCCAATCAGTCCATCCTAAAGGAGTTCAGTCCTGGGTGTTCATTGGAAGGACCGATGCTGAAGTTGAAACTCCAGTACTTTAGACACCTGATGTGAAGAGCTGACTCATTTGAAAAGATCCTGATGCTGGGAAAGATTGAGGGCAGGAGGAGAAGGGGACGACAGAGGGTGAGATGGTTGGATGGCATCACTGACTCAACGGACATGAGTTTGGGTAAACGCCTGGAGTTGGTGATGGACAGGGAGGCCTGGCGTGCTGTGGTTCATGGGGTCACAAAGAGTCGGACGTGACTGAGCAACTGAACTGAACTGACTATAACCGTGGTTTGAATTGTGGTTTTATAATGAGAAAAAAAATGTTTTGCATGACTCAGCTCAGTCTCTCTCTTCTGCCTCCTGATTCTAATTGCAAGATCTGAACCAAGCCCTGTCTGATGCTAAGCCAATTGGAGGTTGCTACCTGCACCTCACCCCATCTCCCCACCCCAGTCTTTCCCACACAATCCATTTTTCACTCTCTGCTTTTCTAGATCATTCCCATCAGCATGAAAACATGTATTCCATACTCACAGAAAAGACTTCCTGAACCCCACAGCCTCTCCATCTACTGTCTCATTTCCCTGCTTTCCTTCAGGCTAGAGTTATTGAAGCATCTACATTTACAGTTACTACTTTTTTCCAGCCTCCCATTAACTCAGCTACTCCAGTCTGCTTCCAGTCCCACCACTCATGTGAAGAGCACCAAGGACTCCATATTTCCAAGTATATATTCATCCCATGAGCAGAGAACATGCCATTAAACTTGTTAAAATAATGTTTTAATGATAATGAATATTTTTATACATCCGACTATTTTCTTAAGACAAATTGCTAGTAGTATTATAGAATAACAAAATCAGATAACTCAAACACTTGATGAAAGTGACATTGTTAGCCACTCAGTCATATCTGACTCTGGGACCCCACAAACTGTATAGCCCACCAGGCTCCTCTTCCATAGGATTTCCCAGGCAAAAATATTGGAGTGGGTTGCCACTTCCTTCTCCAAAGGATCTTCCTGACCCAGGGATCGAACCCCAGTCTCCCACATTGGAGGCAGAGTCTTTGCTCTTTGAGCCACTAGGGAAGCCAAAACAGTTGATATATATCTTGCAGAAAGAAAAGAGCTCTCACTTTTTAAGCCCTGTTGTCCTCCTAATGCTATGGACAGTGGTCTTCTGTTATTAATAGTCAGTTGAGAATTATTGCTAAACTCCCAGTGAAAACGAATGGTTAGACACTCAGAAAGAACATTGCCACATACCAGATTAAAGCTGGCCTTTCAACAGACATTTTATTTTACATTTATCATGTGCAGAGCACCCTGCAAGAAGATTCGGCTCTTACAGAAAACATTCAGTCATCCACTCGCTCTCTTATTCAAATGATGTGAGCCTGCTGTATATGTAACCCTGCCAGACACTATTGCTTGCCTATCTAAACTGTACACTGCCCACTCCACCTCAGGTCCTGAATAGCCCCACAGAATGTTGTCAGTAAATTAGTATGCATTATTCTCTGAAGTTACAAAGGTTCCACACTTGAAATTTTCAGCACACCATGATGAAAACATGGCCTGAGGTTATACTGCTGTGTTCACAGCCACCTCTCGCATCATGCTTTGCTTATGTATCTCTGCCATCAGCAGGTAGTAGAGAAGCAGGTACCTAACACCTTGGTTTCTGGCCATCTGCTTAGCTTTCCACAGCCCCATTATCTTTAGAAAGGGAGACTCCAGGGGAGAAGGATACAGTGGGTTGTGCTTGGTTGACTAGTTTATGTTCTTCAAAAGACAACTCTCCACAGGGGTTATGCAATTGGTGCCTTCTCTGTGTGTGCCGGCATAAAGATAAAGGAGTCAGGGAGGCTTTGAGGTGAGGGCTCTCGAGGTCATCTGATGCCTGGCATGCCATTCTTGGGCTGTAGTCAAATAAGAGTTTCATGAAGCATGATGAATGGGAAAGAACAAACATATGTGCCTATGGCTGGTTCTTTAGAGCCACTGTCTCCCAACCACCCCGCCCCTACCACCGTAGAATTGTACCCAGGGATTACTTTCATTCAGGTGAAAGAAAAGAACCAGAAGGATTGTTTGTGGGACAGGGAGGAGTGAAGGAAACCATGTAGCATTCTTGCAGACCCTCTGAGTCCCTGTGTCGCCAAGGCTGATGTTGGGGTTTTGAGGATACTCAATGTTTCACACTTCCTCTCTTTGTCCATTTTCTGAACCAGTTGAGAAATAAGAAATAAACTCAGAAGATACAGAATGGAATATCTTCCATAATTATGATAAAGGCTGGATCAGAGAACATTGTTTACTCTTAAGGCACAAGCTCCCTTTTGCCCAGTCCAGCCTATGGAACCCACCTGAGGGAAAGTTTGGGCTTGCAGAGAGGTCAGTTTTAATATCTTCCCAGGTCACTGCTTTCCACTTGTCGAGGCAGAGAGGGAAGGTGCGGGGGAGACCCATTTGTCCCCAATTCCTTCCTGTGTCCCAGGTCCTTTGATAGATTAGCTTCACTCTGTTCGGAAATATGGACCAAATGCTTCTACTCAGCATCTGTCTCTACCTCTGTAGGGAGGTGAAAGGTTGGCGAAGCATCCAGCAGTATTTCAGGATACTCTTCTCATGACTGCAGCTTCAGGAGTGGAGAATGAGTGTTCCTTTCTCATCCTTCATAAGAGTGGTTAAGAAAAGGGTCCCAAATACAGCCTGGTTCTTATGAATGAAGATGAACTCTGATAAATGATAGCTCACATCATCTAGGAGGCTTATAATGTTGAACAAGGTTACAATCCCCAAGGTGTGTAACTTCTGTGCTGAACTAACTCCTTTTTTCTTTTTTATCCACATAAGAGAAATTCCCTAGTTGTTTCTTTTTCAGACTTCTCTTGGAGTAACAGATGCATGTAATATGTCTAAATCAAAAGCGTAAACTTTAGGGTCACAGAATGCTAGTGCCAGCAGGTCATCAAATCCAATCCCATTCCTTATTTTATTAGAAAACATGAGACCCAAGGAGATTAAATGACTCATTCAAGGTCACACGGTCACTTATGTCAGTCTCTTTCCCAATTATTGGTTTCCATGACTAGGGTATTTCCAACTGTATCATGTTGATACATCAGAGAAAACGGGTATAACCTCTATAAAAACAAGCACATAGGTTTTTAAAAAATAAGTCATCCCATAATATAGAAATTTGACTTTTGTTTATCAATTTTCCTCATGGCAATAACCCTTGAACTTGTTTTGTATTCAGTCAATGGTTTGACTATTCTCATTCTAAATAAATGGCTCTTTTTTTAATGTTCTCTTTTCCTAATTAACAAAGTGCCAAGTGGAGAGAGATAAGTTATGCACTTTAATTACAATAACCCCAGGCTGTGGGGGGAATGCTTATCACTGGCTTGGACTGTATGTTCTGTGCTCCCTTAGAAACAGCACTGGCAAAATCTTCAGAGAAGCAGCGGATTTGAGATCTGAGGTGGTGGGGCCATTAGAAAACAAGAGTGGGGTCTTCATTCCAGCTGTCTTCATGCTGCACTCTGTCTCGTCCTCTCTCTGCTCATTTCCTTCCTATTAAAATGGGAAGTGGAGATGATTGTGAGAGACAAGCAGAGATGCTGCAGCAAGCACTGGAGTGCAGCATCAAGAGTCCATAGGTCGGCTCTGCCACCGATGGGCTGCCTCTCTGGGCAAGTCACATGGCCTCTCTGAGCCTCAGCTTACTCCTCTGTGAAACGGACTTGTTGTGCTTGCCAATCTCCAAGGTCTTTCCGCAAAAGTTAAGATGTCTTTGACTCTAAGACTTTGTAATTCCACATTCTCGTCCCACTCTTATCTCACACCCTTTGTTTCCCCAAACTGAGCAGTAACCTCTGGCTCTAAAGAGATGTGTTACATACAGTGTCAAGCAGGAGCAATGATTATAGAGACTAAGTAATCTTATTCGTTGAACAAGACATGTCTTACTTTCCTTGTCAAAATGAGCAGAGAATCTGGAGTCATTTGTGTTCTCATCATGGTACCATTTCACAGCGGTGGCAATGGTCCTTTCCTTCAAGGTAGAGTTTCCTTCAAATTTCCTTCCTAGGATGAGTTAAGGGGCAGGACGAGGACTCAGTTACCTTCACCCTATCCCTGGCTCCACTATATCCATCTGGCTGAAGTGCCTTGTATGCTTGGTGTCGAGACATTTGTATGCTAGAGTATTCTGGGTGTCGAATTAAGGGTCATACAGCCTACTTCTGGTATTGAATTTTCCGCTCATGAGATGCATGACCTTGTATTAAGTTCACATCTCTTCTGTGGCCTGAGTTTCCACATTTATGAAATGAGAAGTTTGGACCTGATGGTCTTCCAACTCTAAAGAGCTAGTTCTGAGCTGGGGAAAGAGACAGGAATGGTGACAGTCTGGGGAGAATGTTTTTGGATTGGGGGCAGCGTCTCACCACACAAGGATTTGTCCCCAATATTCCGCCGCTTAAACAGACCTGACCAGGCGGGCTAGGGCAGGGCAGAGACAGACTGCCACTGTCGCGCGTGCTGCGGTGTGAGTGTCCCCACGCCTGGTGGAGGTCTTAGCTGTTGGCGTATGTGTGAAGCATTAGTTAAATGGAGGGTAGGGAGGCATATCCAGAAATCTAAAATATAGTTCCTGCCCTCAGGGCATTCACATTTGAGTTGAGAAACACAAGGATTCCAGAAAGTGTAAATACCATTTAAATATCTATTGAGTTCATTAAACTATGGATGCTTATTCTGAGCTCAAGATTAGAGACATGTCTGTGGTTGAACAGCCCCACCGAGGAGAAGATGGAAGAATTGTTCTATATGACTTGGCAGCTCCATCTTTTCTGGAGTCACCATTTTTCCCCCCAGAGTAGTCTGATGTTCTCTTTTTAAAATATTACTTGATTTTGGTCTTTGGATGATACACATTCAGCTCTGTCTCTACAGAGTGCATGCAACTGGAAGGGTAGGTAAACTACATATTATGATACAGGAGAGGGGAAATTAGGTGATGTGGAGAAGAGCGTTAACCAAAGTCTCAGGGTAAGAAAACAAGTTGTGTTCACGAAACAACTAGTAGACCAGTTTGGCCATTGAGACTTTGGAAGAGGGAAAAAAAGGAGTCAAACTACAATTTGGAGTCAGATCATAAGTGGCATGTGAGTGAAATTTGCTCTGTCCTGTCCAACTCTTTGCAACCCCATGGACTGTATAGTCCGTGGAATTCTCCAGGCCAGAATACTGGAGTAGGTAGCCTTTTTTTTCTCCAGGGGATCTTCCCAACCCAGGGATCGAACCCAGGTCTCCCACACGGCAGGCAGATTCTTTACTAGCTGAGCTACAAGTGAAGCCCAAGAACACTGGAGTGGGTAGCCTATCCCTTCTCCAGTGGATCTTTCTGACCCAGGAATCGAACCGGGATCTCCTGCATTGCAGGCAGATTCTTTACCAACTGAGCTATCAGGGAAGCCCCATAAGTGGCATAATGTAATCAAAAAGAAACTAAGGATAAAGTTTACTGTCTGTGTGCCTTTGAGCAAGTTATTTAATTTTTCTCAGTTGATATCTCCACATGGTAAAATGTTAGTAATAATACCAATTTCACAGGATTTGGCAAGGATAATAGAAAATATATGCACAGCTCCTGGCACAATAAAAATGATAAATAAATGTTAATTTTATAAATCCCAGACTCCTCCACAGTGGTTTCTTCTCTTACAGGCAATGGGAAAACAGTGACCAGACAAACCTGGCTTTCGGTTAGGCCAGACCTAACTGAAAAAGTTTTTTTTTTTTTTAAAGACAGTCTTTTGATCTTAGTCAAACCGCTTAACTTCCCTGAATTCAATTTACTTATCTGCAAAATGAAATCTACCAGACTTACACTGCAGGATAATTGTAAAGTTTAGGAATGCATGATGTGAAGCACCCAACAGTACCCGTCTGTATGAGAGAGGCGGTAGGTTTCCATAAACAATGGTGATGGGATAAGGGAGGAAAAAGAGGATCTGTGACCTTTGTTGTTGTTCAGTGTCTCAGTCATGTCTGACTCTTTGCGACCCCATAGGCTGCAGCACTCCAGGCTTCCCTGTCCTTCACCATCTCCCTGAGATTGCTCAAACTCATGAGCATTGAGCTGGTGATGCCATCCAACCATCTCATCCTCTGTTGGCCCCTTCTCCTCCTGCCTTCAATCTTTCCCAGCTTCAGGGTCTTTTCTAATGAGTCAGCTCTTCGCTTCTGTGGCCAAAGTATTGGAGTTTCAGCTTCAGCATCAGTCCTTCCAATGAATATTCAGGGTTGATTTCCTTTAGGATTGACTGGTTTGATCTTCTTGCTGTCCAAGGGACTCTCAAGAGTCTTCTCCAACATCACAGTTCAAAAGCATCAATGCTTCAGCTCTCAGCCTTCTTTATGGTCCAACACTCACATCCAGACATGACTAATGGAAAAACCATAGCTTTGACTGTATAGACCTTTGCCGGCAAAGTTTTCTGCTTTTTAATAGGTTTGAAATAGTTTTTCTTCCAAGAAGCAAACGTCTTTTAATTTCATGGCTGCAGTCACCATCTGCAGTGATTTTGGAGCCCCTCAAAATAAAGTCTGCCACTGTTTCCATTGCTTCCCCATCTATTTGCCATGAAGTGAAGGAATGGGATGCCATGATCTTAGTTTTTTGAATGTGGAGGTTTAAGCCAGCATTTTCACTCTTTTCTTTCATCTTCATCAATAGGCTCTTTAGTTCCTCTTCACTTTGTCCCATAAGGGTGGTATCTTCTGTTTATCTAAGGTTATTGATATTTCTCCTGGAAATCTTGATTCCAGCTTGTGCTTCATCCAGCCTGGCATTTTGCATGATGTACTCTGCATATAAGTTAAATAAGCAGGATGACAATATGCAGCCTTGACATACTCCTCTCTCAATTTTGAACCAGTCCTTTGTTCGATATCCAGTTCTAACTGTTGCTTCTTTACAAAAGCATACAGATTTCTCAGGAGGCAGGTAAGGTGGTCTGGTATTCCCATCTCTTTCAGAATTTTCCACAGTTTGCTGTGTTCCACGTAGTCCAAGGCTTTAACTTAGTCAGTGAAGCAGAAGTAGATGTTTTCCTGGAATTTTATTGCCTTCTCTATGATCCAGTGGATGTTGGCAATTTGATCTCTGGTTCCTCTGCCTTTTCTAAATCCAGCTTCAACACCTGGAAGTTCTTGGTTCACATACTATTGAAGCCTAGCTTGGAAAATTTTGAGCCTGACTTTGCTAGCATGTGAAATGTGTGCAATTGTGTGATAGTTTGAACATTCTTCGGCATTGCCTATTTGGGGGATTGGAATGAAAACTAACCTTTTCCAGTCCTATGGCCACTGCTGAGTTTTTCATATTTGCTGGCATATTGAATGGAGCACTTTAACAGAATCATCTTTTAGGATTTGAAAAAGCTCAGCTAGAATTCCATCACCTCTGCTAGCTTTGTTCATAATGATGCTTCCTAAGGCCCACTTGATTTCACACTCCAGGATGTCTGGCTCTAGATGAGTGATCACACCATCGTGATTATCTGGGTCATGAAGACCTTTTTTTGTATAGTTCTTCTGTGTATTCTTGCCACTTCTTCTTAATATCTTCTGCTTCTGTCAGGTCCATAGCATTTCTGTCCTTTATTGTGCCCATCTTTGATGAAATGTTCCCTTGATATCTCTAATTTTCTTGAAGAGATCTCTGGTCTTTCCTATTCTAGTGTTTTCCTCAGTTTCTTTGCACTGTTCACTTTATTTAGTCTCCAAGTCATGTCCGACTCTTTTGCAACTCCATGGGCTGTAGCTCTTCAGGCTCCTCTGTCCACGGGATTTACAGGCAAGAATACTGGGTCGAGTTGCCATTTCCTTCTCCAGGATTGTTCACTTAGGAAGGCTTTCTTATCTCTCCTTGTTATTCTTTGGAACTCTGTATTCAGATGGGTATATCTCTCCTTTTCTCCTTTGCCTTCTGCTTCTCTTCTTTTCTCAGCTATTTGTAAGGTGTCTTCAAACAACGATTTTGCCTTTCTTTTTCTTGGGGATGGTTTTGATCTCCTCCTGTACAAGGGTACAAACCTCCATCCATAGTTCCTCAGGCTCTCTGTTTATCAGATCTAATCTCTTGAATCTGTTTGTCATTTCCACTGTATAATCATAAGGAATTTGACTTAGGTCATACCTGAATGGCCTAGTTAGTGGTTTTCCCTACTTTCTTCAATCTAAGTCTGAATTTTGCTACAAAGAGTTCATGATCTGAGTCACAGTCAACTCCTGGTCTTGTTTTGGCTGACTGTATAGAGCTTCTCCATCTTCGGCTGCAAAGTATTTAATCAATCTGATTTTGTGATCACTGAGATTCTTGAATTATTAACCAAAGAGCCTGGACATCTATTTTGTAGGCAGTGGGAGTCTGAAAATATTTTTCCAGGTAGAGCATTATAAGATGAAATGCAGAGAATCTTGACATTCATGAGAATAGTATCTATGTAACAATGACTAGAATGTGTAGGGTGCAAGAGAGGTACAGGAGGTACAGAGACCCACCTACTGAAGATAAAATCCATCTCTCTCCATGCATGTGCTATATTAATTCTTTTATTACCATTTCAGTTCTTTCTAATGAAATTCAGCAATTCTGAAAATATAAAAGAGACAAAGGTAAAATCGAGAGTGATGAGGGTGAGAAGAAAGAGACAGGGATAGAGACAGAAAGATACAAAGATGCAGAGAGACAGGAGAAGGGGGAGCTGTCCCCGGCTTCCTGGATGTTTGTGTGTAGACATCTGGCACACAGCTGTGCTGGCTGGATGCAGGTGGCTTGAAAGAATTTGCATCTAGGTATAAATCTGGCACCAACGGGCTTGAATTTTCAGCTGACATGTGGGCTGCTTTAAATAAAACTAGGAAATTGGTGTGGAGATGGTGAGAAAAGCTCCACCAAGACATGCCTCATACTTGAGAAGAGGACCTTCCCTGCCATCTGTGGATCACCTGCTGACCGTGTGCTCCTCTTCCTAAGACAGGAGAAGATGTCTGGTCAGCAGTGTGCCCACTGAGCAGGCTTCCCACACTCCCTTTCTGTCATTTCCTTCAGTTCTGTGGTCAATCTGCTTGCTATTTTTCTTAGAGGAGGGTGAGTTTGCTTTTATGAGAAAGGTGTTTGGCTTAGTTTATTCTGAAAGCAGATTTGTCTTTAAGTTCAATTTATGTTTTTAATGTCATTTTTCTTTCTTTTTACTAATCATTCAATAACTAATGAGCATCAGTGACCTACAAAAGTGAGTTTCTGTTGCCAGAGTTGTTACAGCCATAAGGTTCAGTACCTGGTTTGTCTGAATTGGCTGGTACCTGTGCTTACCCCCAAGCCACCAGGAGGACGTGGGGACTCTATGGAGCAGCACTTTAAAAGACTCTCAGACGGTGGGGGTAGGGCTTCCTGTGTCTAGCCTAAGTCCGGACTTTCAGATCAGTAGATTTTTCTGAATGACAGCTGAATAAAACTGTTAATCTGACCATCCCCCAAGGAACAATAAGCTGTGTTGTCCCCTACAAGTTTTTCTCAGCCCACCTTTCAGTTTTGAAAGATCTTGCTGTCCTATGGATGGGAATGGTTGTCACCCAAGATGTCACATGGGACCCCTTTTTTTTCCGGATGTGTTTGCTGTAGTATAATGTCTCTTTCTTATTTTAAAGAACTTTTAATGAAATATCTCATACATCAAAAGTATATTTATACATATATTAGTTTATGCTTTTGTGTAATATATAAATGCTCATGGGTATAAAGTTGGCTTAAAGCTCAACATTCAGAAAACAAAGATCATGGCATCCAGTCCCATCACTTCATGGGAAATAGATGGGGAAACAGTGGAAACAGTGTCAGACTTTATTTTTCTGGCCTCCAAAATCACTGCAGATGGTGACTGCAGCCATGAAATTAAAAGATGCTTACTCCTTGGAAGGAAAGTTATGACCAACCTAGATAGCACATTCAAAAGCAGAGACATTACTTTGCCAACAAAGGTTCATCTAGTCAAGGCTATGGTTTTTCCTGTGGTCATGTATGGATGTGAGAGTTGGACTGTGAAGAAGGCTGAGCGCCGAAGAATTGATGCTTTTGAACTGTGGTGTTGGAGAAGACTCTTGAGAGTCCCTTGGACTGCAAGGAGATCCAACCAGTCCATTCTGAAGGAGATCAGCCCTGGGATTTCTTTGGAAGGAATGATGCTAAAGCTGAAACTCCAGTACTTTGGCCACCTCATGCGAAGAGTTGACTCATTGGAAAAGACTCTGATGCTGGGAGGGATTGGAGGCAGGAGGAGAAGGGGACGACAGAGGATGAGATGGCTGGATGGCATCACCGACTCGATGGATGTGAGTCTGAGTGAACTCCAGGAGTTGGTGATGGACAGGGAGGCCTGGCGTGCTGCGATTCATGGGGTCGCAAAGAGTTGGACATGACTGAGCGACTGATCTGATCTGATCCAGCACCTACCTTAAGAAATAGAATATTTTAGAGGACTTTCAAAGACCCTGTATGTCAGCCTCATTCATAGTCCTCTTCTAACCTTTCCCAGGTATTTTTGATCATTGCCTTGTTTTTCTTTTCTTTTTTAAAAAATATTTATTTGGCTGTATCAAGTCTTAGTTGCAGCACCCAGGATCTTCAGGGCATCATGTGCGATCTTTTTCATTGTGGCTCACAGGCTCAGTAGTATGGCACATGGGCTTAGTTGTTCCACCGCATGTTGGGTCTTAGTTCCCTGACCAGGGATTGAACCCACATCCCCCGTATTGCAAGGTGGATTCTTAACCACTGGACCGCTAGGGAAGCCCCCTGCTTTACTTTTCTTAAGAGTTTAAATTACATACACAATGGGTCTTCCATATTGATCTGTGGTTGGTTGAAACCATGGATGCAGAACCTGCAGATACCGAGGGCCAGTTGTGCTCTGGTGTTTTATATAAAGAACTTGAGCATCTGCAGATATTGGTATCTGAGTGGGTCCTGTACCCTAACCCAAAGCATACATGTATGTTTGTGTTAGTTGCTCAATCATGTCCAGCTCTTTGCAGTTCCATGGACTATAGCCCTCCAGGCTCCTCTGTCCATGGAATTCTCTTGGCAAGAATACTGGAATGGGCTGCCATTCCTTTCTCCAGGAGATCTTCCCAACCTGAGGATCACACATGGGTCTCCTGAATTGCAGGCAGATTCTTTATCGTCTGAGCCACAGGGAAGTCTGCGTGTGCGTATGTATCCTTAAATAATATATAGTTTTTCTTGCTGCTGATCTTTATGTAAGTGGCATCAAACTGGTATGTTCCTTGGCAACTTACATTTTTTTGCATAAAACCATATGAGATTAAACCATGTTGATGCATTAAATGCCTCAACTAAATGTTCATCCAATGCCTCAACTAATGCTTCAATTAAATGTTTATTCTTCTTCCCTGTTACATAGTTTTCCACTCCATAGATATATTTAAATTCACTTATCCATTCTCTGTTGATATTTGGGGTGTTATTATAAATAGCAAATTTAGCAGGTTCTTTTTTACTATTATAAATTATGATGTTGCAAATGTGTTATGCTCCTGTCTCCTGGTATACATGGGAAAGATCTTCTCCATATTTTGTAAGTGGGAGTGAGATTGCTGGGTCAAAAGGTATGAACATTTTCTACTTCATTTAGTATTTCCATGTGTTTTGCAAAGAGGATATACCAGTTTACACATCTAACATCAGAGTATGAGTCTCCATTGATTCCATCCTTGGCAATACATTTTATAATTTTAATTTTTAATTATGAACATATGATAGCATATTTACAAGAGACTTGAAAAATACAGAACAAAGTTACATATAGTTCCACTATATGTTACAATTACTTTTTTCAAGTAGATAAATTAAGGTTTTTAGTTGGAGTTTCAATATCAAAGTCTCAAAAATTAATAGAATGCATGTACATTCTATTATTACTTCTCTGTAATAGAAGATTCTTCTCTTCTATTACAGAGAAGTAGGATGACATAGTAGACCTGAAAAGCACTATGAACCAATTCAACAATTAAGATTTATACAATTTTCACACAACAGTAGGATACAAATTCTGTTCAAGTTCCCATAGACTGTAAACTGGGAGACACTGGAACATATCCAGGGACATAAAACATGGTGCAAAAATTTCATGGTCTAAAGGTAGCAGTACATTTTTTTTTCAGGCCCTGCTGTGCAGCAGGTAGGATCTTGGTTCCCCAACCAGGGGGTGAACCTGTGCCCCCTGCATTGGGAACGTAGAGTCTTAACCATTGGGCCACCGAGGAGATCCCCTTGGCAATATTTTTTATTATCTGACTTTTGTCTTTGCCAGTCTTGTTGGTATAAAATGGCAGCTCTTTCTGCTTTTTATGGGCATTGCCTTGATTACTTATGAGATTAAATGTTTTTCATATTTTTTGCTCAATATTGCTTCCTCTTCTGTGTTGAATTCCTTGTGTGTTTCTGATGTATCTCCATCCATTCAGTACAGCTGTGTATGGGCTATGTTAGGATAGAAAAGGGAGCAAAGGCAGGTGCTGACTGCAGGCTGCTGCTTTCTCTACGAAGGTCCTGAGGAGTCAGGAAGTGGGCGCTATGGACCCCATTATGCAACCGACACAGAGGCTGGTGAAGATGATGACACGTTTGAAGACGACTTAGATTTGGATATTTCCTTTGAGGAGGTAACAAGAAGTCCAGCCTGGGTGTTTTTGTTTCCTTGCTGAACAAAGTGGTTTAGTCAGTGGACCACAAACATCTTACTTAAGAGTTACTTAAATTGGCTCATTTGCTTCTAAAACGTATTTATTTCCTCTGACTATTAGTCTCCAGGTGATTGTAAATGAATAGTAACTAGATATCAACTATGCTGATGTTCTAAAGTCAGCCTCTGCTTGTTGACTTCACCAGTTGGCAAAAGCATATTTAGATTCCAAGCAAGTGAAATTTTATAAAGTCAATATTGATACAGAAATGAACAATTCCTTGAAAAAGTAATGTGCCTTAATGATGCTGTAATAAAGATAAATCATGTAATATCAGTTTTAGCACTGATTTTCTGAGTAATACAGGGGAAGGTACTTAAAATTCTTGAACCTGAAGTTCTTTATCCATAAACTGGAGTCACTACTATTTGCCGTCTCTACCTCCCAAGGTTTGGGGAAATATCAAAATAACTGTAGTTTCATGTATTAGACATCAGCCATAAATAAGGAAACCTAATTACTGTGCTCCATGTTAATCCTGAACTTCTTTTCCTTCTCTGTCTTTAGGTTAAACCACTTCCTGCTATCAAAGAAGGGAATAAGAAATTTTTTGTGGAATCCAAGATGGCACCTAGACCGAACCCAATGACTGTTTCTAGGCTTGTCCCCCCAACCCCAGCATCTCTCCCCACAACTGCAGTGGCTCCCCAGCCCACTCCAGTGGACAGGAAAGGAAAGCATGGTGTGGCTATGATGCCAAGGCTTTTTGACACGTCTTGTGATGAAACTCTTTGCTCTGCCGACAGCTTTTGTGTCAGTGACTACACCTGGGGGGGCTCTCGATGCCACTGCAACCTGGGCAAAGGTGGTGAGAGCTGCTCAGAAGGTGGGTGCATGGGGGAGTGGGTGGGGATCGATGCCACTGCAATCTGGGCAAAGGGGGTGAGAGCTGCTCACTGCAAGGGCAAAGGTGGGTGTGCTCAGAAGGTGGGTGTATGGGGGAGTGGGTGGGGATCGATGCCACTGCAACCTGGGCAAAGGGGGTGAGAGCTGCTCAGAAGGTGGGTGCGTGGGGGAGTGGGTGGGGATCGATGCCACTGCAACCTGGGCAAAGGGGGTGAGAGCTGCTCAGAAGGTGGGCTTGGGGGAGTGGGTGGGGAACGTGGTGGTGAGCTGACCCTACAGGGAGCCATAGAGCAGTACTTCAGTCCACGCAGATTCCTTCTTGTCCTTTTCCTAAGAGGAGCCCTTTTTTCCATGTTTCAGTTATTAAACTAGCTAGTTAGCAATACAGGGCAAATGTGAGTCTTCCGTTGCTTCTAGTTGAATAGCAGCCGTATTCCTGTATGTGCCAAACATGCAGTCCTTTTGGAGCAATGCGTAAATCATCCCAATGGCACCTTGGGGGTGGGTTTACTTTTGTGACGCCTCTTCTACAACAAATACAGCAGAAATCTGTGCGTGAAGGTCAAGAAGGATACTAGTTGAGCCAACGCATATCACACAGTTGTGCAATGTGAAAGTAGGTGTCAGTGGCCTTAGAGCCACTGATTTCTTTTTAGAGTGGCAAGTAACAATCTCCAGAGATCTGATTTCTCCCTAAGAACTTCAGAAGCTCAATGCCCCCAGGAATGAGAATCCTAGGGGTAAAGAGTAGAGAAATGAAGATGGTAAGCTAGGCTTAACAGACTATCGGGAGTTTTACTTAATGATATCCAAGCAATGGTGTTGTGTATTGATGTTTTGCATTTGAAGAAGTGAGCAAACAGCATTCTTTTGTCTTTTTCTTTTTTCAGATATTGTTATACAGTATCCTCAGTTCTTTGGTCACTCCTATGTAACCTTTGAACCTTTGAAGAACTCTTACCAGGCATTTCAAATTACTCTTGAATTTAGGGTAAGAAGGATTAATCCTTTTATGAGCGCCTGTTGGGCACCGTAACACAGCAATGTGCTGCATCAAAGGGAGAAGGAGAAGGGGAGAGGAAGCAGAGGGTAAACCCACTCACAGGGCAGCGAGAACGATGGGTACATTTGCACACTCAAGGGCTGCAGCAAAGGGAGAGTGGGTTGTGTATGTTACCTAACTATGGAAATGGCTGGTCTGAAAGTTCCCAAGGAGAATGTTTGGGTTCCAGCCATATTACTCATGTCAACCTAAAAGTTGAGAATTACGTTTCATTCAGCAGATTTGCTGAGGACTTGAGCCCAATTGCTGAGGACTTAAAGGGCTTTCCTGACAGCTCAAATGGTAAAGAATCTGCCTGCAATGCGGGAGACCAGGGTTCAGTCCCTGGCTTGGGAAGACCACCTGGAGAAGGAAATGGCAACCCACTCTAGTACTCTTGCCCAGAGAATTCCGTGGACAGAAGAGCCTGTTGGGCTACAGTCCATGAGGTCCCAGAGAGTTGAACCCAATTGAGTAACTAACACTTTCACACTTTAAACCTAATAGCTCTGAGAGCCTATTCCCTGGGCATAATGTCCTCAAGTCCATCAAATAAAACATAATTCTCAACTCTTAGGTTGTGCTTTTTTTTTTTTTTCAGTTGACTTTCATAATCATGACCAGGCCAGGATTTCAGAAGGCATAAATGCATTCTTCATCCCCAAATCCCTTTTAATGGAAGCCCAGACAACCTTCCTTGTTATGACTGCACCTGCACAGATAGAAAAACAGCTATAAGCAACCCTGGCACATGCTGACGGCCCAATAGGTGCTCTTCACGATGAATCAGCTGCAGTGCCTTCAGCTTAAAGGGGTTCTTTTGGGTATCTCAGATGACAGGAATAGGTTTGGAGATAGGGAAAAAAGTCCCCTTTAAGGTCAGAGTGTTGAGAATCCACAAGATGACTTGTCCCGGTCTAGGACAGGCAGCATGGGTGAAAACCAAACTAGTCCATGGGCTGCTTGTATTGTCTTGTTCTCCTAATGCAAGGAAAGATGCAAATTTGCTTGGGAAGTAAAAAAAGGAAAAACTGGAATGCTCTTTGGTGAGAATGGAGTTTGACGAGGATGAGAGGAGCCCCCGTGGGACCACGGCCTCTGTGCACACGGTTCCCTTGGGCTCTGCTGGTGGGTCCAGCAAGGGTAAAGAGTGGGTCAGATATGGGGCCGCCTTCCTCTCACATCACTGCCAAATTCCTCATACACTGTTCATGTTGCTGCCCTTGTTTATTGAAAATGAACTAGAACTGTGTACCTGGGAATTAATTGGAGTCTGCATGCTTGTAAATAGGACCTCAGTGGAGATGCTCGAGTTTCGTGTCCATGAGTGTTTCTGGGTGGCCCTCTGTGGAAGAGGAGGTGCTCATTATTCGTGTGGCTTTTGTTTGTTTAATAACAGGCAGAGGCTGAGGATGGCTTACTGCTCTACTGCGGGGAGAATGAGCATGGCAGGGGGGATTTCATGTCCCTGGCTGTCATCCGGCGCTCGCTCCAGTTCAGGTAATTCCTGGAAGAAACCCTGGAATGTTTAATACTACCCTACAATGTGTTTTCCTTTCTGTACTGTGAACAAAACCTATACTCGATTGATAGTGTAAATAAAGGAACTATGTGTATTATGGAGCCTGGACCAGTCTACTAAATACTGGGGTATCAAGATAGCAGGGTAACCTCTGAAATTTGAGTCTGGAACCTTGTGATCATTCATTCACTCAACAGCAAATGTTTTCTTGAGCTCCCACAGTGTACCTGGCACTGTGCGGTAGTGCCTGGGGATGCAGCAGTGAGCCAGAGCCCGTCAAGTTCCTTCTTTCCCGGAGCTCTGGTGGATGCGATGGGAAGAAGGCTGGGACCTTCTCCTTGTTCCCTGTGGTAGATTCAGCTGACAGCCACGGAGCCCAGAGAGGAGCCCACAGCCTCCTGGAGGTTCCTAGAGACTCAGACCGTATCCTCATCTTCCCTCCAGACTGTGATGGACTGTTTGACTTACCTCCTCTGCCCCGATCATTTGTGTCCCAGTGCATCTTGGAAGCCACCCACCTTTGGTTTCTGTGTGGTTTTCTGGAGGCAGAGTTCTGTGGATGTGTTTTAATCATCCTCACAGAGGTGTACATGGGACTATTTGATGAGGTCAGCCAAGTGCTTCTCCATGGCTTACTGGTCAACATCCCCATGGTAACATTCCCTGGTGACCTGACCTTCAACAAGTGACTTAACCTCTCCAACTCTGTGTTACCTCCCAGAGTTACTGTGAGGATTAAATGCATTAATACATAAGAGTACTTAGAGCAGTACCTGAACCATACATAGCAAGCACTCAGTAAGCACCAAAACCATTATTGTTTTTTTATTATTTCAGCACCAAAATTACTTTTGGTTAAGATAGATAAGACTGTCTGTGAAACGTTCCACATGGGGTAGAAAATTACCCCTGCCCCCTGCATCCTTTGCTAAATGCATTGCTTGATGGGAGATTGAGTTCAGCTAGTAGGATCCAGGGCAGTGGTCCCTAACCTCGTGGGCTCTAATGCTTGGAGTATCTGAAGGACTCTGCTAGCCCTGCTGGTTATTTGCTAGTAGCAGCTCTCCATCTCTGCAATTCCTACTGTGTGATTCTGAGATCACCCCCTCTAGGTCAGCCAGTTCTGCAATGCCTCTCCAACCCATTCCTGTCCATTGAGGATCAGGAGACAAAGGGAGGCCATGAGAAGCAGACTGCAATTAGTGCACATCCTGGAAAGGACAACACTGTATGTCATGGTCAGTGTCCCCCGCTGACAGCCTCAGGACCCAAGGGGGAGGTGCTATGGTGGCTGCTTAGAACTTGGCTGGAAGGGGTCAGAATTCTAGATGTCAGGTGTAGTGACCGGAGGGCACCCCAGAACATACGGAGGTTGGGGGAAAAAAACAAGAATAATGCAACTGTCTGAGAATGCTCCTTCTCCACCCACACCCGCTCTGAGCCGCAGCTTCCCATGGAAACCACACCTGCCCTCAGGCCCAGCTGAACACAGATGGCAGTGCTGCCCAGCTTGCCAAAATAAGTGTGAAGACCTGTTTTGGGGTTTTTTTTTCAACATTTTATTAATATCACTGAGGCTGTCATTTGGGAGTTGTGGGAAGTCCCCAGAGAAATCCCCGGACGCAGAGTGACTCAAGCTCTAATTCTCCTCACCTTGAATCCATGTTTAGTATCCAGCCATCTCTGAGAAGGAGAGAGAGGATCTTAGCTGCCCAGGATTCTCTGAGTTACAGAGAAAGTCGGGTTAAAGGAGGCCCCACGTTGAAGGGTCCTGCAGGCAGATTAAAGACAAGACTGAAGTGGTCCTAGGGAAGAGGTGTCTTTCTAAGGAAGTTTTTCTGTGTATGGATTTAAACAGCCCTTGATACCCATAAGCCTAGCTCTGAACAGACGGGCTCTTAATGAAGCTATTACTGCCCTGGAAATGATGTCCATTGAGTCTGAACACAATAGTGAGCTTCCCTGGTAGCTCAGCTGGTAAAGAATTCGCCTGCAATGTGGGAGACCTGGGTTCAATCCCTGGGTTGGGAAGATCCCCTGGAGAAGGGAACAGCTATCCACTCCAGTATTCTGGCCTGGAGAATTCCATGGACTACACAGTTGCAAAGAGTTGGACACAACTGAGCGACTTTCACTTTCACTTTGATCTAAGAGTTTTCTTTTCTTCCCCCACAGGTTTAACTGTGGAACTGGGGTCGCCATCATTGTAAGTGAGACCAAAATCAAACTCGGGGGCTGGCACACTGTTACGCTCTACAGAGATGGGTTGAATGGGCTGCTGCAGCTGAACAATGGCACCCCAGTGACCGGCCAGTCCCAGGTGAGTGCGCGCCTCATTCGCACCCTCCCGCCCAGCACTCTGGGAGGGTCCCGCTGTAGAGAGCTGGCAGATGGACTGTTTTGCATGGTATACTCAGGCAACCCAGCTCTGCCAGCTTTTCCATTGAAGGTGGGCTTTCAGGGCTCATGTCCATCCCACACCTACTGAGGAGGGGGACTGAATATGCCGACATCGTGGCCCTGGGTGCAGGGACATGCAGGAGGCCTTGTACCTGAGGATATGTTCTTTTTCTACAAGGACATCAAAGCAGAGGAAGACTCCTGTTGGAAGAATTGAAGCCATTATTAGTGCCAGACACAAAGCTTACTTTTAAGACAGAGGTGTCGTAACCCTGTGACTTTAGAAAATCATCCTGAAAGGTTCACTTGGTTCAATATGCAGGCATAATCTATTCATCCACCTTTTTTGGGGCCATGATTATAGGAAGTGGTAAAACAATTTAACTGTTGGGCTACTCAGCAAATCACCTAGGTATTCACATATTTGTCATGCTCTGAGCAATTTTAGGACTGTGTTTAGAATAAACAGTTTGGATTAGCAACCTGCCAAGGAACCAAGTCTGTAATTATAATCAGGCAGGTGTTTGTATTCTCTGAGGAAAAAAGTAGCAAGAAAGCCTTTGTGTATATGTGTGTAGCTTTCTCCTTCCTAGGCTCTTCATATTCTTTGCTGACAAGGCAAGTTGTATAAAGGGTCATGACTTGCTACTAAAAAAAAAAGAATAGAAAAAATAAACCTCATCATTTGGATCCCAGTGTTTCCAAAGGAACAAGAATACAAATGTAGTGAATGTGAATCCAAGAAGATCATTATACAGATATGCATGTATTTCTAAGGAAGGGAAAAGAGGATAAATGCACTGCAGACTCAATAAATGCCAGAACAATGGGCCTACTATGGTTAAAATTAAATTTGATAGGAATAAAGAAGCTTTGAACTTGGGTTCAAAATACTAACCTAAATACAAGGTGGAGAAGCTGTAACAGAAGTAATACATGTATGAGTATCATATGGTTTAAAACAAAGAAATTCAATGAAGGTAAATAAATAGGGCCATATGATAACATGCTAAAGAAATTATAGGTTACATTAATAAAGGCATAGCATCTAGAAAAATGGAGGTGATGATCCTGTTCTATTCTGGTGCCTATGTATACAGTTTGCAGTGCTCTAACAGTTAGGAAAGATCCCCTGGAGTAGGAAATGGCAGCCCACTCCAGGATTCTTACCTGGAAAGTTCCATGGACAGAGGAGCTTGGTGGGCCATAGTCCATGGGGTCAAAGTCAGTCAGACATGACTGAGCATGCACAACAGTGATTCTAATCCTCAGATAGAATTGCCTTCAGAGTATATGATTTATTGAATATAATAATTAATTACAAAAGGTATATAGTTTTGTGGATACTCAGGGTAACATCTGCCTCTCTACTACCAGGATTTGCTAAGCAAGTTGTATAAGTCAGACTGCAAGTATAGAGTGTTTAAGAAACTGTCTTGAGAGATAGTGGTCTGTTTTAAGTCAGGGTTCCCCCAAAACAGACCTGAGTTGATGAGTCTATGCAAATGATTCACTAAGAAAGGAATCCCATAGGAAACCTGCGATAGAAGGGATTACAATGAACAAGGGAGGGACAGAAGTCAGCAAGAATGAGATCTCAGGCAAAGTTGACCAGGATCTGGCGTTAGCCCGATCCTCCAGGGGAGCTCTGGAGTGTGAGTTGTACCTCGGAGTAGTGCAACCGAAAGCAAGGGGGTTGGACTTTCACAATCACCCATTAAAACCTGTTAAGAGCTGTGCTGAGGGAATGCAAATTCTAGTACCACCAGTTCTTTCCATAGGCAGGCAATACAGGCTTCAGAGACCCAAAGGTAACCCTCACTAGAGGAAGATAAAGGCTAGGCTCAAAGACTGTTATCCGGGATGTTGTGAAGGGAGCCTCAGAGGAGCTATTCTCCCCTATGGTGCACTTAATGCTCCAAAAAAGAAGAAAAGGGTTTAGCTGTTGGGCTCCTGCTATGGTCCTGGATCAGGGAATGGGGTCAGAGGGATGGGATGAGATGAGGATGGGATCCAAAAGAAGTAAATCCTGAGGCTCTTGATGAAATAAGCCAACCAGGCACTCAATTCACCTAACAAAAAATGTAAATAATTAACCCTTAAAATCCACTGTAAATACTTCGAAGCTGCCTAGCTCACATTTAATACACTATTTATAAATTATTCTTATCTATTCATTAGAAAAGATAAAGCAATGAATAGATGTTTTACTTATTGATAACAAAAGTATAAATGGTAAAGATTACATTTCAGTGGCTTACATTCTGCAAATTTTATAACTACTGGCAGCATGCCTTTACCCAGCCCTTCTCTATACCTTTTAATCCAAACAAATGAGATATTTCTGCAATAAAAAACAAATAACCAAGAGCACCTTAATTTTGTCCCACTTCATGTTCAACTCTGTATTTTATAACCTCAAAACCTACAATCCAAATTGTGGTTTAGTCTAAGATTGGAAATGTCCCTACTTAGCTGTAATAAGACTTTAAAAAAATGTATCCATGAGTAAATTTCAAAATATTTTGCAACTCAGTCTTGGCAATTTCCGTCTCTCTCACAAATGCCTCTTGCAGGACATAGTATAAAGGTGACCGGAATAGTAAAAGGATAAACGTTAGCCCACGTATACACAAAATTAGTATTATCACCTTTTGAGACACAGAATAGTCCTATGGCCCATCCAAGATACACAGTAAATTGGTGTCAGGACTGGAAAGAGAAAGTTTGTTTTGGATGCCCAGCACGGTACACTGCCTGTTGGCTTGCTCTTGGTTTTGACTGACCTTCCTTTCCCTTCGAGGCATTCCAAAGTCATCCCTTCTCAAAACACAGCTGTCTGAGTTTCCAGTGCTAACTGTGGGTTTAATTTTCCAGTAGGACAATGACTTAAAGATAAATATGGGTGGAAGAAAATCCATAAATTGGATATATGGATATCCATATACATCCATATATATATGATGAATGGATAAAGAAGATGTGGTAATATATAGCTTCCCTATTGGTTCTGCTGGTAAAGAATCTGCCTGCAGTGCCAGAGACCTGGGCTCGATCCCTGGATTGGGAAGATCCCCTGGAAAAGGGAACGTCTACCCTGTAGTATTCTGGCCTGGAGAATTCCATGGACTGTGTAGTCCATGTGGTTGTATGGAATACTGCTGCTGCTAAGTCGCTTCAGTTGTGGACCCCATAGACGGCAGTCCACCAGGCTTCTCCGTCCATGGGATTTTCCAGGCAAGAACACTGGAGTGGGTTGTCATTGCCTTCTCCAGTGCATGAAAGTGAAAAGTGAAAGTGAAGTCGCACAGTCGTGTCCGACTCAGCAACCCCATGGACTGCAGCCTACCAGGCTGCTCCGTCCATGGGATTTTCCAGGCAAGAATACTGGAGTGGGGTGCCGTTGCCTTCTCTCTATGGAATACTGCTACTGCTGCTGCTAAGTCACTTCAGTCATGTCTGACTGCAGCCTACCCCGTCCCTGGGATTCTCCAGGCAAGAACACTGGAGTGGGTTGCCATTTCCTTCTCTAATGCATGAAAGTGGGAAAGTTTTCTCAGTCGTGGACTCTTAAAACTAGGCTACTGGATTTTCCAGGCAAAAGTACTGGAGTGGGGTGCCATTGCCTTCTCTACTACTCAGCCATAAAATGAATGAAGTTCTGTCATCTGCAGCAACACAGATGGACCTAGAGATCATACTGGCACTGTATTGCATCTTAATCATGTCTCTCATCTGGTGTGTTTTAGCTTTTGACTTTGTTTAGTGAGTTATGGTTTCCATCTTTCTTAAAGGGCCAGTACAGTAAAATTACCTTCCGGACACCTCTCTATCTTGGTGGCGCTCCCAGTGCTTACTGGTTGGTGAGAGCAACAGGGACAAACCGAGGCTTTCAAGGCTGTGTGCAGGCACTCACTGTTAACGGGAAGAGATTGGACCTGAGGCCCTGGCCACTGGGGAAGGCGCTCAGCGGGGCCGATGTGGGTAAGTGGTTGAAAGTGGGAGGTATGCTCCTGTGTGTCGCTTTTCTGCTTTGGGTCAAGGATGGTTAATACAAGCTTCAGGAGGAAGGTGAGCTGACGAGTGAGGTTGGTGCTCTGCAGACCTGATGACTTTGAATCTGAACACCAGGACGTGGTAAATAAGACCACGGGTGCACTGGACCCCCGGTTGTGTCCTGCTGCTGTCTTGGCCTTCTTCCTGAAATGCAGTCTGGTCCAATCTGACGAGGCAACGACAGTTGAGTCCTCCTATCCTTCTTCATCCAGTCCAGTGGAAAAACCAACACAATAACGTGGAAAGATCTTTTGTATACTGTCTGCTTCTAAAAGAGGTGTTCACATTCTAATTTTGACTGCTGTGCCAAATGCATTATTGTAGCCCTCTCATTTATTCCTCATTGGAGAAGGAAATGGCAGCCCACTCCAGTGTTCTTGCCTGGAGAATCCCAGGGATGGAGGAGCCTGATTGGCTGCCGTCTATGGGGTCGCACAGAGTCAGACACGACTGAAGCGACTCAGCAGCAGCATTTACTCCTCACACTGACTCTAGGAAGTAGAAATTATTACTACGTTTATTTTATACAAGAAGGCACTGGGGCTTGTAAAAGTTGAAGACTTTACCCAAAATAGGGCAGAACTAGGTTTGTGGATATTTTTTTCTATTTTCTTTTTCTAATTAAGACTTGATTGAGTAGTTTAAGGTTCACAGCAAAATTGACAGGAAGGTGCAGAGATTTCCTATATGCCCTCTGTCCGCACACATGTATATCCCCTTCCCGCAATATCAACATCCCCCATCAGAGTGTTTCTGGTATGCAGCAAGATGATTTTATTATACATATATACTATAATTTGCATTTGTTAATCCCAACTTCCAATCCATCCCTCTCCTCCTTGGCAACCACAAGTCTGTGCTCTGTGTCTGTGAATCTGCTTCTGTTTTCTAGATAAGTTCTTGTTTTGTATCTTAGAATCCACATCTAAGTGGTATCATATGGTATTTGTCTTTCTCTGACTTACTTCACTTAGTATGATCATCTCTAGATCCATCCATGTTGCTTCAGATGACCGAACTTCACTCTTTTTATGACTGAGTAGTATTCCATTGTATATGTACATACTGCATCTTCTTTATCTATTCATCTGCCATTGGAGATTTGGGGTTCTTTCTATGTCTTAGCTTTTGTAAGTGATGATGCTATGAACAGAGGAATGCATGTATCTTTCTGGATTATAGTTTTGTCCAGATATATGCCCAAGAGTGGGATTACTCAGTCATACATTAGCTCTATTTTCAGTTTTTTGAAGAACCTCTATACTGTTTTCCATAGTGACTGCACCAATTTACATTCCCACCAGTAGTGAAGGAGGGTTCCCTTTTCTCCACACTCTCTCCAGTGTATTTGTATACATTTTAATGATTGGTCCATTTTTAATTGGGTTGTTTATTTTCTTATTACTGAGTTTTAAGAGTTCTTTATATATTTTGGATACAGTTCTTCATCAGGTGTGTTTTTGCAAATATTTTCTTCCAGTCTGGTTTGTCTTCTCAGTCCCTTGACATTGTCTTTCAGAGAGAAGAAGTTTTTAATTTTAATGAAGTTTATCTTATCAATTATTTCTTTCACAGATTCTGCCTTTGGTGTTATATCTAAAAAGTCCTCACCTTACCCAAGGACATCTAGGTTTTCACCCATGTTATCTTCTACGAGTTTTATAATTTAATGTTTACTTTTAGGTCTGTGATCCATTTTAAGTTAATTTTTGCAAAGTTTGTAAGGTCTGTGTCTACATTCATTTGTGTGTGTGTGTGATTGCCCAATTGTTCCAGAACCATTTGTTGAAAAACCTAAGATTGCTTTTAAAGCAATAAGGACATTTATTCCATAACTGAAGGCAGCTGATAGATAATTTTAAGGTTGGTTATTTCAGTGACTGTTTTAGTCAGTTAGGGCCACCGTAACAAAATACCGCAGACTAGGCAATTTAGACAACAGAAATTCATTTTCTCACAGTTCTGGAGGCTGGAAATTCAGGATCAATATGTTGGCAGGTTTGGTTTCTCCAGAGGCCTCTCTCCTTGGCTTGTTGATGACCATCTTCTCATGGTGTCTGCATGCGGCCTTCCGTCTGTGCTTGACTCCCCACCAGTCAGATTGGAGTAGGGCTCACTCACATGACTTCATTTAAACCTTAATTGCCTTCCAAAAGGTGGTATCTCCAAATACAGTCCCATTGGGAGTTAGGGCTTCAACCTATGAATTTGGGGAGGACGTGGTTCAGTCCCTCATAGTGACTCAGTAATGTCAGATCTCTGGGTTGGCGTCTCCGTGGTTCTCTTGTTTCTCACTCATAATCCCAAGATGGTGCCACAGCTCTGAGCATCACATCCTCATATGACATTCTAGTGGCAAGATATGACAAGTCCTTTTCTTGGGTCTCTCTGTTCTTGTTGTTTTGAAAGAATGCATGATGAATGCCACATTCCTGCAACCTAGGCTCTACTGTCACATTTGGCTGCATTTACTTTACCACATGGGCTTCCCTGGTAGCTCAGCTGGTAAAGAATCTGCCTGCAGTGCAGGAGACCTGGGTTCGATCCCTGGGTTGGAAAGATCCCCTGGAGGAGGGCATGGCAACCCACTCCAGTATTCTTGCCTGGAGAATTCCATGGATAGAGGAGCCTGGCAGGCTGTAGTCCATTGGGTCACAAAGAGTTGGACACGACTGAGCCACTAAGCACGCACGCACACACGCTTCTCCATGTATGATCCTATTCCACCCTCTCTCCATTCCTGCATCAGAGCTATTTGGTACTCATAACTCCAGGTACAGTTGGTTTATTTTGTTTCTTTGTTTTTTAGCTGATTAGCTGAGCACATGCTACTTATAGCCACCATTTGGAATAACTTTATTCTCCTCAAAATAAAAGCTGTGACAAACCTTGACAGCATATTAAAAAGGAGAGACATTACTTTGCCAACAAAGGTCTGTATAATCAAAGCTATGGTTTTTCCAGTAGTCATGTACAGATATGAGAGGTGGACCATAAAGAAGGCTGAGTGCCAAAGAATTGATGCTTTGGAACTGTGGTGTTGAAGAAGACTCTTGAGAGTCCCTTGGACTGCAAGGAGATCAAACCAGTCAATCCTAAAGGAAATCAGTCCTGAATATTCATTGGAAGGACTGATGCTGGAGCTGAAGCTCCAATACTTTGGCCACCTGATGGAAAAAGCTGACTCATTAGAGGAGACCCTGATGCTGGGAAAGACTGAAGGCAGGAGGAAAAAGGGACGACAAGGGATGAAATGGTTGAATGGCATCACCGACTCAATGGACATGAGTTTGAGCAATTCTGGGAGATGGTGAAGGACAGGGAAGCCTGGTGTGCTGCAGTCCATGGCGTCACAAGGAGTTGGACATGACTGAACGACTGTAACAACCTCAAGTTTCCTACAATAGGTGCTATGATTAGCCTTAATGTTTACAGATGAGAGCTGGTGCTTCAGAACAGTTAAGTAACTTGCCTAAGGTCACATAGATGGTAAAGCTGATGAATGGTGACCTCAGCAGTTCTGGCTCAGTGTCTGCCCTCTTAACCACATCTGCCACATCAAAGCCTCCTGAACTGGCTTCAAATTGCTTCCTTCTACTTTTCTCACTCCTAAAGGTGACACCATTGTTAAAACTACAAACGATCAAGTTTACTTGAACGGAAAAGATTACTTCCTTCTTGTTATTCCCTATGTCACTTTTCCCCTCAATTGATCACTTAGTCAAGCAAACAATCAACAGGAATAACTAGAACTATTATAAAGGCACCCACTGTGGTAATGTAGGAACCAGCAGGCCCATCAGAAGTCTCCTGTGGTGTAGAAGGGTCTGAACTCTGAAGGTAGGTTGCTTGGATTTGGTAGATCAAATCCAGGTAGTTAACTGGTTTGGGACTCAGTACCCCATCTTTCAGATTCCCTGGTGGCTCAGATGGTAAAGAGTCTGCCTGCAATATAGGAGACCCAGGTTTGATTGCTGGGTCAAAAAGATACCCTGAGGAAAGGAATGGCCATCCACTCCAGTATTTTTGCCTGGAGAATCCATGGACAGAGGAGCCTGGCAGGCTACAGTCCATGGGGTCACAAAGGTGATACCACTGATACTACAAACAATAGAGTTTACTTGGAAGAAAATGATTACTCTCTTCTTCTTATTCCCTATGTTACTTTCTCCAACTGAGCAACTAATACTTTTGCCCCATCTATAAACATAACTGCCTTATAAGAGTATCTTGTCTAGATGAGTCCTGGTGCATATAGAGTATTAGAATAAAGCCTTGCACATAGCAAATATGTTGTAAATGTTTCCTGTTGTTAATATTATTAATAATAATGTGGCTTCAGTTTATTAATAACAATAATCACAGGGTATAAGTTGTTCCTTCTTTCTTCATTGAACTATCAGGGAAATAGCCCTGAAGGACAGGTCTGGCAATCCCAGGGCTATAGAAACCTCTGACAAGAAGTTAAGAAGTTACAAAGTTGAGCAAGGGCCAATTCCTGACAACGTTTTAAATTCTACAATACCAACCTCTCCATTGAGTGGATAAGCTAGGAGGGTCCACCTTGCAGGCTCTGGGCTCCCTGGGCAGAGCTATAGGCTTATTATTCTATGAATCTTAATTGCAGGCATTGGTCACATGACCTTTTTTCATTTCTTCCCAGTTTCTTTCTCTGTGATAGAACAGGGCTAGCTATCCTTTCTCACCCTCCATATTTGCTTCCCTTTGAGTGTGTTCTGTTGAAGTCCAAGTTCCTATAAGTTAATGTGGTCTCAGCACAGTGGAGACTGGGCTCTTGTAAACAGCGGTAGTTTCTGGTGGAGATGCAGGCTTCCGGAAGAGGGTGAGGACAGTTGCAAGTCATGGCTCCTCCCTCTGATGTCTAACTTGGCATTGCTGTCGTCAACCTCAATGTTTTCTCTGTCCCACCTCTACCCCCCAACAAACACACTAAACCCATTTCCAGGGGGCCTTTCATTACTCAACCCGTCCCACCTCATCGCTTCATTAAATTTTTTCCAGTTAGTGGACTCTCTCTGAACTCACATTTTAGAATAGTCAGCAATCTCAGCAAAATTTTGCAAACTTTGGCCCAGTGTTTTCTTTTATTATTTCCACCCCAAATCTCCAACCTAAACCACCACCACTCACTTTTTCCAATCCCATCTTGGATCCCCACACCCTGCCGTGTCATGCAGCCAATTCCCCAAATTATTTGAGATTCATGAAGTCTGCAGGGGCCGTGGGTCACACTATGGTTTATCACCCTCTGACTCTTTTTTCCACTCAATAAATACTTAAGCTCATGCTTAGTGCTGGTCACAGCTCTAGGTGCTTAGGATAAAGGAGTGAACAAGATAGGATCCCAGCTCATTCCTCCTGTACTTGCCATGCGTGTGTGTGAGTGTGTGTGTGTGTGTGTGTGCATGCACGCACACGCACTAAGTTGCTTCAGTTGTGTCCAACTCTGCAACCCCATGGACTGTAGCCTGCCAGGCTCCTCTGTCCACAGGATTCTCCAGGCAAGAATACTCAACTCAGTTGCCATTTCCTCCTCCAGGAGATGGTCCCGACCCAGGGATCAAACCCGTGTCTCTTATGTCTCCTGCACTGGCAGGCAGGTTTTTTTTTTTTTTACCACTAACACCAACTGGGAAGCCTGTATGTGCCATGAGGAGGGACCAAATTAATCAAATAATTATCACTCGACAAATGTAAAACTACAATTTGGAGTCAGTGTTACAAAGGGAAAGTGCAATGCTAATGTATTATGGGCGGATTTATGGGGTAGGGGGTCAAGAAAAGGATTTCTGAGGATGTAATGTGAAGTTGCGGAGAAGGCAATGGCACCCCACTCCAGTACTCTTGCCTGGAAAATCCCATGGGCGGAGGAGTCTGGTAGGCTGTGGTCCATGGGGTCATTAAGAGTCTGACACGGCTGAGCGACTTTACTTTCACTTTTCACTTTCATGCATTGGAGAAGGAAATGGCAGCCCACTCCAGTACTCTTGCCTGGAGAATCCCAGGGACGGGGGGATGGGGACCCTGGCTGGCTTCCATCTGTGGAAGTTGGGATCGCACAGAGTCGGACACGACTGAAGCGACTTAGCAGCAGCAATGTGAAGTTGATATCTCAAGCAAGAGTAGGAGTTAGAAAGCAGAGATGAGAGGGAAGTGCGTTCCAGGCTGAGGAAATGGTCTGTCCCAGTGGGGATGTGTTTGTGGGGGTGTGGATCTCATGATCTAGTTTGTGTTTTGGAAAGATCCCTCTGACTACAGACAGCTTATTGAAAGGGGTCATCCTTAATGGGGGTGCATGTAGGCCAGCTGGGAGCCTGTACAGTAGTTCAGATCAGAGATGACGGGTTTTGATCGAGGGTGAGAGGAATGGCAGACTTGTCGGGTCTTTAGCAGAGGAAATAGACAAGCCGCATCACTTGTCTATGAGGGGCAGGGAGGCTGCTCACTGTCCGCGTCTGCTCAGCGTATTGCATTCCGCCCTCTCTTTCCTCCACGAGGACCTCATCTCTCTCCTGCCCCTCACTTCGTTATCTTGCATAAACCCACACAACAGCTGGTGAATAGTAGGTGTCGGTGTCAGTTAATGTATGTGTTGGTGCCTATACACATGGTCTTGCGAGAACTCCTTCCTCATGCTCTCAGAGTTGAGAGTTCTCTCTAAAACTAACCTGTTCATCTCCGCTCTGCACCCATCCTTCCCTATATTCCTGGGACCTTGTTGCCAGGATTGTTACTTCTCAATAACCCAAGGTTTCTTAATCTTTTGTGTGTCATGACCCCTTTGGCAGTCTGGTAAAGTCCATGGAACTCTTCTCAGAAGGATGTTTTCAAATGCAGAAAATAGTATGCCTGATAAGAAACAATTTTATATTGAAATAAAACTATATAATAAGTTTCATTAGTATAGTGCTGTATGTCTCTTTTTTTAATGAGCACGTTTAAAGAGATTTTTAAATTTTATTTATTTTTGGCTGCGCTGGGTCTTGGTTGCTACGCGCGAGCTTTCTCTAGTTGCGGTGAACGGGGGCAACTCTCTAGCTGTCGTGCACGGCCTTCTCGTTGCGGTGGCTTCTCTTGTTGTAGAGCATAGGCTCCAGGATGCACGGGCTCAGTAGCTGTGGGTCATGGACTTAGTTGCTCCCTGGCACGTGGAATATTCCCAGACCAGGGATCAAACCCGTGTACCCTGGATTGGCGGATGGATTCTTAACCACTGAACCACCAGGCAAGTCCCTATACGATTCTTTTTAAAGCATTAGAGATGTGATTCTTCAACGGTGGGTGCAATAACTACCATGCTTTCAAAGGAGTGATGAGCATAAGTGAGATTTTGAAATACCTTCTATAATACCTCCCTGAGCTTCTGGATCCTCTGGGTCCTCTGTTCTTCCTTTGTCTTCTCTGCTGGCTCCTCTCCCTTCCCTGGTGCTGTGGGAGTTCCAGGAGCCCTTCCATCCTGTCTTCTGTCAAAGAGCCCATCTGCTCTTGGTTTCAGGCTCACCCCCAGGTGGCTGCTGTCCCACCAGCCCTCACCTGTGTGCCGGATCTGCCCTGGTGCCCAGCAGCAGACACTTCCACCATCACCTTATGTTTAAAGTGAACAAAAGACAGCTTCTCCTCCACTCCTTGGAAGCCCGGTCCTGTTCCCAGCCTCCCTTATTTCTTTCCTCTTGCCTCTCTCCTTTCCATCTCCCAAGCTAGAAACCCTGAGGTTATGCTGGAGTCTTCTTCCACCTTCAGCCTCCAGAATGAGTTGGCTACTCCTCCTTGCCCTGTGCCTCTTTGATTGTTCCCTTTCTCTCCATTTCCTCTGCCATCAGCCTCTCCAGCCGTGGTTTACCTCCCTGAGGGCATTTCTCCTCTTCCCCACCCTCATCCCTCACAATCCATCATGCATACCGTTGCCAACACGGTCTTGCTGAAACACTACTTCCATCAAGTAAATATCTCTGGCTGGCTTTCGAGCCCCCTCCCTGTCAACTCCCACCATAAAAAATAGTTACAAAGCAAATGAGTAAAATAATTGTTCCCGTGTATATCTAAGATAAACCAAGGACCCCACTTCTTCCTGTGGCACCAGCACTTCTCTGAGAAAGACTCCCAGCCCAAGGAGATGGGTGGAGCCAGAGGACCTGTGAGAGTTTGGCTCCCTAAAGCCAAGTCAGCCTCTCTGTGGATGCTGGTGATGTTCTCAGGGCTATGGCTGGAGAAAAAGACCCGGGATCACTTCTATCTGAACTTATAGTGCCCCCCCATACCCCCAGCTGGACTTCCCACCTGGCTGGAGAGCCGTGCTGTCTGGAAGGGCTGTAATGAAATTGTGTTATCAGGTCCTGAAGTTGGTCTCCTCTCCTGGGTACACAGTGTGCCAAGCCCTTCCCCCTCCTCCTGAGGAGGCTTTGGGAGAAGAAAAGATGGGATCAGTTCAACCAACACAGATGACTGATGAGAAAAGGATAAGAGACTCATCCTGCTGAGATGACACAATCATGACATCAGGGCTCTTCATCTCACGAAGTCGGTGGGGGTTGGGGGTGGCAATGTTAGGAGAGGGGGTGAGGGGGGAGGGGGAGAGCTCCAGGCTCCATCGCATCAGAGACTGTGGGATGCCGAGCTGGGCTGCTCACGGCTCAACCACAGATGCACCTGTTTTCTTCCATCCTGAGAAAACGTGCTTCGGACTCACCTACGTTGTTCTGGGCCAGGCTGTGACCCATCTGCCTAAGTTCTCTCTTATACACAAGGAGAAAAGGAAGAGCAGAGAAGCAGAAGTAAAGCAACCCAGGAAAAGTCAGCTTGTTTTCATTTCATTGGGCTGACTAGGCTTGAAAATGGCCAAGAGTACCTTTTACGGGTGTCTCCAATGTGTATTTGTAAAGAGAACTAAGCCATCTGATGTTGAACCTTTCAGCACTTTTTACTTCCGGTCACCTTCCTGTCCCTCATGAGACTGTAACTGGGGGCTGAGAAATAAGATTCTGGAACCCCCTGCTAACCCCTGCTCCCTCTCTGCTCCTGTCAGAGGAGTTGACAACCCAGGCAGTTAATAAGCTTCGACAAGGCTGCTTACCTCCCTCTGTGCTTATCTTGCTCACCTCTGCGTTCAGCCAACAAGGCAGGCAGCACTTAAGGTAATTGAGGCCACACAAATAAGAAGGCTTTTTAACATAAAACCTCTGCTGACATTGGAGGCATGGAAACACACTCTTGTGGGAACAGCAGCGAGGTGAATTACAGCAGAAACGGCTCCGTCATCCCTGTCAGGGTAGTTTAACATTTGATTTACTGTGTCCACCCTGTTTTAAAGCACCTGTGTGGCTTCTCATAAAGAATAAACCAAAATCAGATTAAAATGAAGGGAAGGGCCCACATCTCCTGAAAGCTGGTTTGCAGTTGTGCAGAGGAGCTGATGAACAGGAGACGGGCATGAGCTGTATTTGTTCAGAATCACACGTGGTCGGTCTGGCCAGTCTCGGACAGGTTCACTTGATGAATCAACTTTGTAATTCCTGTTCTGTTTTTAGGGGAGTGCAGCAGTGGGATCTGTGATGAAGCCTCGTGCATCAACGGTGGCACCTGCATGGCAAGCAAAGCCGATTCCTACATTTGCCTGTGTCCCCTGGGCTTTCGAGGTCGACACTGTGAAGACGGTGAGAAAGATGCAAATTGATGGCGATTTCTGTCTGCATTGTTAATTCACCTTGGTGTAATTTTTCATCAATGCATATTTAGCAAGGTTCCACATATTTGTATGGGATTAACGTTGCTTTGTGGGGAGGGATGGGAGAATCTTTTTTTCGAACCAGGTGGAAGTGTCTTCAGATGTCAAAGTGGCAAGCTGGCCAAAAGACAAGTTCATTTTTTGATGTTCTGGGCCGATGCTTTGGTGAGCTCCTCCTGGCCCTCAAATAACTCTGAAAAGCCTATATTTGTGTGGTTTGTGTCAGAATTTGAAGCATTCAGAGATCAGGCTCCTTAGAATATCTGACAGTTTGGAGAAAATGCTGGAAAGCCATACACAGAAACATTAACTCTGTGATGTTTCTTTTTCTTTGTACTGTTCTGCTGAATTATTCTACCTCTCAACACTGTACTGATTATTAATATATATACATATATACATGCACACACGAATACACACAATAATAATGGAAATTTTTAAGAAGATTTTGCAAAGAAGCAGGGATGAAAAAGTTTTATCTTTTCTACCAGTGATTCAGATTTGGCCCTAAGACACCATCATCCTAGAGAAAAGGTTTTTTTTTTTAACACTGTATAATTTCAAATCTCTTGTCACCTCGAAGAGGGTGTTGTGAGTCAGAGTAAGGAAGAGCTGTTCTATTCCATCTTCGTATTTCTGTAGCTTCACATACTAAAGGTTGGTCCTTGTTCTCATCGCTGCAGGTCAGTGGGAGAGGGGTGGCTCTGGTCATTCAGGGATGCCCTCTAGTGGCCCTGCTAGGATCTTAGAATCCTCCATTGATTCCCACATCCAGCCAGTAGGTGAGAAAGCGAGTGGAGGATGGAAGGAAGCTATAGGGGCCAGACCTGGAATGCTGTGTACTATTCCCAACCACATTCCACTGGCCAGAGCTCAGCCACACCACCCACTTCTCTTCAGAGCAGCTGAGAAATATCCTTGAGTTCTATACCCAGAAGGAAAAGAAGATGGCTAGTTCTAGCACGAAGGGGTTTCTAAACCACGCACTTGCTATTTCAGCTTTTACCTTGACCATTCCTCAGTTCAAAGAGTCTCTGAGGTCCTACGCTGCAACCCCCTGGCCTCTGGAGCCCCGGCATTACCTTTCCTTCATGGAATTTGAGATCACATTTCGGCCGGATTCGGAAGATGGCGTGCTCCTGTACAGCTATGACACGGGCAGCAAAGACTTCCTGTCCATCAACATGGCAGGGGGCCACGTGGAGTTCCGCTTTGACTGTGGCTCTGGGACTGGTGTTCTCAGGTAAGGGCTGAGACTGTCAGGGGCTCTCCTCCTTTCAGTAGCCACTTGGAAGGAAGGTTTGTCTTCAACCAGTTGGCTCTCTTCCTGTCTTCTGTGTATAGTTGTCTTTTCTGAAACCTGTCCTGATTAATACAGATGATGTGCTTCCTAGAGATCATGCTTTCCTGGTGGCAAGGTTTCCTTTTCTCAAATAACTACCTAGCAGGTAGCGAATCTCTGCTTCAAACTATGGGAAATGGGCTGGCCTCAGATGGGGGTAAACTATCTTCCTCTCCACCTGAGATCATGCAACACAATCAGCAGAAACTTCATAAATTGTCAATCAGTACCTTGCTCAGAGCATCACTTGGTGAGCACTTGGCAAATACATAACAACTAGTTGAAAAAGTAGGGATTTACCAGGTGGAGCTAGTGCTACAGAACCCGCCTGCCAATGCACAAGACTTAAGAGACACAGGTTTGATCAGGAAGGTCAGGAAGGTCCCCTGGAGAAGGAAATGACAACCCACTGCAGTATTCTTGCCTGGGAAATCCCATGGACAGAGGAGCCTGGCGGGCTACAGTCCATGGGGTTGCAGAGAGCAGACAAGACTGAAGTGACGTGGCATGCATGCAATAGAAATGTAATGAACAGAAATGTCCTTGGTGGCCTCACATTTTTTTTCCTCTTTGGCCATTGGAAATGGGGTGTATCACCTCCACATTCACATAGAAACATTAAATTATTATTCATCTGCCCTATTTCCCACAAGTGTTCTATTGGCAAAAGCTTACCAGGTCATTTCCACGTCATTTCCATTAGATTAAGAGGACTTCAAAGGGACACCACCTTCCTCACCAGCCTTGAGTGAACACACTGCCAATCACATGCGAATAAATGCATAACTCACATAATCATGGTGTGACATGATGTCACCTAAAATATCACTGATCGATTATCAATCAATTGGGGTGGTCTCACTTTAAATCGTAACTTTCCTCTTGCATTATGTCTTTGATGGCAACTAGTTATTTGGCATGGCTCTTACCATTCTTCATATAAAGAAGCGGACAGAGAATCACCAGTGATCGCAAGGACCCTTCCCTGACCAGTGTGCTCAAAAAGGCTGTGTGATGACTGATTTCAATGGCATGGAGTAACTAAGTGCTTCTAAAGGGCTTGCTAGCATCTGTGGACTTGGTTCTGGGTTATCAAAACTTTCCCTCTGTTACCTAGTCCTGTTCGTCAACTCAGCAGATCGATTGTTCTCATAGAAAGTGGCAGGATCTCTGAAGCCCTCAGAGCCTGCAGTTGGAGGTGCCGGTGTTTTTCTTATTTGTTTGTTTCCCTCTTCTAACTGTGTTCCTCCCATGGGAGTTTTTACCTTCCAGCCGGAGGCCTGCTGATCTAATGCACACACGCTTCTTGTTCCTACATTTCGAGAATTCTCCTCTTTTGAAACTCACTAGGGTGTTTTGTTCAACAGTGCCCTGCAGCAGGAAATTGGTTAGTCCTTGTTGTTGTTTTAAAGGAAGTTGTGGCCTGTATTCAATCACAATTTATATTGCTAGACTGTCATCTCTAGAAAGAGTTCTTTGTGAGATGTTACAGTCATGAAGTGAAAGTGAGTCGCTCAGTCGTGCCTGACTCTTTGTGACCCTAGAATTCTCTAGGCCAGAATACTGGAGTAAGTAGCCTTTTTTCTTCTCCAAGGGATCTTCCCAATCCAGGGATCGAACCCGGATCTCCCACATTGCAGGCGGATTCTTTACCAGCTGAGCCACCAGGGAAGCCATGGTTGCCCTTAACTGCTGTTATCATTTTTCCTGACTGATGGAAAGTGCTTATTGCCTTAGGTTTCAACAGTTCTTTAAAAGTACAGTTCATTCTTGTCCTTAAGGTTGAATTCCTACACATCAGTTTAACACCTCCCACCTTGGGGAATGGACAAATATTTTTGTGTCTCTGGTTATGCAGGAACATCCTGTGTCTCAAGACAACTTTGGTGGGTATTTAATTGATTCAATTTACATATGATTATGCAAAACAGCCTAAACAACTCACTTAGAACAATTTGTCAAGTCAAGAAAGGAAGAAGACACCTTGAATATCACCTTGTACTTTCAAATGGCTCTTTCCTGGGTAAGGAATGACTGGAAGGGGCTGGAGAGGGTTGTGGCTCATCAGCCTTCCTCCTGAACAAATTGCCCCCTGCCCCCTGCACATCTGCAGTAGCAGCTCCAGCTGCGGGGTCACAGACACGTGGAACCTTAGAAATCCAGCATTTCTCTCTTTCATAATTCGGTGCCTATTTTTGATAAGAGTTATTTAAAATTTTTTTTAAAACATAAGTTATTCCTTCGCTGCTTGTCAGGAAAGGTGAATGGAAAAAAAAAATCTTTAGCATTAGGTGTGATGAAAAAGAAGCAAGAACTCAGAGTAACCATCATCTGCTCCCCTGGGCCACCCCTCTGCAGTGTAACTGACAATACCCATCACGGTTAATGTTTCAGGTGGCCCTTTGGAAAATGTTTATTTTAAAAACCATTTCCAGTACTTCCTGCTTCATTAAGACAATTCAGTGAAAGCCTGAGCTACAGGAAGCCGTGGAGTTGGCCACATCATTTTAACTTTAGGCAGAGGATAAGGTGGTCTAATTTATGATGAACTTGATTCAAAAATCGAGACAATTGAAATGAGCTCATGATGGCAGTGATCTATATCCCTGTGCTGAGGGAGGCAGTGTATTGACAGGGAATGACCTCTACAGGACAAGAACAGGCTCAGATGCTGTTAGTTATTATGGAGATGGGCTGCTGAATGAGGTCTTTATTGCATATTGATTGAGCCAAGGTGATTAAATTCTAATTGCTAAGAACAAATGGCAGAAGCATTTGCCAGAGCGAAAAATCAAGTGAGGGGTGGAGACCTTTCAGTGATTGCGCCCACTGGTATTCCTGGTGGGCTTCCAAAAACGATCCAGGACCACAGAATAATTGGGAGCGTCAGAGAAGGCCAGGAACTATATATACATCTTTAGGGACACAAATGCAATAATTATACTCTTTTTACACACCTCACTGTGAAATGTAACATGTAAAAATCTTACAATATCATTTAAACTTCAAGTGCTTCCATCTTGAATTAATAATTGAATTTTTAAAGAGCTTTTAATTTTTTTCACAATATCAGACAATGCGGAATCTGCCTCCCAAATATTTGATTATGAAACACTTCAAACATATAGCAAAGGTGAAAGAATTGTGCAATAAACCTTAGACCCGCCACCTACTGTCTACAGTTAGCATTCTGCTGGAGTTACTTTATCATGTGTCTGTTCATTCTTATATTCCCCCATCCATCCATCTTATTTTTTATGCCTTTCAAAGGATGCTACAGACATTATTACATCAAGGAATCTGCTTTACATCATCGCCTATATAGTTTTCTCTTCTTCAAAGATTTCGTGCAACTCTGGTCATATTTTACCCCCTCATCTTGAAAACCAGCCTAATCCTACCCCCATTTCCTACTTGTGATAAGGAATAAGTAAAATGATAAGTGAGATAGTCCTCCCATGAAGGAGTCCAGTAAATGGAGCTAGCCCTGCTGTGTTTTACGAGGGGGAATGAGGCTCTTCTCTTTGCTGGACAGGACAAGGTGCTGAAGGTGGGAACACTCCATCAGAGCCAGATTGGTGGACATTATCTGCAACGCCAGTGATGCTAACCCAGGTTCAGTTTCCTTCCTTCAACAGGAGTGAAGAGCCCCTCACCCTGGGCCACTGGCACGAGCTGCGTGTGTCCCGCACAGCAAAGAATGGCATCTTGCAGGTGGATAAGCAGAAGGCGGTGGAGGGGATGGCAGAGGTAAGAAGGACATCTGCTCCTGATGACTCGTGTGAGTGGGGTTACTGTTTCCTTCCTGTCCTGGAGACAAAAGCATCAGCACAGTGGTTAATACATGGACTCTGGTGCCATTTCACCTGAGTTAACACCCGAGCTTCCCACTGGACGAGCTCCTTAGCTTTGCAGTTCCTCAACTGGGAATGGGATTGATAATAGTAGGGGCCTTCATAGGGGAGTGAGCTAATACCAGTGTCACTTACAGAACTGCCCACCTGCTCCATGCCTCCCTGCCGATCCATAGCTTTGTTCACATTGCTATACAAGGTAGATCAGAACACAGCTCCAAAGCAGAGCCAGTGATGGGGGTGGGGGTGTGATCACACATCTGACAAGAACAAAGACTCTGAAACCAGACACCTAGGGTTCAAAATCTAGCTCCATTCCTTATCAATGATGTGAGCTCAGACCAGTCTAATCACTTGATCTCCCAAGATGGTGATCTTGGGTGATCTTGATTTTTTTTGCATCTAAAAAAATAGGGTAATCGTGATAATAATAGCACTGCATTATAGGGTTGTGAGAATTAGAATAACTGTATTTCTCAAATACCACAGAACCCGGCATATGATCAGTGTTGTGTAGCTTTACTTATTATTATTTCTAATAGTATACTCAGTTCAGTTCAGTCATTCAGTCATGTCCAACTCTTTGTGACCCTATGTACTACAGCACACCAGGCTTTCCTGACCTTCACCAACTCCTGAAGCCTGCTCAAACTCATGCCCATCGAGTCCATGATGCCATCCAACCATCTCATCCTCTGTCATCCTCTTCTCCTCCTGCCTTTAATCTTTCCCAGCATCAGGGTCTTTTCAAATGAGTCAGCCCTTCGCATCAGGTGGCCGAAGTATTGGAGTTTCAGCTTCAGCATCGGTCCTTCTAATGAATATTCAGGACTGATTTCCTTTAGGATTGACTGGTTGGATCTCCTTGCAGTCCAAGGGACTCTCAAGTCTTCTCCAACACCACAGCTCAAAAGCACCAATTCTTCGGTGCTCAGCTTTTTTATAGTCCAACTCTTATATCCATACATGACTACTAGAAAAATCATAGCTTTGACTAAACAGACTTTTGTTGGCAAAGTAATGTCTCTGCTTTTTGATATGCTGTCTAGGTTGGTCATAGCTTTTCTTTCAAGGAGCAAGTGTCTTAATTTCATGGCTGCAGTCACCATCTGCAGGGATTTTGGAGCTCAAGAAAATAAAGTCTGTCACAGTTTCCATTGTTTCCCCATCTATTTGCCATGAAGTGATGGGACCAGATGCCATGATCTTAGTTTTCAGAATGTTGAGTTTTAAGCCAGCTTTTAAACCCTCCTCTTTCACTTTCATCAAGAGACTCTAGTTCTTTTTTGCTTTCTGCCATAAGGGTGGTGTCTTCTGCATATCTAAAGTTATTGATATTTCTCCTGGCAATCTTGATTCTAGCTTGTGCTTCATCCAGCTCGTCTTTTCATGTGATATACTCTGCATATAAGTTAAATAAGCAAGGTGACAATATACAGCCTTGACGTACTCCTTTCCCTATTTGGAACCAGTCTGTTGTTCCATGTCCAGTTCTAACTGTTGCTTCTTGACCTGCATATAGATTTCTCAGGAGGCAGGTAATGTGGTCTGGTATTCCCATCTCTTTAAGAATTTTCCACAGTTTGTTGTGATTCACACAGACAAAGGCTTTGGCGTAGTCAATAAAGCAGAAGTAGATGTTTTTCTGGAACCCTCTTGCTTTTTCAATGATCTAGTGAATGTTGGCAGTTTGATCTCTGGTTCCTCTGCCTTTTCTAAAACCAGCTTGAACATCTGGAGGTTCTCTGTTCACATACTGTTGAAGCCTGTCTTGGAGAATTTTGAGCATTACTTTGCTAGCATGTGAGATGAGTGCAATTGTGCAGTAGTTTGAGCATTCTTTGGCATTGCCTTTCTTTGGTACTCGAATGAAAACTGACCTTTTCCAGTCCTATGGCCACTGCTGAGTTTTCCAAATTTGTTGGCATATTGAGTACAGCACTTTAACAGAATCATCTTTTAGGATCTGAAATAGCTTAACTGGAATTCCATCACCTCCACTAGCTTTGTTTGTGGTGATGTTTCCTAAGACCCATTTGACTTTGCATTTCAGGATGTCTGGCTCCAGGTGAGTGATCACACCATCCTGGTTATCCGGGTCATGAAGATCATTTTGGTACAGTTCTTCTGTGTATTCTTGCCGTGTCTTCTTAATATTGTCTGCTTCTGTTAGGTCCATACCATTTCTGTCCTTTATTGTGCCCATCTTTGCATGAAATGTTCCCTTGGTATCTCTAATTTTCTCGAAGAGCTCTCTAGTCTTTCCCATTCTATTGTTTTCCTCTATTTCTTTCCAATGATCACTGAAGAAGGCTTTCTTATCTCCTTGCTATTCTTCGGAACTCTGCATTCAAATGAGTATATCTTTCCTTTTCTCCTTTGCCTTCTGCTTCTCTTCTCTCAGCTATTTGTAAGGCCTCCTCAGACAATCTTTTTGCCATTTTGCATTTCTTTTTCTTGGGGATGGTCTTGATCACTGCTTCCTGTACAGTGTCACAAACCTCTGTCCATAGTTCTCAGGCACTCTGTCTATCAGATCTAATCCCTTGAATCTGTGTGTCATTCCCACTGTATAATTATAAGGGATTTGACTTAGGTCATACCCAAATGGTCTAGTGGTTTCCCCACTTTATTCAATTTAAGTCTGAATTTGGCAATAAGGCAAATTTAAGTCTGAATTTTGGCAAACTAGCATGACCTCAACAGTTCAGAATTTCCACTCAGGTTTATAACTTTCATCCATGTTTTTATTTCCAAGGTCATGTCTGAAGGAAAATGGCATTTTTAAGGACAGCTAAGAGACATTTGTTTTAAATTACAACGTACTAGCATTCTGTACACACATGAAATTTACAGACCCCTAAAAACAGAGGAGACCTCAGATTTGCCAGGATTTTAATTACAACAGTCTTCATTGTGTGCATCACAGATTTAAAGAAGGTATTGATGAATGTGACTGTTCTGATAAGAAAATGAATTGATAGGAAAAGAAGAAAGGGAAAGAAAAGGGACTCTTGGTGGGGAAGATCTTGGTTGAGGAGGGGAGTAAAAAGGGAACTTATCAGGAAGGCAGCTTCAGGGACGGCAGTGGTGGAAGGTCCTGTGAGAATCAAGGGCCTCCTTAGGAATCAGAAAAATCCCAACCTGGGCTCTGCTTCAAGAGGCAAGTACCCTAGAAAATGTCCCATATATATTAGGAAGGAAGGAAAGATGGAAAGAAGGAAGAAAGAGAAAGTAGGGAGGAAGGAAAGAAAATGTATAAAGAAAAACGGATTTTAAAGCAAGAATGGGATTCACTTTCATACAGTCCAGAAAACAGCTGATTTTAGTCCTAGACAGAATTAGAAGCTCACAGGTGTAGATCTGACTGTGTGTTGACTTAATAATATAAATTCACAAAAGCACTGTATCACTCTAGGTCTTAGTTACCAACATCTGTACAACAGTAACACAAACAGGATGGGCGTGTTTGTAAATAGTAGGGTTAAGGCCTTTGATTATAAATAAGGAACTATTTGGGACACAGTATTTACCCTTGAGATCCTGTAGTGAAGAGACAGCACAAGGGTAGAAACCACACACCTCGGGTTCTGTTACTGCCATACCAGGACTGGTAGAACCAGCATCCTCTTTATCGGCTTTTTGAATGGATGGAGCTGCCCACCTGGAAAGCAGTGTAAGCAGGTAGGAGGGAAGGCGTGGCTGTTCTGTGTGCATCTGGGGGTGGTTCTTGGGAGGCCTCCCTGAGACCAGAGTGGGAAGACCCATGCTTGATCTCGGTGAGTTAAACCTTAATCAGATCACCCCCCGGGGTCTCTGCCCCGCAGCTGTTATACCCTGTTCAAAGGCTTGGTCAATGGGGATAGTGGTCTTAGAGCTTAGAGAAGGAGGGGGACAGGGGTTACAGGATACGCTGGAGGCTAAGCCAGCCCCTAAGTGTCCAAACCACACCCGACATCACGTTGCTCAGCTGGCTGCACTGAGAAACATCCACAGCCCAGGATGAGTCAAGCTGTGCAAACTCAAAGGGGCAGTGCTCCCAGGGCTTCAGAAAACCCATCAGGGGGTTTACTCAGGTTTTCCAGCCACTCTCAGCTTAACGAAAGTGGTGGATCCAGGCACTGAGCGCCTCACTTTGGTGGGTCTGTTTGCTTCCCTCCTGTGGTCCCGCTGCAGCCCCGCCTTTTGTCCACTTCAGGCGGTGGTGGCAGAGGCGTGGGGGGCAGGGGGCAGGGGGGGGACTTTGATGAGGAGCCAAAAGAGACTTCTGTCACCCCACAAGACCCCACCCAGTTTGCCTGACACAACCAAGAAACTCCCAAGTTTTTTTAAAACAGCCTGCTTCTCTGAAGTCCCTTTGACCTTGCAGCCCTCCTCCTTTCTTCCTAGTTTTTTATTTTAAAGACATGATGACGATGGGTCTCTGTGGGTGTGTCCTGACAGCTCCTGCCTGGTTCCCTAATCCACAAGGATTCCTGAAATTGCCTCTGATGATTCCTTGCATCCCCATTCATTAAATAAGAACCCTCAAAGCTGCCTGAAGGTTATTGACAGAAGGCAGTTCAGCCTGTCTACTACGAGACCTCTCTGCTGTTACCTGGCTGGACTCAGCCACTCCGAGCGCTTCCCTAGATGGAGCATCCTCCTCTCTGCTCCCCTGTCTCTTCTTCTCTACCCCGACTGGACCCCAAATCCATTCTCCTCCCTCTGGCCAGTGATAGTCCTAAAATACAGATCTGATTACTCTCTTCCTGAAAACTCGTTGTTCTTCTGGTGAAGTGTAAGTTTCTATCCATGTGTGATGTGGTCCCTCCTTGCCTTTGCCTGATACCCAACATGCCCTCCAAGCTCTGACTCCAGCCAGTTTCTGAGACTCAGTTTTGACTCTTCCTGCTTCACCTCCCACTCCCTAATTCTGGAGCAGAGTATGAGATGCCCTATCCCTGCCAGGTGCCCCCATGGTCACGGGGCTTATCTTACCTGCCCGTTTACTGGTCTGTGTTGCCCCACAGTGTAAGCCCCTGGAGGGAGGGACCTGGGCTTTCTTATTTACTGTGGTTTGTGCACCACTTAGTACCTGGGACATGGTAGGTACCCAATAGTATTTGTTAAATAATTGAATCCGGTTACACTTTGTATTTCTTTTGACCATAAATCAAAGGAAACAATAACGTATGTTACCCCAAATGTGTTCATTCCCAGAGGTCTCAAATTTACATGTTATCTTAGGGCATTTTAACATTTTGCTTAAGATGGTTGAAGGAGTTTAGACATTAAATCTCACACACAGCTTGTTATCTAGCCCAGCCGTTGGGTTTAGGTTGTTGAAATGACCAGAAGCAGGAGAAGCCTTTGGGGATTGACAGTAGGGATCTCTAAGAATCTGGAAGGAATTTCTCTGCCCTTTGTATATGATAACAAGGAATGCCTTCCACTCACCATGCTTTCCCTTTCTCTTGGCTTAAAGAAATTCTGTCTTTACCGTTAGTGAATATATCAATAAGTCCTGTACTAGAATTTGGATCATGTATCCAAATCTAGGCAAAGTGCTAAACCAGTGGGATCTCAGTGCCAGGAGAGGCTCAGGCACACGTGCGCCCCAAATAGCAGCAGCTTATAATGAGGGGTTATTTCTCATCCACATTACATGTCCATCAACAGTCAGCTGCAGCCTTAATCTGAGACCCAGGCTGAAGGAATAACAGTGATCCCCAACGTTTTTGGCACCAGGGTCCACTTTCAAGGAAGACAGTTTTTCCACGGAAGAGGGGTGGGAGGGTAGAGATGGTTTCAAGATTATTCAAGCACCTTACATTTAGTGTACACTTTATTTCTATTATTATTACATCAGCTCCATCTCAGATCATCAGGCATTAGATCCTGGAAATTGGGGACCTCTGGAAATAGGGGTAGAGGAACAGGGCATAGTGAACCACTCCTGGCTCTGAAAGACTCTGCCCAGAAATGATTCATTTCTCACCTGCTCATGTTTTGTTGACCAAAGCAAGTTACATGGCCCCACTTGAGACTGACAGGTTAGAGGTAGCCTTCCTGCAGGGAGAGAGTGACACCGATGATGTAGTGGTCTACCATATTCACTTGCATTTTCTGGATGATGAATCTCAGAAATGTTCAGAAATTTACAAAAAATCAAAAAGGTGGTAAGCAGCAATGAAATCAAGACAAAGGTTGGGCCAATATGTATAAAAATTATCATGATGAGTCTTGAGACTGCCTCAGCCATTTGTTCCCTAACAGGGAACCAGAGGCACAGTTGGTTATACTGTGTTTTGTTTTTAATCTGTTGGCAGGGAGGCTTCACCCAGATTAAGTGCAACTCGGACATTTTCATCGGTGGGGTCCCCAATTACGATGATGTGAAGAAGAACTCGGGCATCCTCAAGCCATTCAGTGGGAGCATCCAGAAGGTACAGGCTACCCTTCCTCACGTGCATGGTGTGAATTTGACTACCGACAATGGAATTGAGAACTGTGATCAGTGCAAACTGCTATACCCAAGAAAGAAACCATGAGGAAGTTTTTAACATTTTTAAAATTATATTTTTTTAATTCTCGGAGCATACCTGGTTTCCAGCCCCGCTTTCTTATAGCATCTGCTCCCAGCTGTGCCCAGCGGACATCTCATGAATGCAACTAATGAAGATGAATTTTTACAATAGATCTACTTAGAATATCCTAGTATTGTTGAGGGGGCAGTTGGACCAGGTCACTGCAGACACTTGTCAAAAAGGGAAGGCAATGGATAGAGTCTCATAGTGACTCCTGCTTCTCTTTGGGGTCACTTGGCTTTTTGCTCAAGGCAAGACCCAATTGTTTTTGCTGCCTCCACTTCCATCCCCACCACCCTGTTTTAATGGTTGTTCATCAATCATGTAACCAAACTTTTAAGAGCACAGATTAGAGTCCTTCCATAGGTTCGAGAAAAAAAATCCACTCAGCTAGTAAGAGACAGGACACTGATCCCATTCATATCTGTCACATGTTCCTTCTCTTGGGGCTGCCTGTGATCTCTCTGGTCATGAGATTATGTTCTGTCTACAACAGACATGTAAGTTTACCCACCAACCCAGAGTCCAGGACCAGTAAACATGGGGAAAAAAGGATTTGAAGAAAAACACGTCCGGTTCCTGGATGTCAGCCAAGTCCTATTTCTCTTGGCAACCAGTGAAGGAATGGGGGCCACCAATCCCTGAGGGGGATCTGAGGCAAAGTACGGGAGGCGCTAAGGTGGTGGAGGGGCAGTGAGAGGAGGTCCTCTCAAGGATGTGCACAGCTGGGCTCTGAGAAGGGCCCCAGGGACTCTGTCCTTCTCTGTGTCCCAGTGTGGGGCCCAGAAAAGAGACCCAGTCAATTTTTCCTCGCCCTGCTGTGCTTCCCTTTGCTGCTGAACTGTGAGGTCAGTGTCACCTCAGTTCAGACTGTTGTCCCCCACCGTGAGTGGGACTGGCCATGTGAAATCATGGGTTTGAAATTCTACCTTAGGAGGTAAGCTGAGCTGCTGAGAGGCTTCATCTTCCTTCTGAACATGTCAGGCTTTGCTCTCTTCACACAACACACACAAGCCTTTCCTCCTTACTTCCTGGAAAAGCCCCCTCCCCTCCCAGTGACCCGGTCAGTAAGCGAAAGTGAAAGTGTTAGTCGCTCAATTGTGTCCCGACTCTTTGTGACCTCATGGACTGTGGCCTGCCAGGCTCCTCTGTCCATGGAATTCTCCAGGCAAGAATAGTGGAGTGGGTAGCCATTCCCTTCTTCAGGGGATCTTCCAACCCAGGGATCAAACCCAGGTCTCCTACCTTGCAGGCAGATTCTTTACCATCTGAGCCACTATGGAAGCCCCAGCCCAGTCATGGCACTTGACTCAGTTTCTCGTGACTCGGTTTTACAATCGTCACTCACAGCAAGAAAGGGGGAGCGTGTGGAAAGGTTCCGGCTCTTCTCTGGTAGATTTTGAGTGGCATGCCTGGAGGAAGGTTTTCTCCCAGCTTTCCTGACTCTCCAAAAACTAGACAAATCTATGGAAACATGAATGAGTGGCCAGAAGTACCCTTGCTAACCTCTTAGGATCCCCTGCATGCTGGAGGTTACCCTAGAAGCTCTCTCTGTCTGAGTTCTGCAAAGCCTGAAGAACCCTGAAACACCCACAGCTCAGGGCCAATGCATACTTCGTTTATTTGGAGTCGGGGAGCCCAGTGACCTCACTCTATAATTCATCAGTTTCACTAAAGCCCCATTACAGGGAAGAGGGGTGAGAGCAAAGAGCCGTCTGTCCTGGTTAATGTGCACAGCAGCGCTGAGAATGTGACCTGAGTTTCACTCCGGGGAAGAGGATGTGGAGAGGTGGGGATTCCGGAGTGCTGGGGAAGGAGGAAGCAGGAGGGAGGGGGGCAGTTGGGGAGACTGAGTTGATAGAGCTGGAGGAGGCTGCAGAGAATACCAGCCAGGAACACACAGCAGTACATTTCCACCACCTCCAGACTCTATCACCACCCCTGGCCCCACCTTGGATTCCTGCCTCTGTGACATTTTGTGTTGTATTCTTCCTTACTCTGCTTTTTAGCCGCATGTCTCAGCCTTGGCTGCATCTTAGAATCGCCTGGAATGTTTCTTTAAACTTACCAGTGACTCAGTTTCACCCACAGAAATTCTGGTTCAGTTGATCTGGGTGGGGCTTGGGCATGAGTATATTTCTTAACCCCCTCACCTCCCATGATTCCAATATATAGCATTAGAAACCAAATTTTGTAGTAATTGGTTCTTCTTTATGATTGCTCTGAGTGTCCAGGTTTTCCAGAACCAGAGGATGCTGCTTGTTTAGTCTTGTACATGATGCAGATTCTCTCAAGCACGAAATGTAGTCATTTCCATTCCTGCGTCATTCACAGAACTCCGAAAGTAGTAACCAGACTTTATCTGTTTATTTTTAAAGCTCCCCCCTACCCCAGGCATAGTTCAGGTTGGTGTGCTGAGGGAAGCTGTAGAAGACTCCAGAGCTGATTTCTGAATCCCTGAATTGCTTTATGTTTTCTTTCCTAAGATCATCCTGAATGACCGGACCATCCACGTGAAGCATGACTTCACGTGGGGCGTGAACGTGGAGAATGCAGCCCACCCCTGCGTGGGGTCCCCCTGTGCCCATGGGGGCAGCTGCCGACCCAGGAAGGAGGGCTATGAGTGTGACTGCCCCTTGGGCTTCGAGGGGCTGCACTGCCAGAAAGGTATACTCTGTGTGTGTGTGTGCATGCACACACTTCTGCTTCCTGGAGCAGAGGGAATGGACACACTGTTTGGGAGACTGCCACTCTTAAAGGACCAGTTGATTACCCTGAGACAGCCATACTGTTTATTTTTATTAACGATGTCAACAGCATATTAGATGATTCTTTACCAGCTGAGTCACCAGGGAAACCCAGATGATTAATTATATTTATATATATATATATATAAACTACTTTAACTATTTAATAAGAATTAAAATGCTGAAATACTTCTGTAAACAGTAAGTAAATAGCTCCCCATCACAGCTACTATGGCTCCTTCTCTGAGAATTGCCCCATGGTCTAGAATCAAAGGGTTAATTCATAATACTGGGTGGGGAGCGGTTTCTAGGATCCCTGATCTGAGCCTCTCCCAGAGCCTATCCTGACAGGTGAATACCTGGGCTTTATAGACTGATAAATATTTTGACAAAATATTTTTGACTCCTACCTGTGAATGCTACAAAGGGAACTCTTGCCAAATATGGCATAATATGAATTGTGCATTAATTGCTACAAGCTAGAATATGAACAACCTTCTGCAGACTGCTGTTTTCCATGCTGTATATGTTTCCTCTGTACCTCAGTTTCTTCATCTGTGAAATGAGAATAATACAGAGATATTGTTTAACTCAGAGAATGGTAGTGTAGATTACATAAGGCAATGTGTATTCCTTAGAAGAGGAATGAGGCAGAACTCATATTTCTCAGAAGAATACCTAGTAAGTAACAATAGCACCCATTATCCATTATCTGATGCTGAAGCTGAAGCTGCAGTACTTAGGCCACCTGATTCGAAGAGCCAACTCACTGGAAAAGACCTGATGCTGGGGAAGACTGAGGGCAGGAAGAGAAGGGGGTGACAGAGGATGAGACAGTTGGATGGCATCACCAACTCCATGGACCTGAGTTTGAGCAAGCTCTGGGAGATGGTGAAGGACAGGGAAGCCTGGCATGCCGCAATCCATGGGGTCACAAAGAGGTGAACATGACTGAGCGACTGAAAAACAACAAGCCGTTATTATTCTTGGTGAGAAAAATAAAATCCACCAGCAGGTGCTGTGAGCACTTAACTTCCAACTTGCCTTTGTCTGAAAGCAGAGCAGATCCCAGATTGCAGGTCCTGCTGGACTGTTTTCCACGCCTGCTCAAGGGAGGCAGAGGCCAGGGTGGGGTCTAGAAGAGGCCCACGTCGTGCAGCTGCATCATGGTGAGCCACATGGACCTTCTTTTTAGAATGTCGGGGAGGCCTCACCTCTCCAGGAACTAATAAAAAAGGTATACAGGCCTGAAGGCAAGAAGGCAGCAGTCCTAAGTGAAGCACTGCTCTCTCTCTTTCCTGTTTTTTTTTTCCAGGTTTTTGATTATTCTCAGAAGTAGGGCTTAGAGGAAAACTGAAGACTACAGGTAGATATTTCAGTATCTGGAGTGCTAGGAGAAGTTGTTGTGCAGCAGTCTTGGAAAATATGAAAGATGCCAATTAGCCAGTTGGAAGATTAAGTAGTAGTATATTGAAATGAGTTTTGAAACCCTCACGGCAAATCATATGAAATAAGTTTACAAATGTATCTCACTCTAGTGATGAACCCCTAAAGAAGAGGAACTGAGCCATTTGTGAATGATCCTGATTATAAAGCTAACAAGGAAATCACTGTTTAGCTAACAGCAGGTACTTGGAGAGATTTAGCTCAAGAGTGGCCTGTTCATTCAGAAAATTGGATCTAGATTTCACACATCAGTGTTTGACTCTCCTAAGTCTCCAATTTTACCACAGGCAAATGCAAGCTCGCTCCTGCCTTAGATGCTAACACTAAGGGTCAATATATAAAGTCCAGGATTAAATGAACATTTAGCTTCTGGAATTAAATAGAAAGGAAAAGATAATTGGTACCTTGGTAACCCTTGTTTCCTGTTACAGAACATTAACCATATAGATGTAAAGAGCTTTGCAACTATAGATTCAGGTTCAATGAGAAATATACCTCTCCAAAATGAAAGTCAGATCGCTGATGAGGGCCTGGGCCTTCTGGCAAGATCCAAGAGATTGGGCAGTGGCAGTGTGGGGGTGGTCTAGACAGCATTTAGACCCCTTTTTTCTGCAACATCCTAGGCTACAACCAAGATTAAAACTCAGAGCATCAGCTGCTTTCACATTGTATCAGCATTTCCTCATGCTTTGAAATAGGGTATTTCTGGCAAAAAGGCAACTGTTGCCAGTCCTAGGAAGATTCATGCATAGGAGGCATGGCCTGTATCATGTAATTTCTTCTGCTGTATGGCTTGGGAGGATTAACGGAACTGTGGGTACAGGTTAGGGCTGTTAAGGACAAATTTTTAGGCCCCAGCAGGTACATAGAGGTACACCGTTACCATACAGACTGCTGTGATTGTTCAATAAGCTTGTAGGCCTGGATAAGTGTCAGAAAGAAAGGAAAGAGAGCTGGCAAACTATACTGTTCCACAGAGATGCAAAAGAACAGTCTAAAAGCTGGGATATATTCTTAGCGGGAAAGACCAAGACTGGTTAAGAGCCATCCTTGGTTATCAAAGAGAATCCCACCTGATCCAATGAGATGCTTCTTACCCTTATATATTTAACAGCTTTTCCCTCCATGTTGGACAGATCTTTCTTCAAAAGCACAAACGTGTTCCCTAGTGTCTCCCACAGATGTTAAACCACCCTTTTACAGTGTGCAGCATGTCGGAGAAACCCCCAATGCCAGGCCTCACTCAGTCCATACCAAGGGGCACCTTCTCCAGCAGGAAGTTAGTTCTAGGGATGTTCAGTGAGTCTGGGTCTCTGCCCTCCTCAGTGAGGAGTTCCACTGGGGCTCTAGTGTCTAGGAGACTAGACACTTGTTCTCAACTCTTGGTAGTACAGGAGGGCTGGGGCTGGGGCGATTCCGGGCTCTCAGACCATCAGACCATTAGGAGGGTCTTGGGAGCCCCATCCCACCCTTTGTCTCTGCAACATCAGAGGCTGGAGCAGAATCTGAGCCCAGATGGAGGTGGGCACTGGGCTCCCACGGAGCTGCAGGAAAGTGAGCCTCTGTGCCCCAGCTGGGGCTGGAGAAGCCAGAAGGCCTTCAAGGTACCAGCCACAACTTCAGATACCAGCAGAAACCGTAAGGCGCGGTGGTCCCCTCACCTTCCATCTGGGGCTCTCACTCTCGTGTGCCTTCTTCTACCACAAACCTCAGCACCCCATGCTGCAGCCCAGTCCTGAGGTCCCTTTCTTATCTCACTATAGGGGTGTCAGAAAGCCGATACTCCCCATCCTTAGAGATTTCTTTCTTCTTTCTCTCTACTCTCATCCAAATTTGCCCATTTTGTGTCCCAGGCCGTAAGAGCTCTTGTGTCTAAGTTACTAACAAGGGAAAGCAGAGTTTCACAAAGCACAGGTGAAAATTTAAGTTCTAAAGAATACTAATGGCGGTTTTGTGTTCGCACAGAGAGATAGACAACATAACATTCACATGCGCAGAATGGGAGGGGAAATTCTGTGGTCTAATAAAGTGAGTCGCTCTGTCATGTCTGACTCTTTGGGACTCCATGGACTCTAGCCTGCCAGGCTCCTCTGTCCATGGAATTCTCCAGGCCAGAATACTGGAGTGGGTTGTCACTCCCTTCTCCAGGGGATCTTCCCAATCTGGGGATCAAACCCAGGTCTCCTGCACTGTAGGCAGATTCTTTACCATCTGAGCCTGAAATAAGACTGAGTAATCCTGGGTAAACCATCGCTTCTTCTGTGGGACTTCTCAGAGCCTTTGATATGTTCTGAGTGTCCAAGACAAGGGTGTAGAATGCATCTCTTTCCTCCAGGGTTTCCCCCAGCCCATGGCAGACAGGCCACTTGGGAAAGGACCGAGCTCTGATGGTACTCCCTTCTCTTCCCTTCCCTTCACTTCCCAGATTACTGAGTTCTGACTCAGACGGTGCAGGACCCTTCAGGCCACTAGATGGGAGTGTTTCTCTGCAGCAGCTGAAGTTCCACTCAATACCAACACCGAAAGCCACTGGCTTAGGTCACACATTTGTCAGGGACACACAGTCCTCAAAGATGGGAACCTGCCTGACTCATAATGATTGACCACATTCTACACACTTCACAGTGTATTTAGTAAATTCATATCAAATTGCTGAGTCTGATTGGGGGACGGGAGTGGGGGGGAAGTCCCAGAGCATTAAAAAAAAAAAAAATAGCTTCATTAAATATGAGCTGTAATTTAAGAATACTCAGTATGAAAAAACACAAATTCATAAAACATATAAATTGTGCATACTATAGGGAATTTCTTTTCTTGGGATGGTGTATCCTTAACCAATGCAAGATTTGGAGGCATTCAGCCTGGATGTTGATTTTTAGATAGTTGAAGGCTGGTAGTGTAGAAAACAATTTTTTAGCTATTACTTACTTTGTGGCTGCAGAGTCAGCTTCATGGGACCAGATGGCTGCTCCAAGCAGAGCTGTCCAGCAAGGGAGAGTTCTGCCTGTGGATGAGAGAGCTGCCCACCCTGGAAATTGTTCCCTGGGACTGGATTGCCATCGCTCAGGAGGTTGTGGGGAGAAGTCCTGGCTGCTGGAAAAGCTAGGTTACAACCCCAGCTCCTTCCTTCACTGGTCCTGGGACTGCGTGAAGGAGCCAGCAAGTTTTCTTCCACTCTTTATAGTCCACTGGGAATTTCAAGTCCCTGAAGTGGAAAATTTGCCTGGCTTGCAGGCTGGTTATTCATTTTGTCACCAGATGTCTCAAGCTTTTAGGTCTAAATGTGAGGAAGCACCAAAAACAGTCTTTGAGTAGTGCCTTTGCCACAAGAAAAAGAAAAAAAAAGACAGTGTAGAAGAAATTAGATCTAAAGGGTTAGGATAAAATATACTTGTGCTTACAATATTTTAAAAAACTGCAAAAGGCTAGAAAGGACTAGATGGCTACTTCTAACTGTAATGTTTTAGGATGGAATTAATGTTTATCCACATATACTGATGACACGGAGTATATTTTCACTGTGTTTGTGTTCAGTGGTGTCATTTCTAGAGTGTTCGCCTGCTCTTTATTAATCACAAGATCTGAATCTTGTAAAGGGGGTGGGTTGGGAATTAGGGTGATATTTTCCACTGTGGAGAGAAAAGAGGCAGCTGGCTGGCTTGCATTCCTTTTTCACATGTAGCCTGGAGCCAAGAAAAGGTAGTGGTCATTGACAAGGTAAGTAACTCTCCAGGAAGTGTTTTCTCCAGGTTTAGATTAAGTGGGCATTGTCAGTTCAAGGTCAGGGGAGCCCCAGAGGTGTTAGACAGTTTATTAGACACATCTTCCTGGTCCACCACCTCCTGCACCCCAGTTACTAAGCCGAGAACTGCGGAGGTGTGTTGGGTGATTTGGTGCTAACCATGCTGAGAGAAAATATTTCCAGCGGTTTCTCACGAGGGGAACGAGTGGATTCACGTTCCCTCAGAGGAATGTGAGTTCCTGCAGGGCTTCCCAGGGGCTGTGTAAGGCCGCTTTCCAGCGATCTGCAACCACAGTAATTGGGATTTTACAGTGACTGTGAGATTCTGACTTGCCCTGTTCTGTTTCATGCTGGCATCTGGCAGAGTGTGGGAACTACTGCCTCAACAGTAAGTACAGTGAGTCCTCCGAGAAGCTGGGACGGCTCCTGGGCTGGTGCCAGGTCAGGCTCTGGACAGGCTGTGGGCACAGTGCTGGCCAACCACCTGCAGAGGGTAACGGGGGACACACCTCTCAGAGGGGCTGCAGCCTCCCACCAAGATTGCCAGCCCTGGGAGCACACTTGTCTCCCGGCTGGATCTTGGGAAGCCCTGAGCTAGAGGGGCTTAGTCAGTAGCTGGACGGGGCTCGAGCACACACCCCTTTGAGAGTCCAGGTGCAGAGCACATCCTGATCATTTCCAGGAGTACAGACCCATGTCCATCCAGTAACAGCAGGGATGGGCCCTGCTTAGGGCTGAGCCAAACCCAGCAGGGACTCCAGAGTGACTGGGAGGGATGGCTTCTCCTCCTGTCTGGCATCAGCAGCTGGCAATTCAGGGTCTGCCCGCCCAGGTGCGAGCTCCCCTGTCCTCCTGCGTTTCCCCACTCTTGCTTCTTGTACCCCATTCTTACCCTCTTCTATTTTTTTGCTTCTCCTGGACTTCTCCCCCAGCCGCAGCTTTTTCATCCTCTCTGCATCCCCTGCTTGGGGATGCCATCCACTTGGCTGTTCATTTTTGTGTTGTTGTTTTTTTTCCCACACCTTCTCCTCCTTTGCTTCTCTGACATTTTCTTTTCTCCTCCTGTAACGTCTACTTTCCCCTTCTTCTTCTCTCTTCCCACCAACTTTCTACTTGTGGCATTTTACATCTTTTTTCTTCTCTCAGCTTCCTTTTCTTCCTTCCTCCTCCTCCTCACTTAAACCAGAGGGTGGAGCAGCTCAGAATTTGAGATTAAAGAGCCATCACTTCCGACTCTAAAAGGCCCTCCGGGTCGACAGCCCCTTGTCCTGGGCCATGCTGCCTCAGAGGACAAGAAAGTAATTTCTTGGATAGTTACCTCAAAAATTCTCTTTAAAATGTTTGCTTCTCTTCCTCTCCTTCTTTTCTTTCTTTCTTTACCCTTTCCCTCCCCCAACTTCTCTTTTTCTTCCTTCCTTTTTTTTTTTCTTACTTTTTATGAAGAATACAGAAGCATGCTGTGGGTGACCTGCCAACACAGGAACTTTTATTTGGGGGCCCAATATCATTATGGGCTCCCCAGGTGGCTCAGTGGTAAAGAATCCACCTGCCAATGCAGGAGACACCAGAGAGGCGAGTTCGATCCCTGAATGGGGAAGATACCTGGAGGAGAAAATGGCAACCCACTCCAGTATTCTTGTCTGGAAAATTCCGTGGCCAGAGGAGCCTGGTGGGCTACAATCCATGGGCTTGCAGAGTCCAGATATGGCTGAGCACACATGCGCAATGTCACTGGGTTTTGTGTTTTACTGTTATTTTTTTTCTTTCTTCCTTCCTTCTTTTCTTTCTTGCCTTCCTTCCTTCTTTTTAATGTGTAGAAGTTGAGTTTAAACTCTCCTGTCATTTGTAGTGTTGATAATTACACATTTTTTCTCTCCTGGATGTAGAGATCTTAGTTCATCTTCTTTGTGCCAACCACATATCTTATGAAACTATGACTTATTTTATAAGCTGGCTTATTTTCTCTCATTTTGCACATTTCTTTGAACATGAGATTCATTTTACCTTAACTTTTTTAAATTGCCATTTCTTTGTCTTTCTAAAGAGGAAAGTGATATTGCTGTGATCTCTTTAGAAGAAATCCTCTAAATTATCCCTAATTCATGACACCAAATGCTACTACTTAACTTATTCCTTTATTCACTGTGTGGAAGAGGGTGCTTCCTCAAGAAAACAAAGTAATGAGAAGGAAACACTTCTAAAATATTGGAAAGAAGGCTGAGGGCCAGAGTTTGGTTCATAGTCTGTTTCTCTCTTAGCTGTATAATCTTGGGCAAATCCTTAATGATTACGTGCCTCATTTTCTTTTTCTATAAAATGGGAATATCCAAGCCTCCCCTTCCCCGATACTTGCTGCTCCTTTGTATGACTGTGGTAAAAATTTTGTGAAGTAGAACACCAGAAGGTGCTTCACAAATAACAGTCAAAGCCTTATCCATTACTAACCAGTATCTGACGTTGTGACCGAATGGGTTCTGGACCAGGTTGGTTTCAAATAGAGAAGTCCTGGTGGATTTTGTTGGGGGACTGTTTGCCTCCCTTGGAGAACTTCTAGGGCTATCCCCAGCTGCTCCTCACGTGGCCCAGGGCCTGCCCTTTAGCTTCCAGGAATAACTGGGCACGATTCAAGGTTCAGTATATTGCAGGGCCTTCTCGGTAGGGCTGAGGCAGATAACAGTGACGGCCAGCCCCAGGGCGGGACCACCAGGGAGAGGCCAACTCCAGGCTATCAGGCCAGGTCATCCCACAGCAGGCCAAGTGCCTGTGCAGCCAAGAGGAAGGGGCTGCCAAGTTGATAAATGCCCTATTTCCGGGAGCTGGCTTTCGTTCTTTTCCTGCCTCCTGGTGGAGTCCTGGGGTCAAGAGAGCCGCATAGCACATAACCTCCATTTTCTGTTTTGTCTCAGCGATCACAGAAGCTATTGAGATCCCGCAGTTTATCGGCCGCAGTTACCTGACGTATGACAATCCAGATATTCTCAAGAGGTAAGAAGACCCCTCGAGCACCTTCCTTATCTCCTGGGAGGTCAGTTTCTCATTATCTTTCCCAGAGCTTTTCCTTATCTTCCATGCCAGAAGATAATTCTCCAAGAAGGCACTAGAATTTAGCTGTAGTCCCAGGGGAAGAAAACATACAAAATAAACATAGAAACTAGAACAAAACAACACATACAAAAAAATAACCCCACAAAAATGTAGCCTTTGAACCAACCTCATGACTTAGCAGCAGCAGCAGCAGCATGACCAACAACCCAGAGCCTTTCTGGTCAAAGAGGGACAATGGTCAGCCCTGGGATTTCTGATACTCAGGCTTTGAGGAGCAGTGAGAACTCAATGCTCCTGAAGCCAGGGTTCCACGCGTGCGATTTCTGGCAGGGGAGTCAACTTCATGCTACTTTGTGGCCATGCTCTGCCTAGAGCCAGCCGTGGAAGGGTTCTGGCACGTCTCCAACCAAGCAGAGAGCTCCAAGTCCGTGCCCTACTGTGAATCATCATCAGTGAGGTCCACTGTCCTCTTCAGGCTCTTTCCAGTTTGGTGGTGGGGGGCTTCTTGGCTCTCTTCAGGTGGATGCAAGAGCATGACCAAAGAGATGCTCACGTCACAGCTGGGACTTTTAATTGCTGGTGACTGAAGGTCCAGCCCTGCTCCAGAGTTCAAGCTCCTGGTTTCAGTTCAGTTCAGTCGCTCAGTCATGTCCGACTCTTTGACCCCATGGACTGCAGCACTCCAGACCTCCCTGTCCATTACCCACTCTCAGAGTTTACTCAAACTCATGTCTATTGAGTCAGTGATGCCATCCAACCATCTCATTCTCTGTCGTCCCCTTTTCCTCCCACCTTCAATCTTTCCCAGTATCAAGGTCTTTTCAAATAAGTCAGTTCTTCGCATCAGGTGGCCAAAGTATTGGAGTTTCAACTTCAGCATCAGTCCTTCCAATGAATATTAAGGACTGATTTCCTTTAGGATGGACTGGTTGGATCTTCTTGCAGTCCAAGAGACTCTCAAGAGTCTTCTCCAACACCGCACTTATAAAGCTCCTGGTTTGAAAGAGCCTAATTAGGCTATTTCCCATGAGGAAGACTGGCTTTGGTGAATCTAGTGAAGCTTGGCTTTGGTGCTTTCAGTTTGCCCTTTTCTCTTTCTTTTCCTTCCCCTCCACTCTTTGTAGTTCAGAGAGCACCACTCGCCACCCCACTGCCAGCACAAATCTGCATATTTTCCATTGTCTCAGGTTGATTGCCTCGTCACAGACTAAGGCAACTCTTTAAAGGCACACAGTTCTTAGGGTGGAATTTGGTGGTTTTTCAAGGAACAAAGGTGGTTAAGAGACATTTTCCTGGGGCATTGGATGTCCCTGGTGTTTCTGAACACAAACCAGACAGGCCCGGCTTTGTTCCTCTAATCCCATGTTGTGTTTCTTGAAGTTGTCTTGTGTGGGCCATAGGCGAAATGGAGTCCCAGCCAAGAAACCTTCTTCTTTCTTCAAGTCCTTACACCGAAGAGATGGAGGGGTGTTCAGTCCCCAGAAACTAGGAGGGTGATCCTTAGTGAGGGGCGCCAGGTCGTTTGTGGGAGTGGAAGGGTTTGGTGCAAGTAGGAGATTCAAAGCCCCAAAGCAGAAAGCCCAATAACACCTGTGTGCGTGTATTAATAGATTGCATCTATGTGTGCAGGCGTGTGAAGCTGCAGAGAGAAGTCAGGTTCAGAGTGTGTTTCCATTAGATGCCTTTGGCTGTAAGTAACAGAAAACTCAGGCTTCCCAGGAAGCACAAGTGGTAAAGAATCCACCTGCCAATACAGGAGTCATAAGAGACCCACATTTGATCCCTGGGTCTGGAAGATCCCCTGGAGAAGGGCATGGCAACCCACTCAGTATTCTTGCCTCAAGAATTCCCTGGACAGAGGAGCCTGGTTGGCTATACAGTCTGCAGGGTCACAAGGAGTCAGATGTGACTGAAGCGGCTGAGTGCACATACACACACACAACAGAAAATTCAGCTCGAAATGTCTTAAACATGAACGGTAAATATTATTTCATATAACAAACTGTCTAGACTTAGTCTGGATCCTGGGTTGATTAATTCAGAGAATCAATTGTATTATCAATGACTCATTTTCCTGCCTTGTTATCCTCAGCATATTTTGCAACAATCATACCCTTTATGGTAAAAAGACAGCTGTTCCTAAGATGCTCATTAAATAGTTATAAATCATGGCGATATACAGTACAATAGAATAAAGCCCTTTTTTTCATGTGACTCTCTTTGAAAGGAAGAGACTCCTAGAGTCCTCCTGATAAATTTCCTCAATCTCATTGGACAACAGTGGGTCACAGATCTACCCCTAAGCCAATCACTGCAAAAGAAATGGAACCGTGTGATTGACTCGTACGAATCAGTGTATCCAAGGCAAGTGAGGGAAGGAAGGAACCTTGAACACAAGACTGGGAAAAGTAGATCTCTAGGGAATAGCCCATAGCTGGATTGCTCCACACCTGGTCTGGTGGAGTGTCATGGACCCTGCTCCTCACTCACCACTCTGAGACCTGTCTAGGGAGAGCACACTAGACCTCTTCCTGTCTATCCCAGGCTCTGGGAAGCCTTAGACAAAAGCATCCTCCACTGGTCACTACTGAATGCACTCTACAAGCTGCAGGCCACGTTCATTAGACATGTGACAGGAAAATGGTCAGGACTTTTCCAGTAGAGCCATCTTACACTATAAAGAACAACATTAAATTGCATTTATTCTTACTTCGCCTTGTATTTAAGGACCTCATGGTTGCTTTTCTCCCTTAATCGGATGAAACACTGGCCACTTCGTAGTGCAACTGGATCTCTGAACTAGTCTATTCCCAAGAATCAATGAGAATATCCCAACATTAACAGGAACCGATAAGCAGTGATCTTATTCCCAGCCATGGCTGTAGGATTGGGACCTGCCCTTCCTGAGCACCCCTTCCTTCCTCTCAGCTTTCTGTTCCATTCCACCCTGCCTCTGCCCCAACACCTCTCAAGACCATTATCCCATCGAGGCACCTTCCTTGTCTGATGCTCTGCCCCCTGTCCAGTCATTCCTTCTCTACGTTCAAGGACATCACCTCCACAGATGGCCATCCACAACCACAATCATAGCCCTGAGCGTTCGAATCTCTTGGTAATTAAGTAACCCACTTCCTTTTGAGGAATGGAGGGGCACTTTCCCAAGGGCTCGTGAGTGGTAGGACAGGAAGGAGGTTAGACTGAGGTGTGTATTGGGGGTACAGGCTGGGACTGTGGCATTGGCCAGGGTCTGGCTTATCTGTCACTCGTCAAATGCTCTCTGTGGTGTTCAGCACACCTGGAGAGAGAGACAGACTCCATGTTGTAGAATGAGGAGTTCAGACGTTTAGACCCATGGCATGGCTCATAGTGGTGACACTTTTTCTAATCTCCTGATAGTGTCAGAAACATTAGACCATCTTTATAACTGGCAGACAAAACCAGGATTACTCAGAAATGGATGTTGGTGGAGACTGGTTGATTTGGTGTAATGATTTATGTCTTTCCTCCAGGGTGTCAGGATCAAGATCAAACGCGTTCATGCGGTTTAAGACAACTGCCAAAGATGGCCTGTTGCTGTGGAGGGGAGACAGCCCCATGAGACCTAACAGTGACTTCATTTCCTTGGGCCTTCGGGATGGAGCCCTGGTGTTCAGGTAACCCTTATACTGGCTGCCGACAGCATCATCTTGTGATTTTTCTCAGCCAGTGCAGATCATGCCAAACAGAGGTTGCAGAGGAGCCAGAACACAGTCAGCCAGAATTAACTGTTGCCTGAAGCTCCAGCTTAATTTGAGGCTCCTGGTCTTTCTCTCCAGTATCCATTTCCAGAGCAGCAGTTGGTCAACTATAGCCTGGTGGCCGTATCTGGCCCCCTACCCATTTATGTGGCTCGATGGTAAAGAATCCACCTGCCAACGCAGGAGCCACAGGTGCTGCGGGTTTGATCCCTGGGTTGGGAAGAACCCCTAGAGGAAGGCATGGCAACCCACTCCAATACTCTTGCCTGGAGAATCCCATGGACAGAGGAGTCTGGCAGGCTATAGTCCATAGGGTTGCAAAGAGTTGGACACGACTAAGCACACATACCCACCCATTTTTGTAAATGAAATTTTCTTGGAATACTGCCACCCTCATTTATTTATACATTGTCAATGACTGCTTTGAGGTGACAGTGATCCACTTGAGTAGTTTCAATAGGAACTGTATGGCAAAGCCTAAAATACTTATTATTTGGCCGCAAAGAGTCGGACACGACTGAGCAACTGAACTGAACTGAACCTAGAGAACAATTTTGTGGCTCCTGTACTAGTATGTTATTGCCATCTACTCCCCACTTACAAATGAGGAAGTAGAAGGAGGACTTTGATCCTGCCAAGCATGGACATGAGTATTTGGCCCAGTGCTCACCAGCTCAGGAAGATCTGAAGATTTAGCTGAGAGACCTGGCTTTATATTCTGACTCAGCTCCTTAATCCCTGTGGAGCCTTGGGAAGGAGAAGGCCTGCTTTCCAATCTCCCACTGCAAAGAACAAAGCACAGACTCATACCTCAATATAGCAACCCCACATTTGCATTTTTATAAGTGCTTCTCCGGTGACAATGGATAAGACAGTTCTAGAAGTTCTACATGAGTTTAGACTGTTCTCAGATTTGTCACTGGGGAAGATCCCCTGGAGAAGGCAATAGCAACCCACTCCAGTATTCTTGCTTGGGAAATCCCATGGACAGAGGAGCCTGGCGGGCTACAGTCCAAGGGGTCACAGCAGCATCGGACATGACTTAGCAGCTAAAGAACAACGACAAGCTATAAAGTAGCTAAAGAATTACCAGCACAAGATCTCACCACCAGAAGCTGGGTGGGAGCCAGATTCCCAAGGGGCAGGGAATATGCCCCTTGGCATATAATATGAAAGTACTTCTCTAGAGATGGTGATGACACAGCCCCACTTGAGGGTAGAAATATCTTGTTTAGAACTGTGCTTCTCAAAGTGTGGTCCCTGGACCAGCAGCATCAGCATCATCTGAGAACGTGTTAAAAATATACAAATTTTCAGGCTACACCTGTGAACTACTGAAACAGAAAAACTTTAGGGATGAGACCCAGCAATCTGTTAACTGTTTCTCCCGGTGATTCTGACGCCTGCTACGGTTTGAAACGCCTGCTTGCTCTCTAGACCATCTGCTCCATGGGGGAAGGAATTTCTCTGACTTTTCCTTCTTTGATCCCCGACCTGGTGACCTGCACAAGTGTTCACTAAATGATACGGAATTAACTGGAGTTGAAATAGATGAAGGTTAGATAGGGAACTACAGAGAAGAAGAAGAAGGCTGAGTTCTGGGGCTTCAGTGGGTCCTGTGCTGGGATTGCTGACAGCCAGGGTACAAGAATAGAAGTCTTGGCGATTTGAATAAAGGACATTTTGAAAGGAAATGTCGCTTGTCCAATGCTTGCCCCTACATAGCTGAGCATGCTCAGTCAAGTGACCCTATGGTTGTTGAGGACTTTGGGGAGCAGAGTGTGGTTGAAAGCTGGAGGCTGCCCGAGAGCAGTTTGCACCACCTCCGCCCCCTCCCCGCGGCCCCAAGGTCAAATGCTGAGCTCTTCACACCCCAGTTTCAGGCTGGCTGCTGCAAAGCCATTTTCTTGTGGTTTTCCTGTGGTTAACCTCGCCAAGGCCTCAAGTACTTGATTGTGCCCAGAAAAGGGAACTGAAACAGTAGCTCAGCCGTGGGTGGGAGGCCCGACTTCCCCCCTAAACCGCCAGCGAAAACTCAGCTGGACGGGGAAACTCAGTCTCCTCCCGGCCACCCTGCAGCTCCCACTGGTTCTCACACCCTGCCCAGGCCAGACCCCCATGCCCTCTGGGCACCGTTCTTACAACTCCATCCCGATGTGTTTCTTTGGTTACCAACTCTTTTTCAGGTTTCTGGAAATTGGTCCCACGTTTCTCTTTTAAGCCTGGAGTTCTGGCCGAGTTCTGAGTAAAGGGCATCCTCCCCAGCTCAGCCCCCACACCCCAGAGTAGACATCTGTGCTCATCCCTGGGCCTGGAACCTGGCTGCTTCGCTGCATTTCCTTCCTCTGGGCAGCTATTCTCCCCACATCATTCACCCGGCTCAGAAGTACGGAAGCCCTGGGGGAGGCTGGGTGGAGAGGTATCAGAGAGTGGCCAGTGGTTTAAGATTGTCAGCCTACACAGAGTCAGCTGTGGGGCTCCTATCTGAGGTTACTGGATTCCTGGGCCCACACCCAGAGATGCTGGTGGAGGAGGTCCTGCTGAGTGCCAGAATCTGATTGGAAGATACCAGGAGCCACACCCTGAGAAACCGAGTCTGGAATGGTCAGAAACCAGGGCTTCAGAGTCAGACATGCCTGATTCCCACGGCCACGTGATCACCTGCAGGTTATCTGACCTCTGCAAAAGGAAAGGGTTAATCATGAGGACCCAATGAGTTAATTCACGTAAAGGGCTTAGTGTAAGGCCCGGCATGTGTACTTATTAGTGAGTGATAATGATTATCCCTGATCAAGTGTTTACTCTGTTCAAAAAACATCACGAACATACGTAAGGGAACTGGCACAATATACTATATAAAATTTAGCTATTATTATTTTGAATAAGGCTCTGCTGCCATGCAGCTTACATCAGTGGAGCCTAGAAAGTAAACCTGTTGATTGGGTAGATGAACCATTTTTGAGGTTTTAGTGTTTGATCCAATTTCAAAGCAAACAACAGGAAATCTAAGATAATACGGTATAATCTTAACATTCTTCACCTAAATGCTTGTCCTTTTTGCTAATTTAGTGCTCAAAGTGCTTCTGTCAGAGAATAAAGAAAAGCACTGGAATTCAACAAAAAGATTATTTATGGTTTTGGTGCAAATTAAAAAGAAAGGGAATCAGAGTGCTCAGTTGAGAATGTGGTTTTTGTTTGTTTTTTTAAATTTTGTTTTATGATTATGTATAGGGCATAAAACTAAGTGTGTAAATACCACTTTACTGGGGATATTACCTACTAATTTTCCATATGACTTTGATAACATTTTCATGCAGCAGAGAAAGGGAAGCAGTCTGACATTGGCCAAGTACCCTGTGCTCTGCTTTAACAGAGGCACGACCAAGTGTAAGTGCCACCACGTGGAGGCAGTCCAGTGGCTTCCGAGGGGCCTCACCTGGTGGCATTTCCTAGTGGACCACCTTTGTGCTCAGACTCCTGGCCTTTTGTGTGTACCAGCTTGAGTAGGTAAACTGGGTTCAAGATAACTGATTCATGCTCACCAGGTACACGGGACATTGTAGAGAAAGCAGACACACATTTATTTGTTCATTTATTCATTCATTCACATATTTTTTACCTTTTTTTTCAAAATTGAGATTTAACTAAGTGAATTAAGTCAGAGAAAGACAAATGTCATATGCTATCATTCATATATGGAATCTAAAAAAAAATGAGGCAAATGAATTTATCTACAAAGCAGAAACAGACTCACAGACATAGAAAACAAACTTACGGTTACCAAAGGAAGGGGGTAGGAGGGGATACATTTGGAGTTTGGAATTAACAGAGACATACTACATATAAAATAAATAAACAACAAAGTCCTATTTTATAGTACAGGGAACTATATTCAATATCTTGTAATAACGTATAATGGAAAAGAATCTGAAATCAGACATATATACATATAATATTATCTGAATCAGTTTGCTGTATACTAGCTGGTAAAGAATCTGCCTGCAATGCAAGAGACTCTGTTTCTATTCCTGGTTCTCTTCCTGGAGAAGGGACAGGCTACCCACTCCAGTATTCTTGGGCTTTCCTGGTGGCTCAGACCATAAAGAATCCACCTGCAGTGCGGGAGCCCTGGGTTTGATCTAGGTTGGGAAGATCCCGTGGAGGAGGACGTGGGAACCCACTCCAGTATTCTTGCCTGGAGAATCCCATGGACAGAGGGGCCTGGCGGGCTACAGTCCATGGGGTCACAGAGTTGGATATGACTGAGCAACTAAACACAGCACAGAAACTATCAAAGCATTTTAATTGAACTATATTTCAATTTTTTAAAATTAAGGTATAATTTACATAAAGTGTACAAATATTAGGTGTACAGCTCAATACATTTTTTAACATACAAACGCTTGTGTGACCACCACTCGGAACAAAACACAGAACATTTCCTACACCCAGGAAGGCTCCCTCATGCCCTCTCCCAACAAAGGCAATCACTGTTCTTGGCCATTTATTATCATTTAAAAGAGAAATTCCAGCGGGATGTATATCAGGTGTCTGGGCAAGCGGGAGGTTATTCGAGAAACGAGAGGGAGTCGGTGGGGTTGGAGAGTCAGGCCGTCAAGGAGCCAACTGGGCCGCTCCCCCACCTGCAGTGGTGGCTGGATTCCTGTCTGCTGGGTTCCGTGTTTGCTCCTTGAGTACAATCTAGATGAACAGGCATGTTACCAGGCTAGAGAATAGAAGAAGCAAACCCATCCTTTGTCCAAACACAACTGAAAAAGTTTCCATTCACTGGGTTTCGATCCCACTCCAGTCTATGCTGCTGCAGTTCTACCTAAGTCACGTTGTTCTGAGACCTGGGTGTTCCTGGGTGTTTCGGTTACATATTCACAGTCTGGTGGTTTACTTTCACACACGACTACTCTTAAGGCTTGACAGGTTTAACTCTGGGTGGCAATTTTCCCCTATTGCTAGTTCCTCTAGGTGTGCTGTCCATGCTCTATCTGAGCTGCATTAAGCACTGCATGTATTCTTGTGTGGCGCTAATGGTAAAGAACTTGCCTGCCAATGCAGAAAGCATAAAAGATGTAGATTCAAGGCCTGGGTCAGGAATATCCCCTGGAGAAGGGCATGGCAACCCATTCCAGTATTCTTGCCTGGAGAATCCCATGGACAGAAGAACCTGGTGGGCTACAGTCCACAGGGTCACACACAGTCAGACACGACTGAAGTGACTTAGCATGCACACAGGCATGGGGTTATTTGCCTGTCTCCTACTATGTGCTATGCTCTTTATATATATTATCTTACTGAACCTTCCGTAAGATCCTTCAGGGTAGGTATTATGAACCCATTTCACAGATGAGAAAATTGAGGTTCAGACAAATGGAGCAAATTGCCCAAGATCACAGAGCTAGGAATTGGCAAGGCTGGGAATCAAGTCAGATTCCTCTAACCCAAGTGTCTAGGTTCTTTCTCAGAGAAGGCAATGGCACCCCACTCCAGTACTCTTGCCTGGAAAATCCCATGGACGGAGGAGTCTGGTAGGCTTCAGTCCATGGGGTCGATGAGGGTCGGACACGGCTGAACGACTTCCTTTTCACTTTTCACTTTCATGCATTGGAGAAGGAAATGGCAACCCACTCCAGGGTTCTTGCCCGGAGAAATCCCAGGGACAGTGGACCCTGGTGGGCTGCCGTCTATGGGGTCGCACAGAGTTGGACACGACTGAAGTGACTTAGCAGCAGCAGCAGCAGCAGGTTCTTTCTATCACCCCGTGCTGCCTCTCATAAAAGCCCACATAGTAATTCAGCTGTATTTCTGCCAACCAGCTCTCAGCCTTGCTTTATACTCATTCATTTCTTCAACAAGCATTTGGCCACTAAATAATGAAATCTGAAAATTCCACCTCCAGGCTGCTTCATACAAGGAGACACTTGATGTGGGAAAATTCATTAGAAAACAGTGGATTTTTCTGGGTCAGAGCAACAGCTTTGTCTCAGAGTTTGTCAAGTCACCCGAGTTCTATTCTTGGTTAAATGTCGATGGGCTGTGTGGCTTCTTTGAGACTCCAGTTTTAAAGAAAGGACTCATAGTGCTTTCCCTGGGAAAAGCCAAAGCTTTCTATTCTTGCTCTTTTGTTGGCTTGAGCGCGTAGAAGAGCTCAGTGACTAATCTGGGTTTCCTCTCAATTTCCTGTTTCTTGGCCAATGAGCTAAAGGAGAGACATGTCCTCTTACAACATGAGGAGAGAGTTGTCTGGGTGGAATGCATTTTCCTTCAAAAGCATGATTACATGGGCTTTATTATATTATCAAGGGGTGATCTATGCAGCTGGCTCAGTGCCCAGCCTAAAATAGTCACTCACTAAATATTTGTTGTTTTTAATTAAATTAGAATAATTGAATGAACACTGGACTAAGAGGGGTATTTCTCTCTGGTAAACAACATATGCAAGTCTTCTGATCCCCTTAGCATATCAGGGTATCTGGCAACTGAAACAGAAAACAGAAGCTTCGGAGTGGATCTGCTATCCAAGAAAATGTGGCAGGGGGAGGCGCGCAGGTAAGACCCCAAGTGCAAGTCCTATACTTTGGCTTTGAGATTTTAGGCCAATTCCCTTAAACTCTTTGGGACAGCCTACTCTGCAATGTTTTGTTCTGTTCTGTTTTTTTGAAAAGTGAAAACACATGTATTCGTTTCTGAAGACTGCCATAACAAATTACCACAAATTGGGTGGGGATAGACATGTGTTATCTCACAGTTCTAGAGGCGAGAAGTCCGCCCCAGAAGCCTTACAGGGTCACTTCCTTCTGGGGCTCTGAGGAAGTCTGCTCTGTGACTCTGCTAAAATTCTGGTGATCGCTCACACTCCTTGGTGCTCCTTGTCTTATCGCTGTATCATTCCAGTCTCTGCCCCTATCTTCACATGGTGTCTTTTGTGTGTCTCTGGGTCAAAATTTCCTCTTTATATAAGGACACTAGTCATATTGGATTTAGGGCTTCACTAACCCCAAATGGGGCTTCCCAGGTGGCTCAGTGGTCAAGAATCCGCCGGCAATGCAGGAGATGTGGGTTTGATCCCTGGGTCAGAAAGCTTTCCTGGAGCTTCTCCTGGAGTATTCTTGCCACTCCAGTATTCTTGCCTAGAGAATCCCATGGACATAGGACCCTGGCAGGTTACAGTCCATGGGGTCGAAAAGAGTCAAACGTGACTTAGCGACTAAACAACAACAGTAACCACATATGACTTCCTCCCTAACCCCATATAACCCCAAATACTCTCTTAACTAATTGCATATGCAAAGACCTTGTTTCCAAATCAGTTCACTTTCTGAGTTTCTGGCTGCTAAGCTGCTAAGTCACTTCAGTCGTGTCCGACTCCGTGCGACCCCATAGACGGCAGCCCACCAGGCTCCGCCTTCCCTGGGATTCTCCAGGCAAGAACACTGGAGTGGGTTGCCACTGCCTTCTCCAATGCATGAAAGTGAAACGGAAGTCGCTCAGTCGAGTCCGACTCTTCACAACCCCACGGACTGCAGCCCACCAGGCTTCTCTGAGTTTCTGGACCCAAGTTCAACTCCTGGGTCGGGAAGATCCCCTGGAGGAGGGCATGGCAACCCATTCTAGTGTTCTCACCTGGAGAATCCCACGGACAGAGGAGCCTGGCGGGCTACAGTCTATGGGATTGCAAAGAGTTGGACAAAACTGAGCGACTAACACTTTCGCTTTTCACTTAGATTCTGGGTGTTCATTAATTTTGGGGGGATACTGTTCAACCTAGTACAACACCTTACAAATGATAAAGTCCTTCTTTTTCCTTATACAGTAATAGTATACATGGAGCCTAAAATAAATCAACTTTGAGGGCATTATGGTAAGTGAAAAAAGCCAGTTACGAAGAGACAAAAACTGTTTGACCCTAGTATAAGGTACCTAGGATTGTCAAATTTACAGAAAGAGAAAGTAAAATGGTGGTTGCCATGGACTGGGGGAGGGGGAAATGGGAAGTTGTTTAATGGGTACAGATTTTCGATTTTATAGGATGAAAAAGTTCTGGAATTGTTTACTCTGCAATGTGAATATACTTAACACTACTGGACTGAACACTTAAAAATGACTAAGTCTGGACTTCGATAGAGGTCCAGTGGTTAAGACTCCATGCTCCCAATGCAGGGGGCAGAGGTTCAATACCTGGTCAGGGAACTAAGATCCTCTTTGCTGCACAGTATGGCCAAGAAAAAAAAAAGGTTGATCGTAAATTCTACCACAATTAAAAAATAAAAAATCAGTTTTGATCATTTATGGCCTAATTTGGGAACCTAGTGTCTTTTTAGCATTGTTTTGTGTTAAAGAAACTACCTTCTGAGCTCCAGAGAGCTTTCTCATTGAGAATCATTTATGAATGACAGTCTGCCTGTGTGTCAGTGCTATTTTCTGTTCTCTGTCTTGTTCTTCTCTGACGCCTTTAGCTATAACCTGGGCAGTGGTGTGGCATCCATCATGGTGAATGGCTCATTCAACGATGGTCGGTGGCATCGAGTCAAGGCCGTTCGGTGAGTACCTGTCACAGCATGAGACAGAGCTGATGGGAGTGCTCTCCAAGTCCCTATAGTCCCACTTCCTGTTCCCCCACCTGGCCTGGCATCCCAGTATCCCTGATTCCACTCATTAGGGCATCTCGGTACCAACTCCCCCCGTGCCCATCACTAACACTGCAGGTCAGAAAGGCTGAACTCCCAATCTTCACTCAACAAAGGCCTTTTGGAGAAGGAATTTTATGATGGCTAAACTGGAGGAGGGTCTGGTCATCTAGTGAGATCTAGATATCTCTATAGTGAGATAAGACTTCAGGACAGGTAGACTTTGAGGACAGAGAAGGCAATGGCAACCCACTCCAGTACTCTTGCCTGGAAAAATCCCATGGGTGGAGGAGCCTGGTGGGCTGCAGTCCATGAGGTCGCTAAGAGTCGGATACGACTGAGTGACTTCACTTTCACTTTCACTTTTCACTTTCATGCATTGTAGAAGGAAATGGCAACCCACTCCAATGTTCTTGCCTGGAGAATCCCAGGGACGGGGGAGCCTGGTGGGCTGCCATCTCTGGGGTCACACAGAGTCGGACACGACTGAAGCGACTTAGCAGCTGCAGCAGCAGACTTTGAGGAATGCTTCTATTCTCGTTATGCAAGCAGTTGCCCCCACCTTTTTTTGTTTTTTTGACATTACATTACCTGAATCTTAGAAGCCATGTGTACCCTGCCCCAATTACACATCCTCCCCCTGCTCACAGAGCTCACTACCCTCACTTCTAATTGATTTAGGGTGAATCATTCCTTTGAAATTAGTTTTGCTATGTATCTATCCCTAAAAATATATTTTTAGAAACTGATTAGCAGGTCCTAATTCAGCTGTATAAAGAAATGTCAGTCCTGCCACGCTTGATGCAGGTCTCGAGATGAGCTGAACAGTCTTTGGCTCAGGTTCCCTGAGAATATACCATAGTACTTTCTGGGGAGGTCAGTAGGCGAGGTCATGAGCGAAGCTTGGGAAACATGGGCCCACCACGGTGTTTCCCACGCAGTCCATGTACAGGCTATGATGGGAGTAGTCTTGCTGGACCCCGTTCTTCTTCCCATTGTGCTTCCTTCGATTCCAAAGGATGTGGCAGGGCACAGAGGCAGACCTGTGCCCGTCAGCTGTCCGGGTGACCTTGAAAGTCCTTGAGAGAGCGATTTTGATGAAGCCCCAACTCTGACTTGTTAAAAAGAGATGTCTTCCTGTAGTGAATATTTACTGGAGTAGGTAGCCATTCCCTTCTCCAGAGGATCTTCCCAACCCGGGGATCGGACCAGGTCTCCTGCATTGCAGGCTGATTCTTTACCGCTGAGCCCCTGGGGAAGCCTCAAACTGCTCATACTCCAGCTCAATTCCAAGATCCTTCAGACTAGGTGGCTTCTAGGCTCTTCACTTTACATTTTTCAAATCTAAGATGCCATTGATTATAAAGTATATCCTCATTTTGGACATACTAAAAATGAAAAATTCTTAGAACTGATGAAATAAAGTGTGGAAAATGGAATTTTTAGAGTAATGGGGAAAAGCCATCACAGCAGGCAAGGCATTGCCCATCACATCCTTCTGGTATGAGATTTTGAAAAAGCATATCCAAAACGGGGAAGCTGTGTGGTCTCAAGGGTGATTATAGAACAGGCTAGAAATATCTCTAAAGTTAGTTGCTAGAAGAGCTGCTATCAATAAATGAGATTTAGGCAACCAGATTTCTATCATTATACCCCACTCCCCCCACAAAAGGAGTAGGGCCCAGGAGTTTTGGAAGGTAAATGAGGGGCCGAAAACAGATTGGCTTAAAAATCTTACTTAAGGTGTTAGACCCCAAGCTCCTTCTACTTCATATGGCTGGCATGCTGCCCTTTCCCTCCCCATGGAAGAATAATGAAAGTCAATTCTCTGGAGAAAATGAATAAGGGTCTTTGAAATGGGAGACATTAGGTATAGCTAAACATTGGACTAGTCTACTCTGTCTATATTAATACTGGAAACTATGTGAAAGTTCTGTGTTGACTATTAAGAGCCCTATAAATCTTCCCCCATTGAGATTCCAGAGTGCTGAGAGCCAGGCCTGTACCCCACAGTAGAGTAGGAAATCCAGGTATCCCCCAGTGGTTGCACCAGATCACAATACAGTCACAGAAGCTATCCTGCACATGCGGCTCCCATAGGGCTTCCAGTCTCCTCCTCAGTCCTCAGCACTGAACTGTGGAGTGGCAATCGGGGATCACTAAGCATTTGAAAAAAATCTCCAATATCAAACATGGATATCAGAACAGATACATAGAACAAAGCAACTTGGAGGAAACAAACTATGAATGAAAAAAAAAATGATATTCACATCATCAGAGAGATAAGAGTTTCTTGTTTCTGTTAACCTGAGAAACAAGAAGTGATGGCTATCAAAAAAAAAAAAAAAAGGAACAGTAAAAGACAAGAAAGAAGTCATTTTAGGAGGAGAAGGAGGAGAAGAAAGAATAAGAGGTGTGGCTGGTTCTTGGAAACCCCTTAAAATGCAAAGTCCTTGCCACAGAGGAGTACCTCCATCCTGCTGCCACTTTGGGGTGACTCTGGGTCCTTTGGCTTCCCAAGTGGCACAGTGGTAAAGAATCTGTCTGCCAGTGTAGAAGCTGCAGGAGGTTCGGGTTGGGAAGATCCCCTGGAGGAGGAAATGGCTACCCACTCCAGTATTCTTGCCTGGAGAATCCCATGGACAGAGAAGCCTGGTGGGCTACGGTCCATGGGGTCGCAGAGTCAGACACGCATGAGCATGCATGCATGCACCACATGGGTCCTTTAGAAGCCTCTAAACCATTCTTTGTTCTCCCCGAGAGTGACCCGCCGATGGGGACTGCCACATTGGTTTCTCACTGTGCTTAGAATAACATCACCATGTGTCACCATGTCACCACCACGCCTCCCATTAAAGTTCTCTGGTTCCATCCCACATTCGGAATAAATTCTAAGCTTTTGCCCCTCAACATCTGCTTCTGGCTTCACATTTTCCTATTCTATTCCCACCTCTGGAATTCTGTATGCTCAGACTGTCCAAACCCCCGTGTCTTTTCTCTCTTTGCGGTTGCCACTTCCTGTTTGCATTACCCTGCTCCTTCACCTGACTCACCCAGCCTTCAAAATGCATCTCAGACAGAATCTTTGTTGAGAAGTTTCCCCTGGCTTTCTCTCCATCTCCGGTAGGATTTCACAGCACCTGGGCATTCTTCTACCATAGAGTGGTGACACTGATCACTGGCAATTTTTTCTTTTTTTTTTGGCCTCAGGAATTTGGGTGATTTCTTGGTTTGTTTCATTTTGACAGCTCCATCATTTAGTACAGTGCCTGGTGCTTAGTGAGGACTTGAATACATTTCTGTTAACATGAGTACATGATTGAATGATTAAAGGAAGCTCCAAAGCTGGTGGTGGTTTTTACAGGGATGGCCAATCAGGAAAGATAACCGTGGATGACTATGGGGCCAGAACAGGCAAGTCACCTGGCATGATGAGGCAGCTCAACATCAACGGAGCTCTGTATGTGGGTAAGTGACCTTGACCTCCAGCAGAACCTCAGTTATCCAGTGCCTTTTCTTCTTAGTCTTCCCTTTGTTGTGCTGGGGCTTCCCAAAGTCGTGCACTTCACTGGATCAGTCAAATACTTGGAAATCGGAAACTTTTCAGATATTCCATTCTTCCATTTTCTGAACTTCTGACTCATGGCTGAAGGGTCAGGAAACACTTTAGATGGTTTTGTGCTGTGGACCAATCCACCAGGAAAACCCTGCTTGTTTATAGAACAGGAACCTGCTAAATATAGCTCCTGGAATTCTCCTGGAGGAAGGAGTATCTGTCTTTCTGGCCCCTCGCAGAATTAGAATGAGTGGTATTTTTATAAATAGCTTAGAACCCGCTAATGCAGACACATAAACATGGAAAGACACCTCTGCCTGTAGGATATTTCCTAAAAGTGAACTTAATTGAAAGCATTCAACATCAGTGTGTTTCTTTTGGTTTAAGATGGCATCATCTCTTATCACATACTACGTATTGTTGACATTATACAGCATTTCTTTTTTTTTCCCCCCAAATTCACCAGGTACTGTGTTGCTTTAAGTGGTCAGCTAGGTCAGAAGAAAATCATGTATGAGGTAGATACTTAACGGCTCTGATTGTGTATCTCACTGATCCAAGTCAACTTGTCTCTTCAAGGTTAATTATGGACTAGATGCGATGTCCAAAGTTCTGGGTTCTGCACCCTTACCTTGTCCTGTCAGTTGAGGGACGTGTTGGTCAGTAGCCACTCAAGCATCCTACAGAGACGTCCTCCTCTTTGGCTCAGGTCATCTCCCTCTTGCTTCCTGGCAGGTGGAATGAAGGAAATCGCTCTGCACACTAACAGGCAGTACATGCGAGGCCTCGTGGGCTGCATTTCTCATTTCACCCTGTCCACCGATTACCACATTTCCCTGGTGGAAGACGCCGTGGATGGGAAAAACATCAACACTTGCGGAGCCAAGTAACACCAGCTGGCCCTGCCCAGAAGACCGAGCCTTCTATCCTGAGAGTCCCGGGGGCCCGAGACCCTGCCTGACACAGGCGTGGGGACCAAGAGTGTGTCTTGTCCTCAAGGAGCAAGTTCACCCTGATGGGAAACTAGAACCGAGGCGGGAGTCCCTCGGTGGCCTTTCCTGCTGACACTCTGTGGGCCAAGCCCAACGGAACACTCTGTGTAGGAAGCATGAGACTTTGTCCACTGAGTGTGTGGTGGCTGCCAGAGAGCACACATCAAGGCGAATTTACGAGCCCGTCTGCTGTAGTTCAATGACTGTGTTGTGATTCATAGTTCATTTTAAAAAAAAGAGAGAGAGACCCAAAGGGCAGTATTAAAATACTTCTCTCCTCTCCTGACTCATCACACTCTTACTGACAGCAGAATGACTGTAAAACCTTGACCCTCCGTTTTCTCACTTCGGCCCATGAATAACTAGGATTAACCCCTTCCCCTCCTCGCTGGCTGGTTCAATGTGTTCTGACTATGAAAATAAGGATGAAGGGAGACTAGAGATAGAATCATAATTATGAAGCTGCCCCCCCCAAACCCTGGAAAGTTTACCTTTAATGAGAAATCCTTACTTTTTATAATGCAAATCTCAGAAAATGGGCACCATGATTTTGTAGCTCTCCTTTTGTATGTGTATATTTTTATAGCTACCGACTGTCCATGCGGTATACTTTTGCGAGTTTGAGTGGACGACCCTGAGTTCTTCGCACACTTCCTAGAATTTTCTCCCAAAGGAGACTTGTGTGGGCCCTTCGTGGCATCAGCGGTGTGGGGTGGGTCACAGGGGTGGGCACCTTGGGGAGCTGACCATTCCCTCTTGGTAAAGGATGGCTCAAAGAGGCGAATATGAAGCTTCCCGAACAAGCAGATGAGAAGGCACCTGTGTTACTGAGGTGGGTCACTGTCCTGGTTTTGAGAGAGGGGGATGTCTGTAGTACACTTGAATAAAAGAGATGAAGGCTACTGTGCGTTCATTTGGTTGTTCATTCACCCGTGGAGGGCTTACTGCTCCCTCCCAAGGCCGTGTCCAGAAATGGACACGAATGCAGTCAGTGTTTCTGAGGCTGGGCAGTGGGCACCCTTGGCCTGGTCTGAGCATCTGGACAAGAATCAGTGAAGCAGGGTTGCTTCCTTGGGAGTCACCATGGTGCTGCTTAGCCAGCTCATGAGTGATGCTGGGGACGGCGGGCTCCCTGGCAGATCCCCCGTGCTGGGGCTTGCTGAGGATGGTGAGATGAATGCTGCTACCAACCTAAGAGGAGGGAAATATGATCCACTCACAGAGGCGACTACGAGTAGCTCTGCCGTGACTCTCCTCTTGCGTGTGCAGCAGGCTCTCAGCGAAGGCTTGAAACTTTGCACCAAGCACCGTTCTAGGCACATTAAGAGTTCTAAAAAATGAATAAATAAACTAGAGACATCCACCAATTTCAGCCTTCTGCCTCCTGTCTTTGGGGACCTTTGGTGACCAGGATGCTTCATCCCAGAGCAATAAAGGTAACAACAGTTTGTCCTCTCCTACCTAATGTCACCTTGTGAGTGCAGTGTGGAGAAAGTTACATGGTGGAAGGTGGGTGTCACCACCTCCCCCCCACCCTCACCTCAACACCGTCTCCTTGGAAACATCCAGGGGCAGGGCTTCCAAGATATAATGGAGTTGCTTTCACAACTCCAGTTGAGTCACATTTTGAATCAATTGCCTTCAGTCAAAAAAAAAGTGAGCAAACTATTCAGCTGAGCTGAAGCCAGAAGAGTTGTGCTGTTTCTCTCTATGACTGTTATCCAGGGAAACACGCAGTAACCTGGGGGTGGGGACCTGGGAGTGTGTGTTGGAGCTGATGAGGATGCTGAACTGCCTTGCTCTGGGTGGGATGCAAAAGGAGCTGGGAGGGGAGGGGTGACGTGTGATGGAGTCAGAGCTATAGAGATGCTGCGGGTGAGAGGGCACCAGAGTAGGGGGCCCCAAGAGGAGCCGATCACATGAGAGGCTCAGGATGGGAGAACAGGCTAAGAGATAGTATGTACCAAGCTGGGAGCAAGCTCCTTCACCCTCTCAGTGGCCCCAAATCAGGAAACGCGGGGTGACTTTATAAAAGCAGTGGTGGTTGGCAGGATAAAAACTTTGTCCTGATGCTAAGGGATTAGATTGGGGTTTAGGTGAGCAAGAGACCCAGGGAGAACTCAGGCTGGCTCTGTGGCTCCCCTAGGTTCCTTGCTAAGTGTATCTGCTATCTATTGTCCTGATAATGCTGCCTGACAAGCAACCACAAAACCTCAGTGGCATACCGCAGAGATGTGCTGATTGCTTCCACGCCTTAAGTGGTTGGCTTGGCAGCCCTGCTGATCGGAGTTGAGCTTGACTTGGCGGTTCTTCCAGCCTCAGCGGGACTTGTTCACAAGTGTAGGGTGGCTCACTTAGCATGGCCTTGGCTAGGACGAGGAGGTGGCTGGGGATCTGCTCCATCCTCCTGCTGGGACCAGTGACCTAGCCTGCCATGCCCTTTGCATGCTGATGGAGGAGGGCGAGAGCACCAGAATCGAGGTCTAAGGCCTTTGACAGCCTGGGATTGGCCCTTCCTCGCGTCACTTCTGCCACATTGTGTTAGTCCGAGTCCATAGAGTCTAGGGATGAAGGAATAGACTCTTATCTCCATTGTGAGAGCAACTACAAAGTCGAGTGGCCCCGGGCAGGGATTCAGGGAGAGTGAGAAGTCAGGGCCATTAGTGCAGAGTCCAGGGCAGCAAGTCCTGGGAGGCTGCGGTGACAGCCCAGCTGAGGTGGGGAGGGACTAGCCTCGCCTCCAGCCCTGCCTGCCGCGCCCTGTTGTCCCCATTCCGCCTGCTGCCGTGTTCCTGCTGAGGAGCAGGGCCTGGCGGGAGACCGGACCTGTGCGTGGCTTTGTGGCAGCGGCTCCGTGGAAGGCAGGAGCCAGGGGCTGGCTGGACTCTTGGCTGCCCAAAGAGGTGTGAGGAGCAGCCAGTGAGCTCAGAGGTTAATGCCAGCCACCCCTGTCCTGCCCAGGAAGGATATCATGAAGCATGGGTTCCTGAAAAGCTTTTGTCCCACAAGCAGGATTTGAGAAAATTCCCCTGAACTTCCCATGTGTTCACAGTAAGGATGGCTGGGGTGAGGTCAGGGAGGGGAATGTTCTTGCTTTTCTTAGGAAAACTAACTTTCACGCACCCTGTGTTTCCTCTCAGCTCGCCTGGGGGATCTCTCAGGAAGGCCTGTGGAGTCTTCTTTGTCCCCTCGCTGGCCCAGAGTCCAGGGAGCTCGGTGCCCCTGCGGGTCAGGCACACCCTGAGCGGCTGCCCTGCTCCTCCTTTTTTGCCTTCTGTCCAGTCCCCAGGCTCCTCCAACACAAACAGGCCCTCTGCTTCCCACGCACGCCCAACAGCCCTGGTGTCAGCCACTGGTGCTTCCCTTCCGATTCCCTCCCCTTCTTCCACCCACCTCCCACCTCTCCTCCTCTCCCCCTTGTGAGGAGCTGCCTGCCTCCTCCCCGCGTGGGAGGAAGATCTCGGAAATGTGCCCAGAGCTGGCGGACCCAGTGCTTTCCACTTGGAGGAAATGCTGCATTTTTCACCTTTCACCCAGAAAAATATGGTTCTCAGCGAGCTTGTTTTTATCCCCTGAGAGTTCCCCAAGGAAAAGGGGATCGCGAATAGGAGGGCTCCCAGCCTCTCTCAGAGCCCTGACAGCCAGCCCCCTGCCCCCTGCCCCTCCCAACCCTCCACCCCCAGGGTTGCTTCACCCCTGAGAGGGAACCTGGCTGCTGGGAAAATAAAGGCAGAGAATTCCAGCTTCTCACAGAAAAGGTGGTTCATCCTTAAGGAAAGGGGCTTGGACAAAGCATTCCCTGCTTCCTGTTTCCCTTCCGGTCCTCTTCCAGCTCCTCCCAGTCCAGGGATACACAGTGGCTGCCCTTGAAGGTGGAGGTGGAGCACATGTGTGCCCTGCGACAGCCAGACAGTCCCTTAGCCGAAAAGGGGGTTATGTTTATCATGTCAAAGGCAGGAAAGAAGAGCTCCAGGACTGCCATCCCGAAGGAGCCCAGAGGGGAGAGGGCTGGTGGCATGGAGTCAAAATCAGAATCCCGAATAACTCAGCCTGGCCCACAGAGTTACCTCCCACGATGAAGAAGTGGGGTGGGGGGTGCTGGTGTCATCACCGCATCATCCCTTGGTGTTTCTACAGTGCACCTTAAATACGCTCGGAAAATACCAGCGGTCCTGCCTCAGCTTTGATGAGGATGTGGAGAACAGGTCTGAAGGCATTCAACTGGTGGGTCTCGGTGGAAGTGACAGGCTGCCATTAGGAAGTTCCAGTTTATAGGTGGCTGTATGCTTAGAGGCAGCAAAATGACTAATCCAGTTCAGCAGTATGGTCTGGCTTCTGAGACAGGCCCTGTGAGTAATTGCACTTCAACCTCACATTGTAAGAACATTCAGATACTTGATCTCAAAAACAGCCCTCCTTTGATGACAGCCGGAGCCGGCAGGCAAGGCCAATAGGACGCGAAGACAGAAGCTGGCCAGAAGGACCAAGTGACTTGCCTGTGGTCCTCGCACAAGGACACGACCGTGGTGCTTCACTGTGGAAGCACCTGACCTGACCCGCAGTCAGATGCAGCGGCCGGTGGGCCCCACCCAGGCTTGCCCAGTGGCATTCTGGGGCTCCCCCAGGTTAGCTGTCATTGGCAGGAGAGTCTTGTGGGTGAGGGGGATTGGGGCCAGTCCCCTAGTGTCTGCCTGCCAGCTTCTCATCACAGCTCCAGATCTGCCTTCTCCCAGAGCTCTCCCATTGCCAGGACTCTGGGTTGAGCAAACCTGGAAGCAGGGACCAGAGCTGCTGCATCGGAGAGGGATTCAGGCCCCCGGCAAACAGTGAGGTCTGGGCTGGAAGTCTTTTCCTTTTCTCCTCTGCCTTCTCCACAAATAACCTCCAGCACTCAGGGGGAGTTGCCTTAAGCTCTTTCCAAACATCGATGTGCTCCCCCTGGGTCCCCTGCCTGGCCCTGGCCAAGCCGAGAAGTACAAAAGCAGGGGAAGAAGCAGAGAAAACTCCCTGTCTCTCCTCATCTTCCTCCTCCTCCTGCCTTTGCTGAGACGTCTTTATCCTAGAAAGTGCGCGGCTCCAGGAGCTCTCGCCTTTTCCTGGAAAGATGTGAGAGGAACTCTGTGTCTCAGCAGTTGGGATGAGTGCTCTTTGACTCCCTTTATCTCTCTGACTTGCTCAAGATCCAAGGCACACAGATCTTGGAATACGTGGTATCCCTCCCCTCCACCACCGCCCCTGCCTCCCACCATGTCCCAGCAGCTCACCTCCAAGCCAGGGCCCGGCTTGAGGCTCTGACCTCCTCGGACAGCCTGGTGCTAAGGGACTGCACTTCCAGCTTGTCTGAAAGAGGACTTGGGTGGGAATATCCGTGAGAAGGAGGTCAAGGAAGTGCAAGGAATTTGATCATCTACACTCATTTAGAAACACCAGTAACAGGCACCAGGCCAGAGGATTAGCTGTGGAAAGCCCTGTTAGGAAATGGCCTGAAGGAAAACAGAGGCAGAGACCCAGAGGGCTGTGGAGGAGAGGGAGTGGGGGACTGGCTGCACGATGACCGCCCCCCATCCACCCCCTGTCCAGGCTGCAGGCATTCTTTGCTCTCACAGAACTTATGGTTCACAGGGCAACTGTGGGTATGAAATGGGGGACACTGTCCAGTAGAGTAGAAGTTATGCCCACTAGTCTGGACCACATCCCTCAGAAATAAAATAAGCTAAGTGATCTCCAGGTCCAGCTCCTTAGAGAGGGCAGGGGAGGTCAGGGGACTTCCCCAGGGCTGGGGCCTTATTCACTGTCACATGACTGGATCTGGTCTGGAAGCCTGGAAGCCTTTTCCTTCTCTCCTTTGCCTTCTCCACAAATAACCTCCAGCACTCAGGGGTTTGTTTGGAGTTTGTTTGGAGGCTTTGAAGTTTTCAGGATGGAGGGTGGGAATGCAAAATGATTTCCTGGGTCCTCACAAGCATTGTTGGAGCACCTCGAGACCACCACAGGCACTCACTATATGCAAACCAACTCAGAAGAGACACAATGAGAATATAAAGCAGAGGGAAGACTCTGTTCCTCAAACCAGCGTGGGCCAGGGCTATGGGGGGTCATCACAGGCTCAGGCCCTCTTCCAAGTCCATGGGGCACCTTCTCTGTTCTTTCAAAGCCAGCAGTCTTTCTGAAAGGCCTGGTCTCTCTCCAAGAGCTCTCCTGACTAGTTAGGCCCACCCGGGATATCCTCCTTTTCTATTAACACACAGCCGACTGACGAGTAACCTAATCATGGGAGTGACTTCCTGTCCTGTACACCAGCTGAGCCACACTCCAGGGTTGAGTTTGTACCAGGTGTGTGCATCCAGGATCAAGTCTCAGGACCATTTTAGAATCTGCCTCCCCTAACCCTCTTCAACTCTGGCTCCCAGTCTCTCCCACCTCTAGACCACGCTTCACCAGTCCAGTTTTGTTTTCTTCAAGTGCACACTTGAAGTCATGTGCTGTCCCACCTGAAGAATTGCCACAGTCTGCAACTTCCCCAAACCATGAGCCAAACCAAGATTGCCAGGAAAAAAACGATTCCCAGAGAATACAGCAATCTTTTAAAATTTCTACTAAAGAAAAAAGACGAATCCACCTGCCAATGCCGAGGACACTGGTTTGATCCCTGGTCTGGGAAGATCCCACATGCCACAGAGAAACAAAACCTGTGTGACACAATTACTGAGGCCCTGTGCCTAAAGCCCGTGCTCCACAAGAGAAGCCACTGCAGTGAGGAGCCTGAGCATCACAGTAAAGACTAGACCCCTCACCACAGCTAGAGAAAGCCTGCACACAGCAATGAAGACCCAGTGCAGTCAAAAAAAGAAAAAAAGACATATCAGTGAATTTTGCAAAATCCTATTTCCCCTGGGTCCTGAAAGCTTCACCAATGACTAGGGGTCCAGCATGGACTTGAGTGGTTGAGCCCTGAGTAGCCCTTACCTGAGCTCCTGCTGGCTGCCCCAATATCTTAGGGAAATGGCATATAAGTGGGAGAACTCTGCATTAGGTCAGAATCGTCACTAGTCACTCAGTGGTGAAGATTGCACTTAACAGCATAGGAAATGTGGTTTGGGACTTTCCCAGCATCATGTGCCAACAGCACCTAAATTCAAGCGTTGCTTCTTAGTGCTGGGAAAATCTGTGCCAGACAGCTTCATCTGAGCTTAAAGTCCTCCATTATTCAAGGGAAAGTGTGAACCATATGAATGTCCAGAATGCTGAATTTAAAGAATTAATCTATAAATTGAGATTTTATATATATGTGAAAAGAATAACACCATAAAATATTCTATTGATATGCAAACATTTTCAAAATGTGATGTAAAAGAATCAAGTTCCAAAATAGAATATACAATGTAATTATATATATATATGCATACAGGTACAATATATGAAAATATGTGTAAATATATATACACACAGGAAAAATGTCTAAAAGGACAAAAAGTAAAGTGTTAAAAATAGCTAATCCTGCATCAGGAGACTGAGCAATTTTTTTTCTGTTTCCTTTTATCTACTCTAGCTTTTCTTCAGTGAGTCTGTAGTGATTATTTATTGTTCTGTCCATTCAGAGTATCACCTCCCTTCTTCAGGGGGACTGGTCCTCCTCTAACTTTATGTCATAGTTGGAGAAGTAGCCTTTAAATAGAACATCTATTGAACCACAGGACTGGACCAGGGATGGACACACGACACAGGTCAGGCCAGCCAGAGTCCTTGCTGGAGCTGGAGGAAGGGTGCCCTCTTCTCTCTGAATATAAGGCTGTAAACTTGGAGAAGCCTGGAACCATGGGTCCAGCTCTTTTTTGGGGATGTCTGGCCTGAGGGTTATGGGTGAGAGAATAGAACCGTGTCAGTTCTGGGGGGAAACAGTGCAGCTGGCAGCAAGTACCAGGACCCCTGCCTGCAAAGTAAATGCTGGAGAGGTCAGGCAAGGATTGCCTCCTAAAGAAGCAGATATGCAATTGGGAGAAGAGAGATGGGAATAGGAATGGATCCCTCTGTCACTTGGAAGGATGTCAAGAACTTGACTGAGAGAGTGAAATACATTTCCAAACGGAGGAGGTGGGCGATGGGCATTAGGTGGGAGGACTGTAACGGTGGTCACTTCACATAAAGCCCATTTACCTGCTTTTGTCAGATAACAGCACAAGGGCAAACTTCCTTTGAGGGAGACTAAACGGTAACTGCATGTCACAAATACAGGAGAATCTACCACAAACAACAGAGCTTCCCCCAGCTGACCTGGGGAGCCTCTTCCTCTTCTAAGGGATTCCCAGCTCCAGAAGGACTGCCCTGGCTTCTCCTCCTCCCCTTAGCCCCAGAGACTCTCCCACAGGTGGTCACCTCTCTGTAAGATAATACCTAATATCTAGGAAAACACATTAAACTGCTTTCGCTTTCAAGGCACAATTATTTAAAGAATATTCATCAAGCATTTGTGATGCGGCAGACACTATGCTAATCTCTGTGGACACAGCTGTTCAATTCCTGTTATCAAATGAAGCCTTAGAATTGTGCTAGAACCTGAGAGGTGGGGGTGCTGGGAAGGCAGATGATCGGGTTCCCAGGGTGCTGAAAAGACTTCTCTGAGCAGCACCATGTAAACTGAGACCTGGAAGAAGTTACCCAAGTGGAGAAAGGTGAAGACTACAGCATCAACCCATGAGAAGAGGCTTTACTTAGCAGGACTCTGGCTGGTTAGCCCCCTCAGGGAGATGTCACTAACCTGAGGTGCGCCTTAAGCCAGCTTTAAGGCCCTGACGTCTTTAAGCGCTGGTCAGAAAGTCTTGAGTTGTATCCCAGGTTTCTCAAAGGAGAGAGACATGAGTCACATAGTGAAATGTTCTCTTGGGGGCACTGTGGACATTACCTGGAATCCTCACAACCGGTCAAAGGTAGGTAAGACCTACAGCTCAGAGCTGAGAAGAGTGATATGAGAGGTGGAGAAAATTCTCCAGGGTCACCATGGGAGTCAGAGGTGAAACTGGCGGGGAGCCAGGACAGCTGCTGCCTGGGGTGTGACACCTGCATCGATCACAGGAAAAAATGGAGCCTCAGATGGTGACTGAGAAAATCAGACCCCCGGTACATCTCTGAAGAAGGCGCATCGTCTGCTCTGTCCTTGGGCAATCTGGGACCAGGAAAGGCCATGTGTCCTTAAAACTCGGCTCCTCAAGTCTTCCTGCCTCTCCATCGACTCAAGGAAAATGTGGGTGGGGATGTGTGCAAGGCCTTTAATGCCCGGAAGACACCCAGACTCACCCTGCTTCTGAAGGCTGAGTCCAAGTGAAGAACCAGCTCTGCAGCCAAGATTCAGTTAGCTGAGGAAGGGAGGGGAAAAAGGTTTAAAGTAAAGCTCAAAATTCTCCAAGTCAGGCTTCAGCGATACGTGAACCGTGAACTTCCTGATGTTCAAGCTGAATTTAGAAAAGGCAGAGGAACCAGAGATCAAATTGCCAACATCTGCTGGATCATGGAAAAAGCAAGAGAGTTCCAGAAAAACATCTACTTCTGTTTTATTGACTATGGCAAAGTCTTTGACTGTGTGGACCATAACAAACTGTGGAAAACTCTTCAAGAGATGGGAATACCAGACCACCTGACCTGCCTCCTGAGAAATCTGTATGCAGGTCAGGAAGCAACCGTTAGAACTGGACATGGAACAACAGACTGGTTCCAAATTGGGAAAGGAGTACATCAAGGCTGTATATTGTCACCCTGCTTATTTAACTTATATGCAGAGTACACCATGAGAAACGCTGGGCTGGAAGAAGCACAAGCTGGAATCAAGATTGCCGGGAGAAATATCAATAACTTCAGATATGCAGATGACACCAACCTTATGGCAGAAAGTAAAAAAGAACTAAAGAGTCTCTTGATCAAAGTGAAAGAGGAGAGTTAAAAAGTTGGCTTAAATCTCAATATTCACAAAACTAAGATCATGGCATCTGGCCCCATCAGTTCATGGCAAATAGATGGGGAAACAGTGGAAACAGTGACAGACTATTTTTTTGGGCTGCAAGATCACTGCAGATGGTGACTGCATCCATGAAGTTAAAAGACATTTGCTCCTTGGAAGAAAAGTTATGACAAACCTAGACAGCATATTAAAAAGCAGAGACATTTTGCCAATAAAGGTCCATCTAGTCAAAACTATGGTTTTTCCAGTAGCCATGTATGGATGTGAGAGTTGGACTATAAAGAAAGCTGAGTGCCAAAGAATTGATGCTTTTGAACTGTGGTGTTGGAGAAGATTCTTGAGAGTCCCTTGGACTGCAAGGAGATCCAACCAATTCATCCTAAAGGAAATCAGTCCTGAATATTCATTAGAAGGACTGATGCTGAAGCTGAAACTCCAATACTTTCGCCATCTAATGCGAAGAACTGACTCATTTGAAAAGACCCTGATGCTGGGAAAGATAGAAGGTGGGAGAAGGGGACGACAGAAGATGAGACGGTTGGATGGCATCACTGACTCAATGGACAGGAGTTTGAGTAAACTCCAGGAGTTGGTGGTGGACAGGGAGGCCTGGTGTGCTGCGGTCCATGGGGTCGCAGCGAGTCAGACATGACAGAGCGACTGAACTGAATTGAGACTTGAAATTCTTTCTCATCTTTCAAACATTTAGGGACATAATTTTGAGCTCCATTCAGGGCATGTGTGTGTGTTCAGTTGTGTTTGACTCTTCGCAATCCCATGGACTGTGTCTGCCCGGCTCCTCTGTCCATGGGATTCTCCAGGCAAGAATACGGGAGCGGATTGCTATTTCCTCCTCCAGGGGACCTTTCAGACCCAGGAATCGAATCTGCAGCTCTTGCATCTCCTGCATTGGCAGGCGAATTCTTTACCACTGCGCCCCCTGGGAAGCCCCCCATACTTGGCAATTGTACTCATTTTAACATAATTCCCACTTAACAGTTTCTATCACAATCATCCTTAACAACTTTTGTTTCTTTAACCTGAAAGTAATCACTCTGGGATAAAAATCATCTTGAGTTTAATCCCAGATCAGTGCAAGATATCTCTTGTTCCTTCAGCATCACTGGTTCTTACAGACTGAATAATACTTTTAATTCAATTTTACTGTTAGTCATTCCAGGGGAAGGGTAATAGATCAAATTTACAGGCCGTTGAAAACTAATTCTTACACAGGCCCTTTGTAATGAATGTGAGTTTGTAAGCTAACATTTTAGTATGATGCTGAATGCTATGTATTAAAATAATGATTACTCATACATCTGTATTTTGTTTTCCCCTAATAATGACATCATTCCACTCTTTTTGACCCTTTTAAAAGTTCCCGGGGTTGATTGCACTATACATTTTGGCTCAAGAACTCACCATCTGGGAAACCAGATATGCAGCGAGGTCTCCCTAAAGGACAGACCACATGTACGAGCTCTTCTAGTACTTAAACACTAACATGTGTTTCACAGTTAATTTACAATTGGTCAACAGTTTCTTCGGGTTAAATACAGACCCATTCATAATACATCAGTTGTTACTCTGGGTGAGCAGAGGCGGCATAATGCTAAAGACTTCATATCACCCCCTTTTGAAATTCCATTTAAGATCACTTCATACTTCAAAATTATTGGGGTTTTGCTGAATCAATGACTATATTTCCAAATTCAAAAACTTGACAATAAAATTTTGATATATTTTTAGAATCTCTAGAAATGTTTAGGTTATCCTCAGAGGAAATAAATGAAAAGCCATACTTTAAGGACCAGTATTTATTATTTGTTTTAAAATGCTGGTTCCCCACTACTTGTTTTTATAGTTAACTTCTTTGGTAAATAGAATGTAGATGTAGTGGAATATATGGAAGGTTTTATCAATGACATAGCAATATATTAAAATATTAAAAATTTAGTCATAGCCCTGTGTGATTACTTCACAGCCACTGTAATTTTTGAGACAGAACCAAAAGTGTTAACAACAAAGCAGAAACCGCTTCTCCCAAGTGCTTAAAATAGGAGGAAACCATCCCCCCATCCTAAATAATGCCCAAATCTGTCAGTGTAAGAAAATATATTTATTTTTTCCATGACAATACTATGATAAAATTGTTAAATACATGCATGTTTTAAAAACAGACATAAGTAACATCTTTAGAGTTAACAGCCAAGCATACTAGTTTTATATTTAAGTGTCTTAGTAATAGGTTACTTATAATTCTATGTTCTTGCTATGACCATGTTTCCCAAAAGATACGGACACTACATTCTGAAATTATACAATGATATAAAATGTCCAAATTTTTCCTTTTAACAGCAACATAATTTCCAATTTTTCATTAAGGCAGAAAATACTTCAGTTGTTATCTCTGTACGTGGAGTTATTTTATTCCCTGTTAAACCTGAAATTCTGTGAACCAGACTGCAACACGCAAATATACTGCAATCTATACAGTTTGCTTCCCGCATGTGTGTATTTAACTGCTTCCGGACATGATTAAGCCCAATTTTTAGGTGCCGAACATCACAACTGATCATTCAGGATTAAAAAGAAAGTCTGTAGTGGTAACATTTCAAGAAATTAAACAGTTTTGGATTTGCAGTTTCTCCCTATCTTTCAGCTACATTGGCACACACCTGACCAAACAAAAATTAGTAAACAGTTAACTAGTATTTATAAAAAACTGAAAATATTTAACATATAACATCCCCTTTAAAAAAACACTCATTCTACAAACAACCTTATAAAAGACAAAAACTTATATCTGTTCACAGTATGTGTATTTTGTAAACAGTAATTCACTGTAATGCAATTTTGAAAGTAAAAAATGGTGACTGTCTAGCATTGTAAGGACCTCTGACTTGTAGCTGGCTGACAAAAGAGAAGGAAAGGGAACACACTTCTATGAGCAAAGCTGAGTGCTTTAAAACGACTCTACCTTTGGACATACTTTAGGGTGGCACCATCTCAAGCCTGGTGGCTCAGAAGTTATAGCGTCTGCCTGCAATGTGGGAGACCTTGGTTCGATCCCTGGGTCGGGAAGATCCCCTGGAGAAGGAGATGGCAACCCACTCCAGTATTCTTGCCTGGAGAATCCCATGGACGGAGGAGCCTGGGAGCCTGGTAGACTCCCTGGTAGACTCCCTGGTAGCCCATGGGGTCGCAGAGTCGGGCACGACTGTGCGACTTCACTTTCTATCTCAAACTGAGGATGTCTCTCTATCCAGGCCAAATTTTTTTCAAGCAATTTCTTAATTGAAATGTAAAAAAAAGCCTTGTCCCTTTTGGAGGAAATAATTGGATAAATCCCAATCCCAGGAATATCTACCCTTCCACAACCATGAGTGGAAGAGAGTTTCTTTTTTGTGTGTTTTATTCATAACAGTCATTTTTCTGAAACATTATGCTGGAGGGAATAATTGGAATTGAAGGATATATCATAAATAATAGGGAAAATTACTGAAAATCAAACTGTGGAGATTTGAAAAAAAATTTTATGAGAATTATTCAGTATTGTTTTCCATAATCAACTACAAAAATACTAATGCTAAGGTTAAACCTAACAGTTAACTTGTCCATGTTTCGTAAATAAAATTGCTTTACCACCTAGAAATCTTTTGATCTTTTATAATATACCACTAGAATGCTTAGGAAAAAATAGTAAGTTCAGAAACTGAAAGCTACCTATTTAAAATGGGATAATTCTAAAGGGAAGTACATTTTAAATGTATAAAGAAATTCAATACACTTAAGTGAAATTCAATCAGGTTTACAAATTATTTTGGGATTCTGTGCAGTGTAAGGTCTATATTGTTAGAAAATTTTTTGTTTTAAAGTTCTGATTGGCTACTGCAAAGGCAATTTTAGATGATATATGCATTAATAAATGTAATAAAAATTAATTCCTTATCACTTAAGCATTCATTTTTTCCCCAATGCATCTTTTAGGTTTTTGGGTATTCAGTTATAGCAACCAAAAAGTAATATTTATTACTTTTTGTATTTGGTTAATATTCAATCAGTTACAGTTTACTTATTTAAAAGCTTTTGAATTTATTGTTTCTGTATTTCTTCAACTAAGCACTTGCACATTAAAAAAACATTCAGAGGGTTTCTCTCTAAAAACACTACTTTTAATTTTCATAAAAATGTCCCACAGCTAGAATTTGTCTCACACGTGTAAGTTCTCTTGATAACATGATTTATAATCCAAAATATTAACATTCTTAATGTAGGGAGAAAGAAATGCTATTCATGATTAAAAATAATAGAATTCCATCATAATCCAGTATCATAATTATAAGGATTTGGATATATTCAAATCACATCCCATGAAACTTTACCATATACAACAAAGTCTGACATCTCAATTAACAGAATGTTGTTCTTTAATCTATTACCAGCATTAAAGATAGTTCATCTGTGTTAAAATCAGCATGAGTATGATCATGTAATAGTTAAAAGACAAAAAGTACTAACTGAAAAGGAATAAAAATCTCACCACCTAATTGAAGTAAGAGGTTTAAATATTAATAGCCTTGGCACATAATCCACGGAGGTATAAATAGACCAAATTCAAAACAAGTCATTTCCAATGATATTCTAAGGTCATGTCTAAAAGCTACACTGCCAGTAAGTTTAGCCACAGATCGTTTTCTTTTGTCAAAGATTTTCTTCTGGATATAAAAAATAAAATGGCCATGGTATCACGAAACTTTGTTTTAGCAGGAAGTATCAGTTTAAAATAAAAGCTTTTAAGAGTTTATCAGGAGAATGAATGCTCATTCTAATCAGTAAAACTCACACATCAATGTGTTGATTTGCTAGAACAAACTTAATTGGTTGGTACAAACATGTCCCACATTGTAAACCCATCATATAAAAGTTACTGTGAATATTTAAAATTAGATTAGAATAAGATATCTGTGTAAGACCCAAGTTTTCACTCAACCTGTGGAGTCACTTCTACAGTAGATCTGAATCTGTGAGCCAGTGGTCTCAGATCTATACAAGCTAGATCTTGGCATGCACCATCCTGCAGGAGAACTCTATTGAATCAACACATTCTGGGATGGGACTCAGTCAATAAAAAACCTGACTGAATTTCCATTATGTGCCTAGTCTTAGTGATTAACTAATGATCCCACATTTGACTTTTGAGATGCCCAATTTTATACTTTCAAAATAAGGGGGGAAATCTATGTTATAAAAGATATACAAATTTTAACATGGTTCAGAACAGAAAACAGTAAAAACTACCTTAAACAGAAAAAAAAAAAAAAAGTTTTATCAGATTATGTGCCTCAGCAGTAGAAAAATTTGAGATAATATTTTCTGCATATTAACAGGTTAGGGAGCACTTTTATTTCAAACTCGTTAAAACTGATTCCAAATTCCTTTTGGAAGAAAACATTCACATGTCTCCTTCACTAAACTACATCTAATTATTCAAGTACAAAAAAGGACTGTGATGTTCTTTAAATATGGCCAGTATGAAGACAACTAAGAAATCACAGGACTAATTTCCAACAAGAATACAAGTTGCATGAAGGTTTAAGAATATGACTTTTCCCACAGTTTCTGAGAGTGCAATAGGACTAGATGTTCTCAATGCAATCCTTCAGATCCATGAGCCGTGAAAGCAATGCTGGTATGGAAAATGAGGCTGAAACTCCTGCCTGTAAATTTTTCTGGGAATCGCTGCCACTCTGTGTAAACTGCAGGGATGGAGCACCTCTATCACTGAAGCACATAAACACCCAACTATTCAGATGTTTGGGCCACAATGTCAAACCCAGGCTCCTACAGGTTTAGCACACTGAAGACTTCAATTGTATACGGATGCTAGTCCATGCAATACGCAGTTAATAAGGTCTATCTAGTGTCAAAAGCCTGGCTAAGTCTTCTAAGAATATTTTTATGTTAAGTATTATTTCAGATGGCCACTCATAAGAGAAATGTAGTCACAATGACCATCAGAATCTCCATTCCTCACAAGGGAAGTTTGGTTTGCTGGCTTGGAAGAGATGTGAAAATGTATCCTTTAATGGCACTAATCAAGACATACTGGGATATATTTCAGACATTTAGAATTTTCTAACCAATGACTGGGCTTTAACTGGAAACTTTGGCAGGAAAGGTGGGTTTCCCAATCATTCTTCCAATCAGGAAGGGCTGGAGGGAGGCCCTCCCTCAGAAGAGGAGCTAATCTGACTGCACAGAGCAAGACCCTATTAGGCCAGCTCTCACCCATATGCAGGGTCCTGGCACTGAGTATTTACCAGGGTCTGCAGTGACACAGACAACTGGATATGGGTCAGAGGGTGTCTTTTTCCCCTCTCCCTGTCCCCAGGTGCCCAGGGGCTGGGTGGTAATCACTTTCCACCTGCAGCTGAGGTCTGGCAGTCTTCAACAGGGGAAATATAGAGAAATCTGTTCTGACCTCAGACCTAAGCCACACTCTTCTAAGCCTGTCACAAGTAATAAGGAGCCTGCCCAGACTTAGACATTCTGCTGCTCATTAACCCAGCAATCCTGTGTGTAGATCCCCAGGGGCAGGGGAGAGGTGAGCTGCACTCTGAATCTTCATACAGAACAAGCTATGAAGCCTTGGACGGAGTGAGAGGACTTGAGAGCCCCGGTGAAATGCACCATGAGCCGAACAAAGGAGTCGCTATGTAGGTAGATGGTAGGAGCTACGACACATATAATGGAAATCAAAACAATCTCTTCCGGCCTTTTTCCATTATCTCAGGTTAGTGGAGTGAAGATCAATAAACTTCTACCTTGGCCTAAAGGGACACTTTAGAGGACTAAACACTTATCCTAAAGAGATGAGGTATAGGACTGGTGAGTTTTGACGGGAAAAGAGGCATGAATTGGGGGAAAGAAGGGTGTGGTAAAAACAAGCTTCTGCAGGGAGAGAAGGCAGCCCCAGGGCTCAGTGTCTGGGGTGAAAGCTAAGGGAAGGAGCCCAACAGGAGAAATAACAGGACAGAGCAAACTGTTTAGAGGTGGCTCTGGTTTGATACAACTTTCATTGTTGAAAATATCTATGAGCTATTATGTGGTTTTACTGTATACTATGTGTATACATAATTAACTGTATTTCACTCCACATGTTCATCTACCAGGAAGCTCTGGGATTTAATTGAATCCTAGCAATTAAAATCAGGATTCATAAAACAGAGTACTACCTAAGTAGATTTTTGTCCCTTGTTGAACCTTTTTTCTACAACATGTTTTTTATAATGATACATCATGGGCTAGAAAAGAAAAAAAACCTGATCCATTATGTGCACATACACTACAGAATCTCAAATGATAAATAAAAAGGGGCTTATCGTGACTTCTTCAGATCTTCCAAATTTTCAAGTACTCTGGCCTTAACTCTCAAAAGATAAAATACACAGACAACCTGAGGGCAGGGAAAATATAAGATACAGTTTTTAGCTCTTCAATCTGCTTCTCCAAGAACAACACTCATTTCAGACATCATGTGTGAAGATCAGGGGTGGACAGAGAATGCTGTGAGGACCCCCCTCTGGACATCTCCCAGAGCACCTTTAATACAGGTACGCCCATGGATTCAAATCCGCTGTAGTAACATTCTCTATGAAAGAGCCCTTGAGCAATTGTCCCTGTTAGGAAGCATTATCTTTTTTAGTTTTATATTGAAAAGTTTGAGGACTGAAACAACTAGCTTGGACTGATGAAGAGGAAGAAACTGCTAAGATGTGCGATGAGAAAGAACACCTGTTAGCAGGTGTCAGAGATGCTCACGCTGCCCGGGCAACCAGGGCTCAAAGCGTGGTCTTCTCAGGAGGAACTGAGGCCAATCCCACCTATACAGACAGCTGATGCTGCCAGATATTGCTTAGTAGTCGTCTCAAATAGTAAGTCACTGGAATCCTGTGTTTATGAATAATATTGAATTTGCTCATATATGTATAAAACTGACACTGTCATAAAAAAACACAATTAAAAAAAAAAACTTAAAATCTACAGTCTTAGAAATTTACTTTTAAATATTAGGGCAACCTAATAAGGGAAGCTAGCACAAACACTAAAAAATAATGGAACAACATAAAACGCCTACCAAAGCAAGGAGACATGATTCTGATTTGGGCTGGTCAGTTTCACGCTCGTTTTCCAAGTTTGTACCCCTGAGAAAACTGTTTGATAACCATTATACAGTAGGCACAGAAATCAGCATACTTTATCAAACAAAACACTAAATAGCTGCTGCTACATTAAAAATTATATTAATTTTCTTAAATGCTGTGGATAAAGAATAATGTCAAAAGTTTCCAAATCTGTGCTTGGTTTTCATCTGGAATGGAGCAAATGTCAGGCAAGTAACGTCACCTGTTACTTTGACATTTTACCCCCCTGCCTGCAAATCTGCGTGCAATTCCATAAATTATAAGTGTGAGAAAACCCGATGAACAACAGAACAGAATATAGCTGCTGCAGGGTTTGTTTTGAACGAATGGGCCTGGCACTGCTTGTTCTTGAAAAGCTTCCTGAAGGCAGAGTAATGTGAGAATTCTTTGGCTCGAATCCCAAATAGCTCCAAATTGTGAGTTGTGTGGATCCAATTTCTGAGTTACTGTACTTTGGCTTTGAGACTGCATGAAAAGCACATTAACACTTCTTAGTGTAACTTGTGAGAGTGAAGTCCACCCCACTAGCAACACTTCACAGGATCCCTCCAAGGTGCCTTGTGTTGATGTGGCAGCTCTAGCAATGGGGGCTTATTGAGATGGTGGACTGAAGTGACGGGGAACACTTAATCATTCGGTTTGTTCTGAAAAAAGTTTGTAAAGGACCATCCGCCTCCACTTGATTTAGGAGAATCTTCATCTTTAGGCGGAATCAAAAATTGTCGGGAGTTAATGGAGCACGGACTTCCAAAAGACACAATCTCACTGTTGCTGTCTGTGGACCGAGGTGAGTCTGGAGATACCAAGTTCCAAGTGTTTACATTTGCCTGAGGTCTGTAACCTGCAGTTTTATCTAAGTCATCATCTGCATCCAGATCGTCTACAGTGGAAGTAACGGGGAGGTGCATCTGCGGCTTATAGCCTGCTCCCCCTACAGGGTCACTGTCCAGCTCCCCCTCTGGTTTCGCCTGAGGCTGGTACATGGACTGGACATCAATGTAGATGACTTGTGAGGCCCCGCCGCCTTCTGCTCCCGGGTTCGCTAGCTCTTCCTCGATGACGGGTGGGCAATAGGATACAACCACATGGTTCTCCGGTTCTGCGTCAGAGCGATCTTCTGGACGCTCAGCCACCGGAGAAATTATCTCTGTATCTTCTATTTTGAGAGCCACTGACCGAGTTTCCAGAACCTCGACATTATTTGGGGTACAAGGATTCATTTCCAATGTTTTAAGAGCACTGTTTCCCTAGAAATAAATTTTAAAACAGGGATTAGGGATACCATGAAAAGCTGCTGCGATGCTCCACCTACAAAAAGAAGCATTATTTTATATATTTTTCGCAGATGCTTATAAAATTGCATCTCTACTATTCTTTAGCTCATACTAGAGCAAAGCTACTTTTTTCTACATATCAGTATTCTCCTTGCTCTTAATAGCAGTGAAAAGAAAAAAGAGCATGCACCAACAATTTAAAATTAATAATTTTACAAGTTCAGCAGATGCTCAAGCACTGCTATTTTCTTAGTACATTTTACTGTGCATGACACTGGCATGTTAAAAACTTTTCACAAAAGACTAAAAAAAGGAAGTCAGTACTTCAAAGGTAAATGTAAGAAAATAAAGGATTACCTCACAGACACTCTTTTGAAACTGTAAAGCTTTACAATTTTCTGGATTTGGAATATCAGGATAGAAGGTTTCTTTAATCCTTTAAATAAAGATGATTAAATACATTTAATAACTATAGGATTATCAGACAACGAGTTAGTAAGTTACCAGGTTTATTTTGACGTTTCATATGAATATGCTAATGAACACCTGAGATCAAAAGGGAAAATCATTTTCAGTGTGATCGGTCGCTAGAGCTTTCATACAATGCATTCAGAGGTTCCTATCTGAAAACTACAAACAGTGCTTCTATTTCTAGAACTATAATATCTTACATATCTTATGAAAACGGAAAGAAAAGAGTTAAGATGCTGACTGTGCTATCCAGTCAAAAGATACAGGCATTACTCATATAACCAAAATGTTCATGCTGCAGACTGGATTCAGTACCATTAACTACTTGGGAACATATTTGCATTTTCAGTTCTCTACTACTCAAAACAGACTTTTCCTGCACTATCAGAAAAAGGAAGGCTATCAGTCTTAAGCAAAAACTAAACACAAAAACGAGATTTGCTTAGTGCCCTATCATAGTTACAGCTGTTAATTTTTTTTATCGTTTGAAATTCCTATAGGAAAAAAAAAAAAAAACGTTGTCAATGTATGTCCAAAATGCTCTTCCACTCTATCTCCTTATTTTATATTTTTTCTGAATGGAAATTGCCTTAAAAATGTGGTTTTTGGCAATGAGAATGTGGTTACCAAACAGGGTATTCTATCGTTTTAAACTGTTACTATACTGATTTATAAGCCAGGATTGCTAGAACATATTCTCTTCTTTACCATGAATGACGGCATTTTGAAGGCCAGTAAGGACCAAATGAAGACAGCCATTTGCCTGAAGCCCAGCCCAGGACAGCTCCTGCTGGCTGAGCACGAGGCGCGATTTCCTCAGCCCGCTCACCTCAGCTCACGCCACTCACGTGGTCACTGCACCCAAACACACGCTGCTTTCTCCAGAAGATCAAGCTCTTTCCAATTTGCAGGCCCTCAGAGAAGCCTTTCCCTCTGCCTGGCACATGCTCTCCTCTTCCCGTTCCAGGGACCTCCACGGGGGAACCTGACCGCCCACAGAGACATGTTTCCCCACTGTTCTCTCTCGCGCCTGCGCTCTTTCCAGCACCCACTCACACGTCTCCGCATGTATTTATTAAATGATTATGGGTTCAAGTCCATCCTCCCCACTATTCTACATGTCTAAGGATCATACTTATTTAGTCTACCACTGTACCTCCCTTCACATGGGAGGGCCATTCACATTTGTTAAATAAATGACCAGACTCTCTAAATAGATCACCAGGACAAGTGAGAGCTCAATCATTAAACTACATTCAACCCTGCATATAGCTACTGACGTATGTATGCCTTTAAATATTTTTTTTAGTACAATGGCTACTACTTTAATTAGTAAATATGCTTTTGTGCATGCTCAGTCATGTCTTACTTTCTGTGACCTCATGGACTGCAGCCTGCCAGACCTCCCTGTCCATAGTAGTGAAAATTTACACTTTTCCTTTGTTAAGTTTTAAAACCTGTAAATAATATGCCATGTTCTTGTCTAATATTATCTCCAACATTAATTCTGACCAGTATAAATATTTATTACCTAGTTTCCACCAAAAAGGTGGACTTGTTATTTTGTTCAGTCGCAAGTTGTGTCAGACTCTCAACACATGAACTAATCAATCATGCCCTTAAGAACAAAATAGCGAGAGTAAATCGTTACCATTCTCGTTTCCGATAGCAAAGGATACTTGTTACCACTCCAATGATGACAGCCACTGCCACTGGGATGAGAATGGCAATAATCAAACCCTCAGCTGAAGAGAGAACATTGCAGATGTTAAAGTCATCATTTTAATATATGACCTCAATAAATTCATATCATAAGACATTTAAGTCAGTAGATTATTTGAAGAAAAAACCCTAACTGCTCCAGAGAAACTGAAAAATTATTAAAATATAACCTTAAAAAGTACTGTAATGATTTTTATACTAACACATAACTTCTTTAGGGCAGGGTTTCCCTACTTTGGCACTCCTAACATTTTAGGGTAGATATTTCTTTGACATGTGCTGGTGGGGAAGAGGCTGTTCCATGTACTGGAAGAAGATTACCAGCATCCTTCAGCCTCTAACCACCAGATACCAGTAGCACAATCAAAACGGCACCATACAATGCCAAGTGTCCCCAGGAGGCAAAATCACCCCCAGGTGAGAGCTATCTCCACATAGCCCTCCTTTATTTAAAGGCATGTATGACCTTCAAGCCAGGGCTAGAGAACAAGCCTGTGACCAATGAAAGTTCTTTGCTGTTGACCGACTAATCAAGTCCATCTCCTCTACTTTCCATCTCAAATTTATAAGTGTTATGCTTTACACTCTTTTAAGGCTGTTTCTTACATTCTTCCCTGGATATGTTAAAAATCTCAGAATATTTCGGGCAAAAAATTTTAAACCACTTGACCATAAGTTCAACATGAATTTAGAACTCTGAACTTCAGATATCCTCAAGCCCTTAACTTCTCAAGTATGCATTAGACAGTAGGTTCAGATAACTGGTAAGAATAAATATGAAGTCATTCAGGCCTTTCAACACTGCCCTCCACCTACTTTAAAAGTATAACAAAATGTGAAATTTAAAGAAGGGGGGTTTTCTATATAAACAAAAATCACTAGAAACCCAATGCATTTGAGTATGGAAAGCAACTCAATCACAACATTTAACTCACAGTTTTCCTTTGTCACCACAAACATGCTCCTCTCTGGGCCCATCCCTCCACCTGTGTAGGCTCGCAAGACCAGGTGGTAACTTGTTTTACCTTGAAGATCAGCAATCCTCAGTGTCTTCTGTGATATGTCAGTAATATTCTTAACCTTTGTGTCAAAACGACCTGTTTTTCAAGTGAAGAAGATCATTACTGATCTCTATACTATTTTTAAACACCTGGTTACTCAAACCTGTCACATATCATTTTTAAGTGAGTCTGAATGCTAGTCGCCTCCAGGGCCAAGGCCTGTAGTGCCAGTCAGCACCATGTTCACTTCCGCCTCTACCAATTAGTAGCTGGGTTATCTGGATCTATTATTTGAACCACTCTGAACCTGAGTTTCTCTAACTGTGAAATCCCATATCATGACTCAGCTCTCAGAGCTGTTTCGAAGCTCTCAGAAATTTCCATGCACATTCTCTAGAATAATGCCTGGCATACGGCAGGCAATCAATAAAAGTCTCTTTTCTTTCTGTTACTAAGAGCATGAAAACCCACTGCAACCCAAACCCATGGGGGCAGGGATGCTGTCACTTGAGTTGACCATCTGTCTGTGAGTCAAGTGAGAAACTCAAGGGAGTACGAGCAAGAATCAATGGAGATCACTCCAAATTACTCAGGAAACCAAGGTCTCAAGTAAGACACCAGTGAGGACGCCTTGGAACTGTTTTAAAAGGAAATGAGAAGAATTGTTTAAACTATTGTTTTTTAAAATTTTAACCAAAATAGTGCAGTTCAATAGCTTAAAAACTAAATTACACTATACGGCTAATAAAAAGCAGCAGTTGCCTGCCTGCATCTCCCTCCCCCCAACCAATCACTTCAAAAGCAAGTTATCAGTTTCTGTGGGTATTCACTTCCATTTTTGAAATAAACTTAGATTGGTGGTGGTTTAGTCACTACATCATGTCTGACTCTTGCAATCCCATGGACTACAGCCCATGAAACTCTTCTATGGGATTTCCCAGGCAAGAACACTGGAGTGGGTTGCCATTTCCTTCTCAGGGAATCTTTCTGACCCAGGGATTGAACCTGGGTCTACTGTACTGCAAGGCAGTCTCCTGCATTGCAGGCATCTTCTTTACTGACTGAGCCACCAGGGAAACCTAAACTGGTAGTGCTTGACTTTAAATTTTAGATGTTAGCTCTAACACACAAGCACTACCCCTTCTCCCCTCAACCCCACATTACTGGCAGAAAAACAAAAAAATTTGGTAAATTCAGTGTTTATATTATCATGATTATATAAACATGAAGTATTGCTAAGACAAACTGCTAGATATGATGTTTCCTTTCTTATTCTTCTGTTGTTTTAACTGCCTTTCTTCCTTATTTGTTTGATGTACCAGTTACTAATTCTTCCCACATCCTTCAATGAATATTCAACACAATTTTCCATGTGATCCAACACAACTAAGTCCCAGTGCTGTGGCTTCCCCAGCCCCTGTCCGGTTTTCGTCAGGTTGCTTCCCAGGGCGTCTTCTATGGACTGAAAGCCTTCCAGGGGCCCTTGTCCCGGGACTCCCTGCCCCACTTATTTCCTTGTGTTGAGGCCCACTCTTCTAGTAGCTTTTGGAGAAGGGATAGCTGGGGGAAGTAATATGTGCAGCCTCACCTGTCTAAAAATGTCTTCTTCTATTCTCACAGAAGTAGTACAGATACTACCGTATCTGTAGATAAATTGGCTTGACTACAGTATTATTTTAGGTTGAAAACAATTTTTTACTCACTATTTTAGCTGTAATATCTTCTAGTATCCGGTATGTTGTTGAGAACTGCCATTCTTATTCCTGATCCGGGCACCATAACTGCTTTTCTTTTGTTTCTAGGACTTTTTCTTTATGTGTTAGGTGCTCTGAAAATTCACCATGACATATTCAGCATAGATCTATTTCTCTATTTTACTGGTGTATTTAATGGCACCTTTTACTGCATACACTGAGGTCTTTTGATTTTGGGAAATTTTCTCGGGCTATTTCTTTGGAAATTTCCTTCCCTCCATTCCACTCTTCTAACAGAACTCTTATAAAGGAGGACAGGGCAGGTCTTTGACTCAAGCTGCAACTTTCTTTTACCTCCAAGGCTCTTTTGCCTCTGTCTCATTTTCAGAAGAATTTCCCCATTTTCCCTTTAATATTTCTACTTCTATTTAATTCCTTAAAAATTTCCTCGATCACAGTTTTAATTCTGAGGAATTCATAACTGTCTTCTGTTTGTTCCTTTTTATAACATCATGTCTTTTCAACAGTACCTCAATTATCCAAGAATAGTTTTGTTTTTTTTACTTCTGTTTCCCACATAACATTTGTTTCCTCTGATTTCTCCTGGTGTCTGTCTTGCAGGTTAGAAGCTTTCTCAATCATCTGGTTAACCCTGGATACTCCTCATGTTTCAGAGTGAGCTACTAAATGGCTCACTGGAAGCCTGGTGAGCACAGGTGGGGTTTATTGGTGGGTGGGCTTCATGTCTGTTACTGATAGGAAATGACCAGCTGGGTTCCTGGCTTTTCATTGGGGTAACCCCCTGAATCTCAGCATGTTCTATGTTTTTTCTCAGGAACCATTTAATCCTCTCACCTCTTGTCTGGGAAACATGCCTAGCTGAAGATATATTAACCTTGTGGAAAGGAGGAAGAAGGAAAGTCACACTGTCTGTTGTGGTCTCCCCTGCCTGGAGGCTCTCTGGTTGGGAATAAATCTGTTCTCATTCAGGGGAGAGGGCACTCATGTGAGCTACATGACACTCTGTAGGACTTGGGGGTTCTAACTGATGCTTACACACCTTCAGTCAACTCCCGATGTTCAGCCCAGATTCATCCTAACCATTGGCCTCCACTGCTGGCCCTTCAGGATAAACCAAACTACTTCTAACTGATGCCCGCCCGACTGTCCACCTAGACTATCCCACCATCCACTCCTCTAGTTCACTCAGCCCACTTCCATGTTCTAAAGTTTCAATATCCTCTTTTTTGCCTCTCTGGTTCTGTCTTTATTGGCTTTATGGTTTTTTCTTTTTTTTCCCCTCTGTTTTACTCTAATTTTAGGGACCAATCCACTCTAGAAGTCTACATGCTATAATTTTAACTGATTCAAGTGCAAAATTTCTGAGAACCTTTGGTTCAAGTGCAAAATTTCTGAGCTCCTGAGGGAAATTACACCAGACTCTGGTGTAATGTCTGGGCTTCCCTGGTGGCTCAGATGGTAAAGAATCATCTGCAACGCAGGAGACGTGGGTTCAATCCCTGGGTTGGGAAGATCCCTTGGAGAAGGGAATGGAAACCCACTCCAGTACTCTTGCCTGGAGAATCCCATGGACAGGGGAGTCTGGTGGGCTACAGTCCATGGGGTCGCAAAGAGTTGGACATGACTGAGCACTTTTTTTTTCTGGATATTTGCAGCATCTGATAGTTAGGGTTTGCCTCAACTCTGAAAGTTTAGGAAATGCAGAACTCTGTGATTTGGGGAGGCACATGTTTATGCTGCTGTTCTCCAGAGGTGACTAAACTAATGCCCAGGTGGGCAGCGTGTCCCTGTGGCATTGCTTGTTCTCTACTTGTCAGACAGTCATTAAATAGTTACAACAGTTTCTTTCCAAGAAAAGGTCATTAAGGAAAACAAAAGCTCTCAAATTGAAGAGATGATACATGCTTGTGATATTCAGTCATAAATAAGAAGCATCTGACTTTGAACAGAAATGTCATTGAGGATTTAAAGCCAAAAGTCTGCATAAACATTTCTGTATTTGTAAATTTCAGGATTCTCAAAGGTCTCCTCCGTGCATACACTTACTAATTGTCACGACTGACTCTAAGTTTTTAAGATATAAGGGACACACACATGCTCTATCAAGCCAATTAAGTTTCCCAGCTCATTAAGGCCTTGCCTAACTGTGGGGATAGCTCTTTGTCAAATAAAAGGAGGCTCTGAAGCCATTCTTTAGGTTCCTGAGTTTTCGCCTCCATCACCATAAATGCAGGAAGACTTCTTTTTCTTAAGGTAACCTTCATAAGATGCTTTGTTATGAATCATGCAAGATTAGTAAGAGATGTTCTCAGTCCTGTGGGGATCATAATCAAAGGCCTCAGAATAAATGATTTAAATGATTTCTTAAAGACCACATGCCATTTATCACATACTAAAATCTTGAAAAATCTCATATTCATCAAATGACTTCATTTTCACTTCCTTATTGTTCAGAGTTTTGGGAGACCAGTTGAAACTATTCAGTAGCATTTTGTTTTACCTTTTCTTTCTTCTTTCTCTCCATTTTTTGTAATTAATATAGAACTTCTAAGAAACAGTATATACTTATTCTAGTAATTTACTCACCTGGTTCCAAACCCATTATCTTAGATGTGTCTCTCTCTCCTTTTTCAAAGTAAAATAAATATCCTCTTAAAAACCCTCTAAGCTCTTCCACAGGAATTTCTTCCCATTTCACTAATATAGAATCTGCAGATGTATCCTCAACAGTAAAATTTGGAGCAACAGCTGGAGCTGTAAAAGAAAAGAAGCCCACACTTAAAGGAGAGTTTACTAATACAGAGCAAGACATTAAGGTTTAATGAGATTTCTAGCCTCAAAAACAGCTGAGCCTGGAATTAGAACATTATTCTTTATTTAATCATAAACTTTCACATATATTATCATAGCACTTTTACTATGAATATACAAAGGTAGAATTTGCAACTTTCAGGTATAAAACATATCGGGGGGGGGGTGGGGTTTGCAAAACCTATGCAAAATCTTTAAGTGGCTATTCCAATAGACTATTTCTATTTCCCCTTTTAGTGATAGTCTTAAATAAACAGTTTTTAAAATTTGTAAAAGCACATGGTAAGTCTTTTTGACATCCAAAATAAGACTTAGTTTTCTCTATGACAAGAGTAAAACTGTCAAATGTAAACATTAAAACAAATGAAGTAAGGATAAGTAATTATCAATAATTTTACAGTTATCATCTAACTTATTTTTCTTCCTTGAACTAATACACATCTCAATTCAATCTATTTTTAGAATTCAATCTTAAAATTGATGTCTACTTATAATTTCTCATGTTATCTTCAACTCTAAGAAAACTTACCCATTTAACTTACCCAATTCTTCTACATATCCAATTACAGAACGTAATAATTGATATCCTTGATTTCTGCACCCATACACCGAAAAATTATATCTTACACCTGGTCGAAACTGATCTACAGGATGAACACAATCAGTAAGCTTTCGTAAGTACATATGACTATGAATATCTATTTTAGAAATCTCAAACTGAAAATAACTCACTTTGAAATTTCCAAAGCTAACTTTACAAAGGTTACAGAAAATATATTTGCGTTTCCAAAACTAGTAAACATTCAGAGTGAAAACTGACTTGACAAAAATTAAATTCACATCTGCTGCAATGAAAAATTTAGTATTATAACATGACATCATCTTGAAGGGAAAAAAAGTAGTAATCAAGGTTTTCATTTTGTTCCTTCAAACTAAGCAATGACAGCTTCTTCCTAGATTTGGTCCTGGGTCAGTTTCTGAAATGGTCCCAGGTCTGTAGCACACCTCTGAAAAGCCCTTCCCTAACTAGGGTTATTTGTGGGTTGGAAGAACCCATTGCTCTCCCCTTGTTCCAAGAAGCAGATACTAAAATTTCCACTCTACACGACACCTCGGGGTTAAAGGAAATGGGACTTAAGAGTCTATTCCTCTTTATAGCATCAGCATTTAGTGCTATTAACTCCACAAGACATACAAGAAAAGCATTTTAACTTCGATCCAAGTTAATCACTTTCAAATGTCTCCTCAATACAATGCAAAGCAGGATGGATGTAACAGGACCCCTGGCCTGGAGCAGCTGGCAGGACAGATGTGAAGAGCTAACAATAAGATGCTATGCGGGGCCTCTGCATCGAAGGTCCTCCTTCTCACCCTACAGGTTTCAACTTCATCTTATATCCCAGATATTCCAGCTAAAGATACATTTCTCACCTCTCCGCATCATTCCACCCTGCCCCAGTCCATTCTGATCATTCTCAAGGCCAAAGTGAGAAAGGAGGGAAGAGGGGTCATAATTTGTACAGAGCACACTACGGCTGTGTAAGATTGGGCTGTACTTCGCTGGTAAGGGATGACATACTCGGCAAGGAAAAAGAAAGGCAACCATCGAGGCCTTGGCCAATTATGCACATGAAAGAATCTGGCTGTATTCCAAGTAGAACTGGAAAAAAAACCTGAAGCTCCATGTAGGAATCCAACGCATGGGGCTCACCCTGACCATCTGACAGTGAACAAAGTAAACGAGCAGAGCGTGATTCCTGGGAGAGAAGGCTCAGCAGCTGCTCGCGCTCCTGAACTTCACTCACACGTGAGGGAGAACGGGCCCGGGCTGGGGGGTGGTGACGTCAGAAGCTTCACTGCCAAGAGGTTCCACAGTTCCCACAGGCAGAGGCACACTCACTCATGCCAGGGACTCAGAAGAACAGTGACAGTGCAGAGAGGCTAGGGTTCCCAAGGACAAGGCTGGCTCGGCCTGCAGGTAACCACACACCCCTCTTGGCTGCATGATCTTAGGCTTGCAGCTCCTGAGCTGCCCCCCCGCCCCTCACTGCACCCCTGACCTGCATCAGGGGAAGTGGTATTGGGTGCAAGTCCTTTGTGCTCAGTAACCTGGCTTGTGGGCAAACATGGGCAAAAAGATGGCAAATGAGGTCATTATAATTATAAACAATGCTGTGCTGAACATTCTTAGATGTACATCTGTGCTGCTCTTGGATTTTCTTCCTTAGAATACATTCCTAGGCAAGTAATGACGAGATCAAAGTCTATGAACTGTTTCACACACATACTGCCACAAACTGCTTTCCAAAAAAGTTAAACCAATCCATGTCCAGCCCAGTGGTGAGGGGGAACAGTCACTGCACTGCAACCAGTCACTCCACGTGCTACTCTTAAAAAAAAGGTTTTTTTGGTGGTTAGCCACTGTAGTGTAACCGAAATAGAAACATAATGGTGTATACATGAAACCTGCATGATGTTATTATAAACCAATGTCACCCCAATAAAAAGTAAATTTAAAAAATATCTTTAAAGAACTCTGAGAGACACTTACCAGATTCTATTACAGTTTCAGTACTGTTTGGAGGGACTTTTTTCCAGTCCATGAGGCAGGGTCCAGACTGAGATGAGTTACACCACTTAATTACATAGTCGCAGGTCATGTTGGGGTCGTAATTCCAAGTGAGGAGGATCCTATTTCCCATTCCAAGAGCCTGCTCTATTTTGAGATCATCTTCAAGAAAGAAGGATTTTTACTAGTGTTAAAAATAATGTTTTAAGGTAAACCTCATGAAAATGAGCCAGAGTTATACAAATCATTTCATTGTACATACACTGCAAAATGGTGCTAACCTAGATAAACCTTCAGCCAAGTTTAGAAATGCTGCTCTACGGCAGTTACTTGGTCATACAGATCAACTCTGCAGCTGGGAAAAAAGAAAACAAAAAAGAACCAAGGATCAGGTAGTGCCATAGCTGGGCAGGGACATGAAGCTCAAGAGCCATGATGAATGGGGCAGAAGGAATGAGCAATGGAGGGTCACGGCACAGCAGCACAGGGACGGGAGGCCGGAGAAGAGCAGGCACGGGTGGCCAGGACCTCCTTTCATCATCCACTATGGATGTGAGCGCCACGAGTGCAGGCGGGGCCTGTGCCTGCAGCTCCACTCTGCGCACAGACCACGCCAAGCAGGAGCACAGCCCCATGCAGTCAGGGAATGAATGGGTGTGCCAGCCCCTCACTTCCCTTCAAGGGAGACTGCTGTCCCATGGGTGGGTGGAAGGGATTCTGGAGACAGGACAGGGATGGGATGGCCAGTGTGGGCAGAGAGCAGTACGGATGCGTGAGGTGCAGAAGATGACAGAGGGGACTGGGGGCCATGGTGAGGTTTGATTTTACCACCTGCCAGATCTCAGCCTCAGCGATAGGGGAGGCCCAAGGTTGGGAGTAAGTAATTAGTGTGGGTTAGGACAGCGTGGCCAAGAGGGACATTTTCCAGAGAAACAGGGCAAAGAAGTAATTTCTCTAACTGATGCATATTTAAGGGCTCAGTAAAAAGCCATGGAAACGTTTTTTTGAACAAAATTTGCATTCATAAGCAACTACTACTGGATACAAGACAACAATTCGGCTTGGAATACAGAAGACTCTGGATACAACAGCTTCTTGGCTCAATGTGACTAAAAAATCCACACTGTCAGCCGGTGTTGAGGCAGTAAGGCCTCCAACTGGGGAAATCCTCAAGGAACCATGATTTGTTCTGAGTTGCAGTAACTGTCTGAAAGCTGATGGCCAGACCATTGTTAGTTCGGCAAATTACTACCTTCTGAGAGATACACCTTATGCGAAGAGTTGACTCACTGGAAAAGACTCTGATGCTGGGAGGGATTGGGGGCAGGAGGAGAAGGGGACGACAGGATGAGATGGCTGGATGGCATCACCGACTCGATGGACGTGAGTTTGGGTGAACTCCGGGAGTTGGTGATGGACAGGGAGGCCTGGCGTGCTGCGATTCATGGGGTCGCAAAGAGTCGGACACGACTGAGCGACTGAACTGAACTGAGAGACACACAGAAAAGGCAGGAATATAGCTTCTGAATTAAAAGATAACATAGGTATTGCCTATTATTCTGAGAGCCATGAAATACCTAACCTAAATCGGCAGCTTATCTTGCCACGGGTGTTCATATGTCTTTCCCTTGTTTTTGCCCCCACGGCACTGCCCGCAGACCTCTCCTCTCTAGCATGCACTGCTACCTGGGCTCTGGCTGCTGCTGTGTGTCTTGAAACATACTGTGTGTCCCTATTTCTTCCTCCTAATGTGTCCACAACTGAGTGGAACAAAGAACAGTTATGTAACAAGCAGTCAGACACTGCCCAGTGCCCTCAAACAAGAACTGAAAAGGTACTGAGGACCCAAACTGGACCAGTTTTTCTTCCTTCAGGAGTGGGTGATCACAGAAAGGTGACCCCATACTAGGGTGAGATAGCAAGTCGGGGGGATCAGGGAATGACTCAGAAGAGGAGCTAACTGGGCGAGGGGGCAGGAGTGGCCACTGAGAACTTGTGACTCAAAGAATTGTCAAGGCAGCTGAGGAAGAATGGACAGTCGCTGTTCAGTTCAGTCACTCAGTCATGTCCGACTCTCTTGACCCCATGGACTGCAGCACACCAGGCTTCCAGGTCCATCACCAACTCCGAGTTTACTCAAACTCATGTCCATTGAGTCAGTGTGTGATGCCATCCAACCATCTCATCTTCTGTCATCCCCTTCTCCTGCCTTCAATCGTTCCCAGCATCAGGGTCTTTTCAAATGAGTCAGTTCTTCACATCAGGTAGCCAAAGTATTGGAGTTTCAGCTTCAGCATCAGTCCTTCTAATGAATATTTAGGACTGATTTCCTTTAGGATGGACCGGTTGGATCTCCTTGCTGTCCAAGGGACTCTCAAGAGTCTTCTCCAACACCACAGTTCAAAAGCATCAATTCTTCGGTGCTCAGCTTTCTTTATAGTCCAACTCTCACATCCATACATGATTACTGGAAAAACCATAGCCTTGACTAGACAGACCTTTGTTGGCAAAGTAATGTCTTTGTTTTTTAATATGCTGTCTAGGTTGGTCATAGTTTTTCTTCCAAGGAGCAAGCATCGTTTAATTTCATGGCTGCAGTCACCATCTGCAGTGATTGTGGAGCCCCCAAAAATAAAGTCTGCCACTGTTTCCACTGTTTCTCCATCTGCCATGAAGTGATGGAACCAGAAGCCATTATCTTAGTTTTCTGAATGTTAAGTTTTAAGCCAGCTTTTAAACTCTCCTCTTTCACTTTCATCAAGAGGCTCTTTAGTTCTTTTTTGCTTTCTATCATAAGGGTGGTGTTATCTGCATATCTGAAGTTATTGATATTTCTCCTGGCAATCTTGATTCCAGCTTGTGCTTCCTCCAGCCCAGCGTTTCTCATGATGTACTCTGCATATAAGTTAAATAAGCAGGGTGACAATATATAGCCTTGATGTACTCCTTTCCAAATCTGGAACCAGTCTGTTATTCCATGTCCAGTTCCAACTGTTGCTTCTTGACCTGTGTACAGATTTCTCAGGAGGCAGGTCAGGTGGTCTGGTGTTCCTATCTCTTGAAGAATTCTCCAGTTTGTTGTGATCCACACAGTCAAAGGCTTTGGCATAGTCAATAAAGCAGAAGTAGATGTTTTTCTGGAACTCTCTTGCTTTTTCGATGACCCAGGGCATGTTGGCAATTTGATCTCTGGTTCCTCTGCCTTTTCTAAATCCAGCTTGAACATCTGGAAATTCATGGTTCACATACTGTTGAAGCCTGGCTTGGAGAAGTTTGAGCATTACTTTGCTAGTGTGTGAGATGACTGCAATTGTGCAGTAGTTTGAGCATTCTTTGGCATTGCCTTTCTCTGGGATTGGAATGAAAACTGACAGTCACTGTAACTCATCAAATTTAAAGGGGGCAATGAGGAATTTTAAAATTACATCAAAATTCTTTTCTAAAGCTTATACTGAAGATGAAATTTAGACTTTAAGAAGAATTTCTTATCAGTAAAGGATTCCTATTAATAAAGAATTGTCTTATCAATGAAGCTGTCATTTAAAATGAGTATTTCTTCCTAACTGTTTAAAAATAGCCTAGCTGATGTGTCAACTGTCATGGTCTTGGGAAGATGTGTGAAAGCAGTTCTGAATAAACTGTTAAAATATTTCTTCCTAAGAGTAGTATCTACTGCCATAACTCTACAACATTATGTGTTAAAGTAATTGGGTTTTATCCATCAGTGTAGATGCTTCCAGTCATACTGAAGGCTACTGCCTCTCCACGAATATTTGACAGCAAACTGCCTGTTCCTCCTTACTCATTAGCAGCAGCGGAGGATATGAGAAGAAAGCTGACATTATGAGAGCAAGCAACACCGTCAAGATGTTTCACCTCGGTTTCCTGTCCTTATATACTACTTCTACCTTAAGTACTCACCATTGGGAATTTCCATACTAGCTATTTTAGAAGGTGGTGATGAGCCGGCAGAATTTTTTGCCACCACACTGATGATGTAGTCATTTTTATCAAGTTGTAATTCTGCCCTGTGTTGAGTATCAGGAATCTCAGAAAGGGATTTTGTTTCCTCATCTGATGAATATGATACATTATAAGAAAGTATTTTTCCATAAGCTTCATTAATGGGTAAAGGCTATTAAAAAAAGAAAAATAAATTCTGTTATAAAAATTGGCAAAGGTGATGTGACAAGGCAAGGCCACTGAGTCTAAACCAGATACTTCACTAATCCTGACAAAGTAACATTAGGAAACATGAGTCGTTAACAGTGCACAGCACAGACTTTAAATCCACTGAGATCTGGATACATCAGGGAAGCAGTGCTGAACAAAAACTACGCTTGCTGTAAGCAGTCGAGTACATAAAAATATAAAAATTAAGTAACAAAACAATATCTAGCTTCATATTTTTCAGAAGGAAACCAAAAGAAGATGAGAAGCAGTGCTTTACTTAAATAAAATATTAAAAGTATGGCATCATGTTTTTAAAATAGTTACTGTTTTTTTCATTTTAAAGTAGTACTTGCTCATTACAGAAAATGTGGAAAATATTAAAAAGTTGGAAGAAAAATCTCCCATATTCCCATTTCTTAAATATTCTTACATTCTGGTATTTCCTTCAAGCTGTTTTTCTTGATGGAGACTTTTATTAAAATTGTTTCAATCATATTATACAATTGTCTTTTTTTTTCACTTTTCTACAATACACTCTTTTTTTGGATAATACAGTTATATATATTTCTAACAGCTTCATATTTCATATAGCATTTTTATTAGTTTACCTGAATATTTCTTAAAAAAGTAGAATTTAAGTTGTTGCCATTTTTTTTCACAATAAAATAAACCTTTTGGTGCCACAGTTTTTTCCCCAGTTAGGATTAATTCCTTAATGCGGGGTCCCAAATCTGGACTTACAGGAAAGGAAATAAACATTCAAATGTCTTTATTTATATATCTAAACTGCTTTTCCAAACAATCCCTCCAATTTATGTAGCAGTGCATAGGACCCTCTGATCAAGCCACTAATACTCTGCTGAAGACACAGAGGTCCCGGACAGCTCTCTGATGGCCTGGTCCAGTGAACACGCTACCATCCCAAGAATTGTGGATTTCATTTGATACTGTCCATTCCTTCACCTATCACCCCCATTCCCTTGGTTTCTGCACACTATTTTCTTCTGGTCTTCCTGCCCTTCTAACCTTCCCAACCTCCTCTGCTGGATCCTCCTCCTCTGCTGGTTCTTGAGATGCCGCCACCACCCACAATTCTACACCTGGCCTCCTTCTACACTGTGTGCTGAGTGATCAATTTACATGCTACTCAAAGCTATGTCTTTAGCTCAGACCTCTCTGGAGCTCCAGAGCCTTACACCAAACTACTGCCTACTGAACTATACTCGATCATCCTATGGTCATGTTGTGTATAATCAACATGTCCAAAACAACTGAATTTTCCACCCAAATATGGCAGAACCATAAACTAGTCACTGAAGTTAGAATCTGAATTGCTTCAATATTTTTAATCCTTGGTTAAACATTCATCTAGTCTGAAAAATATCCTAAACTCTCTACATTGAAGTCATCTGTACAATCATTCCTATATTACTGCACAATCTGACAGACAAGTGAGAGTAGCTAAGGGATTTTTCCAATTAAGAATAAGAGGGGATGCACAGTCATATACAGACGACTTCCAAGTGATGGAATGTGTACACGACATCCTCACAGACTTCAAAGACTCACTTTAATCAAAGCCATACTGATGTCAAGTTTTTGTAAAAGTTTACTTTAAATAACAAAATGCACTATTTAAAAGAATCTGGTTATAACTATTCCTATGAAATCTGATGTAGAAAACAACTGTTTGTGGTTTTGATTTTCATAAATCAGCAATGAAAACATTTGCTCCAGTAAGGTTTATGCTCTAGCAAAACATAATGCAATTCATACTTTAGCTGAAATTTTAGAAAACTCTGTAAAACTTTATAATTGCTATACTGTAACACAATTTATTTAGGGGACAACAAATTATGCTGACTGATAAGATATAAAAAATTGGTTTCCTATTCACTGAATAGAAAATACAACATAAATACTTAGGATTCTAACTTGTGGTTTCTGGCTGCATTTCTGACTAAAGTGAGATAGATGGAATTCATGAAATCCTCGGTCCTTTATAAGTCTCATAAAATCAAACTGAAGAATGCCTAGACCTGAGACAGAGATCCTCACTACAAAGACTGTGGTACGTCTGCAGTGATGAGGAATCTGGGAGTTTTAGAAGCCAGGCTACATTCTCAGCAATACTGCAACTAAGCCAGTCTGGGAAATCCTGGCTCCCTAATAACCCAAGAACCATATGTAATTTAAGTAGTTTAGCATACTAAAGTTACTTAAATATTCAAGGAAAAATAAGACATTTACCTTCCAATATATTATTAGATTTCTTCCATCAGAACTCCACTCCCTCCAAATATCTGGTCCCTTTGAAGGAACTAGAAAAGAGATTTAAAAGTTAATATTTGAAGATGCATACTATGTCAGTTGATAAGATCAGTAATTGGGATAGCAGGGTTTAAAATTGAAATTCTCAATAAAAATGTGAAGCAGTTAGTGTTTCTAAGTCATTTTCCACTTAGAAAGTGGAGCAATGGAAAAGCTGAGCTCTGAACATCTGCAAAGCACAAGGTCCCTTACAATGGGTTAAAATCACCCTCACATCCCTCAGACGGATTGGGGCGGCCTCTCCATCTCACATCCTCCTGCTGCTGCTGCTGCTAAGTCATTTTAGTCGTGTCTGACTCTGTGCGACCCAATAGACGGCAGCCCACCAGGCTTCCCATCCCTGGGATTCTCCAGGCAAGAACACTGGAGTGGGTTGCCATGTCCTTCTCCAATGCATGAAAGTGAAAGTGAAGTCGCTCAGTCGTGCCCAACTCTTGGTGACCCCATGGACTGTAGCCTACCAGGCCCCTCCATCCATGGGATTTTTCAGGCAAGAGTACTGGAGTGGGGTGCCACTGCCTTCTCTGTCACATCCTCCAACCTCCCTTTATTCAAGCCTGCTCTGGCTACAGGTCAGCTTCCTGACTGTTCCTACAACATGCAGAGGACACCTACTCTAGTCTTTCTGCACTTTCTGTGTTCTCTCTTCCTCTGACTACAACTTTCCTCCTCTGAATTAACTATGTAGCTTCCTTCCCCACCTCCTTTGTATCTCAGATCAAGTGCTACCTTATTAGTGAAGTCTTTCCCAGCTACCTTATTTAAAATTGCACCCCCTCTCCCCAACCACTTGGCCTTCATTCCCTAGCCCTCTCTCTAGTTTTTATTTTTTTCCATGGCACTCATTGCCACCCAAAATACACTATTATATATGTAGTTTAAAAACTCATTTCTAATACTCTATCCTCTACACTCCATGGGCAGAGTGCTGTTTTATTCACTGCTATATTCCTAGTAACCAGATGATTCCTGACACATGGTGGATAATTATAAGTATTTCTTAAGTGAATTAAATGCCTTTATTCAATGAGGTATAAATAAAGTGTTTCCTCTTGGCAAGAACAGGTCATCAACTAAGGCAAAAGCTCCTGTGGTAACTAGTTTCCAAAAGGACCAATGATGCTGGTCACGGCCCCTGACATTCAGTGTGGTGGTCCCTCCTCCAGTGTATCAGGGTTGGCCTGTGCGGCCAGTAGGGTACAGTAGACGTGATGTATGTTCCTTCTGAGACTAGGACATAAAGACATTGTGGAAGCTGCCTTGTTTTCTCTTTGATCACCAAATCTGGGTGCTGCTGGCTGCCATGTGAGGACACCCCAGCAGCCCTATGGAGAGGCCCTCACGGTGAGGAATGCAGACCTCATGCCAACAGCCATGTGAGTGAATTATCCTGAAAGCCAATCCTCCAGACCCAGTCAAGCCCGCAGCCCCCACTCACACCCTGATTGTAGCCTCCTAACAAACTCTAAGTCGGAGCCACTTAGCTAAGCTGCTCCTGAATTTCCGATCCAAAGACACTGTGAGATAACAAACGCCTGCAGTTTTAAGCCACTGAGCTCTGGGTAATTTGTCACAGCAACAGATAACTAGTATACCCTCTCTCGGGACTCAAGCAGGATCCAAGTAATTCTTGAATGCGTTGTAAAGATCCTCTCATCTCGCTCGTCTTCATGTGAAGAGACAAAATCTGGGTTAATACCTATCAGTTTTTGTCTCACTGTTTCTCTGCTTATTGCTTCCCCCATGGTTCAAACAATAAAGAATCTGCCTGCCATGCCAGAGACCTGGGTTCAACCCTGGGTCAGGAAGATCCCCTGGGGAAGGGAATGACAACCCACTCCAGTACTCCTGCCTGGGAATACGGACAGAGGAGCCTGGCCAGCTATAGTCCACGGGGCTGCAAAGACTTGGACATGACTGAGCGACTAACACACATTACATTTTTTGGAAGAAGTTTGATATTCCCTATATTATACAGTGCAAATAAATCTTTTGCTATCTTTTATTGAATAATTTCTGAAAATTACACCTATTTCTAAATTTTTGCTGTTTGTTTGAAAGTTGATATCTGGATTAATCAAGAATAGAATCTTATTCTGTCTTTAGAAATTATCATACTCGGAAAACCAGTTTCCTGATTTTATTGATATTTTGATCTGGGTGTACCACAGAAACTAAAGTTCAAGAACTTGTAGTCCCGACCATCCTTAGGCCTAAGTCACAATATTTTACCAAATTAGCTTTATTAATAATTGCTTTCAATAAAGAAACACTATAAATAGATTATTATAATTAAAATACCAGGAATAGGAGGAAAAAGTGTGAGAAAAACCACCCCATAATCTTACTAAATTTCAAGTTTGGTTTCCTATGTATCATCCTAATATCGTTATAATCATATTGTGGATAAGGTAGCTTAGCCGTTTCACATAACATAAACCAAATATTTTTTCGTATTATCATGAAACTAAAACTCATCATTTAAAATCTTTGTATGGTATTTTACTGCTGCTGCTACTGCTGCTGCTAAGTCACTTCAGTCGTGTCCGACTCTGTGCGACCCCATAGACGGCAGCCCACCAGGCTCTCCCGTCCCTGGGATTCTCCAGGCAAGAACACTGGAGTGGGTTGCCATTTCCTTCTCCAATGCATGAAAGTGAAAAGTGAAAGCGAAGTTGCTCAGTCCTGTCCGACCCTCAGCGACCCCACGGACTGCAGCCTACCAGGCTCCTCTGTCCATGGGATTTTCCAGGCAGGAGTACTGGAGTGGGGTGTCATTGCCTTGGTATTAAATAATTACACCATTTATCTAAACATTCTCCTACTTTTAGCCACTCTGGTGACATTTTTGTTAAAAAAAAAAAAAAAGGTATAAAATTTCAGGATCTATAGTAATAATTAGTCATAAATCATTCAGTTAACTTACTGGCTTCTGTGGTTAAACACTGTTTTTCATTGCTCCATTTGCTCCATTTCCAGAAAGGGTCAGTAGAACAACGAATCCGAAAAGTATATATGGTATATGGATTTAACTTGTCCACAGTAGTAAGATAATTTGAACTTTCTACCCCCCTCATTGTGACATTCCGCTATCAGAAAACAAACATATATATTACATATGTAATATCATGTGTATATGAATAAATATACATATACATATATTTTTTAAAAGAAAGCCTCCCAAATTTGCAACATAAATTGACTGAATGTCCTAAGACTTTACCTCTATAAAACCAAAGACAGTTCATCTACTATATTTTAATTCTTACATAAAATTCAAAATCAGTGAAATTATGTTCTGCAATAGCAAAAAAATTAAAGTATATTTTTAATCCAAATGTTGAATCTAAGTAATAATGGTCAATTAAATTATGCAGAGATGATGATATTCTGTCTATGGTTAATGGTGATGCAATACACCTTAATATAATTTAGTAATCTAAGATGACCTTGAGTATTAAATACATTATTCAGATATTTGGAAGCTTATTGGAGTCAAGCATCATTTATGCATTATTTTTTACATGGCATTTAGAAACTCTAGTGCAGTGTTAAACATGTAGAATATCCAACAAATATTTAAACCAAATAAAATTAAGATGAAGCAATCTGAAACAAATTTGAGGATTTGCATGCCTCCGGAAAGTTTCTGAGTTCCCAATTACTTATTGCAAAGGAACTTTCTGTGTTACATTTTGCAGTCTGACTGATTTTTTAGAAATTATCAGTACATTTCCAAATAACTATTTAAGTAGAATGTCATTTATTTTAGATCTACCCCAAATTACAAGATGGTGCAGCATAAAAGTCAACGTAAGTATTTAAAATGTGTTAAAAAGTCATGTTTTGACTTATAATGACCAATTATAACTTGCTCCCATTGCTGCACTTAGCAGTTTTAAATACCACATCATCTCTCTGCTGCTGATTAGTCCATTAACTAACACAAAGGCTACAGCAAAATCTACTCATTCATTCACAAATTTATTGAGTGCCAGTTACATGCCAGGGACTATACTAGATCTGGACACATTCTGAGTAGCAGAAGTCATACTTATATTCTATAACACCTAGTACTACAATTGTTTTTAAGTGCTAAATGCAATACTGTTATGACACATGTATGTATACACACACACACACACACATATATTTATAATGGCTCTTAGGAAACCTCTATAATAAGTAATCTGAGAGCTTATACATGTGAATTTACTTAATTCTTTCTGAAAACTACGTATTTTATCCAAAATAATGTCAAAGGAAGTTTAGAGGAGAATCTTACTCACCAATTCATGCTCTGAGTTAGTTTTATTAATTTCAATTTGACATAACAGTTTAACTTTTGTAAAGTTGCCTGGTAAATGCCAGGAAAGTATCACAGCTGTTGAATTAATATCCTTCGCTTTGAGTGAAGTAGGAATACGGGGATGAACTGTAAATATAATTTTCAAAAATTACTTTAAAAGTTCTTTTCTAATATGACAAATGAGAGCCAAAGAAAACAAAAAACAGGAGGTGTGTTATTAGTGCTGATCAACAATGTTCCACCCAGTGTTTGTGGAAGACAAACCTCACATTTATGGCCTGACACCAGGCCAGCATTGCTTAAGAACCATTCATGCTCAAGGTTGCTGTTAGCCCCAGAAATACTAAAAGGTAGTCTCTACCTTTAAGGAACCCCTCCTTTACTTGAGGAATGACAAACAGAAAGAAAGAAAATCAACAAGAGTATATACAGTAAGTCCAACGTGTGGTACAGATATTAACAGATACTGGAATTTGGCTGTAAGTAAGTGCAGATGTACAGTGAAGATGGGACTTAAGATGAGCCTTAGAGGATAAACCAAAGGAAACTGGCTAAACTACTGCAGAAAAGCATTTCAGGCTGGAGTCCTGGCAAGAACAAAGGCACAGTGAAGCAAACACACACTATATTGGTTATACTGCATACACCAATTTGAGTGATAGGAAAGAATCATGGGAAAGACAGGGTTGAAATGGCAGAGGGCAGATAAATACATACAAAACGGCCACTCAAATATAAAATGTAGCCTTTCTGATCTTAGGGGAAAAAATCAAGAAATAATGAAGTAAGGCAACAGGACCATCTACTAATCACTTGTACTCTGTCTTCTAATGTAAATGGTTTAAGCCCTTAGCCCCTGACGGTCTCTAAGAGAAGTCTTGTATGCTACTGCTCCATATATTGCAGAGCTGGTCTCAGTTGATACATGTGGAAAGACCATAGGAATGAATGCCAAAAAGACTGACCTCTTTTATTTCTATTTTGATCTATATATTACTAGGGTTGGTAAAAATTCAGAAATCATCAGTAGTAAAATGGAACAAACTATTTACTGATACATAAAAGTATGTGGATGGATATCAAAGACATCATCCTTAGTAAAAATGCCAACTTCCTGTGGGCAGTAGTAAAGAATATATGTGCCAATGCAGGGGATGCAAAAGACACAGTTTGATCCCTGGGTGAGGAAGATCCCCTGGAGGAGGAAATGGCAACCCACTCCAGTATTCTTGCTTGGAGAATCCCATGGACAGAGGAGCCTGGCAGGCTAGAGTTCATGGGGTTGCAAAGAGTCAGAAACAAGCACAAAGGAACCCACAGCGTATGACTCCATTTATACACATTCCCCTATGACAAAACAATAGACATGAAGAACTGATTAGCTGTTTTCCAGGGACAGAGATTCATGTGTGTGTGTGTGTGTTGGTGGGGCTGCTAAAGTGACAGCAAGAGGCAGTTCCTTTGGCGTGATAGAACAGTTCTGTCTCTTAACTGTACTGGTGGGTTACACGAATCTATACACAGATCTGACTGCACAAAGCTACACACATACCACACACAATCAAACGCACAAAAACTGGTGAAAACGGAGCAAGGTCAGTAGTCAGGCTCAGTATTGAACCAGGAGGGTCAACTGCCTAACTGAAGTACAGTTCCGTAAGATGATACTACTGAGAAAGTTGCAAGGAGGACTCCATTATTTTTGCAACCACCCCTGAGTCTACAATTATTTCAAAATAAAAAGTTTTTAAAAAATTGGGCAAAAATATTTTCAGAAATCAAAAATTATTAGATAAAGCCACTTACAATTTCTATGAAACTAATTCAAATTTTTATTTGAATTCAATAAAATAGTGAAACTTGAAATTTAAATTTTAAAGATTTTTAAATGAAATTTAAAAAATGAATACTAAGTAACTATAAAGGAAATAATCAGTTAAAAAAACAAATCCCTAGAAGCACTTTTCATTAACCTCGAGACACTTTACCACTTCTAAAGTTATTTTTAAGACACTGGTTTATGTAGCGACCTACCTTTTTCAGTTATGTTAACTAAAAGTGTTGATTCTGTCTGACCCAGAAGATTTTGAGCATTCAATGTAAAATTGTGTATTTCTTGATTTGAAAGTATTTGAAAGAATAACTGGTAGTTTTCATTTGCGGACACTTCATCTCCGTTAAATCTAACATATTTTCCTGAAAAACTGAAAAAGAGAATATTAAGGAATATTAAAACAATTTCAAAATGGCAAGAGATATATTACAGAAAAAAATGGATGAGTAAATTTCAAGTAGTTTTTCCAAAAAGGCTTATATTTCCAAGTGTAGATATATTACCTACTCAGGAAAGAAAATACATACAATGCAAAAAACAGAAGAAAATAATCAGCCATATTCCCACTACTCAGATAGTCTCTGTTCATATTTGAGGGTTCTTCTTTCTAGGCTTTTTAAAAAAAGACGACAAGAATATTGAGTCTGCAATGTGCTTAAATTACAGTGTTTATAATATACCCAATTTTCTACAGCACATTTTGTTTTATATCTTTTGTATAAATGAAATAGAACATCTCCTTATGTCATTTAACATCCTTCCAGTGTGCTCCTTGCTGTCTGACAACCTCTCCCAAAGACCTTCACCTTTCAAATAAAGTGTAACTTGTACTGCGTGGGCCCTCCAAGGACGTCGGTCTTCCTGTATTCCACGTGCAAATGATTTCTTTTAAATCATATGTCTCACAGTTCAGTTTTTGAGGAATGTCTGGTGGATCTAATTAAAAAATGAGAAAAAAAATAAAGCAGTTACTTTCGTTACATATACCTTCCCTAAAAAATGTTGCATTTTATAAATGTTAATTACATTTTGGGCAATTTTCTTAAAAAATAAAATAATTTGCTTATTACATTTTGAATGATGCAGCAATTACCATTCTTTGTATAGCATGTTGTGTCAGAGTTCATATTACATTAGGAATGATGGATTAAAATATATCTAAGAGTGACTATTAGCTCATTCGGAAACTTCCTCCTAGCAACCTTAAGAGATCAACTATCATGTTTTTCCCTTAATCCCATTTCAGAGTCCATCAAATCTCTCAAAGGAACCTGTGTGCAACTAGTTCAATCAGAAAAATCTACAGGTTAAAAGTATTATCATCTATCATCTTTATATTGTGACTTGAAAAGAAGTACCAAATCATAAGTCAATGTAAGTCATGTTACAAGTTTCAGAGTTCTTAAATAAATTACAAGAACTATTATTTACAAAGTAATTCTTGGTAAAATTCTGCATCTCCCTATATTCAAAGTGACTACTGCTCTTTTGTTTTTTAATGAAACTATTCTGTTTTTGTAGGGGTAAGACAAGAAAAAGAAAAACAGTTGTCTTTGTTTTGACAGACCTTAGCGTGATAAATTAAAATTCTACAGTGTGACAATGATTACAGAAAGTGATATTTCTATCTTACCTAACCAAGCATACACAGAAACTGGTATTTCCTACTGTCATTTTTTTTTAAGAATTAAAAAAAATTTATTTGTTTTTGGCTGCACTGGGTGTTTGTTGCTGTGTGGGCTTCCTCTACCTGCGGCTGTCTTCACTTGCAGTACACAGGCTTCTCGCGGCAATGGCCTCTCCCACTGGGGAGCAGAGGCTCTAGGCCCATGGGCTTCAGTAGTCACGGCACATGGGCTCAGGGGCTGTGGCGCAGGGGGCCTAGCTGCTCCTTGGCATGTGGAATCTTCCCAGACCAGGGATCAAACCCACGTCCCCTGAACTGGCAGAATGATTCTTATTCTCTTCTCTTATCCACCAGAGAAGTCCCTTACTGTCATATTTATCTAAACTATCTTCCAAGGAGCTTAACTTTTTGTTAAACAATTATCTACTTGTTGAAAAACTCTAAAAGGTAAATTTATTTTTAAAAACTTGTAATTTTAAAGATTTAGAAAATTTCACATACTTTCCCCAGAGATAAGCATTACATCCTTCAAAGTACTTGGGGTAACATTAAGAGAAGTAATGAGTATTTATATGAAAGTTTAACAACTGGTAAATAAAACTAACATTGACTTATTTATTTTGATAACCATTTTAAACTTAAGGCCAAACTTTTATTTTATTTAACTCAAATACCCACAATTTTGAGGATATTTAAAATGCTGATTATTTTAGGATTTGGCAGATTTTTTTAAGTTGAAATACTTAAAATCCAAAATAACAGGAGTAAACTAGACAGAAGTGGAAGGAAAAATTGAAGGAGAAAAATATGAAAGGGCAGTATTTAAAATGTAATGCTTTTCAAAAAAACCAACTGAAGCTAGGTAAAAGCTTGGTATAAATCAACTGTTTTTCTATATAGCAGCATATAGAAAATGCAATTTAAAAATCAATTTTTAATAGCACCAGAAAACATCAAACACCTAGAAATAAATTTGCAAAAAGATATGAAAGACCTCATCTCACTAAAATAAATGAGACAAAATCTAAATAAATGGAAGGCTATACCATGTTCATGGATTGGAAGACTCAATATTGTAACAATAAAAATCTTCCTAAATTGACAGATTTAATATCAATCAAAATCCTGGCAGGTTTGAATCTGTATGTGTGTGTAAGGGAAAATTAACAAGCTGATTCTAAAATTCTTTCCAGCTTTTTCAGTAAATAATGGGTTAGCAGGATACCCATATGGGATAGAAAAGTGAATCTTGATCCCTAACTCACACCATAGCCCTTGTTACAGGTTTCTAAAGACTCTCTCTGAAGTGAAGGTTACTGCTGCTCCTGAACTAACAAGTATTGATCAATATTTCAACCTCCAAATGTTAAAAATGAAAGCTAAATTATGAATTAAGTAGGTTTTCCCTAGCACTGTAATAAAAATTAGAAAATTGTCAGAAATAATAGTGAATATTACCATCTTTTAAGTTTTAATTTTTATCTCATTCTTTTACATGAATATTTCACTGTTTGGTATCACTTATCAAGTAGTTTCCCTTCACTGGTTCTTAACTTTAGACTTCATGATCATTTATGAGGAATGTTGCAAATCATTTCCTAAAATTCCATTTAGGAAAGAAAATTTAATTTTTTAAATTTGTAAAATTTAAATTTGAATGTATCCTCACTCTCACTTGAATTCCAAAATGTTTACTGTGAAAGCAAGAAGTAATTAAGGTTACAGCCATCAATCTGAGAAGGGCACCTAATGCTGGTTATTCCCTTGGAAATCTATCAGCACCTGAATGTAATTCATCATAAGTTTCTATGGAACTGTAAAAAATGGCTGAAAGCAGCTGATGTAGAGCACCACTGAGAATCATTAAAAAAAAAAAGGCATAAGAAAAACCATTCTGTGCCGCCAGGGAAGTCCAAGTGATCAAAAGAAAATCACAAAATCTATTCACTACATTTTATACACTTTACTCACGAGATCCTTGGACCACTCAGAACTTTTAAGTTCAGAATGTGAGGTGGAAGAGAAGCACTGCTGGAGGCAAAACCATCAGTGCTCCTAACATTACAGTTACCACAAGGGAGGGGAGAGAAAAACTCTACACACAAAATTATCTGTGGATGGGTAACACAAACCATCTAGGTAGGGCAGTCCACCAACAACTTTTGGAAGCGTCATGGGACAGAGGTATAATCGTGTTAAAAGATGCTCCTGCATTCCAGAGAGTCCACTGTACATAGAGCACTGTGAGGGGGGACTCTTCCTCCCACATGTCCTCCAGCCACACTTCTCTCATCAGAGAAGTGCAGGTTATGCTTTTGAAAGATTTTGTGCAAAATCCTTACAATTTCTTTAATTTAGGTACCTTAAATAAAAAGGCATACTAGGTGGGAAATTAATTTATATGAAAAAATTCCTAAACAATGGAAGATTAAGAAATATTACATACTAACTGCCCCTGACTCAACAAAGCTGTTAACTAAGAATTTATTTTTAAACTAAGAATTTAAATTAAGAATTAGCAGTTGAATGTCTCAAATCTTATTATAAAATCTACAAATAATATATATATATATTCTTATGGGGCTTCCTTTGTAGTTCAGTCAGTAAAGAATCTGCCTACAATGCAGGAGATCCAGGTTCGATCCCTAGGTCAGGAAGATCCACAGGAGAAGGAAATGGCAACCCATTCCAGTATTCTTGCCTGGAGAACCCCAAGGACAGAGGATCCTGGAAGGCTATAGTCCATGGGGTCACAAGAATCGGACATGACTTAGCGACTAAACCACTACCACATATATTCTTATATGGGGTTTCCCTGGTGGCTCAGATGGTAAAGAATCTTCCTGCAATGTGGGAGACCTGGGTTCAGTCCCTGGGTTGGGCAGATCCCCTGGAGAAGGGTACTGCTACCTACTCCAGTATTCTGGCCTGTAGAATTCTATGGACAGAGAGGCCTAGCAGGCTATAGTCCATGGGGTTGCAAAGAGTTGGACACAACTGAGCAATTTTCACTTTCACAAATTATACAGATACAATTATGTAAAAAACAAGCTTAGAACTCACCTGAACTTGCTTGAAAACAAGCAAAAATGCTGGTACCTTCTTTTGTTATTTATCAAAGAATTAAAAAAAAAACAAGAAAGAAAGAAAATCATCCCCCAGAAAAAACATTAAGGCTTTCCAAGAAGACCCAAAAAACATTAATAGGAACTCTTAAAAAAAAAAAAAGTAATATACTTACATCCCGCAAAAACAACTGTTCCAAATATGTTATCTTCTACTGAGAAAACCACATTTGTTCCACTACTTGCAGAAGCAGAAATATTGCGAATCCTGATTGCAACATTTTCCCCATCAAGATGGATAAGGGGACAATGTGTACTGCCAATCTGTGCTGATAACACTTTTTCTTGAGTCACACAACATACTGTTATATCTGAGCCTGCAAGTATCACTTTGTCTTGAGGAAAAACCTTAGTCTGAGAATCAGGAGGCACTAGAAAGAGCAAAAGGAATTATAAATACTTTAGAAGTCTTTTACATAAATTAGCCCAGTGTACATAAACCACAGTTAGGTACTTTGAAATAATGGTGACTCAAAGAAAAAGAACACCCTCCAGGTTTCAAAGGAGCAAGACATACACAAGAAATAAAAATGTGTGTGGTTTTATTTATTTATGATGGGGTGATAGTGGGGGAGTGGAAGGGATTGCAGATCAATGTATATGGTTACAGGTTAATATTAATATCTAAGAAGTCCAAAGGTTGATATTAAGCAGGTTTATATCCACCATGTGAAAAATCCACACCAAAAAAAGCTGTATGTTAAATAATTCCACTTCTTTGAAATTACTCTATGTGTTTAGATCAGATGTCTTACTTTCCATTAGCCTACATATATGGTTAAGTATTCCACATCCTAAAAAGCACTTAAAAAAAAAAAAAGCCCAACTCACTATATGTTAATGGAAGCACCCCTTTGTTTTTATTTTCCTAAGTAGCCAATTTAAGAAAAGTATCTCTAGTCTTCTTTCTACCTACTCACTCTTTAATCTCCTGCAATCTGGCTTGTACTCTGACACTTAATAAAATGGTTCCGTGGCCCAACTGCTCAATCATATGGCCACTTCTTAGTAATCTTTCCTTCAACTTCCAGAGCATCTGGTATGTCACCTAAAGTCTTCCTTTTCAAAATTCCCCTCTCTCTTGGGGTGTAGACTACTGACTTTTGCTACTCTTAACCCTCTGGCTGCTATTCGTTTTGCTGGCCTCTTTTTTCCATCATCCCTCCTCATACCAGCTTCTAAGGGATCTGTCCTTGGTCTTCATGGCTCTTTCCTTGAGTTATGTTAGCTTCCAAGATTTAAACAATTTCACATCACGTATGTTAATGATCCTCAAATACACAGTTGACCCTTGAACAATACAAGTTTGAACTGCCTGGGTTCACTTATACATGGATTTTTTTCAATAGTAAATATGACAGGATTTGTGGTTGGTTGAATCTTTGGGTGTGAAACCACAGATATGGGGGTTCCACGGGTGCAGAGGCCAACTGTAAATTATATATGGACTTTCCATTACACGGAGGGTCAGAGCCCCTAACCCCCAGTTGTTCAGGGATTAACTAGATAACTCCAGTGTCAACTAATCACCTGGAAGCTGAACTTGTATTCCCAACTGACAATAAGAAGTTGCTCCCAGCCACTTCACAGCTACCTCAAACTTAACACTCAACACATTAAAATGAAATTTATCTTTCCTACCCAGTTTGTTCATGTTGTTCTGTCTCATTGGGCAGAATCACAAGATACCAAGATGCCCAAACCAACAGCCTTTTTTGACTCTATTTCTCCCCTACCAAATACACAGTCACTAATTCTGTCTTTTCAGTGTTTTCATACTTCTCCCCCTTTTTATTTCTAAACCCAGCTGTCCTACTTTATACTTGTCTTTCACTGAACTACAAGATTCTTATTAATCTGCTTGCTCCTAGTCCCTCCTTCCTCTGGCCATTTCTGCATATTGTCACTAGAGTGAATAATCCACAATGATCACCAGCCTTTTTAAGGACTTCATTTTACTGTCAACAGTATTCCAGGCCCTTTCTCACACTGCCAACATTATACCTGCATATGAGTTTTGGTCAATGTACAGATGATTTGGGGTAAACTTGCAGATTCCCATGTTCTCTGCAATAACTCTGCAGCTCACAGGGGTCTGCTCTATGGGTAAGAAATTGGGAGCTAATTTTTAAAAATATGGACTTGATATCATTACATAAAAATCTTAAATGTTCTTTAATGCTGATTCAAACTGATTTTTAAACCTGGACATTTATCCAATCCCTCAGAATGTTCTTTTAAAAAAACAGATTTCTGAAGCCTCAGAGTTTTGAATCAAAATGTTCTGGGATAGAAGACTTGGAAGATCCCTAGGTGACCCTCATGCATCCAAATGGGGTTGAGAACTAAAAGCTTAAACTCAGCCCTACCCTTAAGCAAGACTAATCTAATTCATCTGAAACAAAAATTTTTAAATATGCACTTACAGGAGATGTTCTTCAGTAGGCTCCAGTCACTCCATTCTTTGTGACCAGAGAACTGAGGATCGTCAATGTAGCATCTAATCCCCACATAGTGAATGGCACACTCCAAGGGCATGTCTGAAGTCCAGTTCCAATGATGAATTGTATCTCTGCCATTCAGAGTTGTGCTGTAGGTCACCTACAAAGTAAACACAAACAAAAACTCTATTTTCAAATAGTATGTTCTGCTTTCCTTAGGGTTAAAAAACAGACTGTATACAATTACCAGCAAAGTAAGTAAAACTTTTTCTATAACATATTAAGGAGAGTTGGAGTAACAGTATTCACTTACGTTTACTTCTTCAACTTTAGGGCCTACTTCTTTTTATACTGATGTTAATATTATAAAACACCCACTCCAGTACTCTTGCCTGGAAAATCCCATGGACAGAGGAACCTGGTAGGCTGCAGTCCATGGGGTCGCTAGGAGTCAGACATGACCGAGGGACTTCACTTTCACTTTTCACTTTCATGCATTGGAGAAGGAAATGGCAACCCACTCCAGTGTTCTTGCCTGGAGAATCCCAGAGACGGGGGAGCCTGGTGGGCTGCCGTCTATGGGGTCGAACAGAGTCGGACACGACTGAAGCGACTTAGCAGCAGCAGCAGTAGCAGCAGCAGCAATACACTTCATGAGAAAATACACCAATGCCTAAAATGGTCTCCATTTCTCATAGAAAAAAATTGTTAATAGATTTTTATCTCCAAGAGTTAAAATCAGAAAGAGAAGAGCATTTCTACAAAATAAACTATTACTTTAGATATATTTTTTATAAAAGTACCATACATTTCAAATTTTACTTTTAAATATGCAATTTATAATAATATAAAAATTTTAATTTCAGTTGTGGAAAATGGGAAGATTTTAATCAAATACATGAAGATATACTAAAAGTGACCTTGGGACTTCTGGTTTAAAATAACAGATTAAATAAATGTATTTCCTTCTCTTTATTTCATGAAATTCCTCTAACAACAGTATAAGATTAAAAAAAAAAAAGGCACAGATGCACATGGGCAAAAAAATTGAAAAAACACCACCAGTAAGACTTTGGACACTGGAAAACAGATGGGCAAAGGTAACTGACTCAGAAGACTTGAGAAGAGCAAATCTTAAGCTTCCAGTGAGAAAGTCAGAAACAACATGATTTCAATCATAAAAAGGTCACAGGGCTCAGGAACTGGTTGTACTAGGTTATCCTGGAAATGCACAGTGCAGGTAAGGTGCCAAACTGGTAGCCTGACTAAAAGTTATTTGAAGATATATTTGGCACTCAAATCCCCTTCCACATTTTGTTCTACCAAAGGACTATTCTTAACCGTGGCTAAAGAATGGAGATTAACCCTTTGTAAAAGTGAAATAAAATTCCTCTGAATTTAATAACCCTAGGAAGAACTAACAATGGGGAATACCATACTAAAAACAGGGAGACTGCTCACTATGCATTCTAAAGGCTGGGGCACTCCTCCCTTCCTCCCCTACTCAGCACCCAGGATTCTGACAGCCAAGTACATATTCACTAGGTTAAGAGTCTAAACAAACTTTTCTAAGGAGTATATGAACAGGTCAAGATAAAAACCTAAAATAATATTAAGATTTTTACAGCCTGACAGTCCATCCTAAACAAGTATAATGAAGCACTAGTCAACAAGTCCCACCCAGGCAAAAAGAAGTTCCAGTTAGACTTGCTTTATTTTTTAAGACTCTCATTTAAATAAGAGCAGCAATCAGAACGACCAGAAAGTGAGAAAAAGTTATAATATGAAAGTCAAAGTTCAAAATAAAGAAAAAAGTAGCTTGAAAAAACAGACTGCATAGAAAAGAAAAATAAAAAATTGAAATCTGATATCCTCAAAGAAAAGATACTGCATCTATGAAAGAACATGATAAAAAAAATTTTTTTAATGACTAAAAATAAAAATGGGATCTCTTGTATATTAAAAAGTGCATTAATAAAAACTTCAAAAGCACAAGATAAAGTTTAGGAAAAATTGCTCAGAAAATAAGATACTGATGCTAAGGATGCTAAGAAGTCTTAATACTGATGTAAGAATACTAAGAGAATTAGAGAAAAGGTTAGAAAGGTCCAGTCTCTAAAGAACAGAAATTCTAAGGAAAAAAAGAGAAAACAGAGGAAATTAAAGACATAAAATATGAAAATATCCCAAGCTGACAGGCATGTGTTTTCAGACTGAAAGGGGCCTAATGAATGTCCACTGCAACAGATGAAGATAAATCCATAATAAGAAACAAATAGTAGAACAATGGCTTCAAAATCTTGAGAAAATTTCCCAACCTAGAATTCCATACCCTGCTAAACTAGCAATCATGAGTGAACGTAGAATAAAGACATTGTCAGAAATGTCGAGTCTCAATGTTTTTACCAAGTAGCATTTTACATTCCTACCAGAAGGGTATGAAAACTTTGATTGTTCTGGATCTTTTCAACATTTGGAATTGACAGTCTTTTAATTTTGTTGAAAACTAATTAAAATTTTTTGAATAAAATATACTTGCAAGCTACCTGCAGTTAGCAGGGTATCAACAATAAACAGCAAATAAATTTAAGCTTCTACCAAAATGAGAAAGATGAAGACAAGGAATTCAGGAAAAAGAGAGTCCATCATAAGAAAAATAAAAAAGGAATCCTCGGGATGAGGATGAACCATAGCTTTCTAACAAATGTGTTGAAACACATAGAGGTTTGTCCTGAGTAGGTTACAGGCACGCTCAGGTATTAATCTCTTCAAACCAAGGGTTGGCTACTACAAGTGGAGGCTTCTGGAGCTTCTGAGAAACCTCTGGCCATGAGAATACTTAGCTAGTTATCACACTCTGTGCTTTACAAATATTGGCAGCATCCATGTGAACTCTTAAAAGACAAAGGTTGGGAAGTAAGTCTCAGAAGGCCATCAGAGAGATTTATTCACAAAGGCAAAACCGATAAAATATTAATGTGCTTGAACATTTCGACAGATTTATACAACCCAGAAAGAATTTAGAATTGATGAAGCAGACAAGTAAAACTAAAAGCATAAGACAATATGAAAAGATGTACCCTCTCCCAAAAAGGAAAAGTAAGAACAGTATACAGTACTTGGTTCAGTTATGAATAGTGTTTATATAATCATAACACAAATAATGATTACTGGCCTACCAAAAATTATAACAGAATCATATTGGAAAAACAGGAAGTGGAAAGAGCATGAGCACATGTATAAGTGCATGTGCATGGGAGAGTGTGTCTGTGGCTGGGAAGTGAGAAGTGATTAAATTCTTATCTTTCATTGTGGGAAGTTAATAAAACAGTGCTTAAAACTTAAAATGAGAAATTCTGGGCTGGAAGAAGCACAAGCTGGAATCAAGATTGCCGGGAGAAATATCAATAACCTCAGATATGCAGATGACACCACCCTTATGGCAGAAAGTGAAGAGGAACTAAAGAGCCTCTTGATGAAAGTGAAAGAGGAGAGTGAAAAAGTTGGCTTAAAGCTCAACATTCAGAAAACTAAGGTCATGACATCTGGTCCCATCACTTCATGGGAAATAGATGGGGAAACAGTGGAAACAGTGTCAGACTTTATTTTGGGGGGCTCCAAAATCACTGCAGATGGTGAATGCAGCCATGAAATTAAAAGACGCTTATTCCTTGGAAGGAAAGTTATGACCAACCTAGATAGCATATTAAAAAGCAGAGACATTCCTTTGCCAACAAAGGTCCATCTAGTCAAGGCTATGGTTTTCCCAGTAGTCATGTATGGATGTGAGAATTGGACTGTGAAGAAAGCTGAGTGCCGAAGAATTGATGCTTTTGAACTGTAGTGTTGGAGAAGACTCTTGAGAGTCCCTTGGACTGCAAGGAGATCCAACCAGTCCATTCTAAAGGAGATCAGTCCTGGGTGTTCTTTGGAAGGAATGATGCTAAAGCTGAAACTCCAGTACTTTGGCCACCTCATGCGAAGAGTTGACTCATTGGAAAAGACTCTGATGCTGGGAGGGATTGGGGGCAGGAGGAGAAGGGGACGACAGAGGATGAGATGGCTGGATGGCATCACCGACTCGATGAACGTGAGTCTAAGTGAACTCTGGGAGTTGGTGATGGACAGGGAGGCCTGGTGTGCTGCGATTCATGGGGTCACAAAGAGTTGGACATGACTGAGCGACTGAATGAACTGAACTGAAAACTTAAAAAAAAAAAAAGGAAGAGTAACATAAGTGTGTTAACTGGAAAAAGTGGAGACAATAAATAATCAGCTAAAAGAACTTAAATGCATTGTTTATAGGCGGGAAAAACAAGAGGAGGAAAGGGGCCTGCATAACTCCCAGGTGTCATGCACATTCTGGTCTGTGCAGAGCACAGCTTCCACAGCTGTTTGTGAGGCTGTGGGCAGAAATCTTCAAGTTGTAAGTGAAACACTATAAAAGAAACTTATAAATGAAACATTTATATTAGTAGTGTTTTATGATCTTTAGTGATCTTTAAACTATTACAAAATAATAGCATTATAATCTGTCATAGGATGACTGATTACAAGCAATTCTGTCTTAAATACTAATCCTAACAATATAATAACAAATAAAAATGTCACATTTTACTATGCAAAGGAATAACGTTTTAAAATTAATTTGTTCTATTACTATTTTTCTTGCTTCTTGCGATTCTTCTTCAAAGATCATATTCCCCAAAGTAGGGAATTACTATTTTGACATTGCTATCTTGTTATGCATCTTGTGGCAGTGAGGTACACAACCTAGAATAATATCTCCATTCATTTCTGCCTGATTTCACTTACATATCAAACAGTATCCCTCTTATTCTAGCATCCCTAAGTCAGGGGAAAAAATACCTATTCCCCAAAGGAAGTAATGACAATGAAGAGCTGTTAAGTAGCTTTATAAATATCACATCATTTACTGCAGCAAATATTAGCACTACTTTACAAATAAGAAAAAGATTTTGAGAAGTCATCCTAAGCTGGTAATTAGTAACCCAAAATACAAATGTTAGACCATAATAAAAAGCTACACAATAGAATTTTCAAGAAGTCATAGTTCTAAGACAACAATGCTAGATGATATCAAAGGCTGCAAATCAGACTGACATTATAATTGAAGAAAAGAGAGAGCATTTTAGATTGAGGTAATTAGAATGGGCTTCAAAATAAGGATTTGACCTGGCTCATGAAATAGGTATTCAGTTTACACAGGTGAAAAGGAGAGGGAGGGCATCGTAGATGAAGATAACAATGCTGATTATGTAATATAAACTTTACTGGTTAAGGGAGAGCACAGACTCTGCAATCAACTGTCAGCTGGGGTCTGAGTCCTGGCTCCTTCACTTAATATCTTCCTGAGACTCTATATCTGAATCTGTAACATGGGGATGATACTAACAGTGCCTCCCCTAGAGGCCTGTTGTGAAGATGCAAATTATTAACATATAGAGAGCTTTCACATCAATGTCAGTAACACCAGAAGCACTGAATACATGATAACCACAGTTATGGCTGCTGTTGCTTCAAGGTTGTAATATATAGGGTGTCTATAAGGAAAAATAAGATTGTAACTATGAAATACAGAATAACCCTATTTATTATCTGTACTATCTTACCTATAAACTTTGGCAAAAAAATTGTAAAATCATGTTCTTCTAATTCTTAAGTCTATAACTAGGCATAAGTCAAGTGCATTAAAGAGTAAAAGAATAAAGAGGGAATTCCCACATACTAGCTGTCAACCCGTCTTACTACTACTATGTCTCATTATTCCTCAGACAAAGAACAAACTGCAGACAGACCATAAAGTAACTATTAATAAACAGTATAAAAAAAAAGCAGTACTACTAATATAAGAATGTTATTTTGGATTGAGATAAATTCAAACTTACAGATTTATGCAAAATTTCTCAACAATTACTATGCCTAAATATGTTTCAAAACATTTATGTTTATATTTATAATGTTAGATATTTATAATAAATGAAATTATATGTATATTTTTATTCCATTTATGCAAAAACATGCATATAAAAAGGCTAGACAGGAATACACAAATATATTGTTTATTATATTCAAGTGGCAGAATCATGGATTACACGTCCCTTAATTTCCTAAACTTTCTATAATTGTTACATTATTTCATTAATTTAGTGATTTTTTATAGTCATAGCATACAGTTTTTAATGAATTCCAAAGGGATATCTGATCTACTTCTTTAATAATCAAAAGGTTCACTTTAAAATTTAAAAAAATTATTCAGTTTCTTTAGTGTCATAGGAGAAAATCTATTTTTGTTTAAACTTACTAATTTTACAATTTCCATATTCTTTTTATGTAGAACTTTAATTTCCCAGATGACATTTGAGTAATGTGGAAAAACAGAACCTTTGTCATTCCACTTTAGGTGTAACGTAGAAGTTGAGAAATCAGCAGACAAATTCAAGATCTCTGGAGTTTCTGGAATTAAGGCTTAAAAAAGGAGACAAAAGATAAAATTTAGTAAAAGAAGTAATGGTCGTCATATTGTAATTCCATTAATCAACTAATTTTAAGCTCTATTCCTTCTTGATCTAAAAATAATTAAGGAGTAAAGCAAATTCTTATACCTAGTACTGAAAAGAGAATAAATATATGTATTTATTTGTACAAGCAGCTCCCAGTGATTCATCAGCCAAATCTGAGGAAATTATTTACCAGCCAGCTGTTTCAAATCCATAACACAAACAGTGACTGGGTTCCCACAACACTCTGGTGTCACTGGGTCTGGGATCTCCAAACAGGCAACATCAGAGGGAAGTGACAGAGCTTCCAGTGTGTGGATTATGTAAAGCTGGCCTTGGCAAAGCTTTCCCTCTGCGTCCTCGGCTCCCTCCCCACTCGTCTTCAATGTCACAGTCTCCACACTAGGGAAAGTCACCCACTTCGGACGCAGTCAACTACAACTGGCATTGAACGCTGGTGTCACTCAGTTGTGTCTGTTAGCAACCCCACAGCCCACCAGGCTCCTCTGTCCATGGCATTTCCCAGGCAAGAACACAGGAGTGGGTTCCCATTTCCTTCTCCAGGCGATCTTCCCAATCCAGGGATCGAACCCAAGTCTCTTGCATTGGTAGGCAGATTCTTTACCACTGAGACACCAGAGAAGCCCACAACTGGCATAGGCAGCAGTAAATAGCAGCAATATGGTGGTAATGAGATGAGGAAGCCAATGGGATTCCATGCAGATCGAAGAAGCACTTGGCAGGATGTGGGAAGTCTTTCAGAAAGGTTAGTTTGCAGTGGTGGGCAAAAGGCCTGTAGGGAACTGAGAAAGAGATAACGTGACCCAGCAGGAGACAGCCAGGCTATGGTAAAAAGGATACGGCTCAGGATGCCATATATGGAAAAGAAAGGAAAAATCTAATGGACATTTCAAAGAAATGAAGGATTAGTATTAATAAAACATGGAAACATCTAAGATTTCTTCAAGTCACCAGCCCAGAAACACAAAAGGAACCAGGGACCATTGTGAAGAGAGGTGGGAACCAGGCCATGGCTAAGCATCAAGGAAGAACAGACCATCATTGAAGCAGGGAGCAGACACTAAGAATAGGGACCAGTGAGAGCATGCACACAGACTCAAGAGGAACTCACCGAGTGCAGCTAAAGAAATGAACCTAATACACAGATACAAAACAGCCAAAGCTTGAGAGCTAGTGACCCACAGTCACACTTTCAAGAAACCAGAGAACCCAGCAAGAATCCTGAGAGCAAAAGATGTGGAAGCAGCAAAAGGCAGAGAAAATCTGGGATCACTAAGATCAAAAGAAATGGGCTGTCATCCGGGCCCAGGAAAACAGAGTTCAGAAGGTTTGAGAAAAGACCACTGATGGTGGTGAGGGTGCCATCAATTCTTAAGAAACAATGCTGGCAGGGCAAATGGCTCTGTAGCTGCATTACAAAAGGTAAAGAGAAAAACCATGCTCAAGGATAGGGCCTCTCACAGAGAGAAAACTGGTAAACTAAAAAAGAAAAAAAAAAGGCAGAAAGAGTTAAGGAATTCTTAAAAATCTTCAAGTTTTTGTAAGGGATGAGTACGGTATGGGAAAACTTAGGGGGTCAGTCAGTGGAAAACACGCACAGTATGAGCCCGTTCTATAAAATTCAGGCTTTCTAGTAGGTAGGGCTCTTTCTTGCCTGTTCTCTCCTCAAATGACAGTTAAGGTGAAGGTAAGTTCAAAATCACTGCAGACAGTGACTGTGGCCATGAAATTAAAAGATACTTGCTTGTTGGAAGAAAAGCTATGACAAAGCTAGACAGCATATATATTAAAAAACAGAGACATCACTTTGCTGACAAAGGTCTGTATAGTCAAAGCTATGGTTTTTCCAGTAGTCATGTACAGATGAGAGCTGGACCATTAGAAAGGCAAGTGCAAAAGAACTGACGCTTTCAAACCGTGGTGCTGGAGAAGACTCTTGAAGAGTCCCTTGGACTGCAAGGAGATCAAACCAGTTGATCCTAAAGGAAATCAACCCTGAATATTCACTGGAAGCACCAATGCTGAGGCTGAAGTTACAACACTTTGGCCACCTCATGTGAAGAGCCGACTCACTGCAAAAGACTCTGATGCTGCAAAAGATTGAGGGCAAGAAGAGAAAGGGGCAACAGAGGATGAGATGGTTGGGTGGCATCACCAACTCAATGGACATGAATCTGAGTGAACCCTCAGATAGTAAAGGACAGGGAAGCCTGGCGTGCTGCAGTCCATGGGATCGAAGAGAGTTGGACATGACTTAGTAACTGAACTACAACCATTATATAGCTACCTAAGGACAATGGAAGATTCTTTATAGAAGTTTAAGTGGGAAACTGCTTTTAAAAAAAGAAGGAGCAAATGAGGAGCAACAAACTGATTCAGAGCCAGAAGGGGTAAGTTCAAGGTGGCAGGGCAACCACAGAGAGCAGAGGCTGCCAAGAACTTGGATCCTTCAAATGTTTCAAGAAGTCACAATATAGTAACTTAAAATTATGCAACATCAGAGTATTTTATTAAGGCAACACTCATCTATTAAAATGCTTCCCTCTCTGAAAAGTACACATAATTAACATTTTATCGAAAACAACAGTAGTCTATTCTTCAAAACCCAAGTCATAGCTAATATTTCAAGCTAAAAACAGAAGCAGTCATAATTACAAGTGAAAAGATTAAACATACTTCTTTTCACAATTTCATAGTAAACTGCTTTCATGTACCTGGGAAGCTCCCCTAAACGCCCATGAACTGTCATCTGCCTTTCTCTCCAGCTAAAATGCACTTGAGGACAATGTTAACTTGCTTTCTAGAAACTTTTCAGCTAGAAAAAAATATTATCAGTCTTATTTGTGAAGCTGGTATATCTTTGCCCATAATCTCCATGTCCCTTCCTCCTTAGGACATCAGAAGATGGGAGCTTTCCCAGGTCTTTCTAAAAGGATCCACAGTATTTATTCTGCCTCAGACAAATTCTGCCTCAGATCCAAATTTTAAGAAACTTAAGAGATTAAAAATCTTACAAAGACTTATTTTTGTCCTTGTCCTTGTCAATTAGAAGTTTATTGTACGTGCTAAGTCACTTCAATTGTGTCCAACTCTTTGTGACCCTATGGACTGTAGACCGCCAGGTTCCCTGTCCATGCGGATTCTCCAGGCAAGTATATTGGAGTGGGTTGCCATGCCCTCCTCCAGGGGATCTTCCTGACCCAGGGATCGAACACGCATCTCTTCTGTCTCCTGCATTGGCAGGCAGGCTTTTTACTACTGGTGCCACTTGGGAAGCCCAGAAGTTTATTAGATATATGTATATACTTTAAATCTCTTCTTTGCTCTGTATGTATAGTTTTGAAAGGATCTTAAGATCTGGAAAAAACTTAATTTCTCATAGTTTTACTTAGCAGCAAATTGCCAAAGTACCCAAATCTTCTGATGTACAGCTCCATACCATTTCACAGCATCTCTTGCACATGATAAATGTTCAAAAGTTTACTGATGGACCTGCCTCCCTCTCTTATATTCATGTAATTTGATGTTTGTTTTCTTGGGTAGTGGTAGTAATAACTTAGCACTGGGATACTGTTTATCTAATATTCTAATCATGATCAGAACCATTATTTAAAAATGTTATCTGGCTCAATGGTAAAGAACACGCTTGCCAATGTAGGAAATGTAGGTTTGTTCCCTGGGTCAGGAAGGTCCCCTGGAGGAGGAAATGGCAACCCATTCCAGTATTCTTGCCTGGGAAATCCCAGGGACAGTGGAGCTGGCAGACTGCAGGGTACAAAGAGTCAGACATGACTGAAACGACTTAGCATGCACAATAAACTTCTAACTGACAATGACAAGCACAAAAATAAGTCTTTGCAAGATTTTTAATCTCTTAATAACTCTTTGTAAGATTCGGTCTATTAATCAAATGTTACCTAGAGTCCGTCCTGATTTGCCTTTCTAACACTGTTATCTTCAAGTAGTTTTCCAGATGGAATGTTCTTACTCCCTACTAAAAAAGCAGACAACACAAACTGGCTCTTTGACGGAGTCCTGGGGAAATTTTTTAAAATCTGGAATAAAATTAAGTTAGATTCCTCATACCTCACTACAAAATAATTCCAGATGGATAAAAGATTTAAGCATGATAACAAAACCAAAATCCCCCAAATATCATGAGATTCTATTATATAAAAATGAAAACTTGTGGTGTGAAAAACACCACAAAGTTTAAATTTAGGAAAATATTTATGGGAAAAGATTTATAACAAATAGGACATAATTGATAATCATATTATACAGAGAGTGCTTGTGAACTGAGAAGGAAATATGAAATTTCAACATGAGAGAAAATTTACAAAGGACACAAATAGCTCAGAAAAAGAATAAAAATGACAGATAATTTTTAAAAAGTAAACACAGAAATATAAAAACAACAATGCTGTAATTTGGGGGGCCATCAGATTGCAGTGGCCAAATTAAGAGAGGAGGACAATATGCGTAGTCCTGGCCAGGATGCAGCCAAGCAGGCGTGCTCTAATATGATGTCTGCGAGCATGCAAAAAGATTCAAAATTTTGGAGGAACAAGTGGTAATGGACGTCAAGAGTCATAAAAAGGGAATGTTTCCAACACAGCATTTCCAATTCTATGAATTTAGCTTAAGAAAATCATCACACAAATTCAGCAACGTAGATGTGCAAAAAATGTTCATTAAAGCATTGGATATAATATTGAAAAACTAGAAGTAAAAATCTCAATGATAATAATCACTGACAATCCCAAACTCCCTAACTATCCCTTCCTGCTACCCTTCCCACCTGGTCTGGAACTGGTATGCACAGAGTACTATATTTCAAATGGATAACTAATAAGGACCTACTGTCCATATAATCAAAGCTATGGTTTTTCCAGTAGCCATGTATGAATGTGACAGTTGGACTATAAAGAAGACTGAGTGCCAAAGAATTGATGCTTTCGAACTGTGGTGATGGAGAAGACTCTTCAGAGTCCCCTTGCACAGCAAGGAGATCAAACCAGTCAATCCTAAAGGAAATCAACCCTGAATATTCATTCATTCGAAGGACTGAGGCTGAAGTTGAAACTCCAATACTTTGGCCACCTGATGGGAAGAGCTGACTCACTGGAAAAGACCCTGATGCTAGGAAAGATTGAGGATGCAAGAGGAGAAGGGGTGGCAGAGGATGAGATGGCTGGATGGCATCACCAACTCAACAGACCTGAGTTTGAGCAAACTCTGGGAGATAGTGAAGGACAAGGAAGCCTGGTGTTCTGGAGTCTATGGGGTCATGAAGAGTTGGATAGGACTTAAGTGACTGAACAATAATAGCAACTGTATAGAACAGGGAACTCTGCTCAGTATTATGTAACAACCTACAAGGGAAAAGAATCTGAAAGGCACAGATACATGTGTATGTATAAATGGAAAAAAAAAAAACACATCAATCTAGTTCAGCTTTACAAGCCCTCTACTTAAAATGAGAAAATGAGGCTTCCCTAATGGCTCAGATGGTAAAGAATCTGCCAGCAATGCAGGGGATCTGGGTTCAATCTCTGGGTCAGGAAGATTCCCTGGAGAAGGGAATGTCTACCCATTCCAGTATTTTTGCCTAGAGAATTCCATGGACAGAGGATCCTGGTGGTCTTCAGTCCATGGGGTTGCAGAGTCAGACGCAAGTGACAAACACACATACACACACATTTGATTATAATAAGTAGTATAATAAGCTAAAAAATAAAATTTAACTTGCTAAAAATAAAATACAATTTGCTAAAAAAAATAAATCAATGACAAAGTAATTATGGTACCTCCATTCAATGGAATACTATGCAACCTATAAAAATGGAGATTTACATAATGACTTGAAACTCAATATAGTCTGGTAAGCCTATTATAAAGTAATATAAACTTCACTGTTTATATATATATATACACACACACAGAAAATACATGTAATTAACACTATTTAACAAAATACAAGTATTAACAATATTTCTCTGCAGGTACTGGCATCGTGGCTGATCTATACAAAATAATCTCACATGGATCTCACGTACAACTACAGAAAGAAAATAACACACATGGCTCTTCTCTCCTTTATCTTGAAGACAGCCTTAAACAGCATTTTCCCCACACCAGCCAGAAAATGAGAGGAAATGAGACAGGTTCTAAATTCCTGGACAGCATGCTTGTTATTATCCTTTCAAAATCTGTGCCATCTCAGACACAGACCATTCCAAACATGCATTCTGTCTGTAAAACTGGAAAGATCACTTATATTTTCTTTCCCTTGCTTCAGCATAAGTCATCCTTGTAAGACTCACTATCATATCATTATAACACCATCCCATAATAGTTGTCAGAAGGCAATACACGTGTTTAGCCAATCATTAAAAGAGTCAAGACAACTAGGGTTTTTAAGATCTCACTACACAGAAAAATTTCCATTTCCATCAGCCTGGGTTTATTCACACTTCCAGCTCGAAGCATTATATCCTAGGTATTCGGTCAACACATCTGTAAAAGATACTGGCGAAGTGCAAGGCACTGGACTAGACACTAGCGGCAGGAGACAGAGTCTCTGCCCTTGGGGAGCCTATTTTCTTGTAAGGGAAACACACAGGTAGCACCTACTTACATAATAAATTATTTATGCAATTGTGAGAAATGCCACAAAAGAGAAATACAGACTGCCAAAAGGAATGGGGTCTCCTCTGGGCAGGGATGGTCAAAGACTAGTTCCTTGAGACGGCTAAACAATTCTGAAGGGCGTGCAGGAATCAACAAAGTAGACAGGGAGGCGAAAAGTTTCCAACTGCAGGAAGGACCTTAGCCTCTGCAGCATCTATTTGCTTGACCAGAGGAAGAGTCTGCTTTCATTGTGCTCTTGCCTGTGCGCCACAGTTGGAAGTGTGATCACTGGGTACATGGGAGTATTAGTATAACAACAGATATCAAAGAATGGTACATTTCTGTCAACTATAAAGCATTACAATATTAACAAAGGCACCATTCTGAGATATTTTCAAATCAATTTTCTTTTCAAATACTTACAAATGTTTTTTTCATTTAGTATGAATTTACTTTTGGAACTTCCAAACTCATATAATGGGTGTACTGTTATTTCATAATGACCAGGTAAAAGAGGTGGGATTGTAGTATTTTTCTCCAATAGATAACAAGTACGGGACCTGAAATATAAGAAATCAAAATTCAATTAGCAGATAAAATTGAGTGCAATTTTCATAAAAACTTGATTGACAAAAGATGCACTGAAAAATACTTTATGTTCTTTTGTATACAAAAATATGACAGGTCATATTGCGTTTCAAGACTGAAAAAAGAGAGGAAAGTGGTAAGTCCATCAATGTAGTGGTAGTAAAACTAACCAGATTGGATCAGAAAGTAAACAGAGTAAGCAGAGATGATTCTCTCCAGAAACTCAGGATTTCAGCATGCCCTTCAAGCCCCACCCCAACTCTCTCTGGGCAGGCTTGTCCCCCACCTCACACACCTGCCCCCAACTTGTGGACCCCATCATCACAGGGTTCCCATCACTGGGACTTCAACTCAGCCTGTCTGCTCCTCTGTCTTGGCCCATGGTTCAGTCATACAAACGTTCTCATCAGCTCTGCTTTCAAAGAGCTTCTAGTTCCCACCCATTACCTCTCAGACAAAAGTCAGTTTTTCCTCTGTGGTTCCATGGGCTTTTGTATCTTCACAGGGCATGTTTATACGCTCTGTTATTCACATACATTTTTAACTTTCCATAAAAACTTTAATTCAAGCAAAAGGACTTTGGGTGCCTCCTGCATCCCCGCCCTGTTCCACACAGGCTTCCTCACATTACTCACTTAGGACTGAGGACTTGAAAGGGTCGGCTCGCCTCCTCTCAACCTCACCTGTGAGGTTTCTTTATGTGCCAGCAACACAAGACCACCTGAATTCTATAAATCAGGCGTTTCACACATTAATACCATTGTACCCAATATCCTCCCCGGCTGGAATGGCTTTTTGTCCTATTTCTGCTGAGCAAATTGAGTATTCCTACTCCACAACCATGCTTCTGACAGCCTCTCTGGACCTCATACTCCTTAGTCAGTGCTCCCTCAGACCGTCACAGACAATTTCCATCAGCACTTAATCCACAGCATCGTTATGATCTGCTTCTTGTGAACTCCTGGGGCCAGGATAACTTCCTCTCTGTGGGGCCTGCAGTGGTTATTAGTGTGATTTAACAGATTTTTCGGATTCTCCCCTTCTGGGTTCAAAGGAGGATGGCCCTTCCCTGCTCCTCTGAAGCAAGGCACGGCCATGTGACACTGTTCATGGAGAAACTGAGTGGAAGTCACATCTCTCATGTCAGGAAGGAAGCTCTGAAAGGCCGTACTCCCCTTCTGCCTCGTCCCAGTGCATTAAAAGATAAGGGTCCCCTGGCCTGGGTCCCTGAGAGCAGGACGAGGGGCAGAGATGCCAGATGACCCCATGATAGACACAAGACACAAGCAAGAGTAATCCTTTGTTTTCACTGCAGAAAGCAACGATATAAAACCTGAGGGTTGTCTCTGCAATAAAACCAAGCTCAACTTGGCTGATAAACGAGCACAACACTTAGACTAATGCTCGATAAATCTACATGCACTGGGGAAAAACCCGAGTGTACTTATATCCACATTTATGTCATTTCCAGGAGGACCACTCATCAGCACACTGGTGCCGGGAGCGCTGCACTGAACTTCTCTGGCCTTGCTAAACAGCTCTGAGGCCTGCTGGGGTCAGGGAGGAGCACGCAGAGTGTTCCGGCCTGCAGACACCCTGAGGGCTTCCACTGCAGGCCCCGGGACTTGCAGCTACTGCAAGATCACCTGAGGGGGTACAGTGGCGTGACAGAACCTGCCACTTGCCTCCTAGCACCCACCTCCCCTGAGTGACATTACCCCAGGTTCACTCAGGCGCTTGCCATCAGCTCTGAGAACACATCACCCAGCCTCTCACGCAAATAGGTTTGGCCACTGGTGAAGTTCTGCCAATGAGATGGAGGCAGATATCTCTTCAAGGAGTCTCTGAAGAAAATCATCCTTCCTGTCCTTCCTGCTTCCTGGAATGCAGACATGACAGCCACGCCGGAGCATCATCTTGAACCAGGAGATTACACACTCAAGATGGCAGAGTACCACGGGAAACAGGAAATGGGGTCTCTCGTGGCCACGTCAGCCCTGAACTGCTCACTCCGGACCTTTTACGTGAAAGTAAATGCCTGTCTACTAAACTGCTACTACTGACGTTTTCTATTGGAATCTAAACTTGAACCTCACTGATACAGGCAGGCATTGGTTTAGGACAGATCAGTAAAACTTCCCCACAGCTTATCAGAACCCACAGCCCATGAGAAGTGTGTCCCATACTCAAAATTCCCACGACAAAAGAATCAAAGTCATGGCCAAGAGAAGGATTTGTTTCCACCCTGACTGAAGTTAAGAGTCACCTTTTTAGGAAATAGAGAGCTAGGATTTAAAATTTCTTTTAAAAACTTTCAGAATAAAATCTTTATATTCTAAGATTAAAGACAAGGAACCTTTAGGTTATAACTGTAAATTAACCAAAGTATTTCCGTTACCGCTTTTCAATGCAAACTTCATAAGAAGCAGCACGACCTGCTCCAAAAAGTGCTCTCCAAGAACAGTCCCACACTTTTAAATTGTTAGTTACACACTTCAAATCATGAGGAGTACCTGGAGAAGGAAAAACAACACACACACACACAATGATATTAATTTAACTGCACTGGAAAGGTCAACAAGTCAAACCATCCCCAGATGTAAGTACAAGCTACGCGTCTGCAGAGGGCCCAGGTTCTCTACGCAGAGATGAGCCTGCAGTCCCAGGACGTGACTGGCTTTCTATTTCTTTTTTGTAGCTTTGGTTTAAAGAAGCTGGTGAGTAAACTGATGACAGTGGGCCAACCACTCAGGGGTTAGGCCTCTCTCAAAAATTCCACTTCCAGGCAACTCATATAAATAGAGGGAGTGACTGTACCGATTCGATGAAGGGACCAAGAAAGGGCCTGGGAGAATTTTAATCTACAGTGACCCCATTTGCAAAAAAACAAAAAAAAATTTTTTCAAGTAACTCTAAGACTCTAAGTAAAAATAAAAACTATGTATCTCTTATACCACAAACATAGCTTCTGCTGCTGCTGCTAAGTCACTTCAGTTGTGTCCGACTCTGTGTGATCCCAGAGATGGCAGCCCACCAGGATCCCCTGTCCCTGGGATTCTCCAGGCAAGAACACTAGAGTGGGTTGCCATTTCCTTCTCCAATGCATGAAAGTGAAAAGTGAAAGTGAAGTCGCTCAGTCGTGTCCGAAACATAGCTTCTGAGTACTCCTAATTACTACTGCTTCACAGCTTGTTACCAGACTGCCACCCATACAGAAATCCCATAGCCAATCTTTAGGTTTTATGAAGCATATCATATACGTGGTAATAAACTCACATGAGTCTTTGGAAAATAGATATTTTGTGTAGGCCTAAACACTTTCCACTCTCATGCATTGGAGAAGGAAATGGCAACCCACTCCAGATCCCAGAGATGGGGGAGCCTGGTGGGCTGCCATCTTTGGGGTCGCACAGAGTCAGACACGACTGAAACGACTTAGCAGCAAACAACTAAAAGGTGACAAGCAGTTCAGAAGATTATAGTCCTAATAGTACGGACTGACACAACACTGGCTCATGGAGTACATAAACACCATACAATGAAGAACTGTCATTCTAAAAAGACAATGGAAAAGAAAGAAAGGAGAGGCCAGAAAGAAGGAATAGGGAGGAAAAATGGAAGGGAGAAGAGAGAAGGAGGGAAAGCAACCAGAGTGTGAAAAGAGGTATTCTATCTCAGAGTCTCCATATAAATATCTATTAAAAAGGCTTCTTCCTTAATTTTTACACATTATTGGTATGACATTCACTATAGCAATAAATTATAAAGCTATAAGATAGAAAACAAAAACATCAGAAACATATTATAAATCATTAGTAATATAACAATGTTATTTAATAGTAATTTGGGGGAAAAAAGGTATGTTTAATTATGAAAATAATATAAAAACTAAGCTCAGAGGCAGAGGATGAAAATGTTCTTTGTACAGTAAGCTAGGTAACACCTACAAACATTCTTAATGCTTTTAAATAAGATGAAAATGAATAATATAAAATTTAAAGTAGATATTTGGATTTCACTTATGTGACATTCTGAAAGGCAAAATTACAGACAGAAAATAGACCAGTGTCGGCTGGAGGTGGGGAAGGGAGGGGCTCGCAGCAGAGGAGCAGGGGCATTTTCTGGAATGATGGATCTGCCCTAAGTCTTGATTGCGCAGGTGGTTACATGACTGTATGCATTTGTCAAAACTAATAGAACTTTATCTTAAAAGGCTGAATTTTATTTCATTCTAACAGGAAGTCATACCTTACTTTTTTAAAGAAGAAAGACTACTTAGATCTATCTCTTTATGGGCCTTTTTAAAAGAAATCAAAAGTATGTTTTAAAACATGACAAAGAAATGAAGTTTAACCACAACCTGAAGGGTTCAATATAGACTCAAGATCACTTCCTAATCCAAACAGTAATAACACTGCAATCAGTTCATCTTCTCTGACTCTGATGCACTTACTTTTTTTCTGGCTGTTTACTTGATTTGTTAAATACAGAAGCACAGCTGTTAATAAGAGCCACTGGGAATTTGAAGCCATCCTCATTCTTTTGCGGTCCACCAGCCAGGATGGTCGTTTCACACATAAAGAAATGTCCACCATCTGTGCGCTGCAATCAGTTCTGCATAAGGAGAAGAATTTCAAATGGTGTTCAAACTGGTTCAAGACACTCCTTATCCTGTGCACATCAACACTGAAAATGCATACTGACAAATACCAAAACCTGATGCGCATTAAAGCCATGGAGCGACAACTAGACTCAGCTGGCCTGGCTTTGGGGGACGTGCCAGTCGGACACAGCTGCTGCTCCGGGAGCTGTTACAGGGCCAATTTTCAAATGATAGGCTTCAAGTTCAAGATTACAACAGAGCACGTATTTATCAACCCTCAGTACTGCTAGAATAGAGAAAAGCAGTGCCTAAAACCGAGGTCTTGACAATTTTAAGTGATACATGAAATGGCATTTTTAATTAGTATATATTAACTTTTACAGTCATTTATTTACGAGAGTACTGGTTTTCTTTTCCATGTACACTGTGATGTTAAGTTTCTATTTCACGTACTTTTAAACAGTTTAAGGAAAACAGCAGGGTCATTAGTCACATATGGGGGACTGCAGATGTGACAAAAACACTGCCAGTGACACACAAATGACTGAAACGCAATGACCGCTCCAACAGCTCCAGCCGGGAAGGGACCATTGGTAAACGAGATTTCAACCCTTATCTGCTGAAAACTGAAAGCACAGGACGAACAGTGACGCCCTGGTGAGCAGCAGGGAGGAGCTGCCTCAGAGGGAGGCGCTGTCCAACCCGAGAGCTCCCAGAGGTGCCTGTCAGCCCAGCCAGCACCAGGTCCCCCTCTAGACACCAGAAACTGAGCCAGACAAAGTCCCTGCCATCGAGGACCTTAGATGCTAGTTCTGGAGATACACAAGTAAACAAGGAAGAAATTTAAGGCCCTGATACAAGCTCTAAAAACCAGAGTAAGTCGATGTGCATGGAAGTGTGTGAGTGATGGTCTCTTCTCTGGGCTGGGATGTGACTGACCAGAAGCGTGCCATGATAAGATCAGGGAAAGAAGGCAAGAGCAAATACAAGGACCCTAAGATGAGGACAGCTCACCAGGTTCAAAGGTCAGGAAGAGGGGCTGAGAGGACATGGGCTGGTCAGGCCACAGAGAGCCTGAGGTCATCTAAAGGACACGAGCTTTTATGGGGTCGAGATATAAGCCACTAGAGTGTTTTCATCAGGGGAGATCCATGATTCGATGTGCACTTTGGGACGATTTCTCTCACTTCTACATGGAGCACAGACTCTAGGGGAGAACAGAGGCTGGGGAACCAACGTCCAAATATGATAATCAGTGGTGAGGACCAGGGTTCTAAAAGGAGGTGGTGAGAGGCCGTCAGATTCAGGATCTGTTCTAGAGATGGGGGACCTTACAAGCCATTATAGGCAGGGCAGGGTGGTCATTAAAAACAGACAGGTTCTGAATCGCAGCTTCTGTACCTACTGTGTAACCTGAACCACTCTATGCTTCAGTTTCCCCATCGGTAAAGTGGGGATGATAACCGTATCTTTCTTTTAAGTCTGTTGTGAAGATTAAATTGTAAATGTATGCAAATCACTTGGAATAGTGCCAACGACATATAAGTGCTATAAGTGTATTTTGTATATTATGTAAGGTGAAGAGGGAAGTCAAAAATGACTACTATATTTGGTGGAAAAATAACACTGGATGGATACTGCATGCTCAGTCACTCAGTCATGTGTGATTCTTTGTGACCCCATGGACTGCAGCCTGCCAGGCTCCTCCATCCATGGGACTTTCCAGGCAAGAACTCTGGAGTGCGTGCAATGTTCTACTCCAGGGGATCTTTCCAGCCCAGGGATCGAACCCATGTCTCCTGCACTGGCAGGCAAATTCTCTACCACTGAGCCACCTCAAGTCCCTGGATGGATGTGCTGTGCTTAGTTGCTCAGTCGTGTCTGACTCTTCATGACCCCATGACTGTAGCCTGCCAGGCTCCCCTGTCCATGGGGATTTTCCAAGCAAGAATACTGAAGTGGGTTACCATGTCCTACTCCAGGGGAACTCCCCGACCCAGGGATTGAACCCAGGTCTCCCACACTGAAGGGAGATTCTTTACCAACTGAGCTACCTAGGAAGCCTAAGAATACTGGAGTGGGTAGCCTATCACTTCTCCAGGGAATCTTCCCAACCCAGGAATTGAACCGGGGTCTCCTGTATTACAGGTAGATTCTTTACCAGCTGAAATACCAGGGAAGCCCTCTTGGATGGACAGTGGTACCATTTAAGTTCTCTCTGCCTGCATGAAGATGGAGGCAGTGATTCATGGAGCCGGAGCTCAAGGATTCCAAGATCTGTTACAGAAGTCAACTTTGACATGCTCCTATGCCCCACTCCTAACAGAAGTGTCCTCCCTGCAGAACATCAAAGAAATGTTGAGGACACAGAGCACTAACAAAGACATGGCTGTCAGAGGAAAGCCTTTCACAACTGACCCTGATGCATCCTCTGAGTAATGATGTTCCCATCCACTGTTACTGAATGAAACTTGCCAGCCAACAAGTCCTCAAAGTGTGCTGAAAATTCCTTGTCAGACCTAATATTACCTCATTTGTATATTGGGATGGACAACTAAGGATCATAAAACATATAAGCAAAGACTAAATCATTAATGAGAAATTCAGGATAAAAAATATCGCCAAAAGGAAAATAAAAATTACTCCCAGAGGAAATACAGATAATATGAGAAACAGGAAAACTAAACACACATACACACACAAAACAAACAGAAAACCACCTCTAACTAGTATTCTCTATGTAGGCATGGCACAGTCATAAAAACAAGAGGAGGATGCAATAAAAAAGGAATAATCAGAAACAAAAATAGCTCTTACACATTACATACACTGGCTGATATTAAAAGACTTCTAATGAAAGATAAAACATTGAGTGATCTTTCAGAATAAACAAGACAGAAAAATGTGAGAAGAGATATGAGCAACAGGAAATTGGGGGGAAAAAACACAGTGATTGAACATCTGAAAAACTGGAGCCTACTAACGAGAGAATTCAAGAAACACATTTCTCAGTGAAAGCAAATGACAAGATGCCGCCTGTTAACTGCTGAGCACTGTCACACAGAGTCTTAACCAAACAAATACGAGGGACAAGCATACAATTCAAGAGTTCGCCATTAGTTTCTGGGCGAATAACTTCCTAATCAATCACAGGGTTGCTGAGTTTACTTATTAGAATGAAAATGTATTCATGGAATGTCTAAAATGCCAATTGCTAAAGTTAGGTGGCGTGTACAGGAATAGCTGAATAAAGAGACCCAACATGACCATACCATGACTAAAACAATCACAACTCATATTCACAGAGTGTCTATACATTATCTTGAAATAAAACAATCCCTCACTACAAGATTACATTTGTTCTAGAAAAGAGGAGAGTGTCCCATGAAGTGGCAGGTGGGGGATGGAGGCGGCTGAGGACAGCTCTGGATGGGGGCGCTGTGGACTTAAGACTTTCATCCTGGCTCCGTTACTAATGATGGCGTGACTAAGTGCAAATCACTTAATCCCTCCTGGCTTCAGCCTCAACCAGGGTGCATGGAAGCAAGCTCTGCCCAGGGTCTCCATGAGAGATTCCCCTCCTGGCTTCAGCCTCAACCAGGGTGCATGGAGGCAAGCTCTGCCCAGGGTCTCCATGAGAGATTCCCCTCCTGGCTTCAGCCTCAACCAGGGTGCATGGAGGCAAGCTCTGCCCAGGGTCTCCGTGAGAGGTTCCCCAAGTCAGGCGGGGACACTCTGCTCCTGTGAGCTGGCACAAGCACACTGTGCCAACAGTCCCATTAGGGACTCCGCTGAGCAGGTCTGAGAGCGTCAGGGTCGGGGTGCTCAGGAACAGAAGAATCAAAGTCACTGTCACCAAGGCTGGCTTAACTGAAAATAGCCAAGATGATAAAAAGGACTTTCTTGTTACAACATTTACACAGAAAACCTTGAGTAAGACATTTAGGCCATACAGTATCAATATGCTCATAAAGTATCTGACTTCTCTACCAAAGGGACTGACTGGAGGCTGGAGCAACACATGAACAGAGCTTTCCAGTGAACAGGAAAATGAGGACACAGGAAACTTGTCTCGACTCCCTCCTGACAGATACACTGTCAGAACTTACTTTTTTCCACCAATGCCTTATTCCTTAGAGGAAAGCATACCTTTTATTGAATTTCAGGAGCTAATTTTCAAAACTAGGCAAGCTGTCTCTTGACACATAGAAGAACACAAATGTAAATGCCAAAGGGGTAAGAGGGAAGAAATCACACAGGCAGGTGCCAACTAGAGCCCTGTGTCCTTGCATGGGGGAGAGCCACCTGCTTGAAAAGTGGCAGCTATGGGACTTGTTTTGCCAGATTTTCTTCTTTTTCAAGAGTAGGTAGAAATCTGGGATTTTACATGAAATACTCAAATTTTTAAGCATAAGCAGCTCATTCATATTTTTCAAACATCCTAAAGGCCAAACAGTGGACTCGTCAGAAAAGGCCCTGATGCTAGGAAAGATTGAGGGCAGCAGGAGAAGGGGGCGACAGAAGATGAGATGGCTAGATGGCATCACCAACTCAATGCACATAGGTTTGAGCAAACTGGGAGAAGTGAAGGACAGGGAAGCCTGGAGTGCTGCAGTCCATGGGGTTGCAAAGAGTCGGATACAACTTACTGACTGAACAATAATGAAAGGCCAAACGAGCTATGTCTTTGGGCTGCCCAAGGGCTACCAGAGTGTCTCTTGAGTGATGTAATTACCTTAAAGGATTCCAAAATGTCAATAAATCCTTCTGTTTAGGAAAACTGATCACACAGAATCAATTTATAAAACTGCTGACCCCCAAAAAAAAAAAACCAGATCTATCCTTTGCTTGTTTGTTTCCATGTCTTTGAATATATCGGCCCTGAGTGTATATCCTGAGAGCCGGGGTGCAGAGCTCGGCCCCTCCCCCGAAAGCTCCGCACAGGTGCTGTTTTCATTCTCCTAGGCTCTGAGAGCTCTGCCTCCAGGATGTGTGAGGTCCCAGATCTTTCTGCTGAGGACAGTTAGAGAAAAAAATGGAGAAAAGCAAAGATAAAGGCAGAAGAGCACCAGGAACTGCAGTCCTGGTAAACTCTGTTTAGTTGTGACAGCTTTTTTTTTTTTTCTTTTCAGGGGGTGAAGGGGAGACAGGAGGGCAGAGAGGGGGTGGGGATGTGACAGAGACTGACTGAGTGCATTTGTCTGATGCAAGTCTATCCTGCCCTGAGACAGCTGCTTAGGTGGGGGGAGGTGAGTAAAAACCCAAAGCATCTTTACCCTGAGCCCCTATCCTTGTCATCACAGTGAGATAACTCCCCTGTCATTAACTCATCAAGCATGAGACACTTGAAGGAGAAAGCCGCTTAACCGTAAGACAGCGAAACACATGTGCAGGCAGGTGGCTGAGTCTGCAGGAGAGGCGGTGTCTGCATGGTCACCCCGAGCAAGGGAAACTGGGTGGAAAGCAGTGTCCTACTGCTGGCTCCCATCCTCCCAATGTCTCTTTTCTTACTGTTATCTATTAGGGAAGATAAAAATCATTAAAAAAAAAAAAAAACCTCTGATCATCATCCACTTTCCTAATTCCACTTCTCACTTGTACCCCCTACTCACAAGGTCTCAAGTTCCTCAAGCTCAGCCCTCTGGAGAAGGCTCCCCAGGAACACAAACTGCAGGTAGGTAGACTCTACTGTATTAGTAAAGTCAAGTGCAGGGATTTAAGTAAAACGAGATGCACCCATGGGAAACCCCAATCTGGCTGAACTGGGAAGGGGGGAGCAGTGAGGAGAGGAAAACACAGACTTCTCAACACTGAGAGCTTAGAGGCCGTGTTCCAAAAGCTGACTGAAAATTATTTCCACACTTGAATTCCATACTCAAATACTAACTGAGAGAATAAAATACATTTTAGAAAGACATACCAGATCTCAGAAGATACTTCTTCCTTGCGACCGTTCTTTGGAGGCTATTAGAGGATGCTGTCTATTGTTGTTTAGTCACTAAGTCGTGTCTGACTCTTTGCCACCCTATGGATTGCAGCCCATCAGGCTCGTCTGTCTATGGCATTCTCCAGGCAAGAATACTGGAGTGGGTTGCCATTCCCCTCCACAGGGGAATCTTCCCCTCCCAGGGATCGAACCAATGTCTCCTGCATTAGCAGGTGAATTTACCCTCTGATCTCTTTCCAGGTCACACTAAGATGGATTGCGTTCCCCTAGCTGCCCAGACCCCTTCATGACGCTGTCTATTTGTGTGTTTTCCCTTCTGCCTGGTGTTCCCTCTGTACTCCTCTCTGCCACCCTCTGCTCAGTTCACCTGGGAGCCTCCTGCTGGGCAGCAGGATGAGCTCACCATCACCTCCGTGACCCCTCCCAGGATTCCCTGAAGGCCTGCTGCTCCTTCTTCTGCTTCCATGACACCGTGATTCCATCTCTATGACAGGGGCTGCACAAACTCTGGCCTCTGGGCCACACAGGACCCACCTTGGCTTTCAGAAATAAAGTTTCACTATACAGAGCCAAGCCCATTTGTGTACACAGCGCCCATCACATCACATCACCGCACTGGGACTGAACGGCTCCCACAGAGACTGCGTGGCCAAGCCTAAAATAATGACCACCTGGCCCCTTCTAGAAAATCTGCTGACCCCTTCTCCATTCTGTAATTCTTCCCACAGACTACAAGCTCCCTGAGAGAAAACACTGTCTCTCTCTTCACTGTAAGCCACGGCCCCCTACTCCCGCCTTGGCAGAGCACACTGCCGGCATTGAGCAGACACTCAAAATTCCAGCCGGCCGACTGGTGAAGGAACACCAAGGGGTGCATGAACACGTGTACGTCTGCACACTATGCTCCGGCTGCTGGCTCCATACTAACTCATGTACTACCAACGCTGGGGACATAAGCTGGAGCTGTAGTTCCCACACCGTGCACTCAGGTGCCCCAAGAACTGGGGTATGACGTTATAGTTTAAATTTTCGGAGGTAACAAAGTGACATCTGTCCAACACTGTGAGGACCTTCAGTTCAGTGTAGTTCGGTCTGAACACTTGGTCATGCCACAGTCCTCTCAATGGCATCCTATCTTTGTAGAGCCGGAGGGAAGGCTTGTTGGATGCTGTGATGAAGCTTCAGCACCACCCAAAGATCAATGGAGAGGCGTGGAAACGAGGCTAGCAGTGCCCAATCTATTCCCAAGTTTTGAGAAGTTATGGAGTACACAGCAGATTCATACACATGACTTTTAAAGAATAAAAATATTATTTCTTTTAGGTTGATATGCATAATTTTTTCAAACTGCTACTTCAAGTGTCAGGTCATACACACTTGCTAAGTTGTCAGGACCTACCAAATTCATAAAAAGAACTGTAAGGTATTTCTTTTGACCTGGGGGCACTATAAAAACATCAGTGTAACACTAAGGACACTATAGACCAAGAAAATTTGGAATTTGCATTACAGGACAGCTGAAGTGCTCAGGAAATTCCAGTATCTTATTTTAGCCTGCCTTCTGCGTGCGGGATGATATGCATTATCCCGGATGATATTCATCCCGATGCTGAAATTCAAGCTTTGCTATGTTGTATACGAATCTAGCTGCTGTTTTTCTGAATTTCCTAGGAATTTTTTATACACTCTCATCCTGATGTTTCGTTTCTTTGGATCCTGACATTCCTGTCACTTTTGGTCATCTTCATTCTAGCAAGAACTTACCTGTTAATTCAACAGCCTGTTCCTTATCAACTTCAGCACAACAAATTTGAGCATGTCGTTCCAGTGCCTAAAATGCTTTGAAGGTTCCCACTGCTCCAGCATCAGGCAGGGCCTTGTTCTGCCTGGCAGAATGAACCTCCACACTTCCATAGGCCTCAGGTCTCCTCCCAAACCGTGACTCTAGGGAATGGCCCCTTCCACCCACCGACATTCTCCACACCCCAGCGCTTACCAAGCTTCAGAGGCCCCTGGAAGCTCCACCCCACTGAAGAGAGACATTCATCCACTCAAATCTCACCTCAGCTCAGCCGTAACAGGAGTGACTTCAACAGCCTTCAAGAAATGTCAACGAGCATCTATCAGACAAATAAACTTGTTCTCCCCTGAAACACTCTACTACTGCAGTAAAGAAACAACCCGAAGAACATTCCTTCTTGTTCAAAAACATGTCAAGAGATCTTCAACATGCAAGAAAGCATGATACTAGCTCACCTTCAGAAAGAACCAGGAGCAGCCCCATTTCCCAGTCCACGCTTGCCCACACTCTTGCTGTATCAAGGGTTCTCTCTTCTTTTTTAAAAAATTTTAATCTCTTCCAACTCTTAGCCAAAAATCTCATTTCCTTGCTTATGTAATCACAATACATTTTCCTATGTTTTCTGGTGATTTACAATGCTTTATTTGCAAACTGCTTGTTCTATGTTTTGCCTCTCTTTTTAATTAGGCATTATTCCTTACTGCTCAATTAGAAAGAAATATCGCAATATGCACATTAACTGTGTTATATACATTGCAAATATATATCCCAGTTTGCTTTCTTACTTTTCAGTGAAGTTTCTGTTTGACTTTCAGACTTCTCAATTCTGTTCTTTATAGTTTTTGATTGTAAACTTCTTTCTCATGCAAAGATTCTATAAATCATCACCTTTGAGAAGTCTGTGAAATATCTAATCTTTGTCACTGTCTTCAAGTACAATTAAGACTTTTAACATTTTAGACTTGAATCCATATGAAATTAACTGTGGTGAACAGTAAGGGCCAGGAACCCAGCTGTCCCCTCTCCCCATCGAGGTTACTACTTGTCCCAATGCTGGTTATTAAATAACACAATCCTTCCTCCACTGACTTGAGATGCAATTAGGAATCCATTCCTTCTCAACTTCCTTCGTGGAACTCCTTTAACCCACTGCTCCTTCATCACACATTCTTTCACTGACCAGCATACTCTATTCTTGTGGCTTTAACCATCACTCATAACTAATGTGCTAATGGTAAAGAACCCACCTGCCCGTGCAGGAGACGTGAGAGATGTGGGTTCTATTCTTGGGTCAGGAAGATCCCCTGAAGGAGGGCATAACAACCCACTCCAGTATTCTTGCCTGGGAAATGCCATGGACAGAAGGAGCTTGGCGGGCTATGGTCCACAGGGTGGCAGAGGTGGACACAACTGAAGCACCCTGGCATGACATGGCATAACTAACGACTTTTAAATAGGTATTTCCAGAATTGTTATCTTCCCAGTTACAGATTAAGCATCGACTGGACAACTTCTTCAGAGAAGGCAATGGCACCCCATTCCAGTACCCTTGCCTGGAAAATCCCATGGACGGAGGAGCCTGGTGGGCTGCAGTCCATGGGGTCGCTAAGTCAGACACGACTGAGCGACTTCACTTTCGCTTTTCACTTTCATGCATTGGAGAAGGAAATGGCAACCCACTCCAGTGTTCTTGCCTGGAGAATCCCAGGGACAGGGGAGCCTGGTGGGCTGCCATCTACGGGGTCGCACAGAGTCAGACACGACTGAAGCGACTTAGCAGCAGCAGCAGGACAACTTCTTACCTGCAGAAACCCATGCAAATGAGGTCTTTGAGGAATGACAAAATATTTTGATGTTACATACCCCCTTAGATATTTCACAGATTCCTCAAAAACTCCACATGTGCAGAATTAAACTCATTTCCCCTTCCAAACCTATCCCCCTGCCAAGCCCTATTCCCATGTACAGCAGCAGCCTCTCCTGGGTCACACTCAACTTCTCCCCACTCCTTCCACCTATTCACCAGTTCTACCTCCAAAACATGCCTTGACTCTTTGCCCTAGAACCTACCCCTATTTCCACCCCCACTGCTCTGGCAGGCCCTCATCAGAATCTCTGCCACAGGTCACCCACATCACTACCTGACTAATCCCATGGTCTTGGGCAGGGGCTTCCCACAGTCCATCTTCCACAGTGTATCACCTAGCTCTGAACAGCATGACCATCTAAGTTTCATCATTCATCCAAACTTTAGGCTGAATGCCTGGAGGCTGTCACATCTACCGCCCTTCTACTCCTGTCCCTGGGGCATCTCTGCTTCCTGGCTCTTTCCAAGACACTGATGGTCTCCTGATGTTCCTGCTGTATCATGTCGCATTTCTACTTTGGTCATTTATCACATCGTACCAGTATCTCAAAGAGTATTCTTGCCCCCTTCCCACCCCCATTAAAAGCTACCTAAGAGCAGAGATTCATCTGAACAACACTCCTGCATCCAAGAGAGCTTTATATGCAATACACGCTTTATTTAGTGGACTGAACAAATCCACCCAAATGGCATCTTGGGTAAAGACTTACAATATTTTGATGATACCCAATTATTTCTTTACTTTCTGAAGAGAAAGCTGAATACTATGCTTTTGAATGGATCCATCTGCTATAGATAAATTTATGAATTAAAAAAACAATATTGGCTCATACTGCTAGAGGATTTTTTAAAAAACAGATGAAATAAAACTATCCTTAAGCTCTTTCTAAACTCTAAAATGAAAAAACTGATAATTATATCATAGTTTTGAGCTGGTGAAATGGTGGATTTAGCTGAGTCAACCTTAATATGTAATTCATAACCACTATTTTTCAGATACCATGCGTTGTTCATGTATTATTTATAATAGGCAAGGCACTGTTTTAAGTTCTTCAAATCCAAAAGTGGATTTAATCCCCATAACAACATTATGGAGGTCGTATCATGATTGTCCTTCTTTGTATAACAAGAAAAATGAGGCACAGAGAGGTTTCTGACATTTGCTCAAGGTCACACAGCTAGTCAGGAGCAGAACTTGGATTTAGATCCAGGTCTGATTACAAATCTCATGTCTAGACCATTACACTAAATGTGGAGCAGAAGTCACAGAAGTGGGGCAGTGGGTCCAGGGCTCCAGTCCCCATTCCACTCACTAGGCAGCAGGCATGGGACCTTGGACAAAGCCCTTCATATCTCTAAAATCACACAGCTATGACCCAGGGCCCTACAGCTGTTTTCCTCATGGGATACCTTCCCTGTCCCATCTGTGAACTGGGAGATCTAGAATGTGAACAGCAATGCTGCTCCCCAACCCTGGTCAGCTGAGCGCTGTTCCTGGTGGAAATACCCCTCACTCTACCAAGCCCTTCCAACCATCACAGCAGGCCAAAGGTCGGGCAACACAGCAAACAGTTACCATCTTACTATTCTCCTTCCAGCTCAAAGTACATTTCCAATTGGTCAGCTACGCCTCAGCAGGGGCTGAGACATACAAGGGCCAGCCTGACGAAGGGGGTGACGATGGCCCCGAGTGCAGTGAGGATGGGAAAGCTGTGGTGGGCAGCCCCCAGTCAGCACCTTACTTCCACATTACCACCAGGTAGGAGAGTCTGGTGGAGTCACAGATCTTCAAGGTTTTCACAAAGAGGCAGAAATGCAGGGGTTTTGGTGTCCACCCCCCCTTTAATGTGAAATCTTTATTTTTAAATGTTGGCAACTAATTCCTTCTTAAAAAATCAGTAGGTAAGCCAAACAAAACACATTTGCAGGCCAACTACAATTCTTAAGGCACCAGTTAGCAACCTGTTTCAGAATGCATCAGCATGAAAAAAATTCTTGTCTTGCTGTGGAATAACCCTAAAATATATACTGAAGACATATATTTCAGGGCACAGATATTGACCAAAATGTGCCTACATGTTTTCTTAACATTCTTCAGAGTTGGAATTTGAAGACTCCCTTCTCCAAAAGAACTCAAATACCTTTTCAATTGGTTGTATTCTTTAATTCCAGATCTTAATATCCTAGGCATCATTTTAGAATACGAATGCTTATCAAAAAAACAAATGAAAACTGAAATAAAACCTTGAGCATCTGACCAGGGTTATAAGGTCTTCTAAGCATGAGGAAGCACAGCACTTACCTAACGTTACACTTGAGTCTTCTACATAAGGTGGAACAGAGCATGACAAACAGATCCTGAAATAATTGGCATTTGTCAAAACTATCCTGGAAAGGGGCATTCAATCAGGACAGCAGATACTATCGGCCAGAGACACCTAAGCTTGACGTTGATCCTGGCTAAGATTACAAAACGCATTAGGCAAGGAGCCCTAATTCAATGCAATCCAGCCCTACCTAACCCCTTACTTGATGAGACCAATGAGTTGGAAAAGCCAGTGTCAGAATCGGACACAAAGGGTTTGGCTCTGAAAAGACCTTTCCTGATATCTAAAAGGTGTTTATGAGCAAGACGGAGGGATACAGGTTGTATATAAAGAGGGATGAGGGCTCTTTCCCAACGTGATCAATCCTACCCAAGGGGTGCTAATTAATCTATGCTGCCAAGCTAGATGAAGATTATGGAAAGATGTGGCAGAGTTCTGTTTTCCTTGACATTTTCATTAATGAAATGGAAGATGATACAGGAATCATATTCATCAAATTTGTGGACCAAAAATTGGGCAAAATAACAAATATACTAGATGCAATAATGAAGATTCTTATAATTAATTTAACAAACTAACTCAATAAGATAAATTTAGCATTAATAATTTCAGGGTCTCAAATACAATGATGGTGATGACAACAGTAACACATAAAAATTGTACATTTTGGAGGAGATGTGACTTAACAGCAACATGTGGAAAAAACAAAACCAAAAAACCACTGGTTGATGAAGTGGGCCAATAATGTAATAGAAATGCCAAAATAACAAGAAGAGGGACAACTCTACCATCTGCTTATTTTATCATAATGTCTGAAATCTTGTCCTCTTGTGGTATTAAAATTGAGGGATTTATTTTTAGTCTAAAAAATAAGTAGATAAACTAACATTAAAGTATTATTAATATAAAACATAAGCTATTACTGTTATCTTTATTACTGTCCAAATTATTATAAATTCTTACTTCAATATAAACCATACTCTAAGTATTCGTATCTTTTCTCTTCACGGATGCAATCTACTCCCTATTTTTCCCCCAGCTTTACTGGGATATAATTTGACAAACAAAACTGTATGGATGTGAAGTACACAATGTGATGATTCGATATGTATATGTGTACAATGTGAAATGATTACCACAACCAAGCTCATGTCACCTCAGAGCAGTCTTCTCTTCTGGGTGTAGCAAAAATGCTTAGGATTTACTCTCGTAACAAATTTCAGGTATACAAGGCTATGGTTTTTCCTGTGGTCATGTATGGATGTGAGAGTTGGACTGTGAGGAAGGCTGAGTGCCGAAAAATTGATGCTTTTGAACTGTGGTGTTGGAGAAGACTCTTGAGAGTCCCTCGGACTGCAAGGAGATCCAACCAGTCCATTCTGAAGGAGATCAGCCCTGGGATTTCTTTGGAAGGAATGATGCTAAAGCTGAAACTCCAGTACTTTGGCCACTTTATGCGAAGAGTTGACTCATTGGAAAAGACTCTGATGCTGGGAGGGATTGGCGGCAGGAGGAGAAGGGGACAACAGAGGATGAGATGGCTGGATGGCATCACTGACTCAATGGACGTGAGTCTGGGTGAACTCCAGGAGTTGGTGATGGACAGGGAGGCCTGGCGTGCTGCGATTCATGGGGTGGCAAAGAGTCGGACATGACTGAGCGACTGATCTGATCTGATCTGATACTGTACAGTAGTATTAACTATCAATTCCCAGACTTCATCCTATAACTGAAAGTTTTTGCCTTTTCACCAACACCTTTAGCTTAAGTAGAGACATCCTCACTTCCACTTCACCTACTCCGTTTTCTAACCACCCACACTGAGGATCACTTGAGCTTTTAAACTTGTAAGGGTAAGGCATCAGCAGATTAAACACACTGAGCGCCTTCACTGACGAGCAAACTCTGGGAGAGAGTGAAGGACAGGGAAACCTGGCGTGCTGCACTCCTCGGGGTCGCCAAGAGTCAGACACGACTTAGTCACTGAATAGAAGTTTAAGAGAAGGGTGTGATGGATTGAGCCTGGGGAGAACAGAGTCATTACTGCTGCGCATTTCATTATTAGGAAACACTGCCTCAACATTATTAGGAAAATAAAGACAAATTTCTAGGGCCAGGCCTGGCTGGGGCCCTGTTGGGGCATCTTCCCTTTGGTCTACACTCCTGCCAGGTTGCTGGATTCCTGGATTCCAGGTTGATGGATTCCCAGGCCTCCCTGACACCACCTGGAGTCACCCTCTGAACCACTGGTCTCACATCCCTGAAATCTCCCCTGGCTCTCCCTGGCCTATGGAGAAGGTGCCAGCTGTCATCATGGCAGGAGGCTCTCTGCTGTTCCAAGCTAACTTCAGGCCTTTGCCCGCAATGGCCCTATATTCAAGTTCCAACAAAAGCACCAGGCTCTGCTGTCCTCTGTGTCATTGAACACCTTACCCTCTACCCAGAATGTCTTTCCCACTCCACTCTTCCTTATCCACTTAACAAACACCAACTTGTCCTTCAAAACTCAGCTCACACTACTCCTGATCCAACCCTCCTCAGTGTCTTTCCTTATGGATTCCCCAAACTGAGACAAATTTCAGTTGCCAAGCATCCAGTGTTGTCTACCATGCAGCAGAATTAAGAAGAAAGTAAAAATATCAAATATTTCTTATGGCTTTTATCAAAAGCATAAAGACAAAAGGCAGATCACACCCACTCAGCAACATCTGTGACCTCTTCTGTCGCTGTAAGCATTAGAGTTTGATCCCAGCAATGCAGCCCATGGAATGAGTGAGTACAGCAATCAAAACTTTGACGATTTGTGAACTGAAAAGTTCCAAAACACAGTTGTAATTTATTGAAGCTGGCATTTGAGAAAGCAGTGAGTTGGCTAAACTCTACACCCAGCCAACAGAGCCAACAGTCTAATGTCTACAGGTCAACACAGCTTTGTTGCTCTCCATTTACTATTACATATTCAGTATATCTCAAGACAGGTAAAGAGTATTTGTGACAAGGGAACCCCCCACCCAAATAAAAACAAGAAAGCCAATTGCTGGTTCCAGCAGAGGCCAGGAGAGCAGAGTGGGCCATGGAAAGCAGAGGTATAGATGGAAAAAAAATGTGAGATAAAGAAGGAATAAAATGTCAGCTTTGCGAGTGGCGCCAATCTGTGACATGACTTCTACATGCATTCTCCACAGGAATAAGAAAAAAGTGATTTATGATACCATCTTATCTTATTAGGCTATATGAGAAAAATAAAATGCAAGGTCAGTATTTTATCATAAAGGTCCTGAGACATTTTTCATGAACACTGAGGGTTTATTTTATATCAAAATATTTACAGCTGCTACCAACTTTAAAAGAACTGTCTCGACTCAAAAAACAAATTACAAAATTAATGTATTTTGATATAACTGTCAAATGGTAACTTCACTTTAAACCGCCGGTTTTATTGCCTCATCCTCAGTGAGACCATGTGCTAGAATTTTTCAAATGGTATATCCATGGATATCCATCCATCCTAAATTCATGAGTAGGAACCTATTTCAGTAATTTTACATAAAATAATCTCAAAAAGGCATGTCCTTCACAGAAGATACACAGTAGCAATTTTAAGACTGTTAGCCCAGGATATTCTAACAGATGTGTAACACAAGTCATCACTAAATCATCAGAGACTGTCAAGGTGAAATAACCCAGTCAGCACCTCATGTACCTGGTGGATCAAGCAGGAGGCCATGGCTGTGTTCACTGAAAAGTAACATCACAACACAGTTTCTTTCAAAATTGCAGGAGAGGAAATGAGGCCCACTTGACTGTCAGCCGTGGTAACACAGGTTTACTGAGTAGGTATGCCTCCTGGCCTTGGACTGCCCTGGTCACTTTCCATGGCATCCAAGTAGTGTGGGCGTGTCTGCCCTGGGCACTGCTGCCTATTTGATGCCTACCCACTGACTGGGGGGAAAAAGCCCTCAACAGTTGCTGAATGAATGAATCACATTTCATTTTAAAAACTCTATGAGTAAAAGAGATTGGACCCTGACATTCAAGAACTTATCATACAGGATTGTTAAAGTCGATAACAAAAGGGGAAAAAAAAGCTTTTGACTCAAAATAAAATCTCTTGGCAATGGAAAGCACTGCAGTTTTAAAGTAAATAATAACTCAACAAAGTATTTCCCAGTGACCGGAAGCAATGAAATATTTCATCAGAATGCCTTAAAATGCTTCTTACAAGAGTTGATATAAGTTATTCTGCTTAGAAATCTGTCTTAGTAGGAATACTGGCCTTAACCATAACAGAATTGTGAAGCCAAGGTAGCATTTACCTAACACATACTAGCTGTGGGCACCATGAGCTGGATATTATTATTCCCTTTTACAGGTAAGAAATCAGACACAGAAAGTGCTCAAGTTCATACAACCAGTAGATCAAAAAGGGAATCTGTTCTCATTCCCTTCACTACAAAATATGCTTTAAATGTTGGATATCCAGGAAACCAAGAATGGTTGTTGTTTAGTCGTTAAGTCTTGTCTGACTCTTTGGCGACCCCTATGGACTGTAGCCTGCTAGACTCTAAAAATAGTAGTCACCTGTACTTTCAACACAAAACACAAAGCATTTGGTGTATAGTCTCCCCGGCATTTTCCTACATAACAGGTAGAAAACTGAGGCTCTGATTCGCTTGCTTGAGCTCTCTCTCTGCCTCTTTCTCCAAGACCAAAAAAACCACTCCTAGATCAAGTTTCACATACTGTTTTGCAAGTTTGTTTTTTCAGTTTACAAACTCAGAATATCTTTCTACATCAATAAATACTTCCCTACCTCAGTGTCAATGAAGAAAGGGTTTTCCATTATAGGTGTATGTCACAATTTATGTAATCAATATCCCTATTATTGAGCGTTTAAGTTGTTTCTAGTTTATAACTAACATAAACAAAGCTGCAAAAATCATTTTTGCAAATTAGAGGTTGGGTTTTTTGGTGTACTTTTCATGGAGGTCACCAGAATTTGGAGATGAGGTTTTTTCCTAATTTGGGAGAGAACTCCCCTGCCCAATTTTGAGATACCCCACGACGTGGGCTTCCCATCAAGGAAGAATCACTGTGCCAGGAGAAAGCGGCTGACAGGAACACGGGGCCCACATGCCTATGTAGGCGAGAACCACTGCTATAGATTGGTCTCCATACACAGGCTTTATTTTTTTTTCCCTTAGTTTAAATTCCTAGTGGTGGAAATGCCTGACTAAGGGACATGGCACATTTTTGAGGCTTTCGATGAGTAATGCAAAATTACCCTCCTGGAAAGTTGTAACAATTGAAAATACCCACCAGCAGCATTCGAAAGTGACAATCCCCCAAACCCAATAGTTAGCAAGATTTGTTTTTGAACAGTCAAATCTCTATACGGCTCTAAGTTTTAAAAACAGTGAAACTATTGATAAAACATATCGAGAAAAATAGCAAACAATGTGGAAAATAAATGTTGGATTTTACAGTATACATGTTTTCAAATACAAAATACAAAACTTTGACAGCAGATCCCAGCAGAATGAACAGAATGAATGGTAAAAAAAATCTAGTGACACTGGGCTCTGAAAAGTGCCAAGCTAGTAGGACTCCACATCTTTGTCTGCCCACCTGGTTAATATCAGGCTTCACTGTTGGGCTCTAATAGTAACATGCTCTAATGTTTACAAGAAAAGAAACTCACAATTACTGCATATTCTTTCAAATTTTATAAGTACTATCTTATAGTTAAGGTGCAATCTTAAGTTCTCAAAATTCCTACATATTCACTTAGTCAATAAATATCTGAATGTCTACTGTGGGCTGGGTACTGTTCTATGGAGACACAGCTGTGAACCCCACGGATCCCCTGCTATTCCAGAGTGGAGCACAGAGCCCTGCAGTTAGGAATTAGCAAATCATAGTTACAATGCCAGTCTGGAACTACTGGATTCTTAGGCAAATGAAAACACCTCTGCGGCTTGGTTTCTTTAGTAGTAAACTTACAGTTGACCAGAAGATCCAAGGCCCTTTCTGGCTCTTAAATTCTGTACCTTCTTTGGTTTTGTTTGAATGCTTAAGCTCCTACTGCTGTCAGTACTCTGCATTTTAAGCTATATATAGGACTACATATAGTCCTTCCTTAGAAATCCGAACCAGGCTCTCAGTCCCTTCCTCCCAAATTTTACATCTAGAGTAAAACTCTGGTGATCCAGGTAACTTCAAGGGATAATACAGGATCAGGTTTCACTCAGATGAAGATTTATGCTCCCAATTTAACTGTTTCTCTGAAAAGGATCCTAAAACGTTCTTGTGTCCTTCGCTTTGGCACTGCACTATAAATACTACACCGTGAAACGTGAAACAGGAGACAGTGGTGTGGCGGCTGGTCTCCAGGCCTGTGGCTGGGAAGGCTGGCACCCAGCTTTAAGGTGGCGTGCTGGCAGCTGCAGCACTGGGGTTGTGGTGGTGGACTCTCACCTCGCTCCAGCTTACTCTCACCCCCAAGTCACAGGCACATTCTGTCTACAGAATGTCTGCAACTCACGGCCCCTCCAGCATTTCTAACAGGAGAAATGGGGGCATGCCTTCTGCCACCACTTGATATTTTCCACCACATGCTCCCACCACCACCATTTCAACTGTCCTCCAATCCAGGGTCTCCTTGGAGAAGCCTGTTTCTGCGAGCTGTGAGAGGAAGGCAAGGGGCCTCAGTATCCCAAGTCACCCTTAGAGAAGAACCACACACTTTCTATAAGCATTAGCACCTTTCTGTAGTCTTTCAGGATACTACCACTTAATAATAGAGGTGCAGATTCTCAGCTTTGGGTATGTGATTTCAAGTCTTCCTCTGTACCTGCCCTACAAACCAGAAGAATGCGTAGAGGCAAGGTTTTCTCACATTTCTGCAAAAGTACGTGAAAAACTCACCTACTAAAAGGTTTTCTTCAACTTCCAACATAAAAGCATAAAACAGTAACTGATATACACAACGTCTGCCCACAGAAGCAAACAGGAGCAGCCAGGACGGTAAGAATGTATGTGTTGTCAGTTGTGGACAATGTAAAGTCAACCTCAAGTCCTGCATCTCTAAAGTCCACAAAGGAAATGTAAAGGTGACTGCACTTTGACTCGAGCACCTAGGCCTGTACGTGTTCCAGTGACCTATAAAACAGATGCTTACGGGCGTCTGTTAGTTTGCCTGAAGGGTTTTTGCTGCAAGGAGACTGACAAAAGACAAAAGGAACTTGATTTAAGATTTCAGAGTCACAGAATCCATCCTTCACATAGCATGTGCCCAGAGCTTATGAGAGAATGCTGGAAGATACAATTATCTTACATGGGAGCAGCTTATTGGGTTCAGGTATCAACTAAATAGAACAGGAAATAAAAATATCAAATCCCCTCATTCTGCAAGATCCCAGCTCCTGATGTTGGACAGGACCTCAAAAGTCACAGTTAAGAAAAAGACAACAGATTCTAATTAGGCGCCTACAACAATTGCTTGGCACAACACTCAATTCCCAAGATTTCAATTAATCTAAAGGAACATATATTTAGAATGACAAACAGATTAGAAGTTGGGAAGAGGAAATACCACAGTTCCTGATACTCCCTAAAATAGAACAGGCACACATTCTTCCTGTGAGAATAAAAGTACCTGCATAAAGCACATATATTTTATGGGCTCATTAGTCTGTAATCTGCCCCCAAAGAATTCAAACATTCACTATACTAAAAAAGGCCTCTCTGAAATTTTTACACTTAAGCAAAGGGCTAATACACTGAAATCAAAGATGGAACTTCTGTCTCAAGTACTCAGAAATCACTATAATGTCCTGGAAAATTAGGCACATTTTTAAGGCTTCATAATTTAATTTCAGGGAACAGAAACAAAATGCAACTCACTTAAAGCAACAATCTGAGAAGATGCTTTAACAGTGGGATGGATCTGGTAATGTCAAGGGCCACAGCCAAGATAGAGAAAACTCAGCTCAAAGACTCCCAAATCTAAGTATTTTGAGAAAAACCAGACAAGATTATTTTTTAAACTGATTATTAGTTAACTCTCTAAATATTCACAGCACATTATGACCCAGGCTAAGCAATGAAGCAGCAGCAGATCCACAACTGCCCTCCTGGAGCTTCCAGCAGGTGGAGGAACCCCACCATCCAAGGTCTCCCTCCCACGTCATTGAACCTTCCTTGCCATTTGCAAATGCCCAGGACATCCATCCCAGCACCTGCTCTCTCCAGCCACTTTTTGATCAGAAACTCCAGCCACACTGGCGGCCGTCTGTTCCTCTGGTGTGCGAGGCTCGGTCCTACCGCCTGGCCTTTGCACAAGCCATGCCCTCTGCGTATGTCATGCCCTCTGCCTGAGCCACCACTCCTCCAGATCTCCAAGAACACATTCAACTCTCAGTTTAAATTTCTTCACCTCAGAGAGGCTTCCAGAGCTGCTCAGTCTAAAACAGCAGCCCCACCCTGCCTCTCTTTATCCCAGCAACCCTATTTTATCACTTCTCCAGCATGTCTCACTCTGACCTTATTGTCTTTATTGCTTCTCTGGTTTTTATCCATCTCCCTCACTAAGAGGTGAACTCATTAGAATGGGGTCTCTGTCCTGTGCATTGCTACATTCTTAGTCTCTAGAAAGTTGCCTGGGATGTAACACATGCTCAGTAAATACTTATTTAAGAAGAGCAAATACAGCCAATATTAGCAGTTTTGTACAATGACAGGTACTAAATAACAAAGGAAAAACAAAACACCTTAAACATGAAAAGGTTTCCTTGGTTATTTAAAAAAAGGATTATTATAGTTTCTTACATTAGCTCTAAAAACACTTTCAAAAATAAGCATAATGGAAATATAAAGCTAACACTGAATAATACTCAAATTTTATAATGTATTTGGCTCAACTGCTAGCTAGCATTAGTCTTACTTCTACAATTTATTGTTTTAAAAGCACTCTAAAAGACCTCAATTTTTAATTTAAAAGGGCCAAATATTTTCTAAAAGCATACTCCTCCTTAGGAGTAATGAGTAACCTTCTCCCAAAGTGTACAATCTATAAACATATTATAGCAACAGAGATACCAGTGATCATTTGCAGAAGGCAGGGGTGTCGGTGCCTAATGGCAAACAAGTTTTACGAAACACAACCTGCCTTTATCTCCAACCTAACCAAAGGTATGAGTCTCTTCTCTATGTTCAAAATATTTAAACTCCTAAGAATTTTTCTTACAGATTATTCTTAAAATTTTATATCTGCTCTTCTATTTCTTTTGTTGAGACAAAGAGCTAAGGTGTTAATCAAGGAATATCACCTTAGTAACTGGCCCTGGTGTCTCATGCTTCACCACAAAGACACCAGAGACCCTTATGGATCACTTTGAAATTATATAAAAGGAAAGAGTGTACACTGGAGAGAAGGGGCATTCATTTCCTGGAACATGATGCAAAGAAATAAGTTACCACTGCCTTTGGGAATAATTGAAATTCACTTAAAAACCTCAGAACTAATGTTTTACAACAGTTCTATAGCAAAATAGTAGAAATACTACACATACCTCAATAAAGAAGAGGTTAAATAAATGATGGCTCATCGTTAATGGAGTACTCTGCAGCTGTTGGAGAATGAGACAGCTCTTAGGTACTGATGTAGAGACTGCCAAGATTTAGTACTGTGCCGGGAGGGAAGGGGAGGGCGGGGAGCTGGTGCAGAACAGAATATACAATGTGTCCTCAATTGTGGAAAGACAAATAAAAAGAACACATACAAAATGTTTATACTAGCATACGCTTTATCTGGAAAGATATACACAGGGTCCTGGGGAGAACAGGGTGCAGTGGGGGGTGGGGGGTGGGGAGAGGATATACACTTTTTACTCCATAGCTTTTTATACATGCTGAATCTTCCAGAGGGTGCATAGGCAGCTGGTCCCACAAATAATGCTGATAAATTTTAATGTTGTAATAATTTATATCATTGCCAACATATTATTGAACAATGACCATCAATAAGCGGAAGATTTCAAAAATCACATAAGTTTGTTCTCTTTGACATCAAAGTTCCTGATCCTTATTTCCCAGAAAAGAATCCAAGTCACCAGCAATTAGAGAGGCGAGCTTGTGATCTCACCTATTACAAAGCAAATAAACCTCAATTCAATTCTTGGAAGGGAAATTTAAATCGAGCTTGTAACTACCTAATGAAGTCTCCAAATCAACAGTTTCCCCTTGGCTATAAAACAGAAAGTCAACCTATGAAACAAGTAAGAAGACAGTGTTTTTAAAAACATACTCTATACTTAGGTTTCCTTTCCCCTGCCAGGCTAAGACAAGGAACCCTCTGATATTAGTGAAATGTGATTTCAGATCTGTGGCAAAATCAGCATTTAAGGGAAGGGACAAGCATCATTTGCACTAAACAAATGCTTTCACTTTTCTAGGAAGGGGAATTTGCTTCAAATTTAATTTAGGAATCATTTTTGGACCCCTGACTAAATGATACTACTAAGTCACTTCATTTTACTCCAAGCAAATTTTTTTTAATTAAATACAAATCCGACACTGAAAACAAACAAATCAGAAGGCAAACTTTAAACTGAAACGTTTCTGTCAAAAAACGTATCTTAAATGAACACATTAAAAAATGCAGAGAAATTCATTTCCATACAAATGCTATTCAGTAGCAGCATATACGCTATATCAATATTTGAGCGCAATAACACACCATACAAAAAGGAGCACAGAGGCACCCAACCGCAAATAAAACACCTCATATATTTTTGGTAGCCAAAGGTGGGGATGCAGAAGGTGGAGACCAGAATCACATTATTCAAGGTGTAAATTCAAAACATGTGAAGTGCAGAATTTTCTGTCGGTCAGAACTTATGATTCCAGCTCTGTCTTTTGAAACGATGCATTTAAAACTGGAATCTATTATGAAGCCTAAGTTTGATGGTCAACTCCTTAAACTGTGGATTCAATCAGTATAGCACCTTCGGATACAAGCACATAAAATAAAGGTAAATCAAATACAGCATGAATACAGAAGGGACAGCGAACTAGCTTTAATGAAGACATGAGGCACGGGGGTCACTTGGCTGATTACATCACTGAAGAAAAATAAAAATTAAAGCTCCTTCCCATCCCCCAGGTAGCCTGTGGCCTCAGAACTTACTGCCCTACGTGCGGCAGAAGTTCGCGGCCGGGGAGTCGGCGTCCTCCGGGAGCCCGGGTGGCCCAAGGGCGCGGAGAGCGGCGAGACCTGGTGCGCCCCATCCCCCGCCCGGGTCACTCCTCTCAGGCGCTCCCGGACCCCGGGGCCAAAGCCGGCCGGAGCGCTGCCCCCAGCCCCGCGCCGGCCGCCCGGCGCCGGCGACGATGCGCCCAGGGGACCCGGCTCCGGGGTCCGCGGCTCCCACTCCCCACGCCTCGCGCCGCGCCCACCCGCTCCCAGTACTCACGGGCCGCTTGCGCGCCGCTATCTAGCCATCCTCGGCCGCCGCCCGGGGGCTGCCCGGAGTTCGCAGTCGCCCGTGGGCTGGAGGCGTAGAGGAGGGGGGCCGGGCACCACCCGCCGCCTCCGCCGTCTCGCCTCCCCCAGTCCCAGAGCAGGGCTGCTGCAGGCGGCCGCGGACGAGGGGCGGCCCGCTGCCCTCCGCGAGCTCCGGGAGAAGCCGCCGCCGCCACAGACGCGCGGAGGCAACAGTAACGGCCACCACTACTGGCGAGACGCTCCAGCCCCGACTGCGGCGCGCGGGGGCGGTGCCTGCACGCCGCTCGGCGGGGGGCGCCGCTACCCGGGTCCCGGCCCCGCCCCCGGCCCCGCCCCGCGCACCCCCGCCGGAAGCCGCCCGCGCGCCCCCGCCGTCGCCCCTCGGCGGGGCCGCGCGCGTCCGGCGCTTTTCGCGGGGCCGCCCCCTGGAGCCGGAGGAGAGCGGCCGCGCGCGGGGCTCCAGCGCCGAGGGTGGTGCTTCCGCGGAGAGTCCCGTCGCGAGGCCCATCTCGGAAGGTCACGGAAGAGTCGGGGAGAGGAGCGGCCTGGCCTGTGCAAATGGTCGGGAAGGCCGGCCTAGCGCGCGGCGGCCCTGCAAGGAGAGAGGCTCCCGAGACGCTGTCAAAGCGCATTGCAAACATTGCGTGGAGGAGAGAACGACCTGCGGCCGTGTTTTAGCTTCTTCTGTAAATAGACTCGAAAACTAGCCTCTATGCCGGGGCGCGAATGGTTGGGGGCGGGCGGGAACGACACGGGGAGCGATTGCTTAGATTGTATGAATAACTTATAATGCTCCCTGGGCTGGGGCGCTGCCACTCCGGGCACTTTCCTCCTGCCCACGCAGGGCTCGCTCAGCCGGAGAGGGCCTGCGGGGGCATTCGGAGTCATCTAGTCTTGCCTCCAAGGCGTGGTGGGCTTATTTGTGCGGAGAAAAAACGGATCTCTTAATGGGGTGAGATTTTTCCTCCTTGCATTGTTCCCATTTCCGCAGTTTCACTTGGCCTCGGTTTTCGTCCAGAGTAGAGCACCAAATGTAATTAGCTGGAGAGCGTTTGATGGCGCAGAATCATGGTTTGAAGATGTTTACCCTCTATGCCGGACACGTTTGATGATGTTCTCTTCAGCACAATTAATTTGCAAAGTTCAGAAATGTGCCAGATGGAGCCCCTGGCACGCAGAGTCCCAGGGCTCTGCAGACACACCTTCATAGGAAGCCAGCTTGTTTGTTTCATTTGTGATTTATTTGATGCACCAGCACAAAGGCCGACGTGTTTTTATAAGAGACCTTTGGGATGAAATTCCAAAGCAATTTCTAAATTGGCAAAAAGAACCTTATTTTCTGAGGCAATATTTCCCTGTTGATAATGTAACTAGAATGGGCACAAAAACACCATCAGGTACACGGAAATGTAGTCTCCCTAAATGAGTGTGTGTTTCACGGTAAGACTTGGACCCCACTTGTGTTCTAACGGCCAGCTTCATTCATATGTATTTTAAACGCCAAAACTAATGCTTCCTATTATCTCTGAGACCTTGTTTGCAAAACAGGCTTCCAGTATGTGTACCTGAACCCCTGTTTAAGATGCTGCTTTTTGTGTTACCCTGGTTCTTGAGTCCTTGGTGGTTTGGGACATTTATCTCATTTAAAAAGAGTTTAATGGATGAAGGGGTTCAACAAAGAGGCTCAAGTGCCTAGAGTCTAAGAAAATTGTGATGTAGCCCCTACATGAGTTGGAGAAATTCCTTTTGTGGGAAAAAATCATAGTTTTTAAGCATATTACGTAGAATGCTTACTTCTATTACTTAGACTTTGAAACTCTTGGGGGAATAATAATGCCTAGCAACTATTGGATACACTCTGTGCCTGGCGCCATCCGTCAGCTCTTTTAACCTGCACAACATACCTGTAAAACAGGTACTGTATCACACATAGGGGTGTGTTGATGCAGATTTTATGAGAAATTTATGCAATTTGGGTGGTCCTCCCAAAGGAAAAGGAAAAACAAAACAATACAGCACACCCAAGCTGCTCCAGCACCACCCAACCCGAGGGAAAGTGACAAAGGGAAAACTGAAAGGAAAAGAGATCTCAGTCTCAGCTGATGGTGGTTAAAATATCTTACTTTTGCCAATTGTACAAAAACACGGCCATGTGAATGTATTGCCTTGTCTCCTGCCAGGGACTTGGATGTGGGGCTGGAACAATGCCTTAAAGATTTAATTAGATTCAGAAACTTGCCTCCAGTGCACACTCCCCTATCACAAGTTGGGGAGCTCAGGAACTTGCCACAGTTTTCAAGGAGCACCCAAGGACCCACACCATACTGAGGTCTGGTTTGAAGAGCCATGTTACACACACTTTTCATGAGAAAAAGTAGATTTTATATTTCCATAGGAAAGCAGGGGCTTTAAAAATATCTTAGCAATTTTCTGATTACGACCAGAAACTCAGTTTTTGCAGCACTTGATCTGGTCCTGCTGAGTTGATAGTAGGAAATTTTCCTTAATGATTGTATAAAAGGTGGATTAACCTCTTTCGATTCTTAAAGGAATTTAACTTAATTTAAAGTGCCACGGATTGATACTGTTATTTCCCTTGTCATGACAAGTCTGTTCTGTAAATACTATTTTATATAATAATAAAGTTTGTAAACAAAAAAACAGATATTGCAAAATAGATATCAAAACATAAAATTTGTTTTTTTGATGCTTATGTTGTATAATATGAAGAGTCTGACAGTAGTTCCTATTTAATGTTTGTGTTGAACAAATAAAGAAGGAGATGGAAATGACTACATAATTAGAAGCAAGAAGGCAAGGTATATAATAAGCTAAAATTGAAAGGGCATAAAGCAGCAAAATGTTGAACATAAAGTACTTCTTGGGTAGCTATAATTAATTTCCTTGTTAATTATTTTATGCCCAAGATTTATGTTCTTTCTAGCTATTCTCCCGGCTTTTCTATTTTGTTCATTTCTTTCTTTTTTTTTCATAAATAAGATTTCATTTGAAATGTTTAAACATAAAAATAATCTTTAAGTGAAATAAAAATCATCACCACACCTGTAATGAAAATTTTGGAAATGAAAGGCATTGTTCTTTGAAGGGATCCATCACTCACAAAAGCAGCAAATGTGAGATGATGGGGTTTTGTTATTAAATTACTCATATCTTGGCTCACATGCAGGCTTCTTGGGATGTGTGATCTAACACGTGTGCTGTTATCAATCAGTGGGACAAGATACGGCTTTCTTTCTGGAAGAAATTTTGGAACCAAATAAAACTACAAATTAAGCATAGTTATTAGCCAGAGAATAGTTGAAATGAGTGAAGCCATTCTTCATTTTAAGCCTGACTGATAAATGTAGACTTAAATTGGTTTATTTTAGAAAGTAGTTTTGGACAAGGTACAAAACTTTAATTAGATATATGACAAGAAGATACATTAGAATAGTCAGCTAATTTTCTCTCCATGTTATGTTCTGAGTAACCAAAGTAGTTTGAAATGTGGTGTGAGGGGCATGAAAAATGCAATAAACACCATGAAAGATATTATCTTCCTGGGATTCTGTTTAAAATATTCTCTTTCAAATAGATTTTGGGGGTGTTATGTAAACTATTGTAGTTTATATCCTCAGTATGGCCCCAACAAGACTGTATGTTGTCTTTGCTTATTTTTACCAAAGTCTTCTTCCAAGGAGACTTCAGGTGGTTTACAATGAAAAACAAAAATTTTTTTTTTTTAAAGAAAAAAAAAAAACTTCTGGCTAAGACAAACAATAGCATTTGAGCACAAAATTTAGCTCCAGGCTTCCTCACAGCCAAATGAAGTAAGGAAATGAAGATTTTTGTAACTCTTATTGTTAAGTGCAAGGAATGGCAAAGTAGAGTTTATTTTGGAGAAAGTCTTTCCTGGCTCACGCTGGGAGAGAAATTTGTCATAAGGGTCCTTATATGATGGATATTCCAGAATCTTAAGTTAACAGGACACTTCAATCCACTTCAATGGTTTCAGCCATCCTTTGATGGCAGGCAGAGCCGATATATATATATATATATATATATATATATATTTTTTTTTTTTTCCTGGTAGAAACCTTTGAAATTGCTATTGTCATAAGTGGAGAGACTCATACAGGGTTATTTTCTTGTTTTTTAATACTGCCCCGTGAAGCAAACCAAGGACATAATAAATGTTGGTTTCCCCAGTTTCTTTATGAAAAGGGCTTATTTAACATACCTATCCGAAGGTGGCAGAGAAGACGAATGAATTTCTATAAAGCCTCTTATTGCACTGTGTTGAACACACTGCAGTTTTCCTCAGACAAGGTGTGTGTGTATAATTTTTCCTGCTCTCTTATAATGTCTATTATGGTAAATCACCTCAGATCCCTTTTGGAAGACTGCATGGAGTATACTACTGACACAAAGTAAGCAATGAATATTAGCTACAAACTGTATCCTTATAACCACATCTACCATCACTTTTAAATCAATCAAAGCAAGTAGATGAGTCTCTTTGGGACTACCTGTGGTAGTTGGGTGGTTATAAATGCTGTTATCCTCAGTGAGTAAAGCTTAGAAATTGATTTGAGGGTCCTTTCCACCAACAGACTAACATTTAGTTAATTCCCTGGTAAACCCAGGCTTCCCAGATGGCTCAGTGGTAAAGATTCTGCCTGCAGTGCAGGACCCCCAAGAGCCACAGGTTCAATCCCTACATAGGGATGATCCCCTGGAGGAGGGCATGGCACCCCACTCCAGTATTATTGCTTGGAGAATCCCATGGTCAGAGAAGCCTGGTGGGCCCCAGTCAGTGGGGTCAAAAAGAGTCGGACACCACTGAAGCGACTGAGCACAAGATCTGTCATCTCAAGAATCCTATTAAAACTCATACTTCTGAGAGGTTAAGCGTCTTAAGTTGTTGAGGTTACCCTGAACCAGAGCCTAGGGCTGGGATACCAGGAATGTAGAAGGAGCCACTGAAGACAGCACCAGCAGCAAAGCCTCACCTGGAATGAACCCTGCCCCACTGCCGTGCTCTGCTCTGCTGCAATCTCCTTACCTCCGGCCAGGTACCAATTTCAGAACTACTGTCTGAAACTTCACTTCAAAGCCTTGCCTTCATCGCCCTCATTTTCTTGTTTTTGTCCCTGCCTCTTCCGTCTTCTCATTTCTGCTTCTGTCTCCAATCATACCACGCATCTTATCTTTTGGTCCTCCATCCCTTCAACTTGTAGCTCTTCTTTTTGACTTACCAAGCTCTCTCCTCTGTCCTTGCTTGTCTCTTTCTTTCCCAATATTCTTTATCTGTTGTCTAGAGTCATTGAGGGGCAAAGCAGGACATTTCAAATTGACGCGATGCTATTCCGTATAGTCCATCATAGACCCAGAATCCTGTGCTGTTACTCTCAGTTGAGCTAATGGATCCAGCAAAAGAGCTATTTACTCCAATCCTGGTGGTGATATTAAGCCCATTATTTAATTTGTTCCTACAGTTACTGCACTCAGTGTGTTGCCAGAGGCATCTTGCACAGATGGAGAAAGAAGCCAAAAGATTAAGGAATTGAGCTGAGGTCAAGCCAGAGGTAGTGGAGTGGTTCGAAATTGGACCCAAATTCCTTAAATCCTTGGATATATTATTCTAACTAATGCACTTAATCCACAGCCTTCAATGTTCTGTACAAGACCAAAAAAATCTAAAACCGAAAGAGAGTGAGTTTTTGTTTCCAGTTTCTGACTGTGGAGAATTTTTAATGGTTACACATTTGCCAGCGGAGCTAACTCAAGGTCTCTAACACATCAGGTAGCCGAAAAATAATGAGTCAGTTATATAATTAATTTTAATAACTGCAGTGTCCCTGGGGTTTCCTTTGGGCACCTCACCTGGTACACCGCCTGGGTCTCACATCGGAAAACAAAAGTGGCCATCACTATGGAAGCTCCGGCCAATAGGGACGTTGCTGTTGATGATTTCCGTGAGGACAACACTCTCAAAGGAGAAGTCCACAACTCTCAGATTCTCTTCTGTGACATGTCCAAGAAATCTGAAGTTTCTGACTATTTTGTTTCATTACAGAATCTTACATTTAAAGAGCTGACAGAAACCTTAAAACTGCCGAAATTAAGATATCATCCAAATCAAACTCAAGTGCATTTAGAATTTTGTTCTACCCACCTTGATAGGCCTAACATGGACTACATCAATTAATCTAGTCTCACTAGATGTTTTTTTCTTAACTCTAGGAAAGAGAAACAGGTGTACATGTGACCCTCAAGTTGGGAGATGAGTATTAATTAGTTGTTAGCATGAATAGTCTCAGCGCAGGGCACTTTCTTTGTGTTATATATATTAGTCCCACTGACAGATGACGAAACCAAAGCTCAATAGCAAAAGAAGGAAAATAACAAAGGTCTGAATTCCAGGCTAATTCTAAAGCTTCATTATTCTAAATTAAAAGACATTAACTAAAAGTATGGTTCAGAACACTTACTTGATAGATACCAGGAATGAACATTTATTGAGCGCTTACAGAGTTCCAGGTTATACCGAGTTGCTCCATGCTCCCTGCAACCTAGTGAGTTTCAAGGAGGGCTGTCATTCACATTTACAAACGAGGCTGCATGGATGTTGACAACAGTTTATTTCAAACCACTGCAGTGTGCCTCCAAAACCCACACCTGATTATTGGGCTCTGCATTCCGCTGTCAGTGCCAGCCTGGCTGCTCACCCCTGCACTGCTTCCAGTTTGTTGCTGCTGCCGTCGTTTTGAACCAGTGCTTTGCAAAGCCCTTCTCAGTCCGAAGCCACACTCTGAGTGTTCTCCCATCTCTCCTGAGTCCAGTTTGCTCCTCTCCTTTGCCTCTGTTGGCACGGACCTCTTTCTCTCATATACCCGTTTCAGATTTTCTTACTCAGTGAGAGAGATGAATTGCTATTTCTTCTGGGTATTGTTTGCATTCTGCCATCTCATGCAGGACTGTGTCTACAGGGCCCAGCCCATCCCACCATCCCCAAGTTTCTCCCCTCTGCATTGCAATAGACCTCATGATCAGATTTTCACGCTAGCATCTACCTCTTTGGGGTTACTACTTCCTCAAAGTGAAAGTGTCTCTATACTCAGAACCCCAATGGCCAGGAGCACCCCAGATACTTCCAATGGATTTAGAGAGAGTGTTGCTTTCACCTATGCCTGCCAACGGTATTTTTACTTCACATAGAGCAGTTTGTTAGGAGTTTCTTAGAATTACCATATAATTATATGTGTTGAATCCTGAATTTTCAATACATGTTTCCATCTTTAGAAAATAAGAAATTTCAGTTAAAGAACAAAGATCAGTAATTCACAGATACAGTTTTAAGTATAATAGACATCCATGAAGAGAGAATGAGATGATTGGATGGCTTCACTGACTCGACGGACATCAGTTTGAGCAAGCTCCCGGAGTTGGTGATGGACAGGCAAGCCTGGCATGCTGCAGTCCATGGGGTAGCAAAATTCGGACACGACTGAACAACTCAACTGATTGTCATTTTTAGATTTTTAAATTCAATATTCAACACTTACTCACTGAACGCTTACTACATACAAATGTGAAGGGTACAACAGTGAGCGAAACAAAGCCCTTATCCTCATGAAATTTGCATTGTAAGACTCTTTCAAAACACAGAATGTAATTAATTTCCTATTAGTTAAGTATTAACTAATAGAAATTACTTTGCTGGTAGTTCAGCTGGTTAAGAATCCACCTGCATTGCAGGAGCTAAGTTCAATTCCTGGGTATGGAAGATCTGCTGGAGAAGGGATAGGCTACCCATTCCAGTATTCTTGGGCTTCCCCTGGTGGCTCAGCTGGTAAAGAATCTACCCACAATGCGGGAGACCTGGATCTGGTCCCTGGGTTGGGAAGATCTGCTAGAGGAGCCTGGCGGGCTATAGTCCATGGGGTCGCAAAGAGTCGGACATGACTGAGCAACTCAGCATCGCAGTTTTCTGTTTCTTTGTTTGGGCTTTCCAGGTGATGCTAGTGGTAAAGAACCCGCCTGCCAATGCAGGAGATGTAAGAGATGTGGGTTCTATCCCTGGGTCGGGAAGATCCCTTAGAGGAAGTTATGGCAACCCACTCCAGTATTCTTGCCTGGGAAATCCCGTGGACAGAGGAGCATGGTGGGCTACAGTCCAAGGGTCGAAAAGAGTGAGACATAACTGAAAACCTGAGCACAGAGTATATTACATAACTAGACTGAGGTTCATATCTAAATGCTTAAAGCCTTAACATTTGATTTCTCAAAGGCCCAAGGTTAATTACAGCTCATAAAAGTACTAAAAATTAACATACACTATCTAGCCTAAAATATATATAGGGAATTTGTTATTCCTTTGATTTTAAACCTTTTTTTATTGGCTAAAATTTAAAATATGCATACATCTCAGTTGGCATAAAGTCAACATTTTATTCACTTTAGATATTTTCTAGTTTCTGTTCAAGAGACAGTGAACCAGAAAATAATTGTGGACTTTTCGCTCCCAGCCACTAACACGCAATAGGTCTACATATTGTTTTTCTTCTTAGTTCTCTTAAGTTCTATCTCTAAAGTCTGGTTCACTAGTTTGCAAAGATGTTAGGAAGTTAATTAGAGCTTCGTGAAAACAAGGGACTCCTGAATCACAGAAGTTTGGGTGCAAGGAGTTATATAATGTGATATGATGCCATGTGATAATACAATATAACATAATATGCAGTGTAGAGGACACTGCCCAACATTCGTTCTCTCATCTTTCAGTAACAGTATCCTGATTTCTGGTTAGGGAGCCACTCCCCCACCATTCTTACTCTTTCAGTTCTGGGGGTCCATTTTCCATTCCTTGGCTTTACAAATGATCATAAGACAAGTGAGGTGTTCCTGGGTATTTAACAACTCATTCTCCAAAGAAAAGGAGCCTTGATTTATAGTACTTGCCAGTTTCCATGGCATAAATACTCCCACCATGGCCAATGTCAGGCTACCAAGTGAAATCACTGAATGTGGAGTTGGAAAGAGAGGCACGGAGCAGTTGAGTTGTGGAAGCCTCTAGCATACCATATCAGATACACTGAGACTCAGAATCAGAACGCTTAGCCCTCCGGGCCCATGACTTGAGCCAGATCAGCCCCTTAGGCCCAGTTCCTTGAAAGTTTTTGGTGGGGGAAAATTGTTGTGGAAGGCATACTGTCTTTAGCTAGGTTTGCTGACTGAAGAGACTGGAACCGATTCTGGTATCTGCATGCCATGTGGTCCATTTCAAAGGAGGCTAGCTGAGAGCAGTCAATGCAGAGAAGAGAAGGGCAGAGAGGTAAAGAGAGACCAAGTTCTAGTATCACTCTTTGAGTCCCTGGATCTGTACCAGCCTGAGCCTCTGGACTTTGCAATCACATGAGTCAACAAATCCCCCTTCCCGGCCTTCCTTTCTTTGTCTCTCTGTCTCCCTCTCTCTCTCTCTTTGCTTATTTTTCTTTTAATACATCTGTTTGCACTGGGCTTCCCATGTGGCTCAGCTGGTAAAGAATCTGCCTGCAATGCGGGAGACCTGGGTTCGATACCTGGATTGGGAAGATCCCCTAGAGAAGGGAAAGGCTACCCACTGCAGTATTCTGGCCTGGAGAATTCCATGGACTGTATAGTCCATGGGGTCACAAGGAGTTGGACATGACTGAGCGGCTTTCACTTTCACTTTTCTGAATTGGGTTCTATTCTTATTTTCAAAAAGAGACTCATTAGTCTCTCCTGAGATTAACATTTCCCAGAGCAACCTAGGAACTGCTCTTCAGGTTCATCCCCCACCCTCCATTCACTTTACAGGGTACTGGACACTCTGAGGAACTTCCTTGTCTCTGTCTTTACCTAGAAACCTAAATTGGTAACTGTCTTCTAAACTTCTGGTGTAACTGTTCTAAACATTGTTCAGACTCGACATATTCAAAATGAAACTCATGTTTTCTACTGAAAGTGCACTCCTTATATGTCCCTGATTTTCACTAACTTCTGCACAAATTATGTTCCTTACTAGGGATACAACAGAGAAGAACACAGTGTTCTTGTCCTTACAGAGCACTCATGCTAGAGAGAAAAAAACACACCAACAAACAGGTTAAATAATATAAAGTCAATGTCAACTGGAAATAACTGCTTTGGGGGGAAAAAATGAGTTTCAGGGATAGAAAATGACAGAGGTTGATATTCTAAATGGGGTAATTGGGCTGCCTCCCAGAGAAGGAGCTTTTGAGGAAAGAGGTATAAATGAGGAATAAATGAGAGATGTAACCTTGGGAATATCTAGGGACAGTGGGGTATGGTTGCCATGTTCCAGAAATGAACAGAGGCCAGGCTGGTAGGAGAGGTTGGAGAAGCAAGGAGAGGTTGGAGTAGCATGGTGAGGTTGGAGAAGCATCAGGGGGTCAGATTAGGTAGAACACTGTAGAAAGGATAAGGAATTTTCATTTTCTTATGTATATGATCCCTCTGGTGTATGCACGAAGAGGGGACCATTTGTATGATGGTCAAGAAGAGAAATAAGGAGGTCATTAAGGGGAATTTTACAGTTGTCCAAGGAAGGCATCAGGCTTCCCAGGTGGCCCTAGTGGTAAAGAATCCCATGGACAGAGGAGCCTGGTGGGCTACAGTCCATGGGACCACAAAGAGTCAGACATGACTGGAGTGACTTAGTACACGGGGGGACAGCATGCTAGCTTAGACCATCAAACTTCTAGCTACCTTGTTTGGGCATCTTCTTTGACTTGCCTTCTCTTTCACTTGCTACATGCCCACCTGTGGGTTTTATTCCTACAGAGCACCTGCAGTCATTGGAAGCAGGTGGAGTTTCCCAGAATGCAGACTTTAAGGTATGAAGGAGGAGGTGAATTAGGGACAGCTCTTGGAATAATGATCTTTGAAAGAGAAAAGGAAGGGGATGGGACTGGGCAGAAAAGAATTTCAACAGCAGAGTAAGGAGTTCTGACGCTGGGATGATCCTTCAGAGCTGTTCCCAGCTGGAGTGAGAGATGAGGGCCTTTATACCCCCACAAGAGTCAGTCATTGGATGCCAGTCATTCCAAGAGGAAGGCATGACCCTAGGTAAAGGGGCTTCACAGCTGAGGGCTCTCTGATGACATCATTCCCAGTGACTAGGAGAGTAAGACTTTTATTCCTGAAAGGGGCTCTGCATACCATATCACAATATCCACCAACCCATCCCTTTTTACATTTGTCACTAAAACTTCCCTGAATTAATTCCTCATTCCTCCTGCTTAGGATAGAGCCCACCATGCTATCTCCAGAATTATACTCCAAGTAAAAGTCACATTGGGCTTCCCTGGTGGCTCAGCAGTAAAGAATCCACCTGCTATGCAGGAGACCTGTGGGAGACGCTGGCAATTAAACAACAGCAAAATCCACCTAGGTGGCTCAGTGGTAAAGAATCTGTCTGCCAATGCAGGAGATGCAGGTTCAATCCCTGGGTCAGAAAGATCCCCTGGAGGAAGAAATGGCAACCCTGCTCCGGTATTCTCGCCTGGGAAATCCGGTGGACAGAGGAGCCTGGGGGCTATAGTCCACAGAGTCCCAAGAGTTGATCAGGACTTAGCGACTAAACAACACAACAACAACAACAAGATCCTCACTGTTGCTTGAACCTGCAATGCTCTCCTCCCACTTCATCTGTTAAAATCCATCCCTCAGGGCTCACTCAAATTTCACTTCCTCTTTCCCCAGAATTTCTAATCTAGTCATCATTCCATTCCGCTTATAGCTGGGTAAGCAGAGCAATGAAGTCCTCATCCTTTCACCTCTCCTCCACCCCCAGCAGCACTAGCACAGGGGGCTCCTCATAAATGTGGACTGACTTGTCTACTTCAGCTTTCATCAGTGGCTAAACGATACCCTGAACAGAGGGCAGCAGAACAAAAGGTCAAGCAGAACTTCTGGATCTCTACCACTTGGGTTCAAATTTACCTCCATCACTTACTAGGTCCATAATCCTGGGCAAATTTATCCTTTTATGCCCCAGTTTGGGCTTCCCTGGTGGCTCAGAGGCAAAGAATATGCCTGTAACGCAGGAGACGTGGGTTCAATCCCTGGGTTGGGAAGATCTCCTGGAGGAGAGCATGGCAACCACTCCAGTATTCTTGCCTGAAGAATCCCATGAACAGAGGAGCCTGGTGGGCTATAGTCGTACATGACTGAGGCGACTGATCATGCATACATACCCCAGGTTATCCATCAGTGAAATCCTCATTTTCATAATCATAACACCTACTTCATATGATTGTTGTCAGGAATAAACTAGTATAACTAGAGCATTTGGAACAGTGGCTCCTACTTAATAAGCACATGTAAGTGTTGGCCTCTCTTAGGGCCTGTGCCACACCAGTCCCCTTGTTGACCCATGCTCACCTGTGGTCATCAAGATGGCCACAGAAGAGACCACTGTCCTCTCTAAGCAATATATATTCAGGGAAAAGGCCTTCACACAGCTCTTCTGCAGGGAAATCTGTTAACAGAGCTCTTGTTTTTCTCTTATGAACATTCCTTTAATGAGTGAAGAAATTCTTGCAAAATGTCCTGGAATTCTCTGCTTTCCTGGGGCCTTTTCAGTCTGGACTCTGACCTGATTTTATAATGAAGATTATGCACTTTTCCAATGTTGCAAGGGGAAAAGAAAAAGCAACAAAGCATCACATTTATAAGTGAATAGATTCACTTATATTCACTTTTGACCTGAGAAGAACTTTAGAGATCACCTAGTCCTGGAGTCAAGAAAACAAGGAAATTATGTGACTTGTCTAATTCATACAAACTTACCCAAGTTATTAAAGGACAGAGTTACTCAATAACATTATCCAGTTTCTGCCTAAAGATGCTATTTTCTTTAGTATGTATAATTCAAACAAATGTAGATCTAACTTGCTAATTCTCCAAAGAACAAAAAAAGAAATCTCATTTATTTCTCAGACTTACTGTTTAATTAAAAATTTTTGCTTGATTTGGTGCAATACATAGTGGTTTCGTAATTAGCTTTTCTTGTGAGAACAAATAGTAACCATTATCATTTTTTCAGTTATGTATTCATTCATTTACTCAAAAGTTATTTGTGAAGTGTCTTTTATGTACCAGGCAGTCAACTGAAAGTTGGAAACTTTTAAAATGAATGAGCCTTAGTGTTCTGTGACTGGCCCACTTCTGCGGGATCAGTGTGTCTGCTGGGTCATTCAGATTCAAGCAACTTCAGAACATGTGTTCAGGCTCGGAACTGATTGTCATCAGCCAAAGATTAACTATTGTCAGTCACAAAGCCAGTGATTGGACTCAGAGCAAAGTTGCCATATATACAACCAATTCTCATTAAGTAAGAATTGTTCTCTTAAAAAAAAACAAATACTGTGGACTGGTCTCTGCCTACCTCTCTCCCTCTCTTTTTCTCACTGATGGAGCTCCACAAACACCAGAACCAAAAAAGATGACATTCTAAATTTTGTAGTACAGCATCATGTTATTATAACACAATTATCAATGCAGATAGTATCATGTTCCTATGATAATGTTAGGTGAAAAAAAGTTCCATGGTCACCTCAACTTGGAAAATTCTGGGTGCATAAAATTAAAGAGGTTCCTTGTAGTGTGCTTTATTTCCTGAACCTTTAACATGTTGATATGCATTATGGATCTCTACGAGGAGAATAAAGGATTTGACCTAAGTCGAACTAACTTGCTCGTGGAATCCAGTGTTTGCAGTCCATTGTCCATGAATATGTCCAAGCCCAAGGTCAGCTGAGTCAGTTTCTACAATCCACCGTCCATCAGGTAATTAATTGCTTTTTTCTAATTAAAAATATCCTTGTATAGTTTAAGCCTACTTTTATATTCTGTATTTCATGCTGCATTTTAATATTTTTGTAGAGAAAAATGACTCAAAGTCATCTGTGTGAGAATCTTATCTGTACTTGAAGATCATTATGAAAGCACCCCTCGGCATTGTGTTAACTAGCTGCTGATGCAGCTCCCATGGCAGACATCTCCAATCCATCACAGAACTCTTCACCCAAGTGAAGTTCCCCTTGGGTCTGAAAGAAGGCTCAGAATCTTTCTCAAAGCCATGCTTTAGACAACAGTTTCCAGTCCATGAAATTTAGGCTGCTGGATTGAATTGATCTTGCCTTCTTTGTTAAGAATATCCACTCATGACAAGGTACCTACTATGTGCCAAGTATTTTGCAAGTTTTCCTACTGAGAATCTCTCACTTCGCCTCCATTTGGACTGGTAGCATCTCACACCCAAACTATTTCAATCACCTCCTAACCAATCATATTGCTTCCTTCTGCACTAAGAGGATGATCTGAACTACTTCCATGGTCTCCAAGGCCTGCAGGATTTGGAACCCTGCCTACTGCCCCCAACCCCTGTCTCTACTTCGATCACTCTCCTGAGATGTCGTCATGGAACCACAGCTGGACTGGCAGGTCTGGAAGCTCAGCCCTCTCAGTACACTATTAGGAAATCGAATCATGCTAAGCCACTCACTAGAGGTGAATGTGCACCACACACGCTCATTGATTAATTTACAGTGAGACGTGGAGCAACCCGACCAACCGGAAGATTGTGTGGGCATGTTTGTCACCTCTTTCTGGAGGCTATAAAGAGTAGTCCCTGAGAGCTTGTGGGCTAGAATCAGACTGCCTGAGCATGAAGCCTGCCTCTGTGCTTACTACTGGTGATTTCAGGCAAGTGAGTCAGTGTGTCTGCAGAGTCTGTCTTCCTATCAGTAAAATGAGCATAATAATAACAAATGTACCTGCCTGGACTGTTATGATGAGGATTGAATGAGATTATATACTTGCTGGGCTTCCCAGGTGGTGCAGTGGGAAAGGATCTGCCTACCAGTGTAGAGACGCAGGTTGGATCCTTGGGTCAGAAGAACCCCCTGGAGGAGAAAATGACCACTGGAGTTCCAGTATTCTTGCCTGGAGAGTCCCATGGACAGAGGACACTGGTGAGCTACAGTCCCTGAGGTCGCAAACAGTCAGACAAGAATGAGCACAGGCACACATACACTTGTTACATTCCACTCAGAACAGAGAGGTTGTAGCCTAGTAACATAATAAATGTTTGTTGTTCCTACACTTTTATGCATTGGAGAAGGAAATGGCAACCCACTCCAGTGTTCTTGCTTGGAGAATCCCGCGGACAGGGGAGCCTGGTGGGCTGCTGTCTATGGGGTCGCACAGAGTCGGACACAACTGAAGCGACGTAGCAGCAGCAGCAGCAGCAGAGTGGAGATCTAGCTAAACTAAGTTAATATCATAGCAAAAGGAATGAAATAATGTTAAACAGATTCAAGTTGCATTAACCTTGTATATTGCTATTTCTGTATTTATCCATTTAATAGTTATTGATACCTAAGTAATTTCAGATACTACCAGATTCACCTGGTAGTCCCACATCCCATAAATGTAAATAAATTCTTTGATAGATATGGAGATGCAAATGCACAAATTAATCTATATTTTTTCACTTAACTAATTTTGTCCATTTCCTGACCCCAACTCTCCTTACCTTCTGTTTAAAATTTTTAAAAATCAATTGATGTCAGTTTCATCACTTAAAAACCCTGTCTGCCCCTTCACCCATCTTCCCCCTCCTCCAACGTGCCTTCTGTCTGCACTCTCGCTGTCCCTTTTCCTCACATGTGCCAAGCTCCTTCCCTCCTTAGAATTCTGTCATGCTGTTTCCTCTGCCTGGAATTTCTCACCTCCAACTCTTGTCCTGGCTCATGTCTGCTTGGCCCCAGAAAAGCCTCCCTGGTGCCCAGACTAGGTTAGATCCCTTCATTGCACTTAACCATGATTGTAATTAACTGATCATTGTTCACTGTATTATTCCCAGTAAAATCAATGAGGACAGGACCATTTTCTATTGTTCACCACTGAGTCCCCAATATCCTGAACAGAGGTAGATAGTCAATCAATAGGTGTCGAATGAATGAATTTAGTCTTCTCGACAATCTATTTCCTGCAATGGAAAAGTCAAAGACTGGAGCTGCCAAGTGATACACCCAAGTCACACAGTCAGTCTTTCTGATTTCTATCTAAGCTCCTTATTACCCCACATGACTGCCACTTGATTTCTGCACACTACCTGCCTATCTGCACGCAATTATTCTCCACAGCTTTAACTCCACTCTACTTTGCATCCTTTCTGTTGCAATGTTTTCCATCCTGGGATCTGGACTTTTACTTTCATCCTTGAACCAATTCAGATCTTCCCTGACATATTTATAGAACTTACTGCTCTAGCATATGCTACATTTCATTTTACTCAGACCTCTTTTCTCTCCGACAACCTTGCAACTCCACTCTTAGATGTATACCGACCAGAAATGTGTGTGTCACCAAAAGTCATGCACGGTAATTTTCATAAAGCGCTACTCATAATAATCCCAAACAAGAAGTTATCCAAATGCCCATCCAAGTAGAATAGACCGACTCTTTTGTATCCACATAATGGCATATAATATAATGTCATATAATGTGACAATGAGAATGAATGATTTACAACTTTACATGACAACGTGGGTGAGTCTTACAAACGTAATGTTGAGGGGGAAAATGTCAAGTACATGTTATTAATATATAATTCTATTTATAAAAAGTTCAAAGGCTTCCCGGGCAGTTCAGTGGTAAAGAGTCTACCTCCCAGCTCAGGAGACATGAGTTTGATCCCTGGTCCGGGAAGATCGCACATGCTGCAGAGCAACTGAGCCTGGGCGCCACACCCATTAAGCCTGTACTCTAGAGGCTGGGAGCCACAGCTACTGAGCCTTCGTGCTCCAACTAGTGAAGGCCATGTTCCCTAGAGCCTGTGCTCTGCAACGAGGGAAGCCACTGCAATAAGAAGTCTGTGCACCGCAACTAGAGTGTAGCTCCTGCTCATCGCAATTAGAGAAAAGCCCACGTAGCAATGAAGACCTGGGACAGCCAAAAATAAATAAATAAATTCAATACTTAAAAAGTTCAAAAATTGGCAAACTATAATATCACAAGTCAGGATAGTGGCTACTCTTGGAAGAATAGCAATTAGAGGAGATGATGAAGATTTTCATGGCACCGATGACCTGTTTCTTGATCTATATGCTACCTAGGCATCAGTGTTTTGCTTGCAAAGATACATCAATATGTGCATTCATAGTGTGTATACTGTTCTTTATGTATATTAGAGTTTGATAATAGGTTTTATGAAATGACTTCATATCTGTTTGTTTCTGACAACCTCAATTTACAGAGGCCAGTTTGAAATCTAATGCTAGTGTCCAACATGCTGCCTGCTTTTTTCCCAAGTGGGAGCTTCCTGTGCACGCAAAGAGCCTCCTTTGAATTGCTCAAAATCTCACTTGAAAAAAAAACTGCTAATGGTGACAACAAAAATGTTCCCAGGAAACAAACTGACCCCAGTTGAGAACCACTGGCCTAACAGGGCTTAACTGATTTCCCCACCTGTATCCCTTACCAGCTTCCTCCCTCACCCACTTTCTGCCCCTGACCTGTCAAATCTAGCCACCTGGTCTCCTTGGTGTCCAGACACGTTCTCGCCTCACTTCTTCACCAGCTGTTTCCTCTGCCTGTAACATTCCCCTCCAGGTATCTGGGGTCTCACCCCCTCACCTCCTTCAAGGATATGCCCAGAGGTTACCTTCTCAGTGAGGCTTTCCCTGGCCTTCTTACGTAAACACTGAATCCTCTGTACTCTCTATCTAGCTTGCTTTATTTCTATCCAGAGCACTTATAACCTGATCATCTAGCATAAAACTTATTTTGTTTGATATCTGTCTCCCTTAAGAAAATATAAGATCCAAAGGGGCAAGAATTTTGTTTTCTTCACTGTTCTGTCCCCTGTGCCCAGAACAGTGCTTGACACATAGTAGATGCTCAATTAAAATTTGTTGACTAAATGAATGAATACAGTCGCAAGCCCAGTTCAGTGTCTGACACGCATATGACATCCAGATTAATTTAGGATTTAACCACTGTCTAACTGTTCTTCTTGTAACCTCCATCCCCCCAAGATTAGGGTCTACCCCTCACCTCCACATGGCGCCGTGACTTTGGTCGACTAGCACTTTTGATTGTGACCACTTCCTTCCTCCCCACCTCCTCTGGTCGTGCTTAGCCCACCTGCCAGGATGTTCACCTGTCCCTCCCTCGCCTCCACCGTCCTAATGCAGGTGACCTGTCTGGACCACCACCTTCCTGTCCCTAGAGTCTCCCAGTGCTGTGACCCTCTGGTTTCTCTCCTTCCCTGCCCTGCCCCTGCACACTGTCCCCATCCCTCCTCTTGTCCCAGCAAACCCTCACCCTGGTACCACCTTCCCAGAGGTGGACGTGGTTCTGATCTCCGGCTCTAACACAACTACTTACGTCCCCAACTCTGTAACTTCCATGTGCCAAAATCTTGGAAAAGTCAAGACGTGACGTCTCTCTTTTTCCTCTGTTCATTTACCATGAAACCTGAAGTTGTGGCAGGCCTGTCTTTCCATGAAAGGCTGCCTGAGTTTTCTTGCTTCCACTTGACTATAATATGAGCCTGTGTTCAGAGCCACAGAAACCTGACACTGTTCAATAAGCAAGCAGCTGTAAATGCCAAGAGTCAAGATGCCTCAAGTGAAGGGGAACTTGGAATCAAGGTTGGTCATCATTTTTGTTGCATTAATGTGACAATAGACAGTTTCTTTAGCAGACATCACAATAATGTCAGCAGGGACTTCTTGAGATATGGTAGTTAGTTGCCTGTGATAAGTAAGAATCAAATAACCAGACACAGGATCTTTCTACATAAGGTTTGTTTGTATGCCTGTTGTGGGAAGGCGTTTGGGCCAAAATCCAGATACACCCAAAGCACAAACCTAGAAAAATTGGCAAAGCAACACTTTAAATTTTTACCTAGAAATAGATCTGTGGACATAATCCCGAAGTCCTCAATAAACAAAACAACTGATTGAACCATAATGCATTTGCCTGTGTTAAAACCGAAGATCATTTATCAAACTGTCCACAGAATCCGTGATTTGAACTGACACTGATGACATAAACAGATAATCAAGATTTTGAGAAGTTCATGGCTAGCTCAAGGAATTCAAGGACACTGGTTGAAAAGATGATTATGATTTGGTTTCTGGACATCTGGCCTACTAAGGAAGGAACTGACAGATAAGTCCTCCATGCCCTTGAACTTTTCAATGCCTGAGTGCTATGTGGGAAGACAGCCATTTATCACCTTCACAGTGGCCAGGAGGCTGCAGGGGCAGGACAGGAGTCTGGTTTCCTGGTTGGGTCTCTGTTTTCTACAATGGTCTGAAAATGATAAATACACTTGTTATCATATCAGCCCTGCCGAGGAGGAAATGTGACATGGGAAAGGGCAGAAACAGCTCAGTCTGCGTGATCACACAAGTTATATATGGATTATATGCATCATATGTATATTTCTCTATAGTCAGATGTTGAAACATTGAGTGCCAAGGTTGTCAAGATCTGCATAGAGTTTAATAGTCTTCCTAAATATACCTCATGTTATTAATTGCACTCCCTTTACATTTGAACTTTAAGAAATAAAAGTGACAGTTACATTTTTTCTTTTTCTAAAAAAAGGAAGCCATATTTTTAAAAAATCTCATGTTTGGAATTTCCCAAGTCTCTGGTAAAATGCCCAAATATCTAGATCTTGAAAGAGTTCCAAGTCATCTCAGAAATTACTCCACAGTGCTTCAGTGAATGGTGGCATAATGCAAAACATGTTGAGCTTGTGTTGAGTCATTAATTAGTGACATTTATTGAACACTTGTTGTATGCAAGGCGTCATATTAATGCAATATACAAACAAAAATACAAGAAAGGGAGTCTAATTATACTAAGGCAATAAGTAAAGGATGCCTTTTTTTTAGATAAAAGGAATAGGATAATGGAGAAACAACTTTATTTATGAACCTCCTTACCTTAATATTGTTCCCTGATAATAAATAAGTGAAAATATGAACAATAAATAGAGAGACACAGCAAACTCCAAACCTGTTTTTGTCAAGAAACTTGATGTGAAGCCTCTGGGTTAACACTCATAACTGAGTCAGTAAAGGTCATAATGAAGACCAAATTGCTTTTCTCTGTGATATTTTGAGAACTCTGTAGCAAACAGCTCCGATTTCAGCCTTTTAATAATTGACTTAAGGGACAAAAGGTTGCCAGCACTTTTTTACCCTTAACTTTATGCATCTATAGAAAATCTGGCCCTCATGGAAACTAAATAATTATGAATTTCAAGCAAGATTAATAGGTATGCAGGCTCAACATATCTAATGGGAAAAAAATTCATTAACATGCAACCTTGAAGCAGAAAACACAAGTTCCTATGACTGCAATTAGACCTAACAAACCTATAACATTGGGTTCCTTGCAGATATTTTCCAAGAAGGAATAGGCAGTTTGCTTAATTCAAACACTTTGGAATATAATTGCTTGCTTTGTTCATTTTAGAAAAAAAAAAAAAAATCTCTTTTCGGGAAAGAAGAATCCAGTGTGTGAGTTTCCTTCCCTGTCAGATTGCTGATCCAGAGCAGAAGTGTCATCAGCTACAGTAGACAGATTGAATTTTCCCTGCCCTGTCTTCATTGCCCCCTTCCTGCTGGGAATAACATGAACCTTTTTCCTTTTGGGAAACATTTGTGATTCAGTAGCTGTAACCCGTTCTTGTCTCCAGAGATGAACGCAGGGCTCAAAAGGTCAATCTCTGGCCTCAGTGATTGTGTCAAAGATTGGCCTTGACCCAAGCCAGACCGATGATGCCTGCCCAGTTGGGGGATAACTAAATTGGTGGCCACCATCTTGCTTCTCATGGGAGAATCTTCCTGAGAGTGAAGCTAACACAGAAGAAAGCAGAGCTGAGAGATGGGAAAAAAAAAACGAAACAAAATACACTTGAAACCATCTTTTAGAAAATATTTTGGCCATGCTATGTGACATGTGGGATATCATTTCCCAGACCAGAGATCGAATCCGCACGCCCTGCATTGGAAGCCTGGGCTTTTAACTACTGGACCACCAGGGAAGTCCCCTGAAGTTGTCTTCTGAGCATCTAGACCCAGCTATAGGTGAAGCCTTGATTCTGGCTGACTGATGTTCTTAACTCTGCTCCTTACCTGCTCAGGTTTGGGACTTCTACTTGATCACATCCTGCCAAACTGCTTTGGTACAAATTACCTGCCTAGACTCCACTCCCAGGCCCCAGTACTCCAGGTAGTGCCCTGGAGAACCCCCTCCAGAGTCTTCCTTCCATGAGAACCTGCACACCCTCATTTTGCCCTCTTGTGTACAACCTCCCCCACTCCCAACCATCCCATAGATAGGTATAGCCTCCAGTTTTAACATGTCCAGCTTGTTCAACCAGCAACTAAACTTCATTCCCTCAAAACCATGCACATTTAGTTCTGTAACCAATAAATCTATTTTGCTTTGGGTGGTTCAAATTCAGTTTCTGTCACTTGCAACTGAATGCCCTTAATCATGATAGATGGCAGATAATTTTTTTCAAGCATGTTGATTATTTTGGAAGAGTCAAGGGTCACCCAGAATCAGGTTTTTTTAATGTGATAGGCATTCAAGCAGAGAGTACCATTGTGTGCATGAAATATTTTGCAGTCAAATATAATGAAATATAATTAATATGAACTAAAATGTGAAAATAATTATACATGCTTCTAGTAATTCCAAAGAGGAGTCTCCATGGTGCCTCTTTAAATTGATATGGCATTTAAATACATGTTATCATAAGATTGGTAAATAAGTGAATAGCTTTAGAGTAACACACTCAAGTATGGCTGACAGGCCACCTACACTGGTAATTTCTCCGGAGGATGGTTTAAAATTCAGATTCCTTGGACCCATTCCAAGCTCACTGAATCAGCATCTCTGGGAACTGGACATGAGAATGTTCATTTTGGATAAAATTCCAGGGTACTGTCTAGGCATACAAGAGTTTGAGCACAATTTGCTTCTAAGTCCTGCTTCGTGTATGTATTTTTAGTAAACCTTCAAGTGTTACTGTCTGAATCTAATGAGTAATTCTAAGAACATCTCATTATTGATAAGAGTGAAGCTGAATTGGCACACCTATAAAAAGCAGTAAGGTTCGGGTAATCTATAAAGGCCTAGAGGCAGGATGCAGTCAGCTCAGGCTAAGTTCTCTGTGGTAGTTCAGTTCAGTTCAGTCGCTCAGTCGTGTCTGACTCTTTGTGACCCAATGAACCACGGCATGCCAGGCCTCCCTGTCCGTCACCAACTCCCGGAGTTTACCCTAACTCATGTCCATTGAGTTGGTGATGCCATCCAACTCTCTCATCCTCGGTTGTCCCCTTCTCCTCCTGCCCTCAATCTTTCCCAGCATCAGAGTCTTTTCAAATGAATCAGCTCTTCGCATCAGGTGGCCAAAGTATTGGAGATTTAGCTTCAACACCGTCCTTTCAATGAAAACCCAGGACTGATCTCCCTTAGGATGGACTGGTTGGATCTCCTTGCAGTCCAGGGGACTCTCAAGAGTCTTCTCCAACACCACAGTTCAAAAGCACCGATTTTTCAGCACTTAGCCTTCTTCTATACATGACTACTGGAAAAAACCATAGCCTTGCCTAGACTGAACTTTGTTGACAAAGTAATGCCTCTGCTTTTTAATATGCTGCCCAGGTTGGTCATAACTTTCCTTCTAAGTAGTAGGTGTCTTTTAATTTCATGGCTGCAATCACCATCTGCAGTGATTTTGCAACCCAGAAAAATAAAGTCAGCCACTGTTTCCACTGTTTCCCTATCTATTTGCCATGAAGTGATAGGACCAGATGCCATGATCTTCGTTTTCTTAATGTTGAACTTAAAGCCAACTTTTTCACTCTTCTCTTTTGCTTTCCCCAAGGGGCTCTTTAGTTCTTCTTCACTTTCTGCCATAAGGGTGGTGTCATCTGCATATCTGACGTTATTGATATTTCTCCCGGCAATCTTGATTCCAGCTTGTACTTCTTCCAGCCCAGTGTTTCTCATGATGTACTCTGCATATAAGTTAAATATGCAGGGTGACAATATACAGCCTTGACATACTCCTTTTCTTATTTGGAAGCAGTCTGTTGTTCCATGTCCAGTTCTAACTGTTGCTTCCTGACCTGCATACAGGTTTCTCAAGAGACAGGTCAGGTGGTCTGGTATTCCCATCTCTTTCAGAATTTTCCACAATTTATTGTGATTCACACAGTCAAAGGCTTTAGCATAGTCAATAAAGCAGAAATAGATGTTTTTCTGGAACTCTCTTGCTTTTTCCATGATCCAGCAGATGTTGGCAATTTGATCTCTGGTTCCTCTGCCTTTTCTACAACCAGCTTGAACATCTGGATGTTCATGGTTCACGTATTGCTGAAGCCTGGTTTGGAGAATTTTGAGCATCACTTTACTAGCATGTGAGATGAGTGCAATTGTGTGGTAGTTTGAGCATTCTTTGGCATTGCCTTTCTTTGGGATTGGAATGAAAACTGACCTTTTCCAGTCCTGTGGCCACTGCTGAGTTTTCCAAATTTGCTGGCATATTGAGTGCGGTACTTTCACAGCATCATCTTTTAGGATTTGAAAAAGCTCAACTGGAATTCCATCACCTCCACTAGCTTTGTTCATAGTGATACTTCTAAGGCCCACTTCACATTCCTAAGGACTCCACTCCAATTCCTAAGGACTTCACATTCCAGGATGTCTTACTCTAGGTGAGTGATCACACCATCGTGATTATCTGGGTCGTGAAGATCTTTTTTGTATAGGTCTTCTGTGTATTCTTGCCACCTCTTGTTAATATCTTCTGCTTCTGTTAGGTCCATACCATTTCTGTCCTTTATCGAGCCCATCTTTGCATGAAATGTTCCCTTGGTATCTCTAATTTTCTTTAAGAGATCTCTAGTCTTTCCCATTCTATTATTTTCCTCTATTTATTTGCATTGATCGCTGAGGAAGGCTTTCTTATTTCTCCTTGCTATTCTTTGGAATGCCACATTCAAATGGCTGTATCTTTCCTTTTCTCCTTTGCTTTTCGCTTCTCTTCTTTTCACAGCTATTTGTAAGGCCTCCTCAGACAGCCATTTTGCTTTTTTGCATTTCTTTTTCTTGGATATGGTCTTGCTCCCTGTCTCCTGTACAATGTCACAAACCTCTGTCCACAGTTCATCGGTGCTCTGTCTATCAGATCTAGTCCCTTAAATCTATTTCTCACTTCCACTGTATAATCAGAAGGGATTTGATTTAGGTCATACCTGAATGGTCTAGTGGTTTTCCCCAGTTTCTTCAATTTAAGTCTGAATTTGGCAATAAGGAATTCATCATCTGAGCCACAGTCAGCTCCCGGTCTTGTTTTTGCTGACTGTATAGAGCTTCTCCATCTTTGGCTGCTAAGAATATAATCAATCTGATTTTGGTGTTGACTATCTGGTGATGTCCATGTGTAGAGTCTTCTCTTGTGTTATTGGAAGAGGGTGTTTGCTATGACCAGTGTGTTCTCTTGGCAAAACTCTATTAGCCTTTGCCTTGCTTCATTCTGTACTCCAAGGCCAAATTTGTCTGTTATTCCAGGTGTTTCTTGACTTTTACTTTGGTATTCCAGTCCCCAAAATGAAAAGGATGTCTTTTTTGGGGTGTTAGTTCTAAAAGGTCTTGTAGGTCTTCATAGAACTGTTTAACTTCAGCTTCTTCAGTGTTACTAGTCGGGGCATAAACTTGGATTACTGTGATATTGAATGGTTTGCCTTGGAAACAAACAGAGATCATTCTGTCGTTCTTGAGAATCTCTGTGGTAACAAGGGCCTAAAATATTAATGGCTTACAACATCAAAGGTTGACTTTTTATGCATTTACATATCCATCACAGAACACTCCAGAACTCACAGCTATTGGAACCATCTTTCTCTGGGACATAGCTGGTCCTCTAATGGAGGGTAAAGGGAATAGGGGACCTCAGGCTGGCTCTTAAAGTCTCTGCTCAGAAGTGATACATGTTACTTGCAGCCATATTCCATTGACCAAAGCAGGTCACATCACTGTTCTTGTGTTCAGTGGAGTAGGGAAGGATAATCCTATAGAAAAGGATACTAAAGGGAAGAGCAGCAAACATTTTGAATGTAAATGTAATCTACTGCATAGGAAATTCAACAAGAAGATTATGTGCTCTTGAAAAACATGGGGGAGCCTATGGTCAGATAAGTTTGGGGACTGTTGCTTACTCTAGCCACTTCTGGAGCTGCACAATGTAACCCAGCATATTAAAGGCTCTCAAAAGTCCTGCAATAGAAAACAACTAATATTATTAACCCCTAGTTTCCAAGCTTTGTTTCCATGGTGTTTTCAAACATCATCTCAACACATGTCAACAATTTGACATTGGAAAAAGACATCATTTGTGCTGTAGACAAAATAATATTTTCTTCTTCTATGACTGCAAAGCAGGCATGTGGGATGTTCCTAGTAGAATATTGCATAATAAATTTCGTGTAGCTTCAAGCCATTCATGTGTTTTAAAAAATTCTGATATTCTACTAAGTCATCAGAAAAGCCTGGGGAACTCTACGCAAATATCTGTCTTGTTATTCTAACTAGTTAAAGTCTGTTGAAATTTAGTAGCATTATTAGAGAGCACTTAAGAAGTAAATCTAATAAACCCGGTTCTTCCAGGTATGATGAGAGTATTCCAGAAAAGATTTTACTTTAAAATCTTCCTCATTACCATGTTTGGGATTAGGCAATTCCTGTAAATTGAAGCAATGCACTTTTTTTCCCCATTTATGGGAACTTGTCATTTTACAAGTTGATCAGCAGTTCTGTAGTTACAAATAAACACAAAAGTACTCAAATCTATCAGCATCATGATGGGGGAGGTCATTTCCTACTTTTTCTCTACCTCCACCCAACACATCCTTGTATCCCTGCTGGGATGCTGGTGATGCACAGTGTTTTTGCTGCTGTGTAAGTGGAGGGTGTTGTTTCTCAAGTTACTATGTGGCTAGAGCATTCCACAAACAGAGGTGGTTGTGGTCATTGCCCAATTTTTCCCCGGTTAAGTCACTGGTGGTGAACACCATTTTTGAAAACCCATGCTCTGTTCTCTGATGCTGTCCTCTGCTCTATCACTGCCTCTCAGTCTTTCCCTGGCTCCTCTTCCTGATCTATTCATCACATAATGGAGTTCTTCTGATTAGTCCCTTGACCTTTTCTCAACTCACTCTGCATATGCCTGCCAATGTGAGTGAGTCCACTTTCTAGGCTTGGGCCCCACCTAGATCTATCTCCAGCTTGCTCCTGAGGTTTAGTGTGTGTGTGTATGTGTGTGTGTTAGTTGCTCAGTTGTGTCTGATTCTTTGCAATCCATGGACTATACCCACCAGGCTCCTCTGTCCATGGAATTCTCCAAGCAAGAATACTGGAGTGGGTTGCTATTTCCTCCTCTAGAGGATCTTCCTGACCCAGGGATTGAACCTGGGTCTCCTACATTGGCAGGCAGGTTCTTTGCCATCTGAACGACTGGAGATACCTCCCTCCCTGAGCTTTGGTATCATATTCTAATTGCCAAGAGATGGTCTCCACTTGGTGCTGGATATCTGACTCAAAGTGAATGTATCCCAAACAAAACTCTTCATTTTCCTCCCAAACTTGTAATATTCTGTTTCCCATTCATTGTTTTACCACTTATTTAGTCTCCTGATTAAGAATGGGACATTATCTCTGACCCCTCCATTTCTTCTACCCAAGACTCCAACTCATGCCCATATTCAATGCAATAACAGTAGTATGAGACTTGAGACTTCCTCTCTATCTCCATGTACTGTCTTGATTCAGATGCCGATTCCATCTGCTTGGATACTGAGAGTGTGGAATTGTGGTGAAAAGTATGGGTTCTGGCATCCAGACAGCTTGGGATGGAATTCTGACTCTAACCACTTCTTATAGACTGATGAAGCCAAGTTATTTAACCTCCCTGGGCTTGAGTTTCCTCTTCTACAAAGAAGGATCATTACGTCATGCTGTGCTCAGCCCCTCAGTCATGTCTGACTCTTTGTGACCTCATGGACTATAACTCGCTAGGCTCCTCTGTCCATGGAATTTTCTAGGCAAGAATACTAGATCAGTTGCCATTTCCTACTCCAGGGGATCTTCCCTACTCAGGGATCAAACCTGCATCTCCTGCATCCGCAGGCAGATTCTTTACCACTGTGCCACTGGGAAGCATAAGGATCCTTCTAGTCACTAAATGGGGCTGTTGTGAGGATTACTTTGGTAAATATATATGCAATGTCTAGCACATTATAAATGCACATTGGGTGTTAGTTACTAGTATCATAACAGCATCTTGGCTCATTTCACTGGTACTAGTGTTTTTCTGTTCTCATTAGAATCACCTTCCTAAGAGATAAATCTTATCATGTCACTCCTTACCTTCTACTGACTTTCTACCATTTAAAGGATAAAGTTAACTTTCCTAGCAGGACATGTAAGACCCTTCAAAAATCTCTTCCTAACTGCCCTTTCGGGTTTATTTCTGGCCACATGAGGCTTTAAATACCGGGTCAGCACTAAACTTCTCACCATTTCCCAGACACTCTATATCCACTGATTGGAGAAGGCAATGGCACCCCATTTCAGTACTCTTGCCTGGAAAATCCCATGGACGGAAGAGCCTGGTAGGCTGCTGTCCATGGGGTCGCTAAGAGGCGGACACGACTGAGCGACTTCACTTTCGCTTTCATGCATTGGAGAAGGAAATGGCAACCCACTCCAGTGTTCTTGCCTGGAGAATCCCAGGGACGGGGGAGCCTGGTGGGCTGCCGTCTATGGGGTCGCACAGAGTTGGACACGACTGAAGCGACTTAGCAGCAGCAGCTATATCCACTGATACTTCGGCACCTTTGCATGAACTACTTCCATGCTTGTCAGCTTTCCTAAGTTGTGCTGCTTTAACGACCATCCCCAGGTCTCAGTGGTTTTCAACAACATAAGTTTACTTCTTACTTAAATTATAGGCTGTCTGCAGGGCAGCTTCAACTCTACTCCAGAAGTCTCCTTTACTCCGAGATCTACACTGAATAAGCAGTCCCTTTCTGCAAATGGCTCTTCATGTGGCAGAGGGGAAAGAGTGACCTTGGAATGTTATGATAGATCTTAAAGGTTTTGTTCAGAAATGGCACAAAACACTTCTATGCAGATTTGATTGGCCAAAGAAAGTAAATTGGCTAAGCCTGACTTTAATTAAGCTGGGGAGATACAACCTCTCCTGTCCCCACATATCTCTCCCTATATTAGGAAGAAGAAACTAACAGAAGCAATAATACAGTCTCCCATCATTTCTTATATTTGAAACACCCTCACATGTCCCTGCTTTCCCCATTTTTCAAAATCTTCTAAGCCTTCTTATCACTTCCCTTATGGAATTTTTCTGTTGGCACCAGACAGCTCATTTCTCATCATTCTTTCAGGACTCCAGCCCCATTTTTAATAAAGTGCTTGTCAAGCTGTTATTAAAAGTATGTGTTTACATCCCCTTTTCTCTCACGGGCAAAGGCTACAACTTCTCGATTTCTCTATCCCTGGCTCTAAGCATCCTAGGGCTCAGAACATGTCAACAGAATGAATGAATGAGACAGTTTGTTGCTTGGCCATTTATAGGCAAGGTTGGTTAAGCTTTTCTGCTAATACTCAGTGGGAGGTGGCCAAGTAACTAAGTAACTCCTTTATGCAGGCAGAAAGGAGACTTAAAGACCAGTGAAAAACACATGTGCTTTTTTCCCTCCATGCCCACCAAATATTATGTCATTTTCTTATTTTGCCCTTAGTCCATGGCTGTGTACCAAGACAAAATGGTTTGGAAATGTACTATCTGTGCATGTAGCCTTGGGAATTTATATACATGCCATATTCAAAAGAAAGCAGATGGTTTGTTAAAACTTTGTTTCAAATCCAGTTATCTACTGAAAAGACTGTACCAGTAAAATTGTCTTGATGAACTATCAATAAGTCTTATCTTTGGCAGCTTTTTGGGAAGATACTAAATCAAATTGACAAAGTATTCAGTTTTACCTCCTAAGTATTGCAGACTCATTCTCTGTCATCTCTCTCCTCTGGCACTGTCTTAGTTCAGGTTCTTATCACTTCTTGCACACATGCATGCTAAGTTGCTTCAGTCATGTCTGACTCTTTGCAACCCTATGGACTATATATAGCCCATCAGGCTCCTCTGTCTATGGGATTCTCCAAGCAAGAATACTGGAGTGGGTTGCCATTTCCCCTTCCAGGGAATCTTCCCAGCCCAGGGATTGAACTGGCATCTTGTATGTCTCCTGCATCGACAGGCAGGTTCTTTACCACTGAGCCACCTGGGAAGCCCTCGTCACTCCTTACCTGCACTTTTACTACAAACTCCTTCTTGGTTTCTCTCTGCCCAGACTACCCTCCTCTAATCAAGCATGACTTAATTGATGAAGGATGCATTTTCGTTAGGCATCACCTTCCTTCTACACTCTCTCCAATGCCCTCTCTTTCAGTTCAGTTTAGTTCAGTCGCTCAGTCATGTCTGACTCTTTGTGATCCCATGAACTGCAGCACGCCAGGCCTCCCTGTCCATCACCAACTCCCAGAATTTACCCAAACTCATGTCCGTTGAGTTGGTGATGCCATCCAACCATCTCATCCTCTGCCGTCCCTTTCTCCTCCTGCCCTCAATCTTTCCCAGCATCAGGGTCTTTTCAAATGAGTCAGCCCTTCGCATGAGGTGGCCAAAGTATTGGAGTTTCAGCTTCAACATCAGCCCTCTGTTTACATGTCCTCCAATAGGGTTAAGTCTTCTCCCTGTATATCTTTTTATCATCATGTTTCATCACATCACATTGTACTTGTTTGTTTATATGTCTGTTTCCTCTTAATGGAATAAGAGTTTTCTGAGAGTAAGTATTGTGGTATAAGATTCATCTCTTAATCAGAGCAAAGTGCCTTTGAACACACATAATGTGCTCAATTAATGTTTGGTACATTGAGGTCCTGTTGAACTGAAGGCAAAAATTACAGCTTACACATTTTGTGCTAAATAATACAGTACAATTGAAAGGAGATTTTGATCTGGGCTTTTAATGTGTGATTTTCATGATTCATGAAGAATGCAATGCTTATGTTTTGATTTAATTTATATGAATTTTAACCTTTATATATAAGCTCTCTGCAAAACTTTTTGGAAATGAACTAATTCTCATGTGAATTTTAGTAGACTAAGAAAAAAGTCTATAAAAATTACCCCTTCATAAAACCTTGTATGGTTAAAGAAAATTTAGAAGATACAATGCCTCTTTATTATCCTTGCCACTGAAAACAAAAATGAAATTTTTACTGAGATATAAAAACTAAAGACAGAAAGAGAATTTAAGTTATGTGTGCCTTAGAAAAACAGTATGACATGCTAATTTGGCCAAATCTCTTGAAAGAAAAGAAGCCAAGTGCAAATTACATTTATCTAATTTAGCTCGAGAATGAAATTTTCAGTTTTGGTAACTCTAACACATGTTATGTAAGAGATCATGAGTACAAGAGGGAGAGGAAAAAAAGGCGAAAGAAGTTGTAATTAAAGGAAATCTTCCCAGAACCCTGGATTGCACCAGGAACGTGGCCAGAATAAGCAAGGCTACTGACTTCTGCCAGGGTCATGTTTAGAGGTTACTTTATCATAGCCCTTGCTCGAAAAACATAATTTGAGCAAAGAAGGGTTCCCAATGTTCAGTGATCTCCATGTGCTTCCCATTAGGGTCGGAAGAAGAAATGCTGTGGTGTCTTCCGCAAACGGAATGGAATGGGAGTTTTCAGATCTCTTTCCGACTTGGCAAGAGATGCCAGTCTGGACATCAGGAAGGCCCGGCTATTTCTAGAGTTCAGGGGCACACAGCCATAGCGACACCTAGGAACCGCTGCAAATAGTTACTTACTCCTCTTCCAGACAGGAAAGCATCTAGTTCAACTCAGAATCGCTGTCTACCTTAATCTAAACAACAGTATGATTTTTGAAGTCTAAGTTAAGAGCAAAATATTATTAGTGATTTCCTTTGCTAGCTAAGCTCAGATTTGGAAGCTTCCTGAAATGGCCTGTCAAATCTTCACTCACTCACCCACTCCCTACCAAGAGAGAAGGACAGATCACATAGACCAACTAAAACCTTTTCCTACCTCCAATCAGCAACCAGGATAGTGTGAAGGCCAAGCCAAGGGAAGCACCATGGTCAGCTGCTTATCCAATATCCACTTCCCCCTTTTTCCTCACTTAACACTAAGTGTTAAGTGTCCAGCTAAGTATTCTCTTTTCCAGCCAATAAAACACAAGGAGATGTTTGCCTGGGAGTTCTGATAAAGCCTTTGCCTTCCTGTTAGAAGGAGATAGGGATAACATTCTCTTCCTGCTTTCATAGCACATGTGATGTCAACTACAGCAAACATCTTGGAACATCTTGAAACATGAGGCTCTAAGGATAACAGAGCAGAAAGATAGAATGACCTGGGTCCCTCATGGCATTATGAACTATAAACAACTCTAGCAATCACTTAACTCTGGATTTTTGTAATGAGTGAATCCCCTATTCACTGAAGCTACATGGCTTGGGTTTTCTGTTATTTGCAGTCTAAGACATCCCTAACTTTATATACCAAGTTTATCAACAGAAGCGAAATTAAGGATTCTCAGGGGAAAGCCAGTCTCAGGCTATTAGCAGTAGAGAGATAACAGTTTAGAAGAGGTAGAAGCTAGTCAGATTTTTCTCCCCATTTCCAAATGTCCCTTCATTTCGCCTGCAACATCCTCATGAAATTTTGGACCAGTCATCTTGCTCGTGCTTAGTTGCTCAGTGGTGTCTAACTCTGCAACGCTATGGACTGAGGCCCATCAGGCTCCTCTGTCCATGGGTTTTTCCAGGAAATAATTCTGGAGTAGGTTGCCCTTTCCTCCTCCAGGAAATCTCCCTGACCCAGGGAGGGAACCCACGTCTCCTGCATCTCCTGCGTGGGCAGGTGGATTCTTGACTACTGAGCCACCTGGGAAGCCCCAGACCAGTCATAGAAGATGGAATTAAAAGTTCCCATTTTAAAATATCAGTCCTGATATATGATGTACCAATATTATGACTTCATTGCTTTGAATCATAAAGTTTCTTCCAGTACTAAGAATCATTAGCATCTATCCTGCCCTTTTAGATTTCAGCAGAGTTTGTAACTTAAGAGGCTTAGTTGATTGAAAATAATAGAAGTCTTACACTTATTTATAATTTTAAATAAAAGAAGACAATTCCAGTGGGAGGTACAGTTTTAACCATTTATTACTCAAGTTTAAGATTCAGGTATAAGACTTTCATGTGGATTCTATAATTATCTTTTGCAAATTATGTTTTTATATGATATTCATTGCCATCATTTTCCAAGTGCTAACATGTAGGTTTCTATAGGCATAGATCATATTCTGTATTTTTTTTATTAAAAAAAAAACTGGTAACATCTGGTTGACGGACTGGGTTATGGATGTGTGCACCTGGAGTACAGCCAGGCCCATGCAAACATACAATTACACTGGATCCATCACATCAAAGCCATTTTCTATCCTGGCTCCAATTTTGGTTTGGCACATTGTTTCATCTTGTTCTGCTCCAAAACTCTGCAATAGTATTGAAAAGAATGGATAGAAATGGGCATCTTGCTAATCTTTTAGCTCTCCCAATTGGACAGGTGCCCACCAAAAAATTTAGAAATGAAACAAATTCATCACTTAAACATTTCTATTAATGATAATAGCCACCATTGGCTGAGATATTTACCAGGTGCTGAGAGAGGTTCTGAACTCTGTGCAGACATCTGGCCCTCATACGTCTGGGAGGAGATCTCAGTCTTCCGATACAAAGTCCTTCACGCATCCAGTCAGTGCGTGTTACAAGCAGCCTCTGGGCTGGACTCTGGGACTGCAGTAGAGAAAAAGGCAAACCTGCCACTCCCCACTCCATGCTGGGCACCACTTTCTGCATATACACAGATGTCTCACGCAGTCTAATGGAGGGCTGGGGGAAGAAATATCCCAGTGCAACAAGAGGGAAGAAAGAGGGAAACTAGGAGCACAATGTCAAGCCCTAACTTAGAGGGGGACAGGAGGTAAAATCTTACTGAGAAAATGATGTTTAAACCTAGACATTCAGGGTTACTCACTTAATGGGAGAAGAGGTACTGGCACTCGGGATAAACTACTTCCAGGCAGACGAGACAAGACATGGTTGGATAACACGGGGTCAAGAAAGGGCCAGAGAGCACTTCTGGGGGACTGAAAAGGGGCACTGCTGGGGGAGCTAAGAGAACCAGGGATAGATGTGAGAGGGACACTACTTTGTGGGAGCACGCTTGGGACTTTATCCTAAAGCCAAGGTGAAGCCATCTAGAGTGGTAGTTGTCACAGTTCTGTGTGAGTGTGAATGTGTGTGTGTGGAGGGGGGAGTAAAGACCATGGGGTGAATAGGGAGAAGAATAATCAGATTTAAATGCAGATTCAGAGAATTCCCACCTTTGTCCAAAGTCACTCCAAAGCTAGAATCTGATCTCAGTGTGCTTGATTCCCACCCTTTGCTCTTTACCCGTCATTATCTACCATCTTCTAACTTTACCAGCTCTCTGCTAGGCAGGGTGTGTGCATGCTCAGTTGCTCAGTCTTGTTCAACCCTTTGTGACCCCATGGACTGTAGCCTGCCAGGCTCTACTGTCCATGGGGTTCTCCAGGCAAGAATACTGAAGTGGGTAGCCATTCCCTTTTCCAGGGGATCGTCCCCACTCAGGGATGGAACCCTTGTATTGTAGGCAGATTCTTTACCATTTGAGCCACTAGGAAAGCCAAAGCATGATATTGAGACTCTCCAATTAGTCCCCTTGGCTTTAAGTATTTTTAACCAAACTTATTGTTATAAAAGCCCCATAAAAGTCATTACTTCATAGAAAAAAAAATGGATTTTCAATTCTTGCTAAATCCCAAAGTACATTTTTAACTTTCCATTTTTTTTTCTTTTAGGTTAGAAGTTGTATCCACTTAGAATTGTTAGTAGGACATATGATTTTGCTCAGACAAATAAGGAATAAAATATAAAATTCAGAGGTAATATTTGCTTAGGTCTTTGAGTACCTTTTTAAAAAGGCCTTAGATCCCTGAGGATTAATCAAGCACCTCTCAGATTTTGTCTTTCAAAGCTCAAGAAAGGAATGGCTTCTAATAGGATAAAAGGTATATTAAGATCTGAACTGGGGAACTTGCCTGAATGTTTTTCTTTAGAACTAGGTTTGCTTTGGCAAACTTTATAAAATCCTCCAAGCTTTTCACTTTGTTTTCCAGATCATTTACCCAGTCTAAACCATCTGTCTCTAGGTTAGCAACGTTTTTATATACTCTCTTAGAATTAAATGGATCAGATTATGCACATATTTCTTAGTATTAATTTAAACTGAGGAGATCTATGATACTACTGTCATTTATCACAATTATATTCTTTAGAATACTGCCTTCTTAAAGTGTCGAGCTAACCCCTCCCCCATTTTTTTACAAGTAGCTACGGATCTTGCTAGATCATGTTTAAACCTGAACTAGTAATGCATAGTGTTATACTTCAAAGAACCACAGATCTTAAAGTACATGCTCCTTAATCATAAAAAACAATAAAATGGATCAAAATGATTTTGCTTATTAAAAATAATTAGATTTTTAACAACAGTCAGTTCTCAAATAAGTGAAATTGAATCCCACTTTGTATGGGAAAAAGCTTGTTCTTGAAATGCTATAAAATTCAAAACTGGTGTCATTAAATCTAGCACATTAGGGGAGAGGGTAAGGATAAGATTTGATTGCCTTATTTGATTAAAGAACACTATGTAGAAAATATCAGAATGAAATTACAACATGAGTCAAATCTTACTTACGAATTGCAAAAGAGGTCAGAAGGCAAAAAGAAAGTGTGTGTGCATGTGTGCGTGTGTTTGTGTCCTTCCCCGCCCCTCCTTTGTCCTCAGGCAGGATGTAGCCCCACCATTTAAAAACGGGGTCCCTAGGGAAAGGAAAAAGCCCTTAGCTAAATCTTCCAGATCAACGTGGAAACTCAGAGTGACTACGGTGGGGGTGGTAAAATTTGTTCTTTTCACAATTTAGAAACTCTCTTCTCTTAATTAGAACTAGGTCTTTTGCATGTTTTTTTCTCATTTAATTTTCAAAAGCCCAGAGGTGGATCACATATTGATTAGTACCGTCTGATATTATTCTGAGACATATTCCAGCCAGTAACTTACCTTCTGGATGATTAAGTGACAAGATCTAGAATTAGTTTCAAGTATTGTTTCTTATTTTCCCTTTCTGTCCTAAATACAAAGAGACAGAATTTTATCGCTTACCTTCTGGCAATGAATTATTTCCATGAGAGAACAGATTGCTAAAAAGGATCCTTTAACTCTGATGGGTAGAGACAGATCCTGTAGGGGAGGCTGATTTGCAAACTGGGGACTTTCTGGGACGATTGGTCAAATAGAGATGAAAGGAGGGTATTGGAGGTCAGAGAGGAATGATGTAATATAGGGAGGTGAATTATTTTGTAACTTTTCCTTGGACCCTAAAGACCCATGTACCATTGTGAATAGCATTTTGGTGTTTCTTTGACATGATGTCTCCACCCTTGTGCCGGGCATAGCATAAAAAGGGAAAGCAGCCATCCTATTATAGTAATACACATAACTGGGGACCATGTAACTGCTACTTCAAAGGGGAAAAACACTTTCAATAATGATAGCAAATAGGAAGAAGAAATGTCATTTATGAAGTACTTATTACACATCAACTATCATCATCATTAAAAATTATTAACATTTATTGGGTTTTATGTACCAGACACTGTTCTAAGATCTTTGCATATATCATCTCACTTAATTTCCATGATTACTCAATCAAGTAGATACCATCACTATCTTCCTTTAGAGAAGAAGAAACAAAGACACAGGCAGGAAAGCTACTTGTCCAAGAACCCAGGAGCCAAGCCCAGAGATCTGACTGCAGGGACGCTAGATGATTTACATGTTTCATTCAAAAGATTTGTGTTGACTCCATCTCCCATGCCAGACTCTGAGCAAAGCTGACACAATCCCTCCTCTCTTGGAACTTACATTTTAGCAGGGAGAGACAGTAGGCAAGTGATATCAACAAATGGGTCACTGCAATGGCGCTGAAGCCTCTGAAGGGTTTATGCAGTGCTATGCCCTGGTCTCCTGTAGTCATCACGACGCTGCTCTTCCTATTCTTCACCGCAGAAGCAAGGTTTAGGGAGAGAAAGAAAACATACTTGAGTACTTGGCTGAGGACACTTCACTCAAACTCTCCCAAGTTAGGAATCAATGATTTTACTCAGGGGTATGTCACATTTAGTGGCCATTAGCAAATCATTTAACTTGGAATCCTAAATGGTAATTACATGCACATTAAGAGTTCCAGAACATGAGTTTTACTTTAGCACAACTCACCCTATTTTTAAATGCAGAGACTTCCTACTGCTTATACAACAGAGACCAGGCATTTAACTGACCACTCACATGGGCATACAGGCAAGGCAGACTCAGCCAGGGAGGCCGCACTTATACTGCAACTTTTCATCTGTTTTGTGGAATGTAGGCTTTGGATGAAAGACTGTGTTTATCTCTGTCCAAAGCACTGGAAATAAAAGGTCTGTGCAGATGTTTTAAGGACACCATATAGACTATTCACAAACTTTTGTGGTCAGTTGAGCCACTAGAGTCAGGACCAATGACTCACTCTGAACTGGGTTCCGTTGGTTCTTAAAATATTATTTCAGTCTTGTCCTTAGCAAAGTTAATGTGTTCATCATTGACACTGCTAGTTGGGGAAGCGGGTGGTGGGGGTGAGATTGTGTGAAATATTCCATGTGATCACAGCCTGTTTCCAGTGCCCTAGTCATTCCCAGGCTACTGTGGACCCAAGGAACATCTTAATGTGGGAGGCAGGTCAAACCAGAGCCTCTGGTCCAGCCCCTTCATTCTATGAAGGAGAAAGCTGAGCCTCCAGTATGACCAAGGTCATGGGCCTCCTGGTGGCACAGAAAGCCAGCCTCCTGAGAACCCCCAGCCACAACTCCTGACTCAGACCGTGCTGACTCCAAGATGAAACTCTTAATTCCCTTTATTTTCTTTGATGTTATTGTTTCTTCTCTTCCTCCCCTTTCAACCCTTCAAAGTTGTGACACAATCTTCTAAAATGGCATGTATTAGCCCACTTTCAATGGGTTATAGTGACTGCCAAATAAAGCATGAGTTATGTAATTCTACTCTGTCTTCTAGGGGTATGGAGTCTTGAACAGAAAACATTTAACAGAGAGAGACATAAAAAGGCATAGACAAGGAATGTGGGAGAGCCTCATACATTAAGTACATTTTATAAGACATCTTAATGTTCTGGGTAAGAAAAGAATATATTTGATGGTGATAAATGTCGCCGATGTGAGAGCTATGTACTGTAGTGATGAACGGGGTCAGGCAGAATTCAATTACTTTTCTAATTTGCCAGGGAGGATTCAAGAGGACAGGGAGGATTCAAGTATGAAGAAGGGGAGATTCTGAATGCTATCAGGATGGGTGATCTGGCTGATGCAAAAACTTCAATCTGTGCTGTCCAGTACAGTAGCTATTGGCCACATGGGCTATGTAAGTTGAAATTATTAACATTAAATAGAATGAAAAAATTGCATTAGCCACATTCCAAGTGCTCGATAAGTAACATGAGACTAGTGGCTGCTGTATTGGGTGGCAGAGATGTAGAGCATTTTCATCACTGCCGAAAGGTCTCTGGGACAATACTGACACAGAAGATGCGTCGTAGAAGGGGAGGGGTGGCTAAATGGAGCAAGGGGACCATAAAGTAATTCAAAAGAGTGGTACTGGATAAGAAGAAATGAGGGAAATGGTATACACTGAAGGGATCCAGAGAAAGAACTTAAACTAGGCATTGACTAATTTTTTTTTTTTTAATGGTATGTCTCTGGGCAGAAGCAACCTTGTGGTTTTAGCTGGTAGATATTCCTCTGTACAAAGAAAAGTATACCTTCAACCAAACTATGGAACAGTGAAAAGATCAATGGTTTCTAGGGCCTGGGGAAGGGAAGCAAGGGAGGGAGTTATGGGAAGTGAAACACAGGGGGTTTTTAGAGAGTGAAACTCTTCTGTGTGATACAAACGTGGTGACTACAAGACATTGTATACTTGCCAAAACCTGTACAACTACAAAGAGGGAAACCTAATGTAAACTATGGACTTCAGTTCATAATAATGGATTAATATTAGGTTATTCATCATAACAAATGTACCTCAACTAGTGCAAGATGTTAATAATAGAGGAAATGGGAGGTGGGGTGGGAGGCGGTGGGTGGGACCGTGCAGGAACGCTCTGTACTTTCTGTTCAGTTTTTCTGTAAACCTAAAACTGTCCTAAGAAATAAAACTTATGAGTTAACTATTTCTCATAAAATGTTTTCAAGCCCTCTCAAAGTCTTTATTTTCATGTAAACACTGAGATGACAATAAAACACATCAACCTAGTCTCAGCTGATAATCTCATGTAATTATATGTTCATAGAGAGAGAGAGATGTATATACATATTTGTCACGTAGAGAAAACAAAAGAGGGTACCTTCTTGCGGCTGTCCACAGCACAGTGTCAGGCACTCATCTTGGTGAGCACGAGCTGGATTTCAGTCCGTACCTGCTGCCTTCTTCGGGTGTCTTTGTGCAGTGCACGGACTGCACAGCTGTATGCAGCGGCTCTAGGGGACCCCAGCCATCGCTATTATGGGGTTCCAAACAGTGACTAGGGACAAAGGAGGACCCTATGTCTAGGGCGCCAAACTGAAGGAAGAATCTGTCAAGAAGAGATCATAGTAAACCACATAAGAAAAAAAAAAAAAGAACCTGACATTCAGAAGCAGCAGAAAAGTTAAGTGGTAAAACGTCAAAAAGAATGAGAGAAACAAAACCAGGAAGACAGAAGCACAACCACAGCAATACTGTACCTGGAAGCCTAGATATAGCAGCAGCCACAGCTCCCTCTCGGAGCTGGAATTCGGAGCCGATAGTGGTCTTGGCGAGTGCAGTTCTGCACGGTGAAAGGCAGGGTATCTGGCGGGAGAGACAACTTTGAGAGAGGGTTAGGATTTGAGGATGGTCACTCCAGGAGGCTATATATGCTACTCATATGGCATAGGCTGAGGGGTGGAGGAAAAGAGGAGAAAACAATGCGTCCCAACAATGCCTGGAATGCATCAGTTGTGCAAACCAAAACTCCTGGGAAAACCAAGCTGTGTCTTGGATTGTGGTTCAAGGAACTAGTAATGGGATACAAAGCTTTTCCTTCCAGGCTAGCGGCGTGAGCCCAGGGCAGGATAGGAGTTAGCAAAGTGCTTTAGACGGCAGAGTAAAAGGAAATGATGGGGCCAGCCTGACCTTCCAGTATTTTGAGTAATCCTGAAAAGAACCACCTGCCACAATAGGTAACCCTAGCAGCCAGCTTCATGGAATGACTGGGAAGGGAAGCTGAATTGTGATACCCACTTCATTCTCAGGACCCAGGGGAGTCTCTCCGGAACAGAACTGGAGCACTGTAGAAAATTTCTAGTGCCCCTGGGAAGAGAAATCAGGGCTTCCCTAAGCTTGGGCCTTGGACTCTGCATTCAAATCACCCTGGGATACTTATTAACAAAGCAGGCTTCCCAGGGCCCAATCTGGACCAAGTGAAGCTGTGTCTTTAAGGATGGGGCTCTGGACACCTGCATTTTCATCAGGTCCCTATGTGTTTCATAGGTACTGGGCATTTTGAGGGTTATGGATAGAGACATGTTTCTCAGCTTCATTAAAATCAGGGAGGGCTGGGTAGTGCAGATGCTGGCTCCATCTCCAGAGGTGCCAAATTCACTGTCTGGGATGGAGCCAGAGAATCAACATTTCTAACAAGTTCCCACACCGGCTTTTGGTCCTGCACTTTGAGAACCACTGCAACACAGAGAGAATCTCTTCACCCAGAAATTTCTTGCTGCTGCTGCTAAGTCGCATCAGTCGTGTCCGACTCTGTGCGACCCCATAGACGGTAGCCCACCAGGCTTCCCCGTCCCTGGGATTCTCCAGGCAAGAACACTGGAGTGGGTTGCCATTTCCTTCTCCAATGCATGAAAGTGAGAAGTGAAAGTGAAGTCGCTCAGTCGTGTCCGACTCTTAGCAACCCCATGGACTGTGGCCCACTAGGCTTCTCCGTCCATGGGATTTTCCAGGCAAGAGTACTGGAGTGGGGTGCCATTGCCTTCTCTGGAAATTTCTTAAAAGTTATGACAAGTATAAAACTCCACTAATCATTCATCTGCATAGTTGAGCTAGTTCCTACCACTTCGGTATTCAGATGACTAATACCCATGACCTCTTTCTCACCTTGTTAGATAACTTGAAGCTGTAAACTGACAATGTGAAAAGGGATCTCACCTGGCCAGCCCTAATCTTGTCTCTTGTCCTGCTTCCAAATATTTATATTATCACCAGCCCCATCCTTTCCTCCTGTTTGGTGGTAACCTGCAGAAAATCACTTAGCTTTGTATTATATCCTGGACTTCAGCAACTCAAATCAACCCTTTTCTTTACTTGTCATAAAGAGATAAGCTGAGAAACAAAACAAAACAAAACAAAAAAAAAAACGCTTATGAAAAAACAAAAAAGAGAAACCTGAAAATATTCTGAAATTCATAAAGTGTTATTTTGGGGAGTCTTCTGGGACAGGATGTCCCCATCATTAGCGAGAGGAAGCTCCGCTTCTGATAAGCACTATTTGGCCTCTCACAGATCAAAGAGAGCCATTTACTGAAGGAAGGGATGGAAGTATTTGATGGGGCCCTTAGGCAGACTCCTCGTAAACAGGATAGGCTCTATCAATGAAAGCATATATGCGGCCAGGCCACCGTCCCCAGAAACAATGGAACAGCAACAACAGTAGGTGGCAAGGAAAAGAGCCTCGGTCCTGGCAAGATTGTTCTGCCAAGAGAGTGGCCGTAAACAGGATTAGTCGTAATGAGATTATCAACTCAGGACCTGGAGGTCTGAGTTGGAGAGTTCAGTGTTGCACATAGGAAAGACACAGAAGTAGCTTGTAGGGTGAGAGGCTGACAAAGCAAGGGGCAGGGTCTTTTCCTTCCTGGAACCCGCTGGACCAGGGATGCCTGCTCTCCTGGGCTGAAAAAGTAGTGTGATTGCAAACACTGTTTCGAAGGAGCAGAAGAACCAGGAGCTAAAGCCTTAAAGAAGTGGTTCTTAATCAGGGGGCATTAGCAGTATCTGGAGACGTTTTTGGTTGTCACAACTGGTGGGGGCAGGGTGCTATTAGCATCTAAAGGCAGAGGCCAGGGAAGATGCTCAGCATCATACAAAGCACAGGACAGACTCCCACTTCCAACAAAGAATTACCCAGCTCCAAATGCTTGAGAGGGCTTTCCCTCAGTGATAAAGAAGCCACCTGGTAAAGAACCTGCAAGAGATGCCGGTTCGATCCCTGAGTCAGGAAAATCCCCTGGAGGAGGACATGGCAACCCACTCCAGTATTCTTTTCCATGGGCAGAGGAGCCTGAGGGGCTACATCCATGGGGTGGCAAAGAGTCAGACACAACTGAGCAACTGAGCACACATGCATGCATGAAAATGCTTGAAAACACCTGTGCTGGGGTGGTTACGAGGGACTCCAGATAGGATTTTGATAAATGACAAGCTGGATACTGAACATGAGAAGTGAGAAGAGGTGAGAGGTGGCAGGAGGGAGGAGGGGGTGGGAAGAGTAGGCAAGCATTTATTAAACCTGAAACTTGAGGTCATCACTCCCCAGGTGGAAACTGGTTCGAAACACAGAATCATTTATGTATAAAGCACAGATGTGTCCATGGCACTTAAACACATGAATATTTTCTGTGATATTAAAATTTCATAGGAGGCAGCAGAGTGATTAGGGGAAAAAAAATGTCTCAAAAGGCTCCTTAGGGAGATGATAATGAAACAAAGTTTGAGAGACAGAGAGCCATTGGTCTACATTAGAATCAAGACTGAAATGCTTTCTCCAGCTACATCCAGGAATCACGTGGTGGGATCTTACTAAGAACTGAATAGGTGGCAGTGGCTTCGGGACTGAAGATTGGTTTCTTTTTGCTTTAGAGATAAAATAAAGAGCCTTGTGCTGGAAGGCACGCTTTCCACCTGGCCCCACTGCACCGAAACCCAGCACTCTTGGTCTCAACCACAGTGAATCACTCCTCTGCTGCTCACCGCTCCCAGGTCCTTTCCTCTCCTTCCCCCAGCATCTCTCAATGGCCAACTGCAGCTCCTCCAACAAGGACAAAGGACTGACAGCAACTCTAACTCCCTCAACTCTGGGCTGCTTGCCCCTTCTCCATGCTTCCCTAGGGAAGAACAGTAGTTTACTCCTATTGCAGCATCGTTTCCACTTTATTGTACTAATTCACTGCCTCAATGGCAGGCATTTGCACCCAACGCAATGCCTGGTCCATAATGGCCCCTCAATTTTCTGTTTAGTCACTAAGTCGTGTCCAACTCTTGTGACCCCATGGACCCTCCAAACCTGTTTAACCTGTTGGTTAAAACATGAGAGAATTTGCGCTCATTACTCACTTTGAGACAGTGATGACCATCCTCATCCGACAGAGTGGCATCTGGATTTCCCAGATAAGGAACGGGTATGCCCTTTCGTGCCACTTTCTGGGTCCTCAGCTTCACCTAGACCTTCTTGGCCAAGAAGGGGCTTCCCTGGTAGCTCAGCTGGTAAAGAATATGCCTGCAATGCAGGAGACCCTGGTTCTATTCCTGGGTGGGGCAGATTTCCTGGAGAAGGGATAGGCTACCCACCCCACTATTCCTGGGCTTCCCTGGTGGCTCAGATGGTGAAGAATCTGCCTGAAATGTGGTAAACCTGGGCTTTATCCCTGTGTTGGGAAGATCCCCTGGAGAAGGGAATGGCTACCCACTTTAGTATTCTTGTCTGGAGAATTCCATGGACAGAGGAGCCTGGCAGGCTACACTCAATGGGGTTGCAAAGAGCTGGACATGACTGAGCAACTTTCATTTTCACTTTTGGTCCAGAGATGCACAGCAAGCTTCTCCAGAGCTGTGCTTCCAGCAAGAGTGCATCACTTAGAAATGGGTCAGAGACAGAACCAAGAACAAGGACAGAAAGTGAGTCAGGGGTGGGAGTTTTACAAAGTCAAGGCCTTTTAATACTCCTTTTAGAGGAGACACAAATACATTGGCCACCTGAGACTCCAATACTTCGGCCCCCTGATGCAAAGAACTGACTCATCGGAAAAGACCCTGATGCTGGGGAAGACTGAAGGCAGAAGGAGAAGGGGACGACAGACAATAAGATGGTTGGATGGCATCGCCGACTTGATGGACATGAGTTGGAGCAAGCTCGGGAGTTGGTGATGAACAGATGGGGAAGCCTGGTGTGCTGCAGTCCACAGGGTCACAAAAAGTCAGACAAGACTGAGCGACTGAACTGAACTGAACTGAGAGGAGACACCAAGGGCCATGCCACTCAAGAGGTGCCTTGAAATCTTAGAGCTAAGGTAAGCATTTTTTTGTAAAGTGGCCCCTAGTTTGACTGTAAGTGTTCTGGCACCAGTATTAACAGGCTCACCAGCCCAAGTGCACAGTCCATTGGGCAGAGTAGTAATAGTGGAGATGGAAGCCTTGGGGGGCAGGCAGAAATGCCATCTGGAGATTGAAGGGCAGGTTTCCAGGAGTAGCTCTGTGCTGACATTTGTACAGAGAGGGCTGTGCCACAGGTGGCCCTTGAAACCGTGGGAGTGGGTGCGATCACAGAGGGATGAACGTGCAGAGTGACAAGGACTGAGCGGGGAAGATGGCAAACAGTTCCTCAGTGTCTTGTATTTTCAGTTAATTTTTAAAATTTTTAATTGAAGGACAATTGCTCAAAATCCAGTAATTTGAGAGGCAAATGTCAATAGAGAGGAAAGATGTTTTAATCAGAAAAGCCAATTATCTGGGGAGATTGTGGACTCATGTCCTGAGACCAACTTCAAAGACTGCTCAGCCATGACAGAGAAAAGGGGGGAATAAATCAAGAGATATCACTTTGATGACAGAGGTCCGTCTAGTCAAAGCTATGGTTTTTCCAGTAGTCACGTACAGATGTGAGAGTTGGACCATAAAGGAGGCAGAGCACTGAAGAATTGATGCTTTAGAGCTGCGGTGTTGGAGAAGACTCTTGGACAGCAAGGCGATCAAACCAGTCAATCTTAAAGGAAATCAACTCTGAATATTCATTAGAAGGACTCATGCTGAAGCTCCAATACTTTGGCCTCGTGATGCAAAAAGCCAACTCATTGGAAAAGACCTGGATGCTAGGAAAGATTGAGGCCAGGAGAAGAAAGGGATGCCAGAGGATGAGATGGTTGGATGCATCATCAACTCAATGAACATGAGTTTAAGCAAACTCAGGGAGATAGTGAAGGACGGAGGACCCTGGCATGCTGCAGTTCACGGGGTCACAAAGAGCTGGACGTGACTGAGTGCCTGAACAACAACAACAACAATCAGTCAGTCACTGAGGCAGGAGGCTGGATTCTGTATAATTCTGTGTTGTACCAGGCTGGCTGACTCTTTCTTCAGATGTTATTTCATTCGCATGATCTGCCTATAGGATTGCTAAGGGGACTGTTGGGGGTGGAGAGTCATTTTTTAACTGCTTAATTCTTCATTCTTACTTCATTTTATCTAGGGAAAAAAACCAACAGTTTAAGCAAGGCTTGGTGTGCATTCAGGAGAGAAGTTAGGTTAAATTACCTAGTGATCTCATTCATATAATTAGGTTGTTTTAAGGCTAGAGGGGATAGAAATAGACAAAAAGGAAAGGGGCAGAAGAACTGCTATCAGTTCCCCACCATCAAACACCATTCCATTTCTATGGATTAGGGGCAAAGGTCCATCTTCTGTAACTTCATCTTGACACAGTGTGCTGTATTCTCAGAGTGGAAGATGATAGTATCTCTTTTCTGACAACTTTAGTTGTCCACTTACATATGCAGGCAGAGCAAGCTACAATTTTTTTGATGTCTGCAAAGATATAGATTATTATAAGCAATACTGTTAATTCCAGGGCTTCCTTGGTAGGTCAGTGGTTAAGAATTCTGCCTGCCAATACAGAAGACATGGGTTCGATCCTTGGTTTGGGAAGATGCCCTGGAGAAGGGAATAGCAACCCACTCCAGTATTCTTGGCTGGGAAATCCCATACACTGAGGAGCCTGGTGGGCTACAGTCCATGGGGTCACAAAAGAGTTGGATATGACTTAATGACTAAAGAACAATAACAATATTAATCCCATTCTCTTAAGGCCAGCTCTTGAGATTGTACTGGCCATAGATTCAGTATTGCTCAAGATGAAGCAGCTTATGTCATAGCTACAGTCTGGTCAAGAAGTTAGCTTTTTTCCTCTCTCTGGAGGCAGTTATATATCTGTAAAACAATTCAGGAATGTACATCAGACAGAGTCTGGGACTCTATTGTTTAATCATTAATTGATCAGTTTTATACTTGCTGGGGGAGGAAAACTGGGGGTTCTGCTTGGTTCAAATCCCCCCTTTTCTTTGATTTTCCTCAGTCCTGAGAAGGAACAGGTGCATAACCCAGAAAAGGCATAACCCAGAAAAGTTTTAGATCAACAGGTTAATCATAACTTTGCAGAAGAACCCACAGGGTCAATATTCAGTTTTGCCATCAGACGCTGCTTGAGAATTACTGGTAGCGTCCGAGTCTGATACGGCTCAGAAAATTCAAGTTCTCAGCAATATCAGAAAGTACTGAAATCATATCCACGATGGCCACCTAGTTTTACCTTGGATGTCTGAACCACTACCCGATTTTGACTTTCAAATGCATTTTTCTCTTTGATGACCAAAACTGATGTCACTGTTAATGGTTTCAGTGCTTCTCTAGATATGAGGAGGTGCAAGAATTTGGGTTCATAACATGTCTTGGAAATATCTAACAATTTGAAGATCTATTCTGAGAGTTTTTCTCAGCACACTCATCTCCATCCTGAACTCCTTTCAGGGTGTGTTGAAGGTCAATGACTGCAGTAACTTGTGACTTAATCCTTGTAGAGGGAGGTGGCAAGTGCCAAGTTTTAGTTGGCAGGGCCCCCGAATGGTCATAAATTCAATCATGACTCGGGAGGCATTTCATAACCACTTCATACCGTGGTGTTTGGAATCTCATTCCAAGGTCAGGACTAGGACTTTTTGTGTGCTTGTGCTCAGTCTCTCAGTCATGTCTGACTCTGTGCAAATACATGGACTGTAATCTGCCAGGCTCCTCTGTCCATGGAATTTTCTAGGTAAAAATCCTGGACTGGGTTTCCATTTCTTACTGCAGGGGATCTTCCTGACCCAGGGATCGAACCCACATCTCTTACATCGGCAGGTAGGTTCTTTAGCACTGCGCCACCTAGGAAGCCCTAACAGTGGCCAAAAGTCTCTGGGTCACCTGTCTTACTAGTCTGTTATAGTCCAGGAAAGATATTGCCTCATGTTTCTTCTTCCCAAATCTAGAGTTACACTACTGCAATCATTGATCTCATATAGAACTACATATCTGACCAAATGCTTCAAGTCTTCTGATCATCATTATTTTTGTCAGAGGCCCAATCACATATTTGGTGATATAAGCAGTAACAATTTTGCGAAACAGGCAATATATTAATAATATAGTTAGCAGTATTAGTAAGATCATAAGTAAGAATTTAAGTCAAGAGCTTCCATCAGGTACAGCCCAGTATAATTCCCAGGTCATCTGATTTAGTCTGTTCTGTATCAATCCTAATCTTTATGGGAAATTATATATTGGCATTGTACATGAGGCACTCAGCCCAATTTCCCCATGTTACTAGACTGGCTATCCTTACTATGGCTTAATTATTCCCAACATAAGGGAGTCTTTAAGCTTAAACGACCATGCTGCTGCTGCTGCTAAATTGCTTCAGTCGTGTCCGACTCTGTGCGACCCCATAGATGGCAGCCCACAAGGCTCCCCGATCCCTGGGATTCTCCAGGCAAGAACACTGGAGTGGGTTGCCATTTAAACGACCATAGCCTGGTGTTAACCACATAAGCTCATCCCATAGCTGTGAGAAGACTTTGTTACGGACAAGATCAGAGAAGGTATTAATTGGTCAGGAGAGGGGATCTCACCTAGTAATAATATCAATAGTGGTCTGAGTAGAGGTGTAATTTCTTTCTTCAAGAATAAATTTCCTAAGGGCCTTGGAGTAGAGAAATCCACCAAGATGACCCAGAGGTACTGGATATAGGTAATTGACCATAAACTTGACAATTGGACTTGTTTTAACTGCATCATATTGTGAAATACATTTGGTTCATAAGCAAAATATAAGCAGTTATCGAAGTAACTGGTGCACAGGCCTGATCTGGCATTTTGGACCAACTGTCTACTTCAGATGTCACCATCTTCTCATCCTGGTCTGGTAGTTTCCCCTCAGTTTGAGTGTTGTTTTAAGATGACTTCGAGGTTGGCAGTCCTCTCTATAGGCCAGTCCAGTGCAGGGGCCCCTTTTAAAGGGAAATTTTAATATGAGAGTCAATTCCCTTCAGTTTTGCTGTGCATGAGCTAGTTTGTTGCTGCTTAGTATCTCAGTCGTGTCCAATTCTTTGTGACCCCATGGACTGTAGCCCACCAGGCTCCTCTGTCCATGGGATTTCCCAGCAAGAATAATAGAATGGGTTGCCATTTCCTTCTCCAGGGGATCTTCTGGATCCAGGGATCGAACCCACATCTCCTGCATTGGCAGGTGGTTTCTTTACCACTGAGCCACGAGGGAAGCCCATGAGCTAGTTAACAGTATTGAATAAAGGTCCTTTCATCAAGGTTGGCGTCAGTCCTTTAAATTCTGTCTTTTCTAGAATGCATAGGGCTTTCCAGGCAGTGCTAGTGGTAAAGAACCCGCCTGCCAATGGAGGAGATGTAAGAGAAACAGGTTCGATCCCTGGGTTAGGGGATCCCTTGGAGGAGGAAATCGAAACCCACTCCAGTATTCATGCCTGGAGAATCCCATGGACAGAGGAGCCTGGTCCACAGTGTCGCAGAAAGTCAGACATGACTGAAGCAACTTAGCAGGCACACAGTGTGCATAATCTCCTGGTTGCAAGTCATGGGGCATCTGATCTCCATCCAAAGATAGATGACCAGATAAGCTTCAGAATACTTGGAGTGTTCTTTTAATAATTCAATTAAACATTGCAATAATCTAACATAATAGCAAGGAACCATCTGGGCAGTGAGTTGCCGCCCAGGTCTTAGTTATGGTACGTGGGACCCTTGTTGCACCACGTGACGTCTTCCTTGTGCACAGACCCTCTAGTTGCAGTTGTGGTGTGGAGGCTCAGTACTTGTACTGTGAGGCCCTTTAAGTCATCTGAATTTGCTTTTAATATCTTTTGTCACTTTAGTTCAAGGAATAATTATTGTCTCATGGTGACCTATGATTTTATTTGACCAAATGTTTTGAAGCTTTTGACAAACTTCCCAAATATCCAATTTATTTGAAGTTCTTTTAATCTCCCACTAACTGTGGGATGCTTTAGAGGATCCCTGAGGCATCCCAGAAAGAAATATTTAACTAAGATAACAAATGAAATTATAACATTATACAAGGATATACCCAAATTTTAGAAACTTTATATCATTTCCAGAATGTTTCTATTAATAACATCCATACACCATAAGGTTTATCACTCAGGTGATAATGTATTCCATATAATTTAACATAAATAATCCTAGTTAAACTTATGTGTGTGAAAGTCTTAGTCACTCAGTTATATCCTACTCTTTGTGACCCCATGTACTATAGTCTGCCAGGCTCTTGTGTCCACTGAATTCTCCAGGCAAAAATACTGGAGTGAGTAGCCATTCTCTTCTCCATCTTCCTGACCTAGGGATCAAACCTGGGTTTCTTGCATTGCAGGGAGATTCTTTACCATCTGAGCCATCAGGGAAACCTCAGGTAAACTTATATAAGCACTGAATTTCCTTTAAGCAAGTGAAGTAGAGTCCATTGACAAATTAATTTTGATAATACCATACAAAGATAGTTTACATATAGACATATAAACAGACACAACCAGAGATCCCATAGCTGCATTTTCTAAACTTAGTCATGAATCAGGTAGTATAATATAAAACTACCAGTTTATAAATAACAGTTGGAATAAGTTAAAGTTTACAAGGCTCCTTTCCTCATTTCCCCCTTCAATCTCAAGAATTAGAGATGATCTAGATAAGATAAATGTTTCTGAGAGTCCTGGTTTCAAGGCACTGAGAGAGAAAAGCAAGTTCTCCTAGAAGGACTTTTTCCCTCTGGGTCACAATTCTGAAAAGATGTTTTATCAAGCTAATATTTTTTCTAACTGCATATGCAAAAAGAACCAGTTTGAAAATTTTTCAAAAGAGTTTCACCTTAATCAATTTTCTATGAAATCTAAAGAATATTGTGGCCACATCATGTTATAATAAAATATCATCTTTTTCTTAGTCACAGGCTCATAGTTAAAATTTTTCCAGTGAGACAGAATTCACCCAAGAGGGCTCTGCACTAAACAGAACCAGAATTGCCCATTTCAGAAGGCGGAATGGTAATCGCAGATCACAACTCAGACACCAAGTACAAAGCACACACATGCACGGCCGTCACAGATAGACCAGACCTCGCCCTAATCAGGCACTCCCTGAGATACAAATAACTCAACAGCATATGCACATCAGAACAAACTGCCCCCCAAAACAGCATTCCTTGCCCAAATGATGCCTGGTGCTCAAAAATGACCCTCAGTATCAGATACACATCAGGATCAACTGACCACAGAAGGAGGCTGCCTGGGCACTGTCCAGTGGACAAATCCAGTTCCTGGAGCTTGTAAACTAGTCTCAAGGGCACTTTTCCATTTCTGTGGACTCCTAAAGCAAAAATTGGCAGGCAGTGCAAAGCAGTAAAGAGACCGGAGAGTCCACAGAACTAATAGTTCCAGTGGCTACTGGGACCTCCCTAAGAAGTACCCCTCTCAAGGCCACCACAAGCAGATGGCTCATCGTGACTGTTCCGAAGGGCTGCTGCAGCCATTGGCCTTACTCTGGAAAGCCCAGAGGAGCCAGACGACATGAGAGCACAGGCTCACAGTGGAAACCAGAATCCATCACCCAACTCAGGTTTGGCTTAGGAAGCCAATACTTTGAGAGGCAAGGGTCGATAGAAAGGAGAAGTGCTTTAATTAGAAAAGTCAGCAATCTGAGGAGAAGATGGATTCATGTGCCAGGACCAACTCCAAAGATTCTGCTCAGCCACGACAGTTTTCAAAGGAAAAAAAGCGGGAAGAAAGAATCTCAGTGAATCCTTAAGGCAGGAAGTTGAATATCACATCATTCAGCATTATATGCAGATTGGCTGACTCTTTCTTCAGAAGCTATTTAGTTTTCATGATCTGCCTGCAGGAGTGCTAAGGGGACTCTTGGGGCTAGAGAGTTAGTCATTTTTTTTAACTGCTTAATTCTTCATTCTTATATCATTTTATCTAGAAGAAGAATCAACAGGTTAGGAAAGGCATGGTGTGCATTCAGGAGAAGAGAAGTCAGGAGTTAGGTTAAACTGCCTAGTCATCTCATTTCTATAATTAGATTCTTTAAAGGTTAGAGGGTAACAGAATTGGGCAAACAGGGGCAAAAGAGCTGCTTTCATCATCTTCTGTAAACTCTGCAGCGTTCAGCACAGCAACCACACCTCCTTCATTTACTACTGCCTTCCGTGATTTCCACGTCACCATGTTTTCTGTTCTTTTTTGATCTTCCTGAACATTACTGTATAGCCTCCCTTGCTCCCTTGCTGGCTCTGTTCCTCTCTTGGTACCCTGAAAACAGAAGCTTTCTCAAATTCCTTTTTGTCCTTCTCCTCTCCTTTTCCAAACTTTATCTTGACAATGGCATTCATGGTCTTAGCCACAACTTCTATGAAAATGTCTCCCATGAAGATGTCTTCTCTGAATCTAGGATTCAAACCCTGATGTGTTTCCTGATCACTCTGGACCTAGTCCTCTAGACTTGAGGAAAGGAGCAGAGTGCAGACTCCCTTCCACAAAGTGACCAGCAGCCCTGGGTTAATGCTGAAAGCCTACACTGCTCTGGTGGAATAGAAGAGGACAGAAACTGAGCAGCCTGCTGCAAGAGTGGCAGCAGGAGAGTTAGAAGGACCCGTCAACCAGGACACACACTCGAAGGCCTGCAGTAAAGGTGGGAGGAGGAAGAGATGAAAGGTACAGATAGAAGTGGTGACACCTTAAGAGTTGTCTCATGGACCTGGAGTTCTGACGGTGGCACAGCTCTTAAATGGGTTGGGGCACCCCTTACAGGATCAGGAACAACACTTGGGCACTAATTTCCAGACCATGTTTCCGTGGGGCTCTGCCACACCACTGCACTGGGACTCTGACTTAACATTGCCACATCATCGCACTGGGACCTACTTCCTCCTTCAGGTTCATCTGGCACCTGCTCTCCAGGGCTCTGCACTTGGCTTACCTCTTTTTCATTTCCTATTTTACTTTGCTGGGCCATCTTGTTCACTCCCATGGCTTCAGATGCTATTTTTAGGTTGAAAACTTCCAAATATATATATCTCCAGCCTAAAATCCAGATCAGTAATCCTACCTATAGATTCCACAAAAACCTAAAAAATTGACACGCCCAAATGGAAACCACTGTATTCTCCGTCAAGCTGTTCCTTCACTTGTCCTCTCTTTATTGATAATGACACAAGCAACCATCTGGTTATTCAAACCAGAAACTTCAGAGTTATCTCTGACTCATCTATCTTCCTCCATCCCTAAGTCAACTCTGTCTCTTAATCAGTTACTAATTTTTCACACTTTTCCTTCGCTACTGCCATTTTGTTGGTTATCTGCCATCATCTCTCATGTGGATATTCCAGCAGTCTTCCAACCAGTTACTTGTGTCTTTTCACAACCTCCCAATATGTCCTCCAGGCCACTGTAGTTTTCTTTTCAAAGCAGGAAGCTGAACTTTCTCCATGGTTCAGTAACTGCTTGGTGTTCACTGCCAGATAAAATTAAACACAATGCCTGGCACAGTCTCCTTCCTCATTTGCCCTCTTCCTTCTAGATTTATTTACAGCCGTTTCCCAAATAGTACCTGGGGCTTCATCTACATCTATTGACAATCTTCTGAATAGCCCTGCTTTCCCCTAATGCCATATGTTTGCGCACGCATGCCACTAGCTCGAATGCCCTTTTCCTTTACCCTAGTGGTCGGCCAACTCATCCTTCAACACTCAGCTTTTAGATCAGCTTCTCTTTGAAGCCTTCTCTGCCCTTTTCCTATTTCTCTAACCCTTCCACCACCACGTCACTGTACATACCTGGCATCTAGCACCTAGCCGACTGAGCTGTCATTTGTCATTGAGGCTTTTATCTTCTCCACTAAAATCTGAGCTCCTGAAGGGCAGGACCCTGTCTTCTGATTTCTCTTTGCTCCTCAGCCAGCACCAGTCTCTTAAACCATGTATTTTAGAATTCTAGTCCTATGAGTTATTAAAAGGTATTCCTCACCGGAGAATCTAGGGCCAAATATGTGTGGGGAAAGCTGCATATTGACAATACACACAAGCTTAGGGAGTGTTCAGCAGAAACCTGCTTGAACTGGTTTAATTCAGTCCCTCCAAATGCCAGGGCAAGAGGAGAGCCTTGTGAAGATCCTTATAACACACAGGCAAGGGACCAAGGTGGGGATGTGACCTGGTAACCCTAGAGAACAGAGAAGGCTCAAGGGGCTGTGGAGCACATCTGGAGAAAGCAACCTCCAGCTCTCACAACAGGAGAGTCACCAGTTTAACCCCAAAGAGGGAAACTCTCTGGTAGCCCAATACTTCCGGAGACTGACCTTCAGGATTGGATGTGAATATCAGAAGCATTTTATTATACAAAGAAAGTCAACTCTTCTTGGATGGCCCACCTCACGTCTTTGCTTTGGTCAGAATCAGCTTCAAACTGGCCTTCCCCAGGCTGAATTCCATGCCTAAACTCAACTCACTTCACACCTCCCAGCTGTCATCCTATGGTTGTTTATATTTTTCTGCATATGACATGTGCTGTGTGCTGTGCTAAGTCATTTTAGTTGTGTTCGACTCTTTGCAACCCTATGGACTGTAGCCCTGCAGGCTCCTCTGTCCATGGAGTTCTCCAGGCAAGAGTACTGGAGTGGGTTGCTATTTCCTTCTCCAGGAGATCTTCCTGACCCAGGGATTGAAACCGTGGTTCTTACGTCTCCTGCATCGGCAGGCAGGTTATTCACCACTAGTACTACCTGGAGCCTGGGTACTTGGAGGACCTGGGGGACATTTTCAGCAGCTGCTGAGGCTGAGGGGACAGGTCTTTTTTTTACTGCTTCTGCCCAGAGGAAAGAGAATTCTCTAGTTCCTATTTAACTCCCAGATCTATGGATGGAAGAAGGGAGCAGAGGAGCATCTCTGACTTGGATATCCAGTACATTCTCCCACAGAAGGCCAACCATTTTAAAAACAGGTTTGCACGGAGGCAGCCCCACATAGGGCTTTAGGGCAGGGACTGCACTCAGGATTGCATGGACTACAATTCTGGCTTCTCCATTTACTTCTCTGTGACTCTGGGGAAATACTTGATCTCTCTTGTGTTTTCTCATCTATAAAATGAAGATAATAATCCTAGTAGCTACCTCCAAGGAGTCTAATAAGAACTAAACGAATTACAATTGATGTGAAGTTTAGAAGAGTGCCTAGCTTGTGGCAAATGCTATTTAAGTTTTATAAAATCAATCAATCAATATTAGTTTCTGCATTGGGGCAGACCCAAGATGAGACAAATAATGGCCAGATAGTGCATTTGCTATAGTTCTAGCACCTACTGTTTAAAACCAGTAATAAAAGCTAGTAGTTCTATTGTCTGATTCCATCCCCAGACAACCTATGAAGTGGGTATTATTTTCATGCTTTAGAGAGAAAAGAGGGTCAGAGGTTACCATACTCAATGCTGTACAGCTCCACATTAGGTGAGGGAGCCAAGCTTCAAATTCATGTCTGTCCCACTTCCAAGACCTTCTCATCAGGTGATGACTTTTTCTCATTGGGGATGTTTGCTGCTGCTGCTGCTGCTAAGTTGCTTCAGTCGTTTCTGACTCTGTGCGACCCCATAGATGGCAGCCCACCAGGCTCTCCTGTCCCTGGGAGTCTCCAGGCAAGAACACTGGAGCAGGTTACCATTTCCTTCTCCAATGCATGAAAGTGAAAAGTGAAAGGGAAGTCGCTCAGTCATGTCTGACTCCTAGCAATCACATGGACTGCAGCCTACCAGGTTCCTCCGTCCATGGGACTTTCCAGGCAAGAGTACTGGAGTGGGTTGCCATTGCCTTCTCTGGGGGAATGTTTGGGTTAGAGGCAACCCGTTACTTCCCTTGACTTACTAGTCAGGAAGTGGTTCATAAGCCTCTTTAATTACACAATTCATATCATAGCTCACCTATGTGTTTAGAGTTAAGTAATAATTTTATTAGAAAAGTTAAACTTTCATGTGACACTTTTTTTTGCCCACATACTACAATGAAAAGGAAGCCTCTTGGCTCCTTCAGCTTCTCCATTCCCACCAGTTCCATCCCCCAAAGTTCTGGATAACATTTCAAAAACAATCTATGCATTTGTAAACATCTTATGTATAATCTCTAGAAATGAGATCCTACTTCATACATGGGTGTCTTCCTATTTGCAGACAGTCAAAAGGAGTGACGGTTCATTAACCCAGGGTGAGTAAAGCAGGGGATCAACACACCTTACTCAGCAACACTCCACTCATGACTCATTGTGACCACTGAATATGAGACCTGGAAGCCCCAGAGATGAACCTACTTCTCCCTGTCCATTTGACAAGCAAGTAAATCAATGCCCAGAGAGGGTAAGTAACTTTCTCTAAATCTCACAGTAAGTCAGTGGTAGAACCAGAATCATCAGAAGACTGGCAGTCAGGTGCATGGGCTTATATGCAGTAGTATAGGTAACAAGTGTCACAAACTTGGAATTGACTTAGAGGTAATCATGTGATATTAATGATATCTTTAACCCGCCAATCAGAATTTTGGATTGTGTATCTACCCTACCTCTGTCTCTAGAGAGGCGGCTTCTATCAGAAATAATCTATGGATTTGTAAACATTTTTTAAAGAATAGACAAATGAGATCATAGTTTCATAGTGATACAGGTCATTGCTTATGTTTCCAATGTACAGATGAGGAAAAGGAGGTACCAGGAATGACTCAGCAGCTCACCACAAGAATCTCCTGGAAGCCTGCCTGGCCTTCTGTCAGATGCACTTGGTTGAATTGCTTTTCAGTATTATTACTGAGGTCTTATTGTTGAGAACACTTTCTTTGGGTTTCCTGCTTATTTCTAAGCTGAATAAAATCTATGTGTGTGTGTGTGTGTTATTATTATTTTATTTTTTTTCTGTTTGCTTTCTCAAACTTCAGCTTCCATGACCTTAAAAAAAGGAAAAAAAAAAAAAGGGAAGCACAGCTGTGCTGGTCTAAAAGCAGCCTGTTTGCAACATGATATGGGACCTGGACCGCGAGCTGCTAAACCCTGGTGTAGGGTTCTCTAAACATACTTCAACCGTTTTTTCCAAGTGGCAATTGGTTTATTTCCATTGAAACACTTGAAGATGATGAATTTACAGTACATTTCCCACTCTACTGAATGAGCAATGATAAAAGGGTAGTTATGTATGTCAGAAGGGAAAATAGCTAATGGATTTTTTTTATTTGAAGAATAGACCGTCTTTAGCAGTCCTTGCATTTAGCCAAATTCTTTGTTAAAGTTAGAATTGGTTAATACAACATTCTCATAGTTCATAGTTTTTATTAAGATTGATATTTGATGGACCCAACAGTCCAACATCACTTTCTACTTTAAAATGTAAGATTCTCTGTACAAAATCGTTTGCTCCATAAACCTGGGAAACCTGGTGAATATGTGAACCAGTTCTGGAAAATGTTTCTGAGTTGTTTTTCTATTTGATTCAGAGTTTACTGTATGTGTGTGTGTGTGTGTGTGTACATATATATAATATAATATAATATATGTGATATTATTCTATGGTTTTGCCAAAGCCATAATCTCCTCTTTCAGTGCAGGCATAATGAGTGATCTTTCTGTATGATAATAGCACAGAAAAGCATAAAGTGATAGTTCCTTCCAAGTCCAAATGGTAGAATTATATGATTTAAGTTGTGGAGTCAGGACTAATCTCATAGGCTTTGGAAATTGCTCCCTCTCATCCTTCTAACCTCCTTCCTCTCTTTTATCTAAGGAGAGTGAAGTAGGTAAATATGACTAAATTTATGAGAGTGGAAGGAAATGCGGTGAAACTTTTAAGGTTCTACTTTAATACCTATGACTAATGAAACATTCATTATGGTGTTAAATAAATCTTCAGGAGATTTCAAAGCAAAGTCTGCTGTTCTTTTCATCCCATTAAGTTACCATCTAGGAGCCCTATCCTATCAAGGATTGCTTCTTCTCATTGGTTGTCCTTAACAGTCCAATCCAAATACGACTTTTTAGTTCTTCAAAAGTGACATTTGAGCCCTTCCCAACCCTTCTACATGTCTCCATGTTCACTCCCTTACCTCCCGAGTCACACCACTATGACCACCTTTAGGGTTCTTCTTGCTGCCTTGGGTAAAATTCCCAGCCTCAACTATGTCTTCACCGACACAGCCAGACTTGCCTTCCTTTGCCAAATACTTACAAAAGCGATGCCCTCCCGGCCTCCACCAAATTCTCCAGCAGAGCTCCTGCTGCTGTATTTCTAAAATATGTCACCCAAGGGTGACTTTGCTTCCCCTCCTCCCCACTCAACCGGGAGTCATCTGACAATGTCTGGAGACAGTTTCTGGTTGTCACAACCACGGGAGGAGAGTGTTATTGGCATTTAGTGGGTAAAGGGTGCTGACTTATAATGCACAGGACAGCCCCTCACTACAAAGAAGCATCCAGAGCCAAATGTCAACAGATCCAAGGTTGAAAAGCCCCATTCTGAGTGATAGTGGAGGCCTCTATTCTCTTCTGCGAACTTTGGCAGAGAAACGAAAACACACCCAAACAAAATCTATCCTCCAGGCACACGTAGCAGAACCCACTGCTCTCTCCCTCCCTTCTTAGCTCAGGATTGAAGGAAACAAGCAGGATCTTGTGGCACCAGTCTCTTCCTTTCTCATGTGGTTTCTTCTCCCTGCTGGACAGGAATTGGGACAGAGGGGTCCATCCAGAGAGAAGAACCCATTCAGACCAGTGGTTTTCAACCCAAGCTATATTACATGTTCATGTCATTTCAAATATTTTAAATATTTAGAATGTGGATACTCAGAATTCAAATCGAATTGTTCTGGGATAGCGTCTGGGTGATATTTCTAAAAAACTCACCCGATAATACCACTGTGTAGCCAGGGTTAATAGCCCCCTGAGCTGGCTGCCTGGTCGTGGTGGGGAGAGCAGATCTCCCCAAAGAGCTATGGGAAGTTATTCTTCTGGGGCCCTTCAACAGTGTGGTCACTGTGGGAAGTCTTTCAACTTGGTCATCTGGGAAAATGCAGATTATCTGAGTGTCTTTGTTCAAAGTCTTTCTATATCTCAAACTGGGATTTACTGTAATTTTTAAATATTTATCAAAATCAGGAAGAGGGTAAATCAAAGGTTAAAAGCTATCTCCATAATTAAGCATTTCCTGCTAGCTATTTATGTATTAGAGAAAAAATCTTTTCCTCTTTCAGATAGATAAAATAATCCTAAATTAAAGCTTTCAGATGAATTACAGTTTATGAAAAATAATGGGTTAGTATCATAAATCACAAACATTGTCTCTATGAAATATGACCAGCCTCTGTACATTTCCTCTCCAATTCAAAACAATGGAGTCCCTACAAGGCAAATTCATCTAGCGTTAACCTGGGAATCATTACTGTGTTCTCACTGATGAAACTGCTAAAAATCCTTCTTGATGCTCAAGAATCCTATTAAATAACCTATAACTTAAGTATATCATGTCTAATTTCAGTTTATTTCCTATTCTACTGGCCCATACACTCGACATTCCAGAGCAGAATAAACACCAGAAGTTGAGAAGCATGCAACCTAGTTCACACCACAGTATCACTTTGACAAGTCACTTTCCCTAGGCTGCTTCTGAGTCACAAAAGTGATGGTATCACCAGGTGATAAGTAAAATCCTTTTCAAGTTAAGGAATTAGCAAGAAGGCAGATTAGCAATTTGAGTGTGTTAGTTGCTCAGTCGTATCTGACTCTTTGGGACCCCATGGACTGTAGCACACCAGGCTCCTCTGTCCATGGGATTCTCCAGGCAAGAATACTTGAGTGGGTAGTGATTCCCTTCCCAATCCAAGGATCGAATCCAGGTCTCCTGCATTGCAGACAGATTCTTTACTAACTGAGTAAGTAGCAATGCAGCATCTGGTTTTCGGTCTTGGCATATAGTGTGGAAACATGGTATGTATCAATTTAATAAATATTTACTGAGCCCTCTTGCTACAAAAAATTTGGGGCATTGCTATGGAGAATTCAAAAGAAATAGCAATTGTATCTCTGAAGTTTTACTGTAAATAAGATTATAATTTGTTGCAGAGATACAGTCACATCAGGTAAAAAACATTTAGAAATGCCAAATGGCATTTCATTAAATCGGTGAACATTTATGGGAAATCTACTGCATGAGTTAGATCCTACCCTAATGAATATCACAGATAACAGTGCTGACAGGTTTAGGGAGCAGTGGAAACTTTTCTTCTTTTATGTAAGCTGCAGTAACCCACTCCACTGACATTGCAGTTAGTGGCCTGGTGTTATCTACTGTCTCAAGTATCCTTCAAATACTTAGCTTACTACTGTGGAAATAATATCTGTTTCTCCTATTTCTGGGTAATTCTAAAACTTCTCTCCCTATCAGTTGCTCCACCAGCTCAAATGAGCACCTCTTCTGGGTTCCACTGTATGCTTCCAAGTTGAGAGCTGGTAGTCATCAATAATTTGGCAACTAATTTAATTAAATATGCATTAATTGAGTACTTAGTAGGATATGTGCATCTCAAGCATTGTGATAAATACTGGCAAAGATTTGTTCAATGTTCAGAGATAGCTCATTCATTCATTCATTTACAAATACTTACTTAGTGCCTATTCCTCCCATCAGTATCTAAGCCATGTAGCATACATTGGAGAAAAGAGTAGATACGATACCTAGCCTTAAGGAGCCTGCAGCTTAATGCAAGAATAGACAAAAAACAAGTGAATGGACAAGCAACAAGAACAGTGGCAATTTCCCAAAATACTAAGTTCTACAAAGGAAACCAATAGGGTGCAAAGATAATGGAAGGGGTAGCCTCTACTCTTCAAGTCTTCCCTGAAAAGTTTTCTCAGACATCTCAGCTGAGGCCCCACCAGCAGAAGAGCCCATCATGACAAGAGGAAGGTGACACTCCCCCAGGCCATGGGGCATAGCACAGGCTAAGGCTCAGAGACAGGAATGGGCCTGTTGTGTTGAGCCTAAATCAGGTGTGTGGTTAGAGAGGAGGGTGGTGGGGATGAGGCTGGGGGGCAGACCACACAGGGCTTTATGGCCATGGTATAGCAACTTACGTAAAGCCAGAGGGAAATCTTGTGCTTAGTCGCTCAGTCGTTTCTGACTCTTTGCAATCCCTTGAACTGTACCCCACTGGGCTCCTATGTCCATGGGGATTCTCCAGACAAGAATGCTGGAGTGGGTTTCCATGCCCTCCTCCAAGGGATCTTGCCAACCCAGGGATCGAACCCAGGTCTCACACATTGCAGGTGGAGTCTTCACTGTCCTAGACACCAGGGAAGCCTGAGGGAAATTGTTAGAGGATATTCAACCAGGGATGGAGAAGATCCATTTACATTTTAGCAAATAACTCTGGATGCTAAACAGAGACTGTATTGAAGTGGGACATTTGTGGTTCTAGGGGAGGTCATATATGAGGTTGGGGTGACCGGGACCGGGCAAGTGGCAACGGGAATACAAAAAAAAAAGAATTGTGGTCTATTTTAGAGAAAGAAGCGATAGGACTGTGATGGACAGGGAGGAGAATGAGAGAAAGAGAAGATGCATGTGAAAGTGTCAAGGAGGCTGATGCACACACACACACCTGAAGCTTGGGAATGAGCTCAGGGCTGGGGACAAAAATGTACAAGCCTCTGGCAATGGCATGGTGTCAGAGGATAGGAACAGGTTGTCAGGCACAGAATTAGACAGAGAAAGAGCCTTGTACCAAGTAATTCCAACATTCACAGAAGTTAAACCATGTGCTCTGCCCAAGGTCCCTGGAATTGTCTCTTGTCACCATGTGCAGGAAGCAACACCATAGGAATGGATCCACTGTAGTGTAGCATTGATGTTTTCTGTCTGCATAAAAAGAAAGTGTAGAAAACAGAAAGATACATAGGACAGGAAGTGGGGCAGATTCCCAGGAAGCCAAGGAAGCACCGCTTCCGGCTCCTGTCCTAGCACCAGCCAACCCCCTCCAAGATCCTGGATATAATTTTGTATTTGTAATTTGGTACTATTTTCTTCTAAGAGGGCTCCCAAATTAAGCAAGCTCAGGCCTCACAGAATCTGACTCTGCGTCTGATGGGAAAATGAAGGAACAGGGCATGAAACCAAAACCGCCCAGTGACCTGACAGTTTGGCTTCCAATGGGGCCTTTTGATACAACTGCTTGTGCTGAGCCAGCTAGAAGTTGTGGGCAAACAGATTCTTGAAGAAAAGCTTTATTGTTCAAAGCTACTTCCTGACCTATTCACGTGCACCTCAACCAGAGGCATGGTGACCGCATTGTGCAAAAGAAAGGTAAATCCTAGGTCAAGGTTGGGAAAATGGAGTTCAGCCCTGGGCAGCACAGTTGGCTGACAGAACACCCTGTGTGCAACCGACAGAAAATACCCACCCTGCCAACCAAGAGAACATCTAGTTCTGCAAAACTAAAACGTTTGAAAAAGACAAGGAATGGATAGGCAGACTGGCTGCCTAATTTACAAGACCCAGTGAAAAATGGGAATGCGGATGGGCCTCTTGTTCAAAAAGTATTAAGAATTTCAGGATAATAAGAGTGTAAAGCCAGTCCCTTGGACTGCAAGGAGATCCAACCAGTCCATCCTAAAGGAGATCAGTCCTGAGTGTTCATTGGAAGGACTGATGTTGAAGCTGAAACTCCAATCCTTTGGCCACCTGATGCGAAAAGCTGACTCACTTGAAAAGACCCTGATCCTGGGAAAGATTGAAGGCAGGAGGAGAAGGGGATGACAGAGGATGAGGTGGTTGGATGGCATCACCATCTCAATGGACATGAGTTTGGGTAAACTCCAGGAGTTGATGATGGACGGGTAGGCCTGGCGTGCTGTGGTCCATGGGATCGCAAAGAGCTGGACATGACTGAGCAACTGAACTGAACTGAATTGAAAGCCAGGAGCAGGCACGATTCCAAGCAGGAGGCTTACATGGCTCTGGCTTCCCTGGTGGCTCTGATGGTAAAGAATCTGCTTACAATGCAGGAGACCGGGGTTCAATCCTTGGATGGGGAAGATCCCCTGGAGAAGGGAATAGCAACCCACTCCAGTATTCTGGCCTGGAGAATTCCATGGACAGAGGTACAGTCCATGGAGAGTCCATGGGGTTGCAAAGAGTCATACATGACTGAGCAACTAACATATGTTCTTGACATGGCTCTACAGGTCACATGACCATGACGTCAGCACTGGGAACAGGAGAAAACTTAGGGGGCTCAAATTTATTGGGCATGTTCTATATTCCAGACAGAGGGCAAAACATTTACAATTCATTTTATTTCATAACAACACTGCAAAAAAAAAAATACTACCAACATTCCACAGGCGAGAAAAAGTCTCAAAAAGGTTAGGTTACTGTATATACACACACAGGTAGTATGTTTATGTGAGTTTAAAGGGACAGAGAAAAGGGAATAGAAGTCATTGCCCAATGACTTCTGAACCAGGAACAAATGGGTTTCTAGTATTAAGCTCATTTAACAAAGCTAAGATGTCAAAACGGCTTGCTTACTATTTGTGAGAGCCACAATTGAGGCAGTGACTAGGAAACTGAAAGCACAATTGTCTTTTACCATTTCCTTGAACTGTTTAGCTTTATACTAAAGGTAGGTTGTCATTTCAACAAAAGCAGACACGTCTGGAAGCTTCTCGACTTTCGGTTTTTGTATTTAGCTACCCTGGTTGGCACAGAGTTAAATGACTAACTGCTTTATTTGCAATTTATTTATATTAAAAGTGAAATGTCAAGTTCACACAGGGTGAAATAAAGGCCTCTTTATAAACATGCAAACAAACGCAAGTGTTCACTGCCAAAAATATCCAAACAAACCAAACCAGAGACAAGAAATATTTCCTCAGCTCAAATGGTAGAGTCCTTCCACATGGCCTCTCCAACAGATGAGAGGAAATCCTGACATCCAAGACCAAACTCAATCAAATGCTAACTTAATGTCATCCCTTGGAAGACACCAAGTTAAAGAGGATTGCTACTTCTCTGACTAATGTGAACACTGTGGACATCCATATTACAAACTGAGGCCAAAAAAAGTCTAATAAGAAATGGGAATTTGTAGTATTTTGCCCAACAGTCTTCAGTTGTTTGAACACTTTCCTATCATCACTTATGCCTGTCTATTTACACACATCTATGAAGTATCATTGCACTGTCACTAAGTCACTTCAGCCGTGTCTGACTCTGCGACTCTATGGACTGTAGCCCACCAGGCTCCTCTGTCCATGGGATTCTTCAGGCAAGAATACTGGGATGGGTTGCCATGTCCTCCTGCAGGGATCTTCCCAACCCAGGGACTGAACCCACGTCTTTTACACATCTCCTGCATTGGCAGGCAGGTTCTTTACCACCAGCGTGACCATGAAGATCTCTTTTACAGAGAATTGTTTACTTGAGTGTAAACATACACATACATGCTTATATTGGAACTTCAAGCACAGGTGTTCTTATCTTTATGATGCTTTAGCAAGGAGGGTAACAGGAGGATCTGCATACTCCTGATCCCAGAGATGACAGACATGTAGCTCGTAAAGTACATGTGGATCCGACATGATTATCACCAAGGAGACATGACCTGGTATCAATACAAGGAGCTAGAAGTGAGCCTGGAAGTTTCCTGTGCCAACTCCATGGCCCTTGAAACTGGTGAAACGGGTTTGGAACTTACTTTGATCTATACTCGTGAAACTCAGGGCTTCCATTGAGAGGATAGTTTGTAGGATTGCAGTTTTGGTACCTTTTCTGAGAAGGGAAGAAATGGAAATTGGCCTCTTTTCTTTCACCTATCACCCTATATAAAAGTAAGTGGCAGGGCTACAAACTCAATCGCTCCATGTGCAGAAACAATCCCCATTGGTATGAAAAGAGCAGGCATAACATGTTTGGTGAACTCAAAGGACTGGTCTTAAACAAGGAATTTAGATTATTCTCAGAACCTTGTCAGTAACTGAGGTACATTTTGGCTTACTTCATGAAAAAGACACGGCTGAGATCTTGTTCCTAATTTCAGAGGTAGGGGAAACCCTGCATTTCTTAAGCAAATAACACAACATGTAAAGAAAGCCCAATACTTATTCCAGCAAATCTTGATCAATTTATTAGCATATATATGGTATAAAGTTTGCTGACTTATGAACAGGAAGGAAATCACTGGAAGAACAATCTTTATTAATTGATCCAAAAAAGGGGGCCAGAATGTCCTTATCCTGACTGTTCTAGGGGATGTCATCACCAGTGATGTACAGGGGCCCAGCACTCAGAGTAGATAGTTTCTGTTGCAGAGACAAAATGCACAAAGGCCAGAGTGAGACGCTGGTTTAAATCTCATCTCTGTTAGTTTCTGACTTTGCTAAACTCTCAGCATCAATATCCTCATCTGTAAAATGGGGATATTAATATCATCCTTTGAAAATGCCACCATTTCCTACTTATTATCTATGCTCCTTTGCTTCCTTTTCAGAAGATGATTTTGTTCAGTTTTATGACATTTTATTAGAACACTCATTTCCCAGACTTTGATAAAGTTGGGGTAGCTGTGTGACTTGTTTCTGGTAATTGAACTCAAAGCAGGTGTCATTGAGCTGGGATGTCCTGATGGAAATAAATTCAACAGGCAAATGCTTTTGCTCTTCACATCCCTTCTCTTCCTGCTGGGAATGGGCTAAAGACCCAGAGATAGGATGAATACCGAGAAATGAAGTCACATCCTAAGAGTGAAGGGACAAGGAGGATTAAAAAGCCTTGCTCCTTGAGCAGCCGAATATATCCTGGGTTGCTCATCCTTGAGTTCCTTGTTGTATGGAGAGAAGAGGAGGAGGAGGAAAAGGAAGGGGAGGGGGAAGGTGGGATAGAAGGAGGAAAAAGGAGAGAAGAGAGGAAGGGAAGGAAAAAGGAGAGGGGGAAGCTGCCATTCATTAGGTCAAGCCACATGCAGCCAAATACAACCCTAACTGAGATACTACCCATCAAGCATGGCATGAAGATTGTACGAGAGTGACATTCTCAGCACAGAGCCTGGTACAAAGACTTTAGAAACGGTGGTGTATACTGAGTCACTTACAGGAATGAGCGAGGGGCCCATCCCGAGCCGTAGAGGAGTAATTCCCTGCTGAAGTGGGTGCCTTCCTCCGCCTGGACCAGGTGGCCTGGCTTTTCGGCAGCATCGTTCCATCCGCGGCTTCAGGGAAGCCTGTGCAGTGCTGGCCTGGCTTTTCGGCAGCATCGTTCCATTCGCGGCTTCAGGGAAGCCTGTGCAGTGCTGGCCCGGCTTTTCGGCAGCATCGTTCAGTCCGCGGCTTCAGGGAAGCCTGTGCAGTGCTGCATCCTCAGCAACTGCAGAGCTCGTGTCATTCATCTTGCCCCCTAACTGCCTCCAGGAGTGGTGCCACATCCAATGTCATTTCAAGGCTAGTGAACCCAGTGTGACTTTGAATGTCGTTAAAATTCCTGTTTTCTTTTCATTGCACTTTATAGGGAAATTTAAACTCTTAAAAGAACCAGATGTGGTACCTCGCGCAGGTTCATGGCCCAGGAATTGGTCTAAAAATCAAACTTAATGACTGTTTCCCCTAATAACTTCCACATCCAAAAAGTTAAGAAAGGCAGTCTTCCTAGGAATGGAGTCTTCAAAGCTAACAGCACCACAATTGTGATGGTAGCACCTCAAAGGCCCTGCACATGTAACATATGTGATGAACACGGGATGGCCTCGTCCTTCCTTGTTTCTACACGGTTTCAGGATAACGAAAGAAGCATTTACAACTTGAAGTAAACTTGTATTGCCATTCAGATATAACGCTAGTTTGGTTCACAAAATTACTTTATCATTTTACAAGTGGAAACCAATTTATCTACATCTGAGTTTGATCTCCTTTTCTTTTATTATCAGTTTCACTGAGGTATACTTTTGTGAGGTGGAAGCTTTGCTGAGATGATATACAATAAACCTCATGGATTTCAGGTATACAGTTTGATAAGTTATGACATACAAACACCCCTAGGAAACCATCACCACCATCAAGATGATGGTTCTGTGTTCATCATCTTGTTTTTCTTGTGCCCTTTTGTAACCCTTCCCTCTTGCCCCTGCTTATTGTCCCCCAGCTCTCACTCCAAGCATCTGCTGCTCTACTTTCTATCACTTTGGATTAGTTTGCATTTTTCTATAACTTTAAATAAATGGAATCATGTAGTATTTTGGGGAGGTGGTGGTGGTCTGGGTTCTTTCACTCAGCAAACGTGTGTGCTAAGTCACTTCAGTCATGTCCAACTCTGTGTGACCCTATGAACTGTAGCCCACCAGGCTGCTCTGTCCATGGGATTCTCCAGGCAAGAATACTGGAGTGGGTTGACACACCCTCCTCCAGGGAATCTTCCTGACCCGGAGAAGCAACTTGCTTTCTTTTATGTCTCCTGCATTGGCAGGTGGGTTCTTTACCACTAGCCCCACCTAGGAAGACCAACTATTTTGAAATTCATTTATGTTTTGCCTTTATAAATGATCTGCTTCCTTTTATTGCTGAGGAGTATTCCAAATGTATGGATATATCATAGTTTGTTTATCTATTCAACTGTTGACAGGCATTTGAGTTGTTTCTAACTTTTTACCCTATTAGAGATAAAGCTGCTATGAACACTGTGTACTTGTCTTTGTATGGATATATGCTTTCATTTCTCTTGGGTAAAGACCTTCGACACTGTTGGTAGAAATGTAAACTGGTACAGACACTACAGAAAACAGCATGGAGATTCCTAAAAAAAAGTTAAAATAGAACTACCACATGATCCAGCATTTCCACTTTTGGGATATATATCATAAGACAATGAAAACAGAATCTTGATGAGATATCTGCACTCCCATGGTCATTGTAGCATTCACTAGCCAAGACAGGGAAACAATCTAAGTGTCTACTGATGAATGAATGGATAAAAAAAACGTGATAAATATTTGCAGTGAAATATTATTCAATCACGAGAAATAAAGTAGTCCTGTCATTTGCAAAAAAAAACATGGAAAGACCTTGAAGGCATTATGCTAAGTGAAATAAGTCACACAGAGAAAGACAAATACTGCATGGTATCACTTACATGTGGAATCTCAAAAAGCCAAACTCACGGATATAGAGAGTAGAACGGTGATTACCAAGGGCTGAAAGGTGAGGAAAATAGGGAGATGTTGGTCAAAGGTGCAAACTTTAGGTTCTAAGATGAATAAGTTCTGGGAATCTAATGAACAGCATAATGATTCTAGTTAATAATACTGTATTATATACTCAAAAAGTTGTGAAAAGAGTATATCTTTAACTTCTCACCACAAAAAGAATCTTATTACACATTAGCTAACACTATGATGGTAATCATTTTGCAATACACAAGTGTATGAAATTAGCTTGTTAACTAACCAAATCAACACCTTAAACTTACACAATATTATACCTCAATTATATCTCGATAAAGTGAAAAACAACACACATAAAAGAGAAAACAGAAGAAGAAGAAACTGCCAGACTATTTTCCAAAGTAGTAGTACTGTTTTGCCTTCCCAGGAGCAGTGTATGAGAGTCCGTTTTTTTGGTTTGTTTGTGTAGGCTCGTGTTTCCATCTGGTATCATTTTCCTTTTGCCTGCAGGACTTCTATTAACACTTCTTGTGATGAAGTTCTGGTCTGCTGGTGATGTATTCTTTCAGTGTTTGAATGTCGGAAAGTCTTTATTTCACCTCTGTTTTAGAAAGACAGCTTTGCTACTGATAGCTTCAGGACCTTTCTTTTTTAAATTAGCATATTTATTTTAATTGGAGGCTAATTACTTTACAACATTGTGGTGGTTTTTGCCATACATTGACATGAATCAGCCATGTGTCCCCCATCTCTTAAGGTATTGTTCCACTGACATTTTGCTTACAGGTTATTTTATTTATTTTTTACATTTTTTTCTAACAAGAATTAGCTGCCATCCTCGTCTTTGTCACTGTCGTTTTTACTGATTGCTTTTAAGATGCTCTCATCGTTTCTGGTTTTGAGTAATTTGATTAAGATGGGCCTTACTATGATTTTCCTCATTGTTTTTGTGCTTGGAGTTGATGGAGTTCCTGTAGGTTTCTAGTTTTCACCACATCTGGAAACATTTTGGCCATCGTTTCTATAAATATTTTTTCTGTATTGGTTATTTATTGCCACATGACAAATAACTCCAAACTTCAGCAGCTGAAAATGATACACATGTATTATCTCACACTTCCTGGGTCAGGAATTTAGGCACAGCTTAGCTGGTGCCTCTAGCTCTGAAGCCCTCATGCAGTTACAATCAAGGAGCTCCTGGCAGTTGTCTGACTGGACTCCAAGCTCACTCACATGCTTGTGAGCAGCCTACATTCCTTGCCATCTAGATGTCTCTAAGACTTGGTATCTCTAGACAGCAAGACTGCCTCATGATATGGCATCTGGCATGGAGAAAAAGCATCCAAGAGACAGAAAGCACTTCCAGGATAGAATCCAGAGTCTTTTTGTAATCTAATTTGGGGATTTATAGCCCATCACTTCTGCCATGTTTTCTTTCTTAGAAGGGTGTTAATAAACTGATCCCACCCTCAGTAGGTGCGGATTAAAGAAGACTGTGAAAGCCAGGAGGCAAGGATCACTGGGGAAGCCATCCTGGAAGCTGCCTGCCATCCCTGCTTCTCCTCTGGGAACTACAGTTACACATGGATTAGGCCACTTTGAAGTTGTCACGGCTCAGTGGTGCTCTGCTTTGCTTCTTTGTCTTTTAATTTGCTTTTTTTCCCCTCTGTACTTCATTTTGGATCGTTTCCCTTGCTCTGTCTTCACGTTTGTTAATCATTTCTTCAAAAATGTCCAGTCAGCTATTAATCCAATCCAGTGGATTTTTTCATCTCAGATATTTTACTTTTCACCTGTAAAAGTTCAATTTGAGTCCTTATTATCTTCTACATCTCTGCTTAACTTTTCAAACATATGGTAGAGTCATCGTAACTGTCGATTCTGGGTCAGTTCCAGTTGGTTGCTTTTTCTCCTCATAATTTCCTGCTTCCTGGTACTTTTTTATTTGATGCTGCTGCTGCTAAGTCGCGTCAGTCATGTCCGACTCTGTGCGATCCCATAGACGGCAGCCCACCAGGCTCCCCGTCCCTGGGATTCTCCAGGCAAGAACACTGGAGTGGGTTGCCATGTCCTTCTCCAATGCATGAAAGTGAAAAGTGAAAGTCAAGTCGCTCAGTCATGTCCGACTCCTAGCAACCCCATGGACTGCAGCCTACCAGGCTCCTCCGTCCATGGTATTTTCCAGGCAAGAGTACTGGAGTGGGGTGCCATTGCCTTCTCCCTTATTCGATGCTACATATTATGAATTTTACCTTGTTGGATGTTGGGTATCTTCATATTCCTATAAACATTTTTGGGCTTCCCAGGTAGCACAGTGGTAAAGAACCCACCTGCCTATGCAGGAGATGCAAGAGACTTGGGTTCGATCCCTGGGTCCGGAAGATCCCCCAGAGATGGAATCAGCAATCCACACCAGTATTCTTGCCTGGAAAATTCCAGGAACAGAGGAGGCTACCATCCATGGGGTCTCAAAAGAGTCAGACTTAACTGCATGACTGAGCACAAGCAAACACAATAAATGATTTTAGCTTGTTTTGGGGCAGAATTATGGCACTTAGAAAGAGTTTGAACCTTTTGATGCTTTTAAGATTTCTTCGGTGGGAGTGGAACAGAGTTCAGTGTTCAATAATAATTTATTGAATTAATAATTTATAATAATGATTTGCCCACTACTGAGGCAAGACTCATCTGTGTAAACCAACCCCTCCCCTCCATTCCCCACGATCAGGATGGAGTTCAGTCCATTATAAAGAATAAGCATTATTTCTGGCCTCAAATGGGAGCTGAACATTGTTACCTCTTGCCCTTTTGAGTGGCTCTTCCTCTGGTTTCCAGTAGTTCATCACATGCCTGAACTTATCAGTTAAATGATTACTCAAAGGAGCATTTTTCTGGAGTTTCCTCTCCGTGGCTCTCTCTCCTCTCTGGTGCCTGCCTTGAGAACTCCAGCCGCCCTGTTCTCTGTGTCTCAGCTTTAGCTCCTCAATCCAGGGTGTCCTTTGGTGTTCGCTTCCCTGCACTATGTCCTACAAATTATCTCAAAGCAGTGAGCTGGGACAATGACAGGACTCACTTTGTTTTTTGTCTCACATAGATCACTGTCCTTTGTAGCCTGATGTTCAGTATCTTGGACACCATCGTTTCACATACTTTTCGAGAGTCATTCTGGTCCTTATTACTCCATCTTGGCTGGAACCAGAAGTCTGGCATCTAGGCAAAACAGTTTGAATGGGCATCAGCAACCTTGCTGAAGTGGTAGGCTGATGTTTATTTTTTTGTTTTTAACAGTGGATAGGGATACAGGACAAACCCTGGTGTGTATGGAGACAGGTCAGGGGAGAAGGAAATGAAAGTTGCTCAGTCGTGTCCAGCTCTGTGTGACCCCATGGACTATACAGTCCATGGAATTCTCCAGTCCAGGATAATGGAGTGGGTAGCTTTTCTCTTTTCCAAGGGATCTTCCCAACCCAGGGACCAAACCCATGTCTCCCACATTACAGGTGGATTCTTTACCAACTTAGCCATCAGGGAAGCCCAGGGGAGAAGGAAAGGAAGGGTAATCTTTTTCTTCACATTTAGAAGCTGCTCTACACAACTGTATCCACATATTATTTCTCCAAAACTCATCTCTCACGCTGTCATTGAATCTTTGTCATAGGCTATCCACTCATAGTTCTGAGGCTCACAAATATTCAAATCTTTTCCTTACAATCCAGTACTAAATTATGACCAGACTCTGGCTACAAGTGCCTGGGAAGATAATCTTTCTTGGTTCATGTCTATGTAGTTAAACTAAGAAGCTGGTTCATCTCTAGTAGCTACAGTAAACCATTTGGTGCTGTTAACCAATGGTCATTAATATGTCAGCAGCATGTCTGTGTAAATCCTATCTTCTGCCTGTGAAAAGAATACTGATTAGTTTGGCTATACCAGAATCCAATTAGCATTCTCTCTTCTCATCTAATTTTTTAATGTAATTTTGTTAATGTGAATTTTAATAGTGATTTATAGTCACTGCCTCCCTTTCCCTTCTCACATAACTAGGTACCTTCTTTTTGAGGTCAAAGTCCAACAGGAGCAGTCTTGTACATAATTCTCATTCTTTTCCATTTCCTGTTATAATATCTTTGTAATATTTGCAATCTCCTACTTGTAATCATACTTAACTGCACCCCGTTCTCAGGCTGACTTAGTGCACTCTTAATGGCACACTTCACAAAGCACATGTTTCCTGGAAAGACTGTTGTGCATTAGCCCGGAAGGACAGGGCATGTTCATGTAAACTCTCTGAGAACCACCATCCCCTATGACCAGAGGAAGAGAGTTCAGACCAAGCTATGTAACCCAGAGGGTTTGTCAAATGCTTTAGTCAGGGCAGGGGGACAGTATCAGCTCAAAAACAGCTTGGACATTTATGAAGGGGAAAAAAGAGCCTTGATAAGCACATATGATTAAATATTTTTTCTGCCTGTAACTTGTTACAAATCTGACATTTGTCTTACTGATACATTGACTTCCACAATCTACATAGATAAGCACCAAATAATTACCAGAAAAAGAACGCTGCTGTGTGGGAAATGGCACCCTCCCAATCTAAGGGAGCCAATGCGCATTCCCCAGCCCTTACTGGAGAATCACAAAAGCACGTAGAAGAAATGTGCCTTGAAGCAAGAGGAAGCTTCTTGGAGCTCTAAGAATTTGAGGCAGTCAAGATTGTTGTGGTTAAGAGCATAAGTTCTAGGGCATGACTCTTTGGGTTCAAACCTCAATTCTACTATTACTTTCTAGCTGTGTGAACTTGGGAAAATTACTCAGCATCTCTGTGGTTTGATTTTTGCCTTCTGTAAGATGGAGACAGAGTAGTATCTATTTCATAGAATTGTTGTACTCTCACAGCTTGATTAAAATAAATTAATAAGTGGAAAAAACACTCAGATCAGTGCTTGATATATACAGTGTTAACTGCCATTTTTCTTCTTTTATTAATTGAAATATGTTTGACATATAACGTTGTGTAAATTTCAAGAGTACAAGGGTTTGACCTGATACATTCATATATTGTACAGTTAGACCTCAAGATATTGCTGATTTAGTTCCAGATCACAACAATAAAGCCAGTATCACAATAAAGTCACAAGAATTTTGTGGTTTCTCAGTGCATATAAAAGTTTTATTTACACTATATTGTAGTCTATTAAATGTACAATGACATTATGTCTACAAACACAACTGCATGTCTTAGTTAAAAAATACTTTGTTGCTAAAAATTGCTAACAATCATCCGAGGCTTCAACAAGTTGTCATCTTTTTGCGGGGCGGAGGGTCTTGCCTCAATGTTGATAGCCATTGACTCTGATCAGGGTGGTGGTCGCTGAAGGTTAGGGCAGCTGTTAGGGCAATTTCTTAACATAAGACAGCAATGAAGTTTGATTGACTCTTCCTTTCACAAGTAATTTCTCTGTGGCATGCAATGCTGTTTGATAGCATTTTATTCACAGTAGAACTTCTTTCCGAATTGGAGTCAATCCTCTCAAACCCTTCTGCTGCTTTATCAACTAAGCTTATGCAATACTTTAAATCCTTTGTTGTCACTTCAACAGTCTCCAGGGCATCTTCCCCTGGAGTAGATTCCATCTCAAAAAACTACTTTCTTTATTTGTACATAAGAAATAACTCTTCCTCCATTAAAGTGTTATCATCAGATTACAGCAATTTGGGCACATCTTCAGGCTCCACCTCTAATTCTAGTTCTCTTGCTAATTCCAAAACATCTGTAGTTACTTTCTCTACTGAAATTCTGAACCTCTCAAAGTCATCCATGAGTGTTGGAATCAACTTCTTCCAAACTCCTGTGAACGTTTATGTTTTGACCTCTTCCCACGAATCATGAATGTTCTTAATGGCATCTGGAATGGTGAAAACTTTTCAGAAGGTTTTCAATTTACTTTGCCCAGATCCATCAGAAGAATCACTATCTGTGGCAGCTGTAGACTGATCTATTGCATTTCTTAAATAATAAAACTTGAAAGTCAAAACTACTCCTTGGTCCATGGGCTGCAAAACTGATACTGAGTAAGCAAGCATGAAAACAACATGAATTTCTTTGTACAGCTCCATGAGAGCTATTAGGTGAGCATTGTTGATAAGCAGTAATATTTTGAAAGGAGTCTTTTTTTCCTAAGCAGTAAGTCTCAATGATTGGCTTAAAATATTCAGTAAACCATGTTGTCCACAGATGTGCTATCATCCAGGCTTTGTTGTTCAGCTAGCAGAGCACAGAGAGTAGATTTAGCACAGTTTTTAAAGGCCCAAGGATTTTCAGAATCGTAGATGAGCCCTGGGGCTTCCCGGTGGTGCAGCAGTAAAGAATCCGCCTGCCATTGCAGGACATGCAGGAGACATGGGTTTGATCCCTGGGTTGGGCAGATCCCTTGGAGTAGAAAATGGCAACCCACCCCACTATTCTTGCCTGGAAAACTCCATGGACAGAGGAGCCTGGAGGGCTACAGTTCATGGGGTCACAAAGAGTTTCAAACAAGAATGAGCAACTGGACATACATACACAGATGAGTATTGGTTTCAACTTCAAGTCATCAGCAGCATTAGCCCATAACAAGAGAGTCAGTCTGTCCTTTGAAGCTTTGAAGGCAGGCATTGACTTCTCTCTAACTATGAAAGTCCTAGATGGCATCTTTTTCCAATATAAGGTTGTTCATCTACACGGAATATCTGTTGTTTCATGTAGCCACCTTCATTAATGATCTGAGCCAGATATTCTAGATTACTTGCTGCAGCTTCTACATCAGTGCTTGCAGCTTCACCTTGCACTTTTGTGGCATGGAGATAGCTTCTTTCCTTAAACCTCATGAACAAATCTCTGCTAGCTTGAAACTTTTCTTCTGTAGCTTCTTCACCTCTCTTGGCCTTCAAAGAATTGAAGAGAGTTAGGCCTTGCTCTAGACAAGGCTTTGGCTTAAGGGATTGTTCTGACTGGTTTGCTGTTCTATCCAGACCACCAAAACTTTCTCCAAAATAGTTATTTCACTTTCTTAATATTCAAATATTTCCTGAGGTAGCACTTTACATTTCCTTCCAGAAGTTTTCCCTTGCATTCAGAACGTGGCTACCTACTTGACACAAGAGGCTTAGCTTTCGGCATATCTCAGCTATGGACATGTCTTACTCACTAACTTCGATTGTTTTTTGCTTTTGATTTAAAGTGGGAGATGTATGACTCTTGCTTTACCTTGAACACTTAGAAACCACTGTAGGGTTATTAATTGACCTAATTTCAATATCGTTGTGTCTCAGGGGATAGCGAGTGAGAGAGATGGGGGAACGGCCAGTCAGTGGGGGTGGTCTGTGCACACACAACATGTATCAATTAAGTTCACCATCTTATATTGGCATGGTTGTGCCCCCCTTCAAATCATCGCAATATTAACATCAAAGATAAATGATCACAGATCACTGTAACAAATACAATAATAATGGAAAAGAGTTTTAATCTTTTCCAGGCATTTATTCTTGAATAGGATTCCTGGGTCAGATGGTAGTTCTATTTTTAGCTCTTTAAGGAACCTCCATACTATTTTCCATAGTGGCTGCATCAATTCATATTTCCACCAACAGTGTAGCAAGTCCCCTTTTATCCACATCGTCTCCAGCATTTACGACTTGTACACTTTTTGATGATGGCCATTCTGACCAGTGTGAGGTGATACCTCATTGTGGTTTTGATTTGCATTTCTCTAGTAATTAGCAAGGGCTTCCCTGGTGGCTCAGTGGTAAAGAATCCACCTGTAATGCAAGAAAAGCAGGTTTGATCCCTGTGTCTGGAAGATCCCCAGAGAAGGAAATGGCAACCCACTCCAGTTTCTTGCCTGGGAAATCCCCTGGACAGAGGAGCCTGGCAGGTTGCAGTCCATGGGGTCACAAAAGAGTCCAACATGACTTAGTGACTAAACAACAACAAAAATAATTAGCGATGTTGAACATATTTTCATGTGCCTGTTGGCCATCTGTATGCCTTCTTTGGAGAAGGCATATTCTCTCTATTTATGTCTTCTGCCCATTTTTTTATTGGGTTGTTTGCTTTTTTCTTATATCGAGCTGTATGAACTATTTGCATATTGTGAAATTTTTTATTTATTGTTGATTAATATTAATTTAAATGACTACTTGATTCAGTTACAGAATAATTTTAAGTATGTTTGGAAAAATTGGATATGTTGATTTACCCTTTAAAGTGTAAATTTTATGAAATTTAAATACATATCAAGTGTTTCTGATGAAAAACTGGTATCCAGATTTTGAAGATAAAGTATCTTCAAATACTTCATTTGAAGATATTGATATTTTTAAAATACTTACTGCATGGTAAAGTGATAATATGTTGGATATATTGAATTAAAGAAAATATATTAAAATAATTTTCCTCTTTCTCATTTTACTTATTAAATAAAGCTACCGAAACACTTAAAATTACATATCATATTGAACTGGGCTAGGCTAGATAACGAGGGAGCGTATTTGCTTTGCTCAAATGTTTGGACTTAATCTCGAAAGCACTGGGAAGAAACAGGATCAAATTTACATGTTCCATATTTACACCTCAGAAAATTTAGCCTAGCAGCTGTGAGGGACCTGGATTTGAAGGAAATGAAATCAGAGCTATGGAGATCATTTGGTCAAAAAATGTAGGCAAGAAAAAATCATGACGTGACTAGAGGATGGCAGTGTGGTGGAAGAAGTGGGCCTATTGAAGAGGTAGATTTCCTCAGTAAGACTGAGTAAGGAGTGTCCAGGTTGACTCTAGGGTATGTGGACTGGAGAACTGGATGGATTCTCTGGGGCAGAGCCTAGAGAATGAGGAATGGAACTTAATTTACATGTCAGGCTAAGTGACTTTAACAAAACCATCTCTGATCCCTTTAATTCTTTTAATCAGATTGCACAGGCTCCCACAGCAAAAATACTGCTATTAGGAACTACTGGCTAAGTTGTGTCCAACTCTGCGACCTTCTGAACTGTAGCCTGCCGGGCTCCTCTGTTCATGGCATTCTCCAGACAGGAGTACTGGAGTGGGTTGCCATGCCCTCCTCCAGAGGATCTTCCCCACTCAGGAATCAAACCCTCGTCTCTCATGTTTCCGGCACTGGCAGGTGGGTTCTTTACCACTGAGCCACTGGGAAGCCCACTGGCTCTCCTGCTTTTCCCCACATATGCTCCTGAATTAAGAAGCACAAAATGTAGTCCTGAAAATCTCTCTTTCTACTACTGCTTAAAAACAGCAACAAACAAGCCAGATATCTTCCAATCTCCTCGCTACCACAGTTAATAGTCCACTTTGTACTCAGAGGGCTTCTGGAATGCAATGGGAATATTTTTAAAATGAGAATAAAAGAGAAGGTTTTGGGAGATGTTCCTCCCCAAGGGATGTGGTGCAGTTCCGTGGGAAGAACAGAGGCCTGGAATCCAGACACACCTGTCCTTGGATCTTAGATCTGCTCCTTTCTGGTTCTAAGTCCTGGCTCATAAAAGACTCACAATCAATATTTGTTGAACAGATGAAGTTTATTTAACTCCTCTGAGCCTCAGTTTCCTGATCAGACTAAATGAGGATTTTCACTATGAAGGGTTATTTTACACATGAGATCAACTGGTACAGAAAACATCTGACACTGTAATACTCCGTAAATGATAGCATTTTTGATTACATCTTGGAATAAAGTTTAAATAGAGTGCAAAACTGTTTGTGGTTCATTTCAGACGCTGTACATGATCCACTTTGCATTCAGACTACCAGATTGTATAGTTTCAGGGCCGTGTGGACATGACTGACATATGTCACTTAAATCATGAAACTCTTGTGGGCATCCAGCAAGTCTCCAAGCAGGGCTGTGGGACCACTACCATGGCTACTGCTAATTGTCTTATTTTCCTCGTCCTTCTCCCTTACTTCCATGTCACCTGGGGAAGAAATCTTAGAAACTCAAAATGCTAAAAAGAGGACCAGAGGGATCTGAGTCAGGATGAAGGTGTTGGATTACCCACATACTGATTAACTAAAGTTGGCTCTACCTGAAATGACAGCTGATACTATTGTGTATTAGCTGAAAGAATCACCATCCCATGACCTGCCCTCCTTTCCATGCTGAGTGGGTAGCAACAGCCTCCAAGTTTTGCTTTTTATCACAGCTCAACAAATATTTATGCATAAAGCACAAAACACAGGACATTCGCTCTTCTCTGAAGAAACAATTCAACTGTTCTCCTCAAACCTTTTGCAAGGAATTAACCCATTCTCACCCACCAGGCTGGAAAGGGGGCACCTAAGAGCCATTAAAAAGTGTGAGGCAGGCCACACGGCCAATGAAATGGCATGATCATGTTCCCAGAGAAACAAGGTCTTGAACCTTTCATCAATCTAGGAGTGTTTTAGAGTGGCTCCATGGTATCCTCTTATACCAGACTCCACTGAAGACATGTCCTGATCCTTGAGAAACTTATCATTGATCAAGAGCAACAGAACACACACTTGAAAGAAATAGAAGTCAACTGAGCACTTAATGGGTGATATTGACTTGTAAGTGGAAGAAGAGTTTCCAGAAAGGAGAATCAATGCAGGCTGCTGATGCCGAAAAGGTCTACATGAAGAAGACAGAGGTTAAGTTAGGCTATAAAGGGTGAGTAAGATTTCGTAAAAGAAGGAATGGAGGAAGGACCTTGGAAAGTTCACGTGTTTGGTGTGTGTGTGTGTTTTGAGGGGGTGGGGTGGGATCATGAAGGGAGATTCAAAGGCAAGGAGACGCTGATAAGTACAGTACATACTACCCACTCTGCATCCTCACCCCCACACTATATTTCACTCAGTCCCTTCCTGTCTCCCTCCTGTCTTAAGCCTCACCTCACATTTTTCTTTTGTTAACTCTAAATTTCCTGTTTTCTATGTCTGTTTTCACACTGTTACTAATAAATGGACTTAAAATCACTTCTAATGCCTTGAGTATGGATATCTTAGCTTCCCGACAAAAGCAAAGACCCTTGTGAGTTCCCAGCTCGAGGCAGAATGCATGCTCAGTGAATGCAACCCAGGGGCAGAAGCTGAATTTATTTCCCTCCATAGCCAGCCCCTGAGAGGACCAAAGAACTCCATGACTGCAGTCCTGGCATTCTGAAGGCAAGAGGTGGGGGACCAAAATGTTGCTATTAATAAAAACTGCAAAAGAATCCTTGGGGGAGGCAAAAGCTCTGAAATTGTAGGGTCATTTGATAGCTAACATTGAAAGCACTCATTTGGTTTGTCTCTCTCTGTTTCTTTTTCTTTCCTTCCTTCTCTTTATTTATTTATTTTTTTTCTGGAATTTTATACAAATGGGTTCATTCACAAAGAGAAAGCCAAGTTTTGGGTACAACACCTTCCCAAAACAGAGGCCTTTGAAAACATTGGTCTGGATCAAGACACAATGCCCTTTCCCCTCACCCCAACCCCATCCCTAAATCACTACCTATAATTTGTTCAGCTTGATGCTGCCCTGAGTGTCCAGGCAGTTGGGACCCACAGCCCCTTTGGGATGAGAAGGGAAGGCATCTGTCCTCTCCTCTCCTCTCAGAGGCTCTGAGGCAGCTGGCCCTCTGCCTGGCTATGCCAGAAAGTGGCATGACCACCAGGGTGACTGTGGTCAGCACAGGAAGAAAATCTCGGGTATTCACAGCTAAACTATGGTTTGAGAAATACTGGCGACAGAGGGTTGGCTGGGTAAAGGAGTGAGAATAGCAGCAGACATGCACTCTTTGACTCTGCTTCTCCCTGAAACAGGCTCTGAAAGAACCAGAGAAAGGATCCCAATGTTCCTGCGCGGTTGAGGGGGCGAGGGTGGCGGTTTGCAGAGTAGCAGCCATATTGTGAGCGCCAGGGCTGGCCCAGCAGAGTTTTCCTTTGGAGTCTTCTTGGGGATAACATAGGGACTCTCAAGGCCTTTTCCACGATGTGGGAGTAGCATCCTTTGGCCCTAAGACTCTCTGGAGCCCAGGATTTTCCAGTCTGGCTCAGATCCCCGGAGGCCTCTTCCACCAGAGACACTTGCCATTATTTCTGAGCTCCAGTCCGTCAGCTTGTGCTGCAGAGACCCTGGGATCGGCATCACCAAGTTGAGTAAGGAATCTACACGCATTAGTCGGATATTTCTTTCAATTGCTCCTTTTCAACTGGAAACAGAAGTAAGGCAAGCTTCTCTCCCATGGTACACGAGTCTGGCCTTTGCAAAACTAAACTTCTCCCACCTTAACTCACCACCTTACATAAGCCCTAAGATCTGGGAAACAGATCGGAAGTTGGCTGTTTCTATTTCACCCCCTTTCGTTTCATCTTTTCTTTATTATAAATGAACCTGGATGTGGACAAACATATTTGTAGCAGAAACTTGCACACTGGGACAGGGTCATGCGCTCCACACTCCTTAGTTATTTTTATTCACTTAAGAGCATCAGAAAAAGCACAGGAGGCCCTCAGGACATGCAAATTAAATGTGGCAGCTGAAATTGGCGTCTTTGGGAGCAGCTGGAGCAAGCTGGCACCCACCAGGCAAAGCATTTCAAAGGAATTGAGGCTGCTGTCGCCAAATGAAGGAACACCTGGCAGGCTGGGGGGACAGTTAAAAGGAAGCAAGTCCTCTCTCTTTAGAGCCAAGCTCTGCACACTGCCCTCCAACTAAAGAAAATTAGGAGGTGGGTTCGCTTATCCAAAGGCCTTCAATGTGGATGATCGTTTTTTCTTCCGTAAAGACCGATGTTTAGAGAAAATCCTCTGGCAGGCTGATGGCAATCTTGTTTGTACCAGAGCAATAGAGCTCTTGGTCATAAATATGCGAAGCATAATGAAAAGATTACGGCTCAGTGGCTGGGGTGCAAATTGGTCTGGGTTGTTTACTGCCTGAGGAATGCCTTCCCTCCACCCTTCTCTTCCAGTGCAATCCCACACACAGAGGAGAATCTACAAAGGCAAATACCTTTTCAAGTCCCGTTCCTCTGCTTCCCAGAGCTTGCCCCACTGTGGACCTGACTCTGTGGATGTGAAGATCCACACCCACACGAGAAGGGCAAGGTGGAAGGAAGGCAGTTAAAGAAATAGGTTTCCTGGTCCAGGACTGGCCAGTCTGTTGGGGGCCTCAACTAGTGCTGTGCAATTTTGGCCTCACACAGAGAGGGTTGGTATTGGACTAACCATGAATTAGGGTTGGCTTCAGTGATCTCTGAGAGATAAGAGGAGAACGCTAAAGTTTCCCAGTGTCCATGCTGGCCTGGATGTACATCTTTAGGCTAAATCTGTTCTAGAAGAGGGTTATTGAATGGGTGACTAAATCCCAGGCTGGAATTCTGGTTTTGTCTTTACCGAGTCCTGGATCCTTGGGAAAGTGACTTGTCTTCTTTCCCCACACCAGCTTCCTCTGTCCTGTGAAGTAAAAATGAGCTAAGAACACAGAGCATCATGTCTGAGCCATGGGATGTGCTTAGTCAATGGTGACTGTCACCCGAGCATCAGACACAGGAGTGCTGGAGAGGGAGGAACGGTCTTTCACGGCACTGTCTGTCTGTCCCTGGCTTCCCAGGAGCCCGAGTTTACTTAAAATCTGTTTCCTACCTTAGCTCTGCTGAAGCCTCTGGTTCCAGTCTCCCATCAACCTGGGCCTGCTACTACCTGCTGCCATTCTTATGCCAGATCTTAGTGTTCACCACTCTGGCTTCATGCACAGCTTAGGATTTTAATCCTTCTCTTCTTCTGCCTTGTCACTTTCCTTGAGAAAATAACACCATGCACTAAAGCACTGAAATGAGTCAGAAGAGTTTTCTTGTTTGATTCAGTTAGGTTTTTAATCTTTGCATTTGATCCAAGGCTTTTCCTCCTCCAGGTCGATGAGGCAATTTACACGTGGATGCTTAGCTTGTTTCTGTAAAAGCCAGGTCTAGAATTTAGTCTCCTAACCATGAGAGAGATAAAAGGAAGAGAATTCTATCAGGGCCCTGGCCAGAATCAGTGGTGCACTGGAACTGAGTTATATGAGAGCTTGATGGAAGGACTATTGACAAAGATGAGGGCAGGGTATAGGGGACCCACAGGGGATAAGGCAGTAGCCCAGAGCAAGTAACAATGGGAACGTTAGCACCTGCAAACCAAAAAGGGTCAGGAAAGGGGGCTGTTACCAGAAGTAGATTCACAGAACTGTGCAGAAGGGGGCTGTCTGATAGAAGCCATGACCCTCTCAGCCAAGGGATTCAGCCTTGGCAGCCTCACAAGAAGCGAGCAAGGGGAACAGTGACCTCAGCCTCACTCTCCTCCTTCCTCTGCTTCTCCTTCCTGGCTTAATCTGTCCCAGAGCTGGAAGGGAAGAGATCCATGTGGTAATCCCTACTGGCTAGCCTCCTTTCTGGCGGGCAGAGGGCATGGTGAAGAAGAGCACTTTAGTCAAACAGAAGACAAGAAGCTTGTGTGTTAGGGAGGTGGGAGTGGGGACCAGTAATGTACAAAAGAGCTGCACTGATCTCAGAAAGTATAAACTCTGGACACTTTTGTCAGCGGGCCCTCACTCTCTCAACCTACAACCTCCTGCTGCTAAGTCGCTTCAGTCGTGTTTGACTCTGTGCGACCCCATAGATGGCAGCCCACCAGGCTCCCCTGTCCCTGGGATTCTCCAACCTCCTAATTCCTACTAATTTCTCTCTCTCTCTCTAGCAAAATATCCAATTTCCATGGAAGTATTTCTTCTTTTAACTAGAGTAATCACAACAAACAAAACACCGTAAAGCAATAGTATCATGAGACTTGCAGTAAGAAAGAAGCTTACTGTTTCTTTCATATCATTCCTCTCCCTCCGGAAAGCTGAGGCATGTGGATGCATCTGCCTCCACCGCCTTATTCCTCCCAGGCCCCTCTGTGAAGGAAGGAGACACGATGCTTACAGCCTCTTAATGCTTTCAGGACACGCTCAGTTACTTTCTCTTTGTGGCCACCATCTAGTCAATCAGGCTCACTGACGCCAACATTTTCCTCCTTGCCTTCATCAAAACATTAGTCTGATGTCCCATGCCTTAGAGACCATGTTTTTCCAGAAAACTACTAAACTAACTTGTAAATGAGATTTTGGGGTCCAACAGTACTTTCTGTAATATCTTTTTATTCCAACTTTTTTCCCTATCTTTCCACCTCAGAGCTTGTAACATTTAGCTGTCCTGTGTCTGGGGTTAACAGTGAAGAGCAGGGACTTCTCTCTGGTCTCACGGTTTCACTCCGTTGATTGAAGATTAAAATCCTTATATGGAAGTTTTCCTTAGATTGGATTCCCTGGTAACAGGTTCTCAGGCAGAGAGCTGCCTGTAGAAATCTTACTGGGAAAGAGTCTTGGGAGATGTGCGTGTAAGGACCCGGACAGGGCAGAACTGGGGAAGCAGAGCTGAGTCACACAAGCCTTAGTCATTTCAACGGACACTCTAGAGCTGGGATGGCCCTTCAGAGATGTCTTACTGAGGCAAATATGACAACCTTGGCATTCTCACATCAGCCAGTCATTGGTCACTAGCTGTCTCTGGGAGAGAGGATAACCTTAGGAGAAGTGGTTCTCTGGAGCCAAGGACAATTCTTCATGAGCCATGTAGCTATGACCTGTCAGCATACCTGAGATATATAATATGTATAATAGTCCTATATATATATATTATATATATATATGTGGCATATAATATTAGGACTATTATATACCATTTATATACTAGTCCTAACACCTGAGTCATGAGTATGCTGTTCCTGAGAGGACTGTTGAGAGTCCTGCAGCATCCTCTTTAGGCTGCTCAGATAGTCTTGCAGCTAATAGTAATTTTGCCCCATCTGGAAAAACCATCTCCAGGATTCTTATTAGTCTTGTTTCTTGTAAAGACTTGGGATGAACAATAGCTCTACAGCTGCAGTTGACCTTATATTCATAGTTGATACTCTGGTCCGTATCTTCTACCACTCACCTTAGGTCTCTCCCAACCTCAGCCAACATGTCCGCCTGTCTAGGTAGGCCAGCTTGGGGTCCTAAACCCTCTTTGCTGAGTTACCAAGACCTACTCAGGCTGTGGCTGCTACCTGTGCATAAAGCACTAAATCTAGGAATGGGAACACTGAAAGACATCCATCCAAGACCCTGAAGGCAAGAAAGGCAAAGCCGTATCTGGGACGTGTGTCAATCCTGGTCAAGATACACTGCCCCTCTACCTAGAGTGGAGAAGATTCAAAAGAATTGATTTGATACCAAACTACTGATTGGTCTATTTGAGTGAGGGTGCCAAATTAGAGACCATCATTATGCTGTGTTACAGGCAGATTGGATGGACACTCAACAGCATCATTAGCTAAACCAGCTTTTGTAAGTATGCTGCTGTGCCAATGCTTGAGCCTTCATTTCTGCCATCATGGCAGCTCTATTCGTGTTGTTGTTGTTGTTCAGTCACTCAGTTGCATCTAACTCTCTGTGATCCCATGGACTGTAGCATGCCAGGCTTCCCTGTCCTTCACCATCTCCCAGAGTTTGCTCAAACTCATGTTCATTGAGTCAGTGATGCCATCCAATCATCTCATCCTCTGTCATCCCCTTCTCCTCCTCCCTTCAATCTTTCCCAGCATCAGGGTCTTTTCAAATGAGCCAGCTCTTTGCAACAAGTGGCCAAGCTATTGGAGCTTCAGCTTCAGCATCAGTCCTTTCAGTGAATATTCAGAATTGATTTCCTTTAGGATGGACTGGTTTGATCTCCTTGAAGTCCAAGGGACTCTCAAGAGTCTTCTCCAGCACCACAGTACAAAAGCATCAATTCTTCAGCACTTAGCCTTCTTTATGGTTCAACTCTCACATCTATACATGACTATTGGAAAAGCCATAACTTTGATTAGATGGACCTTTGTCAACAATGTGATATCTGCTTTTTAATATGCTGTCTAGGTTGGTCATAGCTTTTCTTCCAAGTAGCACGTGTTTTTAATTTCATGGCTGCAGTCACCATCTGCAGTGATTTTGGAGCCCAGAAAATAAAGTCTGTCACTCTTTCCATCGTTTCCCCATCTATTTGCAGTGAAGTGATGGGACCAGATGCCATGATCTTAGTTTTCTGAATGTTGAGTTTTAAGCCAGTTTTTTCTCTCTCCTCTTTCACTTTCATCAAGTGACTCTTTAGTTCCTCTTCACTTTCTGCCATAAAGGTGGTGTCATCTGCATATCTGAAGTTATTGATATTTCTCCCGGCAATCTTGATTCTGGCTTGTACTTCATCCAGTCTGTCAGTTCGCATGATGTACTCTGCATTTAAGTTAAATAAACAGGGTGATAATATATAGCCTTGACATACTCTTTTCCCAATTTGGAACCAGTCCATTGTTCCATGTCTGGTCCTAACTGTTGACCTGTGTACAGGTTTCTCAGGAGGTAGGTAAGGTAATTGGGTATTCCCATCTCTTTAAGAATTTTCCACAGTTTGTTGTGATCCACAGAGTCAAAGACTTTTGCGTAGTCAATGAAGCAGATGTTGGCAATTTGATCTCTGCTTCCTCTACCTTTTCTAAATTCAGCTTGAATATCTGGAAGTTCTCGGTTCATGTACTGTTGAAGCCTACTTTGGAGATTGTTGAGCGTTACTTTGCTAGCATTTGAGTTGAGTACAGTTGCACGGTAGTTTGAATATTCACTCTACGCATGAGTCCATTATATAAGCACTGGGTCGAAGAGAACAGAGGCTGTCTGACATCTACTAACTGAGTCACTTCATTATTTAGTGCGTCTTCGTCAATGTATGCTATCTGGTGGTGCCACCTCCACGAGCCCATCCAAGTGCCTCTTCCCCAGACCTCTTTGTCCCACATCTTTCAATTATTCTCTTATGAGGCCCTGGCACACTAGCCAGGCTATCAGCCACATGCTCTACTCCTAAGAACCATGCCAGATAGCAACTGTTTTAGGTGGGATGCCCTGGAAATCAAGCTTTGAGACAGAGTGCAGAAGATTTATTTTGGAGTGCACTCAGGAAATATATCTTTAAGGAATTGACCAAGCAGACCTAGGAGGAGGGCAAATTGAAACAAGGAAGGAAGATCTTTTTATCCTCATATTAGTTAGTCATTGGCCATAGGCTGCCCCAGTTAGGGGGTCATAATCTTAGATGAGACATATCTTCAGCTGAGAGCAATTCCTAGTGAGAGATTTAACTGTGTGGTCAAGAGACAATATTTCTCAGTCACTCAATCATGTCTGACTCTTTGTGACCCTGTGGACTGTAGCCCACCAGGCCCTGCTGTCCATGGAATTTTCTAGGCAAGAATACCGGAGTGGGTTGCCATTTCCTACTCCATGGGAACTTCCTGACCCAGGGATTGAACCCACATCTTCAGGCTCTCCTGTGTCTTCTGCATTGGCAGGCAGATTCTTTACCACTGTGCCACTTGGGAAGCCCTCTGGTGACTTGGAGACGATTATCTTAGTCCTGAAGAAGCAATCTTGGTAGTGAATCATAGTAGCCACTAGAGTGCTAGACCATAAGTTTGTTCTAAATCAGGTTCAAGTTTTATTTATTTCTATTACCCAAAACTTAATGGCTTAAAACAATGAACATTTATTATCACACAGTTTCTGTGGATCAGGGATTTAGGGGTAGTTAATGATCTGGTCCTGGTTCAGGGTTTCTCACAGGTTGTAAAGAAGATGTGGGCTGAGGCTACAGTCACCTGAAGGCTTGACTGGGGCTGGAGAATCCACTTTCACGATGAGTCACTAATATCTCTAGCACATCGGTGGTGGGTGTTGGCAAGAAGCCTCAATTCCTGGCCACATGAACCTTTCCATAATGCTGCTATGAGAGTCCTCGTAACAGCAGCTGATCGATCTGTGGGCATGTGAACCAAGAGAGAGCAATGCAGAAGCCCTAATGTCTTTTATGACCCAGTCTCAACAGTGAGACACTGTCACTTCTCCAAATCCTTTATAATCACATTGTCCCTATTCATTGCGGAACGAGACTATACAAGGGCATGCATACCAGAAAGCAAAGACCACTGGACTGGGGTCATCTTGGAGACTTAGCTTACAACAAACAGGTTCACAGATCTAGAAGTCTTGAACCAAGGGTCCGTCTAGCAAATGCTTATGTCATTTTAATATTAACTCAGTGTCTAAGGGAGGTGGAGGTAAAGAGCTATAAATATCCAGAACTTGAAGGTGGTTGGAAACCATCATGTCCCTCCCTGCTACATTGTTTAATAAAGTACACGTAAGACTGTTTCCAGAAAGCAATCCATCACTGTAATAATCTTCTATTGCTGCAGATTATGCCAACATTTAAAATATTTTACTGCTCTAGGAATAAGTTGGAAAAATCATATCATTGTGCTCAAAGGACTTGTGCCAAAAATTGTATCCCTTCTGATTAGGATCTTCTCATATTTTCCAGGATTCTGTAGAAAAGCTTATATATCATCATCTTGTAAATCTAAACACTAAATAGTGGTTTTATGACTATTTTACACTTTTATTCAATACAAAGTAAAAGGTGATTATGCTCATAAATAACTATTAAGGCCTGCTAGCTGGCACTCCAAAGGTAAACAGCTAAACTTGGCTTGAGGGACACTACAAAGAAATAAAAATACATGGTTCCTGCTCTTAGAGACATTGGCATTGTGTGAGGGATATAGCAAAAACCCATCATGATGTCATAAGAACTAAACAGATGTAGAAACCAAACTGGAAACTTCCACAGAAATAAAATCTTAGCAAAGGTCTCTCTGGCCTCCACTGATCAACAAAAAGTTTCCTAACCCAGAAATAAGCTCAATTTGAAAAGAGAAGAGCAAGTGATGAAATGGAAGTGATGAGAGGAGGGGTCAGTAGTCCGCACTGCCCATCACCTTAGTAGCCCAAAGGAGTCAACATGAGCTATAAATGGAAGGTTGCCTCCAAGATGCCCTCTCTACCCACCAGATCACACCACATCCCCTTGACTGAGGGATGCCCTTTTGCCCAAGGCTGTAATTCGTTTCTGTGACTACTAGGAAGACCAGAACAAACACATTCCTCCCCACAGGAATGACATTTATTTCATAGGTAGAAAATCAATATCCTTTATTTTGTGGAGATGTGTACAATTGGTTTGGAAGCATTGCACTCAGTTCTGATAGGAAAAGTCTACGTGGTCTGAACTTAGTTGACATGCTGGGCTTGGAATCAAGTGGGCTGAGACCTTTCACTTACTTACTCACCCATCCAACAAATTTATTCATGCAGGGACCATGTTAGGCAAGGAGAACATAGAGTTTAAAAGAATAAATAAATAAGTAAAAGAATCTCTGTTTTAAGATCCTCAAACTGTAAAGGGAGAATAGACAAATAGATATTAATTGATATATCCTGTGATAGAAATGTGTGATGAGCTTTGGAAGAAAAATCTTAGAAATTATTAGGTAAAGATAGGGAAGAAAGACAGGAGGAGATGATTGGAAGGCATCATCAACTCAGTGGACAAGAGTTTGATAAACTCCGGGAGATAGTGAAGGACAGCGAAGCCTGGTGTGCTGCAGTCCACGGGATCACAGTCAGGCATGACTAAGCGATTGAACAACAGCAAAAGGCTAGAAAATGTGCTCTAAGCAAATGAAACAACATTCTCTAGGACACGAAAACCAGAAAGAACAGGACTTGTTCAGTTAATTTCAAGCTCCGGCTGAACTTTAGGAAACTTGTGGGGAAGGAGTAAGAGACAAACCTGACACCAGAATGATCAGGAGAGATTTGGTGAACCCAGGCTAAGAGTAAGAATTTATCCTGAAGGTAATTGAGAGCTTCTGAAGGGATACTAAGTGGAATGAAGTGATTATATTTGCTTTAAAAGATCACTCTGGGAACAGCAAAGAAGAAGGATAAGAATGGATCCGAATGGATCCCCAGGGAGCCCCCACATTTACGAGGGAAAACACAGCCAAGAGGATAACCAAGAAGGAGTAGCCGAAAGATTAAGAAGAAATCCAGGCAGTGGGGTTGTGTGAACTAGAAGGAGAGTGTCTCAAGAAGTGGGGAGAGAAAAGTGTCCAATGCTGTAGAGAGGACAAGGAAGGCGAGGTTGTCCATTAGAGTAGCAACAAAGAAGCCGCTAGAGAGAGAGGAATTTTGTGAAGCAGGAACAGGTAGACTGCGGGTTAAGGGGGAAATGAGAGTGAGGAAGAGGAGACAGAGAGGACCACCTTTTTAAAAATCCTGGCTCTGAAGGGATGAAGTTCCCTCTTTGGAGGAAACATGTGAGGCAAGGATTTTATTCTTTTTGTAAAAAAAAGATCAGGGAGATTTGAGCAGATTCCCATGTGAGTAAAAGTTATAGGAAAGAGAGCAGGTAAATAAAGGGGAAATTTCCAGAATATGTGGGAAGGAACAAGAGGTAGGGCATGGTTGGAGGGCTTTGCCTGAGACCAAAGATACTTCTTTTTGGTCTAATGAGAGGGCAGGGGGAAGGATGGTGGTGATGACCTGGAGAGGGCTGCCTTTGATGCTTCTGCTTCTCTCTGTGAAGGTGAGAGGAAGGTCTCTGCTAGGAGGGTAGGGGCAGGCATTGGGAGGCTTGAAGACCTGGAGACAGGTAGAGCAGTTGGAAATAGGTGCTGTGAAGAGTAGGAGAGAGAACCTGTCCACCTAAACTCTGAAGAATTCTTGTTAAAAGTGTATGGCAAAACCAATACAATATTGTAAAGTAATTAGCCTCCAATTAAAATAAATACATTTATATTAAAAAAAAAGTGGCGGGCTTCTTTCATCTTATATGGAAGGAAAGAGAAAGTCTGATGCTGTGAGATTCTGTGATGTCAGACAAGTCAGGTCAATTCCCAGCCTTCCTTCTTCCTTGTGTGAATTTTCTCTGAGGTTCCTGCCATGTTAGCGCTCAGTTCTATTTCTTTTCTTACTCCTTAAAAAAAAATAAAAATAAAACTAACTATACATCAACAAACTGGCAGTGTGTCATAACTGAGGGGAGATGGCACTTCCTCTCTCTGAGCCTGAAAAAACAAAGTGATTCAGCTTCTGGTGTATTAATTAGAGCCCGGTTTACTTCCATGAAAATAGAATCTATTGTGCCATCTTTATATATTTAAACCTTCTGTGACAACAATTTCTGGAACATATCCAGAGCAAAGCTCTGGCAAGGCCCTCAGTCTACTACAACGCTTATTTTCTGAATGTGTTAGACAATTGCACTCAATTTAGTATGCATTTATGAAGCACCATCTGTGTACCTGCAACTATCTCATAAAATCTAGATAAATTTTTCCTGTTTTATTTGGGGCATGAATAACAACTTTGTGTGTCTCTTTTGTGGAAAATTGTATAACCACAGCAATGGTGTAACTCTTAAAAGTTTATTTTTGACCATTCTCTCTTCCAAAATTCTTCAATGATTTAAAAACAACGCAAGAAAACACACACAAACTCCAAGCCCTCCTCCAGCTAATTACTGCTCACTCTGACACCCCAAGGACTGAGATCAAAGGAGAGGCTTGAAGATGAGATCAGTGCATGAGAATGGGGAAGAAAATAATAAACTCAAGTTCCCCAACTAATCATTCTTCTGAAACAAAACTCATGTCTCTTTGGCCTTGTTTTTGTTATGGGAAACACAGAATCCCTGGGCAAGGGAGGCCTTTCCTTTGTCTTGATCTTGGGGTCATTCCCACTGAGACCTTGGGAAACACCCCCCAATAGCTATTACTATTCAATTTGGAGAGCCAGACACCCTGACATGGTGGGAAGTTGTGGCAATTGCTTGGCTTTTGCATCCAGCTGTTACTCATTTTAATTATATTGGGGGAAGAAGCATGCAGCTTCCAGCCCAAGGGGCAGTCATGGTGCTGCCTTCAATCCAGGGCAGGGTTGAAGAATGGGCTCTTCACTTTTCTCTTTCTGACGACCTGAGTTCAACTGTTCAAGACCCACACTCTTTCAAAACATTTTACATTGGCAGCCATACTCCAAATCATGTATCTAGTCATCTGTTGAGTTTAATGTCTGTATTTCTATGAAACTTAACCCACCAAGAAGATGGCCTCAGGTATCGTTTCTTTACTCCTATTTCCCCAGTACCTAGAACAGTGCCAGGCACAGGTATGTGCTCAGTAAGTATTTGCTGAACTAATTAAATGAGAATTAAACTTGAAGATCTCATGTTGATGCTCTTTCCACAATCATATATTCCCATAGGTGGGAAGAAGGTGAGAATGGTGAGGACCTTGATTCCTGAGCATCTGAAAACCATGAGGTTCCCAGCTTTGATGATGGAAGAAAGTTTTCTGTCTCCTGAAATCCATGGCTACAAGTATGGGCACTGTTGTAACTCCTACTTCTTCCAAATGAGGCTGAAGAGATCAATGGGTGACGGTCCATTCACTTTCATGGGATGAATGATTGGTATTTTGGGTAATGCCAGCAGCCTTGAAGAATCACACGTTTTTAGGGCTACAAGATCATTGATCTAGGCCAATTTCCTGAATCATAGAGTCCTTTGAGTTACTTTTTAAAATAGTTTAATCTATGGAATCCATATATATTTCTAAAATCAAACCATTTGACTCTTACTGGGATAATCATATACGTTATTTTCAAGTGGGATATTGAGTGACCGAAAGGGGAGATTAATAATTACACTGGACCAAAGGCATAATTAGAGACTTTCTATAAGAGCCAAGGTGAATATGTGCTTCCTTAGTAAGTGGGATTTATTTATAGGACTTTTAGAAACATGAGATCCATGGAGAGAAAATCATATTAAAATGGTGTGATGAAGCCTTTAAGAAGTCTTTCTTCTGCTTTTGGGCACAGTTTTTCGCAAGTTACTCCAAGCTGGAAAGACTGATCTTCAGTCACTGCTGGAAACCTCTCCTACCTCAACAAGGTGCTCAATACTCACACTTTCTCTCCACATAAATCATGCGAGCTTGATGTGAAGACAGAAACACCAGCTATGAGCAACTGGGAACAACCTTTTTTGCCCTTGAGCCAAATAATTCCAAGGCCCTTACATCAGTTTCCTTCTTATGTTATTTTCCAGTCTCTTTATCAGATTTCCTGGTCTCCTCCATGCCTTTTCATTCAATACCCAGAGTCAAGCCCAGTGTTGCAGGAAGTTATCTGGTTGACATGATTTCTAACTGTACCATAGCTGTGGTTCTCAGCCTCTGTGATGGGTTAACATTCCTCTCTGAACATTCCTGTAAGAATTTAAAGCCCATCAGGGCTACCTGTTAGGCGTCAACCATGCTGTCATCACTCAGACAACAACAGCTTGTTCTGAAATAATATTTTAGTAACGAGCTACCACAAAGATCTCCAGCTTGTCTAAACAATAGATATGAATGACTTTGCTAATATGGCGACTTTCCTAGGGCTTTTCCTTTCCTAGGGCTTTTGCACAGAAGAAAGTAGTGACCAGGCACTCAAATGCCACAAACAATGCTGAGAACGTGGGAACTGCCTCCTGCTCCTGGGACAGTCAGTGTCCTGGAGGCTCTCCCTGCAAGAATGGGTTAAATGCATGCACTGTGTCATCCTTGATTCTTGCCTGGCCGATCCAGGCTCACAGACTCCAAGACTAATGGGGCCTAAAGGGCCCCTCCAGATGGGCACAGGTAACCCCCTTCCCTTAAGATGACAAGGCTAGACAGCAGCTTTTTCCTGTTAAGGCAAGTCTTGGAGATGATAGAACAGTGTGTCTCTAAACATCATGGTGACTTTCAGTAAAGTCTTTGCCTCTTTCATCTGATACAATTTCCCCAGAACTGTTCCTATCTCCTAGATCTTTTTCAACATAGTCACTTTAATAAGGCATGAAGAAAAATGAGTTTAACATATCTTTACGCTGAAATCTTCTACAAGGGAGGTGAATCAAGGTTTGCACATTTTTATTCAAGCTTCAACAAGCTGCAAAACATTGACTCTTACTTCCACCTCCTTTTTACCAAGTAGATGTGTTCTGGAAAAGTTTTGGGAGAGTTTAACTATCCCAAAGACCCAGGGGAGTTTGTTATTTAAATGATTCTCTGAAGAAATATTTTTGTAAAAACAAGAATTCCTCATTTCAGCCCTTTTTCTTTCTTTCTTTGATGTTTTGAAAATTATATTTTCAGATATCGTGGCTGTGCAAAGTGAAGACAGAACAAAGTCTGGAGTTTACACTAAAATATGATTGCTGTTAGGCCAGAGGATGTGGAGGTCATGGACTCTCCTTCTGTAGAGGTTTCCCTTCTTCTCTGCCTGCCACCCGCTTCCATGCTCGAATCAAATCCAAGACTGACTTTCTCAGATGGAAGATGATTGTTCCAGAACCCACACAGTAAGGATTATCTTCATTATGTGCCTTGCTCTCTTTCTTGGCTTCTTTGGGCAGATGTCTGAAAACCGGTCTTTACTTGGTCAATCACACAAACTGGAAGTACATTTTTGTCCTGTCATTGACTGATAGCTTATTCCTGACAGCAAGAATAACCCCAGATGTCGTCAGAAATTGAAATCATGAGGCCTTCCTCTGTAGAGGTTTCAAATGGGGCCGAGAAGAAACGGGCTTCATGCTTGAGGGGAGTGCCATCTTCAGAAACGAGTCTCTCACTCAGAAATATCTGGTGTTCATCTGGCAGTAAACTAGCAATCGCGAGGAACTCCAGCAAATGCTGATGGCTCTTCATTTTACATTCTTATTCTCTGACAGACCTGGTCCAGGCAGTCTCCCCAGCTTGAGTGAACCAGAGTCATGGGGGTTTCTGTATTTGCCTATAAGTTAAAGTGTATTTCCTCCCCCCACCCTTCCTTCACTTGTTTCCTTCCTTTCTTTCTTCCGTCTTTCTTCCTTCCTCTCTCTCTCTTCTTTCCTTCTTTCTTCCTTTCGTTCTTTGTACTTTTTTGGAAGAGAAAATTGTGGATGATGGACAATGAATAGGAAGGGACTACAGTCCTTTAACTTTGAGATTGCATAAAGTACTGCATTTTAGACTCTTTTGTTGAGGTCAGTTTTCATTCCAATCCCCCCAAGAAGGCAGTGCCAAAGAATGCTCAAGTTACTGCACAATTGCACTAACTCTATTAGCCTTTGCCCTGCTTTACTCTGTACTCCAAGGCCAAATTTGCCTGTTACTCCAGGTGTTTCTTGAATTCCTACTTTTGCACTCCAATCCCCTATAATGAAAAGGACATCACTTTTGGGTGTTAGTTCTAGAAGGTCTTGTAAGTCTTCATAGAACTGTTTAACTTCGGCTTCTTCAGCATTATTGGTCGGGGCATAGACTTGGATTACTGTGGTACTGAATGGTTTGTCTTGGAAACGAACAGAGATCATTCTGTCGTTTTTGAGATTGCATCCAAGTACTGCATTTTGGGCTCTTTTGTTGAGGTCAATTTTCATTCCAATCCCAAAGAAAGGCAAAGCTCAAACTACTGCACAATTGCACTCATCTCACATGCTAGTAAAGTAATGCTCAAAATTCTCCAAGCCAGGCTTCAACAGTACATGAACCATGAACTTCCAGATGTTCAAGCTGGTTTTAGAAAATGCAGAGGAGCCAGAGATCAAATTGCCAACATCCTCTGGATCATTGAAAAAGCAAGAGAGTTCCAGAAAAACATCTATTTCTGCTTTATTGACTCTGCCAAAGCCTTTGACTGTGTGGATCACAACAACTGTAGAAAATTCTGAAAGAGATGGGAATACCAGACCACCTGACCTGCCTCTTGAGAAATTTGTATGCAGGTCAGGAAGCAACAGTTAGAGCTGGACATGGAACAACAGACTGGTTCCAAATAGGGAAAGGAGTACATCAAGGCTGTATATTGTCACCCTATTTATTTAACTTATATGCAGAGTACATCATGAGAAATGCTGGACTGGATAAAGCATAAGCTGGAATCAAGATTGCCGGGACAAATATCAATAACCTCAGAAATGCAGATGACACCACCCTTATGGCAGAAAGTGAAGAGGAACTAAAGAGTCTCTTAATGAAAGTGAAAGAGGAGAGTGAAAAAGTTGGCTTAATGATCAACATTCAGAAAACTAAGATCATGGCATCTGGTCCCATCACTTCATGGTAAATAGATGGGGAAACAATTGCAGAATTTAGTTTTTTGGGCTCCAGAATCACTGCAGATGGTGACTGCAGCCATGAAATTAAAAGATGCTTGCTCCCTGGAAGAAAAGTCATGGCCAACCTAGACAGCATATTAAAAAGCAGAGACATTACTTTGTCAACCAAGGTCTGTTGTCAAGGCTATGGTTTTTCCAGTAATCATGTATGGATGTGAGAGTTGGACTATAAAGAAAACTGAGCACCGAAGAATTGATGCTTTTGAACAGTGGTGTTGGAGAAGACTTTTGAGAGTCCCTTGGACTGCACGGAGATCAAACCAGTCCATCCTAAGGGAAATCAGTCCTGAATATTCATTGGAAGGACTGATGCTGAGGCTGAAACTCCAATACTTTGGCCACCTGATGCAAAGAGCTGGCTCATTTGAAAAGACCCTGATGCTGGGAAAGATTGAAGGCGAGAGGAGAAGGGGACAACAGAGGATGAGATGGCTGGATGGCATCACTGACTCAGTGGATGTGAGTCTGAGTGAACTCCGGGAGTTGGTGATGGACAGGGAGGCCTGGTGTGTTGCAGTTCATGGGGTCGCAAAAAGTCGGACATAACTGAGCGACTGAACTGAACTGAAAGCAGACAGAAAGAAATCAGGTTCATTTTGACATCCTTGAGCCACTGGATTGAACTTTACTTGAAACCAAACCTACAACTAGATTTTTCAGTTATGATGAACCAGTACATGCCTTTCAGTTGAAGTGAGTTGGTTTCTTATATACACAACCCAAATGTTACCAATTTAGAAAATCCACATCTTTGACTAAATGAAACAATGTGGGATAACACACACACACACACACACACAGAAAGAGCACTTGGTCTCTGCACAATGGACATCACACAATACACAATGTGTGAGACATGTGGAGAACACACAATATGTAAGACATGCTCTTAAGGTGATAGTCTAATTGTAAAATAAAATCAATGCATGTGTTAAGTATTAGAAAATAATATGCAAATGGCATTCACTGCTACCAGATGTTGTGGTTTCAGGGAGGGGGTCAGTCTATGAAAGAGAATTAGAGGCTTCGTGGACGAGTGAGACTTAGGCGCATGTTGGATGGAGTTGGATGAAGAAGAGAAAAACAAGAGGAGAAATGTGAGCCAAGAGACCCTGTGATCTAAGGCATCTTTAAAGGAGTGTGACCCTCAAAGCTATAACCTCCATCAGTTTGCTTTATATACTATTCAGCATGGTTTCTGGTGATGCAATAATAATAAGCTGAAACTGACCCTTTGCTAAAGAAAACCAATATAAGCTTTTTCTGGGCACACTTCATCATTTTCTCATGTGCAAAAGTCTGGGTGAAATTCAGCTGTCTAGGCTCTTCTCTCTCAGCTCCCTGCATAATTTCTGCCTCTGAGTTACAGGAAATTTCTTTCTGAAAAGCCATTTGGAGACAGATTGTAATATAATGCTCTTGAACATTCCACTCTAACAATCGATAAAGGCAGCACTCCCTGCAGAAATAATCAAACACAGGATGGAATCTAATATGCACAGAGCTGATATTTTAACTCAAGAAGCTCACGGATCCTTTGCTCGAAGCTGTGGTCCAAATTTGTTTTCCTGTCTTTGTCTTATATTTTTATATATTTTTAAGGTCAAGCTTTTTGAAGTAGCTTATAGTTATTTTATTCTATTTTAGTGGTTCAAGGCTGCCACGAAGGTCAAATCTACGTAAAAATAAGCATGCTGGCAACCAGCAAAGAGCTTGTTATTCTAGGAAGAAATAACAGGGCCATCATGACCCTGGGTCCCCTGCACGCCCTCCTCACACTCTCCTCTTGACTCTTTAAGGAAGAGGCTGAATGCTCATAGCCAGTATGTGTCAAGCAAGCCAGAACTGCTTTCTTGGAGAAGATAAGCTTTTCTAGTAAAGAGCCATCCTGTCCATACTGAATCACCATGGGGTTGGGGATGGGAGATTGTGTGGGGACATCACTTTCATTCTATTCACTGGATTAGAACAAGATGAAAAGCAGTGTTTCTCGTTTCTTCTCTTCTCACCATGGTTATATTCAAGTTCCCTTTCTGAAACTGTCCTCTGAGGATATGTCCCACAATCATCAGATCAATGTTCTGAGCTTGTGCTTAAAACCATGTTTTGTATGTACATCCATGCTCAGCCATGTCTGACTCTCTAACCCCATGGACTGTAACCCGCCAGACTCCTCTGGCCGTGGGATTTCCCAGGCAAGAATACTGGAGTGGGTTGCCATTTCCTCCTCCAGTGTATCTTCCTGACCCAGGGATCGAACCTACATCTCCTGTGTCTCCTGCAATGGTAGGCGGGTTCTTTACCACTGAGCCACCTGGGAACCTTTGGAGGATGCTTAAGGTGTCTTAAACAATAAAGAGTCATAAATGACGACACCCTCTGCATAAGATTTAAAGAACTCATTCTCACTTCGATGACTGTTTTTATAGAAAATCTGAAGTAACTTATAGTAATGAAAGAAATAGGATCCTTTGACTATTCCACAGCTCAAGGCAGCATTCAGAGCTTTGTTCAAGGGGTTTTGGTGTTGCCAAATATATAAATATTTATTGCCAAATAAATATAATTTATCAAACGGATGTTACTTTTCTCATCTTTTCATCTGTGCTCACCCATGCCTGCCTCCATCGCTGCCACCTACATATTTATATAATTATAGAATTAAGAAGAGGACAATGACTTCAGATCTCTGTATGATGAACTGGGGTCAGGATTGTTCAAGAATTCAATGACAATGCAAGGATTTATTCTCTTGGATGTAGGTATATTGAAAAAGTGTTATTTGCTCCAGGCCATTGAAAGGCCAGTACGTCTTCAAAAGTATTAAATACACTAAAAACCCAAGAGTGGTCCAGAAAAGAGGACTCCCTCTAAATCCTTACCATGGTTAATCAGGAACAGAACACAGTGAATTGTTATTCAGCAGTGAAGAGGAATGGACTGTTGATACTTTGTACAACAATTGATGAATCTCAAAATAATTATGATCAATGAAAGTGACTAGATTACATTTACACAAATTTCCAGAAAATGTAAACTAATCTACAGTGATAGAAAGCAGGGCAGGAATTGCCTGAGGTAGGGAGGAAATGCAAGTAAGGGCACAAGAAAACTTTTCAAGCTGAATCATATCATCATTATATTAATTGCAAACTAAAATATTGGCACTTGCCATCCACCCGTACAAGGATGAAATCATGAGCTGCTATAGCTACTAACTTCAGTACCCCCGGACTGGTGCTTAGGGTGGAGATCAGGACGGAGACACTGCGCTCTGAGAAAAAACTGGCAGAACAGGCCTTCAGATAGCTAGACATTTTCAGGAAAAGGTTTTATGAGCCCAATTCTTGCGTTTCTAGGAAAGCACTAAACCATTGACAGTGACAACTGCTCTTCGTGACCAGCAGCAAGCCTCTGCCACAACGTGTGCCTGAGTGCACGCACCCACCTTCACTAAAACCGTACGTGTCACCGACCTTCCCCTGCCTCTTCAGGGCAGTTTCTCGGAGCAGTCTGGAATGCTGTCTCCCACGCTATAGTCCTAATAAATAAGTAAATATGAATAAATAAAACCTATAAGTAAAACAGCTCACAACCCTTATATTCCACATTTTTGTTACAGTTGACAAATTGTGGCGATGTTTTCACAGGTGTATTCATACCTCAAACTGTATCAAACTATACACTTTACATGTGTGCACTTTATTGTTCGGTATCTCAATAAAGCTGTTTTTGAAACTCAATGATAGAATAAATAGACAATGGGGAATGGAGGAAGAGAGAAAAATGTGAGGGAATATTTTTCCTAGCACAGCCCAAACATTTATTTTGGGGTGCAGCTCCTTCTAGTTTCAACCTAATGTCTCAAAAGTGAGTTCTTATCTTGATGTGTGTGCTTAGTCACTCAGTCGTATCTGACTCTTTGTGACCTTATGGACTGTAGCCCGCCAGGCTCCTCTGTCCATGGAACTCTCCAGGCAAGAATATTGGAGTGGGTTGCTATGCCCTCCTCCAGGGGATCATCCCAACTCAGAGATGGAACCCAGGTCTCCCACATTGTAGGTGGATTCTTTACCATTTGAGCCACCAGGGAAGCCCAAGAATACCAGAGTGGGTAGCCTATCCCTTATCCAGGGGGTCTTCCCAACCCCGGAACTGAACAGGGTTCTCCTGCATTGCAGGTGGATTCTTTACCAACTGAACTACCAGGGAAGCCCCTTGTTTTGATAGTTTGCTTTATATTTCCAGAGAAGAATTACATCTAAACCACAGCAAGTGGTTTACAAGATAAACCACTTGTAACTAACCAACTTAGTTCAACATCTAAGGAAATCTCTTTTGGATATATATCTCATCACCTACACATTGTGTGTACATTAATAATATCTTTCTTCTGGATACTTAATCCTCCTTATTGGTTACCATAAGAGGTTTTTTTTTTTTTAATTTTTAATTGAAGGATAATTGCCTTACAGAATTTTGTTGTATTCTGTCAAACCTCAACATGAATCAGCCATTGGTATACATATATCCCCTTCCTTTTGAACCTCCCTCCTATCTTCCTCCCCACCCCACCCCTCTAGGTTGATACAGAGCCCCTATTTGAGTTTCCTGAGCCATACAGCAAATTCCCATTGGCTATCTATTTTACACATGGTACTGTAAGTTTCCATGTTACTTTCTCCATACATCTCACCCTTTCCTCCCCTCTCCCTATGTCTATTAGTCTATTCTCTATGTCTGTTTCTCCACTGCTGCCCTGTAAAATTCTTCAGGACCATTTTTCCAGATTCCATATGTATTTGTTAGAATACAGTATTTATCTTTCTCTTTCTGACTCACTTCACTCTGTATAAAAGGTTCTAAGTTCCTCCACCTCATTAGAACTGACTCAAATGTGTTCCTTTTATGGCTGAGTAATATTCCATCGTGTATATATACCACACCATAAGAGTTTTGATGGGAAAGGTTCTACAACTCTCAGTCCTCAAATAATACATGTAATTGTGGGAAAATAAATGAGCATCTGGATGATTTACTTGGGTCTTCAAGAAAATCTGTGGCAGGAAAGAAAAAGATAAACACAGACAGAAGACAAGTAACAAGCACATCCAACGAAAGGCCCTTGATAGGATCATTGTTCAATCAAGTCAACTGTAAATAGACTTCTTTGGGACAACTAGAAGGCTTTAGGTATGAGTGTGTGGGAAATGATATTAATGAATTCTGTGAGAGAGAAAATGGCATGCCTACACATGAAAATATCTATAATGCTTAGAGTTGTGGATAGAAGTATTAAGGGGAGATACTACTAAGGTTTGGGATTGGTTTTAAAATCCTTTTGCAGAGAAAAGTGGGGAAAGCATGGAGCAACTGAGGCAAAACTCAACTGTCAAATCTGGGTGATGGCATTGGACGATTAAGTTAACTGTTCTTTTCACTTTTGCATATATTTGGATTTTTCAAAATGAGAAATGTTTAAAGACTTGGTTAAAGGATTCATCACATTTAGAATGAAGAGAGGGGGCATGAAGCATTTGGTGTTGTTGTTCAGTCATTCAGTTGTGTCCGACTCTTTGTGACTCCATGGACTATAGCCCATCAGGCTCCCCTGTCCTTTCCTATCTCCTGGAGTTTGCTCAAATTCATGTCCATTGAGTCAGTGGTGCTATCTAACCATCTCATCCTCTGCTGCCCCCTGCTCCTCTTGCCTTCAATTTTTTAAAGATTTTGTTAAAGGACTTGTTACATTTAGAAAGAGGAGAGGGGCATGAATCATAGTGATGACCAAAGAAGAAAGGAAAGAACTGACCTGCAAATGAGCAGGTGGCTTGGGAGGAGGGAGTGGTGACTGGTGGCTGTGGAGCTTCCTCAGACCTATTTTTGGAATAGAAATAAAGCCTGCCTGAGCAACCTTAGGAAAAAATGGAGTAAGTGCCCAACCTCCCAGGTGTGTGTGAGGGTTAATGGCCTTTTCTGCAGCCCCAGTGGATGCCCTGAACTATTCAAGGGCCTCATAGTCTCCCAAGTGTCCTTATGAGCTCCTGGATCAGATGACAGAAGGCCAGCCCCCACATTCTGCTCCTGTCCCCAGTGAGGTTGATTTTCCAGGAGCCACTTAATCTCCGAAACACTACCATTTTCTCTGATGCCTTTGAAGTTGGAAATCCATCTCTCCATCTCAGAGCTATTTATCCCTTGCGGTCCTCCTCCCAATGACACCACAGACAAGGACCAGGCGACAAGAAAAAGTGAGATGACCCCAAACAAGGTCTCCTTCTACATTTACAGGGCAAACCATGACTTTTCTCAAGGCCCACAAATTATAGGGAAGGAAAGGGTGGAAAAATCCAGAGGAAAAAAAAAAAAACAACACCTAACCATACCACCCGTAAAAACATGCCAGATGGGAGGGGAAGATGTCTATAATTCTACTGGTTTTCAAATGGATTTATTTAGTTCAGTCATTTATGAAACAAACTCCAGAAATTCCAGGCATCTCTCCTAAACAAAAGAACCACTAATGTTTGCTTCTGGTCAGCATGTAAAACTTGGTGAAAACCCAAATGTTAGACATAGCTTCCCAAGGAAGCTCAGATCTTAGATATGGAGGGCCTGCCACGTACTTTCTTATCTAGCTGTCAGAGTTCAAGCCAGAGTTACCAACAGCTGGAAGAACCTCCAGGAGATACTCTTCCTACCTATGTCGAGGGGAAACTTCCTCCAGGACGGTCATCAAAACAGAAGTAAAGGTAATTATTTAAACCACAGCACTGCTAAGATGTTCTTGCTGCCCTGAGGCCCTCAAAGCAATCTTGATTCAGACTGTCTAGATTTTACAATGTTATCAGCCGTCAACAGATTTCAACCTTCCTTGAAAGTGCTTCCAATTGTTTCAGTGGCTAACGCAACCTAAATCAACACTGGACATAGCAAAGAAAACAAACCACTTATAAACGTTCCCATACCTGCCAAAACTGGAAAGCTATAAATAGGGGGTAGCAAACACTGTTCAAAAATATTTCTCAGGGAGAAAACAGGCGGAAAAGAGGGAATAATTTTCAAAGAAGGGTTTTTTAAAAAAGTTAGTTCATTTTGCAACTTGGAATTTCTGTGGCCATAAGGAAGGGAGGAAAACGTAACAGCCATGATGGTATGTTTCCTACACCCAAATTTGAATCAGTTCTAATGAGGTGGATGAAACTGGAGCCTATTATACAGAGTGAAGTAAGCCAGAAAGAAAAACACCAATACAGTATACTAATGCATATATATGGAATTTAGAAAGATGGTAACAATAACCCTGTATACGAGACAGCAAAAGAGACACTGATGTATAGAACAGTCTTATGGACTCTGTGGGAGAGGGAGAGGGTGGGAAGATTTGGGAGAATGGCATTGAAACATGTATAATATCATGTATAATGAAACGAGTCGCCAGTCTAGGTTCGATGCACGATACTGGATGCTTGGGGCTGGTGCACTGTGACGACCCAGAGAGATGATATGGGGAGGGAGGAGAGAGGAGGGTTCAGGATGGGGAACACATGTATACCTGTGGCAGATTCATTTTGATATTTGGCAAAACTAATACAATATTGTAAAGTTTAAAAATAAAATAAAATTTTAAAAAAATCAGCTTGATCGAAGCAATTACATTGTATACAGTCTCAATAGAGTGTTTCATTTAGTTTGTCATTTCTCCTATTGATTCTGAGAGAGAGAAAAATTTTTTCCATACCTTTATCAGCCTTTTCGGAGAAGGCAATGGCACCCCACTCCAGTACTCTTGCCTGTAAAATCCCATGGATGCAGGAGCCTGGTAGGCTGCAGTCCATGGGGTCGCTAAGGGTCAGACAGGACTGAGTGACTTCACTTTCACTTTTCACTTTCATGCATTGGAGAAGGAAATGGCAACCCACTCCAGTGTTCTTGCCTGGAGAATCCCAGGGACGGGGAGCCTGGTGGGCTGCCGTCTATGGGGTCGCACAGAGTCGGACAGGACTGAAGTGACTTAGCAGTAGCAGCAGCCTCAGCCTTTTTGCACTTTGAAGAAAATAGGCTCTTTTCTCTCCAGAGAAAGCTTGGTTTCTCAAGGTCGTTTAACTACTAAATCAGAAAGGGAAAGTGAAAGTGTTAGTTGCTCTGTGGTGTCCGTCTCTTTGCGACTCCATGGACTGTAGCCTTCCAGGTTCCTCTGTCCATGGAATTATCTGGGCAATACTGGAGTGTGTAGTCATTCCCTTTCTCCAGGGGATCTTCCTGACCCAGGGATCAAACCCGGGTCTCCTGCATTGCAGGCAGATTCTTTACCATCTGAGCCACCAGGGAAGAACCAAGGTTCAAATCTAGAGTCAATTCTCATATTGAATTGCCCAACTATTTCTTTAATCATTCAATCTGCTGTATCTGTCTTTCAAACATTTAACTCTATTGCTAAGATCTCACTGTTGTTGTTCTAAGGAGCAGAAATCTTTGGAATTAAACCATTTTGAGTTAGAATCGAGCTTCTGCCATTGCTAGCTGTGCGACGCAGCCTAAGTTCTTAAACTTTATCCACCTCGGTTATTCCACAAATGTCCCATGTGGTTTGCTTCTTAGAATCTCATGATTAGTTGATGTGGCTACTGATTACTGATTCAGTGATTTAAAATAAATCTATTTAGGAAAAAAGTCTGAGGGGATAAAATAATGTCTTTTGTGTACAGAATCCTGCCATTAACTTTCTCTTCTGTAAATTGACAATGAAATGAAATAGTTATGTGAAGTGCTTAACATGATGTGTGCAATACAAACATTCAATAAATAATGTGATTATGTTAATACTAAATACCTTCTGATTAGAGTTTCAGATACATATTTCCTAGATTAAAAAGACTTCGTTTATATCCACATATATGAATATAAAATGACAATAAATGCCATGTACCTGTAAATGACACCATTTTCCAAGGGACAGTTTGATCCAAAAATGCTGGTGAAGCCATAAACTTCATCTTCTTCTACAGCCCAGCTTTGGCAACCCTGCTTCAAAATATATGCTCTGTTCATTCTTGCACTATTTTCCTCCCTTCTGTTTGGAATCTGAAGCATTCTTTTTTAGTTTCTGACCCTATAAAGAAGAGCCATCAGACCAAGAGTATTCAGAGCCTAGGATTAAGTGCTGAGGTGGCCCAGCCTTTATATGCAAATATGCAACCTAGCTGCAAACTTTGAAGAACTTATCACTCTAGGAAATGTTTCTCAATATCAAAAAGAAATTCCACAGGACTAAGGACTGTTTATCAACCCCAGCACATTGAGCTGTTTCATTCCTTTTGAGGGGCATTTTTAGAAACACTCCATTGCTTAATTTGTGTAAGACATACATACTGTGCATGGTCCCCATAGGCATGTATGCTATCCCTGTGTAGTTTTTAATGTTGTTTTCATCCTTTCTTATCTCAAGGTCTACATGTCCTAGAAAGGCTTGCAGGAAGGCTTTGTTTCTATTAAGCATACTGATCGTCCAAGGAGACGGGTAAAAAAATGTGTTATCTGGGTCCTCCAGGAAGCAGGTGCCAAGATGGGATTGAACATGCCAGGATTTAATAGGGAAAATGCCTGTGACAGACCCTGTGTAGGCAGCTGGCATGGCTGGGACTGTCAACACGAGAGAAAAGAGGAAAAAAGTTTGGGTGGATGCATCCTAGTTGGCCTTGCAGAGGTCTATCCAGGGGGCCAAGAAGTCCTGGAGTGAAAGTTGGCAGCTGGGGGAGTCCTGTGTCACCCAGGAACAAGCTGCCTTGGAATCGCTGCTCTGTGCAGTCCTGAGGGCAGTGTGGCCTCTGTGCAAACAGCAGCTGGGTCTCAGATCGCAGCAGCTGGAGTCAGACCTCCAACTGCAGCTCCCTGTAGTTGGAGGTCTTTGAGGCACATTCTCACTCCCTGCCGCAGGGTCTCTTACAGAGGTCTCAGGCAGCTGGAGAAGGCAAAGAGTGCCAGTGGAAAACAGGAGCTGACTGCTCCCCAGGACACACACACACACACAGAGTGTGTGGGAGACCTACATGCTCTGAAAGGTACAAATACATCCCTTTCTGCAAAGTCATGTGCATTGGAGAAAGTCCCCGAACTTCTGTGGGCTTGGAGTGCTGGCATGGGGACCATTCTGTCATGCTGACCTGGTCACAGCCAGCTTCTAAGCAGTGGGGACAGTCTGTCTTTCTTCTGGACAGGAAACATGTCTTCAAGGGGGTGTTGGTTGAAGAATTGAGAAGAAAGAAGAGAAATGAAGAAAGGGAGAGAAGGGTGGAGAGAGAGTGTATGAGAGAGAAAGCTAAGAGCTTCTGATTCACATCCAGGCCTCCATTCTGTGCTCTGCGTGAGACAGAGAACAAGTCAGGAGAGCCCAGTGAGCCCAGTCAAATTCCCCCAGCGGGAAGTGACCTTGGCAGCCGGGCTCAGGAAGCTTCCTAAAGGAGAAATCGAGTCAAGTCAATGGCTCTGGTGAGGTCGGTGGGTCTCAGTGGAGTAGTTTCAGTGATGGGCCTTTAGCACTGGAATCCACTCTCTGTAGGAGGACCAGAGCTGGGTGGAGGACAGGCCTTCCACAGGGTAGAAACTGGATAAACTGAGGAGCCAGGTCACAACTTCACACACACACACACTCGGGCGACGCTCTGCTTCAGTGGATGTTTGAGGACCTTGCGATTCATTCAACTGTTACGGACGACCTGCTTATGTTTATGCCTGAAACAGGGGATGCAATTCATTGTGAGTGAAAACAGAGCTTGTTCTTGCCCACACGAGTCTATGTTTTAGTTGGGGAGATAATATTAATAAAATTACCTGCAAATAAGTGCGAAATTGTGGCTATGTTGCTGTGAAGCAGGCTGGGGACTGATGTCATGAAAAGATAGAATGGGGAAATTTGGTTTACTCCAGAAAATCAGAGAACATCCCTGAAGAAGTAACTGCCAGCTGAGACCTGAAGTTTCAGACAACCTTAAACCTGCACAGGAGTGTGTCCATGTGTGTGTGTGCTCAGTCGTGTCTGACTCTTTGCAAACCCTTGGACTGTAGCCCGCCAGCCTCCTTAGTCCATGGAATTTTCCAGCCAAGAATACTGGAGTGGTTTGCCATTCCTTTCTCCAGGATTTTCCTGACTCAGGAATCGAACCTGAATCTCCTGCATTGCAGGCAAATTCTTTACCGCTGAGCCACTGGGGAGTCCCAGCACACAGGAGAGGGCAGAGTTATTGCAAGCAGAGAAAGCATATATACAGCATACACACAGCAGCCCTTTGATGGGAGGAGAAATGGTGCCTAGGAGACTGGAATACAGACAGAGACCAGTGGCGCCCAGCCAGACAAGACACTGGAGCTGCAACAGGGGCAAGGTTAAGGTCAGGTGGGCCATTTTAGGGTCTTCATTTTTGTCCCAGGAGCAGGAGAAGGCTTTAAAGTGGGGAAAGGATAATAATGAGATTTGCATCCTGGGGGAGGGGGAATCATTCTAGCTGCAGTCTGGAGCTGAACTGAAGAAGGTGAGAGGGAATGCAGGCAGAACAGTTAGTGCAAGAGATGCTGGTGGCCCTGACCAGAATGGAAGTGAAGGGGTTCAAGAGATGATTAGGGGAAACATCAAAATCGAATCGCAGTGACTTAGACATGGGCTGAGATAGCAGGAGTGAAGCCAAGGTTTCTGGTTTGCACATCTGGCACGTGGGGATGCCCTCACTGGTTTGGGTGGGCGGAGGGTGGTCACTGCAGAAGGATGGAGGTGGGAAGTGTTCCTTTGGGACATCCAGGAAGAGCCATCAAGAAGGCGATTGCATCCGTGGCTCTAGTTTCTGAGAGTCAGGGTGGAAAGGTGGATTCTCTGCCTTCAGTTGTGCTATCCTGAGCATGGCTCTATGGGGGAGGGGGTATACACTGGAGAAGAGAGTCAGTAGGTCTGGGCATGTGGGGTTTGTACCTGCTTGCCCCTCTCTCCAGGAGCAGCTTTCTGTCCTGGGTCCTTGAGTTAGGCTGCTCGAGAACTGATACGGAGTAAACAGGGCTTGAAAGAACCCAGTTAGCAAAGGATCAGAGGAGACCTAGAAGGGGGCTCTTGAGTCCTTGACAGAAGGAAGTTCTGGGGCCTCATATTGGTCCTTCATACTCTGAGTACCCATAGTCTAACAACACTGTTGACCTCTGATGTGATTTGGTTTCCTGGGAACCTGGAAAAGCACAGCGTGTTCCTGTGTGTGGACACAGTGTTATCTTTGGCTTGGCCTGAGGCTGCCCCGGGTGCACAACAGTCCAGATGGTGCTCCTGCCACCTGCAGGACAGAAGCAGGGACGTAGCCTGGTCCTCCTGCTTCCGTCCCCATAACGCGGGGACACAGATGCTCCTCAGGGAGAAACAAGGAACTGCTTTCCCCACGAAGCTGTACAAATACTATCATCAGTCCAACAGGGGTTTCAGGAAGTCAGGTATGGGCACCAATGCATTCCTGGAGAGACTGGGGGACAACTGAAACCCCTTATCCCATGGAACATCCCTGGAAGCAGTGGGTGGGTAAACCCTAGGTCTGTCTGATTGGTCTCTTTTTGTACTTCCTTAGATGCTGTTGAAACTTGTCCTACCAGGGGATGGGGACAGGTTAATCCCCTGAATTTGGGAGAAGGAATTAAGGAACGTGCCTCAGTTTCTGTCTCGTCTCTTTTGGAGTCTGTCCATTTGCATAAAATAGGCATTTTCATCTGCTCAAGAGTTTATCAGTCAAGACCCTGGCCCTGGGTAAGACTTGCATTTTTGTCACTTTGCTTCTGACCAGGAAGGTAAGTTGTGTTCTGCAGCACCCTCTTAGGAAATCCACTGGGACTTTCTACTAAGCTCTGCTTTCGAATATCAGCTTTATCAATGCTAAGTCTGACTTTAAAAAATCTCCATCTGCCTACTTTTCGTGTCTGTGTTAAACAAAAAACAGGACTGTCAGTTCTGGACCCCTTAACACTCCAACATATACAGAAGACTATGGAGAACATTTTGAACTTGGGCAAACTCCAGGAGACGGTGAAGGACAGGGAGGCCTGGCAAGTCGCCTTCCTTGGGGTCATAAAGAGTCGGACAGGACTTAGCGACTGAACGACAGCAACAGTGGAGAACGTCAGTCCTGGGGATCTTCCTACAGCTTAAATACGAGGCGTCCGCCCTGTTGAGAGAATTCAGCCCCTTGATAGAACTGAGCTGAACCTTCCAACCACTATGTTGAATATGATCTGGTATAAGTATATGACAGATACTTTTTTCCATCAGTAAGTGTAAATTAGTCATATAGCTATTACAATGCAGGGAAAATTTAGGGAAAAAATGTTTTTAGGCCTTTCCTGTACTCACTGTCTGGGAAGGCAGGGTTTTTTCCATTTGTTCCTCCAGATCCATTTTCATCCTTCTTCACTCTACCATGCACCCCAGCAGGCTGGCCTGGAAGAACTGCATCAGTGGGCTCCTGCTGGTTTCAGTCCACGGAAGGCACTAGAAGGAGGAGAGGGAGTGACAGAAAGATCAGGGTGTTTGTGACCTCAGTCTCTGTTGTTCTGGTCCTCCTTCTCGACTGATGGTCAAACTCCTCTCAGACGGCTCCTTTCCCACATTATGGGTCTGATTAAATTTGAGTCAATTCGATTGAATTCGAGCTTGCCCCTTCAAGCTTAGGGGCAACAGTGGCCACTCCCCATCATCATCCTTGTGGTGTTTCACAATTCCTTCTGACTCCCTACTCCTGGCCATGCCTCCACAAATAGTTTCCTTTTTAATATTCTTCAATGACCACCTTGAATGTACTCTTTTCTGTGGAAACCCAAGCACTATGTTACGTTACCAAGAGTGGACCAAAAGACATCTGAATTTCCGTTCAGATTCTCTGCCATGTTCACGTGTTCCCTGCCTTGTATGCAACCAGTTACCATGCAGAGAGATGCCTCTCTGGGAGGCTCTGCTCCTCACATACATATCTCCCAGCTCAGACACAGTTCCAAGCTGTCTGCATCAGTCAACAGGCAGGGAGAGCATGGCAGGATTGTGAGTATCTGCATTAGAGGTGCCTACAGCTGTATGTGGTCTTAGAGCTCGTCATTCTAGAAAGCTTCAACACCATCAGATTAAATTCACTCTTTGCTCTTGGCTGTGTACAAAACTAAATAAACTGTTGGGATCAGATATGCTATTCATTAGTCTTACTCCATGGGACACCCAGTTTGCGTTCATAGTATCTGGCAAGTATCCTAGAGTTAGGCAGGAGTGAGCACTTACGGATAATTGTCTTTATTGGATGTTTTCCTGCGGGTCTCCAAAGTAGACGAGTTTGGCTTTACTGATTCTGGAAAACAGAATATGGCACTTAACTAACACTTGCTGAGCACACATTACGAGGCAGACACTGCACATCCATTCTCAGTCGCTTCAGTCGTGTCTGACTCTTTGTGATCCTGTGGACTGTAGCCCACCAGGCTCCCCTGTCCATGGGATTTTCCAGGCAAGAACACTGGAGTGGGTTGCCATTCCCTTCTCCAGGGGATCTTCCCGACCCAGGGATCAAAGCCAGGTCTCCTGCACTGCAGGTGGATTCTTTACTGCTGAGCCACCTGGGAAGCCTGAGAGAGACACTGCACCAGGCATTTTCCATATTAAAGTTCCCAATATCCACAACAATAGTGAGAGAGCTATCATTTCATTTCACAAGTGAAGAGACTAAAGCCCAGAGAGATGAAATGATTTTCCTCATGAAAAAGAGCTAGTGATTATGGGTCAGAATTTGTACCTGGATTAAAAATTACTATAACAATTATTTTATCTGCCATTTTCGTTCCTTGTTTCTGAGTAAACATACGCTTTGAACTTTGTCACTAACTAGCTATGTCATGTTGAATAATCTGCTTTACCTAGCGCATGAAAAATAGTTAAATTGTGCCCTCTTCCCTCTTCCAGAAGTAGAAATATGGTTTTTTGGAAACAGGAAAATGTGCAAACTAGAACAATGAGGAATAATGATAAATAGGTAAGATGAGGCCAGAGAGTAGGTTTTCCTAAAAAAAAAAAAAATGGGTAAGAAAGCTTGAGTTCTATAGGCAATAGTGGTTAATGGCAGTTTTCAGATAAAGAAATGATATGAAAAATTTGGTGCTTTGGCAAGAAAAATATGACAGTCATATTCAAGAAATAAGTTGTTCTCACAACTTATTTAAGAGTTAATAAGAGATGCATTCCTTTGTCAGTCTCTTTAAAAGAATGTTCCTTCCAATTTCATGGAAAATGCCCCTTGGGAAGGCACAGCCTAGACTATAATCCTTGTTTAGTAGGATATTTAATTGAAACAATGCCTCTCCTTGTTAAGCATAGAAAGAGCTTGTATTCCCCCAGTAGGTGCGGTACTGAGGGCCTGGGACATATGCCCCCAGAGTCCTAGACAGAAGGGCCGAGACAAATAGAATGGTCAGGGTAAGAAGATTTAAACCCGGTGAGATACAACTGGAAAAGCATGTAACAAGAAGATACATCAACCAGGAAGGCTAAAGTATACCCCACCCCACAACAATGCGGTAATCACACAGATGAGAAAACAACAGAGATCCTCCAATCTGCCGAGGCACAGAGTTTTCAACTTCTTAGTAACAGGGCATCTGTGAAGCCACTTAGGATCTCAAATGATTACAACTCGAGTGGACGCAGACATAGAAAAATGTGTGTCGTTCCTTCCAATGGCAAGAAATTTGAAAACTAATTTAAATTTAATTTAAATTAGAAATTTAACATCTACCTTGGAGTGTATCTAGTAGTTGCTTAAATACACATACCTGGTGGGCTGCCGTCTATGGGGTCGCACAGAGTCGGACACGACTGAAGCGACTTAGCAGCAGCAGCAGCAGCAGATGCTTAATAAATTTTGAATGAACAAACCATCTATCAGAAAGCTGTAATTTTTTTCAGTCCTATTGAGCTATAATTGATGTAAAACACTGTTAGTCTCAGGTGTACAATACAACGATTTGATACACGTAGGTATTGTGAAATGATCACCTATTGTGCTTTACTTAACATCAATCACTTCATACAATTTTTCTCTTGTGATGAGAACTTTAAAGATCTACTTTCTTAGCAACTTTCCAAAGTGTGATACTGTATTGTTAACTATAGTCACCCTGTTGTTCATTACACCCCTAGGACTTGTTTATCTTATAACTGGAAGTTTGTACCTTTTAATACACACCCACGTCCCCTGAATTCCCTGCCTCTGGTAACCACCAATCTATTCTCTATTTTTGTGAGTTTGATTTTTATAGATTTCACATGTAAGTGAAGTCATATAGTATTTGTCATTCTCTGTCTGACGTACTTAACTAGCATAATGTCCTCAAGGTGTATCCTTGTTGTTGTAAATGGCAGGATTTCCTCCCTTTTGATGACTGAATAACAGATATATATTATAATAATATATGTATTATAATATATATACATGTATGTGTATATGTATAATGTAAGGTGTTATACATATATACACACTTTATATATATATAAGTATATTTATATATATTTATATACTTATATATATAAGTATATTTATATATTTATATACATATGTACACACTGTATATATATATAAGTATATTTATATATATATAAAAAGTATATTTATAAAAGTATATTTTATATATATATATATAAAAAGTATATTTGATCTCCTTGGGCAGCAAGGAGATCAAACCAGTTGATCTTAAGGGAAATCAACCCTGAATATTCACTGGAAGGACTGACGCTGAAGCTGAAGCTCCAGTATTTTGGTCATCTGATGCGAACAGATGACTCATTGGAAAAGTGCCTAGGCTGGGAAAGATCAAGGGCAGAAGGAGAAGAGGGCATCAGAGGATGAGATGGCTGGATGGCATCACCGATGCAATGAACATAAACTTGAGCAAACTCTGGGAGATGGTGACAGTCAGGGAGGCCTGGCATGCTGTGGTCCATAGGATCATCAAGAGTGGGATATGACTGAGCAACTGAACAACAACAAAAATACATACATATATATATATATATATATACACACACACACACACACACACACTACATTTTCCTTTTCCATTCATCCATCAATGGATGGACGCTTAGGTTGTTTCTGTGTGTTGGCCATTATAAAATATGTTGTGATGCACATGGGGGTGCATATATCTTTTCAAGATCATGATTTCATTTCCTTGAGTTATTTACCCAGAAATGGAATTATTAGATCATATGGAAGTTCTATTTCTAATGTTTTGAGGAAGCTGCACTGTATTTCATAGTGCCTACACCAATGACATTCACAACAACAGTGCATCTAGGTTGCTTTTCCTCTACATCCTCACCAGCACTTGTTATCTCTTGTCTTTGCAGAGGATGAGACATCTAGATAGCATCACTGACTCCATTAGCCACAAAGGCATAGGTTTATTTCTGGATTCTCTATTATGTCCCATTGACTTTTATGTCTGTTTTTATGCCAATACCATATTGTTTTGATTACTATAGGTTTGTAATAAATTTGAAATCAGGAAGCATGATGCTTCCAGCTTTGTTCCTCTTTCCCAAGATTGTTTTGGCTATTCAGGATTTTTTGTAGTTCCCTTCAAATTTTAGGATTATTTTTCCTATTTTTGTGAAAATGCCATTGAAATTTTTGATGGGAATTTGATTAAATTTGTGGATCACTTTAAGTAGTAAAAATTTTTAATAATATTAACTTTTCCAATCCATGAGCACATATCTATTTTCTTGTGTTATCCTCAATTTCTTTCATCAATTTCTTATAGATTTTAGTTTACAGATCTTTCACTTCCTTGGTCAAATTTATTCCTAGGTATTTTATTATTTTTAATGCAATTGTAAACGAGATTGCTTTTTAAATTTATCTCTCTTATAGTTTTATTAGTGTACAGAAATGCAACTGATTTTGTAGCCTGCAACTTTACTGATTTTGTTTTTTAGTTTTAACAGTTTTTTGGTGGAATTTTTAGGGTTTTCTATATAAGATATCATGTAATCTGCAAATAGATAGTTTTACTGTTTTTCTGAATTTAGATGCCTTTCATTTCTTTTTCTTACTTAATTGATCTACTTAGGACTTCCAGACTATGCTGAATAAAAGTGGTGAGAGTGAATATCCTTGTCTCATTCCTGATCTTAGATGAAATGTTTTCAACTTTTCACCATTGAATATGATGTTAGCTGTGCACTTGTCACATATGGCCTTTATTATGTTGAAGTATGTTCCTTCGTGCCCATTTTGGTGAGAGTTTTCATCATTAGCAGATGTTGAATTTTGTCAAATGTTTTCTCTGCATCTATTGAGATGATCATGTGACTTTTATCCTTTATTTTGTTGCTGTGATTTGTCACATTGATTGACTTGCAGATGTTGAACCATCCTTGTATCTCTTAAAATGTCCAATTGTATCATAGTGTATAATGTTTTTAATGAGTTGTTGAATTCAGTTTACTACTATTTCATTGAGAATTGTTGTATTATATTCACCAGGGATACTGGATTACAATTTTCTTTCCTCATAGTGTCTTTGTCTGGTTTTGGTGTCACAGTAGTGCTGAACCCATAGAATAAATTTGGGAGTATTTCCCCCTCTTCTGTTTTTTGGATTAGTTTCAGAAGGGTTAGTACTAATTCTTCTTCAAATGTTTAGCAGAATTCATCAGTGAAGCCATCTGGTCCTGAATTTTTGTTTGCTTAGGGATTTTGATTATTGATTTATTCTCCTTACTAGTAATTGGTCTGCTCAGATTTTCTATTTCTTCATGATTCAATGTTGGTAGATTATGTTTCTAGAAATTCAGACTATGTTGCTCAACAGAAGAAGAAAGAGGATAAAAGAATCACAAAACAGCCAAAAAATAATTAACAAAATGGTAATACAGGTCCATAGTGGAAGTCGCTCAGCTGTGTCAGACTCTTTGCAACTCCATGGACTGTAGCCCACCAGGCTCCTCTGTCCACGGAACTCTCCAGGCAAGAATATTGGAGTGGGTAGCCATTCCCTTCTCCAGGGAAACTTCCCCACCCAGGGGTTGAACCCAGGTCTCCTGCATTACAGGCAGATTCTTTACGGTCTGAGCCACAGGGAAGGCCAACATAATTACTTTAAATGTAAATTTACTAAATCCTCTGATCAAAAGACATAGAATGACTGAATGGATAAAAAACAAGACCCAGTTATATGCTGACCACAAGAGACTCACTTTGACTTTAAGGACACATACAGACTCAATGTAAAGGGATGGGAAAAGAATTCCACACAAATGGAAATGAAAAGAAACCTAAGGTAGCTATACTTGTATCAGACAAAACAGACTTTAAGACAAAAACTGTAACAAAAAGGTCATTATATAAAGATAAAGGGATCAACCAGTAAGATGGTTATAACATTTGCTAACATTTATGCACTCAACATAGGAACACCTAAATATATAAAGCAAATATCAACATACCTGAAGGGAGAAATATACCATAATACAATAATAGTATGAGAATTTGATACCCCACTTTCAACAATTGGTAGATTATCTAGATGGAAAATCAATAAAGAAACACTGGACTTAAGCTATATGTTAGACCAGATGAACTTAACAGACATTTATAGAACATCCCATCCAAAATCAATAGAATACACATTCTTTACAAATATACACATTCTCTGAGATATAACATTAAGTTAAAGACATCTATTTTGGCTAAATGAGATAGATTATACATTTAGCCAAAACAGATGTCTTTAACTTAACATTATATCTCAAGGAACTAGAAAAAGAAGAACAAACTAAACCCAAAGTTAGCAGAAAGAAGGAAATGACAGTGACCACAGCAGAAATAAATAGAACTAAAAAGACAGTAGAAAAGATCAATGAAACCAAGAGCTGGGCTTTTTGGAGAAGATAAAATAGACAAATTGCTAGCTAGATTCACTATGGAAGAAAAAAGACTCAAATAAAATTAGGAATGAAAGAGGAGACTACTCATAACACAGAAAATACAAAGGATTGTAAGAGACTACTATGGTCAACTGTATGTCAATAAAAACCCTCATTTTTAAAATGAAGTAACCAAAAACTGAAGTGTAGTAATTGGCCCAAGGTCTCCAACTAGTCAGTGGTAGAACCCAGACACAAACACAAGTCTCCGGACTCTGAATTGAACGTTTTGCCTCCCTCCACGGTGACTTTGGCTCTTGCGTCTGAGGGAATTGGGTGTACATCCATCGTGGTATTGCATTTGAGGAATGTTGAGGATCAAATCAGGTCATTATAGCCATCTTCCTGGGCTTCCGTTAGGTTCTTGTGACCCACAGGTCTCCATAGGGACATCCTGGAGAGGAAGCACCACTTCTACAATGCACTCAAGAGAATCTTGCTGAACACATGACTTTTACAGCCAAATCAAAGGATAAGTTATAGGGTAGGGGCTGGCTCAATGTGCGTGGATTTCTTGTGAACCCTCCACTTTACTGAAAGAACTGAACATCCCTTCTGGCTTCCTTTTTTGTCAAAACATGAACACCATGGAGGCAAAGTGGAATCTTGAAATCCTATTGACAAATCTAACACATAAACAAGGGACCAAGAAAGAAAGAGAGAAAAGAGAAGAGAAACAGAGGGCGAGAGACAGAGAGACCAAGATAAGAACTAGAGAAGGGAGACGGTAGATACATGCTTATGAAGCCATTTTCTCCTAGGCCGCACCCTCCATCAGAAATCTGAAAGCTGGGCTCTAATTTAGGATCTCTGAAGTTATTTTGAGTTTGTTTCCATAGTTTGTAGGTGACTAATTTTTTTTACCAAGATCCCTGTGGGGAAATTAGTATTCTCGCAACTCAGCAAAGTCTATTGACAAAGACTAATTCTCTCGGTTCTTCTCTGGAGGTAGAGTGACTAATGTGAGGCTGAGGGAGAAAGTCCAACATCTCTGAGAGTTTAGACCAGCCCCAGCTTAACAATTTTTCACAGCCACCACTCCTGCCAGTGGGCACTTTTTGTCAGTCCCCTGAGTGACAACAGATGCCTCACAGAGGTGGCCGTTGGTGACAGTAGCAAGGAGCCTGTAGTCTGCTCACAAACAGTAGAGAAGCTCCTCTGATGAACCACAGAAACAGCTGTCAGCATTTACTTATGTCAGTGCCTTTTTTAGGTCTCAGAGTCTCTCAACTCTTCTAGTAGTTTCTATGCTTTTCAACAGGAGGAAGATTGCATAAAGCTTTCTCAGCCCCACCTCTTAAGGTTAACTCCCAGGAAGTTCCTGGTACCATCTGACCAGCAATTCCACATTTTTATATATACCCTAGAAAAAAGTCTTGTACGTGTTCACAAGAATACCTGCAGAGAGATTCACTGATACATTCTCGTAACGGAAAAGTCTTAAACATTCATCCGCAGGATATGAGATAAATGAACGTTGCCACATTCATAGAATGTACCAGAGTAGATAAAAAGAACAAAATGGAGCTAAATGTAGCAATCAGGATGAATTTCAAAAATATAATAATGAAGATGAAAAACCATATATAGCAGGGCACTTTTTATATAAAGTTTGAAAGCATGTAAAATTACGCTTTTTACCTCACACTGAAGAGGTAAGCATGAATCTGAAGAAAGTGAGAAAAAACTATGGTGATATCTCTATGGGACGGGGCTTCCCTTGTGGTTCAGATGATAAAGAATCCGCCTGCAATGTGGGAGACCTGGGTTCGATCCCTGGGTTGGGAAGATCCCCTGGAGAAGGGAAAGGCTGACCCCTCCAGTATTCTGGCCTGGAGAGTTCCATTGACTGTATAGTCCATGAGGTCGCAAAGAGTCGGATACGACTGAGCAACTTTCACTATGGGAAGAGACAAAATAAAAAGCAAGGGCTTAGGCCTGAGGTGAAAATATGCTTGATGAGTTTGAGTAAGAGTAAGTAGTCATTGTAGCTGGAGCAGAATATTTGGAGGAAGGGAGAACATAGGAAATAAGCCCAGAGAGGCAGCCAATTGTCAGACCATGAAGGGCCTTGGAAAGTTTTGGCCCAGAAACCTGTGGTGTGAGGCTTAAAATTAAGGCCCAGTATTATGTCCTGCATTGACATGGGTTGAGGGGAGTAGGAACGCCTCCAGTGGCATATCCACATACCCACAAGTGCCACTCCCATTCTGCTTCTGCAGAAAATATTCCTTTGGCAAACACCCCTCTTATCAGCTGGACCAGGTAGAGTTCCTGCTTACTCCTGAATTAGTCAAACTCCCAGTCACATCCTCCTGTGGGAACCAGTGGGTGCCACACCCTCTGACTACTGCAAAGCCTTCCTCCCATCATGCCTGGTGGTCCACACTGTTTCTGAATGAAAGCCCCACGTGGCCATGTGTGGTGTGCAGTGGACTCGTCCCCCAGGCTGAATATACACAAGTGTGCTATGGTCAGTTTTATCCGTCCAGTGCCCAGGAAGATGGCTACAATGGTCTGTGTTTTGATCCCAGACACTACCCCTCCCTCCCAATGGGATCAGCAGGAGACAATTACAAGAGTCACAAGATTTGACTTATGCTTTAAAGGGATATTGGGAAAATGAACTATAAGGAGGTGAAAACAAAAACATGGAGCCCCAGTACAGGGTGGTGGCATCCTGTGGACAGGTCCATCCCCTCACACAGCGGAGGCAGGAAGAGGTGGTGGGAAGACGGGACTCGACTTAAATGCACTGTGAAGGCAGAGCCGGGATGACTGGCCCAGAATTGAATATGAGTGTGAAAGAAAGAGAGAAGACAGTGGTTTTTTTTCTGATAACTGGTTGCTATTTTTTTCATGCGGGAAAGCTTGGAGAGGGACTAGTGAATCTCCTTGTCTTATACAACTTGTCACATGAATCAGAAAAAAAGCAAAAGAGTATAACTCATTTGATTTTAATACTAAACCCAGTGCAAGAAGACAAATTTGTCTATGAATACAGCTTCACTTATGAACATGTGCATGAGAATCCTAATTAAAATATCAGCTACTGGATTCAATGATGAATTTAAAACATAAAACATGATCAAATAGAGCCCATTTAAGAAAAAATGGTTTAAGAAAAGAAAATATAAAACCATTAAAATAATTAACCACATTATTGGACTAGAGAAGAAAAATTACATGAATATCTCAAAAAATGCAAAAAAGGCATTGGATAAAATTCAAAGCCTATGTTTTTTAAAAAACTCTTAGAAAGCTAGGAATAGAGGGAAGCTTCTTTAACCCAATAAAGACTTTCTACCAACCATTGACTGCAATCATTAAATTTAATTGAAAAGTTTAAGTGCGATTTGCTTAAGGTTAAGAACAAGATATGAATGACGGTATCAATGCAGGAAATCCTGGGCGTGGCATTAAGACCAGGAAGGAAGGAGACCACGTTGTTATTATTCAAGTTACAATATCACAATCAAATGCCCAGAAAACCTAAGAAATCAGCAAACTACTAAAATTAAAATGGAGTCCAGCAAATTTTTTAGGTATAAAAAACAATGTGTAAAAAACAGTGTTCCTATGCATAGGCAACAGTGACCCTATGGACTTAGCTCGCCAGGCTCCTCTGTCCATGGGATTCTCCAGACAAGAATATTGGAGTGAGTTGCCATTTTCTCCTCTAGGGAATATTCCCAACTCAGTCAAATCTGCATCTCATGTGTCCCCTGAGTTGGCTAGTGGGTTCTCTACCACTAGCACCACTTGGGAAACCCCAATAGCCCAATAGGCAATATAATAGAATGTAAGACACTATTCATGGTAGTAACAAAACTACAAAGTATATATCAACCAAAGAAACAACATCCTTATAGAGAATAAATGTTAAACTATTAAAGCACAAATCAGAAAATCTAAACAAACGAAACACTGAACAGCATATAGAATTAACACCTTGCTTTAACATCACATAGAGTTGTTTTCCTTGATCAATCTTTAAATTCAACATGTGTGTGCTGAGTTGCTCAGCTGTGTCCAACTCTGCAACCCCATGAACTCTAGCCCACTAGGCTCCTCTGTCCATGGGATTCTCCAGGCAAGAATACTGGAGTGGGTTGCCATTCCTTTCTCCAGATCTTCCTGACCCAGGGATCGAACCCATATCTTCTGCGCATCTCCTGCATTGCAGGCGGATACTTTACCACCTAAGCCACCAGGGAAGTGCTTCAAATTTAGTGCACTTACAATCAAAATCCCAGAGTGAAACTTTTTTTAACATGAAAAACAAATTTTAATAGTTATGTAGAAAAATAAGAATTTTCAAAAAGTTAAGACAAAATCAAAAAAGAAGACATACCAGCTATCAGAACATTTTACAAACAGAGGAAACCTTAAGCTAACAGAAGTGGCAGACTGGGAGAAAATAAAGACAACAGCTGAAACCCACAAATAATTAAATTTTAAAATACGTGAATAAACTTTTGTGATTCAGTTAATATTGTAAATGAAGTTCAAAACAGATTGTGTGGGGGAGAATAACCCACCATACCAGATAATATAACAAATTATAAGCCATAATTACAAAAACCAGCAAAGTTGTACATACAGTAAGAAAAAAAATGGGCCAAAGTATATAAATCACACAAGAAAAAGCTGAATGGCTAATGATTAGTGAAGAATGTTCTACCTTACTAATTATCAAACAAATGTAAATTAAAACCACTTAATAAAAGAGATCAGCAAAAAATTAGCCAGAAAATAACAAGTAAGTGTTCCTGAGAAAATGGGGACATGGTAATCTTTATACATCACTGGAATAAGTACAGAGCAATACAGGATTTCTAGAAAGCAACCTAACAGTGCCTAGTGAAATGAACATGCATGTATACAACAGCTGTAAAATCCTACTCCTGAGTTTATATTGCAAAGGGACTCTCATCTAAGTGAGTATAAAGCCATATTAGAGGATATTCATGCCAGGTTGTTGAATCCCAAAACAAGAATTTGGGGTAAGCTAAATGTCCATTGATAAAGGAAATTGATAAAAGAAATGTATAATATGATAAGATGGAATCCTAGGTGACTATCAGGCATAATGAACAAGATTTACATGTAGCAACACGGTGTTCAGTTGCTCAGTCGTGTCCGACTCTGCGATCCCAGCGTGCAAACTCAGGTCTACCCATGTCATATAGGAGCAACATGGATGAACCTCAGAACAGAATTTCAGTGAAAAAAAAAAGAGTGAAAAAGAAAGAGATTCAAAGCTTGATAGCGTTTATGTAAGTCAAAAACACTGACACAAAATGACATTTTTTCCAAGGATATACTTATCTAAATAAACAAAGGAAAAACAAATTGCAAAGACATAAAGTATAATAGAGTGAGTCCACATAGGAGGAAAGAGGTGGTACAGAAAATGAAGAGGAAAAAGTACAAAAATAGCAAGAGGGGACTTATATGGACTGAGGTTGATAATGGGTCATGAAGAAAACAGTTTTAATAACTCAGTTCTCTAGATAAAGAAGATGTGCTACGTCTTCTTTAGGTGACTATCAGACATATTACATATATGTGCAATGGAATACTAGTCAGCCATAACAAAGAATAAAATAATGACATTCACAGCAACATGGTTAGACCTAGACATTATAATACTTAGTGAAGTAAGTCAGACAGAAAAAGACAAATACCATGCAATATCACTTATATGTGGAATCTAAACTATGATACAAAAGAATTTAATTACAAATCAGAAACAGACTCATAGACATAGAAAATAAACTTATGGTTACCAAAGAGGAAAGGGATTGGGGGAGGGATAAATTGGGAGTTTTGGATTAACAGATACACACTGCTGTATATAAAATAGGTAACCAACAGGTTTTTCCAGTAGTCATCAAATCAGTCAATCCTAAAAGAAATCAGTCCTGAATATTCATTGGAAGGACTGATGTTGAAGCTGAAGCTCCAATACTTTGGCCACCTGATGTGAAGAACTAACTCCTTGGAAAAGACCATGATGCTGGGAAAGATTGAAGGCAGGAGGAGAAGGGGATGACCGAGGATGAGATGGTTGGATGGCATCATTGACTCAATGGACATGAGTTTGAGCAAGCTCTGGGAGTTGATGGTGGACAGGAAGCCTGGTGTGCTGCAGTCCATGGGGTTGCAAAGAGTTGGACTCGACTGAGAGAATGAATTGAACTGAAACAACAGGTGGGCTTTACCAGGTGGGTCAGTGGTAAAGAACCCACTGACCAATGCAGGAGACATGGGTTCAATCCTGGGTCAGGAAGATCTCCTGGAGAAGGAAATGGCAACCCACTCCAGTATTGTTGCCTGGAGAAGTCCATGGACAGAGGAGCCTGGTAGACCACAGTCCATGGGGTCACAAAAAGCTGGACAGGACTGAGCAACTGAGCATGCAAAGAGCAGGTCCTACTTGGGAACTGTTAATATATTCAGCATCCTGTAATAAACCATCATGGAAAAGAAAAAATAAAAACAAAAATTACTCAATTCTCACATGAGACCTATGAAAGACAGAGCAAAGAAAGGAAAAGAAATAAAAGGAGTGATGAAAACCCTTCTGGTTGATTTGTGTCTCTTTGTGTTCTGAACCATCTGTCTCACTTGTTCAGAAATGAGTTTAACCCATTATCTAGGACTCAGTCAAAGAAGAGGTGTCTTCTCCAGGACACTTCTCTCTTTAAGCCTCAGTTTCTTTACATGTAAGAGTGTCCATCCACCAGGTTTGATGGGTGGGTTAAAGGAGCTGCCCATGAACATCTCTGCACGGTGTCTGGTTCAGGTTACATGCTCAATACTCAGTGGGCATTACCATTTGGATACGCAGAATGTTAGAACTTCACAAAACCTGGGAGGAAGGGAGTCAAGTCTTATTTCATGAACATGGGGCTGGATGTACAGAGAAATTATGTGACTTGCTCATGGTCTGGAGGTAAAAGGGAAAACAGAAATAAGAAGGCAGCTCAAATCCCTCTTTTCCCCATTGTGTCCACTACTACCCACTGCCTCCTCAGGCTTCCTTGAGAAGATGTATACAAATTCATTTTCCCAGGATGAAAGGAAATTTTTATTAATGGAATATTACATATATATACTGTGCCATGCAGCTTGTGGGATCTTAGCTCCCTGACCAGGGATTGAACCTTTGCCCTTGAAAGTGAAAGTGTGAAGTCTTAATCACTTGACTAGCAGGCAATCGTGGCATATTGTTTAAATCATGCATATTTAAATCCATGTCACTATTTCTGGCCAATGGAACACTGTGAAAGGAATGAAAAATACAAAAAATAAAAAACGTTATTTATCCATCTCTTTTTAAAAGATACAATGTGGTTTCCAAATCATGCCGATGATTGTCCAAAATTAGGAGAAAAAGTGCCTATAGAGTTAGGGAAAGGAAATGACAGCAGGGGAGTAGTAGGTATCAGGGTGTACCAAGCCAGGTCAGCAGACTGGACAGTAACTCAAGGGCCATCATCTTGAGACCCTGCAAAGTAGAAAAGGATGAGAAATTTAAAACCAGGGCTTTCCATCCAACCTCCGGAAGAATGCTTTAATTTCTTTGTCTTCAAAATCAAATGTGGCGGCTAGCAAGTTGCTGCCAACAGTGGGAAGCCTGCCATTCTGATGGAATGCTGCTATCCCTGTGAAGGCATCAATATCATGAACTATTTTGAATGCAAGAGAAGAGCCATCAAGGCCATACAAAACCCTGGGGCCCAGCCAGGATTAGAACATCAGCTTCAGCCACAATAACTATGAGAGTATATATGGTGGTAGCATCAAAACAGGATGGCTTCCAAGAACCCAAAGCTTGAAGCCCAAAGACAGAATCTTGACGATGCCCTGGTATAAGTGGTATTATTATTTAACTAAATAGACCCCTGCCCTGTAAGCAACTTTCCTTCTCCTGCTCTTCATTAGCTGTTTCCTATTACTTTTTCATGCCCCCCAGTATAGAGTGTTTTGGAATTTGCTCTGTAATCCAGTGTTCCTATGTCTCAGTTCAGTTCAGTTCATTTCAGTCTCTCAGTCACGTCTGACTTTTTGCGACCCCATGAATCGCAGCACGCCAGACTTCCCTGTCCATCACCAACTCCGGGAGTTTACCCAAACTCATGTGCATCGAGTCGGTGATGCCATCCAGCCATCTCATCCTCTATCATCCCCTTCTCCTCCTGCCCCCAATCCCTCCCAGCATCAGGGTCTTTTCCAATGAGTCAGCTCTTCACATGAGGTGGCCAAAGTATTGGAGTTTCAGCCTCAGCATCAGTCCTTCCAATGAACACCCAGGACTGGTCTCCTTTAGGATGGACTGGTTGGATCTCCTTGCAGTCCAAGGGACTCACAAGAGTCTTCTCCAGCACCACAGTTCAAAAGCATCAATTCTTTGGCTCTCAGCCTTCTTCACAGTCCTATCTCTAGGGGCAAATGATTGCACTGTATTTTGCTTCCCCCCTACTGCACCTCAGAAGGAAATCAAATGTCTTCTGTTACATTGTATTTCTATCAAATTTCTTCCTGTGAACTCTGACTTCTGTTGGTAATCTATTTTCATTCGTTCAACAGCAATGAAAACAGAGAGCTGTTCAACTATTGGGGGGTAATGGAGAGCAAACCATGAACTCTGAGGACACTCAAATGCCAAGCAAGGTTTTTCCCAAAAATCACTCCTTGGAAAAAAGAGAGAATCCCTTTACATTTTGAGTTTCTTACTATAGAGTGTTCTCATCATTATTTTATTTCTAATAACACCATTCTTTTCAGGGAAAACACATTATCCTGAAACACTTGTAATCAATGCAAGATTCTGATATTTCTAAGTGGAATTGGTGAACTTCAATACATATTTAATTATTCTTTCACTTGGATGAATGGCCTCATATTTGCCAAAGTGGGTGTTGATGGTGAATAAGCCTTCTAAATATCACTTTTAAAAATATTACAGTAAGTGGTTACATAGTGAATGTTGAAAATATGTAACTGTCAGATGAAAGAAAACAACTGTCATAGTGCTATGCTGTGGCTTTGAATAAAACTGAAATAAGATTATGGAAAAAATACGACCTTAGTAAATTCTGTGAAATATAAAATAAGATATCGAATTATATTATTTAATTTTATAAATGCATAAAATGATTAAATATATGTAACTAAATAAAGTATTTATAAGTAGATGATGAAAGATTTTTAGCTACATCTCTAGAATTTTGCGGGGGTGGGGAACAGGAGGACTTATTTGGAGGATGGAAGAGGGTCTTGTGTTTGGCATTGCCTTATACTAGGGCATGTACGGTAGACATATACACAATGGCTGAATTCTAACCATGGTTCCTGGACAAGAACTATCAACACTTCACTGCAAGTTCTTTTCTTTCCTGTGTGTTCTTGAGAAAGTATGTTTACCTAACAGTCTTTATCTTGATTCCGGGCCCTTAGTAAATGATGGCTCTTTCCTACACATGACCACAGTAGTCTGTGACAAAAGCACTTGGGTCTTACACAAGGAAATGAGTGTTTGAAGTATTACTTCAAAAGTTCGCCACTTTAGGAGACTCTATACATTTATTCAAAGAACGCTGGGCACGGACCAGAGCTGCCTGGGAAGCTGTTTTGAGGACTGCCTTCAAAGAGTCAGTTCAGTCCAAATGACAGAGCCAGGCTCTGCACTTTATAGACAGCCCTTTTATTTTAGCTTTTAACCCCAAATGGTTACACTCACGCCATTTGCCAGATTGGCCTCTGGATGACTTTCAGCTCTTTCCAGAAATCATTAAATCCACTCCCTTCCACTGGCTCCCATCCCCCACCCCACCCCAAAGGATGAAGACTTGGCACAGAGCAGGACTCTCAGAAAAATGCTTTGCAGGCTCCGAAGACAATTCCACATGAGGAGTTCCAAATGTTTAGAGGAAAAACAATATAATTAGAGTAAGTATATGACCTCCCAATGAGAATGAACTGAAAAGAGACAACATTCCTTTGGGTTCTAAGTACAGGGAGATTTGTTTTTAAAAATTCTTGCCTCACGTTTGAAATTCACAAGCCTTGCATTTCATACCAGGTAGTCAGGTATAGCAAGTACGTTTATCTGCTTACTGTAAGCCTTAGCTTTAAAAAAAATTTTTTTCAGGGACTAAGCCTATAAACCGAAGCACTATTTACAAATGTGCTATGCAGTTTACCAAGAACAAGGAACCAAAATGAATATGCTTGGATGAAATGAAAGCATTTTCAAAATGAAAAATTTGGATGCTTTAGCAAAACACAGAAACCATCATCCCAAGTAACAATACTAAACATAGAACCATAGGTGAGTGTGATGTGCCACAGAAGTAATGAACCATCCCCTTTAGTTACTCACTTATGGAGGGTATTGTCATACTAAAGGCTATAACTTTTAGATGGTCTGAAAATTAAACTTATATGGACCTGTCTCATTTGCAGGCTTGGTTAATACATCTTTCCTCCTACATTTTGGCCCCAGCGTGTTACGTTCTCCTTCTATATAATATTTGGGTTTTATCTTTACTGGGCAGTTATTTTGTTATGAATTTATTGCTATTCATTTTTTCAACACAGTCTCCTAGCATATAACCTATTCCCTGTTTGGAAATTACACTGTGTTAGAAACTTCTTTTTATTTTTTTCAAGCCACTGGGGTATTTTTTAGTAAGTTCACTGAGGCACTAATTTCCCAAGTAGGAGTTGCTGAGCCTTTCAATGTTGTCAAATAGCCAACTTGTGAGTTGATAGGAAGAGCCAATAAATGCAGACATAATGCAATTCAAACCGGTTGAGAAATATTACTTTGGGGATTTAAAAAGTGAAAAAGAATCCAGGGAAATTTGCTAATTCTTTTGGATAGAATTTTAAAATTAGGGAATGAAGGAAAACAAATTAGGCTTTCCATATTTGGCTATCAGAAGAGCATTTGATTCAGAAGAGTAATTTTATGGTTAGAGTAATTCAAGCTGGGTTGACTATTTGAAGACTAAGATGCATAATTCTAATATGGGACTGGTTAGGCTCACATTTCTCATTACCTCTAGAGAGAACACAGTGCCAAATACAGACCATTAAGATAAATCCTGTCACTGTGCAAAAGTTTTAGCAAACTTTTTCCAGGAACTTAACCCAGAGGAAAACCCAACAGAAACAAAAACGATTTACATTTGTACACACTACAGCATTTCTCTGGGTTCTGCCAGGTCCTTTTTTAGATATTCTCAGGTAAGTTCTTTATTCCTACCTCTGGCATCTCACTGCAACAAGAGCAGCCATTGAGTGAGTGCTTGCAGTTGTCAAATGGGTACATGATGGAGTCAGATTCACAAATTCTTTTGTAGGTTCAGATATGTTTCTCCACTTGAATGTATCTCCAGGAGGGAGAAATTTTGTCTCTCTGATCTACTGTTAAATCCTCAGAACCCAGAAGAGTGCCAGGTACGTGGAAAGCATCAGCAACCATTTGTTGACTTTTATGGGTGAGGAAATTCAGGGACCTCCAGAGAGTAACAATGACACATTTGTTAAGGTCCCTGAAGTCTTTAGACAACTGTTCTATTTATTCTACTTTTTGTAGACATGTATATTTTACAAGGGCATTACCTTCCATTTCTGTCATAATTACACATAATTACATACACACACACACACACACACTCATACACATATATTTACTATTGTTTCTTGTTTTTTACTTCAACCTCATGCTGAGCAATTACATCTAAGAAATCATGAATTTGGTGTGCTAGTTATATAATAATTGCTTTCTAATATCCATAAAAATAAATACTAAGATTTAAGTTCAAGAAGGAATAAAAACTTTGGCTGTGTACCACTAGAAATCATCTCACATGTTAAAAGGTGCTATGCCTACCATATTTGGGGCAACTCTGTTATACTCTATCCGTATAAGAACCCTGTAGAAGTCCCATGAACAGAGCAAAGCAGGTCCTGTAAGCTCATTTACCAGTGAATTAACTGAGGTGAATGGACACACAGTCACACAGCCAATAAGTGATGAATTTAGAACTACAATCCCCCCAATATTCTTCATTGCCAATTTACTGATTTCCACTATTTTAGGCCTTTAGCCAAAGACTTTGACTGTGTAGATCACAACAAACTGGAAAATTCTGAAAGAGATGGGAATACCAGACCACCTGACCTGCCTCCTGAGAAATCTATATGCAGGTCAAGAAGCAACAGTTAGAACTGGACATGGAACAACAGACTGGTTCTGAATCAGGAAAGGAGTACATTAAGTCTGTGTATTGTCACCCTGCTTATTTAACTTATATGCAGAGTACATCATGTGAAATGCTGGGCTGGATGAAGCACAAGTTGGAATCAAGATTGCGAGGAGAAATATCTATCAATAATCAGAAATGCAGATGACACCACCCTTATGGCAGAAAGTGAAGAAGAACTAAAGAGTCTCTTGATGAAAGTGAAAGAAGAGAGTGAAAAAGCTGGCTTAAAACTGAACATTCAAAAAACTAAATTATGGCATCCGGTCCCATCACTTCATGGCAAATATATGGGGAAACAGTGGAAACAGTGGCAGACTTTATTTGGGGGGGGTGGTGGGGCTCCAAAATCACTGCAGATGGTGACTTCAGCCATGAAATTAAAATACACTTGCTCCTTGGAAGAAAAGCTATGACCAACCTAGATAGCATATTGAAAAGCAGAGACATTCCTTTGCTGACAAAGGTCCATCTAGTCAAAGCTATGGTTTTTCCAGTAGACATGTATAGATGTGAGAGTTGGACTATAAAAAAAGCTGAGTGCTGAAGAATTGATGCTTTTGAACTGTTGGAGAAGACTCTTGAGAGACCCTTAGATTGCAAGGAAATCAAACCAGTCAATCCTAAAGGAAATTAGTTCTGAATATTCATTGGAAGAACTGATGCTGAAGCTGAAATGCCAACACTTTGGCTACCTGATGCAAAGAACTGACTCCTTGGAAAAGACCCTGATGCTGGGAAGGATTGAAGGAGGGAGGAGAAGGGGTTGACAGAGGATGAGATGGTTGGATGGCATCACCAACTCGATGGACATGAGTTTGAGCAAACTCTGGGAGCTGGTGATGGACAGGGAAGCCTGGCATGCTGCAGTCCATGGGGTCGCAAAGAGTCGGACATGACTGAGTGACTGAACTGAACTGAACTATTTTATTGCTCCCCCAGAACTCCTGGGGAAATCTGTAACTAAGCTAGTATTTGCTTTTTCTTAGGGTGGCTGCTGATACCCAGGGTCTAGCTTAGAGCTGTTTGAAAGCAATCTTGAAAGGATGAAACAGACACAGAGAGGACACATTATGTAGGCCTTAATTTGTAATTGTAGTCAAGGGAAGAATAAAAATTACTGGTGGATGCCTTCCCTATTGGTTCCGATGGTGAAGAGTTGGCCTTCAATGAGAGAGACCTGGGTTTGATCCCTGGGTCAGGAAGATCCCCTGGAGGAGGAAATGGCAACCCACTCCAGTATTCTTGTCTGGAAAAATCCTATGGATGGAGAAGCCTGGCAGGCTACAGTCCATGGGGTCATGAAGAGTAGGACATGACTGAGAAACTAACACTTTCACATGTCTCATTGGTAATAATGAGCATAGGACAGAAAAGGGTAGATAGATGGGTCGTAAAGGGGAAAAAAATAGATTATTAGCTTAGAAAAACATACTCCCAGGATGTTTATTTGCATGTAAATATATATAAAGCCAAGTAAGTCTTAATGTTGTCATAATCACGTCAACAATAGTTGAAGTCGATGAGCATGCCCACTGTGAACCAGCTGTGTTACCTGCACTATCTCATGTATTCCTCATGGCAGGCAGGTTTCTTGCTCAGAGTAACCTTCTCAGGATCATGGACCTAAGAGGGAGCAAAACCAGACTTTGAAGAGTCTCTCTGATAGATTCCTTCCTTTCCCTTTCTGCAGGTGTTTCCCCAGTGGTGGAAAAGCATCATATAGCCTTCAGAGCATGCCTACATTTTGGTCAGACAATGAGATCAAATAATGCTGTACACCAAAGAGCTCATGTGACCTATATAGGCCCATTGCAATGGGCAGCTATGAGATGTGGTCATGACTATGTGGTACATATTCATCTGAGATCTGGCCTAAAGCTTTGAATGACTATGGAGCAGCTATATAATCCATGTTTTATACTAACTTACCTTAAATGGACCAAGCAGTCCACACTGAGCTGTACAGTAAAGTCTTGAAGTTGCCTAAGGTGCCCACAAAATCCTTAAGACTAGCCTGAATGAATAGAGTAAGCCAAGGTCAAGTGGCTGAAAGTCCAAAATAAAGCCTTCCAAGGCTGCCATAATCTCAGCCCATATTTTTTAAAGTAACTGAATGATCTTATCTCTGAGTTTTAGAAAAAATGATAAGGAATGTTTCAAAATCCGTCCTCCCAGCTATCATCTGGCTGGCTGATAGCTTCATGTGCTATATATACAGCTCAGTTCTCCCATGCATTTGACATTATATTCTGATAGACAGGAGATGTCTTGTAATAGATGGTCTAGAAAGCCAGAGACATATTTTTTTCCCTAATACATCCCCTGTTTTTAAACTTTCAGCAAGTTATGATGAAAAGACCTTATAAATATATATTTTAAAACCAGTTAATAATTAAACCAAAGAGAGAAAGAGGGGGAAAAAATTAAAACTTTAGCAATGCATCTCAGTTCACACACCTTAGGATCAAGAAGTCTTGACAAAACTCTAAACAAAATACCTTTTGTGATTCCAGTCATCACTCTATCCTTAATAGAAAGTAAGGAGAAAGCTCCTGAGATGGGGAAAATGCCCACATTTTGAAGGATCGGAGAAGGAAGCTCCAGTCGATTACGTGTGGCGGAGCTAGAGGAAAGTCAGGAATTCCAGGATTCACACAAGCCTGGCAGCTTCATATGCAAGGAAGAAACAGCTGAGAACAGTGTGATGTACAGAGCGGGAGGTGAACAAGTCCCATATGGAGAAAGCGAAGGAACAGAAGTCCTGCCTGTATTTCTGCAGACAGAATCTTTTTAGAAAAGCTAAACTTGTAATTAGGGTCATAGTTTCTCAAATTCTCTCTTGCAAATTTGCATCACTTCAGGGTGTTTCTTGGTTACTTTGCTATTTTTAAAAACTTCCTTACTCTAGTGGTGTTTTTTTTTTTCCTTTTATTGAATTAAAAAACAAAAAAACTGTTTTCGGGGACTTCCTTGGTAGTCCAATGGTTAAGACTCCATGCTTTCACCTCAGGAGGTACTTGGTTCCATCCCTGGCCAGGGAACTAAGATCCTACATGTCACGTGGCATGACCAAAAACTTTAAAGATAAGAAACTTAAAAAAGGTACCAACTGTTCCCATGAAAAGTGCAGTGGTTCTAACTCAGAGGCTATGCTCCAAATCACCAATGCACACCTGATTACACACAAAGTATCTAGAAGGAACTGTGAGCCTCCTAGCTTCTGCTGTAGCATGGGATCGACATCATAGTCTTGTGTCAAAGTATTAGTCACTAAAGTGTATGTACCCTAAGACCCCTTGACCACTCAGCCTGTGAAAGGACATTCAAAGAAAATAGGTAACAGTCAATAGCAATGTTCAGCAGTTCTTGTTTCCTCTTCCACAAGGGATCCTTAGAACAAGGTACCCCTGGGACTCTTCCTGGCGATCCAGGGGTTAAGACTTCCCCTTCCACACAGGTGGTGTGGGTTCCATCCCTGGTTAGAGAGCTAAGATTCCCACATGTCTCCTAGAGAAAAAACCAAAACATAAAACAGAAACAATACTGTAACAAATTCAATAAAGACTTTTAAATTAGTCCACATCAAAACCAAACATCTTTAAAAGAACAGAAAGAACGCTGCTCCCCTAAGTGTCTGGCTTCCTTACGGACAGAGGGTGGTTTGGGTGGGGTTTCATTTCCCTGTTATCCCCCCTCTACCTCCTGGTGCCTGCACTTAGTTGCCACAGCTGCTGTCACTTTGACGCGATGCTGGCGTCAGCCCACTAGCTAGCTCTGTGTCACTCCATTCTTTTATTTCTGCGAGGTTCTTTTCCACTCCCTCCCTCATGGAGGGCTCAGGATTGCTTTTTCTTTACTGTACCTGCTGCTGTTTCACTAAGATGGAGAACAGAGGAAGGGGACGAGAGGAGGGAAGATGGATGGGTCGAGAGTTTACTCTTCAGTGTTACAACTCTCTCGAGGCTCCTCAAAGGCAAGTTTCACTCTCCTTATGTCTCACTGTGTCTATAATGGACCACCAGGGAAGCTCATAGGGCACCTGTTCTCTCACAAATCACTATTTCCACAGGGACTTGGAAAAAGTTCCCTTGGATATTTGGACCTCTCTACAGAACGTGAAATTCCTAAGTTTTTAAGTTAAACTTATTTTAAACAATCAGCTTGATGCCTTGGCACATTTCCCATCTTCTGCTCAGGATAAGCTATCACTCCTATCTATGAGCTAGTCAAGATGCTACTCTATCCATTCCCTATGTACCTCAATATGTCCAACTATCGGTACAAGCATCCACTCCTTTTCCTTATCTTCAAGTCTCCTTTACTCCATTACTGCTTCCCCCAGGGATCTATAGGATTCTTAGGTGAATGGTACACTCAGAAGCACACTCTGGGCCATGAACCTGGGTCTCCTGCATTGTAGGCGGACACTTTACCATCTGAGCCATCAGGGAATTCCCCTCTAAAATGAGTGTGAAGGCTTAATTCTTCACTTTACTCCAGGACTCCTAAACTCTAATGGAAAAAATGTGATCAACCAAAATGGAAGACACTATAGAAAGCACGCCTAGCTTCCTGCCATGACTATCACCTTCCCTTAGCAGGCAACCTGGCTTCCTTCTGGCCACCAGCCATACTTGGGGACCTCAAATAGCAGGAGGTAGAATTGAGAGCAACAGGCAAGTCTCGGAACTATTGGTGACAAACCTATTGCATCACGTGTGGAGACCTAGCCTCTCATCTTGGAGCCATTCTTCTTTATTGTAACGTGGGTCTGTCCTCTTGCCTTTCCTTTCTGAAATCATATTGCTTTCAGTATTTTTTGAGAATCTAGCTGGTGATCCCAATCTGCTTACTTAGAAACTGCATCCTGTCCTCAAGAAACTCACATTCTGAATTCATGGAGTCAAGAGCAGGCCCCCTTTTTTCAGTGGCTGTCTTCTTGATTGAGACCCTGCTGAAATGCAGAAAGCTGAAATTCACCGTTCCCGACAGGGTCAATTTGATCTATATCTCTGGCTTCTCCTGTGTTGCTACTCAGAAGCCTGGGTGTTGACATACTGGAAAGATTAAAAAAAAAAAAAAACAAAACAATGTCCCGAACAACTACATTAAACACACACACACACACATACACACATCTTGCATATTTCATTGTGTGACAATGGCAAACAGCAGTCTTTAACCTTTAAGAATTAATGGAAGCTCTTTAATTAGGAACATTTAAAACTAGGAGACACTCAGCATCAAAAGGAAATACTGAAAAATTTGAAATATTAACACTTTAAGCTTATTAGAATCCTTTCAGTTCTGAAAGGGCATCAATGGGCATGTTCACATTTATTGTTTGATTGTTTAACCTTTCACTCTGGCCCTTTTCAAACATACACAAAACAGAGAGAGTGGAATACTGAATCCTTGCTAACCCAATATCCAGTTTCAACAGTTATCAACTCAGACTGAGTCCTATTTCATCTATAACGTTCACACACATTCCTCTTCTACCCTCATGGGATTATTATTTTTTTTCATTCAATTGGATTTATTTAAAGTGCACTATTAAAATTAATGGTATAAAAAGGAGAATAAAGTTTAAAACCTTACATATTTTCTGGATAACCTTATAATTTTATGAGTTTTTTCTTCCTCTTTTTAAAATTGAAGTATAATTGATTTACAATATTGTGTTAGTTTCAGGTACACAACATGGTGATTTGATATTTTTAGACATTACAAAATGATCACTACAATAGGTCTAGTTACTATGTCACCATACAAAGTTATTACAATATTATTTGCTATATTTACTATACTGTATATTATTTTTTTATAACTGGGATACATCTTCCTGCTGGATTTCATAACTGGCATATATCTTGCTGGATTGATCCCTTTATCATTGGGTAATGTCCTGCTTCGTCTCGTGTTTTTAAGTCTTTGTTTTAAGCTCTATTTTGTCTGATATAAGTACTGCTACCTCAGATTTCTTTTCATTTTCATGCATGACATACTTTTTCCATCCCCTCCCTTTCTGTCTGTGTGTGTCTTTAGATCTAAAGTGAGTCTCTTGTAGGTAGCACTTATGTGGGTCTTCTTTTGTCATTCATTCAGCAATTTTATGTCTTTTGATTGAAGCATTTAGTTCATTTACATTTCAAGTAATTGTTGATAATGTACTTGTGTTGATAATATACTAATGTACTTTCTTATTTTGTTCTCTTTCCTTGTGATTAGATGACTGTTTTTAGTGTTATGTTTGAATCTCCTCTTTGTGTGTGTATCTATTATAGAATTATGGTTGTGGTTACCATGAGGTTCATATCTAACATTCTGCATGTATATATATACTTTCTGTGACTAGAATACATTCTATTCTATACCATGAATAGCAGGATTGTTAGAATGCATTCTAACAATCCTGCTGTTTTACTCTCCTTCCCACATCTAATGGTTTTGACATTATATTTTACATCTTCTGTTTTGTGTATTGTTTAACTATATGTTGTGGGTATAGATGATTTTACTACTTTTGTCTCTTAACCTTCCTACTAATTTTATAAGTGGTTGACCTACTGCCCCTGTTGTAGGTTTGCCTCTAGCAATGAGATGTTTTTCTTCATAATTTTCATATTTCTAATTGCAGTCATTTCTTTTCCACTTATAGAAGTCCTTTTAACAACTCTTATAAGCCCATTTTAGTGGTACTGAACTCTTAGCTTTTGCTTATCTGTAAAACTCTTTACAGAGTTTTAATCCAATTTAAATGATAGCCTTGCCAAGCAGAGTATTCCTGGTTGTAGAGTTTTTCCTTTCTGCTGAAAAGTCAGCTGATAGTCTTACGGGACCTCCCTTGCACATAACTACTGTTTATCACTTCTTTCTTGTAAGATTTTTTTCTCGATCTTTTAATTTTTGTCATTTTAATTATAACATGTCTTGGTGTGAGCCTCTTTGACTTCATCTTGCTTGGGACTCCCTGTGATTCCTAGACCTGAATGCTTGTTTCCTTCTTCACACTAGGAAAGTTTTCAACTATTATTTCTTCAAATAAGTTCTTTGCTCCTTTCTCTCTTCCCTTTCTGGGACCCCTAAAATGTGAATATTAAGCTGATGTTGTCCCAGAGGTCTCTTAAACTATCTTCATTGTTTAAAATTATTGTTTCCTTTTTTTGTTCAGCTTTCTACTACTTTGACTTCCAGTTCATAAATTCATTCCTTTGTATCATCTAATCTACTATTGATTGCTTCTATCTCAGTGATTATATTTTCAGCTTCATTTGCTTATTTTCTATATTTTCTAGCCATCTGTTAATTCTCACTGTATTCATCCACCTTTCTCCTAAGTTCACTGAGCATCTTTATGATCATTACATCAAGCTCTTTATTGGGCAGGTTGCTTATTTCTGCTTGGTACTTCTTCTGGGGTTTTGACTTTTTCCTTTGCTTTGAACTTATTCCTCAGTTTCCTCATTTTGTCTAAATTTCTCTGTTTATTTCTATGTATTAGGTAAGTGGGTTACGTTTCCCAATCTTAGGGAAGTGACCTTATATAGAAGTCCTTTGGGGTCCAGCAGAACCTTCCCTCTGGCCACCAGATCTTTATGTTTTAATGACATCTCCTATATGGGCTTCATGGGCCCTTCTGCTGTGGCAGGACTCACTATTGTAGGCAAGTGAGTGGGTAGGCCGGGCTGGCTCCCAGATCAATTGGCTGCCAGGCCCTGGCTTATGCAGTGGCTACCTTATGCAGCTCACCAGCGGAAGGGACAAGGTCCTGGGGCTACTAGATTATTATGAAGCAAATTACAGACTTTATACCATTTCATTCATAAGTATTTCAGTATATATCTCTAAATGATAGGGATTTTTTAAAATTACACATAAAATATTTGAAATAATTCCTTAAATGTCATAACATATCCAATTAGTATTCAAATTTCCCCACAATTGGTTTTTTTAAATTGTTTTTATAGTTGCTTTGTTGAAATCAGGAGCCAAAAAGTTCCACCCATTGCATTTGATTGATGTGTCTCAAGTCTTGTAATATACAGCTTCCTCCCTCTTTTCTTGACTCTGTCCAATTTATTTGCTAAATCTACCAGGTTTCTTATCCTGCATAGTTTTCCACTGTCTAGATTTTGCCAATTTTATTTCCATGCTGTTGTGTAAGATTCTCCTCTGCCCCCTTATTTCCTGTAAACTAGAAATTAGGTCTGGAGTGTCATCTGATTCAGGTTCCGTGTGTGTGTGTGTGTGTGTGCATATTTCACAGATGGGTGTTTTGTAACATCTTCAGGAAGTATGTCATTATTTGTTTCTCTTTTTGTGATTTTAGCAGCAATTATTTATTTTTAAAAACTACTTACACCCACATTTTTTTCTGAGCTGATATTATACATATTGTAAAATATTCATTAGAAACACCTGTAAGTTTTATTGCAGTCTTTGCCCATTTTCATTTCCATTAGCTAAAGAGCATTCTTTTTGTTAAGCATCAGCCTCCAAAATTCCCACCAGTCATACTTGTGTGTCATTTCTTCTGCAGTGAGATGGTTACATTTGCCCTGATTTTTCCTCCATTTCCTTCCTACCCACTACATCCCTCAGGAAGGGAATCTGAAAATCTTGATGGTACCGTCTGGTATTTTATAACAATTCCTTAGTGTATCATCTTATCCTTATTGTACTTTTCCTTTGCCGGTTCCACAGTGACTGTTTTCCTAAACTCTTAAACTTGCCTCTAAGATTCTGATCACCAGTTCCAATGTGTGGGTTTTTCCCCCATACCGCCAAACACTTCTCTGACACCAGCTGGATGATTACAATTCAACTCAGTTTTGAAACTATCTGCCTGGAGATAGCATCAGATTCTACAAGTTAAAGGCTCAGTCCCATAAGACTGCCCTACCACTTCAGATGCCAAGCGCGAATCTAGGTTTTTATCTGTGCTTTGGACTGATTGATAATGACTCAGAGGTTCCCAGAGCCCCTCCTTGGGCTTGATTAATATGTTAGATCAGCTCACAGAGCTCAGGAAACCAGTTTACTCACTAGATTACTGGTTCATTATAAGGCATATTAAGGGATACTAATTAATAGCTAGACAAAGAGACACACAGGGCAAAGGAGCTTGTATCTTTGTGGAGTTTGGGGCCTGGCACAGAGACACATGGAAGCATTCTGGTTTGAGAATGTTCCTTAGACCCTGTCCTTTGGGTTTTTATCGAATCTTCATTATGTAGGCATGACTGATTATATCATTGACCATTGGAGACTGATTCAACCTCAAGCCCCTCTCCTCTACCCAGAGGTTTGAGGGGATGGGGCTAAAAGTTCCAACCCTCAATTGAATGGTTGGTTCCCCTGGCAACAAGTATCCATCTATAGATGTTTTCCAAAAGTCGCTTTTACATAAACTCTGATGTGGTTAAAAGGGATTTGTTATGACTATCAAGACACCTTTATTGCTCTTGTTACTTAAGAAATTTAGAGTTTTAGGAACTCTGTGAGAAATGGAGATAAAGACCAAATACATATTTCTTATTAAATCATAATATCACATCTTCCTTTTCTTTCTCAATTTGATTTTCGCCCATGCACAGTATTCACAATACATGAAAGTTTTATTACTTTGCTGCTGATATCTAAAGTCCCACAAGTTGGAGGTCCTGACTCAGTCTTCTCTTTTGCTTGTCTCTGATTTCTTGCCTAATCCAGGTAATGCTGACCATTCTTACTTATTAAATTCCCTTCCTTTTCTAGGCATTGCTGTCTTCTGATTTACCTCCTACCTCTCACATCACTTCTTCTTGGTCTCCTTCAAAGTCACCTCTTCCCCTGCCCATTTCTGAAATGTGACAGTTGCCCAATATTTTGTCTTTGGCTCTCTTCTCCCTTCACATGATGCTGAGTGGCCTGATTCATCCTCTTGGCTTCAATAACCAATGTAGGAGGATGACTCCCAGTTCTAGACCTTCTGCCAAGGCTTCTCATCTTAGGTCTAGTATTGTATATCCAACTGTTTACTAGAAGTCACTTTCAGACAATTCCTCCTCAATAGGAATGGAGCAGAACCCATGATCTCTCATTTCCAGCCTGCCTTACCCCACTCCACCACCCCAAACTTGCTTACTTCATTCTCTAGCTTTGTGAGTTACACCACTATCAACCACAGTCATCAGTTCAGAAACCTGGACTCTTCCTAGGCTCCTTTCTCCCCCATCGTGGCTGATCAATCACCATTCATGCTAATTGCTCCCATTCATGCTTTGTCATTTCCCCTTTGCCATTACCATTCCCCTTATTGCCTAACTTGTTTGTCTGCCTCCTAAATTCTGCCCCTCCTATTCATTCTCCACACTGCTGCCAGAATAATCTTTCTAAAACGAGTTACAGTACTTTACACTGAAATTCCAAACTCCTTTATATGGCAGTCTTTATTTGAACTTTGGCCACAGTCTCTGTAGCCCACACTATGTACATTCCAAGGATCATATGCAGTAACGCATGTGAGTTTACTAATACATTGCCTGGCCCAATATACAGCAACTGTTTTCCATTTTTGGCCTAAATATTTGCTCTTCCTCTTCTGTTGTATATCATTCCATGCCTTTGTGTGATCGTACATGCTTTCCCATCCTCCCAACCCTCTCCTAGCCCTGTCTTCCCTTTTAACACCTGGGTGGTGCTTACTTACCTTTTAAACCTCAGTTCAAATCTATTTACTTCAGGAAGGCTTTTTTGAAATGTTAATTAGTTACTGTTAGTTGCTCAGTCGTGCCCGACTCTTTGCGACCCCATGGATGCAGCCCACCAGGCTCCATCTGTCCATGAGATTTTCTAGGTCAGGATACTGGAGTGGGTTGCCATTTCCTTCTCCAGGGCATCTTCCCAACCCAGGGATTGATTCCAAGTCTCCTGCATTGCAGGCAGATACCCCTTCTCTGTGTTCCTAAAGTTCCCTCCATTACTTCTGTCATAGCCATACACAGTTCAATATCAATTTATTTGCCTCATGGACTGTAAGCAATGTGCAGGTCTTAAGGTTTAATATTTATGTCCCCAATAATAGACTAAGTGCCTGGCCCATTGTGGGTGTTCAGTCAAGGCAAAAATGAATAAAGCACAGAGAAAGACAAATATATCATATGATATCACTTATATGTGGAATTTTAAAAGGTGATGCAGATGAACTTATTTACAAAACAAAAACAGACTCATAGAGATAGAAAACAAACTTGAGACTACCAAAGGGGGAACGTGAACGTGAAGTCACTCATTCGTGTCCGACTCTTTGCGACCCCATGGACAGTAGCCTACCAGGCTCCTCTATCCATGGGATTTTCCAGGCAATAGTACTGGAGTGGATTGCCATTTCCTTCTCCAAGGGATCTTCCCAATCCAGGTCTCCCGCATCGTAGACAGACGCTTTACCGTCTGAGCCACCAAAGGGGGAAGGTGGGATAAATCAGGTATTTGGGATTAACAGATACACAACACTATGTATAAAATAAACAACAAGGTCCTACTGTATAGCACAGGAAAAGTTACAAATCTCATCACTCTTCCACTTAAGGTTCAAGCTCCTATTTTAATGACTGCATTTTATCTTTACTCCACCCTGCATCATGTAATGGAGGGAGGTGTTGATAACACTGTCCCTCACTAGGGTATAAAACCCTTAATGGAAATAGAAGGTGTTTATCATACTCGTTTTGTAGCATCATCCTTGACCACTCTCTCCTGTAACTCTGAGCCCTCTAGCCCAGCATGGTTCTTGACTATCAATATTTGCAGATCTGATTTGCATTTTTCTTAGTAAAAGTGGCTCTTCTCCTACAGCCCAGTTACTAGAACTCGCCAATCCCTTCGTCTATAGACACTAATTTCAAAGTCTCTTGAAATTTTCTATTCTTTTCTTTTCTTCCCACAGTAGACCTTTGGCCTTATCTCACCTTGGATCCCCAAATTCCTCACATTTCCTTCTGCCAGGACTTTACTTTGCTAGAGGAAAAAAAAAATGCTACCCTAATCCTTTTTGGAAATATTCTCATTTTAGCATGTTCAAGATTTCTTTCCTCTCCTTCTTCTACAGGCATACTTTAGGCCCCACATTTGTTTCCTTCGAGAGACAATCACTCCCTGCATCTCCTGCTTTCATATTTTGAGCCGTTATGCCTCTCCATTTCTGCTTCTCACTCTGGACAGAATGCCTTCAGCATCTCCTTTTTAAATCTTGACTCTTTAAAAACTCTTATCGTCCATCCATTCTTTTGTTGTCCTCACAACACAAGAATGAGAAACGGATTTCTTTCCCCTGATTAAAAAATACCTTGCTCAGATAAAGCCCAGCATCCCAGTTTCGTCCACCAGAACTCAAGTGTCCATCACCTTTAATCACATGTGTTTTATTGCATCCATAAAGCAATAAAACATTTCAGTTCACATACTATGCAACCAGTCGGCTGCAGCCAGCTCTAACTTAGGAAGAGAAACACTCGTGCCCAGGTTATTTCGTGAGGTAGGTTTGGGTTGCCGAGGACATTCCTCCTGCACTTTTCTTTTCCTCTAACCTTCTTCCTAAGGGTCTCTCTGTTGTCTCCACTTTTTCCAGTTCACTTTGACATCATGCTTCTTCTCCATCTGGATTCTAACTGGGCCTTCCTTTCCCTTTCATTTGCTTTGTATAGCTTCTGCTAGTCACACTTCAGTCTGCACTGATGTGAATTATCTCTTTCTTCTCTGAAAATTCACTGCAGATTTTGTGCGGTCTGTTTACTGCCCTGTGACTGCAGAGGGAATATGGCATAGAGATCAACGTCCTGGCCAGATCTGGGGGCTCTGCTCAGTTCCTTTCTAGTGTAATCACGGGCAAGTTGTTTAACACCTCTGAGCCTCTTCTATAAAGTGGGGATAACGGAGTACTTGGCTCATGATAAAGATTAACATTAGCACTTGTTATCATCGGCTCTTTGATTCCAATTAGATTATGCATCTTGCCCCCAGCATTTGCCCAACTACATAGGCCCTCATTCACCTCCCTCACACCATTTTTAAAACAAATGTGTGTGTGTGTTTGGTAGAGGATGTCTCTGGAAAAGAAAAAAAAAAATAGTAGGTTATACATCATCCCTGTCTTTAACCATTTGGCTCAAGGAGGTGGGCGTCTGTAAGGTTTACCCATAAGTTTTTTTTTTTTTTTGCATTATCCCTTTATTCAATGAATTTTTGATTACCTACTATGTAACATACATTTTTCAAGGCACTGAGATTACAACAGAGATGAACAAAACAGACAAAGTTTTTTACCAGTCTAGTGATGATGAGAGATATTAGACAAGCAATCATGATAAAGTATGATGCTTATGACTACATGGGAAATAGAAGTTGATCTATGAGAAGTTCATTTATTGACCCTTATTCATTTATTTAATTTATTTAGCAAATTTTTTATTATTTAATATGTACTAGGCATTGTTCTAGGAACTGTTGGTCAGCAAGAAAAAATCAAAATACCTGTTCCCATGGAGGTCAAATCCACAATGCTGGTCTTTATCAGCACCACACACCAAACTAGTACTTTCTAAAGGGTAGAATTCATAACACATGTGAAATCTAAAATTATGTGGGTGGTACACAGACTAATACATTAGTAGTTTTACATTTATATTTATTATATTTTATTCATGATATAGGCTGTTTGTGACAGTTTAGACAATGACTTCTTCTTCCTAATTGAATTTAATTTTAAAAAGCTGAGTTCAGTCAAAGAAAAGAAAAGTATTTAGTAAATAAGTATAGATTGTATGCTGACTTGGAAAAAATGTTATGGTGATACATATATTACCAAAAAACAATGGAAAACCCCCACAAAAAAGTGAAACACACCATTCACCTGAAATAAAATAAAATGTCCAGATGTCAACAGTATCATTCCATTGCCCAAACTCTCAGGATAAACTTTTCATTATTTTAAAGTTTTATAGCTATATGACATAAACTCAGTGGAGTGGGGATGAGAGAGGTAGGGATGGAGAAAACAGATTTACATTTTTTCTTCCACTCTTCTGTAAACTGTTCAAAAGTGGAAAGAAAGAAAGTGAAAGTGAAGTCGCTCAGTTGTGTCTGACTCTTTGCAACCCCATGGACTGTAGCCTACCAGGCTCCTCTGTCCATGGGATTTCCCAGGCAATAGTACTGGAGTGGATTGCCATTTCCTTCTCCAAGGGATCTTCCCAACCCAGGGATCGGACCCGGGTCTCCCACATTGTAGACAGATGCTTAACTGTCTGAGCCACCAGGGAAGTAGGGAAATTCTTATTCATAATTTTCAACATAGTATACAGCAATTAATAGATGCTAAATAAATGCTAGGTGAAACAATGAAAGAATCAATTAATGAAATGGGAAATGCCCTACTGTACCATCCAAACTACAGTGAATGCTCTGGCCTGCCTGAATGTAGTTAGCCACAGGGCACGAGAAGGAACAGTCTCTCTGAACCAGTCTACAAGAACAATTTAGGACTCTGACCCAAAGATTCAAGAGCTGCTTTTCTACTAGAAGGAACATAAAAGAATTAACCTTTCTGCTGTGGAACTACAGACCAAGTGGTACAGTTCAGTTCAGTTCAGTTCAGTCGCTCAGTCGTGTCCGACTCTTTGCGACCCCATGAACCGCAGCACACCAGGCCTCCCTGTCCATCAACAAGTGGTACAGCTTGCTTTCTATCACTGCCATAGAGGAACAGAGATAATGAAAAACCCTCACCAAGTTAGTTATATGCATTTTTTAAAAGGACTGATTAAATTACCAATAAGACCCTATTAAGTAACCTTTTGTCATCATCAGGATCTCTGTATTATGCTAACCATCAAAGAGAAATCATAGAAACTGCAAATTATAGACAGTTCTCTTTGAACCTATAAAAACTAAAAAAAGGGGCAAGGGGTAAGTAACCTTTGAAAAGTAGCAAAAAAAAATAATACTAAAATATGGTTATTTTCCATATTTTCTGCAGCTTAAGAATAAAATTTTTTATATCCCTTATTTCAAAATGTTAATTCCTGCTATCCTTAACTGCTGAGGAAACCATATTTTCTATGTTGAGAGTTTCAAGAATTAAAAGGTCATTAAATTTTTTTTGCTAATAGAAAATCCTAATAGCTAAATTTCAAAGAACTAAGGATTCAAGTATAATGAATAACCCATGTTCTTATTTTTTACTGTGACAATTTAAATAATGATTCTGTAAGAGGCAATCTTTCTCAGTCATATCAGTTCAACCAGGAATTATCTTCTTTCGTTTTCAAACTCTGATTGTCTCACAGTTATGAACACACAAATGAAGTTAATATCCTAATCCTGTTGATTTCATGCTTGGGTTTTCTTATCAACTGTCATGAGAAATGCTGTCATTAGGCAGGTTGGGTAGATGCCCACTGCAAAGTCCTCTTACCTCATTAGACCAATTTCATAAGGCTTTCTGAATCTATTTGGTAGAAATGGGATCCAGACACCCACGTCTGAATTAAATTCTCCCAGCAGTTACCTCTCAAAGAGTGGTCCATCTCTCTGCTCTCTTTTCATTGGCTGTAGTAGGAGTTGAGTAGCATAGGATGAAGAGGGACTGCTTGGCTTTTAAACTTGCCATTCTCCAAGGAACATGAATATGGTCTCCTCAATTTGAACAACTGCTGGGAGCAGGATTCAGTCCCTGATCTTGCCTAAGTTCACTGTAAATAGCTTGACAAGGGGAAACTAGCTTTCTTCTTCTTGCTACTACACTGATATACACTGCCTAGATCCACTTACAAGTAGTTGCTAGCCAGTCCTTTGACTGCCTTTGCAAATCAGACAAAGGATCTACCACTTTTCTGTAACAAAACAAATGATTTCTTAGTGCTAACCGACACTTCCACGATAGAAGAGCCTGGACAAGCCTGCATTTTGTAAATCAAAACTATGGTAAATACAACATAGAGAGTATACTGTCTTTTCAGGGCCTAAATATTTACTCACATTTTTGTTTGAGGACATGTCAAGTAAGTCTTTTCCTTTCAATTGGCATTTAGAGAACAAGCTGCTCCATACCTTCCTGCATGATACCATTCCTTCCTATTCTCCTTATCTGTACCTGCGAGGAAGCACAGCTTTCTCTTTTGTCTTTCTTGTGGTTTTTTGAGATTTCTTGATGTTTGTGACAGGCCATGATAGGGGAAACTTTTATCACCTTGGGGTTTGGAGGCCTCAGTAAATTGAAAATTGCAAATGAAATCCACTGGGGTTGAATTCATCAGCTATTATGTCAGATGACCTTTGGCAGTGTATTGCACAGGAAGCTGTATTCAATATCTTGCAATAACCTATAAAGTGATGGCACCACCAACTCGGTGGACATGAGTTTGAGCAAGCTCCAGGAGTTGGTGATGGACAGGGAAGCCTGCCGTGATGCAGTCCATCAGGTCGAAAAGAGTCGGGCATGACCGAGTGACTGAACTGACTGACTAAAAACCATATTTCTCCCCAGCCCTTCTTTCTTCTCCAAGCCTCATCTTCAAGCTCATTTTCCCTTCTGCTCAGGAACTCAGTCGGCACCGCTCGTCCCTCGGCGGAGGATCTCCGCCTTCCCTCTCACAGCCAGAGACCGAGCCCTACCCATAAGCTTTAAAGCCACCCAGGATGCCTTTGAAATTTGTGCCTGGTTCGCTAAGATCTCCTGGGAGTCTACTGGGTCATTGTATGTAGTACCTATGAGCAGCAGGACCGGGGACGGGAAGATCCAGAACTCTTCTCGCTCTGGGATATGTCCCCAGTCCTCCGGGAACAAACAGAGCTCTAACTTCCAGGGGAACCCCATCATCCATTACAGCCCTCAGAGCTGGGTCCAGAATAAGCACAAAGCCAGAACAACACGCACTCTCAGCCAATTTCCCAAAGACCAGGACGCTAGGTTTTCAATTTGAACAGGAAAATAGAACAATTCGAAACTTTGGGTGACCCAGGCAAATTAACTGTGTGATTCCAAGTGAAATGACTGCCCTCTGGACCTTGGTTTCCTGATCTCTGGAGGAGAGGGCTGCATCTATGAGGAGTCGGGATTAGTCGACTGTTAAGATTTCTTCCCTCATGAGCTTTCAAGATTCTACAAGGCAGCTCTTCCTCAGCCAGGCCAGTCACGTGCTCAGGTATATAGGTATCAACAACCATCCTGGATTATCTAGTACAGCCATGACTTCAAATATTTTCTCTAATTCTCAAAGTATGTGCACAATTTTCACTTCAGAAAATACTGTCAATTCGAGAGTGTCTCCTGATCATTTATGATGTTAGCTGATTTGATTGCATATATGTATTCAGCTGCAGCCCTCTGGGCCAGTGCTTGATAGAATGTGTGACCCTGCTCATATCCTCAGCGCCAGTCAGCGGCCAAGCCCAGCTTGGGAGCAAAGCTTTTCTAATTTAGCCAGCACTTATCTGGCGTTTGCAGTATACCAAGTACTGCTCTGCCATGACGTGCTAAGCCACTTCTGTTGTGTTCAACTCTTTGTGACCCTACAGACTGTAGCCCACCAGGCTTCTCTGTCCCTGGGATTCTCCAGGCAAAAATACTGGAGTGGGCTGCCATGCCCTCCTGCAGAGGATCTTCCTGACCCAGGAATCGAACCAGCGTTTCTTAAATCTCCTGCATTGGCAGGTAGATTTTTTTTTTTAAACCACTTGCGCCACCTGGAAAGTCCCAAGCACTGCTCTACGACTGTGCAAATATCAATTCATTGAATGTTCACAGCCATATGAATTGAGAATTTTTATTATTACCATTTTACATACGGGAAATGGAGGCACAGAGAGGTTAGTAAGTGGCCCTAGTCACACAGTCAGTGAGAAGCCAAGCCAGCTCTTCACCCTGCTCTAAGCTGCTGCTCTCAGCTCCAGGCACTTAGGGGGAGCAACTGGCTTTGCTGGCCCCTCCACTCTGGCTCATGGTCAATGTTTCATTCTGATTTTACTATCTCCAATTTCCTCTCCAGTTTCCAAGAGTCCATCACAATGAATCTCTTAGCAGATCTTCAGGCTTCAACCTCTATGCAACTGTGATGTAGTGGAGGATGCTCTGTCCTCCCAGGGAAAACCTGTGGGTCACATCCCCACTCTACCTCTTACTGGTCCTGGGACTTCAGACATCCATCACCTGCCTTTACCAGCTCATTTGAAAATGAGGCTATTAATACCTGCTCAGCAACAGAGGGGACATCCACTGAGACCACACCTGGGGAAGTACCTTGAAAATTATAAAGTGACATAGACACCAAGGGATAATGTCAGCACCTGGCACCTTGCAGGTGATAGTCATTTATTGCACATTTGTTGAATTGATCACAGATGAGAAGCAACACAAAACTTGGACTAGCCTACGACATAGGAACACGTCCAGCAGAGAGCATAGCCCTTGCTAGGTTCACAGTAGAGGAAACTCAAATCACTGTTTCTCTAAGGCAATGTACCTTTAAAATGATCTGCTCTAAGTAGGCACATTGTCTTCAAAGAAACCCAGAAGCCAGAGTCTCTGGGACCCATGTGTGTGCAGAGCCAGGTGAGGAGATGGGCCAAACCACAGGCCTGGGTTCAGAGAGGGTCAGGTGGGGCTGGGTGGTGGAGGAAGCTGCCTGGGATACTTAGGAGGGAGGCCTTGTCTCCTGAGGGCAGCCATCCCCTCAAGGTGTCCTGTGAGCTTGGTTTAGTTCAGTTCAGTCACTAAGTTGTGTCTGACTCTTTGTGGATCCCGTGGAGTGCAGTACGCCAGGCTTCCCTATCCATCACCAACTCCTGGATAGTGCAGATTTGCTCAAACTCATGTCCATGGAGTTGATGATGCCATCCAACCACTTCACCCTCTGTCATCCCCTTCTTCTGCCTTCAATCTTTCCCAGCATCAAGGTCTTTTCCAATGAGTCGGCTCTTCACATCACGTGACCAAAGTATTGGAGTTTCAGCTTCAACATCAGTCCTTCCAGTGAATATTCAGGATTGATTTCCTTTAGGATTGACTGGTTTGATCTCCTTGCTGTCCAAGGGACTTTCAAGCCTGGTGACAAGGACCGAAACCAGTGCCGGTCAGAGCCAAGTTTTCACTAAATCTAAATAAGAGACTTAAGATACCTACCTTCTTAATCCCTGAAAATAGAAACTTGAAATCGACAGCCCCTAGTTCCACCCTGAGTCTGAGGCTGAGTGGGGGTCCAGCTGGCCCCCACTGATGCCAGCGGCAAGCCCTCCCCACGCCACAGGCTCTAGCGAGGCGCCTTGGGCTTCAGGCAGCTCTCCGTTCACACTCTGCTCAACTCTGCCGACTTGGAGCAATCAAGGAGCCTCTGAATGTCAGCAGTGTCCCTTTTTCAATGAAAAAAAGATTAAAAAAAAAAAAAAAAATCAAATAAACAAGTCCTGCTGGCTTAGAGGGATCTCTGTGAGCTTCCAGGAAGTAACATTCCCAGCTCCAGCTCATTTTTAGGGGAAGGGAAACATGGCCTGTGGGCAGAGGGGCGACTCCTTAGACACCACCTGCTCTGTGTACAGTCAAAGAAGTGGGACCACTGGGGCAGCCAGGACCACTGAGAGACTGCTGTGCCCCAAGGAGGGAAATAAACAACACTGCATGCATATCCAAGGGAGACAAACTGTGGGCTTGAGGTGAGAAAGGCAGAGGCCACACCGCTGCATCTCCAAATATTTTTACAGGAGGTTGAAAGCAAAAAAAAAAAAAAAATTTACCAAAAACTCCCCACAAGCCCAAACAAAGCCTCAGTGTGTTCCATTTACAGCCAGTCTGATAATCACACCCTGAGCCTTCTGCAGCTGGACTGCAACTCAGCAAGGGGAAGGCGCTTCCTATAAACAAAGGCCAGCAGAGATGCCTCGCCTTCCTCCCACTCCTCCGACCGGCCTCTGCAGAGCCAGCAGGTCAAACAACTGCTTAACCTCTTGTGTTAATTAAAATTTTGGCTCCCTCTTGCCAAGTAAGAGCCAGAGATAAAGGAGAAATAAATTGGTCACTGGAACTCGTGAAGGAAGCTTGCATGCAGGCTGCGGGCTGCTCGGTGTCCTTCCCACCCCTGAAACTGGCTCTATGCACACTGAGGCGGGCTGACATTCCCCCCCGCTGCCCCCTACCTCAACAAAGCTGCAAGGGTCTGCTCTCCGGGGAACACAGCATCACTCTGCCCACCCAAGGTCCAAGCAAGGGCTGCAGTGGCTGGAAGATGGTTTTCAGTAAGATGGTAGAAACTCAGAGACCTAATCCACAGCCGAACTGTGGGATCAGTGCAAGCTCGTTCCAGACCCTTGCTTCTCTCCCTGAAAGGGAGAATTCTCCCTCCAGTCTCCTTCCTGTTTTTTTTTTTTCAAATGTGCCTTCCTCCTAAACTCCCCAAGTTTAACTCGGCTTCTCTAGCCTTCACCCACTCTCTCACCATCCCTGTCAACTCCCGTGTTCTCACTCACATCTGAACTTTGACCTCTGGGTGACACAGCTCTGGTTTGAGCTGTAGAATCACTTCTTGGCTTCTCTGCTGTCTCCTCTGTTATTTACATTTCCCGTGCTCATCACACTTTGCTTTTCTTCCCCCTAATGAGTGTGTAAGGTCCATGAAGGCAGCTATACAACAGAAGGTCTGATTCATATTTCTGCCACAGTCTGTAAGATATCAGTATCTTTTAGAGGTTGAGTACCTCTTCAGCCAGATATTAGCTATCTGGTCTCTTCCTCTCTCAAGGTCAAGCTTGGGTTCTGTTGCATCCATGTGCTTTCCTGCCACGGAATCAGCACCCATCTCTCACTTTGTTGTCTGCCTTACTCTTTAAATTTTTGATGCTTCTTGTCTTATAGGTTCTAGCAGGTGTTGGGGCCTACAGTGTCTTCTCTCCACCTTTCCAGCAACCCGTGGACTTCACAAAACCTGGCCACTCAGCTGCTGCTTACTATGTGTGAGTGTGTGCGCGCTCAGTCCCTCCTGTCATGTCCAAATCTTCGCGACCCTATGAATTGTGGCCTGCCAAGTTCCTCTGTCCCTGGGACTCTCCAGGCAAGAATACTGGAGTGGGTTGCCATTTCCTCCTCCAGGGGATCTTCCCGACCCAGGGATTGATCCTGGGTCTCCTGTATTGCAGGCAGATTCTTTACCGCTGAGAAACCAGGGAAGCCCAGCTTTACCGTTTTACAGCTCCGTAAAGCATGGGATTTTATTGTGATAACTGCTTCCTGTTATCTGTGTGTGTATACAAATTTTGATTCCTTCAGAAGACCATATGGCTGTGGCTTCTGGTCTACAGCATATGTAAGTAGCACCTGGACACTAATTAGCACAGAGTCCAGCTGCCAGCCGGAGATTTTAAGAGGTCGTGGGTCTACAGCTGGGACTAGGAACCTAGGCTGGATTTTGAGACAGTGATTCTCAAGCTCCTCTCTGTAGATTAGGACTTAAATTGTTTCTGCCTCACCCATGGTGTGGACCAAGCTGAGGCTAGTGGAGATGGCTGCCCCACAAGGTCACCAGGCGGTTGATTTAAATGAGTCCCATCAAAACTGGTCTTCTGAGCCACTGTACCTTCCACTGTGGGGTTAAAAATGTTCACCTTCACCCCCCACCCACATACACATCCCCCTACCCATACCCACACCCCCCGACCCACACACACCCCAGATTAAATGACCTCCACAACATACATCAGGAAAATCCCTCAAATTCCAAGCTAATTGACAGAGATTCCATGGATAGTTAGCAAATACTTCTCCCCTTTCTACTGAAATCAGCAAGAACAATAGCTGGCCCTCAGCCCACCCAGCAAATATCACTCCATCAGGGTTCTCTGCAACTTTTAGTCTCTTACTACAATATCCATGAAACTCGGAATTCTCTAAAATAAGAGTCCAACCCTACAAGAGAAGTTTTTATGATACCTAGAAGCAGACCATTCAGATGTTTTGAGTTAATTTGGCATGACTGAAAGAATTTTCACATTTGCAAAAATATCAGAGTTCATTTTTGGCCTCCAAAGAGCTGAAATATAGCTGTTTTCAAACGCTAATGAATTTGGCATGAACACTGCTTCTCAAAATCAATGTGATTTTTGGAAGACAAAAAAAAGTGAAGTGTGAACTCATGTAATAACAGATTTCAGAATCACAGAATGTTGAAACTAAAACAATACTAGACATTACCTTGTTCAGACCCAACTTTTAGGTTGAGGAAACTAAGGCTTTGTCTTAAATAACAAAACAACAATAAAAACTACAGTTCCCCAAGGCTACTTTATCCCAAGTGGAGGGTTTCAGTAAAATATAAAGGAAGATAACCGAAAGTGCTTTTCGTGGGACAGGATGGTCTGTGAACGCAAGGTGTTCACCAGGGCTGAGACAGCGCAGAAAGCAGCAGACCAGGAGGCAGAAGACACATTCCAAGACAGGGTTCCCTGTCCTGTCTTGGCCACGTAGAAACCTCAAAACCCTGAACAAGTCCTGACTGAGTTTTAGTCTTTTCATCTGTAAAATCAGGGTAGTAACGGGGCTGTTTCATTGATGAACTAAAGCCAAGTGTGTGAAGTACATTACAAACTCTCAAATTTCTATGATCCCAGCCGTACAGCTACACATGTCGGGTTGTACCCAATGGTCTGCTTAGAGTTAAGTCTCCATGCCCCCTTACTTCAATTCCTTTTGCCTAACCACCAAAATGTAGAATCCAGTTTTTGATCCTGGTTCTTTATGACATTTTTGCCTTCTCTGATCTCAGCCTACCCAAAGAAGAGTACCCCAGGGATGCCCATTTCCAGGCTGGATCCAGCAGAGCAGAAGTATAAGCCAATGTCTCTCATTTCCGTCTCCCAGGACTGCATAGTTCTCCAACCCACAACAGTTCCTTGACAGTTATCAACTTGTACTAAAGGAAACAGAATAGAATGGGGTTGAATTTTGTAAAAATGAATTCAAGTCCATCCCTCCCCAAACTCTGGTATCCCTTATAGAAAAGAACTAACTAAGAACGTCATATGTGATGAGATACAGATTTTTTTAATTTATTTTTAATTGAAGGATAATGGCTTGACAGTGTTGTGTTGGTTTCTACCAAACATCAACATGAATCAGTCATAGGTTTACCGATGTCCTCTCCCACTTGAATAGCCCTCCCACCTCTCTCCTCATTCCTCCCCTCTGGGGTTGGTACCGAGACTCAGTTTGAGTTCCCTGAGTCATACAGCAAAATCCCGTTGGTTATCTATTTTACATATGGTAATGTATGTTTCCTGTTACTCTCTCCATACATCCCCCCACCCCCCATTTCTCCCTACCCCCTCCAGCTGTGTCCGTAAGTCTGTTCTCAGTGTCTGTGCCTCCATTGCTGCTGATGAGATACAGATTTTTTTAAGATGCGAGTTCCCTGGTGGCTCAGAGGTTAAAGCATCTGCCTGGAATGCGGGAGACTCGGGATCGATCCCTGGGTCGGGAAGATCCCCTGGAGAAGGAAATGGCAACCCACTCCAGTATTCTTGCCTGGAGAATCCCATGGAGGGAGGAGCCTGGTGGGCTACAGTCCATGGGGTCCCAAAGAGTTGGACAGGACTGAGCGATTTCACTTTTACTTTCTACCCATTGCCAGAGAGTGAGGCAAATTTTTTTCTTTTTTCTTTTTTTTTAAAGTGCACTTTCCCCAGGTCTACGATCTAGTTTTCCTGGTGGAAAATGATCCCTTTCTTCCAGGAGGAAGTGTATAGATTTTCTATGTGGGAGAATGGTGCTGATTCACCACAAGCTTTTATTTGCAAACTCTCATTATGGGCAAAATTATTATTATTTCTCTTTGGTGGCTCTGAGGTTTTTCTAAGAACCATAATGAGGATACTCTTAGAAAAGGAAGACAGTAACTCAAGCAATCATTTTTCTGGTTTGCTTTTATGGTCCAGTCTAGAAACTGCGGCTCTCGCCATATTTCTATGTGAGCCCAGCTGACTTTCCTCAGAAGGAGGTCCTCATTTAAACAGCACCTTGATACAATCATAGCTCAGCAAAACCTCCACCAGGAGAGACTGGGACACTAATTATGTCTGAGTCAAAGATGTCACAAAATGTTTAAATGCCACAAAGTTCTGTCAGCTATTAGTGTTAGACTGTGTTGATCACAGCAAGGGCCAGCTACAAGGGGGTGGTCTCTCTTGGAACATCTCAAGTCTTGACCTATGGGGTGAATTCCTCCACCTTTTGGAATACATGGGATGTTCTGGAATGTCGTGGATGCCCTCCATGCTGGCAGTTCTTGTAGATTCTTTGGGATGAAGTCTTCCTCAACACTTTCACATCACCTCTCACCTTCTCCACCTGCTAGAGGACGTGACCCCACAAGGACAGGAAGACCAAAGCATGATCTGAAAACACACTGGCGAACATCTTACTTTTACCCAAGAGACAATTAGGAACCACCAGAAGAAAGGAGGATGACACCTGAAGAAGATAGTTCTGCTACTCTGTAACAGTGGAGCCATCATATGTTTTAATGGGATTGGATTTTTGTATAGCACACTAGAGTTTACAGAGTCTTTGCACAGGCATGGTCTCATTTGACGGTGGCACCTTGAGACATCAGGGGATTGCTGCCCTCATGTTGGAGATGAGGAAACCAGTGCTCAGAGGGTCTTCAGACCCAGGCTCCTCACCCCACCCCAGCCTCCAGCCCTTCAACAATCCCTTTAGAGAAGGCAGCTGATAAATGCAGATCCAGCAGGTCAGCGGACTGGCCATCTCTCAGCAACACTGTGAAGGCAGGAAATGAACCCTGAGTGTCAGGCAGGAGCTAGCTCTTTTCTCCACATTTTCTCACTGGCTTCCCCCAACTCAAACTTCCTGGATTCAAATCTCAGCTGCCACCCTTGTTAGAAGTGTGCCTTTTTAGGTAAATCGCATGCTCGGTCTGTATCTCAGTCTCCTTAGGTGTGAAATGGAGATGATGCTATGCTCTCCTTTCAGAGTTAATGTGATGGTATGGTGAAGCAACCCGCTTAGACACAGAGTGCCGTGCTAAGGACTCATCTCATGTTACCTATATTATACTAACACCATTCTTATTTCCTTTCTTTTCATACATGAAGAAAGAACAATTAAGTGGGAATGTTGCTGAGACTGGGATCTAGTTTGACTCCAAAGATCTTCCTTTCTTACTGCCTTCTGCTACCCTTCTCTGCCCTTTTTCCTGCTCCTGGCCTTTTCCTCCTTGGCAAGCAGCCTGTTGCCCTTCCAGGTGTTTCTGTTTCCAGGCTGCCTGTATCAGAATGATCTGAGATCCTCCCCACACGGACAGGACCGGAATTGCTGGAGCTGAGCCCCAGGAATCTGCATTTCCCACAAGCAGCCCCACAGACTCTTCTGCACCTTGACAGGGGTCAACAGCCACTGACCCAGAGGGACCACTGCAGCAGCTGTCACTGCCCAGCCTACCCCACCGCCCCCTTCATCCAGGAAGGGTTCTAAAGCCCTACTGCTGTGGGCTCTCCTTTCTCCTGCACATCCCCTGTCTGCTCTTTCATGATGGGCAGTGACTAGTCATGTAAGACTGATGTAGCTCACTCTGTGATGACTGGTCATTCCCATCCACTTTGAGTAATGTGTCAGTGAAGCAATGCCTTATTTTGCCTCAAAGTTAGGCAGGTGTAGTAAGGACTCAGTCGTGTCCAACTCTTTGTGACCCCATGGACTGTAGCCTGCCAGGTTCCTCTGTCCATGGAATTCTCCAGGCAAGAATACTGGAGTGGGTTGCCATGCCCTTCTCCAGGGGATCTTCCTGACCCAGGGACTGAACCTAGGTCTCCTGCACTGCAGGTGGATTCTTTACCCTTCTTTACCCTTTGAGCCTCCAGGGAAGTAAGGGGTAGGGAGCACTGCGGAGAAGCAGGGGTCGAGCTACATCCATTCCATGCACAAGACCCACCATGCACAAAGATTCAACAACTACCCACTTAGAGAATCTCAAACTGGACTGGAGTCAAGCCTACAAAAATGAGATAAAACAGCAGAGCAGGCAAGAGCAAAGTGGTGGGGAGGGGAACCAAATCAGTATTTGTATTAGAGTTTTATCTTATCTCGAAAGTCCAGCAGATCCTTTCCAGAGAGGAGGCTGGGTGTCATTTATTCCAGCTTTGCAGATAACAGTCAGCCGCCCCCACCCCCGAGGCAGGAGTCCACTGAGAAGCTTTTACCAGATGCTCCTCTGAGGCTGCGAGACTGAACCTCAGAATGTAACCTTGAGGCAAACAACATCTCTGCTTTCATATCATGATGATTTTTTTTTTGCCCAAATTTCCTCTTAAATTGGACATAATCTCTGCTAAAGTAAACTGCTGAAGATATCCTAATTCCTGGGAAGATATCAGAGATTGGTACTTGAGTGGGGGAAAGAGATGAGGGAGTGGGGAAGAATGAAAGGAAAACAACTATTAACTATTAAACATTTACAAGAGTTAAAAAATCACATATCATTTGGCATTTCTTCCCTCCAACTGCTCTAGCCCCATTAAAGGCAAGGAAAGGCCAGCCTCTCACCATGGAGAGTTTGCCTGACTGTGTCTTCTCTCTCCAAAAGTGGGGTTTCCAGGGTCAGGTTTCCACATGTCCTATGGGGAGCCACCTTTGTTCCGAATGGAAAGGAAGTTGCTCTATTTGCCTGGGTTTGATGCAGTCTCTTGTTTTACAAATTGAGCTTGGATCCACTTTACAAAAGGCAATATGCAACTATAAGTGAATAGCACGTGTATCGGGGTGTGTTTTTATAACAGGACAGAAACACTGCTCTCGGCTTTATTTTGCTTGCCGGAGCTTGGGGGCAAGGAAGCAAGCAGTTGAGGGTCTGGGTGTGGAGGAGAGGGGCAAGGATAGAAATAAAGAAGTTCTTTGTGTGCCTCACCCTCACTATAAGGGTAGGCCTGGCTTTAGCACCATATCATCCATATACTTTCATTTCTGGAGCAGGTTTAATGTTACTATTATAACTTTCTGTCAGCCAGTAGTTCAGATAATGGGTGTTTGGATTTGGGACTTCAAAATCCTGTCATCCTCCCTGCCCTCAGATCCCAGGTGGGGACACTCCAGGTGAGTCATGCCCCAGAGCCCCTCTTCGGCCATGCGGAGTTACCCAATATCAGCGGCCAAATCATCTTCAGGTACCACCTAGTCCAGCTCCCTCATTTTACAGATGGGCAAATTGAGGCCCAGTGGCCAGTATCACTGTGATACACTGAGCTGGTGGCTAAACACAGGTAAGGATTTGGGTCCCCTGCATTTTTTTTGGTCCAGAAACTGCCTTGTTGCTCTTTAAGAGTTTACCAAGAATAGACAAGATATGAATATACCTTCTGAAGTCATCATTTTAAAAAGAAGAAAGACAAATGGAGAAAAGTAAAGAAGGAAGTAAAAGTAAAGAAGGGACTTCCCAGGTGGCTCAGACAGTAAAAGCGTCTGCCTACAATGCGGGAGACCCAGGTTCAATCCTTGGGTCAGGAAGATTCCCTGGAGAAGGAAATAGCAACCCATTCCAGTACTAGTGCCTGGAAAATTCCATGGGAGAAGGAGCCTGGTGGCTACAGTCTATGGGGTCGCAAAGAGTCAGACACGATTGAGCAACTTCACTTTTCAAAGAAGGAAGTTATATCCAATAGTGGGGCAGAGGGAAGAGTGGTCTGAGCTCCATCTCTGAGAGGAGACAGAACATGGTCTGGCCACTTAGTTGATGTGTGAACTTGAAATTGACCTAAGCTTGCTGGGCTATATAATCCCAAAGAAAAGCAATGCCAAAGAATGCTCAAACTACCGCACAATTGCACTCATCTCACGCACTAGCAAAGAAATGCTCAAATTCTCCAAGCCAGGCTTCAACAGTACGTGAACCATGAACTTCCAGATGTTCAAGCTGGTTTTAGAAAAGGCAGAGGAGTCCGAGATCAAATTGCCAACATCTGCTGGATCATTGAAAAAGCAAGAGAGTTCCAGAAAAACATCCACTTCTGCTTTATTGACTATGCCAAAGTCATATTTGACTTTATTGACTGTGTGGATCACAAAAAACTGTGGGAAATTCTTAAAAAGATGGGAATACCAGACCACCGGACCTGCCTCCTGATAAATCTGTATGCAGGTCAAGAACAAACAGTTAGAACTGGACATGGAACAACAGACTGGTTCTAAATTGGGAAAGGAGTACGTCAAGTCTGTATATTGTCACCCTGCTTATTTAACTTATATACGGACTACATCATGAGAAATGCTGGGCTGAATGAAGTACAAGCTAGAATCAAGATTTCCAGGAGAAATATCTATAACCTCAGATATACAGATAACACCACTCTTATGGCAGAAAGCAAAGAGGACCTAAAGAGTGAGCCTCTTGATGAAAGTGAAAGATGAGAGTGAAAAAGTTGGCTTAAAACTCAACATTCAGAAAATCATGGCATCTGGTCCCATCACTTCGTGGCAAGTAGATGGGAAAACAGTGGAAACAGTGTCAGACTTTATTTTGGGGGGCTCCAGAATCACTGCAGATGGTGACTGCAGCCATGAAATTAAAAGACCTTTGCTCCTCGGAAGAAAAGTTCTGACCAACCTAGACAGCATATTAAAAAGCAAAGACATTACTTTGCTAACAAAGGTCCATCTAGTCAAGGCTATGGTTTTTCCAGTGGTCAGGTATGGATATGAGAGTTGGACTGTGAAGAAAGCTGAGCACTGAAGAATTAATGCTTTTGAACTGTGGTGTTGGAGAAGACTCTTGAGAGTCCCTTGGACTGCAAGGAGATCCAACCAGTCCATCCTAAAGGAAATCAGCCCTGAATATTCAATGGAAGGACTGATGCTGAAGCTGAAACTTCAATAGTTTGGTCAACTGATGCTAAGAACTGACTCATTTGAAAAGACCCTGATGCTGGAAAAGATTGAAGGAGGGAGGAGAAGGAGACAACAGAGGATGAGATGGTTGGATGGCATCATCAACACGATGGACATGAGTTTGAGTAAACTCTGGGAATTGGTGATGGACAGGGAGGCCTGGTGTGCTGCAGTCCTTGGGGTTGCAAAGAGTTGGACACGACTGAGCGACTGAACTGAACTGAACTGCTGGGCCTCAGTGCTTATCTTTAAAAGACAGATAATAATGCCTATGTCCCAGGGTTGTGATTCGCCTGAAATGCAGGAGACCTCGGTTCAATTCCTGGGTTGGGAAGATCCCCTGAAGAAGGGATAGGCTGCCCACTTCAGTATTCTTGGCCTTCCCTGGTGGCTCAGACAGTAAAGAATCTGCCTGCAGTGTGGGAAACCTGGGTTTAATCCCTGGGTTGGGATGATCCCCTGGAGGAGGGCATGGCAACCCACTCCAGTATTCTTGCCTGGAGAATCCCCATGAACAGAGGAGCCTACCAAGCTACAGACTGTGGGTCGCAAAGAGTTGGACATGACTAAGCACAGCACAGCCTGGGGTTGTATAAGGATGAAAGGAGCTAATGCACAGATCCTGGCATGCGTGAAATGCTTAATATTCAATAAATGTTGGCTCTTCTTATAACCTCAGTGCAGCCATGCAAGGGCTTGAATAGACTGCCAAGGCATCAGTCCTGGGGAGCCTGTCCCGAAGCCAAACTTCCTCCCTGCCAGCTCCTCTCTTCTGGCCCAGGACCGTAACTTCCCAAATCTGCCCCTCCACCCCTTCAACAGAAGACAATCAAGACAATTTTAGCACTGGTGGCTCTTTGCAGAGAGGTGGCAGGGACTAGAAATGAAGTGGCAAGAAAGACATGGGTTAAAGGGTACTGGTAGCAAATAAGAATGGGAACAAAAGGAGAGCTGTTAAGAGGGCTCGTTTCGACTATCATCCCAGCACTGGATGCTGTAAGAAAGCCTTTACAAGTATGGGGAATGTCAGATCCAGTCACCAGCAAACCAGTCCTCCATGGAAGCTTGTTGTCGTTGTTTAGTCACTAAAGTTGTGTCCAACTCTTTGCAATGCCATGGACTGTAGCTCACCAGTCTCCTCTGTCCATAGGACTTTCCAGGCAAGATTATTGGAGTGGGTTGCTGTTACCTTCTCCAGGGGATCTTCCTGACCCAGAGATTGAACCTGTGGCTCCTACTTGGCAGGCAAATTCTTTACCATGGTAGCAAAATGAATGCCTATCATTTTTCTCTTATTTTGTATAAGTTACTAAACATCCTGAGTTAGTGCAAAACCTTGTTTCCCTCCCCTGCCAAAGACCATTAAAACCACGTCCTGTGAAAACTGGTTTAAGTAACATTCTAATCATGGACGGCTCAGTCATTATACAATAATTATTAATATTTATAAAGATCTCGATTCAACAAAGATAAAATAATATTCAGTATAGTTTCCATGAGAAATATATTTGCTCATATTCTGAGTCTCTGAAAACTGGCCTTTCATCTTTTGTGCATATTAACAAGAACACACTATTTTCCGGCTATATCAGAAAGTACAGTCCATTTTTTTTCTTAACTCAAGATCTGCAGTTTTCCTTTCGCGTTCCATTTATCTTCTTGCGAAACATGTGCCCCAAAGAACAACAGGATAACATTTTCTCAAGACAATATTTGTTTTGCAGAGTGTATCCCTCATACTGGACACCACCCAGCTGTTGGAGACCCTGGAGGCCGAGAGTCTGAGGTTCCGACGTTGCAATTCAAACCCCAAAGCACAGAAGATCTTCATTTTGGTTTCAGAGAAGTCATTATCTTCATTTTTTTGGGGGGGACACTGAGATGACCCCCAAGAGATAAGAACAAACAGAATGTGTTCCATCGTCCTCAAGTCTGCTGCATCAGCATATATTTTTCACTTAAAGCTTTTAAGTATTTGACTTATACATTGACGAACACCCCCTCAGTGGACTGTTAGGGTTTGGTTTAATCTTCAAGAAAACTGGCATTAAAATAGACCTTTTCCCAGCAATAATCATCTCATTTATGATAAATTATTCTATTCTCAGTACCTCTGAGACACATGAGAGCTTTTATGCAATAAAGAAGCCATTTATTTCCGAATATTTTAATGCATGTTTCCATATTTTTCTCATTTTTAATGCAAGGGCCATTGACAGATTGTAAGAGAATGTCTTTTAAAAGCAAATTTATGGCAAACATTCTAGTGAAATGGATAGCAGTATGCATCAGTGCAGAGCTGTACTGCTGAAAGGAGCAGGGCAGAGATGTTCTAATTCTCATTTATGTGCATAAAAGAGTAACCTCGACAGAGAAAGACAATGTTATTGGGCAAATTGATAAGATGTGGGAGACCTCCCTTCAATGTGGGCGCCATCCTTTGATTTGCTGTATGTACTTAGATGTTTCTATGTCTCAGCTGCCACCCCTGAAATGCAGGGGGAAAGAGACAGATGTCGGAGAGGGCACGTGACTCCTTATGAAAGGAGTTGAGTCTGAACTTTTACATGTCAACTAGAGAGAGGCTGTTTTGAGAAGACAGGGAATCTAGGAGCAGATAATACGGTCTTTGTTAGAAATTTGATAATTTTGATTTTCAAAGCTTCTGTTTTAGAGCTGTTCATTTGGGGACCATCTACCCAAAAAGCCTTAATTGGGTTCTTAATTGGATCAGTGGTAACAGGGTCTGGAAGGAAAATCTCAGGATCAAAATATACACATCTTTTGCTTCTGTGTTTTTATTTATGCCAGGCTTTTGGAGCAGAAAAATATCTTTTGAGAAATCTCCTCAGCTATATAATTCTGATATACTACCTAACTAAGAAACACTACATTTAGTATGAGATTCAACTGCAATCTTATATACTGTCAAGAAAATGCATTCTTGACAAGAGCAATACAGCACTTCTGGGAAACCAGCTCCCATGGGTAGCTTGTGACGTTCTTTTGGTAAAATGCTCAGTGCGTTTTCTGGACATTAATATTGTCCATCAGTGTAAAAAAAAAAAAGTCATTGTTTATGTATCAAGCTAATTCAAAGTCACATTCTGGACAAAAGAGTTAAAGACTTCTGGGTGAAGAATCTATTGAGCAGGGGATCTAATTTTAGTTCTGGACAGATGAGCTATTTTGGCCTTGGGGATGTTGCCTAACTTGGAACATTGCATCTAGCTCTCAATTCCCTTCCAAGCACCTGGCAAAAGGAGAACAAATATAATAAGAGGGAAACGATAAGTCAGTGTGAGGATGATTTAATAGAAGCAAAAGCTAGAAGGAAAGAGTCAGGCATGCACTGCCTTACTACTATGTTCCAGACACTGTGTTGTCTGTTCCCACTGTTAGAATGGAAAAATGTAGCGGGAAATGTCTAAGGATGCTGGATCCTGGGGACCAATGGCTCAGATCTGCTCTAACAAGGAAGCCAGTAACCATGTGCTGGAACTACTGAACACTTGAAGTGTGGCCAGTGCAAATTAAGATGTGCAGGAAGTGCAAACTACATACAGATTTTTAAAATTTGGGTCAAATAAAAAGAATGTAAATTATCTCACTGATATTAAATAATGTTGATCTGATGATATTTTCATTGGAAGGACTGATGTTGAAGCTGAAACTCCAATACTTTGGCCACCTAATGTGAAGAACTGACTCATTGGAAAAGACCTTGATGCTGAGAAAAATTGAAGGCAGGAGGAGAAGGGGATGACAGAGGATGAGATGGTTGGATGGCATCACGGACTTGATGGACATGAGTTTGAGCAAGCTCTGGGAGTTGGTGATGGACAGGGAAGCCTGGCATGCTGTAGTCCACGGGGTCACAAAGAGTCAGACATGACTGAGCAACTAAACTGATCTGAACTGAACTAACATTTTAGATATTGGGTTAAATAAAATGCATTATTAAAATTAATTCACCTCTTTCACCTTATTTAAATGCATGACATCTAGGGCATGGGTCTCAGTCAAATTCCTTTGAGTCAGTTTCAAGACAGTTCTGGGAGCTGGGACCACAAAGAAAGTACATGTATATAGGTAGCTGGGAATTGAGAATCTGCATTTGAGTGACTGGGCAAGAAACTTGGGACTATGTAACTATTGCAGGCTTGGGATCTGGGAGCCAGTTGTCTGGGTTTGAATCCCAGCTTGGTTAATTCCTGTGTCCAACTGCACAGTTTCCCCAGCTATAAAGTAGATTAATTCCAGTAGTTGCTTCAAAGAGTTATAGAATAAAATGAGATGCATGGAAAATGCTTGGTAGGTACACATAGTGAGGAGGACTAGATATGGGCTGTTGTGACAGTAGAGGAGTTGTAGGATAAAGCTCTGAAGACTGTCACACCAATCAGCACATTTAGAGTCAATGAAATGCAGAAATACTCATGAGCCAGCCAGCTTGGCCCTGAAGCAGAGAAAAGAGATGCAAAAGAAAAACACTGTAACCTTAGATTTTATTCCCCAGGAGATGAGACAGTGATGAGATCCTTGAGGACAACTCTCGGATGCGCATCAGTACCAGAAGTTATGGTTAGTTTGACCTCCCTTTGCCCATAGTAAAGAAAGAGTCCCTTATCTTGAGTGCTGAAGCATCTTTCTATGCACGAGGACCCCCTTGAGGACCCTAAGACACCACACTGTGGGTCCAGTGTCAATGGACTGGCACAGCAGCCTGGCCAGAAATAAACCCAGAAACTGCCTACATCAGACATGAGCCAGGTGGGGTGGGCCAGCACAAAGGGTTGAGAAAGGATTGGAGAATTTCTGCTCAGAGTGGTCAAGAAGCGGCATGTCACCGCAGGTCAAAGAGGAGGAATACAACAAGGAGCTTCTGGAGGCTTCTTGAGTAGTAACTTCTATTTACAACTCATCCAACTCCACTTCAATGTCTTTGGGAAGGATGCTTAGAAGCTAAAGATAATTAAGTGTAATTTTCCTAGATTTGGTGTGTCTCCTAGGAGGTGTTCTTCTGAAGCTCAGGCCAAGAGGACCACAGGGAAGGAAATTTTACTGTGGCCAATGGAAGCCAAGGGAACATTTCAGAACCATTGGCTGTTTCACTGCATTATGGAGGAGTTTGGTGGAGGGTGATCTTGGATTGGAACTAAGGGAAAAGAGTTTGGGGACAGATCTTGAAGAGTGGGCTCGCTTTCCTTCCTATTTCTCTATCAAAAACTACATGTTACAGGAAACCTAGTCTCTGAGCAGAGAAAAGCCAGTCCCTGGATATTACTGGCAAGAATTAAAACATCTCGCTGAGGAAGACATTCTCTATCACAACAGGGAGTCTCAAATTAGTCAAAGACTTGGAATGGTTTCTTGATAAATGAAATGTAATCAATTTTGGTGACTTCTTTGGGGGATATTACTTGTCTTGTTCCATTCTCTTTGTTTACTTTGGATTGGCACTGAGGTCAAGTGCACAGTTGTTGGTCTCATCCCAATAGCCCAGAACATATGAGCACATCTGCAGCCCAGGACACAGCACTCAAACGACCAGACGTAAAATGCGCTGCAAGTGAACCAAACAGTTAAGGGGATACACTCTGTAGCCATTAGAAAGCCATATATATAGTAGTGACATTTAAAAGAGACTTGACTTATCAAGTCAATACAAAATGTTCAACTCTCATATAATGTTAGGGGGCATCCCTGGTGGCTCAGTGGTAAAGAATCTGCCTGCAGTGCAGGAGACCTGGGTTCAAACCCTGGGATAGGAGTATCCCCTGGGGAAGGGAATGACAACCCACTCCAGTATTCTTGCCTGGAGAATTCCAGAGGCAGAGGAACCTGGCAGGCTACCTGTAGTCCATGGGTTGCAAGGAGTTGGACATGACTGAATGACTAACACACACAATGCTGGTGGGAATGTAAATAAAATAAATGCCTCAGAAACGTTATGCTTCTCAGAAACAATTCCACTCCTATGAATATACATAACAGAAATGCACACGTGCACTCCAAGACACATGTACGAGAATGCACATGGCCACTATCCCGAAAAAGTCCGTATTAGGGCACCTCTTCTGCATGACATCAAAATCTCCTCAGCCTCACATTTGCTCTTACAACTGATTTCAGGCAGGCTTTGGCTTCTGCTGGTACAATCGGCATAATAGTGCCTTGCCTAGGGCCTGCACCATGTACACCTGACTGCCTGTGATGCAGCCTCTCTGACTTGGGATTCTTTTGGAAAACTCATGCATGAATGACCTGGGAGAACAGGAGAATTTGTGCTGATGGGATAACTTTGGGTCAATGGGAGACAGGAGCCAATAGGCAATAAGTAAATGTTTCCACTTCAGTTCTCCCTGGCAAACAGTTCTGAAACGCATTTCAGAAGGCCCCTTAGGAGATACTGATGCAATTGAACAGCAGCTAACTTTAGGAGTAGTTAATAAAATATCCATACGTTGGCCTCCCCTCTTTCGACTTCACTGTTCCAGGCTTGCATACTTGCTCCCAGGGAAAACATTCCCAAATGAAGTGTCCACAGGCAAACCAGTCTTGAGGTCTCCTTTTGGGGGAGCCCAGACTAAGACAGCTTAATTTGGAAACCACCCAGTAGTAGAGTAAATAAACAAATTGTGGAATAATCATAGGAAAAACAGTTACATTCCATTTCAGAAAAATGAATGGAACTCACAAATACCACTTCTCCAAGGGATCTTCCTGACCCAGGGATCAAACCCAGGTCTCCTGCACTGCAGGCAGATACTTCACTGGCTGAGCTACCAGGGAAGCACCCCTTCACAGAAAAAAAAAAAAAAAAAAAAACGGTTAAATTCCATTTCAGAAAAATGAATGGAACTCACAAATATCATGCCAAATCAAGAAGCTAGCTAGAAAAGAATATATGCTCTAGATTCTATTCATACAAAGTTCAAAAGCAGGCAAAAGGAAATCATAGTATTAGATGTCGGGAGAGCAGTTACCTTTGGCAAGGAGGAAGGGGGCATTAATTGGGAGAGGTTAGGAGGGGACTTCTGGGTATACTGTCAACATTTCTTTCTTGAACTGGATATTGTTATGTGGTACTCTATGATAACTCCTTCAGCTGAGTTTTTAGGTTTTGTACACTTGTGTTATATGTGAATAAACACTGTTTTAAGAGTGCTTAATGACTAACCCTTCACTCAACAAGCTGGTTTTAGGAAGATCACCATTTATATATATCTACAGTCTACTGTTCTTTAGTCGCTAAATTGTGCTGGACTCTTTTGAAACCCTGCAAACAGTAGTTCACCAGGCTCTTCTGTCCATGGCATTTCTCGAACAAGAATACTGGGGTAGGCTGCTGTTTCCTTCTCTAGGGGATCTTTCCAACCCAGGCATCAAACCTGTGTCTCCTGCATTGGTAGGCAGATTCTTCACCACTGAATCACCTGGGAAGCCTATAGCCTACCATAGGAGATGCCAATTTCAGTTCCTTTTCTAGCCGAGAGGGTAACATGAACAAGTGAAAGTGACCCAGAAGGAGTGTGATTTTTTGAACAGGGTGGGTTCTCTTTGGTCCCAGCTGGTGTTGTGGTAGTAAACTGGTGGTCCAAAAAACACCCAAGTGATCAAAAGAGAGAGAGAGGGAAGGAGGACAGGGGAAGGAAGGGAGGGAGGGAAGGAGGGAGAAAGGAAGGAAAGAAATAAAGAGGAAGAAGGAAAGGAGAGAAAGGCAGGGCAGAGATGGAGAAATAAAAATGCCAAAGAATGCTCAAACTACCGCACAATTGCACTCATCTCACATGCTAGAAAAGTAATGCTCAAAATTCTCCAAGCCAGGCTTTACCAATAAATGAACTGTGAAATTCCAGATGTTCAAGCTGGTTTTAGAAAAGGCAGAGGAACCAGAGATCAAATTGCCAACATCCGCTGGATCATCGAAAAAGCAAGAGAGTTCCAGAAAAATATCTACTTCTGCTTTATTGACTAAGCCAAAGCCTTTGACTGTATGGATCACAATAAACTGTGGAAAATTCTGAAAGAGATGGGAATACCAGACCACCTGATCTGTCTCTGGAGAAACCTGTATGCAGGTCAGGAAGCAACAGTTAGAACTGGACATGGAACAACAGACTGGTTCCAAATAGGAAAAGGAGTACGTCAAGGCTGTATATTGTCACCCTGCTTATTTAACTTATATGCAGAGTACATCATGAGAAATGCTGGGCTGGAAAAAGCACAAGCTGGAATCAAGATTGTGGGGAGAAATATCAATAACCTCAGCTATGCAGATGACACTACCCTTACGGCAGAAAGTGAAGAGGAACTAAAAAGCCTCTTGATGAAAATGTAAGAGGAGAGTGAAAAAGTTGGCTTAAAGCTCAGCATTCAGAAAACTAAGATCATGGCATCTGGTTCCATCACTTCATGGGAAATAGATGGCAAAACAGTAGAAACAGTGTCAAACTTTATTTTGGGGGGCTCCAAAATCACTGCAGATGGTGATTGCAGCCATGAAATTAAAAGACGCTTACTCCTTGGAAGGAAAGTTATGACCAACCTAGATAGCATATTCAAAAGCAGAGACATTATTTTGCCAACAAAGGTTCGTCTAGTCAAGGGTATGGTTTTTCCAGTGGTCATGTATATGTGAGAGTTGGACTGTGAAGAAAGCTAAACGCCGGAGAATTGATGCTTTTGAACTGTGGTGTTGGAGAAGACTCTTGAGAGTCCCTTAGACTGCAAGGAGATCCAACCTGTCCATTCTAAAGGAGATCAGCCCTGGGTGTTCTTTGGAAGGACTGATGCTAAAGCTGAAACTCCAGTACTTTGGCCACCTCATGCGAAGAGTTGACTCATTTGGAAAAGACTCTGATGCTGGGAGGGATTGGGCGCAGGAGGAGAAGGGGATGACAGAGGATGAGATGGCTGGATGGCGTCACCGACTCAATGGACATTAGTTTGAGTGAACTCCGGGAGTTGGTGATGGACAGGGAGGCCTGGCGTGCTGCAATTCATGGGGTCACAAAGAGCTGGACATGACTGAGTGACTGAACTGAACTGAATTTGTAGTTTGGCTAATGTCCAAGGTGTAAATCCCACTATGACTGATTTTTGTCTATCAGCTGTTTTACAGCTCGCTCACAACACCTTATCATTCTGAGCATCCTATCATTGACTCTTAGGAGCTAGTCTGAGCTGGCCACAGCACACCACCAGCTCTAGACATTAGTTGGCATGTATGAAAATGATTCCAGTGTATCCTGATCTTGAAAAATTTCCAAGGAAGCCAGAAATTTGGATTTGTATGTGAAAACTCTTGATTTTTAAATGATATCAACTAGTTCACATTTTTCAAAAACACTTAACAAACCAAGAAAGAAAAACCACAACTGCAAGTTAGATTTGGCCATTAAACACCAGTTTTTGACCTCTGGTCTCTCTGATGAAGCTTAACCTTTTGGATACAAAGAATGGAGGACTGACTCTGAGTGGCTGAACAGTGCGGTGAATGGAGCGCTACCTGGGGCTTGCTTCCAGTTTTACTACTGAAATGGCTTTGCTTGATAGGGCCTCAGTTTCCCCATCTGTATTAGGATGCCTTCTTAAGACATCCTTCTCATATGGGAACTTCGAGGTTTATGTAGCGAGCATCCAAACACATGAAGCTATCCTTTGTGTTATGCTGTGTGTGCTAAGTCACTTCCATCATGTCCAGCTCTTAGTGACCCTATGGACTGTAGCCCACCAGCCTCCTTTGGCCATGGGATTCTCCAGGAGAGAATAGTAGCGTGGGTTGCCATGCCTTCCTATAGGGGATCTTCCCGACCCAGGGATTGAACCTGCATCTCTTAGGTCTCCTGCATTGGCATCCTTTGGGACTGGACAAACTCCACAACATGGCAGGGAAGGTCCTGCTTTCTCTCCTTCCACCTCTGTCATCCATCAATGAGAAGGTGAGGTTTTCTGAGGCCAGCCGCCTAACAGTGTCCAGTGGCCCTGCCGGGGAAGTCCAATCTTGATCCTCCACAGTGCTTGAGCTCCTTGATTTCTGGGGGAAAATAGATTCACTTTCTTGAAAGAAAACAAAGCAGAGCAGGGAGACTTCATCTCGGCTGGTGCTGTGGCTCTGCCACCTGATTAACTATGGATATCAACTTCACTTTCCTCCCCTGAGTTCCTGCCTCACAACGACTGTAACAAAAAGCATCAGCTGCTTCAAATGTCTATAGCAGAGTCTGTGCAGCAGAGTGTCAAACACATGTTAATCACCATGATTACTGTTATGATTTATCAAGGCATCTCTTTAGAGATGGTGAGCAGCCAACAACTCAGATCCTCGTTAAAATTTAATCTTATGTCTCTTTGTGTTTCATTTGGTCTCCTTTACTCTGTTATTTTAGAGATTCAGCCAGAGCTAATATTTCTGTAAGACTCAGACAGGTCTGGACATGGATATTCTCATCTAATCCAGATTTACAGGCTCAGGAATGCTCACAGAGAGAAGCTGCTATGTATTCTGTTGGAGAAAATTCACATGCCAGGAGTAAAAAGAGTCAAATGAAATATTTGAGAAGGCAATTGGGTAGTTTAACCTGTGCTCCTAATTTAGTTTTAGATAATAGGTATATGATCATATGTATATCATATGTATATGATCATATGTATATGATCCCAAAGACAGGATTAGTAACTATATCAGAGCTTGAGATAAAGGGGAAAATGGGTCATACTGATTCTGTTTCTGAAATATTGACATTTAGTTCATCAATGACTTTTTAAATTAATTTTCATTTTTAAAATATTGCACTAAAACATCTATCTTGATCACTAAATTTTTGGCACCCCTCTACATTTTGCACTTGAGGCAAAATGCCCCATTTGCCTCACTCTAGTCCTAGCTGTACAGTCCTGTGAGTGCCCTAAGCCAACAGCCTTAGGGTACTGAGTGGAATAATTTTTTTTTTTTGGATTATTTCTACTTTAATTCAATCAAGAAGATGACTCAATATCTTCACATAATGAAGCAGGTTTTCATGGAGAAATCATTGAACTAGGAATCAGAAAGCCCAGTTCTAGTTTTAATCTGGGTGTATTAAATTGCTGAGTACAATACTAGGCTTCTCTGAAATTCTGTATCTTTAAAATAAATTCCCTGGTATCTCAGGTGGTAAAGAATCTGTCTGCAATGCAGGAGACCTGGGTTCAAGTCCTGGGTCAGGAAGATTCCCTGGAGAAGAGAATGGCGACCCACTCCAATATTTTTGCCTAGAGAATCTCCATGGGCAGAGGAGCCTGGTGGGCTACAGTCCATGGGGTCCCAAAAAATCAGACACGACTGAGCCTAACACATACACACATAAGCAGTATATATCTTTTTGGTGTAGGCTCAAATACATGAATGCTTTAAAATGTTATATTAACCTTTTGATTACTGACTTTTTTGTTTTTCATTTTTTTGCATCCCCTATATGTGCAAGGAGTATTACTAAGAGTTCTTGGTTGCAAACAACAGAATTCACTGTGCTACCTCAATTGTCATCACTGGACTATATTGGTATTTCACCAAATATCATCACTGAGGGCTAGATAATTAGGTTTGGAGACTACTCAGCTAGACCAACGCTCTAATTACTACTCCAGGACAGACACTGCCGTTTCAGCGCTGCAGGGGAACTGCTACTGGGACCATCTCAACCTCTGCCTCTGCATACCAAATGTCTCCTTTCACCCTCATCAGAATTCTTCCACTCAGCAAACTTCCTGACTCTGCAAGCTCTCCTCCAGATCGAAGTTTTGCCTCAATGCATCTGAGGAGGATGGGCCCAAGTCTCTATCAGCTGCAAAGGGACTTGGGAAAATGAGGTTCTGGCCCCTTCTTGGGGAAGTGGGACCATAAATCTGGAAATTTTTAAACCAAGAAAGAGTACCAGGAAAGTCCTGGGCAGCCAGATGGCATGATGGATGTCCAGAGCAAGCAAGTGGTTTTTGCAGGCTGGGTCAGCATTCATGGGTGTATGCACAAAAGCACAGGGCAAGGGACTAAATGCTCACATGGAAAATCACCTCCCTCTTATCTGAACTCACACTCACACTTGAAGCCATTCCATTTCCCTGTCTCTCCTGGAAGCAAAAGTGTTTATGAGAACTCGAGCTGAGACACTCACTCCTGGTGTCTCTATCACTCACTTAAACACTTAGATTCCCCCACTTCCTTTCCATAATCTGCTAGTAAGTGACTGGCCTGCCCCGCAGGATGCTCTCTGGACTCATTAAATCTGAAAATGCTTGGGAAATGCATCTGCTAAGGCCTGCAGCCAACTGTCATCATGGTCAGCTTACAGACACTCTCTTGGGCAGCAAAATATTTTCAAGTTCTACAATCCTGGCTCTGGCCCATCCTTTTATTTTCATCTTACCTAGCCTGGCTAGATTCTCTATACAGGACACAAACATTCAAAATGAAAGTTCTGTCTGTCTCCCCTTTTATAGATTTCCAGAGGCCCAGGGTACCAACATGAGGAGGTGTGCTGTGAAATGAAACAGTGAGTTTCCTGGGGGAACGTCCTCTTCTGAACGGATCTAACTTAAGCTCTCTGAAGCTTTTGTCTCCTTTCAACTGCTGAGAATGGTGTGTTGGACTGAGATGCAAGGATTTTTCATCCACATAGTCATCTGTCTTAATTAGGGGTTAAGGGATTAATTAATTTAATTCCTTAAAATGAGATTTCTTTTTTTTAGAGATTTTTTTTAATGTGGACCATTTTTAAAGTATTTATTGAATTTGTTACAATATTGTTTCTGTTTTATGTTTTGGTTTTTTTTCTGAGAGGCATGTGGGGTCTTAGCTCCCTGACCAGGGATTGAATCCTCATCCTCTGCATTAGAAGGCAAAGTCTTAACCACTGGCACACCAAGGAGTCCCTAGAGTGGACTTCTTGTGTCCTGTTCTAGTTTGAAATTTGTGGCTGCCTCAGCGTGTGTGTGTGTGTGTGGCTGCTTTGCTTCTTCTTTTAGATTGTGAATTGATTGACAGTGGAGACTAGGACTCATCTCTGCTTCTCACCAAAAGTGCCCCAAGAAAAAAAATCTTCAAGGAAAAACAAGTGCAGTTAATAAAAAATTAAAAAAAAACAACTTCTATTTTTTTATGCAATAACTTTCTTGGCTCCTTTCTCCCTTCCATCCTAAGTTAGTTAGTTTTGCCACTGAAACAATGTAGGAAGTGGAGACTGCTAAGGGTAACATCATAGATGCCTATTTAACCAATAATATTGCTAGAAATTTTTATTGCAAAGAAAAGAAATAACAAAACCTCTTTTTTCTATACTACTACTTAAAGAAAACATAAAGACAATAATTCCAAGGAAGAAATTATTTTGGAAAGGTTCTGTAACTCAGTTCTGTCTGACTCTTTGCGACCCCAAGGACTATACAGTCCATGGAATTCTCCAGGCCAGAATACTGCAGTGGGTAGCCTTTCCCTTCTCCAGGGGCTCTTCCCAATCCAGAGATTGACCCAGGTCTCCCGCATTGCAGGCGGATTCTTTACCAGCTGAGCCATCAGGGAAGCCTAAGAATACTGGAGTGGGTAGACTCTCTTCTCCAGTAGATCTTCCCATCCCAGGAATCACACTTGTCTCCTGTACTGCAGGGCATTCTTTACCAACTGAGCTACCAGGGAAGCCCCTTTGAAGGAGTAACTTTGGAACTCAAAGACTGGTGGGTTATTTTGGGGAGAAGGAGGCAGTGGAAACACCTATGGGAAGACATAAAGGACTCTGAAGACATGAAGTCCTGGCAAACCAGAAGATGCCAACAATGAGTCTTAATCCAATCTAATTTCATTCCAAACACCAGGGTAGTGAAATCTCTACAACTATTCTTTGGTTTATTAGACTTAATATAGCTTGTCTTTTGGCTCACCGAGGAGACCAGTAAAGAAGAAGAAAGGATGCATTTCAGGGTAATAGGCAAGAGTTGAAAGAAAGTGGGAAGAGGATTAAAGTGCATGTCTCACCAGGTGTGAGCAAGAAATTCCCTGGCATGGAATTAATGGAAGGAGAGTGTATTACTGTCTTCTGTGTGTGTGCTCCTCATAAATGTTGCTTCTCATGTAAGGCCTTATAGAACATGGGAAATGGGAAGAGCACAGGTGTGACATGCTATGATTTATATTCCTTAAGGGATCCCACTTGCTGCTGTGCTTGTTGGGGGAACATGAGGAATGGACTGGGCAGTAGCAGGGGATATGGTGAGAAGCGGTCATATTCTGGGTATATTTTGAATCATCAAGTTTAGTGGATGGTGCCGATACATTCAGTCCAGTGGATTGGTTAAAAGAACACAAGGTAAAGTCAGGAGAAAGCTCTTTGTCTGGGGTGTGCGGAAAATGTAGATGTTCAAGGGATTCTTGTCCTACATTGACTTTTATCGGCAGAGCTGCAGCAGGCGGAATGGAGGGAGCATTTGGGCTCTGGATTGGCTCATCCACTGGAACATTGGAAGAGAACGCTCATTGCTCTAGACTTACATTCAACAAATACTTATTGCAAGCCTACTGTGTGCCAGGCAGCATGCTGAATCCTGGGAACAGTGACAAGCTAGTGAACAGGGTCACCTCACAACACTTATAATCTAACTACTACGTTGCTTTATGGACATGAATACAAAACTTCCCACTTTCTCGTGCATGCATGCTCAATCCTGCAACTCATGGACTGCAGCACGCCAGGCTCCTCTGTCCATGGGATGCTCCAGGCAAGAATACTGGACTGGTTGCCCTGCCCTCCTCCAGGGGGTTTTCCCAACCCAGGGATAGAACCTCATCTCCATATCTCCTGTATTGCAGGCAGATTTTTTACCCACTGAGCCACCTAGGAAGTCTATTTTCTCACTTCTACTCAATTTTTCTCATGTTTTTTCCTCTCATCAAAATGCTTTCTTTTCTGAGGTCTATTTTCACCTATCATATCCTTCTCTGGTTCAGCTCCCAGGTTGTCTTCTTCGTGAAGCCTCCCTGACTTTTTAATCTTTAATTTGCAAAGCCCTTTTTGATACCTTTCTTACAATACTCATTACACTGGAATATGCTTTTTATATACATGACTCTCATCTCTTATTAAACTGAAAGTTCCTTGAGCCTGAGTCTTGCCACTCATCTTTACATTGGCCAGAGCACTTGGCACATACTTGATCCCCAGGAAATGACAAAAGAATGAATATATATTCCCAAGGGAGAGAGCACCAAGATAGAAGCACAAAGAACCAAGGGCATATGCAGTGATAGGAGCAGCAGGAAAGAGAATTCAGAGGAAAAGAGAAAGAAGGAACAGTTGTGGAAAGAGCAACTGCAGAAGGAAACAGGGTCGAGGAAGGGAAAAAAAATTAGTTGCTCAGTCATGTCTGACTCTTTGCAACCCTATGGACTGTAGCCTGCCAGCCTCCTCTGTCTATGGGATTCTCCAGGCAAGAATACTGGAGTGGGTAGCCATGAGAGGCGACAAATGAATGGAGCTGCCACTACAGTGAATCTCTGCAAGGATGGGGTCACTGGAGATCAACTAGAGGACGTGGAGTGGTGGAACAGAGGCCAATTCCTAGGTGGCTAACAAAGGGATGATGCAGTGAATGTGCCACACTTAAGTCAGCTGTCACTTTTTCTGGATTACTCTTTATCTGTACAACTCATTTATTGGTTGTTCAAGGTATCTCTCTTTCTCAGGGTTCAGAGCAGGACACAGAAAGCAATCTAGGCATTTCCTATTGAAAGCACTGCAGAAGAAGTCAGGAGGCTACCAGTGGACTTTGGTTTTCAAGTTGAAATCACTGGTAGCATCCAGAGAACAAGCTACTGCTGCTGCTGCTATTGCAATGACCACCGCTGTGGCTCCAACTGCCTCAGCCCATGAAGCCGGACCCTGGAGGCCAGGTTGCAACACTCAGATCTCTTGGAGTTGACTGGTAGACACCATCACAGCACACAGCCTCTGCTCATGTCTGCCTTCCATCTACATGAGAGGGCTTCTAGCTCCTACTTGGAAGGGTCATTTTCAGCCTTGCAACATGTCCAAAAAGAAAGGGGGTGAAATGGGGGTTGAGAGCACTCACCCAGATACACCCCACAGCACCCCAAGTGGTCTGCTGAGGGGTGAGAGTCACGGCCATGTTACTGTCAACTGGCATGGAGGTTTGGTGTGCCGGGGGCTGCCAACTTGTGTGTTCTCCAGGAATACTATCCTACCATCCGCCTTCAACTTCAGAATTTATGTCTCCCTCCTGTGAGATTCCCAGTTCATTATTTTTTTCTTATAATATTGGTTACATTTTCCTGTTTTTTATAGTTAATTGGGTATGTGTGGTTCTTCCTCACCAGATTACACATCTCCGCCAAAATATAAAAACTTGTGTCTTGGTCTAATCAGGCTGCTATAACAAAAGTACCATGAAAAAAAGAAGTACCATAAACTGGGTGCTTTATAAACAACAGAAATTAATTTCTCATGGTTCTGGAGGCTGGAGAGCCCATAATCAGAGCACTGGCAGATTTGGTGTCTACTGAGAGCCCCCTACTGATGGCTGTTTCCTTTCTGTGTCCCCACATACAGGGAGGGATGAGGGAGCACCCTGAGGTCTCTTTTTCAAGGGCACTAATTCCAATCATGAGAGCTCTGACCTCATGAACTAATCATCTCCCAATAGCCCCCTTGCCTCCTAATACCGTCACCTGGAGAGTTAAGTTACAACATATGAATTTGGAAGGGACACAGGCACTCAGATCAGAGCAGCTTTAGTCACAGAAACTGTTCTATTATCATTGTTATTACAGTCTTGGTTTATCTCGTTCCTAAATCCTAGCAGTTCTGTGGGTGCTCAGTCTTGGCTTCTTAATTTTGTTGTTGTTGTTCAGTCGCTCAGTCATGTCCAACTCTTTGCAATCCCATAGACTGCAGCATGCCAGGCTTTTCTAACTCACTGTCTCCTGGCTTACTCAAACTAATGTCCACTGAGTCGATGATGCCATCCAACCATCTCATCCTCTATCACTTTCTTTTCCTCCTGCCCTCAAGCTTTCCCAGGATCAGGGTCTTTCCCAATGAGTCAGTTCTTCACATCACGTGGCCAAAGTATTGGAGCTCCAGCTTCAGCATTAGCCCTTCCAATGAATATTCAGAGTTGATTTCCTTTAGGATTGACTGGTTTGATCTCCTTGCAGTCCAAGGGACTCTCAAGAATTAATAAATGATGCTTAATGCTCTGTCTTTATAAATCATAACTCTTCCTCCCAACACTTCCCGCTTCCCAATCCTCTCCCTCTCTCTAAGACTTCCCTCATATCATTCACCCTACCCTTAGGTCCCAGATACATGTTGTGGGAAAAGAGAGCGCTACTTAAAAAAAAAAAAAAAAGTGAGTTTATCTATTTTAATGGAATAAGATGCTCAGTTTTCCCTGGGTAACCAAACATTATCAGGCCACCCTGACTCCAGGGAGTGAATGACTCTAAGTCACCAGGGAGCTAATGTGCTTGCAACTGCACAACTGTTGCCTTACTCTGTCTTTGAGGGGCATACTGCTGAAGATGAATGATGAATTTATTGATATCAACATCACTTCCCTTGTCCCATGCAAAACCTTGATGTGGCTGCCAATATTTTCAAAGTAGTTTATGACTGTGGCTATAAAGTGTGTGCGTGTTAAGTCACGTCCGTCATGTCTGATTCTGCAACCCTATGGACTATAGCCCACCTGGCTCCTTTGTCCATGGGATTCTCCAGTCAAGAATACTGGAGTGAGTTGCTATACCCTCCCTCAGGGGATCTTCCTGACCTAGGAATTGAACCTGTATCTGCTATGTCTCCTGGATTGGCAGGTGGGCTTTTTTTACTTTTTACCACTAGTACCACCTGGGAAGCTGTGGCCATAATATATTAATATTATTCTATGGTGACTTGCTATAACTACTGTATCAGTTCAGTCACTCAGCTGTGTCCAACTCTTTTCCATCCCATGGACTGTAGCACGCCAGGCCTCCCTGTCTATTACCAACTCCCGGAGTTTACTCAAACTCATGTCCATTGAGTCGGTGATGCCATCCAACCATCTCATCCTCTGTTGTCTCCTTCTCCTCCCTCCTTCAGTCTTTCCCAGCATCAGGGTCTTTTCAAATGAGTCAGTTCTTCGAAACAGGTGGCCAAAGTATTGGAGTTTCAGCTTCAGCATCAGTCCTTCCAATGAATATTCAGGACTGATTTCCTTTAGGATGGACTGGTTGGATCTCCTTGCAGGCCAAGGGACTCTCAAGAGTCTTCTCCAACACCACAGTTCAAAAGCACCAATTCTTCGGCACTCAGCTTTCTTTATAGTCCATCTCTCACATCCATACATGATTGTATATTGAAAACCATATAAAATCTTTACATTCTGAACAAAGTATGATTATACTGAACAGACAGCCTTTTCTCTAACTTCATGGGTGACTGCCTTAGACACTCTTCCCCACAGTGGAGAGAGGCCTTCGGAAGGCAGGAGCCAGACCTTCTGCTGAGTACTGGGGTTGGGTGCCCAGACCTTTGCACAGCCGCTCTTACAAAAGAAGCAACATGGGGTTTTGTGTATTTAATGTGCCGCAAAGATATTTCCTTAGTGTTGGAAGATACAACAATAAAACACTAACAGCTGAATTTGGAGGCCAGATGGTTTGATTATGATTTCTCAGACCGAGGTGTCTGATTTGCCAGTGTATAAATTTACTTCCAGCATGAGGTGGTGGGCATCTGAGGAGTTTGGGGACAGACAGCTTGTTCCTTTGAATGAGAAGCAGCAAGTCTAGATCAAAGGTGAGTCCATGGGGAGGGGCTGCTTACAAAGCGGTTTCAACCTGAGGAAAGAACCTGTCTCCAGTGGGTGGAGAAGGAAGCCCATGGCCATGGGCAGGCAGGAGTAGGGCCCTGCAGATTCATGGGGTTCCCTCCCTTGCCCCTTCCCCTGGCAGCACTGCTGTTTATCTCGTACAAAGTGGAGGTCTTAGAGGGAGTGGGCTGGCCTCTACACAACTGCTTGTCTCCGCTGGGTTTGGAAGCTCCCTAGTCCTCAGAGGATGGTTCCAGGGGATCCGTGCCAGGTGAGGTCCAGGGACGCCCAGGAGCATACAAGACCAAGCGGTTCCCTTCCTGTGAGAGCTCAGCTCCATGGCAACGCACCAGGATGTCCCTGCTCCGAGCCCACTTCCCTACCGCTGCCTTGAATTATTCATCAGCTTTTGCAGAAGAACAAAAGACAGAGTCATTCCATTTCTCCAGAACTGACTGTCCTCGGGGAAACTTAAAATTCATCACGAACATCCTGAAGTCGCCCATGCACTTGAGGAAGGGACAGCAAATTGTGCCATCAAACCCTCCCCCCTGCCCCCTGCTTCCAGCCTGGCTGAGTCCTGCGGAGCCGGTGTCTCTGGCCACTTGGCCCTTCACGCTGGGCTTTGCTCCTCTGATCACTGATCTTTAGGACAGGCGTGTATCCCAGGCCTCCCACTGGATGACTTTGATATCTCAGTAGGCACTGGGGGTGGGGACAAATGCCCTAGCTTGGCCCTAGGGCCACGCTCGGTAGGCTTCCCTTCAGAGAAGCTCCACTCCTGGGGCTGGGCCTTCCCGCTTCACATGAGAACACTAACAGGAGATACAAAAGAGGCTTCGACGTCCCACTAGGGACCCCACCCCCTTTCTTTTAACCCAAGACCTTGACTCTTAGTTCGCCAAGGAAATACAACGCCTCAGGCGGAACCTGCTCATTTCCTCTGCCTCTAAACTTACTCAGAGAGGCACCGATTGTGTTCACACCACTGTCTCTTCTCTTCCTGATTCCAAGGAATATTTTTTCTCAAACACTACTGTCTCTAGCTACGCTCTTTGTTTAAACACCCGGACCCTCTACTAAAACCCCATTAGCTTATGTCCAGTCTCCTCTCACAGAGTAGCAGTGTGGCCTGTGGATTCGGGAGTTGGAAGCCTGGGCTGAGCACCCGGGCTGCCCGCCACCAGCCTTGTGACATAGGGCAGCTGCAGGCTGCCCCCACCACTGGGGTAGTTCAGCAACCGTCAGGGTTTCTGGCAGATAATAGCACCCTCTGAACATCAATATTAGAGCAGGGCCCAGCAACCTCACTAACAGTGCCTGTCACTGTGGTGACCAATCTGAGATCAAACTCTGAAACAAGTGCCAACGTTTATCAGCAAGCATGCACAGACTGTCACCCACGATCTGATTTTATAAGCTTGATTTGGCCCGGCTCCGTCCTCAAACACGCCAATAAGGACCCTTCAGAAAGGAGTTACTTTACGCGGTGGAGAAAAGAGAACCCTCATACGCTGTTGGTGGGAATGTAAGCTAGTGCAGCCGCTATGGAAAATAGCATGGAGGTTCCTCAGATCACTAAAAATAGAGTTGCCATACGATCCAGCAATCTTACTCCTGGGCATATATCCAGACAAACCTCTAAGATACATACATGTACTCCAGCGTTCATTGCAACACTATTTACAACAGCCAAGACATGTAAGCAACTTAAGTGTCCACTGACAGATAACTAGATAAAGAAGCTGTGGTATATATACACAGTGGAATACTTATTTAGCCATTAAAAAAAGGATGAAATAATGCCATTCGCAGCAACATGGGTGGGCTAGACATTATCATACTAAGTGAAGTCAGACACAGAAAGACAAGTGTCATATGATATCACACATGTGAGATCTAAAATATGACACAAATTCACATATCTATGAAACAGAAATAGACTCAAGACAGAATAAAAACTATGGTTATCAAAGGGGAAAGAAGGTGGGGAGGAATAAATTAGGAGTTTGGGATTAGCAGATACACAGTGTTACATATAAAATAGATATACAATAAGAAGCTACTGGATAGCACAGAGAACTATCCTCAGTGCCCTACTGTTGTTGTTGTTCAGGCGCTCAGTCATGTCCAACTCTTTGTGACCCCATGGACTGCAGCACACCAGGCTTCCCTGTCCTTCATCATCTCCACATGAGTTGGTGATGCCATCCAAACATCTCATCCTCTGTCCTCCTCTTCTCCTCCTGCCTTCAATCTTTCCCAGAATCAGGGTCTTTTCCAATGAATCAGTTATTCACATCAGGTGGCCAAAGTATTGAGCTTCAGCTTCAGCTGAAGTACTTCCAAAGAATATTTAAGGTTGATTTCCTTTAGGAATGACTGGTTTGATCTCCCTGAAATCCAAGGGACTCTCAAGAGTCTTCTCCAACACCACAGTTTGAAGCATCAACTATACAAAAGCACTCAGCCTTTTTTATGGTCCAACTTTTACATCCATATATGACTACTGGAAAAACCATAGCTTTGATGAGACAGACCTTTGTTGGCAAAGTAATGTCTCTGCTTTTTAATAAGCTGTCTAGGTTTGTCATAGCTTTTCTTCCAAGGAGCAAGTCTTTTAATTTCATGGCTGTAGTCACCATCTGCAGTGTTTTTGGAGCATAAGAAAATAAAGTCTCTCATTGTTTCCATTGTTTCCCCATCTGTTTGCCATGATGTGATAGGGCTGGATGCCATGATCTTAGTTTTCTGAACGTTGAGTTTTAAGCCAGCTTTTTCACTCTCCTCTTTTGCTTTCATCAAGAGACTCTTTAGTTCCACTTAACTTTCTGCCATAAGGGCAGTGTCATCTGTGTATCTGAGGATATTGGTATTTCTCCCAGCAATCTTGATTCCAGTTTGTGCTTCATCCAGCCTGGCATTTCCCATGATGTACTCTGCATATAAGTTAAATAAGCAGGGTGACAATACACATCCTTGACATACTCCTTTTCCAATATTCCACACCCCTTCCTGACATGCATACAGGTTTCTTAGGAGTAAGGTAAGGTGGTCTGGTTTCCCATCTCTTTAAGAATTTTCCACAGTTTGTTGTGATCCACACTGTCAAAGGCTTTAGTGCCGTCAGTGAAGCAGAAGTAGATGTTTTTCTGAGATTCTCTTGCTTTTTCTATGATCCAACGGATGTTGGCAATTTGACCTCTGGTTCCTCTGCCTTTTATAAACCCAGCTTAAACATTTGGAAGTTCACATTTTACATACTGTTGAAGCCTACCTTGGGGATTTTGAGCATTGCCTTGCTAGCATGTGAAATGAGTTCAATTATTCGGTAGTTTGAATATTCTTTGGCATTGCTCCTCTTTGGGACTGGAATGAAAACTGACCTTTTCCAGTCCTGTGGCCACTGCTGAAGTTTTCCAAATTTGTTGGCAAATTGAGTACAGCACTTTAATAGCATCATCTTTTAGGATTTGAAGTAGCTCAGCTGGAATTCCATCACCTCCACTAGCTTTGATCATAATGATACTTTCTAAGGCCCATTTGACTTCACACTGCAGGATGTGTCGCTCTAGGAGTGATTATACCATCATGGTTATTCAGGTCATTAAGATCTCTCTTGTATAGTTCTGTGTATTCGTGCAACCTCTTCTGCTTCTGTGAGGTCTATACCATTTCTGTCCCTTATTTTCCTATCTTTGCATGAAATGTTCCCTTGGTATCTCTAATTTTCTTGAAGAGATCTCTAGTTCCTTCCATTCTATGGTTTTCCTCTATTTCTTTGCATTGTTAACTTAGGAAGACTTTCTTATCTCTCCTTGCTATTCTTTGGAACTCTGCATTCAGATGGCTATAGCTTTCCTTTTCTCCTTTCCCTTTCATGTCTCTTCTTTTCATAGCTATTTGTAAGTCTTCCTCAGAGAACCATTTTGCCTTTTTGCATTTCTTTTTCTTGGGGATGGTGTTGATCACTGACTCCTGTACAATGTTACAAATCTCCGTCCACAGTTCTTCAGGCTCTTCGTCTATCAGATCTAATCCCTTGAATCTATTTGTGACTTACACTGTATAATCATAAGAGATTTGATTTAGGTCATACCTGCATAGCCTACTGGTTTTCTCTACGTTCTTCAATTTAAGTTTGAATTTTGCAATAAGGAGTTCATGATCTGAGCCACAGTCAACTCTGGTCTTGCTTTTGCTCACTGTATAGAGCTTCTCCATCTTGGGCTGCAGAGACTATAATTAATCTGATTTCGGTATTAACCATCTGGTGATGTCCATATGTCTAGCTGTTTCTTGTATTGTTGGAAGAGGGTGTTTGCTATGACCAGTGTGTTCTTTTGGCAAAACTCTGTTAGCCTTTGCCCTGCTTCATTTTGTACTCCAAGGCCAAACATGCCTGTTACTTGAGATATCTCTTGACTTCCTACTTTTGCATTCCAGTCCCCTATGATGAAAATGATATCTTTTTTGGGTGTTAGTTCTAGAAGATCTTGTAGGTCTTCACAGAATCATTCAACTTCAGCATTACTGGTTGGGGCATAAACTTGGATTACTGTGATATTGAATGGTTTACCTTGGAAATGAACCAAAATCATTCTGTCATTTTTGAGATTGCACCCAAGTACTGAATTTCAGACTCTTTTGTTGACTATGAGGGCTACTCCATTTTTCCTAAGGGATTCTTGCCAACAATAGTAGATATAATGGTCATCTGAAATAAATTTGCCTACTCCTGTCCATTAGTTCACTTATCCCTAAAATGCCAATGTTCACTCTTGTCATCTCCTGTTTGACCACTTCCAATTTACCTTGATCCATGGACCATAATAGAAAAGAATATATATACACACACACACATACAGTAGTTGTACACCAGAAACTAACACAACATTGTAATTCAACTATACTCCAATTTTTGAGTCACCTCAAGTTAGATGGAACAATACTTGGACAGTGTATGTTCTATGTGCTCAGTTGTTCAGTTGTGTCGGACCCTTTGTAACCCCATCAACTGTAGCCCGCCAGGTTCCTCAGTCCATGGCATTATCCAGGTGATAATACTGGAGCAGATTGTCATTTTCCACTCTGGGGGATAGCCTAACCACCCATCAAAGACTGGGGAGAGGGGTTTTGGGAACATGACCACCTCTGGGACATGAATTACTGATTAGCAGACTTTAACTCTTTGTGACTCCAAAGACTGTAGCCTGCTAGGCTCCTCTGTCCATGGACTGAGGTTTTCCAGGCAAGAATACTGGAGTGGGTAGTATTCCCTTCTCCAGGGGATCTTCCCGATCCAAGAATCAAACCCAGGTCTTATGCATTGCAGGCAGATTCTTTACTGTCTGAGCCATTAGGGAAGCCCAAATTGCACATACAAACAACATGCTGACGGTTGTGCTGAAATATCTTAAGGTAAATGATCACACATACAGTATCAGAGTAAATGACTTCAGCTCTCTGCCTCTGTTTCCTCATTCTGGAAAATGACAACAATTATGATATGTACCTCACAGCGATATTGGGAGGATCAAATGAATTATTTAATACACAGAAAACATGTAAGATAGAGCCTGGAACATAGTAAATACTCCATAAATATGCTTGCTATTACTATACTTCTTGAAACTCACTTATTCCCATCAACCACAGTACTCTTCTTTCCATTTCACCTTCCCATTTATGTATATCCTTTGCTGCTAAACTTTTTCAAAAGCTAACCTTTATTCTATGTCTCCACTCAATCAATTTTATATCTACATCAATTTTCCACCTAACTCTACCTTTCCATCACATTTCTTATTTAATTCCTCAAACATTTGTTAATCTCATAACAATCACATCTTGTGTTGGGTGCTAGGAAGGGTTTCAAGAGGTTTATTTGACAAAATCTAACCCCCTTAAGATGGAGAAGGCAATGGCAACCCACTCCAGTACTCTTGCCTGGAGAATCCCATGGATGGAGGAGCCTGGTGGGCTGCAGTCCATGGGGTCGCTGAGGGTCAGACACGACTGAGCGACTTCACTTTCACTTTTCACTTTCATGCATTGGAGAAGGAAATGGCAACCCACTCCAGTGTTCTTGCCTGGAGAATGCCAGGGACGGGGGAGCCTGGTGGGCTGCCGTCTATGGGGTCTCACAGAGTCGGACACCACTGAAGCAACTTAGCAGCAGCAGCAGTAGCAACCCCTTAAGAAGCTCATGATAGAGTTAAGAGAAAAAAAGCACAGCTCTAAATGCCTTCAAGGCCAGGATCTCCTCCCAAAATGTGATTTTAAAGTAGAAGTAGTACTGTTCATATGTCACTCATGGAAATGACTCACCGTCCCCAGGAGGATACACATTAGTCTTCACAGTCCTAAGAATTGTGAGGTTCCAAAAATATAAGAAGAGATCAAGTAGTGCAGTATTCTCTCAATTCCAGGGTGTATTATGTTTGACACAAAATTACTTTCTACAGTAGTTTAAGATCCCTGCCCCCCAAAACAAAACCCAATCAAATGACAGGTTTAAGTTAAAATTTTCCTTCAGTAGCAGCAGAATTAGTTACTGTCTAGCTTGAATGTAACAGACATGCCTGGGGACATGAGGACAGCACAGAAATGCCTATCAGTATCTGGGCCAAAATTGCCGATGACTGTGTAACTTCCAGCAAGCTGAGACAGGCACCCCCAAAATTCCATAAGAAGATAATTCCTAGAACATGGCAGGATGGTCTAAATTATTCCCTATTTTAATTCAGAAAGAGTTAAAATTGGTGTAAGAATACTAAAACTATCAAACAACAGTATTAACAGTTTATGTTAGGGTATGATATTTTATTTGGTATTTTAGATATGTTAACATTTGGGGTAATTTGGCCTATCTGAGTTATAAATAAGCCAGTGCTGAAATGTCAGTTTGAAATGTTAACAGTGTAACTCATTCACATTTTTTATTTTAGGTAGCTTTTGTACTGTTTTATATAGTATTGAAATATCCAAGAAACCTTAAGCTTCATCATACTTATAGGACTGTGACTTATTAATTCTTTAAGAGGTTATAGTATACTTGGGATGTTTTGGTAAATCAGGCAATTGAATTACTTAAAAAGGAAACCAAATGTATTCAATTTGTATGTGAGGTTGAACACATTTAAAGTGGTTTAGCCAAATTTGTAAATGATATAACATTTAATCTAAGACCTTCAAAAGTGATTTTTCAAATTTTTGAGATACATAAATCCTAATCTATTTATAAGCAGAATTTGAGATCTGTACTTGGGTTTCAAGTGTGTAGCTTGATAAGTTAAACTTTAGTGAAATTGAAAGTGTTAGTTGCTCAGTCATGTCCGACTTTTTGCGACCCCATGAACTGTAGCCCGCCAGGCTCCTCTGTCCATGGAACTCTCCAGGAACTTCTTTAGGGGATCCTTCTGACCCAGGGATTGAACCCAGGTCTCCTGCATTGCAGGCAGATTCTTACTGTCTGAGCCACCAGGGAAGCCAACATTAAACCTTAAAGAAATTAAAACACAAAAAGCTAACCCCCTAAATAATATCTTTCCCACAGGAACTGCTGTCAAGTCACTAAAGCAATTAAACAATTATCTTATATTCATCCTGCCTTTGCCTTCTAAATCCTTATACAACTACTTGGGTATATGTCTCAGCTCCCTAATAAGCTCATTTGTGGTGTAGACTGGATCACCTATTGCTGCTGTATCCCCCAGGGGACCAGAAACATGATAGAGTTCTCAGCAAATGATCTCCTCTCTTTGGGACCTGGTTCTCCAACTCTACATAATAAGTGCTGAAATACAAGATCTAAGATGGCAATTCTTTTAGTCTCAGGACCTTTTAGCGCTCTAAAAAATTAGTAGAAATGTCAAAGCTTTTGTAACAACTGTTGGATTATATCTATTACTATTTAATAGAAATTAAAACTGGGAAACCTGTAAAACATAAGAACACAAAAGCACACATTCTACTTTTCATCAAGCAAAGATGTCATGAGGTGTCATGGAGCCTCTGGATAATTCCTTGGTGCACTTGAAGGAAACCAGAGAGTGTCATTCTAAAACATGCCTCTTTGACATAATATTTATCTTGAGCTGAAGGCAATTAAGAAGGAGTAAACATAGAAAAAGCTTCCCCCCACTGCCATCAGCCTAAAGGCAGGAAACAGTTTCTTCTTTTACTGGAGATAGACTCTTATCAGTTCAGTAATGGCACCAGAGGAATCTACAAATAAACCTTATTAAACTAACCCTTATCTTTCTAGTCATTTCTTTCCTATTCTTACATTTAGCGCAAACTTCTCGGTCTTGTCAATTCTTCACAGATGTACTGTCTCTTTGTCTGAAAGGTATAAAAGCTTTCTGCTCTGGCACTTCAGGTCTTTAGTCCTTTGTGAAGGCTCCCATGTACATGTAAAAATTCAAGGGATTGGGTATGCTTTCCCCCTCTTAATCCGTCTTTGTCAGTTTACTTTTCAGATCCAACCAGGGACCCTAAGAGGGTTGAGGAAAACATTTTCCTCCATTACACATTCATAAGAGAATGAAGATTTTAAACATATCATTATGGAAATAGTTTTGACCTCATGGACCTCACACCCCACCCTGAGGTCCACTGACCTAAAAGCCCTAGTACCGTGAGACCCTCTCATCATAAAGGCAACTTTGCATTTCGTTAAGCAAAGGGCAGGTTGGGAAGATTACTATTTTAACTTCAACCTGGAGATGCCTCTTCACACTCCCCTGCTTTCTTCTGTGGCCTTCAGAGCTGTGGGGACCCCATGGCTCGGGCTGCCTGAAGAACCTCCAGGGCACCCCAGCTGGCCTCAGACCATCCCTCCCAACCACCCTGTTCCTGCCAGACCAGGATCAGGGTCCACACTCCCAGACACTGCCAGTCCTTAGGACAATGGGGTGCCCCAGAGAAAAACTTCTGGAGCCACTGGGAAACAGACTTCTATGGGACAGGCTTTTCCTTAGACCCAGAGAATCCTTCTGCCCAAACAGCCTTTGTGGCAAACATCCTACACAAGTGGCAAGATTCCGGGGAGGTACAGGAGAGTAGGAGGAGACATACCAAGCAGGCCGAGCCGACAGAGGGCAGATGAGGCCAGGAGAGGGGGAAGCCATAGCCACTGACACCAATGCTGAGGGGGCATCTGTGCCTGGGAGCCCAAGCTTGGAGAAGCCCAAGTTCGCAGAGTCAAGAAGGCCCAAGGCCCCGACGGCTAACAGAATAACCCATGTTCTCCCAACCATTCCATCACCCACATCTTTTCAGCTAAATGGCAGCTTCACTGAGATGGCAGCATCCCAGTGAGTCTATTACTCCCCACTCCCATACCCCCTTCCGTACCCCACTCCCATACCCCCTCGCACACCCCACTCCCATACCCCACTCCCATTCTTCTGTAGGATTGTGAGCAGTACAGGATGACTGGGGTTGGGGGGCACACTTACAGTCAGATTCCACAAGCAGAGTCCATTGTCACGCCCATTCACATCTGAGCAAGCACTCTGGAGAATGAACTGTTCCAGCTCAGGTCCATCATTTTCATATCCTCTCAGAAAGCAGACAAGACATCCTGAGAGCAAAGCAGAGACAGCTCAGAAGTGTCATAGGCCGCAACCCCATCTCCTGGCGAAATGGCAGCATGGACTGGCACCTCTCCGCCACCCCCTTTCCTTTCCTCATTTTTCTCCCACCTCTCAGGCCAGAGATCTATGAAATACTTTGTTCTGGGAACTCTTAACATTCTTGGAAAAATTATATATCCTCACACGTTTTTAAGTTAACAATATAACATTTTTATGGCAAGTTTATATAATTGAGAAATATATAACTTCTGGCACACTGACTTTTAAAATTGTTAAATCACTCAATTAAATGCATGAAATATCTACCTTCACCTATTTGAAAAACACATGAACAAGCTCTTTTTTAACAATCAGAAATTTTCCATCATTTATGTTCTTTGCACTCATATTTCCATCTATGTTACCCACAGAATCTTGCTTTAGTACAATATACTTTTAAGCTTAGCAATATTTTATTGATTACCATATCATAATTCTTGGCAATAAATATGCACATAAGTTAAAGTTTTATATATTAAATTTTCTAGATTCAATCCTTATGCTATTATTACTTCAATACTGAAAAAGTTAAAATTCCCTGCACCCATAAGACTCTACATGTTAATCAATATTCTAGATTGATTTATCATTATAAATTTATACTGGTATATAGTTGAGTGAAATAAATGATTCTAAGATAAAATTTTAAAATAATAATTAAACATAAAAAGGAAACTATCCTTTTTAAAAGATCAGTTTATGTATTATAGATGAATTTTGCTCATTGCCAGAATAAGGCCATAGCTTGTGGAAATTACTGGCAAAAAGAAGAGAAGCCATTGGGTCAAAAAGGTGTGGAAAAGTTGAAGCAAACAGAAAAATTGTACCCAAATTTAGAAAATGAATATAGATTTATAATACACAATAATATTTTGGCAAAAACTAAAGGAAATTGTTCCCCTATGTGTTTGAATAAATAATTAAGAGAATAACCCATATAACTTTATAATAAGCAGCCATGAAATTAAAAGATGCTTGCTCCTTGGAAGAAAAGCTATGACCAACCTAGAGAGCATATTTAAAAGCAGAGACATTACTTTGCCAACTAAGGCCCATCTAGTCAAAGCTATGGTTTTTCCAGTAGTCATGTATGAATGTGAGAGTTGGACTATAAAGAAAGCTGAGTGCTGAAGAACTGATGCTTTTGAACTGTGGTGTTGGAGAAGACTCTTGAGAGTCCCTTGGACTGCAAGGAGATCAAACCAGTCAATCCTAAAGGAAATCTGTCCTGAATAGTCATTGCTGCTGAAGCTGAAGTTCTAATACTTTGGCCACCTGATGCGAAGAACTGACTCCTTGGAAAAGACCTTGATGCTGGGAAAGATTGAAGGCAGGAGGAGAAGGGGATGAAGGAGGATGAGATGGTTGGATGGCATCACCAACTCAATGGACATGAGTTTGAGCAAGCTCCAGGAGTTGGCGATGGACAGGGAGGCCTGGCGTGCTGCAGTTCATGGTGTTGCAAAGAGTAGGACACGACTGAGCAAATGAAGTGAACTGAATTTACTTTAATTTGAAACTGTAATCTTAATCTTTCACCTTCTCTTATTTGAAATCAAGGCAAAATATGTAATTGTAGATCCAAACACCAATATTCCATATTGATCTTTTATTTGGAGGATTTTTCTCTCCACTGCAGTGCACCTTAGTAAGACACTAACTGTGTGATAGGTTTGTGCTTATGTTCCATCGCTCAGTCATATCCAACTCTTTGTGACACCATGGACTATAGCCCACCAAGCTCCTCTGTCCATGGAATTTACCCAGGCAAGAATACTGGAGTGGGTTGCCATTTCCTACTACAGGGAATCTTCCCACCCCAGGGATCAAACTCGTGTCTCTTGCATCTCCTGCACTGGCAAGTAGATTCTTGACCTTTAACGCCACCTGGGAAGCAACAGGTAGAACTTCCTTTTGAAAAGTACCCCAGGGCCACAGTCAAAGGTGACCGCAGCTATGAAATTAAAAGACACTTGATCCTTGGAAGAAAACCTATGAGAAACCTAGACAGCATATTAAAAGCAGAGACATCACTTTGCCAACAAATGTCCATCTAGTCAAAGCTGTGGTTTTTCCAGTAGTCATGTATGGATGTGAGAGTTGGACCATAAAGAAGACTGAGTGCTGAAGAATGGATGCTTTCAAACTGTGGTGCTAGAGAAGACTCTTGAGAGTCCTTTGGACAGCAAGGAGATCAAACCAGTCAATCCTAAAGAAAACCAACCCTAAATATTCATTGGAAGGACTGATGCAAAAGTTGAAGCTCCAGTACTTTGGCCACCTGATTCAAAGAGGTGACTCATTGGAAAAGACCCTACTGTTGGGAAAGATTGGGGGCAGAAGAGAAGGGGGTGACAGAAGATGAGATGGTTGGATGGCATCACAGATTCAATAGACTTGAGTTTGAGCAAACTCTGGGAGACAGTGAAGGACAGGGAAACCTGGTGTGCTGCAGTCCATGGGGTTGCAAAGAATTGGATACGACTCAGTGACTGAACAACAATAGACACGCTCAGGGGGTAAAGAATCCTCCTGCATTGCAGGAGACACAGGTGACTCAACTTGGATCTCTGGGTTGGGAAGATCCCTGGAGAAAGAAATGGCAACTCATTTCAGTATTCTTGCCAGAAAGAAATAGAATGGACAGAGGAATCTGGTGGGCTACAGTCCAATGGGTTGCAAAGAGTTGGACATGACTGAGCAACTAAGCATCCAGACAGACAGACACACACACACACACACTCATACACACACACACACACACACACAATGTATTCAAGAACCAGCTCACATCTTTTTTTCAACTGAAGGAGATCAGCCCTGGGATTTCTTTGGAAGGAATGATACTAAAGCTGAAACTCCAGTACTTTGGCCACCTCATGCAAAGAGTTGACTCATTGGAAAAGACTCTGATGCTGGGAGGGATTGGGGGCAGGAGGAGAAGGGGACAACAGAGGATGAGATGGCTGGATGGCATCACTGACTCGATGGACGTGAGTCTGAGTGAACTCCGGGAGTTGGTGATGGACAGGGAGGCCTGGCGTGCTGCGATTCATGGGGTCGTGAAGAGTTGGACACGACTGAGTGACTGATCTGATCTGATCTGATAGTTGTTGTACTATACTATAATGAAGGACAGGGAAGCCTGGTGAGCTGCAGTCCATGCGGGTTGCAAAGAGTCAGGCACGACTTAGCGACTGAACAACAATAAAGGTCAAAGGTGAGATGGGAAATGGGAACTAGCAGGACACCCAGGATCTGCCCTCAGAGGCATCAGTTTTGAGAAATAACACAGAAGGAAACGGGGATCTGGAAATTCTCTTGAAATTACCCACGTCTGTGTAGTCCATGGGACTTTGTGTGCTCCTAATGATGGATTGTTCGGGGCACCCTCTGTGCATCATCTGTCCCTTCTGTGCACACATCCCAAGGTCCATTTCCTTCAAGCCAAAGATCTTAAGCCCCCATTTCAACAGGGCATCCAGAGTCATCTTCCAAGTTTCAGTTGCTTATTTCTTCTTCTCCTTCCTCCTCTTTCCCCATCCTCAATCATCCAGGCTCAATCCTCATTCTCAAGGACCTCGGATCTTGCTTTCTGATTGTCGCACAGTAAGATGCGCAGGTTGGTGAGCTGAGATGGTCCAGATACTCCGTTAACAACCGAAAGGGAAACCATTCCTAAAGGCCTTGCTCTGGTTGGTGAAGTAGGTGAGGACACTCCTGTCTTCCTACCTCCTATGATCTTTCTTCATTCTTTCCCATCTCCTGGGGCCTCCTGGGGCCTCAGAGTTTCAAGACACTACAAGCTGCAGATCCCAGAGGTATCCCAGAGGTATCTGGGATCTGCAGCTTCCTGCAGAAGAAATGCTTCCTGAATATCACCTATTAATCACCTATTATCTACCCCTGGATCCCTCAAGAGGCTCTCCGGAGCCCAGCTTCTGGAAGGGGTGGCTTAGGAAAGGGATGCCACTCAGTAAAACATGTTTCCTTGGCATCCTCTTATTTTCTCTCGCAAACTCCTCCCATCTCACCTCCCACACTGCGTCCTCCCTTCCCCTCCCCAAATCTCTCCCAGGCAGTTATTTTTAGGTTCAGGGGCCTCCCTTGCTGGCAAGCAGAGAAAAGCAACACCCAAGCACCTGGATTCCCTGGGGTGTCCTTGACTCAGAAATCCAGGGGTTCCTTCTTCAAGTCCCAGCCTGACAGCTCAAGAAGTGTTGAGAAGTCCCTGGAAGTGGAGCTATTAGATCTGGATGGTTGATCCGTTGGATAATTTTGTAGGTATAAAAGAATTGATTCACTTATAATCTTATCAAATTGTAGTTTCTAGACTGCTTAGCAAGGCCATTAACCATATTACTGTATGTTAATGCTGAACAAAATATATAACGACTTCCTGGGGCAACAAAGACATTCTTATGTATTGAGTGGTATGTCAGCATCATTATCCTCACTTTACACATGATAAATAAGATGTTGGCCTAATTCACACAGCAAATATCTGATAAAGAGGAAATGTGAGCTTGGGTGTTTCTTTTACCTGATTCCAAAGCCACGCCTGTCTATGGTTCCCCACTGCCTCTCAGCTTCCTGGCCTGGCTTTCAGGGCCCTTAACAATCTGGCCCTCTCCTGCCTTTCACATCTTCTTTCCCTTACATAGTTTCAGACTTAGTGGCTTGTGGTGGTACTCAGTCGCTCAGTCGTGTCTGACTCTTTGTGACCCTATGGACTGTAGCCCGCCAGGCTCCTCTGTCCATGGGATTTCCCAGGCAACAATACTGGAGTGAGTTGCAATTTCCTTCGCAAGGGGATCTTCCCAACTCAAGGATCAAACCCGAGTCTTCTGCATTGGCAGGTAGATTGTTTATCACTACACCACCTGGGAAGCATTACATCCCTTCCTATACCCAGGGTATACCCAAGGTAAGAGGCAAAATATATCATAATCAACAAGGCAGACACCATCTAACAATAGATAGCTGGAAAGGCTCAAATTTCAGCCCTGCATGCCTATCAACTTCCATCCCTATTCTGAGGGTACCTGCCATCCCACTTAGATTCATACTGTCCTCTTGACCTTGACATTCATGCCAAACCCACCCTCCATGCATTTCAGTTCTTCTTGAGAAAGTTACATTCACTGGATTTTTCAAAGCTTGGATTCCCCCAAATAGGGTATTTATGAGTAATAAGACATTCCTAAATTGAGATTCCTAAAAGAGAATATGGAGAGGTGACATCCACCAAACAATGTAAGTTACTATGCCTGCTTTTCATAAATTTGTAATCTCTTTGGGTCAGCTACACATAGAGTAATGATAACAAGACCTATCTTGGTATCTAGTTTCGAGTAAGTAGTAAATGCTTGGGCTGCAAAGGGAAGTCTGCAGGAGTTGAGATCTGAGCTGGGCCTTGAAAATGTTGAGAATCTGGGGAGGAGGTGGAAGGTCTATTAGCGAGGGCTAAGGGTGAAGCACCAGATAGAGTGCAGGATCAGAGACAGCCTGATTCCCATGGGCAAGACTGTCACCCCCACACACACCCATCTCTGGGCTGGACTGAGTCATAGTGCCCTTCTCTCCTTTAACTGCACCACCGTTTCCTGCCACTGCGGCTCCTTTCTCAGCTCTGATGAGAGATGGGGGTTGGTTGTGTACAGCAGAGACTGCTAGTCAACATGCTATCCACCCTCCCTTTTTTTCTGGAAATAAAACTTAGTGCTGGCCAAGAGGATATAAACAGAAGTGGTGTGCACCTTCTGGAAAATGTCCTTAAAGGGAAGTGGCTTATCCCCCTCACCCACCCCCTTGTCTCCTTCCTGCCAACTGGAACACATACGCTGTTGCCGAGGGTTATAGAGCCCGGGTCCCTGACAACTTGAGCACTTGGCAGCCCTGGACTGTCCCCAGACGTCTTTTATGTGAGAAAGAAAAAAGCCACTGTTAAATTTTTTGTCCTTTGGACTTTCTTGTTTTTGTCATTTGAAGCTAAATCTAACATTAATTTTATACTCTACAATTGGCGCAGATGCCACACAAGAAAAATGACTGGGTAATTTAACAAAAGGAAGAATTATTACTCTACTTAGAAGTTAGAAATGGAAATTAAAACCAGAAGAGGCCATTTTGTCTGCTAAATTCTAAAAAAAGAAAAATGATCAAATTCAATGATGATAAGGCTTCAGGGAAATAGGTAGCCTGGTGACAGTGTTATAAATTGCTACAATCCTTCTAGAAAACACTAGACTTAGCTCATTTGCCTCAAGTAGGTTTCAGTACTATTAACCAGTGATCTGATTTTTTAAATATTGGGAAATATTGGAAAATCAATGAATTTGAGAGTAAAAATTTATAAAGATGATAATAGCAGAAAACCAAAACTGCCTACATAAGGTACTACAGGGGACTGGTAAATGATAACATATTAATCTGATGGAGAACGATTTAAAACAAATATAACAAATATCATAAAATAACTTGCAAGGGTACATTTAAAATAATGTTACATTTTAAAAATACTTCAGAAAACTGAATAGACCTTGGGACGGCAGCTGTCAAATTATGGCTGTTTGCCCAGTCTTGTGCTTTCAATCAAGTTCAACCCATCCACACAACATCCAGCAAGAACTGAGTGTCCCAGATCTGCTCCGTGCAAATTCCTGGTCTCGCTCTGTGCTGCTACCCTTCCTGTTCTTGCAGAAATGATTCCTTCCTGTTCGTTTTTTTGAAGCTGCCTTGTTCTTGAATTGGGGCTTTTATAAGGTGGTTTACAGTCAAATATCTCAGGTGGCATATCTTCTAAGAATCTTAAGGGTATTGTTCCATGGCAGCCAAACACGTTCAAAATAGAGAGATGCCAGTCTTAAAAAGAATCATGGATGTGGTTTGAAGCAGACATGAGTGACAATAATAGAACACCTATGACATTTTAAAGAGAGTTGTACTAAAAAACAAAAACTATAGTAACATTCGGGCAATGGCACCCCACTCCAGTACTCTTGCCTGGAAAATCCCATGGGTGGAGGAGCCTGGTGGGCTGCAGTCCATGGGGTCGCAAAGAGTCGGACACGACTGAGCGACTTCACTTTCACTTTTCACTTTCATGCATTGGAGAAGGAAATGGCAACCCACTCCAGTGTTCTTGCCTGGAGAATCCCAGGGACGGCGGAGCCTGTTGGGCTGCTGTCTCTGGGGTCGCACAGAGTCGGACACGACTGAAGCGACTTAGCAATAGTAACATTCTGGACAAGACAGAACTATGGTGGTTGCCAGCATTTATCGGGGATGAACAGGCAGAGCACAGAGGACTTTCAGAGCACTGAAAATACTCTGCGTGATGCCATAATGAAGGAAGTGTACTGATATCATTATGTTGTTGTCATTCAGTCACTAAGTTGTATCCGACTCTTTGCAACTCCACGGGCTGCAGCGCACCAGGTTTCCCTTTCCTTCACCATCTCCGGAATCCTTCACCGGCTTCCGAATCCTTCACTATCTTCCTGGATGCTCTTCAGATTCACATCCATATGTTGGTGATGCTATCTAACCATCTTAATACACTTGTTCAAAACCATAGAACGTACAACCCCACGAGTGAACCCTATGTAACTATGGACTCTGGGTGATGAAGAGGTATCAGTGCAGGTTCAGTGGTTGTGACAAATGTACCATCTGGAGGTGGATCATAAACAAAGATCGTGGCATCCAGTCCCATCACTTCATGGGAAGTAAATGGAGAAACAGTGGAAACAGTGTCAGACTTTATTTGGGGGGCTCCAAAATCACTGCAGATGGTGACTGCAGCCATGAAATAAAAAGACACTTACTCCTTGGAAGAAAAGTTCTGACCAACCTAGACAGCATATTAAAAAGCAGAGATATTACTTTGCCAACAAAGGTCCATCTAGTCAAGGCTATGGTTTTTCCAGTAGTCATGTATGGATGTGAGAGTTGGACTATAAAGAAAGCTGAGTGCTGAAGAATTGATGCTTTTGAACTGTGGTGTTGGAGAAGACTCTTGAGAGTCCCTTGGACTGCAAGGAGATCCAACCAGTCCATCCTAAAGGAAATCAGTCCTGGGTGTTCATTGGAAGGACTGATGCTAAAGCTGAAACTCCAATACTTTGGCCACCTGATGCAAAGAGCTGACTCATTTGAAAAGACCCTGATGCTGGGAAAGATTGAAGGCGAGAGGAGAAGGGGATGACAGAGGATGAGATGGTTGGATGGCATCACCAACTCAATGGACGTGAGTTTGAGTAAACTCCGGGAGTTGGTGATGGACAGGGAGGCCTGGCGTGCTGCAGTCAATGGGGTCGCAAAGAGTTAGACACGACAGAGCGAATGAACTGAACTGAACTGATGTATGGGGGACTATCCACAATTCTTTTAAAGACTGTCATCTCTCTATTTTGAGCATGATTGGCTGCCATGGAACAATACCCTTAAGATTCTTGGAAGATATGCCACCTGATAATGGGGGATTATGCTGATAATGGGGGACTATACCAGGACTATGCGTGTGTGGGGGTGGGGATATATGGGAAATCTCTGCTCCGCTCCCTTAATTCTGCTATGAGCTGAAAACTGCTTTGGTGAAATAGAATCTTAATAAAAAACAAGTAAAACCATAACCAGCTTGGAGTAAAAGGGTCTGAAATTTCATAAGTTGCAATACAGCCCTTGGGCACCCAACTTTTTGTTTGAGTAGGAATTAGGCTCAAAAAGCTACTCGGGGCCAACACAGGCTAATTCTTATGGAAAAGGAATGCTGTCTCAGAAGACAGAGCCAAGAGCTGGACAGAGGCGCCAGGGGCAGTGGAGAACAATGGGTTAGGAAATTACTTCCAGGGAGATCAGAGCAGGGTAACCTGGCGACATATGCCTGGCAGGATCCCAGAATTCTTAGGCGTCAGTGTCACTGCGTGCTTTCCCTTTAATTCTCTTTTTGAATGGATGTCCTTACTGCAATTCTCCTGTCCCTGGATTTCACTGTTTGTTGCGTGTGTGCACAGCATATAACTTCTCTCTTTCATTTACAGGTTTCTAGATCCAAAAGAGTCACAGCCAAGAACTGCCTCATCCCTGTTTGAACTAGAAATCCCAAGATTCTAGACTCTGAGCCTAACACTATAGTTAAATGAGACTTTGGGGGGCCTTCAGAGGGAGAAAGTATATTTTGCACATGTTTTTGTTTTGTTTGTTCAGTTGCTAAGTTGTGTCCGACTCTTTGTGACCTCATGGACTCTAGCATGCCAGGCTTCCCTGACCTTCACCACCTCCTGGAGTTTGCTCAAATTCATATCCATTTGAGTCAGTGACGCTATCTAAGCATCTTATCTTCTGCTGCCATCTTCTTTTGCCTTTAATTTTTCACAGCATCAGGGTCTTTTCCAATGAGTCAGCTCTTTACATCAGGAGGCCAAAATATTGGAGCTTCAGTTTCAGCATCAGTTCTTCCAATGCATATTGAGGGTTTATTTTTTTTTAGGATCGACTGGTTTGATTTCCTTGCAGTCCAAGGGACTCTTAAGAGTCTTCTCCAGCACCACAAGGGGCATAAATAATTGGAATTAGGGGGAAAGCTATTGTCTGCTTTCGTAGTAATGGGCACCAAGGATTCATGCCTCCGGGTAGTCATTTCCCATCTTGACTTCAGTCTTGGCCAGTGACTTGCTTTGGTCAATGAGACATCAGCAAACAGAGTGCAAGCAGAGACTTGAAGAAACACTTCTTATTGGGGCTTTCCCTCTCTTGCTGCTCCTATAGAGTCCTTCTACCACCATTTGAAGAAGCCCAGGCTAATCTACAGAGGATGAGAGATCACATGGAAAGAGGCCCCAAGCTGTCCCAGCCATCTCAACTGAGGTCTCAAAGATGTGAGTGAGCCCCACTCCAGCCCAGCTGATCCAGAGTAGAAGAAACATCGAGTTACCCCATAAAGTCATATTTGTTGTGTTAAGCCATAAAGTTTTAAGATGGCTTTTTAATCAACTAACCCAAGAAGATTCAAGCTGGGGTAAATACAGCATATGAAAGATGGGGAAGGTAAATTTGAAGAGGAGAAATCTCTGGGAAAAATAGATGTAATGTGTGAGCAGACTCCCAAGACAAACAAAAGCAGGTTCACTGAGGGAGATCATACTATGGTGCCTGGGGAGCCAAGAAGAAGAAAATGCCAGAAGGAAAGTCCAATGGGAAAGTTGAAGATCGAAAAGTGATGATTTGGAAATTTGTGAGATTAAGAGGCAAAGTGGTGGGAGGAATGAATGGGTCAGGATGAGTGATTCAGAAATAGAGCCTTGAACAAGGGTGAACTGCAGATCTTCTTTCTAGGAAGTAGCTAACTGGTGATTAGCATAGGGTGCAGAAGAAATACAGAATCAGAATCTATGATGGTGGGACTTCCCTGGCAGTCCAATGGTTAAGACTCCACACTTCCAGTGCTTCCACTGCAGGGGGCACAGGTTTGATCCCTGGTCTGGGAACTAAGATCCCACATGCTGCATGGTATGGCCAAAAAAATAAAAGAACTTATGAGGATGTGACCCAGGAATCACCATGCTTTACCAGCTCCCCCGGGATTTTTAATGTATAATTTATTCTCAGTGACCCACCCTATATGTTAAGGAGTATTGGGAAGGGGTAAACTTTGTCAAGTTCCTATTATACCTTGCCCCAGGACAATGGATGCTCTGTAACCAAGGAAGATCAATGATTCTCCAATCTAGGTGCATATTAGAATCATCTGGGAAACCTAAAAATACATATTTCTACTATATATATTTTATTATTCATATATATGGGGCTTCCCCAGTGGCTCAGCTGGTATAGAATCTGCCCACAGTGCAGGAGACACATGAGATGCAGGTTCCATCTGTGGGTGGGGAAGATCCCCTGGAGAAGAAAATGGCAACCCACTCCAGTATTCTTGCCTGGAGAATCCCATGGACAGAGGAGCCTGGTGGGCTACAGCCCATGGGGGTTACAAAGAGTCGGACATGACTGAGGGACAAAGCATGTATGTATGTATACATGAATGTCTAGGCCCTACTGCATAGGAATTCAATCTCAATCTTCAAGACAAGCATCTGGGCATCAATATTTAAATTAAAAGCTTTCCAGGTGATTATGGGGTAGAGGAAGACTCTGGAAGAGATGATGTAATCCCTAAACCAAGAACCCCTCAGGTTTCTGAGAAATGAATAATAAAAGTAGAATCTCGCTGAATCTCCTCATTTTCATATATTTTGTGATTGATCTAAACCGCTATTAAACTCAAAGAGCAGTGTTAGGAATTTGGTGACTAATGGCTATTTGAGTCAAAAATGAAATAGCACTTATTTTCATGATGTAATAAAAGTCAAGTGAACAGTTTACTCAGACCATGAATCAGTGAATGCAATTATCTGAACAGAGTCTAAAGTTATCTATGAAAACATATTTTGATATATTGTTATACAGGATTTCAAGATTTTGGTAGAAATGTTTAAACTACTAAAAAACCACTAGTTTTATAAATGAGTAGAGCTAGCCTGATGTTTGAGATAATAAAGAGTAGTTGGGAGCCACGACAAATCAAATTTGTGGGAATGGGCAAAGTTTTGTGACAGCCAAACATAAAAAGAGATTAAAGGTCCCTTTAGCCTATAGGCCGGAGAAGGCACCCCACTCCAGTACTCTTGCCTGGAAAATCCCATGGGTGGAGGAGCCTGGTAGGCTGCAGTCCATGGGGTCGCTGAAGAGTCGGACATGACTGAGCGACTTCATTTTCACTTTTCACTTTCATGCATTGGAGCAGGAAATGGCAACCCACTCCAGTGTTCTTGCCTGGAGAATCCCAAGGACGGAGAAGCCTGGTGGGCTGCCGTCTATGGGGTCGCACAGAGTCGGACACGACTGAAGCGACTTAGCAGTAGCAGCAGCAGTAGCCTACAGGCTGCCAGTCTATGGACCTTTGAGTCATAATAGAAACTGTTATAATATGGAAATAAATGTAAGTATGGAATTACAATAATTAAGGGGTCTGCAAAGGTTTTAAAGAAGGGGTGACCATGGACACAATTGAAAGGCTGAGGATTTTTTTTCATATTTTAATTTAAAAAATGTTAAACTTTTCATCTTGAATTTTGCTTGCAAGCATGTTACAAACACAGAACAGACTTCCTGCGTACTCTTCACCCAGATTCTCCAAAATTTAATATCTAACATAACATCTTCACAAAGATTAAAATCAGAAAATTTTCTCTAATAGATACAGCTATCTTATTCCAATAGCTTTCCTTTGTCTTTCATTATCTTGACATTTTGAAGTGCGTTGGTCAGTTATTTTGTAGAATGGCCCTCAATTTGTGTTTGCATAATGTTTGCTCATAATTTAAATTAAGGTTATACATTTTTGGGACAAATACTGCAGAGTGATACTATATTCATCTGAGTGCATCACAAGCAAAGACACAGGATGATGACTTGGACCATTATAGTGATGAAAATTTTAATCTCTGAATTTTATGTGGTGCCTACCACCTTTCTTTATAATAATGTTACTGTTTTTCCCTTTGTAATTAGTTAGAAGCTTTGGGGAATATACTTTGAAATTACCTAAAAATCCTATTTCTCATCATTTTTTTTTTGCCAATGTCTTAACATTTATTGATGAATCTTGCCTGAAACAATTCTCACTGTGGTGTTTGACAAATGTTTGACCTTAATCCTTCTACATTTATTAGTTGGAATTCTACTATACTTTTTCTTCTCTGCCATTTAAAGGCTACCCACTCCAGTGTTCTGGACTGCAGAATTCCAAGGACTGTATAGTCCCTAGGGTCACAAAGAGTCAGACACGACTGAAGGACTTTCATTTTCACCTTACATCCGTACAGTTTGTGTACTATTTTATTCTATGGGTTATAATCCATTACTAATATTATTAATTTTGCTGTTTATGTTGTCCCAGATTTGATAATGAGAGCTTTTTAAAGTAGACTCCTGTGCCCTTTTGACAGATTCTCATCATTCGTTTTTAATATTTCCTTGTATCCGGCATCATGAGACATTTCCTTCCCATCTTATACTTTCTCTGCCTAGATTCAGCTACTTCTCCAAGGAACCATAGGAACTCTCATTGGATAATAGTGTTCAGAAACCAAAATCTGAGCAATTGTTGTGTTCATTACTGGTATTGTGTCTAGGGCTCTCTGAAAATGGAGCTAGAAAATAAATATGTGAGCACAAAGGCTTGTATTTATGTATATTTCTATATGCATCCAACTATCAAAAGCCATGAGTCCCACGTGGGGTAACCTCCAATATTAATCCAATGCTATTTTCACTCTAGTTTTTCTCCTTTCCTTAATTATAACTCCTTTCCCAGGCCATGAGAAATTTGGCTCTCCTTTTCCATAATTTATTAACTTATTTGCTCAGTCTTAGGATAAACATTAAGTGCTTTTAGACAGCCCACATCTTTGAGTATGCAACACCTACATACACCCATCTTCCCATACATGCATATTTTTAAATGTTTATTCATACCTACATAAAGTACACTCATTCTGTCCCCCAAAATAGACAACTAAAGTATCATCCAATTACTACATCTAGTTCCAAGTCAGGACTTCTGAGTGATACAACAACTTTTTTCAGTCAGTGTAGCTCTTCATGCTTAGTTAAGACTAATTTATCAATCACCAAGACATTCAGTATATAACAGTAGACAAAGAATATAGATAACTTCAGTGAAAGAAGTCTCAATTATAAAAAGAGGAGAATTGGGAAAACACACACTCTCATGAACATAGGCATCCACTGGCAAATTATACATAAAAGACATAATTCCCCTGGGGTGGGTACGAGACTTGGGGGTGAGAACATAGCTTAGTCTAATTAGGGAGAATCTGAGAACACTGGCTTGGAAATGGGAGTACTAAGAATTTTCTTCCTTCTTTCCAGCATCGTGATCTGATAGTGCTCCGTCAGTGGAGAAGTAGCTTAGTCAACCAATCTGGCAGCCTCTGGTTTTTTTTTCTTGGAGGCTCTTCATTCATTGACATATCTAGAGAAGTTTTCCTTTCCAAGGGCTACATAATTTTAGCATCCCTGATTCTGTGCGTGTGACCTCAAAGAACCCTAACCCTAATGCTACAGCATTTCAGCTGTCAAGACTATAGTCGTGCAGGATTGGGATGTCTTTGGTGACACAGTTCCTTTATAGGCTTAGGTATCATCAAGACATTTGACTAGTCACTTCCGCAGGCTGGGAACTTTAGAAAGAGAGCCCGTCTCCAGTTGTATTGGAGTCTAGGAAGTTCTATGGTCTAACAGCAAACCTCTGTTGTATTAATAATATTATCATCCCCTTAGACCTTAATGTCATGGATGCTACTTTCATCTTGGCTTCTGCTACTGGACAGCTTCTGATAATAACTTGGAGTGGAATGATTTGTTCCCTGTCCTTGGTTCCATCACAGCCGCACTTGTTTGCTTTGTCAGGTGGGAACGATTTCATAGGAAGTATTTAGGAGTGACCTAAGGGGATAGGCTTGTCTTTTGCCCCAGCTTTACCTCCTGTCTTTACTTGTATGAACCTTAACTTGGAGTCAAGTATTTGGTCTTTGTAACATTGCCGGATTCCAGGCATTTTTCTTGCCATGCATATCCAGAGAGAGCCTTTTAAGTAAAACCATACTTTCTTCTGTTGTCAGATGGGACATTTCATCTGAACATTGTTGCTTCATTGTAGGACCTTACTAGAATCCCAAATCTTGAATTTTTCCTGCCATTTTTCCTGAGGCACTTTGTAGGCACAAGCCTGAGTCCCAGCAGACCATTGCTCTTCACCTCATCACCTCTGCTCAGACAAGTCCATGTTTTAGGTTTGTATTTTACTGCATCCCACTCCTGGAATCAAATTCTGTATCCATTATGAATCCTCTGGTGGAATAAACAGAAAAGCTCGTTCAAATTTGCTTAAGCAATAAAGGAATTTATTTGCTTTTGTAACTCGAGTTTCAGAGATAAGGCCAACCTCACAGTTAGCTTACCTCCCGGTGGGATTCACCCACTGTGCTCTTTCTCCTTATCTGCATCCTCAAGTTCTTTCCATTTTAGGGGCAAGACGGCTCCAACAATCCCTGTCTTTATATCTTTATCCTCTGATTCTGAGAGGAAAAGCAGAGAAAGCAACTTTGATACCAAGATTGCTTGCCAGAATCCCAACTGGACTATTTAGGTTATGTAGCTCCCTTAAACCACTGGGGAGTTGAATATGTTTAGCTTAAGTCAATCGGTACCCATCCCATGGGTGGTATGTGGTAATAACAGACATCAAATTGAAAACAACAGACTATTAGAAAGGGGAAAGAGGATTCTGGGTAGACAACTAATAATATTCCATCACCAGCCCTCTTAAACTTTCTACTAAGCCTTTTAAAAATAACTTCATGTTATCTTTTTTTTCAAAAGATAGCATTAATCTGTATTTTAAATTATCTTATTTATTACATGTCTCTCTTTGAAGAATCTCAGTCTCCATGAGAACAGTGACCTTATCCATCTTATTCATTTCACTTATAATTCAATGGCTGGCATTCAGTGAATATTTGCTTAATGAATGAATGAAGGCATTGCATTTATCCTGCATCTCTGAGACCTTACAGCATAATGTCCCAAACCTCTAGGGTAGGCATACTTTACTTGAGATGTTTGGGATTAAAGCTTCACAGCTGCTAAGTGAATAGCCAAAACCTGAACTCCGGCTTGCTGATCCCACATATCGTGCATTTCTGACTATCCCAAGCTGTTCTTGTGTGCTAAAATAAGCCCTCAGAGTCTTAGCACAGCTGCGTTCAGAATACATACAGGAAATACATAAAATATCATGACAGCCAATGTCCAAATAGTCATTTGAAAGATAAAGAGGAGTCTAAAACTGGCATGAATTGATATTTATTTTTCTGCTATTAACTACCAACATGCTCTGAGTGAAAATCATATCCGGCCTAATGCCATATGAAAGAATGGGATTGATCTCATTTTCCTATGGCAATTTCCTATAAGGCACATTATAATTTTGTTTACTGCATGTTGCCTCTGTTGAAGATAAATCCTTTTTATCCAATAGAGTAGTCTGATCAACAGAGCGAAGAATCAATAGTAACTGACTGTTTACTATGAGCGAAGTACTTCATTCATTCACCATCCCTTCACTCATTCATTTACATCTTTCCATTCTTACACTTTTATTGAATATTTATATAGTACCTTCCATGTGGCAGGTGTCATGCTAAGGGAGAGAGAGACAACAGTTAGCACAGTCTAGAGAAACACTGTAGTCCATCGATTAAGGTAACAAACTCTGGAGTCAGAAACATCTGAGTTTGACACTTGGTTCTGCTGTGACCTGTGAGATCTTGAACATATCTTGATTGCCTTATCTGTCTCTTTAATATGCTTCATTGCATGAAATTATTCTTTGATTCAGAGTTGTGCAGCTTGAGTGAGATAATATAAATGCTGTATTTGCTGTGTCTCACACATAGTAGTTTCTCAATTAAATGTTATTTTAAATTACCAGATGATCCCTATCTTCAAGTTGCTAATGATGAGTGAAGAAAACAGACATATATGTCTTTACACTTAATTTCAACCAAACAATCTGACATAAGTGTTATTTTTCCCATTTTATAAGCAAGAAAATTGAGAATTTCAATAATTTGTTCAGTTCAGTTGTCGTTCAGTCGTGTCCGACTCTTTGAGACTCCATGAATCACAGCACGCCAGGCCTCCCTGTCCATCACCAACTCCCAGAGTTCACCCAGACTCACGTCCATCGAGTCAGTGATGCCATCCAGCCATCTCATCCTCTGTCGTCCCCTTCTCCTCCTGCCCTCAATCCCTGCCAGCATCAGAGTCTTTTCCAATGAGTCAACTCTTCGCATGAGGTAGCCAAACTACTGGAGTTTCAGCTTTAGCATCATTCCTTCCAAAGAAATCCCAGGGCTGATCTCCTTCAGAATGGACTGGTTGGATCTCCTTGCAGTCCAAGGGACTCTCAAGAGTCTTCTCCAACACCACAGTTCAAAAGCATCAATTCTTTGGTTCTCAGCCTTCTTCACAGTCCAACTCTCACATCCATAATTTGTTCAAGGCCTCAATTAGTAAGTAAATGAGGTAGATGTCAAAATTCAAAGATGCCTGCACCCGAAGCCATTTTCTCTCTAATTGTCTGCATGAGATATTGAGAGACAGTAGTTCTAGTCCTGATTTCAGTCCAGTGGTTCTCAACCTTGAAGAGCTTTTGTAAAGCACCAAATGCCAGGACTCTGGGCTTCCCATGTGGCCCTAGGGGTAAAGAATCCATCTGCCAATGCAGGAGACATAAGATCAATCCCTGGGTCAGGAAGAGTCCCTGGAGGAGGGCATGGTAATCCACTCCAGTAATCTTTCCTGGAAAATCCCACAGACAGTGGAGCACGGAGGGTTACAGTCCATGGGGTCACAAAGAGTCAGACACGACTGAAGCAACTTAGCACACACACATGCCAGGACTCTGTTGCAATTCAGTTAAATCAGAATATTAGGATAAAGGCTGATCAGGCATCAAATATTTTCAAAATCTCCCAAGCAGATTCTAATGGCTAACCAGAATTGAGCCCTACTCTTGATTATATTCTTTGCAGCCAAAGATGGAGAAGCTCTATACAGTCAGCAAAAACCAGACCGGGAGCTGGCTGTGGCTCAGACCATGAACTCCTCATTGCCAAATTCAGACTTAAATTGAAGAAACTGGGGAAAACCACTAGACCTAATTTGATTTAGGTATGACCTAAATCAAATCCTTTATGATTATACAGTGGAAGTGAGAAATAGATTTAAGGGCCTAGATCTGATAGATTGAGTGCCTGATGAACTATGGATGGAGGTTCGTGACATTGTACAGGAGCTAGGGATCAAGACCATCCCCATGGAAAAGAAATGCAAGAAAGCAAAATGGCTGTCTGAGGAGGCCTTACAAATAGCTGTGAAAAGAAGAGAAGCAAGAAGCAAAAGAGAAAAGGAAAGATATAAGCATCTGAATGCAGAGTTCCAAAGAATAGCAAGGAGAGATAAGAAAGCCTTCCTCAGCGATCAATGCAAAGAAATAGAGGAAAACAACAGAATGGGAAAGACTAGAGATCTCTTCAAGAAAATTACAGATACCAAGGGAACACTTCATGCAAAGATGGGCTCGATAAAGGACAGAAATGGTATGGACCTAACAGAAGCAGAAGATACTAAGAAAAGGTGGCAAGAATACACAGAAGAACTGTACAAAAAAGAGCTTCATGACCAAGATAATCATGATGGTGTGATCACTCACCTAGAGCAGGACATCCTGGAATGTGAAGTCAAGTGAGCCTTAGAAAGCATCACTATGAACAAAGCTAGTGGAGGTGATGGAATTCCAGTTGAGCTCTTTCAAATCCTGAAAGTTGATGCTGTCAAAGTGCTACACTCAATATGCCAGCAAATTTGGAAAACTCAGCAGTGGCCACAGGACTGGAAAAGGTCAGTTTTCATTCCAATCCCAAAGAAAGGCAATGCCAAAGAATGCTCAAACTACCACACAATTGCACTCATCTCACACACTAGTAAAGTAATGCTCAAAATTCCTCAAGCCAAGCTTCAGCAATACGTGAACTTCCAGATGTTCAAGCTGGTTTTAGAAAAGGCAGAAGAACCAGAGATCAAATTGCCAATATCCGCTGGATCATGGAAAAAGCAAGAGAGTTCCAGAAAAACATCTATTTCTGCTTTATTGACTATGCCAAAGCCTTTGACTGTGTGGATCACAGTAAACTGTGGAAAATTCTGACAGAGATGGGAATACCAGACCACCTGACCTGCCTCTTGAGAAACCTGTATGCAGGTCAGGAAGCAACAGTTAGAACTGGACATGGAACAACAGACTGGTTCCAAATAGGAAAAGGAGTACGTCAAGGGTGTATACTGTCACCCTGCTTATTTAACTTATATGCAGAGTACATCATGAGAAACGCTGGGCTGGAAGAAGCACAAGCTGGAATCAAGATTGCCGGGAGAAATATCAATAACCTCAGATATGCAGATGACACTACCCTTATGGCAGAAAGTGAAGAGGAACTAAAAAGCCTCTTGATGAAAGTGAAAGTGGAGAGTGAAAAAGTGGGCCTAAAGCTCAACATTCAGAAAACTAAGATCATGGCATCTGGTCCCATCACTTCATGGGAAATAGATGGGGAAACAGTGGAAACAGCGTCAGACTTTATGTTTTGGGCTCCAAAATCACTGCAGATGGTGACTGCAGCCATGAAATTAAAAGACGCTTACTCCTTGGAAGGAAAGTTATGACCAACCTAGATAGCATATTGAAAAGCAGAGACATTACTTTGCCAACAAAGATTTGTCTAGTCAAGGCTATGGTTTTTCCAGTGGTCATGTATGGATGTGAGAGTTGGACTGTGAAGAAAGCTGAGTACCGAAGAATTGATGCTTTTGAACTGTGGTGTTGGAGAAGACTCCTGAGAGTCCCTTGGACTACAAGGAGATCCAACCAGTCCTTTCTAAAGGAGATCAGACCTGGGTGTTCATTGAAAGGACTGATGCTGAAGCTGAAATTGCAATACTTTGGCCACCTCATGCGATGAGTTGACTCATTTGAAAAGACCCTGATGCTGGCAGGGATTGGGGGCAGGAGGAGAAGGGGATGACAGAGGATGAGATGGCTGGATGGCATCACTGACTCGATGGACATGAGTTTGAGTGAACTCCGGGAGTTGGTGATAGACAGGGAAGCCTGGCATGCTGTGATTCATGGGGTCGCAGAGTCGGACATGACTGAGCGACTGAACTGAACTGAAGTGAACAACTCAGTAGTCTTCCAGCCTTGACAGTCTGATCCCTCTCTGTGAAAGAATATGAAAATGTTAGTCTCTGGGTCATGTCTAACTCTTTGTGACCCCATTGACTATAGCCCACCATGCTCCTGTGTTCATGTAATTCTCCAGGCAAGAATACTGGAGTGGGTTGCCATTTCCTTCTCCAGGGGATCTTCCCTACCCAGGGATCAAGCCTGGGTCTCCAGCGTTGCAGACGGAACCTTTACCATCTAAGGCACCAGGGAAGTCCTATATAAGGCAGCAATTGTTAGGATGAGATCAGCCTGATGAAGCTGAGACATTTCAGGACTTTCTATGGGACTGGGGTTCCATAGTCACAACAGTGTACTTTAAGGGGAAAGCCAGTGTGGGCAGAAATCCCTTTGTCTCAGGCCATAGGCATGGTGTTATAAGACGTAGCACAGTACCCACTTGGCATACCCAGTGGCTGTGTAAGTGCTGGTGAAGGACGGTGGTGAGAGCTCAGTCTCCTTCAATGGTGCATTGACAGATCAACAGCATCCTTCACACATGCTGGAGGGAGCAGCCTGGGAAATGTCCCAAATAAATGCAGCTGCTCTTTGTTTCTGGAGAGGATGCCAATAACATTTTGTTCCTTGGGGTTCTCAAGAGTGAAACTGTGTGCATAGCTATAAAAACAAACAAACCCCTTGGGATAATTATCATACTAACCAATATGTCATATAGACATTTATTTAAGCTAATTAATCACAACTTGTATTTTGAGCTATGTTCTCCCAGACTTTATATTGAGATATTCAATGAAGGGAAGAAGAAGAATTTATTAGGGGATACCCTCTGGGACATTTTAGTCAAAGTCAAAGCTTCTGCGGCTCCCTAAATAGGGGTCATTTCAGGAACTCATCCCAGAATCTGGTAAATCTAACTTGCTCACTCTCTGATGTGTTCCCCTTAGCAGTTCTGTAGGATACATGGTCAGGTATCACTGTGCTTATTTCACTGAGTTGGAAACTGACATGTCAAAAGGTTAAGCGACTCACTCAATGACTAGAAAATGCATAGCCTCCATTCAAGCATACATCTCTGGATTCTCAATTCTCAGGTTATTCAGTTGAGTCAAGAGGAAATTATACTACTCAGGCACACCATAGATGAGAAACCAACCAACCAAATGAAAGCAGAGACATTCTAGTAAAAACACTGGCATTGGATTCTCGTTACTGACAAGCTAAGGTTTTACTACTGCACTCTCTCTCTGGAAACCAAGAAGAACATGTACCAGGTTAGTAAGTGGGAGCCAGCCTCTGGTTGGGTCAGATCTTTCTCTTTTCTCTTTACCCCACTCCTGTCTCAACTAGCAAGCGATGCTGAGACTCTATGTATCCAATTTCTGGCATAGGACAACTAACCCAAAAATGTTCCTTAAAGGTTGAATAAGAAAATTTCTATCCATGAAAAGATAGTTGAGAAAGAGACATCATAGCTAAGCATGGGTGTGAGAATTCTCGAGGCCAGAATATATGACTTGGGCTCCGACAGAGTCTGCAACAATGATGAGTGTCCTGAAGTGCTTACCATGGTACCAGACCCTGTTCTAAGCATTTTACATATATTAATCCACTTAATCTTTAAAACTCTATAAGACAGGTATCTATTACTACCTCAATTTTTAAAAGGAAAATAAATGAAGAATAGAGAGTTTACGTAGTTTGCTCAAGGTCACACAACTCAGAAGAGAAAGAATCGGCCTCTGAGTTTGGTGTCTTAATCAACGTGCTCCTAGTTCAAGTATTAGTCGCTCTGTCCTGTCTGACTTTTTGTGACCCCATGGACTGTAGCCTGCGAGGCTCCTCTGTCCATGGGATTCTCCAGGCAAAAATACTGGAGTGGGTTGCCATGCCCTCCTCCAGGGGATCTTCCCGATTCAGGAATCAAACCCACGTCTCTTATGTCTCCTGCATTGGAGGCAGGTCCTTACCACTAGCGCCACATGGGAAACTCACTCAGTTGTATTCCAACTGTTGCTATCCCATGGACCGTAGCCCACAGGCTCCTCTGTCCTTGGGATTCTCCAGGCAAGGATACTGGAGTGGGTAGCCATTCCCTTCTCCAGGGTTTCTTACTGACCCAGTGATTGAACACAGGTCTCCTGCATTGCAGACAAGATTCTTTACCATATGAGCCTCTAGGGAAACCCATACTGAATGCTAGGATTCTATTAAAAATGAAACTTTTCTTCAGAGAAAGACTTCTAGTCATGCTTTAAAAATACTATATCTTCTATTTCAACAGAAAACTTGCCTTTTGAGGTTTCAATTTTTTATTCTGGACTATCAACACAGCTTTTAACATGAAAATCTCAGCAGAGGAAGCAGAATAGAGGAGCTCTTCAAATCCAGAACTAGACTAGATCAGTTGATCAGGGATATAGGTTTGCCAAGGTGGGTGGTGAAGAGAGTAAAGCAATCTTTTTATAAGTCAAATATAGAGACTGTCTAAAAAGTGCTCACAAATCACGGTATGCAAAGACACGTCTGTGGAATCTGTACTCAGATAACTGAAATACTGAGGAGCTGGACCCTCATGGAATGCATTCACTTTTCTCCCACCCACTGACTTCTAACCTTCTCTGTTGGGGTCTTTCTTCCTCACATCTTGATGGGACTTCAAGCTGACCCCTTCCTTTTCCAGTCAGTCAGGTTTCAAGGGCGTCTCATTTTCAGGTGAACAGTCCAGCTGGTCTAACCCAGCACTTCAATCTCTCATGCATTTCGAATTGCCCCTCCTGCCTGCCCCGGGGCTCAAATACCTGCATTAAGGAAGGGAGAAGAGTATGGACCATTTCTTATTCACCCTCTCAAACTCTCTCCCCTGCTGATACTGCTGCTCTTAATTCCTCAGAGGGCTTCCGCCACCTGCAATGTGGGAGACGTGGGTTCGGTCCCTGGATTGGGAAGATCCCTTGGAGAAAGGAACAGCAACCCAATCCAGTATTCTGGCCTGGAAAATTCCATGGACAGAGGAGTCTGGCAGGCTACAGTCCATGGACTTGCCAAGAGTCAGATAGGACTGAGCTTCTTTCACTTCACTTAACTCCGCAGAACCAGGTAAGGGCAGGGGCAGAGCCTTACCGCCCAGCACTGTAGCAGTGTGGTTGCGAGCCCTCCACATGGCAAATCTTGGCCTTTTCTTTCACTCATCCTTTCCTCTAGTTGACAGCTCCCAGAGGAGACTATTATCTTCCAGCTGGCCACTCATGACCCCTTCAGCTCCTGTGTGACAGCTGACCCTTTAGTCTTCTTCTGCTGGGTTGTCTAGTCCCTGAGGGCAGCCACCTTGGGTGGGTCCTTTCAAGGCAAACAGAGCCTGGCTTCCACCTGAGGTGGCCCCCTGAGCCATAGATGAAGGATGACGTCCACCCTCTCCCACCACAGAATTCAGTGTTATTTACTGTCCCACCACCCTCCTTCTTCCCCCAAACCATTGGGTACAATTCCATCAATTTTTCCCCTTTGGACTTTCATAGGCCCTGTGACCTGCCGACTCCGGAGAACACTTGTCAAACTCTGCCCCAAATTTTTAAATCCATGGCAGTTTTGAGTTTCTATAGTAATGCAAGCAGCTAGTTTGGGGGTAAATGTGCAAGATTAATTCTCCCCTCCTGGCCAAAACCCTGGTATCTTCTACACTGTCTCCTACAGTTAATTTGAGTAGGGGGAGGGGAAGAAATATTTTGGGCTCAGAGAAATCCTCTCTTACTAACCTTTCAGCACTGCTGTTGCCTTTTTATGTGTAGGTGAAGATGGTGATACACTGTGGATTGCAAAACTGGTTCCAACCTCGTAGCAAGTCTTGCTGATGACCTCACATCTACTGCCCTCAGCTTTGAAGCCTGACAGTCAGGTCCATCCTACTTCACATCCTGCTGCAGAAGTAAGACAGCTGGCCACTTCTGTAAGGTGCTTAGAGGCATTTTGGTCACCCTAAGAGTAAGCAAATTAGCACCTCAAGATGACTTCCAACATACAATTTTAATATTTATAAACTGAAACTGTGCTTGCTGATTTTTCTAACCATAGAATGACTCCTAAAATTTCTTGAAAAGTAGGGGAAATTTTTTTCTTTCTTTTAGGCACATGGAAAAGTAAGGTGTGTATAATATAGAAAAGGCAATGAAGGACCCTTAGTTCTACAAATATACCAATCATGTAAAAATAAAGAGGTCTTAGCAAAAGTGTGAGCAGAATGTGAGCTTCTAAAAGTAGTCTCCACCCCCTGCACCAATGCTGAGCCAAAGAAGAACTTGAATAAATAAATTCCATCTTTACTTCTGGAGAGGAAGAGAAGTATCATGAGAATGTACTATTAAATGCCTAGTGAAACTTCAAATTCAAAGAAACAGAAAAATATAAATCTCTCTCACATTACAGGGAGATTGATAGCTAGATGATCTCCTCTATTTTGACAGGTTGATATATAAGCTGTTCTTTCCATGTCATTCTTTTTTCCTTCTTACAGAGTCCGTGTGTGAATCATCACGCTCTGGGTGAATCATAAAACTATACAAGTGAACACGGATAATTACATGACTTTTAACTGGGAGGGAACAATGGCTTTAGTTCCCTGATGGAGCCATCTTACCCAGCCATAGATTTTCTCTCAATGTGCAGCCAAGAGTCATGCTTCCTTGGTCAGAGGGTCTGATTGTCTGATTTCGTGGAAGGTTCAGGCTCAGTGACCAATGAGACTCCAAAGGGCAGCAGATGCAGCTTTCTCTGAATCCCGGTCCCAACCAAGGGGAGCAGCCCTTTCCCAGGGCTGGCAGTGCCCTAGGCCCCCGCACTGCCCCTGGCTCTCCACCCTCCATGGCCAGATCCCTGGGCCTGAGCCTGGATGGTGGCAGGAGGCCAAGGCATATAGGAACAAATTTTCCCCCTTTCCACTCTCACAGGACATCAAGTTGGCACAAAAAGTGCCAAAGTACAGGAGACTGGCTTAATAACTGGGATTTAGTCTCTTCCTTCAAAATAAAAATAACATGCCTTCAAATTGCAACACGTTCCCTTAACAATACCGCACAGATTATTTCTGGAACAGTGGTTCCAGCTGTGGCACCTTCCTCCCAAGTGTCTCACATGCATTAGCTCACTGGGACCTGACACCCAGGGGGCTGTTGTTGTTTAGTCACTAAGCTGTGTCCAACTCTTTGTGACCCCATGGACTCTAGCCCACCAGGCTCCTCTGTCCATGGGATTTCCCAGGCAAGAATACTGGAGTGGGCTGCCATTTTCTTCTCCAGGGGATCTTCCTGACCCAGGGACTGACCCCACCAGCTCCTGCAGGCGGATTCTTTACCACTGACCCAGCAGAGAAGTTCCCCTCTCCCAGGAGTAGATGGCACTAACATTCTGAGCCCTCTTTTAAGCCATGAGTCACTCCATTGGTTGTGACTTTCTTTCAGTCACATAGCTAATTACTCTCAGCGTCACGACTTAAAGTCAGTTTCGTCACCCTTAGAATCCTACCACCTTAATTGAGAGGAACACTACATAGCACTTTTGAAAGAATGGTTTATTTTTTTCTGATTACATAAGTAATTTATATTCATCAAAAGAAAACTACAAAAAATAAGGGAAAAAGAAAGAAAATTGGAAAAACACTAGGAAGCACCAGGAAACAGAGAAAAATCACCCATATTGCCTGTCAGAAACGACGGCTGCTTTTAACATTTGGTTGTTTGTGTAATCTCATATGTCCATTTTCCTTTAAAAATGGTTTCATATTGTGCATACTGGTTTCTTAGGAAGTTTCTTTCATTTTCTTCCCAATTATAAAGGTAATACACGCTGATTATAGAAAAACCAAAAATCACAATCATAAAGAACATCAAAACCATCCCGTAATCCCACCCACCAAGAAGTAACCATTAAAAAGCAACTTCAGTGAATTTGACATTTAGAAAGCCCATAACCTTGCAACATGCCCCTAAGGCAAGAGTAAGATGTTTTTGGGAAAATGAAGGAACTAATACTTTGCCATTATCCTGATTTAGAAATGAGGCTGATTTGTCTAGAATGAATGCCTCTGCATTTCAGTCTCCTTGTTTGTATATATAAGAGTTTCCAATTAACTTCACAAGAATATCTTCAGGATCAATATTAAAACATTGGTTGAGAATTTTGAGTGTTCTGAAAGAAATCTACACTCTCCAGGCCATGAGCCACACTCATTCAGTTGGAGGTCCTCCTGCCGGGCCAGGCCACACAGAATTGGGGCCTCATGAAAATAGAATAAGGTGGTTTGGCTGGAGATCACCCTCCGGCTTTTTCTGGGCCAGAGAATGGAAGGAGCTGACAAAGCAGAGCAGGGTGTGTAAGATCACTGTTGCTCGTGTCAAAACCGTCCAAGTCCCGTCCATGTGCAGGTGCTAAAGACTTTGGGAGGGAGACAGCTCTCTTTTCCAGGGCATTTATATTGACTTTTTTCTGAAATTTTCTTTTTTGTTGCTATCTCTCTAAATCGCCTTGAAAATAGTCATCAGTATGGGGAACAGGGCAGCGTCTGACTTACATTTTTCTTAGGGATATGGCTGTGCTGACAAGAATTGAGTCGACACAGTGGCTTAACCAGTCAACTGGCGGCACTGAGATTGGAAGAGGAAAGTGTTTCGATGCTACAGAACAGGAAGTCTCAATGGGAACTTACAAGACAGGTGGATTTTTTATTATGGTTGCACAGAGGCCCCTAGAAGCAAGCACTCAGGTATGTGCTAGCTTGCTAAAATAAAACAGAACCAATCAAACTGATAAAAACCTTAATCATACTCCCGACGTGTACCAACCCACTGTTGTCTCGTGTTATTCCCAGGCCATGTGCTTCTCAAGGCCTGCTCCTTCTCCTGCACATCCTTGTGGATACAGCAAATGGCACCACTGTTTACTCAATTGTTCTCAGTCCAAATTCCTCAGCATCATTCTTGAACACTCCCCTATCCTCACTCCCCAAATCTAATTACCAAGTCTTGCTGATTCCACTTTCTAAATATATCTCAATCCTCCACTTTTTTTCCATCCCCAGTTTGTCCAAGCAACAGTCATGTTACCTGGCCCACTGCTATCGACCCCTCACTGGGGTCCCATTTCCATTCTTGTCATCCCCCAGCCACAGCAATCCTTTGAAAACACAAATCTGACAGTGTTCCTCTTCTACCAAGAACCCGCTAATGTTTCCCCACAGTTCTTTTAATCAAAGAGAAATTTCCACGCAGTAAAATCACTCCATGGAGTATATGATTATGGAGATTTTCACGAACACAGACTGATACAACCACCACAGCATGCAAAATATAGAACAGTTCTTTTGAGTAATTACGAATAAAACTGTTATAAAAACTCACAGAGTCTTCTGTGTGAAAATAAGTTTTCATTTCACTTGGATGTGGTGTTTCTGGACTGTATGGTAAATGTATATTTATCTTCATGAGTAACTGTGAAGCTATTTTTCAAAGTGGCTGCACCCCTTGCATCCCTATGCTGGTGGGATAAAGTCTAGACTCCACATTAGGTCCTCAGAGTCCTCTACCCCTAGCTCCTGCCTGCCTCTCCATCCGCAGCTCTCTCTATTACAGCCCCCCTTTCCATGCTTTATCACCCAATCTCACTTAAACTTCTTTCATCATAGTGATAAACTCTTACTAATATCTAGGACTTCCTATATGCTCAGTCTTTTGCCCAAGATAACCATGCATCCATCTTTACCTGAAGAACTTTTTAATCTGACCAACTTGCTGGTTTAAACATCATCTCTGCCAAGAAGCTTTCCCTGAATCTCCATTAGGATCCCCCATGTATGGATATTTCCCTCATTCACTCAACAAAGGTTTGATGAATAATAACCAGGATCTAAGTTCTGTTCCAGGCCCAGGGGAGAAATCAGTGAATAAAATAAATTTAAGTCCAGACTGTTTATGAAGCTGAGAGATTAGAACATCGGGTGACAGCCAGCGCTATAAAAACCTAAAGCAGAACATGTGGGGTTGCTATTTTAAGCAGGACAATCGGAGGACACCTCTGAGCAGAGGACATCTCTGGGAGGAGAAGTGTGAGTGAAATAAAGAAGGAGCTCTGAAAATAGCTGGGGAAAGATCATTCCAGGCAGAGTAAACAGCAAGGACCAAGATGTTAAGATAGGGACTTCCCTGGTGGTCCAGTGGTTAAGACTCCATGCTCCCAATGCAGGGGGCATGGGTTCCATTCCTGGTCTGGGAACTAAGATCCTGAGAGCTCCAAGACATAGCAAGGAAAAGAAAAAAAAAATTTTTTTCTAAGTTAAGCAGAGACATTACTTTGTCAACAAAGGTCCGTCTGGTGAAGGCTATGGTTTTTCCAGTAGTCATGTATGAATGTGAGAGCTGGACTATAAAGAAAGCTGAGCACCGAAAAATTGATGCTTTTGAACTGTGGTGTTGGAGAAGACTCTTCAGAGTCCCTTGGACTGCAAGGAGATCCAACCAGTCCATCCTAAAGGAGATCAGTCCTGGGTGTTCATTGGAAGGACTGATGCTGAAGCTGAAACTCCAATATTTTGGCCACCTGATGCAAAGAGCTGATTCATTTGAAAAGACCCTGATGCTGGGAAAGATTGAGGGCAGGAGGAAAAGGGGATAACAGAGGATGAGATGGTTGGATGGCATCACTGACTCGATGGACATGGGTTTGGGTAGACTCCGGCAGTTGGTGATGGACAGGGAGGCCTGGCATGCTGTGGTTCATGGGGTCGTGAAGAGTTGGACACGACTGAGTGGCTGAACTGAACTGAAGACAGAAAAGAGGTTGGCATGGGAGGCTGACATGTTCGGGAAGCAGCCTGGAGACCCTTGATGGGAACCTAGAAAGGTAGGGAAGAGGCATGGAAGATGAGGCTGCATATTGGGGTGTTTGCATAACACCCTCCACCCCATCAAAGCATCTGCCTCGCTGCATTGTTACTCCCTCTGAAGTTGCCTTCTCCTCTCAACTGTGTGCTCTTTGAGGCCAGGAATGGTGTTTGCTCTGTTTATTACTTGTTGCAAGCTCTTACGCTGTGACTCCTGCATGGTAGGTTCTTTTTTTTTTTTGAAATATAGTTAGTTGGTTTACAATGTTGTGTTAATTTCTCCTATGCAGCAAGGTGACTCAGTTATACATAGATGAAGCTTTTTCCATTATGGTTTATCACAGGATAATTAATATAGTTCCCTGTGCTATATGGCAGAACCTTACTGTTTATCCATCCTGTATATACTAGTTTGCTAATCCCAAACTCGTAATCCTTCCCTCCCCCACCCCCTCGCGTGGCAACCACAAGCCTGTTCTCTATGTCTGTGAGTCTTGTTCTGTTTTGTAGATATATTGATTTGTATCATATTTCAGATTCCACACACGAGTGGTAGGTTCTTAAAAAATATTCAAATGAATGAATGAGTAGTTGGACTACTTCAGCGGCACAAAGACTCTTGATTGAATGACAAATTCTCGAGAAGATGGCATGAGCCCATATTACCAGCAGAGAAAAGGAGGCTCAGATTACTGAAATGACTTTCCCAGAGGCAGAGGTGAGTAACGTGGCTAGAATTCAGCTTCCTCGTGATTATAGCTCCCTCTCACAATATCTGCTCACAATATCTGTCTTTTCTGAACCAAGAAGTAACAAACTCTCATACTCAAACATTGTTCTTCCCATTCTCATTATGTCTGCTGACCTTGAATCTGAAAGAATATTCTGGACCATTCCTTAGAGGTAGCAGATCTTTTGTGTTTTTTAAGCAGTCCAGGAACTCGCAAATGTTTCTTTCTTTTTTTTTGACCTACAGAATGATTAAAAAAAACTGGGACACATGATCTTAAAAAAACAGTTGCTTGTTTATTTTGAAGAAGTCTAAAGCTGCGGCAGTGCTGGCTCTGTAATGTCTGTGGAAAAACCCATCAGACTGAGGAGTGACTGTCCCTTTATGCAGAGGCGCACCTCCACTTTGCCACAGCCCTCAATACTCCTTGGTGCCTTGTGTCTGGTCCATTTCAAAAGTTTCGATTACTTGCCTGGAGGGTGACAAAATGTGGTTTCCTGCCCCATAGCACATGCTGCAAAGCTTCAACACTTTGGCCACCTGATATGAAGAGCCAACTCCTTGGAAAAAACTATGCTGGCAAAGATTGAGGATAGAAGGAGAAGGGGGCGGCAGAGGATGAGACAGCATTACCGACTCAATGGACATGAGTTTCAGCAAACTCTGGGAGATAATGGAGGACAGGGAAGCCTGGCATGCTGCAGTCCATGGGGTCGCAGAGAGTCGGACTTGACTGAGAGACTGAACGATAACAAAGCACAAGCTGTCGGGTCCCTCAGTGGAGGGGCTTTGAGAACCAGGGCCAGGCCTCTGCGTATTCTATTTCTCTTTCCAGCACATGTAGGTGGTTGAGTTCAGAATAGGATGACTAGGTAGAGTAGGCTAAAAATCGGGAAGTCAGAAAAGAAAGGTGATGCCCCCAAAGAGCTGCATGCAGCAGAAGAGATTACGAGAAGGCTGCAGGGGAGCCCGCGTCCCTCCATCCAGCTCAGGGCACCGGCCTTTGGGTCTTACCTGTTGATAAGCCCACAATGGTTTACAATGTCAGCCAACAGAGCCCCTGCTTCCCCCTTGACTATATAACTCAGTACTCCAGCTGCTGTACACTGTCTACATTACCGTTCTATCAAAGACATCAATGCATATCATGTAGTACCGACTCAAGTCATGGCCTGGCTTGGGAGAACTCCAGAAGAGAGCTGGAAGGAATTTTCCATGCCAAGTTATATAATCCAGGGTCTACCACAAATCCTGGCACACAGTTGCTGAATAAATACTTGTTCAAGATGAATGAACCTCATGCGAGTTACTTTTCCTCCCACTTCATCTATAAAGCAAGGGGTTTTCATTTAGCTACTCTTTAAGATGTTGTAGAGCTCAGACATCCTGTAGTTCTATGGATTTCTAAGTAGTTACAGGCAAAGTGGAGGTCAGCAATAAATACCAGGGTCTCATCCATTTCCTGGGCAGAGTAGAACAGATTTTAATGATCGCAGAAAAAGAATCAAGAAGGCTCTGATTTTCCACTGCTGAGCTGAGATAATGCCATTAGTCACAACTGTGTTTCTCAGCCTTGGTGTCAGAGCACGTCGATCCAGAGTTTACACTCTGCATATGAGTGAAGTTTATTGGTTAAAAATGAATTCATCAGAAATTTGCCTCCAGGACTCGAGACATGTGCCTGAAATGGGTGTGATATACAGGTGAGGCCAGCCTGCACAGGCCGGCCAGGTGGCTGGGGCTGCCCGGCTGCTAGAATTTAAAGAGCCCTCCCAGGCCCCTTGCTGGATGATTTCCTTCTGTTAGCCTGCTTCAGTGCCTAAATCCCCACTATTGGTCATACCTCTGAGTTAAGGCCCTGAAAGATGGAGTCCAGATGCTCCAATATGCAATGAGGGATTTTAAATCCAAATATTTGCATTCATTACATTCATTACCACTTTGGAAGAGTAATTTTCTCCAACAATAATGATGATATTTGCCATCTATTATTGAGCACTGATCCTGTCCCAAGCCCTTTACACATGCTGAATGCTTTTTATTTTCATCCACACAACCCCCTCTGTGACAAGTACTATATTTAGCCCTGTTTATAGGCTTGGCAAGAGCCAGAGGTCATACAAGCCTAAGTGGAGTCAAAACCAGATTCTAGATTTTTTTTCTCTCTCTCTCAGGATAGAACTGACACACAGTTCAGTGCACAATCTCAATGCACAGCTGGGTACATGTTTCCATATGCACACCCTTACACAACCATCACTCAGGCTGAGACAGAGAACATTTACAGCACCCCAGGAGGCTCTTCTTCTGGGGTGTCCCCTCACCCAGAGGGACACCTGGGCCTTCCCAGGCAACCCCTCCTAGTCAGTCCCTCAGCACCCTTCCTCTGCAAAGGATTCAGAACCTGGAAATCTACCTATTGGGCTACGTGAAGGGAGGTGGTGGCCCAGACACACTCACATGGAGGGGAAAAAATCCAAAAAAAAGAATATTGGGAGAGGGCAGGGTACTGAGGTAGCAGGAGGGAGCTGTCCCTGGGGAGAGGTGAGGGCTTGTCCCCAGGTGCCCGGGGACACCCAGCTACTGCCTGGTCGGCTGGGAAGCATCTCCAGAACATGAGGACCTAAGCGTGCAGAGACTGTCGCAGGAGTGCCGGTCCTGCATATCAAGCAGTGCTGGTCTCTCCCACTGCCGGGAATCCCAGTCTCTAACAAGAACAGAATGCTGACAAGTGCAAAGGAGATGTGTTTGCTGGCACAGAGTCCATGGGGCGGGAAGACAGGCCAACGCAGGGCTCCCACAGGAAGTTTCAAACCCACTTTATAATTCTTAGTTTAGCTATCATCAACTCTTCCCAGATCCAAGGCTGTGTTTTCCCTTTGCCATGTTTAAATCTAGCTTCTCCCTCCTATTGTCTTTCTGTCTGTCCTACAGATCAGGATGCTAGTTTGGAATTGTATAACCTCCTCGGGCTTCTGCACAGCCCTGATAGCATCCTCTATGACACAGCTCTTCTGCCAGCTGTCAAGTGTTGACCGGCAGCTTGTATTTGATTATTCTTATCGGTTCTTCTTTAATGATGCATCACCCTATCTCCAGATCTGAAGTCCTAAATAATTGGCAGGCATTAGAAGACACACCTCAGGGAAACCTGGTAACTTAAACTGCAGGGCAATTGAAGACAAAGAGCTGTATATGTAGGTTTTTGCTGATGGAAAATGAATGACATTTTGCAAAAGGATGGAAGGGTGAAGAAAGAGGGAAGGCAAGGTGGTGGAAAGGAGAATGAAGAGGTAGGTAGGTAGGAGAGGGGGAGAGGGAAAAGGGAGAAGAACAAAATAAAATAAAGAGCATGAGAGGGAGAAGGATGAAGGCGATAGTGAGAAGGTGTGGAGGGGGGAGACGAATTGAGAACAAGTGGAGCAGGGAGATGGCAGATGTGGTTCAGACTTTCAGAAGATAGGAGAGGAGTCTGTAAACTCCTCTTCTTATTTTTGTTACTTGTTTACAATACCTGAGTAGCTGATCACTACCAGGCATCTAAGCCAGTGGATGCTTACAGAAAACTAGATGCCAAACATTGCAAATATTAAATAGTCTGCCCTGTGATGTCCCTAAATGCACTCACACTTAACAGATAATGGGGTCATTATGTAGATAGATCAGGAAATACATTTGGCCCTTGTCAGTCACGTCCCATTTTACATAGCTGCTGCTGCTAAGTCACTTCAGTCGTGTCCGACTCTGTGCGACCCCATAGACGGCAGCCCATAAGGCTCCCCCATCCCTAGAATTCTCCAGGCAAGAACACTGGAGTGGGTTGCCATTTCATAGCTGAGAGATTATAAAAGATGGGAGAGAGAGAGGCAAATAGAAACAGTAGGGCTGCGTACTCTCTTCTTTACAAATTCAGTTGGAGAGATTTCTTCAGCTCTAACCAACCATGCTACAACTGGACATGCTGCGTTTCCAGAACATTCCATTAAAGGAATCTGGGAAGAATGTAATGCATCTTGAAAAATTTTCTATTTAAGCCATTTAAAATTTTTGTAGTCATGTTTATTGGGAGTAAAGTGCTATTTGCTCAGTCATGCCCAACTCTTTGCAATCCCATGGACTGTAGCCCCCTAAGTTCCTCTGTCCATGAAATTTTCCCGGCAAGGATACTGGAGTGGGTAGCCATTCCCTTCTCCAGGGGATCTTCCTGACCCAAGAATCGAACCCCAGTCTGCCACATTATGGGCAGATTCTTTACTGTCGGAGGCACCAGGGAAGCCCTATAGGGAGTAAGTAAAAGTGAAAGTCGCTCATGTCCAGCTCTTTGCGACCCCATGGACTATGCAGTCCTTGAAATTCTCCAGGCAAGAATACTGGAGTGGGTAGCCTTTCCCTTCTCCAGGGTATCTTCCCAACCCAGGAATCAAACCAGGGTCTCCTGCACAGGAGGCGGATTCTTTGCCAGCTGAGCTAGCAGGGAAGCCCCAGAAGGGAGTAAACCCTCTTGTTAAAACTGAGCTCCCCAGAATGGTGAATCCCTCCCCTTCTCCTCCATGAATTCTACAGGACCCAACTTTTCTTGCATGAGTTTGTTTCCAAAATTATAGAAGGCCTCAGAGATCTGCTAAATGGTGGGTCTGTTTGGTTGTTTTGGGGGCAACAAAACATTTTACATTTTATCATTCATTTACCATTCAATAATGTCCCCTGCTAGTTAAAAGACTCCTACAGTTCAGGAAGTTAAAATTCTACCATAAAGAAATTCATTTTGAAGCATATAAAAATAATGGTTCAAATGTATAATGATACTCTACTTGCATTTTTCCTATGTGTGTAAGTATAGTGCTGATATCATATAAAAAATAAAATTCTGAATCTAGTTATCTAAATTTAAATCTTAGAAAACCTGTTTAAGGAAGGCATCTTAGTGAACTAGAAACACTATAAACTACATGCCTTTATAGTTTCAGTACTTCCTTATCTACTGAATGAGTATTATTTTTTGGGTAATTCATATATTTATTTATTCATTATTCCCTCCAGAAATATTTTGTTGAACTTAGTATGTGCCAGAGTGTACTAATACCTGAAGATGTGGCGAGGAAAGGCTCATTCCATACTTCCATACTGATGCACAGAAATGATGAGAGATAATCGACGGCTATTGGTATTTATTTCATGTATTTATTTATTTTTTTAATGATTTTTTGGCTACCCTAGGCTAGGTCTTTACTGCCCTCGGGCTTTCTCTAGTTGTGGTGGGTGGGGGCTAGTCTTCGTTGCGGTGCTGGAGCTTCTAATTGCAGTGGCTTCTCTTGTTGCAGAGCTCAGGCTCCGGGGCGCACGGGTTCAGTAGTTGTGACGCATGGGCTTGGCTGCTCAGCAGCAGGTGGATCTTCTCAGACCAGGGATCTAACGTGTGTCCCCTGCATTGGCAGGCTGATTCTTACCCACTGCGCCACCAGATGACTTCCTTATGGAGTCATCCATACTTCCTCATAAAATGTAACTAACTGTACCTAATTATTTCAAAACTTACTTATGTAATATCGGCCTCTTCACATTAAACTATTAACCCTACAAGAGAAATGACTGTGCTATCATTCACCTTTCTCTCTCCCATCACTAACCCAAAACTTGACACATGGTATTGACTCAGTGGGCTTCTCTAGTGGCTCAGTGGTAAAGAAACCATCTGCAAATGCAGGATACTCGTGTTTGATCACTGGGTCATGAGGATCCCCTGGAGGAGGAAATGGCCACCCACTCCAGTTAGTCTTGCCAGGAAATCCCAGGGACAGAGAAGACTGGAGAACTACAGTCCATGGGGCCGCAGAAGAGTCAGACACGACTTAGCGACTAAACAGCATTTACTCAGCAAATAGTCATCCAATGTATGCATTTATCACAAGGTAACATTTGGGTTTCCCTGGTGGCTCAGAGGTTAAAGTGTCTGCCCGCAATGCGGGAGGCCTGGGTTCGATCCCTGGGTTGGGAAGATCCCCTGGAGAAGGAAATGGCAACCCATTCCAGTATTCTTGCCTGGAGAATCCCACGGACGGAGGAGTCTACAGTCCACGGGGTCGCAAAGAGTCAGACACGACTGAGCAAGCGACTTAACAACATTTAAACAGCACTTAAATCCATTATCTCATCTAATCTTGATAACAACCCTGTGAGGTAGGTCCTCTTCTCCCATTTTACAGTTAGGGAAATTGAGAAAAAGAGAAGTGAAGAGACTCACCACAGGTCACACAGCATAACTGAAATTCAAATCCAGGCAGTGGTCTGGTGCTAGAATCTGTGTATTTATCCACTATACTCTATTGTCTATGAATGGATCAGTGAATAATGAATTCACAAATGAATAAATGAATTTAAGTAGTTACAGGCTCTGGACTATAGGATCACTAATTGAGATATGAAGATGTTGGACTTTTCCACCCGAAGTTTAGTACAAGGTCTTTTAACAGTTATCAGAGTATCATCAAGCACCCTCCATTTGTTACTGAAAATGTGCTATCTGCTGATCAGGAATGCCTGAGACTAGTGGCCTGTGTACACTCCGCTATGCTTTGCACTTTTCTTCCCTCCACTTGAGTTGTGTCATTCCCAAACCTGTTTGTTCCTTTTGTACTCACTCTAAGCACATAATTGAATTAAAAATTATGTAAATGCATAGAATATAACTGGAAAAAGAAGTAAAGCTGTTGTTTCTATGAAAACTATCCTGATGTAGATATGCAAGGATGAGTCCTATCTGTATGTCAATTTTTTTAAATAAACAGTGAATTTATTTTCACTATTTCAGCATTTTATTTTAATGCTGAAAAGGCAAGTTAAAAGTTTTGGAAATATTTTTTAAATGCAAGAAGTTTCATTTGAAAGTTGCTTCCAAATAATGTGTGGAAGAGGCGATGAAGATGGTACAAGAATTCTAAAACATCCTGAAGGACTTTTCACTCAGATGCCTTTGCCTGTGGCTTTCAGGTCAGTTCAGTGGCTCAGTTGCATCCGACTGTTTGCGACCCCATGGACTGCAGCATGCCAGGCCTCCCTGTCCATCACCGACTCCCAGAGCTTGCCCAAACTTATGTCCTGAGACTAGTGGCCTGTATGCTGTTTGCTATGCTTTTGCGTTTCTGTTGCCTCCATTTGAGTTGTATCATTCCCAAACCTGTTTGTGCCTTTTGTACTTACTCTAAGTACATAATCGAATTAAAAATCAAGTTGGTGATGCCATCCAACCATCTCATCCTCTGTTGTCCCCTTCTCCTCCTGCCTTCAATCTTTCCCAGCATCAGGGTCTTTTCCAATGAGTCAGCTCTTCACATCAGGTGGCCAAAGTTTTGGAGCTTCAGCTTCAGCATCAGTCTTTCCAATGAATATTCAGGACTGATTTTCTTTAGGAATGACTGGTTTGATCTTCTTGCTGTCCAAGGGACTCTCAAGAGTCTTCTCCAACACCACAGTTCAAAAGCATTAATTCTTCAGCACTCAGCTTTCTTTATGGTCCAACTCTCGCACCCATTCATGACCACTGCAAAAACCATACATAGATTTGATTAGAAGGACCTTTTCAGTAAAGTAATGTCTCTGCTTTTTAATATGCTGTCTAGGTTTGTCACTGCTTTTCTTCCAAGGAGCAAGCATCTTTTGATTTCATGGCTGAAGTCACCATCTGCAGTGATTTTGAAACCCAAGAAAGCCTATGGCTTTAGATTCTCACATAGAGAAAGCACTCAGGGACATTAGGCTGTAAGGAATCTCAGTCAAGAAACCCATTTTCCTAGATATCCATGCAGACTGACTTTAAAAAGTAAGGGAATGAATGTGCATTTATACATTTTAAGATAAAATGAAGTACTTTGAAATGTGTCCCATAGGGTTAATAGAAGCTTGTGCCTTCATAGAAGTCCTTGAGTGTACCTTACCAAACATCAGATAAGGGAGTGGCTTATTAAAAACCCCTCTGTTTTTTTTTTCTCCCTGTATTTTAGCTTTAAGTTTTTTTAAATTTATGTATTTTAATTGGAGGCTAATTACTTTACAGTATTGTAGTGGTTTTGCCATACATTGACATGAATCAGCCATGGGTGTACATGTGTTCCCCATCCTGAACCCCCTCTCCCACCTCCCTCCCCATCCCATCCCTCAGGGTCATCCCGGTGCACCAGCCCTGAGCACCCTGTCTCATACATCGAACCTGGACTGGCGATCTGTTTCACATATGATAATATACATGTTTCAATGCTATTGTCTCAAATCATCCCACCCTCGCCTTCTCCCACAGAGTCCAAAAGACTGTTCTTTACATCTGTGTCTCTTTTGCTGTCTCACATATAGGTTTATCATTACCATCTTTCTAAATTCCATATATATGCGTTAGTATACTGTATTGGTGCTTTTATTTTTGGCTTACTTCACTCTGGATAATAGGCTCCAGTTTCATCCACCTCATTAGAACTGATTCAAATGTATTCTTTTTAATGGCTGAGTAATACTCTATTGTGTATAGGTACCACAGCTTTCTTATCCATTCGTCTACTGATGGACATCTAGGTTGCTTCCATGTCCTGGATATTATAAACAGTGCTGCAACGAACATTGGGGTACACGTGTTTCTTTCAATTCTGGTTTCCTCAGTGTGTATGCCCAGCAGTGAGATTGCTGGGTCATAAGGCAGTTCTATTTCCAGATTCTTAAGGAATCTCCACACTGTTCTCCATAGTGGCTGTACTAGTTTGCATTCCCACCAACAGTGTAAGAGGGTTCCCTTTTCTCCACACCCTCTCCAGCATTTATTATTTGTAGACTTTTGAATCGCAGCCATTCTGACTGGCGTAAGATGGTACCTCATTGTGGTTTTGACTTGCATTTCTCTGATAATGAGTGATGTTGAGCATCTTTTCATGTGTTTGTCAGCCATCTGTATGTCTTCTTTGGAGAAATGTCTATTTAGTTCTTTGGTCCATTTTTTGATTGGGTCATTTATTTTTCTGGAATTGAGCTGTAAGAGTTGCTTGTATATTTTTGAGATTAATTCTTTGCCCATTGCTTAATTTGCTATTATTTTCTCCCATTCTGAAGGCTGTCTTTTCACCTTGCTTATAGTTAAAAACCCCTCTGTTTTTAACATGCCTTTGCTAATTGAGCTAGTTGGGTTTTGTTTTTTTTTTTTTTCTTCTTCTTCTTTCTTTAATTGCGTATCCTCCAAGCTTCATGTAACCTAGGTAATCTATAACCAGATTTCTTAACCACCCCTATAGATAAAGTCTTCCACATATGGGTCTCTACAGTAATGAGGGTGTGCGGTGGGCAGGGGCTTGTTTTTCAGAAACTGAAGTCAGCTCCTGCCCAGTTCAAACAGGTCAAAACTGGTTGGGTCCACCGACTCCAAAGCTAGGACTGCCCCAGTGGCTGATGGGTGACCTTTTAATGTCAAAGGGATTAAAAACTCCATCTTCAGGTCATGCTGCACACCTCCATTTTTGAACATGCATCCCATGAAGACATGCAGAACAATGGTTCACCTTTTCCCCACCTCCAATCCCCTTTCTTGCCTAAGACCCCCTGGCTCATTAATCCCATAAGCATATCAAACCCCTCACCTCTGGGGAGACAGATCTGAGTCTTGCCCTCCTGCCTTCTAGACTGACTGCCTTGAGGATAAACTCTTGGTTACAAACCTGGTCTTGTCAGCTTTTGGTTTGCCTGGTTCACTAACAACTTTAGGCATGTATGTATCCTTCTCTAGGATTCCCCTATTCAATCAACATCTGAGTAGGTGCACATGGATTCCAAGAAACTTCTTCAAAATCGTGTGTTTCATCCTGAAGTGTACATGGAATTTGCATCCCATTCTGTGGTAGATATTAATACTGCTCATAAAATATTTCCAGTTCTTCTGGACACATAGTAGGATTGCACTATCCTGCCCCTCTTTGAAGATGAGTGGGGCTCTCTAACATGCTTTGGCCAGTGAGGTGTGTGTGGGCATGACAGGGGTTTCCAGATGGCTGTGTGTGTTGGAGGGGGTTCTCACTCATGTCCGACTCTTTGCGACCCCATGGACTGTAGCTTGCCAGGCTCCTCCGTCCATGGAATTCTCCAGGCAAGAATAATGGAGTGGGTTGTCTTTCCTTTCTCCAGGGGATCTTCCCAACCCAGGGATCGAACCCACAGCTCCTGAGCATCTCCTGCATTGCAGACCGATTCTTTACCACTGAGCCACGGGGAAAGCCCTCTAGATGACTGTGTTAATACCTAATCATGATTTGCTATAGTTGTCTTTTCCTCCCCTAAGACAACAGGCAAAGTTCTACAGAGATCCTACAATGAAAACATGAAACATAGGCCCCAGCTGACTGTCATGGATGTGTTCTGTGAATGAGAAATAAGCTTTTTTGCTTTAAGTCACCAAGATTGGAAATTGTTTGTTATCACAGCATAATCTGATCTATCTTGAGTAATACATATTCCATGATGCATCTGTATTCATTTAAATTTGTTAATAACCCCCCTCCAAATCTGAAGATACACTGAGCACCGCAGAGAGACATACCACCTTGATTTAGTGACTTTGTAGGCTGTCTCCGCTCTTTTCCCACATGAAAAGCATACAATCAGAGCCTTTAGGATCCCTTCAAATGCTGATATTAAGTCATGCTGTGTATGAGGAGAGAACAGGCACCCTATGAATGTTGTGCCTATGTCGCTTAACTAAACCAAATAAAATTAATTTGATTGGAGAGCTGTTATATCTGATTGTGGAGCAATTGATTAGATTTCCATAGAGTCAATCTGATTTCATTGTTATTGTTCCAGTTGTCTTAAATGAGGGAATTGGATTGCACAGTGATCCAACTGATTTGTTTTGGCAATTGGCCTGCCAAATGTTGGCCATGTAGCCAGCACCACTGTTTGACCCTGGGACAGGATGTGTAATTAATTCACTTGAATGTTGAATTCAAGCATTTTTTTCCTACAAGCTGCTATGTGTCAAGCACTGTCATATACTGAAAAATATTCATCAGCTGTAAATATTTAAAATGTACAATCGCCCCTGTATACACGCCACACCAAAAGGTCTAAACATTCTACGATGCTGTAAACTTTGACTGGGTCAGGCTTCAATTTTAAACTCTTTGTAGGCCTTTTTCCCTGTAGGGCTTCATTCCAACATTGCATAAGGATCAAAAATGGATTGTTCCTGCCCCTTAAAAACAACTGATTCGAATTCCATTGATTTAAAAGGCAACTACTTATGCAATGTTGGAAGAATAGACTCGAGGCTTCAGGGGACCAGTGACTTGTCTATGCACCCAAACAATGCCTGAGTTTGTTGTTAACAATATTTGATGACTACATGAATGAATAATTAACTAATGATTGAGGAGTCCCAATATTTCTTTATTTCAGTTATTTTTCAGTGAAGCAACGTAACTTCTGAACATGTGAAGCAATGGAACTTCATGATTAAGTGCTTTGGCTTCGCAGTTGGTCGAGTCTGAATTTGATTTCTGATTTTGCCGTAGTTGCAAATTGCATTTTCCAAAGATGGTCAAAATAATACCTCCCACTCCACATAGTCTTTTGCAATATGAACTTGACACTCCCTCATAATGAGGTAGCCAATGTCTCCACTCGGTTGAATCTGTGTGAACCTTAGGACTGGTTTGAGCAATATAATTCAGCAGAAGCGATGATGCACCAGCTACAGACGTAACCCTTAACTGGCTTGGCAGCTTCTGTTTCCTGACTGTTGGAAGCCAGCCACCATATAAAAAGCACAATCCTTTGAAACATCAAGGTTCTGATTGAATTCTTGCATAGATAATGAAAACACAGAGAAGGAATACCTTTTGGGAGAGAATTGGATGGATTCATTATCAAGCATGTTGAATATGCCTTGCCTTTGGAACTCATCATTTTAGTAGGGAGTTGGCTATATGGGTTTGAAACTCAAAAGAGAGATATAAGCTGGAAATATAAATTTGGGAGTCAACAGCAAATAGATGGTAACTGAAAACGTGAACACAACTGAGAGTATCTTTTTATAAAAGCATATAGGATGAGAAAAGTAAGTGGTCCTGGGGCATAAATATGAGGAACAGAATTATGTAAAAAAAGGGCAGGGAAAGAACAACTGAAAAGAGATGAGGAACAGAGGTACAGAGGTTAGGTGGAAACCCAGGAGAGTTCTGTGCCACTGATACTGGGAGGGGACTTCAAGCAAGAAGGTGTAGGGATGTCCCTGGTCATCCAGGGACTAAGACTCCGCACTCCCAATGCAGGAGGTTCCATCTCTGGTCAGGAGGTAAGATCTCACGTGCCTTGGGACGACTAAGCCCACACACCACAACCACAGAGCCAATGCCACACAGCTAGAGAAGAAGCCCGTGCACTGCAATTACAGATCCTGAGTGCCGCAATTAAGACCTGACTCAGCCAAATCAATAAATTAACTAAAGTATGTATTTTTTGGAAAAAGTCTTTCTTCTTTAAAAAAAAAAAATAGTATGGAGGGAGTTACTTGGTGGTTTAGTCATTAGGATTTGGTGCTTTCACTTCTGTGGCCTGGGTCCAACCCCTAGTAAGAGAATTAAGATCCTACAAGCTGTGAGGTATGGCCAATAAATGAATAGATTAAAAAAAAAAAAAACAGTATGGATTTAATGTAACAACAAATGGTACCAAATTGAAAGTCCAAAGACTGACTCCTCATCATCAGGCTTTCCGATGTCATGTGCCACATGAAGAGGCTCTGAAGCATCATCTGTATTCAGTCCAAGTAATCAGACTCAGTTAAGTCATGAAACACATCAGTTTGCATGAGTCTACTCTTTCTGCTGCTGCTGCTAAGTCACTTCAGTCGTGTCCGACTCTGTGCGACCCCATAGATGGCAGCCCACCAGGCTCCCCCATCCCTGGGATTCTCCAGGCAAGAACACTGGAGTGGGTTGCCAATTCCTTCTCCAATGCATGAAAGTGAAAAGTGAAAGGGAAGTCGCTCAGTTGTGTCCGACCATCGAGACCCCATGGACTGCAGCCCACCAGGCTCCTCTGTCCATGGGATTTTCCAGGCAAGAGTACTGGAGTGGGGTGCCATTGCCTTCTCTGACTCTTTCTGCAAGGAGAGCTAAATATGGAGAAGCAAAGTGGGGAGAAGGAACATTTGAAGGGCGAGCCTGCAGAAACCAGCTCCAGCGATGTTCAACAGGGCTTTGGGCTGTGAAGATGCTAAAGCAACAAATAGACTAGTGAGAAAAGAGCAGACAGACTCAGGCTGGCTTCTGCAGGGCCTCCAAGAACTCCCACAGACAGCTGAGATGGTACTAAATTCAGCAGACAGTGATCGGTGCATGAAGCTGAGGGATTGTGCTTATTTGTAAGGTGCATAAGTGATTTCTGACTAATTCAAGATTTTTCAGCTACTGTAACTGGTGACAATTTCCAAAAGAGATCCAGAATTTACAAGGTCTTCCCAGTTAATATCTCTCTTCCACAACTTTCTTCCGAGAGAGAAAAAGGAATTAATGATCTCGCTTCTCCTTGGGCTAAATCGTGGCAAGGCAAGGTTGAAGAATTTCCCAAAGTCCTAAGCAGAAGCAATCTTAAGACTTCCATGAATTGCTAAATAATTCAGAGATGACCTCCCCGATACATAAGTCATCTACAGTTTTTAAAGGACTCTCCTATTTCATGTTTGTGATAACCCTGGAAGGAAAACAAGGCAAGTCACTTCCATTTTACAGATGAGGAAACTCAGATACTAGGGAGTTTGACTTAACCACTTCCTATCACTAAAAGCAGCAGAGCAAAAGTAGAATTTTCATTTTTTCTCTCCTGGTCTTCCGGTGAATTCTGTGGTTGAGATGAAGCACAATGTAACTTGATCTTCCAAAAATGGGGCTTGCACAATTACTGTGCCTGCAAAGTTCATGGAAAATAACCAAAAAAACACATTCTGGGATAGCCTGGGACTTCAAGGTCAAGAGAAATATTCAGTGCTGTTTTAACCAAGTTGTTTGACAGCTAATTTGAGTTGCTGAGAACATGATGATATGTAAATATCATACTGCGGTTTGATTATTAGCATTGATTATTAACAAATATTTCTTTGTAAACCAAGTTTTCCCTGTCTGGTATGAGGGTGGCCTGGGGGCTCAAGAAAGTGTTCCTAAGAAAATGGCCAATGTGTTTCCTTTCTGTGTGTCCCCTTGAAACTAACAAGACCTCCTTTTCGAAACTGAAATACAATTCAACACAACTATGAAGAACGTGAAGTTGTTTTTCACTGCTTTCCCCCCTGCCTTTATCAGAGACCAGAGTCTTGGCATCTTTATTGTGTCATTAATTTTAGTTCTGTTCTAAACACAGAGTATGGAGGTCTTCAAGGCTATGATGACTGACAGTATTTAGACATGTCCAACTAAGTTTCTTTTGTTTGGAGAATCTTGGAAAGATAAATAAATCACTGAAACTTTCATTATGAAAACCACCACTTGGCCATGGTGGTGCTTCTCCTGGGAAAGTGATGAAGATTTATGGTGGGATGGAGGGGACAGCCAGGAAAGCAGTCCCTGCCAGGAGCTGAATCCCATCGTGGACTGAATTGACTGAAGCATCCAGCTGAACTCCAAGCATGCCCCTGTTCTCTGTTCCTCTGACCTGCCCCCCTTGGCAGTTTTTTTTTCTTTCTTAGTAAAGTTGTGACCTAAAGATACTTCCTTCACTTTTGTAATCAGTACTGGATGGTGGTGAGGAGGCAGTGGCCAAAGGCAGTCAATTGATAATGCTTTGGCCAACACACTCAAATCCTGCTGTTTGATCCTCAGGGCCTCCCACTACCCTGTCTGCCCTGAAAGTACCTGTCTTCCCTGGTGGCCTAGTGGTTAAGACTCCATGGTCCCAATGCAGGCCACCCCGGTTTAATCCCTGATCAGGGAACTAGATCCCATAGCCCTCAACTAAAGATTCTGCATGCCACAGCTAAGATCTGGCACAGCCAAAAAAAAGTAGCGCCTGTCTTCTCCCAGGACTCCTTTGTACCCCAGGTATAGCCTTAAGATGAATGAAACTGAAAGGGGTTTTCTTTTTCTTTAGGAATTCCCACCTGGAGCAGTACCCAACCTTCTGTGTCCCTTGTTTCTGTTCCCTCCCTGGATTCCAAGGCCATCTGTGAACAATGCTTATGAAGATCTCAGAGGTCGCTGAGAAAATCAAAGAAATTTGCATGCAAACTAATTATTAAATGACATTTAGGAATTACTGTTAACTTTGCTTGTTAATGCCATGGTGGTTATCTAATTTTTTTAAATGTATGCAAGTTGGACATACACTTAGAGATGAAATGGCATAATGTCTGAATTTGCTTTTAAAATAAAGGAGGAAGGGGTAGGTCAGTCAGGATCCTATCAGGAGACAGAATCTATTCCACGTATTGTTAACAGAGAAAGAAGTATTAACCAGGTCACTGGAAGGCAAAAAGAGAACCTAAGATATCATTAACGTACCAATTGAAGGAAGTAGTTACTGCCCTAAGGCTGGGGAATAAAGGGAAGTGGTTGCACTTGGCAACCTAAGGCTTGACAAAAGGTCCCTACTCAGCTGGAACACAGACCTCTGAGAGGATCTCTAGTGTCTGAGCTCAAGGAGGGGCGCCAAAGTCACTCCCCATCTCCAAGTACTCTGGCAACTGGGGCTGATGCCTTTGAAGAGGGCAACAGGCTGGTTGTGTGAATGTTGGAGAAACTGCAACTAAATACCACTGTCAGTCTGGAAAGGGGCTACTGCCTCAGGAAACGGTGGTGATGTTGACAGGAAGCCAACAGGAAGAGGCAAGTCCCTTCCTCCTCCAACCTCAGTCTCCCTCCAACACTGTGGCCAACAGGGAGCCAACTGGTGAAGCAGAAATGAGGTTTGAAGAGTCCCAGATTCTCAACGAGGACATGAAAGGTGGGCCTGGAGCTGAGGTAACAGCCTAACAACTAGCATGAGGGAGACACATCAAAGGAGACTGGCAAATAGAGACTAATCATTGAGACTCAGTGGTGCATCCATGAGGGTTGACATATTGTTCTCTATGCTTCTGTATATATTCAAAAATTTTCTATAATATAAATAATATAATGAAAAAAAAATCTGGAAGTTTCACTTTGAAAAAACCTTCTTTAGGCAGACTCACAAATATGAAGAACAGGGTTGTGGTTGCCAAGACAGAGGGGAGAGGGGAAGACATGGATTGGGAGTTTGGGATTAGCAAATGCAAGCTATTATATACATGTATAATTGAATCACTTTGCCGTACACCAGAAACTGTGTATACGCAGTTTATACCACATTGTAAATCAATTATACTTCAATAAAACAAAGAAAACTTAAACTGTTCATATTATTATCATTTTATGGAAAATATTGAAATAACTTTAATGAAAATTTAAAAAAATTAAAATCTATCTACAATTATGTCATCCCAAAAAAACCCCCAAATTTTCTGTTTTTTCAACAGCATTTTCAAGCAATTTCAAACAGCATTTTCAAGATGTGGTTTATTAAGAATCTCAAACCCCAGGGGTAACTGGCCTCCTCAGTACACTGAGAGTTTTGTTTTAACCATCCTCACCCTTTCTCTATCTATAGTCAATTTTCTACTTTAAGACAGAGTGAGTTTTCAGTCTCTATCTCCATCTAAGGATATGACCTAAAGATAGATGATAGATAGACTGATTGATACATAGACAGATAGATAGGTGATAGATAGATATCCCTTTAACTTTTCTCCATATATCTTTTCCTCTCATCATTCCTGCCCCCTTTTTGAATTTTCTCCAGTTAGTCCATGGGCATACTGTAACCCACAGGGTCTAGTGAAGTCACAAACAAAGGCTATAACTGGACATGACCAGTTAGCCCAAAAGGTGCTCTCTGTGTCTCCCAGTTCGAGGTGGGGGCATTTTATTCTTTCCAGGGTACAGGTTGCCTCTCAGGCCCAATGTGGAAATGGTCATAACGTGGTTAGATGGCAACTGGAAGAATATGAAGGATTCTATGCAGGCTCCTACTTGTTGAATTTGAACAGTTTAATGTTTCAGAAAGAATGCCCTTGCCAGAATGCAGAGAATGGATTAAAGAGGAGTAAGACTGGAGCCAAAGAGAAGAGTCAGGATTCTAAAACAATGATCCAGGCAAAGTGGATGATAACCTGAATAAGATAATGGTAACATAAGAAATGCTGGGCTGGAAGAAGCACATGCTGGAATCAAGATGGCAGGGAGAAATATCAATAACCTCAGATATGCAGATGACACCACCCTTATGGAAGAAAGTGAAGAGGAACTAAAAAGCCTCTTGATGAAGGTGAAAGATGAGAGTGAAAAAGTTGGCTTAAAACTCAACATTCAGAAAATGAAGATCATGGCATCTGGTCCCATCACTTCATGGGAAATAGATGGGGAAACAGTGGAAACAGTGTCAGACTTTATTTTTGGGGGTTCCAAAATCACTGCAGATGGTGACTGCAGCCATGAAATTAAAAGACACTTACTCCTTGGAAGGAAAGTTATGACCAACCTAGATAGCATGTTCAAAAGCAGAGACATTATTTTGCCCACAAAGGTCCGTCTAGTCAAGGCTATGGTTTTTCCAGTGGTCATGTATGGATGTGAGAGTTGGACTGTGAAGAAAGCTGAGTGCTAAAGAATTGATGCTTTTGAACTGTGGTGTTGGAGAAGACTCTTGAGAGTCCCTTGGACTGCAAGGAGGTCCAACCAGTCCATTCTAAAGGAGATCAGTCCTGGGTGTTCTTTGGAAGGAATGATGCTAAAGCTGAAACTCCAGTACTTTGGCCACCTCATGCGAAGAGTTGACTCATTGGAAAAAACTCTGATATTGGGAGGGATTGGGGGCAGGAGGAAAAGGGGATGACAGAGGATGATGTGGCTGGATGGCATCACTGACTCGATGGATGTGAGTTTGAGTGAACTCCGGGAGTTGGTGATGGATAGGGAGGCCTGGCATGCTGCAATTCATGGGGTCGCAAAGAGTCGGACATGACTGAGTGACTGAACTGAACTGAACTGAACAGATGGAAAGAACTGAAGGGTCTGAGAATGTTAAGGAGATGGAATCAGCAGAACTTAAATATGAATGGGAAAGTGGAGCAGTGAGGTAGATAGAAAAGTCAAAAATGACATCCATACTCTCTGTTGGTGAAACCAAGTAAGTGGTGATGTTCTCACTCACTGAGAGAAAATTTGCGCAAAAAGTGGAAGGAGGAGATGCTGAGTTTATTTGGGGGAGACTTTAATGTAAAGATTCTGAGGGATATGCAGGTAGAGGCATATAACAGCAGTTGGGTATACAGTCATAGAGCTCAGGTTCTGAAGGATCTGGGCTGCAGATAGAGATGGAGAGTCATTTTTTGCTTTTGTGATTATGTGTGTGTGTGTGCTTGGTCACCCAGTTATGTCAGACTCTTTGCAACCCTATGGACTGTAGCCCGCCAGGTTCCTCTGTCCATGGGACTTACCAGGCAAGAATACTAGAGTGGGTTGCCATTTCCTTCTCCAGGGGATCTCTCTGTCCCAGGGATCAAACCCAGGTGTCCTGAATTGCAGGTGTATTCTTCAACATCTGAGCCACCAGGGAAGCCCTGTTGTGATTTTGTTTTTAATTTCACAAATATACATAAATATAATGATTTGTAAGAAATTAAACAACACATGTGAATTGAAATATCTCTTGAATACTCTCTCCATATCCCAGGTACTTCCTTAAAGGTATCTATTACTGTTGTTTTCACATATATTCTTCCAGAATGCTTCCTCTGCCTTTATACACATATATGAACTTACAGAACTGTGTTTTGTTGTTGTTCAGTCATTCGGTCGTGTCTGACTCTATGAACCCATGGACTGCAGTTTGCCTGGGGACCCATGGACTGCAGTATGCCAGGCTTCCCTGTCCTTCACCATCTCCCAGAGTTTTCTCAAACTCATGTCCATTGAGTCGGTGATGCCATTCAACCATCTCATCCTCTATCATCCCCTTCTCTTCCTGCTTTCAATCTTTCCCAGCATCAGGTTCTTTTCCAATGAATTGGCTCTTTGCATCAGGTGGCCAAAGTATTGCAGCTTCAGCTTCAGCAACAGTATTTCCAATAAACATTCAGGGTTGACTTCCTTTAGGATTGACTGGTTTGATCTCCATGTTGTCCAAGGGACTCTTAAGAATTTTCTCCAGCACCACAGTTTGAAAGCATCAATTCTTTGGCGCTCAGCCTTCTTTATGGTCCAACTCACACCCGTACATGACTACTGAAAAAATCTGATCTGATCTGATCTGAATGAGTTGATAGAACAAGGGCTATAAGGGAGTGAGGAAGTGGGGTTGGCAGAGGAACAAGTGAACTACGATGGAAATCTAGCTGATGTCTCAGCGAATCTCATGGGAGCACTGCAGATACGCCTTCAGAGTCAACCTTTAAGGTAAACAAACTGAGCCACTGTACTTTTGCATTAATCAGTCACTGAGTGACAGCTACCACTAAGGAGAGGATGTACTTAAGAAATCATGACTCCTTTGCTCTAAAGGCAATTCCTTTAGAGTGAAACTCCACTGTGGTCTTTCAACAGCCAATGCTCCTAGTGATTGGAGAAATAAGTGCATTGATCCTGAAGTGAGGACCCAGGAGACTATACCACACAGTCCCCACTATACAGACTCTATGAATAGTTCCAAAACGTACTTTTAAACCTAAGGGTATTTCCTGGTAATTTCTCCTTTTTAGTAATTAGGTTAATTTCATTCTTTTTTTTTTTTTTTGCTCAGAGAAAATACCTATCAGGCTCTCGCTCTCTCTCTTTTTTTTTTTTAATGAGAATTTTGCCCTTGCTTTTATTTTTTTTTTAAACTTTACATATTTGTATTAGTTTTGCCAAATATCAAAATGAATCCGCCACAGGTATACATGTGTTCCCCATCCTGAACCCTCCTCCCTCCTCCCTCCCCATATCTTTTCAATGGTTGCATAGTATTCCAAAGGATGGTGGACCACAGTTTCTTTCATCTTTCTCTGTTGATGAGCATTCAAGTTGTTTTCAACTCTTTACTGTTAGAAACAATCCTACAGATCAAATGGATTTCCAGTTTTGGATAGTGATGGAATAAGTCCCTCCCAAAGGATGTCCTTTCCCCTCTCAGTTCAGTTCAGTTCAGTCACTCAGTCATGTCTGACTCTTTGTGACCCCATGAATCGCAGCATGCCAGGCCTCCCTGTCCATCACCAGCTCCCGGAGTTCACTCAGACTCACGTCCATCGAGTCAGTGATGCCATCCAGCCATCTCATCCTCTGGCGTCCCCTTCTCCTCCTGCCCCCAATCCCTCCCAGCAACAGAGTCTCTTCCAATGAGTCAACTCTTCGCATGAGGTGGCCAAAGTACTGGAGTTTCAGCTTTAGCATCATTTCTTCCAAAGAAATCCCAGGGCTGATCTCCTTCAGACTGGACTGGTTGGATCTCCTTGCAGTCCAAGGAACTCTCAGGAGTCTTCTCCAATACCACAGTTCAAAAGCATCAATTCTTTGGCGCTCAGCTTTCCTCACAGTCCAACTTGCACATCCATACATGACCACTGGAAAAACCATAGCCTTGACTAGATGGACCTTTGTTGGCAAAGTAATGTCTCTGCTTTTGAATATGCTATCTAGGTTGGTCATAACTTTCCTTCCAAGGAGTAAGCGTCTTTTAATTTCATGGCTGCAGTCACCATCTGCAATGATTTTGGAGCCCAGAAAAATAAAGTCTGACACTCCACTATTTCCCCATCTATTTCCCATAAAGTGATGGGACCAGATGCCATGATCTTCATTTTCTGAATGTTGAGTTTTAAGCCAACTTTTTCACTCTCCTCTTTCACCTTCATCAAGAGGCGTTTTAGTTCCTCTTCACTTTCTGCCATAAGGGTGGCATCATCTGCATATCTGAGGTTATTGATATTTCTCCCTGCCATCTTGATTCCAGCTTGTGCTTCTTCCAGCCCAGCATTTCTCATGATGTACTCTGCATATAAGTTAAATAAGCAGGGCGACATGTACAGCCTTGACATACTCCTTTTCCTATTTGGAACCAGTCTGTTGTTCCATGTCCAGTTCTAACTGTTGCTTCCTGACCTGCATACAGATTTCTCAAGAGGCAGGTCAGGTGGTCTGGTATTCCCATCTCTGTCAGAATTTTCCACAGTTTATTGTGATCCACACAGTCAAAGGCTTTGGCATAGTCAATAAAGTAGAAATAGATGTTTTACTGGAATTCTCTTGCTTTTTTGATGATCCAGCGGATGTTGGCAATTTGATCTCTGGTTCCTCTGCCTTTTCTAAAACCAGCTTGAACATCAGGAAGTTCACAGTTCATGTATTGCTGAAGCCTGGCTTGGAGAATTTTGAGCATTATTTTACTAGCATGTGAGATGAGTGCAATTGTGCGGTAGTTTGAGCATTCTTTGGCATTGCTTTTCTTAGGGATTGGAATGAAAACTGACCTTTTCCAGTCCTGTGGCCACTGCTGAGTTTTCCAAATTTGCTGGCATATTGAGTGCAGCACTTTCACAGCATCATCTTTCAGGATTTGAAAGAGCTCAACTGGAATTCCATCACCTCCACTTGCTTTGTTCGTAGTGATGCTTTCTAAGGCCCACTTGACTTTACACTCCAGGATGTATGGCTCTAGGTCAGTGATCACACCATCATGATTATCTGGGTCGTGAAGATCTTTTTTGTACAGTTCTTCTGTGTATTCTTGCCAATTTTTCTTAATATCTTCTGCTTCTGTTAGGTCCATACTATTTCTGTTCTTTATCGAGCTCATCTTTGCATGAAATGCTCCCTTGGTATCTCTAATTTTCTTGAAAAGATTTCTAGTCTTTCCCATTCTGTTGTTTTCCTCTATTTCTTTGCATTGATGGCTGAGGAAGGCTTTCTTATCTCTTCTTGCCATTCTTTGGAACTGTGCATTCAGATGCTTATATCTTTCCTTTTCTCCTTTGGTTTTTGCTTCTCTTCTTTTCACAGCTATTTGTAAGGCCTCCCCAGACAGCCATTTTGCTTTTTTGCATGATAAAATCTGGATATAATACAAAATCTACTACTTGAAGCCACTGGAGAGGGAACAGAAGCAGAAAGACTATAGTGGGGAGTGAATGCTTAGAGGAAAGAAGTGCTATGATGTCAGTTCCCCATTTCTGCAGCTTTTAGCCCAAGACTGATGCAGTCCATTTGGCATCTGGCAGCCTAGTGGTGAGGGCACTAATGGAAAAAGCCACAGTCTTTCTGGCTTGTAGAATCAGAAAAGTGAAGCTGGGAAGCTGTTACTAAAGTGAGTATAGGAATCCTGGGAGGGAACAGAAAGGAGCCTGGGAAAGGATCCCTACATCCTGTCTAGCCATATCTCAGTCTGACCTCTGAACCAAGTACACATAGAAAAGAATAAAGCAGCAAATGATCTGAATCAAGACTAGAGCTGCCACCCCAAAGAAACATAATTTGCAGTCCAAGCCTAGTCAAGGAAATTGCCTGCTAAAGCAAAGACAACAACACACACTAGAGAAAAGGAATGGAAACCAGAAACTTCATAACTTTACTTTCATAATATGTGACACATTCACAAATAACTTGACATATAAAGAATTAAGAAAATGAAGCACATTCTCAAGAGAAAAGAGAGTGAACTACATCTGACCCTGAGATGAAGCAGATGTTGAAACTAACAGATAAGAAAGTTAAAGCAGCTATTTTAACTATTCTTGATAAAACAAAAGCAAAATATGCTCCCAAAGCATGAAAACACACAGGAAAATTAGCAGAGATAGTTAAACAATAAAAGAGTGAAAATTCTAGAACTAAAAAATAGCTGAAATTTTTAAATTATTGAATGGATTAAATAACCAAATGGAGATGTAGAAAAAGAATAAGCGAACTTGGAAATAACTCAATGATATTATCTATGTAGATGAGCAAAGGAGAAAAAAGACTGAAAAAATGAGCAAGGGGCCTCTCAAATAATATCAAATGATTAATATACAGTCATTTCAGAAGAAGAGAGAATAAATAGGGCAGAAAATAATATTTGAATAATGGTCAAAAGTTTCCCAAATTTGTTGAAAAACAAAAACTTAACTTAGGCAGATTCAACATGCCTTGTCAACACCAATTAGGATAGACACAAACGTGCTAGCATTGAAATACATCACAGTTAAACTATTGAGCTATTGTCCTAATAAAGGACAAAACTGGAAAGCAGCAAAAGAAAAATGATGCATTACAATAGGGGATTAGAATCCCATTAAGAAATGAATTTTCATCAGAAACCATGGCGGCCAGAAGAGAATGGGACATCATTAAAGTGCTGTAAGGAAAAAAAAAAAAAACTATCAACACAGACTATCTTATCCAGCAAAAATATTCTTCAAAGATAATCGCAAAATAAAAACTATTTCAGATAAAAGAAAACTAAGAATTCGTTGCTAGCACATCTACTCTGTGAGAATGCTAAGGGAAGTTACTTAGCTGAAGGGAAAAGATTCTAGATGGAAATCTAGATCCTCAGAAAAGGATGGAGAGCATTTTTCTCTCAACTAAAAAAACAAATCTGTTAAATGCAAAAAGTATGACACTGACTTGTGGGATTTACAATACAGGTATATGTAATACACATAACTATAAGAAAAAGGACAGAGCAGAGGTGGATATGGCTCTATATATTTGCAAGTTTTCAATATTTTACACAAAATGTTATTATGTTTATGAAAAGTTAAGAGTATATATTGTTGACTAGTGATTAATAGTCAATCACTAAGAAAAAAAATGCAAATAAGCACAACTAAAAAGCCAATAAGAAAATCTAAATAAATTTAAAATATTCAAATAATTTTTAAAGGCAATAAATGAAAAGCATAGACTAAAATATAGAGGAAACAGGTAAAAAGCAAAAAATAATATTTGGTTAGCCTACCCAAACAGATCAATAATCACATTAAATATTAACAGATTAAACAATTTAATCAATAGAAAGAGATTGTCAGAAAGAACTTAAAAACTACTGCCTATAAGAGACTCACTTTAAATCTGAAGACATAAAGAGGCTCATAGTAAATGAATGGGAAAAAATACACGTACTATGCAAATAAAAGGCCCAAAAAGACTGCCTAAGAAGTGGCTATGTGAATATTGGACAAAATAGATTCCAAAATGTTGTGGATTGAATTGTTTCCCAAAAAGATATGTTGAAGTCCTAACCACCCCTGGTGCCTCTGAATGTGATCTTATCTGGAAATAGGGTCTTTGCTTATATAATCAAGTTGAGATGAGGTCATAGTGGATTAGGGTAGACCCTAATCCCATTATGGGGCTTCCCTGGTGGCTCAGATGGTAAAGAATCTGCCTGTAATGCAGGAGACCTGGGTTCAATCCCTGGGTCAGGAAGATCCCCTGGAAAAGGGAATGGTATTTTTGGCTGGAGAATTCCATGGACAGAGGAGCCTGGTGGGCTACAGTCCATGGGGTCACAAAGAGTCAGACACAACTGAGTGACTAACACTTTCACTTAAACCAATGACCAGTGTCCTTATGAAAGTGAAAGGACTCTTTGTGTCCGACTCTTTGTGACCCCATGGACTCTTTGTGTCCGACTCTTTGTGACCCCATGGACTATACAGTCCGTGGAATTTTCCAGGCCAGAATACAGGAGTGAGTAGCCTTTCCCTTCTCCAAGGGATCTTCCCAACCCAAGGATCAAACCCAGGTCTCCCAAATTGCAGGCAGATTCTTTACCATCTGAGCCACAAGGAAAGCCCAAGAATACTGGGGTAGGTAGCCTATTCCTTGTCCAGCAGATCTGCCTGACCCAGGAATCGAACTAAGGCCTTTTGCATTGCAGGTAGCATTTACGAACTGAGCATTTACCAACTCATTTACCAACTGAGCTATCAGGGAAGTGTCCCTATAAGAAGAGGAAAATTTGGACATAGAGACATGAAGACAGGGTCAAAAAGACTGTGTAATGACAGAGGCAGAGATTGGATTGACAGATCTACAAGCCAAAGAATACCAAGGAGTGCAGGCAACCATAAGAGACTGGAAGAGGAAAGGAAGTATTCTTGCTTGGAGCCTTCAGAGGGAGAATGGCCCTGCTGATACCTTGATTTTGGATTTCTAGCATCCAGAACTGACCATATAATTTCTGTTGTTTTAAACCACCCAATTTATGGTACTTTTAGTTAACCCCAGGAAACTGATACATAAGACAAAAAGCATTATTAAAATAAAGTGGGCTGTTTCATTATAACAACAGGTCAATTAATGAGGAAGGTGTAAACAATCATAAATGCATATGAAAGTAAAAACAATCACAGAATTCATAAGAACAGATAGAATTAAAAGAAAAAATCGAAAATTCCACAACCTTAGATATTTTATCAATCCTCTTTCAGCAATTACTGGAACAACAGACCAAAAAATCAGCAAAGACATAGAAGATCTGACAAATACACTACCAACCACATAAATATATAAAGGAAAGAAGAGTTGTTAGCCTTGGAACATTCTTTCCTGCTTTCTGCAATTTTCCTGGTGTCCTCAATTACAGTCTTGGTCTTTTTTCTGATATGCAACATATTTACTCTATTTCCCCCTCAAATTTGTGGCTGCAAATGTTTTTATTTTACTTTTTAAAAAATATCTTTCATCTTACATCATTTATGCAGCATTTCTTTTTACTCTTTCTTCTTGGTCAACTATTTTAAAAGTTCTCTTTTCATATCTTCTACCCATTTCTCCTTTTTGTTCTGTTTTAAATTTATACTTCCTCTTGCAGATTTCTGGTTTTCTTAAAATAATAGTGGCAAACATTTCCAAATGCTCTAAATATATTGTCTTTTAATCATTTTACCACAACCCTATGAAGTCTGTACTATTATAACCATTGTATAGATGAGGGCATTGAGGCACAGGGAAGTTATTTATTCCAGGTCACACAGCCAGTAAATGATGGAGCCAGATTCTAACCAGGCAGTCGAATTCCAGCATCTGTTCTCTTAACTATTAGGCTATGAAGTCTGTCTCCCTAGACTGCCAAATTAAATATTTTAGTTCTTATTTTATAATAACTCTCCTTGTATTTCCTCTTTATCTACTTCCTCATTTTCAAAGGTTTTGTTCATTCTATGACATATTATTATTCATAAATTACTTCTTCTTCTTAAAGTCTTTGGTTATGAAAAAAAAATATTTTCCAAGCCTCCTGTGGTAGACTGAAAAATGGCCCCTCAAAAGACATCCATGTCCTAACCCCTGGAACTTGAGGAAATTATTTTATATGGTAAACTCTCTGTAGATGTGATTAAGAATCTTCAGATGGGAAGGTTATCCTGTATAGCCCGCCAGGCTCCTCTGTCCATGGGATTCTCCAGGCAAGAACACTGGAGTGGGTTGCCATTTCCTGATCTTCCTGACCCAGGGATCGAACCCAAGTTTTCTGTACTGCAGGCAGTTTCTTTACTGTTTGAGCCACCAGGGAAGCCCTGGATCACTTGGGTGGGCCTTGAATGTAATCACATGTATCCTTAAGAGAGAAGCAGAGGCAGATTTGACACACAGAGGGAGGAGAAAGCAATGTGAAGTCAGCAGATGGAGATTTGAAGATGCAGGCCTCGAAGATGAGAGTGATACAGTCACAAGCCAAAGAATGCTAACAATCTCCAGAAGCTGGGAAAGCAGGGAAGAGTCTCCCCTAGGGCTTCTGAAGGAAGGAAAGCCCTGCTGACACCTTGATTTTCTAGTGATACTGATTTCAAGTTTATAGACTCCAGAATGTGAAAGAACAAATTTCTATTCTTTTAAGTCTCCCAGTTTATTACAGCAGCCACAGGAAACACATCCTTTTCTCTCAGTTTTCTTGCTGCTTCTTTCAGGAAAAGAGAGAATTTTATTATATCATTTTTTAAAATAGTAAATATAGGCCCATTTTCATTAAATAGTTTCCTACTCAGTTTAGGAGTTTCTTGATAGAACACAGAGGACAGAGCATATGTAAACATGTTTCCAGAAATATAAAGTGTGGTTCAATACCTAAAGATGATCTTCAGAAACTGGTTTTTAATTTTCAACATTTCCAAAGATCCAGGAAAGCCACAGGGTGACTTTTCTGCCTCTATTTAAGAGATCTGAACCATCTCTAACACTGGCATGACCTCTCCATCCTGTTGGGTTGTTAACTCATTGAGGGCAGGAACAGATTCCCCAAACCCGCTGCTATCTGCCCCTGAGTCTCTGGCCAGAAACTACACATGGAAGATGAAGAAAAAATGTGTATCAACAGCTGTGTTTTCCTTCTTCTTGCCTTTGCTGAGAGAGAGAGAGAGAGAGAGAAAGAGAGAGAGAGAGAGAGAGAGAGAGAGAGAGAGAGAGAGACTCATGTTTAGGTCCATACTCTGCACAGTTCTTAGCTCATAAGAGCCCTTTATCAAAGTCCATTAGATATATAAGGTGTTTGTTCACTATCATCATTAATATCATTTAATAATGTGACTTGTATTATGTTTAAAAGAGCAAGAACAAAAATATTAGATGCTGTGATTTGTATGTGCTTTGAACTTGCTAAATAGCTTTGAAGGTCAGAGGAAGCAGTTTGATAATAACAAGATCAAGAATTAGAACATATTTTTGAACTTTCAGAATTGAAGGCAGTAGGGGCAGGATATAGACGTTCAGGAAGTGGATGATGGTGTAGAGAAAATGGTGTCATTTCAGAGTACAGCTGAATATATAGAGCTAACCCCCTTTCCTCCTCATTTTAACAAACACTTGCTTGGCTGAGTTCTACAGCTTCCAGCTCTGCTTCAGAAGGTCTTTGTTGATCTTTACAAGGACAATTAAGTGGCAGGAATGTGTAATATAGTGAAACATTGCCAAAACAAACAGCACTCTTAAAACGTTACGTCGAAGTGGCCATTGTTGCTGGTGTTTCTGCAAGAGTCAGAAACCACTTGCTAATAGCTTAATTCCATTTCTCTGCAGACAAGCCGATCCGATTGCAGAAGAGGGACCCTGTGGTCTGCTGGTTAGAGAAAAGTCCTGGAAGCCTGAGCGGGCCCACGGTTTACAGCATAGCTGAGCAACTGACTCACTCTGAAACCCAGGGTTGCATCGTTTAACCTCACGGGGCTTGTTGTCCATCCAGCTGGAAAATGTGGAAAGATGTGAGGCTGAACTGAAAATCATTTGTGGCCCTGCTGATTTGCTGGGCCACAGGGCACAGTTTGAGACTGCTGGTCTGACTGAGTACCAGCCCCGTGGGCTGTGACTGGGAAAGGTACACCTTGCAAGAAGCAACTAGAGTTCATGCTGATGAGAATCTCCTCTACAGGAGAGAGAAGCCTCTCTGCAGAATCAGTGGCTGAGGATTTCTAGTCTCTGTTCCTGTCTGGTCTCTGTCAATAATCAGATTTCCCTAAATGGACCTTCAGTGGATCTTAGTAGTATCTAGATCCCCAGCTTGCCAGCTCATGGTGACTGTGCTCGGCAGGGTAAATACCCTGCAGTGCCCCTTGCACCTTGTTCCAAGGATCTGCAGAGCCTGTGGGGACTGAGGGTCAGATCAGATTTGCTGAACCAGAGAAGGACTTGAGGGAACAGAGGAGCAATCTCTGGTTTCCAAACAGGAGTTAACATAAAACACATATCTTTGAATGGAAAGAAAATTGATTGAAATTTGGTGAGTTAAGTTAAAAGGGAAAACAATTCGAGGAAGGGACTGTTTATCTCATAGGAAATTGACATTTGGTATTGCCTTCAGGTTTCTGAAAGGCAATAAAGTATCCCAGGAATGATGGCTTCCGATCTGGGAACTTAAAAAATGTTGGTAGCGGGAGACTGGCCTTTGAAGGTGACACGTCTGATAAAACCTACAAAAGTCTTGATGGGTAATAGGTAGTTCACTATAAGCCACAAGGGAATTTCCAAACTGCCCGGGAACACAATAAATTTTGCTTGAATTGACTCTTTTATTCCCAAGACTAATATTTGGTTTGTGTTTAAAACACCTTTTAGCTCAGCTAGCAGGTCAAAGGAGAATTATTTGGGGTAAATAAACCATTAGGATAGAAGCAGAAATAACAAGATAAACATGGCTGTTTACTCACTGTTCACAAATCCACATACAGCAGTTAATAGAGTTGAATATATATATTCCTGCATCTCATCATGGATGAAAACAATCATCTCAGTAAGAGTGGCTGAAAAAACACTCAGAACCCACATGAAGTCTATCCTCTGCCTTGTGATTCTGGACATGACTTCAGGGCCTGGCTCAATGTTTGAAGCCTTTGAATGAGTCTATAGAATGAAGCCTATAGGATGAGTCGTGTCCGACTATTTGCAGCCCCAAGGACTGTATCCTGCCAGGCTCCTGTGTCCATGGAATTCTCCAGGCAAGAACACTGGAGTCGTAAGCCATTCTCTTCTCCAGGAGATCTTCCCAACCTAGCAACTGAATACAGGTCTCCTGCACTGCAGGCAGATTCTTTACCATCAGGGAAGTCCTATGGGATGAGTACTTGATTTTACCATTAACTCTCAAAGAATAAGGGAGTGACACTTCTTTGAATATTTCTGAAAAGTTTTCATTTGTGGAATTATATTTTTATACTCAAATCAAGTATACAATGATAAAATTTAAAAGAATGAGGAAAACAAAACCAAAAATGAAACACAAAAACAAGCTTACCTGTATTTTTAAATCAATGACAGTCTTACCAAAGGAGAGGGAAAAACCAACTTAAACAATTTTTGAACATAGTATCTTTACTATATACCCTTAGAATGAAGATAATAAGAACTGTAAATGAATATGAATTCTAGTTAATTGAACTGTTTGCCACAGGTGAGTGGTTTGGTTAAGTATGAAACTACTCTTAGTATATGATAGGATTAAAATGCAAATATAATGAGGATAAAGGGACCAGATTTCTCATGGTCAGGGAAAGTTGTGCTAGATTAGAGTTGGAGGTTTTAGTATGACCTCATGGTTTATTTTATACCTATATCTTTACTGATACATATTTTACTTCTATATGTTTATAGGTACGTGTATATACATTATTTATTATTTATGTCCACTGAGAAGGCCCAGAAGCAATGACACCACAGTAGCAATGAATACACCTATTGTCTAGATTTTAGTTTCTAAATCCCACACCGTTCTTCACTAAAGCAGAGTGACTTGAGGAAATGGCTGATTTCATGGCTGGGACATGATGAGTTCAAGATGAGTTCAATTTTAAGATGAGTATGGAACATTTTCTTGTATAATAAACTGTATAAGAAAATCTCAGAGAATAAGGCACAGAAGGAAGTCTAAAGAGGCCCCCTCTGCCAAATCTAGGGTAATTTGAGCATGAAAATACATGATATTTACATATTATCTATTGAATAAAATAGAAATCCATAAATTCATACTGACATGAATTAATGAATAATTGGAGTAAATGAAGTAGAAGGGAAAACTAATCCCTATTACAGATTGCCACAAACTAAATATAAAAGGAATAGAGTTTTAAAAACCACTTCACAAACAGCCTTATAAAAAGCAGTTCAGCAAGAATCATCAATAGATGCTAAAACTGGTAAGTGAAAGTTTGAGAAGTTTGGTAATGATATATCTACAGAGTCTCAAAATATCTTCTCACAAAATACTTATTAATGACAAAAGGAAATGGTGAATTTAATGATAAGAACCTGCCAAACACCTCCTGAACCTCATAGTCCAACTTACCGTTGCCAGTAATGGCACAAATTGACATTATGCACCTACCGATGTGATTTGCTGGGAAGAACAAGGTGACTTCTGCAGTGCTCCTGCCAAAAATACGTAATTTCACTCTCATCATGAGCAAACACTGCAGACGCCTGAGTCAGGTTTTCGTCTTTGGTGTGCTTACACTTTTCCATGAACATTTCTAGCATTGCATTTATCCCACACACTATAAATACACATTGATGACGCTTCTCCTAGACTGTGATTCTTAGGGTCAGGGACAGCTAATATTTCTCTTTGTTCGCCTCTAAGTATACTGCCTTCCCACATACAACTCAATCATCACATATATTATGCATGCATGCTCAGTCGCTTCAGTTGTAGCCAACACTTTGTGACCCCATGTACTGTAGCCCAACTGGCTTTTCTGTCCGTGGGGTTCTCCAGGCAAGAATACTAGAGTGGGTTGTCATGCCCTCCTCCAGGGGATCTTCCCAACCCAGGGATCGAACCTGTGTCTCCTGCATTGCAGGTGGATTCTTTACCACTGAGTCACCGGGGAAGCCCTCACATGTATTATACTGTATTTCAAATACTCCTTTGCATGGCTTTCTCCCTTGTCTTAGTGAGGAAGTCCAACTAATAATGGCTGAAACAAGAAAGAAACTTGATTACCCTATAGAAAAATTAAGTCTGGACATGCACAGTTCCAAAGTTGGATCACCAGTTCAATGATGTTATAGCACAGGGTGACTGCACCACATGCATCTCTGATTTGACTGGTCTTTCCTTCAATTTCAAGATGGTTGCCACTGCTCCGCACATCATGGTCTTCTGTAACAGGACCATAAGAAGTAAGGAAGTAGGTGACTGGCTTGTGTCTTTCATCAGGAAGAGAATTCTTCCCTAAATTCTCAGTAGACTTCCCCTTAAGTTCCATTCACATGTTCACTCCTAGATAAATTACCAATCATCCCCTCTGCCCAGAGATATTGTTGTCTGAACAAAACTGGGATTCCATTAAGAAGAAAGAATGGGGGTTATCTACTGAGTGGACAGCATGAGTGCCTGCCATACTCCCCTGGTTGGTTGGTTTAGTCTCTAAGTCATGTCCGACTCTTGCAACCCCATGGACTGTAGTCTGCCAGGCCCCTCTGTCCCTGGGATTCCCCAGGCAAGAATACTAGAGTGGGTTGCCATTTCCTTCTCTAGGGGATCTTCCTGACTCAGGGATCAAATCCAGGTTTCCTGCATTGCCAGAAGATTCTTTACCAACTGAGCTACAAGGGAAACCCCTACTAGACTGTAAATTCCTTGACGGCAGAAACTCTTATTCATTTTTTTGCACCTCCAGCATCTGACAATATATGCTCAATAAACATGTATTAAATGAATCAAAATGCCCAAACATGGTATAATATAAAAAAAAATAGCAAGCATGGACAACAACATTATACACTTGTACAGATTCTTACCATCTTGGACCCTGGTTTTTAATTTTCAATTCCCTCCAAGAGGGAAGAGAGGACTGAAGTTATAACGGTTTTGGTATTTTAGGGTGGCTAGTTTGGCAAAAGTAAGATAGAGCATGTGAAGTTTGTAAGGAAAGAGGCTGATCTCTCCCTATAACAGAAAGGAAGAAGTTAAAGCATCTGTTGGGATGCTTTATATGTTAAAATTTGGACAGCTGAAATTGCATATCATGGGAAATTTCTACAAATGATTGCTCAACATTCTGTTCTCCCATCAAGATGTGAACATCCAGAAGAGACAAAGAAACCAACTCTTCTAATTATTAGGACCAAGGAAACCTTTCATAGAAGGCCTGTAATAGACATCCCTCACACTTTGAATAGAATCAGGCCACAGGCCCATTCCTGAGGCAGTTACTAGAATGGGGAATGCAATTAGTATGACCAGTTTAGGTTAACCATTCAGGGTGGGGTGGATGCTGATAAGAAAATCTGCATGACGAATGGGCCAGTTTAGGAGTTATTGCCACACAGTAGGTTCAAATGTTTTGAAAGCCTAAACCTGTTTTATTTATTGTGGCAAAAATAGTTATGAAAGTAAGATGGAAGAGATACTTTGAAGAGGAAACAGTCATTAATTTAATATGGTGGAGGGGAGAAGCAAGTGAAAGAAAGGAATCAAAGGGGTTTTGAGGTTGAATTTCTCCTCAAAATTGATCTATAGCAACAGCAGAGAGATGAGGAACCACTTACTATTCCAGAAACTTGGAAACCATTCCCAGACTTAAAATTCAGTTGTGGCTAACAATGAGCAAACAAACAAAACCCAAAATAACTAATATAGGACTCGGAGCATTTTACTATGTGGCAAGGCAGGGGTAAGGTCAACAACAAACATAGAAAATTCTTAATGTGGCTTATGATCATTTCATCTCCCAGGAAGTTGGAAACGTGATAAGGAGCACCATTGCTGGTGCTGCTGCTGCTGCTGCTAAGTCACTTCAGTCGTGTCCGACTCTGTGTGACCCCATAGGTGGCAGCCCACCAGGCTCCCCCGTCCATGGGATTCTCCAGGCAAGAACAATGGAGTGGGCAGGAGCACCATTATCCTGCACCAAATTTTGATCAGTTGAGAAAAATTAGCTACGAAGAAAAGGGAAACCAGGCAGAAAAGAGCAAACTCTTTAAACTCAGAGGAAAGCAGGGAAGGACAGCATGAGCTCAGTCCAACATGGACTTCAACGTTAGCAGGGTGGATTCTCCGAGTTCAGAGAAAACATAGAAGGTAAGAGACTCCCATGAAGACAGTCGGACTACAATTCCACCTGACGCAGATGGTCCAGGACTGGGAGGGGTGGCCACAAAAAGTTACATGGTTGCCCATGTCATCTCTGATGACCCAGATTTTAAAAGAAAATCCATTAAAAGATGGAAGGAGTCATCATCGCATGGTGTACTAAAACCTTGGCTATGGAACTGGATAGAATTGAAGGGCAGGGGGAGAATCCTGGCACTGACTCTTGGTAGCTGTGTGGCCTTAGCTAATTTGCATAACTGCCCTGTGCCTTTATTTTCTTATCTTTAAAACTGTATCTAAGAAGTCCTCCCCTAAAAAGAGAACCTTTCTACACTGTGGATGGGAATGGAATTTGGTACATCCACTATGGAGAACAGTATAAAGGTTTCTTAAAAAACTAAAAATAGAGTTACCATATGATCCAGCAATCTCACTCTTGGGCATATATCTGGAGAAAACTCTAATTTGAAAAGATACATGCACCCTAGTGTTCACTGTAGCAATTTTTACCATAGCCAAGACATGGGAAAACCTAAATGTCCATCAACAGAGGAATGGATAAAGAAGATGGAATATTATATATATGTGTGTGTGTGTGTGTGTGTGTGTGTGTGTGTGTGTGTGATGGAATATTACTTAGCCATTAAAAAGAATGAAAAACTGCCATTTGCAGCAACATGGATGGACGTATTAAGTAGTGACATAAGTCAGATAGAGAAAGACAAATATATGATATCACTTATGTGTGGAATCTAAAAAATGATACAAATGAGCTTGATATTATTCCCATGTCAAAGTAGGAAAACTAAGGCTCACTGGCCTGAGAGAGCTGTTTATAAAACAGGATCAGCCTCACAGACTTAGAAAACAAACTATGGCTACCAAAGGAGAAAGGGAGAAGGGAGTCATAAGTTAATAGGCTGGGATTAACATATACATACCACTATATATATGGCAACCCACTCCAGTGTTCTTGTCTGGAGAATCCCAGGGACGGGGGAGCCTGGTGGGCTGCCGTCTGTGGGGTTGCACAGTCAGACACAACTGAAGCAACTTAGCAGCAGCAGCAGCACATATAAAATAGATAATCAACGAGTACCTATTGTATAGTACAGGGAATTCAATAATCTGCAATAACCTAAATAGGAAAAGAGTCTGGAAAAGAATAGATATATTTTTATGTATAACTAAACCATATTGCTGTATACCTGAAACTAACACACTATCATAAATCAAGTATATTACAATATAAAATTAAAAAAAGAAGCCCCCGCCCCAGCAGGTTGTTACAGGACAAAGAAGATAATAAACATAGAGCACACACATTACATAGTGCTGGTCACAAGGCAAATGCTCCACATATTAATATATATACATGCTGTTGTTGTAAAAACAACAAAATGTGGTTGTTTCCACCCTTTTTAATAAAAAGAGAGAAATTAAGAAAACCAGAAACATGCTCCATCATTCCATTTTCTAGATGAGTCTCCGGCATGCCAGAGAATTCACTCAATGGAGAGAAACACCAAACAAAAACAGCCCCAGCAAGCTTGCCCCAGCTCTTCTCCCCAAGTGGAACCACAGTTTCTTATTACTCTCAGAAAAAACATTCCAAAAACGTTCCATATCTAATTAAAGGCTAAACAGGATGAACACAAAAATTTTAGAAGTTGGTTGAATAGGGCATGTGGTGCAGGAAAAGCCTGATGACAGAACCAGAAGACACACTCAGTTCTCCCCTCCTTTCCGCTTCCTCCCTTCCTTTCTTTCCTCCCTTCTCTCCGTCTCTCCCTGTCTTTCTTGATATTTTCCCATGTCAGATAGGGAGACTGAAGCACACTGACCTGTGACGACTGAGGACCAGCCAAGAGAGGAGCTCACCTAAGTATCTGGTGGGGCTAACTCAGATCAGCAGGTGGGCTGTGGTGAAATTTCTCTCAGTGAACGGGGAGAACCCTGGAAGGAAACGATGAGAACGTGGCTCACTAGACCCCAAGTTTCAAACAGCGTTTTGACATGGATGCCCAAATAACACACCAGTCACCTCAGTGTGGAACTGGAGCCACCTTCTAGAATGGGTTATGAAAGGAGATACGAGTGAGCTGCAAAAGGCGACTTAGAGAGCCATGCTGGACTAGCCCTACTTCAGTCTGTTTTCTGACAGGTTTACTAGACCAAGAACCAATAAGGAGTGTTGTAGACACAGTGGATCTCGATGTCATGAGGCAGTTGACATGGTTTCTTATGAAATTCTTGTGAAGAAGTAGAGACTGTGTACTAGGGGCAAAGAAATTCACATGGCTTCCTAATTAGTTGGACAACCAGAGGCAAAGGATGCAGGGGAATGGTCCACAGCACCCTGGAGGGTGACCCGGAGGGTGGTGTCCAGAGAAATGTCATTTGTACCATCCTACCACACAAGGACATGGTTGGCAGGAGACTTTAGCCTTATATGACATCCCATTTTCAAGGCAGAATGTGCTTAGTGTTACCTGTGTAAATGAAAATTAACTTTTAAAAATGTTAATATAATAAATAAATAACAAATACAATATAATAAAAATGCAAAAATATGAAATACAATTTATAACATTTAATTATTAAACTAATATAAATAAGAAAAGTTTAATTTTTTATTAAAAATTTTAGTAATAATATATCTTTTTGATGTTTCCCCATCTTTTTCAAGAGAAATCCTAATCATCTATGTTACTTGCGCTAGAAAAATGGTTGCAGTTATTCACCTCTTCCTATATTTGCATCCTTTGCAACAAGGCCTTGCAGTATCTCCCATCAAGAGATGTCTCTGTCCCTTGAATGAAGCGGTCTTGTGACTTGCTCTGGCTAATAACATGGGGCAGAAGTGATGGCATGCCTATTCCAAACCTAGGTTTTAAGTGGCCATGTGTGTTTCTTCTTTCTTTCTGGCACCACTGTGTGTACAAGCTCCGGCTAGCCTCTTGTATGATGAGAAGCGCATCATCTGGACACCCAGCTGACAGCCTGCAAACTGCCAGCGTGCAAGTGAGGCCATCCAAGACCAAGACTGCCACCCGACTGACTCATGAGCAAGCCCAGTCGAGATGAGACAGGCCTGGGCCACTTTGGCAGAGCTTTCCAGCTGATGTGTTGACTCGTGAGTGGTCATAAAAGTTTACTATCTTAAGTCGTTGGGTGTTGAGGTGGTTTGTCATGAAGCAAGAGCCAACTGTTACAGTCCATGCCTGTTCTACTCTGTCTTTCCACTCTGGTGCTCATAATTCTCTGCTTCAGCCATGCTCTGAACGAAACACTATGTTGACTTCTCCACAGCTCTGCAAAGGCAAAACCTCTGCCTGGTCTACCACCTCCTCCCTCGGGCGTCCTTCTTCATCCGGGTGACTCCTCCTCCTTGGAGACTCCTGTCAGGCCCCGCCCCTGCCAGGCGGTTCCCAGAGCCCTCTCCGCACACCCCTTCCAGCTTCCTGTTGGGTGCCCCTCCTGCGGCATGCTGCTGACGGCCCTTATCTATACCTTTATCACAGCACTCCTCCTGGGTTACAATCACCCGTTTACTCAGCCTACCGTTCTTGCTGCACTGTGAATTCTGTGAGGAAAGAAGTCTTATCCTTTATCTGTTATTCCAACAAACAGTGCAGTTCTTCTCCAGTAGTTGTTGGTGTTCACTGCTCCATTGTGTCCCATTTTTTGCAACCCCAAGGAGAAGGCAATGGCACCCCACTCCAGTACTCTTGCCTGGAAAATCCAGGACGGAGGAGCCTGGTAGGCTGCAGTCCATGAGGTCGCAAAGAGTCGGACACGACTGAGCAACTTCACTTTCACTTTTCACTTTCATGCATTGGAGAAGGAAATGGCAACCCACCCCAGTATTCTTGCCTGGGGAATCCCAGGGACAGGGGAGCCTGGTGGGCTGCCGTCTATGGGGTCGCACAGAGTCGGACACGACTGAAGTGACTTAGCAGCAGCAAGGAGTATAGCTCACCAGGCTCCTCTGTCCATGGGATTTCCCAGGCAAGAATACTGGAGTGGGTTTCCATTCCTTTCTCCAGGGGATCTTCTCAATCCAGGGATTGAACCTGGCTCTCCTGCACTGCAGGCAGATTCCTTACTATCTGAGCCACCAGGGAAGACTCCCCAGTAGTTGACGTTCTATAAATGTTTGTTACATGATATCAATTAAATGTAAAGAGAGAAAGAGACAGAAAGAAGGAGGAGATGGGGAGGATGTGTCTATTTAGCCTTGAAAAAAGAAGATATAAAGGGCTGATAAATCTAGTAAAAGATATCGATAGCTTGGGAACAGCTTCAGGTTACCAGTTAGATCTTCACTGGTCCGGACTAACCAGCTGATGAATTTCAGCTCCCTTAATCATCTCCCCTTAGCAGGTGACATGTGTTCCTTGAAGCAGGAGATACCACCAATGATGAAAACTGAAGGGTAGCTGAAAAGACACATGAAATCTATCAGGTGGGAACCAAGATCATGAAGTCCTATGTCTGAGAGCCTGTCTCCCATCCACAATTGAGTCACTGATTTGATCATTTTCAGGAACCAGAGAAAAGCAATCCTAGACACAATGTAAGGACTGCACAGACAGCATGTATTCATCACTCCAAGGAAAAGACTTCAAAGTGACATGATCACTCTCTTCAGATAACTTTTTTAAGGGTTGCTATATGGAGAAGAAATTTGCTCTCTCTCAGTCCCGAAAGGCAAAGTCAGAACCAATGGAGGCTGAAGTCAGACAGATGTATGGGTGGATTTCTTAATCACTGTGTGTGCATTAGTTACTCAGTCGTGTCTGACTCTTTGCGACCCCGTGGATGGTAGCCTGTCAGGATCCTTTGTGCATGGGATTCTCCAGGCAAGAATACCGGAATGGGTTGCCATTCCCTTCTCCAGGGGATCTTCCCAACCCAGGGATCAAACCTGGTCTCCTGCATTTCAAGAGATTCTTTACCATCAAAGACACCAGAGTGAACAACTCTTGAAAAATAGTGCCATCTTTGGCCTTGGAGATGTCCAAAGAGAGACTAGCTGACAACAATATCAGCAAAGCTGCAATAAAGTTTCATGTTATGGGAGTAGATGGAGCCCCCCTTCTAACAGGCTATTCACCAAAAGACAGTCCCATGTGGGAATTACCACATCCCCACTTCCCACAGGCTACTTGACAACCACCTGCCCAATTGTAAACACACGTGAAGGTGTCTGCCTTACTCTAAAGAGACTCTTTCATGAAAAAGCACCTCTGCCTCAATCAATCACACTTGCTCGGAAATCCCATCCCCTGGCTGGAGTTGACCAATCTGGCATAGATATTTGACACCAGTCTGAAATTCAAAAATGAAAATTTGGGTACTGAGGGGTGACTGCCTTCTGAAGAACATAGGCAGCTGCTCTGCAGAGAAATACGGTAATAAGTGCTGACTGAGCAACTACTATATGCCAGGTACTGTTCTAGGCACAGGAGAGCCTGCAGGAAAAAGAGCAAACAAAATTCTTGTTTTCATGAAACTCACATTAAGTAGGGGCCAGAAAACAAAGATGAGAGGCAAATAGAGAGCAAAAGCACATTCCTGAGTTCCCTAACAAACCCCAGAGACCTGGTTCTATGAGAAATACCAATGGCTCTTCAATGAATGTCATGGTTTGCTTATGCCAACTGGAGGTGGTTTCTGTGATTTCCAACCCCAAGACTCTATGTGAAATGCATTTGATTCCATATCTATTCTCTTCACAACCACTCTGCAGCAGGGGAACAGGGGAACTTTTAAAGATCAATAGGTCAGAAGCTCATGGAAGAGAACATTTTTCTTGCTACCCTTCCATATATCAGTTCTCAGACTTAGGGTCTCCAGGTTTCTAGTTTCCATTAGGAAGACAGAGGGAAGCTGCTTCCCCAGATATTCAGGATGGCAGAGCAAAGGTTACATGATAGGCAGAGTTTTATGATCTCGGCTGCATCCAGGTATTATTATTATTTAATACATCTATATAACAGGGCAATCAGCAAGGAAGTACATCCTCCACCCAGGCTTACAATAATAAATAAAATCATTCCAAAACAAGGAAAAAAAAGCTCTTTTCTCCCAAGAGCTTACAGGGGAGAGGCAAGTCAAACAATACAGAACATAGATATGGCCTGAGATGCGTCCAGAGAGTTTTAAATAGACCGTGTCACCATGTGGTTGGGTTTCCAGGGGCTTTTTGAGAGCATGAGGGGAGAGCTATTTGGATGACCATTGGGCTGGCATGCGCAGCAGAGGGGTGCAGGTTCTAGGACATTGTGTGCCCCATTCTCCAAGAAGCCTGTGTTCCTCAAGCTTTTAGTTTTGGAATTTTTCAACTTATTAAGAAAGTAGAAGAGAGATTAAGGAAAAAAAAAAAAAACTTGCCATTTTGCCAAATCTGCTTTTATTTTAATGACTCCTACAGTGAGATGCAGATCTTCTTTCAATTTTCTACTTGCTGATTAATTTCCTGTTGACTCTGAAGGTAACTGAAAACCTTTTGGATGAAGTAGAAATAGCCTTACTTGCCAGTGATTCTTGGTAATGGGATGGAGTCGCTCAGGGCCAGCCTTGAGGAGCTTCCTCTGAGCTCTGGGTAGGTGGGTGGTTTGGGCACGTGTTAATTTTAAATGTGTTCACTCATAAACATATTCAACATAAAGGCATTCTTTTCCCTCTTACAGTGTCCTAGGGTAGGGTGGGGATGGGCAACAGGGAGGTTCAAGTCATGTTCCACTCTGGAGGTCCGTTCTAGTCTAAGTTGTGAAATCAGCTCTGTCTGCGCTCACCCGCCTTCCCAGGCCCCTTTCTTTGACTTTTCCCATCAGTCTTGATACTTTCCTCTCTCTTCCAATGTTCAGGTCTCTATAAAGTTTTATTCATCATACCCAGTTACAACCTGCTGGAAAGAAAATACTTTTATATTAGTCATGTACACTTGAATATGAATTTAAGCCCAGTTACTTCTCCTGAGGGTGTGCGTGCCTGTTAAGTCACTTCAGTAGTGTCCAACTCTTTGTGACTCCATGGACTGTAGCCTGCCAAGCTCTTCTGTCCATGGGATTCTCCTGGCAAGAATACTGGAGTGGGTTGCCATGCCCTCCAACGAATCTTCCACACCCAGGGATTGAACCCCTGCATCCCTGTCTTCTGCACTGGCAAACAGGTTCTTCACCGCTAACACCACCTACATATTAACCCCTGCATTGGAAGGGCAGACAGGTAAGAGAAAAGTAATAGGCTGGTTGTCCCAAGACCCCACTCTAGTCTTGTGTTTCCTAAGCCAGACGCTTCCCTTCTCAATTTTGATTTTTTTAAAAAATTCTATAACATCAGAGGCTCAATAAGATAATTGTTGAATCTCCTTCCTGTGAATTTCAAAGCTTTTGACTTGTATTCCCAATATGAGCAGGGGGCGTCTGAGGAGAGCTGGAGCCTCCCCAGGCCTCTAAGTCAGTCACGCTGTGCTCAGCTGCCTTCATCTGGATGCAGGGGATCTGAGGCACCATCCAGAAACTGAGATGTGCTGTGTGCAGATTTTCTCTCTGGGAAAGTTCCTGCCAAGATTTTATGCGAGTAAGGTCATGATCGTTCTCCTGGGCATTTATCCACGCTTGAAATTCCTAATACTAACTTCGTGATGCTCACCTAATCCAGCATGACCGCCATCACAACAGCTTTAAGCTTTAGCCAAACGTGTCTGTGTAGAACCACCAGTCCCCTTGTGTCCCCAGGGGCTCTTCTGAAGGGACAGAGGTTCCCAACCTGGGCTGCACGTTAGACCCCCTGAGGAGCTTCTAAAAGTCCTGTGCCCAGGCCACCTCCTAGACCACTCTTGTCAGCCCTTCTCCCTGTAGTGGACTAGACAGCAAGATTCTGAAAACCCTTGTAATTCTGGTTTTCCTCAGAACTGAGGACCCCTGTTAAGACATCTGAGGTGGAGCTGTGTTTTCTAACCCCTGCCAGGGGTTAAGTAGGGGTCTTCTAACCCCTACTCTACCTTACCTCTCTTCTTCTTCTCAAAATCTATTTAATTTTGAGATTAAGGAGTCTCCATTTTATTACTCAGTATTTCACTGGGGAAATCAGACTTTACGCCGTCTTTCATCTCAACTTCTTGTTTGACCTTGAATAACCCACATGTCGGCCTCCTGAGTGTCCTAGTCCTTCAGATTGTAGGATTTTTCTGTCCTTTCATATGTTAAATTCCATTAAGCCACGTTCACCCAACATATCTAAGCATTCCTAGGGGACCTAAGTTTCTGTGGATCCCTCTTGCTTCCCCTAAACTTTTTCTCTCTCTGTCTTATCTCCTGCCACCATTATTCTCTTCCTCATTGTTTTTCTCCATGATTGACACCATCTCCACTCCTTCATCCCCTCAAAGCACCGCTAATAAAAGACTGCATGTCACTTTATGGAGAGTCGTGTGCTAAGGAAGGGCATTAACACACAGAACAGTAGGCATCGCCTCAAAACTGAACATCAGGCTTCATCGTCAGGCAGCCATGGAAAATTCCAGTCACACTGAATTATATTTTACTTTTGGGGCCACATCCACTTGAGAGACTTTTTCTCTCATTGTTAGTCTCTATTCCCCCAAATTCCTGACAAGAGTTTTTATGCAGGGAAATTTACCTGTCCACGTTAGACTACACTAGTCTGGGCTGACTTGAACACGTCCCTATCCTCATTTGTTTGGCTGAAACATAAAGGGGTGGACAGTGGGTAGCACACCATCCTTTAGCCAGGTCACTGTTTTGAGCAGAGCCCCCTCCTAAGTCATGACTTCCACATGTCTGCCCTCTTTGTTTGTTTGTCCTCATTCTGGTCTGAGCTCAAGTTCTTGATTTACTTAATAATCAGCCCATGGCTGGGTAATGCCAGACCATCCACTATGACCTTCTGCCAGGTGCTGGTTGGGTCAGCACAGCATCAGAGTTGGGAGGTTGGACCAAGGATGATCCAGCAGCTCCACTTAGGGATGAACAAATTCAAAAGCAGCCTGGTATCAGCTGGGAAGGGTGGACTGGTTCATGGTGGGCACTCGGGCCTCCTGGGTTCACATCCAGACACATGGTGCTATGGCCCTGGGTAAGTTACTAACATCTCATAATATTGTGTTATCATTAACTCTGAGGCTAATAATAGAGGATAAGATAATGTATCCTATCTCATCAGTCTGATAGGATAAATGAACAAATACATGCAAAGTTCTTGGAATAGTGTCTGGACATTGGTACATGCTCAGTCTTACTATGGCCCAGGGTCCTACAGCCAGACAGAAAATACCAGATCCAGAATCCAAGCCTTTCAGTTTCCATTCCCCCATGGTTCTTACTCTGCCAGGCAATAAAGGAGAACATGTAGGCGAGTCCACAGACCTTGCCGAAAAGCTGAATAAACAAAACTAATACACCTGAAACAATTAGGAGTGGCTATTAGGGAATGACGAAAGGGATAAAACAGAGATTCTCAAGCTTGGCTACACATTAGCCTCATCTGGGGGATTTTTCCAAATTCTGATGCCTAGACCATTCCCCACACCATTAAATCAGGATCTCTAGGGATGGGACCCAAGCATTAACATGTTTCAAACCTCCTAGTTAATTTCAAAATGTAGCCAAGAAGGAAAATCACTGGCTGGAGCAACCATCATACCACGATCGGCCACCTCAGCTTACAGAGGTGACAAAATTTGCTTCTGATAATGACAAAGGCTTTCAGGAAAGCCTGAACCTGACCAAATCTTATGATTCCTCTTCCAGTCATTATTTTTTTAAGCTATCATTGATTAGGACTTTATTATGTGCCAGACTGGACACTCATCATGCATTACCTCATTGACCCAATACAGTGATCCTATGAGACCAGTCCTATAATTAGCCCCACTCTACAGATACAGAAACTAAGGGTTGGAGAGATGATGTCACTGAGCCAAGGTGACACAGATGGATCTGGGACTCAGACACAGGCCTTCCAACCTAGGGCCTACAGAACCAGAGCCTGATTCCATCTCACTGTTCTGCCCCCTGAAGCATCCTTTTCCAGAAATGCTTCTCTCACCTGCCACTCACAATCTGAGGACAGAACTCTCCCCAACCTCTCACCATCATCACCTCCACCTTCTTCAGCACCCCTAATCCCCATGCTGGTCATTTTTATAAAACACAGCTTTTTTTTTTTTTTTGCCTTTGATTTAATCCCTCCACCCTAAAAGAGATCAACTGTCTCCTTTCCTTATCACAAACATTTACACAGCCTTTTTCTTAGTAATTCCCACTTTTGGTTTCCTTTATGGTTCCAGCTACTTTAGTACCTAAACTGTTGTATTTCCAGCCTGCTTTGTAGCCATCTGGCCTCCTCCCACTCAGAAATATTTGGCAGAGTATAAGGCAAATCTTTGTCCCCATCTGCTGTGTTCTCATCTCCAGTCTTGCAGAATATAATCAATCATCTTAATCACTTTGCTCTGAAAAGTCTTCATCAAAGGAATTTGCATTTTATTTTCCTTTTAAAGACCAAACTCCTTGTCTCATTTATTGCATATATTTCATATATATATATATATATATATATAGAGAGAGAGAGAGAGAGAGAGAGTCTATTGCTGATTAACAATATTTCCACAAATTTATAAATTTCAGATTTATGCAAACCCTGCATCGATCAAGTCTATAACACTATCTTGCCAACAGTATTTGCTTACCACATGTCTCTGTGTCACATTTGGCAATTCTTGCAATAATTCAAACCCTTCCATTATTATTATATCTGTTATGGTGATCTGTGATCATCTTTGATGTTACTATTGTAATTATTTTGGGAACCTCAAACCACACCTGTATTGAATTTAGTTGATAAATGTTATATGTGCTCTGACTACTCCACTGACTGGCCGTTCCGCATCTGTCTCACTCCCTATTCCCTGAGCAACAATACCGAAATTAGGCCAATTAATAACCCCACAATGGTCTCTAAGTGTTCAAGTGAAAAGAAGAGTCACACATCTCTCACTTTAAATCAAAAACAAAAAAATGATCAAGCTTAATGAGAAAGGCAGGTCTAAAGCTAGGGCTCTTGTGTCAAAGGTAGCCAAGTTTTTAATTTGAAGGAAAAGTTCTTGAAGGAAATTAAAAATGCTATTCTGGTGAACACATGAATGATAAGAAAGTGAAACAATCTTATTGCTGATGTGGAGAACGGTTTAGTGGTCTCGAGAGAAGATCAAACCACTCACACCATTTCCTTAACTCAATGCCTAACTCAGAGCAAGTCCCTAACTCTCTTCAATTCTGTGAAGGCTGAGAGAGGTGAGAAAGCTGCAGAAGAAAAGTTTGATAATAGAAGTTGGCTCTGAGGGTGAAGGAAAGAAGTCGTAACATCAAACTGCAGGGTGAAGCTACAAGTGCTGATACAGAAGCTGCAGCAAATTATCCAAAAGATCCGGCTAAGATCATTAATGAAAGTGGCTACACTGAACTAACAGATATTCAATACAGAAACATTCAGTATATATTGGAAGAAGATGCCATCAAGGGCTTTCAGAGCTAGGGAGGAGAAGTCAATGCCTGACTTCAAAGTTTCAAAGGACAAGCTGACTCTCTTGTAGGGAGCTAATGTAACTTGTGATAAACTTGAAGCTAATGCTTATTTCAGAGAAGGCAATGGCACCCCACTCCAGTACTCTTGCCTGGAGAATCGCATGGGTGGAGGAGCCTGGTGGGCTGCAGTCCATGGGGTCGCTAAGAGTCGGACACGACTGAGCGACTTCACTTCCACTTTTCACTTTCATGCATTGGAGAAGGAAATGGCAACCCACTCCAACGTTCTTGCCTGGAGAATCCCAGGGACGGGAGCCTGGTGGGCTGCCGTCTATGGGGTCACACAGAATCAGACACGACTGAAGCGACTTAGTAGTAGTAATGCTTATTCACCATTCTGAAAATCCTAGGACCTTAAGAATTACACTAAACCTGCTCTTCCTGTGCTCTGTTAGTGGAACAAGAAAGCCTTGATGACGGCACATCTGTTGACAACATGGTTTACAGAATATCTTAAGCCCGCTGTTGAGATCTACTGTTTAGAAAAAAGATCCCTTTCAAAATATTACTGCTCATTGACAATGTACATGGTCACCTAAGGGCTCTGATGGAGATGTACAAGACTAATCTTATTTTGTGCCTGCTAACACAACATTCATTCTGCAGTATAACGATCAAGGAGTAATTTTGACTTTCAAGTTTTATTATCTAAGAAATACAGTTCATTAAGCTATGTGTGCCATAGATAGTGATTCCGTTGGTGGATCTGGACAAAGTAAATTGAAAATCTTCTGGAAAGACTCACCATTCTAGATACCATTAAGAATATTTTTGATTCTTGGGAAGAGATCAAAATATCAACATTCACAGGAGTTTTTGAAGAATTTGATGACAGCTCTCATGGATGACTTTGAGGGGTTCAAGACTTGAGAGGAGGAAATAACTGCAGATGTGGTAAAAATAACAAGAGAACTAGAATTACAAGAAGAGCCTGGGACTTCCCTGGTGGCACAGTAGATAAGAACCCATCTGGCAATACAGGGGACACTGGTTTAATCCCTGGTCTGGAAAGATTTCACGTGCTGCAGAGCAGCTAAACCCATGAGCAACAACTACCAACCCAGTGTTCTAGAGCCCACCAGCCACAACTACTGAGCCTGTGCATTTCAGAGCCAGCGAGCCACAACAAATGAGCCCCTCTGCCATAGCTTCTGAAGCCTGTGCCCGTGCTCCACAATAAGAGAACCACCTCAACGAGAAGCCTGTACACTACAACCAAGAGTAGCCCCTGATCACCTCAACTAGAGAAAGCCAGCCCAGCAATGAAGATCCAGCACAACCAAAAATTAAAAAAAAATAAGAATAATAAATAAATTAATTAATTAAAAAAAAGAAGTAGAGCCTGAAGACATGACTGAATTTCTGCAATCTGATGATAAAACTTGAATGGATGAGAATTTGCTTCCTATGGATGAGCAAAGAAAGTCATTTCTTGAGGTGAAATCTACTCCTGGTGAAGATGTTATGAAGGTTGTTGAAATAACAAGGATTTGGAATATTACATAAGCTTAGTGGATAAAACAGGAGAAGAGTTTGAGAGGGCTGACTGTAATTTGGAAAGGTCTACTGTGGGTAAAAGCTGGCTTAAAGCTCAATATTCAAAAAACTAAGATCATGGCATCCAGTAGGATCACTTCATGGTAAATAGATGGGGAAACAACGGAAACCATGACAGACTTTATTTTCTCCAGCTTCAAAATCACTGCAGCCATGAAATTTAAAGACATGTGCTCCTTGGAAGAAAAACTATGACAAACCTAGAGAGCATATTAAAAATTAGAGACACTACTTTGCTGACAAAGGTCTGTATAGTGAAAGTTATGGTTTTTCCAGTAGTCATGCATGGATGTGAGAGTTGGACTAGAAAAAGGCTGAGCACCGAAGAATTGAGGCTTTTGAACTGTGGTGTTGGAGAAGACTCTTGAGAGTCCCTTGGAGGACTTGAGAAGACTCTCAAGAGTCTCTTGGAGTCCCAAGGAGATCAAACCAGTCAATCCTAAAGGAAATCAGTATTGAATTGGAAGGACTGATGCTGAAGCTGAAACTCCAATACTTTGGTCACCTGATGCAAAGAACTGACTCATTGGAAAAGACGCTGATGCTGGGAAAGATTGAAGGCAGGAGAAGGGGATGACAGAGGTTGAGATGGTTGGGTGGCGTTTCCGACTCGATGGACATGAGTTTGAGCAAGCTCCGGAAGTTGGTGATGGACAAGGAAACTTGGTATGCTGTGGTCCATGGGGTTGAAAACAGTCAGACATGACTGAGCGACTGAACCAATTTACTGACTGTGGGTAAAATGCTATCAAACAGCATCACATATTACAAAGAAATCACTTATGAAAGAAAGACTCAATGGATGTGGCAAATTTCATTGCTGCCTTATTTTAAGAAATTACATTTGAATCAGTTCTAATGAGGTGGATGAAACTGGAGCCTATTATACAGAGTGAAGTAAGCCAGAAAGAAAAACACCAATACAGTATACTAATGCATATATATGGAATTTAGAAAGATGGTAACGATAACCCTGTATGCAAGATAGCAAAAGAGACACAGATGTATTGAACAGTCTTTTGGACTCTGTGGGAGAGGGTGAAGGCAGGATGATATGGGAGAATGATATTGAAACATGTAAATTAGCATATGTGAAACAGATTGCCAGTCCAGTTTCGATGCATGATACAGGGTGCTCCGGGCTGGTGCACTGGGATGACCCAGAGGGATGGGATGGGGAGGGAGGTGGGAGGAGAGGGGTTCAGGATGGGGAACACATGTACACCCATGGCGGATTCAAATCAATGTATGGCAAAACCAATACAACATTGTAAAGTAAAATTAATTAATTAAAAAAGATAATTCTACTCTAAAAAAAAGAAATTACCACAGTCACCCCAACCTTTAGCAGCAAACATCAACACTGAGGCAGGGCCTTCTACCAGCAGAAAGATTACAACTTGCTGATGATGGTTAGCATTTTTTTTAGCAATAAAATATTTTTAACTGTATGTACATTGTGTTTTTAAACTTACTGCTATTGAACACTCCATAGACTACAGTATAGTGTAAATCTAACTTTTATATACACTGGGAAACCAACAAAATTCTGTGACTCCCTTTATTGCAATATCCACTTTCTTCCTGTGGTCTGGAACTTAACCCACAGTATCCGGAGGTATGATTGTAACACAATTTGTCAACATAACCCAGGGCAAAGAAGGGGCAAATCCTCCCCTTAAAACAAAAAACCCTCAACTCTAACTTTTATGCAGTAGAGTTAAATGTGGGCTTCCCAGGTGGTTCTAGTGGTAAAGAACCCAACTGTCAATGCAGGAGACAGACACAAATCAGTCCCTGGGTTGGGAAGATCCCCTGGAGGAAGGCACAGCAACCCACTCCAGTATTCTTGCTTGGAGAATCCCATAGATAGAGGAGTCTGGTGGGCTATAGTCCATGGGGTCACAAAGAGTCAGACATGACAGAAACGACTTAGCATGCATTTAGTATGCATTCTGAGTCAAATGTATGTGGATATGAAAAATAGGACTTTTTGTGTTAATAAAATACTTATATTTGAAGGGAAATGAATCCTTGTTATGAAGAGGTAGATTTCACTTTGAACTTTCAAAGACAGAGCAAGCCATGAACCAGAGTGGAAGCCCTCTCCTTCTTTTCTATTGGCCAAAGCTCACCTCTACATATACACTGCCTCCCTTAGCCAGTCATCTTAGAGACCAAAACTCACCCTTTTTGATGTTCAATCAGAAGTTAGCCCAAAGAGAAAGGCCATTACACAGAACACAAAACAAAATAAAGTACCAAATGATGTAGAACTTAGTTGTTTTTCTAGGGTGTGTTGGGCTTAACCTCGGCAAAAGGTATAGAAGCAGGAATATGAAAGTTAATCAGAATTAGTTTCAGCTGTATGAAACAAAATTATAATGACTTGGGACTTCCCTGGGTGTCCAATGGTTAAAACTCTGTGCTTCCAATGCAAGGGGTGTGGATTCAATCCCTGGGAACTAAAATCCCACATGCCGGGTAGCATGGCAAAAAAAAAAACAAAAAACCGGAATGACGTGAAGAAGAAAAAGATTCTTTCTCTGTGTATTAAGAAGGCTGGAGGTAGCCAGAGCAAGATTGGTAAGTAATTCACAGGTGTAGGGAAGCAGGCTCCTTCTCTGGGTTACTCTACCACGTGCAATCTCCATTACCAAAGTAACATCACTGTCAAAGTGGTTGCTGGTGTCCCGGTCACTGCATCTATCTTCCAGTCAGTGGGAAGGGTAAAAGGGAGAAGAAAGCCACCTGCTTCTCCATTTAAGGCCACGCTGTGGAGGCTGCACATACACATACCTGCTGACATCCACTGACCAAAAGAGAATCATATAGCTACACCTAGTTGCAAGAGAGGCTGGGAAATGTAGTCTTTATTCTGGGAACTTAGTGTCCAGATAAAATCAGGCACTTAAAAGGGGGAGAAATGTCTATCAGTGGACAACAAGCAGCCTCTTGTACAGGTCCAGTGACCTGCTTGCCCCTTTAAGAGAGGGCTCACTGCCCTAGCTCTTGGGAGTGCCAACAGCAACAGCCTTCAGCTCAGCTCAGCCACAGAGCATGCCTGACCCCAGGGCCTGCCCATGTTCAATGGCTGATTGAGGTGGGTGCCTGGAGGCTGGCCTTCCAGCCCAGTGTGGGACAACTCCAACAGCCTATTTTTGCCCCAGAGCCCCCCAAAGGTTGGCTGAGGTTGCTCCTGGGGAAGTTTGAAGTTCAATTTCTCCTTTATCCCAATCTGGCTCTAGCCCTTTCACAGCTGTTGTCTCAAGGACACCGCCTAATAAACTTCCTGTGCCATAAACTCTTCTTCCCAGGGAATCCAACCTGCCATGACGGGGAAAGAGGACTTCCAGAGAAAAGACTATAGGAAGTAAAGAAAGAGAGTCAATAATTAGGGATGTACATGAAGCTGTTAGTCAAGGTTCTCCAGAGAAACAGAACCTACAGAATGTGTGTGTGTGTAAATAGAAAGGTTTACCATAAGGAACTGACTTCCCCAATTTCACAGACTGTGAGACCCAATCTCAGGCAGGCCAAGTCCACACATAAAATGAACTATCAGAGACACCCTCTCAGGGCCTAGGAAGTTCCTTCTGGATCCTCCAAGGATTTCCCTCTACCCCCAATACACACATGCACACATGTGCTCACACCCACACATGTACACAGGCTGAGGTGGTGGACTTTTGCACCTACGGTGGTGTATGCCAGCAAGCTGCCTGATTTCAGCATCCCCTCCCAGGCCCTGTAAAGCAAAAGACTTTACAGAATTCTTGGGTAAAGAATCATTCCAGGCATTGAATAGTAACTTCAGGAAAGGTGAGAGAAATCAGGATCCAAAAAACACAAAAAGGAAAGTGTCTCTCCACCCAGGGCAGAGATGGCAGCAGCAGTTTAGGGGCTCACAAGGCCCTGGGCCATGTTTGTGCAAACAGTAGCCAAGCCAAGCAAGCTCATTCTTCCTTACTTTTCAAGTCCCGGTGAAACAGAAAAGAAGAAGTCATCCCTGGGGGTTCAGCAGGAACGGGCTGAGCTGTTGCCCAGCACAACCTCCCGGCTCAAGACTGGTCTAAGTCCATCCATTCTTCAATGATCTTTACCCTTATTTGTCATCGTCAACTCCTTTTTTTTTTTCTCTATATCGATCTAAGTATATATTACAATCGCTTTTGTCTTTCCTGTTCAATTACTGGCAGCCCAACTAGGAAAGTTTAATATGTACCTAAGAGGGTCAAGGGAGAAGGCATTGGCACCCCACTCCAGTACTCCTGCCTGGAGAGTCCCGTGGACGGAGGAGCCTGGACGGCTGCGGTCGATGGGGTCGCTGGGGTCGCTGAGGGTCAGACACGACTGAGCAACTTTACTTTCACTTTTCACTTTCATGCATTGGAGAAGGAAATGGCAACCCACTCCAGTGTTCTTGCCTGGAGAATCCCAGGGATGGGGGAGCCTGGTGGGCTGCCGTCTATGGGGTCGCACAGAGTCGGACACGACTGAAGCGACTTAGCAGCAGCAGGAGGGTCAAGGATGGCTTTCCTTCTCATGTGCACTCAAAAAAGTCAATATCAAGATCTCATTAGAATGTTCTCATAACTTTCCTATCCAAAATATACATAGACAACATACATTCTATAAATGTATACTATGTCATATAACATAAAAGAATATATATGATATAGTCTATAAGTAATAGTGGGATATTTAGAAAATATCAATTACTGGTTCTCAAAATCCTTGTTAGAATATATCCAAGCTACAACAAAGGAAACTTGGAAGACTCAGGATGTGGTTTAGGGCTGGGTGGCTTGTACTGATCACTAAAAGAAAGCCCAATCCCCCTGGGAAATGAAGACTCAGAGAAATAACATGCTTTGTCCCCAAACAGCAAGTCAGTTGTGGAGTTGGGTTTTGAACACAAGTCTTGACCCCTATGACAGACACATCATAAATATGTTTTCTTGGCTTCTTAACTTCATACAGTAAACCTGTCATTTTCAGAAAAACAGTCTCACATGCAAGCGGGACTTTCCATTGTTTGCTAATGGATTGGCAGATGATACTTAAATTCTCAGCCTGACTTTTCTTCTCATTATATCCACAATGGGGTCATCAATATCTTGCCAGGCACAGAGAAAGAAAGGTTTCTGCTCATGAATCTGGATTCCTCAGAGTTAGCTAAACTGCCCCAAACTTCAAAGATTTGTGATACCTGACATTTTATTGCATTATATAATAGTCATCCCTTCTCCACCCCTAGCCTCCATCAAAAGTGCAATCATGTACATAAAGAATGACCTTTTTAAAAAAGAAGTTGAGCATTCTTCCTTGAAACAAATACAGCTATGCTTCTGGTGTTGCAAACCAATATAGGCCATCACAGCCCCTCCCTCCAGGAAAATTAATAATCCATGAGGGTTTTCAGGAATTGCTAGAAGGATGACACCCACCCTTTCTAGATTTCCCGGAAGAATCCTGATTTCTTTCTGACAAATAAGTTCATTAAGCATGTAATGAAATTTGCTTTTGATTTTTAGACCTTTGTAAATGTTTCATGTCCATCAAAACATTCATCAGAAAAAAAAATAATAACCCTGTGTTGGACCTTGCATCCTGATAGTGTATTCGGAAATGTGGGGGCTGTAACGCAGTGGGAAGAACAAACCAGAAGACAACAGCCTCCAGGCAGAGCATCTCTGCCTAGGCCGGGTGACCGGCTCCTCCCACCTTCCCCGGTCCCCAGGGCACTGACAGCAGGCAGCAGACACTGACGCTCTGCTCCCGTACACAGGCGTGGGCAGCACCCTAATTTCTCCCTACAAAGCAAATTTCATCTTGCCTTTTGCAGAAGATGCATTTGACTCATCTTCCCCTCTGAGGGTTACGGGATGACTGGCTACAGGCTGTAAATTCAACTGAGTCATGAGTGCAGAATTGCCAGTTATGCCCATTCAATCATACTTAACACTCAGAAGTTCTATGAAACCCCAAACACACCAAAGCTACTTTGGTGTGGAAAGCAGGGTCCTACTTTGGTGTGGAAAGCAGGGTCCAGATCAGACCAGCCGCGGAGGGCGTCTCCCCACTGCTGCTCCCTCTGCCGTTTTCCCTGAACCCCGACCAGCTCCTCTAGTTGCATTTCCTTTTTTTCCAACTAAAAATAAAGAATGTAGATTAAAATTTTTTTTCTTTTGGTTTCTAAATACTGTTCTTTTTCTATTATTGAAGTATAGTTGATTTACGATAATTGTATTAGTATCACATGCATGGGCTTCCCTGGTGGCTCAGCAGTCAAGAATCCACCTGCCAGTGCAGGTGACATGGGTTTGATCCCTGGGTCGGGAAGATCCGCTGGAGAAGAAAATGGCAACCCACTCCAGTATTCTTGACTAGACAATTCCATGGAGGAGCCTGGAGGTGGCAAAGAGTCAGACACCACTAAGTGACTAAACAACAAAAACAATCAGGTGTATAGCAAAGTGATTCAGCTTTTTCTTTTTTTTTGCAGATTATATTCCATTAACTTTCCATGTGGTGCTAGTGGTAAAGAACCTACCTGCCAATGCAGGAGACGTAAGAGACATGGGTTCAATCCCTGGGTCAGGAAGATCCCCTGGAAGAGGGCATGGCAACCCACTCCAGTATTCTTGCCTAGAGAATCCCATGGACAGAAGAGCTTGGTGGGCTACAGTCCATGGGGCCACACAGAGTCAGATACAACTGAAGCGACTTAGCATGCAAGCATATGTTATTACCTGATATTGGGTATAATCCCTGTGCTATACAGTAAATCCTTCTTGCTTATCTGTTTTATGTTAGCAGTTTCATTCTTTCCACCTTTCTGTCATCCCCTCTGCACCCCTGCACCCCCAGTCCAGTCAGATCTGTGTGTAAATGGTGAGCAGCACAGTCTCTCTCCTCCCCGAAGCTGCTGTCAGTTTCTGGCTGCAGGAATCACAATCTTGTCAACAGCCCGAGCCAGAGTGTCCTGTGCTCCCCACCCTTTCTTCCTGTCACCTTCCCATTCATTCCCTGTGAGCTCTGACCCTTTCTTGGGAACATTAATTAACCATGATGCTTTTTTATTAGAATTCTAGGAAAGTGGATATCCGTATGACTCACACTTCTGCAGTTTAAAGCAGTATTTACTATATTTAATTGAGCAGATGAGTTTTGGTTTTGTTTTGTTTTGTTTTGTTTTTTTTACTAGACATTCACTGTATGGATTTACAACCATCTGTGTGAAACCATTCTGGGAAAGAAAAAAAAAATCAGCACCACTGGTTATAATGAGGCTTTGCCATATCACTAAAACTCTGAGTGAAAACATATGGGATGGTTATCTTTAAATGATCTCATAAATGTCTTTACTTAGGAATACAACAGATTTCTTTTATAATGCTCGGTTTAAAAATAAAACACCACCCTTGGAAATTATATTCTACCACTCTTGGCTTGACAAGAAAAGGCTTTTACAACTTATATTGTTTGAAATTTCAAAGGAGTCTACAATTTATACAATCATGAGCTTGTTAAATAAGCTATGTAAATTTATGAGGACCAGGGTCTAAATGAATTCAGGCCTAAATAAATCAAACCCTAGCTAGACCATGATTTAATTAAACATTGACAATATGACTCATGGCACTTAAGTTTACTGATGTTTATTGCCAAAAGAGGCATCATGGCTATGACAGAGAGAAATGTAGGAGGCCTGACAGACTGTTCAAGGTTAAAATAGAAGTATCAAGATGAAAACGGCATTGTAGGAGTTTCTATAGCTGCTCAAATAAATGTCTTCAGAACAGTTTGACAGCAAGTAAACTCACAAGGTAGTCATAAAAATTCATAGATGTATATCTTTATTTTCAGCTTTTATCCCTCTCATCTAGTGTTTGGGGGTTTGGGGTTTCTCTTTACCTTCTTATGAACGTATATCTATATAGATACAGATGTCTACATATTTTATAGAGAGATCTTATGACTATATTTTATATATCTTTTCAAGCTTAATTTTTGTTCTTGTTTTCACTTCTAATACATGACTTTTATATTTTCTCCTTTTTGTCTATTTTCTAGAATAGACTGGCATCCCTATTTGTGTCTGAGATGCTCGTGCAAGCTTGGTGACGAGCTTCCTTTCTGGAACATACGCAGGTCACCTTTCACTTGGGGGGCCCCTCTTCAGCCTGTCATCCCCCCCAAGGCCCAGAGACCACAGCCAGGGTCCCCTAGGCACAAGGCAGGTTTCAGGGGAGGGCAGGTGCAGCAGGAATGTGTCTGAACCAAAACCAGAACGAATGAGCAGACGGGTATGTGTGCTTATGGAATACCAGAGCACTATTTGAAACCCAGATTCTCCTAGAACCTGAGGGCACACGACCTTGGCAATCAGTGATCAGTATCTGACTCCCAGCTCCCAAACGGAGCAGGTGGAAAGGAGGCTGTAGCCCCACAAACAGGCTGAGCGAGTGGCATCTGTTTCCACCCTGGCTATCTCCTCCCGTCTCAGCGCAGCCCACGGGCCCATCCACAGCTGGCTCCTCCCTGGGGTTCCCTCTGAGCAGTACCATTGTGCAATGGATTCTTCCACCAACTTCTCCGAGGTAAGCCTTTCTATCCTGTTTGTGTTTTAAAGAGAGTCTTTAATGGCTTCAGGCAAAGGAGTCAGTAATTTAGGAGTTTCGGGACTCTGGCAGGGTGAGAAAGGGGTTTCTCCCTTAAGACAAAAGGTCCGTTGGTGTCCTCCACACCATCCAGGGGTTTCATGGACCTGTGCTCCCCACCTCCCTACAGCAGGATACAGCAGGACCCTCTCCTCTGCAGCCAGCTGGTCTGAGAGCTGCAGGGCTGCAGGAAGCTGGGAAATACTAGGGCTCTCAGGGGAGGACGAGGGGCTGTACTCGCCCACACCCTGACCTTACTCTCGAGATTGGAGAGGGAGCTGGTGTCCCTTCCTTTCATTCTTCAAGATGAGCTTGGTCCTTCCTCCTCGGATTCTTGAACGACTTTTGGGAGAGTCAGATGGAGAGAAACGAGATTTAGGACCATGTTTAAGATTCTGCAGACTTTTCCTCAAGGATAGCCAAAGCCCAGGGCCTACAAGCCCCAGGGAGGTGAAGCGGGGGAGAAAGGACACAGTTCATAAAGTGACAGAGGCACGTGCTGTGAGTAGAGCTGAGTTGATGAAGCTGATCTGGGGAGACCGGCAGCCCTTGTATTCTCTCTTTTCCTTCCAATCCTCCCCTAGAAGCTGGCAACCTGAGAGCTGAGCCGGGCCCGTGCATTAGCCTACGGCGCCACCTAGCCACCCCAGAGGGTACTCAAGAAACACTGTGCCAGGAGGTTTTAGGGGGTTTTTTGTGTTGTTATTTCCACACCCAGAAAAGGGGGTTTCCATTTCATTCACGGAGTTCTGGGAAATGGAATTTGTATAAAACCTTTCTTGCACACGATGGAAAACATTTATTAGCGTCTGAGAGAATGTGGCCTAAAAGCAATTGTAATAAAAACTTAGGAGGGTAAGAGTTCAGTGTTCTACACTTGCATTTTTCCCTAGTAACAGCTGTGACTGCAGTTTTTGCTTCAAGTTTATTCTGCCTCAAGTTATTGAATCTACCTTACATTATAGACTTTATTCAAATGACAAAGAGCTACTGTTTCTCCTATTTTCTTTTCTTTTTCTTTTCTCCTCCAGGTCAGATTTAGCTCTGGGGGAGGCCTGGGAATCCTGAAGGGAATGGAGGCTCATGAGAGACTGATTCTATGGGGAAACTTGGGACAATATCAGTCAAGGGACATTATGGCAAATGTATGACATTGCTGTACCCGCTGCCATCTTTTCAGTCAGATGAAGCTGTCCCTGCTCCCACAGACACAGCTCCAGGAGGAAATACGGGAGCTTATCAAGACAGCACGTACATCCTCACCATAGATGCCGTGGTCCCGCCGGCGAAGCTGGCGCTGGCCTTCCCATCTGAGATGGATAAAGCTCTGAGGCCAACAGACTCAAGGTTGCCTCTAAAGCTTATGGGGGAAAAAAAAAAAAAAGATGTCTTAATGACTGCATTGGGAATAGGCAGTCATTGCCTAAAGGCTCAGGAGATCTTAGAGATTGTAAACATGATGTCTGGAGCCAAATGCCTGGATTTCACGTGTACTTCTCTGTTACCTAAGCCCTGCCTCAGTTTTCTAGATAATGAGTATAATCCTAGTATTTATTTCATTAGGTTCTGGTGAAGATTAAATGAGATAAACTATATAAATGCTTCAGATAAGGCCTGACACATGGCAGGCACTTCATAAATATTAACTAATGTTTAATTATCCTAGAATTGAAAGGAACAACCTGAGTCTTCTTGCACTGAAGCAGTTTTTGTTAATTAGCATAGCAAATTGTGCCTATGTAGCAAGTCTCAGTGGCAATTTCTTTGGCTGTTTCCACCTTGGCAGCAGAAACAGGAGGTATACATACAGCTTTTTTTAAAAAAAAATGTTTTTTAGGGTTTCCCTGGTGGCCCACTGGTAAAGAATCTGCTTGCCAATGCAGGAGATATGGGTTCAGTCCCTGATCTGGGAAGATCCCACAAGCCTCAAAGCAACTGAGCCTGAGCCCTAGAGCCCTGGAGCCACAACTACTGAAGCTCACGTGCCCTAGAGCCCATGCTCCACAAGAGAAGACACCACAGCTAGAGAGTAGCCTGTGCAGCAACAAGACCCAGCACAGCCAAAAATAAATAAAGTTATTTTTTAAAGTTTTTTAGGAGAAAGTATCCAAAACAAGAAAAAGTAGCCCACCAGTTTATCTCAGTGGATGCTCAAATAATGCTGCCAGCTGATCAGGGTTGGTTTTTTTTGTTTTTTTGTTTTTTGCTATTATTATCCCTTTCCAAATCACAGTACCATCTCAGGTTGATTCAGTGAACTTTCCTGAACAGTCCTATGGCCATATAAGGCTTTCTTTCATTTATTAGTTTGTAAGTTTCTTAAGTGCAAAAATCCTGCCTGGTCATTCTATGCCCCCAAACAACTAAAAACTGTTATATAATTCCCTGGTGGCTCAGTTGGTGAAGATCCACCTGTAATGCAGGAGACCACCTGCAGCACAGGGGACCCGGCTCAATCTCTGGGTCTGGAAGATTCCCCTGGAGAAGGAAATGGCAACCCACTCCAGTATTCTTGCCTGGAAAAAGCCATGACTGTGGGCTACAGTCCACGAGATAGCAACAGTTGGACACAACTTAGAAACTAAACCACAACCACAATTTTGGATTAAACACCTAGACAGTTTGAAAGTGGTGCTTTTTCTGAATCATAGTAATATGATTAAGAGTCAGACATTATTTGTCAACTGAATTGACACTACAGTCAAATGAAAACGGGTCTTATCTTAAGGAGCATCTCTTAAGGGTCAGCCTCTAGATATCATCATCGACTCTGGGCCATTACTGTCTTCCACCAATGCCTCACAAGAATCAAATTACAACATAGCATTATGAACAGCCCATTTCTTGGGAAGTGGTAAACTGATGCCTTTTCCCGCAAGGTGAGGGACTAAAGAATTTACCAGAAAGCCTTGACATGGTGAGTAATGCCAATGAAACAGCACTTTATCTCTGGAAGACAGGGGGTACACATTAACATACAAGCCTTTTAAAGCTGCAGCCAAAGTGCAACGCTTCCCCGAACTTCATGGACCAAGATAAATGAGGTTGTGGTCAGGTTCCAGTGCTGGAAAATGGCTTGACAAGTTTCATATATGTTGTGCCTCTAGGTTTCATTTATTTATTTAACCTGAATTAAACTCTAATGAAACAGAAAAAAAGAAGATGAATATTAATTTGACCTGAGAGCAGAGTATCACACTCTTTCTAATTTTTAATGCTTATCCTGCAGTCATATTGCAGAATTATAGAATCTCATCTAAATTGGATCAACAGCCCTTAATTAAACATTCTTACAATTTTTTAAAAGATGGGAAGACATGGATAGATATAAAAGGCTTTTTGACTGCTATACCATATAGCATTTGCTTCCAGGTCTAGTTGCAATGTTTTATATTAGGCATACCCAGAAATACAATCTCCATTGGTTTATAGTGATTTATTCGTGTAACAGCCATTGCAATCCATGAGATGGTCTGACTTAGGGAACAGCTCTTTTTAATTGAAAACTGTGGCAAAGACCACCTGACCTGCCTCCTGAGAAACCTGTATGCAGGTCAAGAAGCAACAGTTAGAACTGGACGTGGAACAACAGACTGGTTCCAAATCAGGAAAGGAGTACATCAAGGCTGCATATTGTCACCCTGTTTATTTAACTTATATGCAGAGTACATCATGCGAAATGCCAGGCTGGATGAAGCACAAGCTGAAATCAGGATTGCTGGGAGAAATATCAATAACCTCAGATACACAGTTGACACCACCCTAATGGCAGAAAGTGAAAAAAGAACTAAAGAGCCTCTTGATGAAAGCGAAAGAGGAGAGTGAAGAAGTTGGCTTAAAACTCAACATTCAGAAAACTAAGACCATGACATCTGGTCCCATCACTTCATGGCAGATGGGAAAACGATGGAAACAGTGAAAGACTTTACTTCTTGGGGCTCCAAAATCACTGCAAATGGTGACTGCAGCCATGAAATTAAAAGATGCTCCTTGGAAGAAAAGCTATGACCAACCTAGACAATGTATTAAAAAGTAGAGACATTACTTTACCAACAAAAGTCTGTCTAGTCAAAGCTATGGTTTTTCCAGTAGTCATGTATGAATTTGAGAGTTGGACCATAAATAAAGCTGAGTGCCTTAGAAATGATGCTTTTGAACTGTGGTGTTGGAGAAGACTCTTGAGAGTCCCTTGGACTGCAAGGAGATCAAACCAGTCAATCCTAAAGGAAATCAGTCCTGAATATTCATTGGAAGGACTGCTACTGAAGCTGAAACTCCAATACTTTGACCACCTGATGCAAAGAACCAACTCATTAGAAAAGACTCTGATGCTGGGAAAGATTGAAGGAGAGAGGAGAAGGGAACAAGAGAGGATGAGATGGTTGGATGGCATCACTGACGAGATGGACATGAGTTTGAGTAGGCTCTGGGAGTTGGTGATGTACATGGAAGCCTGGCATGCTGCAGTCCATGGGGTCGCAAAGAGTTGGACACGACTAAGCGACTGGATTGAACTGAACTGAACTGTGGCAAATCAAGCACAGGTTCTTCTTCTATATTGTTATCAGACAGTGATATATTGGAGGTGGAAAAAACCCACTGGCTCCTCATACCTCCATACTGAGCCAACACCCAGCCCCTGACAGGCACCAGTGATCTAACGAAGTGTAATACTGTACAAATGATCTACTTGGCTGAAAAATGTGGTCAAGTACATAGGCATATACACTTGAAGATATACGACTTTGTATTGTTATTGTTGTTCAGTTGCTCAGTTGTGTCCGACTCTTTGAGACACCATGGGCTGCATGCAGCATGTCAGGATTCCTTATCCATCACCATCTCCCAGAGCTTGCTCAAACTTGCTCCAACCATCTCATCCTCTGTCATCCCCTTCTCCTCCCACCTTCAATCTTTCCCAGCATCAGGGTCTTTTCCAATGAGTTGGTTCTTCGCATCAGGTGGCCAAAGTATTGGAGTTTCAACTTCAGCATTAGTCCTTCCAATGAAGAGTCAGGACTGATTTCCTTTAGGATTGACTAGTTTGATCTCTGTGCTGTCCAAGAGACTCTGAAGAGTATTCTCCAACACCATAGTTCAAAAACATCAATTCTTTGGTGCTCAGATTTATTTATGGTTCAACTCTCACATCCATACACGACTACTGGAAAAATCATAGCTTTGACTATACAGACCTTTGTCGGCAAAGTAATGTCTCTGTTTTTTAATATTCTATGTTGGTCATAGCTTTTCTTCCAAGGAACAAGCGTCTTTTAATTTCATGGCTGCAATCACCAACTGCAGTGATTTTGGAGCCCAAGAAAATAAAATCTGTCACTGTTTCCCCATCTATTTACCATGAAGTGATGGGACCAGACGCCATGATCTTAGCTTTTTGAATGTTGAGTTTATGTTAGCTTTTTCACTCTCCTCTTTCACCTTCATCAAGAGGCTCTTTAGTTCCTTTGTGAATTCAATATAATTCCAATCAAAATTCCCCTTGGCTTTGAAGAAACTCAGCAAGTTTTCCAAAACGTACATGAAGGAGCAAAGGACAAGAACAGACAAAACACTCCAAAAGAACTATATGAGAGAATTTGTCTTCCAGATATTAAAATTATTCTAGGGTTAAGGTAATTAAGATAGTGTGGTATTAGTGAGAAAGATATAGATGAAGAAGTACAGCAGAATATAGAGCCCAGAATCAAATCGAGATATATACAGAGATCTGACTGGCTTTTTCTAGAGCTGACATTACAGATACCCGTGTGCCTGTGATCAGTTGCTCAGTTGTGTCTGACTCTTTGTGGTCCCAAGGCCTGTAGGTGGCGCTAGTAGTAAAGAACCCGCCTGCCAATGCAGAAGATGCAAAAGACTTGGGTTCAATCCCTGGGTTGGGAAAATCGCCTAAAAGAGGGCATGGCAACCGACTCCAGTAGTCTTCCCTGGAGGATCCCACGGACAGAGAAGCCTGGCAGGCTACAGTCCATAGGGTTGCACAGAGTCAGACATAACTAAAGCAACTTAGCATGCATGGACTGTAGCCTCCCAGGCTCCTCTACCCATGGAACTTTTCAGGCAAGACTACTGGAGTGGGGTAGTCTTTCATACTCCAGAAGATCTTCCTAACCCAGGGGTCGAACCCAGGTCTCTTGCAACTCCTGCACTGGCAGGCGGATTCTTTACCACTAGCACCACCTGGAAAGCCTGACAGATGCCTAGGGAAAATACACATTGTTTTCAGTGTAGGTCTGGGAAAAACAAATTACCCATATATTTCAAAAATAAAATTGAACTCTTCACATCACACATAAAAGCCAAATTCAGGTGTAGTAAAAACTTAAATGTAAAAGTAGACTTAGAAAATTGAGGAAATAATATAAGGTAACAGTTCTATGATTTTCTGGTTTAGAAATATTTCTCTGAAAAACTATATGCTACAAAAATATAGGCTAAATGAAATGATCCTTAATATGAGATTAACTATATTAAAATTAAGATTTTATGTTCCTTAAAAGACACCATAATGAAAGTAAGAAGGTAAGTCAGAAACTGGAAGGTTTTTGCAACACAAAGCATTAATTTCCAGAATATATAAAGAGCTGCCATAAATTAATAAGAAAAAGACAAACAACCCAACTGACAAATGGACAAAGTGTTAAACATGTATTTCTCAAAAGAGAAATAGACGAAAATGGGTAATAATACTAGAAATTAGAAAAAAATACACAAAACCACAATGATCAGATAACATTTTACAGTTACTATACATACAAGAACAACCCTGATAATACCCAGTATTACTAAAAATACACAACAATAGTTACACCATTTAGGAAAATAATTTGGCATTATCTAGTAAATCAGAAAAGTAGCTAAACTCTCTGACTCTGTAATTCCACCGCAAGGTAGAGTCCCTGGAGATACTTCTGCACTGTGAACCAGGAGAGATGCAGAAGAATGTTTATAGCAGCCCTGTGTGTTTGTAATTGGAAAAAAAAAAACCTGAAACCAGACCAAATGTTAATAAACAATAGAATGGATGAATAAATCATGGTGTGTTCACAGTGAATACATCAATGAACAAATCAGAAAGCTACACTCATCAACAATGGAATTCAGAAAGGAAACATTGAGTAAAAAAAAGCAATTAGCCAGACAAACTCATGCAGAATGATTTCATTTATAAAGCATTCAAGAACACGCAAAACTAGACAACATACTGTTTGGGGATTAAAATACATGAGGTAAAACTACAAAGAAGCTTCCCAGGTGACACTCGTGGTAAAGAACCCGCCTGCCAGTGCAGTAGACATAAGAGACATGGGTTTGATCCCATAGACAGAGGAGCCTAATGGGCTAAGTCCACAGGATTGCAGAGTCAGACATGACTGAAGTGACTTAGCACATGAGCACAATGACTCTACGGGCTTTCCTGGTGGCTCAGACAATAAAGAATCTCCCTACCTACTTCAGTATTCTTGCCTGGAGAATTCTATGAACAGAAGGGCCTGGCGGACTATAGTCCATGGGGCTGCAAAGAGTTAGACATACAACTGAGCAATTAATACGCAAAACTATAAAGAAGCACAAAGGGATAATGAAGATAAAGATCCAGGTAGTAGTTATCTCGCAGAAGGCAATGGCAACCCACTCCAGTACTCTTGCCTGGAAAATCCCAGGACAGGGGAGCCTGACGGGAGCCTGGTCGGCTGCAGTCCATAGGGCTGCTAAGGGTCGGACATGACTGAGCGACTTCACTTTCACTTTTCACTTTCATGCATTGGAGAAGAAAATGGCAACCCACTCCGGTGTTCTTGCCTGGAGAATCCCAGGGACGGGGGAGCCTGGTGGGCTGCCGTCTATGGGGTTGCATAGAGTTGGACACGACTGAAGTGACTTAGCAGCAGCAGTAGTTATCTCTGAAGAAAGGGAGGAGGAGAAGGAAGGGAAGGAATCCAGAAAGAGTGCTTTGAAGGCTTCCAAAAATATTGGAATACTTTTCTTCTTAAAGTGGGTGGTTCGTAATGGATCTCTACTTAAGTATTATTATTAAAACTTCCCAAGTTTTTAAAAACTTTTTTTTTCATACTCACATAGAAACTTCAAAAAGAGCACCGAGAGTTTTTATGTATCCTTTATTCAGCTTACCCCAATGACATCATCTTACATAAGCATAGTTCAATGATCAAAACCAGAAAACTGACCTTGGTGCAATGCCATGAAGTAAACTGCAGACCTTATTCAGATCTCACTAGCTTTTACCTGTACTGTGTGTGTGTGTGTGTATACTTCTATGAAGTTTTATCCCATATATAGATTCTTGTCATCACAACCACAGTTAAGATACAGAACTGTTCCATCTCCACAAAGAAACATGATAGTCACAACCTCCCCTCAACATTAACCCCTGGCAACCCCTTGTCTGTTTTCATTACCATAATCTTGCTACTATATACATTTTTAAAATGTTCTTTTGTACCTACTTAAAAATCTTTAAAAAACTTAACTTAGATGGGGGAATTGCTTAGGACCTGTAAAGGTTATCCCCACCATCTCTTCCTGCCCCATGAGGTGAAATTCCCCTGGACTTGTTGAACTGTTCACCCCAACTCATCGCCCTCACCCCTGTGTAAGGGGTCAAGGGGAAAGGTAAAGACACTTTTTTCTCCTCTTTAGAGGGCCATCTTAGATTCAGGAGACCACCTTGTCTTCTCCAACCTGCCCCTCCCTCTTGACCTCAAGCCACTGCAACAGGTGCTAACCTATGACAGTCTCTGTTCATAGGGTGAAGGATGAAGTTAGCCCAGCATGGGGAAAGTTACCAAACAAATTAAACACAGATGGAGAAATTGCAGATACACTGAGAGCCATTTGATCTTGACCGACAGCGTTGGGTGTTACTCAGTCATGCTTCACAGCTCTCATGTCTTTCTCCCACGCTGGCTGGCTCCTTTGGAAGCAGAGTCCCTGGCTGATCTCAGACTCACTACAGGTACAGCCAGTTTACCTTGAAACTCAGTGCTCTAAACCAGGTGAACCCCAGCCTTCTGGGGATAAAGCCATCCCCTACTCTGTGCCTTTTTTATGTAAAAACAAACAAAACTGTTTTCCATCTGGGCTCTTGTAATACCCCTGATGCTTACTGCATCTTTCAAACCTGGTTCAAAACAGTCTCCACCCCTCCCTTCTTTCTCCCTGTGGTTCTCCTCTTTCTAGTTAGGTGTGTTTTGTTTTGCTTCCATTTTACGGCACTCAACCAGGCATGTATAGGCAGACCTTGTTTTTGGCTACAGTCAGTTCTTGGAATCGTCCTCCTAAAGGGAATCATGTTTCCTTCTAAGAACAATGCCGTGATTGGAACCTGCATTCCTGAAGAAAGTCCAGCCACAGTTAAATGAGTTTATTAAAGTGTATTCCTTGGGATATTATCATGTAATTTGATTGCTGTGGACAAATAACTCCGGAAAAGACAGGATTTAACAAAGTTAATCCCCAGCCCCCTGCCACTGCAAGAATGCGCAGATCTTTTTTGTGTGAGGTCATTTTCATAGATCTTTTTTTGCAGGGAGAAGGAGGAGGTTTCTATGGGCAGGCTACTTGAGTGTAAAACTACCAAATTAAAGCATATATAGGACAATAATGTATCATTTTTTTTTTAAAGCCATGTTAAAAGAACTGAAGGCGTTATTCTCCAACTTCTATAAAACAAGCATAAGCATGTGTACGTGATGACTAACTGCAGATCCACCCTCCACGTTGCTGTCTCCCTGTAGGAGCTGACCTGTAAGAAAAGGCTCCTTTGCTCTTCACTCAGGCCTCTTCCACAAGCGTATATTTCCAAAGCACTTCCCAATAACTCATCTCCAGAGAAGTCCAACTGTAGTTAAGACTCAGATGCTCTATTGACCTTCTTACTAGAAGGAACACCCCACTCCACTCCCTCTTATTTCCATTTTTCCAGAGGTAAGGAGTTTCAACTCCTTTGACATATCCTTTCATATCTCTGGGGAAAAATGCTTTCATTGCTACTTTTTGATAATTTTGTTTTAGACATTATCCATCAACCTTCCTCTGTGAAGACAGATGTTGCTCTCTTCTATACACACACATACACATACATGTACACAGACAAACACACAGGGTACATTGTCCATTCACTCATGGTCCCAGTAAAGTTAAAATCAATACTCAGTAAATACATTATTACATGCTCAGTCACTTCAGTATTGTCTGACTCTTTGCGACCCCATGGACTGTGGTTCCCCAGGCTCCTCAGTCCATGAGATTCTCCAGGCAAGAATACTGGAATGGGTTGCCATTTCCTTCTCCAAAATACATTATTATGATTATACTTAAATGACAAAGTTTAGCAATGTAAAAAAACTATGATCATTTTTTTCCATCCACGTTTTTCTGTCCCTAAAGGTAATTATGTCTTTCTTTTTCATTTGCTTATTTTCCTATGTATTTATTATTAATTTATTTCTGAACACTCCCCCTGTAAATTTCCTCTGGATAAATTCAAACAAATTAAGTGCTTCATCAATTTCATCTTCTTGAAGATAACTCTTCTAGAGCCTTCTGGTCTGCAATTATCTGGGTAGAATGATTTCTAACCCTACCTCCTGTTTTCTTGAAATCTCCCTTTCCTATCACTTTGGCGTTTCTTTATATCTTTCTTGGATTGCATCTCTTGTTTGCTTCTATATTGGTTTACTTCCTGTTTTGGTGGAGCATACTCTTCAGCAGTTTTCTTAGAAACAGTTCGTAGAAGGTAAAGTTTTTGAGAGATCTCAGTCATTTGAAAAATAGATTATTTAGTGAAGTGGGGTGTCTTGGGACCAGAATCCTAGAGAAGAACTGCAGGTGTGGTCAAAAGCCTCCCCGCATTCTGACTGTGATTCTTCTCCCTTCTCCCCACCTCGCGCTCCCCTCACTCTGCTCCATTGAATAAGGAAAGTGGACATAAGCGGGGAAGTGGAAAAACGGTAAGACTCTGGCTAGGCGGGACCTCAGAGCTCATCCAGGCCAGTGTACACCAAAGGACTGCCCACACACCATTCATTATGCACAAAATACAGTTTTGGGGGAAATAGGGATTAATGGCCTTAATTTTTAATATTTTTGAAACATTCACAAGCTTGCAGGAAAATCGCAGGTACAGAGGAAGAATATTTGTTTCCTGAACCATTTCAGTCAATGGCCAACCCAAAGCCCCATTACCACCAAATTCTTTGGTATGTTTTCTACAGACAAAGGGCATTTTCCTATGTAACCAAATACAACCACCAAAATCAGAATACTGACACTGATATGTTATTACCACTGAATTCTCAGACCCTATTCAAATTTCACCATTAGTCCCAATCATGCCCTTTAGAGCAAAGAATCCAGTCCAAGGTCACGTGCTGCACATGATGTCTTTTTAGTCTCCATTACGTCTGTAATAGTGCCTCCATCTTTGTTTGATTTTTATGACCTTGACACTTTTGAAAATTACAGGCCAGTTATTTTCCAGAATAATCTTTAGTTTGGGTTTTCCTAATGTCTTCTCCTTTTTAGGTTCACGTTTTGCATCTTTGTCAAGGCCATCACAGAAGCAATGCTTCTGATGGCATCCGGTCTATGAGATAGACACACAATTTCCATTTGCCCCAATCCTGAAATCTGCCGGTTTCCTCCACTGTACAGTTGCACTTTTCTCATTTGTAGGTAATAAGCATTTTCTTAGAAAGGTATTTTGAAAATACATAAACACATCATTCCTTATCAAACTTTTAATCTACTCATTATTTATTTACTCTCATGTTTTTTATTTTATTCTGTAGTTTATTATTGACAGTATCATTAATTACTTTTTCAGAGTACCCCTGATTTGGCCAGTGGGAGTCTATTCAAGCCTGGGTCCTTATCATTCTTTAAGTGATGGTATTCGGAGGTAAGAACTTTAGGAGACAATCAGGTTATGAGGGTGAAGCCCTTACAATGACATTAGTGCCCCTGTAAAAGAGGTCCCAGAGAGTTCCCTTGTCCCTTCTGCCACGTGTGGTTATAGTGAGGAGACAGCTGTCTACAAGCCAGGAACTGAACTGTCTACTCACCAGGCACTGAATCTGCCAGCACTTTGATCTTGGACTTCCCATCTTTCATAACTGTGAGAAACAAATTTCTCACACTTATAAACCACATAGACTACATTATTCTGTTATAGCAGCCCAAACAGACTAAGACAAGGAATTGAGTACAGCAAAAGGCATGGGGTTAGGGTGGACCAGAAGGCAGAAAAAGATTCAGGAAACAGTGCTAAGACATATTTCCTCATTACAAAAGCACATTTCAACCTCTTCATAATTTCTGAGAGGCTATGGGCTTCCCAGGTTGCTCAGCGGTAAAGAATCTGTCTGCTGATGCAGGAAATGCAGGAGTGGGTGTTCAATCCCTGGATGAGGAAGATCCCCTGAAGCAGAAAATGGCAACCCATTTCAGTATTCTTACCCGGAAAATTCCATGGACAGAGGAGCCTGGTGGGCTACAGTTCATGAGTTGCAAAGAGTCAGACATGACTGAGAGAATGAGCACATATACACATTGCAATAAATATCAAACAATTTTAAAGAAAAGCAAGAAAGAGGTATTACAGCAATGGAAATTTGCAGTGATGATTTTTTTTTTAAACTAGTTGGCAAGCCTTCAATGTTAGGGCTCAAATGTGCTATTGATCACTCCGAACCTCTCCAGTTCTACACTCACCCACACTACCACCACCCCACCACTTTATCTTTAATAAGCCATTTGGTAAATGCTGATGATAATAGTATTAATTGGGGAATTCCTTGGCAGTCCAGTGGTTAGGACTCAGCGCTTTCACTGCTGTGAGTCCAGTTCAATTCCTGTTCAGGGAACCGAGATCCCATAAGCCATGCAGCGTGGTCAAAAAAAAAAAAAAAAAAAAGGAAATTAAAACAAAACCAGTATTAAATGGCTTGGAATTTGAACATCTGAAACTTGTTGGCCAGGCCACCATAGAATGCTACAGTGACAACCCTCAAGTTTGACAGCTGTCTAGTGAAACCAGCATGAAAATGTATCTTGATGCATGAGTGGAAAAGAAAGTTGCTTTGCAGGAAAATGTAGAGCTCAAAGGACATTTTAAGTAAGATATTGGGGGAAGGATAATTTTCTCAAGATGAATAATTCCTAGAAAATTATTCAAGTATAGTAATAGGAAGAATTTAAGAAACTGGCAGCTGAGCATGAAACCTCTTATTTTGAATTTATTTAAAATGAATAAAATCAAGCCATTTTGATTACTGTAGCTGAAGTGATATGGTCAGTGCTGAGTTTTATAGATTAATGCCTCTGTGGTTTATGTTCTGATACCCACAGAAAATCATTTGTTGCAGTTATTTGAAATAGTTATAAATGGTGTCTTACCAAAAAACAAATTTTCTCCTTAACAGCAATTTATACATTATGCTTTTACTTGTTTTCCTTTTATATTTTCTTTTCTTTATTACTCTTTCTTTCTTTTTTATAAACCACTGTGCCGAGGGCTGGCTTTCAGCAGATCTCAGGGACGGAGCTGCTCTGCTATTTTGCTTATTTAATATGTAATATTGATCCCGAAAATGATATTGGATTTTTTTAAGGAACCCTTATCTTTTACAGATGGTATTAAATTATTTGCTATTGAAATGATAGAATGTTTCAGATTTGCTTCAAAGCAATCCAGTGGAATGAAAGAGAGTGACTAGACATAGCAATGGCATAAGACTGGATAGGAATAGATCATTGTTTAAGCTGGGTGATTAAACAATGCCTGACACATGGATTTTATATGCCATTGTTCTTTAATTTTGTATACATTTGAAATTTTCCATAATACAAAGTTTGTAAAAAATAAAATTAGATCTCTTGAGGTGAGAAGCTGGGGAGCTTTGGTGGTTTTCATGGATGTCGTCTCTAGAGGATTGAAATAAATTCATCTTTCTGATGGGTGGCACAGGGAGCCCCTTGAAAAGGTAAAGAAACAAAACTTGGCCGAAGACCAAGGGGATTTCATCCTAGGGATCTTATCCCTTGGCTCACAGAAAGCTCCAGGGCTGGGCTCCTCCACCCCTTGGAGGAGTCCACCTCTGAGTCAGGGGTTTTCCTGACTCAGCTTAACTGGGAAGACTGCTTTGGGAGAAGTCAACTGAGTAAGAAGGAATACATCTATTTTTTTTTAATAGATTGTCCCAAAAAAGCTTATTCCAGAGGTTTCATATTTTCATCTGAAGCAATTATATACCCTAGCAGAAGCCCTAATAAAACGTTGGTGGGAGCCTTCTTAACTTCCTTATTTATCTCTTCAACAGAAAAACAAACAAACAAACAAACCTCAAAATCAGATGAATTTCCAGAGGAAAAATTTATCAAAATATTAATACTTTAACATTTAATTGGGGTGATTAATTTGAAAACATAGTCATATAATAAGTTATTTCAGACTGTTCATTGACTTTATGTTTTCAAATGGCAAAAGAGATTTAGTTTCTTTCTAACAATATATCGGTAATTCACATAAGACCTTTCTTTTTTTTCTACTGGGGTTTACTTTTGTTTGTTGTAATTCTCATAGAGTAAAAGGTTCAAGAGGAGGAACTGTGAGACAGAAAACTGAAAAATTTGATTACTGAAGGCTTTTTTTCCCCCTGTTGTACACCATGCAGGATCTTAGTTCCCCTAGACTCGTGCCCTCTGCAGAAGCAGTACAAGGCTATAACCACCAGGGAATTTCCAATCACTGAAGGCTTTGAATGCTAAATTTCATCAGTACTTAAAGGAATCTTTAGTCATCCACACACATGAGTTTCTAGCCCCTCTCTAGATCACCCTTTCTCTGCAGAAGTCAACTCATTCTTTTTAACTTTTCCTACTTTGTTCTGCAAACTGGCAGTTACTAAACAGGTAGCCATGGGCACCTTTGCAGGCAGCCTTGGAAGCAACACCAGCGCAGAAAAGATCCCACAGACAGTGTCTGGAGCCCAAGAGAAATATTCCAAGCTCAATATTTACATTCGAAGTTGGGCTAGATTTGATTCTTTTTTTTTGAAAACATGAATTTCTTTCTTCTCCCAATCCATGTGTGTGTGCTAAGTTGCTTCAGTTGGGTCCAGCTTTTTGTGACACTATGGACTGTAGCCCGCCAGGCTCCTCTGTCCATGGAATTCTCCAGGCAAGAATACTGGAGTGAGCAGTTTGCCATTTTCTCCTCCAGGGGATCTTCCCAACCCAGGGATTGAACCTGTGTCCTCTGGGGCTCTTGCGTTGCAGGCAGATTCTCTACCACTGAGCCACCAGGGAAGCCCAAGAATACTGGAGTGGGTAGTCATTCCCTTCTCCAGGGGGTCTTTTGGACACAGGGATTGAATCCAGGCCTCCCACATTGCAGGCAGATTCTTTACCATCTGAGCCATCAGGGAACAAAGATACTGTCTTACATATGGACTTTGGACTTAACCAAGTGAATCTCATTGGCCAAAAATGTGAACAGAAATGATGAGAGCAGAAGCTTTAAATGGGCTTGTGTGATTTGGCTTCTCTTAGGCTTCTGTGATCTGCCATGGGAAGAACATGTCCTTGAGTAACTCTCCATCAGGGAGAATGCTAAAACACACAGAGGAAATCTGAGCCCACTCAAGCCTGAAGCCAAGCCCAGGCGACCAGCAGCACCTATGAGCAAAATAATTGCAAGGAGTTCTTCTTGCAAGTCACTGAACTCTGTGATGGCCTGTTACACAGCATTATTGCCTCAGAGGTAACATAAAAATCATCCACATACACAAGGAAACTGAAATCCAAGAGCAGATGCATTTCTAGTCACTGTGTAAAGCAGTGACTCTTAACCTACTTTAGACTTAGCCTTCTTACGATTTTGATAAATACTTTGATCTAATTCTTCTCCAAGTTTCCATGATTCTTTATGTTTCTCCCCAGGTTTCCATGTGAGCCCACCTGATTGGCAAAATCTAGAACATGTCTGGACTGCTAGTTGCAAGGGGCTTGGGGACACGTAGCTATTTAGCTTTCCAGCCATTGAAACCTAGGAGGAGTTTGCAATGAGACTTGAGAGAACTTACTTGCCAACCTACTCTCTCTAACACACCATCCCGAGGAGGAGGAGTTTAGGGTGGAATGGGGGGAATGAGAAGATGAAGTCAGACAGAATTAGAAGAACCTAGTAACCCAGAAATTGTGACAAGAGGCCATATGAAGAGGTCAAGGGTTAATCACTTAGATTAAATGATGTAGAGGAACACCATGCAAAAATATAAAGAATCGATTGAATTGGGCAATAATGATATCCCTGGAGACCAGACAGGGGCTGTTCCATTTGAATGGTGAAAAGATGAAAAGGTAGAGGCAATGATTCCCATGGTACATCTCTTTACAGCACCTTGATTGAGAGAGAAGAGGGAAGGATGTGGTTAGTACCCGTGTGTTCTTTGTAATAGCGAATCATTCCCCACTGGTGGATTGGTCAAGTTGGAGACTAGGGATAGCCTCAATGTCTTTGTCATTTTTTTTCATTATCTTTTCCTCATTCTCTAAATGAAGGGGTCTTTTCTTGGGTCTCCCAGGTCTTCTTGTGAGTCAAGGGAAATTACTTTCAAAAGTCCGTGTGCATTTTCCTGTCAGATTGTGTGTGTGCTCAGTCGTGCAGTTGTGTCCTACTCTTTATGACTCTGTGGACTGTAGCCCGACAGGCTCATCTGTCCATGGAATTTTCCAGGCAAGACTACTGCAGTTCAGTTCAGGTCAGTTCAATCATTCAGTCGTGTCCGACTCTTTGCAACCCCATGGACTATGGCCCACCAGGCTCCTCTGTCCATGGGAGTCCCCAGGCAAGAAGACTGCAGTGGGTAGCCATTCCCTTCTACAGGGGATGTTCCCAACCCAGGGGTCAAACCCACATCTCTTGCATTGGCAGGTGGATTCTTTTACCACTGCATCACATAGGAAGCCCATTCAGCATCATTTCTGTCAGATTATCTGAGCCCAAAGCTGTGAGAAACTCCCCTGAAACGGCTGCCATTGCTCACTGTGCTCCACCCACTCCTCGCCCCATGCAGCCTGTCTCTCTTGACTGTCTCCTGACAAGGTCTATCTCACACTCTTGCTCACCTGCTTTGCCATACAGTTCATGTTAATTCTCACATTGTGCCCACAGATCTCAGGACTCACAGGTTTTTAAGGCAAACCATTCTTGGCCTAATGGTGTTGTTTGCTGTTGTTCATTTACTCAGTCATGTCCGACTCTTTGCGACGCCATGGACTGCAGCATGCCAAGCTTCCCTGTCCATCACCAACTCCCGGAGCTTGCTCAAACTCATGTTCATTGAGTGGGTGACGCCATCCAACCGTCTCGTCCTCTGTCATTCCCTTCTCCTCCTGCCTTCAATCTTTCCCAGGACCAAGGTCTTTTCCAATGAGTCAGCTCTTCTCATCAGGTAGCCAAAGTATTGGAGCTTCAGCTTCAGCATCAGTCCTTCCAATGAATATTCATTATTGATTTCCTTTAGGATTGACTGGTTTGATCTCCTTGCAGTCCAAGGGACTCTCAAGAATCTCCTCCAACACCACAACTCAAAAGCATCAATTCTTTGGCGCTCAGCCAACTCTCATATCCATACATGACTACTGGTAAAACCATAGCTTTGACTAGATGGAGTTTTGTTGGCAAAGTAATGTGTCCGCTTTTTAATAAGCTGTCTAGTTTGGTCATAGCTTTTCTTCCAAGGAGCAAGTGTCTTTTATCTCATGGCCACAGTCATCATTCGCAGTGATTTTGGAGCCCAAGAAAATAAAGTCTGTCACTGTTTCCATTGTTTCCCCATCTATTTGCCATGAAGTAATGGGACCAGATGCCGTGTTGGTAAAGACTGCTAATAATCTCCCAATATCCATCTTCTTTTCTTCCTTTTAGTAAAAGAACCTACAAGTTTACCCTGAGCCTAAACAGGGACTAGCCAGGCTGACAACATCTAGGGCTGGCTTCACAGAAGCCACTGCATCTTTCTGGTCTGACCTCTGGTCTCATGTGTTGTTCTCTGCCTCTTATCAGACCTAAAATAACATCCAAAGATGTCTTTCATTGATTGTGATATTTGGAGAACCAGGGGCATGAATGAATAGGACTTGGTAGGATACTCTTGGAAGCACTGTTTCCTTCAGTTCAGTCGCTCAGTCGTGTCCAACTCATTGGCCATAAGCTGCAGCACGCCAGGCCTCCCTGCCCATCACCAACTCCCGGAGCCCACCCAAACTCATGTCCACCGAGTCAGTGATGCTGTCCAACCATCTCATCCTCTGTTGTCCCCTTCTCCTCCTGGCCTCAATCTTTCCCAGCATCAAGGCTTTTTCAAATGAGTCAGCTCTTTGCATCAGGTAGCTACAGTATTGGTTTCAGCTTCAGCATCAGTCCTTCCAATGAACACCCAGGACTGATCTCCTTTAGGATGGACTGGTTGGATACCCTTGCAGTGCAAGGCACTCTCAAGAGTCTTCTCCAACACCACAGTTCAAAAGCATCAATTATTCAATGCTCAGCTTTCTTTATAGTCCAACTCTCACATCCATACATGACCACTGGAAAAACCACAGCCTTGACTAGACAGACCTTGTCGGCAAAGTAATGTTTCTGCTTTTTAATATGCTGTCTAGGTTGGTCATAACTTTCCTTCCAAGGAGTAAGGGTCTTTTAATTTCATGGCTACAATCACTACCTGCAGTGATTTCGGAGCCCCCCAAAATAAATTCTGACACTGTTTCCCCATCTATTTCCCATGAAGTGATGGGACCAGATGCCATGATCTTCGTTTTCTGAATGATGAGCTTTAAGCCAACTTTTTCACTCTCCTCTTTCACCTTCATCAAGAGGCTTTTTAGTTTCTCTTCACTTTCTGCCATAAGGGTGGTGTCATCTGCATATCTGAGGTGATTGATATTTCTCCCAGCAATCTTGATTCCAGCTTGTACTTCTTCCAGCCCAGCATTTCTCATGATGTACTCTGCATATAAGTTAAATAAGCAGGGTGACAATATACAGCCTTGACATACTCCTTTTCCTATTTGGAACCAGTCTGTTTTTCCATGTCCAGTTCTAGCTGTTGCTTCCTGACCTGCATACAGGTTTCTCAAGAGGCACGTCAGGAGGTCTGGTTTCCCATCTCTTGAAGAATTCCAAAGTTTATTGTGATCTACACAGTCAAAGGCTTTGGCATAGTCAATAAAGCAGAAATAGATGTTTTTCTCTGGAACTCTCTTGCTTTTTCGATGATCCAGTGGATGCTGGCAATTTGATCTCTGGTTCCTCTGCCTTTTCTAAAACCAGCTTGAACATCAGGAAGTTCACGGTTCACATACTGCTGAAGCCTGGCTTGGAGAATTTTGAGCATTACTTTACTAGTGTGTGAGATGAGTGCAATTGTGTGGTAGTTTGAGCATTCTTTGGCATTGGCTTTCTTTGGGATTGGAATGAAAACTGACCTTTTCCAGTCCTGTGGTCATTGCTGAGTTTTCCAAATTTGCTGGCATATTGAGTGCAACACTTTCACAGCATCATCTTTTAGGATTTGAAATAGCTCAACTGGAATTCCATCACCTCCACTAGCTTTGTTTGTAGTGATGCTTCCTAAGGCCCACTTGAATTCCCATTCCAGGATGTCTGACTCTAGGTGAGTGATCACACCATCGTGATTATCTGGGTTGTGAAGATCTTTTTTGTACAGTTCTTCTGTGTATTCTTGCCACCTCTTCTTAATATCTTCTGCTTCTGTCAGGTCCATACCATTTTTGTCCTTTACTGAGCCCATCTTTGCGTGAAATGTTCCCTCAGTATCTCTAATTTTCTTGAAGATATCTCTAGTCTTTCCCATTCTGTTGTTTTCCTCTATTTCTTTGCATTGACACTGAGGAAGGCTTTTTTATCTCTCCTTGCTATTCTTTGGAACTCTGCATTCAAATGGATATATTTTTCCTTTTCTCCTTTGCTTTTCACTTCTCGTCTTTTCACAGCTATTTGTAAGGCCTCCTCAGACAGCCATTTTGCTTTTTTGCATTTCTTTTTCCTGGGGATGGTCTTGATCCCTGTGTCCTGTACAATGTCACAAACCTCTTAGAAATAATATACTTCCTTAGCAACAATATTCTCCATGATCCTCTGGCATTCATATCAATTAGTTTGCAACAAATCCAAGCTCTAACACTTAACAGTAATGCTAATTAACATTTCTGTGTCTCAGTTACAAGATGGAGATAATTTTGTACCTGTATCCAAAAGTTGCTGCGACAATCGTTTTAAGCGATTATGGTTCAATGATTTTATTTTGCAAATTTTAGAACAAAATATGACCATGTGAGGAGAAGCCAATGGCACCCCACTCCAGTACTCTTGCCTGGAAAGTCCCATGGACAAAGGAGACTGGTGGGCTGCAGTCCACGGGGTCGAGAAGAGTCGGACATGACTGAGCGACTTCACTTTCACGCGTTGGAGAAGGCAATGGCAACCCACTCCAGTGTTCTTCCCTGGAGAATCTCAGGGATGGGGGAGCCTGGTGGGCTGCCGTCTATGGGGTCGCACAGAGTCGGACACGACGGAAGCGACTTAGCAGCAGCAGCAGCATGACCGTGTGAATCAGTGCTTGAACGCCTCCTAGATCTTGGAAAAGTCTACGTCATTAGCTTCACAGGAAACGTATCTCTGCCTACCTTACAGGATTATTAAAGAATGACACAACAGAGACCCAGGGCCACTAGCACATCAGGCACCTTGTGCTTATTACACAAAGGCGAGGGCTCCAGACTGACACATGACTCAGGGCTTGGCCGGCAGAGCAGGCCTAGATTTTCAGCTCTTGCTCTTCCCTTGGCCAGATGCCTTCAGCATCACATGTGCAAGGCTGCTGATACACCTGTGACATGGGTGTACTTTCCAAAGTGCTGAGACAACGGGGTGGGGGTGAATGGGGACTAAACTTAAGTCCTTTTCTCTCACCAAATTGTTGTGCCTAAGCATGAAGGTACCTGTGCCTGAGAGGAGAGCATTTCTGCCTTCACACAAAGGCTCCGTCTCTCTGCCAAACCCTGCACCCACTTTTTACAAATGTGCAGAAATACCATCAAGCTGTGGGTGGCCCAGCACCTGTGGCAGCCCTGATAATTGGCACCAAGTAGGCACTCTGCAAATATCAGTGTTGCTCTCTAGGGGCCTCCCATTCTTTCCTGCCTGTATTATCTTTTCCTTACTTGCTCACTCTTGTGTAACTCAATGTCAAGTTAATTAGCATATTTTCAAGGAAGTAATTGGAAACCTAAGTTGTTCTAGGGAGGTGCTTTACCAGCGTGTCCCTGGGCTTTATGGAGCAGGGCGGGGTTGGGGGTGGCGGGCCACACGAGACAGCACCTTAGGGATTCTGCCAGGTCTCTTGGCTGTCTGAATTGGCACACCAGTAGGAAGAAATTTGAGGTTGCAGCTCCTTGGAAACACCCCGAACTCATTTTAGGTAAAGCCAAGCCAAAGTGCTGTTCTTGGCTAGTACCAGAATCTGCGGGTGGGAAGGTGGGAGGCCAAGAATCAATGCCCAGCCCTGTCAGACAGGTCTTGCCACCTTCATGGGAAGGCTTGAAACATTCCTTGAAGAGCCTGTTCTCTAAAAAGTGGTGCCACTAGAGGGCACCTGCGGGTCTCATTCTTTCTGTAGTTTGTCCAACTGAACTGACAGGTTTGCTGAGCTGCTTTGGACCTTACTACCCCTGCCAAGAGATTGAGGGCAGTTGTAACACCTAGACAGTGTATTCAAAAGCAGAGACATTACTTTGCCGACCAAGGTCCATCCAGTCAAAGCTATGGTTTTTCCAGTAGTCATGTATGGATATGAGAGTTGGACCATAAAGAAGGCTAAACACCAAAGAATTGATGCTTTTGAACTGTGGTTTTGGAGAAGACTCTTGAGAGTCCCTTGGACTGCAAGGAGGTCCAACCAGCCAATCTTAAAGGAGATCAACCCTGAATATTCATAGGAAGGACTGATACTGATGCTGAAGCTCCAATACCTTGGCCACCTGATGGGAAGAGCCGACTCATTAGAAAAAACCCTGGTGCTGGGAAAGATTGAAGGCAGGAGAAGGGGATGACAGAGGATGAGATGATTGGATGGCATCACAGACTCAATGGACATGAGTTTGAGTAAACCTGGAGATGGTGAAGAACAGGGAAGCCTGTCCCTGGGGTGCTGCAGTCCATGGGGTCGCAAAGAGTTGGATACTACTGAGCGGCTAAACAACATACCTCACAGGTTTGGTTATGAAAGTGGACAGCAGAGGCTTTACACGTTCACCCACATTATTTCAGCTGAGTGAGCTACCTCAGATGTTCAATTTCTCCATCAAAGGACACATACATTTGATAATGCATAGGCTAACTTATACTCCCAACAGCATTTGAGAATTAACTGTTGACCCACATTCTCATTAACACTGGACATGATCAATTTTGTACATTTTTCTAACATGATGGATTTAAAATACATATGGAGAACATCTGTTTTTAATGAGTTTCTGTACTTTGTCTCTTCCTATCTTGTTATTATTCTTTGCCCTGTGAGTACATGCTCAGCTATGTCTGACTCTTTGCAATCCCATGGACTGTAGCCCGCCAGGCTCCTCTTTCCATGGAACTCTCCAGGCAAGAAATCTGGAGTGGGTTGCCATTTCCTTCTCTAAGGGATCTTTCGCCCCAGGGATCGAACCTGTGTCTTTTACATTGGCAGGTAGATTCTTTACCACTGTGCCACCTGGGAAGCCCCATTCTTTGCCTTATATGGATGTTAAAGCTGATATGTATTTTCTTTTAATCCACAAAGTCTCCCTGTGCAAGGAAATATGGTTTCCGCCTAGCCCTGTCCTACCGGAATGCACAGCCCCCTGTGCCCAGTCCTCTTTCTCTTCCAAACCCTGGGGCTGTCTTCTCACAAGGACTGTTCACTCCGTGAAACTGCTCTCCTTTCCTAGTTTTGTGATGGAGCCTGTAGCTATGGTAGCACTGTCTGCTGTAGATGAAAACCTCCTGCAAGCCCAGACCGGGTTTGCTTACTTGCTCTGGTCAGCAAATAGATGCTACTCAAAAAGTGTTACAATTGACAAAGATAGGTTTCAGATGTGGCTTCTCCCTGCCAAAAGAATAAATGGAATATAGGATTCTGACTACAATTAATGTGTAAAACAGGGAGTTTGGCTAGTATCGATGCCAAAGGAAAAATAAGCACTGAAGCAGACAGTGGCCCTCTGCTGATTTGAAGTCCTAGCATAACTTCAAATTCATAGTCTGTAGCAACTTATAAGGGAATTTTAAGTGTCAGCTCTAGTTTCAGATAACGTAAGGATTTCTTTTCCACTTTAAAAGAGTTTTTCAGATTATACATACTTCTTTTTAAAGAAATACATGATCACTGAAGACAATTAACAATTTCTTCAAAAGTATATAAAAAAGACTATCACCCTTCCATTTAAAGATAACTGCAAAGAACATATCATCTATTTCCTTCTAGTTTATATTTATAGGCATACATATAATGTATAAATACTATGTTTTTTCCAAAACAAGAATCATAAGATTCTGTATCTTGCCTTTTCATTTTTATCATTTGCATCAGCCTGTCATTAAATACATTCTGAAACCTGATTTTCAATGGCTGAATGATATTCTATTACAAAGATATATCATAATTTATTATAATAAGCAGCTTCCTTCTGTGTCCAGACAATGTTTCCACCCACTCAAGCTCCTGTTTCCTCTTCCTGGGCCCATAGGCTGCTTCCACTTCCCAGCCTCCCTTGCGGTTTGGCTAGACCATGTGACTGAGTTCCAGCCAGTGCTGGGTGAAAGTGACTGGCCCCGGCCTTAAAGTCAACCCATGCCAACCTCTTGGCCTCTTTCGTTGCTGCAAGTACGTGTGGAAGCCACGTGTTCCAGATGCAAGGTGATAACCGGGAAGCAGCCTCTATCCTCGACTCACCACTTGGAACAGAAAAGACAGCTCGACTAGCATCAGACTATGACTTCAATGAGAAACAAACCTCTTTGCATTGCTGCACAGAGCCCAGTGAAGTACATATGTGAGTGAAAGACCTGCAAGTTTTTTCCAACTTTCCATTTGTAAGTAAAGAGCAACAAATTGGTTATGTGCAATTATGTTGCTAAAATAACTAAGCAGTATAGCACTGGAGTTTTTTCCTGTTTTAAATAAGCAGATAGTGATTATTTTCTTCTTCATATTTTCCCATAATTGTATAGTTTTCTACAGAGAACTATTTTTTTAACTTTTGTAATATTATTGTGTTTTTAAAATTTTACTTATTTTTAATTGAAGGATAATTGCTTTACGGTACTGCATTGGTTTCTACCAAACATCAACCTGAATCAGCCATAAGTTTACCCATGTTCCCTCCCACTGGAACATCCCTCCCACCTCCCACCCTTCTAGGCTGTTACAAAGCCCCAGCAAATTCCCATTGGCTATCTATTTTACATATGGTAGTATATGTTTCCATCTTGTTCTCTCCACACCTCCCACCCTCTGCTTCTTCCCCTCCCCTAGCCGTGTCCATAAGTCTGTTTTTAATGTCTGTGTCACCATTGCTGTTCTGCAAATAGCTTCATCAGTGCCATCATTCTAGATTGCATATATATGCGTTATTATACGATAACTGCTTTTCTCTTTCTGACTTACTTCACTCTGTAAAGATTAAGAGTATATGGAAAAAAAAATCCCACTGCTAGACATACACACTGAGGAAATCAGAATTGAAAGAGACACGTGTACCCCAATGTTCATCACAGCACTGTTTATAATAGCCAGGACATGGAAACAACCTAGATGTCCAGCGGCAGCTGAATGGATAAGAAAGCTGTGGTACATATACACAATGGAGTATTACTCAGCCATTAAAAAGAATACATTTGAATCAGTTCTAATGAGGTGGATGAAACTGGAGCCTATTATACAGAGCGAAGTAAGTCAGAAAAACACCAATACAGTATATTAATGCATATATATGGAATTTAGAAAGATGGTAACGCTGACCCTATGTGAGAGACAACAAAAGACACAGATGTAAAGAACAGACTTTTGGACTCTGTGGGAGAAGGCGAGGGTGGGATGATTTGAGAGAATAGCATTGAAACATGTATATTATCGTATGTGAAATAGATCGCTAGTCCAAGTTTGATGCATGAGACAGGGTGCTCAGGGCTGGTGCACTGGGATGACCCTGAGGGATGGGATGGGGAGGGAGGTGGGAGGGAGGGTCAGGACAGGGAACACATGTACACCCATGGCTGATTCACATGAATGTATGGCAAAAACCACCACCTCCAATTAAAGAAAAAAAAAAAAAAAGAATGTATGGAAAGAGATAAACAGCATTATCTGGGGGACAACCCCTGAAGCTGAGGTATCTGGCCATAGACTTTCTGAAACAGGGCCCACTTTTCCATGGGAGGGTCTGTGCCCCAACCCAGCTCCCTGTGGGTTAGGGGCTCTAGTTCCCCTAGTTCTAAGAAGCCAAAGTCTAAAACAGCTGCTAAGAGCCCATATTCTCAGACAAGTGCTGGACAGCATGCATGCTATGCAGGTTGCATGGAACACAATTCTGACTGTTTACTCCGGATGAAGCCCACTGGTTGACATGTACAACTCACAGGCAACACTTCAGACCAGTGTCCCATTTTTGTTGTTGTTAATCGTTGCATTTTTTAAAAATTTAATATTTTACTGCTGCTGCTAAGTTGCTTCAGTTGTGTCCGACTCTGTGCGACCCCATAGACGGCAGCCCACCAGGCTCCCCCATCCCTGGGATTCTCCAGGAAAGAACACTGGAGTGGGTTGCCATTTCCTTCTCCAATGCATGAAAGTGAAAAGTGAAAGTGAATTCACTCAGTCGTGTCTGACCCTCAGAGACCCCATGGACTGCAGCCTTTACTAAGTAACATAATTATATGGATAAAAATTCAAACGATATGAAAAGGAAGAGTTAAAACTCTCCCCTCTGTCCCTCAGTTGTCTTCCCCAGAGGCAATTAATTTTATTTCTTTTATATCCCTAAAGAGATTATAATTGATTATAACTTGAACAGAACAACCTCCCCCCTAAAATAACAAATGTGGCTTCTCATATTCTTTGATTTTTAAAGATATTACCATAAAAAATAAAAACAAATGATTAAAAAAAACGAATCCGCACAGATAGGTCTAAAGTGAAAAACTACAAGCCTTCCCCTACACATTACCCCCCATTTTTGCCCTTCTCCCCAAGAACATCCACAGTCACGAAATTTCTTGTAATCCTCCTCCAAATATGCTCATGCATATATGCCATGCTGCTGCTACTGCTGCTAAGTCGCTTCAGTCGTGTCCGACTCTGTGAGACCCCATAGACAGCAGCCCACCAGGCTCCCCCATCCCTGGGATTCTCCAGGCAAGAACACTGGAATGGGTTGCCATTTCCTTCTCCAATGCGTGAAAGTGAAAAGTGAAAGAGAAGTCGCTCAGTCGTGTCCGACTCTTAGCGACCCCGTGGACTGCAGCCTACCAGGCTCCTCCATCCATGGAGTGGGGTGCCATTGCCTTCTCCATATATGCCATAAACATTAACAAATTAAATAGATAAATGGACATGCCACATACACATTTCTGACTCTTTTTTGACTTAATTGACTATCTTGGACATATTTCCACAGCAGCTGATAAAGCACATAATCTTCCTTCCTTTCCTTTGAAAGGATGAATCATAGCATTTTCAGTAGTCTTCTATTGGATAATCTTCAGTTTTTTACTAGTTTTTGTTATTACAGTGTTTTTCCTACCATCACCCCATTTCCCCCACAGTGTTTTTCTAATGAGCATCTGTGTGTGTTACAATTTTGCAACTATGAATATTTGTAAGTCTACATTTCCAGCTAAGTGAATATTATTACTTTTTTCTTCCTGAAAAGAAGGGGTATTTTCAAAGGAAATGGTCTGTATTCATTCTTTTCTGAAACATTTATACTTTCATGTTTAGGCATCATGTTCCAGTAATTTCTAAGAAAACTATTTTTATGATTATTTTTGCTACAAAATCTAGTAACATTAATAACATTTTTTTCCTTCTTGGGTTTTTTTAATTTAGCTTGATTATTTTGTATTGAACTTGAATGAACATTTCTCCCTGGCCTGTTTTCAAAAAAATGCCCTGAGAATGTGGAAATTACCAGAGTTTTATTCCACAGTGACTAAGCATCATTAAATAATTGCTGTTATGTTAGAATTGAATGAAAGAACCTACATTTTAAAAGCTGACAAGATTGGATATAAAGGTGAATAACTTTAGGAAGTATTCATTTTAGTCTAGATGAAATTTAAACACACATGGAATCACCAGATAAAGATAAACCTTACCATTGCTGCTGCCGAGTCGCTTCAGTTGTGTCCGACTCTGTGCGACCCCAGAGACGGCAGCCCACCAGGCTCCCCCATCCCTGGGATTCTCCAAGCAAGAACACTGGAGTGGGCTGCCATTTCCTTCTCCAATGCATGAAAGTGAAAAGTGAAAGTGAAGTCGCTCAGTCATGTTCGACCCTCAGCGACCCCATGGACTGCAGCCTTCCAGGCTCCTCCATCCATGGGATTTTCCAGGCAAGAGTACTGGAGTGGGGTGCCATTGCCTTCATAACTCCCTCAAATAAATTTTGTTTTTGGCATTTCAACAAAATTCACAGGAAATTCAAGGACAAGTTTCACCAATCCTCCTTTCGTTCCCCAAACTGTTTCCTTGGTAGTATTGTCTTATATGAGCTTCCCTGGTGACTGAGATGGTAAAGAATATGCCTGCAATGCAAAAAATGCAGGTTCGATCCCTGGGTTGGGAAGATACCCTGGAGAAAGGAATGGCTACCTGTTCCAGTATTCTTGCCTGGAGAATGCCATGGACAGAGGAGCCTGGCAGATTACAGCCCATGGGGTCACAAGGAGTTGGACACAACTGAGAGGCTAACACTGTTACTTTTTCATCATGTTATTAGCACTCATTTTTATTTTAACATGACGTTTAAGTTAATAGATTAGCCTTATACAATTCCAGCAGGCTTTCAGCAGTTTCCAGATTGAAGTCTAAGGCAAAAATATTTGAATCTTTTGAAAAACTGGATTGTTTCAGAAGAATATTTTGTTTGAGGGAGAAATCTACCCTAGGAAAGTGGGAAAAAAAAAACAAGTTCCTTGTATTTTCTCCCAATAACTTCATCATTTAGTGCTTCAAAATATAACTGTAGGGAGTGTCCTTTTGGTCATAGCTGAGGAGCTCTCATTAAACTGCCCCTCCTACATACAACAATATCAAACACTAGGAAAAATACAAATAAAAAACACATAAAAAGCAGTGGAGAATTGACAAAAACAGTAAGATTCTGGAAGAGAATTAACACTTGGAACAAAGGAAAGAGTATGGAGTGAGTTTCCCATATTTTATGGCCCTTAGCTTGAGACCCCACAAGTCTTGTGCAGTGTGAGGGTAACTAAAACTCTGTTAGAAAATTTACAATATTTCTGGCTTGAAGAATCAGAGCTCAGAGTTTGATGCAAACACATTGTTTGGAAAATAAAGTGAGAAACAGCAGAAAAGAAATAGCTAGAGAGGAAAAAGCTTATATTCTGTGCTTAAACTTACATCATTGATAAGCTATGAATCATGACTGTGCAAGACAGAATTCAAAACAGCCTAGATAAAAACAAGCCCCCACAAAACAGTGAATTTGGATTTGAGCTGCTACTACTGCAATCAATATCTTGTTTGCAGTTTGAATCTAACCACATTCTGCAGCTGCTCAGTCGCTCAGTCATGCCTGACTTTTTGTGACCCTATGATGGAGAGTAGCTCGCAGGCTCCTCTATCCATAGGATTTTCCCAGCAAGAATACTGGGGTGGGTTGCCATTTCCTCCTCCAGGGGATCTTCCCAATGCAGGGATTGGACCCACATCTCCTGCATCTCCTGCACAGTAGGCAGATTCTTTACTGCTGAGCCATGGGGAAGCCCCTAACCACATTAACTGCCCATTTTAAAAAGAAAATCAATGTCACTGGAGGAATGTAATAGAACTCATTTTCATAGCATAATGTTTACAATGTCCAGTTGTAATCCAAAATTACTTGACAATACAAAAATAAATAAACAAACCAGGAAATGCGATACGTTCTCATTTGAGCCACAGTCAATACAGCCTGATTCTAAGATGTCTAGATGTTAGAATAACCAAGTCATGCTCTAAAAGCAGTAATTAGAACTATGCTAAATGAGGTAAAGGAAAATATGCCTGGCATGAGCTAAAGGATAGTAAATATCAGGAAGTGAAGTGAAGTGAAGTGAATTCGCTCAGTCGTTTCTGACTCTTTGCAACCCCATAGACTGCAGCCTACCAGGCTTCTCCATCCATGGGATTTTCCAGGCAAGGGTACTGGAGTGGGTTGCCATTTCCTTCTCCAGGGGATCTTCTTGACCCAGGAATTGAACCTGGGTCTCCTGCACTGCAGGCAGATGCTTTACCCTCTGAGCCATTGGGGAAGTCCAGCAAAGGAGAACTTTCTGTGGTTTATCCACCCCCACCCGAGATGGGACTCGAACCCACAATCCCTGGCTTAGGAGGCCAGTGCCTTATCCATTAGGCCACTAAATATCAGGAAAGATATAGAAAATATATATAAAAAAGAAAAATTTAGAACTGAAATATACACTGCCTATCATACAAAATTTAGTAGATGAATTTGATAACAAAACTAAGATGAGAGGAGAGGAGTCAATAAGCTTAAATAAAGTTTGATAGAAGCTTTCCAGTCTAAAAAACACAAAGAAAAAAAGTGAAAACAATAAAGTCCAAGGGCATTTGGGACTATATGAAGGGAAAGGTCTAACATATGAGTAACTGGATTCTAGGAGAGAGATGAGAAAGATAAGAGTAGAAAAAAAAAATGTGAAGAAACACTAGCTGAGAATTTCTCAAATTTGGTCAAAGACATAAATTTACAAATTCAAGAAGCTCAACAAATGTCAAGCCTGATGGATAATGATACTAATTTTTAAAAAATCTCTAAACACATCATTGTCATACTGACAACCAAAAAGAAAGAAAAGATATTGAAAGCAACGAGAGAAAAATGACAGATTATATATACAGGGGAATAATAATTTGAATAATTGACAACTTGTCAACAGAAACAATAGAGATCAGAAAATCACAGAACAACATTTTAAAAGTTTGAAAGGTAAAAGCTGTCAAGCACATATCCTATACCCAGCAAAAACATCCCTCAAGCATGAGATGAAGTGAAGTGTCAGTCACTCAATTATGTCTGATTCTTTCGGACCTCATGGACTACAGCCCACCAGGCTCCTCTAGCCATGGGAATCTCCAGGCAAGAATACTGGAGTGGGTTGCCATTCCCTTCTCCAGGGGATCTTCCCAACCCAGGGATCCAACCCGGGTGTCCCACATTGCAGATTCTTTACCATCTGAGTCACCAGGGAAGCTGGACGAGATGAAGTAAAGACATTAAACACACACACATGACTAAGAGAGTGTATCTCCATATCTGCACTTGAAAATGCTAAAGGAAATCCTTCAGGCTTAGGGAAACAAGAACAGATGAAAACTCGGCTCTCTGGGAAGACTGAAGAACACTGGGGTAAAGGTAAACATGTAAATAGAAAGGACTATTTTTCCTCTTAATTTCTTTAAAATACATATTGCATGCCAGTTTTATCTTGTCATAAACATAATACATTTTATAATTATAACATAAAGGACAAGAAGCATGGTTAAATGGACCTGGTAGGTGAAGTGGTTTAATATTATCTCAAGCAAACAGTAAAAATTAAAGATGTATATCTTAATCCATTAGGCCACATACCAAAAAGTTCTGTAAAGAGGAACAACAAAAACCCAAAAGGCAAATTTAAAATAAAATTCTTTTAAAAATTCAAATGATGTAAAAGAAGGCAGAAAAGGAGAAACAGAAGGACAAAAAGCAGGGAGAATGAAAGAGAAAACATATAGAAAAGTGATAGGTTTAACTCAGTCATATCAATAATTACCTTAAATGTAAGTGTGCTAAACACCCTCTATCAAATTAAAATGCAGAGAATGTACTTTTTAAAAAACTTCCAACTACATGCTCTCAATAAGAGATGCTGTTTAAATATCAATACAAACATGACTATAGTTTTATTTTAGGTCAAGGTTAGCAAATCATTTTCAAAAGTTTCCAAAGTTCCCACCTGACTCTCCCTCAAAGTACTTCCTTCCTGACTGGATTAATGGTCTGTCCTGTAGTATTAATTACTATGCTCATTTTTATTAATCTCCATAACCACAGGCCAAAAGAATAAAAGCAGTTATCCAAGCAAACACATATTCAACAGTATCTCTAAAGCCCATGGAGCAAAAAGAAAAAAAAGAAAAAAATCCAAAATGCTCCCCTGGTGGCTCAGACGGTAAAGAATCCACCTGCAGTGCAAGAGACCTGGGTTGGATCCCTGGGTCAGAAAGATCCTCTGGAGAAGGGAATGGTAACCCTCTCCAGTGTTCTTGCCTGGAGAATTCCATAAACAGAGGACCCTGGCAGCCTACAGTCTTCGGAATCACAAAGAGTCAGACACAACTGAGCGACTAACACTTCTATGGTCTGGTTTCTGATGATATCTGGAATAAGGTGTGAAAACTATTGGAATACGCAGGAGAGGGTGGAATGTGTAGAAGCAATCAATCCTTCAACCAATCTTCCACTAACATTTAGTTCAACCAAGAAACTCCTTTAGAACTATTAAGGATGCTGTTATCCCTCACTTAAATCCACTTAACAGACACTGAAGGAAAACAATTCATACTTAAGTACTTAAAGGAATCTTCTGAAATTCTAAAATATGAAAGCTCCATGTGGCTCTATAATATTTAACATCTTGCTTTGTCATTGTCAGCTCCCTTTTTTGTTTGCTTTTGATTTTTTTAAAAAACATACACATTTGGAAATGATAACTGTCTCTTAGTTAGTCAAGATTTATGATATATTTTAGATTAGAAACTTTTCAAAATTCCTGTTTTGTTTTTTGCAATATAAGAATACATTTACCAAATAACATTTTAATTTCCATTGTTTTCTTAGAAATAATGCCAATGTCACCAACAATCATAACCACAGAAGCATGCTTTAAAACCTAAAAGTGAATCTTTAATATATCAAATGTGATAACATCCAAAAAGAAATAGAGAATTCTTATCCATGAAGGTAATTGTAAATCATCATCCACTACTTATTGATGAAGCCACTTTCTTCAGAAAACTCCCAATTCCTTCAAATTCCATCAGTCTGGTTATCAAATACTGCCAAATATGTAATTATAGATACTTGTAGCAGTTTAACAAATAGAATAATAATTTATATTTCACAGCTTACATAGATGATTTCATACGTCTATATCTATGTGTATGCTAAGTTGCTTCAGTCGTGTCCGACTCTTTGTTGACCCCATGGACTGTAGCCCACCAGGCTCCTCTGTCCATGGCGATTCTCCAGGCAAGAATACTGGAGTGGGTTGCCATGCTCTCTTCCATATCTACATCCATAGACAGATCTATGTAATATTCCTGATACTTATAGGACTGTATTTCCCCTGAGAAACTGGATAGGGTAAGGCTAACTAACATTCCACTCATGTCTCTCCTGCCATAGTGTTGCAGCAAAAATGGAAATGAGTGAATGGCCTTTCACACATACAAGCCAAACAGGCTTGCAAGAGTTAAACAATCTTGGTCATTCTTTAGCTGTTACTACTAACAAACACTTGAAGTTGGGCTTGTCCTTCACAAAGCTAATTACTCTCTGACTCCGTATTGATTATACCCCACACCTGGCATTCTTGTTCCCTTACAATCGCTTGGAGCATTCTGCATTTCAGAAAAAAAGGCCACGGGCCAATTATTTCAGGGAAACCAGACCCAGTTGCTGAGTTGCCTCAGGCCAGCTGTAGTTGTTTTGAAACTTTGCAAAGAAAGAATAAAAATGCTAGACCTTCATGAGGATATAAAACCTCTCTCTATTCCCAAGAGATGGGGTGCAGTACTTGAGGTGCTAGCCTGTTATGTATTCCCCTTTGCTGGGCAAAGATAAAGCCATTTTTCTATTTCCTCCAAACTCTGTTTCCGTATTCTTACTGGCACCGGTGGACAGGGGGCCAAGATTTTGACAACAATAGTTACATATATGAGACTTTCTGGTGAAACATGAGGAAGGATGGATCAAGAATCATTCCCAGGTTTTTTGATTTGGTATCTGAGTTAAATGTTGGGGCATTCACTTAATATAAGAGAATCAAAGGTGGAAAACTGAAGCATTTGAACTTGAACATATTGATTTTGATGTACAAATAAGTTGGTCTGTAGTTCAGATGAAATAATTGCAATGGAGAGGAAGATTCAAGGTTCATCGGAGCACAAGTGACCATGGAAATCAGAAGCATGGACATGATCATTCGGGAGACTGTGGATTCAGAGGAGAGAATCAACGATGGAGCCCTGGGACAGGCCAACATCTAGGAGACAGACAGAGAATGAAAAAGGGACAGGGAAATGATTAAAGGAAATTTTTGCATATTGAGGTATTTAGGGAAGTCATTCTGGCTTATACACAAGTTAACCTGAATTTAATGCTAACTAATGCAGCCTGTCTCTGACACAGAGAACTCAAACAGGAGTTCTGTAACAACCTAGAGGGGTGGGGTGGGGGCGGAGATGGGAGGGAGGTTCAAGAGGGAGGGGGACACATGTATACCTACAGCTGATTCATATTGATGTTTGGCTGAAACCAACACAGTTCTGTAAAGCAATTATCCTTCAATTAAAAAAAAATTCAGAAAAAAAATACATTGTCCATCTGCTTTAATTATGAAAGAAAAGGGAGCACTGACCAGAAGAATGTCCATGTTAAAAATAAAGATTAAATGCATCATTAAACGCCTCCATTCCTGGGATACCAGGGCTGATACTCGTTCAATAACAAGACTCCCTTTCCAGGTGCCAAGGCCATCCGAACTCCCTGTGTACGTGTTGATCTGTTTTTTTGTGTTTTTTTTGTTTTTTTGAAACCTTAAAGGAATGTATCCCTGACTTGTTTAATGTTCTTTGTTTTGACAACATATTAAACTCTGCTGAAAACCATACTTCTCTGTACCTTTCTCCTGGCTTCTGCTGCTGGCCAGTGATCCTTGGCATTCCTTGGCTTGAGGCAGAATAACTCCAATCTCTGCCTCAGGAATCACATGGTGTTCCTCCTGGGTTTCTGTGTCCACATTTTCCTCTTCCTATAAGAATAAAAGGCATTGGGTTAATTCAGGCTCAACTTGATGAAATTTGCAAAATCTATATTTCCAAATGGGGTCATATTCTGAAATTCTGGGTGGACATGAATTTTTGGACGACACTATTCAACCTAACACATCATCCTAAGGGAATGATCACAGATTTACAGATGCTATACTAACTAGTCTCTAGAAAGAGGAGTATATGCAAGGAATTAGAATGGTGCACAAAATAAGTGAATTTTATGTGGACACCTGTGGAAGGATGTCATCGAGAGGATGTCCCCTCTGGTTGACCCTCCAACCCCAGACAATCAGAGCCTCCTTATCCCCTCCCCTGTCCTTGGAATATATGTTCTGCTGGCTGTATCTGTACCAGGAGCCATTTTCAAGGATGCAACCTTGACAGAACAATGTGTTATTAAGATCATGGGGTCTGTACACAGGACTGAACCCCATTAAGGCTTCTATATAACTTTTAAGATTCTGGCAGCTGGGTGAGGAGATGTGGAGATGTATTCATCTTGCTACTGTGGGAGACAAGCCTCCTATGTAAGTTCCTTGCTTATTTAAACTGCCACCTACAAAATCAGTCCTGAATATTCATTGGAAGGACTGATGCTGAAGCTGAAACTCCAATACTTTGGCCACCTGATGTGAAGAACTGACTCATTTGAAAAGACCCTGATGCTGGGAAAGATCGAAGACAGGAGGAGAAAGGAATGGCAGAGGATAAGATGGTTGGATGGCATCACTTACTCAATGGACATGAGTTTGAGCAAGCTCTGGGAGTTGGTGATGGACAGGGAAGCCCCTGTCCATGTCCATGGGGTCACAAAGAGTCGGACACACTGAGCAACTGAACTGAACCAATCTGAATGGGCCGGCCTCTCCTTGACCTTTGTGTAAGGGGGCCAATTTAGAATTTCACCAGGGGACTGGAGGGTCCTGAACCAACAGCAGGGAATATTTTGCAACTCAGTTTCTTTCAATTGTTAGAGGAACCCAAAGCAACTTAAGACTCACTTTGCAGAAATTCATCACACTATTTTTTTTTTTTTCACGCTATGAAAAAGTCAATCAGAAAGCCTTCCTCACCCTCAGGACCTGGTTTGACAGAGCTTCCATAGCCAGATGGCTAAACTAATGGACTCTTTAAAACCCTTAATGAGAGGTGTGGCAAAGTACCTTACATTTATTTAGACAAGAGTACCTTTACCTTCATTATCATTAAATATTTACTGTATGCACCATGGTCTTCCTGGCATCATCAGACACAACCTATCTAAAAAGAACTCTTTCCCTGGGATGGCATTGGGAGGAGCTATAAACGTGGACAAACATAAAAGTATTTGGGCTTTAAACATAAAATCATTTGGACTGATTCTGACATTTTGAGCCATTCAGTCAATTCAAGAAGTGATTCTTAAGATACGATTCATGGGTGGTCCTTCTCCATTACTCCTAGTTCTCCCAATCACTGTGGTACTTTGCAGCACCTGAATCTCATCAGTCTTAGTCGCCCAGAGCCAGGTCCCATGGACAAGACTTCAGAGCTGCAGGGCACCCCTGTCCAACACCCCAGCCCCACCAATCTCCCTCTGGGTCCAAAGGCAGCACCACAGCAGCTGTATTTAGATGGTTTCCATACCAGACCCCAGGTGGGTATGCCTTTAGCTAGTCCATCATACAACTTGGTGGTGGTGGTTTAGTGGCTAAGTCTTGTCGAACTCTTGCAACCCCATGGACTGTGTAGCCTGCGAGGCTCCTCTGTCCGTGGGATTTCCCAGGCAAGAATACTAGAGTGGGTTGCTATTTCCTTCTCCAGGGGATCGTCCACACTCAGGGATGGAACCAGGCTCTTCTGCATTGCAGGCGGATTCTTTACCGACTGTACCACCAGGTAAGCCCCCATGTAACTATGAAGAGAGGGCAAATATGCATTTCAAGGGCCCTGTATTTGAATACGTATTTCAAAGATTAAATGGCATTATTAAGAGAAAAAGTAAGCCACGTTATAGCACACATAGCTCTTTGTGTAAGGCTATGGGACAGTTACTGCAAGGACAACTGTATCTGCCAGGGAGTTTCTAGGGAGGAACGCGAACCAGGATCCTAGAACTCAAATTTTATTGCTCTGAACCCCACACAGTCGGAAGTTTGCCTGGAGCGCTTGTGTGTGCCCAAAGAATCTCTGCCGGGAAGCCCAGGGGGTGTGCCTCCAGGCCGGGATAACAAGTGGCCCCGCGGGATCCCACCCGCTTCGCTCCGCTCTGCTCCCGCCCGGGTGGCCAGCCTGCGGGGGCCGGAGCCCCCGCCCGGGTGCCCGGCCCGCCGTTTTCGGTTTCCACTTTTCCTTCCCAGGCCTCGCCCACTTCCTTTCCCACCGGTCCCCGCCCGGCCGCCGAGGCCCGGGGTCCCGCACCTCTGCAGGGTCCCATCCGCTCTCCCCCCGGGGGACCCAAAGGAAGAGAATTCCTGTGGGGCCCAAGAGTGCCAAGAGTGCGCAGCGAGACGGGAAATTGCAAAAGTCCTCGGCCCTCTGCCCTCCCCCGCGGCTTTCCCGTAATTCCCGCCCCTGGGCGCGCGCCCCGCAGCTGATTCATAGGCCAGGCGCGGGGCCGGCCCTGCACGTCCGCACCCGCGCTCTCCCGGGTCTCGCACCGCGGTTCGGCAGCCCAGCCGCCGACGACTCGGCCCGGCTCGCGGAGCCCTCGGCCCGCGGGGTGAGTACCCGACCGCGCGCCCCGCTCGCCTCCGCGCGCGCCGCCTCCCTCGGTGGATTCTCCGCCGGCCCCTGCCGTCTGGACGCGGCCCGGAGTTCAGCACTCTGCTCTCCTGCTCGGTGCCCCGAGGCCTCGCGTTTGCTTGGGCTGGGGGGTTCGCTCTGCCCCGAGAAGGGGTTTCGAGGGGTCCTCGCCGGTGACCCGCGGCCGGGTGCGTAACTACTCATTCTTGCCAGAGCGCACGCCGTGCGTAACCACGACGGTGCCCACCCTGCGTTTACAGTCCCCATCCCACCGCGTCCTTCGCAAGGCAGTCGGGGGATATTTGTGGGATTAAAATTCCCATTTGACCCACTTTTGCCTCGTTCCCAGCACCCCAGAGTTAATTGGGTGTTAATTGCGGTCTCCAGCCTTCCCTCACGTTCCTTTAACGCCTACCTGAGGGTCATACCTCTCTCGGTCGGCGACCTCTCTCCACCTCCCTGTACACCTGGGAGCGAGAGGCGCTCACACGCAGGTGCAGCCGATAAAAGTTCTTGGGGATGCGGTGGTGTCTGGGGTAGACGCCAAGCGAATGGAAGGAGCACCAAGTTGGCCGGTTGGGCGATGGAAGCCTTGTATTTGTAACCGCGCCGCCTCTCACCCTTTTACAGACAGCTCTTTCCTAGGCAAAAAGCACGGAGGGGTTCAGCAACTTGTCCAAGACCATAGAGCTGGCTTCCGTGGCGGTGACGTCGCGGAGCACTGAGAGCCCTCTCTTGACAGTGTTTGGCCGGCTCGTGCCTCCATCTGTCCTGCCTGCCTGTCCTGTGGCTGGAGGCACAGGATTCAGTGCCACGGGGCAAGGGTGCCTGGTAACTGACAAGCTTGAAGACTCTGAACAAGTTTATTCTCCAACTCAGGAGAGGGATCAATGTAGGCAGAGGCTATGATAGAACTGAATGCCATGTATTTAATTTGAGCTAGAAGGAAAGAAGCTGTGGGTCTTATTCTCAAGTCTAAACTGACTTTAGGACGTGGGTCAGGTTAACGTATGGCCTCAGCCTCTGTTTCCTCCTCTACGAAATAATAACCGTTCACACTAACTATGGATCAGGCACTAAGTACTGTACATACACGAGAATGATTTAAGCTTCACCACTGAGGTGGGTAACAGTTTTCCCATTCTGATTTTATCAGTGAGAAAACTGAGGCCCAGAGAAGTTAAGCAACTTGTCTGTGGTTACACAGCTAGCAAGTGGCAGAGTCAGGATTTGGCTTTGGAGGCTGCCTGTAACCACTATCTGTGTCTCAAACTTTAGGACCCTTTGTGGAGTGCCCCCCGCCTGCCCCCCACGTATGGTGCTGCATTATTGTAGCACTCTGTCCTCAGAGCACTTTGCCTCTCTCCTGAGCTGCTTTAATCTGCACTCAGAGACCCTTGAATGTGAAGGGCACCAAATAGTCATAGTGGCCAGGGGTTTCCAGACTTAGCTGTGCCTCAGAATTATTCTTGGAGTCTTTAAAAGCACTGGACTCCAGCCTGTTACCTACTCAGAATCTTCAAGGGCATGCTGAGTTTGGCACCTCCACTGATAGCTTTCAGTATTGTTAGAATGCTTCCAGTGGCAGGGAGCTCACCACCTAACATTTTATTGTTGGATAGGGCTAACTCTCAGCTGTAACTTGCCTCCTTGCGGTACCTGTTCTGCCTCCTGTTGTCTCAGCAAATGTGTCTAAACCTTCTGTATCAACGGCCACCTTGAGAGGAAACGGCCGTCTTAGGTGTCCAGTGGGGACTGGAGCCATACTGGGGAGAATACTTACTTACACACTGGGTTTTTCCTTCCATCTCTTTAACCTGAGAGACTGGGGACACCTGCAGTGGTGCTCAGAGGTGTTCCAAAGTCTCTGTTGTTTTTTGTAGCCCATTTGTCCTGAAAAAGGAACCAAATCAGGAAAACGATCATGGTTCTGAAAGAGGTGGTACTGTGATTTGACAAGAGGAAAGAGTGTTTTCCTTGTGGGAATATTGTAGGCTCGAGCAGAAGGAAAGCTGAGCAAGTGTCATCTTGCTCACTTTACAGGAATACTGAGCCCTAGCCCTGCTTTCTCTGGAGGAAGTCCTCTTTGACTGAAAAAAATATATGAAATGGGGAGATACAAGACAGATAAGAACTTGTGAGAAATTCCCCTCCCTCCAAGCAGGATTCCTCATAGTTCTGTAGCACAGATTTCTTTTATAAAAGCTGTGTCCTGTGTTCACAACCTTCTATTTGTTTTCAGAAGCTATTTACTCTAGTTTATCTGTTTTATTTTTTATGTTTTAACAATAATACAAATAATAAATGAATATATATATGACGTATAGGGGGGAAATGTAGAACTAACTTTGTCACTCCTATTCTCACTCAGAAGAGGGAAATTTCAGGTTCGTACCTATTATTCCAAGACTTTTTTTTGGTATACATTTGCAAATATATGTATACGTGGTGGTTTAGTCGCTAAGTCGTGTGCGACTCTTGAGACTCTATGGACTGTAGCCCACCAGCTCCTCTATCCATGAGGTTCTTCAGACAGGAATACTGGAGTGGGTTGCCATTTCCTTCTCCAATATTATGTTTTAATAAATGTAAATGAGGTCTTACTATCATCGTGCAGCTTACTTTTTCACCCCCAAGTCTTAGACCTCTGTCATGTCTGTACCTCTTTTATTAATGGCTACATTCTAAAGTAATAATACTTATTTTTAATTATGTTAGCTAGAGATATTTATTCATCCTTTCCCTTACTGATCGACATCAAAGTTAACTAAAATTATTCAGCATTAGCAACAGTGCTTCAGGGAAAATTGGGCATTCACTTTTGTGCTTAAGCCTGAGTGTAATATCCTAGGAGAGAGATTTGTGGATCAGTTTATCCATTTTTCGCTTTGATAGATAAAACTCTTCAAATTGCACAGCTGACCCACCCCAGGTGCTATTAATAATTTAAACTCAGCACATGAGAATTTGTTTTCCTCATCCTTCCTAACACTGGGTATTATCTATTTTTATCTAAATTTTCAAATCTGGTGAATGAGTGAAACTCAGTAAGACATTTTAATTTGCATTTTGCTGAATACTGCTGCAGAAAGCAATGGCACCCCACTCCAGTACTCTTGCCTGGAAAATCCCATGGACAGAGGAGCCTGGTAGGCTGCAGTCCATGGGGTCGCACAGAGTCGGACACGACTGAGCGACTTCCTTTTCACTTTTCACTTTCATGCATTGGAGAAGGAAATGGCAACCCACTCCAGTGTTCTTGCCTGGAGAATCCCAGGGACGGGGGAGCCTGGTGGGCTGCCATCTATGGGGTCGCACAGAGTCGGACACGACTGAAGCGACTTAGCAGCAGCAGCAGCAGCTGCAGTTTAATATCTCTAAATATTTATGGATTGTGTGTTTCTTATGTGAATTACCTGTGCATGTCCTTTGCTCACTTTTCTATAGGGTTGTTTTATCTTATGTCTGTTTACTGCAGAAGCTCTACAGGTATTCAGTTTCTTAATCTGTTGTCTCTTATAGATGATGCAAATATTTCTTCTAGTGTAAAGCTCCTTTTCCCAAATTTTTTTATTGTGGTAAAACACATAATATAAAATTTACCATTTTAACTGTTTTTAAGTACACAGGTCTGTGTTATTAAGGACATGCCTCTTGTTGTGCAAGCATTACCACCATCCATCTCCAGAACTCTTCATCTTGCAAAACTGAAATGCTATACCCATTAAATGATAACTCCCCGTTCTCTCCCTAGCCCCTCACAACCGTAATTCTGCTTTCTGTCTCTATGAATACTCCAGTTCAGTTCAGTTCAGTCGCTCAGTTGTGTCCGACTCTTTGAGACCCCATGAGTTGCAGCACGCCAGGCCTCCCTGTCCATCACCAACTCCCGGAGTTCACTCAGACTCACATCCATCGAGTCGGTGATACCATCCAGCCATCTCATCCTCTGTCGTCCCCTTCTCCTCCTGCCCCCAATCCCTCCCAGCGTCAGAGTCTTTTCCAATGAGTCAACTCTTCGCATGAGGTGGCTAAAGTACTGGAGTTTCAACTTCAGCATCATTCCTTCCAAAGAAATCCCAGGGCTGATCTCCTTCAGAATGGACTGGTTGGATCTCCTTGCAGTCCAAGTGACTCTCAAGAGTCTTCTCCAACACCACAGTTCAAAAGCATCAATTCTTCAGCGCTCAGCTTTCTTTATAGTCCAACTCTCACATCCATACATGACCACTGGAAAAACCATAGCCTTGACTAGATGGACCTTTGTTGGCAAAGGAATGTCTCTGCTTTTGAATATGCTATCTAGGTTGGTCATAACTTTCCTTCCAAGGAGTAAGCGTCTTTTAATTTCATGGCTGCAGTCACCATCTGCAGTGATTTTGGAGCCCCCCAAAATAAATTCTGACACTGTTTCCACTGTTTCCCCATCTATTTCCCATGAAGTGATGGGACCAGATGCCATGATCTTCGTTTTCTGAATGTTGAGCCTTAAGCCAACTTTTTCACTCTCCTCTTTCACTTTCATCAAGAGGCTCTTTAGTTTCTCATCACTTTTTGCCATAAGGGTGGTGTCATCTGCATATCTGAGGTTATTGATATTTCTCCCAGCAATCTCGATTCCAGCTTGTGCTTCTTCCAGCCCAGCATTTCTCATGATGTACTCTGCACATAAGTTAAATAAGCAGGGTGACAATATTCAGCCTTAACATACTCCTTTTCCTATTTGGAACCAGTCCGTTGTTCCATGTCCAGTTCTAACTGTTGCTTCCTGACCTGCATATAGGTTTCTCAAGAGGCAGGTCAGGTGGTCTGGTATTCCCATCTCTTTCAGAATTTTCTATAGTTTATCATGATCCACACAGTCAAAGGCTTTGGTGTAGTCAATAAAGGAGAAATAGATATTTTTCTCGAACTCTCTTGCTTTTTCGATGATCCAGAGGACGTTGGCAATTTGATCTCTGGTTCCTCTGCCTTTTCTAAAACCAGCTTGAACATCTGGATGTTCACGGTTCACGTACTGCTGAAGCCTGACTTGGAGAATTTTGAGCATTACTTTACTAGCGTGTGAGATGAGTGCAATTGTGTGGTAGTTTGAGCATTCTTTGGGATTGGAATGAAAACTGACCTTTTCAAGTCCTGTGGCCACTGCTGAGTTTTCCCTATTTGCTGGCATATTGAGTGTAGCACTTTCACAGCATCATCTTTCAGGATTTGAAATAGCTCAACTGGAATTCCATCACCTCCACTGGCTTTGTTTGTAGTGATGCTTTCTAAGGCCCACTTGACTTCACATTCCAGGATGTCCGGCTCTAGGTGAGTGATGACACCATCGTGATTATCTGGGTCATGAAGATCTTTTTTGTACGGTTCTGTGTATTCTTGCCACCTCTTCTTAATATCTTCTGCTTCTGTTGGGTCCATACCATTTCTGTCCTTTATCGAGCCCATCTTTGCATGAAATGTTCCCTTGGTATCTCTAATTTTCTTGAAGAGGTCTCTAGTCTTTCCCATTCTGTTGTTTTCCTCTATTTCTTTGCATTGATCGCTGAAGAAGGCTTTCTTATCTCTTCTTGCTATTCTTTGGAACTCTGCATTCCGATGCTTATATCTTTCCATTTCTCCTCTGCTTTTTGCTTCTCTTCTTTTCACAGCTATTTGTAAGGCCTCCCCAGACAGCCGTTTTGCTTTTTTGCATTTCTTTTCCATGGGGATGGTCTTGATCCCTGACTCCTGTACAATGTCACAAACCTCATTCCATAGTTCATCAGGCACTCTATCTGTCAGATCTAGTCCCTTAAATCTATTTCTCACTTCCACTGTATAATCCTAAGGGATTTGATTTAGGTCATACCTGAATGGTCTAGTGGTTTTCCCTACTTTCTTCAATTTAAGTCTGAATTTGGCAATAAGGAGTTTATGATCTGAGCCACAGTCAGCTCCCAGTCTTGTTTTTGCTGACTGAATAGAGCTTCTCCATCTTTGGCTGCAAAGAATATAATCAATCTGATTTCCGTGTTGACCATCTGGTGATGTCCATGTGTAGAGTCTTCTCTTTTGTTGTTGGACGAGGGTGTTTGCTATGAACAGCGCATTCTCTTGGCAAAACTCTATCAGCCTTTGCCCTGCTTCATTCTGTACTCCAAGGCCAAATTTACCTGTTACTCCAGGTGTTTCTTGACTTCCTACTTTTGCATTCCAGTCCCCTATAATGAAAAGGACATCTTTTTTGGGTGTTAGTTCTAAAAGGTCTTGTAGGTGTTCATAGAACCGTTCAACTTCAGCTTCTTCAGCATTACTGGTTGGGGCATAGACTTGGATTACTGTGATATTGAATGGTTTGCCTTGGAAACGAACAGAGATCATTCTGTCGTTTTTGAGATTGCATCCAAGTACTGCATTTCGGACTCTTTTGTTGACCATGATGGCCACTCCATTTGTTCTGAGGGATTCCTGCCCGCAGTGGTAGATATAATGGTCATCTGAGTTGAATTCACCCGTTCCAGTCCGTTTCAGTCAGTCCATGAATACTCCAGGTACCTCATAGAAATGGAAGAGTCTTTGCAGCTTTGTAACTGGCTTATTTCACTTAGCGAAATGTCCTCAAGTCTCATCCCTGTTGTAGAATGTATCAGAATTCCCTTCTTTTTTAAGGCTGAATAATGTTCTATTGTTTGTATATACCACATTTTGCTTATTCATAATGCTTTTATTTTTAAATATCTTTTGCTGCACAGAAGTTTTATTTATTTGTTTTTAAATGTATTTATTTTCTTTTTGTCCATGCTGGGTCTGCGTTGCTGCCTGGGCTTTTCTCTAGCTCTGGCGAGTGGGGGCTACTCTTCTTGCGGTGTGCAGGCTCTTCACTGTGGTGGCTTCTCTTCTCGCAGAGCATGGGCTTCAGTGGTTGCAGCTCTTGGGCTCTGGAACACAGGCTCAGTAGTTGTGATACCTGGGCTTAATTGCTTCGTTGCATGTGGGCTCTTTCCAGACCAGGAATGGAACCAGTGTCCCCTGAATTAGCACTGGACTCCCATCCACTGCACCACTAGGAAAGTCCTGCAAGAAGTTTTAGATGTTTGTGTAATCGACTGCAATCTAATCACTTACGTGCTTTGTCTAGGTTAGAAAGACCTTTTTCACCTGAAAATTATTTCTAAGCTTTTATTTTTTTTCTAATACTTTTATTACTTTGGTTTTACATTTAGCTTTTCAAAATTCCAGATTTTTGTATAAGATGAAAGGTAAAATGTCACAACTTTTTTCTTAAGTTTTAAGCATTTGATCCAGTGAGGCTCTGAGTGCTCACTTCTATCTGATTCTTTCACAGTCCCTCAGACTGTAGTGTGCCAGGCTTCTCTGTCCGTGGAATTTTCCAGGCAAGAATACTGGAGTGGGTTGCCATTCCTTCTCCAGGGGATCTTCCAGACCCAGGGATTGAACCCACATTTCTTGCATCCCCTGCATTGACAAGTGGATTGTTTACTGCTATACCACCTGGCCTGGGAAGATATAGTTGATTCAGTGTGGTATATTTATAATCATACTACTTTTTTCCAACTCATTTGAATTCTATTATTTACAGCAAAATAAATTCCTGTTTATATAAGGACTTGTTTGAGGATTCTATCTTATTTCATTGATCTATTTTTGTCTCTTCTTCTGCCAGTTTCACTCATATCCCTGCATCACTTCTGCTATAACTTCAGTTCAGTTCAGTTGCTCAGTTGTGTGCGACTCTGTGACCTTATGGACTGCAGCACACCAGGCTTCCCTGTCCATCACCAGCTCCTGGAGCTTGATCAAACTCATGTCCTTAGAGTCCGTGATAGCATCCAGCCATTTCATCCTCTATCGTCCCTTCTCCTCCCGCCTTCAATCTTTCCCAGCATCAGAGTCTTTTCCAATGAGTCAGTTCTTTGCATCAGGTGGCCAAAGTATTGGAGCTGCAGCTTCAGCTTCACCATCAGTCCTTCCCATGAATATTCAGGACTGATTTCTTTTAGAATTGACTGATTTGATCTCCTTGCAGTCCAAGGGACTCTCAAGAGTCTTCTCCAACACCACAGTTCAAAAGCATCAGTTCTTCGGCACTCAGCTTTCTTTATAATCCAACTCTCACATCCATACATGACTACTGGAAAAACCATAGCTTTGACTAGATGGACCTTTGTTGGGAAAGTAATGTCTCTGCTTTTTAATATGCTTTTTAATATGTCATAGCTTTTAATATGGTCATAGCTTTTCTTCCAAGGAGCAAGCGTCTTTTAATTTCGTGGCTGCAGTCATCATCTACAGTGATTTTGGAGCCCAAGAAAAGAAAGTTTGTCACTGTTTCCATTGTTTCCCCATCTATTTGCCATGAAGTGATGGGACCAGATGCCATGATCTTCGTTTTTTGAATGTTGAGTTTTAAGCCAACTTTTTCACTCTCCTCTTTTACTTTCATCAAGAGGCTCTTTAGTTCCTCTTCGATTTCTGCCATTATGGTGGTGTCATCTGCATATCTGAGGTTATTGATATTTCTCCTGGCAGTCTTGATCCAGCTTGTGCTTCATCCAGCCTGTAATTTCACATGATGTACTTTGCATATAAATTAAATAAGCAAGGTGACAGTATACAGGCTTGATGTACTCCTTTCCCAATTTTAAACCAGTCCATTTTTCTATGTCCAATTCTAACTGTTGCTTCTCAACCTGCATAAAGGTTTCTCAGGAGGCAGGTAAGGTGGTCTGGTATTCCCATCTCTTTAAGAATTTTCCAGAATTTGTTGTGAAGTCAAAGGCTTTAACATGGTCAATGAAGCAGAAGTAGATGTTTTTCTGGAACTCTTTTGCTTTTCCTATGATCCAACGGATGTTGGCAATATGATTTATGGTTCCTCTGCCTTTTCTAAGTCCAGCTTGTACATCTGAAAGTTCTTGGTTCATGTACTGTGGAAGCCTAACTGGAAGGATTTTGAACATGACCTTGCTAGCATGTGGAATCAGCACAATTGTATGGTAGTTTGAACATTCTTTGGGATTGCACTTCTTTGAGATTGGAATGTAAACTAACCTTTTCCAGTCCTGTGGCCCCTACTGAGTTTTCCAAATTTGCTGGCATATTGAGTACAACACTTTCACAGCATCATCTTTTGGATTTGAAATAGCTCAGCTCGAATTCTGTCATTTCCACTAGCTTTGTTCATAATAATGCTTCCTAAGACCCACTTGGCCTCATACTCGTGATGTCTGGCTCTCAATGAATGACCACACCAGCGTGGTTATCCAGGTCACTAAGACTTTTTTTGCATAGTTCTTCTGTGTATTCTATGTATTCTTGCACGTCTATGTATTCTTGCACGTCTTGCACGTCTGTGTATTCTTGCACGTCTTTTTAATCTTTTGTGCTTGTTAGGTCCGCCTACTGTTTCTGTCCTTTATTGTGCCCATCTTTGCATGAAGTGTTCCCTTGGTATCTGTAATTTTCTTGAAGAGATCTCTAGTCTTTCCCATTCTATTGTTTTCCTCTTATTTCTTTGCCTTTTTCACTTAGGAAGGCTTTATCTCCCCTTGCTATTTTCTGGAACTCTGCGTTCAGATGTGTATATCTTTCCCTTTCTCCTTTGCCTTTTACTTCTCCTTTTCTCAGCTGTTTGTTAGGCCTCCTCAGACAATCATTTTGCCTTCTTGCATTTCTTTTTCTTGGGGATGGTTTTGGTCATTGCCTCAGTGAGTAGCAAGCAGTGCTTACTTTTTCAAACTCTTACCAATGCTAGGTATTAAGTCTTTTAAGTCAGCTTTGCCAATTGGACACCACACAGACACACACACAGATATAAACAATTGCAGCTTTAATTTGCATGTATTTAATTATTAGTGACAGTGTCTAGTTTTCCTTTTTTCTTTTTGGTTATTAATATTTCTTTCTCTTTTATAAATTACATAATCATGTCATTTATCAGTTTTTCTTTGGAGTTTCTTATCTTCTTCTTATTGATTTCTAAGAGCTTTATATATATTAGGGACATAACCCTGTGACATGAATATTGAAACTATTGTTCCCAGTTTGGTTTTAGACCTATTATATGTCTAGAATATTTTCAGTGTTCGTTTGATTGTTGTAGCAGTCTTTACTTTTGCTCCTGGTTTCACGTCATGCTTGACAGATTGTACAAATATTCACCTATGTATTAGTCAAGTAATTGTTTCTTCCATTTTTGCTGAGATAATTAAATAAAACACTTTATAAGTGTAGAGTATATGATAAAGATTTTACTTACATGCATCATGAAATGTTTATCATAGTAAGTTCAGTGAACATCCATTATCTCATATAGATACAAAATAAATAGAAAAAATTTTTCCTTGTGATGAAAACTCTTAGGATTTTCCTCTTTTAACAATTCTCATGTATAACATGAAACACTGTTAAAGATCTTTATCATGCTTGTATTTACTTATCTCATACATAAATACATCCCATGTATTTATTTATCTTATAACTGGAAGTTTGTCCCTTGTGACTGCATTATCCAATTCTCCCTACCCCTACCTTCTGCCTCTGATAACCACAAATCTGATCTTTTTTTCATAATGGTTTGTTTGTGAAGTGTAATCAGCATTCAACACTATGTTAGTTCCTGGTGTGCAACATGGTTATTCAGTATTTCAATACATTTCTAAATGATCACCATGATTAAGCCTAGTCATCTGTCACCAAAGATATTACATTGCTATTGACTATATTCACCGCACTGTCCATTTCATGTCTGTGGCTCATGTATTTTGTAACAGGAAGCTTATGCGTCTGAGTTTCCCTCATCCATTTCCCTCCTCTTCTCCCCGCTTCCCTCTGGCGACCACCTGTTTGTTTTCTGTATCTATGACTTTGTTTCTGCTTATAAATTACCTATGTTCATTTTTTAGATTCCGCATACAAGTAAAATCATATAGTATTTGTCTTTCTCTGACTTGTTTCACTTATAATAATCTGTAGCTCCATTCATGTTATTGCAAATTCCAAGATTTAATTCTTTTCTATGGCTGAGTAATATTCCATTGTGTATATGTGCCACATCTCGTTTATCCATTTATCTACTGATGAGCGTTTAGGTTGCCTCCATAGCTTGACTATTATAAATAATGCTGCAATGAACTAGGGGTACATATATCTTTTCAAATTAGTATTGTTTCCTTCAGATAAATACTCAGAAATGAATTTGCTTCTTCATAGCAAGCTTCCCTGATAGCTCAGATGGTAAAGAGTCTGCCTGCAATGCAGGGGACCCAGGTTTGATCCCTGGGTGAGGAAGATCCCCTGGAGAAGGCATGGAAACCCACTCCATTATTCTTGCCTGGAGAGTCCCATGGACAGAGGAGCCTGGTGGGCTACAGTCCATGAGGTTGCAAAAGCTTGGACAAGGCTGAGCGACTAACACTTTCACTTTCATGATAGTTCTAATTTTTAATTTTTAGACTAACTGCCAAGCTCTTTTCCATAGCGGCTGTACCAATTTACATTCCTATCAACAATTCAAGAGGATATGTATACTTATGACTGATTCACTTTATTGTTGGGCAGAAACCAATACAACATTCTAATCAAGTATCCTCCAATTAAAGCTAAAATTAAAAAAAATGCAAAAGATTTCCTTTGCTGCACATTCTCATCAGCATTTGCATTCTTACAGTTATGAGGTGATATATCCTTGTAATTTTGATTTGTATTTCGCTGATGTTTAGTGATGTTGATCATCTTTTTCTGTGACTGTTGGCCATCTGTATGTCTTCTTTGGAAAAATGTCTACTCAGGCTCTCCACCCATTTTTTAATTGTGTGGTTTTTTTTTTTTCATGTTGAATTGTATGGGTTCTCTGTTTATTCTAGTAAATTTAATGGTCTTGCATTTTTATCTTTGTTCATCTGGATTTTATTTTGTTGAAGGAAATGAAGCTATACCAATAATGATCAAACTAACATTAATTGGGCTTACTATGTGTATGATCTCATAATCTCATTTGATCTTCATGGCAATCCTATGAGGTAGGTTATTTAATCTTATTTCACAGAAAAGAAAATGAACGCCCAGGTGGTTTAAGTAACTTGCCCATCGTCATACAGTTAGTAAGTGCCAAAAGGGGGATTGACTCTAAGTAGTCTTATGTCAGAGTACCTGTATGTAACTATTACAGCTTCCTTTTCCCATCCATGTTTGGGTTAGTACCATTTGGGGGAGTAATTTATTTTTTCAAATGAAGTATCACCTTTGGCATTTACCAAATGCTTGCATGTTCTTTGGGTCCAGGTTTTGCAGTTCTTTGACTTCACATACAACAGAGACTCACCTTTACTCCTAGCTGGAATCACAACTAAATGTTGCTTTAAAAAAGCAAACGAGCAGTGTGTGAGTCAGTTGAGCCTCATAACTGAGGACTGATCTTACACAACTGGTAGAAACACTTACCTGGGTAGGTTTAGAGAGCAAGAGAAAAGTGCTTGAACCCTGGGCATACCTCTGGAGGAGGAAGGGATGGTGAAATTGGAGTGAAATTACCCTGTGGGTTACCAGCCCTACGCTGTAACAGTGGAGGCCCTTTCAAAGGCAGAGTGTTACTTGCTCAGTCGTGTCCGACTCTTTACAACCCCACGGACTTTAGTCCTCCAGGCTCCTCTATTCATGGGATTCTCCAGGCAAGAAAACTGGAGTGGGTTGCCATTCCCTTCTCCAGGGGATCTTCCCGACCCAGGGATCAAACCTAGGTCTCCTGCACTACAGGCAGATTCTATACCTTCTGAGCCACAAGGGAAGTCCATTCAAAGGCAGGGCTCTTTAAAAAACTATAAGAAGAATGAGACCTGGAAAATGTGGGGATTCTCTAAGAAGTGAGCAACTGTTTGTACTGCCACGTAGAACTCTTCCATAAGATACACACACTGGGCACATATCCTGTTTCAACAGCTTCTTTCTTTAAAATAGTATTTGCATATAACATCATCAGGGCACCGAGCCAGTTTTGAAGAGGTTGGCAACACACCCATGTTCTTGGGAAGCAAGTGACTGATTAAACTGCTTCTCATGGGGATTATTTGCAGTGGGGAAACTTCCCAGGAATAAATATTTCAGTAATGACTGAACAAGAAGCGCTGACGAAGAGGGACAGATTTTTCAAAATCCGTGCTTTTACTACACATGTATTTATACTGAGGGATGTTCAAAGGCCAACTTCTTTTTGCAAAGAGACAAGATTTGAATGAGAAGTTCTACAAAAAAGTGGGTGATTTTTCTTTTCTTTCCTCCCATTTTCCCCCCAGAGAAAGAATGTCAGTGAAAGACATGTATGAATTAGGCAACATTTGACAACAGAAAATGTAGACAGGCCTGAAAAGGAATCTATTTTAATTAAAATTTAATGCAAAGAAGAAAGAATGCAAGAAAATTGGTACAAGTTTTTACTCATTAAATGGATATTGACTGGGTAGCAACTATATTCTGGAACTGTGATAGACAGTGGGGAATAAGATCCAAGCCTGTCCTCAGGCACTCATAGTCTGGGTGGGAATAATGGAGATCTGAAAAATAGAAATAAAAGATTTGGTCTATATCCATTAATCCTATGGTCCTAATGATTTGGTACAAATTATATACTACAAACTTATCTACATAAAATAGATAAGCAACAAGGAACTACTGTGTGGCACAGAAAACTATATTCAGTATCTTATAATAACCTATAATGGAAAATAATCTGACTATATATGTGTGTGTGTGTAGCCAAATTGCCTGCTATATACCTGAAACTAACACAATATTGTAAATCAACTATACTTCAATTTTAAAACACTAGGATTATTTTTTTAAAGAGAAATAACATATTGCCGATGGGGAGGGTAATGGACAGTTAGGGAGCTGGGGATGGACATGTATACACTGCTACATTTAAAATGGATAACCAACAAGGACCTACCGTAATAGCACAGGAAACTGCTCAACGTTAGGTGGCAGCCTGGATAGGAGGGGAGTTTAAGGGAGAATGGATACACGTACGTGTATGGCTGAGTCCCTTCCCTGTTCACCTGAAACTGTCAAAACAGTGTTGATTGCCTATACCCCAATACAAAATTAAAAAGGTTTTAAAAAGAGAGAGAGAACAATTTGAGTAAGGACAAAGGCATGCAGTTGAGGCAGAAAAGTATTTTTCCTGTGTGAATTCTGCCACCTGGTACTTCCCAGACTTCCTTTTCTCATTGCAAATTAGATGCAACGTTGCTTCTCCCTCACAGCTGTAGAGAGAGAAAGCCTGTTGAATGAATGGGAGGACTGGGGAATTAAGCAGAGCTTTGGAGGAAAAACCAAGCCCTGAGAGCCGGTGGGGGGAACGTGCCAAGCGGCCAGCTGATGCCGGACACACCAGCCCTCATCCTTGAAGTGATGTAGGAGAGCCTAGCCTGGTCCCAGGTTTTTGTTTTGATCTGGTCAGGGGGCACGGTACACAGTGTGAAGTGCCCCAGAACTACATGCTCGGACCTCTTTCTCTGTTCTGTCTGTTCTCCTCTTGGAGATCATCCAGTCCTGTGGCTTTATACGTGTGCACTGAAAACCCCTGGGTTTGTCCCCCGAGCCAGGACTCCTTCCATGGACTCCACAGTGTGTAGCTGGCTGGCTACTTGACATCTCATTTGAATATCAAGTAAGCATCTGAAGTTAAGATGTCACACATGCAGTCCCTGATACAGCCCACTGAATCATTCTTCTGCTTCTCTGTTAGTGGTGATTCCATTTTCCAGGCATGCAGTCCAGAATTCTGAGAGCCACCCGTGATGTCTCAGTTTGTCACCACCCCACACGTTCTGCCAGCTCTGTCTGTAAAATCTCTCCCGAATTTCATCACCCTTCCCAGCATCACTGCCGTCCCTGCACCCCCGGGGTCTAAGCCAACATCTGTCTCCCATGGACCACGGCCTGAGCTTGCTCCTGCCACTCTTGCCCTGTTCAGTCTCTTCTCATTCAGGGTCCTTCCTGTGCAAGACCACGTTACTCCTTTGTTTAAAACTCACCAGCAGCTCCCATCTCACTCCAAGTAGAAGCCAAAGTTTCTTAAGTGTTTTCCCTGCCTGCTCTCCCTTTCTGTGTGCTGTCTGATTTCTCCTGTCACTCACCTCCTTGCCCCCTCCAAGCCCCGGCTCTGTGTTGTGTCTTGACTATGCCCAGCGCTCAGCACCTCAGGACGTTTGCACAGCTCACCCCCTCACCTCCGGGTCACACAGGGAAGAGCTGATGCACTCAGAATTGGATCACCCGAGGAAGACTGACGTAGGAAGGGTGGAGGGGAACCGCGTGGGCTGTGTGTCCAGTCACCTGGGGCCTTGGATAAGAATTCCTGGTATCTGTGTTTTTCCCACAGTGTCAGGCTCTGTGCCTGCAGGAAACCTGTTCACAGGGCATTTCCCAGAGGGGGCTCCACAGCAGGGAGGAGCTCCACAGCAGGGAGGAGCTCCACAGGGCTCCCTGGAAGGTTCTCCCTCATGACTCTTGCTCTGCAGGTTTCAATAAACGTTATTGATTTTACTGGAAGATTTTCAGACAACAGCTAGGACTCCTAGTCCTTCTGCAAAATGTTCTGAGTGATCTGGAGCCTGCAGTATCTGGATGGTGGCTGCCTAGTCACAGCACTGGACAAAACCACTATGCTCTGTGCAGGCGGTGACCACTGGGTCACAGCTGCCCCCTGTCCAGTGGGTTGTAAAACCATGCCTGTGAGAACTGATGAAAAGAAAACCAGGACATTCGATGGCACCTGGAGCTGAGGTCCCCAGTTTCACAACCAGCCATGTGAGATGGTGGGAAAGGGCAGGGCTTCAGACAGGACTGTCCTGGTGATTCTACCCAGACCATAGACATAGGTCCTTTGTAAATTACCATATCTTCAATTCTGTTATATGAGAACTTGTGTTCTTTAGTTTCTGGTTACCCTTAACTGGTAGGTGGCCTCTAACTCCTAGTTTTAAGTTTCTTTGCCCCATGACTTGTTTAATTTTTGTGACTTGGTAAATATTTGATTTACTGAGACTCCACCTTTTAAGAAACATCTTAAATAGCCCTTTCATGTGGGGGACACAGGCAGCATGCATCCTGCCCCTGGAATTACCTGCTTTTGAATTGAGGGGATGAGCAAGGAAATAGCAACCCACTCCAGTATTCTTGCCTAGAGAATCCTGTGGACAGAAGAGCCTGGTGAGCTTCAGTTCATAAGGTTGCAAAAAGTCAGACACAACTGAAGCGACTTAGCATGCACGCTCTTCTCACTATGGTGAGTCTTGTGTTCTTGTGTGATGTACATGTTAGGAGGATGGGACCCTGTGCCATAGACCAGGATTGGATGGATATTTAAATGCACAGTGAGTGTCAAAACCCCACTGTGGCATTTTCCTTGCCTTCACTTTGGTTTTCAGCAGAAACTCTTTTCTCTTGAGTCAGTCTTCCTCCCAGCTTTGATATTCAGTTGTAGTAGGAACCCATCTGAAGTTGTCTGTAGACATTTCAGCAGGGTGTGAATGGATTTCAGCAGGGTGTGAATGACCTGTTGTCAACAGTTGAAGTAGCAGAAAGCGGTGCTTAAAGGATCAGGAAGAAAAGCTGTCGTTTGCAGACTTTTGCGCCTGTGTAAGCAGATCTGCCCACTCGAGAGTAATTGACTGGTTTGGTTTACCCTCTTCCTGTCTTCACTATTGTTCCCATTTTGTGTAAAATGCTGTTTGAAGAAAACAAATGGATAGTGTGGGCAGTGAAAATGGATGATCTGGCTCACAGAACATCTAGCTTTTGATGACCCTAAGCAGACTAGATGGAGGTAAAAGTTGACTTTGAATTTTTCTTTGTTTCTCTCTGCGATGAGTCAGAGTTTGCAGTAGAAAAGTGAAATTCAGTACTTCCCCTGACTAACGTGTTTATTATTAAGTGAAGAACATATTAGCCTTCTTGAGACCATCCAGCTTATTTGTTGTGCCCTCACATTGTACAACGGTCAGAGACCTGATGAATCAGCAGAGCTGTTTTGGCCTGTAGTTCATAACCCTCTTGGAAGACAAGAGTGCCAGAAGGTCTCTTGAACAAGAACAATGCCGCTCTGCCTGTCCCCTTCAGAGACGTGTGTGCATTTCTCAGCTGACATTTTAAGGAGAGAGACAGGGAAGAGGGGAGGTGACTCCCCTGCAAGGCATCAGTTTGAATGGAGCTCTTCTGAGAGTGTGGCTGGGTTTTTCTGCCCTATCTTTCTTCACCAAACTTTGCCTGGTGTGAAGAGATTGGTGACTCCATTACCTGTTGCCACACAGCCTCAGCGTCCCATCTGGGAAAGCTGCCCTCTGCTTTCTGACCTCGGCTGGCCGGGCTGGAGCAGCGCAGGTGACTCACCTCTGTCTCCTGTGTTACTCATCCTCCTTTTGGAGCCAATAGAATAGCCCAGAAATGTCCTTTTCGTGCCAGAGGCGGAAACACAGAAGAGGAAATACAGAAAGTCTTTTGAGGCCCAGGCTCCAAGGGGACACATTATCACTTCTGCCTCATTTATGAGCCAGAGCAAGTCAGATGCAGCAGGAAAATCAGCTCATCGTGGGGTGGGGCTGGAAGAGGACTCCAAATTCACAGTGACAAGGAGTGTGGATATAAGGAGGAGAGGAGAGCGGGAGCCATTCTAAAGTTTACCTATTTGTTTTATTTGTGTGTCTGCATCGGGTCTTCGTCGCAACATGAGTGATCTTTGGTTGCAGAGCAAGGGCTTCCCTAATTGTGGTGCATGGGCTTAGCTGCCCCACCTCATGTGGGATCTTAGTTCCCCAGACTAAGATTCTAACCCTCATCCCCTACATTGGAAGGTGGATTCTTAACCACGGGACCACCAGGAAAGTCCCAGAATGGAAGCCTTTAATGTCATTATCTTCCACAATAGGTTCAAAGAAACCTGCTCACATCTAAAATTAAATTTCTCTTCTTTGCATTTTATCTTTTTCAGGAGGCGAGACCCTATGGCTCTCTTTGCAGTCTTGCAGACAACATTCCTCTTGGCATTGCTGCCCTTGAGAACTTACCAAAGTGAAGGTAAGAAGTGGAAAGAACAATAAGGGAAAAAAAATCACATAGAAAAAAAAACCAAGGTAATTGGTGCTTTGGAGAAAAATGAACAGGTCATTTTTCTTTGGGAATTACCGGGAATTGGTGAGGAGCAGTGAGTAATTTAGTCTCCACCTTCCTGATCTTAATGGCTCATTTTAGTAAGCTACTCCTTAACCCTGATTTCCTGGCCAATGGAAACTTGTCACTAGACTTAATCCCTCAGCATTTCATGATCAATATATGATCTGTTGCCATTGGCAGAGGAGTTCCTTCTGTACTTGGTGTGTAGAAATGGGATATGTGCTCAGAGTTAGAACAAGTTGGAATGTCCTCCATTCATTGAGAGGCCATTGCTTCCACAGTAATATGCTAAGTGCTGAAATGCTGTTTATGGCTAAAGAAATAGTATTTGTCTCTTAGCTACTTACCCAGTGAAGGTGTGTGTATGTATGCTCAGTCACTTCAGTCGTGTCCAACTCTATGTGACCCTAAGGACTATAGCCCACCATTCTCTGCTCTGGAGAATAGGATTTGTTGTATAGTATACTTATTAAAGTATAGTTAATATAAAGTATACATACTATAGTATATGTCATATAAATATATACGTATTATATATAACATGTGTATATGCTAGGAAATTATATATACTTATTAAAGTACATATACTTTAATAAGTTTACTTTCACATATATATTTAAAATAATACAATATATGATGAGAGTTTTTACCTTTAATGTTAGTTTTTCTAGAAATAACATCATATTTTATGGCTGCAAGCTCTCCCATCTTACGAATGGGCCACAGTTTGTTTCCTTGAGCGTGTTGGAATCAGATGGAGAAACTGGTGGGGAAAGTTGGGAGCCCGTGACTAAGTCTATGGCTATCTGGTTCTAAGCCCGCTCTTTTTGGCCACACGCCAATACTGTGTTGTCGAGAGCTGGGCCAAGAGCCCAGGGTCCTGGTTGGATTCTGTGACCTTGGGAAAGTCGCTCCCCTTTTTTTAGCTTCAGTTTCCTCCTCTGAAAAACACTGGGACTGGACTGAATCACCTCTGAGGTCTCTCTGTCTCTCTGACTTTACCTTGGCATTTCCCACCATTTCCCAAGGATGTCCTAGATTGCTTTCCATTTCAGAAATAGCAGTCAGCTATTTCTGACTGCTGTCTACTGAGTACCTGAGTCAAGCTCCTCTTTGTCTAAAGCATCACAGGGCAGCCTTCTAGAGCTTCCCAAAGCACTGGTGATATAGGGTAGGTGACTCACTAATTCAGTAATCAGTCACAGAGTGTCTGCACTGTGACAGGGGTGTTACAGTCTTGATTTCAGCAAGATGAGTAAGACTTAAAGCCACCTCTGTTCAGCTCACGGTCTGCGGGGAGCCAAACACCAAACGGGCTATGAGCGCATGCTGTGATCAGGGTTCAAATATGGGGTGGGAAAAGCTGCAACGGGAAGAGGAGACCGCCAGGAGGAATGAGTTATTAGTGAGGGGCAGCTGCTCAGGCAGGCACTGGAGATCGTGCCGGGGCTGTGCTGGATCTCTATCACTTGAGATCTGCTGTGGGTAAGATGTTGTGCCAAGTTCTGGGGACTAGAGTTCATTCCAAGCTGCAGGACTCTGCCCTCCAGGAAATGTGAATCTAGAGTGAGACTGACAGCAACAGATGACCATACCGTACAAGCAAGGTGAAATGAGGGCTAGGAAAGTGGGCTGATTTTGTATGCACTCTGCTTCTCTACACAGTTATTAAAAATAATCCAACCGCCCCCCCCATTCCATAAGGGTTCTGCCTTTTCATTTTCCTAAATCTCCCTTTATTTCACTTCCTAAATCTCCCTTTGGTTTACAGGTTTAGGGAGAGGATGAATAGCAGCTGTTGCTTTCTGCTGTCTTTAACTAAAAAATTGAGACATTTTATTCACAAAGGAATAAAACCTCTAATCAAATAATGATAGAGGATGACTTTGTTGGGCTTTGAATGTTCAGGAATCCCAACTTATTTCATTTACCTTTGAATGAATGGGGCATGATAACTAATTCCCTAAGCTCAAACTTGTTAAGAATCAGAATGCCAATTTATTAAGTTTAAGTGGGGAGTAAAACATAGAAATATAACCGGGACTCAGCCTTTTGGTGCAAATCAACTCAGAAGACTAAATTATGCATTCTGAAGTGTCATCTTAGTGATATGAACTGGATATCTAAAGGAATATTTCTTTTAAAATCTAGCATATTATATGGTTCTGAAAGTTATACCATGTTTTTTGGAGAACATTTGCAAAGTACAGAAAAGCATAAAACAAGAAAATTAAAACCAACATGACGTTGTAAGGTGTTTATCCTCCAATTAAAAATTAAAATCACTCAACCTCACCATCCAGAAATATTGACTGTTAACATTTTAGTTTTACTTTTCTTTATAGCTTTTTAAAAATAACGGAAGTGCTTTAAAAAATATAAAATGGGGTTATAGTTCAATGTGATTTTTTTAAATGTATGAAAAAGGTCAAGAAAAACTAAACGATTTAAACTTGGCAGTGGAGTGAGAGTGGAAATGGTAAGGAATTCAATACCTGTATTGGTTGAAAATTTTTGTCATGATCATGTATATTTTAAAAATAATATTTATTGATGTGAAATTTACATAACATAAAATTACCAATTTATGATTAAAGTGAACAAATCAGTGGCCTTTAATACGTTCAAAATTTTTTGCATCTACCATTTCTATATACTTCCAAAATTTTTTTGTTGTCTCCAAATAAAACACTGTAATCATTAATCAATTATCCCCATTCCTCCCTCCCTCCCTTGGCCCCTGGCAACCTTCAGTCTCCTTTATCTCTCTGTGGATTTAACTGTTCTGGATATTTCATGTGGATTGAACCATACTATACGAGACTTTTGTATCTGGCTTCTTTTGCTTAGTGTAATGTTTTCAAGGTTCACCTGATTTGTAGCATGTATCAGTACTTCATTTTTCTTCACTTCAGTAGCTCAGTTGTGTCTGACCCTTTGCGACCCCATGGACTGCAGCATGCCAGGCTTCCTTGTCCATCACCAACTCCTGGAGCTTGCTCAAACTCACGTCCATCGAGTCGGTGATGCCAACCATCTCATCCTCTGTCGCCCCCTTCTCCTCCTGCCTTCAGTCTTTCCCAGCATCAGGGTCTTTTCTAATGAGTCCGTTCTTCGCATCAGGTGACCAAAGTATTGGAGCTTCACCTTCAACATCAGTCCTTCCAATGAATATTCAGGACTGGTTTCTTTTAAGACTGATTGGTTTGACCTCCTAGCAGTCCAAGAGACTCTCAAGAGTCTTTTCCAACACCACAGTTCAAAAGCATCAATTCTTTGGTGCTCACATTTCTTTATGGTCCAACTCTCACATCCATATATGACCACTGGAAAAACTATAACTTTGACTATACAGACCTTTGTCAGCAAAGTAATGTTTCTGCTTTTTAATATGCTGCCTAGGTTTGTCATAGCTTTTCTTCCAAGGAGCAAGTGTCTTTTAATTTCGTGGCTGCAGTCATCATCTGCAGTGATTTTGGAGCCCCCCAAAATAATCTCTCACTCTTTCCATTGTTTCCCCATCTATTTGTCATGAAGTAATGCGACAGGATGTCATGATCTTAGTTTTCTGAATGTTGAGTTTTAAGCCAACTTTTTTACTCTCTCACTTTCATCAAGAGGTTCTTTAATTCTTCTTGGCTTTCTGCTATAAGGGTGGTATCATTTGCATATCTGAGGTTATTGATATTTCTCCCAGCAATCTTGATTCCAGATTGTGCTTCTTCCAGCCCAGAGTTTCTCAGGATGTACTCTGCATATAAGTTAAATAAGCAGGGTGACAATATACAGCCTTGACTTCTTTCCCAATTTGGAAACAGTCTGTTGTTCCATGTCCAGTTCTAACTGTTGCTTCTTGACCTGAATACAGATTTCTCAGGAGGTAGGTCAGGTGGTCTGCTATTCCCATCTCTTTCAGAATTTTTCACAGTTTGTTGTGATCCACACAGTCAAAGGCTTTCGCATAGTCAATAAAGCAGAAATAGATATTTTTCTGGAACTCTCTTGCTTTTTCAGTGATCCAACTGATGTTAGCAATTTGCTCTCTGGTTCCTCTGCCTTTTCTAAAACCAGCTTGAACATGAAAACAGTTCATGTACTGTTGAAGCCTGGCTTGGAGAATTTTGAGCATTACTTTACTAGCGTGTGAGATGAGTGCAATTGTGCGGTAGTTTGAGCATTCTTTCACATTGCCTTTCTTTAGGATTAGAATGAAAACTGACCTTTTCCAGTCCTGTGGCCACTGCTGAGTTTTCCAAATTTGCTGACATATTGAGTGCAGCACTTTCACAGCATCATCTTTTAGGATTTGAAATAGCTCATCTGGAATTCCATCACCTCCACTAGCTTTGTTCATAGTGATGCTTCGTAAGGCCCACTTGACTTCTCATTACAGGATGTCTGACTCTAGGTGAGTGATCACACCATCGTGGTTATCTGGATCATGAAAATCTTTTTTGTATAGTTCTTCAGTGTATTTTTGCTACCTCTTCTTAATATCTTCTGCTTCTGTTAGGTCCATACCATTTCTGTTCTTTATGTGCCCATCTTTGCATGAAAATTTCCCTTGGTATCTCTAATTTTCTTGAAGAGATCTCTAGTCTTCCCCATTCTGTTGTTTTCCTCCATTTCTTTGCACTGATCGCTGAGGAAAGGTTTCTTATCTCTCTTTGCTATTCTTTGGAGCTCTGCATTCAGATGGGTATATCTTTCTTTTTCTTCTTTGCCTTTAGCTTCTCTTCTTTTCTCAACTATTTGTAAGTCCTCCTCAGACAACCATTTTGCCTTTGCATTTCTTTTTCCTGGGGATGGTCTTGATCACTGCCTCCTGTACAATGTCAGAAATCTCCATCCATAGTTCTTCAGGCACTCCATCAGATCTAGCCCCTTGAATCTATTTGTCACTTCCACTGTATAATCATAAGGGATTTGATTTAGGTTGTACCTAAATGGTCTAGTGGTTTTCCCTACTTTCTTCAATTTAAGTCTGAATTTTGCAATAAGGACTTCATGATCTGAGCCACGGTCATCTTCCGGTCTCTTTTTGCTGACTGTATAGGGCTTCTCCGTCTTTGGCTGAAAAGAATACAGTCAATCTGATTTTGGTATGGACCATCTGGTGACGTCCATGTGTAGAGTCTTCTCTTGTATTTCAGGTTATGAATACACACAATATGTTTGTCCATTCATCTGCTGATGGCCATTTGGGTTCTTGTCACCTTTTTGCTGTTGTGAATAGTGCTGCTACAAACATTTGTTACAAATATTTAAGTCTTGCAGCTCTTTAGGATATATACATAGGAATGAAATTATTGAGTCATATGGTGATTTTAACTTTGTGAGGAACTTTCAAAATGTTTTCTTCAGTTCCAAAGTCTTTTTACACTCCTGCCTTGATATACAAAGGTTTTAATTTCTCCACATGCTCACCAATGCTTATTTCCATTTTTTAAATTATAACCCTCCTTGTGAGTATAAAATAGTATCTCATTATGGTTTTGATCTTCATTTCTGTAGTGATTAATGATGTTGAATGTCTTTTCATGTGCTTATTGGCCATTTGTACATCTTTGGAGAAATGCCTATTCAAGTCATTTGTCTGTTTTCAAAATAGAGTTGTTTGCCTTTTAGGTGTTGAGTTGTCAGAGTTCTTTATAAATTTTGGATACTAGATGAGTGATTTGCAAAATATTTTCTCCATTTTTAGTTTTTCTTTCCTCCCTTTTGACAATGTCCTTAGATGCACAGAAGTTTTTAATTTTGATAAAGTTCCATTTGTCTTTTTTTTTTTCTTTTGACTCATGCTTTGGCATCATATCTAGGGACCCAATGCCAAATCCAAGGTCATGGGAGTCCAGACTAAGATTCTAATTTTTATCCTAACCATTCCCAGCATCTGATCTATAAAATTCACAGAGGATGAATATCTTTCTGGGAAAATAGTCGTTGATGGCTAATAACTTGGATTTTATGGCCATTCTTGTTAACTTTGTTTCCATAGAATGAATTTTCTGAGATTTTTTTTTTTTCTAAACTCTGAGGATAAAACCTTATTTAGATCCTGAAGCTGTCTATCATGTGGACCATTAACATGGAGAACTTCATGCTTGTATCCACCAAGAATACTTATCAACTTTTCTGGCTAGGTCCAGAGCCCCATCCTTACCATCTGTATCCTGAACTTGGCAAGACATGGTGGGAGCCACACTTCTCAGACATTCCAGTCCATGTGACCTTCAGTTGGGCAGGATGTTCCTGCCTTCACAGCTGGGAAGCAGCGCAGTGAAGGCTTGGTATTAAAGAGATCCGTACTTAAGGTCCAGGCTGCTTTGTGTACGTTGTTTAAGCTATCGAACTTGAGTCTTCTCATCTATAAAAAATGACTGTCTCAGTTTTACAATGGGCATTTCATGAGAAAAAATATGCAAAGCACCTAGCACCATGCCTGATAAACTTTATATGCTCAGTCTTATTGTTGCTGTTATTTTTTACCTCCCTGTGAGAAAAATACAGGCTTTCCAGGTGACTCAGGGGTAAAGAATCTGCCTGCTAATGCAGGAGATGTGGGTTCCATCCCTGGGTTAAGAAGATCCCCTGGAAGAGGGAATGGCTACCCACTCCAATATTCTTGCCTGGAGAATCCCATGGACAGAGGACCCTGGAGGGCTACAGTCCATGAGGTCACAAAGAGTTGGATACGACTGACCGAGCACATGCACACATGCATGAGAAAAGCAGCATATGTAGAATGACAGTTTGGGAGATTTTTTTTTCAGTATTAGAGATTCATGCCATTTTTATTCTCAAAAGAAGGTAATCTCTTACCATTTAAACTGGGTGCCAGAGAGTCTCAGATCAGTAGAGGAAATCCCCAAAGAACTAGAAAAATGAATGTTAAAAAGATATGTGCTCCGCCATGAGCCATCAGCTCCCAGTTGATTTTATCAATACACTCTTCATCTTTTCAATACTTTTGCAGCATTCCCAGTGTACTTTAAGTTAAGTGACTTAAGTGAAGCCGCTCAGTCGTGTCCAACTCTGCAACCCCATGGACTGTAGCCTACCAGGCTCCTCCATCCATGGGATTTTCCAGGCAAAAGAGTACTGGAGTGGGTTGCCATTTCCTTCTCCAGGGTACTTTAGATGCCCTCAAACCAACCAGTGAAGCCTCTTGATTCAACAATACACAATTCTTCTTGAATCTGTATGGCATTTCCTCTACTTATATAAAAAGCCATGTTTTGTTCTTCTCCCAGCGTTAGCAGTGATCCCACTCACTCCATCAGGGCAAATCCTCTCTCTAGGCTGTTTTCCAGCTCACTGACCTCAGCAAATCTGTCCCATGTTTGAATCTCTCCTCTTTGACAGACTCTATCCCACCATTAAACACTCTAAACTTGCAGTCACTCATTATTTCATAGAAGTCTCTTGTGTCTCTCCACTAGGTTCCTTCCTTGAGCTAGAAACCTTGTCACGATTATTTCATTTCACACTAGGTTAGGGTTAGCCCAGTAAATTCTTGCTAAAGGTGTTTTAAGTTCAGTGCATTGAGATTTAAGCAATAGCCTCTAGAGATGGGACTTGTTCTCACTTTATAGCTGTTTAATAAACTATGAAATATTTGTTTGGGTTTTTTTGACCACAAAGCATATGGGATCTTAGCTCCTCAACCAGGGGTTGAACTCACATCCCCTGCACTGGAAGATAAAGTCTTAACCACTAGATTGCCAGGGAAGTCCTGTAAACTATCAAATAGTTCACAAAATATTCATTTTAGATGTCCAGAACTATGAAATTTATAGCAAAAAGCCCTGTTTTTTAATTCAGCCTTGTTATAAATTTCTAAACTATTTAGATTGTTCAATGAAATATCCTTTTGTGTAACAGTCAATATATTAATTTGCTGTGTATCATTGAGCAACTCATTTCATTCATCTAGGGCTTAATTTCTTCATCTGCTGAGTGATTTCTAAATTCCCTCCAGCTTTTCAGTGTCTAATTCTAGAGTGTATATGTGAGCAATGTTTTCCAAAGCTAAACAGTGATGATATTGAACAGTGTAATTATCTGCGATTATTCAATCACACGCCTATTAAATGTCACTTCATATCGTGTTTTGGTCTTTCAGTTCTGTCTGAACCTTTACCATTAACTCCTGAATCACTGAACGTTTCCATCAATTCTACAAAGCAGTGTTTGCATTTACAATGGACTGTCCACAACCCTGATTATCACCAGGAATTCAAAATGGTTTTTCAGATACAGATCAGTAGATTTAAAGCATCCAATGTCATCTGGTTGGTAAGTATTTTTATTCTTGGCTCAGTATTTTAAAAATCCTTTTCTAACACCATGATTTGTCTTTCATGACATCCTCCCCAAAATCCCAATCTGGAATCATTTTAGCAACTCAGAACAGTTCTAAATAATCACAGTTCTGTGTTTTTAGTTAAGAGGATCTGGGACAAATTAACATGACAGTTTTAGTTTGGTAGGTTGGGTGGGTTGTGCTATAAAAATAGATCATATTCTCAGTTATTCTCTGTTCTCTATGAAAGCTGTTGGGGTCTATCTTTGTGAAGACTGGATTCCAAAAATCCATGATCAGCCATCTTATTCCTCTTCCTTCTCTGCCTACCAAAGATTCTCCTAAATCAGGTGTAATAGTTTGGCAATTCTCATGTCAGTGTGGCTCTCAGGCGGTTTCTTTACTAATACTGTACTGAAATACAAGGAAGAAAATGTTTTAGCATTTTCTCTTCTACCCAGCAAAGAGGTCTTCCATGGACCTTGTCGGAGAGTAACTTACCATGTCCTTTGCTTCTTCACATGTGCCTTTTTCTATAGAAAATTAAATTAAGAAAATCCTGAACTCATACTCTTTTTGCCTTTGAATTATTTGGGATTGATGTGCTCTAGTCTGGTTTAAGTCATGGTTATGTCTGTTTTGCCTGATGCTTTCCCATTCACTGCATTGGGGCACTTTGGTGGTTTCTTTCAATGACCATTTATGGTCCAGGGAGCCCTAGTAATCTATGCCCACATCATGATCGTTTATTATCATGGGAGGTTGAAGGACAGTGAAATATTTTCTCACTGAAGGGAAACAGAGAATTTGCATAGAGAGAAGTGAAACACAGATGTTTTATTGCTGGGGACCTCTATTTGCTAGTGGATAGCCACTCTTCTCTCAGGCAGTGGAGGCATGGATACAGGGACCCAGAGGGTCAGTTCCTTTAGCGAAGCATAAAGGTCACTAACTTTAAAGGTTCAGTTACTTTTATGATCCATCATCATCACCTTTGAGATCTGAGTGAGTGGCCTAAATATCGTTCTGACTATTGATTTAAGGTTGATACCAGGTCTATAATTCTACCTCTCATAGGGCAGCTTCCTACTGTGAGAGTTATTTGATGTTTCTTTCTTTTTTTTTTTTTTTGTAAGGCCAAAAGCAGTAGTTTATTTGGGGTTTGTTAAGACTACAGGCCAGGAAACACAGATCTCAGAAACACTTGCCCTGTGTTCCCTGGCTTTTTATTTATTTTTTTAAGTTTATTGAGATATAGTATAATTGCTTTACAATGTTGTATTCGTTTCTGCTGTATAGCAGAGTGAATCAGCTATACATATGCATATATCTTCTCTGTTTTGGATTCCCTTCCCATTTAGGTCATCAGAGAGCACTGAGTAGAGTTCCCTGTCCTACAGGCTCTTGTTCGCTATGTATTGATCTGTAGGATGTATATGTGTCAATTCCAATCCCCCAATTCATCCCACCCTCTCTTTCCCCCTTGGTGTCCATATGTTTGTTCTTTCCATCTATGTCTCTGTTTCTGCTTTGCAAATGGGTTCATCTGTACCATTTTTCTAGATTGCATACAACAGCGGTGCTTGTATACAGCTATTCCCTCCCCATCCCTTCCTCCCGCTATCCCTTTCACAGGGATAATTTTTGTATTTTCATATTTTTTGTATTATCGATGGATACACTTGTTGATTTGGGCCTAGCACAGCGTTGAACAGAGGTCATGTTGAGGCTAAGAATTGCCTAGGGAAAAGAAATTTGAGTGGAGGGCTGGAGGAATTTGTTGAAAACTGGCACTTAACCCCATTAGTGAAAGTAACATTAACCATAGACCAGGTGGATCCCATTCTTTATTCTTCTAAAAGATAGTTCTTTTTGTTACCATAGTAAAGAAAATAATGGTAGGAAAGCCTGAACTGACAGTTGTTCACATCTGTCTAGACCTTTGATTCAGGTACTAGTTCTCTTTTCAAGGTAAAAAGAGAAATCTTTTTCTTTCTCGCTAGGTAGGTTTCTTGCTGCTGAAATCTACTTGTAACCAACCAAGGCTGGAGGTGTTTGAGGTGTTTGAGGTGTTTTGCCTTGTGCATTACATGGTTCCCATAACATCCAGCCCAGCCTGATCCCTAGGGCACAGAAGGGTTTGTGATGCTGCCTTTTTCTTTTTTTTGTCACTTATTCATTTGACAAAAGATGATCACACCTGCCTATGCCAGATGCCAGGAACAGGTAAAGAAAAATCATCTTTGACTTGAATAGTTTGCAGCATAGTTGAGAAGATCATCCAGGACACACACAGCAACACCAAGAGGACAATTTCAGAAAACCTGCAATGACCTACCCCTGACCACGCACACAGAGAACTCTCTCCCTTTGCCTGCTGGGGTTGGGTGGTGTAGGACCCTCCAGAGGAAGGAACAGCCCCTCTCCAGGCAGCTCTGTTTCTGACTGGAGCCTGGGCTCCACATGAGGGTTATGGTCACACTCAGTCTTCCCCAGTCATCAGTCACCATGCATCCCAGAATAGATGATGCCATGAAAAGCTGTTATCTGAACCTCTTGGGCCTGCAATCAAGGACAAACCTAAGGTCCCCTCCACGTAAAGTTCAGAAAGCCAGCTGAGAGAGGCTGCTTCTATCTGGACCATAATCTCCCTTCATAGGGCAGGTCCCTGAAATGCAACCTCACTCTTGCTGAGAAGGAGCAGCTCTCTGTTCTCATGGCTCCGATTGTGTGTTCCCAGATAAGCCAATGGATAATAATAAATAAATATATTTATGTTAAATTTATAAATTTATATTAAATTAAATATGTATTATAAATAAATAAAACAAGGCAAATAGATGGGGAAAAAGCTCCAAAATCACTGTGGATGGTGACTGTAGCCATGACATTAAAGGTACTTGCTCCTTGAAGAAAAGCTTTGACAAACCTAGACTGCATTACTTTGCAAACAAAGGTCTGTCTAGTCAAATCTATGGTTTCTCCAGTAGGCATGTATGGATGTGAGAGCTGGACCATAAAAAAGGCTGAGCACCAAAGAATCGATGCTTTCAAATTGTGGTGTTGGAGAAGACTCTTGAGAGTCCCTTGGACAGCAAGGAGATTAAACCAGTCCATCCTGAAGGAAATTAACCCTAAATATTCACTGGAAGGACTAATGCTGAAGCTAAAACTCCAGTACTTTGGCCACCTGATGCTAAAAGCTGACTTGTTGAAAAAGAACCTGATGCTGGGAAAGATTGAGTGCAAAAGGAGAAGGGGGGTGACCGGGTGGGACTCAGTGGACATGAATTTGAGCAAACTCTGGAAGATAGTGAAGGACAGAGGAGCCTGGTATGCTGCAGTTCATGGTGTCACAAAGAGTTGGATGTGACTTAGCAACTAAATAACGATAACAAATAAACCAAAGGACAAGCGTCTTGACCCGGGTGCTTGCAGCTGGTCCAGGGACTCTGAGCTGGATCCTGGCTGGTGCCGACCACTCAGAACTCACCGTGTAGTCTCACCTTGGCCTTTCTAGTCACACGCTTTATGATTCCATCCATGGCAGGGGAAGGCAGAGTAGAGTAACCACTCAAGCTTGGAAGGAGGCCTGGAGCTTGAATCAGGGAGGAATAAGCTCGCTTCTTGGGAATGGATCAGTGACTTCACTTGGGCATCATGTAAATGCCAGCTTTTCATGACTTACTGATGTCTGCCAGGGCCAAATTAAACTTGCCACTTCAATGAATGAAAACAGCCCAAACATAAGTCATCACATTTTTAAAAGTCACTGAATTGATGCATTCAAGGAAAGTTTTATCTCTTCCACAACATGGCTAGAAAGACCACAAAGCACAAATTTGTGGTTAGACAGAATCCACACAAAGAGGGTCTGGGAAAAACAGAGCTCATGACATATTAATGAACTGATGAAATCATTTGGCACATAGTTTTAGACTGTGGGTTCAGGTCCAGGCCTTGTTCAAGGCGTGGGGCTATCAATGCTGAGCAAAACTAAGGAGATGATCACAAAATTAAAGTGTCCTAGATGTGAGGAGTGCAGGTTGCTGATAGTGGGCTATGGGTTGAGATTAGGCCTGACCTTCTCTAGCAGCTTGGAGGAAGGGCAGTTGGAGTCAAAGTAGGAAAGAAGATTAGAAGCTAATTTAGCATGGAGAATGGAGAGGAATGTTCCAGGAAGATCCAGCTGGGGTGAGCAGAGGCCCTGAGTGAAAGGGGCTGGGAGCTTTCAGGCTTGAAAGCATGGGGCACGTGGGGTGGGCAGGACAGGGCCAGCCCACATGCGACTCCGGGGGTCATGCTCAGGTGTTGTTTTTTAACCTGGGAACAGTGAGAAGGGGTGATGAGATCACCCCTTCAGAGAGATGAGATCTGATTAAAACCACTCTGGTTCCACAGTGGGGAGAAGTTGGGAGAATTGGAGGAGGTGAAGTGTGACCAGTTTGAATTGAGCAGTGGGGTTGGTCCAAAGGAGAGGGGCCTGGAGTAGGTGATAACAATGGGAGGAGAGCAGTGGCTGAATTCCTGAGGGATATAAGAGGTGAAATCCAGCCTGTGGCTTGTTCACATAGCAAGGTCACCATGACTGCTATAATGTTCATATTATAGCAAGGTCACCGATTGACTAACAGCCAGTTTTTTGTACTAGTTTTTAAATAATGGAGAAAATGTACCCGAGATTGTGCACATTAAATAGTAAAAGTTGCATGGGTCAGGACCACAAAACTTGTTAAAAACAATGTTTATAGGGATGTGCTGTGCTGTGCTTGGTCACTCAGTCATGTCAGACTCTTTGTGACCCCAGGAATGTAGCCTGCCAGGCTCCTCTGTCCATGGGGATTCTCCAGGCAAGAACACTAGAATGAATTGCCATGCCCTCCTCCAGGGGATCTTCCCAACCCAGGAATCGAACCCAGGTCTTCCACATTACAGGCAGATTCTCTACCATCTGAGCTACCAGGGAAGCCCAAGAATACTGGAGTGGATAGCCTATCCCTGCTCCAGGGGGTCTTCTTGACCCAGGAATCGAACTGGGGTCTCCTGCAATGCAGGTGGATTCTTTACCCCCTGAGATACCAGGGAAGCCCTTTATAGGGATAGGAATAAACTGAAAGAATGAAAACATTTTACAAATGGAGTTCTGCTTAGAGTGGCAAAGGACACACATGATTAGATGCCCTTCAGGTGGACTAAACAGTTCTCCTTCCAGAATAGTGTTTGGTTCTGCCAAGGGCACCATTTAAGGCTGACAGCTGGGGGAGGGGAAGGCATAGTGGAGGGAAGGCCTCCAAGTTTGGCAGCTCCAGGTGGCATGTGACGTATGTATTGCCCCCTCCTCTTCACTGGAGGACTTGCCATTGGCCCTTAAAAAATGGATGTAAACTCAGTTTTCCCCAGGAAGGGCAAGCTATCTGTTATCCTTGTCTTCCAGCTGAAAGCAGGCATCCCACTGAGGAGCATCGGTGCTTGGAGCTGTGGTCCGAGAAGAAGAATAGAGCCCAGTCCCTACTTTTACAGTACCATATTCAAGTCAGGGGCTTGACCTTTGATGAAATGCCACCAACTACCGCCAGTAGTTGAGATTAGGCCTTACCTAAGGATACCTATCGGAGAAAGTGATGGCACCCCACTCCAGTACTCTTGCCTGGAAAATTGCCTGGACAGAGGAGCCTGGTAGGCTGCAGTCCATGGGGTTGCAAAGAATCGGACATGACTGAGCGACTTCACTTTCACTTCCCACTTTCACACATTGGAGAAGGAAATGACAACCCACTCCAGTGTTCTTGCCTGGAGAATCCCAGGGATGGGGGAGCCTGGTGGGCTGCCGTCTATGGGGTCGCACAGAGTCGGACATGACTGAAGCGACTTAGCAGCAGCAGCAGCAGCAAGGATACATATAGACTGAAAGTCAGGGGATGGAAAAAAGATATTCCATGCAAATGGGAATCAAAAGAAAGTGGGAGTAGCAATAATCATATCAGACAAAATAGACTTTAAAAACTGTTACAAGAGATAAGGAAGTATGGGAGGGAGGGTTTGGGGGAGAATGGATACATGCATATGTATGCCTGAATCCCTTCACTATTCAGCTGAAACCAGCACAACGTTGTTAATTGACTGCATACCAATACAAAATAAAAAGTTTAAAAAAAAAGAAATAAGGTGAGACATCACTTTACCAACAAAAGTCCGTATAGTCAAAGCTATGATTTTTCCAGTAGTCATGTATGGATGTGAGAGTTGGACCATAGAGAAGGCTGAGTGCCAAAGAATTGATGCTTTCGAATTGTGGTGCTGGAGAAGACTCTTTTGAAAGTCCCTTGGACAACAAAGATATCAAACCTATGAATCCTAAAGGAGATCAACCCTGAATAATCAGTGGAAGGACTGATGCTGAAGCTGAAACTCCAATACTTTGGCCACCTGATGCGAAGAGCCAACTTATTGGAAGAGACCCTGATGCTGAGAAAGACTGAAGGCAGGAAGAGAAGCGGGCAACAGAGGATGAGACTGTTGGATGGCCTTACGGACACAATGGACATGAATTTGAACAAACTCCAAGGACTCTCTCTCCCGCGTGCGTGCGCTCTTTTTTCTCTCTCTCTCTCTCTCCTGCTATCTTCTAAATAAAATGGAGCTGTAACACTGATTTGCCTAAGAGCTGTAGCATGGTTTGTCCAAGACCCAAGAGCTGTGATGTGCCTAGGGCTTTAATGTCCGTTGCTCCAAATCTTTGTTGTGATGAGACAAAGAACCGAGGAACATACACTCTCGTGACATCTATGGTGCCGTGACTTGGATATAACCTGGCTGAAACAACCTCTGCGTGAAAGAGGCCAAGCACAGCAGGAGCCCAACTCAGCGAAGCTCCCGCGCTAGAAGTGGAAGGCGAAGAAACCCAGCGCAGGGGAAGGCCCATCGTGCTGGAAACCGGGACAGCGAAAAACGAATTCAGCAGAAAGCTCACGTGGCCCAGTCTCAGATTCCAGAAGACCTCCGGTTAAGATTCCCTGGAGCACAGAGTGCCTCACTCCACCCTGAACTCAGTCAGGGGTTGTTGAAGGTCAATAGCTATAGCAGCATGGGGTTCAATCTCAGTAGAGAGAGACTGCAAATGCCTTGTTCAGTCATTGGCAATGCTCTTGCATTTATCATTCGGAGAAGGCAGTGGCACCCCACTCCAGCACTCTTGTCTGGAAAATCCCACGGATGGAGGAGCCTGGTGGGCCGCAGTCCATGGGGTCACTAAGAGTCGGACATAACTGAGCAACTTCACTTTCACTTTTCACTTCCATGCATTGGAGAAGGAAATGGCAACCCACTCCAGTGTTCTTGCCTGGAGAATCCCAGGGACGGGGAAGCCTGGTGGAAGAGCACAATGTAAGTTCTGCCTATGTGGTTGACATCTCTGGTACTAAAGATTGTGAAGGTTGCAGTTCAAGGAAGGCAGTGTGGTCCATGTGGCCACCACATCTGAAAAGACGAGAGACAAAAACCAAGGGGCTCATGGAAAGTGATCTATTAACTCCTGGGCGACAGTGGAACTCCTGGGTATCATGAAGGACTGCCAGCTCTACTGAGGTTTGATCTGATGAATATTAGAAAATTCTTATCAATCTTGCTTATTTTTAAAAAGGTGCTTCAATTAATTCTCTAGTTTGCAAGAATTTTCTCAACATGCTCTTGTGACCAGAACTGTGCCTACACCTTCTTTCTCTGATCTTTTCCCCTAAGACTCAAGTAGTGTCTGTTCTCTCTCTCTCACTTAGTTCATGTGATTCCCCTGGAACTGGAGGCCCAAAGAGATTGGGAGCCAAGTTTTCAATAGGCAGGAGGCTATTCCTTGCTCTTCCTTGCTGTACCATCAGAGCACAGGAGCTGGCTGACTGGAAACAGACTGAGCTTGTCCATGTCCTGGAGTTATAGTGGACTCTTAGGTGTGTGCTTTAGGATAAGTCCAGCCAAGCCATTTTTCAGGACTGCATGGCTATATGCTTCCAAGTTTTTCTCTTTATTTCTAGGAGAACTACAGCACCACTGTGAAGCGGAACCAAGTCCTGCACTGGAGCTGGGAATCTGAGCTCCCTTTGGAATGTGCCATCCACTTTGTAAGAATGAGGACTATGGTGGATGATGCCAGGATTCCTGCACCCAGGCTCTGGAGTAACTGGAGTTCATGGGAGAAAGCAGATGGTAAGAAGTGAGGCTATAGAAGAGTGAGGGGGTTTGCTATGTAGTCAAATGGTAGAAGTCCTTATTGAGGAACTCCAGGTAGACACCAGCATTATTTATATTTGGCTCCTATTGGATCTAAAAAGCATGGGTAAGAGACTTGCCCCTGGGAAATGGAGGTCTCAGGATTTTAATATTCTTGCCTGGAAAATTCCATGGATAGAGGAACTTAGCAAGGTACAGTCAATGGGGTCCACAAAGAGTCGGACATGACTGAACACATATGCATTGGACCCAAAAAATATGGATGTGAAACTTGCCACTGGGAGATAGATAGAGATCTGAGGATTTTCCCTCTGAATTTATTATTGAGGTAATTATGCAAATTCAGGCAATGTAGGATTCATTTTCCATACGTGTGAAGTATGTACATTATAGAATGCTAAGTGAACAAAGCAAGATATAAATTGTACATATATTTTTACTAGAACAACACAAAATGTGTATACAACTAGAGCAGAATTTGGGAAGCTTTTTCCATCAAGGAAAAAGATAGGAAATATTTTAGGTTTTATAACCCAACATTCTCTATCAGGGCTATTCAACTCCACCATTGTAGCATGGGAGCTGTGTAAATGAATGGTTGTGTTCCAATAAAACTTTATGTACAAAAAACAGATGGTGGCTGGAATTGGCCCATGGGCCATAGCTTGCCAACCCCTAATGTAGAGACAAGGGAGGGAAATATGGAAAACTGGAAGTAATTCTTCATTTGAGTAATGAAATCATGGGTAATTGTGTTTCAAATATCTCTTAATTTTGGTTATTTTGTTGTTATTAACATTTAACATTCTTCACAATTTCGTATGCTTCAGCTAAGCTACAGGTTAGCTGTAAAGCAATGGCATCTGATGCTCTCAACTAGGTACCTTGATAGGTTATCTGAGATTCCTACCAAGAGAACCATTCCTTAGCCAAGTATTTATGCAAATTTAACTCAGACTGATAACACTTTAACCCACAAGAGACCCAGTGATGAGTTTAATACTAATAGAGTAAAATCTGCCTCCTAGTTGCTGCTTTCAACACTGTGTGTATTTAGCTGTCACATCTCCCCTAGGAAATACATATAATTCTCATCCCCTATTCACAGAGGAGAAAGTGGAGGCACAAATAGCTTTCTTAAAAAAAAAAATTTAAGGTCATCAGGCCACTAAGTGGTGGAGCCAGAATTCTAACCTAGAAAATCTAGCTCCATAGGCCATGCTCTTAACCATCACATCCTATTGCTGAGAGACGTACTTAGAGAAAAAGAAAAAGAGAGAGAGATTAAAAAGATAGTAACAGAAAAAGAAAGAACAACATCATCAACAACTTTGGTACAATGGACTAGGTTTCTCAAAATTGTAGCCTCCACACTAACCCCAAGATTGATAGAAAAGCTGATTATGCCTGCAAAATTGTCGTTAAATTATACTTGATTTATAATATCATGTAAATTTCAGGTGAATAGCACAGTCATTCAGTTATACATTTATGTGTATTTTTATCAGATTCTTTTCCCTTATAGGTTGTTGCATAATATCGAGGATAGTTCCCTGTGTTATATACTAGGTTTTTGTTGGTTATCTATTTTATACACAGTAATGTTTATATGTTAACTCAAAGCTCTAATTTATCCATTCCCTGTACTTTTCTTTCTCCTTTGGTATCCATATGTTATTGTTTTTTTTGGTTTTGTTTTTCTGTATCTGTGAGTCTCTCTCTGTTTTGCAAATAAGTTCATTTGTGTGATTATTTTTTCTTTTAGATTCACATATAGGTGATATCATTTGTTATTTGTCTTTGTCTGGCTTTCTTCACTTAGTGTGATACTCTGCTGCTGCTGCTAAGTCGCTTCAGTCATGTCCGACTCTGTGTGACCCCATAGACAGCAGCCCACCAGGCTCCCCTGTTCACGGAATTCTCCAGGCAAGGATATGGAGAGGGTTGCCATTTCCTGCTCCAGTGATACTCTCTGGAGCATCCATATTGTGCAGATGGCATTACTTCATTCTTTTTTATGGCTAAGTAAAATTCCATTTATATATATGTGTATATATATACACACACCACATTTTCTTTATCCATCTTTCTGTTGATGGATATTTAGGTTGGTACCACGCCTTGGTTATTATAAATAGGCCTGCAGGGATCTTTTCAAATTATGGTTTTCTCTGGTTATATGCCCAGGAGTGGGATTGCAGGATCATATAGTAGCTCTATTTTTAGTTTTTTAAGGAATCTCCATATAGTGCTCTACAGTGGCTACACCACAGTGTTGGAGGGCTCCTATTTCTCCACACCCTCTCAGCATTTATTATTTGTAACCTTTTGATAATGGCCATTCTGACTGGTATGAGGTGATATCTCGTTGTAGTTTTTTTTTTTTTCATTGTAGTTTTAATTTGCATTTCTCTAATAATTGGCGATGTTGAGCATCTTTTCATGTACTTTTTTGCCATCTGTCTTCTTTGGAGAAATGTCTATTTAGATCTTCTGTCCATTTTTGATTGTCTTATTTGTTTTTTCATATTGAGCCATATGAACTATTTGTATATTTTGGAAATTAATCTCTTGATGGTTTCATCCTTTGCAAATATTTTCTCCTGTTCTGTAGGTTGCCTTTTTCTTTTGTTTATTGTTTTCTTTGCTGTGTAAAAGCTTTTAACTTTAATTGGGTCCCATTTGTTTATTTTTACTTCCATTACTTTAGGAGGCTGATCCAGAAAGATATTGCTGTGATTTATGTCAAAGTATGTCTTGCCAATGTTTTCCTCTAGGAATTTATAGTATCTGGCCTTACACTTAGGTCTTTAATCCATCTTGAGTTTATTTTTGTGTATGGCATTAGTTAGTTCAGTCGCTAAGTCATGTCCAACTCTTTGCAACCCCATGTTCTGCAGCACGCAAGGCTTCCCTGTCCATAACCAACTCCCAAAGATTACGCAAACTCATGTCCATTGAGTCAGTGATGCCATCCAACCATCTCATCCTCTGTCGTCCCCTTTTCCTCCCGCCTTCAATCTTTCCCAGCATCAGGGTCTTTTCAAATGAGTCAGCTCTTCGCATCAGGTGACCAAAGTACTGGAGTTTCAGCTTCAGGATCAGTCCTTCCAATGAATATTCAGGACTGATTTCCTTTAGGATGGACTGGTTGGATCTCCTTGCTGTCCAAGACTCTCAAGAATCTTCTCCAACACCACAGTTCAGAAGCATCAATTCTTTGGTGCTCATCTTTCTCTATAGTCCAACTCTCAGATCCATACATGACTACTAGAAAAACCATAGCTTTAACTAAATGGACCTTTGTTGGCAAAGTAATGTCTCTGCTTTTAAATAAGCTGTCTAGGTTGGTCATAACTTTCCTTCCAAGGAGCAAGCATCTTTTAATTTCATGGCTACAATCACCATCTGCAGTGATTTTGGAGCCCCCAGAAATAGTCTGTCACTGTTTCCACCAGATGCCATGATCTTAGTTTTCTGAATGTTGAGTTTTAAGCCAACTTTTTCACTCTCCTCTTTCACTTTCATCAAGAGGCTCTTTAGTTCTTCTTCACTTTCTGCCATAAGTGTGGTGTCATCTGCATATCTGAGGTTATTGATATTTCTCCCAGCAATCTTGATTCCAGCTTTTGCTACATCCAGCCCAGCATTTCTCCTGATGTACTCTGCACATAAGTTAAATAAGTAGGGTGACAATATATAGCCTTGATATGTTCTTTTCCTGATTTGGAACTAGTCTGTTCCGTGTCCAGTTCTAACTGTTGCTTCCTAACCTGCATACAGATGTCTCAGGAGGCAGGTCAGGTGGTCTGGTATTCCCATCTCCTGAAGAATTTTCTTCAGTTTATTATGATCCACACAGTCAATGGCCTTGGCGTAGTTAATAAAGCAGAAGTTTTTCTGGAACTCTTGCTTTTACAACAGATGTTGGCAGTTCGATCTCTGGTTCCTCTGCCTTTTCTAAATCCAGCTTGAACATCTGGAAATTCATGGTTCACGTACTGTTGAAGCCTGGCTTGGAGAATTTTGAGCATTACTTTACTAGCGTGTGAGATGAGTGCAATTGTGCGGTAGTAGTTTGAGCATTCTTTCGCATTGCCTTTCTTTGGGATTGAAATGAAAACTGACCTTTTCCAGTCCTGTGGCCACTGCTCAGTTTTCCAAATTTGCTGACATATTGAGTGCAGCACTTTCACAGCATCATCTTTCAGGATTTAAAATAGCTCGACTGGAATTCCATCACCTCCACTAGCTTTGTTCATGGTGATGCTTCCTAAGGCCCACCTGACTTCACTCACATTCCAGGGTGTCTGGCTCTAGGTGAGTGATCGCACCATCATGATTATCTGCATTGTGAAGATCTTTTTTGTATAGTTCTTCGGTGTATTCTTGCTACCTCTTCTTAATATCTTTTGCTTCTGTTAGGTTCATACCATTTCTGTCCTTTATTGTGCCCATTTTGCATGAAAATTTCCATTGGTATTTCTAATTTTCTTGAAGAGATCTCTAGTCTTTCCCATTCTGTTGTTTTCCTCTATTTCTTTGCATTGATCACTGAGGAAGGCTTTCTAATCTCTCTTTGCTATTCTTTGGAACTCTGCATTCAAATGGGTATGTCTTTCCTTTTCTCCTTTGCCTTTCACTTCTCTTCTCCATGGTTATTATTGAATGGTTTGTGTTGGAAATGAATAGAGATCATTCTGTCATTTTTGAGATTGCATCCAAGTACTGCATTTTAGACTCTTTTGTTGATTATGATGGCTACTCCATTTCTTTTAAAGGAGTCTTGCCCGCAGTAGTAGATATAATGGTCATCTGAGTTAAATTCACCCATTCCAGTCCATTTTAGTTCACTGGTTCCTAAAATCTCGATGTTCACTCTTGCCGTCTCCTGATTGACCACTTCCAATTTGCCTTGATCCATGGACCTAACATTCCAGGTTCCTATACAGTATTGGTCTTTACAGCATCAGACTTGACTTCCATCACTAGTCCCATCCACAACTGGGTGTCGTTTTTGCTTTGGCTCCGTCCCTTCATTCCTTCTGGAGTTAGTTCTCCACTCTTCTCCAGTAGCATAGTGGGCACCTACCGACCTGGGGAGTTCCTTTTTCAGTGTCCTTTTTGTCTTTTCATACTGTTTTGGGGAAACAGGCACAGACAGAAACTTGTACGCACCAGGACCCAGGAGAAAGGAGCAGTGACCCCACAAGAGACTGACCCAGACTTGCCCGTGAGTGTCCAGGAGTCGCTGGCGGAGGCCTGGGTTGGCAGTGGCCTGCTGCAGGATTGGGGGCACTGAGTGTAGCAGTGCCTGCATGGGACCTTTTGAAGGAGGTCACCATTATCTTCGTTACCTCCACCATAGTTTGACCTTAGGTCAAGTAACAGGGATGGAATACAGCCCTGTCCTTCAATAGAAAATTAAAGATTTACTGAGCATGGCCCCACCCATCAGAACAAGTTTCCCTCTCAGTCAGTCTCTCCCATCAGGAAGCTTCCACAAGCCTCTTATCCTTCTCCATCAGAGTACAGATAGACTGAAAACCACAATCACAGAAAACTAACCAATCTGATCACATGGACCACAGCCTTGTCTAAGTCAATGGAACTATGAGCCATGCCATGTAGGGCCATCCATGATGGATGGGTCATGGTGGAGAGTTCTGACAGAATGTGGTCCACTGGAGAAGGGAATGGCAAACCACTTCAGTATTCTTGCCTTGAGAACCCCACGAACAGTATGAAAACAGTATGAATGGTGTTAGAGAATGTTTTAATTGCGTTGTTTTACATGTAGCTGTCCGGTTTTCTCAGTACCGCTTATTGAAGAGACTGTTTTTCTCTGTTGTATATTCTTGCCTCCTTTGTCATAGATTAATTGACCATAGGTGAGTGGGTTTATTTCTGGACTTTTGATCCTGTTCCATTGATCTGTGTTTCTGTTTTTGTACCAGTGACATACTGTGCTAATTACTGTAGCTTTGTAGTATAATCTGAAGGCAGGGAGCCTCTTTGCTCCAGCTCCTCTCTGTCTTAAGACTGCTCTGGCTACTCAGGGTCTTTGTGTTTCCACACAAATTTTTTTGTTCTAATTCTGTGAAAGATGCCATTGGTAATTTGATAGGGATTGAATTGGATCTGTAGATTGCCTTGGGTAGTGTGGTCATTTTGACAATATTGATTCTTCCAATCTAAGAACAGGGTGTATCTTTTCATCTGCTCCTGTCTTCTTTGATTTCTTTCAGGGATGATTATTCCTAATCCCCAAAGCACTGGCTCTCAACTAGTTGCACATAGAATCACCTGGGGACCTTAAAACAAAATCCTACCCCTCAGGCCACTCCACTTGGGTGACCTCAGTGATGGCAATGTTAGAGCTCTGGTGGGCCAGAAGCCAAACTGAAGGGCATGAAGTGATCAGGGGGTGATGACAGCTTAGTGATAGGCAGAGGCAGCTCCTTGGGGAGTGGATGAGCAAGTGGAGAGGAGGCAGGAGGCAGGCATGGAAGATGATGAGTGGGATATACAGAAGGAAGACAGAAGTGAAAGGAGATACTTGGGTGACTGGCATCTGAGAAGCTGGAAGAGGAGTGATTTACAGGGCGTTTTAGAGATTATGAGGGACACGTGGCTTGGATGCTGGGCAGAAGCTGGTGGATGTGACTGTGGCTTTACCACTTGCAGGGTGAGCGAACTTGAGCTCAATCCTGCCTGTCCCATTGCTGTGAGGTGGTAAGGATGACAAGAGAGAAAATACATAAGCACTGAACATGGGACCTCCTACATGGCTAGCATCAGTAGAGAGCAGCTACTGCTGTCCTGGAAACCAGCTGATCACCAGCAATAATAGGGTCATCCTCAGGGCCACAGGGCGACAGTCACTGTGCTGGCTCAGCAGTGAAAGAGCAGTGGTGTTCCCGTAACGATAAGAGTGATGGTACACAGGACTTTTTTGCACACTACAAAGTTTATAGATTTTTAGGTTCCTGTTTTTTCTAGGAGGTAGAAAAAGCTAAGGTTATCTGTTGAGAGTGAGACAGGAGGGGACTGGTTTGAATTTGAGCCCAAGTCTCACTGAGCTGTCTTCTCTTATCTTGCAGCCCAGAATTCACTTGGAGATCATCCATTGTACGTTTTCCCTAAAGATAAGCTGGTGGAAGAGGGCTCCAATGTCACCGTTTGTTACATTTCTAGGAACCATCAAGATAACATATCCTGTTATTTGGAAGATGTACTGATATATGGAAGACAACTTGATCAAAATGTATGGGCATTCGAGTTCAAGAACGTTTCTTTCATTAGGAAAACTGGAACCAATTTCTATTGTAAGGGCCAAGGTGATCCAGAGGGCGTCGTTCTTTTGGTCTCAAGTGAGTGGACCCATTCTCTGTGACCCCCTCTTCCCATTTCCTGTGGAAGAGATCAAATCTTCTTTCCCAGAAGAAAGATTTCTACTTGTGGCCTCAGTTGACTTTTGTTTTCCAAGCCTTCTAGGACAGTCTCTGTCAAGGATATTCTGAAGCAATACTTGTCGGATTTCCTGTTGTTTTCTTGAGCTTACTGAAATTTTATTCCTAGAAAATCGAGTGATAAAAAGGAGAAAGTTCAGGTCATGACCTGGACCACTGAGAAAATATCCTGCTTTGTGTGAGCCATGCTGGAATGACCACAGGATGGCAGGGCGGGGAGGAGAGAGGCTACAGGCTGGATGGCCCTAGAGAGGCGGCCCAGGTCACGGTTGGAAGACCCGGTTTGAATCTTCTTCCCGTGCCTGGGTGTGCCGTCTTGGCCAAGTTTCCCCCTCTGTGAGCCGGTCTAGTAATGGTTGTGAGGATCACAGGAACACGGGCAGGGCTGTAGGATCAGTAGCCGCACACACAGGACTTCAGCAGACGAGGCCTTTGCTGCCCTTAACTGGGTGGTGAAGGGGAGGGGAGGCAGCCTTGTACTTTTCTTGTCGATCTGTGCATGCTCCCGCTCCCCGACCTGCCGTGGCCTCCTGTGTTGTCTCGAAGCCTCCGCCCTCCCCCACACAGTGGGGCAGCACGTGCGTCTCCTCCCTCCCCGCTTTCCCTGCCACAGGCCATCTCCAGTCTCCTGGGCGCTTGCTCACCCATACTCCTTGTGTGTCCTCTCAGAACAGCAGTGCCTCGGGGACTTGGAGATGCCACGCGTACGTTCCTTAGAACTCTCAGTCCTCAGCTGCTGAAGTTAGCGGGTTCCCCAGATCTGGCTTCCTGGCCTCCCAAGCACAGCCCAGGCTCTCGAAGCCACAGCATCCAACACGAAACAGCAGGCAACACTGACTCCGTTCATTCATCACTGGGCTCATTCTGTCTGCATGTCGCCAGACTGCTGAGTGCTTGCTGGCCAGCTCTGGGGCTACCTGTGCAGACCTCACACTGTCACCCCCACTGTCCCTGGTGACATCCCAGCAAAGCACCAGGGAAGGAGGGAGAAGGGGCCAAGGTGAGGTACCCGAATGTGACTTTCTGGAGCTGCTGATGCGCTGGCCTCTGTTCAAGTAAACTTTTCAGTGTTCAGAGAAACTCTGTGGCCTCAGATCCCAAAGAGAGCTTTCCATTTCACTTGTGTTTCAACAAAGGGCTTCTGCTCAGTGTTTCTTCTGCTTTTTCTTTGGACAGAAGTGCTTGAAGAGCCCAGGGACTTTTCTTGCGAAACCCAGGACCTGAAGACTTTGACCTGTACTTGGGATCCCGGGAATGACACTGGCTTGATTCAACTGCCTTCCTACACTTTATTTGAATCGTAAGTGAGCTCTGGGTACATTAGTGACAGACTCTCCCTTGTTTGAGGTGCTTGTGACAACATATCAAAAATTTTCAACAAGTATTTTCAGACAACCTTGCCAGGGTCAGGAAGAAATCCTTAAGGGGTCACAAGTATATAATACTTTCTATCCAAATTTTGTGACAGGAAAATGGAGCATAAACATAATAAGACCATTAGTTGTGAATCTTAATGTGAAATAATTCCATATGGTGATCTAGATCTACCTGACTTCTAACTTTTTAAGAGTACCCAAAGTAGTAAACTAAGGAAAGTTTTCACCATCCACGAGGGGAAGTCAGCAATTCATCCTTACATATGTAACCACATAAACCAAGTTTTTTGAAACAGTATTTTCATCGTCAGTGTTTGCTGGTGATGGATCGATGCTGTTCTGTGGAACATAGTTTGAAAGCCACTGAACGTGTCCCCCAGGGGATTCAGGGACACACATCTGTGTTGACAGAAGTGTAAACCCTGAAATTGTTGTGTGTGTGTTTTTTTTAAGATTTTCCGGGAAAAAGACACTTTGTAAACACAGAAACCGGTGTGATTGGCAAGTAACTCAAGACTCACAAGAAATGTATAACTTTACACTCGTGGCTGAAAACTACTTTAGAAAAAGAAGTGTCAGTATTCTTTTTAACCTGATTCATGGAGGTGAGACTTGAGTGTAGCTCACTGTGGTCACTGGCGTAGCTTTGTTTGACACACTGTGTGATCAAGTAAATGTGCTAGAGATCTGTGCCTCGTTCACGTCCTAGGTGGAAGTTTTAGTTTGTAACTGTTGTTCACGCCACGCTTCTCTTCACGGGTGCATGCATGGCCCATGGTCCCTATTATGTATTTTTGTTGATAATGTAATAAATGCCAAGGAGCTTACCTCCAATTCAAACTACAAATCTGACAATAACTTATGTCGTCTCCCATCCCACAGCCCCCTGTCCCGCTCCCTCCACTACGGAAATGACAGATTTATTTTGTGTGTGCTTGTGGATATATTCTCATTTCTTATGAAATCCTGTTTTTATTTTGTTTTAATGCATATCAGAGACATCAAGCTATATGTAATAGTCCTTGTAATTGTTTTTATGTAATATTAAATTGCTAACACTTACTCATATTATTCAGTGGTGGTGTAGTCCATTTATTTTCACTTTTATTAAGTATTTCACTGTGTAAATATACAGTATTTTATTTATGCATCTCCTTTGATGGGTTCTTAGGTTGTCTCTGAAAAGGTTTATGCTCTTGGATACAGTGTTAATAAGAGCATTTTGATATATATATATCCAGTAAACACCTATAATTATTCTGTTGTTGTGTGTTTTTTTTTTTTTTTTTTGAGTGTATACCTATACCTTACCAAATGGCTCAGAGGTTAAAGCATCTGTCCGCAATGCGGGAGACCTGGGTTTGATCCCTGGGTCGGGAAGATCCCCTGGAGAAGGAAATGGCAACCCACTCCAGTACTCTTGCCTGGAGAATCCCATGGACAGAGGAGCCTGGTGGGCTACAGTCCAAGGGGTCACAAAGAGTCGGACACGACTGAGCGACTTCACTTCACTTCACTTCAAGAGTAGAATTGGTGAGGACTCAGAAAATGTAAATGTTCAACTTACGAGATAATGCCAAATTCATCTCCAAGGTGGTTGTGGCAGTGTGTTCTCTCCAAATTGGTATTGTCGCCCTTTTCATTTTTGTCAGCTGAGTGAACGGAAAGTGGCATTTTGTGATGGTTTTGATCTGCACATCTCTGAAGCTGCATATCTCTGTGTTTTGATTACACCCCCTCCTCTTTTATGAAATGTAGAATCTTTAGTCATGCTGCTCATTTTTTCTGGAATGCTTGTCCTTCTTTTACCTTCTTAATTCTACAGATCATTTAGATTTCCGTTTAATTATCACTTCAGTCAGTCAGCTAATTACAGGGTGATGCCAATCCAGCAGGCACTTCGGATCCAGCTGTGAACAGGATTGAGTAATTGCCCCTAACTGGGTATATGTGCTAGTGTGTGCTGGGGGAGAGGGTGGAGAAGGGGGTGTGGAGACACGAAGTAAATGTATAAACAAGTTAAGCACTGCACTCCTGTGAAGCAGATAGAATTGAGGTAGGAGGGTAGAGAATGCCTGGGCTGCTGCTTCAGCTGGGATGGGGGCGCTGAAGGGTGAGAGGCAGGAGACCTCTAGGGCACTTGGAGCAAAAGGAGTGGGTTAGAAAAGCTCTTGGGACGGGAACAGGCTCTGGGTGTTCCAGGGACAGAAAGAACGTCCTGTGTCTCTCCTGTGAGAGAAAGGAGCTTGGAGTGGTGGGCAATGGCCAGGTCACACAGCAGCTCTGGAAGGGGGTAAGATGGAAGGTGTTTTTATTTCAGATATTCAATTGCTATTTTTCAGTTCTAAAATTTCCATTTAATTCTTTTTTAAAAACTAGTTTTTCTCCACTGAGAAGTGTTTTCCTTCATTTCAGGTGCATTTACTTTTACCTCATGGATCTGTTTTAAAGTCTTTAATCGTTGTAGCTTCAAGGGAGTCATCTTGATGCATGAGTTGATATCTGTTGACTGACTTTTCCCTTTGAAATTGGTGGCATTTTCTGTTTTGTGGTTTTGTTTTGTATGTCAAATGATTTTGGATTGTGTTCTTGCCATTGTTAAAGTTACTTTGGTTAGACTCTGGATTCTGTTATATTCTCTTTGATGGGCTGCTTCTCCAAGTTTCAACTCCCCTCTACGTTCTTTTCTGCTTTTGTTTAAGAGTCCTCAGTTTCTTTTTATATTTTTTCAGAGTTTCTAATATCATCAATGAGAGAAAAAGGCTGTAGTTGGCTTACTCTATCTTAGCTGCAAGTCTGGTTTTATTTGTCATTTTCTCAAAAATAAGCAAAAATGCTTATTGGGTAAAACATTGAAAAAATGAAGTGCCTATTTACCGAAGTCTTTTTGGATCTTTGCTTGAGTTTTTTTTATTTTTTAATTTATTTTGGCAGTTCATCCAATGGCTCCCTATAGCTTGTTCCCTAAAAGTGTCAGTGCTACAAATGCCACCGTGACCTGGAAGGTATACTCCATAGGAAGCAGTTCTGCACTTTTGTGTCAGCTTCAACTCCTTGGTGAAGGAAAAGTGATACAAGTAAGAGCTTAACTTTCTATTTACAAAAGTTTCTTTATGTCTGAACAGAGACCAGTGAATATAAAATCTCTTGAAATTTTTATTTCTGTGTGGGTTCAAATGGAAGGGATCATCTGTTTACAAGGTCCAGGAATATTACTCAACCAGTAAAGGGAATGAAAGTGGGTCATTTGTAGATACTTGGATGAACCAGCCTGTCATACAGAGTGAAGCAGTCAGAAATGGGAAAACAATGATCATATATTAATGCATAATGTGGAATCTAGAAAATGGTGCAGACGAACCTATTTCCAAGGCAGAAATACAGATACAGACATAGAGAATGGACATGCGAACATGGGGGTGAGGGGAAGGAGGAGTGGAATGCTTTGGGAGACTGGGATTGACATATATACCCTACCACGTATTAGGTTGGTGCAAAAGTAATCATGGTTTTGCATTGTTGAATTTTACTGTTTGATATTAGAATACATTCTTAAATAAATGTGGTTATGATAGGCATCATTTTAATGTGCACTTCTCCCTTTATGTTTTTTGCTAACGACTTAAGACTTGCAATTTATTTTATATTTATTTTAAACTAGGGAAATGATGTTAGACAAAAGCAAATTCAAGCGATTTTCTTATTAGAGTTCAAAATGGGCCATAAATCAGCAGAGGCAACTTGCAACATCAACACATTTGGCCCAGGAACTGCTAACGAGTCTATAGCACAGTGGTGGTTCAAGAAGTTTTGCAAAGGAGACAAGAGCCTTGAGATGAGGAGTGCAGTGACTGGCCATCGGAAATTGACAATGACCAACTGAGAGGATCATTTTACAACTACAGGAGAAGTTGCCAAAGAGCTCAGTGCTGATCATTCTATGGTAATTCAATATTTGAAGCAATTTGGAAAAGTGAAAAATCTCCATAAGTGGGTGCCTCATTAATTGACCAGAAATCACAAAAATCATCATTTTAAAGTGTTGTCATTTCTTATTCTATGCAAAAACAATTAACCATTTCTTGATCAGATTTTGATGTGTGATGAAAAGTGGATTTTATATGACAACTGGTGATGACCAGCTCAGTGGTTGGACCTAGAAGAAGCTCCAAAACACTTCCCAAAGGCAAATTTGCACCAAAAAAAGGTCATGGTCACTGTTTGATGGTCAGCTGCCTGTCTGATCCACTACAGCTTTCTGAATCCTGGCAAAACCATTACATCTGAGAAGTATGCTCAGCAAATCAATGAGATGCACTAAAAACTGCAATTCCTGGCATTGGTCAACAGAATAGTCCCAGTTCTTCTGCACGGCAATGTCTGAATGCACATTGCACCACCAATGTTTCAAAAGTTGAATGAATTGGGCTGTGAAGCTTTGCCTCATCCACTGTGTTCACCTGACCTTTCGCCAACCAACTACCACTTCTTGAAGCATCTCAACAGTGTTTTGCAGGGAAAACGCTTCCACAACCAGCAGGAGGCAGAAAATGCTTTCCAAGAGTTTGATGAATCCCGAAGCACAGATTTTACACTACGGAATAAACCAACTGATTTCTTATTGGCAAAAATGTGTGGATTGTAATGGTTCCTGTTTTGCTTAATAAATATGTGTTTGAGCCTAGTTATAATGATTTAAAATTCATGGTCCGAAACCACAATTACTTCTTCACCAACCTATATAAAATGACTAGTGAGAAGCTGCTATATAGCACAGGAAGGTCAGCTTGGTGCTCTGTGATAACCAAGAAGGGTGGGACGATATGAGGTGGGAGGGAGGTCCAAGAGGGAGGGGATGTGTGTGTGTGTGTGTGTGTGTGTGTGTGTGTGTAATGTATATGTATAGATGATTCATTTCATTGTACAGCAGAAACTAATACAACATTGTAAAGCAATTCTATTCCAATTAAAAAAAACAAAGGTCCAGGCAATTAATCATAAACCTCTAGAATTTAGAGATATTTTTCCTCAAAGAACTAGTTGTACTCCAGGTCTAGGTGTTCTGTGTGTGATTTGGTTTTATAATAAAGTGTGCTCACTGGTACTTCTGACTTCTTCCTCCCCACCTCATCTTTTTTTTTTTTTTTTTTTTTTTTAATCAAGCAACACAATATCTCCGTCAGGGTGAATGGTGAGTACCTCTTAAGTGAACTGAAGCCGGACACAGAATATATGGCCCGTGTACGCTGTGCTTATGCCGACCACTTCTGGAAATGGAGTGAATTGATTAGCCAGAACTTCACCACAGCTGAAGCTGGTACGTTTGGCTCCCTGACATCCCAAGAATCTAAATGGACTGACAGGAGATGGGTGGGCTTCCCTGAGAACTTCTGCTTGTACCAAAAACTCAGGGGAAAGTGTTACAGCAGAGGCTGAGTACCATCTTTAAAAAAAAAAAGTGAATTCAATGCCTAACGCAGTGTGGGTGGGAAGACATCTGCCTCAGACATTTATTTGCCATCCAAGTTATTTCTACTGAACATTTTCTCTGGGGTTTTTAGTTTTCCAAAATGGTTTCTAAGCTCCTGGTGTTGCTGGATTCCTGTTGGAACTGGGGCTCTGTAAATAAGTATGAACTTTTCATTCAGGCGTGGGGACAAACAGTAGCATTTGTACTGAGGAAAGCACTGATCTCATAGAAAACAGCCTTGGGCTGTGTCTGGAAAGGTAGTATCTGGAAACTTAATCATCATTGTTAAGTCCTTCGTTCCAGCGACAGCAAACTGGGAGCTTTCTCGTGATGCTCTCAGAGGTTGTTTCCTCAATAATGACTAAACAGAGAGTTTTCCTCCCAAATAACTATGTTTTAGACCACAAGTATTGCTCAGGAGATGAGATGGCCCAGCCCTGCATTCATCTCCTTCCAATCCCACATAATAGTCATGCCATCGCCCGGCTAACGCATGAGGCAGCCTGGGCCCGTAGACTGGGGAGACGCGCCAGCTTGCAGTTAATGAGCAGCAGACATAACAACAGTAACCGGAGCACGGAGTGTTTAGTATGTGCCAGACGCCGCTCCAAGGGTTCCCAGTGTTTTCCTCAAATCCTCCCACCGCCGTGCAGCAGGTCCTGTTGGTCTCCTCACTCAGTGGATGAGGCCCGGGAGGCACAGGGAGGATGAGGAGTTTCACAGGCCCCGCCAGCAAGGGACTGAGTCAGGACTGCGGCTGACACCCGGGTCAGTTGACTCCAGAGCTTCCCCCTCACCCAGACTGCAGCCTGCCTCGTGTGTCTCTCAGGGGTGTTATTACAGCCTGGAGAGCTTGTGGACTCAAATCCGGGCTGTTTTGCTGCCTAAGGAAGGATTGTATATATTTGTTTGATTCTATCTTGTTATTCATGTCTGCAGGCTGTGGAGTTTTTTTTTTTTTTTTTTTCTGTTTCAGCCTGGAAGGGACATTTTAAAGCACTCTGACTGAGGGGGTAGCGAGGGCACCAAAATCCACACGTGGGCTGGTCTCCAGAGGTGCTCAGTAGCCTCTTCCCCTCGTCAGCCCCTCCAAGAGTCCAGTCATTTTTTTCTAGTCATATAGACCCCCTAAGAATCCTTGGAGCAGAGAGCCCCATTCCTGATGGTAATGTGGTGTATTCCTCAATTATGGGCTTCCCAGGTGGCTCAGTGGGTAAAGAATCCTCCTGCAGTGCAGACAGGAGATGCATGTTCAGTCCCCAGGTCAGGAAGATCCTCTGGAGAAGGAAATGGCACCCACTCCAGCATTCTTGCCTGGAGAATCCCATGGGCAGTGGAGCTTGGCAGGCTATAGTCTATAGGGTCGCAAAGAGTTGGACACAACTGAAGCAACTGAGCAAAGAAGATTTGCTTTATCCTAATATTTTATACTTTAATATTGCTTTGGGGTTATTTTTTTGCAAGTGTATTCCAAAATTATACCTAAAATTTAGTGGAAAGAAAAAACTTTGCATTTTTTTTTAGCATTTTTGGTAACTAGTTTTAAAATAAACTAGTTTTAACTTTGCAAAAGCAAAGTTAAGCATTTTCAGACTTATGATATTATAATCATTTTAGATGATTTAGATGAATTATACCTAAAATTTAGTGGAAAGAAAAAAACTTTGCATTTTGTTTTTTAGCATTTTTGGTAACTAGTTTTTAAACTAAACTAGTTTTAAACTAGTTTTTAAACTAAACTAGTTTAAAACTTTTTAAACTAAACTAGTTTTAAACTAGTTTTTAAACTAAACTAGTTTTAAACTAGTTTTTAAACTAAACTAGTTTTAAACTAGTTTTTAAACTAAACTAGTTACCAAAAATGCTAAAAAAAAAAAAAATGCAAAGTTTTTTTCTTTCCACTAAGTTTTAGGTATAATTCATCTAAATCATCTAAAATGATTATAATATCATAAGTCTGAAAATGCTTAACTTTGCTTTTGCAAAGTTAAAATCAGTTGAATCTACTGATGATGAACCTACACTTTTTCCACTCTGATAACACTTTGCTCAATGCTGGCAGAGTCGATGTTTATATGTATTATAATTCTACTTAAGCAGAATCACGGTGAGCAGAGATAAATGACCCCATGAGGAGATACTGTAGTGACATAAATATGGAGCACGATCAGCTGTGCTGCTGTTCTCTTTTCGTGCAGGTGGTCACGTACAAACCAGCAGCAGAAGATTCTGCACTGAGCTTGAGGTCTCATATGCTGCTTGAGTTTTTCAATGTGTTTTATACTTAATATTGGCTTCTCTGATGGCTTGTTTAACAAATTGAAATCTGCCTCTTAATAGATTTTTAGAATATATGGTCACCTTTATGTTCTGCTAGAAAGTGTTAGCAACTACAGGAAAAAAAAAGGAGTCTCTTAAATTTCAGAGATTTCCTTGGTGGCTCAGATGGTAAAGAATCCGTCTGTAATACAGGAGACCTGGGTTCAGTCCTTGGGTCAGGAAGATCCTCTGGAGAAGGGAATGGCAACCCACTCTGGTATTCTTGCCTGGAGAATCCCATGGACAGATGAGCCTGGCAGGCTATCATCCATGGGGTTGCAAAGATTTTAAAAATATATGGTCACCTTCATGTTGAATAGAAAGTGTTAGCAACTATATGAAAAAATTTTTCATTTTTTAAAAAATTTCAGTTGTTGGGGACTGTAAACTATATTTTCATAAAGCAGAGAATTAAAATTTTATGTTATGTTGCAAAACAGTTTTCTTCTTGTGCAGAGATATGTTGAATCCAGTCATAAATCACTGGTCTACAGTTTAGTGGCAAGAATGACAAGGAGGCAAGGTCTTCTAGAACAGAGTAGGGTGAGGCGTACGGGGGGAGGTTTGCAGCCGGTGCCCCGAGGGCCCACACACAGGGAGCTGCCCTAGGCTCAGACCAGGAACTGGGGGACAGGCGTGCATGGGGAGGAGGGGGACAAGGAAGGGATCCCAGGCTCTGACCACAGCCAGGGGCCAGCCAGTGTTCAGTCAGGAGAACTGGGCTCCACTTGAGGGTGTCCAACTGCAGCCTCCACCAGAGGGGCAAGCAAGTAGCAATGGTTTGCTGTGCCTAGAAATTCCAGAAATGGGAAATTTGCCCAACTGATCTAGCATTGGACTGATGCAGGATTCTTGCCTAACTAACCCCCTAGCATTGGACTGACGCAGGGTTCCAAAATTCCTTGGTGGCTTCTAGAAGCTCTGAGGCTTGAGTTTCACAAAGGCCCCTGTGTCACTTCCCGTTCTGATGTGGCAGCCCTTTTGTAAAGCACCTACTGTGTGCCTGCCCCTTGTGAGGAGTGAACAGTGTGGTCACAGCCAAGTGTGTAGACATCACAGAGAGTGAAAAACCGAGATGCAGGCCTCAGGTCGGACTGGCCGTGGTCACTTTGCTGACCGAACTACAAGAAGGTTGAAAGTATTCTACATCCATGTTGTGACCCAGGAGTTTTCCTTTGGTTAATTTCAGCTCCATCGGAGGCGCCCGATGTCTGGAGAGATGTGACATTTGTGTCAGGACATCCAACGGTGACCTTGTTCTGGAAGGTAAGAGGCCAGAGGTTTAGAAAGACATTTTTGCTTGTCATTTGCTTTTCACCAAGATTAGATACTGATGTAGTCTTTCGACTGGGAGGGCTTTTCCCAGGAATCCTGTAGAATTTCTGACCTGGTCGGGGAATCCCCACTCCGCATCCATACCCCTAACACTGGACCAGGGCTTCCTTCTTCGGCAGCCTCTTGCCTTGCCCAGGTGGCTGGTTCTGATGGTTAGAACTGCATCTCCTAACTTCCCCGCAGGCCTGCCCCTAACATCTGCAGGGCCCAGGGCATGAGGAGAAGTGGAGAAATATATACCATATTTTAAAGTTACAAATATTTATATTTGAAAGTCATAAGTCAAGCTTAAATATTGTAACAGAAATCAATCTAGTCCTTCTGTGTTGACTAACATGCCTTCATGACAACGTGCAAGGCCTGGTTTGTGTTGAGATGGTGGTAGTGGTGATTTAGTCGCAAAGTCATGGCTGACTCTTTTTGATCCCATGGACTGTAGTTCACCAGGCTCCTCTGTCCATGGGATTTCCCAGGCAAGAATACTGGTTATGCTGTGCTGTGCTTAGTCACTTAGTCGTGTTCAACTTTGCGACCCCATGGACTGTAGCCCACAAGGCTCCTCTGTCCTTGGGGATTCTCCAGGCAAGAATACTGGAATGGGTTGCCATGCCCTCCTCCAGGGGATCTTCCCAACCCAAGGATCAAACCCAGGTCTCCCACATTGCGGGTGGATTCTTTACCATCTGAGCCACCAGGAAAACCCAACTCAGAGCTCTTGAGTTCCTCAGTGTTTAGTGCTAAAGCATGGCCATGCTGGGGGAGCTGGCCCCCAGCCAGAGCCCACCCCACTTTTCCTCCCACCTCCACTCTGGTCCTCCCCATCAGGGGGCTTGTTCACACACATGTCGATGCGCCAGTCTGTACAGGCAGGTTCTCTCCACACTCAGAGCCAACAGCTGCCCCAGCCTGATCTCAGGTCTGGGGGTGCACACATCAGGGGGCACCATCTGGCTGGGGGTTCAGGCCTTGGGAGTGGACTTAGGGTTGTGTGAACAGAGAATTCTCTACCACCTGAAGGATCATCTAAAAGAGGGACCGTGGGCCCTGGGTCTGGGGAAGCACAGCTTGGGGGCAAGGGGGTGACACAGCTGGTGGAGGGAGTGTTCCAGGAGCCCAGCCCCCTCCTGTCTGGGGTTACCCCTGTCTTCCCTGCTCTGTACTCACTGTGGTAGTGGTGGTTTAGTTGCTAAGTCATGTCTGACTCTTACAACCTCATGGACTGCAGCCCGCCAGGCTCCTTTGTCCATGGGATTTCCTAGGAAAGAGTAGTGAAGTGGGTAGCTATTTCCTCCTCCAGGCCATCTTTCCAACCCAGGGATCAAACCTGCATCTCCTGCATTGCAGGCGGAATCTTTACCGACTGAGTCCATACTCACCAAGTGTGTTTTAATCCAGGCTAAATAACCCCCTTCCTCTCAATTCCTTAATTGGTCATGCTTTGGACATGATATGCTCTTAAGCTCACCCCCAAATGATCCTATTCTGTACTCAATTTTAGTTAAAATAGAATGTCTGATTTCAAGTGGGGTTTATTTAGAAGGTTATTTTCTCTCTTAAACTGTTTAAATTTGCTCTGCGCGCGCGCGTGTGTGTGTGTGTGTGTGTGTGAATAAGGCAATCAAAGGAGAGAAAAGATGAGAAAGTAATCGAGCAAACTCTTATTCACAGGGAAGCCCATGTTGAAATGATTGTCAATATTTGTTTTCAGCCTCTATCAAAAGTGCACGCCAATGGGAAGATCCTGTTCTATAATGTAGTTGTAGAAAATCTTGATGAACCGTCCAGTTTAAAGGTCCTCTCTGTCCCTGCTCCGGCCAACAGCACAAAAGTAACCCTCAATCAGAGTTCTTACCAGATCTATGTCACGGCTCACAACAGTGTGGGTCCTTCTCCGGCTTCCACAGTTGCCATTTCTGGACATCCTGGAAATGGTGAGTTTCTTTGATTTTGTTTTTCTTCACTAGGAAAATGTTGATGGTATTATTTGGTAGATATGAATAAATTGGAAAGAGTACTTTGGAGAGACAAAAGATGCAGCTGCCAAACACTGTCTGTCATTGTCTTTGGGTCCAGGCATGTTGGCGGGTTTCTGGGACAGTCCTCCTCGGTGTGGGAAGATTTCAGCCATGGGTCCGGACATTTCCCTTCCGGGGACTCTTCCACTGACTTGGGATCTCAAATTTTATTCAAATAAATGCAACACAAACAGTCCTAACAGAGTTAGAGTTGGTATGAACATGCTTTGTGGCTTATGGAATATGAGTTGCATTTCTTACATGGCAAAATATTTTGTCAATCTTGGCCACAAGGAGAACTAGCATTATCTTTCAAAAAGGGCTTTGCCAAAGCTGTGGAATAAATGATGATAACTGTCTAAACACTTAGCCTGTGGAAGTCCAAACAAGGTGGAAATGACCTGACATGTACAATCAATAATGGTGTTACTTTCCTTCCTGGGAGAGCTATGAAAGGGGGTTGGTTGCACTAACCCCGCCCCCAGTGGTGCACACACTCACACACTGCACACTTGGACAGCACCCCACAGACATCCTAAATTCACTTGTGAACCTTGCAATAATGTCACCCTTCAGTTGCTGCTATAAAAATTGTCAGACCCTGCTTGTGGGGTTATGTCGGGTCGCTTTATACCTGTTATTCAAATTAGGCTTCCATTTAGGTTAAATGGGCTAGATTGGAGGGTGTTATTATTTTGTCTTATGTATTTTGGTTAAGAACCATCCAGTGTGTCAAGTAAGAAAAAGAACTTGGGATCGTGCCACAGAAGAAAAACCAAGGAGTTACTTGACCTAATCTTTGCTTTTGAAGAACTATATCAGAGAAGGAAGTGGATGGTTGTATTCTGTCTTTGTTAGGACAGGAAGGGTGAGCATTTCATTCACCCCTAGGGGAGCTGATAGATAAAGGAAACTCTACCTCCAGGGAGGCTCAGCTCAAACAACTCTGCTAAACACTCTTCTCTTTTGGGGTCATCCTCATCTGTGGGTTCCTACCCTGTCTTCCTTCCTCATGCCCTGCCTTCAGAACCCACTCCATCCTTTTGTGAGGCTCTATCCAGGCTTCCGATATGGTCCAGATTCTTATGTCTCTAGAGTGGATAAAGGCACTGATGTGCTATGAGACAGACCAAGGAGGTTCAGCCAATTCATGCTAAAGTGTGAATGACTGAAAAGATTCCCTTTTTCTTTGCCTTTCCCTTCATTTCTCCAGACATATTTGCAAGGTTAGAGAAGCAGCTTGGGAGAGTTATGCTTTAAGTTTGGGGTGAAATTATAGTCAGTGTGAATAAATGGAAAATGTCAGTTTCAGCATGAAAGAGATTTGTGTCTCTGATGAAGAAAGACAGAAGCTGTGTGGGTAGGATAGACATAGGCCTTCGTGGGAACCCCTGACCTTATACCTGGGGCTGCACATTTGTTTGGGTGCTCCCAGCTGGATGATAATTTGGTGCCCTGGAAGATTTAATAGCACCCATCAACATTCAGCTGTAATTAGAATTGCCAGATAAAAGAAAAGATGCCTCATCAAATATGAACTGCAGAGAAACAAGAAGTACATTTGGAGTATTAAGTCCATCCCATGTCATATCTGCTTGTAGCACACTGGTTGCCTCTCTGAACAGCTGCTTGCAGGCCCAGTCCTTGATCAGAGTCTGCTTTCACTCAAGTGACCACCGGGGCCCACTGCCTTCTGAACAGTGGGAGGCTGTGGAATCCGCCTTGGAAACAGAAGTTCTTATCCTAGACCTAGACTGACCTGCTTGAAATCAGCAGAGCTGTAGTCCATTGAGACCATCACCTTTTTTTGTCCAATTGTCGGATGTTAGGAAGACTATCCCGGAGAAGGCAATGGCACCCCACTCCAGTACTTTTGCCTAGAAAATCCCATGGAAGGAGGAGCCTGGTAGGCTGCAGTCCATGGGGTCGCTAGAGTCAGACATGACTGAGCAACTTCACTTTCACTTTTCACTTTCATGCATTGGAGAAGGAAATGGCAACCCACTCCAGTGTCCTTGCCTGGAGAATCCCAGGGACGGGGAAGCCTGGTGGGCTGCCGTCTGTGGGGTCGCATAGAGTCGGACACGACTGAAGCGACTTAGCAGCAGCAGCAGCAGCAGCAGCAGCAGCAGCAGTAGTAGCAGCAGCAGCAGCAGCAGCAGGAAGACTACCCTGGTGCATAAAATACATTGAGGCAGCATCCTAGGTCATAAGTACTGTCACACCCTTCCATAATCTGACTCTGTATGTATGTGAGTCGTTTTCTCCTTTTTTGCTCTGCGATCACCTCAGTTTCTACCCCTAACATCTTGGAGACAGGAGTTCATTCTGGGGCAGCCAGCATTGTGTGGGGGAATAAGCTGAATTATTCAACAGATAATTTTTGAAAGTAGATCAAGTACCAGACACAGTTCTAGGTCAAAGGTCAACTACTTTTTCAGTAAAAAGGCAGAGCATAAATATTGTAGACATTAATGTAGGCACGACAGTCATCATTTTCCAATCTGTATTTGCTATCCTTTGTTTTTAACAACACTTTAAAAATCTTAGAACTGTTCTTAGTAAAAACAAGCTTTGGAAGCTGGATTTGATCCACCAGCGGTCCTGCCTGCTGATCCCTGTCTTAGGAGCTGATGTTTCTTTGGGTCTCTCAGGACAAGGGACATTTGAGGGGCGGGTGTGAATATTTATTGGGAGTGAGAGGTAGGAAAAACCTGATGAAAACATCCCTCCTGCCCTTATCCTAAGCCCTGTCGCAATTACAGAGGGAAGGCTTGGACCTGCTAGATACACAGCACATTCAACACAGCACATTTAGATACTTTTGCAGAATGTCTGATTAATTAAATCTGAAGCATTGCCCTCTTTGTAACTTATAGAAAATGTTGAAGAAGGAAGAATGAATGGTACAGAGGATGGATTTCCCATGTCTTGGAAACCCCAATCCAGAAATGCCACAGGTTACGTTGTGGAGTGGTGTGACAGTCCCCAGCACCTTCCCTGTGTTCTCCGGTGGAAAAACCTAGGCCCCACTAACACAGACACAGTCATTAGCTCGGGTAAGAACCTTCTGTATTACCATCTCGCTCCGTCCACGTGGTTCAACTAGGGTTTCTGGACCATCTCAGATACTCTGTGCTCACTGATAACTCCAAATCCCGCGTGGGTCTTGGAGTTCAAGTTTTGCAGTTGATGTGGCCTAAGTTTTGACCTTTATATTTACTTTTACAGAGCCATCCAGATGTAAGTTCATATGGTTCATGAATTTGTTCTAAGCCAGCAGTCTCAAATGAATAGCAAAGGACCTTTGTAAGAGTCGTCCTGAGAGCTTTTACAAAAGCAAAGATGTGGATTTGGAAGACATAGGAGTAGAGTTGATGGTAGTCGATTATCAACTCCTTCAGTTTCAGTGCAACTTGTAGAGCTTGGTCTCTTTCCCCGCCACATTGGATTTGTCTTTTCCAGGTTGCAAGTGTAGCAAAGGTTAGTGGCTTGAGCAGTGGGTTAGTGGCGCCATCTGCTGGTCACAAGGTAGAGCTGTGGGAATTGTCGATCCAGACAGTGAGTGATGAAGGAAATGGCAAACCCCTCTTTTGCCTGGGAAATCCCGAGGACAGAGGAGCCTGATGGGCTACAGTCCATGGGGTTGCAAAAGTAGGGTGTGACTTAGCAACTAAACCACCACCACCCCACCACTTGAGGGTGACTGATGAGGCCCAGTGGGGTCATTCGGGTGGCTGGCGGGAATGAGGAGTCTTCCCTTTCTTGAGCAGTGTTAGAGCTGTGGGGTGAGGGGCAAGTGAGTTACTGGAAGCAGATCTTCCAGGCGCTTGCCTCTCATGGGCGGAGAAAGGGCACGTCGCTGGCGGGAGATTTAGAGTCAAAAAAGAGTTTTACATCGTTTTCTGGTTCTGGTTGAATTCTGCACCCAGTTTTATGCACATGGATGAGGGTATTTTGAGAGAGGATGATGTAGAAAACAATTCCCCATTGTCAGATATGCTGGAGGATTTCAAGGCTCAGGGGAAAGAAGGAAGATGGTAGAGATGAAGGGCAGAAACTCCCAGGAGGAAGATTTTCTAAGGGCACCCAGATTCATTTTTCTTTCCTTTTCAGAAATAAAGAGAATGTCATCCTATGTTATTGACAATCTGTTGACTTTTCTTCTCTAGGTGCTTTTAGACCAGGGGTTCGCTACAACTTCAGAATTTATGAAATTTCTACAAAAAGGATGGCCCATTTATTAGAGAAAAAAGCTGGCTATTTGAAGGAACTGGGTAAGTTTAAAGCATTTACTGTGTCCATGGGTAGACTTGTTCAGGACAATTCAGAGACTCTTTGCTTCAGCTTTAAGAAAATTACAGCTCCTTTCCTAATTTTCAGTGTGCTATTTATTCTGGCCATTGGGTTTTTTAAAACATTATTTTTTAATCATAAACATAAAACATTTTCATTAAAGACAATTCATGAAATGTTATGCCAAAGAAGACAAAACTGGCTGATTTTACCAGCCAAGGGCACATATTCAGAGTTAATGTTGTGTGTGTGTGCTTTCTCAGTACAGGCATGCACTTTGATATAAAAATCAGATCTTACTCTATGCAGTTTTGTAAAGTCCTTTTTGACTCATGTCACTAAGTAATATTTAACTTTTCAGTCATTATGACTGCAAACTGCCTCATGGTTTGCATACGGCAAATCACCCATCTTTGGACTTTTAGGATGATTAAAATTTTTTTTTCAATTAAAAACTATAAAATTCACCCTCAATTTTCTTGCAGTCTCTAATATTCAATCTCTCTCTTTTTCTTGGCCAAATCCCCTTATGCCTTATCTGACTCACCATCATTTTAGCTGAATCTTTGTCCATTGCTCTGATAAAGGTTTTTAAGTAAAGTCCTAGAGGTAGAATACTTGAACCAGAAGGTTGAACTTCTTAAATACAGTTATACAGTTTTTAAGACTTTTGGCAGATATACTGTGAAATTGTTGCCCCTCTCAGACATTGTACTTTGATTCCACCAGCAACATGGGCAAGTTTTGATCCTTTCATGTGGTTGCTTATTTAGCTTCTTGGCATCCAGGGTTTCACACCCACTGGGAGCTGGGCGGCTGGGTCATTGGTTACCTTGCATCGATCAGACCAGCTTTTAGTGTTCTCCATTGAGTGGGTGCTGTTCCAGCCAGGCAGGAGGGGTGTTTCTGTGTGTGTTGGCGGGCACAGGCCAGGCATGCACCAGCCTATGTGCTGAAACAGGCTCAGGGCAGCCTCAGAATAAACTCTTCCCACACTTGGACAGGGCCTTCCCAGGTGGTGCTAGTGGTGAAGGCAGGAGACCTAAGAGATGTGGGTTCAATCTCTGAGTCGGGAAGATCCTCTGGAGGAGGGAATGTGGCCCACTCGTCTTCTTACCTGGAGAATCCCATGGACAGAGGAGACTGGTGGGCTGAGGTCCAGAGGGTTGCACAGAGTCAGACATGACTGAAGTGACTTCACACACACACACATACACTTGGACAACTGTGCGTTGCCACTGCCTGGGAACTAAAACTCTTCAAAGCCACCCTGACCTCTTCAAATATAACCCTTCCTCCTCCTCCCTTCCCCCTACTTCAGTTCATTCTCCCAAACACTGTTTAGAATTCAGGCACAGAAAAATGTCTAGGGAAGCCTTTATTTTCTTTTTTGCTGTGTGACCTTGCGCAAGTTATTGAATCTCTCTGGGCATCCATTTCTACTTCTGGGAGAGGCAAGGCTTGAACAAGACGAACCTTGTTCCTTCCCAGCTCTCACGAACAAAGTCAGAGAAACAGATAAGAGTCCTTCACTTGTCATAAGCACCTATAGAGTGGGCTGTGGTTCTACCTTCAATTTACATGAATGCTCTGAGACTGCTTCCAAATTGTGACTCTTACATTATCTCACCTTCCTTTCTTAGCTCCTTCATACAACCCTAAAGTGAATATGAGTAACTTGACCTCCCACTCCTTCACTCTGAGTTGGAAGGATTATCCCACCGAATCGCAAACTGGTTTTATACAAGGGTACTATGTCTACCTGAAATCCAAGACAGGGGAGAAGTGCCACCGGGGATTTGAAAAGACATTTCTTACAGGTGACGCTTTTTGTTTTTTCCAGTCTGTTTTCAGTTTCAAGATACTTGAAATCATTGGAAAGGCTACCAGCCATCTCTGATCGTGTCCAGGCTGATTTCTGTGCTCGCATGCTTTAATGATCGAATAGTGTCCTTAAAGTAGTAGGGTGGACAGGACGATGGGGGCCAGGATTTTAACTTACTTAAAAACAATATGGCCCGGTATTTTTAGAAGCACTTGAAGTACTCCCAGCTCCTTAAGACAACCTACTTACTGCTTAGGAAACTTGCTTGCTAACCTCATTTTCTTTTTTTGATTTTGTTAAAGCTTATCACAATGTATTCTAAGTAGCTCTGGCAAGCTCTTACTCTCTCTCTGGCAGATTTGAGTCCCCCCCGCACCCCACCCCCAATCAGGAATAACCTTTGCTTAGTGGAGTGCTCCTCTTGCTTGCCATCTCCCAAACATCTTAGTGTTCCCAGTGTGATGAAATTATGATTTCATTTTTGATTGGTTTAGAAATGTTGGCAGTGCTGAGTCCACAGAAGTATTATTGCCTGACTGTCTCACAAGATCTTTATTACACTCTTAATCATTTTTTTTTCTTCTTAAAAAAATTTTTTTTTTAAAAAAAAACACAGATAATTCAGTATGTTGCAAATACACAATTGACAACCCGGATCAAAAGACATTTGTTGTGAAAGACCTACAGCCAGAATCTGCCTATGAGTTTTTGGTCACTCCTTATACAAGTGCTGGTGAGGGTCCCCTGGATGACTTCAGAAAGGTCACGACTCCGGATGAATACTGTGAGTTTTTCCAAATCAAAACTCTTCTCTTCGGAGTTCCTGGGGAACTGACAAATGACACACACAGTTGTGGGCTTTGTCTAGATCAGGAATGTTTAAACCTTTCTTTTCTGTCTTTGTCTGTCTCTTTCTTTCTCTAGATGAAACTCATGAAAGAAAAAAAAAAAGTTACACAGAATCCCACAACATACAATAGATAAGAGTGAGGCTAATCTGACTGATCTGTGACCTGGAAACTTTCTCAGTCCCAGAACAGTTTGAAAATCACAGATAGCATATTTTAGTGTTGACTTGGGAAGACCCTTATGAGTTCTGTCTAGAGAGGGGTGGGGGTGTTTTTGTCAGCAGAAATATAAGTACATGTGAATGACTAAAAGCCTTCAAACGCCCTTGTATGATTTGCTTTTATAAAAGAGGATGTTTCACAACCTATCTGCACTGTTCTTTGGTGGATTTGCAAGCAGTGAGAACAGGAAGATAGGCATTTATGAAAATGAAGTACAGGTTGATATATCTGAGAAATAAAAGTAGAACAATTACCTAGGTTATGACTTGGGTAATTTTATCAGACCCTAATTAGAAGGGGTGCATTAGTCAGTTTTCAGTGGGTAATAAAATACTCTGTGGTGCTGGAGAAGACTCCTGAGAGTCCCTTGGACAGCAAGGAGATCAAACCAGCCAGTCCTAAAGGAAATCAATCTTGAATATTCATTGGAAGGACTGATGTTGAAGCTCCAATATTTTAGCTACCTGATGTGAAGAGCCCATTCATTGGAAAAGACCCTGATGCTGGGGAAGATTGAGGGCAGGAGAAGTGGGCAACAGAAGATGAGATGGACATGAGTTTGAGCAAACTCCAGGAGATAGTTAAGGACAGGGAAGCCTGGTGTGCTGCAGTTCATGGGGTCGCAAAGAGTTGGACACGACCTAGTGACTGAACAATGAATAACAAAAATACCTCCAAATCTCAGTGGCATACAGAAACAAATCTGTCTGTTCATGCTCCTGGCTTGGCTGACGCAGGTTGAACCCAGTGGGGCTCCAAGCTTCAGGCACGTTTAGGTCTGTTCCATGGAGTTTGTTAGTTCTCTGAGGCTCAGGTTGAAGGACAGTGGCTCTGAGGGACCAGCTCTGCTCAGAGTGCATCACAGGAACACGAGAGCAAGCCAACTCTAAGCACACTCAACTCAGCTACCAGCGTGACCACTACTCACCTCCCATTGGGCAAACCAAGTCATGGCTGAGCCTCCAAGTCAAGGGGCTGGAGTATACTTCTCATACAGAGAGGGAGTGAAGAATGGGGAGTAATGATCCATGCTGTCAGGAGAGGTAATGAGTTTGAGCCACAAGTATTAAGGGCAGATGGATCCCTGTGTTGGCTGGTTGGCGTCTCACCACCCTGCTCCCCACCAGTCAGACAGCACTCGTAGTGAATCTTGCACAAATAGAGTTTTGAGAAATAACAGACATGTAAAACTTATTTCTTTGAGGGAAAAGCAGTCACTAAAAAATCCCTTTCTTTTCCCTTCTCCAGCCCATATACTGATACACATCATTCTCCCCATGGTTTTCTTCGTTTTTGTCATCATGATCATCTGCTACCTAAAAAGCCAGTGGTAAGTGTGTGGGGAAGGTTTCATCCAAGAAGAGAGTCAAAGAAAAAATCTAGAAAGGAATTTAATAAGATAGAAATCCCACTGGATCATATGAGGCAAAGTGCTGGAAGGGAAAGGACAAAGGAAGATTTGGTTAAAATATGAAAAATTTTGAATAATCTTGTTTATCAACAGATAAGCAATAAGTCAATACATAAGGAAACTATTTGAAAATATTGTAAAACTTGTTTAATAGCAATAGCTAATATTTATATTTCACTTTACCGTGTGCTTGGCAGTGTTTTCAGTGCTTTACATATAACAACTCACTTAATCCTTCCAACACCATCACTACCATAGTGATCTCCATCGAACCAGTGAGGAAATCAAAGCATCAGTTCAGTTCAGTCGCTCAGTCGTGTCCGACTCTTTGTGACCCCATGAATCGCAGCACGCCATGCCTCCCTGTCCATCACCAACTCCCGGAGTTCACTCAGACTCATGTCCATTGAGTCAGTGATGCCATCCAGCCATCTCATCCTCTGTCGTCCCCTTCTCCTCCTGCCCCCAATCCCTCCCAGCATCAGAGTCTTTTCCAATGAGTCAACTCTTCGCATGAGGTGGCCAAAGTACTGGAGTTTCAGCTTTAGCATCAGTCCTTCCAAAGAAATCCCAGGACTGATCTCCTTTAGAATGGACTGGTTGGATCTCCTTGCAGTCCAAGGGACTCTCAAGAGTCTTCTCCAACGCCATAGTTCAAAAGCATCAGTTCTTCGGTGCTCAGCTTTCTTCACAGTCCAACTCTCACATCCATACATGACCACTGGAAAAACCATAGCTTTGACTAGATGGAACTTTGTTGGCAAAGTAATGTCTCTGCTTTTTAATATGCTATCTAGGTTGGTCATAGGAAGGTTAAAAAGCTTGCTTAAGGTTACAGTGATAAGAGTGATAAAGCAAGGATTAATCTGACTCCAGGTTTATCGCTCTTAACCATTCCATTCTATTGCAAAATTCAGTGTAATTTTTGTTGGTTTTCCAGGTTGAAGGACAAGTGTTATCCTGACATTCCAGACCCTTACAAGAGCAGCGTCCTGTCATTAATAAAATTCAAGGTAAATGCTGGGATATTCTAGGGATACCATGTACTTATTAAAGACTAACCCAGGGGTTGGGCTATAATAATCATACATTCCTAGACCTCCTCAGGAAGATGTAACAAAGCAAGAGCCACCTCTGTTCCCCTAGCCATGAAATGAGTGAACCCAGCTGTGACTTCTTCTGTCAGGGGCTATCCTTTGGTTTTCAGCATCACCTCCTTGTGATCACCACCATTAACTTGTGACCAGGATAAAACACATAAAAAAGTGAAGCTCTCAGTGCATTTCACATGCTTTATATACCATGACACACACACACACACACATTATCTTTGCCCATTTTCTGTTTCAGGAGAATCCTCATATAACAATAATGAACGTCAATGACTGTGTTCCAGATGCTATTGAAGTTGTAAACAAGCCCGAAGGGAGTAAGATACAGTTCGTAGGCACTAGGAAGTCACCCACAGAAACTAAAGGTACTAAGCCTGCCTATCTGGACCTGCTCCCAACAGAGAAGAACTACTCTGGCCCTGGACCTTGCATCTGTTTTGAGAACTTTACCTATAATCAGGCGGCTTCTGACTTGGGTTATTGTGGACATTTCCCAGTAACCCCTCAAGCCCCACACTGTCAGCTGGGACCACTGACTTCACCTGAAAATTTACTAAAGACACTGGAACAAAACTACATGAACTCCCTGGGAGAAATCCCAGCTGGAGAAGCTAATTTGAATTATGTATCCCAGTTGGCTTCACCCATGTCTGGAGACAGGGAGAGCCCACCAACAAATCCACCAGAGCCAGCACTCTGTTCGGAGTATAAAATGCAAATGGCTATTCCCCTGGGTCTTGCCTCCCCCGCCCGAAGTGAGAATAGCAGCCTATCTTCCACTGCCCTTTTAGATCCGCATGAACACTGCCACTAAGCAGACTGCCCACTTCATATCCTTATGCTACACAGACACTAGTAGAAGCATAGTTGGCACTGTTCCACCACCAGATACCTCGGGGCTGAATCCCAGTGAATTATCACCACTGGAAGGTCTGATTTATATGGTTTTGCTAGGTTTCAATGGAGAAGGCAATGGCACCCCACTCCAGTACTCTTGCCTGGAAAATCCTATGGATGGAGGAGCCTGGTGGGCTGCAGTCCATGGGGTCGCGAAGAGTCGGACACGACTGAGCGACTTCACTTTCACTTTTCACTTTCATGCATTGGAGAAGGAAATGGCAACCCACTCCATGTTCTTGCCTGGAGAATCCCAGGGATGGGGGAGCCTGGTGGGCTGCCGTCTATGGGGTCGCACAGAGTAGGACACGGCTGAAAGGACTTAGCAGCAGCAGCAGCAGCAGGTTTCAAAGGTCAGAAAGCTATGAAATTTAACATTTGTGCTTGGAGCAGGCTTGCTGTGGAAATGGCAGGATCGTGGGAACAGGCTTACCTTGCACGTTCACCTTTATGACAGTAGACCTGGCACTTGATAGAGAGACACACCGCATCCACTCAGTATTGGACGGGGTGGCTATGGTCCTTGAAGTTCAGCTTTTAGCAAGAAAGCATTTCCAGTAAGTTTTACCATACATTTTGTATCTTAAGGGTAAAGGAACTAGATTTCAGGCCACAGAACATTCGTTACGGGAGCATAAATTGTCAATGTTAATTTATTCTGGGTGTGTTTAATGAAGTCATATATTTGAGACCAAAACAGATTTTAGACTTGCTTTTAAGTGGTGACAGTAGTAAGATGAACTCTTCCTATTCAGTTCAGTTCAGTCACTCAGTCGTGTCTGACTCTTTGCAACCCCATGAATTGCAGTATGCCAGGCCTCCCTGTCCATCACCAACTCCCGGAGTTCACCCAGACTCACGTCCATAGAGTCAGTGATGCCATCCAGCCATCTCATCCTCTGTCATCCCCTTCTCTTCCTGCCCCCAGTCCCTCCCAGCATCAGAGTCTTTTCCAATGAGTCGACTCTTCGCATGAGGTGGCCAAAGTACTGGAGTTTCGGTTTTAGCATCATTCCTTCCAAAGAAATCCCAGGGCTGATCTCCTTCAGAATGGACTGGTTGGATCTCCTTGCAGTCCAAGGGGCTCTCAAGAGTCTTCTCCAACACCACAGTTCAAAAGCATCAATTCTTCGGCGCTCAGCCTTCTTCACAGTCCAACTCTTACATCCATACGATTAGACCTTATCTAATAGGGTAAGCCATGCAAATGAATTGATGAGGTCCCCACAGTTGTCCTTCTGTTGTTTACCACAGTTAAGGAGTGGGGCTGGCACAGAATCCCTGCCTCAGTGTCAAGATTATAGCACTCCTACTTAGTAGACACATCTACAATTTTTGATGACTACCTCAGAATAGAAGGAAAATATGTCATTAATTTCATTCACATTTTATGGTTCATCTTTTTTTTTTCCAAGAACTATGATATATACATGACCTGTTTTCAGTAAGCCTCTTTTGGATTCTCCAGTAGGTTGTCTGGGCCAAGATAACACCTTCACTGTCTCCTTATATTCCTGTGATGGTATAACTGTAAAAGGCTATGTAGAGTGGGAGTTCCTCAGTGGCTTGGCAGGAGCTCTGTCTCTTTGGACCAATGTATGCCAAGCACCTACCTGCTGTGTAGCAGTGTTCAGTCATGCTCGAGTTCCTTTCCCTTCTCTCTGCCCAACAACCCTTAATGTTTACTTATCATACTTCTAAATAAGCGTGATTAGGGGCTCCTTTCTCTGCTGTGGTGGAGATGGTGCTGCCTGTGCCTCCGGTACCAAATGCCCCGTGTCACACAATTCCACAGTATGAAGAACAAGAGAGGAGGAGCTGAAAGGAACATGGCTGTTAACTGACCTAAATATACACAAACCAGGACTTCTGCTCATTCTTTTTAACTTTTTCCTTCCACATAACTATGCTTTTGGCTGGAATAATGGACTATGTACACCTAACACAGTACAAACAAGTATCTTGATTAGTCTGTTTTGAGAAGACTTTGGGGCCAGTATTGTTATCATTTAGCCTCTTTGTGTCTGTCATGATGTAATTATAAAAATACATGGAAACATCATTGATGGTGATGATTGATTTATAAGTAGTATCTTTTGTAAAGATATTCTTTAGAAAAATAATGCACAAAACCTTGAAGTCATTTATGTTGCCTAAGCCTTAATTAAAATATTTCATCACTGCATTATTTTGTGTTTTCTCTATATCAGTGAAGTGAAACTCTTGGAATTATCGTAAGTGATAAATCACGTTCTGAGCTTACTAGAAATGTAAATTCCTAGGTGCCACTCCAAATCTCCCTACCAAAATGTGTGTGGCAGAAGGCCTGGAATACATCCCAGGCACTCAGATACCCACTCAATTTTGAGAATCACTGACCTGAGTCAAACAAAGATGTCTTTCTGAAATTTAACAACACACCAATGGGAAATGGCTGGGTTTATATAACTTTGTCCTTACAGTATCACTATGACCCTAGTTTTGGCTCTAAACATTCCTTTCCCATGTCTATAAATAATTAAATAACAGTATTTAAAGACTATATTCCACTTAACAGCATTGTTTTAAGAAGTGTCATTCAGAAACTTTGAAATTTGTGTCAGAATTACCAGGATTAAAAGAAAAAACCAACTCATGGAGAATTTCAAATATAGATAGAAATAGGAGTTTAACAAACCCTTATGAACTATCCCTGGTAGCCCAGATAGTAAAGAATCTGCCTGCAATGCAGGAGACCTTGGGTTTGATCCTTGGGTTAGGAAGATCTCCTGGAGAAGGGAATGGCAAGCCACTCCACTATTCTTGCCTGTAGAATCCTACGGACAGAGGAGCCTGGTGGGCTACAGTTCATGGGGTTGCAAAGAGTTGGACACGAATGAGCGACTTAACACCACTACTAGGTACTATCATCAACCCCAATAGCCACTAAACCACGGTTGCTTTAGTCCATCCATAGTCTTATTCAGTCTTCCCCCTTGATACGATTTTGAAGCAAATCATGGTTTCATTTGTAAATGTTTTTCTAAATTGGCTTTACTTTTTCTAAAATAGCCATAATACCTTTTTAATAATCACACCTATGAAAAAAACAACCAAATCAAAAGATGGGCAGAAGATCTAAACAGACATTTCTCCAAAGACGACACAGATGGCCAGAAAGCATATGAAAAGATGCTCAACACTGCTAACTTTCAGAGAAATGCAAATCAAAACTACAATGAGGTATCACCTCACATCATCAGTCAGAATGGCTACCATAAAAAAGTCTACAAACAATAAATGCTAGAGGGTATGGAGAAAAGGGAGCCACCCCCCATCACTATTAGTGGGAATGTAAATTGATTACAACCACTATGGAGAACAGAATGGAGGTTCCTTAATAAACTAGAACTACCATGTGCTTGGGCGCCCGCTCAGTCGCTTCAGTTGTGTCCGATTCTTTTGTGCTCAGTAACTTCAGTCGTGTCTGACTCTGTGTGACCCCGTGGACTGTAGACCGCCAGGCTCCTCTGTCCATGGGATTCTCCAGGCAAGAATACTGGAGTGGGTTGCCATGCCCTCCTTCAGAGGATCTTCCCAATCCAGGTATAAAACTCACATTTGCCTGCATCTCCTGCGTTGCAGGCAGATTCTTTACCCACTGAGCCACCTGGGAAGCTCTTGTGATTCAGCAATTCTAATCCTGGGCATTTGTCTGCAGAAAATCCTAATTCAAAAAGATACATGCACCCCAATGTTCACTGCAGTACTGTTTACAATAGCCAAGACATGGAAGCAACCTAAATGTCCATCAACAGAGGAACGGACAGAGATGTGGTACGTATATGCAACAGAGTAAAAAGAATGAAATAATGTCACTTGCAGCAACATGGGTGGACCTAGGGATATCACATTAAGTGAAGTCAGAGAAAGACAGATATGATACACTTATATGTGGACTATTAAAAAAAACTCATATGAATGGATTTACTTACAAAACAAACTCAGACTTCAAACTGATGGTTACCAAACAGAAAAGGTGGGGGGGGGGGGATAAATTAGGAGCTTGGGATTAACATAAACACACAACTATATATAAAATAGATACTCAACAAGGACCTACTGTATAGCAGAGGGAACTCTACTCAATATTCTGTAATAACCTATATGGGAAAAGAATCTGAAAAAGAATGGATATATGTATATCCGAATCCCCTAGCTGTAGACCTGAAAACTAAGACAATATTGTCAATCAACTCCAATATAAAATACAAAATTTTTTAAATTAAAAACACACGTTAAACCTAGTTAGTAATATCCCGGGATATTTTGATGGTGGGTGGAACTGGCAAAAGACGTACAAATAACGCCTCAGCCTGGTGACTGGTCCTCAGCTGCAGGTAGGTAGACGGGAAGCAGAGAACTAGTCACACAGTTCTAGTATCTAGTAGTCACACAGGAAACTAGTATCACAGTGATATTGATACAGAATATTATTACTAACTAGGTTTTAGACGTGATTTTAATTTAAACAAATTTTTACTTTATATTCGCGTTTATTGACAATATTGTGTTAGTTTTCAGGTGTACAGCTAAGTGATTCATATATACATGTATCCATGGACCTGCTGGAAGTGCCTGCTGACATTCTAATACCTGACCCATACTAAGTCTAGTGAAACTGATTCTCCACTAGAATGTCATTTATTAAGAAAATCAGGTTGTATTAGTATCTAGTATTTCTTCTAAGAACTCTGTGGAGACCAGCTGGCTTTCATCTCAAAGAATTTACAAAACACGCTAAGCATTTTGCGTAAAGTAGGCATTTTAAAACCTTCAGAGGGACTTCCCTAGTGGTTCAGTGGTTGAGATTCTGATTCCACTGCTGGGGGCGTGGTTCAATCCCAGGTAGGGGAAGCAGGATCCAGCAAGGCATGGCCAAAACAAAATGACAGCCTTCAAAAAGATACAACTGAAAATATAAAGCCTTCAAAATTAGTAGTTAAAATAGTATTTACAATAAATATATTTGTCCTCTAAGCATTAGAGGAAGTTTTCATACATTTTTTTTTTTTAATCAATACAGAATTAGTTGCTATGGTCTGAATGATCACCTGCCTCCCCAAATTCCTACATTGAAATCCTAATACCCAGGGATGATGGTATTAGTAGATGGAGTTCATTGGGAGGTCATGAGGCTAGAGCTCTCATGAGCGGGACTGATGTTCTTATAAGAGACACTACAGTTTCCTAGTCCCATCAAGCCATCGAGGACGTAAGACAAAAGAAGTCTGGGATGTGAAGAGGGCCCTCACCCAAATATGTTCACACTCTAATTTCAGATTTTCAGCCAACAGAATTGTAAGAAGTAAATTTCTGTTATTTATAAACTGTCCAGTCTTTGGTATTTTGCTACAGTTGTTCAGTCACTAAGTTATGTCCAACTCTTGGTGACCCCATGGACTGCAGCACACCAGACTTCCCCCATCTTTCACTATCTCCGGGAGTACTTTATACACCAGAGAGTTTTAAAAAATGAAACAAACTTTCTGAAGCTCAGCTACATTGTCAGTTTTCAAAGATGAGCTGTATGATGATGATTTGTGCTTTTTGAGGGCCAACTACATTTTTGTTGAAAAGTATAGAGTAGAAGGCAGTATGAAAATGATACACATAAATGTATTTAAAAACCAAACTATCCCAAATAAATCTATTTCTGAATACATTTTACCACATTCAGTCAATGATAACAGACTCTAACTTCGACACTGAATTTTATTCTCCAGGATTGACCATTTATTTCCCTTGTAGTAATTTCTTTTGCCACTAGGTGGCTGTTGGCTAGCTTACCTGATCCAGTTTCTGTGAAAGTGAAAGTCGCTCAGTCAGGTCAGACTCTTGGAGTTCTCCAGGCCAGAATACTGGAGTGGGTAGCCTTTCCCTTCTCCAGGGGATCTTCCCAACCCAGGGATCGAACCCAGGTCTCCCGCATTGCAGGTGGATTCTTTACCAGCTGAGCCACAAGGGAAGGCTGAGTGAAATCAAATAGCTTACACAGAAAAGTTACCATCATACCATCATTGCTCATTCTATATATTAATCACTAAAGCTGGAGTTGTTCTGAAGATAGATCTACTTTATCAAATCTTTCACAATAATCTGAGATTAAAAAATAATAACTGTAAAGATGTTTGATTAGATTATGAAGTGTTTAGAAAGTATAAATACCTATTTTAAAACATTTGGAACAAGCCACTACTCATTTGAAAAGACCCTGATGCTGGGAGAGACTGAAGGTGGGAGGAAGGGGATGACAGAGGATGAGATGGTTGGATGGCATCACTGACTCAATGGGCATGAGTTTGAGTAAACTCCAGGAGCTGGTGATGGACAGGGAGGCCTGGCATGCTGCAGTCCATGGGGTCGCAGAGTCGGACACGACAGAGCGACTGAACTGAACTGAACTATGTGTTACTGAACCAGATTCTTATCTGTGGTATTTAAAAGTCACTTTTACCTAGAGTTACATGTAACAGCCTCAGTGGTACATAAATCAACAATGAGGGTTTTAAAATTTGAAATAGAACAATGACACAAGGTTAAGAATTTTTAAGTACATTTTATTAAGAATGTATCCCTTTGATAAGATTACGCTTCAGGAGGCTTTTAATGCCCTTGACATAAACTGTACACATTATACAAAAACAAGAAAACCACAAAAAAAAAATCAAGGTGAGCAAAACCATTTAGGGACAAACCTTATTTAAATTATACACAACTCAATGAAATATTCTTACGGAAAATATATAAATACTTTTCTTTCTATGTTACAGTTATACAATATAAATCAGATTTCAATGTCTGTTCAGTGACCTACAAACACCAGAACCTCCAAATATGTAGCAGCGTATTACTAAATAAAAAAGAAAAAAATTATGTGGTTAGGGAGCATTAAGTCTGAGATTTTTTTCACAGTCCCTTACCACTTTTCAAAACTAATTTACATCATCTGTTTTACAATGCAGCTTTAGGGTTTCTGACAGGCCAATAATGGAACATTTTTCAACTATTATCTATGGAAGTTTTTAATCTCCCCCCTCCTCTGCCCAAAGACTTTGCATTTTGTGCTAAATCAACCTATTAGTGGCAAAATTACAAGATATACTTTTTTGGCATAAATTATATTTTTCAAATTAAATATTTTATAAAGAAAGTCAAACAAAATGTGCAATTTATGCGTGCAGTGGCACAGCTATCCACCTATGTTACAAAAATACTCTAAAGGGGAGAAAATCCACATTCATTAAAGAAACCTACTATGAATGAAAACTACCCTGGGAACCTAGAACTAAAAGAAAAAACAAATGCTCCTAGAAAGATTCTCACAGATGTTAACATTGTCTGATAAGCACTGCTATTAATTTTACTGGTATGCTTTTATAATCAAACTTTCACTGTAGTGACAGTCTTGAAGTGAAGCTGGTAATAATGTATATCCTGAATGGAGAGACAAGGGAGACCCTTCTCAACTTTTGGAAGATCTGAAATGTTCTTTTTATTCCAACAGCTCTTATCAAACTCTCTCAATTAATTGTTCCTTTTTTCCCTAATTTAATGGATTGTGAATTTGAGACAAAACTGGAAACATAAGACAAAAGGGGAAAAAACCTTACTTCCAAAGGACCTTTCCCAAGGTAGTTTACAAAACTCTCACACAAAATTAGCACCTCACTCTCACCATGCAAAAGTAACTGCAGTTATAATTTGGATGACAATTTGATTGCTTTTTATTGCTTAGTGATCTGTGCTTTAATGTGGGGATAAAAGGCATCCTCTGAATGGAATGAAAAAAATTTTTTATATAAATAGCAGTAGACAAATCTAAATAAGCATTCACACCTCACTGTTGAACACTTTGCATCTGTAATATGCCCTGAAAAACTCAGCTTTAATTACTTCAAGCTCTGGATAAAAGAGCTGAAAACTATTAAAGCTACACCATTTCAAAAGGACTTATACATATGATGTTAGAGTAACTAGTAAAATAAAGTATATACCTCCAAAGAGCCTCTTTTAATGTCAATGTCTTACAGAATGCCCTTATGCTACCAATCTTTATTAGAAAATTTTTTATTAGGGAGAAAAGACTTTTCCCCCCTTCAAATCTACCTAAGCATAAATAGGAAGTAAAAGTATAAGAAATTTTAGATCATGTTTAATTACAAATACTAATTTCTAATTTCCTTATTTATCAGTATTTACTTAGTATGTGAAGCTGAAATCTGTTCTTGAAAAAAATTTCAATTAGAAACAACAATTCACTTTACAATTAGAAATTCACAGTTTATAACCAGCACAACTGCTCAAATTCCTCCAAATTATTCAATAATTACCAGTAGTACAAATTTATATGGACTAAGATTAATTCTAAAATCTTGAAAAACTACAGTATTGACATTATTTTGGTATTTTATAGTCTGGTAATATCTATTACATATAGATGCTTTTTTCAATTATTTCTATTACCACTGACAACATCCCTAATCTTTTCTGCTATAATTTAACATTTTAAACACCTAAGTAAATCACTTGGCACTGCATGTGAGCATTTTTCATCGTAAAAGTCTACTTTTATACAAATAAGTACTTAAAGAAAACGTATTAGACCTGTCAGTGAAACATGGATAAACCAAATAGCACTATACATTTAATATAGACATTTTTTTTTTAAGATTATTGAGAACCACAAAGCTCTGAGTGTCTCCCCAAACTAAGTGCTAAAGGCAAATATTATGATATATACATATATATCTTTCAAAGTAATAATCCAAAAAACTGTTCAGGCTAATAGTAACAAAGACTTCATTTCAGGATTGATGAGCGAGGTGGGGTCCAGGGATGAAGATGTGTGTGTGTGTGTGTGTGTGTGTGTGTGTGTGTAACAAAAAAGAATTTACTGTTAACTTTTGAGGGATTAAACCACAGATTTTATACTCTATATTAACTGAGGTAGTGTTTAAAAATGAATGTCTAAAATATGTTAATCCCATTATTAATAAGATTAGTACATTACCTCCTTTGGAGTTTTAAACCACTATTTGGTCTAGTATCTCTGACATTTGGTTCTCTGGAAGGCAGTCTCATCATCCAAGACCAAAGACCAAGGTGACAGGCAACGTTCTTAGAAGTACTGTTGACATTTAAATAAACACTTGGGTTCAGTGATAAATTAAAGTTAAAAAAAAAAAGCATCTGTTTTATCTTCAATTGGATTTTATGAAAGAAAATCTGAAGAACCACTTTTTAACATAAGCAGCAGCTTACAGCCCTTATCTGCTTTGTTATAATGTAAGTTGCTACACAGTGCACGTAAGAACAATTCACTGAAGTGCAGTCAAAGAGGTGTTATGAAGTGAGATGAAAGGCTTCATCTCAATTGGAACTTTCAGTGCCAGTAAATTAAAAAAAAAAAAAAAAGTATCTCTGTGAGTTATGCTTTCTAGTTCACAGGGTTCTTTACAGAGATCTCAAAGAACAAGCCCATTATAAAAAAGAACTGTAATAAGGGAAAATACTAGTCCCCGTACTATGACTGTGTCAGAGCTGATGCGTAACTGTAAAAATGGTCTAAACAAATCAATTTAAAAAGGGTCCTAATCAGTCCAGCTGGATTTTTTTTCTACTTATATATAGACCTCAAAAAAGATCCTTTCATTTACAAGCATTCTAATGATGATGGCCATGCTTTTTTTATATACAAATTTGCATATATGTTTAATTCCTGTAAAGATTTCCAAATATCTTTAGACATACACAAATTAAACAAACAAATAAAACTTTGCCCTCATCAACTTTAACAACTTCACAAATGTGATAAAGGCAACTACTGTACTCATAAACTCACCTATCACTGCATTTAGTCTGTGCAAAACAAGAACACTGATATAAAAATTAAATTACTGCTGCTTTAAAATTTGGTACTTAAGGCTTTTCACTACAATTTTTAATCGTAATAATGTTTCACCAAGGATTTTTTTAAAAGAAACTATGGCTCTTCTTTTCCCATGGAATGTATAAATTGTAGGCAACCTTATCTTTTCCTCAAGAGATCCAAGGTGTTATTTAATGCTTTCTTTTACTTTAGGTCTAAATTAATAGTGCTTTGTTCAAGTTCCTGTTAAAATGGTGATGTGGGAAGCTAATGGAAATGCACTGAGAACATATGCATTTTATAAATGAAAAATACTCTGAATTATAAAATAATTTTCTGATTTTAATCAGGAACTGTAGTGAAAAACCTTAATCAGTTCAAATAGCCTATAATAACACATTGCAACAAAACTAAAGAGATGGAAAACAAGAAACTTTATGTAAGTCTAGTCACATAAAAATAACTTATAAGTCCTGGTTGTTGAGGCTCTTCTTTCGCTTTGAGGTTAAAAACCTCTGAAGTAGTGTTATAAACATGAAGAAAAAAGTGGAAGGGCCAAAGATCCCCTTCTAATACCAGCAGTTACAGAACATCCCATTGTGCTAACAGGATGCAGCCTCAAAGACACTGATTCCTGGCTTCCAAAATTAGTTAACAAACAAGGCATCTTTATATTTACCCTAAAAAAGGAATTCAGAAATAACGGTGTGTAGGGTGCTTCTGCATACCGTACTGTTCCACTGTTGTTATGCTCTTAAAATGAAAAGTAGAAAACCCATGTAGGTACTCAGTGCTTGAATCTTGCATACAATGGTAACTAAAACTCTTAAAACTGTGGTAATGAATAATGAACCCCCAATGGGGCTCCACAGAGGGTAGAGGAAGTTGTTTTGGTTAGGGAAGTCCGCAGTTCCAACTGTTCATGTACCAGTAATTGCTGGAACAGCGTATAGAAGATACTCCTGTCTTTGCTGCCCAGTCAGTCGGCTTTTTTGAGGCTTTTAGAAGTCCACAAATATGAATATATATATATATATAGTCTACATCTATATACATCATAAATATGAGGTCAGGATTCAGCAGATGTATCGACTATAGTTTGCTTTGGTGGTGTTGCCAAGACAGCCTCTGCTTCTTCATGCATCTAGGGAAGAAGTGGTAAATTATTAATGACTTTCTAGGCTATCAACAGATATCATCTCAAAACTTTTAGTTTAATTCAAACAAATATTTTTGAAAGATAAAGTTCAGAAGTACAAATCCTACTTACTTGTAAAAACTGTACATCCTGAAATAATTCTTGTATGAACCTCCGACATGGAAGTCTAAATGTGCAGTGTGACAGCAAATGGGAAACCTCAGAGTAAAGGCATATGTCATCAAATGTTTGAGGATACTTCTCTTTAATTCTAAAATGAAAGAAAAGACTAGGATGTGATAAAAATTATAATAATGACTTGCCTATTTTCTTTCAAAATATCATTTTAAAATATCTTTTTCCTCTGGATATATAGATCAAGTGACATATCTGGAGTGAGGGCATAAGAATATAAAATAGTAAATATTCCTAGCTCACACTTAAACTATAACTATTTTAAGTTTCGGCTATCTCTTAAAATGATAAAAACCCAAATACTTCTTAGAAAGTGAGAAATATTCTTTTTCACTGGCCTGAGAAATTACAAAATGTATTTACTGGCCCAGAATAACTCAGTATTTTAAAGTTGCAGGATATAAAATCATCACACAGAAATCCCTTGCATTCCCATACACTAATAATGAGAAAATAGAAAGAGAAATTAAGGAAACAATTCCATTCACCACTGCAACGGAAAGAATAAAATACTTAGGAATATATCTACCTAAAGAAACTAAAGACCTATATATAGAAAACTATAAAACACTGGTGAAAGAAATCAAAGAGGACACTAATAGATGGAGAAATATACCATGTTCATGGATTGGAAGAATCAATATAGTGAAAATGAGTATACTACCCAAAGCAATTTATAGATTCAATGCAATCCCTATCAAGCTACCAACAGTATTCTTCACAGAGCTAGAACAAATAATTTCACAATTTGTATGGAAATACAAAAAACCTCGAATAGCCAAAGCTATCTTGAGAAAGAAGAATGGAACTGGAGGAATCAACCTACCTGACTTCAGGCTCTACTACAAAGCCACAGTCATCAAGACAGTATGGTACTGGCACAAAGACAGAAATATAGATCAATGGAACAAAATAAAAAGCCCAGAGATAAATCCACGCACATATGGACACCTTATCTTTGACAAAGGAGGCAAGAATACACAATGGATTAAAGACAATCTCTTTAACAAGTGGTGCTGGGAAAACTGGTCAACCACTTGTAAAAGAATGAAACTAGAACACTTTCTAACACCATACACAAAAATAAACTCAAAATGGATTAAAGATCTAAACGTAAGACCAGAAACTATAAAACTCCTAGAGGAGAACATAGGCAAAACACTCTCCGACATACATCACAGCAGGATCCTCTATGACCCACCTCCCAGAATATTGGAAACAAAAGCAAAAATAAACAAATGGGACCTAATTAAACTTAAAAGCTTCTGCACAACAAAGGAAACTATAAGCAAGGTGAAAAGACAGCCTTCAGAATGGGAGAAAATAATAGCAAATGAAGCCACTGACAAACAACTAATCTCAAAAATATACAAGCAACTCCTACAGCTCAATTCCAGAAAAATAAATGACCCAATCAAAAAATGGGCCAAAGAACTAAACAGACATTTCTCCAAAGAAGACATACAGATGACTAACAAACACATGAAAAGATGCTCAACATCATTCATTATCAGAGAAATGCAAATCAAAACCACTATGAGGTACCATTTCACGCCAGTCAGAATGGCTGCGATCCAAAAGTCTACAAGTAATAAATGCTGGAGAGGATGTGGAGAAAAGGGAACCCTCTTACACTGTTGGTGGGAATGCAAACTTGTACAGCCACTATGGAGAACAGTGTGGAGATTCCTTAAAAAACTGGAAATAGAACTGCCTTATGATCCAGCAATCCCACTGCTGGGCATTCACACTGAGGAAACCAGAAGGGAAAGAGACACGTGTACCCCAATGTTCATCGCAGCACTGTTTATAATAGCCAGGACATGGAAGCAACCTAGATGTCCATCAGCAGATGAATGGATAAGAAAGCTGTGGTACATATACACAATGGAGTATTACTCAGCCATTAAAAAGAATACATTTGAATCAGTTCTCATGAGGTGGATGAAACTGGAGCCTATTATACAGAGTGAAGTAAGCCAGAAAGAAAAACACCAATACAGTATACTAACGCATATATATGGAATTTAGAAAGATGGTAACAATAACCCTGTATATGAGACAGCAAAAGAGACACTGATGTATAGAACAGTCTTTTGGACTCTGTGGGAAAGGGAGAGGGTGAGATGATTTGGGAGAACGGCATTGAAACATGTATAATATCATATATGAAACGAGTCACCAGTCCAGGTTCGATGCACGATACTGGATGCTTGGGGTTGGTGCACTAGGACGACCCAGAGGGATGGTATGGGGAGGCAGGAAGGAGGGCGATGCAGGATGGGGAACACATGTATGCCTGTGGGGGATTCATTTCGATATATGGCAGAACCAATACAATATTGTAAAGTTTAAAAATAAAATAAAATTTAAAAAAATAAAATAGAAATAAAATTTTAAAGTTAAACTGAAGTTAAACTTTGACTGGGCTCTGTCTTTGTATCTTTCAGCATTTAGTAGTGGCTCTCGCCTGGTCCAGCACCTCAGAACCAGCAGTGGGGTGGGCTAATACAGGTAAAGGACCCTCTACACTTAAAGCTTCTGGCCAGGAGGTCTGCAGTGGGGGCCTGGTATATGTGCTACTACATTTTATAAAGTTCCACAGGAGACCCTGAAGTCCATTTCATTTTTTGAGGATCACAGCTTTAAATAGTGCAAAACAAAGATGTTGAAGATGGCCTGAATATCTTTTAACATGTTGCTGTGACTTAGAAAAGCAAAAAAAATTCTACAACTTTTATTAAAAGAAAGGAGTAAAAATAGGGAAAAATTAAACCAAGAAAATGTCACTTATTTTTACGTATGCCAGCTTTTCTTGAGCTTTATGGTCTCAGAATTCTTCTACTTTCTTAAAAATTGTTGAGAAACCCCCAAATCTTATTTTTTGTAGGCCATGAAAGTGAAAGTCACTCAGTCGTGTCCAACTCTTTGTGACCCCAAGGCCTATACAGTCCATGGAATTCTCCAGGCCAGAATGTCAGAGTGGGGGAGCCTTTCCCTTCTCCAGGGGATCTTCCCAACCCAGGGATCGAACCCACAACTCCCACATTGCAGGTGGATTCTTTACTTTTACTTTTGTGGGCCATAGCCATCAATAATTAACATACAAGAAATTAAAATTTAGAAAATTTCAAAGCATTAATTCATTTAAAAAATAAAATCATTACATGTTAACATAAATACATATATTTTAATGAAAAATAACTATATTTTCCAAAACTAAGACAGTGAGATGGAGAAAGCAATGGCAACCCACTCCAGTACTCTTGCCTGGAGAATCCCAGGGACGGAGGAGCCTGGTGGGCTGTCGTCTATGGGGTCACACAGAGTCGTACACGACTGAAATGACTTAGCAGTAGCAGCAAGACAGTGAGAAGAGTTGCTATTGTTTTACATTTTTACAAATCTTTTTAATGTCTGGCTGAATAGAAAACCATTGGATTCACATACCTGCTTCTGCATTTAATTCATTACCATATGTTAGTTTGGTTGAAGTAGATGAAGAAAATCTAGGCTCACTCAGATATGCCATGCAGTTGAGAACTACTGATATAAAGCTAATTGATCAAACTTTTTAAGTATTTACCATAAAAAAGCAAAGAATACTCATCTCAAAGCTTACTTACGTTAAAAGCCCAGTTTCATGACATTTAGTTGAAACTGAACTACTCAAATTAATGACTAATCTCAGAACTTCTTTACGAAGGAGTATACGGCACATTGGTGTATCATCTGGAATTGTTTTAACACCTGAAAAGAAGATCAAAATATTTTATCTGTATCACAACAGAAAATTACTATAACTCATGGAATTTGTTTTTAAACTTTACCAAAGATATATATAAAACTAAGATAAACTGCACATGACCTGCCAATCATTTTGGGATCAAAATTCTTTCTAATGAAAGCAGACAGCTAAGTGAGTATGTGTCAGCAGCTGATGCAGGTACAATGGTGGACTAAATATACCCAATAAAAGTAAGTTGTCAGATTTGAGACAACTAATGAACAGCACTCATCATTAACAACAAACAACTAAGTACAGTTATGTTAACAAGGTTTGGATTTAAATCTGAAAACTTACCTAGTAGCAATTCTGTACTTTTGGTGCTGCTCGCTGAGCCTTCTTGAGACACTCCATCACTGCATCCAGAAATGCCAGAAAATTTAGAGGGAACGACTTCTAAGGGATTATGGATAGTCTGCTCACACCAATCAGAATATGGAATGTCTTGAAGGTCTGAAGAAATAAATTAATTCAATCAACAGATCAAAACAGCTTATTTCCTATGCTTGCACTGTATACCACAAAGGAATGGTTCCTTGTAATTTCCTTCCGGTCTCTTCAGTAATTATTTTCCAAGATGAAGATTTTCAAAGTAAATTTACAGACTGCTCAGGTAGTAACGTGTTAAATTCTAAAGACATTTATACCTGAGATTTTATTTTCCTAAACTACAAAAATAATAAATATGTATTTAAAGAATTCATATAAAGATATATATAGAATAAGTGAAAGTCTTTTACCACCCCGTCTTTCATGCCTCCCACCCCTAAACTAAATAGACTTCTCCTTAAATATATAAAAATTCAGATCATCTGATATTTTAAATTTCTCTCTCTTGCTCTTTAGGTGTATAAGTGAGATTACACTGTATCCATTTTTCTATCACTTGCTAGTCCTACCATTTAATAATCACCAATATAACAATCATAGTTCTCCAGACTTATCAGTTCCTTCCATAGGGTTAAACTTACTATACTATCCATGCATTGCTAAGGTCTACTCCTAGATGGGATTTTAAAGTCAACTAAACATCTTAGTGCAGCTAAAATAACATCAATATTTTTTATTTAAAAGTTCCCTGAGCACTTAAATAAGTGATTAGAGCAAATGGAAATCAGAAAGTCTTCAGTTATCCTTTTAGGAGGTAACACTGAGCAACCCAGAAAATCATGCAACCTTAGTACACTAAGAAAAAGAGATTTCAGAGAGAAGAGACACCATCAGTCAAATGGTAAGGCCCCTTGATAGTTAGTCCTATCCTCTTTCCACTACAGTACACTGTCAGAGTGGTAATAAGCGTTTTTTAAAAGTCCAAGAAACTAGACCTACACCAACACATACTATTCTCCCTATGCTGCTTCAGTAAAATAGATGTCACCACCTCATCTCACCTGTAAGTACTTCCTAAGATTAATAGTGACATAATACTAAGCAGAATATGTTCTGGTTCCTCAGGATATCAACTTAGCATAGTTGTAATATCTTGGTTACTAAGAAAATCACACATCTGTCAGGTACTTGAAAGTAACATATACTACTTAAATTATACACTGATTTTAAAAATAAAACTACTGCCAAAAGATCTGATAACTAAAGATGTACTTAAAAACCAGTAATGCTGAATAACCAGGTAAGAAATGACTGTTATTTTGGACTCAGGAAGCTTCCCAGGAAGTAAAAAGACAAAATATTCCAGCACAAAGAACAATAAGAAAATTATATCTTCCTTTGTCAACGTTGTTTTGAAAACGCTGACAATGTTCCTTTGTCAACATTGTTTCTGAAAAGTTATAAACTTATTCGTTTCAGCCTCATCTTCAACCAGTGATGACTCCTAACATTTCTAACCTGTTACAACCACATTTTATTTCTAAAGATATCATCCATTCTTATTCCAAAAAAAAAAAAAAACCCCACGCCTCTAACTAAGAAGCCAAAACAATCAGTTTCTCCCACTGTGGTGGTTTAGTTGCTAATCATGTCCGACTCTTGCAACCCCATGGACTGTGGCCTACCAGACTCCTCTGTCCATGGAATTCTCCAGGCAAGAATACTGGAGTGGGTTGCCATTTCCTTCTCCAGGAGATCTTCCTGACCCAGGACTCCTGCATTGCAGACAGATTCTTTACCAACTGAACTACAAGGGAAGCCTCACTGGAGTCTTCTTCACATCTTCTTCCACTGGAAGATGTGAAAAAACATCCCAAGAATAGTGATAACAGAAGGCTTTTAATCCATGGGGTATCTTTTGTGTGAAACTTGCTAAATCATATGAATAAAAATTTTTATGAAATAATTACATGTGCTAAATGGAAACTTCAGAGAACACGTGGGTAGAATATTGGCACTATTTATTAATCAGTAGGATATGGAGAAGGCAATGCCACCCCACTCCGGTACTTTTGCCTGGAAAATCCCATGGACGGAGGAGCCTGGTAGGCTGCAGTCCATGGGGTCGCTAGAGTTGGACAGGACTAAGCGACTCAACTTTCACTTTTCACTTTCATGCATTGGAGAAGGAAATGGCAACCCACTCCAGTGTTCTTGCCTGGAGAATCCCAGGGATGGGAAGCCTGGTGGGCTGCCGTCTATGGGGTCCCACAGAGTCGGATATGACTAAAGCGACGCAGCAGCAGCAGGATATGGAGAACCAAAATTTCTTGAAATTGGGAAGCTAGTTGACCTACTTCTTCTTAGGCATGGAAGATCATGTCTAGCACTCTGTTAAAGGCCAAAACTGTGCATGCTAGACTGATGATATTGACTTTTAGGGACCTTAATTTTGAAAAGTATTCAATGCAATGAAACTTATACACACTTTTACTCAACACATTTTATTTCTAGATTATATTTAATTTGGATGAAGCATTATGTCCATACATTGAACCTTTTAATCTATGTAACTGATGTTTAGTTTCTTAACTGTAGCTGTTGCTTTTACTGTTTTCTCTCTTTTTAGTTAATAATATTCTGTACTGTCCTTACTTGCTCAGTTGTGTCCAACTCTTTGCAACTTTGTGGACTGCAGTCCGCCAGACTCCTCTGTCCAAGGGGATTCTCCTGGCAAGGATACTGGAATGGGCTGCCATACCCACCTCCAGGGGATCTTCCCAACCCAGAGATCGAACCCAGGATGCCCTCACTGCAGGCAGATTTTTTACTGTCTGAGCCACTAGCTCAGCTTTATTTTATCTTTTAGTTAAAAATGGCGACATGAAGTATAGGATAGATCAGCGTCTAAGAGACTGCATACCTTCTTTATACCCTGTATCTGGGCATAAGGCTGAATCCAGCCTTATGTGAGAAAGAATAAAAAGCTCTAGGGAAAAAAATTATGTAAGTCCATATGGGTTAATTCAGAAAAATCATAAGCTAAATTCTTCCTATCAGAAAGTGAAGTCTCCAAATAGCATATTAAATGCTGAAACAATTCATCAAAAAAGTCAAGAATTTCTGTGAGGAGCTCTTATCCACCTGATCATCATTTCTCCTGGGCAGCAAGAACAAGGAGACTGTTGTTGTATGAACAAGGAGATTTTCCTTAGGAACACAGTAAGATCATTCTAATTGAACTATCAGAGTTTATGAAAGAATATTATTTCTAATGTAAACAACTTAGTGTGAGTCACCATTAATGGACAGCTTAGTGAATGCTAATCTTACATGTTAGGAAGTACCAAAACTACACCATAAGCCAGGTATCATTATTCCTATTTAGAAATTTAAGAAAAAATTAAAAGTAAAGCTCAATGAAACTAAGTATATTGCCCAAGATCAAATTTTAAGATGGAAAAGTTTGGCTTTGAGCCTAAGTGCTCTTGACACCAAACCTCACACCCTGCTATGTTTACACCAGGGTCTGAGTATTTCCTGGAGCCCTGGCACTTCCTAGTCTCCTCCATCCCCAGTTGTACATTTGGGTGAGGACAGGGAGATGGGACACCACCTGGCGTTCCCCTTACACCATCATCTGCATACCACTGATCTTTTGTATAGACTGCTACTGAAACGTGGGTTTTACACCTAATATTTTTCAAAACCACCACTGTCTCTTTAGGGCCCTCCTTTACTCAATGTAATCTCTACCCACTCCTCACAAATCTGTCAGTTTAATAACTCAGACAATTCAAACCAATCTCCTTGCTATTATCCTTTATAGTCTGCTAATTTTTTTCCAGTGTTCTCTTTCACAGATAGACTAGTCTAAAACATCAGTCTAACCCACTTTTAGTTGGTTAGCTACAATATGGCAAATGCAGTGGTATACATAAAGTGCACCCCAAAGAAACATATAATGCTGCCAACATTTTGCCTTGCATACTCAACAAGACATTGCATAAACATCTGAGAAGGTGGTAGACACAGAATATAGTTATTAGGAAATATCCTAATCACCTTTCCTCTGAGCTTTAACATTTTTTGAACAATTGCCACTACCAACATTACCACCAGATTGAAAGTTTTAAAAAGTGAAAAGTCTTATGTTCAAGTCCTGATGTCTCTTTAAAATTATCATTACACAGCAGAGGGACAACTTCAGACTACCGCAAACTACAGTAATCCAAACAGTGTGGTAATGGCACAAAAACAGACATATAACATATAGATAAAGGAAAGAGAACAGACAGCCTAGGAATAAACCCATGAACATATGGTCAATTAATCTAAGAGAAAGGAAGCAAGAATATACACTGGGTAAAAGTCTTTTCAAAAAGTAGTGCTGGTACAACTGCACAGCTACATGTAAAAGCATGAAATGTTCAAACGAAACATTAGAACGTTTTCTAGCACCACATACAAAAATAAACACAAAATGCATTAGAGACCTAAACTTCTAGAGGAAATCATAGGTACAACACTGTTTGACATAAACTGCAGCAATGTTTTTTTGGATCTGTCTCCCAGAGTAACTGAACTGGAAACAAAAATAACCAAAATAAATTTAAAAGCTTTTGTACAGCAACCCCTCCCCGCTCCCCCAAAAAAAAAAAAAAAAAAAAAAAAAAAAAAAAAAAAAACGCCACACATAAAACAAAGCAAAAAGACAACTTACAGACTGGGTAAAAATATTTGCAAACAATGTTTCTGACAAGGAATTCATTTCCAAAATATACAAATAGCTCATATAGCTCAAAAACAAAAAAACAAACCCAATCAAAAAGTGGGCAGAAAACCTAAACAGACATTTTTCCAAAGAAGGCATAGAGATGACCATGAAAAGGCCAATAAGCAAATAAAAAGACGCTCAATACCACTAACTATTAGAGAAATGCAAATTAAAACGACAATGAGGTACCATCTTATACCAGTTAGAATGGTTACCATTAAAAAGTCTACAAATAGTAAATATTGGAAAAGGTATAGAGGAAAAATGAAACCTCTTATACTGTTGGTGAGAATATAAATTGGCGCAGCCATTATGGGGAATGGTATGGAGGTTCCTTAAAAAACTAAAGAGTCACCATATGATCCTGCAATCCCACTCCTGGCATATACCCAGAGAAAACCCTAATTCAAAAAAACACATGCACCCCAATGTTCACAGCAGCACTATTCACAACAGCCAAGACATGGAAGCAACCTAAGTGTCCATCAACAGACAAATGGATAAAGAAGTTAGAATATTACTCAGCAGTGAACAAGAATGAGATAATGCCATTTTCAGTAACATGGATGGACCTAAAGATTATCAAATTAAGTCAGAAGAGAAAGACAAATACGTGATATCACTTATATGTGGAATCTAAAAATGATACAAATGGACTGATTTACAAAACAGAAATAGGTTCACGGACATAAAAAACAAGCTTATGGTTACCAAAGGGGATGGGCGGAGACAAATTAGGAGTTTCAGATTAATATATATACACTACTACACATAAAATGGGTAAACAACAAAGGTCTACTGTATAGCAGAAGGAACTATATTCAGTATCTTGTAATAACCTACAATGGAAAAGCATCTGAAAGAGAAGACACCAATACACACATGTAAAATTGAATCACTTTGCTGTACACTTGAAAGTAACACAACATTGTAAATTACCTATACTTCAATTAAAAAAAAGTAGAGAACTATTTTTTAGTTATCTGCCACGGATAATAGGGCTTCCCAGGTGGCTCAGTGGTAAAGAAACTGCCTGCCAATGGAGGAGATACAGGTTTGATCCTTGGGTTGAAAAGAACTCCTGGAGGATGAAACAGCAATCCACTGCAGTATTCTTGCCAGGAAAATTCCATGGACAGAGGAGTCTGGGAGCTACAGTCCATGGGATCACCAAGACTTGGACATAAATGAGCATGCATGGATAATAAAGATATCTCCCTCCTGATACATAAATTCATTCATTTGGCCGATAGCAGTGCTTCTCAAACATTAATGTATACATGAATAACCTGGGCATCTTGTTAAAATGCTGATTCTGATTCTGTGTGGGGCAGAGTTTGAGATGACATTTCTAACAAGTGCTCAGGTGATGCTGATGCTGCTGGTTCACTGACCACTTTGGGTAGAAAGGGCTATGCAGGACCTGGTCTCTACCTATCTTTCTAGGCTGATCCTGTATTTCCTCTCCCTTCACTTTCTGGGCTCCATTCCCATGGGTGTCCCATGCTTGCACCCATCAGAGAAGACTTTTGCTCATGTTCCTTCCTCTCTCTTAAAATTCTCTATACGCCAGTCTTCATTCAGTTAGGTTCTATTCATTCTTTCAACCACAGCTCAACAGCAATTCTTCAGAAGTCTTCTTTGATCGCTTATTTGATGATGTTTGTTGTTTAGTTGCCAAGTCATGTCCCACTCTTTCTGCGATCCCACAGACTACTGCCCATCAGGCTCCTTTGTCCATGGGATTTCCCAGGCAAGAATACTGGAGTGGGTTTGTCATTTCCTTCTCCAGGGAATCTTTCCAACCCAGGGACTGAATCTGCATCTCCTGTATTGCAGGAGGTCTCCTGCATTGCAATCAGATTCTTAACCACTGAGCCACCAGGGAAGCTCACTTGGTTCTGTTCCTTTGCTAATACCAGGCAGCAAGTAATGGTGGCTCAGACAGGAAAGAATCTGCCTGAAATGTGGGAAAACTGGGTTCGATCCTTGAGTTGGGAAGATCCCCTGGAGAAGGGAATGGCTACCAGTATTTTGGCCTGGGAAATCCCATGGACAGAGGAGGAGCCTAGTGGGCTACAGTCCATAGCATCACAAAGAGTTAGATATGACTGACAGAAAACTTAATACTTGGTACCTACCCTTGATGGCACTTGTTGCAAATGTGGTTGTTATATTTGTGTATTGACTGATTGAGTGGTTGATCAATCCATTTCCTTCTCCATTGGATATACAATATAAGAATAGTGTCTTTTTATTTTTTCCTCTCACAACTGTCTTCTTAGCATCTAGTTCAATGCCTGATCCCCAGAGTGACATAATAAATATTAAGTTGAATGCATGAATGAGGAGACGTTCAGTGTCTTTTTAACAACTAGCCTGCCTCCTTTCACACCTCTGAGAGGATATCAGTAGTAAATTGTAATCATTTCCCAATTAAGAGTTATTCTCCTCCCCACTTCATATCACTTGAATAACAAGTCAAGGGGTTCTAATGGCTGTGCCAAGGTGAGAGCCTCATTGATGGCAGCAATTCTTCCACAAGTCCCAAACTTGATGCGTCTCAACCTGATTACTATACTGGAGTGGGTTGGCATTTCCTTCTTCAGGGGATCTTCCCGACCCAGGGATCGAACTTGGGTTTCCCATGCTGCAGGCAGACTCTTTACCGTCTGAGCCACCAGGGAAGCCCAACTAGCTCAGCAACAGATCACAAATGAATTTGCTGGACTGTCTTGTGACTGGGTAATTAGAGGGCTGGCTTCCCTATTTCCTGTTTGATAAAGAGAAAAGAGTATAGCAGAACTCCACAGTAAGTGCTTCCTAAGTATTTGCTGAATGAGTAAATAAACAGAACTTACAAGAACTAAAACATCATAAACAATGTATAGACAAATGACTTAGTAGCATCTCCTTTTCTGTGTACATCAGAACAATACTGACCAAACCTTTCACTCAACAGAAAATTAAAATAATATAGCCCTGTTCATAGTGGGAAGTGCCTTGTCCAAGAGTTTGTCAAACCCAGGCCCTACTGGGAGAGGATTACTCTCTCAGTACATCCATAACCTATATTATCAGTGTGCCAAAAGCCATCAGTTGGGAAGCTCTTAATCAGAATACCATGGAGAAGTGTAGATGAATGACCCAGAGAATTCTGGTTATCACTAGGTTTTTCTGAGGGTGGCGAAGTGATATTCACCAAGAAAAGGTATCTATAGTTATATTTTAAACATACATATCATATAAAAAAGCTGAATCTGGATCTGATTCACTTTCTACCTCAACAAAAACATACTGAGTGCCTAGTATATAAAGCAGTATGCAGCTAGGTATTAGAAAATAAAAATGAAAGGGCATGACAGACTATATCCTGAAGCACCTTACTGAATGGAATGGAAAAAAACAACCAACAATAATTAACACAAGAGATCTATGTACAAAGGGCAATAAAAGTAAAGAGGAAAAAGTGTCAATATCTAAGAGGGTCAGACAAAGCTGTGAAGATGAAACATGCCCGTCTCTGAGGATGAGGTGGGCTTGCCAAATGGGCTCTACATGGCTGTGTGTGAGCTTGCACGGTGTGTGAGGAGGGGAAGGTGCAAGAGGGAACAGCATGGAAAACACACTTTTCAAGCCTAGAATTATGAAAAAGAGCACAGTCTGCTCAAGAACACCAAATAAGTCAGTAATGGCATGTCAATTACAAGACAGGAGAATGCTGATAAAAACTGACGGATCAGATGGAGTCTTGTGTGCTAGACATGAAAAGTCAATAAAGAACTGTCAACAGACTAATCCAAGGCAACAGTATGAAAGGTGAATTGCAAGGGAACAAAATTGGAGACAAACACTAACACTCCACAGGCAGATGCTGAGGGACTGCACTGAAGCTGAGGTAATGAGATGGAGAAAGAAGGATGATCAGTAGGGCTGGGAGATGTCAAGTGACTGAAGCAGATTCAAATTCAGGTGGATTCATCCAGACAGACATAATCACTCACCTGAATGACTACATATTGCACTCAGTTGGTTACTGGGCTGGAAACCCAGAATTTCAATACAGACACAATAAAGGCAGTTATCATCTGTATGTTCCTGTAGTCCAGTGTCTTCTGTACTTTCTAAAAACAGAGAAGCATCTGAATGGATTGAATTCATTATTTCCGTAAGACTCATCTGCTGTCGTAGCAAGTGAAAAGAGTTTTTTACAAGACCTCCAGTTCCAGATGGAAGACCTGTGTGTGAGTAAATATAAAAGATAATCTGAGGAAGATGGCATCAATGACACTTCTTTCAAGATGCATTAAACTATGTGAAATTTTAAAGAAGGGAAATTAGAGAAGAAAATCAGAACACCTTTTATGACTCAAAATCTAACCTTAATTGGGGAGAAAAACAGGATAATTTGCTTTAAATTAGGAAAATAATTAATATCAGCAGATATATTTATCTTACTTTAACATGAGGTTTTAAATGCAAAATAAAAAATTAAAACTATTCAATTAGGTATCATTTCAATTCTTCTCAATATTTGCATAAAGAAAAAGTAAATAATTCTGGGTCTAAAGAGGTCCTTATTAAGAAAAAAATCAAGATTATAAAGCTTTAAAGCTGTGGCTGATATGCATATACTAATTAGAATACTACAGCTCATAGCAAAGAAAGATAATGTAATGTATACAGTTTTTTTCTGTCTCCTGTCTCCAAAAAAAGTAAGTGCTAAATTTTTTTTTTATATGTTTAAAACAGAAACAACTGATCTGCTTTTTGTCTTCTTGAGAGGCTAGGTACTTAGTTCCCCCGCAAAAAAGTTATGGTTTAATTTTAAATTGACTTAACTATTTTGTTGCCCAAAATTAAGTATATGTGAATTTTTAGTGTCATCCTACTGATAAGAATTTTCTTTTTAATATAAAGAGAACAAAAACCACGCATTACCTCCAACATCATGGGCAAATACTCTTGCACCTCGATCATCATGTGGAGGTATGTTTTTTGTTTGAAAATAAGGAATATCCTTTACCTGAAATAGATATAAGTCACAGTAAGTACTATTATAAAAAGAAATTCATTTTATGAATATTAGCAATATTAAATGAAATATAATTTAAACGGAATTACTAGAGCACATGAACCTATAATGAAAAGATACTGAAGGAAATTATATTACCAAAACTTGACAAAATAACATAAAACGGTTAAGGTCCTTATCTAGCCTTAGTTACTTAAATGGATATTAAAATAATTATTTTAGAATTTATCTAAAGTGTTTTTGGTCTTCTAGACAAATGTGTATTCTTAATTCTATCTACCATCTAGATTGTTGAGTATTTTGTGGGATTACCACAGTATGTGGCTGCCATGTATGAGATAAGCAGAATCAAAGGATTAAATAAAACAAGGGTTATACTGTACATTCAAACTTAAACAATGTTATATGTCACTTGTATATCAATTTAAACAAATAAGGAATAAGTCAAATGTGACTAAAAAGCAAGATTAGGACTTAAAATTTTTATAGAGAATATACAGATAAAGAAACCAAACAAGATGCTGATTTAGTATGAGAAGAGAAAAAGGATAATGTTTTGGGGACTTAGAGGTGCTAAAAAGAGTACAGAATAGTTGAGAAAGGTGGAATAATTCTCACGGTACAATTTCTTTAAATAAAACTGCCTAAGAATATCACCTTCCCTAAAATTAGTATTCACTCTAAATTATAATTTCTAGTAAGCAATTAATATGAAAAGAACAGTAAACTAATTCAAAAGAAACCAAAAGAATTTATGATACCTGGAATATATCATTGATATCTACTGGAAGAGCAAGACCAATATAGTCATCTGAGCTACCGTATGTCGCACTGGACACCATGGACCTCACGGAGGAGGAGCGCTGCAGCGTATTTTGGTTAATAGGACTTAATAAATCTTCTTTATCTAGCGAAGCATAACTTAAAGCTTTCATGAACCTAGAATATCATTAAAAAAACTACATTAGTTTATTGATTTGCTATAGCAATCAGATAAATAACTGTGGTCCGTTTTCTTTCGTATCTTCAAAAAGGAGAGAAAGCGCGTCAAGTACTAAACAGTGCCATCTTATGTACTGAGAACATATGAACACCTGAAAATATTTATCTCTTATAAACTGATATATAAAAGTTCATTAGTAATGTTGACTGTTGACCAAAAACAACTGTTATGGTCTCTCAGGTAAAAGTGAAAAGGTGAGCAATTAAGGTAACTTTCAACATCTAGAAGTAAAAATAAAAACAAAACTGACCTCAGAAAAGAGGTGTTATCCAAATATTAACTTCACAGTCACTTCAGACTGCTAGATTTGCTATCATACAAGTAAGGGCACGTCTACTAATGCTATTTAATACTACTTTTATTAAAATAAGCTTAATCACTTATTCTTTTGTATAGTAATTACTTTATCAACATAAGATTTTCTAACATAGCAGACAGACACAAAATAGTAAAAATGGTATCATATATAAATAGTACAAAAGATAGTTTATATGAAGCACTGATGTTTCCTCAATACATTCCTTACCAGTGATTCCATGACATGGAATACTAACATTTCCATAAGATATACCTTCCTTATACAGATTTTTATTTATGTAACAGACATACTAAAATATTTATTATATGCCTGCTTTGTATATACAAGGCAGTACTCAAGGTTCTATAGTATATGTATACTGCTATTTGAAAACTCAAATCATTTAAAATGTAAAAATGTAGCCTAATAAAGAATTATTTTGAAAAGCGTACAAAATGTTTTATAAATAGCTAATAAAAGTAACATAAGAAAAATCACTCCTAATTTCTAATTTCCACCTAAAAATCACTCAGAATTGAAATTTACAAATTTTATAAAATAGGTCAGTAGTTTTTAATTTGTACTTTTGTATCTTTCTAATTCCAGAGAATTCTTCAAAGACTACTGGACTGAAGGGGAAGAAATTATTGTTATACTTGCCTCCACAATACCTATTTCAATCAGAGTAGCTCCATTTTTACATATTCTTCACATTGGGTTTCCACAGAAATGTTTTTATGTAGAAAGGGTTTCTCTACTTAAAAAGTTAATGCTTAAAAAAATGCTTAAAACCACTGATCTATTCCAATTGCCTTCAAGCAATTGAGGCCTACATATTTCAAAAATCATGAATTTTACTATATAGATTTACAACAGTAAACAATTGAGAGGCTTGTCTGCCTTTGTTCTGGATTGATGAGGCTTGCAAAGCTTTTGAATTCCAAGGAGATGAGACATTACAGCATAATTATGGAACTTTTCCCAAGTTCCTTCACTCAGTGCTGGGATTAGATCTCAAGGTTAAGGATTCCTACTCAGTGTTTTTTTTCTGCTATGCCTCAAAGAAACATCTCAGAAAGACACAGTTTTTAAGACTGTTGGATTCACACTAATCATTATACCACAGTACGAGAATGACTACTCTTCTAATTTTATAGGAAAAAAATCTTTTCAGCCTCGATCCAAACTATTATAGTAAATGTGTAGTTATCTTCCATCATTTTCATTTTCTCTGAATTAACCAAAAGAAAGAAGTGGGAAAAGGAAGACCAATATCGACAATTTTTTCCTCCATGGAACCTGGTTAAATACTAAATACAGTTTGAAAATTAAGTGGAAGATTTGATGAATGTAAGATTTCTGTTCAGCATTCATTCCTTTGTACAGCTATTCTTGTTTCTCTTAACTGCTTTATCTTGTTTTTATTTTTTCCCTCTCCCAAGAAATGAAAAACAAATAGTAATCTTTTATAATGCCAATAAGCTGGAATTTTACTCCGCGAGTAAAACTTCCATATACCCGTCTATCATTCTAACAGAGAACACAGGAAATAAGATCCTAAGAACCCAGACTGATTAGGAAATAGTCTGGTTTATTCTAATGAATAGTTTGGAATGACACTTTTTACCCGTGCTGTAATCAGTTTAGATAGAAATACCTGCTTCAATAAGATAGAATAATTCTAACTGGGTAGAATAATCCTAACTGGATGGTCCAAAGTTAACAGTGCTTTGTTTATTGTACTGAGCTGTAAGATGGTGGTATCCTTACTATTTATTTTGGGTGCTACATTACTGCCCCTGGCTGAATGCTACTAGCTGTTATAGTCTAGAGTTTTCAAATACTTTGCTTTAGTATAAAAGTTTCCTCCTTTGCTACCAATTTTAAAAGCTGTTCTTTCTTGTCACAGTGTCCTTACCAGTAAAAGTTTTTAATTATTGCTTTTATAAGCCTGAAAACCTGATATCCAAACCTGTTAGAATAAATACCGACAAATTTTATATGTGGGTCAGAGGTACCTCCTTTGAATAAAATTTGTGAATGTCACTGCAAAGATTTATACTAGTGAGTTGTTGAGAGGGTTGAGGCTGTCAGATAGATAAGACAGTACTGCATAATTTATGAAATCCCACCAAAGGGAACATAATTTACTATCTGCTGCAAGGAGTCTCTTCTACTAAATGTGTTAACATTACTGAAAGAAAATGCCTTCATAACTTCTTAACAACTTGATTACATAAGAGCCAAATGGATTAAAGAAATATCTATAAATAATAATAGTGATAATAATGATGATGATGATAATAGCTAACTTTTACCGAGTGCTTAATTTGTGCTAGGAACTAGGCTCACTACTTGGCAAATACATCCATTTAATAAATGTAAATGAATAATCAAAAACTATAGAAAATTTTTAGAAGCACTTGACCCAACAAAAATTTAGCTTTTAGAAATTTTTGTAAAAATCAAATTTAGTGATGAAAATCTTTTATAGATGAAATTTACTACTTTGACCAGCTTGATATAATCTTTAGATACAGCAGAAATCTCCCAAATGTTCTTGAGCGCAGGCATACTGCAATGCTGAATTCTGAGGATCAAGTAATTCATTTAATGTTCATTTGGTTCCTACTTTAATTATCACAGCTACTTAAACTGAGGGTTTCCTTTGTGGCTGAGTGGTAAAGAACCTGCTTGCGAATGCAGGAGATGCAGGTTTGATCCCACGGTCAGGAAGATCCCCTGGTGAAGGAAATGGCAACCCACTCTGGTATTCCTGCCTGGGAAATCCCAAGGAGAGAGGAAACTGGCGGGCTACCAGTCTATGGAGTCGCAAAAGAGTCGGACACGACTTAGCGACTAAACAACTTAAGCTGGAAAGACTCGTACTGAAATTTTATTATCTTCAAAAAAAAAAAAGGTCAACTTTTGGAGCCTTAAATTGACCTACCTGAAAAAGTTGTTTGTTATTGTAGGTCTTAAGCTCCTGATTCCCCCGACATGCTTCTTTTTAAAATTGATCCTTGCAGAAGCGAGAAATAAATAAAAAAAGCTTGTGACTTGTGTGTCCTTGCAAAGCATGTATGTTTATTTCCAGGGCCTAAAGGAGTTTCTTTTCCCCCCTCGCAGCTGCAAGAATCCATTTCAAATCACATTCGGGTAACTAGGAGCTTATAGCCTACTACAGTAAACAGTAGGTTAGTTCTGAGGCTTATGTAGATGTAAAACTTGGCTAACGCTTTACATTTAAGTCTGTTAAAATTCAACCATGTTCATTTCAAAATGTATATTTGCTCACCTGCTTGGTGTTAACCTGGACTCAAAGCTGTTGGCCTTCATGGTGATGGTATCAGTAAACAGCACATCTTTTGCTGGGGATGCCAAAGCTTCAGAATGAGATAAGGATGGATGCATTCTTTGCTGTTGTAATCTTTTCAGGGTAGCGTAGCCAAAGGCATCTCTAGAACTTGTGTAACTAAAGTTATAGTCTGCTAGACTTTTAATTGTAGCAATAGAGGGTGCTTTAAGGGACTGTGCTCTTCTAGGAAGTGTGTGAGAAGAACCTGGAGGCACCAGGGACACTGAGCTTGATTTAGAGAGAGAGAGATGGTTAGACTGTGGCGTCAAATAGTGGCTTGTCTTAACAGTTTTAGTACTTACCACAGTACTCATACTTCCACAGTCTGTGTCCACAGTCGTAGCATCTACACCTACTGTCTCTCGTGAAGGACTTGAACTCATTGAACTTATGCCACTTGTTGTAGTATCTGTATTAAAACTCTGGCTACGTATCTTCATATGTGAGCTCGATGAACTTTCTACAACTAATCTCTCTCGGCTTGTGTTTTCTTTGTGATTCTCTGTACCAAGACTCTTGGTGAATTTTAAGTCATTCTCTCCAATACTTGGAGTACTACCAGTGTCTTCAATGTGCTTATTCCCAACAAATGAAGTTTCTAATTGTAATGTTTTCTGTACTGTGGATATGGGTGTGAAATCATCACTATGATTAAAGTCAACACTGGGCTCTGTAAGCGTTCTGATCCGCCTGTTGCTTGTCTTATTTTCAGATGACAGTTTCCCTCCTTTTGGATCACTGCTGCTACGATGTTTTTTATTAGGCAAAGTAAGAGAATTTAAGATACGATTCTTCACAAGTTTACTAGAAGCAAAGAAAGGGAATGGATTTTTATCCTTTATAGGTCCAGGTCGATCATAAAATGCTGGCTCTGCATCTTCATTGATGTCAAGGAAAAATGTACTGGTAGAGCTGCTGCCAAACCGGTCATCCTCCATGATGAACATACCTACGATCAAAGGATTGATAATAAAAGCACATTAAAAAGGACAAATAATTATGGTAACTTTAAGTGACATAGCTGAGGAAATTTTTGTCTAATAGTCACCTGGAAAAACTATTTTCAAAAATAAAGAGTTAAGACTGCTGAGCCAAATAAACAGAGCTTCCTTGAGATTCAGAATTTGTATTTGAATAAAATATAAAATTATGTCATTATGAAATCTTCTGTTATTTCCAAAAAAAAAAAAAAAAAAAAACTACAGGACTCATTATGTCATAGCTTATCTGAAGTTTCTTTTGTATCCCAGTAAGTTTCTAAAACCTCCAAATATTCAGGATAAAATTAAAGGCAGAAAGGAGACTTGACTATGGATGTTTATTCAGTTGGTACATGTTCCTGGTGGTTTGTTTATACTTCCAATCACAATAGGCAAGAGAAATCAATCTTATAAGAAATGAATGTCCAATCTTGAACAACATATACTTAGAACTGAGTCACCACATTTTAAGTTCACGTTTAAACGAACTGAATTTATTTCTCATTTTGTCTTAGGTACTAAGAAACTCATCTAAATTCAATGCCTGCTGCTGCTGCTGCTAAGTCACTTCAGTCGTGTCTGACTCTGTGCGACCCCATAGACGGCAGCCCACCAGGCTCCCCCATCCCTAGGATTCTCCAGGCAAGAACACTGGAGTGGGTTGCCATTTCCTTCTCCAATGCATGAAGTGAAAAGTGAAAGTGAAGTCACTCAGTCATGTCCGACTCTTAGCGACCCCACAGACAGCAGCATACCAGGCTCCTCTGCCCATGGGATTTTCCAGGCAAGAGTACTGGAGTGGGTTGCCATTGCCTTCTCTGAAATTCAATGCCTCTCTCTAATAAAAGATTCAATCCAGGTGACTAATGACATCTATGGGATTGTATTTTATTTTTCTGTTGAATAATCAGAAATGATTTCAAATATATTCTGAACAAAGGCAAAACAAAATCTTAAACTTGCATACTACACTGTTTTTCCATATTATGTCAATTTTAAGATGCACATGTTTCACACTTAAAATGTCTAAAATCAGGATGTATCTTGCAATAGGCATCTTTTTTTCTTACACAGTGGTGTGCATATTATAATTTAGGATGTCTCAGACCTGGTGAAATATGTTTGATAAACAGTGCCCTAGCCTCTTTAAAAAAACTGTGTCTTAAATTTTTGCACCTAACACCATTTAACACAGGGCTTAAAACTGCAATCCATTTTTCATTTAGTTGATTTTTTAAACTTCATTTAGTTGATTTTTGATACTCCCTTTTAGCAGTTTCACTATTTAATTTTAAAATTTTAGCTTTTCTTCTAAAAATGAGTATGTGAATATAGTATCTCTTAATAAATCTATTCCAGCTCAACAACCCTATATATGAAAAATGAACTAAAGAATTAGGTAAAAGATGACAGCAGGTAAACAAATATTTACTTATTAGAAATTGAAAAAAAAAAAGGTGGGGGAATGGTTCTTCTGGCACATGATTTATTATTTAACTCTGTAAGTACGAGTTTCCAACAGCTATTTAGAAAGCAAAGGCAAACAACAACGTAGGTTGATGGCTATACTCCCTGTTGTGAAAAGATACACACTCTCCAAGAAGCTATTACTGCCAAATTATTTCAGAAAGAAGTGAATTAAGAATGTAAAATTCATTTAAATCTTATACCAGCAGTGTTAGCTCTGGCTCCTTCACATGACGCTGTCAGTACTCACTTGACGGTGCAGATTCACTCTCACTATTATGCCTAGAGCTTGTTGACTCCGAGTTCAAACTTAGGGTGCTCGGGACAGATGAGAGTTCATTACAGAGTTGTTCTACATCGTCTGGAACCACTGGCCACAAATGTTTACGACTGTGCCTTACAGCATCCCAATTGTGACATTTTAGAATATCACAGCCTTGCTTGGTTTTGGCTATGAGCCCAAGAACATATACACAGGTCCTGTAAGTAAAAAGTGAAGTATTGACAATTTATAATTTCAAACTGAGATTTCTGAAAGCAACCATAAAATACTAGTTTGCTATATGTACATTTGCATTTTATTTAATAAGCTATTAAAAATGACATGAAAATCTTCCTAATAAAACTATTACAAGGAAATAATTTCAAAGAATTATAATCAAATAAAAACATATATATACATATACATTAGCTTTTCTGAATAAATTCAGAATATTTAGGCTAATGGAATACTGGACTATTTGGACACATGCTAAACTCTCTGTTTACTTGCAAGGTAAATGTCAATACTATAATGTTAAAAAATAAAGTAATATTAAACAAGGAACTCCATAAGATGTTTAATTTAATTGAAAAACTATAATCATACACTAATTTTCTCACATCCACATGTGAACAGTATATACAATAGAGATTTCTGAGTTAAATCACACACCCTCTGACTGAAAGAACTTCACACTGTTTTGCAAGTTTCAGGATATCTGGAATCACGTTTTCTTCTTGTAGCAAATTGAGACCCCAATTAGATGAGCCAATATTTCCCTAAAAGAAAGGAAATCACATGTCAAATATATTTCCAAGAGTAACTCTTAAGACATTTAAAAAGCTACCTATAACACAAAAAATCTAACCACATCTGTAAGAACTGTGGGAAAAAAAACCTCACATAAGGAACTTCAGGAATTAAAGATCCATTTGTTTTATCAAGGGGCTTCCCTGGTGGCTCAGATGGTAAAGCGTCTGCCTGCAATGCAGGAGATCCAGTTCAATCCCTGGGTCAGGAAGATTCCCCTGGAGAAGGGAATGGCAACCCACACTAGTACTCTTGCCTGGAAAATTCCATGGACAGAGGAGCCTGGTAGGCCACAGTCCATGGGGTTGCAGAGTCGGACACGACTGAGCAACTTCCCTTTACTTTTGTCTTATCAAGAAAAACAATAGTTTATCTAATATTTAAGTGGGCAGAAACAATCTTGGCTTTAGAATACTAATCTAAGAACAAATTCCAAACAAAATATTTTTATTTAATATCAATAGGAAAATGAGTAAAAATTTAAAATTTAGATCTCACAGAAGTGTTTATTACAAACCAAGGCCCAAAGAGATGCTTTCAGTTTTTTAATTTCTTCCCATTTATCCAAATCTGGTGTACGAACATTGTGACAGAGTTCTGTAATAATATTCTGGAGAAGGAAAAAAAATGCCATATGATTACCAATACATTTTTAACATATTTTCTTATTGTATATTAAAATCTATTTAATGTTTATATTTAGTGATTTCTATATATTTAAAATCTTAAAATAATTTTATACAAATTTCTTAAGAAGCAGCATTAGAATATGCACTCTGAGCTCATATACTAGAGCTGGGACCTTATTAGGCAAGTGGCTTTCAGCATGTTACTCTATCTCCCCATGCCTTGATTTCCTGAACTCTAAAACAGGGATAGTAATAGCCTCTGTTTCATAAAGTTTAATGATTTAATGAATTATTACATAGAAAGTTTAACAAAGTACTTGGCACTTAGTATTATAAAATGTTAGCCATTAATTATCATTATTTCTTTTAGACAGAAAATAATAAATTAGCAACTAGATCTTCTCATACTGTGGAGGTAATGACATTGAGAAAATCATTTAAATTTTCAGCAAATTTAAAAAAATTAATATAAAGGTACACACCTCAATAATCTTCATGGATAATATAAAAATACATGAAATTATGGAGTGTATTTATGTAAAACTTTTGCTCCTGAGGTGGGAACACTGATATGAAAAGGAACTGAACATCTAGGTTATTACTGTTAAGAAACACACACAAATACTTCTGTAACTATTCCTAAAATAAGAAAACGGTTATACTTACTGAAAAGACCTAGTAGCAAGACATACTCCCAGCCAAAATTTGATGTGTATGCTATACTCAAAGAACAGCTGGTTGCCTAAGCCTCCAATATTTCATGAAGTATATGAGAGTAGTTAGATACTAACAAACAGCAGCTGATAATTTCAGTTTGTTACACACCAAAGGTAACTGAATATGTTTCAGGTTCAGTTTAATTTTCCAGTGAGAGGAATGAAGAAATTCAGTTTTTCAGCATGTTTTTTTTTAACTAAGAAGATGAACTTTCCCAACAAACTAAAAGGAAAAGAACTTGGACCTTAACTGGGTTACTTATTCTACATAACAAATTACATATGCAAAAGATCGTAAGTCAGGGAAATGTATGCAAGCCTGTTTATGTATCTAAGGACTGCAAGCACAGAATGCCAAAGTCAGTTACAAGATGGAGCTTTGAAAGCAATTATACCACTGACTTTAAGGCTGTTGAGAAGTTTCTGCAAAGATAACACTTTAGTAATATTAACTTTTTTCTATTACTATAGCTATTTAAAATAAGCAAATTATGTTTTTACCTGTACTTCCAATAAATGACAGCCTGTTTTGTGGTGTACCAGTTGTCCATAAAGATGTACAGGTAGGTAGACATGAGGACGCTGTAATCTGTATGATAAACATGATTGATAAACCTACTGGCCCACTGTAAACATACTAATTTATAAAATGACTTAAAATATGAGATAAACAATTAGACAATCACTCAGCATGAATAAAAATACGGAGGTGGAAAGGCATTAGAATTCTTCTAGAAAAATAATAGTTTAGCTGGTTTCAGAGTAATGGTAAGAGACCTAAGACTAGAAAGATAGACAAGGGTTAGAACATGAAGGAATCTAAATGCTCTACAAGTCAGGGAATGCAAGTTATGAATGCCACTGAAATTTTGAACATTCAGTGCTGTGCTTTAAAAAGATTTTTCCTATGTCAGTGTAAGAATATCCAAGTACTCAGAAAACTTTAAAAAATAATAATTTATAACAACATGATTTTAAATTTTATGTTTGAGGACTAACAATAAACTATTCCATTAACTGGACTATACCTTTGGTTACTCCGACGAACATAGTTGTCACCATCAATTGGCTTCCGGTAAGTGGTAAGTGCTTCATTAAGCTGTTCTTCAATCAAGTCAACGTATTTTGAATTATATTCCTAGAAAATAATATTGTTTAAATTATATATATTACCATAACAACATTTACTAAATCTCTAGTATGTTAGTTACCTAGCAAATCTTGGGAGCACAAATAAAAGAAAAATGAACATCTTTTTCTTTGTTCAGGAAATTTGAGAAATTTTTGAAGAGCATGGATATAACAAGCTATTATGAATGCAAAAATGTTCTACCATATCCATACCCATAAACTTTCTGTTTATACTCTTTTCCCCATTTTCAATTAATATTTTGGGGTCCATACAAGGAAGTTAAAAATTTTGTTTTTCATCTTATTTGAATTCCTTTCCTCATTAAAAAAAAAAAAAAAAAAACTAGTTTCTTAATATTAAATCCTGAAGATATTCACTAGGAATTTTAAAAGGAAATTAACTGAGTTCTATCATTTTAGCACCTTTTGGTGAAAAATAGTATCTCTTCACTGATTTAAATCAGGTCAAATGTAAAAAATATTTCCAACTAAAACCTGGAAAATTTCTAGTCAAATTATTTAAACTGAGACAGTCAATCACACTACCATCTTCATTGCAAAAGATCTCCACTTTAAACTGTTCAGAAGAAATTGACAGAACCTCTGAAAAGCAATTTGCCAGTACTTATCCAAACTTTAAATTAATATACTTTTTGACTCAACAATTATACTTTAGAAATTTGTTCAACAAATATATTTGCACAAGTAAGCAAAGAATGCAAGAATATAAAGCAAATACTGTTTACAAAACTAAAAAGTTGGAAACAATCTAAGTGCCCAAAATACAAGAGTGATGATAAAAATTAGGGTACATTCATATAATTTACTATGTAGCCACTGAAGAGAATTAGATAGCTCTAAATGCACAGCTCTGAAAAGATATCTCACATATATTGCTAAAGAAAAAAATTAAATACAGTCCTATTTACAGGTGTGAATGACTTCATCTGTATTTTTAATTGAAGAATATATACTTACAGATGTACAAAACATCTTTAAATGTATATAGAATGTTAACAAACATTACCTTCAGAAAAGACAGAGTAAGGGGGCAGGGAGATATTTTTCATTTTAAACCATGTTATACTACTTCAGTTTGATGAGTTACCTTAACTCCCTACTTAGAGACTCTAAAAGCTTACTTTTTCTGCTTTTCTTTTAGATTCTTTACTGTGCAAAAGTAATGTAAGAGTTTAATTATATTATCAGCAAACCAAATTATTACTACTGCTGTAACACTGCCATAATTTCCTCTAGACATGAAAATCTCAGTACAAAAATACAAATTAAGGCAAGTATTTTGAGCTTTATGTAGGAATAGTTACATTCATGTGGTACTGTCTGGCTAGTCTCTTGACCAGTGGCAATCATGTGGAACACACTAGCAAAGGTCAGGGGTATGGTTTGTGAAGATGAAATGCAGTGAGGTTTTGATGTGGATCATCTTGAGGATCCTGCCTCAAGGAGGCAGGGAGGGACAAGACCCCAAATGAGGGTATACCTCTAGATATTAGGAGGTACTAAGTAAGCAACCAGAGGAGCCACTTCTCTGGTCAAAGGAACTACAAGTGAGAGATCTCCAGAGTGAAGTCTTTGAGGAATTTACAAACATAAGACTTGAGTAAAAAGAAAAATCAACATTTGAAATCTGACCTCCCCAAAGCTAACAGCCCCAGGTAACAACTGCATCAGCTGGGTAAGACTGTCCACGAATTCTCATCCGTTCCTCCTCCTCTCCCTCCTGCTCTAAAGCTGGAGAGGCCCTACATCTGCAGCTGGTAAATGGGGAGGAGATAAACAATAAAGAGTGATTAAATGAACCATACCCCCTCTTTTACTGCAGGTTTCTAAGTCTGTACCAAGCCTGGGCTAGCAGAGAAAGTTTTAAATCAAATGACTGGATTTTCAGTATGATTCTGGCTGGATGTTTTATTACCCAGAAAAAGAGCATCAGCTTTATCATGGCATGCTACAAACTACTGGGAGAATATCAAACACTGAGGAAAGAGCATCAAGGGCTTTGGAATCAAAAAGTGCCCCTGGCTCTGTTATTTTCAAGCTTTGTTACCTAGGATAAATTAGGTTACTCATCTTAGCTTCTACATTTTCCTTGATAAAACAGAAATAATAGAAAACATTTCACAGAGTTGCTGTGAGGATTAAATGAGGTAATACTTGAAAAGAACTAAGTTTAATGGTAGGCAATCACTATTCACTAATTAATTTCCCATTCGCTAATTAATTTGAGAGAGTAGACTATATTGTCTTTGTTTTTACACCTCCCATTTACTGGCTAAACTCACTATAACTGTAAGTTAGCATCTGTTTGCAACTTTCTACTGAAATTGCTCTGGCAAAATTCACCAATGACCTGTCACATTCAACAGTGTTTTTCCTAGTGTTTACCTTATCTGACCTCTCTCAAGAATATATACCACTGGCCTCTCCTTCCTGAAGCATCCTTTAGTGAAATCATTCTGATAATTCTTCCTCAGTGTCCCCATCCTTTTGTTCCCCTCATTAAAGCAGAGTGTTTTCTAGGGAGCAATTTCCAGTTTTATTTTTTTGTTCTTTACATTTCCCTTGGTGATCTCACTCAATTCAAATTTCAACTACTACTATTCACTGACAACTCCCAAACTGCCATCTTCAGCTTCAGATCCACATTTCCAAGTATTTTCTGGATACCATCACTTGCCATCCCATAGGCAACAGCAGTTCAACTTATTCAAAATTTAGTATCCTCAATCCTGCAGATCACAGTTTCTTAATGATGAGCCATTATTTACTCAGGCATTCAAATCAGAAACCGTAAGAGTCAAGTAGTCCTCATTTATTATATCCAATCAGTTCATGAATTCTGTCCATCTTATTTTAAAAATGCCCAGAAAATGTCTCTCTATCAAACCTCACCACCACTGAAGTTCAAGCTCTTACCAATTTTGCTTCTAAACTACATATTCGGTATTCCTAGATATTTTCACTTTTTTTTTTTTAAGTGAGGATAATATTCTGTTTAGGGAATGAAACTATTACGTCTTTATTTCAGTTTTCCAATTCACCAATTATTGAAAGACTCCATGCCTTAAGTTGTATGCTTTACAGTTACAGTATGCTTTACGGTATTTCTTTTCCATCCAGTTTTACTGAGAGATAACTGACATCTAGCAGTGTGTACAACTGACATAATGATTTGACTTACACACATCTGAAATGACTATCACAATAAGTTTAGTGAACATACATTATTTTATACAGATACAAACTAAAGAAATAAAATATTTTCCCTTGTGATAAGAACTCTCAGGATTTACTCAACAACTGTCATATAAAACATTCAACAAAGCTAATTATATTTATCATGTTGTACATTATATCCCTAGTACTTACTTATTATAAGTGTATAAATGGAAGTTTGCATTTTTTGACTGCCTTCATCCAATTTCCTCTACCCCCACATTCACCTCTGGTAACTGTAACTATAGTTTCATTATTTTTTTTTAAATGAGACTATCTTATGAAATATGGTTCAATATAGACAATATAAACAATGATCTGAATTCAATAAAGGAAAATCTGGGAATCATTTATATTAGGACTGATTATTCTATGAGCTTCTAAGATGCTTTGATGATTTATAATGCTTCAAGTTAACTGAAGCCACAGTGATGACCAGCTAAAGAAAAGCTAGAGAGATAACTAATACCTTCAAACTAGTCCCTTCTTCCTAGATTTCCCTGTTATGTACAACAGCAAGAAGTTTGTTCTCAGATTTATGAAAAGTCTACCCTAAAATGAAGTTTAATAATTAGATTATTATATCTGCTTGGTAGAACTGTTTTATAATCTTCAGTTAGGAAAACTGTTTTAAGTTTCAGTTCAAAAGGGCTGTAAAAGGAATCCAAAATAAAAGAAATGATGATGGTAAGTAGGGTTGACAAATGATGCCAGTAGATTAAAGCTGAAAGCAAAATTTCAACAGAAAACATACAAAATCAACAGTTCACACTATAAAATAACTGTAGTTTAAAAAATGGATAAATATGAATATAAATAATTAACAGAATTTGAAGACCTGACTTCATATGAATATTTAAATATTTAACTTTAATTTCAAAATCCTTGAATCTATTTTCCAAAATAAAAACATACAAACTGAAACTTATTCAACAGAAAGTTACCTTGTGCCACTTTTCCAACTGTTTTGTTACATAACCCCTTTCATTCAAATAGGAAAACCCTTTTGGAATGGAGAGAAATCTGTAAAGTGCAACAGGCAACAGTTTAACATTGGGTCTCACAAAAAATTGTTTAAAAAGCTAAAGTATCTCAAACCAAATACACTTAAGCCCAAAGACTTTAAGAACAGTGTGCCTTAAAGAGGTCAATTATCTTATAATTTCAAATACAAATACTTTGAAAATCTTTGCAAAAAACATGAATCCAACCACAGTAAAGAAAATGTTATAAAAAGAATGAGGACACATAGAGATGAAAAAGAGACACTATGGAAAACAATGAAAAGCCAGAGTTTCAGTATTAAAGGATGCCCAATATTCTAAAATGGGCCTCTTTCAGAAGTTAACAGCTAAACTCTTTAGAGTGCTTCCTTTACAGATTTGAATCCAGCTTTAATACACACTGCCAGAGAGCACACAAAAGAAAACATAACTACAAGAAAAATTTTCTTAAAATTTACCTCAGGAGGAGAAGCAAACCCTTGTCCCCAAGGTGAGATAAAGCTGGCTTCATCTGAATAAGTGCATGAAGATTGGCCTAAAATAAATAATTATTAGGCAAATTAATAACTGCATGAAGATAGTAAATTCTCTACTTCCAAAACCACTATATTACATACATTATAATTCCACACAGTTTTCTATCAAACTTGAATAGTTTCATAAAAATTTATATCTAAGTATTTTATTACAAGATAACGAAACTTCACCTTGTCTTCACATGCTTCATCGAGAATATCAAGGGCCTCAGAAGAAATCGTTTTGTTTTTATCATGCAGCTGGGTCACTAGTAATTCAATTCCCCAATTATTGAAGAATTCAACATTAGCTCTCAATAACACTCTTAAATGTTTTGTTGCATACAGTCTGCAGGCCTATAAAGATAAATGAGAACATTAAAAAAAAAAAAACAAAAACCAACCACCACCATCCAAACTTCACTATAGACAGTCCATCTGACTTTGTTTTAGAATAGTTTTACACTTGAAAAGGGCAGAAAGACTGGAATTGACAGTCTAGCCCTTGATACAAATATATTTTTTAGTCCCAGTATAATAAAATACTGTATCTATCTAGCTGCTTCAAAGCATTTCTCTTTATATAAAAAAATGGGTACGGTAGTCGAGTTCTCTGGACAAACTAAAATTTAAAAATAAACTCAAATTCCATCCCATAGTCTTAAAATTTATAATTTTATTAGGCTAAAGTTGATAAAATACTGAACTAACTAGTTATGAATTTATAGCTCTATTGCCTATGTTATACTCACATCAGTGGCTGCTGTTAAGATTTTGGAAAGGATGACCCTGGCCAAACCATCTCTACTATAGTCCAAGCTTGAAACGGTCAGTTTTAGCAAGTGATCTTGGTTTTTCAAGGAGCAAAGGTTAAGTAAACTAAAAAAATGATGAAAATAATAAAGGTTACTAGAAATTACTGTACTGATTCATTAATTCAACAAATATTTTAAAATTCCTAAGCATTTCTAAAAGAAAGCACTTAAGAAATATCCCATTTTTTAAAAAGCATCAGAGCATCAAGACAACTCTAATCAAAATTTTTTTGTATTTTAACAAAACTTTTTGCCTTTTCATACTATTTGTGGGGTTCTCAAGGCAAGAATACTGAAGTGGTTTGCCATTTCCTTCTCCAGTGGACCACATTTTTTCAGAACTCTTCATGACCCATCATCCATCTTGGGTGGCCCTACACGGCATGGCTCATAGTTTCACTGAGTTAGACAAGGCTGTGGTCCATGTGATTAGTTTGGTTAGTTTTCTGTGATTGTGGTTTTCATTCTGTCTGCCATCTGACAGTTAAGGATTAGAGGCTTGTGGAAGCTTCCTGATGGGAGGGACTGGCTGTGGGGAAAACTGGATCTTGCTCTAGTGGCAAGGCCAAGCTCAGTAAATCTTGAATCCAATTTTCTGCTGATGGGTGGGGCTGTGTTCCTTCCCTATTGTTTGGTCTGAGGCCAAACTATGGTAGGGGTAATGGTGACCTCCTTCAAAAGGACTTATGCCAGCAGGCTCCAGGACTGTTATAGTATGTGTCCCTGACCCTGCAGCAGGCCACTGTCAACCCATGCTTCCACCAGAGACTCCAGGACACTCACAGGCAAGTCTCTTGGACTGCAAGATCAAACCAGTCAATCCTAAAGGAAATCAACCCTGAATATTTATTCATTGGAAGGACTGGTGCAGAAGCTGAAGCTCCAATATTTTGGCCACCTGATGTGAAGAGCTGACTCATTAGAGAAGATCTTGATGTTGGAAAAGACTGAAGGCAGGAGGAGAAGGGGACAACAGAGGACAAGATGGTTGGATGTCATCACTGACTCAATGGACATGAGTTTGAACAAGCTCCGGGAGATGGAGGACTGGGAAGCCTGGCATACTGCAGTCCACGGGGTCACAAAGAGATGGACATGACTGAGAGACTGAACAACAACAATAAAACTTACCAAATACAGGTACACAGACTAAAAAGCATACCCTTTCTGATCACATTAAAAATAAAGTTTAGGTATATACTGAAACAGAATCTAGGAATGCTCACCATTGAAATACGCTGCATTTCTCCAGCATTTTGACGCCATGAGGGTGGCAAGAAAGTGTTCCAATAAATAAAAAGTAGTGTTGACTAAGAGTAGTCAATAAACCATTATTTTGAAGGCTTCTTTCAGGTTTCATTCCAGAAGAGGCATTGAGCCACTGAACAATATCCTTTACTAGATCTTCTAAGTATCCCTGCCCATCCTAAAAGCAAATACATTATGATATTGCTAGAAAAGCAGTCAGGGCCTACAATTAGAAAAATCAACTTGATTAATCAAGTCCAAAAGATTTAATAATAATGAAGTTTCTAATAACAGACATTAATCTCTGAGTATCTGTTCTTTTTAATCCCATTCAATACAATGCTGCATGAGATGGTATTATTTTCTATTTTACCAAAAGAAAACCAGGTCTTTTAGAAGGCAAATAACTTGTCCAAAGTCACATAGATAGCTAGTGACTAAGGATAAAAATCTAGGTCTGGGCTCATTCTATGTTTCTAAATATAGCTTATACATATTCAAAAATAAAAGGAAGGGGTCAAATTCAGTGAAAAACATGTGCTCTGGAAAATATTCAAAGTGCCTATTACCTCTTCAGACTCAAGAAGAAATTCTGTAAACTGACAACCCACAACTGTGAGCTGCTTGGACTTGGCAAAATCCAGATCCAGATTGGCGTATAACTTACTACTGGGCTTGTAAAAATAAAGTAGTCTTCGTACAAACCTAAGGTTAAAATAAAAAATCAGCAACAAAGTAATAAACCAAATAATTATTTTAGAATCTTAACCACAGCTTTTGAATATGTTTTGAGTTTAAACCATTGGGGTAAATTTAATAAACACATTTGGTACATTCTACACATGCACGTGCGCGCACGCACGCACACACACACACACACACACACACGAACAATCCCTTTCATTATAAAAAATATCTTCATGAGATAAGAATTTTTTGGTGGGACGCCTGATAGAAAATAGTGGAGAAGATGCTCAGCAGGAAAAATGCAAACATAACACTGCTAGAAGATACACAGTTGGATAAATATGATGAAACCACCTGGATATAAATTTTCATTCTTCTTTTTGTTTTTGACAGGTATACATTTTATTTTACTGTTAGGTCTTTTTTTTTAAACTCTATTTAAACCTAGAATATATATATTTTCTTCTACTATACTTTATGAATTTATACTAGATAACTGCACATAAATGTTACTACACTATGATTTTGTCAGTTCTTCACAATTAGGCAAAAGTCAACCACAAAAGCTTCAGGTAAAATTTAAACAACTGAATTTATAAAGCAATGGATGATATTTTCATGTTATAATTTTCAACATTATGTTCTAAGCTTCCATTTAACTTAGTTCAATTTAATTTCTACGCTATTATCCAATGTAATAAAGATGCCAGGTCCAGGAGCTGGAAAAACAAAGTTGAATGAGACTTCATATCTGTTCTCACAAGTTGGAAAAGTCAGTACTATGCTTCTTTATCCCAAGGTAATTTATATGTTCTATACATTTCTCAAAATGTGAAGAGATGATAATAATAATAATAATAATACCAACGATGTGAACTTTTCAAAAACATGAAGTAAAAGCTCTTTTATTCAAAGAAATCAACGCTGGTGGTTGGGTAATCTAAACTCAGAAGGAATAAAAATGCATGGGGCACTAGAAAACAGCATAATACCCTTAAGTATTGTATATGCTATAAATATAAGCTGTTTTATGGAAGGTGTGGCTGGTTAACAGTGTAAAGAGGAAAAAGAATGAATAACCTCCAAAGTCACAGGCAAAAGAAATTAGAATATTTAAAATGGCCATAGTTTTGAGAGGGAGACATTATGCTCTTAATATATCATTCTCATATGTTAGGGCCAAGATTAGTACATGGCTGATACTCTTGATTTGATAAAACTTTTATCTTAAGTACTTCATTTGTTCCAAAACTAAAACCAGAATGTAAATAACCAGAAAAAGAATTAGTTGATGATTTCTGGTTACAAAACACAAGCTATATATAAAAACATATATCAATATGTACCTACTGAATACCAACTATTAAAAAGTAACAATGTATATTTAAAACATCAATTACTACTTTTAACAGGTATCAGGCATAATATAATTCAAACTTGAGTTCTTTATATTTAAATGTAAAACAGTTCTTACATACCTGTGCAACTGCTCATCTTTATAGTTTCTTAGATTTACATTTGGCCACTAGAAAAACATAATATGTTGTATTATGTACTTATTAATTCCTTAACATATAATTATGATAAATTGCAATGAATAATATAATGAAAACAATCAAGCCATTATCAAGAAGTATCCTATCATACCTTAAGAATGGTCCCAATAAGATTCCAATTCCATTCAAGATTCTCTTTATGTTGAAGGACTTGGCTATCTCTAAGGTTCATTAGAAGAGCTTCCTCTGTATCCTAAATCACCAGAAAGTAATAAGAAAAATTAAGAAAAACTGGCCTTACATCAAATAACAGTTGAAATTTTAAAAACAAAAAGAAAAATTTTTCATTTAAGGACTTATGCTGAAGCTCCAATACTTTGGCCACCTGATGTGAAGAACTGACTCATTTACAAAGACCCTGATGCTGGGAAAGATTGAAGACAGGAGGAGAAGGGAACGACAGAGGATGAGATGGATGGTATCACCAACTCAACAGGCACGAGTTTGAGTAAACTTCGTGAGTTGGTGATGCACAGGGAGGCCGGGTTTGCTGCAGTGCATGGGGTCGGCAAAGAGTCGGACATGACTGAGCAATTAAACTGAAAGGAAAACTTTAAATTTTTTTGAGATAAAGTCTTTGCAAATACATCATCACCATCTCTGACTTTAAAAAAAAAAAAAAAAAGGAGAATTATCAAGGTTCTTCAAAAAGTTATAAAAACTCAGCTTAACTGTCCAATCATTATAAAACTTATTAGAAGCTTTTTGAAAATCCATATGCATGAATAAAACTGCTAACTCAAGCATGTATATGCCTACTAAAATACACAGGTTAAGAATTAGGAAATTAAAGTAAAAATCGCATCTTCTGCATCAGTACCTTAAGAACAAATATATCTTTCTGAGCTCGGAGATACTGATCCCGTTTCTGATGTGTTGCAATTGCTTTCTGAATAATGTGATCTAAATGAAGGCTATAAGGTTTAGGTCCTCGTTTTTTCATTTCATGGAAGCGTTTTAAACAGTTCAAAGCTGCACTGGCTCGCCTAAATGAGGAAAAAAATTCAATTAATACTGTAGCAGGGATAGCATAATTTTAAAGAGATCACTTTGGTAAACTATTCTATTGAAACTTACATAAATGCAGGCTAGATACTGTTACTAAAAAGTAAACGATTTAATCAAATTTGGAACCACAAAGAAAAAAAAAAACAAGAACACTGCTGATTTGTATGAAGAAACACTAATTATTCAGATTCAGCAAAACATACTAATTTTTTCTTATAGTGGTGGTGGTACAGTCGTATGTTAGTTTTAAGAACTCCCTCCTCAAGGTCCAAACTGAAGTTTTATATATTTTCTTATTTTAAAACTCTGCTTTTCACATTTAAGGCCTTGATCCATATGAAACTGATTTTTGTTTAAGGTATGAGGTTGGATAACCAATATTAACTGAACAGTCTCTATTTTACCTACTAATCTGTAAATGTAAATGGAATCCTTTTAAAAATTATTTTTAATTCCCTTTTTGTGGTATATAAAAAGTACAGTTTTTAAGAATTTGGTGGCAGTCAAGTCTCAACTTCAGAAATTGTAATAAATACAAACTGGATTCAAAATTTAAAAACTTTGAGATGTGCCCAGATTGGTAAGTACTTATCAGTAAAGACAGCTTACCAAGCTCAAAAAAAAATTCTATTATCATTGGAATTTTGAAGGTAGATTTGAATTCCTGATGAATGCTAAAATCCATGGCCATAAGCTGACTCAAAGAGTTCAGGTCTACCAGGCTTTGAGAAAGTACATTTTTTCCATGAAGAAAACTACTAAAATAAGAGCTGAATGCTACCAATACCAATGTAAGCCTGAAGTCAGAACTGATGATCCCTAATGCCCTCAGTTTATAATACAACTTCAATCTGTTAAATAATAGTATTCTCATTGGTAGATTTTAAATTAATAAAAAAATACTATTTATTTATAGTGAAGCCCTTATATGTACTTTTAAATTAATAAAGCTAACTAAACTTTTTGAGAATTGTAGTATAACTTAAAAAAAATTCCTGTTTCTGACTAAGCTAATGAACAACATTTTAAAACATTACGGGAAAAAAAAATGAAGCCTAAATATATAAATTTTTCTGATCATAAAGAGAGAAAAAAAAAGACATCCCTGGACTAGACATAATCTTTATCAGATGAAAAAAGATTCCTACTATCACTATACAATCAAGCTCCTCCACCTTAAATTATATTTTATTATTAGTCCTCGAATTCCAGCAGAGTTACAGCTGTATTACCATACTTTAGTTTATAAATTCTATATTTGCAGTATTTCCTTTAGCACCAAGAGTTTAGCTTACTTCGATGCCTAAAGTATGGGCTACTAAATTCCAACATTTTTTTTCTCAACATTTTTAACCCCATATATAAAAAAAATAACACTGTTAGTCTTTGTGCTTTAATCTGATATAATTTAGACATTGAGAAAGAGACTGAATTGTTGCTCAAAACATACAATTGTCCAAAAAACTCTCAATCCCAATATTTTTACTGATCCAGTAGAAATTTTATGTCCTTGTCCAGAAACACATGAGAAAAGGTTGACTTTACCAAGCCAAAATACTTTGTAGCCTAAAATACAAATTATTTTTAAAAAACTACAAACTTTCCTCTTATCCAAAGGCTTCCCTAAAAAAATTCTCAGGAATAACCTATATATACTACTTTCTTAAAAAGAAGATAAGGACACCTAAGTGAGTATTAAATATACTACGCACAAGCTTTGCTAGAACCTGGATACTTACAATCTCTTTTCCTTAGGGATATCAAAGGATGCAGCCATATTCATTAGGGTTGGCAGGCAGTGCAAATGATGGCTATGTGAATGAGGAAGAATTGTGTTTGCCTAAAATGAAAAATAGTATTTTATAAAAAGTTAAAAAAGCGTATTTTATGTTAGCCACAGAGTTAATTATTTACTTTCTGATACATATTATTATTTTTATCTTATTTGCTTTCATCAAGGATGACATGTAACAAATACAAGGATACAGGCTCAGATTACATTAATAAAACTCTAAATTCCATAGATCCTTAATCTTAACTTTAATTTATAATCTTAAGTGGTATCCAATTAAACTCAATTCTTAAATAATTTAAAAGGATGTTAGGTCAAAACTTAGATTCAGTGCTATAATGTTATGTTAAAAGTAGAATTTAAAATGCTGGATGCAATATCATAATTTACAAGTTTACCTCTTAGGTTTAAAAGCCAGCTTCTCAAAAGAGGTTTGTCTCATAATTCCAACAATCTTTAAGAAACTTGCCTTTTGCTTTCCAAACAAAACCTGCAATATTAATTCTTTCATAGATGGGCTTAACAGAGCAAGTGGCTAAATAACTTACTGATAAACAAGACAGTTATCATTAAACTGCTTAATTTTCTTTTCCTCACTCACAAAGCTGAACTTCTATATAGAAAAAACCCTGGTGATGGAGGGGGCCAAACACAACTATAAAAACAAAAAATAATCTGACAGTAATAACAAGCCGTAACATAATTTCAAATGATTTACCATAGGGTTACTTCTTCCTTAATGAGTTCAGAGTGGTTCTTTTTATTTAGTATTTTATTAACTAATGGGATTCCCTGGTGGCTCAAACGGTAAAGGATACACTTGCAATGCAGGAGACCTGGTTCAATCCCTGGGCTGGGAAGATCCCCTGGAGAAGGAAACGGTTACCCACTCCAGTATTCTGGCCTGGAGAATTCCATGGACAGAGGAGCCTGGCAGGCTATGGTCCATGGGGTTGCAAAGAGTTGGACATGACTGAGCGACTTTCACACTTGTTAACTAACAGACTTAGAAATATAAATTTCTAATTTGTAAATGGTCAGAGTACCCTCACTACTTCATCTGCTAGGTACTGAAAATGATCAGATCACTTGGCTAGCTCCTTGTTTCCACAAGTTACTGATGTCATAAAACCATGTCCCCCCAAAAAAGATTCCCACCTTTCAAAACAAACCTCAACTGACAAGTTTACAGAGAAGTACATGTTCAAATAAGGCAGTTAAATTTAGATTTTTCCTTCACAAAGTTTTCTAAAATTTACGCACTTACTGTTATCAATTCGATCCCTAGCTGATTAAAGTAATATCTATAGTTTTGTAATTCTGTAATTTTTAGGTAGGAAGTCATTCTAAAGATTCTAAAGAAAGATATTTATGGACTCAAAATGTCAACATTGAAAGTGAGTATTCAGTACTTTATATTTTTTCCATTTAAAAAACTAGCCTATATATATATGATACAAAGTATCAAGGGCTCTTTGTAATGCAAAGACACATATCCAAATAAATGCAAACTTATGTTTTTGAGATAATGCAAAGTAACACTGTTAAAATAGCCTTGTTTCATAAATTAAAACATTAATGTACAAAACATAATCAAAAGTTGTTAAACTTACCATATGTAAAAGTTCTCCTAAAAGGATGGTGGCTCTAACTGAGATATGGTCGTCACTGTTTGTTATTACCTCAACCAAACCCTTTGAAAATAAAAAGAAAATATCACAGTTGCAAAACAGCATACATGAACACACCTATGCATCATGTTTGTTGCTCTGAAAGAACTGCTAGAGAAAATAAAATAGAAGAAGGTTTATAATTCTTACTTCTAAAAGTCCATTACGAATAAATGCTGAGAGTATCAGTGCCAAATAATTATCCATGAGGTCTGGCCTGGAAATAAATACAGCACAGAAAATTTTAAATCTTGTTCCATACACTAGAAAACTGAACATAACAATAGCAACTGTAGTAAATCTGAATTATTTCTGTACTTAAATTCTACCTGGATCTGGCACGATGAGGAAGAATAGTTTTTGCCTCAGCTGCTACAAAGCCATCTGAAAGCCTCCAACTGTCTTGGAATCTACCTGGATCTAAAATAAATTTAGATAGTTAGAAGAAAATAGTACATCAATGAAACAGTTTAAATAACCATCAGCTAAACAAGCTATCCATGGACAAAGGAGCCTGGCAAGTTACACTCCATAGGTTCGCAAAGGGTCAGACACAACTGAAGCAATTTAGCACAGCATAGCATACAACCAGGCTATAAATAATTTCAACTGTTGGCTAAAAAAAAAAGAAAAGAAAAAGACTCAAAAAGGCGTAATTGGTTGAAATGCCTCTTATTGTAACTCTCTCGATCTCTAGGTTCCTCATGTGTCACTGCTTGTTCCTTACAATTTTTTGCTGAATAAAGTATGTCATGTAATTTAAAAAAAAAAAAAAAAAAAAAAAAAGTAATGTCTCTGCTTTAAAAAAAAAAAAAAAAAAAATGATTTCTGTAAATGAAGGGTTTACATAAATCTAACTTTAACTTTCTTCATTCAAGGGTTTAGAGTCATTTAGCTAAAATAAAATTTAAAAATCAAATAATCTAATTTGAGAATTGCAAAAGGTTTCTTATTATCTCCTCTCTTCCTTTCTTGATCCATCCTTCTATTATTAATTTCACTGCTAATTTCAGGAATTATGATGACAGAGAAGAAATTAAAATTTCTTTTTAGAAGTTCACCTGAGATTTTATTTTTATATTAATTTCATGCCACAAATATGCAATAAGAAAAGAAAGTGATATTCAATACTTATTTTAGTATTTTCCCTTCGAGGGATTCTGCCTCCATTAGGTAAGTCATTTAAAAAATTACAATATATGAACAGTGAATGCACTTCAATACTTACCTACACTGAGTAGTGCTTCTATGAACTCTTCAGTCACAACAGGTAGAGGAAGACGAAATATATCATAAAGCACTTCAAGGAGACCTCGCTGAAAGTTAAAAAAAAAAAAAAAATACAGTTCATTTGTTTTTACAGAATAAATCTTCACTTAAAAATTTTTAAATGTCCTATTCACAGATTTAAAAATTGGTAAAAAGAGAACTACTATATTTTAGAAAACTACTGTTTCTGCCTATATTAGAGCATAGTACTGAATGCTTACTACATATACATGATGTAACTTTTTCAATAAATCTTGTATTATCCCCATTGTAGACATGAAGAAATAGATTTAAAGGTTTAAAATAATTTGCCTAAGGTCATGGAGCTATAAATAATAAAATCAGTCTGGCCAAACTCAAAAGAGCATGTTTTTTTGCTGAGTAAGAAGTCAGCTGAATTGGAACCTTTAGTTCCCTGCTTATAGATCTTTCCATCCTTAATTACATCCTTCCATGGTTTAGATGCTTTTGTTTTTAGTTCACATTTTAAGCAAGGCACCTCTAGCTAATATTTGTACTAATAATTAGAAACAGGGGGGCAAGTTTTGTTCCTTTGAACATTAAAAGAAAAACGCAGAAGGGGAAAAGGAAGAACCTTGTGAAGAGTTAATTTCTTTCCCTCTAATTTCAATCTGTTTTAGCTGTTTTATACAATTTGTACACATTAATAATTTAGAAAGTGAAGTGTTAGTTACTCAGTTGTGTCTGATTCTCTGTGACCCCACAGACTGTAGCCCGCCAGGCTCCTCTGCCCATGGAATTCTCCAGGCAAGAAAACTGGAGTAGGTTGTCATTTCCTTATCCAGGGGACCTTCCCAACTCAGGGACAGAACCTGGGTCTCCTGCATTGCAGGCAGATTCTTTACCATCTGAGCCACCAGTAAAGCCCTAATAATTTAGGGCTATGTCTAATAATTAAGCATATAAGTACCCCAATTTTAATCAAAACCATTGCTAATATAAAAATAAAAGTTAGAAGGCATAAGTTGCATAACTACTATGCTTACTTTCCCCTAAGTATAGTTTTCTGTATTGCTTGAAACTTTTACAATGAGAATGCCCCTGTGAAATGTCTATACCTTTTATTAAATAAAGCATAGTTAATTTCAAAGAAAGAAAAGGCATAATTAATGCCACATTTTAATATAATTTTAATACATCCATAGTTCCTAACAATAGCATTGTTTCAAATGATTCATATTCTTTTCCTTAGTGTACAACTAAGTCATAAATATTTATTCCTGTATTTTTAAAATGTTCTGTGATACAGATTAACAATTCATGAGGAAAAACACCACTTGAAACTTTTCTCCAATTAATTTCCTCCACTAAAATTCTGATACAGAGTAATTTTTACCTACCCTTATTTCCATATTTGGAATGCAAAGTACTCCAATTAGAGACTGAATCCCAGAGTTTCCAGGTTTACATAAATTAATAATACCTATAAAGGATAAAAAAAAATCACTGATTTGAATTTCAAAAGATGTATTCATAATACAAAATGTGACATTTTTCAAAGCTAAATTACACTATTATATTATTTGATCATCGTAAGTGATAGTATATTTCAAACATTCTCTGAATTTCCAACTAAGTAGAGATTATCAATAATTTTACCATTTAAATTACATTCAAAAAGGTTCTCAAGAAATTCTGGACTGCTCAGCAATAGAAATAAGAGCAAAAATATGGCTTTCTCTGGGTATTTGCCCAGGAGTGGGATTGCTACGTCATATGATAGCTCTATTGATATTTTTAGTTTTTTAAGGAATCTCCATACGGTTCTCCAATAGTGGCTGTTTCAATTTACATTCCCAGTAAGAGTGTAGGAGGGGTCCCCTTTCTCCACACTTTCTCTACATTTACTGCCTACAGATTCTTTAACAATGCCATTCTGATCAGTGATACCTCACTGTAGTTTTGATTTGCATTTCCTAATGATATTGAGCATTTTTTCATCTGCTTTTTGGCCATCTGTATGTCTTCTTTGGAGAAATATTTATTTAGACCTTCCACCCATTTTTTGATTGAGTCATTTCATTTGTGTCTTTGATATTGAGTTGCATGAATCATTTATATATTTTGGAGATTAATCCCTTGGACAGTTGCTTCATTTGCAAATATTTTCTCCCAGTCTGAGGGCTGCCTTTCTGTTGTTTATGGTTCCCTTGGCTGTATAAAAGCTTTTAAGTTAAATTAGATCCCATTTATTTTGGTTTTTTTGTTTTGTTTTTTTTCACTACGTTAGGAGAAATGAATAAAAAAATTTAAAAAAGATCAGGCTGTGATTTGGGTAAAAGGGTGTTTTGCCTATATTTTCCTCTAAGAGCTTTATAGTCTCTGGCCTTAGAGGTCTTTAGTACATTTTGAATTTATTTTTGTGTATGATGCAAAGAATGTTCTAATTTCATTCTTTTATATGTAGCTGTCCAGTTTCCTAGCACCAACCACTTATTGAAGAAACTATCTTTTCTCCACTGCATATTCTTGCCTCCTTTGTCATAGATTAATTGACCATAGGTGAGTGGGTTTATTTCTGGGCTTTCTATCCTTTTCTATTGATTATATATTTCTGTCTTTGTGCCAATACCGTATCATTTTGATAAATGTAGCTTTGTAGGCTAGTCTGAAGTCAGGGAGACTAATTCCTCTAGCTCCATTTTTTCTTTCTCAAAATTGCGTTCACTATTCAGGGCCTTTTGTGTTTCCATACAAATTTTTGTTCTAGTTCTGAGAAAAATGCCATTGGTAATTTGACAGAGATTGCACTGAATCTGTAGATTGCTTTGGATAGTATAGTCATTTTCACAAACTAAGAACATGATATACCAAGAATATGTGGTACATATATACAATGCACTACTACTGCAATAAAAAAGAAAAATAATGCCATCTGTAACAACGTGGATGAAACTGGAGACTGTCATGCTGAGTGAGGTAATTCAGACACAGAAAGACAGATATGATATTGCTTACATGTGCAATCTAAAGAAAAGGGGACAGGATACAAATAAACTTACTTACAAAACAGAAGTAAAGTCAAGTCATAGACGTAGAAAACAAACTTATGGTTACCAGGGGATGGAGGTGGGGATAAATTGGAAGACCAGGACTGACATATATACATTACTATGTATAAAACATGTACGTATAAAATGTTTAAACATCTATGTATAAAAAAGATGTCCTTTTCATTATAGGGGACTGGAATGCAAAAGTAGGAAGTCAAGAAACACCTCGAGTAACAGGCAAATTTGGCCTTGGAATACACAATGCAGCAGGGCAAAGACTAATAGAGTTTTGCCAAGAAAATGCACTGGTCATAACAAACACCCTCCTCCAACAACACAAGAGAAGACTCTACACATGGACATCACCAGATGGTCAACACGGAAATCAGATTGATTATATTCTTTGCAGCCAAAGATGGAGAAGCTCTATACAGTCAGCAAAACAAGACCAGGAGCTGACTGTGGCTCAGACCATGAACTCCTTACTGCCAAATTCAGACTTACATTGAAGAAAGTAGGGAAAACCACTAGACCATTCAGGTATGACCTAAATCAAATCCCTTATGATTATACAGTGGAAGTGAGAAATAGATTTAAGGGCCTAGATCTGATAGATAGAGTGCCTGATGAACTATGGAATGAGGTTCGTGACATTGTACAGGAGACAGGGATCAAGACCATTCCCATGGAAAAGAAATGCAAAAAAGCAAAATGGCTGTCTGGGGAGGCCTTACAAATAGCTGTGAAAAGAAGAGAAGCAAAAAGCAAAGGAAAAAGGAAAGATATAAACATCTGAATGCAGAGTTTCAAAGCACAGCAAGAAGAGATAAGAAAGCCTTCTTCAGCGATCAATGCAAAGAAATAGAGGAAAACAACAGAATGGGAAAGACTAGGGATCTCTTCAACAAAATCAGAGATACCAAAGGAACATTTCATGCAAAGATGGGCTCGATAAAGGACAGAAATGGTATGGACCTAACAGAAGCAGAAGATATTAAGAAGAGATGACAAGACTATACAGAAGAACTGTACAAAAAAGATCTTCACAACCCAGATAATCACAATGGTGTGATCACTGACCTAGAGCCAGACATCCTGGAATGTGAAGTCAAGTGGGCCTTAGAAAGCATCACTACGAACAAAGCTAGTGCAGGTGATGGAATTCCAGTTTAACCATTCCAAATCCTGAAAGATGATGCTGTGAAAGTGCTGTACTCAATATGCCAGCAAATTGGGAAAACTCAGCAGTGGCCACAGGACTGGAAAAGGTCATTTTCATTCCAATCCCAAAGAAAGGCAATGCCAAAGAATGCTCAAACTACCACACAATTGCACTCATCTCACACGCTAGTTAAGTAATGCTCAAAATTCTCCAAGCCAGGCTTCAGCGATACGTGAACCATGAACTTCCTGATGTTCAAGCTGGTTTTAGAAAAGGCAGAGGAACCAGAGATCAAATTGCCAACATCTGCTGGATCATGGAAAAAGCAAGAGAATTCCAGAAAAACATCTATTTCTGCTTTATTGACTATGCCAAAGCCTTTGACCATGTGGATCACAATAAACTGTGGAAAATTCTGAAAGAGATGGGAATACCAGACCACCTGATCTGCCTCTTGAGAAATTTGTATGCAGGTCAGGAAGCAACAGTTAGAACTGGACACGGAACAGACTGGTTCCAAATAGGAAAAGGAGTACGTCAAGGCTGTATATTGTCACCCTGTTTATTTAACTTATATGCAGAGTACATCATGAGAAACAGTGGACTGGAAGAAGCACAAGCTGGAATCAAGATTGCCAGGAGAAATATCAATAACCTCAGATATGCAGATAACACCACCCTTATTGCAGAAAGTGAAGAGGAACTCAAAAGCCTCTTGATGAAAGTGAAAGTGGAGAGTGAAAAAGTTGGCTTAAAGCTCAACATTCAGAAAATGAAGATCATGGCATCCGGTCCCATCACTTCTTGGCAAATAGACGGGGAAACACTGGAAACACTGTCAGACTTTATTTTTCTGGGCTCCAACATCACTACAGATGGTGACTGCAGCCATGAAATTAAAAGACGCTTACTCCTTGGAAGGAAAGTTATGACCAACCTAGATAGCATATTCAAAAGCAGAGACATTACTTTGCCAACAAAGGTTCGTCTAGTCAAGGCTATGGTTTTTCCAGTGGTCATGTATGGATGTGAGAGTTGGACTGTGAAGAAGGCTGAGCACCAAAGAATTGATGCTTTTGAACTGTGGTGTTGGAGAAGACTCTTGAGAGTCCCTTGGACTGCAAGGAGATCCAACCAGTCCATTCTGAAGGAGATCAGCCCTGGGATTTCTTTGGAAGGAATGATGCTAAAGCTGAAACTCCAGTACTTTGGCCACCTCATGCGAAGAGTTGACTCACTGGAAAAAGACTCTGATGCTGGGAGGGACTGGGGGCAAGAGGAGAAAGGGATGACAGAGGATGAGATGGCTGGATGACATCACTGACTCGATGGACTTGAGTCTCAGTGAACTCCGAGAGTTGGTGATGGACAGGGAGGCCTGGCATGCTGCGATTCATGGGGTCACAAAGAGTCAGACACGACTGAGCGACTGATCTGATCTGATTTGATGTATAAAACAGATAACTAATAATAACCTACTGTATAGCACAGGGAACACTGCTCAATACTTTGTAATGGCCTATTTGAGAAGAAAAAAATGTTTTAAAGTGGATATATGTATAACTGATTCACTTTGCTGTACACCTGAAACTAACACAACATGGTATATAAACTGTACTCCAATAAAAAAATTTTTACAACAAAAGTAAAAATGGACAAATGAGACCTAATCAAATTTTTAAGCTTTTACATAGAGAGGAAACCATAAACAAAATGAAAAGACAACTTACAGAATGGGAGAAAGTATTTGCAAATGATGCAACTGACAAGGGATTAACTTCCAAAATATCTAAACAGGTCACACAACACAGTAACAAAAAAACAAAGCAATCTAATAAAAAAAAAAGAAAGAAGGCCTACGTAGATATGTCTTCCAATAACACATGCAGATGGTCAACAGGCACACAAAAAGATGTTCAACATCACTAATTATTATTAGACAAATACAAATCAAAACTACAATGAAGTTATCACCTCACACCAGTAAGAATGTCCATCATTAAAAAGTCTACAAATAATAAACACTGGAGAGGCTGTGGAGCAACAGAAAGCCCCTCACACTATTGGCAGGAATGTAAATTAATGTAGCCATTATAGAAAATAGTATGGATGTTTCCTTAAAAACTAAAAATAGAGTTACCATATGATCCTGGAATTCCACTCCTGAGCATATATCCAGGGAAAACTGTAATGTGAAAAGAACATCCACCCCAGTGTTCACCGCAGCACTATTTTAATAGTTTAAGACACAGAAGCAACTTAAATGTCCATCAACAGATGAACAGATAAAGAAGATGTGGTATATATATAAAATGAAATATTATTCAGTTATAATATAGAATAAAATAATGGCATATGTAGCAACACAAATGGACCTACAGATTATCATCGTACTAAATGAAGTCAGACAAAGACAAATACTATATGATATCACTTATATGTGGAATCTAAAATGTGATACAAATGAATTTATTTATGAAATCATAAACAGACTTGCAAACAGAGAAAACAAACATATGGTTACCAAGGGGGAAAAGAAGTGAGGGAGCAATAAATCAGGAGTTCAGATTTATAGATACACACTGCTATATATAAAATAAACAAGGTCCTGCAATATAGGTATAGCACAGGCAACTATATTCATTATAACAAACAATAATGGGAAGAATATGAAAAAGAACATATATATATATCTTTCTCTGAATCACTCTGCTATACACCAGAAGCACATTATATATCAACTGTATTTCAATAAGAAATTTAAAGAACACATCCCAAAACAAAATAAACAAAAGGAAAGGTATTTGGGACTACTATCTTGCTTATTAGGTATTTATAACATTCTACATTATACTTTAAGGTAAGAAACTTTAGCTATGTATTCAACTAACATTTTAAAAATCTTTTTTGGTACAGATCATGTTCAAATTTTTTATTTAAATGCCTAAGTTATCATCAGCATGTTGACTTGCAAATGGTCAATTTTAATACTGTGTATTAAACCCCTCTTGGTTCTAATGATAACACATAAAAAAAGACCATGCTAACATATAAATGAGATGCTACAATAAGTTAACATTTGAAAAAATAGTCAAGTTTGTCTTATATGATACAAAGTAACACAGAGGAACTTACCTGCCCATGACCGGAATGTTGCTATGATTCCCATTTTACTGGCTAGAAACCTTGCTTCTCTGTCTTCTCTGTTGGATGGGGTGGGGGTAGAGTCAAACAAATTAAATGTTTAAATAAAAAGTTAGTTTTGCCCTATTACTATATCAGAGTAACAGCTATCACTACTTAATATTTAAGTATTACATAGGAAATTTAAAATACATTTAAAAAAATAAAGATAAGATCTACCTCAAAGCAAATTACTCAATTATGTACTTACTGATCACGCCTTCCCACATGTGAAATTCATGTTTTAAAACAAATTATAAATTCCGCTTTTTTGAGTTCTACTTTTCCTGCTCTTTCTGAAAATTTAGATAGCTCACTAACACCTGTAAGCATTGGCAACACCACCACCCTGCTTAAGAAGCATCTCTGTCAAAAGACTGCCCTTTAGCAAAGAAAATTACCACATAAACCTCTGTTACTACATGTGTTCTCTTTACTTCAAAAGTCTTGTTCCAAACTTATCTGAGCAAGCTTATTCTACTTATTCTACCAAGCAAGCTCAACAAGCTGTATATTCACTAATATTATTAAATAATTAGGTATTATTGGCTGCACGGGCGCAGGAGGGCCTAGAGGAGCTATTCCACATTGAAGGTCAGGAAGGGCGGCGCTGAGGAGATACCCCCCGTCCAAGGTAAGGAGCAAAGGCTGCGCTTTGCTGGAGCAGCCATGAAGAGATACCCCACGCCCAAGGTAAGAGAAACCCAAGTAAGACGGTAGGTGTTGCAAGAGGGCATCAGAGGGCAAAAACACTGAAACCATACTCACAGAAAACTAGTCAATCTAATCACACTAGGACCACAGCCTTGTCTAACTCAATGAAACTAAGCCATGCCCGTGGGGCAACCCAAGACGGGCGGGTCACGGTGGAGAGATCTGACAGAATGTGGTCCACTGGAAAAGGGAATGGCAAACCACTTCAGTTTTCTTGCCTTGAGAACCCCATGAACACTATGAAAAGGAAAAATGATAGGGTACTGAAAGAGAAACTCCCCAGGTCCGTAGGTGTGCAATATGCTACTGGAGATCCGTGGAGAAATAACTCCAGAAAGAATGAAGGGATGGAGCCAAAGCAAAAACAATACCCAGCTGTGGATGTGACTGGTGATAGAAGCAAGGTCCGATGCTGTAAAGAGCAATATTGCATAGGAACCTGGAATGTCAAGTCCATGAATCAAGGCAAATTTGAAGTGGTCAAACAGGAGATGGCAAGAGTGAATGTCAACATTCTAGGAATCAGTGAACTGAAATGGACTGGAATGGGTGAATTAAACTCAGATGACCATTATATCTACTACTGCGGGCAGGAATCCCTCAGAAGAAATGGAGTGGCCATTATGGTCAACAAAAGAGTCAGAAATGCAGTACATGGATGCAATCTCAAAAACGACAGAATAATCTCTGTTCGTTTCCAAGGCAAACCATTCAATATCACAGTAATCCAAGTCTATGCCCCAACCAGTAACACTGAAGAAGCTGAAGTTGAACGGTTCTATGAAGACCTACAAGACCTTTTAGAACTAACATCCAAAAAAGATGTCCTTTTCATTATAGGGGACTGGAATGCAAAAGTAGGAAGTCAAGAAACACCTCGAGTAACAGGCAAATTTGGCCTTGGAATATGCAATGCAGCAGGGCAAAGACTAATAGAGTTTTGCCAAGAAAATGCACTGGTCATAACAAACACCCTCCTCCAACAACACAAGAGAAGACTCTACACATGGACATCACCAGATGGTCAACACGGAAATCAGATTGATTATATTCTTTGCAGCCAAAGATGGAGAAGCTCTATACAGTTAGCAAAAACAAGACCAGGAGCTGACTGTGGCTCAGACCATGAACTCCTTACTGCCAAATTCAGACTTACATTGAAGAAAGTAGGGAAAACCACTAGACCATTCAGGTATGACCTACATCAAATCCCTTATGATTATACAGTGGAAGTGAGAAATAGATTTAAGGGCCTAGATCTGATAGATAGAGTGCCTGATGAACTATGGAATGAGGTTCGTGACACTGTACAGGAGACAGGGATCAAGACCATTCCCATGGAAAAGAAATGCAAAAAAGCAAAATGGCTGTCTGGGGAGGCCTTACAAATAGCTGTGAAAAGAAGAGAAGCAAAAAGCAAAGGAAAAAGGAAAGATATAAACATCTGAATGCAGAGTTCCAAACAATAGCAAGAAGAGATAAGAAAGCCTTCTTCAGCAATCAATGCAAAGAAATAGAGGAAAACAACAGAATGGGAAAGACTAGGGATCTCTTCAACAAAATCAGAGATACCAAAGGAACATTTCATGCAAAGATGGGCTCGATAAAGGACAGAAATGGTATGGACCTAACAGAAGCAGAAGATATTAAGAAGAGATGGCAAGAATACACAGAAGAACTGTACAAAAAAGATCTTCACGACCCAGATAATCACGATGGTGTGATCACTGACCTAGAGCCAGACATCCTGGAATGTGAAGTCAAGTGGGCCTTAGAAAGCATCACTACGAACAAAGCTAGTGGAAGTGATGGAATTCCAGTTTAACTATTCCAAATCCTGAAAGATGATGCTGTGAAAGTGCTGCACTCAATATGCCAGCAAATTGGGAAAACTCAGCAGTGGCCACAGGACTGGAAAAGGTCATTTTCATTCCAATCCCAAAGAAAGCCAATGCAAATGGATGCTCAAACTACCGCACAATTGCACTCATCTCACACGCTAGTAAAGTAATGCTCAAAATTCTCCAAGCCAGGCTTGAGCAATCTGTGAACCGTGAACTTCCTGATGTTCAAGCTGGTTTTAGAAAAGGCAGAGGAACCAGAGATCAAATTGCCAACATCCGCTGGATCATGGAAAAAGCAAGAGAGTTCCAGAAAAACATCTATTTCTGCTTTATTGACTATGCCAAAGCCTTTGACTGTGTGGATCACAATAAACTGTGGAAAATTCTGAAAGAGATGGGAATACCAGACCACCCGATCTGCCTCTTGAGAAATTTGTATGCAGGTCAGGAAGCAACAGTTAGAACTGGACATGGAACAACAGACCGGTTCCAAATAGGAAAAGGAGTACATCAAGGCTGTATATTGTCACCCTGTTTATTTAACTTCTATGCAGAGTACATCACGAGAAACGCTGGACTGGAAGAAACACAAACTGGAATCAAGATTGTCGGGAGAAATATCAATAACCTCAGATATGCAGATGACACCACCCTTATGGCAGAAAGTGAAGAGGAACTAAAAAGCCTCTTGATGAAAGTGAAAGTGGAGAGTGAAAAAGTTGGCTTAAGGCTCAACATTCAGAAAACGAAGATCATGGCATCCGGTCCCACCACTTCATGGGAAATAGATGGGGAAACACTGGAAACAATGTCAGACTTTATTTTTCTGGGCTCCAAAATCACTACAGATGGTGACTGCAGCCATGAAATTAAAAGATGCTTACTCCTTGGAAGGAAGGTTATGACCAACCTAGATAGCATATTCAAAAGCAGAGACATTACTTTGCCAACAAAGGTTCGTCTAGTCAAGGCTATGGTTTTTCCAGTGGTCATGTATGGATGTGAGAGTTGGACTGTGAAGAAAGCTGAGCACCGAAGAATTGATGCTTTTGAACTGTGGTGTTGGAAAAGACTCTTGAGAGTCCCTTGGACTGCAAGGAGTTCCAACCAGTCCATTCTGAAGGAGATTAGCCCTGGGATTTCTTTGGAAGGAATGATGCTAAAGCTGAAACTCTAGTACTTTGGCCGCCTCATGAGAAGAGTTGACTCATTGGAAAAGACTCTGATGCTGGGAGGGATTGGGGGCAGGAGGAGAAGGAGACAACAGAGGATGAGATGGCTGGATGGCATCACTGACTCGATGGACGTGAGTCTGAGTGAACTCCGGGAGTTCGTGATGGACAGGGAGGCCTGGCGTGCTGCGATTCATGGGGTTGCAAAGAGTCAGACATGACTGAGCGACTGATCTGATCTGACTCATTTACTTCTAAGTTCATTCAGGCTGTTGGCAGAATCCACTCTCTTGCTGTTGTATAACTGAGGTTTTGGTTCTCTGTCAGTTGGGGCCTACTACCAGCTACTTTCTTCTTTTATAATTGGTATCCAATCATCTCACTTGTTTCTTTCTATGTAATAGTTTATGACAATCAATTAACCAATAGAACTATTTACATTGTTAAACACTGTTCATGTATGGCACATGGCCAGTTTTACTTAATTAGCAATCATGTACTTTTATGTTACCTCAACCACCTCTACCCTGTCAACAGCCCATTTCTTTTCTGTGCCATATTTTTCACTTTTCTAATAAAGTTCTTAACAATTTGAGAATACAAAAATCTAGACAGTTGGTAAGGGGAAAAAAAAAAAAGACATAAATAGAGAACAATGAAAGAAAATCAAATTAAAGAATGGTAAATAAAAGTGGAACAAAATAGTTAAAAATATCCCCCCACATACAGACCAACCACACTGAGCTCTGCTATACTAATCAACATGAGACTGTAACAGAAACTATAATGGGGACATGGGGTGGTGGAAGAAATGAGAATTAGATAACTGTGTGACTAAACTTTTGGTGCTCCTTATCTTAAAAATGTTTGTGACACACTTGTATTGACTGCCTGGTAACCCATCCTCTAACCTATTCAATAAATTGGTAGCTTTATTGAAAAACAAAACAAAACAAACCCCATCTACTTCCTTATGCCCTAGCCATAATGTACCCATGCTACAGAAACTGCCCATACTCCAGAAACTTAAGGAAAGAAAAGTATTGAACCAAACAGGAAAGATAGGATTTTGGTGGAATATACTTCCCACCTAACCACACCTCTAAGTACCCTGGTTCATTTGTTGCTTATCCTGGTAGGCAAAATTCTAAAAATGCTCCTGTCTTCTCAAGACTGTAGGTCTTAATGCCTGAATCCCTATGAATATGGTGTCACTGCCATGACTGTGATTATGTTTATATCATACAGCCCAACAGACCTTAAGATATGCAGATCATCTGGTAGGTTTGATCTGGAGAGCTTTCTCTAGCTGGAGGGAGAAGAGGAAGTCAGGGAGAGATTCAAAGCACAAAGATTCAAGGAATTTCTGTTGTGTTTGAAGATGGAGAGTGCCATGTGCCAAGACAAGAATGTGGCCTTTAGAAGCTGAGAGAAGGCCCCAGTTGACATCAAGAAAACAGGAACTTCAGTTGTACAAGAGTAAGGAATGAATTCTGCCAATAATCTGAGTGACCTTAGAGATAAATGGATTCTTCACTAACACCTCCAGATAAGAACCATGCCAGACCTCTAACCTACTGAATTGTGAACTAATAAACTAATGCTATTTTAAACCATTATATTTATAATGGTTTGTCATGCTGCAATAGAAAATGGATACATTCTTCATCAGTAAGGAGAATGCCCAAGTGTCATAGGGAGCCAAGAAAGAAAGGGGCTGAAGAATCTCAATTCATAACTTAGCAAAAATAAAGTCTGAGAAGTCTTAACTAGAGAACAACTATTCTTAATTTCTTAGCTCAGGAAATGATGTTAGTTAGCACGCAATGCATCCACAGTGATGGAGGTATTTCAAGATATGAAACGGCTATTTTTAATTCTGGAGAAAAATGAAAAACAACAAAAATATGCCCATTTACAATGTTCCCAAACTTAGTGGAGGAATTAAGAAAACATGTATATCTGCAATTCAACAAACCTACTATGCTACACCTGATAGCATATTTATTGGAACTGTGTCAATGGCAAAACTCCACAGATAGTGTATTATTTGACCTCTAAATCAATTTAAATATAATTATTCCAGCATTCCTAGTGAACACGTGCTTTTCTCTCCCAAAAGACTCTGAAAAATCATCCTACTTCATTTCTGGAAAATAATCTTTATCTCCTTTTATCTCCCTATTAACCTTACTCTCAAAATTCTACATGGCTTATCTTTCTGCATACTCAATTTAAGGCAGCTCTTCATTCTACTCATTATTATTTGATTCTTTTAGCATTTCAATGTAATTATGCTAAAAATATGTACAATGGTGCTGAAGAAGACTCTTGAGAGTCCCTTGGGCAGCAACATCAAACCAGTCAATCCTAAAGGAAATCAATCCTGAATATTCATTGGAAGGACTGATGCTGAAGCTGATGTTCCAATATTTCAGTCACCTGATGCGTAGAGCAGACTCATTGAAAAAGTCCCTGATGCTGGGAAAGACTGAGGGCAGGAGGAGAAGGGGGCAAAAGAGCATGAGATGGTTGGGTAGCATCACCAACTCAGCGGACATGATGAGTTTGAGCAAACTTCGGGAGACAGTGAAGGACAGGAAAGCCTGGCATGCTGCAGTCCATGGAGTCGCAAAGAGTCAGACCTGACTTAGTGACTGAACAACAACAAATGTACAGCAGAGAAATGATTAAAGGTCTAGGTTTCTACTGCCACCTACCTTAGATTATTAAAATAAGAAACTAATTCCCAGTCTTTAAATTTCCCAAAAGCTTAATTTTTTTAAGCCATAGTTAATTACAAGAGAACTACAATATAAGTCCATGAAATAGGAAATTTACTTAAACTAATTTTGCTCTGGCTTGACATGCAAATCAGGCAAATCTAAAAATTTTAAACAGCAACACACATGGTACTCACTTTAGCTGTCCTTCAGCTGTATCTGGACTATGTCTGTAGTGAAAATCGGTATAGGGTGCTAAAATTCGCTAATAAAAGGAAAAAGCAAGAAAAAGAAAAGAGTCCTTATAAAATGCACTCTTCCTTTAACAAGCTAAAATTCATCCAACTTCTCTGTATCTTTAATAATCCCAACTAGAGCTTATTTGAAGAGCTTATTTCTTTAAACTCATCATCAAGGAATATATTTGAGTGATTTCTTTTAATGTACAGTTTTTGAACTTTTAAATTGACAGGTATTGTACCTATTAAACAGTGCACAAATCACGAATGTGAGGTTTGACAGATTTTTCTCAAACTAAACACACTCACTGTAACTAGCATCATCAAAGCCCCCTCCATCTCCCGCCAAGATGACTACACAGATTTCTAACACTATGTTAGTGTTGCTTATTTTTGAACATTATTTAAATGTCTTTATTTTATAAATTCCATTCTTTTTGTTGCTAGTATAAAGAAATCTAAGTTATTTTTGTGTATTGTCCTTTGTATTTAGCAACCTTGGTAATAAACTCATGTATTTCAGAACTTAAACTACTATAATTCATTTACCTAACCCCCCTGCTCTGCACTGACTACATTATTGTGGTCTGAATTTTAAAATACTTAAGACATTACAAATACTACTTTTGGCAATAAGTAGTCTTTTATATTTAGTCATATGTGTACCTTTTTTTGCCACCCTTCATTCTTTCTTGCATTTCCTTGTCTCAGATCATTTTCGTTCTGACTAAGGAGGCCCTTATCGGAGAAGGAAATGGCAACCCACTCCAGTGTTCTCGCCTGGAGAATCCCAGGGACAGCGGAGCCTGGTGGGCTGCCGTCTATGGGGTTGCACAGAGTCGGACACAACTGAAGTGACGCAGCAGCAGCAGCAAGGAGTCCCTTTAACCTTCCTCTGTGTCTGTCTCATTTTTTAAATAACAATAAATGTTTATTATCTCACATAGCTTCTGTGAGTTAGGACTCCAGAAGAGTTTAGCAGTGCAGTTATGACTCAGGGTCCATCATAACATCACAGTGAAAATATTGGTCAGGGCTACAGTCATCTCAAGGCTTGACTAAAGCTGTAGAATCTGCTTCAAGATGGTTCACTCACAACATGCAAATTGTTATCAACAAGGCTGAGTTCCTTCTCATGTGTGCCTCATTATAGGCTACATTACTGTCTTCATGACATAAAGGCAAGGAATCCAAGAAAGAATAGTGTTTCTTTAGATTTCCTTGGGTCTTTTTAGTCTAAAAAATCTTTATTTTACCTTTGTTTTTGAAAAACGTTTTCTCTGGGGAGGTGGCATTATTTCTTTTGCACTCTAAAGATGCCACTCTACTGTCTTCTGGTTCTACTATTTCTGTTGGGAAATCGGCTGTCAGATTTGTTCCTTTGAAAGCAGTCTTTCTTTCTCAAGCTGATTTTAAGATTTTTAGTTATGTTGGTTTTCAACAATCTTACCATGATGTACCTACAAGTTGTTTTCTTTATATTATCTTGAGTTTTCTGAGCTTTATGAAGTTTCACCAGTTTTAAAAACAAAATCTTGACCACAGTTTCTTTGGATATTTGCTTCTGCTCATTCTCTCTCTCTTTTCCAAAGACAACAATTATGTTTTATCCCTTTTGTTCTGTTCATTTTCTTCCTATTACCCACCTGCAAATGCTTTGATTTTTGACTTCTCTTTCAGTTTACTAATGACACCTTCTTGTGCAAAATGAGTTTTTAATTTCATCTAGTTCAGAATTTCAGGTATTATATTTTTTGATACTAGCTCCATTTGATTTATATTTCATATTCCAATTAGATGGTAAAATTTTCCATTATTTTATCTATTTTCTTCTTTTTCTCCATTTTTCTTAATAAGTTAGTCATGGGTGTTTTAAAATCTTTTCCCTCTGGCTGCAATATCTGAATCACCTGTGGATATGAGTCTATGGAATTCCTTTTGAGTTTTCAATTACACAGTCATAACCTTTTACATGTATCCTTTTTCATTTACATAGTCAAATTTTTGATTGAATGATGGACACTGTAAATTTGATTAAAGGTTCCAACTGATGTTATCTCCATTAGAGACCGTTCATCCTTTCTTCTGTAGTCAGGTCAATTAAAGGGAGTGATCAGCTTATTCTACTCACCGAGTTAAACTGAGACACCATTGCAATTTTGTTAAGATTTGAGTGTACCTTTGGTTTTCCTTTTTCTAAAGAATGGACCTCCAAAACTATAAATAGAGATTTTAGCACACTTTTTTTTCTCTTCAGCAGTGAGAGACTGGGTATTTTTTCTACATACTTCATAAGTTTTGAACTTAAATCTTTAAGTACTCATCCAGAATTGCTTCAGAATTTGGAACATGTTAAGAATAGGAAAAAGTTATCAAATTAAAGTGAAAATTTATAAAAATATAATTAATAAAAATGGGGACAAGATTCTCTTAACAGCAGACTCTAGGATGAAGATAACGATAAAGTAGAAGATAATACTTTGGCCACCTCATGCGAAGAGTTGACTCATTGGAAAAGACCCTGATGCTGGGAGGAATTGGGGGCAGGAGGAGAAGGGGATGACAGAGGATGAAAAGGCTGGATGGCATCACCGACTCAATGCACATGAGTTTGGGTGAACTCTGGGAGTTGGTGATGGACAGGGAGGCCTGGCGTGCTGCAATTCAAGGGGTCACAAAGAGTTGGACACGACTGAGCGACTGAACTGAACTTAATGATAATGATTTAATATCCAAGGCAATCAGTATTTACTGAATATTAATTATGTGTCAAGTACTAACTAAAACATTTATGTAGATTAGAATGAATATATGTAAAACACTTGGAAATATTACCTAACTTATTATAAGCTTTACAAGAATGCTAGTTGTTATTACTATTACCATTATTATTATAGTATTTATTCTTCACAATAATTAAAGTAAAAACCATGACTTTTATTTTACCTAGTGAAAAATGGATCCAAAAGAGGCTAATAATGTGCCCCACATCATAAAGCTAGTAGGTTATAGAACAAAAAACTCAAAATCAGATCTGTAAGGCCTGAGCTCTCAATCACTATGCTACACCAGGGGAATCTTGTTAAAGAAAAAAAAACTAACATTTGTGAAAAAACAAGAAAGAAGCCAAGATGGTAGTGTACTTAAAAAGTCCACCGTATTCTTTGAGGGTTTTTTCATATACACAAAGGCTCTGCTAATCTGCTGTATGATTATATAGGTAAAAGAAAAAAAACAGGTCTATACACATCTTTCTTTATTGTGATCATCTCTCCAATCTTAAAGGCAGTTTCCCCACTTGATAAAGAAAACACTTAAAGCAAAATACACTGTGAAATATCAAAAATACCAGCTCATTCCCACTGGATGCCCATGAATAATGTATTTAAAATCATTTATTAAGGAGAAAGTTGTACTGAAATTTGTTAATAATACAAGCTAATGTCAATTTTATAATATCAAAATATTTCTAGTAGCCCTAATAAAACCAGAACTATAACATTTAAGAAAGTTTCATAAAATGATCTAAACAGGCAAAGTAGGGAACAATAAATCTTTCATAATTTGCATAATTTCACACCCAAATACAAACATAGTAAGCTTACTCTGAATAATATCTGCAATGGACAACAATGTAATATTGAATATATTCACACAAATAAACTATAAGAATAGTCTGTGGGAATTCTCTGGTGGTTCAGAGGTTAGGACTCTGCACTCTATAGCCAAGGGCCCAGGTTCAGTCTCTGGTCAGGGAACTAAGTATTCCACAAGCTACAAGACAAGGCCAAAAATGACAGGGGGAGAGAAAGAAAGAACACAGCTTGGGATAATTTTATTCCAAACTCTACTACACAGTTTATTATACAAAAATAGCCTTACTATTTTAGACTAACTGAAAAAACAACACTGAATTAGTAAAAACAGAAAAACAACAGTGTGTTTTTAAAAAGATATTTATTCTATTTTTTTCAATTCTATATGGCCATTAGTTGCCAACAAGTGCTCCCAAGTTCAGAAAATTTTAGCATGGTTTAATAAATAAATAGTACATAACTAGCAGAAGCTATTCCCATACAATTAACACACTGCAGTCCTTAAAAAGAAGTTGTCTTCTTAAATAAACAGGTAAATGTCTGCTGCTGCTGCTGCTAAGTCGCTTCAGTCGTGTCCGACTCTGTGCGACCCCATAGACGGCAGCCCACCAGGCTCTGCCATCCCTGGGATTCTCCAGGCAAGAACACTGGAGTGGGTTGCCATTTCCTTCTCCAGGTAAATGTCTATGAAACCTTAATTGTGCTCAAATTTGCTCAATCAAGTTTTCACAGATAATAAAGAAACGAATAAACTTCACATGTTGATGAAATATTCTTGAGAATTCTTTCAATTCAATCCAAATTGAATGAGTGATAAAATATTGCTGGAATAAGCCAAACTTATTAGTTAATTTAGGTTTAATAATTAATGCTGTGCTGCATCTATTAACTTCAAAATTTCAAATAAAATTTCAAAGTAAGAGTATGTATTTAAAGTCATATTTTAAAATTACAAGAGAATATTAAAGATCCTACCTCTAATTCGACATCAGCTCGTACATACTGTCGGGTCTTTGGATGATTAAGAAGGTGCAAAATTGTAGTAATGAGAGCCTCATTTATTCGACTTAATTGGCAATCAATCACATTTTTCAAGATGGTGTTCAGTCCACCTCGAAGGGCAACCACCTCTGGATTCTGAAGTGCTAAAATAAAGAAGAAAAACTTAACATATTACATAGGGAATAATTAAAAAATAATCAGAAATCTGGGATTTTATTTTAAAACTGAGCTTTCTGACTGAAAAAAGTTTCTACTATTCAGTAAAACATGGACAAAAATTTTTTTTCTTAGTGTCTTCTGAATTGGTTTTTCATATCCTTTGTCCATGTTTTACTGAAAAGTTTTTTCCTGTCAACTGCCAGGAGTTCTTTATATAGGGGAAAGATTAGCCCTTTATCTGTTTCAAATCTTTTAGCTGATTTCTAATTTAACTTTAGATTTTAAGCTCAGAAATTCCTCCCTTACTTCAAAGATCAGGCATTCTCTTTGTATGCACGCACACACACATGTGTGCTTTAACTGAATTCATGGTGAACATTTCAGTTTAAATCTCTCAGGAAATAGACTCTGGTTTAATATTGATAAACTCAATTTTTTTCAAGTGTTTATTCAATTATCCCAGCATGCTTTCTGAAGTTTTCTATGTGTAAGGGTAAGCCACTATTGACTCTTTTTCATTTTTTCTTTAATAACCTAGCTTAAGATTTTTTAAATACATGTGAAAAAAAAAACCCTTCCCCTCCATTTATTATTTTTCAAAAATGTTCTCATAGTAGCATCTTAATTATTTCACTTTATGTAGGTATGTGTGTGTTTATATATTTAAAATGTTACTATCATTTAAAAAATTGCTAAATTTACACATTTTTAATGCTCTCAATTTGATTACAGTATATGAGAATTATTTGTTCTTTGAAACAACATTTTAAGACAGAAGTGAATGAGTCTTTTTTGGAGGCAGTTAATTCATCAAGTACTTCAATGGTTTGTGATCCATCATGTGTTCTGCTTTGAGTCAACTGGAAATTAAAATCTATTCGTTTCAATAAGATTTTCAATTATATAAAAAGTTCATCTCATACTTTTCAAAATTCCTATTACATTCTCTTCCTTATCCTATTAACCTTTTCTTTCTCTGACCTTTGCATTTTTCAAACAATCTGTGTATCTAAAACAATAGTGTCTATCATTTTCTTCCTCCAATTAACACAGATTAAATTATCTTGTTCACTAAGACTGAAAATTATTATTGCTTTCCTCTTGCTTATCTTAAAATTGACTTTTTTTCCTCCGTTTCTATTTCTTGGGTTCACTCACTATTTTCACTATGTTTTGCATAATTATAAAAGTATCTTCTAATGAAAAGTTAACTTGAGTATATGACTTTCCAGGAATTCCACTTATTGATAGGTAGTCAAATCTTCATGATTTTTAAAAATTTTCTTGATCAAATTTCTGACTTTCTCTTTAAACCAACAGGTATTGTGGACAGTACATTTTAGACTCTCAATGAAAGGATTGGCTCTTCTGTTCCTTTAAATTTTGTTATTAATTTATTTATTTTATCTAGAGTGAATGTAACCTATACCATTTCAGTGGGGAAAAATATGATCTTCTCTTGTCATTTAAAATTATATTTAATTGGTTATATGGGAGATTTAACTTTTAAACTTTAAAATACTTTGATTAGCCATGCATTTCTTTGAGAATTACTTATTTTTCCTACTGATCTGTATATAAATAAGTTCTTTACCTATCATATTTGTTATATTTATTTTTTCTTTGTTCTGGCATGGCATGTTTTCTTACCTCCTTATAATAAAATCTACAGCTGATGAAATGTTTGATTTCTTTCGATAATTCAAAACTCCCTTTCCTTAAAATCAGAAAAAAGTCATCCATTTTTCTCCTCATATTTTCCACATTTAACTCTTTAATCCTGTATTTAGAATTCTTTTTTTAATACATAGGGAATTGTTTTTCATTCACATCAAGATGCATAGTGTGGTTAACTAATGTCTGAGAATCACACTTTAAGAGATTCTATTCTAATTACTGGAATTTGGACAATTCCTTTATCTTAAATTTCATGATGAGTAACTTTTAAAATCTGTAGAATTTAAATGTCTCTTTGAAATAATCTGTTTAAACAGCAAGTCCACTACTTCCCTATCAGGAATGTCCTACTTTTTCATATTCTTATTTTTAACCAACACCTAAATAATTCACATTAAAAGTGTTATATATTCTTTCTAAAATACTGTATTTTTATTACTCAAAGAATAATTCTGACCTAGTTCACAGATAATGGCAATGCATGCTCGAACCATTCTGTCTCTTTCTTGAAGTCCATCATTTCCAACTGCTATTAATGAGTTGGCCACAGAGCTAGGAAACAAGGAAGCATTCACAGTAATCATCTGTAACGGAGAAATTAGAAAAAGAAATTATTTCCTAATACATTTTCAAAACCTATCTTGTTCAGACAGAGGTGTTTAAGACCACAAAATATTTTTAAGACCAAGGCATCAATTTTAATCTTCTGCTTCATATGAACATGTCAAAGGGCTAATACAACAGATATTTGATACAATAAATGTTAATCATTACCATGGAAAACAGTGTTGACTTTTTTCCCATAATAGTCCAGACTATAAATTAGTTGACTAACAAGATATAATCTTTCAGAGACTCTAAATTCCTCCAGAATAGGAGCTTATTCTAGAGGATAAGAGGAGCTCTTGTTGTTTTTCAGTCGCTAAGTCTTGTCTGACTCTTTGTGACCCTATGAATTGCAACATGCCAGGCTCCTCATGAATAGAATGAAAAGGCAAAAAAAAAAAGCTTAATTCTATTTTAAACAACGTTTCAGTAACCAGACAAACTAAACCAGTGGTGACAATAGCTGTCAACATACTTCTATATTATTACATTCCTGACCCTTTCTTCATATATAGTCACCACTCCATCCTATCAATTTACCTCATTAACCCAATTCTTTCCACTTTCAAACTCTGATTTGGGCCCTCATTCTTTCTTACTTTGACTGCAGTAAAATGAAACATAATAATCCCCCATCTCTAACTATCATTAGTTGATATACTGAAAGCCAAAGTTTAATAATCCATAATCTATTTTTTTTTTAAGTCCTCATTTTCTTTCGGATTGTTGTGGTGACTGCTCTCAGCTCTTAGAGGCCACCCTTAGATCCCGGTCATGGGGAGCTCACTCATGATTATTTGCTATTTCAGAGTAGGCAGGAATCCCTCCATAATCTATTTCTAATATTTCAAAAACTGTGCTGGAAACATTATACCCCTGGTGATAAAAACTTTTGTTGAATCTCACTTTAAATGAAAAGTTTAATTGGCAATAACATTTGGAATACTGAAAACAGATAACATATATCTTCCATTTGGAAAACAAGGAAAAATTATGTAGCTATTACTGTTTAATAAATAAAAGACTATTTGTTAGATGAAGTATTTCAAAATAACAGGTCCTTAGAGTGGGAGTAGATGAAAATGTTTTCTTCAGTTTGGGTGGTAATAAATATTGGGGATAATCAACCTTTCCTAGATATAACTATATTCAGAATTCTTCTGAAAAATAAGACTTGTATCATGACACAATTAGAGGATACAATATAACTTAATTGATATCCAGTTAGGTCCTTTAGAGATTCAAAGGAAAGATCTATGTTGGGTAGAGTACATGTAAATGTATGACAAGGTTCATATGAAAGTACAGAATACTGCTCCATGACATAAAATATATAAGTATCCAATAATTTTAAAATCTATAAAATCTTCCACATTTCCTTCTAAATAGTATCCTTCATTAATTAAAAATGGAGAAGAAAGGAGAAGAAAGGAAAAAGGTATAAGAAACTGATCTTTCTGGGTGAGAAAATTCTCATATCCTATGACTATTTGTATTTTAATACTTACTGATCTATTATTACACTTATAAGGACTATTAAGACATATGCAACATATTCTAAAAAGAGGTGGCCAACTGGCTTTCAGGGCCAAATCAAACATTAATAAACTGTCACCTTGGAAAATCAGTCCTCTCAATGCCTTAGTTTTCTCATTTGTAAATGAGGATGCATATGATCTGATGATTTCTAGAATTTCAAGTATTAAATTCTAATCTATGAATCTCAAGTGTAGTGCTATAAAATGGGTATCTGTAATTTAAAAGTTTTTACAGATGAAACCATTCTTATTTTCCAGGAAAAATATGTGCAAAGAAACTCTGTGTAAATTGGAGGATGTTTTTCTTACAAATCAATGAGCAATCAGTGAGGGAAAAGTCATTCAATTTAAATCTGTTGAAATAAAAGTTTAATCATCTCTTGATAGAACAGATATATATATGCAACAAATATAAGATCATAAGTATGTAATAAATTTGTATAACTGTTATAAAAGAAATTACAGAAACACTGACTTTTCTAGATAGATAGATAGTGAAGTTGTTCAGTCGTGTCTGGCTCTTTGCGACCCCACGGACAGTAGCCAACCAGGCTCCTCTGTCCATGGGATTTTCCAGGCAAATATAGTGGAATGGGCTGCCATTTCTTCCTCCAGGGTATGTTCCCGACCCTGGGATGGAACCCAGGTCTCCCGCATTGCAGGCAGACACTTTACCATCTGAGCCACCAGAGAAGTCTACTTTTCTAGGGTAAATATTTAAAATTTCAGCTAAGACTGTAAGATGAATCTAATGTAGAAAGTGGTGGAAATGAAAAGAGTAGGACACAAGCAATGATCATAGCAGTGGTGAAAGGCAGCTTGTCTAAAGCTAATGGAATAATGAGATAGGTCATAGTAACTGGTTGGCCAAAAAGTGAGCTCTGAATGTCAAGAAAAGCAGGTTGTGCTTAATACCAAAAGGATTCATGAGCCAGTGCAGGTTTGGAAATTTGGAGAACTGGGTTTTTCACTCTGGTTTAACCAATATCCTGCTGTGTATCAAGGGCAAGTGATTCCTTTAACTCAATCCCTTTCAACTATTAAAAAAAAATGTGAGATATATTAAATTCATGAATGTTGAACATGAAAGTCGCTCAGTCATGTCCGACTCTTTGCGACCCCATGGACTATACAGTCCATGGAATTCTCCAGGCCAGAAAACTGGAATGGGTAGCCTTTCCCTTCTCTAGGGGATCTTCCCACCCCAGGAATCAAACCCAGGTGTCCCGCACTGCAGGCAGATTCTTTACCAGCTGAGCCACAAGGGAAGCCCAGTAAATTTATACTGCATGAATAAAGAAATGATGTATGAATAATAGCCTAATTAGGCAGGAAGTAAGAGCTTCCCTCGTAGTTCAGTTGGTAAAGAATCCCCCTGCAATGCAGGAGACCTCCATCAATGCAGGAGACCTGGCTTTGATCCTTGGGTCAGGAAGATCCCTAGAGAAGGAAATGGTAACCCACTCCAGTATTCTTGCCTGCTGCTGCTGCTGCTAAGTCGCTTCAGTCGTGTCCGACTCCGTGCAACCCCACAGATGGCAGCCCACCAGACTCCGCCGTCCCTGGGATTCTTCAGGCAAGAACACTGGAGTGAGTTGCCATTTCCTTCTCCAATAGTATTCTTGCCTGGGAAATCCCCATGGACAGAGTCACCTGGCAGAGTACAGTCCATGGATTCACAAGAGTCAGATAGGACTTAGCGACTAACCCACCACCAAGAAGAATTTAAATTGGATAAAGAGTAGCAAGGGCTGCTCAGTGGGAAAATAATAATAGAAAATGAGAGCGGTAAGAATCAGGAAGGATTACCTGGATTAGAGAGAGAGAAAAAAAAAATTAAACACATTGAAAAAAAACAAGCAAACAAAAAAATTCCCTAAAAGAATGAAACAGGTGAAAAAGAATAAAAAGTAACATGAGTATTCTGAATTATTCATAAAGCAAGTTATCCAAAAGCAACAGGTATTTTTGCTTTTCCTTTAAAATATAAAAGATTAATTGTTGGTTAGTCACTAAATCATGTCTGACTCTCTGTGACCCCATGGACTGTAGCCTGACAGGTTCCTCTGTCCATGGGATTTCCCAGGCAAGAATACTGGGGTGGGTTGTCATTTCCTTCTCCAGGGATCTTCCTGACCCGAGGACTGAACGCAAGTCTCTGGCACTGGCAAGCAGATTCTTTACCACTAAGCCACCTGGGAAGCTCTATAAAACATTAATACTTTCATTGAAAATTTAAAAACTGTTCTAAATGCATACAAAAAACCCACAGTTGACCTAGCAATTATATTATTAACATTAATTTCTACTAACTCAGTTGTCAAGATGTTGCTGCAAAAAAGAAATACATGCTTTGATTGTTAAAAAGTATTAGTGAAATTATAGTTCCTCTGGCCATTAGAGGCCACTGTTGATTCGCAAGCATGCTTTCCCTTTTAAACTAACTGCTTTTAGCTAAACCAAGGAGCTCTACGACACAACTCTTGATTTGAGCCTGTTTTTACCACCAGGTACAAGCAATTTTTCTTGCCCTTGGATCCACAAATGATACCTGCCTCAAATTACTCTGTTCTTTAAAAGATAACAAAATTATATTTTTGTTATGGCATTACTAAATTGCTTCAAGGGTCTGCTTATTTTTATTGGGCTACTTACAAATTAAATGGTAACTTACATAAAACATTGAACAAAACTGAAAGAAAATATTTAGTGTATTCACTAAAGAATTCAAAGAAGAATTCAAAGAAGCTGAATTGAATCCATTTGGGTTTGTTTTTCCACCTGAATGCTATTTCTAAGGCAGCAACTCTCAAATTGTGGTACAGAAAACTGACAGTCCCTAGAATATTTTCAGAGATTCTGCAAAGTCAAAACTATTTTCATAGTAATTCAAAGATATTATTTGTCTTTTTTACTCTCACAAGTACATATGGAATTTTTCCAGAGGCTTCAATGCATGTGAAATCACAAGAGATTGGATATAGAAGCAAATATGACAATCCAGCTATCTTTTATCAGGACAAACGCTACAGAAATTTGTATAAATCTAAAATAATGCCACTCTAGTCATAAATTTTCTTTTTGAAAAAGTTATTTTTATAAAAATGTTATTTTTGTTTACTTATAATGAATTTTTAATATGTTAATATATCTTTAAATTTCTCACTTTAAATTCCTAGTAAGTAAATACTGACATATATATAACTCAAATAACCAAAGAGTTATTTCTAGGTTTTTCAGAAACATATTTTGTTTTTTTATCTTGAATTCTCAAAATTACTGCAGTAGGAAAGATTGTATGAGTAAGGAAACATAAATCTAATTTTTAAATTTAAATATGAAGAGTCAAATCATGATGCCCACATAGCAATTTTTACCCTATAACAAACATTTTTTTAATCTATCTCCAATATCACTCTTAACTAGAACTACAAGTTTCTTTGAAGACAATTCATCCATTTGCTTCTTCCTTACTATGCTCACTTGTGGGTACTATTACTAACCATAAGCTGGACAACTGGAAGGAAAAGGAAAGAGGGGGTCAAGTTAATGCACAAACTCAACATTCTGCAATTATGGAACATGTGCTGAATTCAAAAGTAGGGAAAGAGGAGAAGAGCTAAAAAATGTTAACTGCTAATTTTAGATATTTTTACATTAAAACAAACATATACTGCGTGAGTCTTACAAATTTTTAAGATGAAACATGATACTTCAGAATGAAAGATGATAAAATTCTTACATGAGCCATACCCTAACCAAATTAACTCTTAATTTAGTCTATTCCTCTGCCATTAGGGCATCACATTAACAATTTAAAGAAAAACTCTTGGAAAGCCTATCATTAGAAGCATTATGGATTATCCTCAACATCTTCTTTTGCAGAGTTTAGATTTTGACCTTTTATTCTGTACAATGGCCTGAATTGTTTATTGCAATTGTCTACTGATGTATCCAAATTCATCTTCAAAACAACCAGCTGGTGACCTTTGACATTCATTTAAACAGAATTAACCCCAAGTATATAATTAAGACAAAATGGGGGTGCCACACAAGTAATCCTCTTTCTCCAATAATGTATCAAAGCAGTAATTTCTTTATATGTCTAATAAAGGAAGAAATATTCTTTACAATGGAGATTTTATTAAAAATACTGTCCCAGCTATACCCAATCACATAAAATAATTACACAAAATATCTATGCTTACCTTGAAGTTTAATGGACCTACTTAATGCCTATCATTTCAACAAAATAAAAATGTTTAATGAGAATTCAGTCTTTAAATTTTAATAGATTTCACAAGACAGTCTAAATCTGAAACTGTAAAATGCATAACATGAAAGCCATAAATCTGCTTTTACTCTCAGACATGGAGCTTACCTTTCTGACTAATCGAAGTGCTTGTGTCCTCTCTACCTCGTTGCTCTGCTGTATGTCAATGCACCTAAAGAATATATAAAATATTTAATTATTGATAAAAATCTTATTAAACAAATTTTTGTATAATACCATGATCAGACAGACCGATGTTCATGTCAATACAGTATTTTTAAATGTTAATATATGTAATTTTTCAGTACCAGCAGATATTTAATATTTCCAGTTATAAATACTTATTATAAATCGAAACTATTTCATTTAAAACTCCAAGAAAGAATATAGGAAGTAATTTACAGAATTACATACATCTATACGGAAATAATAAACTATTTATAAAGCAAAATATCAGAAATCTACTGAAAAAGATATTCACCTATCTTTGATAAAAGTTCACAGATATTTTTTAAAAATTGTGAAGGAAAAGCATTTCAAACCTAGTTTTAGTTTAATTGTGATTTTAACCACAGCCTAAATTTTGCATGACTATGTTAAAAGTCTTACATTAGTCATAACAACTCTATTTTACTAAAATATAATTTGAAATGTGAATGTACTTCAAAAATTAATGCTCAAATATGACTTAACTGACATTTCTCTGTAAAGTTCATTATTCAATTTCTAAAGAGCTTTGGTTTATGTGGCAGAATAATTCATTCTTACTTATGTTTAGACAGTTCACTATTCTAATCAATATTTTACCTATTGATAAATAGATAACTTGCTATTCATAAAGCATTTCTAAAAAAAAAAATAAAAAAAAAAAAAAACAAAAAGCATTTCTGCTATCTGAATATAATTAATCTAAAACAATTTTATCAAAAAGTAAATAGACACAGGATTCTATTTCTGGCCACAAAAGATCTGAACAATCCTCCTGCCAATGATAACTATAAAGGTTAAATATGTTACTTTATAAAGCAACTGTGAAAAGGCAATGGATAATAATCCCTGGAAAAAAGCACAAGCTCCATATTCACTCGGGTTTTGTATCTGGGGACACCTGTCAATTTCCAGTTTTAAGTGAATAGAGTCCTAAAAAAAAAACAAAAATCTTGCTGTACTGTGTAGAGACTGAACTGGCACAGCCAAAGTGGCTGAGACTTCAGGGGGAAAAAAATCTCAGAGAAACGAAAATAGAAGAGTAAGCAAGAATCTGCATGCAATCTTCTTTCCAAGACATTTGCCTATTTCTATGTTGTGCAAATGCAGGGTTAAAGTCCAAAAAACCAAGCAAAAAGCTACAGCTGAGCAGCCAGATAACTGAGTAGAAATTTTAGCAGGTATATAATACTGTAAGAAACATGTTAGGGCTTGAGGCTGATCAAGATGAAGTGGTTCTGCTAAACATTCACATTTTCACTTGAGATTCTCAATAGACACTTCCTAGCCAAGGCAAGGGAAAAAACAAATTTTAACAGAATCAGTGTAATAAATCAACACTCCAGAATAAAGCATAAGTCTACAAATAACATGATCCAAGAGCCAAAAATTTTTAATATACAATGTTCACATCCTATCACGTAATAATATGAAATATGCTTTAAGACAAAAAAAAAAAGAGGTCAAGTAGCCAAAATCCAAGAAAATGACAACAGAAACAAAACTCAAGTGATTCACATATTGGAACTGTTGTAAGAGATCTATAAATAACTATGACTATTATGTCCAAGAAAATAAATAAAGCAGAGATCTAGAATGTTTAAGTAATATATAAATCACAAAAATACAGTAACTGAAATTCAAAATTCAAGAGACTGATTTACTAACACAATGGAAGAAAAAAAAAAAAAAACAGATTAGTAGAAAGCACAAAGGTTAACAACACCAAATACGAAAATAATGTTACAGTAAGGGCATCACAGACATGTGGCACAGTGTAAAGATTCAACACTGTATAGCTGGAGTATCAGGGCATAGGAGAGAAAAGTAACAGACAAGTCTTTAAAGTAGCCAAAGGAGAAAAAGACATTACCACTTACAAGAAGCAACAAGAGAAACTACTTACTTAGAAACAAAATCCAGAACACAGTAACTTAAAGCACTGAAAAAAAGTAACTGATCAAAAAAAATAGCCTTCAAGTGGGAAGGTAAATAGAGGATTTACAGACAAAATATGAAAGATTTCAACTCCAGTATACCTATACTACAAGAAAACAGTAATGGGAATTCAAGACAGTGACCCAAGATAGAAGTGTAGAAATGCAAGAAGGAAGAATATTGGAATGAGTAAATAACATAGGTAAAGATCAAGAGTTCCAATTTAATACAATTAACAGGACTATCCTGTGGGTTTACAAATATATATAGAAATAAAAATGTAACATGACAAAAGACAAGAGGGGAGGTAATATGGTCAAACTGTAAGAGGTTCTGGCTGTAATAAAAGTGGCAAACCTTAATATACCAAGGATAAATGTAATCTCTAGGGTAACTGCTAAAGAAGAAAAGGCTTTAAAACCAATACATTAATAGACGAGGGAAAAAAAAATCTTGATTTTTTCCCAAAGAAGCAAAAAAGGACACATGAAAGACCAAAAAATAAATGTGGCAAGCAGAATATGAACAGCAAGATAGCAAAGACAAGTATATATGAAAAACAATAGCAAGATGACAAATTCATAAACATATATATATATATAATTACATTAGATAAAGCCCATAGACGCTGCATATAAAAACCACTAGACATAGTCTAAATACACCAATCAAAAGACAAAAATGGTCAAACTAGATTTTTAAAAAATATGTATGATGTTAACAGGAGAGAAACTTAAATTTTTAAGAAAAAGAAAAATAAAGTGAAAGGACAAAAAAGGATATATTGTGCAAATCCTAAATAAAAGAAATAGAAAGTCAGTATAGCTATCTTAGTATCAGATAACAAGAACACTCATAAAAGAAGTATTACTAGAAATAGACACATTTTTCTAAGTATAAAACAATTAGCCCAATGAGAAATTCTAAATATGAATGCAATAACAAAGCTTCAAAATATATAAAGAACTGACAGAGGAAGTAGAAAATGTGAATAGTATCATGCCAGTAAACAAACAAACAAAAAAACTGACTTTATAATATTAAAACTGCCTTAAAAAAAAAAACCCACAGGCCCAGAAAGATCCACTGGTGAATTCTACTGATCATGTACGGTAAAAAACAGTATATTAGATGAGTTTTTATAAAAATTCTTCCAGAGAATATAAAGAGAGAAATATTTCAAAAGTTGTTTTATAAACATACTCTTGATACCAAGATCAAACAAGATCAGAAAAATGGAAAAAATAGGCCAATACCTCTCATAAGCATAATTGCAAACATTTTTCCACAAACTATTAGCAAATCAAGTACAATTAAAAATAAAATAAAAAGACATAATGAGCAAATGGTGTTTACCTCAGGAATACAAACAAGAAACATAAAGAAATCCACCAAAAATCTACAAAAAGTATCATAAACAATGGCAAAAGCCGAACAATTTCAACGAGTTCAGGAGCAAAACAGTTATCCAACTACCATTTCTAGTCAGTGCAATATTCTAACCAGAGCAATAAGGAGGAAAAGAAAAACATAAGAATTGGAAAGAAAGAAATAAAATGGTCATCAATTGCAACTAATACTAATGTACATAGAAACTCTAATAAAATAAACTTAAAAACAATTAAAATTTAAAAATGAATTTAGCAAGATCACTGAGATAAGAATATACAAAAAGAAAACCCTACAATTATTTTTCTATATGTTAGCAGAGAGAACTATGAAAAAAAATTTTAAATTACATTAACACTATCATGTAATAAATGCCTTGCTGCTGCTACTGCTGCTGCTAAGTCGCTTCAGTCGTGTCCGACTCTGTGCGACCCCACAGACGGCAGCCCACCAGGCTCCCCCCGTCCCTGGGATTCTCCAGGCAAGAATTCTGGAGTGGGTTGCCATTTCGTCCTCCAACGCATGAAAGTGAAAAGTGAAAGTGAAGTCGCTTAGTCATGTCCGACTCTTAGCGACCCCATGGACTGCAGCCCACCAGGCTCCTCCGTCCATGGGATTTTCCAGGCAAGAGTACTGGAGTAGGGTGCCATTGCCTTCCCCGAATAAATGCCTTAGGATAAACCTAACAAATATGTGCAAGACCTCTGCTAGAAAACTACAAAATGTTGAGAGAATTTAAAGTTCCAAATAAATAAACTGAGAAGATTTGATATTAAAATGTTAATTCACCCCAAATTAATCCAGAGCTTCAATGCAATTACTATTAGTACCTAGGAAAGTCTGATGGAAATGGACAAGTTGATTCTAAAATTCATATGGAAATACAGAACTGAAAATAACCCAAAAACTTCTTTACTTAAGGAGGACTTACACTAACAAATAACTTACTGTCAAGCTACAGACACTTAAAACTGGTAGAAAACAGAGCTAGAACAAACAGGCCAAATAAAGAATATAGGGAAAGCAAAAATAGATCCATACTTATCAATTACCTGACTTACAACAAAAATGAAACTAATTTAGAACACAAAAGGAAAATCTTTTCACTAAATGCCTCTAATATTTATTGGATATTGATAAAAATGAATCATGACCTGACAATTATTTCAACATATAAGGAATAAACCCTTCAGAAGAGATCAAAGAGACCTCTCTTCCAAAGACCAAACTCATTAACCATAAAATAAAAGACTGCTATATTGGATTTTATTAATTAAGAAGAGTAAGAAGATAAAGTAAACTGACTAGGAGAGGACATTCTCAATTAGTATACTCTAAAGGAATCATATCCAGAAGACATCAAGAACTCCTACACAAAAAGATAAGACAATCCAATTTACAAATGAGCAAAAAACAAATAGGATACACAAACAGTCAACAGGCAAATGAAAGGGAAATGGAAATTAAAAGCACAATGAAACTCACAATGAAAACCATAGCAAAAAAGGTATAATTAGAAACTGAAAATAGTAAATGCTGGTAAGAATATGGAGAGACTGGAACACCAAGTATTTCTGATAGGAATGGAAATCAGTACAACCACTTTGGAAAACTGCACGGCAGTGAAAGTGAAGTTGCTCAGTCATGTCCGACTCTTTGCAACCCCATGGACTGTAGCCTACCAGGCTCCTCCATCCATGGGATTTTCCAGGCAACAGTACTGGAGTGGAGTGCCACTGCCTTCTCCAGAGGATCTTCCTGACCCAGGGAGCGAACCAGGTTTCCCACTTTGTAGGCAGATGCTTTACTGTCTGAGCTACCACGGAACTTATTACTTAAGTTAAATATACATAAAAATTTATCACCCAGCAATTCCACTCCTACATATGTACCTAAAAGAAATGAGCGCACAATATCCACCAACAACTTGTGCAATAAAGTTCAGGTCAACTTTATTCAAAATAGTCAAACACTGAAAACAACCAAGAAAAAAAAAAATCAACAGAATCAATTATACTCTATTTATAACATGAAATACTACATGGAATTTTTTTTTAAATCAACGTGGATAAATCTCACAGATAACATTAAGGAAAGAAAAGAGTAATATATACTTCCAATATATGATACTCAAAAATAAGAAAATCTAGTCTAAAATGAGAACAGTCAGAGCCATGTTTACTACTGATTGGGGGACACAAGAGAACTTGATTGGGATACTGAAAATGTTTCATATCTTATTTGGGATAATAGGGTACTTGGTTGTATCTACCTGTAAAAATTACAGGTTTTACACTAAAAATCTCTATACTTTATGATAGGTATGCTAAAACTTAATATATGATTTTAAAAATATATAAAAACAGAGGGCTCTAAGAAAATTACCTAGCTATTAAATAGTCCACTTTCAATTTTAGCACCTTCTGCAGAATACTGGAGTCTTGGATGAGATACCGAAGAGCTCGAAGCCCTGCTGCCCGCACTTCTTTTGCTTCATTCAATAAAGCTAACCGCAAGCTATATGAAAACAAAAAGTCATGCTACATGAGTTTCAAATACACACAAAATTGTGGTATCAAATACCTCAGCTGAAATAAGCAAAGATACTCATCATTTTAAACATATAAAAATTATTCACTGTAAGCCATGGTACTTCACTAATGTTGTTTTTTAATTTGTGCCTCTTTGGTATATCCCTACCTTCTGTACTTTATAAAAATAAAGGGAAATTATACATGCCTTTTTAAGGCTGTATCACATATGCCTCTACAATCTATCACTCTCCATTCACCTACCTGTTTCACTGCTTTCAAAGAATCACTGGTTTAAGCCAATAAATAAAAATGCTTTATAATGACAGTAGGAAGAGACTATTTATACCAATTTTAATTCCTAAGCATACCAAAAAGATGGTTTTCTTGGTAGGCTTGAGCAAATAAGGTTTGCAATAAGCACATGTTGTCTTAGGTGAGATGTAGAGATTTATACAGGTTCTTCTTGCTCTTCGGAATAACATGAGAACTTTTACTGTGTTTAATTTAGAAGTTAAGACTGTAGAAGTCCAGGTACTTTTCAACATTAGTTTTGATTATATGTATTTGAAAATTACAATAGGATAACAGTTGAAAATGTTAAAAATGTTGGAGATCCTAAATTTTTCTAACATTCACACAACTGTTTATATAAAATCAATACAAGGTGTTACAGTAACCTATTTTTAGTTTAAAATTACTAAAACTGAAATTACTAAAAATTCAGAAGATATGAAGAAGGGAACTGAACTTACCAAATTATGATATCCTCATAGTTAAAACCCAGTTTTTCTTCACTGTGGCCAATATCACAAAGCAGCTGTCAAAAAAACAAAATAAGTATACAAAAATGCATTATGTTTTTGCCTACTTACACACATTACTTTTTCAGAAAGGAAAATAAGATCTTTGTCTTTAATAAAATTTTGAAAAATATATGATTTGACTTTCAAAATATGAATATTTATGTCTATCACCTAATTGTTTTTCCGACTTGACAGTTCTAGATTTCATGACTCTGTTTGAAAACTAAACAATTATTTTTTATTATTCTTTCCCCCCTTCATACTTCTACTGCTTTTAAAACTATTCTTTCAGCGGTTACCACTGAGATTACAACATGCAGTTTTTGAAATTACTACAGTCTAACAGAAATTACTAGTTTACCATGTCCTCAATAAAAACACTCTTTAAACACTTCATTTCCATTTATTCATCTCACCTTTCCCTATGTTTTTGCTTTTTCTACCTATCTTTTAAGCCCTATAAAGTTACAACTGTTTTTAGTTAGTTCAATTACCAATTTATATTTACTCTCAAATGCACAACATTTCCATTATTCTTCACGTCAGTGATACCTTTATGGGGTATTCTCTCTTCTCCCTCAGTCATTGTTGTTGATCTGTTTTACTGGTGTCTTCATTTGTTTTATAGTCAAGGTTGCTGGTAATGAATTCAAAACAATTCAAGATGGATTCCATTCTTTGTTAAGAAGTCTGATATCAGTCTTATTACTGGCTCCTAAGAAGGTCATATTCTTTTTTTTCAGACTCCATGCAAGGTATTGTTCTCTATCTTTTGATTTTCTCATTCTAACTGTTCAAGTGTGGTTTTATCTGTATCCCTGCTTAGGGAAAACATAAATTTCCAAATCCCTAGGTTGATCAGTTCAGTTCAGTCGCTCAGTTGTGTCTGACTCTTTGCGATCCCATGAATCACAGCACGCCAGGCCTCCCTGTCCATCACCAACTCCCGGAGTTCACTCAGACTCACGTCCATCGAGTCAGTGATGCCATCCAGCCATCTCATCCTCTGTTGTCCCCTTCTCCTCTTGCCCCCATTCCCTCCCAGCATCAGAGTCTTTTCCAATGAGTCAACTCTTCTCATGAGGTGGCCAAAGTACTGGAGTTTCAGCTTTAGCATCATTCCTTCCAAAGAAATCCCAGGGCTGATCTCCTTCAGAATGGACTGGTTGGATCTCCTTGCAGTCCAAGGGACTCTCAAGAGTCTTCTCCAACACCACAGTTCAAAAGCATCAATTCTTTGGTGCTCAGCTTTAATCACAGTCCAACTCTCACATCCATACATGACCACTGGAAAAACCATAGCCTTGACTAGACGGAGATCTGTTGGCAAAGTAATGTCTCTGCTTTTCAATATGCTGTCTAGGTTGGTCGTAACTTTCCTTCCAAGGAGTAAGTGTCTCTTAATTTCATGGCTGCAATCACCATCTGCAGTGATTTTGGAGCCCAAAAAAATAAAGTCTGACACTGTTTCCACCGTTTTCCCAGCTATTTCCCATGAGGTGATGGGACCAGATGCCATGATCTTTGTTTTCTGAATGCTGAGCTTTAAGCCAACTTTTTCACTCTCCACTTTCACTTTCATCAAGAGGCTTTTGAGTTCCTCTTCACTTTCTGCCGTAAGAGTGGTATCATCTGCATATCTGAGGTTATTGATATTTCTCCCGACAATCTTGATTCCAGCTTGTGCTTCTTCCAGCCCAACGTTTCTCATGATGTACTCTGCATCTAAGTTAAATAAGCAGGGTGACAATACACAGTCTTGACGTACTCCTTTTTCTATTTGGAACCAGTCTATTGTTCCATGTCCCGTTCTAACTGTTGCTTCCTGACCTGCATACAGGTTTCTCAAGAGGCAGATCAGGTGGTCTGGTGTTCCCATCTCTTTCAGAATTTTCCAGTTTATTGTGATCCACACAAAGGCTTTGGCATAGTCAATAAAGCAGAAATAGATGTTTTTCTGGAACTCTCTTGCTTTTTTCATGATCCAGCGGATGTTGGCAATTTGATCTCTGGTTCCTCTGCCTTTTCTAAAACCAGCCTGAACATCTGGAAGTTCATGGTTCACATATTGCTGAAGCCTGGCTTGAAGAATTTTGAGCATTACTTTACTAGCGTGTGAGATGAGTGCAACTGTGCGGTAGTTTGAGCGTTCTTTGGCATTGCCTTTCTTTGGGATTGGAATGAAAACTGACCTTTTCCAGTCCTGTGGCCACTGCTGAGTTTTCCAAATTTGCTGGCATATTGAGTGCAGCACTTTCACAGCATCATCTTTCAGGATTTGGAATAGCTCAACTGGAATTCCATCACCTACACTAGCTTTGTTCGTTGTGATGCTTTCTAAGGCCCACTTGACTTCACATTCCAGGATGTCTGGCTCTAGGTCAGTGATCACACCATTGTGATTATCTTGGTCGTGAAGATCTTTTTTGTACAGTTCTTCTGTGTATTCTTGCCATCTCCTCTTAATATCTTCTCCTTCTGTTAGGTCCATACCATTTCTGTCCTTTATCAAGCCCATCTTTGCATGAAATGTTCCCTTGGTATCTCTGATTTTCCTGAAGAGATCTCTAGTTTTTCCCATTCTGTTGTGTGCCTCTATTTCTTTGCAATGATCGCTGAGGAAGGCTTTCTTATCTCTTCTTGCTATTCTTTGGAACTCTGCATTCAGATGCTTATATCTTTCCTTTTCTCCTTTGCTTTTCACGTCTCTTCTCTTCACAGCTATTTGTAAGGCCTCCCCAGACAGCCATTTTGCTTTTTTTCCATTTCTTTTCCATGGGGATGGTCTTGATCCCTGTCTCCTGTACAATGTCAGGAATCTCCGTCCATAGTTCATCAGGCACTCTGTCTATCGGATCTAGTCCCCTAAATCTATTTCTTACTTCCACTGTATAATCATAATGGATTTGATTTAGGTCACACCTGAATGGTCTATTGGTTTTCCCTATTTTCTTCAATTTAATGTGAATTTAGCAATATGGAGTTCATGATCTGAGCCACAGTCAGCTCCCAGTCTTATTTTTGCTGACTGAATAGAGCTTCTCCATCTTTGGCTGCAAAGAATATAATCAATCTCATTTCCGTGTTGACCATCTGGTGATGTCCATGTGTAGAGTCTTCTTGTGTTGTTGGAAGAGAGTGTTTGCTATGACCAGTGAGTTCTCTCGGCAAAACTCTATTAGCCTGTGCCCTGCCTCATTCTGTATTCCAAGGCCAAATTTGCCTGTTACTCCAGGTGTTTCTTGACTTCCTACTTGTGCATTCCAGTCCCCTATAATGAAAAGGACATCTTTTTGGGTGTTAGTTCTAAAAGGTCTTGTAGGTCTTCATAGAACCATTCAACTTCAGCTTCTTCAGCATTACTGGTTGGGGCATAGGCTTGGATTACTGTGATATTGAATGGTTTGCCTTGGAAACGAACAGAGATCATTCTGTCGTTTTTGAGATTGGATCCAAGTACTGCATTTCAGACTCTTTTGTTGACCATGAGGCTACTCCATTTCTTCTAAGGGATTCCTGCCCACAGTAGTACATATAATAGTCATCTGAGTTAAATTCACCCAATCCAGTCCATTTTAGTTCGCTGTTTCCTAGAATGTCAATGTTCACTCCTGCCATCTCCTGTTTGACCACTTCCAATTTGCCTTGATTCATGGACCTAACATTCCAAGTTCCTATGTAATATTGCTCTTTACAGCATCGGACCTTGCTTCTATCACCAGTCACACCCACAACTGGGTATTGTTGTTCCTTTGGCTCCATCCCTTCATTCTTTTGGCGGTGGCTCAGACAGTAAAGCATCTGCCTGCAATGCAGGAGACCCAGGTTCGATTCTTGGGTTGGGAAGATTCCCTGGAGAAGGAAATGGCAATCCACTCCAGCACTCTTGCCTGGAAAATCCCATGGATGGAGCATCTTGATAGGCTACAGTCCATGGGGTCGCAAAGAGTTGGACACGACTGAGTGACTTCACTTTCACTTCATTCTTTCTGGAGTTATTTCTCCACTGATCTCCAGTAGCATATTGGCCCCTACTGACCCGGGGAGTTCCTCTTTCAGTATCCTATCATTTTGCCTTTTCATACTGTTCATGGGGTTCTGTCCTTTAGCCGGGTATTTTCTATTATCTTGTCTTCTGATATGTCTAATCCTCTATTGTACCTATCCAGTGAGTTTTTAACTTGACATAATGTGTTTCCATTTACTTTGTACACATCCAATATCATAATAAAAAATCATTTTTCACCTATTTTCTCCAGTTTACTCTATGTTCTTGATATATTAACTACACTTTAAATGTTTAAAGTGTTTATCATCTAAATGGATATGAATGATATAGATAATCTCTGAGTCTGTTTTCATTATTTGTTTTTCCTTTTGTTCTGGTCATGCAGTCCTATCTTGGTGGATTCTATAATCTTTGTACACAAAAACTTGCAGAGATTCCTGATGACATCTTTCTCCACAAGGGATTCACCCTGCTCTCTGTGAGGCCAATGGACAATGGCGAGTCCTGATTAGGCTGCTGCCCTTGTAAGACTGAGTCAACCTCTGGTTTTTCCTTTCATCCCCTCCTTCCCCCAGGTTTCAACTGAAAGCTTGTTGTTCATGAGACGAATCTCAAGAGAATGACACATCTCATTTTTGCTTTACAAAAACGTTAGGAGCTCCACCTTGATTTTCAAAGGTTTTCTACTTAGGATTTTAAGTTTCCCATCCCAGGATTCAACACATGTACTGAGGAAAGAATCTCCTTTACTTGATTCCACAGGTCTCCATCAAAAGCTCTGGTGCTGTTTTCTCCATCTTTCAGCAATAGTACTCCTGGGACTAGAGTATGAATTTTTACCTTCCTGTCCACATTTCACATTAGTCAGTACTTCCCAGGTAAATATTGTTGCAGAAGTTAGCTCATTTCCACAAGATTCTTCTCTGAAGTCTTGGTTCCTACACCACTTACAGTCTGAGTAACTGCCTGTTGCCTTCACACAGGCTCTCCTTGTTTTTGACCCAGTCTGTTTTGACAGTTTATTTAAAAGCTATATGAATGCATGCTAAGTCACTTCAATCATGTCCGACTCTTTACAACCCTATGGACTGTAGGCTGCCAGGCTCCTCTGTCCATGGGATTTTCCAGGCAAGAATGCTGGAGTGGGCTGCCATTTTCTTCTCCCGGGGATCTTCCCTAGCTGGGGATGGAACCCGTATCTCTTACGTCTCCTGCATTGGCAAGCAGATTCTTTACCATTAGCGCCTCCTACAATTTCTCAGGAGGTCGGTAATATGGTCTGGTATTCCCATCTCTTTTAGAATCTTCCACAGTTTATTGTGATCCACACAGTCAAAGGCTTTGGCATAGTCAATAAAGCAGAAATAGATGTTTTTCTGGAAGTCAATATTACTAGCAAATAATATATTAGTCAAAAATATTTATAAAAACATGACTGGCAAAAGGTTTAGGCCCTATATTAGTTTGCTAGGGCTGCTGTAACAAATAAGCAAATTGGATGGTTTATACAAATAAATTTACTTTCTCATGATTCTGGAGGCTAAAAGTTCAATATCAAAGTGTCTTGACGAGTTTTTTGTTCTTAGGGCCTCACTCCTTGGCTGGTAGATGGCTATCATTTCTCTGTGTCGGCACATGATCTTTCCTCTATGTATGCTGTGTCTTTATCTTATCTGTTCACCAATCACGCTGGATTAGGGACCACCCATAGGATTTCATTTCATCTTAATTACCTCTTTAATGGGCCAAGCTCCAAATAGAGACACATTCTGAGGTACTAGGAGTTAGAATTTCAACAAACAAATTGGTGGGGGGGTTGGAGGTGGAACGTGCAGCACAATTCAGCTCATAACACCCCACCCTCACAGTAAAGTAATACAGGCAGGTGCTTAACATGTGAAAGTCTAAACAAATTGCAAAAAGATTAATGAGGCAAAGAGAATGCACAAAACAATTTACTGAAGATAAATAAATATATATCCTATTTCCTAAAATCTGAATCAAATACACCGGAAAATGCTATTTAAATAGAGCTTAACAAACTGGCAAGAAACTGTTTTTCAACATGAATATACTAAATAAAAAAACATACTGCGGATGGAATTATAAACTAAACACATATGGACAACTAAGTTGGAAAAATGCAACAAAATCAGGACTTTCTTTTGATGATTTCTACTAATAATTTAAAAAGTAAAGTAGGTTCTTCCAGATGTTTAAGCTGGATTTAGAAAAGGCAGAGGAACCAGTGATCAAACTGCCAACATCTGCTGGATCACAGAAAAAGCAACAGAGTTCCAGAAAAACATTTATTTCTGCCTTACGGACAATGCCAAAGCCTTAACTTTCAAACACACTGTGGAAAACTCTTCAAGAGATGAGAATACCAGACCCCTTACCTGCCTTCTGAGAAATCTGTATGCAGGTCAAGAAGCAACAGTTAGAACTGGACAAAGAACAATGAACTGGTTCCAAATCAGGAAAGGAGTATGTCAAGGCTGTATATTATCACCCTGCTTATTTAACTTATATGCAGAGAACATCATGCGAAATACCAGGCTGGATGAAGCACAAGCTGGAATCAAGATTGCTGGGAGAAATATCAATCACCTCAGATATGCAGATAATATCCTTATGGCAGAAAGCAAAGAGGAACTAAAGAGCCTCTTGATGAAAGTAAAAGAGGAGAGGGAAAGAGCTGGCTTAAAACTCAATGTTCAAAAAACAAAGATCATGGCATCTGGTCCCATCACTTCATGGCAAACAGACACAGAAACAATGGAAACAGTGACAGACTTTATTTTCTTGGGCTCCAAAATCACTGCAGATGGTGACTGACACCATGAAATTAAAAGACGCTTGCTCCTGGGAAGAAAAGCTATGACAAATCTTGACAGCATATTAAAAAGAAGAAACATCATTTTGCCAACAAAGGTTGGTCTCATCAAAGCTATGGTTTTTCCAGTAGTCATGTATGGATGTTAGAGTTGGACCATAAAGAAAGCTGAGCGCCAAAGAATTGATGCTTTTGAACTGTAGTGTTGGAGAAGACTCTTGAGAGTCCCCTGGACTGCAAGGAGATAAACCAGTCAATCCTAAAGGAAATCAGTCCTAAATATTCCTTGGAAGGACTGATGCTGAAGCTGAAACTCCAATACTTTGGCCAACTGATGCAAAGAACTGAGTCATTGGAAAAGACCACGATGCTAGGAAAGACTGAAGGCAGGAGGAGAAGGGGATGATAGAGGATGAGAATGTTGGATGGCATCACCAACTCGATGACATGTGTTTGAGCAAAGTCCAGGAGTTGGTGATGGACAGGGATGCTTGGTGTGTTGCAGTCCCTGGGGTCAAGAGTCAGATGCGACTGAACTGACTGAACTGAAAGCAGGTTCAAGCACAAGATCCTCATGTCATGACTTACAACAATAAGGAACTAGAAACAAATGTTCATAAAGGAGAAACCTATGTAGCAGTATTAATATTACATAATACTGAAACACAAAACACGCTGGGTCGCTTCAGTCGTGTCCAACTCTTTGCGACCCTGTGGACTGCATCCCACCAGGCTCCTCTGTCCGTGGGATTTTCCAAGCAAGAATACTGGAGGGGGCTGCCATGCCCTCCTCCAGGGGATCTTCCCAACCCAGGGATCTAACCCACATCTCTTGCATCTCCTGCATTAACAGGTGCTTTCTTTACCACTAAGGCCCATCTGGGAAGACTGGAAACACAAACAACAACTGCATAATGTATCAATGAGTTAGGGAAAATATTCTTTAAAATATACATTTCTTAAAAAAAGGTATATACTTTTTTTTAAGACGTCCACACATCACCATTTTATCACCAAAAAAGAAAGTACAATCATAGGTGATTTATTTTTCTTTCTGTGCTTTTCTGTATTTTATAAATATTTACAATGATTATCTATTACTTAGATAATCTAAGAAGAATTATATATACAGTATAGTATTCATAAATAGTAACAGAAGTAGCATTTATTGACTATTAATCATGTCAATCCTAGTAAAGAAGTAATATTTTGGTAATAAAGACAACTGAGACTAGAGATGGTAATAAGACCGCCAAACATCACAAAGCTATTATTAAATGGTAAAGCCAGAAATGAAACCAAACCAGTCTAAGTCCAGAGCCCACTGAAATATGAGTCTACTTTTGTATTAAAATTATTTACATATGCAATGCAAAAACAAACACACAAACAAACAAACAAAAATTTACATGGGGGAGGTGGTGGATTTAAAAACAGAATAACTGAACATTATCATTTCCCCAGCTGCAAAAATGGTATGAATCAAGAATCTGGAGAACCATACTCTTGGCTATTAACACATAAAATGAATAAGTGAATTTATTATATTTTTCTAGAACAGCTAGCAAAAAACACACACGAATTACTGCCCATTTCAAAGGATTAACAAACACACAAAAAGACTGCATTACTTAAAGACTTAAAGACAAAAAGACTTAAAACTGCATTACTAGAAATACGGAGTATTTGAGATTTCACAAATATTTTAGATTACTATCATTGTCACTGTATGGCACCATATATTAATAAAAAAGAAAATTAAAAGGACATCTTATCGTCGTGTTATCACTTAGATTTTGGAAATGTTCTAATTTATAAACTTAATAGAAAAATTAAACTCAGAATCTGTTATTAAAACATAAAATATTGTGCTTCTAAAATGGGGAAAATGTTAGTTTCTTAAACTAACTCCATTTCTAAAAAGGCAGTGTTTCCACTCTTCTGCTACATCATGTTAATAAAATGAAATGCTTTGAAACTTAAAAATAAAGTATAAAAAATCTTATCTGGTCAAGACTTAGTTTCTCACCTAAGTATGTACTTGGTTCTCCTTCCCTGCATTTTCTTTTTCACACTTACTAGATATCCTTGCAGAAAACTATATATTCAGTGAAACGTAATTTCAAAATTATCCCCCTTCTCAAACCACAAAATATATGACTGTTCACCATTTAACATTTGCTAGAATTAGCAGTTTTGAAAGGTGAAAAAAAAATTTTTGTCTAAGTTATTATTATGATTTCCTAAAAGCACACAGAATTTGGAAATTATTTAGAAAGGAGTTTCATTTTCTGCTACCTAATATAAATGTATTTATACTGAAAGAAATGTTTCTGAGAAAAATGTGCACTCAGCTGGAAAATGGAAAATCACAAGTAACTAAAAACAGTTTACAGTGAAACGTATTTCTCATAATTATCTGCCTATTCTCCAGGGACAGTAACAGATATTAAGGCTATCCTTTCAACAGTGGCTAAATTGTGCTTTCATATTGTTTGAAGAGGAACTAAAGAGACTCTTGATGAGGGTAAAAGAGGAGAATGGAAAAGCTGGCTTGAAACCCAACGTTAAAAATAATAGTATCATGGCATCCAGTCCCATCACTTCATAGCAAACAGAAGGGGAAAAAGTGCAAACAGTGACAGATTTTATTTTCTTGGGCTCCAAAACCACCGTGGAAGGTGACTGCAGCCATGAAATTAAAAGACGCTTGCTCCTTGGAAGGAAAGCTATGACAAACCTAAACAGCACATTAAAAAGTACAGATATCACTTGGCTGCTAAAGGTCCCTATAGTCAAAATTATGGTTTTTCCCGTAGTCATGTACACAGACATGAGAGCTGGACCATACAGAAGCTTAAGCACTGAAGAATTGATGCTTTGGAGTTGTGGTACTGGAGAAGACTCCAGAGTCTCCTGGACAGCAAGGAGATCAAACCAGTCAAACCTAAAGAAAATCAACCCTGACTATTCATTGGAAGGACTGATGCTAAAGCTGAAGCTCCAATACTCTGGCCACCTGATGTGAAGAGCTGACTCGACAGAAAAGACCCTGAGGCTTGAAAAGACTGAAAGCAAAAGGAAAAGGGGGAAGATGATGATGCGATGGTTAGACATCATCAACCACTCAATGGTCATGAATTTGAGCAAACTTCAGGAGACAGTGGAGGACAGAGGAGCCTGGGCTACACTGTCCACGGGGTCACAGAGAGTTTGACACAACTTAGCGACTGAACAATTGTTTCCAGATATATAGAAGAGGTCTTAGTAATCAGTGTTAATGAAAATATCCCCTTTGAAATAGAATTATCCCAAGTAGAGACTAAACTTTCTATATGTAAATAATGCACATATATCAGGAAATATATCTAAGAAATTAGAGAAGACACTGATAAGATTCTAAATTTTCCACTATTAAAGAAACATTACACTTTGAATCACCAGGAGAGTTCATCTATTGTTAAGTTTCAAAATATTAGGAATAACTTATTTTAATAAAAAAATTTTATAGTGATTTACTTTCTTACCAATCACCTCCCAATTTAAATAAACAAATCTTACAAATCAAACCCTTTTACTTTTAACTCTAGCAAAGAGGTGGGCAGAAATAGCAAGAACACTGAATTGGTAAATTTAAATAACAGGAATCTCATCCTGCCTCAACTACTGACTGAATTACTAATTAACCTTCAATCATTAAGTAACAAATTTTTTAAATTCTATCTTAGCTATTATTGGTAACTTTTCTTCTCCTGTGTAAAATATTAAAATGTAACAATGCCTGCCCTATTACATAGCTTTGTTAATAGTAAGAATAAATTACTGTTAGAAATCATTGAAAAATCTTTCAAAATGTAAGAATTAGGAACTTAATAGTCACTTAAAATGCTAAATTATTAGACATCACACATTTCACTGGCGTTCTGTTGCTTCCCACCCCATGTGTTTTTATGACTATCAGTCACAAAATACCTAGTTTAATATCACTAAATAGGATCGGAGTTCAGGCAGAAGTTGTAAGAGAAGGCTAAGCTCTTATTATTTAAAGCTGTAAAGATGATGTATCTTAGTCATATGGAAAGTGTTTGAGAATGAAACTAACCTAAAAGAAAAGAGCTGAGAAATGGAGAGAGAGAATACAATTAACATTTTTTCAACCCCTGACTCATTCCACCTGAAATTAAGATTTTATTTTTGGTCTTACTCGTGATGAAAGCAAATAATCAGCTCAGTTGAATTAGGTTTGTTAAATTTGTTACTTATACATCAACTTAAGCATTCAATACCATCCGAAATTCACAACTATTTCATGAGTGTAACTATTAAATTTTTTAATATAAACAAAAATATTGCTAATGATATCTTATATCTAAATGGGGAACGGGATTTCCCTGGTCCAGTGGTTAAGACTCCAAGCGTTCACTGCAGGGGGCACTGGTTCAATCCCTGGTCAGGGAAGTAAGATTCCACATGCCACATGGCGCAGACAAAAAAATAAATGAATGAATGAATGAGGTAAAGGTTTTGATAAGATGTCACTGGTATAGTGAAGGACAGGAAGCCTGTCGTGCTGTAATCCATGGGGTCTCAAAAGAATTAGACATGATTTAGTGAATGAACATGAACAACAACAACAACAACAACAACAACAACACTGGTCAGTCAGTTCAGACGCTCAGTCGTGTCCAATCTTTGCGACCCCATGAATCTCAGCACGCCAGGCCTCCCTGTCCATCACCAACTCCCGGAGTTCATCCAGACTTACGTCCATAGTGTCAGTGATGCCATCCAGCCATCTCATCCTCTGTCGTCTCCTTCTCCTCCTGCCCCCAATCCCTCCCAGCATCAGAGTTGACTCTTTTCCAATGAGTCAACTCCTCACATGAGGTGGCCAAAGTACTGGAGTTTCAGCTTTAGCATCATTCCTTCCAAAGAAATCCCAGGGCTAATCTCCTTCAGAATGGAATGGCTGGAACTCCTTGCAGTCCAAGGGACTCTCAAGAGTCTTCTCCAACACCACAGTTCAAAAGCATCAATTCTTCGGCGCTTAGCCTTCTTCACAGTCCAACTCTCACATCCATACATGACCACTGGAAAAACCATAGCCTTGACTAGACGGAGATTTGTTGGCAAAGTAATGTCTGCTTTTCAATATGCTATCTAGGTTGGTCCTAACTTTCCTTCCAAGGAGCAAGCATCTTTTAATTTCATGGCTGCAATCACCATCTGCAGTGATTTTGGAGCCCAAAAAAATAAAGTCTGACACTGTTTCCACTGTTTCCCCATTTATTTGCCATGAAGTGATGGGACCAGATGCCATGATCTTCGTTTTCTGAATGCTGAGCTTTAAGCCAACTTTTTCACTCTCCACTTTCACTTTCATCAAGAGGCTCTTTAGTTCCTCTTCACTTTCTGCCATCAGGGTGGTGTCATCTGCATATCTGAGGTTATTGATATTTCTCCCAGCAATCTTGATTCCAGCTTGTGTTTCTTCCAGCCCAACGTTTCTCGTGATGTACTCTGCATAGAAGTTAAATAAGCAGGGTGACAATATACAGCCTTGATGTACTCCTTTTCCTATTTGGAACCGGTCTGTTGTTCCATGTCCAGTTCTAACTGTTGCTTCCTGACCTGCATACAAATTTCTCAAGAGGCAAATCAGGTGGTCTGGTATTCCCATCTCTTTCAGAATTTTCCAGTGTATTGTGATCCACACAGTCAAAGGCTTTCACATAGTCAATAAAGCAGAAACAGATGTTTTTCTGGAACTCTGTTGCTTTTTCCATGATCCAGCTGATGTTGGTAATTTGATCTCTGGTTCCTCTGCCTTTTCTAAAACCAGCCTGAACATCAGGAAGTTCACAGTTCACATATTGCTGAAGCCTGGCTTGGAGAATTTTGAGCATTACTTTACTAGCGTGTGAGATGAGTGCAATTGTGTGGTAGTTTGAGCATTCTTTGGCATTGCCTTTCTTTGGGATTGGAATGAAAACGGACCTTTTCCAGTCCTGTGGCCACTGCTGAGTTTTCCAAATTTGCTGGCATATTGAGTGCAGCACTTTCACAGCATCATCTTTCAGGATTTGAAAGAGCTCAACTGGAATTCCGTCACCTCCACTAGCTTTGTTCATAGTGATGCTTTCTAAGGCCCACTTGACTTCACATTCCAGGATGTCTGGCTCTAGGTCAGTGATCACACCATCGTGATTATCTGGGTCGTGAAGATCTTTTTTGTACAGTTCTTCTGTGTATTCTTGCCATCTCTTCTTAACATCTTCTGCTTCTGTTAGGTCCATACCATTTCTGTCCTTTATCAAGCCCATCTTTGCATGAAATGTTCCCTTGGTATCTCTAATTTTCTTGAAGAGATCTCTAGTCTTTCCCATTCTGTTGTTTTCCTCTATTTCTTTGCATTGATTGCTGAAGAAGGCTTTCTTATCTCTTCTTGCTATTCTTTGGAACTCTGCATTCGGATGCTTGTATCTTTCCTTTTCTCCTTTGCTTTTTGCTTCTCTTCTTTTCACAGCTATTTGTATATTCTGCTTAATAAAATCCATGTGCAACATCAGTCAATCTATTTGTTATCCTTAACTCACAGAACTTCTTTACAAATTAAGTATTTCTGACAAATATAAAATATTCAAAGGTGGCTATCAACAATATTATATTTTGACAAGTTAGAAGTCTTAACCATCTCTAGGTAATAAAAATGCCTGAGATGCTTATTAAAATTATTAACTTTAAAAAACATAATGATCAGCTAAACTGGACAGTTAAATGCTATGACCATTTTACTTATAGGGCTTTGAGGGTTAACTGAACAGTTCTCCTAAAGAAACAAAAGAGAGAGTAACCCAAACTTTAAAAAATCTTGCCACAAATTAGAATTCCACAGCATAGTCTTTTTAGAGGGTAATTTATAAGTAGGTTTTAAAATAAAAAGTACAAATGCTCTTGGCTAAATAATCACAGTTTTAAAATTCTATTCTGCATAAAACAGTACTTAAGAGTGTTACTAATGCATTATTTAAAATGCAAAAAGAAGTAGCGAATACTTGCATTTTCTAATGATAGAATGATTAAATAAATTACAGTATATGTATTATGCATATGTATGTATATTTGGACGCATATACATATATATGGATGGATAGATATGCACACACACATCTATCAACACACATATGCAGCTACAAAAAAGTAGTGGATCTACATTTATAGAAAAAGAAAGGGCTCATGATATCCTGGGAAGTGGATAAAATACAAACTACAAATCTCAAGATCTCATTAAAAAAACCCTTATGTACACATATAATAAATGTTAAATACACTGAGCATTATATCAGACATTTCTAGTTTAGCTTAATTCTTACAACATAATAAAACATATACACATACACGCTGATAATTATACCAAAGAAGAATAAGAATAAATACCTTCTAGTGGTAACTTCTGAGAAATGGTCCTTTTGTCGGGATGAGGAGGTGGATGGGAAAAAGATGTGAGACAGGACTTTCACTTTTTACTGTATATTGTTTAATACCACTATTATTTTTATATTTAATTTATATAATTTTGAAGCTTTTTTAAACAGAACAAGATTCCTCTGGAGCTTTTCATATATGAAATTAAATATAGGGAAAGAGTTAAAATGTAAAAGAGCTAAAATATTTTCACCTTTAAAAAAAGGTCTTTAGATAATCAGCATGTTGTCAGTTTTAAAAATAGAATGCTAAGATTATTTTCATCAGCAGCCTGTTATACACAATACTTTAGTGAAATGATGTCAGAAGGCAAGCATGGGTGTGTGACATTCACGTGGTCCTAGGATCACATCACTGGCACCCTCTCTTCATACCTTAAAAGGAGGTTTAATTCTAGAGATAAAGCCCACCCTATACAACATTTCAGCCCCACTGATCTATTAAATTAACTTAATCCTAACAGGCATGCTATACTTAATAACAAAACAAATGCTAATACAACAGAAAACTCTTATTCAAACTGCAAAATCATTCCAATGTAATACCTTTAATTAAACACTTGCAATGTGCCAAGATTTGGGGAAGAGAGGGATATAAGAGTAAAAAAATAAATACTACATATTTCTTGTGCTTAATAATCTCAGTTTAATAAGAGAGCAACACAATAAATAGTAATGATACCCAAAATCATAAAATTTAGTAGACACGTATAACCTATTATAAGAACACAATGAAGGGTGACCAACTAATTCTTGTCTAACTAGTCTCCTGGAATCATAACCCTTTTTCTTATTTTCTTATTCTGCAGACCTATTCTTAGAGACTTCTAAGAATTTCTAAATATTATACTGTAAGTTAATGAACTTACAGACTGTACCAAAATAACACCAAATCTGTAAATATTTTTTAACCTAGCTCAAAAATATAGAATTCAAAGACACATTTTATTATGATTTAAATTCAATAAGCATTTATTTTGTGCTCGGTATTTGGAGAAATTTTATAATAAAACCTGCTGCTGCTAAGTTGCTTCAGTCCTGTCCAACTCTGTGTGACCCCATAGATGGCAGCCCACCAGGCTCCCCCGTCCCTGGGATTCTCCAGGCAAGAACACTGGAGTGGGTTGCCATTTCCTATCCCAATGCATGAAAGTGAAAGGTGAAAGTGAAGACACCCAGTTGTATCCAACTCTTAGCGACCCCATGGACTGCAGCCTACCAGGCTCCTCTGTCCATGGGATTTTCCAGGCAAGAGTACTGGAGTGGGGTGCCACTGTCTTCTCCGATAATAAAACCTACAGACATTTATTTCCAGCACTGGCTCTTAACTGAGATGATTCTGTCCCCTAGGAAACATTCGGCAATGCTTGGAGACATTTTTGCTTTTGACAACCAGTGGAGGTATACTACAAGCATCTCCTGGGTAGAGGCCAGAGGTGCTGCTAACACTACAATGAACAAGACAGCCCCCCCAAACAAATAATTATCTGGCCCAATAAGTCAACTTGCTCAAGCTGAAAAACTGTTACAGTAACAGCTTACCAATCTCCAATTCAAGCTATTAAACAGACTCACCTTTTTACAGTCAACAAAACTTCCTGAAAATTAGCAAAAAAAAGAAAAAGAATACAAAAAACAAACCCTAGGTTGTAAAGCATTATCTGGTATGGAGTACATATTATGTGCCAAGCACTGTATTGGGACCTTGCCTCTTAACTGCAGCAAAACAATCTCTGAGTAAAGAAATCTGTCCAACGCTGCCTTGCTAGTTAGGGTCAGAGATGGGCTATTAAGACCTCACTCGCTTGATCTGAAGCTCATACTTTTCTCACTGTTATCACCAGGCAGCCAGAGCAGAGTTTATCAAGTCTCATGTTTATGGACTACACTAATGGAACAGCCTCTCACACCCTTACCCAATGGTGAGGCTCTCATATTCCAGAAAAATTCTAGTACGTTTGCTTATCTGATTGTTAAATCCATAAATAATTTAAAACAGAAAATAAAAGGGCTGCTACAAGCTGATACCAGAGCCAGAGAGAAATGTGAAAACTGTACACAAAGGATATGGCAAAACAAAAGACAAAAGTACAAGAAGCTCAAAAGCCTGCCGCTGCTACTGCTGCTGCTGCTAAGTCACTTCAGTCGTGTCCGACTCTGTGCGACCCCAGAGACGGCAGCCCACCAGGCTCCCCCATCCCTGGGATTCTCCAGGCAAGAACACTGGAGTGGGTTGCCATTTCCTTCTCCAATGGATGAAAGCGAAAAGTGAAAGTGAAGTCGCTCTTAGCGACCCCATGGACTGCAGCCCACCAGGCTCCTCCATCCATGGGATTTTCCAGGCAAGAGTACTGGAGTGGGTTGCCATTGCCTTCTCCACTCAGAAGCCTAGGGCCTTCAAAAGCCTAGGGCCTTTATTACAGAGACACATCATTCTATACAGTGATACGATGGGGAAAAGGAAGGAAGAAAATAGAGAGGGAAGGAGAGAAGGGAAGGTGTAGGGAAGGGTGAAAAGAGAGGAAATGAACCAGGGAAGGAGATAAAAAGAGGAGTAGAAGGAGAGAACAGAGGGAAAGAGAAACACGAGAAGAGACTGGAAGAACACAGATCAAAGAAAGACCAAGTGGAGGGAACAACTTCGTGAAAAACCATGGGAAAAATTCAAAAGGAAACAAAGAAGTGGAGGGAGGAAAAGGGGAAAGAGAGCAACTGACCTTAACCCATAAGAAATGGAGATCTAGATAGAAATATATGTAGAATAGAGAATAGGGAAAAAGAAAGCTATCCAAGAGAAATAGATGTTTAAATCACTCCTAATTCAAAAAGTTCTATACACACACTGTCTATGTTTAGTAGTTACTAGCCACACACAGGTGGCTATAAGCACAGAAATTTGTTTTTATCTGAACAGAGATGTGCTGTAACATACACAAATTGCACAACAATTATACTAAAGAAATTCTCACACTGTTAAGAAAGTTTTAGGACCCACAACAGATTTCCCAACCTGGGCATCCTGCAAAGGGACTGAGAACTCCCAGGGAATTTGACCTTGGAGGCCAGTGGGAGACGGAGCCTCCGGGTGCAATCTCAAAAAACAGAATAATCTGTTTGTTTCCAAGGCAAACCATTCTATATCACAGTAGTCCAAGTCGATGCCCCAACCACTAATGCCAAAGAAGCTGAGAATGAACGTTCTATGATGACCTATGAGACCTTCTAGAACTAACACCAAAGATGTCCTTTTCATCATAGGGAACTGGAATGCAAAAGCAGAAGTTAAGAGATACCTGTAGTAACAGGCAAGTTTGGCCTTGGAGTACAAAATGAAGCAGGGCAAAGGCTAATAGAGTTTTGCCAAAAGAACGCACTGGTTATAGTAAACACCCTCTTCCAACAACAGAACAGAAGACTCTACACATGGACATCACCAGATGGTCAACACCGAAATCATATTGATTGTATTCTTTGCAACCAAAGATGGAAAAGCTGTATACAGTCAGCAAAAACAAGACTGCGAGTTGACTGGCTCATCATAAAATCCTTATGGCAAAATTCAGACTTAAAGAAAGCAGGGAAAACCACTGGACGTTCGGGTATGACCTAAATCAAATCCCTTATGATTATACAGTGGAAGTGACAAATAGGATCAGATCTGATAGAGTGTCTGAAGAACTATGGATGGAGGTTCGTGACATTTTACAGGAGACAGTGACCAGGACCATCCCCAAGAAAAAGGAATGCAAAAAGGCAAAATGGTTGTCTGAGGAGGCCTTACAAATAGCTGAGAAAAGAAGAGAAGGTAAAGGCAAAGGAGCAAAGAAAAGATATACCCATTTGAATGCAGAGTTCCAAAGAATAGCAAGGAGAGATAAGAAAGCCTTTCTCAGTGATCACTGCAAAGAAATAGAGGAAAACAACAGAATGGGAAAGACTAGAGATCTCGTCAAGAAAATCAGGGATACTAAGGGAACATTTCATGCAAAGAGGGGCACAATAAAGGGCAGAAATGGTATGGACCTAACAGAAGCAAAAGATATTAAGAAGAGGTGGCATTAATGCAAAGAAGAACTATACAAAAGATCTTAATGATCCAGATAACCATGATGGTGTGACGGCGCGCACCTAGAGCCAGATACCCTGGAATGTGAAGCCAAGTGGGCCTCAGGAAGCATCACTACGAACAAAGCTAGTGGAGGTGATGGAATTCCAGCTGAGCTATTTCAAATCCTAAGAGATGATGCTGTGAAAGTGCTACACTCAATATGCCAGCAAATTTAGAAAACTCAGCAGTGGCCACAGGACTGGAAAAGGTCAGTTTTCATTCTAATCCCAAAGAAAGACAATGCCAAACAATGTTCCACACAACTTCCGCACAACTGCACTCATCTCACATGCTGGCAAATGTTCAAAATTCTCCAAGCAAGGCTTCAACAGTACATGAACCGAGAACTTCCAGATGTTCAAGCTGGATTTAGAAAAGGAAAGAACCAGAGATCAAATTGCCAACATCCACTGGCTCATCGAAAAAGAAAGAGAGTTCCAGAAAAACATCTACTTCTGCTTTATAGACTATGTCAAAGCCTTTGACTGTGTGGATCACAACAAACTGTGGAAAATTCTTCAAGAGACGGGAATACCAGACCACATTACCTGCCTCCTGAGAAATTGTATGCAGGTCAAGAAGCAACAGGACCACACATGGAACAATGGACTGGTTCCAAACAGTGAAAGGAGTGTATCAAGGCTGTATATAATCACCCTGCTTATTTAACCTATGTGCAGAGTACATCATGTGAAACGCTGAACTGGATAAGGCACAAGCTGGAATCAAGACTGCAGGGAGATATATCAATAACGTCAGATATGCAGATGACACCACCCTTATGGCAGAAAGCAAAGAGGAACTAAAAAGTCTCTTGATGAAAGTGAAAGAAAAGAATGGACAAAGCTGACTTAAAATTCAACATTCAAAAAAACTAAGATCATGGCATCTGGTCCTGTCACTTCATGGCAAACAGACACAGAAACAGTGGAAACAGTGACAGACTTTATTTTCTTGGGCTCCAAAATCACTGCAGATGGTGACTGCAGCCATGAAACTGAAAGACACTTGCTCCTTGGAGGAAAAGCTATGACCAACCTAGACAACATATTAAAAAGCAGAGACATTTCTTTGCCAAAAAAGGTCCATCTAGTCAAAGCTACGGTTTTTCCAGTAGTCATGTATGGATGTGAGAGTTGGACCATAAGAAAACTGAGTGCCGAAGAACTGATGCTTTTAAACTCTCGTGTTGGAGAAAACTCTTGAGAGTCCCCTTGGACTGCGAGGAGATCAAACCAGTCAATCCTAAAGGAAATCAGTCCTGAATATTCACTGGAGGGACTGATGAAGCTGAAACTCCAATAATTTGGCCACATGATGTGAAGAACTGACTCACTGGAAAAGACCCTAATGCTGGGAAAGACTGAAGACAGGAGGAGAAGGGGCTAACAGAGGATGAGAATGTTGGATGCCATCACCGACTCGATGGACATGAGTCTGAGCAAGCTCTGAGAGTTGGTGATGGACAGAGAAGCCTGGCATGCTGCAGTCCATGGGGTCACAAACAATCAGACATGACTGAGCAACTGAACTGAGGTGAAAACACCCACACTTATCTTCTAAGATTTAGTATGAAAAAATATTAAATATCTCATTGATATTTAATTATTGATATTTAATTGATACTAATTACATAAAATGTTAAGTTGGATATAGTGTATTAAATATAATATTAATAATAATTTCACACTTCCTTTTACTTTTTTAGTGTGACCTGCTAGAAAATTTAAAATTACAAAAGTGGCTTACATGTGTTTCTACTGTATTGTGCTTCTCCAGAGTTTAACAGTGCTTTAGGACCCATTCTCCAAGCTAGGCTTCAACAGTAATGTGAACCGGGAGCTTCCAGATATTCAAGCTGGATTTAGAAAGGGTAGAAGAACTAGAGATCAAATTGCCAACACCCACTGGATCACAGAAAAAGCAAGAGAATTCCAGAAAAACATCTACTTATGCTTCACTGACTACACTGAAGACTGACAATGCGGATCACAAAAAACTGTGGAAAACTCTTAAAGAGATGGGAATACCAACCACCTTATCTGCCTCCTAAGAAACCTGCCTGCAGGTCAAGAAGCAATAGTTAAAACTGGACATGGAACAATTGACTGGTTCCAAATTGGGAAAGGAGTACGTCAAGGCTGTATATTGTCACCCTGCTTATTTATATACAGAGTACATCACTTGAAATGCTGGGCTGGATGAAATACAATCTGGAATCAAGATTGCCAGGAGAAGTATCATTAACCTCAGATATGCAGATGACACCACCCTTATGGCAGAAAGCAAAGAGGAACTAAAGAGCCTCTTTATGAAAGTGCAAGAGGAGAGGGAAAAAGCTGGCTTAAGTTTAACATTCAAAAACCTAAGATCATGGCATCCAGTCCCATCATTTCATAGCAAACAGATGCAGAAACAATGGAAACAGCGGAAGACTTTATTTTCTTGGGCTCCAAATCACTGCAGATGGTGACTGCAGCCATGAAATTAAAAGATACTTGCTCTTTGGAAGAAAAGCTATGACAAACCATGACAGCACATTAAAAAGCAGAGACATTACTTTACCGACAAAAGTCCATCTAGTCAAGGCTATGGTTTTCCCAGTAGTTATGGTGAACCATAAAGAAAGCTGAGTGCCAAACAATTGATGCTTTTCAACTGCAGTGTTGGAGAAGACTCTTCTTAAGAGTCCCTTGGACAGCAAGAAGATCAAATCAGTCAATCCTAAAGGAAATCAGTCCTGAATATTCACGGGAAGGACGGAAGTTGAAGCTGAAACTCCAATATTTGGGCCACATGATGCATAAAGCCAATTCATTAGAAAAGACTTTGATGCTGGGATAGATTGAAGGCAGGAGAAGGGGACAACATAGGACGAGATGGTTGGAAGGCAACACCGACTCAATGGACATGAGTTTGAGCAAGCTCCAGGAGATGGTGAAGGACAGGGATGCCTCGTGTGCTGCAGTCCATGGGGTTGCAAAGAGTCGGACACGACTGAAGACTAAACAACAAAAAAAGGACCCATTCCGGTGCCAAAGTGAAATAAAAGAAATCACTGCCATTCTTACATTCATTCTTCTTTTAGAATCCCAGTTGTAAATGATATGGAAGTACATAACTAGATGTCAAGCTGATTATAACATGAACCAGGAGATCAAACAAGACATAAACCTCTATTAACTGTTTTTAACAGTTAAATGAAGGCAAGTGCTAAGACATGTTACTATTAGACTGGGTGAAGAATGATGACATAAAACTGGGAAATTTAATAGAGTAAAACCAGGAGATTCAATTTGTAACCTTGAAATAACTCTAGGTCTTAAAAATCTGACATTACCTGAGTAGTACACTGAAGAAATGTATTTGAAGATTTTCAACACTTTCATAAAAATGAAACATACAACAAGGATATTTTTGAAAACCCCTTCACAAGCACTTATTCAATGTTTTTGAAAGTTTTTTTAAAAATCACTGTCATCACTCATACAAGATAATTTTCTCATGTTGTATAAAATTAAATCCCAGAATGTTTCATTAAGAAAAAAATAAGTGTATATGTATATTTCACCAACTATGGAAAGAAAAAAACTAATCTACTTCGTATTTATTATATAACACCTTATTGGGAAAAAATTTTTTTGTTACTTAGTGACTATATTCTTACCCCTTCTTTTTCTATGAAATAAAATCAAATTCAAGCCACAGTCTAACTACCAAGTAGCAAAGAATTAAACATTTTGGAAAGATTAAAACAGTGTGACTCAAATTTTAATGGACGCCCAAATTCATCTGAGATATTCATTAAAATGTAGATTCTCACTGAGTAGGTCTGGGTGGGGTTGAAAACTGTCCATATCAAACAAACTCCAAGGTGACACCAATGTTGCAGGTCTATGGATCACACTTTTAGTAAGCAGCTAAAACAATTATTCCTATGTTTAAAATGTACAACAAGGCACTATACTCAATATTTGTAACAGCCTATAAGGGAAAAGAATCTGAAAATGAGTATATATAATCTGAATCGCATGCTGTACACCTAATACTAACATGACACTGTAAATCGACTAAACTTCAATAAAATATAAAAATAAATAAAACGTAAAATAATTTATACTTAGTAAAGTAAAAATGGAAATTCATTTTCCCAAAGGAAGCATTCTATTTTCTATTTATGGCAGGTATTTTAGTGTTTCAAATAACAGGTATTTTAGTGTTTCCACGAGTTGGCTGTTCGGCATTACCAGGCTCCCAACCATACCAATCCATCTATCAAAGTTGGGAATTCTTGGTGGCTAGTAGAGATCAGGTCAATATTTATTTGGGACAAGTACCCTAACATGTATGTTGAGTTCTGAGATCCAGATAATGGAAACAGAGTTATCAGGAAAGAAGAGGAAGTGGTAATATTTCTCTGGAAATCATTACATCTATGAAATGCAACACACCATACTCATGTACCAACATATTTATAATATGATACCCCATAAAAATGAATATTAAAAGGCAACAGAATTACATCCTTATGTGACTAATAGTGGAGACTGAATTACTGATTTCTCAGTGATTTCCCTTTATTCTCTTCTGAACCTACCAAATATTTGACAACAAATGTCAAATATGTCTCATTATTCAAATATACTTTTAAATTTAAAAACATATAACAAAAATCCATGAGAAAGGGCCAAGGAAACACTAATATTGAGGGAATACTGAAGAATTTCTTGTTAATGGTGGTTAAGATATACCTAACAAGTACAATAAGGAAAAAATAATTTAGGATGATAATGTAAAGACTGAAGTTACTTACCTTAGTAAAGTTATTCAGATGGCCTAGCTTTCTCATATTTGATACTCCTTGCAATTTGGCCACATTTTGGAGAATCTCCCTTAAGTTATCAGAAGGTTCTAGAACAGATAAAATAATTTAACATAATTTTAAAAGATTAAGATAATTTTAAAATAATTTTATTTTCCCTAACAAAACACATGAAACATGCATTATTAAAACTTCACAACTTTGACTCTCGGGTTTTCTTTAAAGTCTTACTTTCTGTATCAAATCTACCTACTTAGGAGACTTCAAAGTTTATGTGGATGACTCAATGAATGACCTGCACCTCTCTACTCCATTTATACCTATGGTCCAACTCTCTACATCACCTGGAACTATTTAACCACTAATTCTAAAATTTCAACCCCAACTGCAAGAACACCTTTCACTTCTGGCCATAATGTAGTAACAGGAACCAAACATACTGTCTTATTTGAATCAACCCCAAAATTGAAAAAAAAACACATAAAACAACAGTTCTCAAAACACTGGACATTAAGTAAAGAAAAATAATCATTGAGAAACGAAAAAAAAAAAAAAAGAATGCTCTACAACTGCCCTCAGTTTACTGTCATTAGAGTGTTTCCAGGCCTTGGTGCTGAGAGGAGATACCCAGGCAAACTGAGTTCAAGAAACAGAGCTCAGAGTCCAAGGAGAACAAACTGTACCAGAGAACAGAGCACGGCCCAGAGAGAACACTAAACATCTGCAGAAGGACCCTTTATGCAGCCATTACAGCAACAGCTGGCGCATGTGTGTGAGGAAATTATCACTCAAAAAAAGTAAAGGGATGAGTATCATGTGTTTACACAGGACAGGGAGCAGTGCTTGTTTCTAATGGCCATACTGAAAAACTTAATAGTGCATGGGGCATTGGACAGAGTATTCAGAAAAGTCTTGGCTCAGTGGTGGGGAACAATCATGTACAGACTAAACATTTCTTTGATTCTACCTAACAAATCTTTGGGCTTCCCTGGCAGTTCAGGTGGTAAAGAATCTGCCTGCCACGCAGGAGACCCCGTTTCAATTTCTGGATTGGGAAGATCCTCTGAAGAAGGGATAGGCTACCCACTCCAGTATTCTTGGGCTTCCATGGTGGCTCAAACTGCAAAGAATCCGCCTACAATGTGGGAGACTTGGGTTTGATCCCTGGGTTAGGAAGATCCCAGAGGAAGGCATTGCAACCCACTCCAGTGTTCTTGCCTGGAGAAACTCCATGGACAGAGGAGCCTGGCAGGCTACTGTCTATGGGGTCACAAAAAGTTGGACACAACTGAAGTAACTAAGCACACAGCACACAACAAATCTTCAAAGCAAGATTTGAAAGAATCAAACTGTTTCCAAATAACTAAAATGTCTCAGACCAAAGCTCAGTAAGAATCATAAAAGAAAAATAGAAAACACCTAATGAAGCAAAATTTACAATGACTAGTATCCAAATATCATCAGACATGCAAAGCAGCAGGAAAACATGACTCATAGTAAGCAGAAAAATTAATCAACTGAAAATGACCCAGAACCGACACAGATAGTATTAGGTTGGTGCAAACATAATCACGGTTCGGGGCTGTGAATTTTAAATCATTATAACTAGGTTCAAACACATTTTTATTAATCAAAATAGGAACCATTATAATCAACACATTTTTGTCAACAAGAAATAAGTTTGTTCATTCCTTTGGTGCAAAAACCTGTGCTTCAGACTTCGATAAACTCTTGGAAAGCATTTTCCACATCCTGCTGGTTGTGGAAGCATTTTCCATGCAAAAAGTTACCGAAATGCTTGAAGAAGTGAATCAGTTGGCGAGAGGTTAGATGAATGTAGCAGATGAGGCAAAACTTCGTAGCCTAATTCATTCAACTTCAGAAGTGTTGGTTGTGAGACATGTGGTTGGACGTTGTCATGGAAAAGAATGCCAGCTCGAGGCTTTGCAGATTTCAGTGCCTCTCTCATCAATTTGCGGAGCACTCTCAGAATGGTCTCAGGGGGATTTAAAAAGCTGTAGTGGATCAGACCAGCAGCAGATGGACAAATGGTGACCACGACCTTTTCTGGTGTAAGTTTGTCTTTGGGAAGTGCTTTGGAGCCTCTTCTCGGTCCAACCACTGGGTTGGTAATCACAGTGGTAATTAGCAATTAGTGGTAAAGTAATTAGCCTCCAATTAAAATAAATTAAAAAAAAACCCACTTTTAGTCACGCATCACAATCCAAAAAAAAAAAAAAAATGGTTCTTAGTTGTTGCACAGAATAAGAGAAGACAACACTTCAAAATCATTTTTTTGATTTGCTTACTAGGCACCCAATTATCAAGCTTTTTCACCTTTCCAATTTGCTTCAGATGCCAAATAACCAAAGAATGGTCAACACCTGAGTTCTTGGGCAACTTCTCGTGTAGTTCTAAGAGGATTAGCATCGATGATCCTCTCAATTGGTTGTTGTCAACTTCTGACGGCCGGCCACCGCACTCCTCATCTTCAAGGCTCTTGTCTCTTCTGAAAAACTTCTCGAACCACCATTGCACTGTACGTTTGTTAGCAGTTCCTGGGCCAAATGTGTTACTGATGTTGCAAGTTGTCTCTGCAGCTTTATGACCCATGTTGAACTTGAATAAGAAAATCACTCAAATTTACTTTTTGTGTAACATCATTTCCCTAGTCTAAAATATAAATAGCAAGTAATAAGTCATTAGCAAAAAAACAAAGTAAGAAATGTGCATTAAAATGATGCATAACATAATCACATTTCTTTAAGACTATTCCAATATCAAATGGCAAAGTTCAACAATGACAAACCTCAATTATTCTTGCAACAATCTAATACAATCAGTAGAAAAGGACATTAAAACAATTTTTATAACTGTAGTCTATATTTCAAAACCTTAGGGAGAGGCATAAAAAGTGTAAACAGCACTGAAACTGAATTTCTGGAGACGAAAACTAATGTCTCAGATGTAAATATATTGGATGAGAAAAAAAGCATAATAGCTTTTATAGAAAGTAAGAGTTGTGAATTTTGAAGACAAAGCAATAAGAATTATCCAAAATGTAACACAAAGGGAAAAAAGAAAAATGAAAAGACCAACAGCAAACTATAGGGATTCAAGCAGCTTAACAAAATTGCAATATGTGTAACCAGAGTCCCTAAAGAAAAAAGTTTGGAATAGAAGAATTAATTGAAGAAATAATAGATGAAAACTTTCCAAGTTTGATCAAAGTAAGCCAATAAATCCAAGAAGTTCAATCAATCCCAAGCACAAGGAAAAGGACCAAGGTACATCATAATCAAATTACTCAAAATCACTGGTAGAGGAAAAATCTTAAAAGCAACCAGATTAAAAAAAAGACTGAAGCCATGAAATTAAAAGACACTTGCTCCTTGGAAGGAAAGCTATGACAAACCTAGATAGTATATTAAAAAGCAGAGACATCACTTTGCTAACAAAAGTCCACACAGTCAAATTTATGGTTTTTACAACAGTCATACACAGATGTGAGAGTTGGACCATAAAAAAGGCTGAGAGCGGAAGAATTGATGCTTTCAAACTGTGGTGTAGGAGAAGATTCTTGAGTCCCTTGGACTGCAAGAAAATCACCAGTCAATCCTAAAGGAAATCAGGAATATTCAGGAAATCCTGAATATTCATTGGAAGGACTGATGCTGAAGCTCCAATACTCTGGCCACCTGATGAGAAGAGCCAACTCAATGGAAAAGACCCTGTTTCTGGGAAAGATTGAAGGCAAAAGGGGAAGCGAGTGGCAGAGGATAAGATGGTTAGATAGCATCACAGACTCAATGGACATGAATTTGAGCAAACTCCAGGAAATAGTGGAGGACAGAGGAGCCCAGCAGTCCATGAGGTCTCAAAGAATAGGGCATGACTTAGCGACTAAACAACAACAAAGACAGACAAGTTACATACAGATAAATAAAGAGAAAAATGACAAATTTCTCCCAGAAAACAAAGCAAATGAGAAGACAGGGGAACAACTTTAAAATACTGAAAGAAAATAAAAAGCTTTTAAAATGCAAAAACAATCCTTAGTTCACCTGTTTTACAAAAACAGGCCAAAGCCAGAAATTACCCTGTGGTTGGGAATCTGCCAACCCTTGGATACTGTGTCAATATTCAAGTTATTTTTCTATTAACATATTCAGCATCCTATTTGCTTTAAACAAAAGCACAATCTAAAAAAGGAAAAAAATTGTCACATTATTGATATTTTACTTTAAGACCTATTATGACTTTCCTTTGAGATTTTAATCTGTTAACACAAACTAAGGAGCTATTTGTTTTGAATAAGTGTTTTCCTCAGCAAATAAAACATCACATTTTTCTATAAATTTAGCTTGCATCTGCTTCTCTCCATTCTGTTATACTCAGTGTGAGCCATGACAACCACACACTGGTTAGTGTCAAACCACTAAGCATATTACATATCCTGCTGCTGCTGCCGCCAAGTCACTTCAGTCGTGTCCGACTCTGTGCAACCCATAGACGGCAGCCCACCAGGCTCCCCTGTCCCTAGGATTCTCCAGGCAAGAACACTGGAGTGGGTTGCCATTTCCTTCTCCAGTGCATGCATGCATGCTAAGTTCCATCAGTTGTGTCCGACTCTGCGTGACCCTACAGACAGCAGCCCACCAGGCTCCTCTGTCCACAGGATTCTCCAGGCAAGAATACTGGAGTGGGTTGCCATTTCCTTCTCCATTACATACCCTAGCTATCTCCAATCTCTTTGAAATTGCTACAAAGATCAAACCCCACGAGGGCCTCCCTGGTGGCTCAGATGGTAAAGAGCCTGCATGCAATGTGGGAGACCCAGGTTTGATCCCTGGGTCAAGAAGATCCACTGGAGAAGGAAATTGCAACAAAACTCCAATATTCTTGCCGGGAAAATCCCATAGATGGAGAAGCCTGGTGGGCTACAGTCCATGGGGTCGAAAAGTCAGACACCACTGAGTGACTAAGACACAAGATCAAAATAGTCAATCTTAAGGGAAATCAACCCTGAATACTCATTAGAAGGACTGATGCTGAAGCTGAAGCTCCAATATTTTGCTGATCTGATGCGAACAGCCAACTAACTGGAAAAGTGCCTGATGATGGGAAAGATTGAGGACAGAAGACGACAGTATGGGACCTGGCATGCTGCAATCTATGGAGTCCCAAAGAGTTGAACATGACCAGGCAACTGAACAACAAGATCATTCATTTGATTTCAGAATATTTCCTACAAATACTGGATATATTTATTTTAACTCCAATGAAATTTGATCTAATATTAGATGGTTTAGGGTATGTCTTTATAATTAGTAACTTTTCATCTTAAACATGGAATGAAAACAGCTTATCACTGTGTGGTATCAGAGCTCATACAAAAAAAACTGTAAGGAACTATGAGAGTAGATCACTATTGGTAATATCTTTTTATTATAAATGGTACCTGTTTGGAGACACTGAAAAAGAAAAATTATAAGTAAGCCAATGATTTTTAAATGATTTAACTATATTTGAGAACATACTACAATTTTTAACAACACTTGCGCTAATTCAGAACCTATATCAGTTTGCAAGTCAGAGTTTACTAAAAGGCATTGTGAAATTCACCTACTGGAAATACATAATTTAACCATCTTACATCAATTTATAATTGAGTAGTCAGACATCAAACAGTTTCACTAAAGCAAGGACCCAGTTTCTGCTATGTAGTATGTGACAGGACTAATATTTATGATGATTAGGTTGAAGATATAGTTTTCAAAAAGGCTTGCATATTTCTAATTATTGCCTATTTTCTAGGTACAAACTGATTGCAGACATTTTTGAAAAGCCACAATTTTGTGACAAAAATAAAACCTCGAGTCTGAACTCACTCACTTAAGAAGTATTAACTGAACACCTACTATGGTCAAGTACTGTTTTAGGTACTGGGAATAATACATCAATGAACAAGAGACATCATTTCTTACTGGACCTTATAAACAATTGGAAGAAAACTGAGGATTAACAACAGAAAAAGCCACAAAATGAAAACTGACAGGTAGTCAGAAGCCAATACTGTGTCAAATGTTTGCCTAATAAATACTGATATAAAATGAACCTACCATACTTTAATGCACTGTTGCTGTCAATCCAAATCAAATCAGCCTTTCTTCTTTCCCCTCCTCATCCCTTTATCTTATATATAATTACCATCTGAGCCACCAGGGAAGCCCATACAATTACCAGGAACCCCCAAACAGAATTGGAATATGGAAGAGCTTCTAAGTTTCTTCATAATATATTTCCTGACAGAACATGTTTCCTTCCAGAAACTCATACTTCTTCCCAAATTCAAAAATAGCATCGAAGTGAAGTCACTCAGTCATGTCCGATTCTTTGCAACCCCATGGACTGTAGCCTAACAGGCTCCTCCATTCATGGAATTTTCCAGGCAAGAATACTGGAGTGGGTTCCCATTTCCTTCTCCAGGAGATCTTCCCAACCCAGGGACTGAGCCCAGGTCTCCCACCTTGTAGGCAGACGCTTTACCATCTGAGCCACCAGGGTAGCATTAGGGCCATTTTAAACATCAAATACTATGTATGCTCTTATGTTACAACGTTCTTATGGGGATCCATAACTTCAAATACTAAGGTAAATTTGCCCTGGTTAAGTGAGAAGTCCCTAGTTTCTTCCTTACATGCTAGATCAGGAGTATCTAAACATTTTAATTAAAAACCCAGACAGTAAGTATTTTAGGCCATAAAGTCTGTTCTGTTGTAACCTCAATTCTGTTGTAATCAAGAAAGCAATAGAGAAAATAGGTAAGTAAATGAATGAGGCTATGTTTCAATAACACTGGCTCATGATCTGTCAACTGTCAACTCCTATGCTAGACAGAACTTAAAACTACACGAGCAAGCTGAGATCAATGGACTTTTTATTGGGGTGGGGGGAGTGCACAGGGGAGAGAATTTAAGGAGGAGTTTACCTCTTTGATGGAGAAGGCAATGGCACCCCACTCCAGTATTCTTGCCTGGAAAATCCCATGGATGGAGGAGCCTGGTGGGCTGCAGTCCATGAGGTCGCTAAGGGTTGGACACGACTAAGCGACTTCACCTTCACTTTTCACTTTCATGCATTGGAGAAGGAAATGGCAACCCACTCCAGTGTTCTTGCCTGGAGAATCCCAGGGACGGTGGAGCCTGGTGGGCTGCCGTCTCTGGGGTCGCACAGAGTCGGACACGACTGAAGTGACCCAGCATTAGCATTACCTCTCTGATTTCTTACTACTTTCACTTAATGTTTCTAGTTCAGCCTCTCCAAAACTGTGCTATGTGAAATGTATAAAGCACAAATGAGATAATCCACTAGGATTTCCCTGAAGCCCAGTAGTTTAGCCCAGAGATGCATTAAGTAAAAAAGAGGAAAAAAAAAAAAAGTGGCTAGAAAAAAAAAAAAAAATGTGGCTAGCTGGCAATGATGGCCAACCATTCAAATGCAAGGAAGCAAAACACAAAAGAACTGCTAAAATTACTGTTGCTCTTTTCCTCTTATTGTGTAACTTGTAGTCCTATGCATGTTCCCAGTGACTCTCTGGAAGTAATGAAATAACTATAGTCAATATTCAGCAATTTAATATTATATAAGCACAAACATGCATACATAGATACAAATATATATACAGAAAACCACCAAAAGAAAACTACAGTAAAGAACACTTTTATCTCTATACATCTATAGATACACACATATATATATATTCATTCCCCCTTTAGCTTAATTTTCCATATATGTACATATACATACATGCACAGATGTATATATATATGTATGTATATATATATACACACACACACACACGATGTAAGCATGCATTTATTTTAAAATGTTTCCAATATATACTGCTTTGTAACATGCTGTGATAAATCATATTATTAATAATATCCTTACCTGTCAATAAATATATAGCATAAAATTGATACTTAAATAAATTTTGGTTCAAGTACACAGAGTAAATTAATGACCAAATACTAGTGGCATACATTTATTTGAGAGTAACAGAAAGAACAATTCTGAAATAAAAAAGAACTGGATTTCAATCTAGCTTGCTGCTGTTTAGTTGCTAAATTGTGTCTGACTCTCTGCAACCCCACAGACTATAAGCATGTCAGGCTTTGCTGTCCTTCACTATCTCCCGGAACTTGCTCAAATTTATGTCCATTGAGTGGTGATGCTATCTACATCTGTATCATCCTCTGCCACCTCACTCTCCTGTTGCTTTTAATCTTTTCCAGCATCAGAGTCTTTTCCAATGAGTCCGCTATTCCCATCAAGTGGCCAAAGTATTGGAGTCTCGGCTTCTGCATCAGTCCTTCCAATGAATATTCAGGGTTGATTTCCTTTAGGATTGACTGGTTTGATCTCCTTTCAATTCAAGGGACTCTTAAGTCTTCTCCTGCACCATAATTCGAAAGCATCAATTCTTCAGTGCTCAGTCTTCTTATGTTCCAACTCTAGTATCTGTACATGACTACTAGAAAAACCACAGCTTTAAAAGGAATCTAGCTTAAACACCTACAAACCATGTATTCTTGACTACTTTACTAAACCTCACAGACACCATTTTCTTATACTGGGTTGGCCAAAAAGTTCATTTTGGGTTTTTCCCATAAAATGTTAAGATTATAGTGAGTAAGTGAGTCAAAGTCACTCCATCGCGTCCAGCTCTTTGTGATCCCATGGACTCTGCAGTCCACGTAATTCTCTAGGCTAGAATACTGGAGTAGGTAGCCGTTCCCTTCTCCAGGGGATCTTTCCAACCCAGGGATTGAATCCAGGTCCCCCTCACTGCAGGCTGATTCTTTACCAGCTGAGCCACAATGGAAGTCCAAGAATACTGGTAGCCTATTCCTTCTCCAGTGGATGTTCCCAATCCAGGAATTGAACCAGGTCTCCTGCACTGCAGGTGGATTCTTTACCAGCTGAGCTAACAGGGAAGCCCAAGGTTATAGTGAATATATTATACTAATTACCTAACCTTGAAGGCATTGTTTCAAGGTGTGAGGTACAACTTAGCAGAGTGCCTAGCCCATAACAGATGTTCAATAAATAGCAGCAACTATTATTAAAATTAGTTATTATCTGCTTACAGAAACAATTTTTATGGATCAATTATGTGAAAGTTATGCAGCCAGCCCAAACAAATGTTTAATTCACATATTAGTGTGTCTAACGGAGAAGGCAATGGCACCCCACTCCAGCACTCTTGCCTGGCAAATCCCATGGACGGAGGAGCCTGGTGGGCTGCAGTCCATGGGGTCGCGAAGAGTCGGACACGACTGAGCGACTTCACTTTCACTTTTCACTTTCATGCATTGGAGAAGGAAATGGCAACCCACTCCAGTGTTCTTGCCTGGAGAATTCCAGGGACAGAGGAGCCTAATGGGCTTTAGTCTATGGGGTCACACAGAGTCGGACACGACTGAAGCGACTCAGCAGCAGTAGCAGCAGTGTGTCTAAATTAATGAATTTTGCCTACATGTTTTAGCGTATTACTTTTATGATCCAAGATTTGCTCATTTTTGAAGTAAAATTTTTTGTTTTATTTGCCTTCTTAAAAATGCCAGAGTAATGAGTGGGCACAGAGTTGGACAATATTTTCTGTGATTTATTTGTGAATATACATGAACAAATGCTAATAAGCATCAAGCTAGAAAAGCTGGATGCATAAGAATGTAACAAAATTAAATGTGACTTCATAAATCTGATATGTATTACTTAATTACATCTCAATATTATCTGTTTATTATGAGAAGACATAAAGGATTAAAAATACATGGCAATACCTATAGTTAGTATTTCCTTTGTAAAAGCCAGCAACAAATCTGTCTCCTCCATCAGCAAGGACAGTGAAAGTACATCTTCTCACCCTTACCCACAGGTCCAAAAGGTGAGGAAGCACTGCTTGAAATTATTTAACATTTCCTGAAATTCTAACAATTATTAATATCAAAGAGTTATATAATTTAGGAGGGAAAAGATCAAAATGATAGCATCCTGGGAAAACGGCCTTCCTTTTACCTTTAACACAAAGGAACTAAAAACTTCTTCAGTTCAGATCAGTTCAGTTCAGTTGCTCAGACATGTCCAACTCTTTGCAACCCCATGAATCGCAGCACGCCAGGCCTCCCTGTCCATCACCAACTCCCGGAGTTCACTCAGACTCACGTCCATCGAGTCAGTGATGCCATCCAGCCATCTCATCCTCTGTCGTCCCCTTCTCCTCCGGCCCCCAATCCCTCGCAGCATCAGAGTCTTTTCCAATGAGTCAACTCTTCGCATGAGGTGGCCAAACTACTGGAGTTTCAGCTTTAGCATCATTTCTTCCAAAGAAATCCCAGGACTGATCTCCTTCAGAATGCACTGGTTGGATCTCCTTGCAGTCTAAGGGACTCTCAAGAGTCTTCTCCAACACAACAGTTCAAAAGCATCAATTCTTCGGCGCTCAGCTTTCTTCACAGTCCAACTCTCACATCCATAGGTGACCACGGGAAAAACCGTAGCCTTGACTAGACGAACCTTTGTTGGCAAAGTAATGTCTCTGCTTTTCAATATGCTAACTAGGTTGGTCATAACTTTTCTTCCAAGGAGTAAGCGTCTTTTAATTTCATGGCTGTAGTCACCATCTGCAGTGATTTTGGAGCCCCCCAAAATAAAGTCTGACACTGTTTCCACTGTTTCCCCATCTATTTCCCATGAAGTGATGGGACCGGATGCCATGATCTTCGTTTTCTGAATGTTGAGTTTTAAGCCAACTTTTTCACCCTCCTCTTTCACCTTCATCAAGAGGCTTTTTAGTTCCTCTTCACTTTCTGCCATAAGGGTGGTGTCATCTGCATATCTGAGGTTCTTGATATGTCTCCCGGCAGTCTTGATTCCAGCTTGTGTTTCTTCCAGTCCAGCGTTTCTCATGATGTACTCTGCATAGAAGTTAAATAAGCAGGATGACAATATACAGCCTTGACGTACTCCTTTTCCTTTAGGAGACCCTATTCTATTTTTGATAGAGTAGTAGAATATTGACCCTTATACTGATGCCAAACTCTGTCCCTTTGTAATTTTCATTCGTTTGTTCTGGTGTAACAATCTGGAATGCAGAACAGGAATTATCTACCCTCAGTACTGAAAATGATCATTTTTCCTCACAAGCAACTTAAGTAGACAATAATCTTCTTTTAATCACTGTTGTTATTTTAAATATACATATGTAATAGAGATGGACAAGGAAACCTATCAATTATTTCTGCAAGCAAATCAGTTTAGTTATAAGCTCCTTAAATGTTAGATTTATTATACTAAAAATTGAATAGTTTCGTAGGGCTACTTTAGAAGAATGATGGACATGAAGCACCTCTTGAAAGGGAATAATTCGTTTAGAGGCAAGACTACAGAGACAGCAAGATGGCACTAGGTTTCTTTAGCCAGGCATGCCCATTTTTTCCCTACCTGATCTGGAAGAAATCCTCATTCCTCAGAAGTCTTACTCAGATATGTAAAGGTTTTCCTTAACCTGCAAGCACCTTCTTTATGTTCTCATGATACATTCTTCATACTGCTATCACAACAGTTATGACAGAACATGTATCTGATCTAAGTTCTAATTTACACCTATCATGCCAGTGTGATTAATACCACCTCCTTTCACTCCCTGAAGTATCCTAGGCTGTACTGTAAATGATATGACCATCAGAGATATAGTTAGTTAAAACTCAACCACTGTTTGTATACTTTCTTACAACTAAATCTTTTCTCTATCTCCTTTTCCCAGAGACTGGAAGAGAATACTTTCTTTGGGTTCTTGTTCCAACATCCTGGGAACAGTATAATAGGAGCATAGGTTTCCCCTCTAGACTGTATTTAGCCATTTTATTACTTATATAACTAAGAATACAAAGGTATACTATAAAGTACAGTTTTGATTTATCTTGGGAGTAACTTTACATTTCTAAGGTTTTTTTTTTTTGGCTTCTTTTGGCCATGAGGCATGTGGGATTTTCCCTAAGCAGGGCTTGAACCCATGGCCCCTGCATTGGGAGTCTTAACCACATCTAAGTTTTTTTCAATTGTACATTTCAGGGTTCACTATGCCAATACACTATGCCAACTGCTTAGATGAGAAATACTAGTAAATGTAAGACACAATCTCAGGTCTGGAGATCAACATGAAATGGGAATAGGTGTATATATATATAAAAATATATATAGCACTTACTAGTAATACTACGGGAAAAACAAAAAGTTTGATAAAGACTTCACTGGACTGTAAGCTAAGTACTACAACACATTTTGCTAATATTTTTACATGAAAAATCTGTTTTCATCTCCATATCAACCATACAAGGTAGGTGCTAATATTATCATTCTCATGTTTAAAAAAAAATGAACATTAGTTCATTTGCCTAAAGTCACATAAATACCAGATATGGTAGTAAGATCTGAATCTACATTATCTGACTTTAGAGTCTATCTTATTCCATATGGAATCGCCCTGCAGATGCAATTTTCCTGTCTTTCAAAGGAGAATGTATCTTCAGTGTACATACTAGTTTGTAATTACATGATAGTCTGACCTTCGGTTCACCGTTACGATGCCATCCTAATGGCATGATACACAGTATCATGTCTGATACACAGTAACCACCCAAAAAAACATTTACTGAATACATGCCCCACATCACAATATGAATATTAAAATTTAAGAATTTATAATGGAAATGCTATCTTGTGATTAATTATAATAATAACAATAACTATAATAGCGATGCATATAAAAAAGGAGCAAATAAGAAAGTTCATACCGCTTTAATGTATCTGTTTTTCAATCTCTATTGCTTTGGAAAGGAATCACGCTTTCTAAAGTAAGAATAAGCTTATTTAATATGATTAACAATGAACTGCCTTGACCTTAACAATTTACCTTACCTAATTATCTACTAATCATTTCATCATCATCTATTTTTACATGGTAAGTAATCTGTGAATTTTTAAAGATTTTCTGATAAAGATAACTTAGATGTTTGTGGTAGAAAATGAAGACGAGTTGGGGAAAAAATATGAAGTACTTTCTTAAGAGTTCATCTCTTTCCCTTTTTTACAGTAAAATTAGAGATCAGAATGCTTAGGCTTATAACATTTGTTACGAGATAATTCCCGTACAAAATAGTAACCAAATTCACAAAGCACTTTCACTTTGTGAACACAAACAAAGTACGTGTTCACAAAGCCATACAAAAGCCATACAAAAAAAGGCCATACAAAAGCCACTCACCAGGCTACAAAAAAGATTCAAAGAAATCTTGGTCATCACATTATTTTATTGCTATTTTTCTGCAGAAAATCTATGAAAAGCACTGTCTGCAATCAGAACATTTTCTAAGATGGTGAATAACTAAAATCTATTTCCATATAAAGATTACAATCACTGGATGTTCTGCTAAAACTTCTATGTCTTAGTCTGTTAAATCATTAGCTTTCCCCAGTCCTCTCGTCAGAAATCTTTCATCATAAGAAACAAGTTCTGTTTCTCTCAGAAACAACTCACTATGTAAATGAACCTTGTGAAAGAACAGAACAGCTGTGCCTAAAAGCTGAGACAATTAATTGTTATATAACCCCAGCCTATTAGATTTATTTACAAAGTTAGCTGTACATTTTGCTTATACAGCTATTTTCATGTTTCTGTTTTTCTCTATGAAACAACTATTTATAGGCAGGATCACTTGTCTGGCAGGTGGCTTCTATGAATGTAATTAAGGACTTCCCTCTCAGAGCCTGAGGAGTAAAGGGTACAAACACACTTTGGCTGCAGGACACAATTTGAATGTGAGTCAGAAAGCTGAAAAACGCTATTACAATGTTATTTTCTAACCTTTCCATTTGTATTATTGGTTTCACACCTTACTAATTCCAGTATTTCCATCATTAACTACTCACTATTTCTAATTGACCTCTTTTACCAGTCTTAAAAAAAAAATGCTTCTGCCCAGTGTTTCCCATTTTTGATGTGACATTACTTCTACCAAAACTCTCTGAGACTCAAGTTAGTTAATTCTTTCCTCACCTTCTAAACTCTACCAATTAGGTATCTAGGCCACCATTCCACTAAAGTTGTCCTCTACAAGTTCACTATTTGCCCAATGCAAAGGTTTTTTCTCAGCTTTTCAAACTCCCTGACTTTTCCATTATAGTACTATTGGCCAATGATAACCAAACCTAGCTTCTTTCTCTTGGTTTCTATAATCACACTATCTTGGTCCTCTTCATACTTATTTCTCACTGTTGCTTATGCACCTCTCTTAAAGGTCTGCATTCCTTCCTCCTATTTTATACTCTTTAATATTACCAAAAATTCTATCATTTGCCCTTAGGCTTCTGTTTTCATTGTCTCCGTAACACTAACAAATTCAATTTAAATCTTTAAATAAACAAAGCCTCAAAGTTTCAATTCTACATTTTATCATTATTCTACATTTGTTAAGAAACAAATCTATTTTCATGTTTGGTGATCTGTCATCTCAAATTCAGTATGTCCTGTAATCAAATTAATTCATCCTTAAAAAAAAAAAAAAAACTTTCCAAAATTTCCTTCTACAGCCAATAGTAATAATGTTTGAACTAGAAAATTACATCCAGGACAACAAATATCACTGAGACATCTTATACAGACTATATCACAGTAGTATCTTATTTTTATGTACTATTAAGTTCTGAATCACTGCCCACATGTAGTCTTCTGTTTATGCTTTTTATGGCTCAATAAAATAATTTATATACATCAAAGAAGACACACCTCATCAAAATTATCAAGACAAAAACATAATGACTAATCTGGAGTCCCAGGAATAAGAGAAACACATGATACATTAAAGTTTTTCATGAACCTTGGTCAATGGTGATTTTAATTATGCAAAAATGCCATAATACACAATTGATTTGTGTAATACAAATGTAAACAAACTCTCTAATTAAAAATTTACTACTTGTTATTCTTCCACACATTTCACTCAGGCATGCATAAATAAGTGAATTAGCACCAATAATCAAAATCTAAAAGTAAATTTACAAACGTTGCTTGAATTTAACCTTAAAAAGATCTGAACTATTATAAATGTAACAATAAAAAGCATTTCTTTGGTTATCTCTTGATTGAACAGGACATCTGAATATGACCACGCTAACTGCTAATATTTTTATATTTATTTATGCTTTCTGATAACTCCTTTAAATATGACTGCTTTACATACTTCTACTATAGGACCTTCAGATGAGCCTTTGTCTGACATGCTGGTTAGACACACTGAGATAATACAAATTCTGGTCATGTTTTGCTGGTCATGTTTAGGTCAGGTTAGGTTTTGTCACGTCACTTTATTTACAAAAAACAGCTTTCATTTTCAGAGTTTTTGGTTTTTCAGAACTGTGGATAATAGGCTGTGGGTCTGTACAATTAGTATTACCAACATTCCAGACCCTGCATTCTTTTCTACAACAAAGTCATTGAAACTGCGTTTCTCTCAACGACAAAAAATATGTACCAATATTGAAGTATAAATTTAGATCTCCAATATTGAAGTATAAATTTAGATCTCCTTAGTCAAGCCGAGTAAAGTTCAATAAGGAAAAAACTTGTCACCACAGAGAATTTAATCCCCAACAAATAACTTTTCTATCAATTCAGAATAAAAATTTACTGTGCATGATTTAAAAAAAAAACAAAACCATTGGAAAGAAAGACTTCTGCTTCAGGGCAGCTACCTGGCTACTAAAGTACATCTGTGAACTACCAAAATGGGCGCTACCTCACAGCAAGTTAGAAATGTAGAATCTTGCACCCTCCCATACCTACCCAATCTGACTTCTCATTAAATCAACATCCTCAGGTGTTGCATTTGTACATTTACGTAGAAAAAATTAACCTAACAGGCCCAACTGCTTTTCCTTAAAAAGGTCTGCTTACCAGGTTAGTTGCTGGCTTACATCTGGAAACAAACTCAAGGAATGTTTCTACCACCCTAACTGGTAAGAGTGGCTTCCTGGCCCTAAACCATTTACGCAAACAGTATGGTTTATGCTGACCATCTGCTTTCATTCTGTGAGTCTGGATACACTTAGAACACTTATTCAACAGAGGCAGAGAGCAAAGAAAAGTATTTCCAGGTAAAGCTGAAAAATAAAGAGACTTCCCTGAGACTCTGAAGCAAGTGTCTCTGGAACCTAGATACATTCTTTTGCACAATCAAAAGAATCTCAACGAGAGAATTTTAATTTAAAGTATTCCTTGGTCTAACATATTCCCGGGCAAGAAGGAGAGGCAAATTCAACCATTAACCACCACTCCAACCCACCCACCCTCCCACCCAACTAAGAAGCTACCCTTACCCTGGTTATAAACATGAAAACGAGTCAGTATCAATAGAAACAAACAACACAAAAAACTAAAAAGACATTAAATATTAGAATTACCATATACATAATACAAACAATGAAGTAATATTTTATTTGTGTAAAGTTGGGGGGGGGGCACTTCCCTTGTGGTTCAGTGGCTAAGACTCCACGCTCCTAAAGAAGGGGGCCCAGGGTTCGACTACTGGTCAGCAAAGTAGATCCCTCGTGCTACAATGAAGATCCTGTTTGCCACAACTAAGACTCAGTGCAGCCAAATAAATAAATACTTTAAAAAAAAAAAAAAGAAAGAAAATACAGCAGGGGGTTTGGCAAACTTGTTCCATTAAGGGTCAGACTAAATATTTTGGGCTTTGAAAGCTATTAATATAAGGTCTCTTTTATAAGTAATTAACTCAGTAATAGTAGCACCAAAGCAGGTATCAGATCAGACCAGTAGCTCAGTCGTGTCCGACTCTTTGCGACCCCATGAATCGCAGCAAGCCAGGCCTCCCTATCCATCACCAACTCCCGGAGTTCACTCAGACTTCCTGATGTTCAAGCTGGTTTTAGAAAAGGCAGAGGAACCAGAGATCAAATTGCCAACATCCGCTGGATCATGGAAAAAGCAAGAGAGTTCCAGAAAAACATCTATTTCTGCTTTATTGACTATGCCAAAGCCTTTGACTGTGTGGATCACAATAAACTGTGTAAAATTCTGAAAGAGATGGGAATATCAGGCCACCTGACCTGCCTCTTGAGAAATTTGTATGCAGGTCAGGAAGCAACAGCTAGAACTGGACATGGAACAACAGACTGGTTCCAAATAGGAAAAGGAGTTCGTCAAGGCTGTATATTGTCACCCTGTTTATTTAACTTCTATGCAGAGTACATCATGAGAAACGCTGGACTGGAAGAAACACAAGCTGGAATCAAGATTGCCGGAAGAAATATCAATAACCTCAGATATGCAGATGACACCACCCTTATGGCAGAAAGTGAAGAGGAACTAAAAAGCCTCTTGATGAAAGTGAAAGTGGAGAGTGAAAAAGTTGGCGTAAAGCTCAACATTCAGAAAGCAGGTATAGACAATATTAAATGAGCATGTCTATGTCTGAATAAGACTATTAGAAATGCAGCTCTGTAAGCCTTACATCACAAGATCTTCAAGCTATAACTTGCAAACTTTTGGTTTAATAGAAAGAAAGGACCAGAAATATAAGATTCAAAATTTACAATCATCTAAGCAGAACTTCTTAAAATAAAAACAGCATGATTGAAATGTTAAAAACTCAATGAGGGGATAAAAGAATAGATACAGCTGAGGGGAGAACTAATGAACTGAAAGATATATCTAAAGATATTATATATCACTAATGAACTGGAAGATGTATCTGAAGATGATATGTATATGATCCCCACGAAAAAAGCAGACAAAATACATGAAAGAATTTAAAAAACAAGAATGATAAGAAGTCTAACATGTATTTAATAAGAATTTCTAAACAAGATAAGAAAAAATGTAGGAGATGCAAGCAATACTCAAAACCTCAGATTCAGAACTTTTCAAAATTCTCCAAAAACTTAGAATCAGGACATACAATGAATTTCAAAATAGTACAAACAACCATCTAAACGCATTTTTTCCCAAGATATTTAAAGGCAAAAGAAATAATACATAATCTGAAAAGACAGATTATGTAGAAAGAAAAGCAATGTGATATATATATTAAAAAAAATAAAACCAAAAGTGTATGAATCCTGACTCAAAATGTTATCTGTAAGATAGGAAATCTGAACACTAAATACTAGATGATCTAAAGAGGATTACTGCTAATTTACTTATTTGTGCTAACAGTATTGCAGTTAAATATTTTAAAGTCCTTATCCCTAGAAATACACATAGATGTATTTACAAATGAAATTAATACATGCCTAAGTTTGCTTTAAAATTATCCACAAAAAAAAAGGAAAATATACAAATGAAGTAAGACTGCCCCATATGTTTATATAGTTGAAGGGGGATAAGGAATATATGAGGGCTCCTTATATTTTTCTTACATATTATGACTGAAATTTTTCATAATAAAATATTTTTAGTGAAAGTTTGACAATCCCAAGTATGTGGATCAAGAACAATTCTAATATATCTCTACTATGATATATAATTTTTTTCATATAAGCAGTAATTCTACACCAAATTATACAACCTAGAGTAACTTATGTATGAGTACCAGAACTCATATACAAGACTATATATAAAATTACTCTTTATAAGAGCAAGGAACTACAAATGACCAAATGTCCAAGATTAAAAGAATGAATAAATCACTATTATTTAATAACATTTACCTTCTGGGTTTTCACCCTAATATTTGACAGACACTATGCTAGGATCTTTGAACATATTTTCTCATGTTATACTGTAATAATCTTGTAAGAGCCAGAGTATTACTAGGTTGGCATAAAAGTAATTACAGTTTCAGACCCGAATTTTAAATCATTATAATTAGGCTCAAACACATCTTTATTAATCAAAACAGGAATCATCATAATCAACCCATTTTTGTCAACAAGAAATAGATTTGTTTATTCCTGTAGCATAAAAATCCATGCTTCAGGATTTAACAAACTCTTGGAAAGCGTTTTCCATGCAAAATGTTGTCAAGATGTTTGAATAAGTGGTAGTCAGTTGGCAAGAGGTCAGGTGAATATGGCAGATGAGGCAAAACTTTGTAGCCCAATTCATTCAACATCTAAAGCACCTGTGTGACATGTGGTCAGGAGCTGTCATGCAGAAGAACTGAGCCATTTTCTGCTGACCCATGCTGGCTTCAGGGTTTGCAGTTTTCAGTTCATCTCATTGATTTGCTGAGCATACTTCTCAGATGTAATGGTTTCGCTAGGATTCAGAAAGTTGAAGTGGATCAGGCTGGCAGCAGATCACCAGTGACCATGACCCGTTCTGGTGCATGTTTGGCTTTTGGAAGTGCTTTGGAGCTTCTTCTTGGTCCAATTACTGAGCTGGCTGTCGTATAAAATCCACTTTTCTTCACACGTCACAATCCAATCCAGAAATGCTTCATAGTTGATACACAGAATAAGAGAAGATGACACTTCAAGACAACGATCTTTTTGATTTGTGGTCAGCTCATTAGGCACCCACTTATCAAGCTTTTTCACCCTTCCAATTTGCTTAAAATGCCAAACAACCAAAGAATGGTCAACACTGAGTTCTTAGGCAACTTCTCGTACAGTTATAAGGGGATCAACCTCAATGATCCTCTCAAGTGGGTCGCTAGTTCCTGGGCCAAATGCACTGTTGATGTTGCAAGTAATCTCTACTGCTTATGACCCATTTTGAACTCAATTAAGAAAATCACTTGAATTTGCTTTTCGTCTAACATCATCCATAGTCTGTAATACATATAAAATAAACAGCAAGTAATAATTCATTAGCAAAACATGTAAAGCAAGAAGTGCACATCAAAATGATGTATAATATAACCACATTTATTTAAGAATGTATTCCAATATCAAATGGTAAAGCTCAACAATGCAAAAGCAAGATTACTTTTGTACCAGCCTAATATAACCCTTCCCATAAAAAAGAAAACTTAGGCTCAGAAAATTAAATAGCAAGTTAGGTATTTCCCTGCAGATTACGGAGCAAGAATTTGGATCAAGATCTTCCCTATTACCAACTCAGTTTTCATTTCACAGAATAATTAGGAATGTATATTTTCAAAAAAGAAATGTCAGTTTTCTAAGCAAAATAGTTTAATTTGATAGTATTAAAAATATCTTTTTCACAGCATTATAAAAGTAAACTATGGTTAATGCAGACCTGCACAAATTACCAGTTAGGTCTGAAGTAATACTGTTTCAATTTGTAATTCCTATTTTATCTCTGTATGAGTCTGTTGCTGCTGCTGCTAAGTCGCTTCAGTCGTGTCCGACCCTGTGCGACCCCATAGACAGCAGCCCACAAGGCTCCTCTGTCCATGGGATTCTCCAGGCAAGAACACTGGAGTGGGTTGCCGTTTCCTTCTCCAATGCATGAAAGTGAAAAGTCAAAGTGAAGTCGCTCAGTCGTGTCCGACTCCTAGTGACCCCATGGACTGCAGCCCACCAGGCTCCTCCGTCCATGGGATTTTCCAGGCAAGAGTACTGGAGTGGGGTGCCATTGCCTTTTCCAGTATGAGTCTGTAAGCATATAATAAAATCAACTGGGGGTAAAGGAAGCAGGGTTTGACAAGTTTATTTCAAACAACCTTCTTAATATTGTTACAAGTCTCCTCAGCACTAATCTACCTATAATATTTAGAAAGCCCTTTTCTTAAGTCTCACAACTTTAAGTGATCTCAAAAGTTTCTGCTACCTCTAAACTCTCAGTACTTACTCAGCTTCAAGGTTCCACACCAATAAACTTGAACTATACTACTTCCTGCCTACCTCTTCTAGTTTCTCATTCTCCACTCTCCCTCTCCCCAAGCACTTTCTATCTATGGTTCCTTCCTATCTCTGGGCCTTGGTGTTATATACTCTTTCTACTTGACTTTCCCCCTACATCTTCACTTGCTGTTTCCCTGTTAGTCCTGGATTAACTAAGTATCAGAGTTTTCCCTGACAATCCCCCTAACCACCTATCAACTCCCTTTCACATACTCCAATTTTACATTATTTTGAGCATTTATTTCTACTTAAAATTCTGTGTTGACTTGCTTTTATCTGTGTTCTCCCTACTAGAACATAAACTCCTCAGTGGAAATATTCAAGGTTTTCACCACTGAATTACCGGCAAAAGAAAATTACCCAGCACATAGTAAAGGTAAATAAATATTTGTCAACTATGACTAAGGGAGGAAGGAGTGAAGAAATTATAGCAATATTACAAGAAAGGTAACATACAGTATATTACAGAAGCTCAAATAAGAAAGATATTCAACCCAGCTGAGAAAATAAACATTAACTTTGTAGAAAATGTGTTTCTAGTTAGAGTGAAGAAAACAGTTTGGAAAACGACAGAACTAGAATAGGGACACTAGTTATGAAGCCAATGCAATCACCCAAGAAAGAAAATGAGGACTCTGTAATGGTATGACAACAGAAACGGAAAAAGATTTACCCAAGGAGAGGGAAATGGCAACCCGATCCAGTATTCTTGCCTGGGAAACTACATGGACAGCAGAACCTGTTGGGGTACAGTCTACAGGGTTGCAAAGGAGTCAGACATGACTCAGCAACTAAAACAACATCTTTTGTTTTATTTTTAATTTTATTGAAGTACAGTTTATTTACAATGTTGTGTTAATTTCTGCTGTAGAGCAAAGTGAATCAGTTATAAATATATTATCTTTCATATTTTATTCCATTATGGCTTATCACAGGATATTGAATAAAGTTCCTAGTGCTTAAAAAAAAAAGATTTTTCAGTATTTTAAAGATAAAATCATTATCATCTGGTCACAGATTTGACATGCAGAAAAAGGACAAGGAATGAGGTCAGAATGTCTCCTGGGTATTCTCTTGGGTGATTTGGCCCATTAAAGTAATGCACTGAAGACCCAGATGGAAAATACAGAAAGATTTTTATAAGAGTACATGTATACCTGTGGTGGATTCATTTTGATATTTGGCAAAACTAATACAATTATGTAAAGTTTAAAAATAAAATAAAATTGGAAGGATAAAAAAAAAATAAATTGTATTAAATGAAAAAAAAAAAAAAAGAGTAAGGTAATTAGTAAGTGTGAAACACAGAAAGCTTGATATACATGACCACATGGTTAAGATATTGAGTAAGCTGTTGAAAAAATTGGTCTGGAGCCCTCAAACTCAACACAAATTTGATGGTCATTTACTCAGCCAATAAATGATTTATGGTCCTTACAAGCGCACTGGGGCTGTGCCAGGCGCAGGGGACACACTGGAGAACACCACCCAGTGCATGTCCTCACAAAACCTACATTCCAGGAGACAGTAAACAATACAACAATCGGCAACAGTGACAAGAGCTACGGAAGAAAACAAAACCAAATGGAAAATGATGGAGATGAAGGTTACAACAGGTGATCAGAGAAGGCCTCACTGATAAAGTGGTATTTGAACAGAGCTAAATGAAGTGAGAGAGCAAGCCTACTAAGATTAGGAGAAGAATAATCCAGGTAGAATGTAAGAAGTACAAAGGCCCTGAGAAGAGAATAAGAGTAGGAATGAATAAAGAGAGGCCGTTTTGCCAAATATAATGAACAAAAGGAAGACTGAAGGAAATGAGAATGGTTGTGAAGAAGTCACTAACTAGATTATAATGGCAGTCATCACATATAGAGGTTGTATATTTTTAAGAAAAACTATTTTGTCACATATATTCCACTATTTAATACAATGTTAAAATACAGCAGATGCTCAATGAATTCTTTTCAAATTAATGAGTGAATAAATCAAATGGAATTCCCACTACATTTGAACCCAATTTATACTTAACCACTTCCTGAACTCCAATTTTTCCCAAAGGAGAAACCAAATACCAATCTAAAAGTCTATATTATAAGCTTTAGTAATCCTCAGAAGCAGAATTTTTAAAATAGTTTGAACAGTGACATCATCTCTAAAACAAGTATGTGCCCTTCCAAGAGGACTGCTTAGAAGGAAAACATCTACTTCATAACAAATAATTTCTAGACTGTCTGCTAGACAGTCTAGAATAAACAAGACATCATTTGATAAATCCTTCACACAATTGGTAATGTCTTGATAAAATATCATTTAGACCAAGTTCTGATCATGTTAGCGAGCCAACAATTTACCACAGTAGCTCAGCTCTATGCTAGGAAAAATCACTAAAAATAGTCTGGAAAAAAAACTACGTACCAGTATTACAAGAGCAGTAACTAATATAATCCTGAAAAGCATGGTTAAAAATATAGATTTACTGCATTTACCCATTCCTAATTAATAAAATCAAACAAGCAATCACTCAAAATTCACCACTAAAAACAAGCATTCTTTTGATAATTAATAATCCACACAGTTTAAATCTGGTTCAGTGAACTAAATATTCTAGACTCAGAATCAACAAGGATATTCCAAGGTTATTAAATGTTCCCACCTTCAGGGAATTCGGAGAAGGCAATGGCACCCCACTCCAGTACTCTTGCCTGGAAAATCCCATGGACAGAGGAGCCTGGTAGGCTGCAGTCCTTGGGGTCGCTAAGAGTCGGACATGACTGAGTGACTTCACTTTCTCTTTTCACTTTCGTGCATTGGAGAAGGAAATGGCAACCCACTCCAGTGTTCTTGCCTGGAGAATCCCAGGGACGGGGAAGCCTGTTGGGCTGCCGTCTATGGGGTCACACAGAGTGGGACATGACTGAAGTGACTTAGCATAGCATTCAGGGAATTACTAAGTCACTGTTTTCCATACTTTCAAAGAGTATATGCATAAGAATATTTTAAGTGGAGTGAATATTAATATCTTTAAAATTACCAACGTTCAGAAAACTCACTTCATCAAAACTTCTTCACCTTCAGTATAGTTGAATATTGCTTCACTTTCACATTTACTCTTGTTTTTGCATACTGAAATAAGTAAATGTTATTCTATTTCACTCATTTATACTAAGCACATGTTGCCAAATTGCTGTCAAGTATTTAATCAATTTCCCATGCAATAGTCTCTTCTACTTTCTTGAGGATATACACACCAAGAGATGGGCAGTAGAATCTTCCTCACTAAGCACTGCCAACTCAGAGGAAAAAACACCTAAAATTCAATAAAGGATTGAGTAAAAAACAAAATAAAAAACAATTAAAATTTATCTTAAATCAAGGAACAGAAAACACTATCAAATATACATAGAAAAAAAAAAAACTAGTCCATTTCTATAGCATGTCTTATTACAGTAGAGTCAAGAGAAGACTAGAAATGGAATAAGAGAAACAGAATAAGAGAAATAGAAATCAATGAAAGAAATTGAAAAAACAAGGGAAAATAGAGAAACAATCACATGAAGACACTTTGTAACTATTAATGAGGCCTTCCACTGAAAATATTATCAGTGAGGTCCAAGAAAAGCTTACCATCTATCCTTTTTCTCCATAAAAATACTAAGCCAATTTTCATAATCATTCTACCAATTTAATTAGGTCAACACAACTTTCATTGGATTGGAATTCTAATTTTTCCAACTTACTAACTGGTAGCTTTGAACTCCATACGGTGATCTATTAATTTTTCTTTAAACAGTCATTTTGAAAAAAATTGAAGAAAAAAATTCAACGCCTAAAACCTATTAAAAGGTCAGACTGAAGAGGGAAAAAAGACATATTCAGAAAATGATTTTTAAAGTTTTTTTAAAGTTGGAATTAGTGGAATTATTCCAAATTCTATGTAATCATATAAATTCACTTCCCTTTCAAATTAAAAAAATCCGTATATATCAAGATACACCTGACACACATAGGCAGACTTGGATTAAAATAACTTCGACTTTACATACAACACAGCGATACAACATACTAGTGAGCAAATGAAGTTAAATACAAAAGGGTATATGTAGGAGAAAATCACAATAAACTTCAAAAACACATAAACTTCAAAAATAAACAAAAATCACATAAACTTCAAAAATGTAGGAGAAAATCACATAAACTTCAAAAACAGGCAAAACTAATCTATGGTAGTAGAAGTCAGAATAGTGCTGTCCTTGCTGGGGGAAGTAGTGCCTAAATGGAGACAGACTAGGAACTTCTAGGGTATTGCAATATTCTGATTCTTAACCTGGGTTCAATTTGTTAACTTTCATAGAACTGTAAATTTATGACAACTCTCAGATCTACATTTTCTTCAATTATAAATAACATTTACTGCTTTCTTCCTATAGTAAATATTTTAACAACAAAAAAAGATGCTTTAACAACTCCACAGTTTTAAACTCTACAGTACCCCCATTCTACCAACCCAACATGAACATTAAAATTCTTTTTCTTAGTCTACTCTCAGTAAAATACTTTGTCTTTTATTTATGCCCTATTTGTCTTGATTTAACCACATCCACTCAAAGTTGAAACAATGTCTCATTTTTTTTTACAGTTCACACTTAAACTCTCCCTCTTCTCATCTCCTTTGTTTTAATTGACCATGTTAAAAACACCTAATATCTATGTATATCTACCTGCCAACTGGAATATTTTACAAACATTTCACTAACTCCTCCAATAGAGATGAGAAAGTATGCTCAGAAAAGGCAGTTTGTCCAAAGTAAAAAAATTCCAAGAGGCAAGTTTCCAAAGCTCAGGCGCTTACAGTTCCAGACTGTCTGTGTGTCAAGCAACTGTTTAGTCAGTAAGTCCTCTCCGACTCTTTTGCAAACCCAAGGACTGCAGCCCGCCAGGCTCTTCTATCCATGGGACTTCCCAGGCAAGAATACTGGAGTGGGTTGCCATTTCCTTCTCCAGAGGATTTTCCCGACCCAGGGATCGAACCCGTGTCTCCTGTGTTAGCAAGTCGATTCTTTACCACTGAGCTACCAGGGAAAGCATGTTATTAAATGTTGTCCACATTCATACCACATTGTCCATATTAGTATCCTACTATTTTATTTATTTTTTACCTTATTGTCTATCTTTATACATATAATCCTACTATTCAAATTGTAGACATATATAATAACTTTATCAAGTCATATCTCACCTACCTTGAACTATGCTATGAAGCAAGTATCTGTCTTGAAAACAACCAGGATGCAAAAGAAAGCACTCCAAAAGATGTCAATAAAAATTCAAAGTATATATCATCAAAGTTTACTCACTACAGTTCATATGTTATTGACAGTAAAGCCCTTTAATTCCTATAATCACAACCTATGTATCCTTATTTTCCATATAATGTTAACAAGTCCAGTTACATGGTTTCTATTTTACATCACAGTAATATAAAAAAAAATTTCTAAAGGAACTCCAAATATGCTAAAAAGACATAATATTTATACACACACATACTTCCCCCAAATCCACTCATATTCAAGTACCCCAGGTGACTATTTAGTGGCAATATACTTATTTAAAAAATAATTATACTTTTTTCTGACACACTTTTATAATGTAGAAATAATTACTGATGTAAGTAAAAGAAATTTCCTAGGACTCAAAAATTAAATCTAAACTTTCTCAACAAAACAACTATTATAAGAAACAATAATATAGCAAAAGGCAACTGCCGCAGTCTATCTAAATCTCTTAAGCTTTTTATTTCCTTTTGAAAACCAGCATTTTTAAAAATTTGTTCATTCTGCCAGGTAAAACAATATACACTTATATATTCAAAACAATGTGGAAACATGAACACACAACACTGAATTCTCCTGTGACAGAAAAGGGCTATTGTAAGGTTTTATTAAAAATACAAAGTGATTTAAACTTTAAGACTATGCCAATCTAAAATTTAGCTCATTACAAAGTTATAAAATTTTATGTTAAGAATTATTCCTACATGAAATACAGAATCCTATACAATTTAAGAATTAACCCAGTCCACTTTATACCACGTTACAGCGTTCAAAAATAACACAAATTACAACCTATAGTAATAAAATCACAAATCACTCTAAATAAACAAGGTAAAAATAGCTATTTGCATTCAAATATCCCACTACCATGACTCTATACTAACATTCTGTGACAGATATGAATAAAATCGTATCTACAACACATTGTTAAATGAAACATTCTACAATATTCCACTTGCCACCCCAGACAGTGCCATATAGCTAGACTTTAAGAGTTCACAGCTCACCTACCTCCAACCACTGGAGTCTTCTCACTCTTTCTGCAACTCTATTCCCCTCAGTTTTTTTTTTCCCCTCCTTGGGGGAGGGGGTTAGTGGTGATGGGGTTGTGGTGAAGGTTAGGGAGTATATTATACAGAATTATGAGTGAAAGAAAAACCAGGGCAATTAAAAGTTTTACTATATGAGGGATGAACATTAAGCATGGAAATAACTAGCAATATTATTTTAAGATGTGATTTCTCAAAATATTAAACTATTGATAAAAAATATATATGTATACACATCTAAAAACAGTTAAATACACTTTTATCTGGCAAGCTGTTTCTTCTAACTAAAAGTACATTACTTGGCAATCTTCTTTGTTTACAGCTTCTGTCTCTTCACTATTTATTCATTGTAAGAAACACATGAAATTACACTGGGTTCTGAACAAGATTACTTGCAATCCCTGCAAGTGGCAATTCAACTCTTGTTTTGCTCTTTTTAATAGTGTTAACCTCCCCAAACACTGTTCATCCTTTACCCAAATAATCAGAGGGTAGGATGTCTGGATTTGGCAACGAAACAGTCCATGTTTTTCAGGATAATCTTAATTTCAAATATTCTCTCTCACCATCAGGTTACATGCTTAAAGTCAGAAAATATGTTTAAAGTCAAAGTCATTTTAATGTGGAAAATAATAAAAACACTTCTGGTATCTACTTCCAAACTGCACGTATCTAGAAATAAGTTTGATACAAATTTACAGAGCCCTTTGAGCATGCAATATTAATGAAGGGGAGATATACTACAAAACAATGGAAGGAAATTATTTATGCTTAGGTTGGGAATGCAGCCAAACATCTATACACTCATAATCAGAAGCACACAATTACTTTACAACATGCCTAAAAGCTCTCAGTCTAGTCAAGCACTACCTTCAAAGGTTTGAAAAGCGCTGGTCTGAAATATAATCAGCCTTCAGTATATTTATATACAAAGCTCATCACCAATTTTTTCTCAACAATATACCAGGAATATGTCAGTTCAGAAAAGTAAGTACAATTATTTAAACACTGCCCTTTTATGCAAAGGTATTACAGGTGTCAACAATCTGATGAGGATTCCCCTCTAGGTCATTCCTTATCTATCTCCCATTTTTTTCCTGAATTCCTCTAGCTTTGGATTCCTTTATAAAGATAACTGGCAGGTGCTTCAAATACTATGTCCTGATAGAGGTATATCCCAAGCATAATATAAACTCTGTAAAGCCAAGAATTATGCCTTTCTGATTCACATCAACATTTACTACAAAAATATGCTGACTTAACAAACCATTACAAATCCAAATTCTTCAACATTTTAGGATAAACAAAATGGCAAAGTAATTGAAGGGGCCAGGTTCTTTAAAATTCAGGTAATTAAGGTTAAAAACTCTTGTATATTGATTACTAACCTCAACTGACTCCTTGAACAGGTATGTTTGAAGCCTTGGTACATCCCCAATTTTATTATATTTTATATAAATTTTGTCATTACCAGTCACATCACTCAGTTTATGCAATAGGTCTGGCTGGACAACTCCATAAGAGGAATATTAAGAATGTACTTAGGCTTATGTTCTCTTTCAATCTTATGATTCTGAACGCACGAATGTTATATTTAGCTAGTTTTACGTAATTATTTTCAATTTAGTTTGCATCTGTATAATCTTCTAAGTACACTTATCCTATCAATGTAACTTTGAAGTAGCTATTCAGCTTTAACCCGGTCAGAGTAACAAAAAAACAAAAAAAACCACAAATACAAAACAATGGATGATCCAAAAAGCATTAACAGTCAACTCTCAATTATTCATATGTGGATTACCTAATAAATATTTTAGCCTGTTTACATCCACTATTCTAAGAGTATTTGCCTAAGAAATAAAAATTGATGCTAACAATTCAAATGAAAGATACACCAATCTACAGTAGGGGATGAAAGAACACAAAATCGTCCCCAACCATATATAAAGTTATTTATATATTTAGAATTCTTCCACTATTATTTACCTTTTTATGAAGTGTAGATAACTGAGAGTGGACTGCATTCAGCTTGGTGATAGGAGTACAGATACACAGGCATGCAAACCATTCACTCACCCCACTGTGCTTTTCACAGCCCTATTTTCAGTAGCCTGAGACCTGGGAGGGGGAGGAGGCAGCAAGTCACTGCAGATGATCACTTAAAAGGAAATTGAGAGTTGACTATAATTTACATTTAAAGTACTATGAAATACCATACTCCTACATATACTCATTGCTGTTTATGGGAATCCTTCTCACAGTAATTTAACCAGTGATTTAACAAGACTTTCTCTTTAACCTTTCGATATCCCAGAAACACCCTGATATCTGAGAATCACAAAGACTGAAGGTGACAGGGCTATGCGTGTAAAGTAGTATGCATTTTAGAGATCAGAAAACTGAAGCCTAAAAAGGTTAAATAAGCGTGCCAAGATCAACCTCAGATTAAGGGAGAGAACTGAGTCCTCCAGAACTCAATTTCAATGCTAGAGCTGACAGTGCCTTCAAGCCAAAGCTCTCCCCTTGGCTTCAAAGATCACAATCTTGCTCATTTTTAAGCTTTCTTCTCTTGTTGGCCTCTTTCCTTCTATCGATCCCTGTGCTGTGACATACACTCTAATCAGCATACACGCTAACATCCAAATCGTTAGCTTTTTCTCTATTTACATTCTTCCCTCTCTCAAGGCCCTAAAGCAGAGAACAATCAGATCACAAGTTAAAAACAATTACAAAAACATCCATGCCAGAAATTGCTGCTACCTCTTACACATCTCTGACAAACTCAAAGTGCAAAGCTGAACTCATTATCATCACTTCCAAAACAATTTCTCCATTTCTTGGCACCAATGCTTTCATTGTCAAGTCTGCAAATTTAAATACTCTTTTACTTTTACCCTCAATATTGTGCCCCTTTTCTCATCTCTCTCCATTCTTCCTTACAATACATGTTTCAGTTATTATTATTCTATGATATATGCTGAGAAAGCAGCTTAAGATCCAGTGAAAAAAGAATTGAGCAAAGAACTTAAATAAGGCAATAGTAAGTGATATTTAGAAAGGAATAAACAAAGATGTGGAAAAGTAGAGGAGGAAGGAATGAATTCCCACTGGGATGATAAGGAAGGATTTTCCCAGAAGTGGCATATGACCTAGACCTTAAAGAATTAGGATTTCTCTAAAGAGTGCTGAAAACGAATTCTAAGCACAGGAAACGACCTATGCAAAGTAAACAGAAACTGCATGCCATGTGCAAGGAATAACAAACAGTCACCTCTGACTAAAGCAGAAAATCTCAAAGGCACAACACGATCTCCAAGGAGAAACAATATGAATGTGGAATGTAGGTGCTTAGACTAGCAAATTCTCCACAACCCCCACTTTGAGAAGCACTGTGTGAAAAGAAGGGAGTGCTTTACCCAAGCGAACTATGTGGAGAGACAGACAGACTGAGAATGGTATGGTTAAGATAGTATAGAAGAAAATAATTCTGGAATCACAAAAGGCCTTCAATGCCAAGCTAGGAAATCTGGACTTTATACTGTGTGCAAAAATGAAACTATTAAGTGCACATGTATTATTGTTGTTATTTTAAATAAGAGAAATGAAAAGATAAGATCTAGATTTCAGGAAAATTATCCTGGCAATCACATAGCAGAAAAAATGAAAAAAGTGAGAGAAAAGAATATTTTACTGTCAACCTAACCATATAATGAGGTCATCCAAATGATATAACGTGCAGTAGACCAACAACAATGAAAATAGGAGAAGCTGGATTCAGTAGGTATTTCAGAGGCAAATTGGGGAACATGTCAAATGAACAAAGTGGACAAGCAACAGGTCTCTAGCTTGAATACCAAAGGATGGTGGTGGTACCAAGAAAGTGAAAGTGGGTAAGTTTTAGGGTACAAAATTTTATACACCACAATCTCTGACAATTACCTACCATACATACACACTAATACATTTTGCAAGTTTAGAAGAAAAAGTGTGAATAAAAATGTAATTATTGTAACCATCTGAATTCATGGATTTTTTGAAGCCATGAGTGAAAAGGCTACAGAAGGTAGCATCAATGAGAGAGAGGACAAGAAAAGTCAAGAACAGAACCTTAGGGTACACTTGCTTAAGGAGCTGGAAGACCAGCCAGTAAACAGAGAAAGAGTGGCACGAGAGTTAAGGAAAGAACCAGTTTTAAGACTAGCCACAGTGTAGTAGCTAGAAGTGCATAATCTGCAGTTAGCCACTCACTAGTTATTCAGGTAAGGCTGAATAACTTACCTTTCTGAGTTTCAGTCATTAGAATTTTAAAAGCCTGTATCTTCAACTGTGAAACAGGGATAAGAGAACCTCAAACAGTCGTCGGGGCTTCCCAGGTGGCACAGTAGTAAAGACTCTACCTGGCAATGCAGGAAACACAAGAGACAGGGTTCCAATCCTACATCGGGAAGAGCCCTTGGAGAAGGAAATTCGAGAAGGAATTTCCACTCCAAATCCTTGCCTGGAAAATCCCATGGACAGAGGAGACTGGCAGGCTACAGTCCACAGGGTGGCAAAGAGTAGGACATGACTGAGCACGCACGCACAGAAAGAGTTGTTGAAGATTAAGTAAAATAATACGTTTTACTGTCTGGAACAATATTAATACAGTGGTAGTACTAATAATAGAATGGGGAACTTAAAAATGCCAATGAATTTTGCATGAGGTTACTAGCATCCTTTAAGAAAACTATTTTAAGTACAGGGGGAGAGCTGTGCTTACAAGACTGAAGGAGTTAAGAAAGAAAACTAGAATAAGGATAAACTATTCTGTGTGTAAAGCCTATGAAAAAATGACTGTTTCAAAAATCTTTGTCTTTATTGTTCCATATGTCTCACCATCATCCCATGCCTAGCAAAGTGATCCATAGGAAGAATACAACAAATGTTTGCTGAATATGAGAAAATTAATCTAACAGGAAGTAAAGAAGCAAGAAATCTTCTACAAAGAATCTTAGGGGAAACAATTAGGAGCATAAAATTCTTATCCAGTTTAGCCTTGGAAACGAAGAGAGATGCTTTATCCTCTGATTCAAGAAAACAGAAGGTGAGCATAGGTGAAATTTAAAGGGGAGAAGACAAGTAGATTCACATTAGACAGCTTCTATCTTCTTAATAAAGAAATAAAAGAAATAAAATCCTCCTCCATGCAGGGTAGGAGGATTCTGAAGTCAGTTTAGAATCTGGAGAAAAAAATTAGTGGGTTCATCCATTTTAACATATATTCAACTTAATCTGCCTCTAATACCCTGGTCTAGTGCCCCATCATCTCAGACTCTATCAGTGGCCTATAGAGCAGCTCCTCTTCCTGCTGTCTCTTCCCAAGGTGTGGCATATTCTCTCAACGTGAGAGCCCACATTTCCTTCCACCGTGTCCACTACTATTTTATGAGAAGTCAATCCCTCTGTGAAGCTGCCTCTGAGCCTCTCCTCAAAGAGTTAATCATTCTCTCCTCTAGGCTACTTCCGTTCCTTGTATAGTTTGATTAGTTTATTGTTCTATATCGCAATCACTTATGTCTGTTCCAGTAAACTCCAAAAAAGGGAGTAATATCTTCCTCATCTTTAGTCCTCCAGCACTTAATTCAGCATTTATTATATAAAAAGCAGTCAAATGTTTGTTTCGTCTAACTGAAGTAAGTGATTAAACATGAGTTTAATCCTAACAAGAAAAAAAATCACAAAACACAAAGTGTTCAAATCTGCATCATTCAGATAACCTTCCTGCTTTTCTAAGTATTAAAGAGCAGCTAAGACACTCAACCTTTTCATTCCTACTAATGGAAAAATAAAAGGATTGAATGGTCAAAAATATGTAAGACTCAATACTTACTTAATAAATTATATTTTAATAGTTATGTTTGAATATACATGTTTCCATGTCCTAGGAATTCACCTTGAACACAATAATTAAATTATACTAAGAAGGGTTTCTTATTCCAGGAAGAATACTCTCTCTTCAAGTTATTTAGTACCAGGAAGAGATGCCTTAGTGGACTGATTAAAAAAAAAAAAAAAAAGACTATCCTTGCGGTGGAAGTGGTTAAGGGAGCATTTCAGTTTCAAAATAAATTTTGGCATGCAAAACAGAGAGAGTATTTAATGATACCAATAGCAGTTATCAGGGACTTTCACAATTAAGTAATTGCCTGAACAAAACTTAAAGCAACAATTACCAATAAATCAACTATAGGATCTCCTAGAATGAAGTTTCTAAACTCAAAATTAACCCATAAACAATTTTTAACTGAAGCACTTTCATACAAACCATAGCAGTAACATCAAAACAAAAACTAAAGAACTTTAAACCTCTCCTGGGCTTCAAGAAGCTTGCAAGAATTGACAAGTCTCATTACCAAGAAATTTTCTGGAATCAGGGAGAAAAACCATAAAGTAGAATATTTAATATTTTTAAATAAAATACCACATTTTATCTTAAGTACATATAATAGATTGTTCTTTACTTAGACCTAATACCGGTAATGTCACAGTTTGTTTCTTTTTTTTTTTTTTAGTCGTTATATTCAAGAACTTATGAAATGCTGTATGTTAATTATCTCTCAAGAAAAGAAGAAAAAAATGGTAACAGTAGGGGTGGGGGCCTAGAAACAAACTATGTGATGCAGATACACGAGAGTTTCTTATAACTTACTATATTCATGTATTCACATATGATTTATATATTTTGAAGCTTTTCTTAACAAATTGAAAAACAATAAAAAAGAATTCCAGTTCAGAGAGATTATACCCAATTAACTGTATGTCTCAAAAATAAATGAAAGCTTCAATACAGTGATTTCTGGTTAACAAGTTCATAATATTAAAAGCAATCATCTGAAATACTTGAAATGTGATACCAAGAAGCAAGAAGTTTGATTTCATTGTTTAGGAAAGCAACTAACATTTAGTTAACATCACTCACAAAGTCCTAGGTCCCATTCTGAATACTATATGGCCTAGTTCATTTACTTCTCATATTCTTAACAACCTTCAAGAATAACCTGAAGTTTAATTTTTTTTTTTTTGAGCTGAAGAAACCAAGAGTTAATGAAGGTTAAATAAACCGCCCCCAGTCACCCAGCTGAGATTACAACTCAGAACCATTTGACTTTATACTACACACTGATGGCTCCTCTAAGAATTACAATGACCATGGCCTCTATTTTATAATGAACTTTGTTAGACAGCTACACAATGACTTTCTCAAAGGTTACATAGAAATAATGAGAATGAGAGCAAACCCTGCCTTATAGCATTTAAGAAATTTTTTCAGTTACTCAAACTTTATCTAAAACATGCCGTAATCCAATCCACAAACAGCTGCCCTTCAGCTGCAACCCAGACTGCCCCACAGTTCTCAAATGATTACGGAAGCTTAATTTCTCATGAACTTTCTTCATGTTAGAGCCACAAGCCTTCTTCTAACAATGAATGTTTGTGAGAATAGCAATTTCTCAAACAATAGAGTCCCTATACAGTGAATCTAACTCAGATTATTTTTCTTATTCAAAACTTCCTTAAGATTTGAGAACAGTTCTCACATGTCCTCTCACTCTTCGTTGCATGTTGCTTTTGCAATCAGTTTCACTAGTTGTGCGTACTTCATTCTAAACTGAAATACATCTTGTCAGGGCAAGCGTTTTCCGCACTTTTTGTATTGATATTATCCTAGAAATACCTATAGACACAGATGGTTACTAAACACTCAGGGAATACAGCATTCTAAATAATAAATATACAGCTATCTGTGTACTTGAGTAAAACTGGAGTAAATGAAAGGTATCAACTCAAATTTGTACATAAGCTCTTTTACTACCCCAAATTTTGACACCAGACAAACCACTACATATAGGAGATCAGCAAAGTCAATTTAAAGCACAAGTATAATTCATTTTCCAGTACCACATTCAAACATATTTTTAATGCACAAATTAAACCCAATATCTATCGAATAAATGATCTTCGCACCTTCATCTAAAACATATATGCATATATATAGGTTAATCACTAAAACTACATCTTTTACAAAACTCAAATGCTAAATTGAGCCCTGTGGGAATCTTATTTTGTCAGGAAACTTACTAGAAAATCTTTTTGCTCATGTATTTTATACAGACTTTTCATATGCGTGTTATCGTCAAATTTCCAAACTGTTACACAAAAGTCAAAAGTTTTATATCTCTCTACATTAATATTCAAACCCTATCTGCTGAAAAAGTTCTAATTTAGTGCATTAGTAATCTAATTAGTTGTCATTTCTATTCTAACTTAAGCCCTATTTTATTGTAGAAACTCCACAAAAGTACCTTGTTCACCCGAAACTAAGTCCCTGAACTTTCGGAATAAAACATTGTTAAAAAAATTTATTGTAGTTAAATTAAAAACTAGCCTTTCAGTCCACAAAACAGTAATCTTACATTATGATATACAAAATAAGAGAATGCGCTATGCTTTAGATACAGAGATGATCCTCAACAATGAGCCCGCATCTAACAAATACTGTAAATAAGTCATTATGTCAAGTAGAACGTAGTTTAAAATTTTCATATAGAATGTTTAAAAGGACTTTTTTTTAAACTTCCTAAAGTGTTTTTCAGATCTCAAAAAGGAAACTGGTTCTATACAGCTGAACCAGGTTACACGCTAAGTTACAGCGGGTGTGAAACGACTTCATCGTAATCAATAGACTCAATCTTGTTTACCGTGGAAGAGAAAAGAAAAACCCTGTATATAACTACCAAATCCTCGGCGAGAATACTGAATAAACTCCAGTTATGGTGACTGATGAAAATATACTGGCCAGTAGCCGGATTAGGTCCTTAAAAATATAACCCGGGTTTACCCAGTTCCGAAGGTGTAAACAAACCCGTCGCCACTGCAGAAGGTAAACAATGAACCTGCAGCGAGGGTGAGGGGGCGGTCTTTGCCAACTACAGTCTCAGCGGCCCGGGAAAGGGAAACAAGAGGGAAACACACACGCTTCGCAGAAATCACGGGCTCTGGGTCTCGCTACTGACTTATCAATGCTGCGGGTCCCCCAGGGCGGTGGGCAAGGAGAAAAGCATCACGCAGTCGGCAAGGACCGAGCAGGTCCGGCTTTGGCGCTGGGGGACGGGGAGGGCAGGATGTGGTCTCTCTTCCCTCAGACATCCTCTAGCAACCTAAATAACAGCCTCCACCTCCCTCTGGCCGCCCCTGGGATTCGGCTGCTAAAGCTCCGGGATAGGACGACTACGCTCCCCCCGGGGTCTAGAAAACCCAGAGGGTCGGCGACTCCGCCGAGTCCCGCTTGGTGCTCCTGGGCACCGCAGCACCCAGAGGCCCGGAAAAGGGCTTAGGGAGAGGAAAGCGGGCACCGGGAAGGGGGATGGGTCCGGGAAGACAGCCCCCGACTTGCTCCCGCGGGCCGGCAGGCGGGGCTCGGGCTCTGTCTCTCGTACCCCCGCAGGTCCCGTGCGGGGCCGGTCCCTGACCGCGGCCCCCAACCCCGGCTCCTCCCCAGTAGGACGCCCTCGCCGGCGCCCTGCGTTACCTCGGGTCAGATCCAGCGGGACGTTCTCCTCGCCGCTGTCATTCCGCCCTGCGCGAAACAGACACATAGCCCCAATTAGGATTCGCTCCCAGGCCAGCGGTGGCAGCCCTGGCTCCGACCAGCGCCCGGGCTCGCTCCACCCGCCCAGGGCCCGGGGGAGGCAAGTGCCAGGGGTGGCGGTTGCCGGGCGGCGAGGGGTGAGGGCTGCAGCGGACTTACCTCGTATTCGGAGGTTCTTCAGCGAGCGGCCGCGGCCGATCGCCGCCATATTGACGGGTTTCAGTCACAACACCGGAAACCTCGCCCAATCGCGCGAGAACCCCTTCCCCTCCCCGCGCGCCGCGCCTGCCCCCCGCGGCATCTCTCCCGCCCCTCGGCGGCGGCTGGCGGCGGGCAGCGGGTGGTGTCGGCTCACCCGGGCGCGGAGGGAATAGGATGCCGACTCGGGATCTCGATAGAGCTTTCGACGGAGGGTGGAAGGCGCCGCGACGTGCTCGGCCCTCTGGGGCACGTCCGCCAGGAGGGGGCATTTCCCAAGAGGGGAATCCCATTGATGCGAATTTGCAGCGTGGAGGATGCTTCCCGTCCAGCCGCCGCGGAAACCGTAATCTAAACCGACGCTAGGTGGGAGGAGGCCGTGATGCGCCGGACTGGCCACCTGCTGAAACCATCCAGGATGACCGTTTTCAAGTCCTGAAATAGACAACCCTTCTTCCTTATTTATCAATTCAAGACGATTTTATTAAAACAACAATACCAAAAAAAAAAACTTCACCGTTTTAATGTAACTACATTCTGCCTAGAATCTCTTTGCCCCAACCAAGTTAACATATAACAAAGTTTGTTCTCCGACCTCGCTCAAACCACCGTGCTAAGCAGCCTTGCATTTGATCTTCAAAGCCACACTCAGCCAGGCTGGCTTCTTTAAGTGGAAGTGGTCGGGTGGAAGTTTTGTTTTTGACCGCTTGGAGCGGAACCCGAGAACGGGATGAAGAAGTCAGGGGTGCAGGGTGGTGGTCCCTGACGGTGGGTGGGATTGTTGCCGCGCACGCGCGGGCGCCTGCAGGCCCGGAGAGAGGGTTTCCTCTCTTCCTGGAAGCAAGAGTAGTGGCTGAAGCCTCTGTCTGGGTTTTCCCTCTGTGTAACTCCTGAAACAGTGGCTAGTGCAGATGTTGTGGACCAATATTTTTTATAGATGAACCTAACACTTACTACGTGTAGAGACTTTAATCACTATATATGTATCTGGCCACAGACCCAGCAACTTTGTTTTACACTAGATTAACTTTGTTTTTTATTAACTTTTTATTTGGTATTGGGGCACAGCTGATTAAAAACTAGATTAACTTTAAAGAGAGGGGTGAGCGTTTCGTCTCTTCCTATTCCTCAACGCTTTCCTTTCTGTTCTGTAAGACTGGAGGTTGATTAACAGTAGAGATCTTGCTGTCTTTTCCCAGCTACCGGTTAATGCGTTGTCCATAATAAATAAGTGTTCAATAAATAATGAATTATCTGAATAAATGCCCTGGATTCCTTGTTTCAACGCTCTTTTTGCTGTTAAAAAAAAGCTATTTGTACATACCAATTGCAGTCGTTAATAATAGGGAACAATGGGAAGAAATAAAGGGATTATGCAAATTATTGCAGCCTTTGAAAATGACGAATCAGGTCTAGTGTATTTGTAGGAAATAATGTTCATGATATTAAATCTAGCAAGAGATTAGTTCTCTTTTTTATAAACACTTAAAATACATAAAAGTATACAAAATATTTTACATATCTATGTATGGAGAGAAAAGTCTAATATATACATCAAAATGTTAACTTTTTTCCCTTTTAAGTGGTGGTATTAGACATAGGGTTTATCTTCTTGTTTGCTTGTCTGTACTTTTAAAATGTCCTATAATCAGTACATATCGATTGTAAGATAAGTAAAAATTTTAACGAGAAAAATAAAAGCAGCATAGAGTAGCATCATCAAGAAAACAAAAGAGGAATACTTATTCCTTAAGATACTATTTTCTGTATATTCCAGGTCCTTTTCTTAGATCTGCAATCAGATATCTGCTGCTGATACTCTTCTTAGATTCAAGGATGTGATACAATTAGCCTACTTTTTAAAAATATACTCTGATATTAATATTCTAGTTACAGCTTAAGGCAAACTTGAAGTCTAGTTAGGACATTAAAATTTTGTATTTCATCTCTTTATGTAGCACATTTCACCATTTTAGAAAAGCAGAAATCTAGCAATGAAATTCCACCACCTTCTTAGTATTGTTCCAATTTTCAACCACCCTTTAAACCAATTAAAGAAATTCTCATCTATTCTGAATTAACTCTTTCCCAGTACAACTTAACTTGGTTTTCTTTTTCAGTCTTCCACGAAAACTGAGTACAACTGATACAGTTTTAAGTGACTTAAGATACTTGAGAACCTGAATCTAACAGTCTTTTATCTTTATAACTATCCATATATGTTCCTATTTAAAGATCATTATTCAATTACTCCATCTCTTTCAGGAGAAAAAAAATCATCTTTCTCCAAGACTTACATCTTACAATGAAACTAATTTTTTCCTGTGTTACTATCTCAGTCATTTGACTGGCTGTGTTCTCCATGTTTGTTCTTAAGGTGAATGGCATTTCTGGTAAACACACATTCTTAGTGTTTACAAATGACATTCATCTAGGAAGCAGGAGTTTCAGTAAATTTTAGTAGGAAATACATTGTTATGTTTGCTCTTAATTTAAACTGTAATGCTACATTATTAATCTTAGGTTGTTTTAAAATCTCTAAGTTATTTTCTAAACTTGCCAATAGTTAGCCATTTCTCATTTTGAAACTTGTTTTTCTTCCTTGTTTATTTTAGCCCATCCCTCTGTCTTACTCATTTTGTTTACTTCTTACTACTTCTCCAATTTTCCAGGTCATTTTGATTCTAATCTGGTCATTGAGAATGTGACTTCCTCTTCTTAGTTTTCATTTCCCAACTAAGTTTCATTTACTGTGTGAATGACTGTTTTTTCTTGTAGTATTAGTCATTGATAAAAAATGTAACATGGGATTAGGTCCAGGACCGCACCTCTGAAAGATAACTGCTTGATTCCAAAGATACAATGACTTCACTGATAGTCATTCTCTGGGTTCTATTTCTATCCAATTACAGTTAATAGTTCTAATTATATACCAAATTGTATCAGTTTCAGATACAGTGGTAACACTGAACAGAAATGAAGCCTTGCCAAAATCTTAGTTCCCTTTATCTATCTGCCTTATTACATAGGCCATATGAAGATAAAGTAAGTCAAAAACCACAACGTTTGATCAGTCTATTTTTTTGGTAATTTCATCCCTTAGTTAAACCACAATTTAACATCTAGATAAAGGCCATTAAAATGACAGACGGTGGTCTAAAATAGATCTTATAATCCTACACAGGATTGACAACTACAAATTGGCCTTCCCTCACTACCTCTGTGGGACAGTTCCTCAGAGCTATCTGAGATGCTGTCTCCCAGGCTGCAGTCCTCATTTTGCCCAAAATAATACTCACATTGTGCATCTTTTTAGTTGACAGGATTAATTATGAAGATTCAGCCTTGTCACAGCACAAAGTTGCTTCTTAGTATTATTCCTTTCAATTTCAATCTCTGTTCCAAAACTTAATGTAAATCTCATTTAAAAAAAAATTCTGTGGAGTATAAAGGCCCTCAATGAAAACAGCTTTAAATGAAATTAAGAGTATATCTGTGAAAGAAGATGAATAAACTCATAAAATCTGGAAGGGTATGTGCCAAAATTTCAACAGTGATTATCTCTGGTTGGTAGAATTTTGAGTGATTTTATTTTTCTTTTTCTCATTTTAATTGTTCTAAAACAAATTATTACTTATGAAAAACTTTTTAAAGGAAAACTGTTTTAGAGACATTTTGTTGGCTGTCTTAACCACAATTATAAACATTTGATTGTAAAAATTTGTTAAGTGGTGGACCTATCAAAATTGTTTATGTATCTCATTATTTAAAAAGATTAGCTTTTTTATTAACTAAAATATAAAGATGAAATTAAAATGGCTCAAAGTAATTTTTTATGTTACTTTACTAATGGCACAAGTAAAAGCAAAGGAGCTGAATATACTTCATTATTTTAAAAATCTCTTGTTAAAATCTTCATGGTATTGCAATTCAAAAATAAGTCCAAGAAGAGTTTATTTGTATATTGAGTTTTAGTGGCTGGACAAAAAAGAAGTCAAAAGTCAAAGAACTATTCTCTTGGCTGCAGTTTCTAAATCATAATCCTTGTTTTTTTCAAATCCATCCAATTCCATTCATTCAAAACTTTTAAAATGTAATTTAGCTAATGAATGTCCATCTCTCCTCATGTCAATTTATTTTCATAGCAAACAGGAAGGCATAACATTTAGAAATATTTATCAGATAATTTCAAAATGGTTTCAAAAATCTTTATCCAAAAGATTCGAAGCATGTTAGTAACTCTGTTTCCATGATTTTTAAGTGTGTAGATATAAAATTTATTTGGGTAATGTATTTATATTTGTGTTCAGAAGAAGAAGAAAAAAAATCACAAAGCTATGTGTTTCCAAATACCTGTTATTTAAATGCTCTCTTCCTAGCACACAGTTCTCTGAAAATCAATAGCTTTATTAGTTAGTCTCATCATGTCTACCTTAAAGGAAAATATTAAATTTAATGTTTTTTAAAATTTCTTTAAAATTTTTAAAAATTGATAGATACAATGCTACTGGACATAATCAATCATCACACACACAAAAAAAAAAACAGTTTGGCAATAAACAGATATCAAACACCTGCATAATACAAAAGCTCTTCATAGTCACTCCACTTCTCGTTTCAAAGCGTGTGAAAACTAAACTGTATTTTTCTGTGTATGCGTGAATTCCTGTAAGATTGTAATTTATAGAAACCTCTGTTGTTTTTTTCATAAAACATTGGTTTTTTTAAGGTAGTTGTTTACTGATAAGGATATATGTTCTTTGGTACATCTTTGCTTTGGTGCTACAAAAAAAAAGAGCAGTTATTGGTGTGTTTTACCAATGATCAGAATTTAGCAAACAACATAAGTTGAGACAAGTGTCGTTTATGCTTCCATCTGAGTGCACAGAAAAGCTTCCATAATACCTATTTGTTCAAGTACCTTTTTATTCAAATTGTCAGTTTGTTTTTTCTTTTCCTTTTTTGTTTTGGTTGGCCAATAGGACTTCATGGACCTCTTTGTTGCTAAAAAGAACTATTTTTTTGCAAAGCAATGAATTCAGTGCTTTGTTGTTGTGTTCAGTTGCTCTGTCATGTTGGATTCTTTGCAGCTCCATGGACTGCAGCATGCCAGGCTTCCCTGTCCTTTGCTATCTCCTGGATTTTGCTCACTCATGTCCATTGAATCAGTAATGCCATCCAACCATGTCATCCTCTGTCACCCCCTTCTCTTCCCACCCTATCTTTCCCAGCATCAGGATCTTTTCCAATGAGTCGGCTCTTCGAATTCAACACTGTATAACTTCTAACATTACTGAAAACAAAATAGAAAATTATTTTCATAATATCTTCAATTATCTGCATAATATTTTGAAATATTTTACTAATCAGATAGCTTGATACCATAATTAGCTAACATCCCAAGGAACAGTGTACACTTAGAGTTAAATAATATTAAAAGACAATGTGCATAAATTCATATTTCACATAATCACATAATTTTTTTAAATCACATTTCACATAATTTTTTTAAATGTTGACTGACACTGATGACTGATTACATTCAGTTCAGCTCACTCAGTCATGTCTAACTCTTTGCAATGCCATGGACTGCAGCACACCAGGCTTCTCTGTCCATCACCAACTTCTGGAGCTTGCTCAAACTCATGTCCATCGGGTCAGTGATGCCATCCAACCATCTCATCCGATTACATTATCATTGCTTTTTCCTTATAATGATGTTGATAAAGTGCTAATATCAGGAGTGGGAATATCTGATCTTCCATATTTTAAAATCTCGTGCTTGTGCTTTCACTCTTTGTGTTATAATCACACAGGTCCTTTGCAAGATTCTTCGTGATCTTATATCCACCATGTATCCACTTTTTGAAAGATAGTTTAAAATATACTCCTTAAATCCACTTATCTGGATGTAATATATGGATGTATGATGCCCACGTGAAAGACTTCGTATGGGAGTGTTGTGAACTCCTCTGAGTTTCAGAACACCTAGTCTTCCCTCTGCTGCTGCTAAGTCACTTCAGTCGTGTCCGACTCTGTGTGACCCCATAGACAGCAACCCACCAGGCTCCCCCGTCCCTGGGATTCTCCAGGCAAGAACACTGGAGTGGGTTGCCATTTCCTTCTCCAATGCATGAAAGTGAAAAGTGAAAGTGAAGTCACTCAGTTGTGTCTGACTCTTAGCGACCCCATGGACTGCAGCCCACCAGGCTCCTCCGTCCATGAGATTTTCCAGGCAAGAGTATTGGAGTGGGGTGCCATTGTCTTTGAGTCTTCCCTCAGCCATGTATACCTTATATGACTCATGCCAATTTAACCAACTAACTAAATGATAGCTTGATTGTCAATCTGCATAATAAATACCAATAATTTATTTTATCTTTTCTTCTTCTTTTCCTAAAAAAAAAAAAAATCTCCAAAACTTCTCCACCAAAAGCCTAACAGTGTACTAAAATTAGAGCAATAGTGAACAAATGGAGAACTGGAAAAGCCAAGCTCTCTAGAGGGCAAATGCCAATAGCATACCAGGGCTTTGAAGGCCAAACCACTACCAGAAGGAAGAAAAGCAGAATACTGACACTTCTGCTTTAAGCCCAAGATCCCAGAAGTGGACCAAAGTGGACCCAGGTTGGTAGTGCCCCCTGGCTTCCAGAAGTAGCAATTACAAATCCTTTCTGGAAAAAAGATACGCTCTATGTAACTCCTAGGCTCTTCACATTTAAGATCAAACAAATAAAAGTCCATGTTAAAAGATCATTAAAATCATAGGAAAAAGTCACCATGAATAAGAATCAATAGAAATAAAAATCAGAATTATATCCCATCAGCTTCAGATATTGATGATCAGAAACAGAATATAAGGTGATATCTAGTTAGATGATGGAGAAGGCAATGGCACCCCACTCCAGTACTCTTGCCTGGACAATCCCATGGACGGAGGAGCCTGGTGGGCTGCAGTCCATGGGGTTGCTAAGAGTTAGACACGACTGAGCGACTTCACTTTCACTTTTCACTTTCATGCATTGGAGAAGGAAATGGCAACCCACTCCAGTGTTCTTGCCTGGAGAATCCCAGGGACGGGGGAACCTGGTGGGCTGCCGTCTATGGGGTTGCACAGAGTTGGACACGACTGAAGCGACTTAGCAGCAGCAGCAGTTAGATGATAGGTAGATGGATATATAGATAGATAATTTTTTAATTAAGAATTTCTGATTCCATCCATGATGGACAATAGGTGTTGGGTTTACTTTCCCACAATAAATATTAATCTAGATAAAATATATGAACAACTGCTTTTAGGCATTGGACAATATATATAGTGTGGACCGTGACCTTGAGATTAAGAAAGAAAGTGAAGTGGCTCAGTCATGTCTGACTCTTTGCGACCCCAGGGACTGTAGTCTGCCAGGCTCCTCTGCCCATGGGATTTTCCAGGCAAGAATACTGAAGTGGGTTGCCATTTCCTTCTCCAGGGGATCTTCCCTACCCAGAGATCAAACCTGGGTCTCCCACGCTACAGGCAGACTCTTTACCATCTGAGCCACTAGGAAAGCCCAAGATTTAGAAGGAGATTAAGAAACAAATTCAACTCAACATTCTCTCTTGCTTTTTGCCTGCTGACACCTTTCAAAATAAAACACAAATCTGTGGAAACAAAATAAAGAACAGCAGTCTCACTGAATGGAGGAAAGAAAGCTTAAAGTTCAGAAATAATGAAGCAATTGAAATTTGAGGGACAAAATACCAGGAAGGAGGGAGCCGTACAGAGTAGGAATTTCAGAAATCTGTACATGAATCCTTTTGATTATTTAGCTGAACTGAAAGCTGCATAACTATCGGTACTTTGTGAGACCTGGCAGAGAACAACTCCTGGGGACTCTGAACAAAACAGAGAAGATCCAGAGTTTGCAGCCTGGTGAAAGACAGTATGAGTTCCAACCAGGAAGTAGAGACTTTGGTGAACACCCTGAGCATTCAGTTAAGACTTCCCAAACGGCTATAATTTAGGGAAAGGAATGAATGGAGAACCCCCAACACTTATAACTTAGGGAAAACCTTCACCAATCCTAAAATAAAGAATACTATAGATGCATCCAAACAAAACATAAAACCAAGTCTGAACAGGATCAAATTGATTTGCCAATATATTAGCTGATAACTAGGGGGAAAAAAATCACAAAGCCATTAAAAAGAAAACAATATCCCAGTTCTCAAACACATAGCTTTTACAATGTCCAACATACAATAAAAATTCTATTAGATGTGAAAAACCAGGAAAATATGGGTCATCATTAGAAAAAGAGTCAATTAAAACAGACACAGAAATAACACAGATATTGACACTAGTAGAATTTTATAAATATAGTTAAATATTTTACAGTTGGACATAATAAATAGACAGATAGGGACTTTGACTGAAGAAATGTATACTGTTAGAAAGAACCAAGTGAAAATTCTTGAGAGGAAAAATACAAAATTAAAATTTTAAAAATCCATTAAATGATGACACAATAGACACTAAAAAATGAAGGACCAATGAATCTGAAGAGAGAACAATAAAATGACTAGAGAAGAAAAAGATGAGAAAGAAAGATGAAAGAAGGAAGAACAAGTTTCTGTAATCCATGTTAAAAAAAAAAAAAAAGCACACAGCCTGAAACATATATAATTGGAGTCCCAAAAGAAGTAGAAAGAGATTGGGACAGAAAAACAATGTTTGAAGAAATAATGCTGAAATGTTCCAAACATTATGAAAACAAAAACACAGATCCAAGAAGCTGAAAGAATCAAAAGCAAAGAAAACCATTCCCAGATATATCATAGTCAACTTGTCAAAAATTGAAGAGAAGGACATCCCTGGTGGTTCAGAGGTTAAGAGTCCACCTGCCAATGCAGGGGACACGAGTCTGACTCCTGATTTGGGAAGAATCTACATTTCCCCCTGATTTAGGAAGAATCTGTGGGGCAGTTAAGCCCATGTGCCAGTCCTGAGCCCATGTGCTTCAGTTATTAAAGCCCACATGCCAAAGCCCACGCTCTGCAACAAGTGAAACCACTTCAGTGAGAAGCCCACACGCCTCAACTAGAGAGTAGCCCCCACTTGCTGCAATTAGAGAAAAGCCCGCAGGCAGCAACAAAGACCCAGTGCAGCCAAAGATAAAATAAACAAATTTTTAAAAAATTAGCAAAGACAGAAAGAGAAAAATCTTTGTTTGTGCCATGCAGCTTACAGGATTTTAATTCCCTGACCAGGGATTGAACCCTTAACCTTGGTAGTGAAAGTGCAGAATCCTAACAACTGGACTGCCATGGAATTCCTAAGAAACAAGTCTTAAAAGCAGAGAAGAGAACCAAAAGCAAATTAACTACAAGCAATAACAATAAGAATTACTGTGACTTCTAGTCAGAAAAAATGTAAGCCAGGCAGAAAGAATATAAGATATCAGATAAATGACATCTTTAAAGTGAGAAAGGAAAGAAATGTCTACAGTCTAGAATTCTGTATCTAGTAAAATCAGTTTTTAAAAAATGAAATAGAGACATTTTAAGACTTTCAAAAATTTGAAAGAATTTTTCGTGAACAGACGTATTCTACAATAAATGTTGAAGGTAGTTCTGCAGACAAGAGAAATAATTCCAGATGGAAATTCAGATCTACATGAAGAGACAAAGAATGGAGACAACAATGGTTAATATATACGTAAATGCAAAAGATGCTTTTTAAAAGATAACTTCTTGTTTAAAGCAAAGGCAACAACAATGTACTGTGGGTTTAAATTATAGAAGTAAAATGTATGATAAAACTGGACTGTTATAATGTTTTTGTAGTATGTATGAAATGGTGCAATATTAGTTCAAAGTACACAGTGATTAGTTAAGGTTGTATGTAATATAAATAGCTACATAGGTGATTTCTGTCCTTCCATGTCAATTATTATATTAAAAGTATGTAAATTATACACTTGCTGACTTTAAAACTTACTGCAAACCAACAGTAATTAAGGCAATGTAGACCTGGCATAAGGATAGATGAAAACAAGAGGCAAAAGCCAAAAGAACTGCAAGGATAAAGAGATAAATACACATTTGCAGTCAAAGACTTCAACTCTCCTTCATCAGTAATTAAGAGAACAAATACACAGAAAATCAGAATACACATTCTTTTTAATGCAACCAGAATAGATACAGAGAGCACAGTCTGGGCCACAAAACAAATTCTAAGAAATCTGAAAAATTGAAATCATATGAAACATGTTCTTGGACTATACAAAGTTAAACTGGAAACCAATAGCACAAAAAGGTCTAGAAAACTTCCAAATATTTAGAAATTAAACAGAAAAGAGTCAAAGAAGAAAGAGTCAAAAAGTAAATTAAAATGTGTTTTGAATTAAATAAAAATGACAGCTTAGTATACCAAAATTTTTGCATGAAGCTAAAGCAGGGGAGTTAACAGTATTAAGTGGTTTTATTAAAAGAAAGATCTCAAATCAATTGTTTAAACTATTACCTTAAAAAACTAGAAAAAGAACAACAAATTAAAGCCAAAATGAGCAGAGGGCAATAAAAAAGTTAAGTGCAGAAATTAATGAGGACAGGAAAACAGAGAAAAACAATGAAATCAAAAGTCATTTCTTTGAAATAAATGAATGATAAACTTCTAGCCAGATTGATCAAGAAAAAAGAGAGAAGCTGCAAATTACAAATATCAAAAGTGAAAGATGGGACATCACTGTAGAACCTCCAGATATTAAAAGACTACAAAAGGAATATTAACAGCTTGATGCCAGCAAATTTGACAACTTAGATGAAAAATGGACCAGTTCCTTGAAAGATACAAAATACTAATGGTTATTCAAGAATCTTATTTATAGATATTAACAAAACGACTCTAAAGTTTATGAGGAAAGGCAAAAACACAGAATAGCCAAGACAATACTGAAGAAGAAAAACAATGTATATTTTTTGGCTGGGCCATACAGCTTCTAGGGTTTTAATTCCCCTACCAGGGATCACACTGGAGACCTTGGCAGTGAAAGTACCAAGTCTTAACCACTGGACCACCAGGGAATTCCCAAGACAGGATAATTTTATAGAGAAGGATAGATATAAATGAAATGAACAAAAATAAAAAGCTCAGATATAGTCATATCTTCAATTGATTTTTTTACAAAGTTGGGAAGACAATTAAATGTTGAAAGGATAGTCTTTACAACAAATGTGTTGAATAAATTGGATACCCACATACAAAATAATAAATTTTGATCTGCATTTCATGCTCTATGTAAAAATTAACTTTGAATGGATCATAAACCCAAATATAAAGCCTAAAACTACAAAACTTCTAAAAGAAAAGAGGAGAAAATCTTTGTAATCTTTGGTGAGGCAAGGATTTCTTACATGGGTTGCCAGAACATGGTCAATATGAGAGAAAAGCTGATAAATTGGATTTTATGAAAAAGAAGGATTTCTGCTCTTAGATAATTTTAAGAGAATAAAAAGATAAATGATAGACTTTGAGAAAATATTTTCTTTTTTAAAGTAGTGTATAATTAACAAATAAAAGGATTCCTAACATTGAGTTAATTAACACATTTCTCACCTCATAGATTTACCTTTTTTGTTATTGTTGAGAACACATCTACTCTTTTAATAAATTTCAATGACACAATACAGTATTATCAACTATAGTCATGTTATAGATTAGATCCTCAGAATTTATTCCTCTCGTAACTTAAAGTTTGTACCCTTTTACCAACCTGTCTTTATTTCCTCCACCTCCTGCCCCTGGCAACCACTAAACTGCTCTCTGATTCTGTAAGTTCAGTTTTTCAGAGTCCATATATAAATGAGATCATGCAGTATTTGTCTCTCTCTGTCTGTCTTATTTCACTTAGCATAATGCCCTCCAGTTTGACCCATACTGCAAACAGTAGGATTCTATTTCTATTTCTATTTTTTATTGACAGTGATGGTTATGTGACTGTATGTGTTTGTTAAACTTACAGGACTATATATTAAAAAGGTCAAACTTATCTGTATATAATTTTGACCTTTAAAAAATGGAAGTAAAAATTACCCCAAGATATAGAAAATATACAGAGTGTAGTATAAGCTCTAACATACTTTAAAAGGATTCTCAGAAAGAAGGAATTGAGATATTAGAGAAGATTCAATATTTGAAGAGATTAGGGTTTACATCTTTAGGAATTTATTAAAAATTCAAATTTACAAATACGGGAAGGATAAAGTATGGCAAGCAGGATAAATAAAAGAAAATCCACACCTGGACCTACATAGTGAAAGTGCAGAGCATCGAAGACAAAGAGTTCTTCAAGGCAGATGTAGAAGAAAAACAGATAACCTACAGGAATCCCCAGCAGAAATAATAGATGCCAGAGGAAATTTTCTTTAAAGTGGTAATAAATATGACTGCCAACCAAATGTCTGTACTAAAAAAAAAAAAATCTATCTTTAAGGAATATAGAAAAACAAAGACATTTCTAGATAAACAACGGGAACATTCACCACCAAAAGACTTGACCATAGGACTCTTCATTATAGGCATTTCAAGAAGAATAAAATGGTTTTGAAAGGATAGTCTAAGACACAAAAGAATGATGAGTAAAGAAATTAGTAACTCATGTAAACAAATGTAAACAAAAAGTTTGCTTCTGAAAATATTTTAATATTCGGGATTAAAAAGGAAAGAAATAAAATACCGGACAATATTAGTTTGTTATGTAGGAGTGGAGATCTGAATTAATCTGTCCAAAAATGCTTATATTGTTCCAAGGAGGGGATAAATAATTAACCAGCTTTAGACTTCTTGAAGTATGCTGAAAAAAATGCAAGTATACCAACCAAAAGAAGAACAACAGATTACAGAGTTTACACATGAGTGATATGGGATTATGGGGAATGAACTAACAAAAACAGCAAAGGAAGAAATAAATCGGTCTTCAAAAAAAAAAGACAAGAAGGAGAACAGAGAAGCATAAGACAAAACGGAAACCTGGCAAACAGAAAATATAATGCAAGATTAAAAACACATCTAATTATATGTACACAGATGGAATGCTTTATCTGTATTTAATTGTAAATTGACCAGTTAAAAGTCAGAAATAGTTAATTCTAAAAATTCAATTGTGCTATTGCTATACACTAAAATTTTTTAAAAGTTTAAAATTGTACAGATGAAAAAAAAAGGAGTGGTTATATGAATATGAGAAAAAATAGACTAAGTCAAAAAGCGTAATTAGTGGCCCAAGTTATCCCAACATAATGAAAAGAGGCTCGGTGATAAGGAAGATTTAAAATTATAAAAGCATATGTACTTAATAAAATAGTAACAATACAAAACAAAACAAAAATAGAAATAAATGAAGAAAACTTGCTGATCATTATAAGGGGAGAGTCCAAAATACTTCTTGAACTATTGTTAGTTTAGGCAGATTTCTTTCCTGATGATTGCTGTTAAAACTTGATTTTCCTGTAAGGAGTCTTATCAGAAAAAGCAAGCAGAGAACAGGAAGTAAGTAGGATTCCTTAGAAAAGAGCTTCAAAGAGGCGGTTTGCTCAGGCTTTCATTTACCTTCAGTACAGACACACAACTTGTCAGTCAGAAGAAGAGCCTTGGGACATGGCTCGGTCAACTTTAAAAACAAATGTCATGATCTGTGAGATTTCGTTTTTTCAAAAGAGGGAAAAATAATTACATGATTGGTGCCAGTTATTTTCAGATCCTATTTTAGGATTTTCCTGAAGATCACGCTAGACATTCATAAGAATTCTTTTGTGTAAGAAAGCAATTTGTTAAATAGAATAGCTCTTCCAGAGACTGAAGTGTCTATTTCTCCTCTACTACAGTACCCTCTTTCCAGATATACCTTGGAAACTGAGGTTACTTTGTCAGCATGAAATCAGAGAGATAGTTCTTTATTTTTTAATACTTTTACTTATTTTATTTTGGGCTGTGCTGGGTCTTCACTGCTGCTTGGGCTTTTCTCTAGTTGCAGCAAGCAGAGGCTCTTTCTAGCTGAGGTGCACGGGCTTCCCATTGTGGGGGCTTCTCTTGTTGCCAAGCCTGGGCTCTAGGGAATGTGGGCTTCAGTACTTGTGGTGTGGCTCCTAGGCTCTAGAGCACAGGCTCAATTGTTGTGGCCCAAGGGCTTAGTTGTTCCATGGCATGTGGAATCTTCCCGGACCAGGGATCAAACACGTGTCCCCTGCATTGGCAGGCAAATTCTTTACCACTGAGCCACCAGGGACATCCAATGGTTGGATTTTTTGAGGACTATTTTAATACTTTAAGTTTTAACAAATTGTGTCTAATATTCCTCATTAACTTTTCTGACTTTTGTAAATTTCTAATTTGTATTTATGCTTTTATTAATTTTTTCCTTTAGTATTCCTACAAATGATAACTAATTCTTTTAATTTGCTACTATAATGGAGATTTTAAAAAATTATTATGGCTTATTTTTAAATAATTTATTGATGCTGTTGAATTCTTTGGGCTTCCCTGGTAGCTCAACTGGTAAAGAATCCGCCTGCAATGTAGGAGAGCTGGATTCAATCACTGGGTTGGGAAGATCCCCTGGAGGACAGCATGGCAAACCACTCCAGTATTCTTGCCTGGAGAATCCCCGTGAACAGAGGAGCCTGGTGGGCTAAGTCCATGGGGTCGCAAAGAGCTGGACATGACTGAGCGACTAAGCACAGCACAGCACAACACATTGAATTCTTTAAATTTTTTGTAAAAAGTGCTTTTGTAAAAAGAGTCTTGAAATTATCTGGTCAGAGAGGAAGCAAAGTTCAGCATGAATTTAGTGGAAATAAACGTGAAGCCCTGGGAATGAGACTCACAACAGATATAAACGAGACCTTAGCATATGATGGAGAGTTGGTCTTGCATTTAGTGAAGACAGTTGAACCAGGCAAAAGTGGTCTGAAGGAGGAGCTTAATTGGGGTGGGGGAAGATTTACATTTCCAGATGGGTTCAAAGAATTAAAAAGGGAAAACAAAACTTTTAGAAGTACAGAATAGCTTCATGAACTGGTAATGACTAGAATTTCTAAAATGAGACGCGCAAGGACCTCCTTGTGGTCCAGTGGCTGAGACTTTGTGCTCCCAATGCAGGGGGCTGGGGTTCAGTCCCTGGTCTGGAAACTATAGCCCACATCCAGAAACTAAAGATCTTGCATGCCACAGCTAAATATCCCATGTGATCCAACCAAGACTTGGTGCAACAAAATCAATCAATAAACATTAAAATGAAAAGAAAACCAATTGGAGATACCAAATGGAGATGTTTCTTGCGGAGGTCTCTATTCTTGTGGAAGATTGCCCATTCTAAGATTTTAAAAGTATCCCTCCTGGGTGTAATGACAGACCCTCATATGTGCTCCCACAGAAACTGTCATGAATTTTCACAACAGCATTATTTATGATGCCAAAAACTGGGAATAATCAAACTTAGATGGCAGTTTAAAAACAGAACTATCTGTGGTTTGTTTATTCAAAGAATGATATACCTCTTCCAAACATAATGAGGAGTGACAAAAGCAGGTTGCAGATAAGTAAATACAGTATGATACTAGTTACGTCAAATTTTAACAAATAAAAAAAAAGTTACCGATAAATTTTGAAAGATACATACATATGTAATGAAAGTATAAAGAAATACTTGGGAATGACGAACACCAAAATCAGGCACTGTTTTTTTCTGAGAAGGAAAGGAAGAAATAAAATGTGACTGGAGTGAAGCACACAGGGAGCTTTAAATATATTTACAATACTTTACTTAATGATAAAATTCATTTTTAAAAGATGGCTGAAGGAGAAATAAAAAACTGTTATACCATTATTGTAAACGTAAGATTTAAATATTCAATGAAATTTATCTTTAGATACTAACAAAGGTTAGAGGAAATTTATGATGAACAAGAAAATACCATCAACATATAGTCACAGCTTAATTGTGCATAGAAGCCTTGCTCTGATTGCTTACCCACTTTATACCTTAGATGAAGTTTAAATGGTTTTAGCCTACTTGTGAAAACCAAATCTACTTTCAAAGGATAAACATTTATTATCTTTTGATAACAAAGATATTAAAAATAATTTGTTCTAAGTTCTAAAGGTAAATTTGAAGTGAAATTCTTCCTTTTTTTGGCCTAACAACAAATCTTAACCTCGTACAAATAGTTGAAACAAGTGTAGATACCTAAAACTGACTGCTTTGAAAGAAATGAATACTAGGCTGAATGTGTAAATTTTGATATGTTTGCTAAAAAGTCCTTCACTATATGTTATCTTTTTTTGTCCTGAAGTTATTGCAGACTTGACACTTCATCTTCTTCAAATTTACCTAACAATAATTACATTTATATTTCAGGCTTGTAAGTCTTTCTCTTGAAACTGGACACTGTACCTTCAGTTCAGTTCAGTCACTCAGTCATGTCTGACTCTTTGCGACCCCATGAATCGCAGCACGCCAGGCCTCCCTGTCCATCACCAACTCCTGGAGCTCACTCAGACTCACGTCCTTCGAGTCAGTGACGCCATCCAGCCATCTCATCCTCTGCCGTCCCCTTCTCCTCCTGCCCCCAATCCCTCCCAGCATCAGAGCCTTTTCCAATGAGTCAGCTCTTCGCATGAGGTGGCCAAAGTATTGGAGTTTCAGCTTTAGCATCAGTCCTTCCAAAGAACACCCAGGACTAATCTCCTTTAGAATGGACTAGTTGGATCTCCTTGCAGTCCAAGGGACTCTCAAGAGTCTTCTCCAACACCACAGTTCAAAAGCATCAATTCTTCGGTGCTCAGCTTTCTTCACAGTCCAACTCTCACATCCATACATGACCACTGGAAAAACCATAGCCTTGACTAGACAGACCTTTGTTGGCAAAGTAATGTCTCTGCTTTTGAATATGCTGTCTAGGTTGGTCATAACTTTTCTTCCAAGGAGTAAGCATCTTTTAATTTCATGGCTGCAGTCACCATCTGCAGTGATTTTGGAGCCCCCCAAAATAAAGTCTGACGCTGTTTCCAGTGTTTCCCCATCTATTTGCCATGAAGTGATGGGACCGGATGCCATGATCTTCATTTTCTGAATGTTGAGCTTTAAGCCAACTTTTTCACTCTCCTCTTTCACCTTCATCAAGAGGCTTTTTAGTTCCTCTTCACTTTCTGCCATAAGGGTGGTGTCATCTGCATATCTGAGGTTATTGATATTTCTCCCAGCAATCTTGATTCCAGCTTGTGCTTCTTCCAGCCCAGTGTTTCTCATGATGTACTCTGCATATAAGTTAAATAAGCAGGATGACAATATACAGCCTTGACGGACTCCTTTTCCTATTTGGAACCAGTCTGTTGTTCCATGTGCAGTTCTAGCTGTTGCTTCCTGACCTGCATATAGGTTTCTCAAGAGGCAGGTCAGGTGGTCTGGTATTCCCATCTCTTTCAGAATTTTACAGTTTATTGTGATCCACACAGTCAAAGGCTTTGGCATAGTCAATAAAGCAGAAATAGATGTTTTTCTGGAACTCTCTTGCTTTTTTGATGAACCAGCAGATGTTGGCAACTTGGTCTCTGGTTCCTCTGCCTTTTCTAAAACCAGCTTGAACATCAGGAAGCTCATGGTTCATGTATTGCTGAAGCCTGGCTTGGAGAATTTTGAGCATTACTTTACTAGCATGTGAGATGAGTGCAATTGTGCAGTAGTTTGAGCATTCTTTGGCATTGCCTTTCTTTGGGATTGGAATGAAAACTGACCTTTTCCAGTCCTGTGGCCACTGCTGAGTTTTCCAAATTTGCTGGCATATTGAGTGCAGCACTTTCACAGCATCAACTTTCAGGATTTGAAATAGCTCAACTGGAAATCCATCACCTCCACTAGCTTTGTTCATAGTGATGCTTTCTAAGGCCCACTTGACTTCACATTCCAGGATATCTGGCTCTAGGTCAGTGATCACACTATCATGATTATCTGGGTCGTGAAGATCTTTTTTGTACAGTTTTTCTCTGTATTCTTGCCACCTCTTCTTAGTATCTTCTGCTTCTGTTAGGTCCATACCATTTCTGTCCTTTATCGAGCCCATCTTTGCATGAAATGTTCCCTTGGTATCTCTAATTTTCTTGAAGAGATCTCTAGTCTTTCCCATTCTGTTGTTTTTCCTCTATTTCTTTGCATTGATTGCTGAGGAAGGCTTTCTTATCTCTTCTTGCTATCTTTGGAACTCTGCATTCAGATGCTTGTATCTTTCCTTTTCTCCTTTGCTTTTTGCTTCTCTTCTTTTTACAGCTATTTGTAAGGCCTTCCCAGACAGCTATTTTGCTTTTTTGCATTACTTTTCCATGGGGATGGTCTTGATCCCTGTCTCCTGTACAATGTCATGAACCTCCATCCATAGTTCATCAGGCACTCTATCAGATCTAGTCCCTTAAATCTATTTCTCACTTCCACTGTATAATCATAAGGCATTTGATTTAGGTCATACCTGAATGGTCTAGTGGTTTTCCTACTTTCTTCAATTTACTTAATGCTAAATTTTCTGTTTGTCATCTGTTTTATAATGAAAAAGAACCAATAGTGTTTCTAGTTTCTGACTACTTTGTGCCCTAGTGATAGTTTTTATGTCTGCCTTCCTTCCATCTTTTAGTGTTCAGGAAACAGAGGGAGAAGTATGTATCAGATGCACATGGAAAGCAGGTTATCACAGTAACAAGAACTTGGGTGCAAAGTGCAAGCTTCAGTGGCCATGTAACTTGGGAAAAGCATGGATCATCTCTGAGCCTTGTTTCTTCTAGTTGAATGAGTCAGATATAGGACTGATGACAGGTTGATGATGTAGGTTAATAGGGTTGATGTAGGGTTTAAATGGGACAAAGCTCATAGCACTCAGTTCAGTCTAGCACATGGGAAACTTTCAATAAATGCTAATGAATGGTGATGATAATGACAATGCAGCATATATATACTGAAAAAGTTGGCTTAAGGTTCAACATTCAGAAAACTAAGATCATGGCAGGCAGTCCTATCACTTCATGGCAAATAGATGGGGAAACTGTAAACAGTGGCTGACTTTATTTTGGGGGCTCCAAAATCACTGAAGATGGTGATTGCAGCCATGAAATTAAAAGATGCTTACTCCTTGGAAGGAAAGTTATGACCAACCTAGACAGCATATTAAAAAAAGAGACATTACTTTGTCAACAAAAGTCCGTCTAGTCAAGCTATGGTTTTTCCAGTAGTCATATATGGATGTGAGAGTTGGACTATAAAGAAAGCTGAATGCAGAAGAATTGATGCTTTTGAACTGTGGTGTTGGAGAAAACTCTTGAGAGTCCCTTGGACTGCAAGGAGATCCAACCAGTCCATCCTAAAGGAGATCAGTCCTGGGTGTTCACTAGAAGGACTGATGTTGAAGCTGAAATCCCAATACTTTGGCCACTTCCTGCGAAGAGCTGACTCATTTGAAAAGACCCTGATGCTGGGAAAGATTGAAGGCAGGAAGAGAAGGGGATGACAGGGGATGAGATGGCTGGATGGCACTCTGGGAGTTGGTGATGGACAGGGAGGCCTGGTGTGCTGCGGTTCATGGGATCGAAAAGAGTTGGACACGACTGAGCGACTGAACTGAACTGAAGTCAATTACATACATGCTGCTGCTGCTGCTAAGTCGCTTCAGTCATGTCCAACTCTGTGCGACCCCATAGACGGCAGCCCACCAGGCTCCCCTGTCCCTGGGATTCTCCAGGCAAGAACACTGGAGTGGGTTGCCATTTCCTTCTCCAATGCATGAAGGTGAAAAGTGAAAGTGAAGTCGCTCAGTCGTGTCTGACTCTTAGCGACACCATGGACTGTAGCCTACCTTATATGTAATTATCTCACTCTTTTTAACAGTGAGATTGGATGGCTTTACCATTTGGATGAATGTATAAAAGACATAGACTAATAATAAATAGGCTTATAATGAACATTCACCTTTAACTGCCTCTCAGCTTATTTACCCAGAGTACATTTGGTGGCAGATGATGCTGTTGTTGAACTGATTCAGGGTGCTGACAGGACCCTGACAGGCCAGAACAAACCCTTAATGATGTGAGGAGGGCTTGCTTTAGCATTTGGCTCATAAAATACACACTTTTGTATCCCTTCCAATTTGATGAAAGAACCACTATTTCTGGAGAAAATTGATTTCTGATCTATTCTTGGTAAATTTTACTGGCAGGTACACCCATCCCTCAGCTACTTTAAGAAGTGACTGCTGTAAAAAGAATCCAATAATGCCATTTACATGGATGAAACTAGAGACGATCATACTAAGGTATGACGCAAACGAGCTTATCTACAAAAAAGAAACAGATTCACAGACAGAGAGAACAGACTTGTGGTGCCAGAGGGTGGGTCAGGGAAGGGTTGGACTCGGAGTTTGGGACTAGAAGATGCAAACTATTGTACATAGAGTGGATAAACAGCAAGGTCCTCCTGTATAGGGAACTATACTCGATATCCTGCAAAAAACTATAGTGGAAAAAACATATAAAAAACGGAATCGCTTTGCTGTACACCAGAAACTAACACAACATTCTAAGTCAACTATACTTCAACAACAATGAAAAGAATTTGTAAGTGGCTGCTGAAGTTCACAGCTGTACCTCACTCCAGGGAGTCACCCTCAACCCGAAGGAACAATGTTCTCCCGAGATGCATTTGAGAATGAGATTGGGAGAGGAGGAAGCCTCTGGTAGCCAAAGACTGTTGACAGGGGAACACAAGCCCAGATCCCTTGCTTCAGCGAGGGATGAGCACTGCTCCAGTGCTTCCCTGTGGCATCCAGCTGAGCCTGGGCTGCACCTGTATCCGTCTGTGTCTTTGCCTGCCTTCTTTTCCTGCACTATCCTGTTTCCTTTTCCCTTACAGATTTCTCCTGGGAGATCTCCCTCAACAGAAACCTCACAGAAGAATTCCAGTCTCAAGTTCTGTTTCCAGAAGACCCAACTTAAGAAACCTTCCTAGTAAGTCTACCTTGATAGCCATGTTAGGAACAGGAGAGATTCTTGTCTTCTTTCTCTTCTAGACAAATGCACAAAAAACTTTATATGTCCTTGAACGGTTTGGGGTTTTGGTTTTCCAGTCCTGTATGTTTATTTAGTTCTTGGAGGTTAGTAACTGGCATAGCTTAGCATACCTCTTTTACACCTATGCATATTAAAGACGAGAAACCAAAAGAAAACTTTGGTCCCCTGAGGTGTCTGGGTGGCAACAGCATTTCAGTGCTTTTCTTAATGCAGCTTCTACCATTTAGGGTGAAACTCCGACAAGCATATCATATTAAAGTACAACAACACGACTTGCATCATAACTTTAAAGTTTACTTTCAATAGTTCTGCTAGCAATATGATGGTGAGGGAAGCTTCAGTAGCTCATGGCATGTGTTTGTTAAATCATAAATTTGAAAGGAAAGAGAGAATTTACATGCCTGAATAAAATTCTTCATCAACTTAAAGTTTTGGAAAAATATTAACAATATTTCAGAGATCTATTTCCGAGAACTGAGATAAGAGGGTTGACATTGGTGGTCATAGAAAGTATTTCTTTGCTCACCTTTGTTTATAAGAATCTGACCACAAATGAAGAAAATAGCTTATATTAACAATTGAATATCATTCTCAGCTGGGCAAACCCCAAATCACAATTTTGACTAGATTTCCATTCCAGGACGTGGCATTTGCAGTATATCAGAGGCTAAGGAATTTGTATGCGGCAGCATTAGTTTTTATGATTGTATTCCAATTAGACCTCTCAGTGGCATTTGGTGTTAAAATGGAATCTGGCTGTAACAGACACTAAATAAATTTAGTTCAGCATTTACACAAAAAGACTCATTACTGGCAAGTTGGGTAGCTCTACAGTGGCCTGTGTTCCATCTTGTTGATTTCCCATCATAAACGGCTGACATTGCAGATGGACCACATGGGTCAATCTGGCCCATAATAATTTGGGATGATAATTAGGGTTAATTTGTTAGGTCTGAATAGTGCTTTTAAGAAAACTTGAATCAAAAGAAAAAAAAAAAAAAAAAAAACAACCCTAGGAAGTATATAAACCTTGACATCACTTCTTTTGAAAAATTGAAGACTGTTGACACCAGACTCACAATCCATGAGATTTGAGTCATATATCAGGAGCGCCCAGGTGAGGATCAGATGTTGCTGTTCAGTTGTTCAGTCATGTCCGAATCTTTGTGACCCCATGGACTGCAGCATGCCAGGCTTTGCGGTCCATCAGCATCTCCTGGAGTTTGCTGAAACTCGTGTCCATTGAGTTGGTGATGCCATCCAACTATCTCATCCTCTGTTGTCCCCTTCTCCTCCTGCCTTCAATTTATCCGACCATCAGGGTTTTTTTTTTTTTTTCCAGTGAGTCAGCTCTTTAAATAAGGTGGCCAAAGTATTGGAGCTTCAACTTCAGCATCAGTCCTTCCAGTTCAGGGTTGATTTCCTTTAGGCTTGACTGGTTTGATCTTGCACATGACTACTGGAAAAACAATAGCTTTGACTATACAGACCTTTGTAGGCAAAGTAATATCTCTGCTTTTTAATACACTGTCTAGCTTTTCTTCCACTGAGCAAGCATCTTTTAATTTCATGGCTGCAGTCACTGTCCACAGTGATTAAACTCAAATTGGGAAATTAGAGGAAAACAAAAAATGGGTTGATTACACATGAGTGGACAGTGTGTGTATGTGGGGGAACCATAAAGCAAGGAGCAGTACCTTAGAACTAGTCATCTTAGGGAGTGACTACAGTCTTGGAGGAAGGAGAGGGAGAAACAGTGGAGCCAGGGAGGCAGCACGATGGAGAAGCCTGTCTGGCAGAGCTGTGACTTCTCATGAAGGACACAATGAGCTTGTGGACAATGCCTCAGGGAGGAAACCACAGGAATAAATCTCTGAAGTTCACTCTCTGTCCCTCTGAGTGTCTGCTAGTGCTCCTCATCGGCTGAATGAAGCTACAAGTCAAGGGAGCAGCACATAAAGGGTAGTCCTGAGGGACACAGAGCAGAATGGAGAAGATTGGAGCAGGGATCTGGATGTCCAAGTAGGAGATACTCGGAATAATTAGCAACTCACCCCTGTAAACAGGGGATTCCCCTGTAGCTCAGTCAGGAAAGAATCTGCCTGCAATTCAGGAGACCCAGGTTCAATTCCTGGGTGGGAAAGGTCCCCTGGAGAAAGAAATGGCAACCCACTCCATGGGAGAATCCCATGGACAGAGGAGCCTGGCAGGCTATAGTCCATGGGGTCACAAGAGTCAGACATGACTTAGCAACTAAACCACCACCACCTGTGGACACAGCTTATATTTCACTGTTTGCCACAGTCCCCACCATTCCTTATTGTCCTCATACCAAAGATAAGTATCAGTTGCCAGTGATCATCATGTTGACATCATGGTGTTTCTTACAGAATAGAACCATTTCTCTATGTCTCTATCAAAAGTGAGCAAGGAAAGATAGAAGAGCAAATTCTTCAACAGAACTTAAAATATACAAATATCTATCTATACATTTCTTATCAAGAAATATTGCTAATGTGTTTAATATGTAAACAAAATACACATTTGTCTTTCATATATATACATGCACACATACATACCTTGGCTGCTTTACTCATGAGGCCAGGTTTCCTGTTCTTGGTAGCACTCTGATTTTTGTATTGGGAAATTATCTTCCCACCATTGAATATAGTCTTGGTTGACAGGATGATTTTTGGTGACTTTCTTTAAATTGGGAGTCAAAGAAGTAAGAGCCTCCCTGCCCCCACCACGTAAGCAAGTACATGACTTAACCACAGTCAATGGATTTCTCTCTCTAGGGACTTTGATTCCATGAGTGAGTTATGCAAAGACAACACTTAATTTATGTTGCTTGCAGCCAGGAACTCTGAATTTTTATCTAAACTTGAGTAGGAAAACCATTAACAAGTTGGTGTTTAAACATGCCTTTAAAAAAATTATTTAGTTAGTCATTTTTGGCTGCGGTGGGTCTTTGTTGCTGAGCACAGGCTTTCTCTAGTTACAGCGAGTGGGGGCTACTCTCTAGACGCAATGCACAGGTTTTTCCTTGTGGCAGCTTCTGTCATTGTGGAGTATGGGCTGTAGGCTGTAGGAGCTCAGTGGTTGTAGCACACAGGTTTAGTTGCTCTGTGGCATGTAGGATCTTCCTGACCAAGGACTGAACCAGTGTCTGCTGCATTGCAACGCAGACTCTGAACCTCTGGACCATCAAGAAAGCCCCCTTTTTGACATTTGGAAAACTCTTCTAATTCAATAAGTTGTGAAGACACTTACAGAGGAATTGTTGCATGTGGAAAACCTCCCAAATATGAGAGGTACCTGTTGCACATTCATTATTTTGCCAAATTTGCAGTTAAAGCTGAAGACTGTGACTATGCCCTAGCCTACTCTAGGAGACCATACACAGAGCCTAATATTTTCCTTAGTTAAATAGAGTGAAAACTGTCACTGAATTGGAAAATAGACTTGTTGTTCAGTTGCTAAGTCATGTCCCACTCTTTGTGACCCCATAGACTGCAGCATACCAGGCTTCTCTGTCCTCCACTATCTCCTGGAGTTTGCTCAAATTCATGTTCATTGAGTAGGTGATGCTATCTAACCATCTCATATTCTGCCTCATCCTAAAGAAAGTGAAAGTGAAGTTAAATTGCTCAGTCGTGTCCAACTCTTTGTGATCCCATGGACTGTAGTCTACCAAGCTTCTCTGTCCATGGGATTTTCCAGGCAAGAGTACTGAAGTGGGTTGCCATTTCCTTCTCCACGGGATCTTTCTGACCCAGAGATCGAACCCAGGTCTCCTGCATTACAGGCAGACGCTTTACCCTCTGAGCCACCAGGGAATCCTAAAGAAAGGTGAGCACCAAAGAATTGATGCTTTTGAATTGTGGTGCTAGAGAAAACTCTTGAGAGTCCTTTGGACTCAAGGAGATCAAACCAGTCAATCCTAAAGGAAATTAACCCTACATATTCATTGGAAGAACTGATGCTGAAGCTCCAATACTTCGGCCACTTGAAGAGCTGACTCATTGGAAAGACTAGATGCTGGGAAAGATTGAGGGCAAAAGAAAATAGATGCTTCTATTATAAAAACCAGGATGACTACCTCCCTAGGTGTTTTCAGTTCAGTTCAGTTCAGTTCAGTCGCTCAGTCGTGTCCGACTCTTTGCGACCCCATGAATCGCAGCACGAGATACCAAATAAAAAAAGATGCCCACCCTGTAACCTGAAACTCAGATGTAGGAACTGGACCTGGTTGAGACATTAGATTTATTTATTATTATATTATTTGTGTTGAGACATTGGGTTTATTTATTATTATATTATTTGTATTTATTGTGTTAAATCTTGAGTGTTTCAATGTTACTTCCAAATTTGTTGGTGTTGTTTAGTTGCTAAGTCATGTCTGACTCTTTTGTTACCCCATGGACTGTATCCTGCCAGGCTCTTCTGTTCATGGGATTTCCCAGGCAAGAATACTGGGTTGGGTTGCTATTTCCTGTTCCAGGGAATCTTCTCAACCCAGGTATAGGAGTATAAAACAAGTAAGACAGATCTTTTGAGAAGTTCTGCTTAATGATGAGTCATTGGACATGAAAAGTGAAGGAGCAGAAGCAGAGAAACTTTTGGGTTTTGAGCTTGAGTGAATGGATGATTGATTTGTCATGGAAATAGAACCTGTAGGAGGAATCATCAGTTGAAAAGGGAAAAGAGGATGAGTTCAGTTTTGAGTCACGTGAGTTAGAGGTACTTGTGGGATATCCACAGACCCTTGACTTGAGAGTAATTGTAGCAGAGACCAGACTGCGATAAGTAGAAGATTGAATATAACTTGAGAATGTAATAGAGGGTAAATAGGGGCCAGGGCTTCACATTAAATTCATATTTAGAGTCAATAAAAAATTGATTGAAACCAACAAGAATATATTGTATTGCACAGGGGATTGTACCAACTGTTTTATAATAATTATCAAATAATAATTTAATAACAGATTATATATATGTATAACTGAATCACTTTGCAGTACATCTGAAACTAACACAACATTGTAAATCAAGCATACTTCAGTTAAAGAAAACTGATTGAAACATTTCTTCACCAGATATTCTGATTCAGTTGATCTGAGGAGGATGTGTATTTTTACAAACTCTCCAGTGCTACGGTGGTCAGTGCAGGTCTTCTGGAAAGCAAACACCAAGATGGAGTGAAAAATGCAGTAATATGGGAGAGCAGGGAGGGGCAAATACATGTGTCAGAGGAAATGGGAGGAAGGCAGGGAAGGCTGGAGGAATCAACAGGGAGCAAGGCAAGTCTGAACCCAGAAAGGGAGGAGAAAGAGATGGCTGGGGCAAAGCATCTCAGAGTGCCGTGATGGTAAGGAAGGGTTAGCCAGGCTGCTGGGGGGTTTTGTATCTTTCAGGAACACACCTGCCACAGTCAATTGCTGGGTACATAGGAGCAGTCTGTCGGAAGGCTGGCATTGGCAGGACTGGGGCCTTTGGTTAATTAAGCTCTCTGTGGTTGGAGGTCCATGAGGCACATTTTCCTGGCTGCCACACATAATCTACTTTTTTGGGGGGGGAGGCCACATCTCATGTGAGGGTCTTTCTTTCTTGACCAGGGACAGAACCCAGGCCCTAAGCATGGAAGCATAGAGACCTAACCACTAGACCACCAGGGAATTCCATTTACCATACCATTGAAAGACAACAAGGTGAGGAAAAGAAGATAGAACAGACTGTAGTTAGAGGGGTATTTGGATGGTAGGCAAGATTTCCTGTTTTTCAAGCAGGAAAGACTTGAGTATGTCTGTAAGCCTAAAGGAGGGAATTTGCATATTGGGAGAAAAAGATAGAAAAGAGGAAATGTAGGAGGGAAAGAGGGATGGGGAAGAAGTGAGACAGGGAGGTTGAGAATGAAATAATTGTGAAAGAAGACTCCAGAGAAGGCAGGAAAACGTGAGATAACAGGTTGTGGCTTTGACTCTGAGTGGTGACATCTTATTTTCTGGGTTAGTGTCTGGATATGGACCAAGGCTTCACCTTGTAGGATATTCGAAGCTTTTGCACTTGGTTATCTCAATTTCTATCACAAAACAGGAGGTGGATATCAGGGACATCAGTGGTGGAAGGTTTGGTTTGAACCTGAGGTATCCCATCCTCTGAGGCCAAAGCCAAAAGAGGTAAGAATGGGCTCAAACACAGTCTTATTCAAGTTATGGGACAGAAAGCCTGCTAGCCTTGATGGCTCGATAAGTAGGAGGCAAAGTTATCTGTGAAGGTATTATTTATTTGTCACTCTTCTCACATGACAAAATTCCTTAGGTAAAACCAAAACAGAAATGATATTTAGTATATTAAAATTAATACTTCAGATATTTCCTTTATATGAAGGCAATTACCTATTACATAAATCTTTCACAGGCATGTATCTGTTTCTTTGTATATGAACCAAAATTCTAAAAGATTCTCCTGATATAATTTAGCATTTTTAAAACTGACCTTGTCTTGAGTTTATACTATTCTCAATCAGAAGAAAAAATTACTGGAAACATACTGTCAGTGTATTCTGTATATTTGTTACCTGATTTAACAATCAAAAACCACATTTGGATGATGTAATTTTATCTGATTTTAAAGTAAATTCATCACATGAGCAAATACTGTCTCCCTCTAACAAAAATTAGACATCAAAATATTTCATAATTGGAAGGGATCTTTTAAGACCAGTGTCTTCTAATCTGGGAGCCTCAGACTCCCAGAATGTATACATGGAATGATAGTAATTGATGATCTATTTTTACATTTCAAAGTGCCTAATAGAAACCCCACTTAACCCATATGAAGACTTTGAATTCCTTTACAATTACTTGGAATTATTTCAATTCAGAGGGGCTACTCTTCAGAATCTCCAATGGGTGGGCCTTTGCAATATTAAAACATGGGTAATACATTAATCATTATTTCATCACTGAGTTTTAAAAATCAGGAAAAGCTTCTAAAGCACAGGGCTAGGGCAGAGGAGGATTATAGAAGTTAACTGATAGTGAAAACATTGGGAAAAACTGACTTAGTCCAATCTTGAAATTTGCAAATGAGATAACTATTAATAGGAGGAGGATTAATAATTTATCCAATATCACATCAAGGTTCATTAATAGCAGAGCCAGCATTAGGATTTGCTCAATTCATATGTTGTTTGTTTAGTCACTAAGTCCTGCCTGACTCTTTTCTGACCCCATGGGCTGGAGCCTGCCAGGCTCCTCTGTCTACGGGATTTTCTAGGCAGGAATACTGGAGTGGGTTGAAGTTGAAAAAGTTTCCTAATATACTTTTTTCTTGGGTGTTAGGTCTCTTCAGTTTGTGTCATGTTTAGTGTTCTTAGCATTTGGAACCCAAATGATTCACATTTTGTTTTGGGGTTGTCTTTGGTTGAGTATGTACTAATATGAAACACCCCAGCCCAAACGCTAAGATTTATTAATTTGTATCCCCTCTATTGGCTAACTTTCCAGTAAAGTGGTTTAAAGTTTTTTCCATGGAGGTAATTGAAAAACAAAACCTTTAAAAGAGCCTTCATAGCAAAGAGGTGCATTAAAGGCTAGTTACTTTCAAACTTCATTCTTCATAATTTTAGGGTAGTCTTCATTCATATCCACTCTAGTTACAATAGAACTTTAAACAGAATTATACTGTTAGCATACAGTTCTACAAAAAGAAAACATTTTAGACTCTTCCACGGTTTTAATCTTAGGTGTGTATAGGAATTGCATACATTCTCATCAAATAATTAAAACATATTCACAATTAACAAATAGAGACAAACTTTATACAAAAGTTCCACTACTACTATCATTCTTAAAAACATTTAACCCACCAATAAGAGAGGAGACAGCCCTGCCTTTTAAAAGCTAGGTAATTTGAATGGAGAATATAAGATATGATCATTAGAAGTACAAACAATAGTTTTCCCTCTTAGGAAAAGTCTAAAAATTTCCTTCCTTATATTTTTTGTTGTTCTTTATATTTCTTTAGACAACACAGTCATTTCTTCTCAAGTGATTTTTTTAGGAAGAGTTGTCTTTTAATGGACTAAAAGAAGTGCCTTCATTGTAGCTGAGGCAGAACTGGGTTTTTAATATTTCTTACATCTTATAAATACAGTCTTCTAAGACGTTGATTAGGCAGAGCTATCGCTTTCCAAGTCCAAAATTTCAAGATGTATGAAAGTAATTGGAATTTTTTGACAAAAGTACTAAGTAGCTTTGTGCATTCATTTTCTATGATACTCGATAAGACAAGCCAATTAAAACCCAGACTTCACATTGATGTCAAATGAACGTAGCAGAAGGACCAAAACTGAGAGCTAGTCATTGTCATAGATGCAACCTGAAAGAAGAAAACAAATTTAAATTAGTTACACAAAATACATATTCTCTAAGTGTTCATACATTGGAAATGTAAATGATTCATACTCTCCTGGTTTAGGATTAAGAAAAAGTAGAATTGGCTCACTTTATGAAAAAGTAGTTAAATGGAAGGCCATATGTTTATTTAACACTCATTGCTTAGTATACTTTTCCAAACAAAGTTTCTGGACAAATCTATTCTCTACCAAAATGAGACTCAGGATTATTTAATCTGAAACTTTATTAAATATACTTTTTGAAAGTAATTCTGGATGAGGCTGAAAATACTAGGCATCAGTAAGAATCTTACATTTAAAAGGAGACTAAAAGGAACATTACACTATGCTTCATTTCAGGTGAGATTAAATTTTTAGATCATAATTTAGAAGTGTTCAATGCTTAGATAATACTAACGAGTAATACATGTTATGAAATATGTACCTATTTACTGTCCAAGCATAAATATTTTTTGTGGGTAAAAGTAATCCTTATTAAGATTCATGGTATAATGAAAGATTCACTAAATATTTTTATTCTTTTATTTTTCAAAGGAAATAAAGAGATTTTCTCTTGATTTCCAGTCATTTACAAAAATAAGTTTTTTTTTTTCATTATACCAAGGTATTTACATTTCCTAACATTTTCAGATAATTCAAATTCTGATCAGATTGGAAGGCTCTTATTAATCCAGTAAGCTATTTCCAGTATTTGTAAGAACAGTAAATTCACCATTCTTCCCTGTGGTGAGGGCCACATGAGACTTACCATCAGCAATATCATCATAAATCTCTCCATCACTGTTAAGTAGAAAATAAATTTTACTTTAATGAAATAATCTTCTTAATATTAAAATAACATTAGGTTAAAAGTTTAATAACATTATTTCATGTGATACAAGGCATTTAAGGATGAGAAGTATTATGATGATGAGTATTATGTGTTACACATTTATAAATGGGAAGAAATTTCATATACATCTGCATCTTCTTTTATTGACTTAATCTAATCTTCTGTTTCGTTCTTAAACACACATGCACACACACAAACTTATTCTATATCACAGACATACGGAATAGTGAAAACATGCCCCAACAACACAGACCATGCCTTATTCATCTTTCAGTTGAACTATAAGCCTAGCATATATCTGTCCTTGGTTAAGAAATGTTTGTTGAACCGAACAAACTGAAAAATCAAAGCACAGTACTCTGGGGGCCCTCATCTAAAACTCTGATGAATTCTTTATGTTTGTTAACATCGGATGTATACTACTTTCATGTGAACTTCAAGTGTTGAAGGAAATACAAAAATATTTGGCATAGGAAATGGGTGTATCATTTTTACAATGTTTCTAATTATAATTTGTAAATATTAATTAAAAAATATATAAGTATTGGTTACAAAATAAGCAGCCAGGATATGGTTCATAGGTGATTCTTATGTTACATAATTTAAAAAAATGTTTGTGGTTATAGGCAGCATCCCTAATAATAGTTAGTGACTTTTACACATTTTAGGTTTTATCTGATCCTGAATCTTTGTGACATATTCTATTCCACACACACACTGAGTCCCTCCTATGTACCAGGAGATTTATAAGACACAGCCTTTGTTTCTAGAAGCTTATAAGGTAATGGAGGAGACAATGACACGCAAGTAATTAAAATAGAATTATAAATATTAATAGAACCTTGAAATGGAGGACACGGTTTTGAAGTGCAGAAATGTGAGGTGGGTTTGTCACTTAGTCCAGACCTACTCTTGGTTCCTGCACTACCTTTGTGCATTTAGAAGCAACAGGCTTTTCAAATTGCTGCTGACCATGGCAGATGCCGTGAGTTCCCTCTGTCTTCTGTTTGAATCCTTTTTCTGAGATTGAGGAAGGATTTGGCTAATGGAAATTTGATACAAATGCAAAGAGGACAGATTTTTTCTACCGTTCATTCAATAAACGTTTATTAACTGTTCACCTCAATAGATGGTAAAGCAATAATTACTTAGAGAGTACATTTTCTGAATTCTTTCTAAATCATCCTGTAATAATCACTGACGAAGATGTGATCCCATTATTTGTCACACATTCTCTCCTTGAAATTTTTATCTTTCATAGAGTAAAGCCCATTAAAAAGTCCAATGCCTACTACTGTGACTAATGCTCTGAAGAAAACAAAAGTGTTATGATTATTTTTCTCTTGATTCTTTTCTAGTTTGCTGACAGAGCACTTAACCTTCAGTTGTCTCTTTCCGATGGTGTCAGGTTGTTTATGGCTACAGTTTGTGAATCCTCCTTGATTTCTTAATTATGCCAAATTCTGTAAATCTCCAGATTGGTATATGACCTACTTGATAATGGAGCTCATTTCTTACACCGGTTTACTTGGGACAGAATCTTATAACATTGGTGGGGGGGAGGGAGAGGGAGTGTGACTCTACTAGCACTAGTATCAGACCGTGACAATGTCCTATTCATAAAAATAGAAGAATCATTGACCTCTATCTTTTCTTTTTGGCATGCTTCCAAAAAAGGCAACTTAATATTCTATGATGCAGGGCGTGAGTAAAGAAAAGCCCTCAATTAGGAGCCAAACTATAAGCTGTTAGCAGGTGATATTTGTACCTACTCTGCAGAAGCTATTGATCTCTGATCAATCCAATCATCTGCATTTTTGTTTTGTTTTGTTTTGTTTATTTTTTTTTTTTTTTTTTTGGCTGTGAGGCATGTGGAATCTTAGCTCCCTGATCAGGGATCAAACCTATACCCCCTGCATCGGAAGGTGAAATCTTAACCACTGGACCGCCAGGGAAGCCCCTCAACTACATTAATAGCTAGTGAAAAGCAAAGTACTAATGAAAGTGCTCGCACTTTTGACCTGTATCCAATGTTTGCTATGTCTGTCTCCAATGAATATATAAAACCAGCAATGGTATAACCATGAATGAGAAGGGCTCCTCTTTTAGATTTAAAAGAGTGATACTTAAAACTGACTTCATTATGGATACTACCATATTGACATTAGTATAGAGTATTGTTTTAAAATTCATTTATGATAGTTTAGTAGATTATGTTATTTAAATGATATTAGGAATCCTTCCTAAAGAAAAGAATATCATTCTTTTTGAAAGTATAGTAGGAGCAGAAAATAGGCTTACTTGTCCACCAAGTAGCTCCGAAGGACATAACCATCTAAGAAGGAAAAAGAAAACATATTTTATTAACAATATAAACTTTAAAAGTCTCTACTATTTTTAAATAAATTTAAATAGCATTTAATAATTAAATATCATATAATATATTGAATAATTATATCTATCTCCAAATATGACTCATTTTTGTGTGTCCACTGTTCTCTTTCTTTTTTCTCTCTCTCCTGTTTTCCACCATTTACAATATTTCTTCCTTCTCCCTTAAATTAAAAACCAATATGTTGTAGCCCAAGCTTCTTTCACAGTTCAATCTATTTCTTCAAGGTGTTACCCATGTGGCACAATTTTAAGAATTTGTTAAGCATAATTTCTCCAGTTACAAGAGTAGATCACGGGGGTGTGTGCTTAGTCATTCAGTCATGTCTGACTCTTTGCGACCCCACGGACTGTAGCCTGCCAGGCTCCTCTGTCCATGGGGATTCTCCGTGCAAGAATACTGGAGTGGGTTGCATGCCCTCCTCTGGGTTGGATCTTCCCAACCCAGGAAACAAACCAGGGTCTCCTGCATTGCAGGTAGATTCTTTTATCAGCTGAACCACAAGGGAAGCCCAAGTCATGGGTAGGGATTTTAAATATCTCCAGGTCTAAGACTTAACTTTTCAATTTTTTTTTTACACTGAACAGTCAGAATTATATTCTACTCCCCTTTCAGATCCACAATCTAGTGGTTACTTGGGGGAGTGTGCATTCGAAAAAGTTTCAAAACAGCTCTCTTATAATCAGCGTGAAAGATCTTCTACTATTGCTTTTACCGCTTGACAGAATGTCAATGTTTGTATTTTCATCTTTCATGGAACAAATAATTATTAGAATAGCAGATATCAGAGATTCCAGTGGTTCCTCTGTTAAATAGAAAATAGACATTTTATACAGGAAAGCAAATTATTTTTTTCCACTTTATTTTTGCCCCTCTTGAGCAAAATACTCCTAAGAAAAAATATGGACTATTTTTCACAAGAAAGTGTCTGCTGACATCTAATTAATTTACTAACCTTTATAGCTGTTAATTTTGTGTTAGCACCTAGTCACTATTGCATGCTTACCATTAGTACCGTTTATAGTTTTGCCAATCAGCATCTAAATAATTTCTTTCACTGAGTCAATTTATTGGTTTTGCTCCACCTCAGATCTGGTTTTGGGTTCTAAATCAGAGTAAATGTGTAAAAAATGACAAAGCAGGAAGTTCATAAATGAAAATTAATACCAATGTTAATAAACTTATTTAAACATATTAATATCATATTGCCACTGACTTAACATGCAAAAATTTTAAGTATAATCATATAACTGAAATTGTGCATTAAAATTTAAGGAAACAAACTTTCCCTTGACATATTCCAGGGTAAAAATACTCCACCAAATATTCTGTCAAGAGATTCACCACTTTTTGATAAAAATTTTTATCAAATTTTTTATCTTATTTTATGAGTCATATTAGAAAAATAAAGAATCAAAGTTATCTTTGAATTGCTGTAGCATAGAGGTAATGAAGCATGTGTCAAAATGATAAAAACAGACTAAAGTAATATTTTTCTTGGAATATTAAAAAATTAGACCATGTTATATCTTCCATTTTATTTCAATTAAAGCAGATGTGGGAAAAGTTAATATAAAGGTCATCTAAAATTAATATCTATGATCCTTGGGTTGCCTTTGATTCCACAGTTCTTTCGTTTCACATTAACAAACTTAAAAAAATTTAAGGTTGGACATCATGCATTTAGTATGATTTTTAAAGGGGGATAAGCTCATCTTTAACAAATTCAATTCTCTGTGTGTCTCTCAAAAGAGAAACTCTGCAAATAACAGACTTTTAAAACAAACTGCAGATTTTGTATCAGGGTTCCAATAGTGGAAATCTGTCTTTACCTGTACCTGTGCCTAGGGCTAACATAAAGTGTGAACCACTTCTACAGACAGTGAGAGTCATAAACTTTATTTTTTCGTTAGTTAAAATTAATGGTTATGTTTTCATTTTTAATTTTCTCTTAAATTGGAAAATAAAACAATACAAGTTAAGTGTTCCCATAACATTCATGTTTAAATTAATAATTTAAAAATAACGACTGAAGCCTTCAATGATGAAGTCAATCTGTTTGTTAGTTGTCTGGGCTTTGTAAAGTATCTGAACTAAAATTAGAATGCAGACAATTAGAGAAATACATAAGAAATAAGAAAATAGTGCCAAAGACTGGAATTATTCTGGCATCAAATATATTTATTGTCATTTGTAAAAAATATTTAGAAGGTCAAAAGAAACTAAATCCAAAATAAAGAATATAATCCTCATTTTGGAAATTAAAGGTTTTTATTTTCCAGTGCTAGAGGAGCCTGGCAGGCTACAGTCCATGGGGTTGCGAGAGTCAGACATGGCTTGGCAACTACACCACCACCACTATGGACATCTATTTTTTAAAAACTCAATTATGCTAAAATTGTGTCAACATGGATAAAACACTATCTGTAATTAGGTGTAAAAGAGTCCTTTCAGTGATCAAAGTTAATAACTCATAATACAGTTTAATTACCTAATCTCACAAAAGTAATTATAAAAAATATATTTTCTTAGCTTCTCAAACCTCTATTACATTTCTTCCTATATCTTGTCTGTTCAAGAGTTCTAACCACATTTCCTTTTGAGGAAAGCACTAATGTTGTTGCTGTTTTTGTAGTTGTTAGAAACACAAATATCAATGATTGGGAACATTATTTGAGAGCAAACATATTAAGGGTTGGAGCAGGGTTGGTCCTGTGCGGCTCTATTTTAGTTCCCTGAAATGATGTCTAGTACCTTTAAAAATCTCTGCTAAAACTTCATTATATTAGAAGCATGATTCCCGACAGTGTCAAAACAAGTGTCTTACCATGAATTTTTATACAATCTCTCCATTATAGTTCCTAGAAACAAATTTTTGTTTGCGGTAGAAAATGTTCTCTTTGCTCACATGTTCCACGTACAACCATCACAGGGAACATTAATGAAAAATACAAACAAATGAAATAAACAGAAAAACTCACCATAGTTCTGAAACATGCAGAGGTGCTGCTGTGTTTAGTTAGCTCTTTAATATGATGGACACTGGCACACCAGGGAGTCTCATATATCATATGAGATTATTATTTGGAAACTTCACATTCATAGAGCAGAACATAGAACACAGTGGCTTGAAGCAAATGCTTTGAAATATGTGATGGGGTAGAGCTAGTTACGGAGAAGGCAATGGCACCCCACTCCAGTACTCTTGCCTGGAAAATCCCATGGATGGAGGAGACTGGTAGGCTGCGGTCCATGGGGTCGCCAAGAGTTGGACACAACTGAGCGACTTCACTTTCACTTTCATGCATTGGAGAAGGAAATGGCAACCCACTCCAGTGTTCTTGCCTGGAGAATCCCAGGGACCGGGGAGCCTGATGGGCTGCTGTCTATGGGGTCGCACAGAGTCGGACACGACTGAAGCGACTTAGCAGAAGCAGCAGAGCTAGCATACCCACCCTATACACGCCAGTTAATTTCTTCCCCTAACGTTTACTTGGTACAGGGCAAATGTGTCCTAGAACTAATGACTGACCTTTCCGAAGGGCGTTGTGAATATAAAATTACCAAGGATATGCAAAGCCGTCTTTGGAATAAAATGAAAGAGATCGTTGTTCTAATATTTTCAAATTTTTTACTCATTAAAAATGATGAATTGTATTATTTCCTTATCATTTCATTTGTTGTAAGCAAGCCCAGAAATAAAGTTAAATGTACTCAATTTGGCCTCATGCAGTTTAAAAACAATAAAGTCACATTGTATACTTTTACCCAGGCAAGTGAAACAATGTCCAACTTCAAAGAAAATGCTCATAGTGGAATAGAAATTAAAAATGAAATGCAGTATATAATACTAAATATAAATTATTATCCTAGTATATTACAAATGTTCTCTTTCCTCTCTTTTTCTCTCCCTACTTAGTTTTAGGGTTTCAAATCAGATGAATTATTAAATTTCTGAATAAAAAATTTTTTCTTCAGTTAGCATGTGTTGTTTTAAAATGAAAAACAAAATTACCAAAGCAAAGAAATGATCAATTGGATTAGGGACATTCAAAGTACCTTTAAAATTCCCCTTCCTTTGATGCCCAAAGGAAATGGAGAACATTTTGACCACAAATACTTCATGTCTCATTACACATTTTTGTAGGAAAATTTTCTCTGGTGACAGGAGGTGGGAAAACTCACAGTTTATGAGACATTGACTTGAGGAAAATGCACAAATATTATCAAGAAATTCTAAACATTTGGGAACGTGCCATCAAATATATATTTAAGATCTCAATGCCTCTACAATATGCTCTTCTACAAGTCTGTGGCTGAGACTTTTTCAAATGTGCTAATGCCAGTAAAAGTGGCTTGTACTCTACTCCACAGTGAGAAGGGATTACTGTTCATGCTTTAGCCTTGGATTTCTATCATTACAAATTATGTTTAAGTAAACTATGGTTTTCTCTCTCTCTGTCTTTTTTTTTTTTCCAGATTAAAAACGAATAGAAAGTAAGGAAAATGTTAGGATCACCATGGTGCTGGATTGCAAATGCTATTACTGCTAATTACATGTAGAAAAAGGAACGGAAAGATTTAGAGCTTCTCAAATGATACACAATAAGTGAACGGAATCACACAAGAGAACTTGCGTCTTAAAACAAGTTAAACTATTCAACAGACTTCTTCCCACAAATGTCAGTATGTCAGATTTTCATCTGGTTAAACAATTGCAGTCTCTAAATTCTTATACTCAATTCAGCGAGTCCCAAACAAGGTATCAGGCAGTGTAGAATGTGTTGGCAATACAATGTTGAGAACATTTCATTGAAGTTACTCTCAAACTCAGAGTTTAATAAGAGTAATATGTTGTTAAAGCAATAAGGACACTTGCAGCAGTAACAGTAGTGGTATGGTGGAGCAAGAGAGAGATTCATTGTGTTAGGGAGGAGGGAGTGAGTGTGCTTCCAATTTTAGATGACAACTGGTTTGTTTTTAATAGATAATTTATGGGCATTCCAAATAGAATAAAATAGTATAGAAGGGTGAAATAGCACAATTTACTCAGGGAATGACAAGTCAGTAGTCTGTATTTCTGAAGTATCAGCTGCAGATGGGAAATAGTTGAAGAGGGGAAGGCTAGATCATAAAGGATTTTATATACTAACCCTAAAGACTTCATGTTTTTAAAAAATAATATTCGGGTACCAGTGTGGTGAGTGGAATGGCTAAGAGTAATGGTAAGGGACACATATCTTTTGAAAGGTTATTGGAATAATCCAGTGAGGGAGGGTTAAACCCACACAGCAACTGTCCCAAATCCTATAGTGATGTTTGAGGAATGGATCAGAAATTAAGAAAATTAAAAACATCAAGGATTCAGTTCAGGGAAAGAATAACGAGCAATTTTGGAAAAATTAAGAAAGATAAGAGATGTGGGGAAATAAAAGGGAAATGAAATAAATCTGATCATTGAATTGTGGAATAATGCAATTGAAGATGCTTTTGATGGCCCTCCCATATACTTTCACCCTCATGATTTCAGGGCTTTGTGGTTCAACTTGCAACTGATAGTAATTGCATTTTCTATTTATTTACTGATGACTTTTTTTTTCTAGCTTCCAGAACTTTCCTTGTCTGCTTTCTCAGTGTCCTGAATGACTGGCCACATGTCCAGGGGTAGGCTTCAATTCCTGATGGACAGGAGTTGATGTATAAATACCCCTATTTGTTTCCCACCGTATGGGATAACACTGTTGCTTGAGCCTGCCAATGCAGAAATAAGAGATGTGGGTTCAATCCCTGGGCCAGGAAGATCCCTGGAAGAGGGCATGGCAACCCAATCCAGTATTCTTGCTGGAAGAATCTCATGGACAGAGGAGCCTGGCAGGCTACAGTCTACAGGGTTGCAAAGAGTTGGACACGACTGAAGCAACTGAGCGTGCAAGCTGCACCTACCCAAGTGATACCTCTTTTTGATAACAAGGTTTTGTTAGCTGCCTTCTCTTCCCAGTCTACTCTGCCACTTGCCGATGGGAGTTTCCCAGACTCACCTTCCAGCTGGGGAGGCCAAACTAAGACAAAGTCCAGGCCAAAGAAAGTTTTTAAATAAAAAACAACTAGTACACAAGATATAATAAGATGATTTTCATTCTGTTTGAGATGAACCCCAAACCACCAAAGAATTGAATTAGTTATTCGTGAGCTTGGGAACTGCAAACTGCATTGGTCCTACACCAGGAAAAAAAGAAAAAGATAAAAGTAACAAGAAACGCTTGATTTTATCATGTAATGTTTTCACTTCTCATTTTTAACAGATGATACATTCTTGAGAGGATGGGAGCCCTCTGGTATTCATAGTAGTATTTAGAATGATTGATGTCCAAATAGAAAATGACAGCAGATTACAAATTATCCCTGAATGGCTGCTGCTTTTTCTCCTGTTTAAGGTCTGTTGATTCCTAGATAGGAGTCTGCTCCAAATTTCTGTTCTTGATGCTGAATCTACGTCTGCCCATCTGTATCTATACATGTTTGTTGCTGAGGTCATTTACATCCTGTTACTCAGAGTCTGTTCTGTGGACTAGCAGCATGAATTACGTGAAACCTTGGGAAAACTCCTCACCTCAGATCTACTAAATTAAAGTCTCCATTTCTAACAAGATCTCTGTGAAGTGCATGTACTTTTAAGCCTAGGAGCATTGCTCTAGATGGGGTCTGTTGTTAAGGACAGGAATCTCCGGACAGCAGGTCAAAATAAGCCTGAAATTTGTTCTCTGGAGAAAGGTCCATATAACAAGCATTAGAACAATTGTCTGTTGTGAAAAATGTGACATAATTGGAAAAGCAGAGGGAAAAAAACTATCACTTGGGCCCATCACCCTGCGCGTGTGTGGATGCTCATTCGCTTCAGTTTTGTCCGACTTGCTGTGACCCTATAAACTGTAGCCTGCCAGGCTCCTCTGTCCACGGGATTCTCCAAGTAAGAACACTGCAGTGGGTTGCCATGCCCTCCTCCAGGAGATCTTCCTGACCCAGGGATTGAACCAGCGTCTCTTATGTCTCCTGCATTGGCAAGTGGGTTCTTTACCTCTAGCATCACCTGGTAAGCAGCCCCCTCCATCACCTTAATCAGCCATTATTAGCATTTTAGTTTCATTTACATATTTTTAAAACATGGCTGTAAAGAATTCCCATCCTTTATTAAGCAGGCTTCTTATTTCTGTTACTAATGGATCATAAGCATTTCCTCATGTTATCATAATCATCCTGGAAAATATTCGATTTGGTATATTCATCATAACTTTAATAATTTAAAAATATTGAGCATTTAAAAAATATTTTGGCAGCCGTTTAAAGCATGCAGTTATCCGTATTTAAGACTATTCCTTAGGGTGTGTGTTCACAAATCCTGGATTGAATGGGGGTATTCTTTGTCTCCTGCAGCTCTGTCTTCAAATTATCTCCTGTGACTTTCTAGTCTTAACGTTACATACCCCTGCCTGTTATCCTTTGTACCCACATTCCATTTTTCCCTTTTACAGCCAACCACACCTTGTCCATAAAATTTTAGATCCATTTTCCCCACCCTTGAGTCACTGTGTTTTATTCTTAAAAGATCCATTTTGGTTCCTGTCCCTGAGTCACCTTCCTGTCGTTAAAATTGAACTCAGAGTTTTCCATGCAGACTTACTGGGCTGATATGGGACAGCCAGTCTGGCTATTCAGTTTTAAATATAGGACAACATAATTTTGACTTACTCTTCCCTGGACTTTAAATGAAATAAGCTACCTTTTAAAATTGGACAAAAACATTTCCATCTGTCAGCTTAAGTAGCTGTCAGAGAGGAAAGGACTGTCTTGTGTTTATTTGGAAGAGTAGGTTATAGTAAATGTGCCAAATAGGAAATGAAAACAAGTGAATTTGCAAGGTAGGAAAACTGGAAATGCTAGGTGTGACATATGAGATATAATTTTAAAACCAGACCAGAGCAAGAATCGCTCAATTCTTTAGCACAGTGATTCTCACTTTAGTGTACATAGGAACAAACTAGGGAAGACTTACAATCTCTGTCTGACCCCCAGAGCTCATGACTTAGCAAGTCAAATGTTGGGCTAGGGTATTGCAACTGTGATATTCGCAGAGTTTTCTGATGCTGGGGGTCTGTGGGACCATATTTCCAGAAACACTAATTTGGCATTATCTTTGCAACTCAGTGCCAAATATAGCAGGTGGGAAATGAAAAAAATTAAAATGAAATACAGTGATTCCAGCCCAGCAAGATCTCCAGTTTCTTAATGTGAATTTTCCAGAATTTACAAAGCATGGAGCAAAAAGAGTTTAGAGTGATCACTAAAACTTGTTTAGTTGTTAAATGCTAGAGCATCATATTTTTGAAGAGTAAGTAATGACTTACATTTTCCTTCTTCATTCCTGCAGAGAACTTTTGTATCATCTGTGTTTTGTATAACTTCCAGGGATTCTCCAGGCTTTATTTGTAGATCTCTGTTGCCCCACTTTTTAGAAGATAAGGAGGGTGCAACTTTGGTGGAATAGAGGACTCTAATTTCACCATCATACTAGAAAAATAAGGGAAAACATTTATTATTGATTGATGTGTATTATTAAAGTAATTCACTTATTGACAGACTTATTAAGAAATTTTGTTAAAAATTTCAGCAAAATTTCAAATTTTGTTAAAAAACCTAGTTCCTTATTATTTTTTCAAAAGATAACATAGGAAGATTAAAAAAAACTTTTTTGGAGAAAAATCACTTGTAACCTCACCAACCTAATATAATAATTATTTTTAAAATTAAAAATTTAAGATGTACATGCGTTGACTTGTCACACTCATTTTCTGCAAAATGATTACGATCAAAACTTCAATTCTATTGGTTCGATCACTTTACATAATTACCATTTCTTCTTTGTAGTGAGAACACTTAAGATGTACTCTCTTAGGAATTTTCAAGTATGTAATACAGTAATGCTGACTATAATCACCATGCTGTAACTAGATCCCTAAACTTATTCATCTTATAACTGAACATTCGTACCCTTTGACAAACAGCTCCCCCTGCTCTCCACCTCTGGTAACCACCACTTTACTCTTGGTTTCTGTGGGTTTGGTTTTTTTAGATTCTCCATATAAATGATATCATAAAGTATTTGTCTCTGCCTCTTGTCTGACAATTTACTTAGCATAACGCTCTTGAGGTCCATCCACATTGTCAAAACGGCAGGATTTCCTTGTTTTTCATGATTGAATAATATTTCGTATCTCTCTATATATCACATCATTTTTAATCATTCTATTTTTAGCTTACTTTCTTATTGAGTTTCAAAGGACAGCTAAATTTAGATGATTACCACAGTATGTATATTGGGCACGTACAAGAGTTTGCTTAATTTCTTATAGGAATAAATCTAAATCTAAAACAAAGTTTGTAGAAAATAAAGGTGTTGTGATGGATAACTGTGATATTGATAATTACACAGAAAATCATCAGTTTTTTCATTAGGGCTTTGAACTTTGTATGATATTTAAATGTAACATACTTTAAATTTTTTCCTGAAGTCTTTTTCTTCTTTTTCTTGCTTTTTTAGCTTCTTAGGGTCTTTTTCTTCAGCTTTGGTCTTGGCTCCTTGACTAGGATGGCAGAACATACATAAAACAGCATTTAGTTTCAAAATATAAAAAGAATAGTGTATAATGGAGAATTCATAGCATTACATTTCTGTTAAATTTCATTTTCAATTCATTATTTTTCTTAGAAATCTAGTACATTCACTGTGATAAATGATGACTTTTCTTAATGTAGAATATTCTTCAAGAGAGTACAGGCTGAGTTAAAATGGAAGCTTGAGATTATCATGGTGAACAATATAAAATGACCAAAGTATAGTTACATTGTTACATATCAGCAATTTCAGATGATCCAACCTATTCTTGAATCCCCTATATTTTCAACCCTTCCTAGATAATCAAGTGGTTTGGCTAATGTCATAGAAAAAACTTTTCAAAAAAGGAATATTAAAAAAAAAATTTTGACCACACCATGCAGCTTGCAGGATCTCAGTTCCCTGACCATGGATTGAATCCGTGCCGCAGCGCTGAAAGTGCTAAATCTTAACCTCTAGACCATGAGGGAATTCCCCTCCAAAGAACACTTTTTGAAAGACTGATTTTCATGGCTTAAAAATTTATCTATACATTAATTTTTTTATATCTACTTAAAATGAAGCCAGGGTTGTATCTCATGATACCAACTAGAGTCAATTACTATAAGAGAAGTGAACTGGTTTAAGGCAGTGATTCTCCAGCCTGGTCACAAATAGATCACCTGGGAAGTTTTTTAAAGATACCACTGCCCTTGTCTAAATCCTAGAAATTTTAATTACATTAAATTAATTAAAAATTCTAATTAATTAGTTTGAGTGAGGTCCAGGTACTGACACACATATTTTAAAAGCTCCCAGATGATTTAATCTGCAACCAAGGTTGTGAACCATTCCCCAGGATTAAATATGGTTGTTAGGAAAAGGCAGTGAATCTCTGTAGAAAGGAATTTTAAAAAGCAGAATATTTGTGAATAATGACAGTTTTAAACACTGATATTAATTTTTATTTTGATTGCCTAAGATAAAGCTTTGTTTGTAAGTGAGCTATTTAAAATATTTGAGTCTTAATTTTTCAATCTTAAAGTTGAGTTTATTCACTGGGAAGTGAATTAGTATACACTGCCCTGCCCTAAGTTCTGCACTGTCCCTCAGTGCCTTCTGTCTGCAGGCTTCCCTGGTGGCTCAGTAGTAAAACATCTGCCTGCTAATGCAGGAGACACAGATTCCATCCTTGGGTTGGAAAGATCCCTTGGAGAAGGAAATGGCAACCCATTTCAGTATTCTTGCAAGGGAAATTCCATGGACAGAGGAACCTGGTGGGCTACAGTCCACAGGGTAGGAAAGAGTCGGACCCAACTGAGCAACTGAACAATACAATCTTCTGTCTGCTGGTGTCCTGGGCAGTGATGGAATCCCTGGCCCAGATAAGTACACTGGAGCAATCAGAACACACATGAATGTTAAAAAGGCCCCACAAGTTCTTATTAAAGATAATTTATTGAAATTTAATTTTAAAAATGCAATGCTATTTTAGAGAATACACAATTGTCTTTAACTCTGAAAACAAGCAATGGGAAAGAAAATAGTCCATATTGCATAATGTTGAATCAGCTGGGGCTTATTTTGCTTAAAAAAAAGGGCCAATGGATGACTCTGGGTTCCTAGAGAGCTATTTAGTGGAATGTGGTGGCATTTCTACAGTAATATTAAACACAAAAATGCATTTAAAACTGTCAGGGATAGAAGTGACTTCCCTATGGGGAAGACTATTAGATTTTCTTTTCACAGAGCACTAAAAAAGGAGAATGATTCTCCTTTCACATTTCTGGTGTGTTTTGCCTGTAGAACTTGATCTTCATATATAAATAACAACATATTTCCCCCTCAGTTTCTTTGATCTTGACACTGCATCTTGTTCCGTAAAATTAGTTTAATAATGTTGGTAAAAAATAAATATTTACTTAGAGTTCACTCATGCATTTTTTTGGCACCCCACTCCAGTACTCTTGCCTGGAGAATCCCATGGATGGAGGAGCCTGGTGGGCTGCAGTCCATAGGGTCGCTAAGAGTCGGACACGACTGAGTGACTTCACTTTCACTTTTCACTTTCATGCCTTGGAGAAGGAAATGGCAACCCACTCCAGTGTTCTTGTCTGGAGAATTCCAGGGACGGGGGAGCCTGATGGGCTCTCATCTATGGAGTCGCACAGAGTCGGACACAACTGACGCGACTTAGCAGCAGCAGCATAAATTTTTTACCAGTACAGCTCAGAAGACACCACTTATTATATTCCACTGATGTTACTTTCATCCTTTAACTGATCAATTCTGAGATCTTTTTATTCATCTTTTTTTTTTCTTGAAAAAGTTAAAGGTATTCTTGCTTTTAGCATGTATCAGATCATCTCACATACTGGAGTACAAGAAAGCATTCTACCATACTACATTCTATTTCAGAAGAATTTTCAAAAGGTACTCCTCTAGTATTAACTGACTTAAGATTTTCTTACAGTTTTTGTCTAAAATTAAATTGAAGCCTTAGGGAAACTAAAGAATGTCACTATTCACTGTTGACTGCTTTTGTTGTTGTTAGTTTGAATGGAATCTTTGAGAATCTGATGCTTTTGTAAAAGTATGATATAACTTTTAAGAGTCCTTTCAAAATACAATTCTTGCTCTCATTTTTTTTCACAAAAAGAAAACAATCTTCTTGAGGACAGAGGAGGTTTGAAGCAGGTGGGTTAGGATTTGAGATACAAATTAAGCAATGTCTTCAAGACAAACAATGTTGGGGAAAAGTAAAAAGAAAGGGAGGGGATGAATTAGTGAGATCAATTGCTATCAGGCTTTCAGATATTTTCCCAGTGAATGAGAGAATAAATGAACATAGACATTGGTGAGTCACAGGGCAGAGGATGACCAGGGAACCAGAAGGACCACTGGAGAAGCGGGGAGGGGAAGGGAGAAAAGTGGGGGAGGGGAGAGAGAGAAAGAGGAGGAGGACCTGGGCTATCCATCCATTCACAAACCTGGCAGACGGCAGAGCTGGGACCAGGGAGAGGAGAACAGAGCCAACAGGATGGCACATAGTACAAACACACCCCATTGGGGTTTTATCCAATTGAATGTTCTTGAACTGTCTGATTTTCATTACTTCACTGTAATGAGAGCATTTTAATTACCTTATCTCTATTGGGGAGGAGGGAAATCAGAGGCATCCACATCGTCATAAACTTCATCTCCCATGTCTGACAAAAGACAGAAGAGCAAATGGTGAAACACTGTTAGTGGACATTTCAATATGAGCATTCAGTGATATTTTTAATATAAAGATTGTTTTGAGGACAACAAAATAATTTTCCCCAAGGTCTCTGTACATTTCTCCTGGATGCATCATCTGTTCTTTAAAGGGGAAAGATTTTTCTCTTCCTTGATGCATGTGTTAAAATTCCCTCAGCAACAACAGTGACAATGATTATAACTACTGTTATCAGGGAAAAACCCTCAAGTAGTGACTGAGATTATTTGAAGATCCACAAGTATGATGAACGGCAGGATCAGTTGATTGCTGACAAACAAGTCAATATTTCTGGCCATCGGCAGCAGGTAAAGATACTTAAAAAGCACTCAAGAAACTTACCTTTGGGGTGCTATGATAATAGCTATCATTTTACTTATATGGTTATGTCTTTGCCTCTGTATCTATTTACATATCTATCGATTTGTCTATAACTCTTTTTTACTCACTGATCTGTTCTTCATTAACTTTTCCCTTATAGTAATATTACCTCTGGCACTACCTGAAAATAAAAGGTGCTTGGGATACCCAAACGTTTTGAGAATCAGTATTGGAGAAGGCGATGGCACCCCACTCCAGTACTCTTGCCTGGAAAATCCCATGGACGGAGGAGCCTGGTAGGCTGCAGTCCATGGGGTCGAAAAGAATCGGGACACGACTGAGGGAGTTCCCTTTCACTTTTCACTTTCATGCATTGGAGAAGGACATGGCAACCCATTCCAGTGTTCTTGTCTGGAGAATCCCAGGGACGGGGGAGCCTGGTGGGCTGCTGTCTATGGGGTCACACAGAGTCGGACACGACTGAAGTGACTTAGCAGCAGTAGCAGCAGCATTGGTGGAAAAGTGACTATGACCTTAACTGCCTCAAGGATTTTTCCAATATGTAGACACTTTTCTTCCTTCTAGACTTCTTATTAAAGTTAGGAGGAATGCTGCTTCCTTTCTGCACCTATTAAGTTGCCCCACAGCAAGTTAAGCTGAAGAGATGGCTTGAAAGGAGTACAAATGTTTTAAGGAATGATTAGCACAGAAAGTTTAAAATGCTCTCTAATAGTGGCAAGAATTTGATTTCCTTTAACCCTCCCCCTTTTTCTGTATACATGTACACACATATACATGCTGTATTTATATGTGCATATTTTCCTTCCACTCAGATTAACTAATTTCACAGTATAAAAACTTGGTCAGCTACCTGAACAATCTAGAATAAATATATAAAAAATAATGACATATCACTGATATTCAGAAGAGGAAAAATTACTGTTCCATGCACATGCACTTAAGACATAATTAATAAAGACAAAAGAAAATCAAAATGAGCAACACATTTTTTACTTAATTGATCACATTCGTTCCATTTTATACCTACTCTTCGGAGAAGGCAATGGCACCCCACTCCAGTACTCTTGCCTGGAAAATCCCATGGATGGAGGAGCCTGGTGGGCTGCAGTCCATGGGGTCGCTAAGAGTCGGACACGACTGAGCGACTTCACTTTCACTTTTCACTTTCATGCATTGGAGAAGGAAATGGCAACCCACTCCAGTGTTCTTGCCTGGAGAATCCCAGGGACGGGGGAGCCTGGTGGGCTGCCGTCTATGGGGTCACACAGAGTCGGACACGACTGAAGCGACTTAGCAGCAGCAGCAGCAGCAGCAGCATACCTACTCTTTGTGGAGCTAAGTTTCCTGAGTACTTTTTAAAAATTATAAGTTAAGATGTAAGTTCATCATCAGTTATTAATCAATTTGAGCTACAGCCTTACATATTTTCAAATTGTTAGATGAAAACAAAGTCAGATAAACAGTCTGGAAGAATAGATTGTGTTTGGTTTGCTTTTTCAATTTACTTATAAATTAAAATAAACTTTTGAAAGCCTCTGAATATTCTTGCAAGACATTTTATTTTTTTCAAAGAAAATTTAAGAAAAATCCTTTAAGTCTCAGCAGGGGTAAAAAATAAGATGATCAAAATTGTACCAAGAAAAAACTATTTCACATTTAGCAGTGGAAAAATTTCCAAAGACAATATAAATGATACATTTTTAAAAATCATAGAAATTTAGATTCAGAAGGATCTTGGTTGCTCACAGTGTGGCACGTGTTTAGAAATCTTTTTGCAGAAATCTAATACATCAAACTCTGACTAAATTGGGGTGGGATCCATGAGGATCGTTGGGGCCCATCTCTATTCACTCATCCCTTTCTCCATAGTGATCCTGTGACTGGAAGAACAAATCACTGAAAGTTGAAAATTTCCTTTTCCCACTATTTTACTGTTGAGAAACTGTGAAACTGACCATCCCAGGTGCAGTTACTTGACAAAGTTACACAATTTATTATTTTCAGAGTCAGGACTTTAATTCAGATAGCATGACTAAAGCAATTGCTTCTGCTACCCTATCTGCAAGAAGTGAGATATAAAATATATTAACACAATTAGTTTTTATTACTTACCCACTTGTTTAGGAGGAGAAGGGAAACTGGAAAGAAAATGAGAACATAATTATTTAGGAAAGGCATGAATAAGTAACAGCCTTGAGGCTTATAAAGGCTAATTAATCTGTTGAGTATTATTCCTTTCTCATCCTCCATTTCTCTGCTGAGTCCCAAGTTTTCGTCAATCAATTTGGAATTTAGCAAGACTTTTTGTGAACTCTGGTATTGGCCAAACAAATAAAGAATCATGACATCCACTGGTTTATTTTTCTCACAGCCATTGGACCAATGTTTTTGAATTTGTTCTATGAAGTTTGAGCATATTATCATACCAGAGTAAGTGAAATGGTCTAAATATTTCGGAGTCATTGCAGTGTAGCTCCGGACAAAAACTGTTTGTTTGACTCAAAGAATAGAAATGTAGAGTCACAACAAAAGTCACAGGAATCTTCATATGACCATAATATTGTATGGTCATATGAAGACCATAGTATGACATAATATTGTTTGATAATATGTACATATATATCCCCAAACAGAAGAAAGGTGAATAAGAGAGGAATATCCACTGAAACTAGAGAGTGAGAACTTATTAATAGAAGTGATTTGAAATCAGGACTGGATGACTTTTAGTTGCAACAGAAAAAGACCTTTGTTTTTATTACTTTCTGAACTTTAAACACACATATACACATAACTGGAAGAATGGTGCACAGTTACACTAAAGTGTGAGAGGTCATTAGTAAAAGTGATTTAAAATCAGAATTAGCTGGTGTGTTATTGAGCAAAAAAATATTTGCTTTTATTTCTAAGTGAGGACTACATTTGAGTAATGATACATGAAGAGAAGATCTGCTACGTTTACTTACAATTTTAAGTATCTCGTTTATTGAGTGTTGTTTTAGTGTCTCACAAAAGGATTTAAAATTAGGAATTCTATGTCAATTATCTTATAAAGACTTCTGTTAAAGTGTGGTGAGTCTATTAGCATATATAAAACAATGAAAATTTGAGTGTACTTAAGGTCCTTCAAATTTATACACATGGAACTTATGCTAAAGGATTATTTTTGTATAGAAAGATAAAATGTATGCTTTAGTCTTATTTATACAAACTGAAGATACTTAGAAGAATTTTAATATAGGTCAAACATGTAATTCAAGTGGAATTAATATATCATTATTGTGAAAGTTACAAAGACTTTAGATTCTGTACTTAGAGAAAAGAAATTCCAAATTTTGTCCTTTTTTTTCTATAAATTAACTTTTAAAAGAGAATGTATATTTTGAATAGTCAGTATAAAATATTATATAATAAAACGTAGTGCTGGAATTCTGACCTTTTAGATGTGATTTACAGCTTAAAAAAAGGTCCTACTAAATGAAGGGTGAGTGCATGCATGTGTGTGTGTGTGTGTGTGTGTGTGTGCATGTTTGAATGGAAAACAAAATGATGTATATGATGATTTTATGTAAATGCACGACTTTAAAAGTGACACAATAAATGAGACTAGAATGGCTAATGGAAAAACACATTAAAATTTCTTAAGACTGTCAGAATTTGGTTATCAGTTATAAAATATTAGTAGCATTTGATGAAATTATTAGTGTAGTTATTGTGCACTGGATTTGGTGGTTGGTTGACTCTTACGATGAACCTTCATCATTGTCTGACTCAGAGTCTTTAGGTTTCTCTCGTATACTTTTCTTTTTGTCATCTTTTCCCTTTAACATCTTCAAAATCCCCCAGGACCAGGTGTTACTCTTCTCTTCAACCTGTAGCGTGGAGCTTTGGAGCATGCAGGCATTGATCAGGTTTTTTATAATTATACTGTGTTGATCATTCAGGCTGTAAGCTACTTATTGTACTCAACAAGCTGAAGCTATTAAGTTTATAAGTCATGGTCTTTGAATATTGCTGCGACTAGGTAAATAGTAGGCAAGTTATTTTCTCCTATTTGGTAGATTTCTTACACCTTGTTTCTTAAACCAGTGAGCTGAGTCAAAAGTTTTAAACATCAATTTAGCTTTGCTATGATTAAAAGTAAGTTGTTATTAGATTAAAATTTTAAAATATGTATTTAAATTTTAAAATGCACCACTTCAAAAGTTTAAACACCTAAAGGATTAAGTTTTCAATATTGCCACATACAGCCACAGATAAACATATGATCTCAATTTATTTGGATTGATTACAACTATGATTATTAAACAAGGGCTTCCTTGGTGGCTCAGACGGTAAAGAATCCACCTGCGATGCAGGAGACCTGGGTTCAATTCCTGGGTTGAGAAGATCCCCTGGAGGAGGGCATGGCAACCCACTCCAGTATTCTTGCCTGGAGAATCCCCATGGACAGAGAAGCCTGGCAGGCTATAGTCCATGGGATCCCAAAGAGCTGGACACGACTGAGCGACCAAGCACAGCACAGCACATGATTATTACACAAAGGCTAGCCATGCAACTATAAACTTTCCAGAGATTGTCACAAAAACGAAGTATTGATTGATAAATAAATGATTGGGAAAAGTTTGAATACTTGTAACCCTTACCCCTTTTCCATTTCACTCCTTTTGACATAGTTGTCAAGGTTCCAAGTGGTATATTCCAAACAATATACCACTTCATTTGAAGTGTGGTATAATTACAATTCCTCATTTGCCATTGCTGTTAATTAAACATTTTTGGTTATGTAACAGGGAATGCTACTTTCTGCTTTTTATTCTAACTAGAAATCAAAACTAGTGACAATTTCAGTATATACAATACTTTGCAAAGAGGCAATTAAGCTGATTATTCTTACCCATTAGCAGCATCCTCCTCTTCAATCCCATCATAAATATCATCATCTGGGGGAGGTGGGAACATCCCTTCATGTGAATTAGGGGGGGGAAAACTGTTAATTTTGTAATTTGGTCACAAATGCTCACTCAAAATTTGATAATAAATGTCTTATGCAGAAATAAGATGTAGAAAGCATCTTATTTTCATATCAATTATTTAAATTAAAATAGCTTTATTTTCCCACTCTTACACAGAGGTAAATTAATTTTTTAACATTATTTTATAAGGAATTCTTAAAAGTGAACTGTAAAAATATGAGGGATGACATAGAGTACTGTGCACTGGAGGTGACAGAGTGGGGAAAATAACAGAAAAAGTAAAATTAAACAGAGGATGGAGTTAAAATTTATTGTGGAAAAAGAAGGGAAAAGTTGATAAGAAAAACTTAATTAATACTAAGGAGAGATTCAGAAAAAAGCATTGATCAAGATGTAAGTAAAGGAAAGCAAATGAAAAGTGACTCTAAGCATTGATGGGAGCTGGGACAAAGAAAAGAATGGAAGGTGAATGAAAAGAATTTTCATTTCTTTATTTTAAAAAAGTTAAACCCTTGCTTGACTTGTTATCCTATGTTTGCTATTTGACAAATATTTATTTAACAAATGTTTACTGACTACCTTCTTTGTAAATATATGTACAATAAAGTTGAAATTAGATTTTTAAGATGATAATTTTAGCACTGCCAGGTATTAGCAACCCTTATTTTGTTGATGGGATAATGAGAAGTCTTTAGGAATCATAGCTATGGTGACTATGTGAGATATTATCCAAATAGGGACATTTCTGAAAGTGAAGGGAGATACTACTAGAAATTGTGCTCAGACAACTGCACAAATCAAGACTGCCCTGGGCACACTGGAAGTGGAATCACCCTATGACCCATAACGTGGAAGAAAAAAGTGACTTGCTCAGGGTCACTCAGTGGCCAGGACTGGACTCCATGTTATTGATTCCCAGTCTATTGTTCTTTCTACCACATTAAGATCCTCCTTATTATTTGCAAACAAGAGCATTTTGTCATTAATATACACAAGAATGTCAAAGACTTGAGAAACTGATAAAAGCGTGTAGCTTACCTCCACTTCCACTCTGACTGTGGCTAGGAGAAAAAGAGTAGACATTAATTGATATATTAATTATTTAGCTATCAGGAGAAGAAGTACATATTGAGCAGTTAAATGAGAGAAAAAATAACATTCCAGTCAACAGTTATCAGGATGTTATTTACAATTGTCAAGATATAAAAACAACCTAAATGTCTGCCAACAGATGAGTAAAGACGACGTAGCATACACACACGGTGGAATGTTATTCAGCCATAAAAGAAGAATGAGATTTTGCTATTTGCAACAATACCAGTGGACCTGCGGGGTATTATATTTAGTGCAATAAGTCAGAGAGTTTTCACTTATATGTGGAATCTAAAAAATAAAACGAATAAATACTACAAAACAAAAAGAGACGCAGAGATGGAGAACAAACTACTGGTTACCAGTGTTGGGGTGGGGGTGGGAGTTTAAGGAGGACAAACTACTATGTATAAAATTAATAAGCTATAAGGATATATTGTACAGTATAGAGAATATAGTCAATAGTTTATAATAATTTTAATGGAGTATAACTTATAAAAACATCGAATCACTTGTATACCTGAAACTAATATTGTAAATCAGGTACTTTTTAATTAGAAAAAAAGTTATTAGATGTTATATGTGAAAAGGAAGAAAAATTGTTCCTTATTGTAATAGATGAGTAGTAACAAAGCAAAAAACAAAACAAAACTAATAAGGATCAAGTGAGATTCAGCACTCCATAAAGTTTTCTAAACAATGATATTGTTGATTTCTAGCATTTTACCATAAGGCAATTTTCAGGTTATATAGTATTACATCACTCCATAGATGGACTTATTAAAAAAAGAGCATATTATTCTAGAACTGTTACTGCATTAAATTCAATTTCCTCTCAATACCTTATAATTACAGCATTTAACTCTTAGTCCAATAGGATTACATTTTTTACAAAGGGAATACTTAAAAAAATTTTGAAATCCTATTCGTGGGGCTTTTGTAGAGTGTAGCTCCTAATTCTCTAAATCTCTATTTCTTTCTATAACATTCTATACCTCCCCTCTTTTAAAATTGTTTTCTTGCCTGTTTCCCCACTAAACTGTGAATTATGTGAAATCAAAGGAAGTCATCTAGTTCATTTTACAGAAAAAAAATTGAGGCTCTGAGAAATCAAGTGATATGACCATGTCCACTTTTGATTAACTGAAAAAATGAAATAATCTCAGTGTCCTGCTTTCCTGTATGGATGATGTCATTTTTACTACACCTCGCTGTGCCCCCTGTGTCATCATTTTTGCCTTTTAGATAATCTTCCAAGAACAGATATCTGATATTACAATCGTATAGTATGTTTATACATCATATATGAACCTTAACCTTAAAGTCAGAATAACTTTAAAGTCTACTGCTAATCTAGAAATAAAAAGTACTTTCACTAATGGAACTTTGGAGAAAAACATGCTATAAATGTCTTAATATACAAATAGAAGTGATTTTTGATGAAGCTTAAGTATATTCGCTACTTGCTTACAAACTGTTTTCACACTCACTGTCTTCAACACTTTCCTCTGAGCATGAAGTAAGCATTTAGAATTATGAGAAAAACTGCAAATTGGGGTTGGCTGCCACTTCTGGCAAATACAACATATTCCACCTCGGAGATTTCATATCCAATTTCCAAAGAATTGGGTGATCACAATCAGGAACAAAGCCACTATATATTATTTGATTTCTAGAGCAGTTCTTCATTTTCTCTTTGGAATATAAACCATTGATCTGGTGAGCCAGAGGGAAGGAAAGGAGAGTGTGAGAAAAGACAAGGAAAGAGAAAGAGGAAAGGAGAAATGGCAGGAAAAAGGTTGGGAAATACACCTAGAAGAAGAGTTTTTTATATGACGAAGGAGTGGTATTTGCACTTGTAATTTCCTTTTGTTCAACTTTTCACTTTTATTACAAAAAACTGCTTCATTGAGAAGAAACGGAGAAGTACAGCTGCCAGGATCTGCGCTTTTTAAGCCTCCTGTCTGCTCTCAGAGTGTGAGGTATACAGTTGGTTTTCCTAACCCTGGAGAAATTGGGAAAGAGCTGGCCAAGAACCTCCTGATAAGAGCCAGGAGGTATATGGGGGAGGGAGAGGAGAGGCTGGTGCTTTCTCTTATTCTTGCCGGAACAAGCTGCCAGTTATACTCAGCATCTTTCCTTGTTCTACTAAGGACAAAGCACGTTCTGTTATAAGATCTCTGCCAGCAGCAGCTGTAGTTTCAAAAAACAAAACAAAACAAAACAACTTGTGTAGAAGTGATGTCTCTTCTTCCATTTTCTTATTAAATATGCATAAAGAAGGAATCAGTTCAGTTCAGTCGCTTAGTCGTATGCGACTCTTTGCGACCCCATGAATCGCAGCACACCAGGCCTCCCTGTCCATCACCAACTCCCGGAGTTCACTCAAACTCATTTCCATTGAGTCGGTGATGCCATCCAGCCCATCTGATCCTCTGTCGTCCCCTTCTCCTCCTGCCCTCAATCCCTCCCAGCATCAGAGTCTTTTCCAATGAGTCAACTCTTCGCATGAGGTGGCCAAAGTACTGGAGTTTCAGCTTTAGCATCATTCCTTCCAATGTAATAGATGCTAGTAAATATTGTGGTGCCATACTTGTTTAAATTATTAATCAGTAGAGCTATATACACTTCCTCTAACCCCGTTTTATTAAACAGAAGATTCCGTTTCTGCTACATGTTTACTAACTGGAGATGTCTTGTAGAGTTGTGGTATGTATGGTGGTGGTGGTTTAGTCACTAAGTTGTGTCCTACTCTTTGCAACCCCTGGACTGAATGTAACATGCCAGGCTCTTCTGTTCATGGGACTCCCCAGGCAAGAATACTGGAGTGGGTTGCCATTTCCTTCTCCAGGGGATTTTCCCAACCCAGGGCTCAAACCTGGATCTCCTGCATTGGCAGGTGGATTCCTTACTGCTGAACTATCTGGGAAGCCCTGTGGTATGTACAGACTAGTTAAAATGGAAAAGGAAATAGCATTAATTTGGGAAACAGTCACTTATTATGAAAATAATGCTTCATTTTAAGAATATCATCCCTTTTTTGTGGATTTATTTATTTTTTGAGTATTTTCATCAGTGTAAATATATATATATATATATGCTGCTAAGTCGCTTCAGTCGTGTCCGACTCTGTGTGACCCCATAGACGGCAGCCCACCAGACTCCCCGGGTCCCTGGGATTCTCCAGGCAAGAACACTGGAGTGGGTTGCCATTTCCTTCTCCAATGCACGTAAGTGAAAAGTGAAAGTGAAGTGGAGTTCTTTAATTCCCAAATAAGAGAAATTGTGTTTTGGTTTTTTTTTAAGATAAAAGAGAAACATAAGGTACAGTGAAGTAGTTCAGTCGTGTCCAACTCTTTGCAACCCCGTGGACTACAGCGTGCTGGGCTCCTCCATTCATGGGATTTTCCAGGCAAGAACACTGGAGTGGGTTGCTGTTTCCTTCTCCAGGGGATCTCAGGCAGACTCTGCCATCTGAGCCACCAGGGAAGCCCAACATAAGGTATATATGCTGATAATATACATGGTAAGACACACTCATGTCCAGAAAATTCTGTAACTCTCAAAATATGGCCATTTGGAACTCTGACATCAAATTTGACATTTGCTAACTTCAAAGTAGGTCAAGGTGTTTCTTATTACTAAGGTCAATTTACAATCTGTAAACTCCAGTGCATACATGGCATGTTTTCATATGTATTACATAATTTATGATCATAATATGTTAAGACAGCATTGCTATCAGTCATTTTAGAATGATGAACTGCCAGAAAGCAATATAAGTTTAACTGATGCCATAAGCTCAAGACCATAAAGGGAAATTTAATTCTTTATATGTTTCATAACTATTAGTATTAATAAATATTAATATATTTCTATTTTGATATTTTTACATTTTTAGAATGCTTAATAATAAAAACATTTTTTACTTTGAAATTTGAGTTATAAAGAATGCAGACACATTTTTTTCTCAAATGAAGATCTTGCATAGGTCATGTGGGGAGGTTTCCCTGTTTCACAAAGTGGGAATAGAAAAATGAGGATTCTTCACTGGGTTGGAGATTTTTCTTCTCCTTTTCCTTCAATTTAAAGGGATTATGGCTCTACCAGGAAAGGGAGATATTGGAGGAAAGAAGGAATGAAAGGAGAGCAGAAAAGGAAGAAAAAGAAAGAACAAGGAAGATCAGAGCTAGGAGAAAGAGACAGAAGAGGAGGCACTATAAAGGGAGCTGGAGACTGAGAAGGAAGAGAAGGAAAGCATGAGACAGAAGTTTGCCCTCCCCTTTGATTCCCCTAGAAAGGATGTCTTGATCTGTCCCTCTGCCCCAGAAAGATGGTCCTGTAATTTTTCCAGGGAAGGTCACAAGGTCCAATGGAAAGTTGAACCCTTAGTTGATTGCTAGGGATCATAGTGGATTCAGCTTTTACATTTTTACTCTTAAAGAGCAAAGTTGTCATAAAAAAGCATTTCTATTTGTTATACTTTCAAATAACAATGACAAATATATTTAGACTCAGATTTCAGAGAAAAATATTTTATACTTTTAGAGCTAACTTTTATATCTCATGCTTCATATTTTACAAAGTCATACGTATTCTAGGCATATCCTTAAAGTCAAATCAGAATGAATGTTGCAAAACAGTATTTGGGATTGACAACACATCTGCCAGTGGCCCATTACATTTCAAGCAGTATTTAACACAAATAGCCAAAGAGTAAAATGAAAGACTATATAGTTTCAAATGAGTTATCATCCATATTGAAGTGATTGTAAACGGTAATTTAATTTAGTGATAGAAAGTAGTAGGAAATTAGGAAAGTAAAATTCTAGCATCTTAAAACCCACAATCTCTGACAAAGAGATAGTTTGATTTGCTTTCCGATTTGTTTTTACATATACCTGCTAACATTTTCCTGCTCTGCAACGTCATCATACACTTCCTGGTCATCTTCCAAAGGTCTTGTTGAAAGAGCACTGAGACAGCCTTTTTTCCGTTTCAAGGAGTCATAGTCAATCTCTACAGCTGTTGTTTTAATATAGCCATCTACCAAAAGGGGAACAATTTATGTTCAGATGACTGTAGTTTAAATATCATAGAGTTGTAAACAAAATATTGATTGTACACTTTCTTTTTAAATTTTCCCTTTATTTCTTTGCTTGCAATTCTGACTTAAAGACTTGTTGACACATGCTTCACTGTGCTTTGTCCAAGTCTCATGATGTTGTGCTTTGGGGTAAGTCTAGAGTCTGTTTTCAAGGCTCTAAAGTGATTCAGAAGAAATATTTTTGCTTTTTAACATCAATGAAGAACCTAATACTCTTTGCTCTTCCTTGGGATATTATATTTACATTTTTTCCCAACTAAAAATATTGCACAAATGAGGTGAAGATGGAGCTATGCTTGTCATTTAAAATCTTCCTATTTTTGTCTACTCTGTAACATACTCCCAACTTAATGCTTATGACTAGCTTTGGAAGAATTTTCACATAAGATTGGCTCAAAAGAAAACACTTTGAAGTCTTAGAAAAATATGCACTCACATGACCCCCTGGCTGTTCTGCCCAGCCATTTTCCTTCAGGGTTGTCTGTGATACGAATTATTTCAATATTCTCTCCTTGCTTGAAGCTCAGTTCATTCTTTCCTCCTTTGACATCACAGCAAGCTTTTGCTTGATGGATGACTTGAATAGGGCCTGTTAGCTGCAAAGAGGGAAAAAAAAATCACAACCAGCTTCTTACTATTCAGGAAATCTTTAAGGAATGCAGTTTTGAAAGACTAGGTCCACTACTTGCTAACCTGTTTGTTACCAACATTTACAGGTTTGAACTAGAAGTTGAGGGTGAATGTTATTTCTGGTGAGGGTTCCTATAGGAGGGGTTAGGGGAAAATTGCAGAGGTCAGACAGAACCAGCAAAAATAGGTAAGCACGTGTCGGGCGGCCAGGAGAGAATGGCAGTGATCTGTTGACCTCGGGAACTCTGGAAGATGGTTCGATGCATGATACTGGATGCTTGGGGCTAGTGCACTGGGACGACCCAGAGGGATGGTATGGGGAGGGAGGAGGGAGGAGGGTTCAGGATGGGGAACACATGTATACCTGTGGCGGATTCATTTTGATATTTGGCAAAACTAATACAATTATGTAAAATTTAAAAATAAAATAAAATTTAAAAAAAAAAGAAAAGAATTATCAGTCCAGAAAAAAAAAAAAAATGAAGAGGAAGTGACTGAAAATCAAACACCACTTATGTATGCAACATGCTGGGTGCTATGTGTTTTTATGGGGTATGCTGGTGTTCTGCTTACTAGATAGAGGTTATTTCCCTCTCTGCTTTGTGCAATTATTCTGATGGTTCTCTGCAGGCTTACAATAGCAAGAGAGAGAAGGGTTAGTAGTGGTGGTAGGTTGTACTTGTGAGAAAAACATATTCTTTCCTTTTTTTTGACTTCATGGTACTTGCTACCTATAAACTTGGAGTAGACATTACCTGCTATAAACAAGATAACAGTTTAGAAATAGCGTTGTGAATAAAAAAAAAATAGCAAACCAATATTATGTGATGTTTTTATAATTAATATCCTGAAGAGTACAGTGGTTTCTTGACAGCAGAGGAGTAATGTAGTTTAGAGCTCGTGAATCCTAAACTCCTAATTTCCTAATCTTTTGTCTTTTCAACAGAATTTCTTGAATCTTTTGATATGCAAATATGCATCATGATTTTTGAGGAGGCTCTACTTTATTTATTGAACTTGTGATGTGATGAATTGTGAGATACCATCATTAATTATATACTACCAAGAAAGTAAACTAGCTTGATTTAAACTTTGATGTGCCAACAATGTTACAATGCATCCTAATTTCAGAATTTTAAAATGTGAAATATTTTGTCATAGAATTAATGAAATGTGGAACTGTATAACAGTTCTCACATTTATTTATTTAATTTGAACATCTATTAACAATTTTGTGGAAGGAATATAGCGTGTGAAGTCCTAGTCTTGACAAATGTTTGAGTTCATGTTTGGTGGTGTGATTTCATATCATATCTTTTTCTTACTAACAAATATTATTTGAATAAATGAGTGAAACCATCCAAAACTGGCTTCTCCAAAAAAAAAAAAAGCCCACAGGGAAAAGCTTCACATAATTCCTTCAAAACTATAAACAATCTCTTCATAAAAAGTATGTTATAAAGATTTTCATTTAAGAAATTAATTTTCCATGTTTTCCCTTCTTTGGTAGCCATACATTCTGTATGAGTAAAATATTTTAATAGTCATATTGCAATCTTGCTTTTGCTTATATATAGTAAGCAAAATTGAATGACAGCCTATAATAGACACCATGTATTATTTTATTTAATCCCATAACAAACTTTCAAGAGAAATGTCATCTACTCACTTTAAAAATAAGAATCTGAGGTTCAGAGAAGTTTAGCAATATGTCCCCTATTATATAACTCACAAATGCAACTGGAATTTGAATCCACATCTGTCCAACTGACTCTAAGTTTTACATTTTCCCTTTCACTACAGTCAGTAGACTGGGAAATTATATATAAGCCAGACTTTTATAATTCAAACCATATATTAATGTTCTGGAGGAACTAAATATTTAAAGGAAACTTGATATGAATCCTTTTCAAAGTGAAGAATAGTTTTGTGACTAGATAATCACTCTAAATATAGCTGACATACCAGACCCATACCAGATGGGCCGTGTCGTCAAAGCCTAGCCAAGAAAAGTATAGCCTGCAAGTATAGTGGTAGTGGTGGTAGTCATAGGAGTCATCCAGTTAGAATGAAAGATCAACGAAGACAGAGGTCAGTGAGGAAGAAGGAGAAACAGAAGGCATGAGAAGTCAGCATGTACACAGGCTTAAAGTAAAGGCACAGATGTGAGTCAGGTCTAGACAGCATCAGGCAGGGTAGCTCACGGAGTTTTATTGAGACAGGTCTGCTTAATCCAGAGACATTTCTGTCCCATGCACCATGATAATACATTCCACAAGGATATGTATGTGTGTAGTCCTGAGCCCATATTATGAGTAGGTTAATATTCATGTCCGACTCTTCGTGACCCCTCGGACTGTAGCCCATCAGGCTCCTCAGTCCATGAAATTTTCCAGGTACGATGAAATGCATAACGAGGAGAGTCAGAATGGATTTGAGTAACTGAGTATTCATTCACCCAACGGACATAAAATTTCCTGAGCTCCCACCAGATTTTGTTTAGATTTTATCCAAATTATAAGCCACATATTTTATTTGGATTTTATTGTATTGCATTTTTAGTGCATGGATAATGGAGTGTAGTAGACAAAAACATTACTGTTATGAAGGAAGTTACTCTTTAGAAAACAGTGATTAAGTGGTTGTCCAACCATGTAAGGTTTCAAAAAATGGTGCCCCTTTTGTGTGAAAGTTATAAAAAGAGACATTACTCTTTTTCACCCGTCAGCAAGCAAGCTCTTACTTTAAATTTCTTCTTTATTTCTTGTTCTTTCTTTTCTCTCTCTTTCTGTTCTTTTTTCTCCAGCTCTAATCTCTTCTTTTCCTCCTTTTCTCTTTTCTTCTCTTTTTCTTTGGATGTGTCTCTGTGAATAAATATTTTGTTGTTTCAGAACCTGCAGGCATTTATGTGTTAGGGCTCACTATTTAGAGTGGTTCCTACCCCAAACAGAAGATAGTATGTGGAATAGAGGTGAAGGTACAAAGCTAAGTCTTGTCAAAATTCCTGGGTGTGTGAGACTGTTTTTAAAACCTGCAGGAGGCATTCAAAGGAGGATGCCTTCCAAAGGCCCTGCTACCTTTATAACCCCTGAGGGCAAGTGGAAGGCATTGTTGTAAAGGTTCTTGCGGCCTGTCAGCATGAATACAATTAAACCCACCCCCCACCCCCAACTCTCTCTCTCAAGAGTACACTCACTGGTATAAGTTCACATACACGGATTCACTTTACTCATAGGTACAAATCTTCATTTAGAAACTTTACTCAGAATTAGCTGAATTCTGGGTAGGGAAGATTAACATATGTGAATCAACTAAAGATAAAATAAGAGAACATGCTCATTTTTATTTTCACTCATTTGCTAAGAAATTTCTTAATCCTGGGCTACCCAGAAACCCATTTGGGAACTCTTTTTTAACATTTTTCTTCTTAAGCAGGTTAAAACTTTGGCATCTGGTGCTGTGTTAAATCATCTCTCAGAGCTGAATTTTGAGGTAAAGTACTGCCTAGGTGAGCACATTGTAATATATACACAAATTCATTTGCCCAAAGACACACTGAGAGCAAGAAATACAGATTCCTGGCCCTGTAATTCCCTGCCTGTGGGCTGTCTAGTGGGTTGCAGGACTCTGACCTCTCACACAATGGCATTTTAACAGAGTCCTCTGTAAAATCCTTAGACAAGAAAGGAATCTTTAGTCCTTTGTATTGAAATAAAGGTTATCATTATATGCCCGTCACTTGAACAGTTGAACTTTCCCCCTCCTAGTATTGAATATCCATTCATTCTCCCTCATATAAATTATTATATTCATCTTAGAAGAAAAATATCATGGTAAAAAAAATGTTGCTCATACATGTCTTCATATGTTTCTCCTTCACTCTCTTGTTCCTGTCAAGAAAAACATTAATAATGATTAATTGCAATTATTCAATAAGGGAACAAATACATACTACATTGCTCAAATACTCAGTAAAACAAACATAAATTTGTGTGTACATTTGGCATGTTTTTTTTTTTTTTTTTTGAGACAGACTGGGAAAGGAAGCACAGAAAGATTTCATTTTATATCCTGCTATGTAATTCAGATTTGTAGCCAGACTTCAGTTTCTGTTTAGTATAACAAAATTACTGAGTCAGTGAAATGACTGGTGTTTAATGTCTCAAGCATTTCAGGTGAAATAAGATTGCAAATGGAAAAATATTACCATTATTCTTAAGAGTTTTCATTTGTTGGTTTATGTCAGTAGAAAATAAATCACAGCAATTGTTACATATTCTAGTTACAGCAATATAATATGAGAAGAATAAAAAAGAGAAACTAACCTCATCTAGATTTCCAGTACCTGAAGTGTTTAAAAAAAAGGGATAGTAATTAAGAAGTGCTTTAATAGAGGATTGTTAGATGTAACATAATACTCAAAACAGTTCATAATGTTAACAGAATCTATACTTTACCAAAGGTTTAGAAGTACAGAATAGAATATGTGGTTAAGATCCTTACTATGGCTTTTCCAAACCTTGTAACTTATTATAAAATCATTTCATTAGCTTTCATAAAATAATACAAAAGTGAAAAAAACTGAAGACACTCTTTTCTCTTTATGAATGGACGCTGAAAGCATCCACATTTGGTTTTGTGGGCTTGTGTGGAACACAGGCTTTACCAGAAAGTCAAAGTTCACACTTTTTGACTCATTTGTTCCCAAGGATTTGCTTTCATGTATCAAACAAATCAAGTTAATTAGATTTTTTTAAAAGATATTTTACTGCTCAAGTGTTTAATAATATCAACAAATTTTCAGGTATTAAGACATCATCTAAAACAATAACAATAAAAACCATGCGGAACTGATACATGAATGAATAGACCAGTAGAATAGAACGGAGAGCTCAGAGACAGATAAAATTTACATACACACAAATAGGAACACACATTTGTTGTTGTTTAGTTTCTAAGTCTTGTCTGACTCTTGCACCCCCAGGGACTGTAGCCTGTCTGTGAGATTTCCCAGGCAAGGATACTGGAGTGGGTTGCCATTTCCTTCTCCAGGGGATCTTCCTGACCCAGAGGTCAAACCCAGGAACATTATGTACACACAAACACACCTATGTATGAAAAGACACAAACACACCAATAGAGTTAATATAGTAAATGTGGTATTATAAATTAATGAGAAAAAGGTGAATTTCAGAGTATCATAATGGGAAAACTGACTTTGTACATGAGAAAAAAACTCTAGGTTTCTAGTAATTCCTCAAAAGTGGACTGCAAACAATCAAAGACCTAACTATAAAGGATAAAGTTCATAGAAGAAAATAGAAGATAATAGTTTTATTTCCTAGGGTTAGGAATTCTTAAATAAAACTTTAAAAGTACAAATTACAAAGTAAGTATTAATAAATTTGATTATATCAAAACATATTTATGTTCAATGAAGGACAGTATGGACTAAGTTAATAGACAATGGACAGAATGAGAGAAGATATTTGCAATCCCTACAACTGCTGCTGCTGCTGCTAAGTTGCTTCAGTCGTGTCCGACTCTGTGCGACCCCATAGACGGCAGCCCATCAGGCTCCCCGTCGCTGGGATTCTCCAGGCAAGAACACTGGAGTGGGTTGCCATTTCCTTCTCCAATGCATGAAAGTGAAAAGTGAAAGTGAAGTCGCTCAGTCGTGTCCAACTCTTAGTGACCCCATGGACTGCAGCCTACCAGGCTCCTCCGTCCATGGGATTTTCCAGGCAAGAGTACTGGAGTGGGGTGCCATTGCCTTCTCCACCCTACAACTGACATGTTATTACTATCTGGAACACAAAGGAACTCTTGCAAGTCATCCAGAAAAGGATACCAACCCCAAGAAAAAAATGGTCAAGGAATTGAAAGTAGCAACTTACAGAAGAGAAAACCACAAAGGCTAATAAACAAATCAAGGTTTTGAACTCAATAGTAAGCTGAGATATGAAATTGAAACAAGACATTTTATACACAGAAGATTGGAAACAACTGGAAACAACAGCTGCCTCTGCACTGGTGAAAGGCAAGCATTTTGGAATCTTCATGCCCTGGGATGGGACTACACACAGATGCCTTTCTTCTGGAAAGTACTCCAGTACTACTCAGTCAAAATGAATATGCCATAGCTTACAAGCAGTCACTCTACTCCTTGATACACATCTTAAAGGAAGGCTCTCAGAGGTTCACATGGGGATATGGACAAGAAGGTGCATTGAACTATTAATATCATTTTCAGTAATAGTGAGTTGGAGGTGAAATATGCATAGGATGCATACCATGGAGAGCTGTGCAGTAGTTAACAGAAATAAATTAAATATACTTATATTCACGATAAGCCTCACAAAACACATTAGTCTGAGTGTAAAAAAACGACCAGAATGAGCTATAATATACTGTTTATGCAAATTGAAATATATACATATACACATACAACAATATACAAAGAATGTGTACAAAATTACATATACACACTAAGTGCATTAAAATATTTTACTCTGGTAAGAGAAGGCAGGAAAGAGAGTGGGTCGTGAAGAGAAAAGGGAATAAATAAGTAAAACAAGAGGACTTGCATGCACTAATGATGATAATGACTCACTAATGACCCTATGAGAATAATTAACTCTAACTTTCATATCTGAGGGAACAAAAAATAAAACATCATTTGCCTCTTACCATCAGAGTGCATGACACTATCTTGATTTTCTTCATTTACAGGGCCTCTGAAAACAAGAGAGAGGAAAAAGTGAAAATGGGATACGTAGATGCTCCTATTACAATGAAAAAGAAAAAAAAAAAGAAAAGGATTATTTAAAAATAACTCTTGGGCTTCCCTGGTGGTCCAGTGGTTGGGAATCTGGCAGGGGACACATGTTTGGTCTGGGAAGATCCCACATGTTGCGGGCAACTAAGCCTGTGTGCCACAACTGCTGAAGCCATGCTCCGCAACAAGAGAAACCCCCACCGCGAGAAGCCCATGCACTGCACTGGAGAGCCGCCTCCACTCGCCACAGCCAGAGAAAGGCTGCGAGCTGCGACAAAGACCCAGTGCAGCCAGTAATAATAAGAAAATTTAAAAATAAGATAAAAATAACTCTTTTCTCTTTCATATCTACTCTGATTTAAAACTTCAGAAGTCAGTAGAACAGGTTTTAGCTTTGTACTGACGCTGCTACTGCTACCAAAAAAGTGGAGAATTGGGGAACTTGTGTCCAGCACTGTCCATTCAAAGTGAGCACCTACAATTAATCCATAGTTTCAGGGCAGTAATATGTTTTCCCGTTAAAAATGACAGTATATCAATAAGTCAATTCTGAGTTCTGAAGGCAGATAATTGGCTGTACGGTATAGATTTCAAAGGCTATTAGTTTCAATCCTGGCTCCTCCCCCCCTTTCTAGGTATTCTCTACCTGACTTTGCTTCCATCAGTTGTGGCTTGGACTCCAAGGTGCTTCATTTCAAACCACTTCACTCCAACTACTCATAACAGTTATCAATACCTGGGCCCCACGAATCCCTAATGATTTATGGAACCATCTATATTTTCTATTTCTATTCTTGGGTTGATCAGCATAACTGGGGAAAATTGCCATCTTACTGATTTGGGAGATTACAAATAATTGACATTCAGTCTCAGCTGCACTCCCAACACTATCCTATAATCTCATTACACATTTTTCCTAGTTGATCTTCTCTTCACTTCTTCCCTTAAATCTCCTATTTCTCTCCTTTCCTTTATCATTAGATGATTTTGTTTCTTATTTCACTATTTAGCTGTTATTGGGAGTGAACTCTCTTAAGAAAATACATTCTTTTTACTTCCAAGCTTATCTACAATTACACCCATCCTTACATCTCCTGACCAAAGTTCTTTCCATCTGTGTTCTGAATGCTATCTGAATGATCAGTTATTTCACTCCTTTTATTCCTTTTCTTCTGTGTGTCATCATATCATTTATTTACTATTATTGTTTTTCTTCCACTCCCATCCCTAAATGTCTCACTATAGTAAGTCCTCTACAAACAAATCTTCAAGTTGCAAGCTTTCAAAGATGCAAATGTGTGTATGTGTTTGCATATCCAACTACGTCAGGAGTAAGTGAAATTGCAGCTTGCCCTCTGTCTCCTATTGCTGATGATCCTTCAGCTCTGCTATCTCCCACCTCTTCTTCCTCCCCCAATTAGTATCTCTTCTTCCCTGTTCACTCAATATCAGCCCCTGTATGCCAGCTATTGTAATGTTCTAGTGTATTTTGAAGATACTGTACCGTAAGAGTAAAAATATTTTCTTTACTTTTTTTGGGTTTGTTTGTTTTTTATGTATTATTTGAAAAAGCCTATAAACCTATTACAGTACAGTACTATATAGCCCATTGTGTTAGTTGGGTACCAAGGCTTGTAGTTACAGCCTAAGCAGTACTTACAACCTAGGTTAGAACAAATGAACTTAAGAGCTTCCTCTCGGAATGGACCTTGTTCATATGTAAGGGACTTATTGTACTGTTTCCTCCCTCAGCCCAAGTTACTCTCATTCATAATTTCTCTTCGCCTTTATAAATTCTACATATCACCACAAGAACATCTTCCTCTTCCCAGTCCAAGTAGGAAAAACTGTCCGTACTCACTTTACTGGCTCTCCTCCGCTTTGTCTCATCATTGACTGCAATCTAAGTTCCTTCGCTAATCCTTCACTGAAACTACTCTTAAAAGGCTTAATTACTGAATCCACTAAACACGTCTCAGCCTGCACCTTCCTGTTGCTTTGTGGCCCTTAACACCATATCGGCTATTTTGCCTTCCTGGAGCTTCTTTTGGTTCCATGAGAAATCTCTTAAAGCTCGTGTCTTGTCTCTCTGGTCTCAATCCCACAATTTTCTTTGTGGATTAGTTTCCTCTGACTTCTCTTTTAAGTGATGGCGTTCTTCTGTGTCCTTGTCTTGGTTTCTGCATTTTTTCCCTTCTACCTTTGCCCCAGATGGTCTTACATTCTCACATGCTTCCTCACCTTCACAAAGTATCTTAATGTTGGTGACTTCACACTGAAATCTCAAGCCCATAGAGAATCTCATATTCTTTGTTTCAGACACATCTATCTATCTATCATCTGCCTATCTATATATTCATCTTTCTGTGTTTGTATGTCCCACTGATGGCTCTATATTAACATCCCTGAAGTTGAGGTTTTCCTTTCTCATTTCAGCCTAAATCTGTTTTTCCTACTCAGTTTCTTACCTTGGTGAATTGCACCACAAATTCACTTCACCACCCAAGCCTCACTCAAAAAGTGAGAGCCGTTATTTCTCACTCTTTTACAGTGCTATGTGAAATTAATCAAGTTCTGTCAGTTCTACATATTTAATGTCCCCTATAATACACTCCCCCTCCGTCTCTCTCCCCTGTCCTGCTAGACACAAGAGCAGGATTCTACCGTCACTAGTGTGGACCCCTGCAGTGGCCTTCTGGATGGTCTCCTAGTAACGAGAACTGTGCTTCATCTTTTCTACCCTTAAAGTCCCTTCTTTATGCAGCTGCCAAAGTGATCTTTCTTATGTGAAATTAATAGCATTTGAAGAATGTGAACAGGAAGAGCCTTGCTATCCCTAAGGCCATAAAAAGGGTTTAGTGGATATCCTTGTGACTCTGGAAGAAATACCTTAGATACATATGTGTAGTCATAAACTTGTATCTAATAAGTTCACTTAAAAAATTGAACATTTAAAAATTAACATATATGCATAGCTTACTATCTAGGTAAGTATGAACGTCCAGTGAGATTGATCATGACGTGACGCTTGTTTTTCTTACTTGGCCTTTTTAGATCTTAGAAGATTCAGAATTAAATACAGAAAGGATGAAGTAATTCAAACCCGTGATACAAAAATCTGTGAAGTAAATTTTCTAATCATTGGGACAATAATGTATGTTCAATATTTTAAGTGTTTGTTATGTTTAAGAAATTTGTTACATTGGATATTTGTGAGTTAGGCTTATTATTTTAGTGGAAAAGTAAGGACTCTTAAGTGTTGAATGTCTATGATTGCTGGCCTCACAAAACAGAATCAGCTAAAACGATGAGCTCCTGATAAAAAAAATCCACCATCACCTAAGAAGGAGTCCTACATCTTACCTAAACAAAGAAAGAAACACATTTAGAAAATAGAACGAAATTTGATCAAGCGCTTGTCTATATCCAACAGCCAGTTCACAGAGGAATGGGGAACACACAAGCTTACTATAAGGAAGCGATCAGCACAGTGTAGACTGTGGGCAACTATAATGCCCACCAACAACTTGATGTATTCAACAAATGAACTACAATAAGTAAAACGAAAGTAATACAAGAGGAACCTATAGCTTGAAAGAGAATTGCAAGACATATAAGCCACAGACTTTGCTTGGATTCTTACTCAAACAAACAAAAAAACCCACACAGGATTTAAGAGACAACTGAATAGTGGCTTGATGTTTTCTATTAATAGAAAGGGTCTATTTTTAGGAATACCTACTCAAATATTTATGAATGTAATTATATGATGTTTGATATTAGTTTCAAAATAATACGAGACGAGGGAAGTGGGTAGTGTATAGATAAAACAAGATTGGTAGTGAGCTTATAATCGTTGAAGTTGGGGAGGGGTATATGGGTACTCATTATATTATTCTCCTTGCCTCTTATATGCTTAACATTTTAAAAAATAAATATGTTTCTTTAAAAGTATCTGAAAAATCCAATTGTAAATGCAATTGGATTATTTAAAGGACCTGGATATGATTTAATAGATTTATGAACTGTTTACAAATTCTTGAGAGGGTTTTGCTGAGTAAAGTTATGAAATTTGTTCAGTCAGGCATCAGAAATGCTTAAAAATAAAATTCAGTATGTAAATTCATACATGCAATGTCAAACATGTAAACGAGTTTAATTACTTAAGTTTATTATGAGCATAAGTATTGATATGAAAGAATTTAGTCTGAGTTGTCCAATCATTGATCAAAGATCCCCCTGAAAATAATCATTTTCATTGAAATAAAAATTACTGGGTGTATAAATAGCATAGCAAATTATGTGAATTTAAGTACTTAAAATAAATTAGGCCTTTGCACTATTAACTTTAGTAAATTGAGTATTAATTAAAAGCATAAGATGTAAAGCACCTCAGACATCAAAATACATTGACATTCTATAGAATGAAGTCTGTTGTCCTTTTCATAGTGTGCAGTTCCTTAAGATCAGCCCTGCTCTTTTACAGTTTTATTTTTCATATTTCCTCTTCTTACATCATCTTCTTTTCAGATATTAACACTGAATTCATGTATTCTCTGAAGACTGGTTTCTTGTTCCTCCATGCCTAGCCCACACTATTGGCCTTCTCTGGAGCTCTGGAGTAATCCTCCCTTCTCATCATCCCCTGTGGAGGCCCTCCTTAATCTTTAAGATTCTCCTTAAACGCTCCCTCCTCTGTGAAGTTATCTCAACTCTCCCAAGCTCATGCAGTTGCTACTTCCATATGTCACACATTGCTCACTACAGAGACTATTCTGGATTACTATAATTATACAGCAATTACTTGCAGGTCTCTATTCCTTCACTTCATTTCACTTCATTCCTACTATGAGACCATCAACCCTTGGTATGATGAGATTATGTCTTTGTTGGTTAATTATTATGACTGTCATTTTCAGGAAACTGTTAGAATAATTCTTGTCAGGTATAGGACTTTCGACTAAATTAATGCTGTCTTAGTAACACTAAGAAACTAGCATTTATTACTAAAGCAAACTATTATTTTTGAAAATAATATTAAGTTAAAAAGACTACTGGACTTGCAGTTAACTTCCTGAAACACACGGAAGAGTAACAAATATTTGCAAAATGAAGATCTGTGTAGCATGCTCATACATATCTACTTACACTTATGCAAACCATTTATTACTTGTAGATAATGTTTGCATGCATGCATATATTCAGGGACCCAACATTATAGCATCTAAATTTTAGTTTTATATAGGTCTGAATTCAACACAAATAGAACAGCAAAATATTCTAAGTATGAAATAATGTTAAGAATAGGAATAACAGTGAAGAATAAAAGGAAGAAAGATGAGGGGGAGGAGGAGGTGAGTGTCATGGATAGACCCAGATCAAACTGTAAGGAAAAAAAAAAAGTGTCACAGGCATTGAGAAAAGCCAAACAGAGAGAAACAGACAATCAATGAAACGAGTCACAACCCAAGTCCTAGAAAATGAAGCAGAGGGGGTGGGTGAAAAAGAAAAGGAGGCTTATCATTTGTTACAGTAAGGACATCTATTCAAGAAGGTCTTTCACTATAGTTCTTTGTTTTTCTACTTTAGCCTACAGAATTAAAAAAGAAAAGCAAAATTAATTTAATGTTATGACTGTCATGCTCAGAAAGCTATTAGAGCTCTATATCCTGACTTTTAAAGATGGGAAGCTATTGACCTTTATACCTTATTTGCCATTCATGACCTTTATTCTGTGACTTTAGCATTTGTCAGTTTGATTCTTAAAGACAGAGGAAATCTAAGTGACACTTTGTCCCATGCCTGCCCTCACTGAAAATGAAATCCAGTGAATTTTTCTCTGGAACACGTCTTCCTGTATTTAACGCATGAGAAATTATACAATTATGATGACTTGTTTAAGCCAATGGACTTAGGTAAGTCTGTCTGGGAGTGCATGACTGATATGGCAAGTCTCAAATTCCAGAAAATGTTAAATATTTCTAACTAGTAAAAAAAGGTTACAGTGGTGAATTCTTACATTTCCTCTAATTTTAGAGCCAGAAAAATCTTACACTAAGAATGATCCCAAAGTAAGATCTGGTTAAACTTTCCTTTTTCAACCATAGTAATTTCCATTAGTTATTATTTCTTATTACTTCACTTTTCCTGTCTCATTACTATTAATAACCATGTAATTTGCTTTGTATACTAAAATATTTAACTATTGGTTCTATATTCATATGAATAATCAGTTACATTGTTAAAATTATAATTAATATTTTAAAGTGGCACCAAGAAATATGTTACCCTAAAGAAGTTGATTTGAACACTGAAAATGATAAACGAGCTCTTCTGACCCATTTCAGTTCCTCTACAAACATCTGAATAAAATAGAAAATGGAGCTAGCTGCTTTCTGACCACTAGGTGGGGAAACAATACAATTTAAAATGCAGTATAACTTTGGCTTCAACTACTTTCTTTTAAAATATGTTTATTATTTTAAATTCTCACCTGCCTCCAATTCTTTACATTCTTAAGGAAAATTCTGACCTGAACAATATAATTACAAGTGACTTCTGGGAAGTAGGCAGGTAATAATGGCATGTATTCTGAAATTCTTTCTTTGATCCACATTAGAAGTTTTTGTCCTTGCCTTAAGCAACACAGACTCTACACCCTGGGGGATATGTGAACCTTATCAGTCATTTATGCCTCTTGGGAGCCAGTCCCTCACCTGAGCACAGGTTCTTTTTCTAATCCTTGGTTCTAGGAATGCACTTCCTCTGTGATCCCAACAGTGTCTGACTTGAAGCATGGAGTATACTTCCACGACAAGCATATATTTATAACTCAGAACTCCCTTCCAGCTCTTCACTTCTTACACCTAATTGCCTCCTCAACATCTCTGCCTGCATGCACACCACAAGCTTTGCACAGCTGTGCTGTCCTGATTTTCCCCACTCCCAAACTTACTCACCTTCAGCCAATCTCATTCAGTTATGGACACATCATTCCTGGAGTTACTCAGGCTCAGAACCTTGGAGTCACCCTGGATCTTCTTTTCCTTTCATACCCTAAGTCCAAATTCTGTGGTCTCTACCTTCAAAGTACATCCAGAATCTGGACCCCTGTCATCATCTCCACTGCACCATCCTGGTTAGAATATCTTGCCTGCATTTCGGTAGGATCTGCCTAACTGGTTTTCCTTCTTCAACATTTGCCTACTACCTCTTTTCAGACAGCAATTAAGGCAATACTCACAAAACGTGAGCCTGAAAATATCACTGCTCCACTCAAGCTCTTCAGCATTTCCCATGTCACTTAGGATAAGAGCCATCATCTCTATCACGACCTGCAGGGTCTGCATGAGTCTGTCTCTACACACTTCCATCTACTCCAGCCTCAGTTACCTCTTTCCGAGTCCCTAGACACTCGAGGACTTTGTCCTGTCTGTCCTCTCTGACTAGACTAGAATGGTCTTCCTCCAGATATCTGCATGCTTTAACGCCTTTACTGCCTTGAGTCTTTTCTCAAGTATAACTTCCTATAAGGCGAGCAACCCTCATCTCTCCTTTTAAAGTTGCAACACACTGTCCCCAGCCGTCACACTACACCACCTAACCTGCTCTACTTTATCCCACATCACTTGATATTTGCTAACATTCTATATCCTTTACTAGTTTCTTATTTTTTCCCTTATGACTCTTGCCCCCTGCTTTATGTGAGCAGGGATCTTTATTTTGTTCACTGATATTTCCTGAACTTCTATTACAAAGGCACAAAGTGGTGCCTCACAAAATAATTACTAGAAGGGCAGTGGTGCAAAGAAAAAGCACAGAGACACCCATCTTTCACAATTTTACTTAAAGATCATTCTATAAATTTCCCTCTCGCATGAAATATAAATTTGTGTGTCTGACTATCAAGACCCATTTTACTTTCATTTCCTCTTTGTGTCTTTTCTAGCTTCCCCTACTTGCAGGAAAGTTTCCAACCTAGATATTTCTTCATTTTGGATTTTACTTGGGCTCTCTGATGGAAGCCTGAAAGTCTTACACCATATACCACATTTTTACTTTTGAAAAAATAATCATCTGACAGATATTCCTTAGCTTTCATCTTCATCTGACATTTAACTTTTAGATGTGACAGTTCCAGCATATCTAGGCAATGTAACATCTAAATTCTTGTTTCTCAGCATCTTTTTTTTTTTCTGATAGTATACATTTTGAGGAGTTGGTAACTCTTAAATGAATCAGATTTTTGAACTAGGAGTCCTTAATAAAATGGAAATAAGGATGAAGTTAAATTGATTACAACTGATGGATTTTGCTAATTTCTGATGTAAGCAATGTTACAGGCAAACATTTGAACCTGGTTGGTTGGTGGACTCTTTTCGACTTTGTAAGAATTTCCTAAATATGTGGGAAACTGACCAACATCGGTAGGATGCAGTAGTCCAGGCTACTGGTCTCTTTGAAATTTGTTCTTCCTTCTACAACTTTGTATTCCTCACCTTATCACAGTGGATTCTAGGGGGCAGGTTTACAGAAAAGAGTTAACGTAGCAGGCCTGAAGCTGCTATTTTAAAAAGAATCTTCTACCAAGATAGTCTGTTGGCTTATATCTGGGAACTCAGCTTCTAAAGCATTCCTTGCACTGATAGGAAAAGTTGCCTAATGATAAGAGCGCTTTGCTGTGTCTAGACTGTATAAACAACACGACTTATGGTGAACACCTGCTTTACTTCTAGAGGTCTGGTATTTTGGTAGTTGCTAGGCAGAAGGTGCCTAGGTGGCAGCTTTCAATGGAAAGATGACTGTAATAGGCTTCCCTGGGAAGCAATACCACACATGCATTGCATTTTTGTAGCTAGAGAAAGGAGCAGTTTTACTCTGTCCACTGCCAAGTTTAGAAGAAGAGTATGACTAGGATAAACCTCAACCACGAGTACTCCTGTGTGCTGGGTCCTGAGTGTCCTTGCGGTTGATCCCAAACCTAGGACTGGTCCCGGGGATGCTCAAACAACAGCAATAGTGATAAACCCTCCTGCATGATTTCTTCAGTCAAAGAATCACCAGTCTTTTTGCCTTATCAATTATCAAGAATTCATACTCAAGGTACTTACTGAAATTTCTCACTAGAATTACACAGGATCCAGAAGCCTAATTAAAGCCAGCTGTTGGGATAGAGTCATATAATAAGCCTCAAAAGTACTGAGATCAAAATCTAATGGGTTAGATTCCTCAGAGTAGGATAAAGACACAGGATTTAATACATGTGAAAAGAAAGCAATTTATACAGAAATCAAGTTTATATAAGAGCACATATTAGTTATTTTAATTAAGTTAATATTTATTTGACACTCATATGTTAGTAGGCAAATGGCTCATATTCTGCTTTGGTAGCTGGTTGTCATAAACTAGGATTCATAAACTCGAATGTCTGGAAGGGCATGTGGTTAACATAAATGTAAAATGCAGGCTGTATGTAAAATAGTAAACTGCTCTAACATCTTGTATTCAGTTGGAGTTCTCTTTTTAACCAACAGCACCCCCTCACTCCCCATCAAAGCCTAATAAAGTGAAATGTAGCACTAACTACCCATGACAAGTGTGTTTTCTTTTTTTTTTTTTGACAAGTGTGTTTTCAACTCCTGTTCTAAATTGTAATTATCAGCATTGAAGGAAAGCTGTCAATCAGACATGGTATTAACTGAGTCTATCATAAGGCTTATGGTTATTAAGTACTTTAGAATGTAATGAACATCAATCTGGTAGGGGATTGGAGTGAAGGAAAAACAACTGGAGCTAAATATTTTTGGCATATTTGTGGTAAAGGATAATCATGCAAAACAATTTTTTAGAAGAAGAAATAGAAGATCTACTCTGACTTGCCAACAGAATCTATGCTTGCCATTGTCTATTTCTCTTTGAAACAATATTTCATTCTATCCCAGTCTTCTGCTTTTTTTTTCTCAACCAGCTCTTCTGGTAAATCACAGATAAAGAGCCTGTGCATAACAACATATACAGTTCTGATATGTCTAAAAAGTACCATCTAAGAAAAGTGAAAGTGGGCTTGAATAAGTTTCCTATTTTTTAAATACACAGTCAGAAATCTGATTACTCAGAGAAAACCTCCATTTTTTTACTTATAGGAGGTTATTTAGCAGAGTGGTTAAACTTTTAAGTATACAGTGGACTCAGACTGCTATTGACAGTCTGCTATTGAGAGTTACTTAACCTCTGTAAAGTTCCATTTACTCATCTGTGAAATGATGAAAACACTATCCACTCAATAAAGTCATAAGGATTATATATGTAAAGTGCCTAGCATGTTACAGGCCGCCAACAAAATATTATGGTGGTATTGGTAGTAATGATGGTGGTGATGAAAATGATGGTGGTGATGAAAACGACGGTGGTGATGAAAATGACGGTGGTGATGAAAATGACGGTGGTGATGAAAATGATGGTGGTGATGAAAACGATGGTGGCAGTGATGCTAATGGTAGTGGTGGCGGAAATGATGATGAAGGTTAAGGAGATGGTGGTTGTGTGGACCTGAAGAATGCTTCAGAACTTCTAAAAAGGCTCTAGAAATTTTCCTCAAATGAACTCTTAAGGGGAAAACCATTGCCAAAGCAGATAAATAAGAATTGCTAAAGGATATGGAGGTGTGAGAGCAGCTTGCTAAGCCATCTCTTCTCCCTGCTAACTGACCACTTTTGTGGCTCCACCAGAGTCACACGGAACCCTCAGCACTCAGCCAAGCACATTTGAAAATTCCTGACAAGAGATTGACAAAGAAATGGCGAAGAAGAAAAAAAAAAAAAATGGCGAAATAATCTTTTGCTTACTTGAGGTCTAAGGGAGGTTTAATGTTTCTGGGAGGTAGACTTGGGGCTGGCAACTGTGTTGGGTGAGATGCTGGCAATGGTGGCTGGCTGGCTGGATGGGATGGTGGAGGTGGCGGTAGAGCAGTTGTTGAGAAAGTCATTGGTCCTTTGTTGGTACCTAAGAAGCAAAACAAAAAATACTGTGAATCAAGACAAATCTTCATCATGCAAGAACTGGCCATTCCAAGTATGCAGAAATGAGGATTTTAAACATAATAATGAAGGAAATGCATTGTAGGTTGAATGAATGCTTTAAAGAATTTAATACTCTCAGTATCACGGGACATAGATTTTTAAATGTTCCATTTCTCCCCACCCCCCACCACCCAGTTTACTGATGTATAATTGACAAATAAAATTTTAAGATATTTAAACTGTATAATGTGATGATTTGATACACATATATATTGTGAAAGGTTTCTCCCCACCAAGTTAATTAATATATCTGTCACTTCACGTATTTATCTTTTTGGGAAGGGTGGCGAAAATACTTAAGTTGTACTCTTTTAACAAATTTCAATTATACAATATAGTGTTATCAACTGTAGTCACCATGTTCTGCTTCATATCCTCATACTTTATACATCTTATAAATGAAAGTTTCTACCCTTTGACCAACCACCTCTCCCTTTTCCCCTCAACTCAGCCCCTGGCAACCACTTTTCTACTGCTTATATTTTATACAAAAAGTTTCCTAATTCCTTTTAGATATTTCTGCCTCTCTTATGGTAATTATTAGAAATACTACCCTCTCAGGAGCCTGGCTACAGTCCATGGGGTCACAAAGAGTTGGACACGACTAAGCAACTTCACTTCACTTCACTCTCTCCTCACTCTCATAGTCCTCTTGGAGTTTTAAAAATTGTCCAGTCCCTACACCCCTGACTTGTGACGTTCCTTGACAGGAGAAAATCTCACAGGCTTAGCTCATGTTTTCTTTGGCCAGCCATTTTTTGGGGGGTTGAGGTAGGGATAATTAGCTCCCTTATAAATCTGATAAATGAAAATTTCTGATTACATTTATCTGTTAGAAATATTTTTTTCTCTTTGTCTTAAAGTTTTTTGATATTTAAGGCTAACTACTTTTTCTTGTATTTGATTAGTAAATTTTTTCATGGATAATTTGTCACTAGATAAATTGGATAATTTAATGATAAATTATCATTGGATAATTTAAGAAGGCCTTCCCTACCCTGAGAACACATAATTATTAACCTTATATTTTCTCCTGTTTCTCATTGGATTCATGTTTTTACATTTAACTTTTAAAAATTATTAGTGATTTATTTTGGAATTAGATGTGAGATCAGGATCTATTTTTAATGGGTTTATTGTTGTTCTTAAGTTATTTACCAATGTCCCAGGACCATTTGTCTAATAAGGTATTATTACTCACCTCTTCTTTCATAAAACAAATATTAAAAATCCTAGTGAATGAGACAGATGAAAATGCAGCTTGTTATTTTAAGTTATAAATAATATGGTTTGATAGAATCGTAAGTGACTTGAAAGCTTTATACAAAGAGAATAAGCTACTTGAATGGATATTAATAAACCATTGGTGGTTTAGTCACCAAGTCGAGTCCGATTCTTGCAACCCCATGGACTGTAGCCCACCAGACTCCTCTGCCCATGGGATTTCCCAGGAAAGAATACTGTAGTGCATAGCCATTTCCTTCTCCAGGGTATCTTCCTGACTCAGGGACCGAACTTGGGTCTCTTGCACTGCAAGCAGATTCTTTACTGATTGAGCTACCATGGAAGCCCTAATAAACCATTACCCAAAGAGAAGAAAAATTATTTATTAGCCATTTGTGACATCTTTTCACGGAAAATGTTTTGACAAGTGGGAGACTCCACCACATGAGAGTGATCTAAGGCCTGAAGGTGAGAAATTATAGACATGGTTTGGGGAATGCTGAACTGGGTAGACTAGAACCCAACCTACCCTGAACTCCATGTGCTATGGATTTATCTTTACACAGGATTAGGAGGCTTTCTGATGGGGCCGTTGGGATGGCCCCCTGCTCTTCTTCTTGCCGGGCATCGACTCCTCCTTCCCAGGTTATAATAACTTGAGCTGTCCAAAAAGCGGTGTGATTGCCTGGACTTGTAACTCCAAGGGGTCCTCAGGGAACTATGACAGCCATCTCACCACCACCACCAGAGGGCGTGCCTGAGGGCGCAGTCAAACCAGAGGAAAGGAGAGCTGGGAGATGGAGAATTGGATGGGTTGTTTTTCCAAATTACTTTTGGAAAACTGTTAGAGATAATCTGACAGGCTAAATGAGACACTAAACTATAAGTGTCTTGTTCTTCATTAAGCTTGAGGGAACACACACTAAAGTATTCCTATGTTACACTAGTATTTAGCAATGGGATATTTTGCTTTGCAAAATCTATGGTCACTTTCAAATACTACAAGGAATATATTTGCATGCATACAAAATAATACTAAGGAAAAGCATCTTAGTTTTTCAGAGAGGCAAAAAACAGGTAGACTTGCCTTACTATAATATGATTGGTTCTACAATCTTAATGTAAACTTCAAAAATTATGCCAAAATATAATTTAAAATATCAGAATTCTCAAAAGCAAAAATCTAGTCTGATGTGATGGAAGAAAAGAATGGATATTGAGTTATAATAAAGCAAATAAAGAAGAAACAGAAACAATAAATCTATAGGAAATTTCTGAGATTAATTATAACATAATAAATCAATTTTTTGCTAGGAAACATTTTAGGCATTTGCATATGGAATTTTATTTAACTTACATAACACTTCTTTGGGTATTTGTTATCTAGTTTCCATTTGATAAGTAAGAAAACTACCGAACTTCAGAGAGCCAGTAAGCAACAGAGGTGGAATTCAAACTTAGCCAGAATATAAAACTTAGTTGATATCTTATGATGTTTGTGCCCTTTCTGCTATGTTCTGTCCATGCTCTTAAAGTCATGAGATGGAAATTATTGATAAGTTCAAATGGACATACTAGCAGATTTTCATAAGTCCAGCTTTTCTAATTGGTGCCTTGCCTCTTAGTAAAATATTGAACTGTTTTCAGTTTTATTAGGGCAATATTAACTCTGGAGACTATAAAATAATCTATAAAGGAATTCAAATAAAGTGGTGTTTTAGACACATGTTTCAGAATTTGACAATCAGATAGCAGGAAAGTAGACATCCAGGAGTTGGTGGAAAATGGGGCTCCAAAGATGGATGACTGATACAGGTTGACAGGGCGAAAAATGTCTCATGATTTGGAACTGAGGAGCCTGAAATAAAATCATGAAAAGATCTAAAATATATGAAATACAACAAAGGGAAAGAACAACAAGTTTAGAATTTAGTTAGTATCAAGAATTAGAAATGTAAAGCTAGAGAGTTAACAACCAAAACTCTGATCAATCAATCTATCTATATATTTGGGTCTTATCCCTCAAGTCTCAGGGATATCAATATTGCCTAGGTAGTCTGTGGCTTTACAAGAATTGAAAAGACCATTTGGAATTTCTTCCTCCGAGAAATGTGCAGGGATATGGGACTCATAGTAGCAGACACAGCAAGACTACCGGACAGTACAGGACAGCTCAGCTGCAGTGAGCTAAGCAGGGAAGTTTACATCCTACTGCCCACTCTCATCCCAAGTCAGATTCAGGAATCATGTTCCTGGGCCTTTTAATAGGATCTTAAAGCTTAAGGTCTTAAGTATATTGTCACCCTGCTTATTTAACTTATATGCAGAGTACATCATGAGAAATGCTGGGCTGGATGAAGCACAAGCTGGAATCAAGATTGCCAGGAGAAATACCAATAACCTCAGTTATGCAGATGACACCACCCTTATGGCAGAAAGCAAAGAAGAACTAAAGAGCCTCTTGATGAAAGTGAAAGAGGAGAGTGAAAAAGTTGGCTTAAAGCTCAACATTCAGAAAACTAGGATCACGGCATCCGATCCCATCACTTCATGGCAAAAATAGATGGGGAAACAATGGAAACAGTGACAGACTTTATTTTCTTGGGCTCCAAAATCACTGCAGATGGTGACTGCAGCCATGAAATGAAAAGATTCTTGCTTGTTGGAATAAAAGTTATTTCCAACCTAGACAACATATTAAAAAGCAAAGACATTACTTTGCCAGCAAGGTCCGTCTAGTCAAAGCTATGGTTTTTTCAGTAGTCATGTATGGATGTGAGACTTGGACTATAAAGAAAGCTGAGCATCGAAGAATTGATGCTATTAAACTATGGTTTTGGAGAAGACTCTTGAGAGTCCCTTGGATAGCAAGGAGATCCAACCAGACCATCCTAAAGGAAATCCTGTCCTGAATATTCATTGAAAGGACTCATGCTAAAGCTGAAACTCCAATACTTTGGCCACCTGATGTGAAGAACTGACTCATCGGAAAAGACCCTGATGCTGGGAAAGATTGAAGGTGGGAGGAGAAGGGGACGACAGAGGATGAGATGGTTGGATGGCATCACCGGCTCAATGGACATGAGTTTGAGTAAGCTGCGGGAGCTGGTGATGGACAGGGAGGCCTGGTGTGCTGCAGTCCATGGGGTCGCAAAGAACTGGACACGACTGAGCGACTGCACTGAACTGAACTAAGGTTTCAAGTAGATGCTGGCCATTTTGCTAAAAAGCTGAATGGGAGTTTGACTTACACCTAGTTGTAATACTCAAACTTCCACAAGAGATGTAATAAGTTTGGTAATACAATTCTTAACCATAATTTTAAAGTATGCTTAATAGCAAAAACAAAAGAGAACTGACCGTACTTACAGTAGGGAGCAGTTCATACTGGTTACAGAAAAATGGGAAGAGTTGTGAATGAAGGGGAGAGAAATTGCAGAACTGTCTAGAACATGAAAACAGCTCTCAAGAATCTGGGAAGTTAACAACCTCTGATTTGAATTTTTCATTCTCTTTAATTTTGGGAGCTTAGTAGAGGCCTTACATAAGTCATGTACTCTGACACATGGGTGGAACACTTGGGTCATTTTACTAGGAGGAAATGCCTGGCAGGGGCCTCCATGAGTCTGCCAGCAGTGCCCAGGGGTTATCTGCCCCACCGTGAAGGGTGGATCCAGGTTCACTGAAACACCAGCTACCCAAAGTGGTGACGTTATGTCAGGATCTAAAACTATAAATGGAAAAGCAGAATTGAAAGGGAAGGGAGGAATGAGTGGGGAGAAGGGGAGGGGATAATTAACGAAGAAACTTTGACAGTGGTAGTATACTTATATAATAAAAAATGGAAATTGTGTTATTTCACAAACTTTGTACTTGAGTTTTTTTTTTTTTTTATTAAATACTGGTTCCGGGTATTGTGACAATACTCTTGTAATGTGAAGATCTATGAGGACTCAGGAAATCTACCCCTTAGATTTTGACATTGTTGACTTTTGATGAAGAAGGTGCTTGTAACCTTCACGTCCATGAGGTCTAAGGAGCATCTTGAGTTGCGGTTCTGGATTTCCTTTTCAATCCATGGATTCCTTAAGAAAACCAAAGATACTATGAGGACTTCCCTGGTGGTCCAGTGGCTAAGACGTCACACTCCCAGTGCAGGGGGCCCGGGCTTGATCCCTGATTAGGGAACTAGATCCTGTATGCCACAACTAAGAGTCCGCATGCCACAACCGAAAGGTCAGAGATCACATGTGCTGCAACTAAGCCCCAGTACAGCCAAATAAATAAAATAAATATTAAAACATCCCAAAAAACAAGGTATCATATCATCCCCAATTGCCATAAAACCTTGACTGTAGACTTAATTTCTAATCATGATTTTGTTGGGATGTCTTAGAATTGAGTCAGATGTTAGAAAACTGATTTTACCACCAGCTTTACACCAGTCCTTTATCTTTAGCAAATCATTTAATTTCCATGTGATTTAGTTTTTCTATTTGTCAAATGGGAGTGGTATGACCCCAAATACTTCATAAAGGTTTAAAGATTAGATGAGCTGATACGTATCGAAAGCATCTTGAAACGTGTGAAGCATAGTATAAACATAAAAGATGATCACATAAGGATGAGGGATGCGACAAATAAAAATCATTACTGAGCTCTTTTGAGTTATTTTGAAATCATAGTTTGAATTTTTATAAGGTCTTCAGTTATTTATTGGGGAATTATTATGTGCCTGCCCCAAGAATTGATGCTTTTGAACTGTGGTGTTGGAGAAGACTCTTGAGAGTCCCTTGGATTGCAAGGAGATCCACCCAGACCATTCTAAAGGAAATCAGTCCTGGGTGTTCTTTGGAAGGACTGATGCTGAAGCTGAAACTCCAATACTTTGGCCACCTGATGTGAAGAGCTGACTCATTTGAAAAGACCCTGATGCTGGGAAAGATTGAGGGCAGGAGGAGAAGGGGATGACAGAGGATGAGATGGTTGGATGGCATCACCGACTCAAAGGACATGGGTTTGAGAAGACTCTGGCAGTTGGTGATGGATAGGGAGGCCTGGAGTGCTGTGGTTCATGGGGTCGCAAAGAGTCGGACACCACTGAGTGACTGAACTGAACTAAACTGCCCCAAGATTTAGCCAGTGAACTGGCAATGTGGAATATAAACTTTTATCTTCTATACACCTGGTAGGTTGACATATGGCTATTGTTCATCCAAATGGGACAAAAAGCTCTAGCAATTGTCTGGTATTTCCTGAGTCTAGGCTGATCAACTCTGCACTAAGAACAATCTAAGTGTGTATTTGATGGGGTCCCTTGCAACTGTCTGTCCATGCCAGTCATTTACACCTAACTAAACACAGCCTCTTCAGAATCTGGTCTCACTGAGACCTTATCACGTTTACCATAATAGTTGTTTAAAAGCTCCCCACATTCCCGGACCCTCTCACTCCCTCCTCGTTCACCACGGATACTTTACCTTTTATTTTACCAAGACCATGGAGAACACTCTACTGGACCACCCCCATTTACCTTTTGTTCTAACTTAAAACCTCCTTACATCTTGCTTCCCTTATTTCCTTTGCCTCTGATTCTCTGGAAAAATGTCATTGTTACCAATACTAACTGCCATTCTTGGTTCATGACATGCCTGCTTTTTTATAGACCCTGCTCCATTAATCAATAACTCCTTCACTTTCATCAAGTAAGAAACAATTATTAAGCACTTACTCTGTGCTCTGGACTGTGTTTCAGTCTTTACGATGCACTTCCCATCTTAAACGTGGTTTGATCGCCTGTACGTTAAAGAAACACAACAAGATCCTTACTTCCTTGTCCCTCACTCTAGTTAACAGCTGCTGTTTCTCATTCCCTTCACAGCCACATTGCTTGAGACAAATGTCTTATATTTGCCACTTCTATGTATATCTGTTTTGTACTTCAGTGGCTTCATGGCTGAGGAAAGAATGAAAAGTTCTGGAATAGGGTTTTGAGTTTGAATTCAGACTTCACCACTCATATTCATTTAATTGTTTATTACTCAGTTTTGGGCCACGAGTAAGCTGCTTGACATCCCCAAGTCTTTCTTTTCTCATCTGTGAAATGGTCATATACACCCACCTTGCAGAAGCATCTGAACATTATAGTTCTTAATAAACATTCCTATTCTTAGCTATCACTTAATGTGGCTACATCATTGATACATGGCAGTCTCCCCATCTCAACTGTAAAAACCAAAACCTTTTCCTCAAACCAATTATGCATAATTAGGATATGCATAATTAGGATATCAGTTAGGATATCTTAGAATGGACTAAGAATCAGGAAGTTTAACTCCTTATCCAGCCCTTGAGGTAATGAACAAACAAACACTGCTTTTACTTTCTTGATTCCCGTGTGTGTGTGCTCAGTCGTGTCTGACTCGTTGTGATCCCATAGACTACAGCCTGCCAGGCTCCTCTGTCCATGGAATTTTCTAGGCAAGAATACTGGAGTGGGTTGCCGTTTCCTTCTCAATTCTTGATTCCTGAACAACACCAGAAGCAAGTTTTCAGCATGGGAAGTGGAATGGTTTGATAGAAAGAATACTTGTGCTGGAATCATTCAGATCTAGGTTCGACTACCAATCCCAACTTGTAGTAGTTGTAGGGCACTGGATAATGTATTTTGCTTTTCTGGGTTTTATATTCCCTGCACGTTAAAATGAGACTACTGCTTCCTAATGCAGGATGGCTATGAGAATTAGAAATAGAATGTACCTACTATTTCTACCGAACAGTGGGTGTTCTGCTTAAGAAGCATCCTAGCACCTAGAACCATTTTTTTTTCTACCTGGGACAAGCTCTTATTAAACCTTCAAGGGCACGTTTATGTCTCTATGTGTAGAGAGACTAGGATAATCAAACCTTACTAGGCTTTTTTTCCTTTTAATTTTTGTTGAGACATAGTTGACGTATAATATCGTGTTAGTTTCAGGTATAGCCTAGTATGATTTCTTTTAAAAGTTTTCTAGGGACTTCCTTGGCAGTGCAGTGATTAAGACTCTGAGCTCCCGATGCAGGGGGCATGGGTTCAATCCTCGGTAGGGAAACTCAGATCTACGTGCACGTGTGATCAGTCATTTCATGCGTGTCCAGCTCTTTGTGACCCTATGAGCCATCGCTTGCCCAGCTCCTCTGTCCACAGGGTTCTCCAGGTGAGAATGCCGGAGGGGGTTGCCATGCCCTCCCCCAGGGGATCTGCCTGACCCAGGGATCAAACCCGAGGCTCCAGTGTCTGCTGCAGATTCGTTACTGCCGAGCCCCGGGGAAGCCCAAAGATCTACACAGCAAGGCCACACACAAGAAACGTTTTCTAAACTTCCACTTGTGCTTGAAACAACGTGCTACGCTGCACCTGTGACCATTTTGCTACAAGCAAGCTTCTGACAAGCCACCCGCTTTTTTTAAGTGTCGTGTGGTTGCCCTGCTAATCCTCTGGCTTGACACCACGCAGCCGAGTGCTGCTGCGAGAACGCTCTCGTCTGCATACAGAGCACTCACACATGGTTTCTTATGCTAATTTTATGTTTTTTAAAGTTCCCATAAATTACTTTGTCACTTTTTAATTTAATCTCTTCCTAGTTAAATAGTAAACAGAGGGTAGGTCTGCACGGTCACCACCTGTGTTAGCCCCACAACACTTTACATCCATCGTACGTAGCAGGGTATTTCATGTCTTACTGATTCGGACTTTCTTTTTCCCTCTCTTTTCCCTTAGGGAAAAAAAATAGTTTAAAATAGTTTATTGTGAAATAAATATATGCACAGTAAAATGCTTAAGAAAAGATAAGAGGGAATACTGAAAAGAAAAATCTCACATTCTATATCCCATCTCCCATTTCCCAAAGACAACTGTTACCAGTCTCATATGTGTCTTTCAAGAAATATTCCATGCATTTTGTCACATAAATTGGACCTTAGTACATACAATATTCTGTACTTTGCTCTTATAACAAATTTTTTTAGAAGATTTCTCTTTACTGGCACAAATAGGGCAATGAAATTTTCATAACTGTGCCATTCTCCATTGCATAGATTTAGTATAATTTATTTGACCCATCTCATAATTGATGGAAATTTTGATTATTTTTTTGAAGATTATTTTATCAAGTAAGAAATATATTGGTTTAAAGAGTATACTTCAGGGACTTTCCTGGAGGCCCCGTGGTTAAGACTGCCCCCTCCTAAGGCAGGGGGCACAGGTTCAAACCCTGGTTGGGGAACTAAGATCTGTGTGGTGCAGATCCAAAAAAAAAAAAAAGGAGTACAATTCAGTGGAATCAGTATGCTTGTATTAGTGCAATCATCATCCTAATCTACAAAAATAAAGCTGACCTGTTATTTTCCTCACCCTATCCTTTCCCCCTTACTCCTGCCTTAGGCAACCACTGATTTACTTTTGGTCTCAGTGGATTTGCTTATTCTGTGTTCTTCATATTAATAGAGTCATACAATATATGGCCTTTTGTGGCTGCTTTTTTCACTTAGTTGTTTTTGAGGTTCAATCATGTTGCAGCAGATATCAGGACTTCATTCTTTCTATGGCTGGTTTATATCCCACTGTATGGATACCACATCTACTTATCTATTTTTCAGTTGATGGACTTTTGAATGGTTTTCACTTTTTATCTGTTACAAATAATGTTGGTATGAACATTTGTGTACAAGTCTTTGTGTGGACATACGTTTTCATTTCTTTTTACTATTAATATATGCTTAGTAACTGTATGTTTACTATTGGGAACTTTGTTTTGTATTTTTTGATATCTTTGGATTACTAGACAAGTACAATTACAAAATTATTTTTGTACTTGTATGTTTGATCACAAGTCTAAATATATGTGTACGGTAAATTCTTAGTGGAATTCGTGGATCAAAAAATAGAACATTAAAACATTTTGGTAAACAGTGCCATTTGGTAAGAGTTTATCAATTCATGTGTCTTCTAACACAAGAGGATTACACCTGTTTCACCATAACCTCACTAACAGTGAGGTATTATCACACTGTTTTGGTCTTAATTCTGATATGTAAAAAAATGCTATGACATTTTAACTTGCATTTCAATGTTTGCAAGCGATGTTAAGAATCTTTTCATATGGTTATAAGACATTTTGTGTGTATGTGTGTTTCCTTAATATAGTATGTTAGTGATACAGCACCCTATTTAATTAAATTGCTGAAAAAAAGAACTTATCTCTTCTATGATTGACAGTTGATCGAATACGTTGTTGTTTGATCTAAAATAGAATATCATTTACAATATAGGCATTCAAGTAGATATTGCCATTTATGTCAAAGCATCTTACAAGTTTTCAGAAGATCTTCAGTAGCTTTCAAAGGTAAGGATTTGAAAGTATTTATGAGCCTATCTGGGTCATAGGCTTAGAAAATCTAGTTTTGCAGAATTTTTTTTCTTGCCTAATTCAAAGTCATCTATTCTTATCTTCAAAGAATTTATAAGCCCATAGTGGATGTAAACCACAGAGGATGGGAAATTTTGGAAATCAATTTAGTGGAAAACAAAGTACTGTAACTATATTAGTGAAAAACTCTTTGCTTTGAAAGCAAACTACCAAGAAAATGTTGGTCAGCTTAGAATATTCCATCAACGTGGAAAGAAAAGTAATACTGAAACGTTCATGCTTGCATAGATAATTAAGCAGAAACTAAAATGAAGGTGAAGAAGTAGAGATCAAAACAAATACAATCAGAGGAAAATAAGTAAAGAAAGGCTTTGATCACTATCTTAAACTTCCCCCATCTCAGATCTAACTTTAACATTCAATGTCTCTGAATCTTTTTTAATTCTTAAAAATTCACTTCCCCAATAACTTTGTTGGATATTCATAATTTATGTAGTTATTTTTATAATTCGATGTAATCATGAAGCATTAAATGTTTTTATTTATTTTCAGTTCATAAAATGACATGAAATTCAAATCAGGCAGTAATTTGACTGAAGATTGCTGACTTCTGAATCTTTCTTTTTTAAAAAGGTTAAGGGATTTCCCTGGTGGTTCAGAGGTTAAGACTTGTGGCTTTTACTGCCAAGCCCTGGGTTTGATCCCTGGTCAGGCAGCTGAGGTCCTGCAAGTAGGGCAGTGTGCATGTTAGTCTTTCAGTCGTGTCCAACTCTTTTGTGATCCCATGGACTGTAGTCCACCAGGCTCCTCTGTCCATGGAAATTCCCAGGCAAGAATACTAGAGTGGGTTGCCATTTCCTTCTACAAAATATTATATTAAAAGGAAAAAAGTCAGTGTATAGGAAAAGTTTTTTGTCAGAAGCTGATACTTACAGAGTACCTTTCTTGTTTCTAAGATAGAGTGTATTGGGGCAGAAGACAATAATTGAATTTCTTTTCTTCAAATGCTAAACTTTTAAAAAATATATACTTAAACTTATATAGGAGTAAAGGAAGTCCTACTAGAACTCAAGGTTTAGAAAAGTCTCATATGAACTGATTGATATGTTGAAAGGATAGTGAATGCTTTGAGTCAATCATCATTTTTAAAATAAAAATCAATATAACCCAGAAATATAACATCTATGAGCAGAGAAGGAGTAAACATTGGTGATGCAGAGATAATATTATAGCTTCAGAATATGAGAAAATAGAGGGACATCTAAAGCAGATACTCCAAAGTCAACTTTCAGTGGAAGCCAGGCAGCAACATGCATTTGTATGTATTGCTGGGAATTGACTGGTGAGCAGGAAATTTGTGTCGTCTTGATGGGGTCACTGCTACAGGATTCCAGCCTACTGTAAATATGTGGAGAACAAGTCTAGATTTTTCTGTGAAATTTTCCAATTTTTTAACGTTGGCAACTAAAAACAAAACAAACACATCAAACATACACCCCTACCCCCCTCCACCAAACTCTACGCACCAAACAAATCTCATTTTTGGATTACTTTGTGATAGATGTGAAATATTTTGTGAAAATTACTTTGCGATAGGTGCCTTTTTTTTTTTTTTTTTTAAGTAAGAGGAAGTGCTATAAAGAAAAGGACTATTAAGGGAAATTGCCTGATCATAAGTTCATCCAGGAAGCCAGATTTTTCCTGCTAAAACTGTAAGGTTTTGAAAGGGGTAAATTAGACCATCAGACCAAGTAGACATGAATTGAGGAAAGAGAACCAGAACTGCCAAGAAAGAAGGCAGAACTTCCTTGTAGTGCATGGACAGAGCATGAAGTGACCAAGATCCAGAATAGCTGGAAGCACAGCTGTGTAGACAGACTGGTTTAAACAGAAGGTTCAATTCAGTTGCATGCTCAGTCTCTCAGTCTTGTCTGACTCTTTGTGATCCCATGGACTGTAGCCTGCCAGGCTCCTCTGTCCATGGGATGTCCCAAGCAACAATACTGGAGTGGGTTGCCATTTCCTAGGGGTTTCCCAGGTGGCACTAGTGGTAAAGAACCTGCCTGCCAGTGAAGGAGATGTAAGAGGCACGGATTTGATCCCTGAGTCCAGAAGATCCCCTGGAGGAGTGCATGGCAAAGAGACGGACACGACTGAAGTGACTTAGCACGCCATTTCCTACTCCAGGGGATCTTCCCAATGCAGGGATTGAATGCATGTCTCTTGTGTCTCCTGTATTGGCAGGCAGCTTCTGCACCAACTACGCCACCTGGGAAGCCCCTCAGTTCAATTAATGTTTGCTATGACTCTTTCTGTCATTGCTATTTTAGAAGATCACCAATAGAGAAGAGAGGAGGATGCCTCAGTCATGAGACAGCACAAAAACATCTTGTGATAAATCAAGACCTGGAGAAGGGAAAGACATAGAAGAAGAGGAGACCCAGGAGAGAAAATATAAAAGCCACAGAGAAGCCCCTACTATAGGTGTGACCTTAGGCAGGTCTTTCCCTCTTCCTTAAAAAAAAAAAAGTATTTTAATGTACTCAGGGGGCTTCCTGAGTAGCAGATGATAAAAAATCTGCTACAGTGCAGGAGACCAAGGTTCCATCCCTGGGTTGGGAAGATCCATTGGAGTAGGAAATGGCAACCCACTCCAGTATTCTTGCCTAGAGAATTCCATGGACAGAGGAGCCTGGTTGGCTATAGTCCATGGGTTTGCAAATAGTCAGACATGACTGATTGACTAACACTTTCATGCTTACATTATTTTTTTTTTTAGATTTTCACTAAAATGATAATATAATTAAAAATGTATATAGAAGATCTAAGGGACTCAGAATTTCCAAAGGCCTCACATTGAAATATACTACTTGACAGTTCACAACTCAGTCAGATTTGGGAATCACAAATAAAGATTTCTCCACCTCCTTTATCTCATCTGTATGCTTTGCTTAATGATTCTAGCTGATCAAACAATACCAAGTTTTACTCTTCCTAAGTCTAATTAATAAATTTCTTCACTATTTTATGCAAAGTAAATAATATATCATATTTACATTGTCCATCTAATTTTGTATGAAGTCCAAATATAATAGTAAATTGGTGAAATTAATGTAATCAATATAATATTTAGCAACCACTCATATTGATTTCTATTTTGTGTTTTCTTACTCCCTATACCTAGCATGTGAACAGTTTCTATCAGTGCAACCCATGAAACATATTCTGAATTCGTCTTCTTGTCTCTTCCACCCTAATCCAAGCCATGTCATTTCTCACCTGAAAGTCTTCTAATCAGTCGTCAGATTTATTCTTATGTGCCTACATTTTATGCTCCACACAGCAGTCAAAGAGAAGTCCCCAAATGTAAACTAGATTATAATATTCTTCTTCATAATGCCTCCAATTTCAGTGGCTTCCTATTACAAATTCTGAACTATGACCTTCTAGAACCCAAGGAGTTTGGTCAGTGCCTACTGTTACAGCCTCATCTTGAACCACTCTCCCTTCACATAGGTATTCTAGCTGACATAAGGGCTTGTTATTTCTTTAACCACATCAAGCTGATTCTTGCCTAAGTAATTTTCACTAACTCCTTTCTGCTCAGATATTCCTTTCCCATATCAGTGTGTAATTGGATCCTTTCATCATTCATGACTCTGCCTAAATATTATCTGCTCAGAGGCGTCTTCACTGACAATCTCATCTAAAATCACTTCACCTTGTCTGCTACTTTCTCGATCACTTGGTTGCATCATTGGTTTTATGTTATTCACAACACTAAGCATTCTCTGAATTTGTTTACCCATTTATTTGTGTTTTATCTGCTCTTCCAACTAGGATGTAGGCTATATGAAAGCAAAAACTATATACATCATTCTCATTGCTGTATTCCCAGGCATAAAACTATGGCAGTCATTCACTAAATATTTGTTGAATAGATAAATGAATAAACAAGAGATCTTTTGCCAGAAAAAAATAGGAAATGTCAAATTCTCTTGCATCTTGCTGTTCTTAGAACAAAAGCAAGGATTAAACATAATAATAAAGGATTTATTTAGTAATTCATATTTATCACTAATATTCATACTAAGGATCATCATATTTTCAGCATGAAGCAGTGAAATTGAATGCTACAGGCCACTGAACAGAAAGAATGACAGGCAAATATAGGCATAAGTGACATAAGTAGTATAAAGAGTAACATTTAACATCAGACTTGGAGCTGGAATAAGAAGTCATCCAGTAGAAAAATTCACTAGGTCAAAGTACAATTACATTTTAAATCAGTGATTGACTGAAAGACAGTAAGTCTTTGGAAATAAGAGAGTCAGGCCAGTCAGGAGTGCAGGACCAAAAGAAAGGATTCTGAACAGATAAGAAATGGACTGGTCAAAAACCACCTAGATTAGGGGTATTTATCCCAGTCGGTGGCCGTGGTAAAGAACCTGCCTGCCAGTGAAGGAGACGTAAGAGATGTAGATTCCTGGGTCAGGAAGATCCCTTGGAGGAGGAAATGGCAACCCACTCTGGTATTCTTGCCTAGAGAATCCGGTGGACAGAGGAGCCTGCAGGCTATGGTCCATAGGGTCACAAAGAGTCAAACATGACTAAAGCAACAGCATGCACGTGCACACACATCCTAGAAGAAAAACGGGATTGAAGTGAGGAAACAGGTGGGATTATAGCTGGCTTCAAATACATGAAAGACTAATTTGAGGATGAGTCATGTATTTGAACATATTACAGAGGCAGTATGAACACCAAAGGAAGTTATAGAAAGATTTCAGTGGAAAATAAGATTAAAATTTCTAGGAGACAGAACATGCTAAGAAGCGGATTCTCTAGTCACAGAAATTTCAAGTGTAAGACGATGCTTCCAGGGACTTTCCTGGTGGTCCAGTGGTTAAGAATCTGCCTTCTAATGCAAAGGATGCAGGTTTGATCCCTGGTCAGGAAACTAAGATGCCACATGCCATGAGGCAACGAAGCCCATGCTGCAAGTACTGAGCCCATGCCTCAACTAGAGAGAAGCCTGTGCAATACTGCATGTGTGCCATAACTAAGGCCTGATGCAGCCAAATATGTAAATAAATTAAGAAAAAAAAGATGATGCTTCCAGACATTTAGAGCCCATTCCATTAGCATGGCTCAGTCAAAATAGCTGTTTGAGTTCTAGCCAGGCTAATTATCAAAGGTGAGACCTTAAGTCCTCTACCTTCTTCTTATTTAAAATGGGAACAGCTATACCTGCTACATAAATTGAATGAGATAATGTGCATAGCATACCAGGGACAGATTCTGCAAGCAAGTAGGTACTCAATAAATAAATAATGGTCATTATGGAAACTCTGCAACTATGAGAAGATAGCCCAGGATACTGATGACTTGACAGCTTGGAGAGGCCATTCAGACTCTCCAAGGCTTCTCAGTTTTCCTGATATTGATATTGAACTATTCAATTGATATTGAACTAATCTTTGAATAGAAAGGGCAAATTTATGACTATTATTTCAGACAATTTCTTTTATTTTGTTTTCAGGAAAAAAAGTAATATTGCCAACATTCATATTCATTAAGACCTTAACAAAAGTATTATATATGTAATTTTAAAAAAGAATTGGGCTGGTCAAAATTCATACAGAAAGATCAGCTGGGAAGGAGAAAAGGGTCTGCCAATGTAGAGTTCCAGTCAAAACCATGAACTTTGGAGTTAATCAGACTTGGAGTCAAATGCCCTTGACCTTGCCCATAAGTGCTCCTCTAGTCCACTGACTGAGTAATCATTGTTACTTGGCTGCAATGCGCATATATATATATGTATATATATAATAGTTAATCATTGTTATATAACTTGTGGACAATGAAGCAAGATAGTGCTGGTAGCCTAGTAAGAAGTCATATATGAAACAGCGATACTAGATGCAGATAATATGACTTGCTAAATGCAGATTTTGCAACCATAAAAGTTAGTGATACTGGAGGTTTAGCATGATGAAACTGGGGAGGGAAGGATAAGGGGCTTGGTAAAACCTCATTTTGCTCTTTCCACATGTGTCAAGAATTCACAACTGAAATATTTTATGTTCAACATATAATGGACACCAACCCAAAGTTATCTTGAGGAACTAGGAGACATAAGAAGCTGTGCTCATCTAAACTCCCCCAGTCTGATTTCTTTTGATATGTTTTGCTAACACTGTATTACTTATACTTATCTTGGTAAACTTTAACATCTACAACTTGTGTTATAGTGTTCATTTTGACTAAACTTCTAGTGCAGTCTTTTGCAGGACTGCGTCAAAGGGGTACACTAAACTTAGATTGTGGATAACACCCTTATTGAAGGACCAACAGCTACTTTAGAAGCTAAGAATTATATTTAAAGAAATCCCATAAGTTAGAGGTATCTAACTAGAAATCATTAAACAGAAAAAGTACAGGCAAGTTAATTACTTAGTGACCAAAAAGTTTGTACATGATGGGGAAGAATTAAGGTATGTACAGCAATCACAGAAAACCTTTCAGGGTACCCTTATTTCATTATAGGTGATACATTAATAAATTATATAGCATAGCTACATATTTGTATCACAGGGCTATATATTTATATTGCATAGCTATATATTTATATCACATGGCTATAGTTTAATAAGACCTGGCTATGCTGGGTCTCAGTTGTGGCATACAGAATCTCTTTTTTTAGTTGCAGCATGTTAGGATCTAGGGATCTACCAGGGATCAAACCGAGGCCCCTGCACTGGGAGCTGGAGTCTTAGCCACTGGACCACCAGAGAAGTCCCTATTATAGCTATTTTGAAACTTAAAATAGTTAATATTTTTAGATGTTTCAACTTAAATATCATCCCTAGTTCTAAAAAGAAATCACCTTTTAGGCTGTTATTAACTTGTCAGAATTTTCTTGTTCAAATTTTGAGTGTACGGCTGACTATTGAACTTGGATCTATAGCAGTAGTTTTCAAAATTTAAGAATGACTTGGTGCATATTTAGTAAACAGGTTCTAGGAACCCATCTTTAGAGATTCTGGTTCAGATGCTCTCAGATGGGGCTCAGGGGTCTGCATTCTTGCCTAGAATCTCAGGGAATTCCGATGCATGTAGACTATGGACCATGCTTTAAGAAACACCAGTTTTGCTATCTTCTCCTTTAAAGAAACAGTGAAACTCAAGCCAGCTAATGTTGGTACTACTGATGTGGTAAAAGGTTAAGATTAAGATAGGAAGAAATGTTTTAAGTAGATTGCTTAAAGAACCTTAAAAAAATAACTTAGAGATAGCATTTATCCATTTTCTTCTACTTAACATTGAACAATATTTCTTAAAGTGTAGACCCAGTACCAGTAGTATCAGCATCATTTGAGAACTAGTTAGAAATACAAATTCTCAGGCCCCATCCCAGATCTAATGAATTTAGAAATTCTGGGGCTGGGATCCAGAAATCTGCATCTTAACAAGTTCTCCAGGTTGTTCTGATGCACGTCAAGTGTGAGAATCACTGGTGCAGACTAAATGGTGGGGACCTGGTATGATTTGAAGGACAACCAGGTAACGTAGAAGGCTGTGAAGAGACTGGTACCTTGAAGTAGTCATTGTGCTACTAAGGTGTGCAACCTGATGCCTGGAGTGTACTATTATCATAAATTCGTTTTCTTAAAGCACAACTTGCTTATTTTGTTTTTGACCCTCATATTGGCTACTAGCTGATGCTTTCAGTTTGTACTTTATTTTCAGTTCCTTCTGGTTATTTCTTGTCCTTTCTATAGGAACCAAACCTTACAGGATCCAGCCATAGTTGTAATAAGAGAACCTGGTGATTATAAAACAAGGAAAATCTCATTAAGAGGATACCACATTGAATTAGGAGGTTGGGCTTAACATATACATATACCATTAAATGCAAAATAGGTAACCACAAAATCACTGTGGATGGTGACTACAGGCATGCAATTAAAAGATGCTTGCTCCTTGGAAAGAAAGCTATGACAAACCTAGACAGCAAATTAAAAAGCAGAGACATCACTTTGCTGACAAAGATTCATATAGTCAAAGCTTTGGTTTTTCCAATAGTCATGTATGGATGTGAGAGTTGGTTTATAGAGAAGGCTAAACCACAAAGAATTCATGCTTTCAAACTGTAGTGATGGAGAAGACTCTTGAGAGTCCCTTGGACATCAAGGAGATCCAACCAGTCTATCCTAAAGGAAATCAGTCCTGAATATTCATTGCAAGGACTGATACTGAAGCTGAAGCTCCAATACTTTGGCCACCTGATGTTAAGAGCCAACTCATTTGAAAAGACCCTGATGCTGGAAAAGATTGAGGGCAGGAGGAGAAGGGGATGACAGAGGATGAGATGGTTGGATGGTATCATTGACTCAATGGAGATGAGTTTGAGTAAATTTCAGGAGATATTAAAGGACAGGGAAGCCTGGTGTGCTGCAGTCCTTGAGGGTTCAAAGAATTGGACATGACTTGGCAACTGAACAACAGCAACTAACCAGCACCTACTGTATAGCACAGGGAATGATACTCAAAATTTCGAAGTAGCCTATAAGAGAAAAGAGTCTGAAAAAGTATATATATACATGCACGAATCACTGTGCTGTATACCTGAAACTAACATGACATTGTAAATCAACCATACTTTAATTAAAGAAAAAAAAAAACACTTAAAATGATGACACCACATTACCCCTTTTATAATTGGATGGATGGGGAAAAGAGAAGTAGGGGTGGAGGGTGATAATCACAAAGATGAAGATCAGCAGATAACTTTAGGAGATGGCAGATTGAAAAGATTGGAGAAAGGAAGGCAAAGTGATTAGGAGCAATCTTTAATGAAAGTTTATAGAATACTGACTACTAGTCATCTCTCCGTAAAGGAAACAGGACCAGGTAAGGGTAGATTCACGAAGGATAGAATTTATTCTGGCTACCTACCCTATACCTTTCTGGAGCAAAGAGGTTAAGAATTAGGCTATTATGTCTATTTCTCAAGACAGCCATAAATTTGTAGGACTGAAAGTTCTTGTGAGTTTACTATTTTTGTGCCTTTCACATAATTTGGCATAGAAAATCTGTTGATTCATTATGAAGCTATCTTTCTGCTTCTGCATTGAACTTTGAAACAGAGAATAAGAGAATCACTTAGCCTTGTGGGTGATAAAGCACAGAATATCTCTTTAAAATGTCCTCAATTCTGATCAAAGATAAGAAATCTGAGGTCCAGATAAGTTTAGTGATTCATGAAGGAACGCAAATCTTAAAACTATGAGGTCCTGATAAAAGAATCTTGTTTTCCTTAGTCAAGTCTCATGCTCTTTCTACCATCCCTGGAAACAAAATCTCTCTCTCTATATATATGTAATTTGTTTCTAAACCCTAAAGTGATAACATTTTAGCATCTTCCTTTTGAAAGTTTTTTCAGTATCTCAACACCGAAATAACCAAAAATGTACATGGTACTGTCTAAATGAAAGAAGCAGCTAAGGAGAGAGTAGACAAAATAGAAAATCAACAGCTAACAGACTTATAGGTAAACACAGCAGGCAGAACTATTCCCCAATAAAGAAACAGGCTCCCAGTTGTTTTTTGTGAAAGGGAGGACTGTTATAATTCCCCAAAGTCGTGAGTATATGGTTGCTCACTTGCATGTATGTGTGTGCATGTGCGTGCAGAGATGATTCTGGGTGTGAGCAAGGCTGATAAACAACTTCCGGGAAAGAAGGGAACTATTCATAACTAGATCTCTGAGTTGGAGGAAGGAAGGAGGAGCTTAGGATTGGAAGACAGAGCAGAGTGGAAATTGACCCAGGCAAACTCTATGTTGAATGTTGAGTCTTCTTTGTGGATAATCCAAGAAAATGTCAAAGAAGGGACTCGGTTGGTGGGGGGAAGGTCATGTGTCAACGGCAATCTATTTGATGGGGTTTGGAGAAGACCTCAGTTGATCGATGTCACTGATATAAGCAGAGATCTGGGTTTGATTATGTTGAAATGGTTCTGAGATGAAAATGTCTCACATGGGCTGGAGCATGGGTATGTGATGGTTGGAAATAGGGACTTCTTTTGACCTCATTGAGCAAAACCCTTGCCTTCTGGAGACAAAAAGAGAAGTAGGACAAAAGTTGCTGTGATAGTATAATATGTAGAATTGCCACTCTATAATTTCATAATGAGTTCAACTATTAGTGTCTTTTATGTGCAGGTTTCCTACTACATAGGATGTTTCTAAAAGATTTTAAACTGAAGACTCAGGCTGCAAAGTGCTCTTCTTGACCATCTGATAGGATGCTAGGCAGAGGAGAATATCCACATGTATCTGCTCAAGGGTCCGAATGGGGATGGTTGGGCAGTACCAGCTTCTAAGGAAGCATTTGGAATTGGGGATGGGGGTGGGAGAGGAGGGGTTGATTTTGGCTGTTGCAGTGGCTAGTGAGTGCTACTCGCTTTTCAGTGGCTAGAGATCAAGGAGGCTAAAACTCTTGCCCTAGGCAAGACTGTTCTACTTGAGAAGGAATAGTGTGTCCCAGGCTGCTGGTGGCATTCCAAAATTCTGAAGACTTCATTTTATATATGAGATCCAGGGGTCTCCAGAGGCTGCTGCAGAGCACAGAGCAGCCCCATCTAAATACAGCAATGTAGCATCTCTGCCCCAAAGTGGCCCCCTCGCGCTTGTCCTCTTTCATTCACAAAATCCCAAGTCACTTCTATATCCACCCAAGGACGGTATAATTATAAAGGCACACTGACACTGCTCTGCTCCTATAATCAGCAAAAGCAAATCTATATTTTCAAACAACTAAACATATATTAATTCCCCACTCTGAATGATCATACGATTAGTCTTCATTTGGCATCAATGATTAGGAGTGGCTTTACTATGGAAGTGCCAATTTTTGGAAAAGATAAACCCCTCTTATCTCTCCAAATAGTCATAAATGGTAGGAAAAGAAAGTTGGAAGCTTGAGAGTTTTTCAGAAGTGAGGTTTTTTGCTCGAGTTAAAAATAAAATAGAAATAGCGACACAACTTCCTGATTTTCAAATTCAAGTCATTTCATGTGCTAGTCATTTGGTCTGCCTTCCCAAGTCTGCTTTAATTGAGATGGTGTAGGCAGTGAAAAGTGTACCCGTAAAACCACGACGAAGTTTCACCTTGAGAGACAGGACAAAAACAGGAAGGTAAGAAGTCAGCCTAATTTCCAGAGACTGAGTAGTTACAACTTTAATGAGGCATTATGTACCCATGGGAGGAAGGTTGTAATCGTCCTTCTTTTATGTAGTATTTGTGACTTTAAAAAATGTGGACCCTGGCTCAGGAGCTCTGGCCCTGGCAACCCTAGAAGATCACTTTGTGACAGCTGTCATTATTTCCAGCCATTCACGGCCTACACTTACTATTTCAGGCCCATCCTGAATTTAGTAACATGACACAGCGGCCTGCAGGCTGGAGCCTAGACACGTATCTGGTTTCCTGAGGGCTGTGGCTAACCTCTGAAGTTTATTGTTTCTGTTCCTGCCTTCTTCCTGCCATGCCCCTGCTATCCAGACAGGTCTCTCTTTCCTTTGAGGAATTAACAACCAGTCCTGAGATCTGAGACCCACCTATTCCTTTAATTTCACAGATTTCCAGAGCTGCAAGACACCTCAGGGGTGATCCAATTCTATCCTCTCCTTTTGCAAATGAGAAGGTGATCAAAGAAATTACTTGTCCAAGATCAACTGAAGTTGATAGAGTTGAAGAGAAGTCTTGACATTAAACCCAATTTTTACTAACTGCAGGTTGATCAGTGTCACTACTATTTATGGTGCTGAAACTGGTGGGCATCATAGAATCAGGGAATCATTTAGCATGCAAAACTACTTTTTTTCCAGTAAGTTTTTAACGTTTAGCATTACTTTACTTCCAGCCTTTGAACCTCAAATTTTATATTGAAAAGTGTGCCACCAAAATCACCATGTCCTTTCTCACCTCTCTCCTGTCCCTGAGGTTGTGTGTGCACGTGTGTGTGCTCTCTGAGAGAAGGTGTTTTATAGAGCTGGCTCTGAACAACAAAGTTGCTGAAGCTGTTAGAAGCTGCAAGAATACCCACTTCCTACTTTACTGGTGACATATTTTTGCAAAGCTGTTCTCACTCAGCTTCCCCATCTCAAGCAAATTAAGAGTTAGAACAGTGACTTCAAATTCCTTTTTATGAAGTTTCTGCTCTAAGTAAAACAACTTAGCAAACAAAATATTTTTCACCAGTGAATTTGAATTGTGAGTATGGTGTTACTCTGCATTTATCTCATGCAGCATTTCCTTCAAAGCTAGTTCCTGGGAACATTGGTCCTACTGAGCTATTTTGAGAGAGGGAGGGGGAAAAAAAAGAGGTCTGTGGTCAAATATGATTTGGAAATTGCTTCAAACTATATTCTCTGCTTGATATTCATAGTGCTCAGTAGTATATTAAAGATCTGACATTAAAAAATTGCCTTTCCTTGCAATATTTCCCAAGCACACTTGAATTGCTTTTCCCCATAACATTTATTAAATCCTGCAGAACTCTTAGTAGACGGGCAATTCTGAGAAAACATTAACCTTTCAGTATATCTCAGTGTTCCAAACATTGAATGGGAATAAAACTTTTTTTTAAGGCTCAAATATTAGAATGCAAAATAAGATTCTGTAGTCAAAAGGCTCAGGGTTCATTTTTGGCCACATCTCTTCTTACTAGTTACATAATTTTGGGTAAATTACTTGTTTCTGCTTTATTGACTATGGCAAAGTCTTTGACTGTGTGGATCACAACAAACTGGAAAATTTTGAAAGAGATGGGAATAACAGACCACCTGGCCTGTCTCTTGAGAAACCTGTATGCAGGTCAGGAAGCAACAGTTAGAACTGGACATGGAACAACAGATTGGTTCCAAACTGGGAAAGGAGTACGTCAAGGCTGTATATTGTCACTCTGCTTATTTAACTTATATGCAGAGTACATCATGAGAAATGCTGGGCTGGATGAAGCACAAGCTGAAATCAAGATTGCCGGGAGAAATATCAATAACCTCAGATATGCAGATGACACCACCCTTACGGCAGAAAGTGAAGAGGAACTAAAAAGCCTCTTGATGAAAGTGAAAGAGGAGAGTGAAGAAGTTGGTTTAAAACTCAACATTCAGAAAACTAAGAGTATGGCATCCTGTCCCATCACTCCATGGCAAATAGATGGGGAAACAGTGTCAGACTTTATTTTGGGGGGCTCCAAAATCACTGCAGATGGTGACTGCAGCCATGAAATTAAAAGACGCATGCTCCTTGGAAGGAAAGTTATGACCAACCTAGACAGTATATTAAAAAGCAGAGACATTACTTTGTCAACAAAGGTCCGTCTAGTCAGGGCTATGGTTTTTCCAGTAGTCATGTATGGATATGAGAGTTGGACCAAAAAGAAAGCTGAGTGCTGAAGAATTGATGCTTTTGAACTGTGGTGTTGGAGAAGACTTTTGAGAGTCCCTTGAACTGCAAGGAGATCCAACCAGTCCATCCTAAAGGAGATCAGTCGTGAGTGTTCATCGGAAGGGCTGATGTTGAAGCTGAAACTCCAATACTTTGGCCACCTGATACGAAGAATTGACTCATTTGAAAAGACTCTGATGCTGGGAAAGATTGAGGGCAGGAGAAGAAGAGGACAACAGAGGATGAGATGGTTGGATGGCATCACCAACTCAATGGACGTGAGTTTGAGTAAACTCTGGAAGTTGTTGATGGACAGGGAGGCCTTGTGTGCTGCAGTCCATGCGGTCGCAAAGAGTCGGACACAACTGAGCGACTGAACTGAACTGAACTTAGTTTCTGAGCCTCAGTGTCTTCATTGCAAAATGGGAAAAATTGGAATGGATTATAATATCAGGAGAAAAGGGAAAAAATACTGGTAGAATATCCAAATAAAATAAAGGAACATGAGCAATACTTGGGTTTTTTTAACTACATGTGTGCATGCTAAGCTGCTTCAGTTGTGTCCAGCTCTTTGCTACCCTGTGGACTGCACCCCACCAGGCTCCTCTGTCCATGGGATTCTCCAGGCAAGAATACTGGAGTGGGTTGCCATGCCCTCCTCCAGGGGATCTTCCAGACCTAGAGATCGAACCCATGTCTCTTACATCTCCTGTAAAGGCAGGTGGGTTCTTTACCACTAGTGCCACCTGGGAAGCCCATTTTTTTTTAACTACCCCAATATAAAAAAAAAAATACAGAAGTCCTGTCATTATGTTTCTGATAATTATTTTTAATCTTTAAAGAAATATCGCTTGGGAATTTATTGCTGGATGTGATAAGACAGATTTTTTTTCCTTAAAATCTTTTACCATATTGTAATAGTTTTCTAACAGGTAGCTGATAATTTTCTCAAAATCTTAAGAAATCTCTAGGAAAAATATTATGTTGTAGAACACACAGAAAATTTGCCTAAATCTTAAAAAAAACATCTTCCTAGTTCTGACTCCTAATGAATTGGTTCCCAGAGAAGGTTGTAAGTTGTTTCCCATGGACGTGTAGGTTAAACACTTATTTCCATGCAATCTAACAAGAGTCTTTTTAGCCCAGGCTGATATCAAATAACGTTTGTAGGGTACTTCCTATGGGCCAGGCATATATATTCTCAAAGCTCTGCTTTTGGAAATATTCCTATAATTCCTCAAAAACCTGAGAGGTAGGTAGCCTTATTGTTCTCATTCGTAGATGAGGAAACCTGCAGATTATTATAACTTGTCCAACGTCTGACAGCTACTAGTGGACAGAGCTGGGACTCACACCCACATAACCTGGCTCCAGAAAGCATGTGTCTGACTGCTACGCACCGGCTAAATGGCAGATTCCTGTAGGGGAGCAAGAAACACAGGGTAGAGTAGAAAAAGAGAAAATAAAGAGATGAGATCATTTCCATTTCTAGGGAACCAAGAACAGTGTGTAGGATTTAACCTTTTCAGTACTTTTTTTGTGTTTTCCACACCTCGTCACTTCTCCCACGGATACTGTTTGAGTTACAGAAAAGTCCACCGTGGGGCCCCCGTCAGGTCTCACTTCTCTCCAGATATCTATATGTGCTCATTTCCCTCTCCACCAGCCCTTCTTTTCAGCCCCTTTCCTCTTCCCTCATTGACCTGATTGACACTCTTTTCTGAGAGGGGTGGGGGTCTGCTTAGGTGTCAGTTCGTTCTCCTTTAATTTCCAAGAATGTTACGACTCACAGTACTCAGTAGCCTGTGCTCTCCTCTCCTTAGCATTTATCAGGGATAGTATCTGTGCCCACTGACTTGTCCATGGCTCCTAGCACAAGTCTAGTGTCAGAAGAACAGTGCAGCATTTGTTACCTCTCTGGCAGGTCCCTAGGGTCCCACACAGCACCTAGCCCATGCTTGGTACTAAAGAACTATTTGTGGCTGTTCACAACTATTGTTATTGTTGTCTAGTTGCTAAAACCTCTCTGACTCTTTTGCGACCCCATGGACTGTGGCGCCAGTCTCCTCTGTCCATGGGATTCTCCAGGCAAGAATACTGGAGTGGGTTGCCATTTCCTACTCCAGGGGATCTTCCGGACCCAGGGATTGAACCCACATCTCCTACACTGGCAGGTGGATTCTTTACTGCTGAGCCATCAGGGATGCCCCATTCCCCAATGATTCACCATATCCAAAAGAATTATCCCTCACCTACAATTTCCTTCTTCTTTGTGCTTAAACAGAAAAATCATGTTTGACCTTACATGCCACTGGGATAAAGAAGGAGGAGTATGCTGCTACTCAAGTTTTGGCTCTTCTGTCCTGTTCTATTTTCATGAGCCTCATCACCCCTCCTGGGCCCTCCACTGATGCTTAATTTTTATTCTGACCCTCCCATCCTTCTGTGTGACAAGGTAATCCTTTGTAGAAACACTGATGAACAAATACTGGTTGGGTGTTGACTAAGACTTGGGAAAGTTCCTATAGTGACCAGTCCCAGAAAGACTATGTGGCCAGAAGGCTCAACAACATCATGGTTATCTGGCCAGGTATTCTGGCCCTTGAGGGATAGAAACACAGATGCTGTAGCAACAGATGCTATTGCTGTTACTGTCTCCATGAAGTGGTACCTGGTGGTAGGTGCTACCCACTGAATGCTGTTCTCATTAAAGCTGAGTGTAGTAGAGACAGAAGGCAGCTCAGAAGGACACCGTCTCCTTTCTACCACTCCTGCCTTTCCTCTGATTATGTTCTAATTATGGGTAATAAACCCTCTTACTGAAGCTGTCTTATAAACCAGGTTATATTATTCTCTGCTTCCAAATTTCAGTAGGTATCTCACCAGTATAAGAGATTACATAAGTGATTTTTTTCTTCTGCATATTTTTGGAACAGAATTTTAGATATTATCTTGCTCAGTTACTCATTCATTCAAGCAGTGCTTACCAAGCACATAGTACAAAGGCCTCTGGCTGAGTGTGAGGGGACTTGGGGATGAGTAGGGTATGGTACTTGCTTTCACAGAAGTCACAGTACACAAGAGTTCAGGTACAGAAATAACTAGCACCATTGTAACACGTAATTGGCGTGATATTGTTGGTGATATTAATTCAGTTTTGGAGATGTAACTGAGGCACCATTAGATCAGCATGTTCGGTAGAATGTTCTGGGATGATGAAAAATTTAAAATCTGTGCTGTCTTATACTATAGTCACTAGCCATAGATGGCTACTGAACATTTAAAATGTGATGATTACAACGAAATAACTAAATTTTAGATTTATTTGGTCAGTTTAAAGTTAAATTGGTCCCTGTGGCTAGTGGCTACTGTCTTGGACAGCACAGATCTAGATAACAGTGTGTCAGACAAGCAGAAACGTGAACACTCAGAAAAGCACTGGGTCCCAAGAGTCATATTGAATTATCAACAGTGTAGAGAGAGAACTGAAACTGCTCTGCGCACCAGACCCTTATAACTATCTGCCTTTGTGAGGGCTCAAGGACTCTCCTGATTGAACGTGTTCAAGAGAAAGATCATGGTCTTCTCACATAGCTAACCCATCATTTTCTAGTCTCCATGTGTCTCTGATCCACTCTCCTTTTCCACCTCTACTGCCATCTCTTTGGTCCAAGCTCCTGCCTGGATTACTGCAGTGATCTCTTACTTCTTTATATCGCTTCTAGAACCATCCTTCCCAAACATCGAATCTAGCCAAGTCACACTCATATTTAGGCAATAGTCTTAAGTTCTTTACATGGTCTATAAATACAAAGTTGGACCCCTGCCTACCTCCCTGGTCCCCTCTTTTACTGCTCTTATTCCTTTCTCTCCATTGCAACCTCACTTACCTTCTTTTCTTTTTTCTGCATTCTTTTTTTGGGTCAAAATATTTTAAAACAGCATCATTCACTCATTAAAAATGTTTCTTTGAATTTTTGCCTTTTCAAAGGAGTAGACAAAAAACTTAATATTTAGCTACTAGCTGTTTTACACACTTAGAAGCATGTGTCAGAAATCTTTTTTTTTTTAATTTAATTTTTTTAAAACTGGAAGTTTTATTTATTGTGGTAAAATGAGTATAACATAAACTTTACCATTTAAACCATTTTTTATCCTTTTTTAAAAGGTTGAAGATTTACAATGCTTTAGTTTTAGGAGTTTAGCATAGCAATTCAATCATATATACATATACATATATATACACATATATACACATATATACATATATATATATTTCAGATTCTTTTCCCTTATGCATGCATGCATGCTAATTTGCTTTAGTTGTGTTAGACTCTGTGACTCTATGGACTGTAGCCCACCAGGCTCCTCTAACCATGCGATTCTCCAGGAAGGAATACTGGAGTCAGTTACTGTGCCCTCCTCCAGGGGATCTTCCAGGACCAGGAATTGAACTTGCATCTCTTAATTCTCTTGCGTTGGCAGGAGTGTTCTTTACCACTAGTGCCACCTGGGAAGCCCTCTTTTCCTTATAGGAAGTTATAAAATACTGAGTATAGTTCCTGTGCTATATAATAGGTCCTTCTCACTTACCTTCTTATTGTCCATTAAACAATGCTAGTGTGAATGGAGAGCAGGTGGCCTGTACAGATGCTATTAATGTGTGAGTGTGTATGTGTGTGGTTAAATATTATCTACCATTGCCATATGGTTTCACTAAAATTTGTGGAAGCTCCCAGAGGCACTGTGCAGGTGTGTCTAAGCAATAAAAATAGATGCTTTTATTTAGGCCTGAGGTCTATCTCTGTTTAAAACAAGTTTTAATTAAACAGAAGGCTTTCAAAGGGACTCAGGTTATATACACCATTTTAACTAGGTTAGTGTGACCTATATAGGAATAATGTGGGAAAAGTAGGCTTATTTGGGCACCATCATATCCCTCACTAACTTGTTCATCTCAGACCTAAATCAGGTGGGTGATGTGAAATATTTAGTAAAATAAAGTACCCAGCTGGAGGCAGAAGAATGAGTAAGAGAAGACTTTCTTCACAACACTTCTCTAGAGTAGTTGGCACCTTGGTTTGATGTATTTTGTGCTATTGTTTCTTTTCTGTTTGTAGTTGTTATTAATTTTTTAGGTGCTTCTGGAAAATGTCATTATCCTCAAAAGTTATTCAAGACAGAATTGTCTTCTTGGGCAAAAGGAAACAAGTGTAGGCAGGCCTAGTTCCAAGCAAAACTGAGTTGACAAAGTTCATCTTCAAAGGTCCCTGTGTCTCCTCTTTGCAATTTTTTTCTCCTTTTAGGTACTCTCAAACTCTGATCCATGAAGAAAAGTTATTATATTGAAGACGTCTTTTGCCACAACCAAAATCAAGCATAGTCTATGTATGCATTTACTTGTTTGGGCCTATCCTAAGAGCACTTGACTCTTTTAGGAAGATTGGCTGAAATCCCTAGCATGATGGGAGAATAAATGTTGTCCAGAAGTTTTCTCTGATTCTACACAAGCTAATTGACAAATGCCAGCTCTAGTAGCACTTCAGGCCAGCCCAGCGTCTATGACAAAGTTATATGGAATGATGGTTCGGGCCAACTGCCTAGTTTACCAGTTGTCCTTTTCTTTGATGGCTCTACCTTTCCATTCCTATTCTATCTGGGACTTACTTACCTAAGGAAAATGAGTTTCTAACACTGCTCAAAACAAGCCATAGTTTACTTTAAAACACCAAAAAAGGCATTTGCCAGCTAAAAAAGGGCTGATTTTAAACAAAAGAAAAAACAAAACAAAAAAGATTTAAGTTTTCTCTACTGTCAATGTGCATAAGCATTTTCTGCTGCTGCTGCTAAGTTGCTTCAGTTGTGTCCGACTCTGTGCGACCCCATAGACGGCAGCCCACCAGACTCCCCCATCCCTGGGATTCTCCAGGCAAGAACACTGGAGTGGGTTGCCATCTCCTTCTCCAATGCATGAAAGTGAAAAGTGAAAGTGAAGTCGCTCAGTCGTGTCTGACTCTGTGCGACCCCATAGACAGCAGCCTACCAGGCTCCTCCGCCCATGGGATTTTCCAAGCAAGAGTACTGGAGTGGGGTGCCCTTGCCTTCTCCAAAGCATTTCCTGGGCAGTCATTAAAAGTGGAGATAACTTGGCCTCAAAGCCAGGAGTTCTGATTCAGAAAGGTGGCTATGGTGGTGGTAGTATTGTGAGGCAGCAGTGATTTTGTTTTGTAAAGTGCCTAAACCCATTCTGATGTAAATGGTCAACAGGCCATACCTTAAGAAGTAACAGGTAAAAAGAAAATTTTGTAACAGTTGTCAGGTGAGCTATTCTGCGAAGATGAAAATTTACTTCTAACGGAAGACCCAGTCTGCCAACTTAGCAACTTAGAAGAAAACCTAATTTTCAATTATTAGAGAAAATATAGTAATGTATTATAAACTGATTTGCTAGGCTACTTTTGTGACCATATGAGAAAATGTGATTAAAACTATCTAAAGCAGATAGCTGCCAAAGTTTTAGGTGAATTGTAATTTAACAAATTGATAGATGAAGTCTAAAACATTTTGCAATGTTGTATGTGAAATAGAATAACAATAAGTTAAAATAATAAATAATTCAAGCATTTTAACCAAAAGAAAGTTTGATGAGCTTTCTTCTACAGGGAGGTATACTTATCCTAATTAAATCAGTAAAGTAACCTGTTTAAAATTATTTTAAATTACCAAAAGGTAAAACTTGAAAACAAAAGTTGAATGGGTTATTTTGGTGAATTTGAATATGAAGATAAACTATTAGATAGTATAGTTAATTCAGCTCTTTTTTCTGTTCATTCACAGAACACAAAAAATGCCAAGGAAATTTCCAAAAAGTTTTTCCATTGGGTGATTAGTCCATTTGAAGACCATGAAAAGACTCTTTTCATATTTGCAGAGAATATTAACAAATATGCTACTGCTATTGCAAACTGGGCTTTTACTTAAATATTCTTTGTTGAATCAAGATGCTGAAGTAAGTCCCATCAATTCACTGCTGTGACTTAGAAAAAAAAAAAAAAACTCTTTAGTAAATGCATATATCTTTAGACAGTTCATCCTGTGCCCCTAAATTTGTTTAATAGTGAGTGCTATAGAGAGATACCTGGTGAATATATGTTTTGAATCAGTGTTCCTTTAAAAGTGAGAGATTGGGGGGAAAGGCAAGCAGGGATAAACTGAGAGATTGGAATTAACATATGCAAACTACTATATATAAAATAGATAACTAGAAAAGACCTAATGTGTAGCACAGGGAATTCTACTCAATACTCTGTAATGCCCTAAACGGGAAAAGAGTCTAAAAAACAGTGGACATATGTACATGTATATATAGCTGATTCATTTTGCTGTAAACCTGAAACTAACAAAACATTGTAAATCAACTATATACTCCAATAAAAATTTTTAAAAATTCCCCACCAAAATAAAAGTGAGAGATGATACACAAACTATTCTGATCTATATACCTATAAAATCGTACAGAAATTGTGTTGATTTTACTTATCAAAGATTAATTAATTTTTATCCCATGGGCATCTTTTGACTTTAATTTATATGATTTCCCCTCCCCCCAAGTAAATGGAAAGCACTTCAAATAAAAACAATTTTGACCCAGCTTTAATTAACTTGGATTCTGGATTATATACTGTTAGCATTTATACCTTAAGTCTGGAATCCAAGTAAAAATCCATTTTTGAGACTATGTAATTTTTACAATGCCAAATAATGAATTATGTGTCCCTTTAAGGTGCTCAGATACATTTTTCAAAGCTCTTTCTTTAGATCTTATAAGTCCTTATAAATAGGGAAGAGTACTCATTATATGTAAACATTGTTTTTCTTGTAACATAATTCAAGAAGTGAAAAGCCCAGGTAAACAATTATCTTTTTAAGATGGTTGTCGTTTATTATTACCAGGTGCAAGCTCTACACTGACACATATATACTATAAACACGTGAGGATGGTTGCATTTTTCACTGTTTTCTACACTGTGTAAATTCAAACTTTAGATGATTCTTTTAAGACAGCCCGTTAAGCGCTTTTTCTGATCTTGATGCTTTACGACAGTTAAATGGCTTACTAACGTTTTCCCCTTAGATATATGATTAAACGTTCCTAGTCAAATGGCTGGTAGATTACCCACCCTAGCACCTCTGCTCACCTCACATCTCTAGAAATGGTGGAAAAGATTATTGATAAAAACAAAGAAACTGTAAACATACTGTAAAGCAAGAAAGTAAATCCACCAATGGACCAGCCGTGAGAAATCCCTAAAAGCCATGAAGAATCCCTAAACACAGATTTGAAGAAGAGATCTACTTAAAGAAGAAACAGAAGCTCAAATGGACCACAAGAGAGAGGGCTACGAAAGAGTCAGAGAGCTCTACGCTCAAAAGACAGATTTCTGGGGGCTAGAAGGGCCTTTGGGGGAGTACCTGGAGGGAATGAAGCAGTATAAATCGACCAGAAATCATGGGAACAATAACGGAGTCCTTGGGTGGGAGAAGCTGAGCAGAGCTCCCGAAGTGCAATACCCAGGACGAAAGGGGTGTCCTGGTGAAGACAAGCCATCAAGGCCCTGTCCCCCAGCACTCAGCTACACCCTCATTCCACTGAACTCTGTCTTTCCCCCAGAGCCCGCTGCACAAACAGAAACAGCAGTCTAACTAAATCTCCACTACCAACCTGTGCACAAACAATCTCCCCAAATTCAAGAAAAGCCAACACCAAGAAAGGAGGACTCTGTAATGAACAAATGGTAGACCTCACACCTGCTGCTGCTAAGTCACTTCAGTCGTGTCCGACTCTGTGCGACCCCATGGACTGCAGCCTACCAGGCTCCTGCATCCATGGGATTTTCCAGGCAACAATACTGGAGTGGGGTGCCATTGCCTTCTCCCAGAACTCACACCTAGAAGACAGCAATACTTGGATGCAGGATGATAACTGTATCTCAAAGAGAACCAAGTTAAGACTGTGATAATGAAAATCTTGCATGTTGCATTGAAACAAAATAAAAAGTGATTTAAAGTCTGCAACAATTGGATGATGTTCTTATTAGTACTGGTTGATGCCCGAGGTGACTGCTGATGGCTGCCATCTATTACTCATCTATTTTTCAATGAGGTCTTTATTTGAACATTATCCTCATTTCTCCTTTAATAAATGTAATTAAATTGCTGTTAATGATCTGAGTCTTCAGAATACACCAGTGTCAGGAAGCATTTAACAGGAGGCTTCCTGTGTGCTGTTTTGGATCTGTTAGGAATTCTCTGTTCCTTATTAATTCCTGAATATTCAGGAATTTTCCTGGGACTGAGGAATCCAGGCATTTCCTTCATTAGTTTTTCTATACAGTCATAAGTACCCTCTTCCTTCTTGTGAACCATACGGTAAAAGTGATTGTTTACAAATCTCTCTCTTTAATATGGATCGCCTGTGTTTTGTAAGTCTGGAATTTTAATCTTTATCTTTGCTGAGAATAACTACTATGTAAGACAGTATATATGCCCACACCATGTTGATTAAAACACCTGTGCTCCATCAGAGCTCTGGTCCCCATGTCTTTCTCTCTCTCTCTCTCCCTCTCTTTTTCAGGCTGATCCCCTGGAGCGCAGAGGCTCTCTGAGTTCACTTTCCTGCCCGGGCTTCTAAGACCCTCTCAAGAAGGCTCTCTGCACCTTCACCCCATCAAGAGGGCGCCTGAGGCCTTCGTGAACAGAGCAATCCCCGTGCAGGGGCTTTATTGGCTTTCTGCGTAAACCAAGGAGTATCAGCCTCTTTCTCTCTCCTTTACTTTCTTATTGGTTGACTCCGGACCGCCAGGTTCTGGTCCATTAAAGGACCTCAACACACCAGGAACTTTAATAGTATATTTTACACCTTTTCATTGAATCCTCACAACAATCCCATGACACAAAATTGATTTCTTATCTCCATTAACAGATGAGAAAACTGGAGGCTTGAGAAGCTAAGAACCCTCCTTAGGGTCACAGTAAGTAGTGGGGCTTGTACTAGACCCAAGTCTCTAGCAACAGATCATCTGCTCTGAATTCTTCCTGATGAAAAACAATTGTGTAAACGCTTGCATTTTTCAAAACCAAAAAAGCACTACTGTCTTTAGAATACATCTCACTTTCTCATAGATCACAGAGTATTCAGAGTGTTTTCTGCAAGCTCATGTACCAACTTCAACAGTGAGATTAAAAAGAAAGTTTCCAGCTTACAAACATACAGTGACAAGATTGAAAAAAAAAATCTGTGTTTTTTTTTTTTTCCATGCCACATCTACCCTTTCCTTCTCTCATTAGGCTTATAAGAGCAGGAATCTGTCTGTAGCATGAAAACTTGAGACAACTTGTCTCCAAATTTGCATGGCTTTGAACATCAACTAAAACAGCATTACAGAGGAAAGACATCCTTTATTTTAAGACAAACGTTTAGTTTTCTTTTGCATTGGCTAAATTTCTAAGTTCTATGTGAACATAGGTTTATTTTGAAGGTTAGCAAATTAACATACTCAGAGAAGGTGATGGCACCCCACTCCAGTACCCTTGCCTGGAAAATCCCATGGGCAGAGGAGCCTGGTAGGCTGCAGTCCATGGGGTTGATAAGAGTCGGACACGACTGAGCGACTTCACTTTCACTTTTCACTTTCATGCACTGGAGAAGGAAATGGCAACCCACTCCAGTGTTCTTGCCTGGAGAATCCCAGGGACGGGGAGCCTGGTGGGCTGCCGTCTCTGGGGTCTCACAGAGTCGGACACGACTGAAGCAACTTAGCAGTAGCAAATTAACATACTAAACATTGGCAAAGAAAAAGATGAACATTGTTACCAAGCAATGAGTTATTTATTAACAGATAAGGCAAGTAACTGGGATTCCCAGGTGGTGCTAGCAGTAAAGAATCCACCTGCCCGTGTAGGAGACACGGAGACATGGGTTTGATTTCTGGGTCAGGAACATTCCCTGGAGGAAGGCATGGCAACCCACTCCAGTATTCTTGCTTGGAGAATCCCATGGACAGAGAAGCCTGGCAGGCTATAGTCCATAGGGTCCCACAAAGTCGTGAGGGATGACTGAAGTGACTTAGCATGCACAGCACGCACAAGGAGGGGTAGCTAGGCCAGTACAGTTGCACTTGGGCACTAATCAGATTCAGAGCATAGAAACACCCAGTGCTTTTAACTCTGCTCATCCCTTGGCCCTCCTGGTCAGTTTCAGTGGAGGGGCCCCACAATCTCCAAGCATGGAGATCTCCCAAGGAAACAAGTGTGGCCACCCTGGGCAGGACTGTAGGCTCCCCTGTTATTCTGGCCGGAATCGATATAGTGATAGTTCTTACAGTGATACACAGTTATTCAGGTTTCCAAAGTCTCTTTGTCTGAGCACTTGCACTTTTCCCTTCGCCTTGAGTACCACCAATGGGGCTTCCCAGGTGGCACAGTGGTTAAAAAAAACAGACCTGGCAATGCAGGAGATGCAAGAGATGCGGGTTTGATCCTTGGATCAGGAAGATCCCCAGAGTAGGAAATGGTAACCCACCCCAGTATTCTTGCCTGGAGAATTCCATGGACAGAGGAGACTGGGCTACAGTCCATGGGGTCACAAAGAGTCAGTGTGACTAGAACACACACACACACATACCACCAGTAGTGTTAAATAAGGTTTTTTAATTTGATGACTAGTAACTATAAGTGGCATGTGAAACACACTGCTGAGTTAACCTGACAGCCACTGCGGGGCAGAGGGAAGAAAAGAAACGGAAGGAGGAGAGAATTGAGAACAGAAAAAAGGAAGAAAGGAGATGGAGGGAGCACGTGGCAAGAGTCCTTGATGACAGGTGTTCTGTGGGGGTACACTGCCCTCCTCCAGGCTGGCTGGCAGCCGGGGTGTACCAGCCAGCTGGTGTGTATGATTTAACCACCAGCCTTTAAAACAGCCTAACTAGTTGAAGCTCCTGAGGGTTCCAAAAACCCCCAGTCACCGCTGGATATCTCTGTCATCCAGCAACACACAGGTTAATGCCTGATACAGCAAAGGACTTTCAAAACTCCAGTACCAGCCACCTAGATGGTAGATATTTGAATAGCAACTTCTCACTTTCCCTAACCAAGCAAATTTTTAAGATCAACACTTGGATACTATTTGTTTACTTAAACAGATCACTCAGTCATTTCCATGTTTTGATGTAATCACTAACTTCTAATATCCTAATATCGCATTGTTTCAATATTCCTTTTGTTTACAGGAAAATACCTCTGGCTTAGAAATCCTCCCTCTTCCCTTAGTCCCTTTACCCTTCCCCGACTGGAACAGTTCTCATAAACAGCAGTATATCTTAACTGTGGCCCAGAAACAACTTGCAACAGAACCACTTGGTAATGTTGATAACTATTCCGATTCTTGGGTTCCATCTCAGGCTTCTTGAACTAGAAGCTTCAAGGGCATTCCTAAGGACCAAGACCCAACTTTGATGTCTCTTCGCTTCTTCTGAATATATGACATATCCACTGTTGACTGGAACGCCTATCCATTTTGGTCACCTTTTTCTTTAGGACCCATTTAGTGTCACAATGATCTGGAAGACATGTAAGGGACATAGGTTTCCATGGCTGTCCTCGTAACATTTTAATTCAGGCAAAAGTCTGAAAACTTGCAAATCTCAGATCTGATAGAAGAAAACCACTCTCCAGCACTCTTAATTTTTAAAGAATCCCTGGTTATTAGACACTGAAAGTAGACAAAAGAATAAAACAACCTGACTGACTATAGTACTATTTGGAACAATTCAGTTCCTGTACTTCTATGAGGCCCAACCAAACTCTCCTGGGTCTATTCTATTCATCATCAATTTTTTTTCTGGTAATAAAATGCGTATCAACCGCAATATAAAATAAAACCATTTCTGCTCTCTCCACCCCTGGCCATCCCTTCCTGAAAACTCCTTCCACTCACAAGAGACGGTGAGATGGCCTTTGAATACGGAACTCCTGCTTATGCTCAAGGGAAGACCCCAGCTGAGTTCCAGGGTTCGGGTTAGAGACAACTAAACTTTTCTGAATAAGAAAATGGAAAGAGTATTCTCATTTTTCTTTGCCATTGAGAAAGAGGAGTCAAAGAAGTGAGGAAAAGAAAGAAGAAGGTGAGTCACTGTGGTGGGGACAGAAGACTGAGTTGCAAAATGCCCAGCTGCTTTTGAAGAATGATGGTTGCCAAAGTTCCATCTTACACCTCTAGCCATGTGAACTCCTCCATACACCTTCACTGAAGTCTGTCACTCACGCACACTCTTGCCTTCAGTGAGTGGTTCACAGTGAAAATTAAAGGAAAGAGTCAGGTCTTGTTTGGGTGTTGCGGTATGGAACAGGGTCAGGGTGGCAGTTGCTAAATGATCCCAGTTAGACTCAGGAGCTTAAAGCAAGAAATGACCTTGAGAATTCAGGTCACATGGTTATTCCTTTATCTTCTGTGGGGACCATTAAATTTGTCCATGAAACCTAGGCTGGCGTTTGGAATGAACTTTATCCAGATTTTTCAGGAGCATGTTAGAAACTTTTATTTCCTACTTTAGCTTTTCCATTTCAAAATCACATTGACGCATGTATTTAGCCATGCTTTCTTAGTAGTTCAGAATTCAGCCACCTCTTGAGCCTCATGCCTCCATAAATCTCAGCTTTTCTGCAGGTTTTATTCCCCAGGCTTCACTGTCCCCAAAATAAAGAGATTTGTGTTGATGGTGGAGAGGGATAGAAAAGAATAAGATTTTTAAAAAGGAAACAGCTTAGAAGATGAGAATGAAGAACAAAGCAAGAAAATAGGAGGGAAGCTGATGGCTGGGGGAGTGGTGGGCTGTCATTTGCAAATTTGAGTGGCAGAGGAATGTTTGTGTTCCTCCAAAATTTACATTAAACCTAATCCCTATTGTGATGATACTTGGAAACTTTCGGAGGTAATTAGGTTAAGAGAGTGAAACCCTCGTGAATGGGATTAATGCCTTTAAAAAAGAGACCACAGAGAATTTTCTATCTCCTTCTGCCATGTAAGGACACAGAGAGAAAACAGCCACTTATGAACCAGGAAGTGGGCTCTCACCAGACTCTGAATCTGTTGGTGCTTTGATCTTGGACTTTCCATCCTCCAGAATTGTGAGCAATAAATGTCTGTTGTTGCAAAGTCACCAATTGATGATATTTTTGTAATAGCAGGCTGCACTGCCTAAGAAACTATGTTCACTCAAACAGAGGGACTATTAGACAATCACTCAGTTATAGAGAAAGCAGGCGTTCCTAAGTGGTAGATAGAGATCAGCAGAAGATAGTGATCTAGAAACCTTGCATGCCACTCAGCCAGAGCAGACTAACTCCTCCTCTTGAGGGCTGAGAACTCAAGTCTTCAGAGGAATCAAAGACAGCTTCTTAAAGCATGAGATTTCCTGCTCGTCAAACTGTTTTTATCTGGTCTACAAAATCCTCTTTAACTGAGAGTAACATGAACGACTGAACCGTATTTTATAGACTTGCCTAAAATTCCTTCCATATAAAACAGCTTTTGAAAGAAAATGGCTGAGGAGCCAGTCAAGGCTATATTGTGTGTGTGTGTGTGTGTGTGTGTGTGTGTGGTCTTCTTGTCCCATCTAGATGAACGAGAAGCTAAAGACTGGAGAACAGGGAGAAGTTGTAGACTAGACCCTTAATAACTGAGAACACATGATGTATCTCAACTTGTTTAAGGTGACAATTTGGAAGAGAAATAGGAACTATTGTAGGGTTTAAAAACAAACCACTGAGAGGGACTCTTTTGGGCATTACTAGAGTAATGCCTAGAAGCTTCTTTTCCCACCTAACAACAGTTGAACAACTTTCATTCTAGATGAGGGGAACAGACACTCAAATACTCTTGGGATCTCTGTGATATTTATCTGCTTTGCCACTTTACGGGGACAGATTTTTAGCTGCCTGATTGCAGTAATCCAATCACCACAGGGGTTGCTTCGGAAAATCAGATGAGCTATCTTACTGCTCTGAGAAAAGAAAACCAAGAAAAGAGAGTGGCGGGTGGTTACGTGGCAAGAACTTCCCTGTGCCCCTCTCTACCTCAACAGACCCACTGTGGTCCCTGGAGAAACACCTGCCCCGGTTGCCTGGAGCACGCTGGCCAAAAGAGCTGTTGTGCTCAGGAACACAGCTGCAGAGAGATGCGGACTTCTGTTAACAAATGCAAACAGCTAATTCTACAATGCAAGTTCTTACTTTGGGGAAAGAAAAACCTCACATGGGTTTTTGTACAGATTGTTTTTTTCTACAACAGATGTCTCATCTTCGGTTACTTTTTCTTGATAGCATCTTTGGGTGTTTTTTTCTACCTGTGCTTTGCCAGACAACATGAAGTATAACCTGTTTTCTTTAGTGGCAATTTAAATGGAAGAGAAATAGGTTTCTTGCCTACATATTTACTAGTTAATATAGCAGTTGGATTCTCCAGTGTATGGACTTTTTTTTCTTTTTTGTTTCTCATATGTAGGAAAAACAATCTATTGCTCTAGATAGTTCTCTGTGCTTTAGAGCCATGCCAAACCATCATGATTGTGCTTCAGTTCACTTTAGTCGCTCAGTCGATTATGCTTACTCTATTAATAAAAGGATAAAGTATTTTCAGGTATTTTTTTACAAAATCAAGTAGCTGGATTTCTGCTCCTGAGGCGTATTTTGCTCTTCTGGAGCTATTCTTGTGTTATCAAAGTTAATTCATTTTGTTTTAAGACTAAAACCTACATGCACAAAGAGGTATTTTTTGCATTCGAACTCATCATATTCAAAAATAGCTATTATCGGGAGTTAAAAAGGAGCCTTCAATGGCAAATGAATATCATGAAATTCCAATTCTTTGAAAAAAATAAAAAGGGTTTTCTTTGGCTTGGATTGGAAATTATTTTAGCAGATTATATGAAGCAAAAGATCTCTTGTCCAGTAAACGGACTGAATGTATGTTTGTCCCAATCCTCTTATTTAAGGTTTTTAAAAACTTTTTAAAGTGCAAGCACAATTGAAATTAAGGAAAAGCTTTCAGGTATTTGATTATGAGACTCATATATATTTGTATTTGACTTTTAGCTGTTACCCCCTTCTGTCCTCAAGTAAATTGCAATTTCATTTTATTGCTTTTATCTCTATGGGTTGCATGTTTAACTTTTGCCCATTTTATTGAAATATAATTGACATACAGTACTGTGTAGGTTTAAGAAGTCCAACAAAATAATTTGACATATACAGCATGAGAAGATTACCAAAATCGGTTTAATGAACATCCATCATGGAATATATATAAAAATTAAAGAAATAGAAAAATAGTTTTTCCTTGTGATGAGAACTCTTAGGATTTACTCTCTGAACAGCTTTGCATGCTTATTTAAAGAATTAAATACTGTTGACCACATTTGTTATATATTAAATCATTTTGTACGCATTTCATACTTTAAGAGTAAGTGAGCCAGTCAGTCATTATAAAACAATATATTCATTTATGCTATAAGTGGCCATAGCTTTTCTGATCTAGCACATATATTACGTGAATGCTAATATAATACCAGTTGATTGGGCAATATTTCCATATTTTGCTTTGTAAGTGGCTTTAAAATATGCCAATTTCTGCCCCTTGGTCACAGGAAGAATTATTATATCAGGGTAAGTCATGGCATGTTGCTCCAAAGTGGGTTTTACCGAAATTTCTCTTCTCATAATGAGGAAAAGCAACAGTCTGTCTTACAGGCATGGTGACTATCACTGAAAGGAAACTTTCCTGTGAGTTAAATGATAAGAATGGATAATTGTGTCAAAATTAATATTAAAAGACTAGCTGGTGCCTGAGCCATTAAGAATGAATTTTGATGGACAAATGAATTTAGATGCCCCAGCAAGAAAACAGGAACGTCAATATTCTGAGGGGACTTTTAGTGGTGACAGTGACCCTGGAGAGGAGGACTCTGCCTTCCCCAGGAGTCAGCCGGGTGGTCTTTTCCTTTTCCTGGTTCATCTTCTTAGCCAGTATTCAATTCGTCTCTTAGTCTAAATATAAACTGATTGGATGTTAAGGCTTAAAATATGACTGCTCTCAGGGTTTTGTAGTTGGTAGAGGTCAGACGCCATCAACTGTCTGAGGGAAGCCTCCATCGGGTAGCCCCCTCACCCCTTCTTGATTGTGTCCTGAAGACTCCCCAGAATAGGAGACTTGGTGTGGGGTAGGAGGGAGTGGTCATACAAGTGTCCCTGACCAGTGAGCCCAGTCCAGAGGGTCCACAACAAAGCTCTCCGTAGGCACTCAAAGTCACATGAGTTTCCTTTCTGTCATCTTGCTGCCTGTCTTGCCAAGCGGTGAACTTCACAAGGTCCCTTTGGAAATACTGCTGACTCCTGGATTATAGCTGAAATACTTAGTTGGTATTGAACAATGAGGGAGGGACTTACAGGATGTCTCTCTTCTAATTACCAAATAGGAAAAATGAAATAAGCCAAGATAAATATTCTCCCAAACTCAGTTGCAGCCACTGCACAAGAAAAGGAAAATAACTTCATTGAATAAACTTTAAAAATTAGTGACTAAGGGAAGAAACAGAAGAGTCTGGTGCCACAGGAGGCAAGTGAGGCCTCCCACTTGTTATGTGGGCTCAGAAGCAAGATGGCGTGGTGGTGGTGGTAGGGGAGACAGTTATTCTAGGGAAATCTGTGGATGCTCCCTACACGCCAGCTTGGAGAAGTGGAAAGAATAGCCTGGGGAAGGTCAAGGCAAAATCTGTAGTATGAAGCCCTAAATACCACAACAGGATTTTCCCAGAGACAGAGCGGGAAATGAATTGCTATGGTTGGCCTCGCCTGAGCACAAGCTCTAAACAAGATGTCAGAAAATGGAACCACATTCACGTTCCCCACAAAGACTGCCCTTAAGACCGGCACAGCTCACCTTCATTTTGCAGTGAGCTGATGAAAAGCAATACTCAGAACTCAAATCACAGCTCTGAGGGGAAGAAACATTTATGACACTGGATTAAAGTAGACGTATTTTTCATCCATGAGTTAGATCAAAAGAAGTGGTGACCCCTCCATGTACATGGACCAGAAAATCTCTGAGAACTAAGAGGAATATTATCTCAGAAAATACTGGTGATAGAATGACTGACACAGATACATCTTGGCTAAATTTTAAACCTTAGTAAAGACAGAAATTCCTTTGGGAATCCAGACAGAAAAGCAAGTCATTTTCAAAAAGGGGAGTTCAGGGTGGGTTTCATATTTCTCTACTGCAAAATTATATGCCAGGATATAAAAACAAAGACCAGGAAGATTGTTTATAATAGTGTTAAAAATATTGGATAAAAACACCCAAAGCATGCTGTTATAATACAGCATGGAATAGGTTATTCAAGAGAACAGGGATTAGACTGAGGAGCTGGTTTATTTTAGAAGAACAAAAGAGGTTTAGACCTTGGAGAGGAAAGACCAAGAATGAGAAGATCATAGTATCTGATTCAGCTTTTTCAGTGTTCTGAAATAGCGTGATGTTTCAGAGGAATTGTCCTGCGATGTTTTTAGGTACCTTGTTCTTAGATTCCAAGCGCAAAGCAGTGTAGTAATGCTTGAGGAAATCCTGCTGTTAAGGGCCCACTCAGCCTCACACTTCTTAAATGTGCTTGAGCATTGAATCCTTTTTCATGCAATGGTTAGGATCAACACACACTGATGTTAAACATTTTTCAAATATACAATCTAATAAGGTGATTTTAAGAGAATACACGTGAAAGGAGAGAGAAAGAGAAGAGACATGAGAGTTTCAGAGTCTGTGATGGAAAATCTTGCCCCTCCTAGAAACAAGTGACTTGCTGATGAAAATAACCTAAGCACCTTTTGGTTCCAAGTTAGTGCAGAATGGATTAGTTAAAGTGACACAAATGGAGAGGGAGTGGGTCAGCCACCTCATTAGCCCTTGGTTATTGCCCACTGGCACCCTGGCCTTACCCCTTCAGTTGTCAAGATGATGAGGGAATCATTCTCTCTCCCTCTCTCTCTCTTTTTTTTTTTTGATATTTATTTATTTGACTGCACTGGGTCTTAGTTGCGGCATGAGGGATCTTTGATTTTTGTTGCAGAATCTTTTAGTTGTAGCATTTAAACTCTCAGTTGTGGCATGTGGGATCTAGGTCCCCAACCATGGAATTTGCCCCCCTATCACAGGGAGAATGGAGTCTTAGCAACTGGGCCACCAGGGAAGTCCCTGAGCTGATCATTCTTAAAACTAACATATGGAAAGATGAGTTTTAGTTTCTCTCTAGCTTTAAAAACAAGACCAGAAAAAGGGTTGGATTGAATGTTTCCTGGTAGGTTTTATTAACCCCTATATACACACCTGCAGTCAAGCTAGGGGTCCTTAACAACTCACACTTTGCTGTGAGGCACACACATTGGTGTCTTGGAGGAAGGCCTTTCACTACTAGCTCAGGAACCAAAAGGAACCAGAGAAAAGGTTAGTTCAGAGAACATTTTGATATTTGGATTTTTTTTTTTTTTTTTTTAAGTTTAGGCTTTTGTACCTTCAGTGATTCTAGAGAAAAGAAAAACTATTCATCCCATGCTCAGAAAAGTAACAGGTTATATTCAAGCTATGGTTACAAGTAAGTAACGGAATAGATCTACAATATGGGTCATTTTGTATAGATAAAATATTTATTTTGTATTGAAGCTTCATTCAATTGAGAAAAATTCTATTGCGATGTGTTATATAGTTTGTTAAAAGTAATTGTTAAGCTATAGGGAGTATTCAGTATCACAGTAATCCAAGTCTATGCTCCTACCGGTAACGTTGAAGAAGCTGAAGTTGAACAGTTCTAAAAAGACCTCCAAGACCTTTTAGAACTAACACCCAAAAAAGATGTCCTTTTCATTATAGGGGATGGGAATGCAAAAGTAGGAAGTCAAGAAACACCTGGGATAACAGGCAAATTTGGCCTTGGAATATGGAATGAAGCAGAGCAAAGACTAATAGAGTTTTGCCAAGAGAACGCACTGATGATAGCAAACACCCTCTTCCAACAACACAAGAGAAGACTCTACATGTGGACATCACCAGATGGTCAACACTGAAATCAGATTGATTATATTCTTTGCAGCCAAAGATGGAGAAGCTCTATACAGTCAGCTAAAACAAGACCAGGAGCTGACTGTGGATAAGGATCATGAACTCCTTATTGCCAAATTCAGACTTAAATTGAAGAAAGTAGGGAAAACCACTAGACCATTCAGGTACGACCTAAATCAAATCCCTTATTATTATACAGTGGAAGTGAGAAATAGATTTGAGGGACTAGATCTGATAGAGTGCTTGATGAACTATGGACGGAGGTTCATGACATTGTACAGGAGACAGGGATCAAGACCATCCCCATGGAAAAGAAATACAAAAAAGCAAAATGGCTGTCTGGGGAGGCCTTACAAATAGCTATGAAAAGAAGAGAAGCAAAAAGCAAAGGAGAAAAGGAAAGATATAAGCATCTGAATGCAGAGTTCCAAAGAATAGCAAAGAGAGATAAGAAAGACTTCCTCAGTGATCAGTGCAAAGAAAAGAGGAAAACAACAGAATAGGAAAGACCAGAGATCTCTTTAAAAAATTAGAGATACCAAGGGAACATTTCATGCAAAGATGGGCTTAATAAAGGACAGAAATGGTATGGACCTAACAGAAGCAGAAGATATTAAGAAGAGGTGGCAAGAATACACAGAAGAACTGTACAAAGAAGATCTTCACGACCCAGATAATCACGATGGTGTGATCACTCACCTAGAGCCAGATATCCTGGAATGTGAAGTCAAGTGGGCCTTAGAAAGCCTCACTATGAACAAAGCTAGTGGAGGTGATGGATTTCCAGTTGAGCTATTTCAAATCCTGAAAGATGATGCCATAAAAGTGCTACAGTCAATATGCCAGCAAATTTGGAAAACTCAGCAGTGGTCCCAGGACTGGAAAAGGTCAGTTTTCATTCCAATCCCAAAGAAAGGCAATGCCAAAGAATGTTCAAACTACCACACAATTGCACTCATCTCACACGCTAGTAAAGTAATGCTCAAAATTCTCCAAGCCAGGCTTGAGCAATACGTGAACCGTGAACTTCCAGATGTTCAAGCTGGTTTTAGAAAAGGCAGAGGAACCAGAGATCAAATTGCCAACATCCGCTGGATCATGGAAAAAGCAAGAGAGTTCCAGAAAAACATCTATTTCTGCTTTGTTGACTATGCCAAATCCTTTGACTGTGCAGATCACAATAAACTGTGGAAAATTCTGAAAGAGATGGGAATAACAGACCACCTGATCTGCCTCTTGAGAAACCTGTATGCAGGTCAGGAAGCAACAGTTAGAACTGCACATGGAACAACAGACTGGTTCCAAATAGGAAAAGGAGTACATCAAGGCTGTATATTGTCACCATGCTTATTTAACTTCTATGCAGAGTACATCATGAGAAACCTGGGCTGGAAGAAGCACAAGCTGGAATCAAGATTGCCGGGAGAAATATCAATAACCTCAGATATGCAGATGACACCACCCTTATGGCAGAAAGTGAAGAGGAACTAAAAAGCCTCTTGATCAAAGTGAAAGAGGAGAGTGAAAGGTTTACTTAAAGCTCAACATTCAGAAAACGAAGATCATGGCATCTGGTCCCATCATTTCATGGGAAATAGATGGGGAAACAGTGGAAACAGTGTCAGACTTTATTTTGGGGGGCTCCAAAATCACTGCAGATGGTGACTGCAGCCATGAAATTAAAAGATGCTACTCCTTGGAAGGAAAGTTACGACCAACCTAGATAGCATATTCAAAAGCAGAGACATTACTTTGCCAACAAAGGTCTGTCTAGTCAAGGCTATGGTTTTTCCAGTGGTCATGTATGGATGTGAGAGTTGGACTGTGAAGAAAGCTGAGCGCCGAAGAATTGATGCTTTTGAACTGTGGTGTTGGAGAAGACTCTTGAGAGTCCCTTGGACTGCAAGGAGATCCAACCAGTCCATCCTAAAGGAGATCAGTCCTGGGTGTTCTTTGGAAGGACTGATGCTAAAGCTGAAACTCCAATACTTTAGCCACCTCGTGCAAGGAGTTGTCTGATTGGAAAAGACTCTGATGCTGGGAGGGATTGGGGGCAGGAGGAGAAGGGGATGACAGAGGATGAGATGGCTGGATGGCATCACCGACTCGACGGACATGAGTTTGAGTGAACTCTGAGAGTTGGTGATGGACAGGGAGGCCTGGCGTGCTGGAATTCATGGGGTCGCGAAGAGTCGGACACGACTGAGCAACTGAACTGAACTAAACTGATAGAGTATGAATACTAAATTCCAATTAGACTTTGTTGGGAAGACAAATTTAAATGACTAACAAGAATATATTATTTCTGTGCTCCAAATAGATAATGTTAAACAGACTGTTCTCTGTCTACATGGATTTTATTTATGGTATTTATGGTGGTATTTATAGCAAAACAAAAAAATGACAATTTTTAACCAAAGGTCAGAGAAACAGAGAAGGATAAAGATTCTGTGGGTTTCATTTATGCTTGATTTATTATTTTATAATATCTTATGTTTCAAGGAGGGAGAGTAGCAGGGAGGGTGATGAGGGGGTCACAGGCTCTGAAATCAGAGAGACAGGAGGACTGCACCCAATGTCCAGGACCAATTTCTCCGCCTAGTCACATTGTGGATTTGGGCAAGTCCCCTAACCTCTCTGAGCTTTAGTTTCCAGGTAAAATTCCCATTTCCATTGGTTTCTTAGGAGGAATAAACAGAAGGCAATGGCACCCCACTCCAGTGCTCTTGCCTGGAAAGTCCCATGGACGGAGGGGCCTGGTGGGCTGCAGTCCATGGCGTCGCTAGGAGTCGGACACGACTGAGCGACTTCACTTTATTTTTTCACTTTCATGCATTGGAGAAGGAAATGGCAACCCACTCCAGTGTTCTTGCCTGGAGAATCCCAGGGATGGGGGAGTCTGGTGGGCTGCCGTCTATGGGGTCGCACAGAGTCGGACACGACTGAAGTGACATAGCAGCAGCAGCAGCAGCAGCAGCAGCAGCAGCAGCAGCGTGTATCTAATATGTAACAAGTCCTCAATCAATAATAAGCATTCTTTTTATTTTTAAAGGTGTTTTTTTTTTTTTTTAATGTGGACCATTTTTAAAGTTTTTATTAAATTTGTTACAATACTGCTTCTGTTTTATGATTTGGCTTTTTGGCCGTGAGGCATATGGGATTTTAGCTTCCAAAACAGGGATTGAATCTGTGTCCCCCTGCATTGGAAAGCACAGTCTTAACCCCTGGACCACCAGGAAGTCTCCTTACTGGCTGATATATTGGACAAAGATGATAAAAGATGGAAGGTAGATTTGGAAAAGATGTTTAAGGAATTAAACGTGAACCTGGAAAGGAAGGAATCAGGTAGAAGGTTAAGAAAAAAGTTCTAGAGTTTTGAAAACCTACAGAGTTAGATGAAGCTTCAATTAATTTGAATACTATGATACACTTTAAAACTCTGGTATTTTTTTAACCTTCCTAAATGGAATGCTAAACTACTTAGTATGGAACCATAGCAGTGGTGGGATTAGGAGTCAGCAGACCTGACTATTCAGAAAGTCTCTGTGTTCAGGAAACAAGTGTTCATTTTTGTGACGCATATACAAAGTTAATTTCTGCAGCACTGTTTTGAGGAGCAAAAGTTTAAAAACAATACAAACTGTTATATCAATTAGGTGAGTCATCCATGTACCTGAATATTATGCAGCTCAACAGTAACCTCTTATTAAAATGTGTAAAGATAGGCAGGGATTGTATTTTTATTTTAAAAATACAATCAAAGGATCAAAGCAATGCATACTGAATTTTATTTCTTCAGTAAAAGGCAAGAGGATTAATATCTATATTTATATTTGCTTGGGTAAGCATAAAGAAACTTTGGACAAATATAGCAATTAGAAGAGTGGTTTCTGTGGAGACCCAGCAAATGGTGGGGACTGACTAAAAGTTCTTTTCACTATATATCATGTTATAGTTGTTGTTTTTGAGTCAGATATAATTTCTACTTAAAAAATAAGTTAAAAATTAAATGCTTTTTTAAAATTGTGAATGCTGTAAAGGGGTGTTACTCAGAATTAGTTATGAATTGGATTGCTTTATACTGACAACAACTTGATGTCAGTTCAAATTAAGAAGATTGAGTTTTGAATTTATGGTTACCTTGGGGGAAAGATGGGGGAAAAGCCAGCTAGGGAGCTTGGGACTGACATGTATATACTGCAATATTTAAAATAGATAACCAATAAAGACCTACTGTATTAGGATAGGGACCTCTGCTCAATGTTATGGGGCAGCCTGGATGGGAGGGGAGGCTGGGGGAGAATGGACACACATATATGTATGGCTGAGTCCCTTTGCCATTTGCCTGAAACTATCACAACATTGCTAATCACCTACACTCCAACATAAAATATTTTTCTAATAATTCAGAATCCCACCTCCCACCAAAAGAAAAAAATAAAAGATTGAGTTTTGATTTCTTGAAGAGGTGGATGAAGAGGGAATAGTTTGAAGCATAATATGTATCAAGGGATCAGAGGGTAGAGCTGGGGTATGTTGACGAGAAGATTTAGAGTCTTAACTGTGTCATGGGACACTTGAGCAGTGGGGAGGCACATCCGGATGGGGACAGGGTTGCAAGGAGAAGGAGAAAGAGGGCAAGGATCAACTTGACTTCCTAAGCAATTTTGCTTGAGTCTCTGGAAGCTGTATTTCACTGAAAATCAGCTCCAGGCTGACCTTGCTGGGACTACAGAGCCCAAAGAGGGCTTCACTGGCATTTCAATAGTGCAACAGCAGACATCTGAGTACCACCATTCAAACCAGGCAGTGCGGTGGAAATAAAGATGGCGGACGTGGAAGAAACCTCTCAAGGATTTCTATTTTGCATCAGGACAGTTTCTTTGACATGAAGTCAGAGCCATAAAATGGTGGTTATGATAGCTCATTTTTACCTGAAGCACAGAAAAATTAAGACAGGGAATTAGAAAGCGTCCTTTAGAAGATTAAAAAAAAACAACCCCAAACATTTCTGAGTTATGGATCAGTATTAGAACTAGCACATGATGGATGACATATGAGGACATAAGTGGAACAAGACTGACTTGTTCTAGAAAACAGATGATCGTGGGGTTATTCCAAACTTGTTTCAATGTGAGTGATTAATGGGGCATTTGATTAGTAATCTGTGGTTTGACATAGAGAATACTGATCTCAGGAAAGTGACATATTGCAAAATGCTTCTACAGGACCAAAATAAAACAAACTACCTTTCTACTCAGAATTGCTTTAAATAGATCACACTCTTGTAAGTAAAAAAAGATACATCTAGTAGTGGTGTGGTCACTTGTAACCATCCTTTTCCTTTTCTCACGATAAACAACAATTGCACATTCTTTGCCTAAAGTCTTAATCATTTCAAGCATAAGTGAGCTTCTTTCATCACTCAGAGGGTTACCAATCTTTACCAAGTCATTCAGGATCAACTTTTATTGTATGCCATAGCAGGGTGGTAACATCTCTGATAGAAAATTAAACTATTTACCCAGAAGGAAAATAATGTGTCCCTCTGTCTGGCTTATTATCCTAAAGTACTACTTAAGCAATCAGGAATGTTCAGAAAACTTTATGCTGACTGAAAAACAACAGCTAAAATATAAAACAGTAGGTGCCATTTCACGAGTCCTTTGCATCTCTTCTTTGAATACTGGAATTAGGAGACACATGATAAATTTGTGGACATTTAAAATCATTTGTGACAAGGTTTCTCAACCTCTGCACGGTTGACATGCGGGCCTGGATAATTCTTTGTTGGGAGGAGCTAGCAGCGTCTCTGGGCTCTACTCGCTGGATGCCAGGGCACCCTGCAGCCGTGACAGTCAAATGTCCCCCGGGCTCAGCCACTTGACTCGGAGGCTGGCTCACCTTCTAATGCCTTTGTGGTACTAGAGGGAACACATCTCACTCTAAATTCAACAGAAATGAAATCCAACGAAAGAAGTAAATGAAATGGTCATCATTAAGCAAAACTACCTAGTAATCAAATGGATGTATTCCTCCCCAAGCCCCCAAACCAGCCCCCTCAAGGCACTTCCTCACAGAATAGAACTAAGGATTTCAACACTTTCAGAAGTCCCATACCAGAAAAAAGAAACCACCAAGAAAAAGTCATCATAGACACAGGCGTACTTGTTACATTCCTTGTTACAAATTTTGTTACATCATTCCTTGTTACAAATTTTTACCCAGAAGCTAGAACACCCTCTGATGGGAAGCAAAACATATGAAATAACAAAGGAGAAAAGAACTCACTGTTTCCAGAAGTGGCTTTCCGGAATTTCGACAGGTCAACGTGGGGTGGTCTGCTGGGTTTTGGTGGAGGGGGTCCCAGGGTAAACAAGGAAGGCAGGGGTTTCTGCTTGGGGGTCGCTGAATTCTTGTCCCCCTTTTCCTTGTCTTGATTTTGGCTCCAGGGCCCTGTCGATGTCAGCTTCGAAGGGGTCTTCAAGAACTTGGCAGGAGGAGCCCCAGGGGCCGACTCTTCCTGAGTAATTTTGTTCAGGAAGATGTTCTTAGCTGCATCCATCTTCCTATCTTCTCTTTTCTCTTCAGTATTTTTTGGGAGGCCTCCGGGGGCCCCTCTGTTTGCAGCAGGTTTCAGAACAACTCCAGGAAAAGGAGATACTGACGTCTCACCTCCGTGCTCTTTATTCTCTGGCTCTTCCCTGGCTGGTTTCAAAGGGCCAGACTTGGCCTTGGCTGCCAGGGGGACCAGGGGCCCTCTCTGTGGAGCCGCAGTCTTGGTGGGGCTCTCATCTTCCTGGGGATCCTCTGTACTCATGGGTGGCTTCGGGCCAAAGACAGGTTTGGGGAAGAGGGGCTTGGGGTCCAGATCTTGTGAGGCTGACAGAAACTTGCCTTTTGCCCCAGCCAACTTTGACAAGACTTGTTTTGGTTCATTCTCCAGGGCTGGAGGCATTGACCCCGGCTTGGGGCCTGGTTTTAAGTCATGGTCTTGGTTTACACTGGCAAGTGAAGGTTTAGCCCCAGGAGGCCAGGGAAACGCAGGTTTGGCATCTTCTTTTGGTAAGTTGATGGGCTTGGGGCCTACAGGTTTCAGAAATCCTGCTTTCACCTCGGAGTCTCTGGTGGCCGAGTTAGCCTGTGGTCCAAACCTGGGACTCACTCCCGCTGGCTTTAGAAATGGGGGCTTGGGCTCCTTGTCAGGCTTTTCCTCAGGAGAAGGTTTCACCCCCAGAGGTGGCTTGGGGGATCCAAACTTGGGCACGTTGTTCAGTCCTGCAGGAGGGCTCGCATTTCCTTGGTTGTTGAACAAGTTCTTTTTGGCCTGGACTCCTGAAGGGGAGTTTTGTCCTGGGACCTTGAAGGGCCGGTTGTTGACGGAGACCTCCTCCGTGGGGTTGCCCCCGGTGTTAAACTTCGCCATGAGGGACTTCACATCTGCTTTTCCATCCTGCAAGCACAGGGAAGAAACACTCGCTGAGAGACTGAAGTCTCACTTGCACAATTTAAAATACTACACTTTAAAGGTTTCCTGGTTTGAGGCCTTCAGCGTTGCTGATTGGTTCACGAGATATTGTAACATTTTTCTTCCTCTATGGCAAAATAAGTTGTGAGACTTTCTTCAAAGGGGAGGGCTGTGATACACAGACTTTTTTTTTTTTGGTTGTCTTAGACTGACTTGGTATTTTTTTTGTTGTTAAGTCACAACTTCTCTTTCCTTCTTTCCTCTCACTGTTTCTCTAGCTCTCTTGTGGGATTTACTCTGAACTTGGTATTTATCTGTTTTGTTGAACTTGAAAAAAATGTGAAAGTGACTAACAAAAGACTTCTTCCATATTTTACAGCTGAGGCTCTTAAAGAGAAACTGTGTTTCAAAAATGAAAGCAAGCTCTTCTGTAAATTTAGGTTGCATGCTTTATACAGCATAGCCACGTTTGACATCTCTGTGGTTTGTGAGCCTGTTCTTGTTCATATATATATATTTAAGTCCATCTGTTTGCTCACAGGGAGATGTGGCAGAAAAACCCACTCATTTTTATATATAAGCAATAAAGTGAGTTTTGTTATACTTATCGATACATATTTAGTGTAAATGATTCAGCTGGAACCAGACTAGCAGGCCGACCGCACTCGTTTTCAAGGGGTATAGGGTCTGGGACACTGGAAAGGGGATGAGAAAGGGGCTGGAGACTCTCATTTCCAGAAGCTGGTTTCTCCAGTCTCCTGCTACTGTCTTTGTCCCTCTTGTCTAGAATCAGGGTGTTACCTAGGAAAGAGGGCGGGCTGTTACCTTCTCTGAGACTATAATCCTAAGTAACCTGGAAAAATTCATGGTTGGTTTCCTTTTTTCTCCCAAAAGCTGGGAGTTGAACTTTTGTAGTTCTTTCAGGAAATTAAAAAAAAAAAAAAAATCACAGGTAACCATGACAGTTTCTATTTCTGTGCTTTAAAAATTCACTTAGAAAGGTTTTCTTATTTCCCACACTCACCAATCATTGCCACACGCCCGAGCATATTTCTTCTCTCAAGGCCCCACTCAGATACCAAGAAACCAGAGATCCTCTCTGGTTGGAAAGAACTGCTTCCTCCTCTTAAGTCATGTAGCACTGAAGGCCCTGTGATGGACCCCCATGTTACTTTCTTTCATAATAATAAGAGCCACTGTTTAGTGTGTAAACACATGTGCTTGATTCGGAACCAGGCATGTTATCTGTGTTGCCCCATGTCATTCTTTTGAAGGATGGCATCATTTAATTCCATTTCATAGGAAAGAGGTTGAAACTGCAGGAGGATGTGATGGTAAGAGCATGGGAACTTGGTTGCAATCCTTGTTGATTCACAGGACCTCAGTGATACAATCTATACAATGGGGATAATAGCGACTATCTGCCAGAACTGTCATATGCGTTAAAAATGGAGTTTGTGAAGTGCCTCCCTGACCCTCAGCCTGGGCTCAATGAAAGGAAACTACTCTTATTAGAAATGTTAAGTAGCATATTCAAGGGCTCACAGCCAGAAACCATAAGGCCAGAGATGCTGATTCAGGTCTGTCTTGGGCTACAAAGTCCAGAAACTGTCTCATTTTCCTTTGTATAGAATCCCTGCGGTTCTAATATATTTGGGGAATTGTTCAGGTTGACACTGAGCTGAATTCTGTGAATGGTGATTTTTAAAAGAAATGGTCCTTTCATTAAGAATTTCTCTCTCTACTAACCTATAATGTGTGTGTACTTGCAAGATGGGGGTAAGGACCCTAGATAGGAGGAGAAAACCAAGCGGAAGCAGCATTTTCCAGGTTGATTTTGCTCCTTTAATTTATTACCCTATATCCAAGTTGCTGAGAATATCTTGCTTTCTACCTTGCCTCCTTTGACCATTTTTTTAATCCACATGATTTTCTCAAATCCTCAAGTAATCCCTGGGTGTAACAGGCAGGAAGACCAGAGAACCAGAGAGAATTTGGTTGCTGGAAGAGGGAACAGGTGAAGACAAGTTCTGCCTTTGCTTCCTGAGATCATAGCTATGGAAGACTTTAAATCTTAACACAAAATGCAAAAAGAGTTATCAATACAAAAATTTCCTCAGTTTGCTTTCCTCTATTATGGGACTAGGAAAGCCATGTCATAGGGCTGTTAGGAAGATAAAACAAATCAATATCTGTAGGACATTTTGAAGAGTATATGGAACTTGGGAGGGTTTCCTATTTTTACAAAGCAAGTGAATCCTTGGCAATATATAGGATTTGAGTGACATCCTTTTTAGTCACAGCAACTTCACATCTTGGATTTTGGCTGGGGTGGGGGAGGAGTTGGGGGAAATCCACGAAACACACTAACCCATTGTCAAACCGCATGCCCTGATTTTACTTTAAAAATATAGAGTGGTTGATTTGAATTGTAATTTAAGTCCAAGGTGCCAACCCAGATGCAGAAGGCAGTGTAACATCAGGGTTAATAGCCCTGGCTCTGAAATTACTGACTTGGGTTCAAACTTCGACTCAACTACTTAATTACTGTGTGACCTAGCAAGTTACTTAACCTTTCTGAAACTCCGTTTTCTTCATTTATAAAATGAGAATTGTAACAGTACCTATTCCTCATTGGGTTTTATTTTTTTTTTAAATAAAAGGATTAAATGAGTTAATGCATGTAAATTTTCTTAGACCAAGAATTGCAACATAATATACATTCTATGATTATCTGCCATTGTGATTTTTTTTTTTCTAACTCACTAGTCACATAACATCATTTTCTCCAAGTGACCAAATTCTGAAGTTACAATCATTAATGTTATGTCCTAATTTTATATCAGTGTGACTGAAACCAGCATACAGCTGGGTAACATTGTAAAGTTATGATGTTTGAGTTTGGCGTACCTCCCCACCCCCTGCCCTGTGCCCCCAAAACTTTAACTGGTAGCTGAAGCACAAGGAAAGAAAAAGCCACAGATTAGCAACAGCACCTGTGTTTACTAATACTTCCCTGGTGGCTCAGTGGTAAAGAACCTGCCTGCAATGCAGGAGACCCAGGTTCAATCTCTGGGTCGGGAAGATCCCCTGGAGTAGGAAATGGCAACTCATTCCAGTATTCTTGTCCATGGACAGAGGAGCCTGGTGGGCTATAGTCCATGGGGTCACAAAGAGTGTGGACAGTTGGACACTCAGTTGGACACAACTGAGTGACTAATATGTTCACTTTCTGAATGGCTCGAAATCCACAACTATTAATCTATTATATGGACTACTTAGGTTTAGAAGTTTTGGTTGTTATCACTCTTAGTAAGTTTATTAGCTAAAAGTTTCAACACCCAGGTTCACCCTTCATCTTAACAATAATAGTTGAATTTCTTCCTTAATAATAATGATAGAAAGGCAAAAATGGTTGAACTTTTTTTTTTTTTTTTTTTTACATTCTCCCATTCTGATTTCATTGTAGACTGAATATTCATTCCATTTTCTGGGATTCTTTTTACTTTGAAAAAGTTAAAAAGAGGATAAGAACAATGTATTTTATGGTAAAGGGAAAAGTAATCCTGCTCTAAAACCTGAGTCTCTAAACCCTCCTGCCCCAGGTCTAGGAGGGTCACATACCTAACTTAACAGTACAACACAAGTTTATGCTTATTGCTCTGGAACAATGATTAATAATGCTCCCTTTTATTCTCCAAATTGACCTGCTTTAAACAATAAATTGCATGGAGAGCTTATTCAACTCCTCTCTGGAGTCAGTCAACCACTGTTATCAGTTTCTTATGTATATTTCTAAGCTATGTCTATACTGATAAAAATGTATATAAATAAACACAGGTGCATCTTTTCTGTCCCTGTGTTTTGTACATGTGGGAAGCTCTGCTTTGCACTTTACTTTTTTCCTGTGCTACACACGAGCTCAGCAAGATAAACCATCAGTAGCCATTTCTGATTGGTTCCCAAGCGATTCTAGTTGTTAAATACTTTCAGTATCAGTTCTGCTTTTTTCCCTTAACAATTGATCCATATCAATGCCTATTATTTACACAGCTTTTTAAAGCCTTACTTATTTTTTACAACAAATTCAGAAGATAATATAGAAAGTTCTCACATAATTTACATCATTTCTCCTGTTATTAACACCTTACATTAGTTTGCAGGACTTTTTAAACTTTTAATGATTTAAGGATCAGGCTTCTGCTTATCCTTAAGAAAAGGTATTTCAGAATCTACTGTAGGAGATCTCAGAGTTTAAGATATTTTAAGTAAAACAAACATTTCACCTCAAATTACTAAAAATTTATTTTCCACAGTTATTTGATGTAATTTTCTATTTTTTTCCATCTGTTAATGTATTTGTGCAGATCTTTCTCCACTTATGATGGGGTTTGTTGTTGCTGCCGTTAGTCACGAAGTCTTGTGCAACTCTTTTGCGATCTTATGGACTGTAGCCCGCCAGACTCCTCTGTCCATGGGATTTCCCAGGCAAAGATTCTGGAATGGGTTGCCATTTTCTCCTCCAGGGGATCTTTCTGACCCAGGGGTCAAACCCATGTCTCCTGCAGCTCCTGCATTGGCAGGCAGATTCTTTACCACTGAGTCACCTGGGAAGCCCTATGATGGCCCTATGATTGGGTTGCATCCCAATAAATCCATCATAAACTGAAAATACCTAAAGTAGAAAGTGCATATAATTCACCTCACCTACAGCACATTCTAGCTTAGCCCAGTCTCCCTTAAATGTGGTCAGAACCCTTACATTAGCCCTTCGTTGGGCTAAAGTATCCAACACAAAACCTGTTTTATAATAAAGTGTTGAATATCTCATGTAATTTATTGAATATCATACTGAAAGAAAAACAAGATGGCCGTCTAGGTACAGAGTGGTTTTAAGTGTACTGGGGTTTAACTTTGTTAACCCTCCTGATTGCTCAGCTGACTGGGAGCTCTGAGCATCACCTGAGAGTATAGTACCACATATCACTAGCCTAGAGAAAGATCAAAAATCAAAGTTTGGTTTCTGCTAGATGCATCATTATAATGTTGAAAAATTTTAAATTGAACCATCTTAATTCAAGGAATGTCTGTACAATGTTTAGCCAAAACTACTACCCATTGTGCTATAATTACATAAATGTAGAAATGCTCTTGATAGAAGTGAATTTCCTTTAGACCTCATATTTTCCCCTTTCTGAGAATTATACATCTTCACTGATATAAACTTAACATGTTTTCCACAGTCCCTGGGAAGATGCAAAAATACTTTAGCTACATCCTCTGAACTTCTAGTTAACAACTCCGGATTCCAGAAACTCTTTTTTGCTTTCAGCAACTTACATAAAAGCAGTGAATCAAGTATATATACTTAAAGACTGAGATGGCATTTAGGACAGACATCAAGAAATTACACATCAAGAAAATGTTTTCTTCTGTAGCTAGTTCATCTACATATTTTCATATGGAAAAATTAGTAATACTCTATCACTGTTATTGGTAACTGGATTTTGCTTGGTTTTAAATATGTCTTGGATATTAGGTTAATCCAGTGGTTCTCAAATTGGGGCAGTTTTTGCAACGTCTGCAAACGCCTTTGATTGAAATGGCTGACTGAGAAAGTGCTCTTGACAACTCATGAATAGAGTCCAGAGCTGCTGTTAACCATCCTACAATACCCAGGACTGACCCCTGAAACTAAGAATTATCAGTCCCAACGGTGCTAAGACAGAAGCTTTGGGCTAATCCTCTTACTCCTGGATTATTAGAAACATCTTACCAGAAAGCCTGTTTTTAATTTTTATAATGCTATACACTCTAAAATCTACAAAAAACTGTAGAGAAACTAAATGATACAAGAGACAATTACTAGATTGTTTTCAAAGTTCCTTGTCTTTCAAGTCTCATTCTTGTGAAGTTTCACTTGTAAAACACAAATGAAACAAAACACCCACAAATCTTGGGTAACTAATGGATTTAAAATAATTTTGAGGATTTCTTTGGTGATGCCGTGGATAAGAATCCGCCTGCCCCCTGTGCCAAGGGACACAGGTTTGATCCCTGGATTGAGAAGATTCCACATGCCATAGAGCAGCTAAACCTTGACCCACAACTACTGAGCCTGCATGTCGCAACTCCTGTGGCCCGAGTGCCCAGAGCCTGTGCTCCTCAGCAAGAGAAGCCACTGCAACGAGAGGCCCATGCAATGCATCTAGAGAGTAGCCTCTGGTCACAGCTAGAGATAGCCTGCATAGAGCAACTGAGACCCAGCGCAGCCAACAAATACACAGAATATAAAATAACTTTGAGCTTGATTTTGCTTCCTTAAGATGTGGTAGCGTCACTTTTGCAATTAACTCATGAGGAAAATGAACCCCTATTATGGATGCTCTTATTCTTTTCTAAATGGAGACCATGGAATAAGAGAAAGAAAATGATTTTACTTGATTGCATATAATGCTTTTAATCATGAGGAAAGTTGGCAAATAACAATAGTTTTTCAAATCTTTCTCTATGCCTCTGATTCTCTTCTTTCTTTAATCACTGATCGATTTTATCCTGTATAGATTTTCTTTTTTTATTGCTATGTTGAGATAACATATCATTGCTCAAATATACTCTGAATTGTTGGTTCTACCTGTGGAACAAAATTAGTTCCTACCACTCATTATTGCCCAGAACAGAACCCCATATAGAGTGACATCAGAGGATAATATGAGGCCGAGAGGAGATGCGTATGTAATGGGAAAGCATTCCAGGAAGTCAGCCCTACTCCTGCCCAGTGAAGAAGCCAGATGAGGGGTGGTGCACTGCCTGGGAGAGCCCAGCTCCTGCCGAAGTGATGGCTCATGTTGTTCAAATTTAGGATCCACTCAGCCCAGGACTGACCAGAAGTATAGCAAAAAGACTGGAAAGATAGCACATTTTTCTATAAGCCAGATAAATTTACCACCCCTGAGGTAAGAACAGACTGGTGAAAATATGGATTAGACTCACACAATTCAAACTTTCATAGAACAATAGTAGTATTTAGCCTCATTGATTTCTGTTGCTTAAAGAAAATAAAAATATATTCTTCATGACCAAGCCAAGCCCTCCCAAACTTCACACACACACACACACACACACACACACACAGAGATAAGTTGTCTTTTCTCTTTGAAGAGACTTGATCTGCTATACCTAGGAAACTTGGAAAAGAGAATTTTTTTTTTTGGGGGGGTGCAGTTATTTTAGTCTGAAAATAAAATTTCTTAAAACCCCTTTTTGTTAGAAATTGTATAATAAAATGACTTTCATTGTTTTTGATTGTCAAGATAGAGTTCATGGCAGCTGACTAAAATACAGTACTTATGACACAGCTTCTCAGGATGGTAAATAGCAAGTTCCACAATAGATATTGAAACTGAAGTAAAGTCTTTTCATCTCTGTTAACACTGTCTAAATATTTAGATGAATCATAATTTATGTATTTAATGTGTGTACTCTGTTTCCTTAAGGAGATGAAAAAATCAGGGACCTGTTTTTTTTTTTTCCTCAAAAATGTTCCCCCTCTGTCACTCCCCACCCAAATAAGTACTCCCATATTTCCTGACACATTTCTTTTCATAATTGCTAATTTTAATTTATTTTTATTTTATTTAAATATTTAAAATATTTTTACAACGTTGTGTTGAAAAGTGAAACTTAAAGTCACTCAGTTGCGTTTAATTCTTTGTGACCCCATGGACTGTAGCCCACTAGGCTCCTCTGTCCACAAGATTGTCCAGGCAAGAATATGGAGTGGGTAGCCATTCCCTTCTCCAGGGAATCTTCCTGATCCAGGGATCAGACTCAGGTCTCCTGCATTGCCAGAAGATTCTTTACCACCTGAGCCACCAGGGAAGGACCTAATGTTGTGTTGGTTTCTGCCACACAACAACACAAATCAGCCATAATTATATATACATAAACATACTGGCTGATGGGCTGAATTTGTTTGAATTTCTCCATGATTGGTCAGACAGAGGATAGTAGGAGAAAAGATTTTATTAGCTTCTTAAGGAGCGTTGAACCCCGCCATGAATCTATTCCCAAAAGCTCCCTGTCTACTTCATGGCAAATGAGCTGTTATGGATTCCAGTTGGCTGAGCCTCTGATGCTGAAGGCAGCATCAAGCCCCTTTTTAACAGGATGTGGGAACGTGCCTCTCACCACAAATTGAGTTCCTGGGGAAGGAGAGGGCTGCTACAGGCTGGTCAAAGCCCAGGGAGGAGGGGCTGGCAGCGGAAGAAGCAGTGGCAGCCCCCACTGTGACAACCCCTTACATTTTGTCAGCGACTTGAGAAGGTGGAGAGGGAACGGTAGATGACCCACCTCAGCTTCGTGTTGTGAGGTATAATGTGGTAAGAAGAAAACAGCTGGCACGAGCGGGGCTCTGGTAGTTGTGTGTGTGCCTGGCTTCCCTCCAGAGGCTAGACTGAGCAACACCTTGGCAGTAAACCTCTATAGATGCCACTGTGCATCATCACTCCCTCTTCTGTGATCTCAGGCACCTGCTGCTCTGCACTCCTTCCTGGTTTCCACTGGGTTCTCCCTTCTGGGTTGAACTGAAGTAGGGGAAGCCAGGTCACTCAGCAATTGGTAAAGTTTAGCCGGCGAAGGCCCACCTCCCAAATGCTGAGTCACCTTGAACTCTCCAGGTATATTGATCGGTTCGGCTTTTGTGTTCCCTTTGTCCTGAAAGATCAGGTCTAAAAATCACCATCATTTTACAAATTAGAACCTTCAAACATCTTCCTGGTTATCTGACCAAATAGCTCCTGCATAAATACAATTTTGTCTTTGGCATGGCCTCTGATGGCTTAACCATTAACGGATGAGGAAATTAAATATGACTCTTTAAGTATTTCTGAAGTTTGTTCTTCTGTAAATTTTTGACTTCTTGATGTTAGTGGAATGCCGATAGGATGTTGATAATAAACAGTTCTGAAACCATGGGGTTTTGTTATTCTGTTTCATACAGTTTTTACAGCAAATTTAGCTTACATTTGCTTAGAATGTAATTCACTTCAGTTCAGTCACTCAGTCATATTTGACTCATTGTGACCCCATGCACTGCAGCATGCCAGGCCTCCCTGTCCATCACCAACTCCCGGAGTTCTCTCAAACTCATGTCCATCGAGTCAGTGATGCCATCCAACCATCTCATCCTCCGTCATCCCCTTCTCCTCCTGCCTTCAATCTTTCCCAGCATCAGGGTCTTTCCAAATGAGTCAGTTCTTCACATCAGGTGGCCAAAGTATTGGAGTTTCAGCTTCAGCATCAGTCCTTCAAATGAATATTCAGGACTGATCTCCTTTAGGATGGACTGGTTGGATCTCCTTGCTGTCCAAGGGACTCTCAAGAGTCTTCTCCAACACCACAGTTCAAAAGCATCAATTCTTCGGCACTCAGCTTTCTTTATGGTCGAACCCTCACATCCATACACGACTACTGCAAAACCATAGCTTTGACTAGATGAACCTTTGTTGGAAAACTAATGTCTCTGCTTTTTAATATGATGTCTAGGTTGGTCATAGTTTTTCTTCCAAGGAGCAAGTGTCTTTTAATTTCATGGCTCTAGTTGCCATCTGCAGTAATTTTGGAGCCCCGAAAAATAAAGTCTGCCACTGTTTCCCCATTTATTTGCCATGAAGTGATGGGACCAGATGCTATGATCTTAGTTTTCTGAATGTTGAGCTTTAAGCCAACTTTTTCACTCTCCTCTTTCACTTTCATCAAGAGGCTCTTTAGTTCTTCTTCACTTTCTGGCATAAGGGTGGTGTCATCTGCATATCTGAGGTTATTGATATTTCTCCCAGCAATCTTGATTCCAGTGTGTGCTTCATCTAGCCTGGCATTTTGAATGATGTACTCTGCATATAAATTAAATAAGCAGGGTGACAATATATAGCATTGACGTACTCCTGTTTTGATTAGGAACCAGTCTGTTGTTCCATGTCCAGTTCTAACTTACTTCTTGGCCTGCATACAGATTTCTCAGGAGGCAGGTCAGGTGGTCTGGCATTCCCATCTCTTTAAGTAAGCAAACTAGTACAGCCACTATGGAGAACAGTGTGGAGATTCCTTAAAAAACTGGAAATAGAACTGCCTTATGATCCAGCAATCCCACTGCTGGGCATACACACTGAGGAAACCAGAATTGAAAGAGACACATGTACCCCAATGTTCATCACAGCACTGTTTATAATAGCCAGGACATGGAAGCAACCTAGATGTCCATCAGCAGATGAATGGATAAGAAAGCTATGGTACATATACACAATGGAGTATTACTCAGCCATTAAAAAGACTACATTTGAATCAGTTCTAATGAGATGGATGAAACTGGAGCCTATTATACAGAGTGAAGTAAGCCAGAAAGAAAAACACCAATACAGTATACTAATGCATATATATGGAATTTAGAAAGATGGTAACAATAACCCTGTATATGAGACAGCAAAAGAGACACTGATGTATAGAACAGTCTTTTGGACTCTGTGGGAAAGGGAGAGGGTGGGATGATTTGGGAGAATGGCACTGAAATATGTATAATATCATATATGAAATGAGTCGCCAGTCCAGGTTCGATGCACAATACTGGATGCTTGGGGCTGGTGCACTGGGATGACCCTGAGGGATGGTATGGGAAGGGAGGAGGGAGGAGGGTTCAGGATGGGGAACACATGTATACCTGTGGCAGATTCATTTTGATATATGGCAAAACCAATACAATATTGTAAAGTTAAATAAAATAAAATTAAAAAAAAAACCCACAGTAAAAAAAAAAAAAAAGAAATTTTCACAGTTTGTTGTGATCCACACAACAAAAGCTTTGGTGTAGTCAATAAAGCAAAAGTAGATAATTCACTTAGCCTGCATTAACTATATGAAATCAGAGGGTAATCTCTGAGGAATTTACATTTTGTCTAATGAACTTACAGATAATTGAAGTGTTTTTATAAATCTCTTTCTAGGGGCTTATTTGGATCTTAGGATAATGTTTAATGTCCACATGGTAATGCAATATAAGTCATTTCATTTTTCTGTATCTCCAAGTGTCAGCCCAAAGAAATCTTATTTTCATCTACTATTTCTAATGGCTATTCTATTTTCATATAGAAAAGAATATGAGCCAGCAAAAGAGAACTCACTGCCAAACACATGAAATTTGAAACAAAACATTCTTGATGGCTGAGGAAGATACTCCTTGGCATAGGAAAAACAGGACAGAAATGTTCTGCTCTTTTTTTTCTCAGCCCCCACATCCCTCTCAACACACGAAAACACACGCTGTCACCGAGCCTGGCAGTTCCTTTCTGCCCTTGACGGGAAGTTAGAAACTGAAAGGGTAAGGTCTACATGGAGTGGGTGGGGGTGGGGAGAGGAGGCCGTCTGTGGGGTTTTCTAAAGACTTCCTTCCCAGCATGTGAGAAGTTCTGTGTGACAAGAACCACTTAGAAGAGGAAGATTTCAACAGGCCCATCAAGACAGCAGCTAGCTGCCGGTCAGTGAGGCAGCCAGAGTATGATTTGAGGGGAAAAAAAAAAATAAAACAACTAGACATTAGAAATGGAAGGTTATAGGAGATTCACACCCATCCACAGAGAGATGGATGATTTTTGAAACCTCACTTTACAGAATATGTGGACTCCTTCCCCCATACCTCTTTCTTCTCAACCCACTTCTGTTCCATTTCTTTTGAACATGGAAGAAAATGCACTCACTATTTCTTAATCAGGATTAAATAATATAATCACTCCACAGTCCTGACTTCACTTGCTTTCCTCTCCTGGAAGTCACAGCAGCAAGACTCTGCCATGAAGTGAGCAATTTCTCTCACCTTTGTTGTCATGGGGCTCTTTGCTGTCGGTTGCACCTTTTCTCATTAAAACTGTGATGTTCTCAATTTCAACCTTTCCATGGTGTATATCCTGCTCTTAATACCTAGCCACTCTCTTTTCTCAGGTGCCCTCAATTTTCAAGGTGCTGCATGACTTCAGCTGCTCTGGGTTTTCACATACCACTCATTCATGCATTTCTTTATTTTCTCCAGAGGGTCCTCGTGATTCCTTGCTAATGTGTTAGTTCTGGTATGTGGCACTTTGCCACTATCTAGTTCAAATTCTGTGCTTTACTAAGATTGCTTATTCCAGGGTACAAATGATCTCAGTATTTTTCTTTGCTTTTGTATATACGGCAAAAAACATTCTGGAGTTTGGTATTTTATACTCATTACTAATTCTATTATTAGAACTAATAATCACACTTAAAAACAAAAATTCCACGTATAATATCTCATTTGATTCTCCCAAAGCCTGGTAAATTCTTCTTGTTACAGAAAGGTATACGGAGTTCAAGCACATAGTAGAACAGAGATCCAAACCCAGATTTTCTAAGTCTCGTGTTCTTCTCAATACATCATTGAATCCTGACTTTCTTTCCTTCTTGTACAGTTAGTATTTGGAGTTTAGAATCTCAGCTCACATACAGAACTTTTTGTTTCTTATTCTAATCCAAAAAATTTCCCACCAAACCCTAGTAATTTACCTTCAGTTCAAGAACCCCTCATCATTGCAGATGATGTGTTAACATCTGTTCTATCAATACCCTGACATGTGACACAGGGGATGTAGGTCTCTGGCCAGAATATTCTGACTGGTTTTGCAACATCACAGCTCACCTGGAAAGGGGAAACAGCTAAGAGAAGACAAACAATGCTGCCTGCTTTTTCTGATGTTTGGGCTAAGTGTGTCTGGTGTAGGAGTCAGGGTTTAAGTAGATGACTACATTAGATCTTTTGCTCTCAAAGAGCTGTTCTCTACAGTCAGTGATGTGAGTCCTGTAACTGTCAGTTTAGGGGTCTGGAGCACCATTCTGGTTTATCCATTGTCCCCTGAGACTAGTGTTGATTGTTCAGCTGACTGCAACTTCAAGTTCACTACCAGAGGGAAGTTGAAGAAGGATGTGAACCAAAATGAAAATAATTGCTTTTATATTTTCACACAGTAAGATTTTTTTTTCCTTTTTTCTAACTTACAGTGATTGAAAGAGCAAAATCAAAATGACTCCATCCCTCACACCATACACAAAAATAAATTCAAAATGGCTTGAAGACTTAAATATAAGATGAAAAGTAAGAAAAGTGTTAGTTGCTTAGTTGTGTCTAACCCTTTGTGACCCCATGGACTGTAGCCTGCCAGACTCCTCCGTCCATGGAATTCTCCAGGCAAGAATACTGGAGTGAGTAGCCATTCCTTTCTCCAGGAGATCTTTCCAACACAGGAATGGAATCTGCATCTCCTGCATCTGCAGGCAGATTCTCTACCACTGAGCCACCAGGGAAACCCTCCAAAATATACAAACAGTTCATACAACTCAGTAAAAACAACAACAAAAAATCAAAAAACCCAATCAAAAGACCTAAATAGACATTTTTCCACAGAACACATACAGATGGCCAACAGCTACATGAAAAGGTGCTCAAGATCCCTATTAGAGAAATACAAAGCAAAACTACAGGGAGGTATCACTTCATACCAGTTGAAATGACCACCATTAAAAAGTTTACAAATAATAAGTACTGGAGTGGAAGGAGAGGAAAAGGAATCCTCCCACACTGTTGGTGGGAATGTAATTTGGTGCAGCCGATATGAAGAACAGTGTGGAGGTTTCTTAAAAAGCTAAAAATAGAGTTACCATATGATCCTTCAAACCCACACCTGGGCATATATCTGGAAAAGATGACAACTCTTAATTTGAAAAGATACAAGCACCTGGGTGTTCATTGCAGTGCTATTTATAATAGGCAAGATGTGGAAGCAACCTGAGTGCCCATTAACAGATGAATGGATAAAGAAGATGTTATATATATATAGCTATATATATATAATGGAATATAGCTTGGCCCTAAAAAAGAATAAAATAATGCCATTTGCAGCAACATGGATGGATCTAGAGATTCTTATACTGAGTGAAGTCAGTCAAATATCATACGATAGTACTTATAGGTGGAATCTAAAAACTAATGAAAATGAACTTATTTATAAACAGAAACAAACTCACGAACATAGAGAACAAATTCATGGTTACCAAAGGAGAAAGAGGGGGAAGAGATAAGAGTACAGGCCATCCTGGAGGCTCAGTGGTAAAGAATCTGCCTGTTAATGCAAGAGAGGGGGTTTGATCCCTGGGTCAGGAAGATCCCCTGGAGGAGAAAATGGCAACCCACTCCAGTATTCTTGCCTGGGAAATCCCATGGACGAGGAACCTGGAGGGCTACAGTCCACAGGGTCCCTAACTAGTTGGACCTGACTTAGTGAGTAAGCAACAACAACAATGGGATTAACAGATACACACTACTATATACAACACAGGTAAACAACAAGGCTTTATTGTACAGCACAGGGAGCTATATCCAATGTCTTATAATGAACTGTAATGAAAAATTATATATTTTTATGTATATATATATATATATATATCTGAATCAATTTGCTGTACACCTGAAACTAACACAGTATTGTGAATCAAGTATACTTCAATTAAAAAAAAGAAAATGTCTCGAAAGGAAGGAAAAATGGTATTTCAATAATATCAAGCTTATATGTAAACATCTTACTGCTCAGATGAAATTTCGACTCAAAAAATTTTTTTAACTTCTAGAATATTTTAAATGACACATGTAAGTGTGACTAACACATAACAGGGGGCCAGTGTCAAATTTCTAATATGAATAAAAACAAAAACGACTTGAGAAGTATAAGCACGCTTGTCACTGACTAAAGTTATTTTTTGACTGATGAAGTAAATACAGATATTTTGAATGGTCTACTTTGAGGTTAAGACAAGGAAAGAGGAAGGTAAGAGGCACAGGGTGTGGTGGAATCACCCTGGGGATTTTTTCAAGCTGCACATGCTGAACGTCCCAATGCATCTTGTTTTGTTTCTTCAAAGATTTCTTTATGGAGAATGAATGACCAGCCCAGCCAGTACAAATGGGAAGGTGTGGCATCACCTGGTGTATTTGGGTACAAAAATGATTCAAAACCATTGGGACCTTGGATCTCTCTTGCTCTTATCCTCACATGTTTATTGAGTTGCCGAGATTCAGTGGCAAGGATTGGAATGTCTTTGGGGGCTACCGTGGTTCAGCACTGGCTTCCCTGGTAGCCCAGATGGTAAAGTAACTGCCTACAATGCAGGAAACCCAGATTTGATCCCTGGATCAGGAAGATTCCCTGAAGAAGGGAATGGCAACCCACTCCAGTGTTCTTGCTAGAGAATTCTGGGACAGAAGAGCCTGGTGGGCTAGAGTCCATGGGCTCGCAAAGCATCAGACATGACTGAGTGACTTTCCCTTTTTTTAACTGATTCAGCATGGGTGAATGGAACTGGGGTGCAGAGGCTGACTGCTTGTCTTTCTAAGTGTCTGCCCTGTCTTCTTTACTCAACTGAGTCGTTTCAATGGTAGCAACCTCAAAATATATGTCCATGTTGCAGAACCTGTGCATGTGACCTTATTTGAAACAGAGGGTTTTGTATAATTAGGATCAGATGAGGAGATCATCCTGATTTACCAGGTGGCACTAAATTCAAGGACTAGTGTCCCTGTAAGATAAGATACAGAGAAGGAAAAGACCAGAGAGGATGAGAATGCCATATGAGGGAGGAGGCAGGCTTGGAGTGATGCAGCCACAGGCCAAAGAATGCTGGAGGCTGCCAGAAGTTGAATGTGTGTGTGTGTGTGTGTGTGTGTGTGTGTGTTGCTCAGTCGTGTCTGAGTCTTTGTGACTCCATAAACTGTAGCCTGCCAGGCTCCTCTGTACATGGAATTCTCTAGGCAAGAGTACTGGAGTGGGTAACCATTCACTTCTCCAGGGGATCTTCCTGACCCAGGAATCGAACTCTGGTCTTCTGTATTGTGGGCATATTTTTACCATCTGAGCCACTAGGGAAGCCCCAGAAGTTTCCAGAAGTTGGAAAAGCCAAAAACTGGATTTTCCTCTAGAGCCTTTGGGGACAATGTGGCCTTGTGGACACCCTGATTTTAAAACTTCAGCCTCCAAAACTCTAAGAGAATAAATTTCTGTTGTCGTTAGTCACCTAGTTTGTGATTTGTGATAGGATCCACAAAGAATTAATACACCCACCCTCACAAAGATCCAGGATGCCTTTGTTCTGATTTCTCTAAATGTCTGAGCACCTGCATGGGTGCTGTTTAGGATGAAGGGCAGGAAGCATTGTTTCATAATTATCTTTTCTGGGCCACCATCGTTATCATCCCAGAGCAAGGTGTCTCTAGTGGAATGGTCCCTGGCTTGGAACAACAGAATGGGGAATTATTAATACTTATATGCAGTAGGTGAGTTTTGGCGGCATTTGCAGGCTCTTGGAAGCAAGATCAGGTACTAGTTTAACCAACATGGGTGGCACAGACTTAGCAACACTACTAATAAAGTATATATTGAATTTGTACAGCTCAAAGGTTTTGTTGGTTTCCTGTCATGTTAAGGAGGCTAGTTAGCAGAGATAAAAAACAAAACAAAACACGTTCTGAACTCTTCAAACGTATGAGAAATCCTAGACCAGCTTCTGACGGAGGAATATTCTTCAGTTTCTAGGACTTTCCATTGGGTTGTCATCCTGACCAAATATATACTTGGTCTATTCCTTGTGACTGATACAGCAAAAACTGTATCAGTAGTTGTATCTATAGTTGCTGGCTATTTCTCATCCGCCAGCAGCTGTAGAAATAAACGCCTGGGACACCCTTGACTCTGGGCTTTGGCAAAAAGAAAGATCAAAATGAGCCTTAAAGGGCCAGTTTTATTGGGAAGACCTGCCTTAGATTTACAGTGTTTGAGAAAGAAAAAATAACCTTAATGATCAATGAATGCAAGCTCTTCATTTTGCAGGAAAGGAAACAGGATATGTGATCCACCCAAGGTCACACAGCTACTTTTTGGCAGAACCAGAATCTGGTTGTCCCGTTTGCTCAACCATTCGGCCCACGGTCCTGCACCGCCTGACCTGTGAGATAGCAGTTTCTACAGCATCTTCCTCTTAAAAACAGTCATGACAATAGATAATGCTATGGATTGTCTTCTTTGCTAGGAGCTCATAATAAACCACAAAGAAGTTATTGTTATCCCCATTTTATAGACAAAGAAACCAAGGCATGGGGCAGTTCAGTAATTCACTCAAGGTCCATAGCCAGTGAATGGCAGAGGCCCCATTCAAACTCATTTCTTGATTCTGGAACCATGGTTTTAACCAAAACCCCTGGGACCACAATTTTAACTTTGCCAGTGAACCACAGTTCTCTTCCACATTCTTGGTGTTAGAAATTTTCACCCAGAAGCAGCTGCTACTAACGCCTCAGACCAATGAAAGATCTTGTCTACTTGCCCTGATTTTCTCTCCTTCTCTTTTTCTCCCTCACCCCACCCCACTTCTCTCCTTAACATGGGATTCCAATAGTAGAAAGAAAACATGATTTGGACTGCAAGGAGATCCAACCAGTCCGTTCTGAAGGAGATCAGCCCTGGGATTTCTTTGGAAGGAATGATGCTAAAGCTGAAACTCCAGTACTTTGGCCACCTCATGCGAAGAGTTGACTCATTGGAAAAGACCCTGATGCTGGGAGGGATTGGGGGCAGGAGGAGAAGGGGACGACAGAGGATGAAATGACTGGATGGCATCACTGACTCGATGGACGTGAGTCTGAGTGAACTCCAGGAGTTGGTGATGGACAGGGAGGCCTGGCGTGCTGTGAGTCATGGGGTCGCAAAGAGTCGGACACGACTGAGCGACTGAACTGAACTGAACTGAAGGCTAGAGGGCTTCCCTGGTGGCTCAGCGGTAAAGAATCTGCTTGCCATGAAGGAGACCTGGGTTCGATCCCTGGGTCCTGCCCCTGGAGGAGGGCATGGCAACCCACTCCAGTATTCTTGCCTAGAGAATCCCCGTAGACAGAGGAGCCTGGCGGGCTACAGGCCATGGGGTCGCACAGAGTCAGACGCGACTAAGCAGCAGCAGCAGCAGCAACAAGGCGAGAGCAAGCTTCAAGGCAATCTCTTGCACTTATTTAGCCTTTGCGCCACTAGGTGGCAGTGTGACTACTCAATGAGGCTGCCGGAGCTTTTAGAAATTCCCCCCAAACAGGCTTTACTAAACGCTGAGTCCAGAGCAGGGGCCTCTGGATTCCTACAGGAGCTGGGAAGCCTTTGAAGTGAGCTGGTAGTTAAATGGATGGAAATAACAAGCAGAAAGCATGGATTTGAACTTTTAAAATAATTTTCCAAGATAAATGGAGTCCTTGCCAGACATTTCTGTTTGAAACAGAAGCCTAACTTCTCCAGAATGTCCCATGAATTTACGCTAAAATTCCATTGATATTCATGATCATCTTTAATGGAACATTTTAAAAGATATAGTTTTATTGAAAGGAACCATCTAGTCCTCCTGCCCCTCATTTATCATTAATTTCTAGGAGCATCAGAATATCTAAAGTTTGTGTCCTGTCTTGTATATACATGTTTCTATCAACCTAAAATCCTTCCCAACAGTCTCTCAGCCTGTACATAAAAGCAAAGGCATGATTTTGTCTTATGTTCATAAACCCATCTATTTTTCTACACAGAGTAATCTCTAATGTCAAAATATTAAAAGCAGCACATATTAGTGATCTTTAATAATACTTATTACTATTAATATTAATACCCAATAAGTGTGTATAATTTTATACTCACAACAAACCTAGGAGGTAAGTACTATTTTTATTCTCATTGTTTCAGCGGAGGAAACTGAGGCACAGAGAGGTTAGGTGACTGGCCCAGAGTCATTGGTGGGAGGCAGAGTAAGAGGTCCATTTTAATTACCTCATTGTAAGTTTAGTTAAAGGGGGTGTCGTGGGGGAAAAAACACTGTGATATTTTCATGAGAGACCCCAATTCATACAAGAGGGACAAAGGCACCAACTAAATTTTGGATTTCCTCAGATGACTTGTAGCCCTTGTCACTGGTCCCACTTTGTCAGAATTCCTTTTAGAAGGCAGGGTTGATGGTAGCATGGCCCCCTTTCCCTAGTCTGTGTAGGAATTTCACATGAACCCCCACTTCCGGTCAGCTCTTAAGCTTTGGAGAAAAAAATGAAATTTGCTCCTCTTCATCAAAAGTGTAAGACCAGGCTTGTCAGGAGCCAAGACTGAAATCAATCATCTGTGCTCAATTAGGACTGTGGTTCCGGTTTTGTTGCAAGACTTCATTTAACGCTAGCAACAGCAGACGTTGGAAGAGCCATGTATGAGAAGCCTCATCTAGAGCAAATGACAGACACATTTTTATCTGCTTATCACCCTCTGGCTACAATGAAACTGAGCTGTGGTGTCTGATGTCCACCTCTCCTGCTGTTTGCCAACAAAACATGCCTTTCTGTCAATGATTCCACCCAGCACAATCTGTGCTGCCAGAATTTGGAGGCGGTACGTTTTCCTGCTGGGGAAAAAAAAAAAAAAAATCCCATGTTGATTTGAAAGAGGAAACCTGGGCAGAGCTGTTACCTGACTCCTGCAGAATGAAGTGGGAGGGTGGTCTCATTGAGGAGGTCTTCCAGGGGCCAGGGACTGGACCACTCCTCACTTTGGGCTGTTGTGTCTGCTCAGGATGGAGAGTCCAAGCCCTGTGGCACTTTCTGAGCCCTGGCAAGGAGACGTCCAGGGGAACGGTTGAGTGATCCACGCTTCACCCCTCTCCACCCCACCAGGCTGATTTAGACAAGAAAAGTCCTCTTATGCCCTCAGGATATTGTGTAAGAAGGAGGAGGAAGAGGGGAACTAAAAAGTGTCTACTCAGCCTGAAGGCTTCTGCTGACATTCCCACCAAGCATGTGATATTTAAAAGGGTGAACCAAGTCAAGGCTTTCCTGCTGCCGCTATGGCTGTCAAAGGGAGGAACCTGGAAGGCCTTTGGTTCCATAACCTCCTTGCACTCCTGGGATTGTCCGCCTGCAGTGGAGGTCAAGGACAGGGAGCTGTGATTAGGGAGGTCCTCTCCCTAATATTTGGGACCCAATTGCATCTGTGGTTGGGAGGTGAAGTGGGCTGCTTCTTAGGAAGCTAAGGGGGTGCAGGTGGAAAACCCAGCAGATTTACTCATCTGCTCTTGGCTAGAGGTTTTTTCAAGCTCTGGAGAAAATGGGGTCTTCAAATGACAATCTATGTTAAGAGACTATCATTGGCACAAAATGGGATTATAAGAAATGGTAGCTATTAATCTCCCCTATCTTCCATCTATTCATTCATTCATTCATCACTCATCCACATTAAGCATCTACTCTGTGGACCAAGCACTGTGCTAGCCTCGAAAGGTGAATGAGGCAAATCTCTTCCTCCAAGTGGTTTATAATCTTGTAGAGTTCATGCTGGGAATGGGCACTTTTCTTCTTAAATAATTTTCTTTTCTTCCATAGGCTTGACACACTTTGTGTGCCCAATCTGACTTATGACCTGTTTTACAGAACCTCAAACTAAGAATGGGTTTCACATTTTTAAAGAGTTGTAAGAAAAACAAAAAAGAAGAAGAACAATAATACATGACAAAGACTGTGAGTGAGTGAGTGATAGTTGCTCAGTTGTGTCCGACTCTTTGCGACCCTATGAACTGTAGTCCGCCAGGCTCCTCTGTCCATGGAATTCTCCAGGCAAGAATACTGGAGTGGGTTGCCATTTCCTTCTCCAGGGAATCTCCCCCACCCAGGGATGGAACACCAGTCTCCTGCACTGCAGGCAGATTCTTTACCACTGAGTCATCAGGGAAGCCCTGACAAAGACTGTGTGTGGTCTGAAATATTTACTATTTGGCCCTTTGCAGAAAAAAGTTTGCCAACACCTGTTCTATAGGAAGAGAATTCTTGCTTTTCAGCCGGGCATAGAACTACACAAAATAGGATATTTTCCAGCCCCTCTTGACACTAGCTGTGGCCATGTGACTGAGTTCAGGCCAAGTGGGATCAAGGTGGAGGAGATCTGTAGAGCTCCTGCCTAGTGCTCTTAAGCTGGGCCTGTGATGCTTTTCTCTCCTAGAAGGCTGTGCAGGCCGAAGCAGTTCAGGTTCATTGATAACTAGGGCTTATTAATGCCCTAGCAATGGCAGAGCCAGAGGTGAAGGAGGCTGGATCCTGGCACTAGGGAGCACCTTGACCATCCTTGGATTTTACGGGATGGTTATGAAGGAGAGAAAGAGAGAGGAGAAAAATGTTAACTTTTGAATTAGTTTATGTATTTTGGGCTGCCCTTCATGGCATGTGGGATCTTAGTTCCCTGACCAGGGATCAAACCTAAGTCCCCTGCCTTGGAAGTGCAGAGTCTCAATTGCTGGACCACCTGGGAAGTCTTCCAAAATGTTAACTTTTAAAAGTCAGTCTTATGTTTCCTCTCCCCAACAACTTCTTCCTGATACGCAAAACGAAACAAAATCTGCCATGACCCAGAACGTGCCCTGTCTTCTTGGAAGATACTCCCTCTCTTTTCTTTCTGGTTCACTCCTGCTAGTGCTCCAAAGCCCCGTGTAGATTGATCACGTCTAACCTCAGTCCCTAAAGACCGGAGAAGGCGGCCGGCTTTCCTTTGTCTTCAGTGCTTTTAGTTGGAATCTGTTTCTCCCTCTAGACCTTGAGCTCTTTGAGGGTGGACTGTGGCTTCTTTGTCTTTAAATCCAAGTTTCTGGTATATACGTGTCTGTCACACAGAAGGCACTTTATAAACATTGTGAAATGAATTAATTTATTAGAGTCCGAGGATGGCTTTTTGGGGCGGATGCTTTTTTAATGCATTTATCTCAGGAAAAGATGTGTAGCAGTGTCTGCCTCTGAGGGGTAGACATAAATTTAGCTTTCCAAATGAGAAGAAATATACACATTTAGAAAGATTATATTTTAAAAATTGAATGTTTGATTGGATTTGGAGGGTAACTGTGCTTGCTGATAGTGTGTGAATAGGTTTGAAGATTTCATAATAAAAAGCCATGAAGTCAGTTTAGTAACATGATGATTTGTTCCTGAAATCAGGGAAGTATAGATACTTACTCAAATCTATCTTACTTGAGATGAGCTTATCATTATGTAATAATAAACACTCAATTTCCCCCATATTTTTATAAAGTCCGTATAAAGGAAAATATGTGCAAGAATATATTATTATTTGCTAACAATAACATACTAATGATGATAAAAATGTTGTTTGTGTCTCCTTTTCCCCCTCTATCTTACGTAGCTTGTAATCAGTAAGTGCAAAAGCAAAACCACTGTTTCTGGTGTAAACCTCTTTTACCATATGCTCTTGGTATATATAGCTAATTTTCTGAGCCAGAAAATTAATATAAGGCTTTCAAGACATCATATAGCAGTAGTATTTTTCCTCTTCGTTTAGAGGAAATAATACAAGATAAGAGGTGCCTATTTTTCTTCACATATAGTCCGTCTTGAGATGGCATTAACAGAAGGTAGAGTTTGAAAGAATTCGTTGTACAATTTTCTTTTTTTTAAGAAACCAATAATGACATGTTGATGTTTGGCAGAAACCAGCACAATACTGTAAAGCAATTATCCTTCTATTAAAAATAAATAAATAAAACTAAACTAAAAAAAAAAAAAGAAATCAGTAATGTAACATGGGGTTTGTATTTGAATATCTATTTTTCCTTATTTTTGTACCTCCTCCCTAAAGCTTTCCATAAATTACAATCATTTAAAAATTTCTTAAATCACATGTTTGCTCTTACATTGCATTTGCTACAGAATCATAGCTAACACCTCAGTGCTTCTGGATGTTATAATACATGTTCAGCCCTCTGCTCCTCCCCCAGCAAGAACAATTCTAAGCAAATGATGAAGGATTCAATGAATAGCTCATTCTTTGTGCACTTGAATACCAGGCTTTTTCTTCCCCATCCTGGGCAATTTTGTTGTGCAACACCAGGAAATAAAATACTACAGGAGGAAAATTAGTGAGTTGGGAGGTAATGTGATAAGAATGGAGGAATTCAGCTTTCTCAACTCATTATTTCTAGTAGCAGTACCTAGTTCGGAGAAGGAAATGGCAACCCACTGCAGTATTCTTGCCTGGAGAATCCCAGGGACAGAGGAGCCGGTGGGCTGCCGTCTATGGGGTTGCACAGAGTCGCACACAACTGAAGTGACTTAGAAGCAGCAGCAGCAGCAATACCTAGTTAGGATATCAGAATTTCTGTCTTTGTAATCCAGGCACATTCTTCTACTATCCCTATCTCATCCCATCCTCACCTCTACCCCAGGCTGAGCAATCTTACCCTATCTCCATTTGGTAATCACCGCCTATAGCACTGGCCTGTTTATATGTATAGCCTGTGAGCAAGCGTGCTTTTCTGATTCTAAATTAAAATGTTTTTATTGTTGTTTGGTTGCTAAGTCATGTCCGACTCTTTTGAGACCCCATGAACTGTAGCCTGCCAGGCTCCTCTGTCCATGGGATTTCCCAGGCAAGAAGATTGGAGTGGGTTATCATTTCCTTCTCCAGGGGACCTCCCCAACCCAGGGATGGAGCCCATGTTTCCTGTATTGGCAGGCAGATTCCTTACCACTGAGCCACCAGGGAAGTCCCTTAAATACTTTAAAATACTGTGTGTATTATTGTTGTTACACTTTAGCAGTTATGATTCTTATTGTCCCTCAGTTTAAAAAAAAATGATGTATTGTATATTAATGCATATTTATGGCATCTAGAAAAACAATACTGATGAACTTATTTGCAGGGAAGGAATAGAGACGCAGACATAGAGAATGGACTTATGGACACAGCAGGGGAAAGAGAGGTTAGGACTAATTGAGAGAGTAGCATTGACATATATACATTATCATGTGTGAAATAGGTAGCCAGTGGGAATCTGCTATTTAACATAGGGAGCCCAGCCTGATGCTCTGTGATGACCTAGAGGGGTGGGATGGGAGGAGGGTGGGAGGCTACAGAGAGAGGGCATATATAAATATATATAGTTATGGCTGATTCATGTTTTTGTGCAGAATTAATAAAAATGGCTCAGACAGTAAAGAATCTGCCTGCAGATTCAACCTGGGTTCGATCCCTGGGTCAGGAAGATTCTCTGGAGAATGAAGTGGCAACCCACTCCAGTATTCTTGCCCAGAGAATCCCATGGACAGAGGTACAGTCCATGGTATTGCAAAGAATCGGACATGACTGAATGACTAACACTTTCACTTTTCTCAATAGAAACCAATGCAACATTATAAAGCAATTATCCTCCAATTAAAAATAAATAAAAATAAATAAAAAATGATGAACTCCACAGTCTAGTTCTGAGAAGAGCGAGTGACACAAAGCCAAGGGCCAGTCCTGCTGTGTCTCAAGGAGAGGTATTCTGGTTCTGGTGTCTGTGTTGACTCTGCTGTGTCTTTTAAAGCCTCTTGAGATTTACTCAGAACACAAGTCAGAACGTGTTTGGGAGTGAAAACGATTTGGCCTGAAGCTGGGCTTTCGCACAATCCCAAGGCTTCCTTTCCCAGGAGGGTCTGGGTGTAGTGTGAAGACAGATGGCCCAGGCTTCTACCTTCTGCTTGCTTAGCACATGAGTGCCTTTGGCAGGAGAGTCCGAGCCTCGCTCTGCTCCACACTGAGGAGCACAAGATGAAGCACAAATGAATCCAAAGCTCGGGGCTGCCCTGCTGACAACATACGCCTGGGCACCAGGAGTTCTGTCCCTGAGCCAATGACGTACGATCACAGGTGGTCAAAGGTGGGTATTCCTGGAGTGAGTTCATCGCCTGCCGTCAGAAACCACTCTACTCCCAGACACACTGGCAGTTAGGATGAGAGCGGATCACGTAGCAGGCAAGTCAAGAAACAGGTTCTGCTTATTTTTCTTGACTTTAACAGCTAACTCCCAACCCCACCCTTCCTCCCCGCCCCCCAAAATGCCTGCACACAAGTCAGAGAACCAGAAAAACAATATAACCTGCAAGAGTCAGGACCAGTTCTAGGTTAATGTGTGAAGAAAGGGGGGCTTTTCTCCACTTTCTTCTCCTTTTTCTCCCTCAGACCCCAAATTTCTTCTCAAACCTGCCTTTTTCTTTTTGCTTCTCAGGAAAGCAGAAAACGAGTTAATCAACCTCAAAGATTCTTCCAACATTGAGTGTCTAAGATTCTAAACATATGTTCAAAACAGGAAAAGGCAGGGGACGTGAACACCTTCCAAGTTTTTCTGTCACTTGGGGTTCTATCAGTGAGCAGAACCACTGGAAAGAGGCCAGTGATCTCTGAGCAGTGGGCCGGCAAGACCTTCACCCTTGTTCCCTCATCTCCTTCTTGAGTCCTTTCCTGAGCTGTGTCATGCAGAAAAGTGGTCATTCAAGATTTTTCACTGTTGTAGGTAGCAAAAATATATATATTTCAGCATGTGCTCCTAATATCTGGGTATTTATTAGTGATATCTATCTATCTATCCATCCATCCATCCATCTACATTACTTTGGGATTCACTTTATCCATTACGAAAAGTAAACAAAAGTAAAAAAGGTGAGATTTAAAAAAAAAGTATAGTATGTATAACAATTTCTCTTCATTTTCAACAAACTGTCTTGAACCCTCCTTTGGAGGGTCCTCCACTTAGGAGACCACCGGAGAAGAGGAGAGCGACCACTGGAGAGAGGATGTTGGCCAAGGACCCAGAGCAGCAACAAAACCCGCATCCCCTGTGGCTGGTTCCACCCATTCAAATGGGTTAACCACTTGCTTTCTTTAACAGGCAAATCCAGCCACGCCCTCTGTCTGATCCACAGCCATCTCCTCACCCCATTCTGAGCTCACTGCATCGCCTCTCCTGGGTCTGAGGCTCTCACCACGGCTCTCCTGACCAGGTAACCACCTAAGGAACGTTATTACCTAAATGTCCAACAGGCACCACAGTCACCGATTCACAGGAGACTGAATCAAGAGCCCAGAAACAGCTTTAGCCTCCTTTCTCTGACTCCCAGGTCCACATCTCCCCGAGCATCCTGGTGCTTCGCTATCCTGAGCCCTTCGGCTCCTGCCCCAGTGCACTGCCTCCCTCACTTCCTGCCTCTGTAGCTTCAGTAGCCTCTTATGGAATTTCTCTGCCTCCAATCCTCTCTTCTCAGGCCTGTCGAACATGCTCTTCCTTGATCCACTGGATCATGGTTGCTTAAAGCCCTTCAGTGGCTCTCCAATCCTTCAGGAAAAAAAAATGGAAACCCTTCACCATGGATGAGATGAGACTCTCCTTCATCCTCTTTGCCAAATCTGTAGGACGTCACATGGCAGAGCATCTGCTTCTCTCATTTCCAGAGGTTTCCCCCTCCTTCTTCATTGATTAACCCATATCGTCATTGAACTCCACTCAGAATCCATGTCCCCCAATGAAGCCTTCTCTGATCTTCCCTCTGGGCTTCAAGAGGATTTATTGCGTCAGTGATAACATTTTATGGTTTAGTTTCACTAGAATTTGCCAGGGCTAGGGTCCAATTCTTAATTTATCTGTTTATAGAATAGTCGTCCTCACACTTTAATATTCAGACTAATAGCTGGAGGTGTTTTTAAAATAAGTGAAATTCCAGATTGAGTAGGTTTGGGGTAGAGCCCAGCCACGGGCATTTGTAACTAGATTCTTCTTCCAAGTGTTTCTCATCCACCTCCTCCTCAGAGTTTAGCACAGAGGCAGTGCTAAGACCTTCCAGTAATAGCAGTGAGAAAAGGAATTCTATTTCCTTTTTTTTTGTCTTTCCGTACCTGATAATCGAATGCACTAACATGGACCAGTGTTAGTTGCTCAGACGTGTCTGACTCTTGGCAGCCCATAGACTGTAGCCCGCCAGGCTCCTCTATCCATGGGATTTTCCAGGCAAGAATGCTGGAGTGGGTTGCCATTCCCTTCTCCAAGGGTTCTTCCCAACCCAGGGATCAAATCTGGGTCTTCTGCATTGCATGCAGATTCTTAACCACTGAGCCACGAGGGAGGCCCATAATATGGGCCAAGACAGACCATATTGAATCTGCTTTTGGAAGTGGGATCTTTGACAGACTACACCTGGGTACAGAGATGCACCCCCTTCCCCCACCCCCCCCACACACAGTATGAAGCTGACCTGTGGACCTGCTTTTGTTGCCTATGAGTGAGTGTGTGGGTGTGTACACACACATACACAAATTTATATAAATCATATTTGTTACTAATAATTAAAAATAGTTTAAAAAGACACAAGAGGATCTTTCCATGTGCCTCTTAGCCATCTTTATGTCTTATTTGGAGAAGTACCTATTTAGGTCTTCCACCCATTTTTTGGATTGGGTTGTTTGTATTTTTGATATTGAGCTGTGCATGTGTGCATGCTAAGTCGCTTCAGTCGTGTCCTATGACCCTATAGACTGTAGCCTGCTAGGCTCCTCAATCCATGGGATTTTCTAGGCAAGAGTACTGGAATGGGTTTGGCCTCCTCCAGGGGACCTTCCTGACCCAGGGATTGAACCCTGGTATCCCACATTACAGGCAGAGTCTTTACTACTGAGCCACCGGGGAAGCTCCTGATATTAAGCTGCATGAGCTGTTTGTTTATTTTGGAAATGAATCCCTTATCATTTGCATACATTTTCTCCTGTTCAGAGGGTTGTCTTATCTTGTTTACAGTTTCCTTTGCTGTGTAAAAGCTTTTAGGTTTAATTAGGTTCCATTTGTTTATTTTTGTTTTTATTTTCATTACTCTAGAAGGTGAGTCAAAAAAGATCTTGCTGCAATTTACGTACAAGAGTGTTCAGAAAATAACAAAACATTGTAAAGCAACTATGCTCCAATAAAAATTTTAAAAAAAAGAGGGTAGGAGAACTCTTCTAGATTAAAAATACCAAAGAGACATAACAATGAAATACAATATGTAAATCTTGACTGGATTCTGATTTGAACAAAAAAATGTGTAAAATAATGCAGGGGTAATTGGAGAAATTTTCATATGGGCAGTTAAATGATAAAGAAATTGCTACTTTTCTTAGGTGTGATTATAGTTAAAAATGGAGAAGGTGCTTATTCTTAGGAGATACATGGTTAAATTTCTAGAGATGAATTGTCATGATTTGCATAACTTACTTTCGTTGGTTCAGGAAATCATTTATACATATACATAGAAAGAAAGAAAGATAGTGCTAAGTCATGTCCGAGTCTTGCGATCCCATGCTGGAGTGGGTTGCCATTTCCTTCTCCAGGGGAACTTCCTGACCCAAGAATTGAACCGAAGTCTCCCACACTGCTGGCAGATGCTTTATCAACTGAGCTACACGGGAGGTAGCATACATATACATAAAACGTGACAAAAAGTTAACAACTGGGCGAGTCTAGCTGAAGAGGAACATGTAAAAACTAGAGTGATTTCACATAATTATTCAGATTTATGGCTTTCCTTGAAGAGTCTGAAAACCTGATTCAAAAATTAACTGAAGTTTCACTGAGCTTCTGTGATTTGCTGTAACTATACTCAGGAGGCTTCCCTGGTAGTTCAGTGGTAAAGAATCTGCCTGTAATGCAGGAGATACAGGCTTTATCCTTGGGTTGGGAAGATCCCCTGGAGGAGGGCATGGCAACCCACTCCAGAACTCTTGCCTGGAGAATCTCATGAACTGAGGAGCCTGGCAAGCTATAGTCCATAAAGTTGCAAAGAGTCGGCCACAGCTGAAGCTAACTGAACACGCACACACAGCTTACACTTAGACGGGGCTTCCAAGGTAGCGCTAGTGGTAAAGAAAACCCACCTGCCAATGCAGGAGACACAAGAGACACAGGTTCAATCCCCGGGTTAGGAAAATTCCCCTGGAGGAGGGCATGGCAACCCACTCCACTACTCTTGCCTGGAGAATCCCATGGACTGTGGAGCCTGGCAGGCTACCGACCATAGGGTCACAAAGAATCAGTCATGACTGAAGTGACTTACCATGCAGGCATGCATACTTAATCATTAAAATCACCTCCCTAGCCAGAGGAGGCATTTTATTTGCAATTCATGAGATGGAGGTCAAGAACTCGAAATTCTCCTGGATTCTCTTGCAGGTTTATGTCTCTTAAATCCAACAAGACTGACCTACAGTGTCTTTTGTTGGGGAAAGCTTTCACCTTTCACCTTGAGGAGGCCAAATGGGAAGTAGAGAACAGAAGGCTTGGACTTGCCATGTAGGCTGTGTCTGTCCTTGACACACACAGAGCCTAGAGTGACCAGATCAGGATATGAGGCGAAAGATCCAGTGAGCAGCAGTGGGTGACTCTTAACTGGAGGAATTACCATCTCCATCTTCTGGGATTTGGGATCCTGGCCACACAAGTCAGGACAAGCCAGCACTGACCTTGGTGGGTAGAGAATCACAGTGAAATCATGATGGAGACTGTCTTTGGGAAGCCATAGTGGGAAATTGGCCTGAGGAGGAATGATGACTGATTTCAACTTTCTGTATACAGTTTACTCTTTACATATTAAAAAAGACTTCAAGCAAATGTAACAAAAGTCTTGGTTATGGATCCATTGGTGTTTGTTGTATACTTCTTTGTGCTTCCCCCCTCCCCCTATTTTAAACATTTCTCAAAAATAAACAAAGCAAAATATTACTTCTACCTCTCGAAAGTGTTTCATGTCCTGGACATGAAAACTTTGGAATTGTTGTCGCCTACAGAACTGAAGAAAGCAGAAGTAGAAGTATAAGCTCTCATTTTCCTGAAGATGAAAAACCACAGATTTTAATTTTAAGTCACTAGAGTCAATGTTTTTTGATATGGTGAGTTTCCCCTTAATTTCCCAGTAGTTAAATAAAGAGGTTATGAAAGGAAAATACAAGGCAGAAAATGTGTGAGATCTTTCTTATGTATGATACAATTTCCCTTTTCTTTTTTCTGACTCTGGAAGCTAATAAAGCAAGATCCCTCCCTTATGATGTAATGTTCCCTCTTTTTTTGATTTTGGAAGCTAATAAAATTTTAAAACACAGTTCTAGTACTACAATTGATGAGTCTTTGGGGATTTTAGCTAAACACAGCCTTTTCGCACTATGAAATTAGGTGGGTTCTTTTGGCCCATTCTAATCCTTAGTAATGCATGAAAATAAAGCAGGATAGTAAAGAGGTTTTATCTTGTGGTGACATCATGCAGAGGGTCTCATCTCTCTGTGAGGAAGGGTATGGCTGCCACACAAGACTGGGCTCAGTTTGGACTGAATATCCTGCTTCATGGGCTCGTATGCAGCTGGGGCTGATGGAAATAATCTGGGGTTTAGGATCTCAGGCATGGGGAGCTGAGTCTTTTAGAAGATGAGGACTGATACTCTTTTACTAATGGCAGAACTTAAAACACTAGCAGGACAATGAGCCTTATTGGGATGGGCCTGAGTTTATGCTTTCCCACGTGGGATGGCTGGATGTGTGCACAAGATGCTAAGCTGATTTGTCCCGCAGGCTCTGCAGTGTAAATGGAGAAAGCCCAAGGAGGAACCAGCCATCACCCAGAACCCAATGAAAGGACACCAGAAACTATGAACTCTCCTATCAGTTTACCAGCAATCTCAGCAGAATCAGCTGGAACCCTAAACTCTTTAAAGTCTGACGAAGAGGAGTGAGTTTGAGGTATATTCTTGGAGATGCACTTTTTAAATTTATGTTTGGCCTGCTTTGTAAAATTGATAATTATGGCGATGTTTTATTGAAGGATTAACATGTTTCAGGCAAGGCAGATGAGACTTCCTATATATTATCTAATTTAGTCCTTATACGACTGCTGTGTCTTCCCTGATGGCTCAAGCAGGTAAAGAATCCACCTGCAATGCAGGAGACATGGGTTAGATCCCCAGGTCGGGACGATCCCCTGGAGAAGGAAATGGCAACCCACTCCAGGTATTCTTGCCTGGAGAATCCCATGGACAGAGGAGCCTTGTGGGCTATAGTTCATAGGGTTGCACAGAGTCAAGACACCACTGAGCATGAGTGCAAGAATGATTATCACGTCGATCTTATAGATAAGAGCACTCAGGTTTAGAAATACAAAGTGAGTGATCTAAGGGCTGAAGAGATACTCTCCAAACAGGTATATGGGTAATACCTCAAGGTAATATCTCAAGGGCTTCCCTTGTGGCTCAACTGGCAAAGAATCTGCCTGCAATGTGGGAGACCTGGGTTCAATCCCTGGGTTGGGAAGATCCCCTGGAGAAGGGAAAGGCCACCTATTCCAGTAATCTGGCCTGGAGAATTCCATGGACTGTATAGTCCATGGGTTTGCAGAGTCAGACACAACTGAGTGACTTTCACTTTCAAGCCCTGTGGATAAGCATTCAGATACGGGCATCGCTGATCTAAAGCAGAAATATTTTGGCGCATGTCAATTTCTGTAGCATCTTTCAAGTTATAAAGTTGGTGAAGTGAATTTGCCCTTCACAGCTATATGGCTGGCTCTGGGGTAGTCCTGCCTAGATCAGTGTTTGCTCCGACCTCTACAGCATGGGACACCTAGCAATGATTAGGCCATATTTTGACCACTTTCTGAGACTGGTGCCTGTAACAGCACAGCACCCAAGGTCTGAGATTGGACTATGAAAGTGAAAGTGAAGTCTCTCAGTCGTGTCCGACTCTTTGTGACCCCATGGACTGTAGCCTATCAGGCTCCTCCATCCATGGGATTTTCCAGGCAACAGTGCTGGAGTGGATTGCCATTTCCTTCTCCAGGGGATCTTCCCGACCCAGGAATCGAATCAGGGTCTCCAGCATTGCAGGCAGATGCTTTACTGTCTGAGCCACCAGGGAAGCCCAAGATTGGACTATACCTGATTTTAAAAGTTTTAAAAGCTGTAGAAGACTTTCTTTTAAATGAAATTTGTGTTAATAGTAGACATAAGTTAAAATCACTCTAGTAGAAGCTGGGGTGTCAGAAACTCATTTCTCCTACTCCAACCTATGGATTCATCTCCTTGAAATTCCCAAGACTCCTCAGAGCAATCTGAAATTACTTTGCTATAGTGTTAGTGGGAGGACAGGGATTCCTGCTTGCCCCAGGCTAGCCATACTAAGAATGCAACATAATCTTGTACAAATATATTTTCATTTTAAGAGGAAAATATACTCATTTTATATCATGATATTGATCGATATTGATTAGGGAGAGGAGGAAGATAAAGATGAGGAGGAGTGAGAGCTATTAATCAAGAAATATTTACTAAGGGAGACAGTGTGATGAAATAGACAATAGAGTTTGGCTCAGAGCCAAACAGCTCTAGTTTCCAGCCACAACTGTTGTTGCTCTTGGATTTCTGTGTTATCTTGGATGTGTCCTTTCTTAATTTTGAGCCTCAAGTTCAAGGATTAAATTAGATGATTTTTGCAAAGGCACTTAGCACAGTGCTTGGCACATGGAATGTATGGACTAAATGTTGGGTCAGTCTTTTGCATCTGTACTGAGTACTTTTTAGGCTACAAGGAATTCTATAATCAAAGATGAATAAGGCAAAATCTCCACTCTCAAGAAACTCAAGGCTATTTGGGGAAGAACAACACATTTTTTGAAAATTTGTAGTATAATGATTGTTACAGGCAGTGTATTTCAAGCACCAAATAAGAAGTCCAGACAAGAAAAATTATTGTGCACTTGGAGTGATCCTGAAATACTGCCTGAGGAGCGGGCAGGGTTTGGTGGGGTGAAAGATGAGAATGGTGGAAACAACGGGAGAAAGCATGCTAATAAGGAGGATCTCAGAGGCTACATAATTCTGGGAGATGAGCAGACAAACAGGTAAGTATTTCTCTTCACTGAGTGGGGAACTGAGACAGAGAAGTCTATAGTCTCACAGAGTCAGCAACTCCCAGCTGCACCCTGTCCGGCTGGGTGACAGTCATTAGACCACATGACTGTCGGTGTGGTCTTTGAAGGCGGGTAAGGCAAGGTTGGATCACCAAAATAATAACAGATTTTTTACTTAGGTGATGAGACTTTAAAAGTGGTTATAAGCAGGAGACAAGCCAGAAGACAAGCTTCAGGAAGCAGAGAAGTACATCATTAAACAGTTTGACTTAGTCTGGAATCTTGGGACATGGATTAGTGTAGAGCAATTAGCAGTGGCAAACCTTCTCTGAGCCTAAGATAAGACTGATTGAAAGAAGGAGTCTGAAAGATATCTATTTGAGAACATGCACATACATACACACACGTGTGCATGCACCCACATGCACACACAGGCACATGTAGATGAATGCCAGTGCTCTTCAATAGTCAGTTTTTATTAAAATGAACATTGCATTCTTGTATAAAAGGGATCAATTTAATATAAATGTTCCTAATAGCCTATATTACCTAAAAGTACATCCTGTGAAGCTAAACAGACTAGTAAGCCATTGGAAAGATAGTCAGGGTTAATTTGGACATCAGTCTATCCATTCTCTTTGCAATAACTCACATTTGCAGCAAGTCTCACAAGTAGCAATCATATGCTGTGACCACACTCAGCCCAAGTTGCCAACAGACATGCCATGTTCTCAAATTAATATTGAATTGTCATTACCTACTGTAAGGCACAGGGAACTCTACTCAGTACTCTGTAATGATTTATATGGAAAAAGAATTTTAAAAAGAATGAATATATGTATATGTAAAACTGATTCACTTTATTATATAGCAGAAAGTAACACTTCATTATAAATCAACTACATTCCAATAAAAATCAATTTAAAAACTGAATTGTAATTGAAAACCATTGTAGGTATGACATTTTAAATATTTTATGAAATAAAACAATTTGTATGCAACTGGAAAGAGTGGGCAACTATTTGTCAAATAAATGGTTTGGTTTATGAGAAAAGAGTAAAGACTTAGATGCAACCTCCAAAGAGCTATGGGTAATTAGTTGATTGGATATATAACAGTGGTCAGCATTTTTAGCAAAGTTTTCTAGTCCAGCTTAGAAACAGGGTTCAATTTGCTCTTTTCTTTCTTCAGTTGATCATTATCCAGAGGCCATTAATTTTGTTTATACTCACCATATTCTGGTACAAAGATTCTCAAGCTTTTGATTTCAAAACTACATTGCACACCTAAAAATGTTCATTGCAACACTATTTACAATACTTAAGACATGGAAGCGACCTAAATGTCCATCAACAGATGAGTGGATAATGGATAAAAATCTGGTACCTATATATAATGGAATACTATCCAACCATAAAATAGAATGAAATAATGCCATTTGCAGCAACATGGATGGACACAGAGATTATCATACTCAGTGAAGTGAGCCAGGAAAGACAAATGAGACAACTGTCATATGATATCACATGTATGTGGAATCTACATATATATACATATGTATATATACAAATGAACCTATTTACAAAACAGAAATAAACTCACGGACATAGAAAACAAACTTATGGTTACCAAAGAGGAAAGGGGTGAGTAGGGATAAACTAGGAGTTTGGGACTAACACATACATACTATACACTATACATGAAATAGATAACCAACAAGGACCTACTGCACAGCACAGAGAACTATACTTAATATTTTGTAATAACCTGTAAAAGAAAAGAAGCTGAAAAAGAATATATATATATACACACACAGCTGAATCACTGAGCTCATATACCTGAAAGTAACACAACATTGGAAACCAACTATACTTTAAAAAAAAAGAAATATTGGAAGATCCTAAATAGTTTTCACTAATGTGGATAGTAGCTGAGAACATTTTCATTTATTAATTCATTTAAAATGACAATAGTAAATTATTACGTATTAGCATGGATAACACTTTTATGAAAAATATGTTTTCTAAAATAAAAAATTTAATGAGAAGCATACCACTGTTTTACATTTTTGTAAATGTCTTCAATGTATGGGGTAGTAGAAAACAGCTATATTCTCCTATTTGGTCTATATTCAATCTGTGGTGACATATTCTTTTTTTGGGGGGTGAAATATGGCCTCATATAGATATGTATCTGGAAAAGGGAAGTATAACATTAGCTTTTTCATATAATTTTGGGGTCTCTGAAAAATTCCACTGAACATTCATGAGAGAATGAGAATAAAAAAGGCAAATAACATCTTAGTATTATGTAGATAGCATCAATCCTGTGGAGTCCATGAAAAGGAGTTGCTGATTCCCAGGGGTCTTCAGACCATACATTGAGAATCTCTGCTCTAGCCTTTCTCTGGCTTTATGTGGGGCAGATGTATTTCCAGGGGATGTGGGGTTTCCTGTTATCTATAGATGATTCTTCAGGTTAACTAAATAGACACTTCAAATATATGATATCCAGGCTTCCTAGCTTGTTTCTAGGTATTCTAACAGAATCTTTTACCTAGTTCCATTATAAAGTCCCCATGATCACAGCACACATATGTCAGATAGTCTGATTTTGCAGGGAGCTAGGAGGAATCTGGGCTTCCCTGATGGCTCAGTTGGTAAAGAATCTGCCTGCAATGTAGGAGCTGCTGCTGCTGCTGCTGCTGCTAAGTCGCTTCAGTTGTGTCCGACTCTGTGTGACCCCACAGACCCTGGTTCAATTCCTGGTTTGGGAAGATCCGCTGGAGAAATGATGGGCTATCCATTCCAGTATTCTTGGGCTTCCCTTGTGGCTCAGCTGGTAAAGAATCTGCCTGCAATGTGGGAGACCTGGGTTTGATCCTTGGGTTGGGAAGATCCCCTGGAGAAGGGAAAGGCTACCCACTCCAGTGTTCTGGCCTAGAGAATTCCATCGACTCTATAGTCTGTGGGGTTGCAAAGAGTCAGACATGACTGAACAACTTTCAATTATGGGCCTCCCCTGTGGCTCAGCTGGTAAAGAATCCACCTACAATGTGGGAGATCTGGGTTTGGTGCCTGGGTTGGGAAGATTCCCTGGAGAAGGGGAAGAAAGAAAGAAATAGAGGAAAACAATAGAATGGAAAAGACTAGAGATCTCTTCAAGAAAATTAGAGATACCAAGGAAACATTTCATGCAAAGATGGGAACAATAAAGGACAGAAATGGTATGGACCTAACAGAAGCAGAAGATATTAAGAAGAGGTGGCAAGAAAACATGGAAGAAATGTACAAAAAAGATCTTCATGACCCAGATAATCACAACGGTGTGATCACTCACCTAGAGCCAGACATCCTGGAATGTGAAGTCAAGTGGGCTTTAGGAAGCATCACTACGAACAAAGCTAGTGGAGGTGATGGGATTCCAGTTGAGCTATTTCAAATCCTAAAAGATGATGCTGTGAAAGTGCTGCACTCAATATGCCAGCAAATTTGGAAAACTCAGCAGTGGTCCCAGGACTGGAAAAGATCAGTTTTCATTCCAATCCCAAAGAAAGGCAATGCCAAAGAATGCTCAAACTACCACACAATTGCACACATCTCACATGCTAGCAAATAATGCTCAAAATTCTCCAAGTCAGGCTTCAACAGTATGTGAACTGTGAACTTCCAGATGTTCAAGCTGGAGTTAGAAAAGGCCGAGGTCAAATTGCCAACATCCACTGGATCATTGAAAAAGCAAGAGAGTTCCAGAAAAACATCTACTTCTGCTTTATTGAATATGCCAAAGCCTTTGACTGTGTGGATCATGAAAAACTATTGAAAATTTTAAAAGAGATGGGAATACCAGACCACCTGACCTTCCTCCTGAGCAATCTGTATGTAGGTCAAGAAGCAACAGTTAGAACTAGACATGGAACAACAGACTGGTTCCAAATAGAGAAAGGAGTACATGAAGAATGTATGTTGTTATCCTGCTTATTTAACTTATATGCAGAGTACATCATGAGAAATCCTGGACAGGATTGAATGATCCAGTGAAGCACAAGCTGGAATCAAGATTGCTGGGAAAAATATCAATTACCTCAGATATGCAGATGGCACCACCCTTATGGCAGAAAGTGAAGAAGAACTAAAGAGCTTCTTGATGAAAGTGAAAGAGGAGAGTGAAAAAGTTGGCTTAAAACTCAACTTTCAGATAACTAAGATCATGGCATCTGGTCCTATCACTTCATGGCAAATAGATGGGGAAACAGTGAGAGACTTTATTTTTGGGAGCTCCAAAACCACTGCAGATGGTGACTGCAGCCATGAAATTAAAAGACATTTACTCCTTGGAAGAAAAGCTTTGACCAACCTAGACATCATATTAAAAAGCAGAGACATTACTTTGCCAACACAGATCCGTCTAGTCAAGGCTATGGTTTTTGCAGTAGTCATGTATGGATGTGAGAGTTGGACTATAAAGAAAGCTGAGTGCCGAAGTATTGATGCTTTTGAACTGTGGTATTGGAGAAGACTCTTGAGAGTCCCTTGGACAGCACGGAGATCCAGCCAGTCCATCCTAAGGGAAATCAGTCCTGAATATTCATTGGAAGGACTGATGCTGAAGCTGAAACTCCAATAGTTTGGCCACCTGATGCGAAGAACTGACTCATTGGAAAATACCCCGATGCTGGGAAAGATTGAAGGTGGGAGGAGAAGGGGAGGACAGAGGATAAGATGATTGGATGGCAGCATCGACTCAATGGACATGAGTTTGAGTAAGCTGTGGGAGTTGGTGATGGACAGGGAAGCCTGGTTTACTGCAGTCAATGGGGTCACAAAGAGTTGGACGTGACAGCGACTGAACTGAACTGAACTAAGGAGGAATTTGAAAAAAGGTCACTCATAGAGGTTGTTTTGTTTTTAATTAGTTATGGTTTATTATTAATATGATTGTCTTGACTTAATTTCAGGTAAGGAGAAATATTAATCCTAGATACATTTGATAATTAGCACATCTATTAGTTTAGTTTATGTATTTTAAAATATTTATTGATAAACGAACTTAATGGTTATCTCCTGTGGGGCCTTGTCCCAGGAAATGGGATTATAAAACTGAATCAAACAGTCCTATTGTGCCAAGAAGCTCATAGTCCTTGAAATATGAACAAGTAATAACAAAACCACAGAGTTCATAAACACAAATTGAATAAGCAATTTAAATTCTATGGCAGAAAAGAGGCCAATTGGCTGGTAAAGCAATGGAATTGCTTTCCTGTTTGTTTTACGACTAGGAATGGAGGCAAGAAGTGATGACTGTCAGAAAGCTTGAAATGAAGAGGGAATTATGGATAAGACCCCAAAGAACAGCTTTTTCTTTCCCAGTCAGCACTGGATCTTAAAAATATTTTTCTTGAGAAGTGAACAAAGGTGACATTTCTACCCTTTGGGCTTAGAAGTGGGTCAGTGCACATTTCGAAAACAAATAACTCCTGGGTGATTTGATGCAGGTGTCATTTACAGCTGTCCAAGAAGGGGCACAGGGATTGTCAACAATTGGCCACAAATCTGCATTTAGAATTTGGTAGAATTCATGAAATGTAGATTATTTGTGTATAGAAAAGCTTGCTTCCTCATAAGCCGCTTAAATATTTAGGTTTTTTTTTTATATAATATTTTTTTGGCAGACAACTGAGTGTCCCTATAGGAGCTGCCATCTTTATTCTACACGCACTTGTTAAACATTTCTGAGCACTTATTAAGCACCAGGTGTTGAATAAAGTGGTGAATAAAGCCCTAAATTAGCTTATTTTTCAGAACTTGTAGTTAATATATCATTTGTTGCTGCTGCTGCTGCTAAGTCACTTCAGTTGTGTCCGACCCTGTGCGACCCCATAGACGACAGCCTATGACTGCCCCATCCCTGGGATTCTCCAGGTGAGAATACTGGAGTGGGTTGCCATTTCCTTCTCCATAATATATCATCAGTTGGTATGAATTGCATCAAACATATATTTTTCAACAGAACTACTTATAAACTTTTAGAGGAGTGCTAATAGGGTTTTTTTTTTTTTTTTTTTGTAATGTAGAAATGCTCTATATCTGTGCTATCTTATGTGTAGCCATTAATCATATTCCACTGCTGCTGCTGCTGCTGTAAGTCGCTTCAGTCATGTCCAACTCTGTGCGACCCCATAGACAGCAGCCCACCAGGCTCCCCCGTCCCTGGGATTCTCCAGGCAAGAACACTGGAGTGGGTTGCCATTTCCTTCTCCAATGCATGAAAGCGAAAAGTGAAAGTGAAGTTGCAGTCATGTCCGACTCTTCTCGACCCCATGGACTGCAGCCCACCAGGCTCCTCCATCCATGGGATTTTCCAGGCAAGAGTACTGGAGTGAGTTAACCATATCCCACTACTGAGCACTAAAATGTGGCTAGTGCAGATGAGGAACTGAATTTTAAATTTTATTTACATCTCACTAGTTAAAATTTAAAGAGCCACATGTGGCTAGTGGCTACATAATTGGGTAGTGCCATTCTAGAGGGCCAGAATCACACACCATACCTTTGTTTTCTAAACCTCTCAGCATCATGAATTCTGGGCATGTAATGGAATTTTAAAAGATACTTTTATATGAAATTATATTAGTCATATTATTATGAAGGCCCAAATTTGGGTTAATGAGAACTTAGCTTACTACTTACTTTCCTCAGAAGTTAAGAATAGATTTGGAAATAATTACTAGAAGATTTATGGAACTAGATCTCTCATTTACAGTGACCAATTTTTTGTAAAATCTGCCAGACAGCCTGGACTATCATAAGCTAAAGGAAGCATTGGGGCTTTTTGATATTATAATCTATGAACTGAGAAATTAAGCTGTTAAGTAACTGGGCAAAAGAGTAAAGGCAAATGCAGAAAATAAAGGCTATTAATATAAATTCAATTACTTGGACTCAGTGTTACATAGCACAAGCGGGCCAAAGATACTATGATGCTTTGGCAAAAATTCAGAAACTGAGATGTCATATCCACAGAGACAAGTGACACCTAAGATCTATAAGGGACCCAGGTTTTGCAGTCAAAGTTTCTCAGCACAGATGCACAGATGACAGAAGACAAACAGGCAGGCAGCTACATAAAATTGTAAGAATGAGAGACTAACAAAAAACAGTCAAAAGATTATCACATGATACCAAAATTTTAATTGCCCAGTTGGGAGTTTGGAAAGAAATGTTGTGGGTTCAGCATAAGCTAAACTCACCTTGGACAAAGGCAGTGGAAAGAATGTGTCTAAAGTTAGGCTGAGATTTGAAGGCTTAGCTCCTCACTTAATGATCATTTTTTCTTTTTGACCAAGTTGATTATGTTTCAACTTTCTTCTTTAAAAAATTGAAAAAATATTAGCTAACAGGAAAGACTGCTGTGAAAGCCGGCACAGGGCCTAACACATAGTAGGTCCTCAAGACTATCAAACTACTAAAGGAATTATGAATTCGCTACTACCACCAGGATCTTCTGGAGGTAGAACAAATATAAGAAATCTGATGCTGTTGGCGATAGGCAGTGAATATGTGAATTTAACTTGAATTGAGGTTGTTGGAAGAATTTGTAAGAGATTAAGTTTAACAGGTAAGATGGGGCTAAATCATTTCTTTTCCTTAATGAAATATTGACAAAAGAATTTAGGTTTGACTGTCATTGGTGTTGGGAAACAATTACAGGTTCATGCCAGACGCAGTGGGGAAATAGATTAGTCAGTGACACCACCAACGACAAACTTGGGGGAAAGACAAGGAAAGCAGTTAAGAGGATATTAGTGAAAGTGAAGTCGCTCAGTCGTGTCCGACCCTTCTCGACCCCATGGACTGCAGCCCACCAGGCCCCTGCGTCCATGGGATTCTCCAGGCAAGAGTACTGGAGTGGGGTGCCATTGCCTAGCTGCTACTGCTGCTGCTAAATCGATTCAGTCGTGTCCGACTCTGTGTGACCCCATAGATGGCAGCCCACCAGGCTCCCCCGTCCCTGGGATTCTCCAGGCAAGAACACTGGAGTGGGGTGCCATCGCCTTCTCCTAAGAGAATGTTAACAATAATCCAAATGTGAGATAACGACCTGGATTGACTAAGATGGTAGCTGCAGAAATGGAAGTAAAAGGGCAAATATGAGACATTTTGACGAAAGGATGGACTAAATTTGAACTTCCCAGCTGTATGTGCCAAGGTGTTACAGGTCAGTTGAGATACTGGTGCACAAAGCCTTGGGGGCTGTGGGGCACCCCTTATCCATCAGCAGGCAATGACTTTCAGACACAAGCAGCCTCTTTTGTTTACCCAGCCAATCTAGCATTGTCATCTCCCATGTGGGACATGACATACACATTTCTGAACTAAAATGCTTAGTGCCAGTCAGGATACAGGGAAAGAAGGGAAGAGAGAGTTAAAACGACTATAGCACTTTTCATTCTCCAAGACAAGATGGGGAGGTGTTGATGAAAACGGCATAAGTAGGGAAGGGAACTGGTTTAGGGAATTTTGTTTTGGGTATTTCAGGGGCTGTGCGTGTGAAACATTTGTGTGAATAGGTTGTTGGGAAAACAGGATTAGAACAAAGATGAGACTTATCTTTTTTTTTTTTTGGCCACACAGCACAGCATATGGAATCTTATTTCCCCCACCAAGGATTGAACTCGTGCCCCCTGCAGTGGAAGTACAGAATCTTAATCACTGGACTCCCAGGGAAGTCCTGAGACCTATCTGACAGACAGAAATTATTTGAATTGATAATGTGGTGGTGGTTTAGTCACTAAGTTGTGTCTGACTCTTGCGACCCCACGGACTGTAGCCCACTAGGCTCTGTCCATAGGCAGATATGGACATCTGGAGTGGGTTATTGGAGTGGGTTGCCATTTTTCTTCTCCAGAGGATCTTCCCAACCCAGGGATCAAACCCAGGTCTCCTGAATTGCAGGCAGATTCTTTAAAGACTGAGCCACCAGGAAAGCCCCCATTGATAATGGAATATAGTCAATTGCATTGATAGAATGGACCTAAAGACAGCTCAGAGGTTAAAGCATGTATATATATAAAATTATATATAAGATGTATATATGTAAAATGATGTGTATATATATATATAAAATTACTGTGGTTGGGGGTGGGGTGGGGAATGTAAGTCATGAGGAAGCCTTAGAAGAAAATGAAAATGCTTTGCCCTTTGCTAGGTAAATATTTTAGTTTCTTCCTTTGGATCTCCCTTAAATAAGTCACTCCTAATTTGACAAAGATCACAATATTTAATTAAGCCAAGATCAATTTGTTTCCAGGGCCTCCCTGGTGACTCAGAGGTAAAAGAACCTGCCTGCAATGCAGGAGACCTGGGTTCAATCCCCGGTCGGGAGGATACCCTGGAGGAAGGCATGGCAACCCACTCCAGTGTTCTTGCCTAGAGAATCCCATGGACAGAGGAGTCTGGCGGGCTGCAGTCCACGGGATCACAGAGTCAGATATGACTGAAGCTAATGAGCAGCAGCAGCAGCAGCAACTTGTTTGCATCACTGCTGTGGGCCAGTCCACCTGCCTCCTGAAGAAGGGGCAATAAACAGCAGCTATTGTGTGAGCAGAAAGCTGGACAAGGACAATGCTCTCTCTGTGGTCAGACACAGAACTCTTACCAGGGCTCAGGAAGAGAAAAAAAAGAGTTCTCAAGCCCTCTAATTATCTGTGCTTAATGTCTACAGCTGCTGCTGCTGCTGCTAAGTCGCTTCAGTCGTGTCCGACTCTCAGTGACCCCATGGACTGCAGCCCACCAGGCTCCTCCGTCCATGGGATTTTCCAGGTGAGAGTACTCGAGTGGGTTGAAATTGCCTTCTCCGATGTCTCCGATGTCTACAGCAGCCTCCATCCAATTGGCAGAAAGTATGTCTAGTGACTCCTCCAGGATAATAAACAAACAAAAATGAAGGAGCATAGCTGAGAAACTTTTATTAAGAACATGCAAAGGTCAGAGTATATCAGAATGAGGCTTTGAGTTTTGTTTACTTCTTGCTCCAACAACTAGGCTTTCAAACCACTTCCCCTCTAACACGTAAAAACTTCTTTGTTCTGTTAGATCATGCTGGAGATTTCTGCAATGCCAATGTGTCTTGTTGGTCAGCCCAACTTGTTTACGGAGCCTTGGGCATAAGTGGAGTTACTCTAACGGAAGTGTCATCAGCTGGGGGTTCTCAGAGGCTTGCTGTCGGGAGATGAGCAAAGTAGAAGGGACATGGGCTTCAGTTTTGCTCCTGGGCTTTGGAGCTATGTGTTCTCAGCTCACAGTATGCCCCTCCAATTTCCCATTTATTTCCACCTCCTTCTCTTCCACTTCCCCTTTACTCTTGTTCCTCAAAACCTAGAATGATGCTGCTACTGCTGCTGCTAGAGTGATAAAGAGGTGGTAAAAAGGAAGGGGAATGAGGTTCCGTGGGGTTTCCAGCTTATTTCCTTTTTTCTCTCATTTCTAAGGGTGGCTCTGTGCAGGCAAAGCACCGGGTACAGTTGAGCTGATTGTGCTCTGCACAACCTCAGGGAGCGTCATTCATAGTGTGGCATGCAAAGCGAAGCACTTGCTGGTGAGAATGAAAAGGAGGCTTATCATTTTGGCTCATCTGATTTGTTTCTTCTACATTTAACTGCTGGAGGGTATCTGTTTATAATTCTGTTCAGAGAATGTTATTTAAAGTGCAATTCTCTTGTAAATTTACATTAAAACCCCAAAGGAAGTTTTATCAGGCCAAGAATTTTGCATTATGCTCCCTTTTGGCTGTAATTCACCCCCAGCCCCCTACTTTTTTAGTCATCCTGAGGTTATGCTGCTAAGATCCTTCAGGTTGTTTTTTTGTACTCCAGAAATCGTTAAATCATTTCCCTATTGATTTTTCACCCCACTCTGGTTCAAGTAATCCCAACTCTCCTAGGTTGCCTCAAAGTTTTTCTTTTCAATAGACTTCAACAATTTTCTCAAAGCTGTCAAATGCTGGAATCCAGAGTTAATTTCCTTAAAAATTAATTTTTAAAAAGGGTAATGTGTGTGCATGAATTGGGGGAGGGGATATGTCTAATTTGTACAGAAATATTTTCCCAACTCAAAATGAGACATGTGATCATAATAGCTATAAATTTCTGCACTAAAGTTGTTAGTAATTATATTTGTCAGTGTTTGTGTGTATGTGTGTATGTGTGTGTGTATGTGTGTGTGTTTGGAAGAGTGAGGTGAAGGAGATGGAAAACATAATTTATCAGGTTTTTTTGAGAAAGAAGCAAGAATAAGATGATGGTTAGATGAGAGAGTTCTAGCTGAGAATTCTCTATGGTCTTACATGACCCACCTGCTCCTTATTTTTTTGGCTGTGCTGCAAGGCTTATGGGATCTTAGCTTCCCAACCACTAAGGATCAAACCCTGGTGGTCTTAACCACTGGGCCACAAGGGAAGTCCCCTGCAACAGCGCCTTGGACCAGAGACAGCAGAGCTTGGAGTTGCATTTAGGAACACTTGAGAGAAGAGGCTTCCTTGACTGGGATGTCCCAGCAGGAGGAGGAGGGACAGGCTTTCCTAGAGCTTGACAAGTAAGGTTCTTAGCTCCTAGACTATCCTTCTTCAAAGAACACTGCATATAAGATTCGGAGGGGGCCGTTTTGTTTACTTCCACTAGAATTCTAATTTCTTCTTTAGAAATTTCACAGCTACTCTGTATGTCAAAGGGATAAAGAAAACATTTTTCCCCTCTGTTTTGTTTTGTCCATGCCTAATATACAGAGAAAAAATACAGCGGTGTACCTCTCTTTGGGGTGGACAGGTGGCTCAGAGAATAAGCATGAGAAAACCCTAAATTAAAGGATGAAGCTTAAAGGCAAATGGAAAAGGATTCCTGTGGGAAAGAGAGACCTTAACCTCAGAACTGTTCCATGAGCACGTCGCTGTGTCTTCCAAATCACAAAGCTGTCATTTTTATTTTTCTTTCTTTCCTGGCTGTGCTGAGTGGCTTGTGGGATCCTTAGTTCCTTGACTAGGGATTGAACCTGGACCCTTGACAGTGAGAGCACAGAGTCCTAACCACTGGCCCACCAGAGAATTCCCCAAAATTGTCATTTGTAAAAGCCCAAGTATAAGAACTATCTTTCCCCTTGTATGATAACCAAATAAATGTGTGGGAATATAGTATATAATAAACATAATTGTATGATTACAAATCAGCTTAGGTCTGTTGTCTGCCAATTTCATTTTTATCATAATGATAACTTCAAATGATCAGGCAATTTTTCCACATCAATATTCTAACCCTGCTAAGTTCCTGTCACACAAAATATCATTTCCTCCTTGGAGAGCTCCAGGTTACACTGTCCATATACTCTTTTCACTTGTTTCCTCTCTTATGTCACACAAGCAATTGTTCTGAGAGTTAAAAATAGTGAAAAACATAAAATTCAAAATCCACATAGAGGGAAAAGGTTAAACAACATATAGTATTATCGAGATAAGGGAATATTATTTGTCTATTAAGAAGATGCTACAGGGGTTTCCCTGGTGGCTAAGATGGTAAAGAATCTGCCTGCAATGCAGGAGACCCAGGTTCAATCCCTGGGTTGGAAAGATCCTCTGGAGAAGGGAATGGCAAACCCACTCCATTCTCCATTGTCTGGAGAATCCCATGGACAGAGGAGCCTGGAGGGCTATAGTCCTTAGGGTCACAAAGAGCTGGACATGACTGAAGTGACTTAGCACGTATCACATATGCTAGAGTCATACTGTGCTTTTAGTAAAGTTTGTTCTTGGGATTCCCTGGTGGCTCAGATAATAGAGTCTGCCTGCAGGAGACCTGAGTTTGATCCCTGGGTCGGGAAGATCCCCTGGAGAGGAAATGGCGACCCACCGCAGTATTCTTGCCTGGAAAATCCCATAGACAGAGAAGCCTGGTGCGCTACAGTCCATAGGGTCTCAAAGAGTACTTAGAAACATTTGAAAGTTTGATCCACTAGCAATGTGTCCTTTTCTAAGCTCTGGGTGTACTTTTCTATATTTTTTCAGAGAGACTATCGTCCCTCTTCTGAGGTTTTGGGAATTTGGTCTGGCAACTTAGAAGTAGCCAAAGCATACCTCTTTGGTAGCTCCTGTGTAGCAGGAGGAAAACTGTTCCTGTTTAAGGGGGTCCCTTCTCTGTGGCCACTCTCTGGGTAGATCAGGAGTCAAGTAGAAACATGCCATGGCAATAATTCATTTTCTAAAACTCAAAGCCTCCTACTCAAGTTCACTGATAATATTTGGTTCTGTCTTCCACATCCCCCAAGAAATCCCAGCTGTTTCTGAGCAATATTAGAAAGTATGATACTGATCTTTTTAATAAGAATTTTGAAGCTTCAAAACCATTTTGAAGGGAATCAAGAACTTTCTGACTTTAAGGTTGTGAAAGTATTTGCATTTGAGGTTTGAAGCATTTTAAACAAGACAAAATATAAAACGTCCCATAAGCGCCCATTCTGGGGTAGGCTCAGTGCTAAGTGCTTTTGCGGTGTTGGCTCATTTGATGTTCACTGGCATCCACAGGGAAGGCTGTCCTTGTCACTATTTTACAGAAGGTGAAACTGGACCATTGAGGGTGAAGCAGCTTGCAAAAGGGGAAGGAGGTAGCAGAAGGTAACACTTGGATTTGTACACAGACTGTCTGGCCCTGGAGACCATTCACTGTGCTGATCCAGGAGGCAGACGATTCCTAGGAGCGCGTATGGGCAACACTGACTACTTGGTGAGAGGATAAAAAGAGAAGCGATCTGCTAAACAAACCGCGCCCTCATCATGCATTACTTTATCCTTTTTCCCTATATTCTTGATCCTACGGGGATAAGACATTAGACTATAAAAAAGATAGTAGAACCTTAAAAACCATTTGAAATGGATTAAAATCTTCTGATTTTAAAACTCAACAAATGAAAACACGTCAGTGTTGAGAAAGTGTAAAGCACCTTGAAGTAATTTGTCTTAAAGCGTTCTTAATTCTACACAAGCCAAAAGGAGTTCCTAAAATTATCAGTATTTATGGTGGAGCTTCAAAAGGAAGTGTATGGAAGCTTTGCTTTGATATTCTGAACCCTGTGAATGTGTGGAGTTGTAGATTTTTGGCTGACTTTGAAATCCACCTGTCTGGGCTACTTTCTCCAAAACTCTCAGAACCGACACTGACATTTTTTGGCTGCTCCTTTTAAGGACTGTTGAATGTGATTGTCATTTGTGTCACACACACAACTCAACACACTGGGCTCACGCTGGTAGAAAACTCAAACTCTAGAGTTTCTTGACATCCTTAGTTTAGATCATGTTAAAATTTGCTACGAGTAAATAAAAAACCAGTTAGCTACAGTAGCTAAGGGGTCACAGAAGCCACAAGTAACCAGTATGTTCTCAAAAAAGGCCCAATGAACAGATTTCATAGAGGTCAAACAAGTAGGTTGGCGGAATGGTCATGGATTGTTCATTACTACTTTTAGAAGAATGTGGCATTTCTGACTCTAAGTCTCAAAGATGCTATTATGAAAGTGAACTTTAAAATGTGTAAACAAAGTCAGGTGGCTGAGGGGATTGTAATCAGCTATTTTTCCCAGAAAGAAGTCAACATGTCATGGAGCGGGGAGGGGTTACTAGGATATTTTAGCACTTTGTACAAGCAGCCACTCTTCATTTGTCAAAGAGCTCTCAATGAAGAAAAGAGACTGGCATGTGGAAAAAGAAGTTTGAATGTGGAATTAATCTATTTGACCGTATTAATTAGGTTTCTGGCACACACTAGCCATTGGATTAAGGGCTTTTTAAGCAGACAAAGATGAGTTTGGCCAGGTTCTGCATTCAGGGACTGTTACTCTGGTTAGGGGAGATAGATTAGAGTTAAGAATTTTTTTTTTCCTGATCATATGAATAAATATGAGGACACAGTACAAACCCTCAGTTCTTTGTGAAGAGACCAGGGCTTAGAAGTCAGAAAAGCCTCCTCAGAAAAGGTGAGCCTTAATTCACTGTTGAAATGTGGCTCCCAGATAGGATATTCTAAGTATTTTAAATATTCCCGTTACAGTGAACAAAGATATTGCTGGTGACATTGTCTAGAATAACTCCGTCTGACGTAGTAGACACTAGTCACATGTGGCTTTGCTTAAACTTACATTGATTACAGTGGAATACAGTGTAACCTTTAGTTCTTTAGTTTCCCTAGCCACATTCGAAGCACTCAATAACCCACATGTGGCTAGTGGCTATCACATTGGAGAGTGCAGGCACACCTGCCATCACCGCAGAAATGTCTCCATCACTGCAGAAATGTCTACTTTCAGTGCTGGGAAACAAAGCAGAGGGGCACTGCTGGAGGGTCAGTTTTAAGGGGTGTGTGGCAAGAGCTAAGCCTGGAGGTAGGGATTGCAGGGAAAAGATGGAGGTCTCACGTGTCATATCTCAGAGTTCAGTCTGTACCCACTGGGTTAGGCATGAGCAAAATTTTCTGTAAAGTGCCAGATTGTAAATATTATTGGCTCCTGGGACCACATCGTATTTGTTGAAACTGTATAACTCTACTGTTGTCGCCTGAGATCAACCACAGTCAATAGAGAAATGAACGAGTGTGACCATGTTCCAATAACACTTGATTTGTGAAAACTGAAAATGGGCTGTATTCAGCCCACAGACCACAGATTGCTGACCCTGCACTACGGCATTAGGAAACCCCCTGAAGGGTTTGAAGCCAGAGAGTTGCATAATTAGATGTGTGCTTTAGAACGACCATTCTAGTAGCAGAGTAAAGAATGATTTAAGGAGTGTGAGATGTAAGACTAATAGTCCGGTCCAAAAGGATAAGGGCCTGAATTCCGAATGCAGCCTATGGACTATGGTTGGAGAGAAGGGAATGTGCATGTGCTTTTAAGTTAGGTGGCAACGGAGAGATATTAAATAACATAGAAATATAAGGCAGGGGTGGTTAAGTAGTTGGTGGTACATCATCTTGGCTGCACCAAATAATACAATATAAGAAGAAGAACAGATTTGGGGAAAGGTGATGACTTCAGACTGGGTCAGGTGGCATTTGAGATGCCACACATGTGAGTCATTAGCAGAGGGTAGTAGCCGAAGCTTTGAAAGTGACAGAAAATACCCAGGAGGTAGGGTAGGCAGAGTGCTTGCAAATGATGGTACCTTGAGTGTTACCAAAATGGAAGACATGTTCAAAGGGAATTGAGAAGGAATTGTTACTGGCACAGGGAGGAAAACCAGGGAAGGATGGTATTGCAGAAATCAAGGGAAGACTTTCAAGTGCTATTGAGAAGATTAAAAAGATTCCATTACGTTTGGCAACTAGGGAGTCATTTTTCGAGTGCTTTCCAGAATAGATTTCAGAAATAAGATATATTAGGTTGGCCAAAAAATTCATTTCGGTTTTTCCATAAGATGTTATGGGAAAATCCCAATCCAATATATCTTATTTCTTATTACCCCCAATAATAAGGGAACTCCTTTTAAATATGATTAAGTGGGATAATAGCTGTGACTTCTCATGTTCTTGGTTTTCGTGTGTGTGTGTGTGTGTGTGTGTGTGTGTGCATGCATGTGTGTGTTCACAAGGGACCCTGGAGTTTTATGTAATAAACACTTGGTACATATAATAATAATTAAAAAATGAAATAACAGTTTTAAGACAGAATCATATGATTTGGGAGTGCTCCATTTCACAATTTAATGTTCAAAGAATTAGTCACCCCTCCAATGGAGGAGTGTCAAATGATGGTTTATAGCCACCTCCAAGAGGTTTATATTAGGAAAATATTTTACATGCCTAGTGGATGAATATAACCCACTCAAGCTTTGCATGATTTGTTGTTTAAAATTTTGTCTTAAAATATGGAAAAACTGACAAAAACATGCTTGTGGTTTTTAAGAGTATTTCATGAGAGAATAAGAGTTGGTATTTGTTCCTGAAGGAATTGCTTTAAAGAGCATGAAAATCTAAGGAACACACATTTCTCTTTGCTTTAAATGACTTTTACCTCTCAGCAAGGGAAAAGTGAAGTGAAATGACGATAATACAATAATAATAACAATAACAACACAAATAAAAGAAGGAGCCTCTTCATCACCAGTGACTAGTTGGCTCACAGGGTAGACGGAAATACAGTTTCATCATTTTTTTTAGGTTGCGTTAGGCAGCTTGCAGGATCTTAGTTCCTTGACCAAAGTTGGAACCCATGCCCCCTGCAGTGGAAGTGCTGAGTCCTAACCACTGGATCACCAGGGAAGTCCCTGGAGTACAGTTTTATCTAGCACTTGAGTTTTACTGAAGGCTAACTTTATTCTCTGTTCAGACTGCTCTCTATTCTTTGGCAAGACTCTGCCCTGAACTGAAAAGTCATTCTGAGAATATGTGGGGCTACTTGAATAGACAAGAACATCTCTAAAGTGTGATATATGAAAAGCAAATTGAACTCTATACAGAACTACATTGAAAAGGAAAGCTTTATACTGTACACTATTTTTTTTTTGATACTGAAAGAGTGACAGAATCACAACAGTAATGTTTGAAGAACTTAATTATAAACTTTACTTAGAAAAATACATGGGTATAAACATCAATGAATACTGTGACAAAAGAGCAATGATGGAGGGTGTGAAGGAGATTAGCTCTATTAGATATCAGAATATATTATACAATAATAATTGAAAAGGTGTAATAATACAAGCATAGATATAGATGGCTCAAAAGAAAGCCATAATATGCGATACCTAAAAATAACAAAAACAGGGAAATAGAATATCCACATAAATATTATTTTAACTTCACACTGAATTTCATCTCTAAGTCATGCTGCTGCTAAGTCGCTTCAGTTGTGTCCGACTCTGTGCGACCCCACAGACGGCAGCCCACCAGGCTCCCCGTCCCTGGGATTCTCCAGGCAAGAACACTGGAGTGAGTTGCCATTTCCTTCTCCAATGCGTGAAAGTGAAAAGTGAAAGTAAAGTCGCTCAGTCATGTCTGACTCCTAGCGACCCCATGGACTACAGCCCACTAGGCTCCTCCGTCCATGAGATTTTCCAGGCAAGAGTACTGGAGTGGGGTGCCATTGCCTTCTCCATAGTAGATTGAAAATAGAGAGTAGAGTTAAAAGGAAAATCAGCAGAGTATCGATTATAGTTTTTATCCAGAAAGTTGTTGACTTCTAGAGAATTTACAGCAGAGGAGACCAGGTCATAAAGGAGATAAACCTGCCATGTGACAAAGGACAACAGCAATAAAATAAATAGAAAACAAAATATATAAATTATTTGCACAAATGTGATCAAAATTTAATATATTCTAAATTAAAAATTTAAATATGAAGATATCATTAAATGTCAATAGATAGCCCCTCACTCCCTGTACACCCATAAATCCTCTGTGAGAGGAAATAGTAATCTAATGTAATTGAAAGTGTTCAACAGCAACTAAGGAAAATTTATTTAAAATGGTTCTTTAATATTGTCTTACTATTAAGTAATTAATGTGAAAAAATTAAGACTCTTATTCTTTCAGTGTTTCTATATCCATAAACTACCAAAAAATTAATTTTTTAAATTACCTTTATGACTTTAAGGAAATCATCCAAATTAAGAAAATAACCAACATTATTATATGTAAGAAAAGGTTTATTACAGTTTTCTAATTGGAAAAATCCCGGCAGTAAATAAAATGTCTAAGTAAATTTTGATATCTTAACTTAAATCATTAAAAGAACTATGAGCAGCAGGTAACAGCATGGAAGAATGCTCATGAATTAACCTTAGGTGAAAAAAAGCTGAGAATTATATTAGAATATTTATATATTTACTTGTAGATAAAGAATGAATGGTCATACAACATGAGGGAAATAGTTTTGACTGTGGATTATTTCTCTTTTCAAATTTCCTTTAATATATTTTGCTTAACAGACACAAAAAGAAAAAAAAATCTGTTGTGCACAGAAGAGGGAAGGAAGCAGAAGTCAACTTGATGTTTTTCATAAAAGGTTAAAGCATTTTTTAATAGAAGGTTAAAGCATATGTCTTAAAAGAAGGGCTCACAACATCCATTTAGCACAGTTAACTAGTAATCTGATACTAACCGAGTAACACCCACCTAGAGAAAGATAAACATTTTAATTCATGAAACAGTAAGTTCCATCATGCTCTACCTCTAGGCTGTTCTAGTGCCATTTCTTTGTAGTCTAGAGTCAGCCAAGTGGAATGGTTCAAGCACAGGCTCTGAAGAAAGTCTGGGTTTGGACCTTAGTTCTACCACTCATTTACTGGTTGTGAGTTATTTAGCCTTTGGTTTCCAGATCCATAAAACGGGGTAAAGTAGTATATCTCACAGAATTGTAAGAATTTACTGAACTGATATTTTAAAACATACCACTGTCTGGTATATAGGAAGCACTTAGTAAAATGTTAGCCATTGTTATTATGTTCCTTAAGTGATTCAAATATCCATATGGCTCAGGACAGTGCTATACGAAAAGGAGGGAGATAGAAAAAAAATCTATTTTTATAGTTTTAAAGAAAAGTATACTTTTTATCACCCAGATTATCTAGCCTATTAATCTATTATTTGAGATTCCCTGAAAGTTTTTAATAGGATTAAGATGTTTCTATAAAATGGGAAACCATTTAAAAATTTACAATGCAAAAAGGTGAACTCAAGGAAACTCCTTGAAGTAGATTTACTAAAGACAATTTTCAAATATGAGAAAAGAATATTTCTTTTTGCTCTTAAAGAATCAAAAATCTAGTTTTATTTCCATGAAATAAAAATAGCCATAAAAACTGCCAATACCCATCTAGGGTGCCTGAACCTTCCCCTGCTCTGTTAGAGACTGTACCAATCATTCATTTTAAGCCCTTGGGAAATGTCAATGACAAAATCTAAGATAAAACTTGCAGAGAGGTTGGCTTATGTTTTCTGAAATAATTCTATGTGTTATAATCTCTGTGTTTTCCATGATTTAGCTGAAATGGATTGGCACAGTTATCCTTATTTTTGAATCAAGTGAGAATTTTGTTTTAAACTACAAAGTTACTCATTAAATCAGGAGGACAGTTTGCCTTAATCAGATTAAGCTCCAGTAAAATTATGAGTCTGACAGCAAACATGTATTGGCAGCTTGGGGTATGCAAGATAGCATGGTAGGATACAGAATAATTGGGAGAAAATGCATTTGGATATTAGAGGTGCTTGATGAGAATTTCAAGGCATTGACAAGAGAAATGCTGAAGGTAGGACATGGCAAGTCAAGGGGGTGTAAGAGTGGGGCAAGAGTGAAAAGTGGAAGGTTTCTCAAAGGAAAAAAATTAGAGCCATGCATTAAAGGAAGGGTCAGAGCTGGGTGGGCAGAGAAGAAAATGGAGACAGCAATGGCACCCCACTCCAGCACTCTTGCCTGGAGAATCCCATGGACGGAGGAGCCTGGTAGGCTGCCGTCTATGGGGTCGCATAGAGTCGGACACGACTGAAGTGACTTAGCAGCAGCAGCAGCAACAGCTTAGCTACAAGAGGCATATATAGAAGATCTTAAACACTCTCTAGTGGTATGTCTTGAAAAATTATTACTAAAATGTTAACTGTGATTTTCTTCAGATAGTGAAACTATTACTGTCTGTACATTTTACTTTCTCATATTTTTAAAAAATATTTATCATCATGCATATCATTTTTATAAGGGGGAGAACAATAAGGCTATATACATTTACAGGGGAAAATACTTTCTGCTGATATCTCAGTAGATAAATGGAAGCTGTATAAATAAACACACTGGTTAAGAATATAGGACACGGAGTATTGTACTAAAATTCCCAGCTCTGTTTGCTCAGTCTATTTGACACTTAAACTTTTTACCCCACTTTTCCTTATGAAATATTACAAGCATATCTGAAAGTTTTTTGAAAGTGAATACCAAAATACACCCCCTCTCCTCAGAGTCTACATTTGTTAGCATTTTTCCACTCTTGTTTTTGCTTTCTATTTATTTATCCATTCATCTTTTTTTTTTGGATGCATTTCAAAGTGAGTTGCAGACATCAATACCCTCTTTGATAGTAAATTTTAACCACTCACCAGTTTCCTCTGTACACACACACACACTAGTCCAGAACTTTCAGCTGGTTGTTATGCACTGAAATCTGATCGCACTTCCCTTATCTAGATACCGCTTCCAAGCCAAACACATCCCGTATCAGCTGCTTACCCAGAAGACCATTTACCAAACTTTACCCTGATTCTATATACCCAGAACTATGGAATTTATTCAACTCCTAGAATATTAAAGCCAGAAAGGAAACTATCTGATCTGGGCTCACCAACTCCAATGTTTCCAGGAATTAAGCAGGTAGCTTAAAAAGTGGGTGTCTCCTGTAAAATAATCCAGTGGATTTAGTAATGGAGACTCCCTGTGGGGAAGCCACAAGGAGAAACAGAACTACCCAGGGAGCTTGAGAAAACAGAACTGACCCTGGGGCAAGACTCCCAGCCTCAGCCTACGGTTCTAACGGCCGGGCATTTTAACCACAGCTCTTTTTGTCTCCTCTGTGGGTCTAGCACACTTAAAGAAACACATTTGTTAGAATAACTGAAAGGGTACACTGTTAAGTAGAATCTTCCTTTAATTAAAATTACTTACAGATGCAGACTTTATAGCTACAGTTAAATACAGATCTTAACAGTGCAAACAGTAGCACACATATTGCAAATGTAAAGATGTGATATATTTCTAGTTTTTCCACATTGCTTGCCCAAAAAGGGAATATTCCTTCATCTCTGGTGGATTAACTACCTGTCCGTGTGTCCGTAATGAACCAGAAGAGAACAACCGGTTTTCTCACTGATCAAAGGGTAAATGTAGCGTCATTTCTCAGGAATGTGCCTGCAGATTTCTTTTTCCCTTTCTTTTTGGTCTGTGTGGCTTGCAAATTAAATAGCAGGAGTTACTGTGTGGAAGGGGAGAAAAAGGGAATGTAGGAGGGTCAGGATGTATAGATATTATGTCTGCTTTTTCATGCCCATTAGCCACCTAGATGTGGTTATTTCGCCTGCTTTCTGAAACTTCCTCTCTCCTTGCCCTGCTTATCAAATTCAATCAATGTTTGCTCAGGTTAGCTAACTTTTACATCTATGGAGAATTGAAACCATCTACTTTTCATTTGTGCAGTAGCTACAGGTGGACTTTGCTTAGAAATCAGAAGGTACAACAAATCCGCCTTCACAGTCTTTCCTTTGTATGCTTGATAATTAAGGACAGATAGTTTGGAAACTCACCCCTCCCCCAACCCCATCCCTTAGGGAACTAATTATTTGACAGTGTGTATCTCAGCCTTACTGTGTTGGGATAGCTAGTTCTGCTATTAAAAAAAAAAAAAAAAGAATCCACCCAGGCCTGAAATGCTGTCTCATGCAGTTGTGAGTACATGTGATAAAATTAGGTTCTTTCGGGTGAATGTCCTTTTGTGATAAAGTCAACTCAACTACTTTCAAAGTTATAATGAATAAAATTGCCAGTAGTTCTTTTGGAGTATGCCTGTACACTGACAAACCAAAATGTATTAATGTAAGTTAAGCCTCCTAAACCTCCCATTAGAGAGTTTTTACTAGATTTCACATGAATTCTTTCAACTAAATGTCTGTCATAGATCAAATTCAGCAGATGTTTATTTCAACTTCTTTTGATCTCTGCCAGTACTTACATAAGGATTCAATTTATTGTTGGCTTATCAGTTTTTGTAGTTAAAATCTGACTAGAAACTAGCGATTCTGAGCTCTGGTTTTACAGTTCCACTAGCTGGTTTTAAAAGGTATATAGTAAAATTCTGAAAAATGTTAATAAAATTAGTTTTTACTGAATTAATATTTTAAAGAGCATATAGTAGTTTTTTGGGGAAATTAGTCATATAAAGTAAAAGATCCTAATATGAAAAAAAGGAGAAAAAAATTTGAATGCTTTTAAAATTCCCATTCTCAAAACACTTATTTTGACTGAATTTTGTTTTGCAAGTTCTTTGTACATTTTACTTATGAGACAGATAATCGTTTTAGAAAAATTTTGTATAGCTTTTGTTATGCAACAGGCATTACTCTATTCATATGTAAAACTACATAAGCCTTATAACAACCTTAATAAGTAGTAGGTAGTTATTCATCTCTTTTTACACACAGGGAAACTTAGGCACAGAGAGGGTAAACTGATCAAAATCGCATGGCTGAAAATGGGCAGCACTGAGATTCAAATCCAGGAAGTCCAACCCCAAACCACATTCACTTTAAACTCTATTCACTAAAAATTTACCATTTTTCACTTAGGGTTCCTGTTATACTGGGTTAGACTTGGTGTACATGATCATCAAAATGGGTTAAGCAGTAAACAAATAACTAAAGCAAACTTTGGATGTTTGAATCTTTTGGGGGAGCTTACAAGAAAAAAGTACCTGAGCCCCAGACCAGACCAGCTGAATCAGTATCTCTGGAGGTGGGGCTCAGGCAATGGTATATTTGAAAGTTAAACAGCCAGTTCCAATGTGCTACCAGGTTGAGAGCTACTGGTTCAAGTTTCTAGCCATCTTATTATAGGGAATCTCACATTTGAGCAGGCATCAGCATCACGTGGAGGGTGTGTTTAATGTACAAGTGGCTGGGTCCAACTCCCAGAACATATTCAGTCAGTCTTGGGTGGAGCCCAAGAATTTTCGTTAAGGATCCAGTTCAATGAAGTTATGTTGCTGGTTTAATGACCACATTTTGAAAAATACTGTCTTAATAAGTTGGGACAGGGATAAGGGTGGTAATAGAGACCTAGAAGAAACTGGACTAATTCTTCAAGTATCTCATCAACCCTGATGCTGACACATTTCCTCTAGTTTGTTGATTTACGCAATAACATTGATTGAGGATGAGAGAGAAAAGAAAAAGGAAAGATATGACACTAAAGGGAAATGAGGGACATGAGATAGAGAAGAGGAATTCTGGCCTAACCACATGTCAATGACAGAATATGAAATGAGAAAATTCAACAATAGCAACCCTCAAGAAGAAATGCTCTTTTCTGTATCAGAAACAGAACAGAACTGAGTGAGAGCAAGACTGGAGGGGTAGTCAGGTGGGCTGTTGGTTTAGGGTACAGAAGTATTTATTGATTCATCTCTTACAGGTAATCTGAGAATCTGAGCTATGGCTGATCTCTGAAACCAAGGGGACAGATATGCTTTTTCCCATCCTCAGTGCCATGAAAGATGACCAAATGATCACGCTAAGAACTGCCTGAGGATAGACCAGCAGTTCTCAACTGGGGATGTGAAGTTGGTAAGGGGAGCAGGAAGCACATTTTGTAATATCTGGAAATGCTTTGTGTTGTCACAATGAGGGGGACAGAGGTGCTACTGGCTAGAGGGCTGGGACCGGAGATGCTGCTAAACCTCCTGCAATGTACAACATTGCTAAAGTGGAGAGATGCTGGGCTAGACACAGTCCTAGAACCAGAATCTGGGCCAAGGTGCCAGTTGACTTAGTAAGGAATATACTAAATGTGCACAATTATTGGGGGCCTGAATCAGCTATCAATATAGACCTGTTTCTGGGCTGGAGGAACCTCAGGAAGTAGAAGTAAGCACAACATTGGAGACAGCAAATAACAAGAACTAAGCAATCTACCAACAGAACCATCTCAAATGGGCTACCACATAGCTCCAAAATACAGAAAGAAGACTATAAACAAATCAAAACCCAACAAAATCAACAACTGAAAGATGGATTTGCCTCAACTTAAGCTAAAATAATAGGACAATCTGAAAGTGACCTTAAGGATACATCAAGTAAAAAAATAAATGAATAATATCTGTAGGAGAGTATGACAATACTTGAAACAAAAATGGGCAGACATTAGATAAGAACAGGTGATTACCAAAAAGAACCAATTTTAAAAATTAGAAATAAAAACTTAATCATTGAAACATAAATTCAGTATATGGGATGAACTATGGCTTGGACACAGGTAAGGTGAACACGTATCTTGGTCTGTCTGGGACTGAGAAGTTTCTGGGACATGGGACTTCAGTGCTAAAATTGGAAAAGTGCTGGGCAAACTGAGACTGTTGGTCACTCTAGACATAGATGAAGTGAATGGGAAGATGAAGTTGATAAACTGATCACAGAGGCATCGAGATAAAAAAATGTGAAAGAGCCATTATAATCACATAGGATAGATTGAATCTATCCAGCTTTCACTAGAGTAACAGGGATGCTAGAGAAAAAAACAATCTAGGAAGGAGGAAATGATAGAGTAATAGTTTTTGAAGAAGTAATAGCTTAGAATCTTATAGAGTTAAAGAAAATCATTAGGCTTTACATCAGGGGTTGACAACTATAGCCCATGGACCAAAGCCAGCCTGCCACCAGTGTTTGTGAATAAAGTTTTATTGGAATGCAGCCACAGCCATTTGTTTATGAATTGTCTTCAGCTGCTTTCATGCTACAATGATAGAGCTGAATAGTTGGAACAGAGACCACAAAACCTAAAAAGCCTAAAATATTTACTGTTGGCTCGTCACAGAAATATTGTAGATCTTTGCTTTAACTTGCAACTCTGAGTATCAAGAAGGATAAATAAAAATCAGTTCACATGTCTATGAAGCACAGTAAAGCTGTGAAACATAAAGACAAAGAAACATCTTGAAAGGAATGACAGAATTTTACCTACAGGGTAAGACGGTTGGACTTATATAGCACATGATTCAGCAACACTGGAAGTCAATGAGGTAAGTCTGTAAAGTGTTGAGGAAAAGTAATATCAATTTAGAATATTTATATATGGCTAAGCTATCATTTAAGATTGAAATTAAAATGAAACAGTTTTTAGTCATACAAAACTCAATATACATTGTAGTATATAATATTATTCTTCTTTCAAATGGGTACCCATCTCTGCCATTACCCTGAATGCATAAAGATTATACTTCCCTACATCTATGTCCTTTTTAGCTGAGGCATGACTACGCGATTTATTCTGGCTGATTAAATGTGGATAAAAGTGGAGTACATTTCTTCCAAGTAAAAGTGTTAAGAACTAGGAATTGGATTGGAAGTTTATATTCAATGGGTAATTGCATTGTATTAAGATTCTTGTTGTGTTTGAGAGAATAAAAACAGAAATACTAAAAAGCAGTAGAAATTGTTAAACAATAAGTAAGAGCTAGTGTACTTGGGTAAGAAGATATATGAATCCAGAGCCCAAGAGTAAGATGTGAGGAATAATGCTATATATGGAGTTTTACGAAGTATACAGATCGAACAATATATGAGAGTTAAGAGCTTAGAAACAGAGTCACACATATATGGGAACTGGACATACGACAAAGGAAGCAACAGAAGGAAGTAAGTGAAAAAAGAGACTGAACTAGATAGTACTTGACAATCAGTCATTCACAGCTATAAAGACCTGATTATTAAAGACCTAAAGGTGAAAATAAAGTCTTTAAAATATTTAGAGGAAAGGTGAGGAAAATAGCTTTAATATTTGAGAGTAGGGAATAACTGTTTAAAACTGACATCAAAGCAGAAATGATAGACTTATTTTAGAATTTGACAGTATTAAGATTTAAAACTTGCATATAAAACAGCGACACTAAAAATAAAATAAAAAAGAAGCCAGAGATTCAAAGCATAAAATTAGCAATGCATGTAACTGACATGAGCTTCCCTGGTGGCTCAGATGGTAAAGAATCTGCCTGCAATACAGGAGACCCAACACCTGGGTTGGGAAGATTTCCTGGAGAAGGAAATGGCAACCTACTCCAGTATTCTTGCCTGGGAAATTCCATGGACAGAGGAGCCTGGTGGGCTACAGTGAGTCAATGGGTTTGCAAAGAGTTGGACATGACTGGGTGACTAACACGTTCCCTTCATAAATGACATAGAGTTAATGCCTAGAATATATAAGGAATTACTATAAATCAACATGAAAAGATAATCCATAAGAAATGAACAAAGCACATGAGGAGAATTTATAGAATAGGTTACCTGAATGGTCAATAAACTTACAAAAACATGTTCCATCTTAGTAGTAATCAGGAAAATTGAAACAAAAATGAGTTTTGCTATGCCAACAAGAGTCTAGTTTCCAGAATATACAGACAGCTCATACAAGTCAATATAAAAAAATGAACAATTTAATCAAAAATGAGCAGAAGGCCTAAACAGACATTTCTCCAAAGAAGATATTCAGATGATCAACAAGCATGTGAAAAGATGCTCAATATCAATAATTATTAAAGAAATGCAAATCAAAACTATGATGAGGAATCACCTCATACCGATCAGAATGGCCATCATCAAGTCTACAGGGGAGTTCTCTGGTGGTCCAGTGGTTGAGAATCTACCTTCTAATGCAGGAGACACAAATTTGATCCCTGGTCAGGAATCTAAGATCTCCCATACCACAGGACAACTAAGCCTGAGAGACACAGCTAGAGAGGTATGTGCACCGCAAGTGGAGAGAGCCTGCGCATAGCAACAACGACAGAGCACAGCCAAGATACATAAACAAACAGAAAAAGTGTCTACACAGAAAGCATGCTGGAAAGGGTGTGGAGAAAAGGGAGCCCTCCTACACTGTTGGTGCTGCCACTATGAAAAGCAGTATGGAGTTTTCTTTAAAAACGAAAAATAGAGTTACCATATCGTCCAGCAGCCCCATTCCTGGGCAAATATCCAGAAAAGACAAAAACTCTAATTAAAAAAGCATGCATAAAAACCAACGTTCATAGTAGCACTATTTGCAATAGCCAAGACATGGGAACAGCATAAATGTCCATGGACAGATGAGTCAACAATGAAGATGTGATATATTTGTATCTATATTTATATTTAATAGAATATTACTCAGTAACAAAAAAAGAATTAAACAATGCCATTTACAGCAACATGGATGGACCTAGAGATTATTATACTAAGTGAAGAAAGTCAGCGAAAGAAAGACAATTATTATGTGATGTAATTTACATGTGAAATCTAAAAAGTCTAAAAAAATAATGCAAATCAACTTATTTACATAGAAAGCAAACTTATGGTTACCATAAGGGGAAAGGAGGGGCAGAAATAAACTAGGAGTTTGGGATGAACAGATATACACCACGATGTATAAAATTGATAGACAATAAGGATTTACCATATAGCACAGGGAACTATACTCAGTATCTTGAGATGACCTATAATGTAAAACAATCTGAAAAAGAATATATATAGATATATCACTGTGCTGCACACCTGAAACAACAGTATTGTAAATCAAGTACAGTTCAATTTAAAAATTTTTTAATGAATAAAGTTTTGCCTATAATAATAAATTCTCAAAACTCTATCAGTAAATCTGGCAATACCAAGTTTTAGGGATGATGTAGAGAAATGGGAAATCTCATAAAAGATGAGCAAGAGATAAATTGTTACAATGATTTCAGAGAAAAATTTGCTGAATTCAGTAAATTTAAAGGTGCCCAGATTCCTTATGCAAAAGAATATTTATTCTAGTACTGTTTGAGATGGAAAATAATGACAACAAATTCAACATCGGATAATAGATGACTAAATAAATAATATAATTACACAGAAATAAAATAGGTGGAACTAGAGCTGCATGTGTCCAAATGCTTATATACTGAAAACATACCAATGTCAAGATAAAAAGAATGCAAATGCAGAAATCATAGAAAAGCAAAGTGGGCAATCACTCTTATATGGTATCTTATGGATACAGGCAGATTAAATAAAAATATAAAAACATGTTAGGGAAGGTGAGGTGTCACTCTCAGAGCCGACATTCCTCTACCTGTAGAGGGAGGGGCATGGAACTGGGGAGGGTAAAATGAGCGCTTCAACTTTGCCTTTTTTACTTTTTGAAAAGATGGCAAAATGGCAATAATATGACAAAATGGTACAATAATATGCATGAACTCTGGGTGTGAACATTTGTCACGCTGTTTCCTAACATGCTACAGTATTTTAAGAAGAGAAGGGTACAGGAGGAAAGAAAGGACAGATGAAATGCATCTCTAAGAATTAGGGAAGTGATATTATATTGAAGTTACCAAACCTGGAGCTGGAGCCCCCACCCATTTGCTTCAAGAGCAAGGCTGCTGAGCATTTAGTGTCTACACAAATGTGCTCTAAAGTGCCTCTCATTTCCTCCTCCGTGCATTGACCTGTGATGAATGAGATCTCATATAATTTGAACTTTTCTATCTTGGCTCAAAACTTGCTTGTCATAACAGAGGTTTTTTTTTTTTTTTTTTTAACACGTTGGTACACATCTTGCAGCAAAAGGGAGGTAGTCCGTTTTGCAGAAGCAGAGGATATACAGATCAAGAGTAGAGAGTAGGTGTGCATGTGAAGGGAGTGTGTGGAGGTATGTGGACTTCTATTTGGGGAACAGTAGCCTATCATTCAAAACTGTGACTGACCCCCTCCAACTTACATGATAAAGACAAGAACCACTGGTCTCCCCCTCCATGAAAGAACTGGGTAGGAAACCTAGTTCCCAGAGGGATTCTTATAGCTCAGATTTCATACTCTAATTTGCCTGGGATACCAGCTCTCAACTGAGCCTCCATTGTAGCCCCTCAAATTATTTATGGGATCAAAAACTAATTCCCCTCAGAAATCCTTCACAATTTAAACTCTTGGCTGTGTTTAAATCTGAGCCTCACGGTTTTAAAGTATGAGGGAGAAAAAGTCAGTATTGACTTTTTGAAGTCAATTCGAAAAGTTGAATTAATGAAGCCCCCTATCATGGTCAAGGACATCCGGAAAGGATGTGCATCAGTTCAGAAAAAACCCTCCTCTCAAAAATGTGAATCAGACAATGACACGGACTCCTTTGCTTGGGAGTCTCCAGTGGCTGCCAGAGGGGAACAAAATACGATCAAATTCCTTGTCATGGCCCTGGAAATCCAGCAAATTGTGACAGTTGCCTCTTTCTAGAAGCCACCTCTTTGCCCCTCTCCTCTCCTCCTGCCTCATGTATTCTTGCAGATCCAAACTCTCTCCTACCCCTCTTGTCTTTTGTACCTGCCATTTCCTGTGCCTGAAATGGTCTTTACTGCCACATTCCCTGTGCCCAGCTTATTCTCAATCTTTGGTGCCAGAATTCTCAACCTGCACCAGGCCCCACTTTATACACTAAGGTTTCGATTTAACCACTCTAGGCTGGGGCCTTGAGAATAGGTATGATTTATAAGGTAATCACCTGATTTCAATGTGCAACCAGGGTTGAAAACCAGGGCTTTAGTTTAAACATTACTGTATCAAAGACCCGGAGAAGGCGATGGTACCCCACTCCAGTACTCTTGCCTGGAAAATCCCACGGACGGAGGAGCCTGGTAGGCTGCAGCCCATGGGGTCGCGAAGATTTGGACACGACTGAGCGACTTCCCTTCCCTTTCATCAAAGACCAGACTGGTATCTAAAGAGGATGTTTCCTTCTTATGTTCTGTCTCAGCTCCTTATTTACCTCCTTCAGAGCTCACTACCTGGTATTTTACTTATATGTTTACTCGAATTGGTGGCTTGGATGGTAAAGAATCTGCCTGCAATGCAGGAGACCTGGGTTTGATCCCTGAGTTGGGAAGATCCCCTGGAATGACTACTCACTCCAGTATTCTTGCCTGGAGAATTCCATGGACAGAGGAGCCTGGTAGGCTACAGTCTATGATGTCACAAAGAGTCAGACACGACTGAGCAACTAACACTTTCGCTTGACTTTACTTGAATCAGCTTTCCATCTTCCAGGGAACAGTGGTCCTCCAAGTGTGGTCCCTGGACTAGCAGCATCAGCATCACCTGAAAATATCACCTAGAAATGCACATTTTCAGGCTCCATCTCCGACCCTTCCGGATATTCAGATGTGTGCTAAAGTTAGACCCACCACATTCAGTGTGAGCTCCAAGAAGTCAGGCCCTCACCATCTTTTTCACCCTGCATTCTTGTCCAGCAGAGTCCAACAAGGAACAAGGGCTCAATAAGCCTTCATTAAATAAAGAGTGGTAACACATTTCTTCTGTAAGTAGCTCACATGCAAATTGCGAGCTGACTGAAAGGAGCAAAACAAATGAATAAAACCCTCAAACCAATTTTATACTTCATTTCTTAAACATTCTAAGGTTTATTGGTAAAAGATGTTTCCCCTCACTAACTATGAACTTACAAAAATCTGTGCATGATTCACTATTTTCTTCTCACTCTTTTTCAGGAAATCTATGACTTGAAATGTGCCTAAAAGTATTTGTCATGTGGACAGTTATCATTCTATTATTTCCATTTTGGGCTGTGAAGTGAGATAATTTGTTTAAAGTTTCAAATTAAGTTAATTTCCACAGGATCAGATATTTAAGAAGTAGAATCTTACTTTTTTGTCCTTCTGCTTCTAAAATGTAGAATCATATTATAAAGAACATCAAGGAATCCGTAGCCAATCCTTTACCCTTACTAAGCGACTTGAGAAAGAGCTGGCAAGACTGAGTCAAGATCCCACTGTAAAGCCAGCACTCCCTGCCACCAGGTAGCTGAAATCCATTGTTCATTATAGCTTATGTCCTTGTCCTCACAACACCCCATGTACTTTTCCACCTAATTCCCACAAGTTTCTACAGTTCCTCTACCAGTAAGTTACAGGAAGAGGGTGATAACAGGTGAATTTCTCAATAACCACTTGGGCCACCATGTGGTTCCACTTTCTAATACCTGCTTCCGGCACTTAACCTGGAAGAGGCGGGCTTAGTTACACCAGTAACAGAGAGCTTACAGAAAGGCTAAGTATTTGATCACTGAAACCCTTTTTCTGAGCCCTGGGGTGGAGAGCCACAAAGCCAGCGACCCCTTCAGTCTCCCACCCCAACAGCTCTGCAAGAAGATTTCTGTAAAGTGATCATTCTGACAATAGGATAATTCATAATGGTACTAGCAGAAGTTACAAGCAATGCCTCCCAGATCTAACAGAGGTGGTCACCAGCCTCAGGAAAGGTCCTTGGCACTCCTAAAAACCAGTCCCGGGCTTTTCTTAAACCACTATCTTCCTTGGTACCTACTTTTCCTCAGATGCAGCATAATACAGAAAAGCTCAGGCCTTGAGAGCAGACAGAATTGTGCTCAAATTCCAGTCCCAGCATTCAGCAGCTGTGTGGCTGTGAGTCAGGGAGTCACCCTTCCCAAGAGTCAGTTTTCTCAGATAGAGAACAGGAACAATAGCAGTAACTGTTTGCAAGGAGGTGATAGGGATTTTATGGCAGAAAGTGAAGAAGAACTAAATTTGGGAGAATGGCATTGAAACATGTATAGTATCATATAAGGAACGAATTGCCAGTCCAGGTTCGACGCAGGATACAGGATGCTTGAGGTCGGTGCACTGGGATGACCCAGAGGGATGGTACGGGGACGGAGGTGGGTGGGGGGTTCAGGATGGGGAACACATGTACACCCATGGCAGATTCATGTTGATGTATGGCAAAACCAATACAATATTGTAAAGTAACTAGCCTCCAATTAAAATAAATAAATTTAAATTAAAAAAAAAAACAAACTCAACATTCAGAAAACTAAGATCATGGCATCCGGTCCCATCACTTCATGGAAAACAGATGGGAAAACAGTGGAAACACTGGCAGACTTTATTTTGGGGGGCTCCAAAGTCTCTGCAGATGATGACTGCAGCCATGAAATTAAAAGACGCTTACTCCTTGGAAGAAAAGTTATGACCAACCTAGACAGCATATTAAAAAGCAGAGACATTACTTTGCCATCAAAGGTCCGTCTAGTCAAGGCTATGGTTTTTCCAGTGGTCATGTATGGATGTGAGAGTTGGACTATAAAGAAAGCTGAGCACTGAAGTATTGATGCTTTTGAACTGTGGTTTTGGAGAAGACTCTTGAGAGACCCTTGGACTGCAAGGAGATCAAACCAGTCCAACCTAAAGGAAATCAGTCCTGAATATTCTTTGGAAGGACTGATGCTGAAGCTGAAACTCCAATACTTTGGCTACCTGATATGAAGAACTGACTCATCTGAAAAGACCCTGATGCTGGGAAAGTTTGAAGGAGGGAGAAGGGGAGGACAGAGGATGAGATGGTTGGGTGGCATCACCAACTCAATGGACATGAGTTTGAGTAAACTCCGGGAGATGATGATGGATAGGTAGGCCTGGCATGCTGCAGTCCATTGGGTCACAAAGAGTCAGATGCAACTGAGCAACTGAACTGAACTGAACTGTTAGGGATTTAATGAGATGGTGGATGCCAAGGCCTGGGCTTCCCTGGTGGCTCAAATGGTAAAGAATCTAGCTGCAATGCAGGAGACCTGTATTTGATCCCTGGGTTGGGAAGATCCCCTGGAGAAGGGAATGGCAACCAACTCCAGTATGCTTGCCTGGAGAAATCCATGGGCAGAGGAGCCTGGTGGGCTATAGTCTATGGGGTCACAAAGAGTCAGACACAACTGAGTGACTAACGCTTTCACTACTTTTTCATGCCAAGGCTCACAAATGTTAATGGACATTATTATCATCTTCCTGTGTTCACTAGGAGTCTTTATACCTCCTTAGGAAATCATTTATTTGGGGCTGGAAAGAAAGAAACCAACATTCATTCAGTGTCTGGCGGCTGCCTGCACTTTAATGGGTGCTTTATAATTACAATCTTATTTACTCTTTGAAACAACCCTTCAAGATACTATCATCATCACCTTCATCATTGTTGGATAAGGAAACAAACTCAGAGCTTAAGTGACTTATGAAAAAACCATGCAACTAGAAAGCGGAGAATAAGTAGGTAGAAATACAGCCTTTGACTGATCTATGATGTCTCCCAAGGAGAAAAAGTAGAGTTTTTTCCCTTCCTTTTATATACTACCTGTCTTTCTGCAACTTGTTATAGAATGTCAGAGGCAATGTTGGGGAGAGAGAAACATAAGGAAATCTACTTCCTTTTTAAGTATAACCTTGATAAGTCCATTCTGAAGGAGATCAGCCCTGGGATTTCTTTTGAAGGAATGATGCTAAAGCTGAAACTCCAGTACTTTGGCCACCTCATGCGCAGAGTTGATTCATTGGAAAAGACTGATGCTGGGAGGGATTGGGGGCAGGAGGAGAAGGGGATGACAGAGGATGAGATGGCTGTATGGCATCACTGACTTGATGGACGTGAGTCTGAGTGAACTCCGGGAGTTGGTGATGGACAGGGAGGCCAGGCGTGCTGCGATTCACCGGGTTGCAAAGAGTCAGACACGACTGAGCGACTGAACTGAACTGAACTGATAAGCTACAAAGATAGGCATCATATATCATTATTGCAGCTGGGAAATCCGTGCACCATGTCACTATATAGTTTTGTTGTTTTTGTTGTTTAGTTGCTAAGTTGTGTCCAACTCTTTTGCAGCTCCATGAACTGTAGCCCATCAGGTTTCTCTGTCCATGGGATTTCCCAGGCAAGAATATTGGAGTGGATTGCCATTTCCTTCTACAGGGGATCTTCCCGACCCAGGGATTGAACCTGCATCCCCAGCATTGGCAGGTGGATTCTTTACCACTGAGTCACTAGGGAAGCCTTCACTATATAGGAGGTAAAATTAAAATATATTGTTTTACAAGAGGGTAACTTGGTTAAAAGTCAAAATATATCTGTTTTTTTAAATCTACTTATTCTTTTAGCATTTCTTGCAATGGAAAATAATTAGGCAACTAACATAAATGAATGTTTATGATAGTCTTATCTGTATGACCATAAAGAAAGTAAATTAAAACAAAAAACAATCTCAATGTCCAACTATATGGAACCAATTAAAATAAATTACAGAATACAGTGCAGTCATTAAAAATGATTCATTATTAAAAATGCTTTCATAACTCAGATATTATTCAAGATATTTTAAATTAAAAAGCAGATAAGGGAATGGTTTATAAAGTATGATAGTACTTATAGAAAATTTATAAGATACATTTTAAATGACAAAATTCTAGAAGGATGATAAAGCGTCTGCCTGCAACGCATGAGACCTGGGTTCAATCCCTGGGTAGGGAAGATCCTCTGGAGAAGGAAATGGCAACCCACTCCCAGTACTCGTGCCTGGAAAATTCCATGGATGGAGAAGCCTGGTGAGCTACAGTCCATGGGGTCACAAAGAGTCGGACATGACTGAGTGACTTCACTTTCACTTTCACTTTCAGAAGGATCTATACTAATTTAGCAATGATTGCCCCAGGTGATAGAACTATAGAAAATATGTATTGTGTCATTTCTGCATGTCTATATTTCTAAGAAATTTTCTTTAATAATGTGTTACTTTTACAATAAGATTGTACTCTCTTAAGAAAACATTATGTAAGACATCAAACACACTATCCAATTAAACCTTTCTTTTTTTCTTCTATTACCATCTTGTGTTCCCTAAGAAAATTCAAATAACCCTGTAAACCACAAGGCCCTCACTTATTTTTGAAGAGAATATGGCAATTAAGGTCAAGATCTTTTCTAAGAATCCTAGATCTGCAGACAGAGTTTGGAAACATTAGTGAAAATGATAGTCGCTCAGTAGTATCTGACTCTTTGCAACCCCATGGACTGAAGCCCACCAGGCTCCTCTGTCCATAGCATTTCCCAGGCAAGAATACTGGAGTGGGTGGCCATTCTTTTTTCCAGAGGATCTTCCCTTCCCAGGGGTCAAACCCAGGTCTCTTGCATTGAAGGCAGATTCTTTACCATCTGAGCCACTTCTGCACTTTCCCCATTTTGGCTCACAGGATTTCAGACTACAAACTTGTGCCATGAATTCTTTACCCTGTTCATTCCAGTGCCTACAGAGTGCACTCTTGACCCCAACCGAGTACCTGTAGGGATCATCCCCATTTTCCCACGGGGAGGTGGCAAAGGCTGTCATCTTCTCCATACGGAGAGATTTTTCAGTCACAAAGTTGTGTTCGACTCTGTGATCCCATGGACTGTAGCCCACCAGGCTCCTCTGTCCATGGAATTCTCTAGGCAAGAATACTGGAGTGGGTTGCCGTTTCCTTCTCCGTTTCGTCTTGTGTGAGCTGGAGAGTTGGGGAAAGTTGTGTGGAATTAAAAAGTTATCTCTCTTCTGGACTTTGGGAGCCTAAGAACACCACATGTATGAGAACACAGTCAATTATACAGAGAAATAATAGGAAACTAGCAGAATATTAATGCTGTAGTTTAGGTTCCTTATGGGGTAAGCTAGTTTTTATGGTACACTAGCAACCCAGTCATGATTTTAAGTGTGCTCCACATTAGGACTTTCTATTAAATTTGGAACACAAACTGTCCCTAAGATTTGGACTATTTGGATTTTGTTTGCTTCTCTTAATTAAAATAACCAAATTTATTTTTTTCTCTTTCTTTTTTTAAATTTTGTTTTTTGACCATGTTGTAGGAACATGTGGGCTCTTCGTTCCCAGAACAGGGATTGAACGTGCGCCTTGGAGTGCCTAGTCTTTACACCCGGACCACCAGGGAAAGCCCCTAAACTGCATTTTTCTAAACAAAAGAACTCCTCTTGTAAAACTTCACTATGTTGTCAAAACGACACTCATCTTCAGCAATATTGCCCAATGTGTATCACCGGAGTTTTCTTCAGGTTTCCAAAGTGCTCATGAAAGGAAACTTGACTGCCCTGTGTCTCTAAACCAACCATCTTAAGAAGCAAAGACAAAGAATGTAGCTTTTCTTTCTTTAAGGCATAACTCTTCCTCTGTTCGGAAGCTAGAATCAGAAAAGGGAACTCCTGCAGCCACAGTCTCTCAACTGGTATAACGCCTTAGCAACTTTTTTAACAAAGGGAACGACGATGAGATAAGCAAAAAATTCCAGAGGCTTGGAGGACCTGCCCGTGAGGCACACCCGGCCCTCTCTGCTCTATGTAGAAAAAGATCAGATGTTTGCTAGGAGACCAAGGAGAGTCATAAAATCTCTTACTTACCATTTTTTTGTGAAAGAGTTGATGTGCGTGGCACACGGCGACTCCGAAGATGCTGTAACTTGGACAGTGAATGTGCAAGTTAGCTATGCAGACAGTACTTCCTTTTTTGAACCCTGTGGTCTGTCCAGTTTTCACACATTGATATATAAGGTTTATTTGCATATTATCTCAGCCCTCAGAACATTTGTGTAACTGGCCAGGTTTATCCAGTTACTATGCCTCACTGATACGAAAACAGCTACAGGTAGAGCTTAAAGATTGACACAGAAGTTTTAAAAAGTGTCTGAATAGTAAATTCTGTGTATGTTATTAACCCATTTTATATATAAAATGAGTTTGTAGAGGATTCATATTAACATGTTAACAGTGATTGACTTCGGTGGCGACATTATTATAAATAATCCTTGTTTTGTACTTTGCTGACTTTTTGACTTTTCAATTTTGAGTATATAATACTTGTTTAAAACAGAACTATAATCTTAAAAAGAATAAAGTGATAACAATAATTTTAATCATCAAGTTCAATGCATTTAAATCTATCTCATCAATATTTAAATGCAGGACATGTTTTAACCTTATCATAGGATGTTATTCATTTCATTAAAAATCTAAAGTACATAACAGTCTAGGTTCATGCGTTAATTTTTTGGTAATATTTGTTAGCAACTGACATCTTAATTTGGGGTTGCAAATTTCTAAATCTTGTGTGTATTACCACATTAACCTAGCAGAGGGGCATCAGTTTTTTTTGTTTGATCCTGAACTAATACTAATTACTATCATGACAATAAAAATTCTTTAGTAAGTGGATGTTTCCTTTTATTTATTTCTTAAACAAAATGTTTTTCAAAATTGAGATGTGGTTAGAAATATGGATAGAACCATTGCCAGGACAAGACAGAAAGGCAGAGCAGGGGTCAGTTCCCAGAGGTAGAAAGGAATTTGAGATTGCCTTGAGACTGTAGGTATTTTTAAAATGGGGCTTGAGGATACTCTGGAGCTAGAAGAGTAGTCAGAAATTATACTGTCTCTGGCACATCATAAGTACTCAATGAATGAATGGAGGAGGAAGATCAAGGCAAGGCAGGCATGAGAAAACTAGGCATTTCTTTTAGACAATAAGACATTGCCAGAAGACCTTGAAAGGGAGACATTCTTTAGCATAACCAGAAAGCCTCTCATCCACTGTTGAAACAATAATACAAATTAGGTTCTAAGGCAGAAGCTTTTCACCTGGCAGCCCATTAAAATCACCTGGGAAGTTTTAAAAAATCCAAGTTTTCAGGTTTAACCTGAGACCATTAAATAAAGATCTCTAGTTTTGAGCCCCAGGCATCAGTGTTTTTTAATACAGCTCCCCAGGTAGTTTCAAGGTACAGGCAAGCCTGGGCTCTAAAAGGAGGAGCAAGTGACATACTAGGGAGATGACAAACAGATTAGCAGGCAAGATTTGCCAGTGGAAATAATCCTGGTGTTCTGACACTGTTTACTATTAAGTTTATCAACATATTTTCACCATGCACTACATAATAATTACTTTTTCTTGATCATTCCATGACTTTCCTCTCTGGGCCAGTCAGTTGTACAAAAATCACATGATAAACAAAATCTGAGAGATTTCTGTTCACAATGTAGTACAAGTCTCTGGTTAAATGAACACTGAGTTTTAATTTATTCGAGTTCCATTTCAGTTTGTGTTTAATATTTCTAAATGTAGTATATTTAAGAGAGGTATTTTGGCTAAGAAGAAACAGGCTAAAGCTCCCATCCATAACTCATAATCCACCAATAAGTGTTTAGTTTTTGGAGCATAATCATTTCACTTCAAAAAACATGTATTTCAATTATCACTTACGTGAGTACATTTCCTGTGAAGTCAATTAAGTATGCAAATCCTTGAGCAGGAAGATGAAACAGGAAATGCAAGAAAGCTGACACAATATAATGATACCATCTGAAGAAGATAAAGTTTTTTTTTTTTTTTTTTTGTGGTATAGGCACTGAAATTATTCCTGCTAGCAGAAGGGTGAAGTACCTTAGAGAATGCAAATGTGGTTATAATTCTTCAAATCTCTTTTCATAAATTTGCATTCTGGAGAACTATTTACGTTCAGGCAGTGGTAAAATTAAGCTGTGTCCCTGGTACAAAGTGACAGCTAGATGGAGACTGTGAGACTCAGAGACAAAGTTGGGGGTGGAGGGGCTGGCAAATCCAGCTTCATTTTTTTTAAGTCAGTTTACAAGATGGAGGCAGGGACCACTAATAACAATGTAAGTCACACTGCTTATGCTCCTTATTTGAAAACACTGGCGTTGTTGTATCTATCAGATTTTAAAAGGAGCATGGTTGCAGTTGTTAGCATAGAGGGTTAGAAATACTTAGAAACTCTTACATGATTGATTTCAGCTTTGTAACCTGAATGGCTAACATTTTAGAAAAGAAACAAATGATCATCTACTTTACGTGCTCAACATTCACAGGACTGGACAAGACCCCTGAGATAGGAGAACAAGAGGATGTTGAGTCTCACCTCTTCCAGGAAGCTTTCTCTGCTGCTGGCTCATTCATCTCCCCCTTTTCCTGGACTCCTGCAGAGTGAACCTGGAAATGAAGCTCTTTGATATGTTTGCCTTTTATGGTGCTCCCATTGTATTGGCTGCATCAAGTTTGGCTCCCTAACCAGATCTGAAATTCCTCCAGTGTGAATTAAATTTTGTACTTCCTTCTGTCACCCTAAGAGCATAGAGTAGCTTTTACTCTTTTTAAAGCTTTTTTTTGGCTTATGGGTTCCTTTCAGAATCTGATAAAAGCAGTATATAGTTTGCATACTAATTATGCATGTGCACAGCCTTCCTTGAAGCCCATCATTTCTGGGAAGCTGTAGGAGAACTCTTGGCTAAAGTATCTTCAAATGCTAGGAGATAATCACTATATTGGTGCTTTTCGATGATGAAATGAAAGCACAGAAATGTTCAGTGATCCTTTAAGTTTCCAAATTAGGGAACTGGTCAGCTGAAACTTCATTATTTTGTAAACTTGTCTTCTTTTATCAACATGCATTTGAACTTTGCCAGGAAAGAACAACTCAAACTCACAAAATAGATTCATAGAAATTCAAGGAAGTTCTAGTCTCCCTGTGTATGGAGATATGGAGTAGCCAAATGAAAAGTAACAGGAAAAAAGCAGGATAAGAACAGGCACGCTTTAAAAACTTGTGCAGGAGGAAATGGGTAGCTCCTTGATTTGGCTTATTTCTCTTTCAGTTTTCGTTTTGAAAACAAATTTTTTTTTTCACTCTTGTACTTTCTATTTTTGATGAAAGGAGGCCTTAACCCTTTCAGAATATCCATGCACTGGGAAGAAATAACTTGTTACACCAGTGAAAAATCAATTTCTCTTTCAATAGAAAGAGAAATCCTATATTTCAATAGGATCATTACCTGAAAACTGGGTTAGCTTCTTGGTAAGTGTCGAGCCAAAAGACATACCAAGCCAAAGCATAGGATAAAGAAGATTTTTTTACTTGCAACAAGGAGAACACTGGGGATCTTTCCCAAAGCAGTATCAGCTAGAACAACAACGCTGGGGAAGTTTTAAGTTAAGGGTTAATATATATTCATGAAGCAGCTTGGACAGTTAACAGTCCAAGCTTTAGTTGGCTGAAGTCACGAGAGTCATCAAAGGTCAACATCATCATCTCTTGTTGTTCAGTCGTTCAGTCATGTCCAATTCTTTGCAACCCCAAGGACTGCAGCACGCCAGGCTTCCCTGTCCTTCACAACCTCTTGGAGTTTGTTCAAACTCATGTCCATTGAACCGGTGATGCCATCCAACTATCTCATCCTCTGTCATCCCCCTCTTCTCCTGCCTTGAATCTTTCCCAGCATCAGAGTCTTTACCGATGAGTTGACTCTGTATCAGTTGGCCAAAGTATTGGAGCTTCAGCATCAGTCCTTCCAATGAATATTCAGGGTTGATTTTCTTTGGGATTGACTTGTTTGATCTCCTTGCAGTCTAAGGGACTCTCAAGAGTCCCTCTTAGATGATCTGGTGGTTGAGGACTTCAGGCTAATCTTTACCACTCCCAGTGAAAGACTCCCACTGAACTGCATTATTTTGTTCCCTTAAGATCATTAATTACTGAGACCTGTTCAAGGACAAACATTGTGGCCAAGCTTAGAGCACAAAATGGTTAAGGCAGAAAATGATTTCTCTTGTGTCAAGAAAGTCATACAGCGTGCAAAGTCGCTTCAGTCGTGTCTTACTCTGTGTGAACCCATGGACTGCAGCTTCCTGTCCTTCCAGGCTTCTCTGTCCATGGGATTCTCCAGACTAGAATCCTAGAGTGTGTTGCCATGCCCTCCTCCAGGGAACTTCCTAACCCAGGGTGGAACTTGCACCTCTTAGCTCTCCTTCATTGGCAGGTGGGTTCTTTACCACTAGTGCCACCTGGGAAGCCCCTGGAAGAATTCTATGTTATATATTAATTTACTTACAACTTTCCTATTTTGTGTATAATTTGTATCTTACCCTCTCTTGAGATTTGGGAACTCCTTAAGTTTTGCAGGGGCTTCCTTGGTGGCTCAGATGGTAAAGAATCTGCCTGCAATGTGAGACACCCGGGTTTGATCCCTGGGTTGGGAAGATCCCCTGGAAAAGGAAATGGCAACCCACTCTAGGGTTCTTGCCAGGAGAATTCCGTGGACAGAGGAGTCTGGTGGGCTACAGTCCGTGGGGTCACAAAGAGTTGGACACAACTAAGCGACTAACAGATACACAGCTCTGTAGGATTCTGCTGAGTTTTGTAATCCTTTTATCTCACTGGGTCTCTAAGGAAACATTTAACTGGCACCATCAAAATATACACCTTCATTGGGTTGATCATTACCTTTGAAAATGTGTTAATGACTATTGCAGTTTAATGAATAAAAGAAAGAAAAGGTCCTACATGAAAACAGATCTGTTTTCCTTTTTGTCCTTCTCCATTCATTCATTTGTTCCCATTTTCCTTCCAAACAGAAAAGTGAAGCCAGAAAGATTTGGAAAATAAGTTGATGGGCTTCAGGAATGAATAGACTGAGATGATGACACAGGGGAAAATGGATCACTATCCCATTCTAGAGTTGTTATCCTGTCCCACTGTCGATTAACTGCAGGTGTGAATATTCTCATTTTCTTAGTCTGTTGTTTAACTTTTTAAATTTATTTTTAATTGGAGGATAATTGCTTTACAATATTGTGTTGATTTCTGCCATATAACAACATGAATCAGCCATAAGTGTACATTTATCCCCTCCCTTTTGAGCCTCCCTCGCATCCTCCCTGTTCAATTTTAAAACAGAAATATTTCCATTTTAGTATGGGATAAATAATGATGAAGCCATACAGCTTTTTTGTGTGTGTACACTCTTAGAATATATTTCAAATATAAATTTGAAATATATTCTAAGAGTGTACACACATATATATACTATATGTGTGTACACAAATATATATATTATATATATTTATATTTATAATAGTTGATTTAATAGCATCTCCAGTTTATACTTTTTTTACTTGAATTTCTTTCTTTTCTCCTTTTTTTAACTTTAAAATTACTCTATTCTCTCCATTTGAAAGATTATTCAACCTTAATCTTTTTTGCACCCTATTGCTCAAATCAAGATTTGTCAGACAAGAAATCTTCCTAAATACAAAATTATTTATGACTTAATTCAAAATTGGCCATACCTGAGTTAAACTAGTAACAATTTTCTTTTTGGTCAGAAGGATAGTAATATTTCTATTTTCAACTCTATAGTACTTTTTGGAACAAAATACTACTACTTCATAATGCTATATGGAGGATGTAGGAATATCTATATAGCTATGAAGACAAACAAAACACAATCTGTGAAATGATTCAGTGTCATCCTGATCCTCTTTTCTCTTATCCTTTCCAAGTAGATTGACTTTAGTAGGCTAGCACATGGTTAAAAAAAATCATTGATCAACAAATGATACTGGGATATTCACATTGCAAAAGAATAAGATTGGAACCTTACCTTATACCATATACAAAAATTAACTCAAAATGAATCAAAGACTTAAACTTAAGTATAAGACTCTCAGAAGAAAACATAGGGGAAAGCTTCATGTGACATTGACTTTGGATTCAATGACACCAAAAGCACAGGCAACAAAAGGAAAAGTAGGTGACTTAGACTTCAACTTTAAAAGCTTCTTGAAAATCATATATCTGATAAGGAATTACTTTCCAGAGTATATAAAGAATGCATACAACTCAACAGCGATGATAACAGCAAACAGGCAAAGGACTTAAACAGAAATTTCTCCAAAGAAAATATACTAAAGATCAATAACCTCACGAAGAGATGCTCAACATCATTAATAATTAATTAGGGACATGTAAATTGAAACCACAATGAGATACCACTTCATACCCTATTAGGATGGCTATTATTTTAAAACAAAGTCAAAGTCACAGAGATAGAAAGTAAAATAGTGGCTACCATTGTTGGGGTGGCAAGGAATGGAAAGTTACTGTTTAATGAGAGTTTCAGTTTGGGATGATGAAAAATGTTTGCAGATGAATAGTGGTGATGGTTGCACAATATGAATGTACTTAATGCCACTAAACTGTATTGTTAAAAATTGATCAAATGGTAAATCTTACATAATGTGTATTTTGCCTCACACACACAAAAAAGCCTCCCTTAAAAAAAAAAAATCACTGAATCCACCAATTAGATAAAGGAGAGTACTAAGCCACTCTGCCATATATTGTTATCCTCCATTTTCAGGTTTAATCCTCTTGGCTGCCTAATGTCATATACATTAGAGACAAATTTGAAAAGATTTATATCAATAGCCTTGCATGATAACATAACAACAGCAACCACTTATTGTTCTTTGGTGCCAAGGTCTTTATATGCATTATCTCAATGAATCAACCTAACAATTCTATGAAGGAGATATTATTATCTCTGGGTGTGTCTTGGGGTTTAAGAGTTCAGTAACTTATCTACTATTAAAAAGCCACACCATTCCATTCTCTTGAACCATTTCACTACTCTCAGTATAGTAGTTAGTAATGAAACTCCAGTACTTTGGCCACCTCATGCTATGAGTTGACTCATTGGAAAAGACTCTGATGCTGGGAGGGATTGGGGGCAGGAGGAGAAGGGGATGACAGAGGATGAGATGGCTGGATGGCATCACTGACTCAATGGATGTGAGTTTGAGTGAACTCTGGGAGATGGTGATGGACAGGGAGGCCTGGTGTGCTGCGATTCATGGGGTCGCAAGGAGTCGGACACGACTGAGCAACTGAACTGAACTGAACTGAACATGAGGTGAGGGTGGAGGGGCTGGGAGGGGGACTGGTGAACAGAAGGATAGATGGTTGTTCTATAAATTACTTGTGTGTGTTTGTGTATGAGAGAGAGACACATCCACAAACAGAGACAGAGAGACAAAAAGTTTTATTTTCTTTTAAACTAAACTTAAGCTGAGTCTAGTCTTTATTCACCATTTGGGACAGTTTTTCATAAATATTGAGACACTAACTCAGGAGCTGCTCTTGTGGGGTTTTGGATGCAGTATTCTGCTGTGTTTACAATCAAATACACACTCAAAAGGCCTTGGGGAGATAATGATGTAAAACAAGATATCTCTTGGCAGTGATACAGGTATATGTCTATTGTGTCATAAGTAGAGTAAATAAGCAACCGAAGTTTTAAGTATGAAAAAGGAAAACAGTAAAAATGTAGTGATTCTCTGAAGCTTTCTTGCCCATTAGGCAAGGAAACATGAATTCCCATCCAACTTCCCCAGGTCCTTTGGTAATGGCTGGAGCTCAGTAAAATGAACTGAGTGTAAAGCCTGAGTGTCAGAGGACTATTCCCCCCACACATCCGTCTCTTTGAATTTGTGGGGTGGCCTCTCAGAGGGCCGGTTATATTGTGCTCAGTCTGGCAGGAAAAGTGAGGACTTCCCTTCTTAGGAAACCTCAATCCAAGCTGAACCACGTAAGCCTTAGCCTCCAGAGGTCTTCCTCTCCCCCAGTTTCTAGTGATTCATCCTCTGTGCTGATTGCTGTTGGGCAGTTTCTGGTGTCTCAATGGTGCACCCTGCTGGAAATGCTCTACCAGAAACGCCACCTCTGGAGGAAGTTGGAGAGTCTCATTGTCAACAGTCAGTCAACCTACACTGTTCCCCCCATTTCCAGTAAAGGGACTCTGATAAATCATTATGCTGACCCTCAGGGAATCTCATCAAGGCTCAGTTCTTTTCTTGTTTGACATTTACAATTCACAAGGATGCAAGGAATTCTCAGTAGTTAGTATGGTAACTCTTCCTTGATTCAAAGGTTCTGCATTAGAAATTCTTTCAACAGTGGATTGTCTAGGAATAGAGTGTAGTATTTCTATGCATTGAACATCCTAATTCTTTCTGATTGACTCAGACTTCTGGGGGAAGGAAATAGGTACTCTCTTGAGTGCCAATGCTATTTTATACCCTAAAGGGTTGGACATTGTTATTTTTAGAATACCATCCCTGTGTCCTACCTAATATTAAAATACATGTCATATCCAACAGGTTTTTCCTTTGCTAGGAAAAAAAAAAAAACACTTGAAAATTGCTTCTTAAATTTTTCTTTTGAGGGGAGACAAGATGACAGAGCAGTAGGTAGAAACTGAGTACATGTCTCTCCACAAAGATGTCAGGAATATATCTTCAGATGCGGAGGATCTCACAGAGAACCAGCTGAGTACTGGCAGGAGTCCCTGACCATCAGAAAGGAAAATATAGTTTCATGCAAAACTTGGTAGGATGAAGGAAGGAAGTGGGGGTGGGGGAGCAGAAGAGTGAGTAACACCTGATCTGTACCTGGGGGGTGGGTGAGCTGAAGCAGGAGAGACACTTGCATGCAGGTCAACCAGTTGGGACAGAAAGGGAAGCATTTGAGGCTGTCAGAGAGTGAAGCAGCTGATCTGTGACAGTCTGAATGGATTGAGAATCACAGAAACAATTCATGCTGTGGTCCTACGTACCCTGAACAGGGAGGCAAGTCCACTGAAATGCACCGTGGCTGAGAGCAGGAGCATGGGGATTGGAGAGCAATCCCAAGGCAAGGACAGCTGTTGACTGTGGGAAGATGACCAGAGGGGATGGGAGTGAGGAAGTCCGTGGTGAGGAGTGCCTTTGGAGGAGTGCTGGGCAGCTATGGAGGCAGGGTGTTGAGTCATCGCAAGGGGTGGAGCCATCACGGTCACCTCTCTCTCCCCACACACTAGTGACCAATAGAAAAAGACCTCAGCAAGGGTGGCCATTTGAATGCCTAACACGCTGAGCAATAGTAAAGGACCCCAGCCAGGGGTGCCTTTTGAGTGCCTCCTGTGCTGAGCAATAGAGAAGGACCAGTCAGGGAGGCCCTTTAAACACCGCCTACCAGAGACTAGAAGAGAATTCTAATAGTGTTATATCTTCTGCACTTGTTACTGATGGCTTCCCTATACACCTAGAGCTACTGGGATCCCTGCAATACAAGCAGTGGCACCACCTCCACGCTAGGTCTTCACTGGGGCAGAGCTGCCGGAGGCTAGAAAAGAATCCTTATAGCACCATATCTCCTGTGCCTGTGGTTGCTCGCCTCCCTGAGCACTTGGTGCCACTAGGATCCCCACTATACAAGCAGCCACACCACCTTCACAAACGGTCCTCACTGGAGCAGACCCAAGTCCTCCAGGGCAGCCTCAGGAGCAAACTTCTGTGCATGACCCACATATAGAAAGGGAAAGTAAAAGTGTTAGTTGCCCAGTTGGTCTGAGTCTTTGTAACCTCATGGACTGTAGCCCTCCAGCCTCCTCTTTCCATGGAATTTTCCAGGTTAGAATACTGGTGTGGGTTGCCATTCTCTTCTCCAGGTACTTTGATAACCCAGGGATTAAACCTGAGTCTCCTGCATTGCAGACAGATTCGTTACTATATGATCCATGAAGGAAGCACCCCCACAATTGAGATCCAGGGATAGAATGGCTAAGGAAGAGGTTTGAAAACCTTTCCACCAGCTGTACAAGCTGAAGATTAAATCCAGACAATCACCTAAGCAGACTCTGTGTCTATGTCATATCTATAAGGATAATGAGCATTCCCAGAGAAGAAAGTATCCTAGCTCTGGCAGCTGTGGACATTGGAGGCTAGAACACGCAGGAGTAGGGTCAGATTAGTTTGAGCTAATTAGTCCCACAGCAGGTTCAAAGACCAGACCTCCAATGCCATATTGGAGGGCTTCCTAGATGGCAGAGCGCTATGGCTCACAGCTGGGAAAAAGACATGGACTGTCCTTTTATGGAACACGTAAAAGACAGCTATTAGTATTCTTATCTTTTGATTTGTCCTGTAGTTCTGGATTTTTTTCTCTGTTCCTGCAATTGCTGATTTATTACTGTTATCTCTATTTGTGCATTTGAGAGCTTTTTCTTGTTTTTTTTTTTTTTTTTTTTTAAGCACACTTTTTATTTCCCTTTTATATTTCTACTTCAACTTTGGCTTTCTACAGTTCTGCATTTTATGTTTCTTTTTATTTTATTCCTGTTCTTTCCTTGTTATTTTATACATATATATATAGATAGATCTTTTTTAATATATTTTTATTTAACTTTGCTTTTCCACTTTTCTTTTTTTCACTGTGTTTGTTTCTTTTCTTTCCTTTGCTTTATTCCTTACCTGGCATTCTGCTCTGGTCTTTTTTTCTGTTTTAGCTTGTTTTTAATTGTCTGATATCTTTGGTTTCCTTTGTTTACTGGGTCACTCTCTTGTACTTTGTTTTCTTTGGTCTGTTTTGGTTTTGTGTGTGTGTGTGTGTGTGTGTATGTTCCTTTGTTTTTGTTGTTATTTGTCTGAATTTGCTTTCACCATTTGTCTGGGGTTTGTTTTTTGTTTCTTGTTATTTTGTTTGTTTATTAGTTTTTTGTTTGTTTTAACACCCTTTATTGCCATAACAAATGGCTTGTTGGGTCTTCGTTCTCTGACCAGAGGTTGGGCTTGAGATTCTGGGATGGGAGCACTGAGTTCAGGACACTAGGCTTCTGAAGAAATACTGACCTCAAGGAGTATTAATCAATGAGAACTCCCACAAAGACTTTCATCTGTATCCAAGACCTGCTGCTGCTGCTGCTGCTGCTAAGTCACTTCATTTGTGTCTGACTCTGAGTGACCCCACAGACAGCAGCCCACCAGGCTCCCCTGTCCCTGGGATTCTCCAGGCAAGAACACTGGAGTGGGTTGCCATTTCCTTCTCCAATGCATGAAAGTGAAAAGTGAAAGTGAAGGTGCTCAGTTGTATCCCACCCTCAGCAACCCCATAGACTGCAGCCTACCAGGCTCCTCCATCCATGGGATTTTCCAGGCAAGAGTACTGGAGTGGGGTGCCATTGCCTTCTCTGATCCAAGACCTGGCACCACTCCAATTGCTGGCAGCACCCATCTCAAGATGCCTCACCCAAACAACAAGCAATATAAGAACACAAACTTAATCAATCATCAACAGATATCCCAAAACACACCGCCTCACACAACCCTGCCGATCAGAGGGGGATAAACTCACTTCCTCCCACCAGAACACAGGCACAAGTCCCTCCCAACATGAAGCCTTCTTAAGCCACTGGACCAACCTCACTCACTGAGGGCAGAGACCAAAAACAAAGGGAACTATGACCCTATAGCCTGGGGAAAGAGACTTCAAAGACAGTAAGTTAAGAAAATTGAAAGACAGAGAAGTATTGTGCAAGTGAAGGAACAAGGTAAAAATCCACAAGATCAATAAATGAAATAGGCAAACCACCCGAGAAAGAACACAAAGTAATAATAGTAAAGATCCAAAATCTTGAAAACAGAATGGAGAAAATGCAAGAATACTTAACACATTTAACAAGGACCAAGAAGAAATAAAGAAAAAAGCAAACAGTGATGAACAACACAATGACTGAAATTAAAAATACTGTGGATGGAATCAAGAGCAGAATAACTGAGGCAGAGGAATGGATAAATGAGCTGGAAGATAGAATGATGAAAATAACTGCTGAAGAGCAGAATAAAGAAAAATGAATTTAAAATATTGAGGATAGTTTCAGACACCTCTAGGATAACATTAAGTGCACCAACATGAGAATTATAGGGGGCTCAGGAGAGAAAAAGATAGGGTCTGAGAAAATATTTGAAGAGATTATAGTTGAAAACTTCCCTAACATGGGAAGGTAGTCAATCAAGTCCAAGAAGCTCAGAGAGTCCCATCAGAATAAAACCAAGGAGAAACAAACCAAGACACATATTAATCAAACTAACAAAAATTAAATACAAAGAAAAAAATATTAAAAGCAGCAAGAGGAAAGCGGCAAGTAACATTCAAGGGAAACCCCATAAGCTTAACAGCTGATCTTTCAGTAGAAACTCTACAGGCCAGAAAGGAGTGGCAGGATGTGCTGCAGGGAGTCACAAAGAGTCAGACATGACTTAGTGACTGAACAATAACAACAACAAACCAAAAATCTACCACTCAGCAAGGATCTCATTCAAAATTGATGGCAGAATCAAAAGCTTTACAGACAAGTAAAAGTTAACAGAATTCAGCACCATCAAATCAGCTTTAGAACAAATGCTAAAGGAATTTCTTTAAGTAGGAAACATAAGAGAAGGAAAAGACTAACAAAAAAAAAAATCCAAAATAATTAAGAAAATGCCAATAGGAACATATATGTGAGTAATTGTTTTTAATGTAAATGGGTTAAATGCTCTAACCAAAAAACAGAGACTGGCTGAATGGATACAAAAGTAAGACCTATATTTATGCTGTCTACAAGAGACCCACTTCATATCTAGAGACACATACACATTGAAACTGAGAAGATGGGAAAAGAAATTCCATGCAAATAGAAATCCAAAGAAAGTTGGAGAAGCAATTCTCATGTCAGACAAAATAGACCTTAAAAATAGAGACTTACAAGAGATAAGGAAGGACACTACATAGTAATCAAGGGATCAATACAAGAAGACATGACAATTGTAAATATTTATGCACCCAACATAGGGGCACCTCAACAAATAAGGTGACCACTAGCAGAAATAAGAGGGAAAATTGAAAGAAGTGAGTAGAACCAATTTGTGTCATATGCATGCTTACATGTGTCTGGCTCTGCGATCCCATGGACTGTAGCCTGCCAGGCTCCTCTGTCCATGGGATTTTCCCAGCAGGAATATGGAAATGGGTTGCTATTTCCTACTCCAGGGCATCTTCCTGCCCCAGGGATTGAACCCGTGTCTCCTGTGTCCTCTGCATTGCAGGTGGATTCTTTACCACTGAACCACCAGGGAAGCCTCATCCAAGAGGAAGACATAACAATTGTAAATATTTATGTACATTGGGGCACCTCAGTACACAGGGCAAACCCCACCAGACACAGAAGGGGAAATTGACAGTAACACTATAATAGTAGGGGCTTTAACACTCCACTAACACCAGTGGACAGAGCATCAAGACAGGACATTAATAAGGGAACACAAGCCTTAAGTGACACATTGCCTTAGATGGACCAGTTGATATCTTCAGGATAGTACATCCAAATGCAGAAGAATACACTTTTTTTCTCATGTACACATGGAACATTCTCCATGATAGATCACATCTTGGGTCACAAATCAAGCCTCAGTAAATTTAAGAAAACTGAAATCATATCAAGCATCTTTTCTGACCATAATGTTATAAGACTAGATATCAATTATAGGAAAAAAAAAAACTGTAAAAAACACAAACACATGGAGATTAAATAATATACTCCTAAATAACCAGCAGGTTACTGAAGAAATCAAAGAGGAGATGAAAAATACCTAGAATAAATGACAATGAAGTGTGATGACTGAAAACCTATTGGATGCAGTTCTAAGAGGGAAGTTTATAGTAATACAATCCTACCTCCAGATACAATAAAGACATTGGAAAGACAATCTAACCTTACACCTAAATCAACTGAAAAAAGAACAAAAAAGCCCCAAAGTCAGTAGAAGGAAAGAAATCATAAAAATCAAATCAGAAATAAATGAAAAAGAAATGAAAGAAACAATAGTAATGATCAATAAATCTAAAAGCTGGTTCTCTGAGAAGATAAAAAAAAAATTGACAAACCATTAGCCAGACTCATGAAGAAGAAAAGAGAGAAGACTCAAACAAAATTAGAAATGCAAAAGGAGAAGTTACAATAGACAATAAAGAAATACAAAATAAGAGACTATTATGAGCAACTTTATGCCAATAAAATGGACAACCTGAAAGAAATGGACAGATTCCTAGAAAAGTTCAACCTTCCAAGACTGAATCAGGAAGAAATAGAAATTTTGAACAGACCAATCACAATCACTGAAATCAAAACTGTGATAGGAAAAAGTCTCCCTTAAAGCAAAAGCCTGGAGAAGGCAATGGCACCCCACTCCAGTACTCTTGCCTGGAAAATCCCATGGACGGAGGAGCCTGGAAGGCTGCAGTCCATGGGGTCGCTGAGGGTCAGACACGACTGAGCGACTTCACTTTCCCTTTTCACTTTCATGCATTGGAGAAGGAAATGGCAACCCACTCCAGTGTTCTTGCCTGGAGAATCCCAGGGACAGGGGAGCCTGGTGGGCTGCCGTCTCTGGGGTCACACAGAGTCTGACACGACTGAAGTGACTTAGTAGTAGTAGTAGTAAAGCAAAAGCCCAGGGCTTCACAGGTGAATTACATCAAATAATTTTTGATAGAATTCTGTGAAAGAATCCTTAGAGAAGAGCCAATGTCTGTTCTTCTCAAACACTTCCAAAAGAATTGCAGATGCAGGAACCCTTCCAAATTCATTCTACAAGGCCACAATCACCCCAATACCAAAGCTAAAGACATCACACACACAAAAGAAAATTATAGGCCAATATCGCTGATGAAAATAAATGCAAAAATCCTCCACAAAATTCTAGCAAACAGAATCCAACAACACATTAAGAGGATCATACACCATATTCAAGTTGAGCTTATCCCAGGGATGCAAGGACTTTTCAATATTTGCAAATCAATCACAAATGGTGTGATACTTCATATTAACAAATTGAAAGATAAAAATCATATGAAAATCTCAATAGATGCAGAAAAAGCTCTCAACAAAATTCAACACCCATTTATGAAAAAAAAAAAACCTCTTCAGAAAATAGGCATAGAAGGAACCTACCTCAACATGCTGCTGCTGCTAAGTCGCTTCAGTCGTGTCCGACTCTGGGCGACCCCATAGACGGCAGCCCACCAGGCTTCCGTGTCCCTGGGATTCTCCAGGCAAGAACAATGGAGTGGGTTGCCATTTCCTTCTCCAATGCATGAAAGTGAAAAGTGAAAGTGAAGTCGCTCAGTCGTGTTCGACTCTTAGGGACCCCATGGACTGACTGCAGCCTACCAGGCTCCTCCGCCCATGGGATTTTCCAGGCAAGAGTACTGGAGTGGGGTGCCATTGCCTTCTCCCCTCAACATAGTAAAGGGCATATATAACAAACCCACAACAAACATTTTCTCAATGGTGAAAAACTGAAAACATTTCCTCTGAGATCAGGAATAAGACAAGGGTGCTCACTCTTGCCACTATTATTCAACATAGTTTTGGAAGTCCTAATGATGGCAATCAGAGAAGAAAAAGAAATAGGCGGAATTCAGATTGATAATGAAGTAAAATTCTCACTGTTTGCAGACAACATGATACTAAACATAGAAAATTTTAAAGATGCTATAAAAATTACTAGAGCTTATCAGTGAATTTAGTAATGTTTCAGGATACAAAATCAATACACAGAAATCCCTTGCACTTCTGTACAGTAACAATAAGAAGTCAGAGAAATTAAAAAATCAATTCAATTCATCATTGCAACTAAAAGAATAAAATACCTAGGAATAAACCTACCTAAGAAGACAAAAGACCTGTATACACAAAACTATGACACTGATGAAAGAAATTAAAGAAAACATAATTAGATGGAGAGATATACCATGTTCTTGGATTGGAAGAATTAATATTGTGAAAATGACTACACTACCCAAATAATCTACAGATTCAGTGCAATCCCTATCAAATTACCAATGGCATTTTTTCACAGAACTAGAATTTAAAAAATCACAATTTGTGTGGAAACACTGCTGCTGCTGTTGCTAAGTCGATTCAGTCGTGTCCGACTCTGTGCGACCCCATAGACGGCAGCCCACCAGGCTCCCCTGTCCCTGGGATTCTCCAGGCAAGAACACTGGAGTGGGTTGCCATTTCCTTCTCCAATGCATGAAAGTGAAAACTGAAAGTGAAGTTGCTCAGTCGTGTCAGACTCTTAGCGACCCCATGGACTGCAGCCTACCAGGCTCCTTCGTCCATGGGGTTTTCCAGGCAAGAGTACTGGAGTAGGGTGCCATTGCCTTCTCTGTGGAAACACTAAAGATCTCAAAAAAAAAAAAAAAAAAAAAATCCTGAGAGAGAAAAATGGAGTTGGAGGAGTCAATCTTCCTGTCTTCAGTTTAACTACAAAGCTGCAGTCATTAAGATAGTATGGTACTGACACAAAGCAAAAATATAGACCAATGGAATAAGATAGAAAGCCCAGAGAAAAACCCATGCCCCTATGGGCACCTAATCTTTGACAAAAGATGCAAGAATACATAATGGAGAAAGGACAGCCTCTTCAATAAGTGGTTCTGGGAAAACTGGACTTCTACATGTAAAAGAAAGAAATTAAAACAATTCCTAACACCATACATAAAAATGAACTCAAAATGGATTAAAGACCTAAATATAAGACCAGAAAATATAAAAATCTTAGAGGAAAACATAGACAGAACCTCTGACACAAATCACAGCAAGATCCTCTATGACTTGCCTCCTACAAGTAATGGAAATAAAAATGAGAATAAACAAATGGGACCTAATTAAATTTAAAAGCTTTTGCATAGCAAAAGAAACCATAATTGAGATGAAAAGACAACTCTCAGAATGGGAGAAATTAATTGCAAATAAAGCCACTGACAAAGTATTAATCTCCAAAATATACAAACAGCTCATGCAGTTCAATATCAAAAAACCAAACAACTCAATCAAAAAATGGACAGAAAACCTAAACAGACATCCAAAGAAGGCATACAGATGGCCAATGAACACATGACAAAATGCTCAACATAGCTTATTATTAGAGAGATGCAATGAGGTATCACTTCACACTGGTGAGAATGGCCATCATCAAAAAACTCCACAGACAATAAATTCTGGAGAGGGTGTGGAGAAAATAAGACCCTCTTGAACTGTTGGTGGGAATGAAAATGATACAGCCACTGTGGAGAGCAGTGCAGAGATTTCTTTAAAAACTAGGAATTAAACTACCATAGGACCCAGCAATGCCACTACTGGGCATATACCTTGAGAAAACCACAATACTAAAAGACACATGTACTGTAATGTTCATTGCAGCACTATTTACAATAGCCAGGACATGGAAACAACCTAGATGTCCCTTGAGAGACAAATGGACAAAGAAGTTGTAAACATATACAATGGAATATTACTCAGCCGTAGAGAAGGATGACTTTGAGTCAGTTCTAGTGAGGTGGGTGAATCCAGAGCCTGTTACACAGAGTGAAGTAAGTCAAAAAGAGAAAGACAAATATCTTATATTAATGCATATATATGGGATCTAGGAAAATAGTACTGACGAACCTATTTGCAGAATAGCAATAGAGAGACACACATAGAGAACAGGCTTTGGTCAAAGTGCGGGAAGGAGAGGGTGGACAAATTGAGAGAGTAGCATTGAAACATAGACATTACCATATGGAAAATAGATAGTCAGTGGGAATTTGCTATATAATGCAGGGAGCTCAATTTGGTGCTGTGTGACAACCTAGAGGGGTGGGAGGGAGGTTCAAGAGGGAAGGGGCGTATGTATATCAATGGCTGATTCATGTCGATGTATGGCAGAAATGAACACAACATTGTGTTGATTATCCTCCAATTAAACAATAAATGAAGCAGTGAAAAAATTTGCTTTTAAAATTATTTGTATTGTGATCTCTCAACAATCATGTACATTCTTGAAAATTTCTGTTAAGTGAGAAAAACGAACTTAAATTTATTTACAAAAGTGTGAAAAGTTTATTAATAAAAAGAATAAAAATTAGTGAATACATGAGAATTGACATTTAATTAAATTTATTTATTAATTATAAATTAGCATTTTAATAATTAAATTGACATTTAATTCTTGACATTTAATTAAAAATTTATCAATTTTGAGTTTGCATTTTTCCCTTGTAGTTTGAGCCCTCTTCTTTTTTTCTCCTTCTGCTCCTCCTTTTCCTTCTTCTCCTCTTTCTTTTTATTTAAGGATTGTCAGACCTTTTCAAAAACTCTCAGATCTTAAGCACCATGCTATCTAATGAATAAAAGTGTACAATCAGCTCTGTTGATTAGCTTATTATGTAGGTTGACTTATCTTACATAGAATTATGTAAGGCTACATATTAAGTTTGGCCATATGAAATTCCTGGGTTTTGTTTTGTTTTTGGTAAAATATGACTGAATAGAGACAATTTCATATGATTTAAGTTAATGGTTTTTGGTTACAAATACATGTTTTCCTCTGGAGGTGTAGAGTTAAATCACAAAGCTAAGACTTAAAAAGCAGAGTTCGGTGCTTGTGGTAGGTGTTCGGCAAGTATTTGCAGAATGAATGCGTGCTCGTATTCACGAATGACTGAACAAGACACAGGAATGTAAACAAAAGCAAAATTGCATGGTTCAGACTCATGGTAATGGAACTGGCAGAACATACTCATCATATGAAGAACTGTGACAATTACTTTAAAGTCTTTTAAACCAACATTCTCTTTTTAATTCAATTTTGTTTTGCTAGCCAGAGATTGGCATTAGCTGTGTGGGAAAGAAGTCCTGGCGTACCTCACTGCTGACTCTCCTCATTAGGGAATAACAAATGGAAACATCATGGGAAGTGAAGGAGAAAAAGAAGCATTGTGGATTTAAGAGAGAGACTTCAGAGGTTGGTAGGATTTTCATGAAGCATGTTGCTTTTCATTTGGCAGCAAGAACTATCTCTGGAAGGTGCTGGTGTTTTTCTTTCCATATGATCCCAGGGAAACCAACAGCTCTACTTTTTTTTTCAACTGCAATCCTAGAGAAAAACAAAAGGATTATCAAATCTTAATGATTAATAGAGCTTCAGTGTTGGGTCAATCCACCCATCCATTTACTCATCCTTTTATCCTGTTGAACTATGATATACCAGATACTGTTCAGGTGCTGGGAAGACAGTGAGGTTTAAGATATAAGATGCATTTCCAAACTAGAGGGGATGTTCATCTGGTGTTGGGAGAGTAAATGTGATTAGTGCTAAAAGAGCACGGGGGACGTGCTCAGCACATAGATAGAGAACGGATGCCTGGAGATGCTGGAGGAGATTTCATCAGAGGTGTTAATTGACCTGGGTCCAGAATAGAGGTTTTTAACCTTGGCTAAATAGATTAGAATAACCAGAGGATTTAAAAGAAGAGACAAAGAAAAGCAAAGGTAGAGAGGGAGAGAAAGAAGAAAAAAAGAACCATGGCAACCCAGGATCCACCACACAGGTTCCAGTTTAACTGGTTTGGGGGTGGATATCTGTTTTGTTATATTTCTATTTTGCCCTTTAAAAAAGCTAATAGGTTAATATCAGGTTAATATTGATACAATTAACAACTAGATTGAGAGCCATTGGTCTGGGAGAAGTAGAAACACATAAGGAGAGGGAGGTTGGATTAGTTTAAGGAGGATAAAGTTGCAGAGTCTTCCACCCTAAGAAAATAGTATGCAAAAAGAAAGATGACATCCTAAGGTTTTCAGCCTCATGGTGGGGGTCAGTTCAGTGTATGTGGAAATGTGGAGCGGAACGTTCTGTGGAAAACTGGATGCCGAGAAGCGCTTCCATGAAGGAAAGAGTCAGCAAGAAAGGTTTCCCTGTGGTCTAGAGTCTCAGTGAGGAACTCATGGTCAGGTGTGAAAAGTCAGCCAGAAGACACCAGTGTTTTCAAGCATGTGATATATATAGGAGGAGGGACCTTGATTGTCATTGTCCATTAATACAAAATGTAGAATCCAAATCAAGAAATTTACATGAAAAACTGGCGCAAAGTGATAAAAACAACAGGATATCCCGAGAGACAAACAACCCTAGGATTACCATCTCTAGCCAGAATATACAAGGTTCCCACAGGAAACAAATTTCACTGAAGACTAGGCCTGAGATAAAAAAAACTATTAATACTCAAGGAAGAAAAAAATGCCATGAGAATGAGTACGTGTAGAAACTATATATCCTAGGTCAATCTGAGAGAGACTTTTATATGAACATGTTTAGCATGTTCAAAGGGCTTCCCTGATAGCTCAGTAGGTAAAGATTCTGCTTGCAATGCAGGAGATCCAGGTTTGAGCCCTGGGTCGGGAAGATCCTCTGGAGAAGGAAATGACAACCCATTCCAGTATTCTTGGAAAATCCCATGGACAGAGGAGCCTGGCAGGCTATGGGGTCACAAGAGTTGGACACAACTTAGTGACTAAACCACCTCCAGCATGTTCAAAGAAATAGAAATGGGAAACATCCAGTAGGCCAGGAAAGAAAAAAACAGACTTAAAAAAAAAACAAAAAACAAACAAATAGAAATTAAATTTATTTATAATTAATTATAATTAGTTTATAATTAAAATAAATTTGAGAAAATGCTCATTGGTTATAGGATATAGTCTATATGCAGCTGAAAAAAAAATAACTGAAAAATTAGAAGACGGAGCTGAAGAAATTACAGAAAGCTGAAGAATATTCCACATATAGAGAAACAGGTAGAAAACAGAGGTCCTGAGTATGAATTTTTTGCTACAAATGCTGCTTGGAATACAGAACATAGGATTGACACTTTAGATAGGTGAGAGACAGAGTTAGTATATAGGGTAAATCAGTTATACTAAAATTTCTGAGAAATATTAACATGTATATTGTTAGCATATTCCTGAGTTTCTGTGTTTGCTAAGAAGGGCAAAGGACACTTGTAATATGACAATTTTTAAATTTTCTTTGTAAATACAAAAAAAAATTTCTGTCAGTTCAGTCGTGTCCGACTCTTTTCGACTCCATGGACTGCAGCACACCAGCCTCCCTGTCCATCACCAACTCTCGGAGCTTACTCAAACTCATGTCTATTGAGTCAGTGATGCCATCCAACTATCTTATCCTCTTTCATCCCCTTCTCCTCCCACTTTCAATCTTTCCCATCATCAGGATCTTTTCAAATGAGTCAGTTCTTTGCATCAGGTGGCCAAAAGTATTGGAGTTTCAACTTCAGCATCAGTCCTTCCAATGAATATTCAGGACTGATTTCCTTTAGGATGGACTGGTGGGTTCTCCCTGTAGTCCAAGGGATTCTCAAGAGTCTTCTCCAACACCACAGTTCAAAAGCATCAATTCTTTGGTGCTCAGCTTTCTTTATAGTCCAACTCTCACATCCATACATGACTACTGGAACAACCATAGCTTTGACTAGATGGACCTTGGTTGAAAGTATGGTTGAATGATAAACTTGAGGCTGTGAAATCTTTGAGGAAACTGAATAATTGTTTCAGACATTTTGTTGTAGGAAACTGCTTGTTCAATAAAAAAGTAAGTTATGATTTTCAAAAGAAATTAACCTAACTAGCTAATCTTATGATAATTAACAGTTGAGCTAAATCTTACTTATCTATTAGGATTCTAATTAATTCTACCAGAATGAAAGACCTAGTAAATCCTCAGTTTTAGAAAGATGGCTAAAGTCGTTCCTCCTTGAAGAAAGCAAAATATTGAAATATAATTTCAGATGATTAGCTGTAAAAAGTGAAGAATCTCAGTTTTCTTCATCTGGAGCCCTCCAGACTTCTCTGTCCATGGGATTCTCCAGGCAAGAATACTGGAGTGGTTGACATTTCCTTCTCCAGGGGAATCTTCCCAACCCAGGGATCGAACCTGAGTCTCCTGCATTGCAGGCCAACTCTACCATCTGAGTCACCAGGGAGGATAGTAAAGTTAAAATTAAAAAATTAAAATTCAGTGAACACCATGTATATAAATTTAAAAACCATCCCAAACAACATTGGATATTTTCCCATTGGCACAGATGTATTTGGAAAAAGTGAAAAATATGGACCAGAAGGAAATACTCCTAACTTAATGAAAGTGACTGTAAGGGGAGGAGGGTAAAAGAAGGCGAGGAATAGGTGAGGGAGATTAAGGAGTACAAAGCATGAGTCAGGGGTACCAAATGTACAGTGTAAGGGATGCAGTCAATAACTATTTAATCTTTGTATGGTGACTGATGATAACTAGACGTATCATGGTGATTCTTTTGAAACTTATAGAAATATCGAATAACTATGTTGTGTAACAAGAACTAACATAGCGTTATAGGTTGATTATACTTCAAAACCATTGGAGGAGGAAATGGCAACCCACTCCAGTGTTCTTGCCTAGAGAATCCCAGGGACGGCGGGGCCTGGTGGGCTGCTCTCTATGGGGTTGCACAGAGTCGGACACAACTGAAGCGACTTAGCAGCAGCAGCACACTTCAAAACCAACCAAATAAACAAACAAACACATAGGTAAAGAGATCACATTTGTGGTGACCAGAAGATGGGGATAAGAAGAGGGGAAATTGAATGAAGATGGTCAAAAAGGTAAAAATTTCCGATTAGAAGATAAATAACTACTTTGGGTTTCCATTTCCTTCTCCAGGGGATCTTCCTGACCCATGGATCGAATCCAGGTCTGCATTGCAGGCAGCTTCTTTACCTTTTGAGCTACAGGGAGGACCTTGGGATATAAGGTACAACATGGTAAATATAATTAATACTGCTACACATTATATGCAAGTTGTTAATGGAGAAAGTCCTGAGTTCTCATCATAAGGAAAACATATTTTTTTTCTAATTCTTTAATCTTGTATTAATAGATGAGATGATGGGTGTTCACCTAACTTACTGTGATAATCTGGTAAGTGAAATGTAAGTCAAATAATTATGCTATACTCAAATTCATACAGTGCTGTACATCAATTCTATATCAATAAAACGGGAAGAAGAAGACAGTAACTGTATCTGAGTTGTGTGGGAGACAAGAATCAACTTGGGCTTTTTACAGGGAGATGATGTGGTACAAAGTACTCTATTGTATCTGTGATTATTTTTCTTATAAAGGGGTTCTGAAGTATTTATTGTATATATATATTTACATATACACACACATATATTCACATGGTGAGTTTCTGGATGTTTGTTAGACTTCTGTAAACTTTTCCCTTTATGTAAAATTTTTATAACTAAAAAAGTAACGCGATCATTACAATTTATTGTCTATAGCTCTATTTAGAGGAAGAGGTAGAGGTTAACTGTGTGCTAAATGACACATAAAGGCTGACTTGTCCATTTCCACTATTCATTCCATTTTTATCCTTTGTTTATATGGCTAATCTAGAAGCTTAGTGCAAATTAACTGAAGAACTAGCTTTCAAATTAAATAGTTCCCAAATGCATATTTTTGTCCTTAATGATGTTTAAGAGGTTGTTCTCACCTTTATAAATTTTCTATTTTTTTATTTCACAGGCAACTCCCTTGAACTCTTTTGGGCAGGAACACACACATTCTCCGTCCAGCAGAACCACAGTCCCTCCATTTTGGCACGGTTGGCATTTTCTTACACTGAATTCATTGATGTAGTCTTCAATGGCTCTTTCCAAATTTTGTTTCTTGAGGTGTGCATCTTTCATTTTCACTGGAATCAGATCATATATCGGAACTAGCTGCAAGAGAGAAAAACGTTTAATTTTAGGTCTTTTCCTACTGACTAATATTTTAGTTTATGTAATATTTTTGACTAAATTATTTATTCTTTGATTCATTAATTCAACAAAGGCTTATTGAATGATTACTATTGTCAGCTATAATGTTAGCTTTTAAGACCTGATGGCTCAGATGGTAAAGAGCCTGCCTGCAATGCGGGAAACCTGGGTTCAATCCCTGGTTGGGTAGATCCCCTGGAGAAGTAAATGGCAACCCACTCCAGTATTCTTGCCTGGAAAATCCCATGGATGGAGGAGCATGACAGGCAATGGTCGATGGGGTCGCAAAGAGTTGGACACAACTGAGTGACTGACAACAACATGATGTTAGTTTTTAAGCCTATACTAGTGATCAAAAGTAGCCATGATCTCTGTAACCATGGAGATCCCATTATAGAGATAAAGTGTGTTAGTCACTCAGTCATGTCCGACTCTGTGTGACCCCCATGGACTGTAGCCTGCCAGGCTCCTCTGTCCAGGCAAGAATACTGGAGTGGGTTGCCATTTTCTTCTCTGGGGGGGTCTTCCCGACCCATGGATCAAACCTGGGTCTTCTGCATTGCAGGTGGATTCTTTACTGTCTGAGCCACGAGGGAAGCCCATTACTGAGGAAAGGAGACTGATACTGCAGGATAATTTAGTGACATATTTATTGTGAATCCTTTTTGCTGCTCTTTGTCTGTCTCCCCTTTCCAGAAGGTAGACAAGTGCTTTGGATCTCTTGTCTAAGAAGAGGTTTATGTGTGATGCCAAGTCCAGCATGTCTCTAAAAACAAATTTCTTATTACCTTTGAGGGAGAGCTTGCCTCCAGTCCAGGAAGGGGATAGAGTCAGCATATACTTCAAGTAGCAGGAACCATAACTAGATCTCTAACAGCTGTTTTGGCAAGTAGTGAAATCTTTGAAGGGCCCCTAGGGAAGGTGGCTATCAGGGACCAGGCTACAGATTTGTCAATGTCTCCAATGCACAATCTTGGCATGGAACGTTTGAAACCATTGATGTCAAGTAAACTTGTAAACTTGAACCATGAGGTCATCAGGGTGACCACAATGGACTAAATACTTATATATCCTATCCTTATTTACCAAAGCGAAACATCTGGACAAACAAGAACCACCCTGAACCCATCCAGCAAATGAATGACGGATGAATTTTCCAGCAGCAAGGAAGGGTGGAAATGTCAAATTTAATTATACTTAAATAAATGAAGCAAAGTGATTTATTTTGTACCCTTAAATTCCTGAAGTAAGATACACAGTTGCCACAATTGAATCAGGGAAGTTTGGAAAAGCTTTCCTGAGAAAATGACTATGAAGTTGAGATTTGAGGGTGTAAAGACAAAAAGACTAGTAATATAGTGCAGAATTTAAAAAAAATTCTTACAGTACTGTTACATATATAACACATATCGAATATATAGAGTTATGTTTTATAAATCTATATAAACCATATATAGGCTTCCCAGGTGGCACTAGAGGTAAAGAACCCACCTGCCAATGCAGGAGACATGAGACTTGGGTTCAATCCCTGGATTTGGAAGATTCCCTGGAGGAGGGCATGGCAACCCACTCCAGTAATCTTGCCTGGAGAATCCCATGGACTGAGGAGCCTGTCAGGCTACAGTCCATAGGGTCGAAAATGAGACCCTTTGGTGGCTTAGTACTTTGAAATGAGATAGCAAAATTTAGAAGAAATTAGAATCTAAAGACTCAAGAAAGATGAGATTAAAAAATATATCACAAATTCCTGCAGAAGAGTAATGATAGATTAAATAATGTTAACCAATCCTTTTTCTGAGGACAATGAGAAAAGCTGAACAAGTAAATAAAGGTGAAGTTTAAAAATCCACTTGAAGACCCCAGAGAACTAACAAGATAACAAAAAATGACTAAGCTAAGACCAGGGAGGTGGTGGAAATTCAGTGAGGTGAGATCAGTACTTTTGGGTTAACAGTCCCCTTGATACATTTCCTAAATCAGGAAGAGGAGCTAAGAGGTAAGGCAGTATGTTACTGGGCTGGGAAAAAGATTGGAATTCAGAAACAACAAAAGTAAACAAATTGTGTTTTCGGTTGAGACTCAAGGACTAGAGCCCCAGAAGTAAGCGGGAATTGGAACTGAGGAAGCCCTGGCAAAGACTGCAGCCAGTTTAAACATAATCCTGGGTCAGTACCCCAGAAGCTTTTTAAATATAAATATGTATTTTCTTTGGAAGAAAATAAAATCACCTCAAGCCTCAAGCTACTCTGACAGAATCCCTGGTAATGTGGGAGATATGAGTTGGATATCTGGTCAGGGAACTAAGATTCCACACGCCATGGGGCTTTTGTGCCTCAGTTACAGAGAAGCCCGCATGCCACAATGAAAGTTCCTGCATGCTGCAACTGAGACTTGACACAGCCCAAAATAAGTAAATAAAAAATAAAATAAAAAACTAGAAAAGGGGCTTCCCTGGTGGTCTGAGCTTCTACTGCAGGAAATGCAGGTTTGATCCCTGATTGGGGAACAAAGATCCCCACATGCCACATGGCACAGCCAATAAAAACAAACTAACAAAAAAGAATGCCACTGGAGGGTGAGAGTCCTGCAGTGAAAGAAGACGTCTGTAACACTGTTAGAATAGGCTCATATCCTGAACACATCAAGAACTCCTACAAAGTCCCCACAACTGTCCCTCAGTAGAGTCTTCTATGAATTAGCACGTAGGATTCAGATTCCAACTCTGACATATTCAATTGGAAGAAAGAAACCTCTTAACAGTGTTGCCACATTAGCACAAACAGCATAAGTATGTGGTGGCGTTATTTTGATTTTCAAGAAAAGAAATCCATCTTGTTTTTACCCTTCAAAGGAAAGTCAAGGCCAGATAACTGAAGATACAGGATTAGAGGGGCACATCCAAAATACAGTTTGGATGAAATTCATAAACAGTGTTCAAAGAGATAAAAAGGAAGGACATGCAATGGTAAATAGTTTTAGAGGAACCCCTGGAGTCAAGAATCCCAAAAGAAGACAAAAACAGTGAAAATGCACTTCTTGAAGTTTGCTTTAAGAGCCACACTTTTTCCCCCTTGATGAACTTTGGCCTTCTGTTAAGTAAAAAAACAGTTTTCATTGTTCTCTCATACTGGCTAACTGTTCTTTTCTACCATTTTCAGTAGAAGTTTCTTTCTCCCAAGTAAAGATGTCATAGTGAAAATCTGAATCCTACTGCTAATTCATAAAATTTATGAATTTTCAGTAGATGTAATCTATCATGTGACATGCTAAAATACAATGAATTCACAACACAGTTTGATATTAACTACACTTAAGTTTCTTGATGTCCACTTAATGCAACTATATGAACCAAATGTAGTGTGTTGAAAAAGTGTTTTGTTTTAAACTGCTATACAAGGGAGTTAGGGATGACGTCACTATAACTGTAATGACTATAGTGTAGAACGCTGGTACCACAGCTCTTTAAAATTCTTCTGATGTTTTTTTAACATCTGGTGCATCGTTCTAAGAGTTGCATGATAAAAATGGTAGATCAATTAATTCATTCTTACTCAAAGTTGCTCCAGAAAGAGCTTGATAGAACTTGATATGTGGGTGGATAAGAGCTGCTGAGGGAAATGAGGGAAAGGAGAATTGAGAATGCATGGCGAAGGCAAGATGAAGGCAAAAGCAACAAAAATGCACAAAAGTCATGCAGGAGGACCCATCAGTGCATGAAGTGAGTCATAAATTCTAGCAAGTTGAATAAGACAACTGAATTTTAAATTACATGCATGTAAGAAAAGCTCACTTGATTCTCAAGAGAAACAAAATGATCCTTGACACTGAGAATGAAGAGTAATATCTCCCATGATTTCTCATAAAGAGGATGTTGTATTATCTAATATCCTTTCAGTAAATAAAGCAAGCATAAATTCGTTTTTATAATGCAAAAATAAAACTCTGCAGGAAGTCAATATGCTATATGCTACCTATACTGATTCATCTCTACTACTACTGCTCTAGAGGAAATCATAAACTTTATATCTCTCAGGCAATCCTTACTAAATGTAATTTCGTTCAGCTGACATTTTAATAACTGGTTTGTGGCAATAAGCTAAAGAAACCAAAATTCAGGTATTCTATTGAGGCAAAATGTAGGGCCATTTATGTTAACATTCAGGCAAGCGGGAAATGGGAATAGTATATTTTCATGAAAGCTGAAGACTATGACAAAACCAGTACTGGAAGGGTGACCTAGCTTATCTCCTCCTCAGAGAAGGGCTGAAGGACAATTCTTGGGCTGGGCCAAGACACTCCTCAAGAAGTGATCTGGGGTCTGCTGAAGCACACACAAACAAAAGGGTAATCAAAGTCACAGTATTATACCCAATATAGCATGGTCATAGTTACTTTAGTGTGGAAAATAAATATAAATAAAACCAAGTGCTTTGCTTAGAAAATCTCAGCAATATATTTAAGCAGCTTTTAATTTAGACTGATGTAACTTTCTCATGTTTTCTCCAAGAGAAACTATTTGCAACATAAATACCTAGATAATTGATGTAGATTGCTACAGTGAATTAAATATAAACCAGTTTAATATGGGTAAGGAGGGGTTTTTCCATTTTTTTCATAATTGACTAGAAAGGCCAATTGTTTTATTATGGTCATCCCAGTAGTTGGACATGTCATAATACACAGACAATAGAATGCTTCAATTACCAAAGAATAAATCCATGACTATAGATTGTTCAGTTATCTCATGGAAATGCCAGTTAACCAAAGGACCTTACATTTATAAGAGCAAAATAACTTGGAATCTATTTCAAGATTAAATTAAGCTTTATCTCAAGTCTCTTTAGAGGTTTAAAAGCCATATAGAGTCAAAGAGTTCATATTATTTTACTATTTTCTGAATTTCTTCTATAATAAGATGAATTTAAGAAATGTTTCATGGTGGACTCACTATGGTTGACTTTTTCTCAGGGAGAACATTAATATGAAAAATCCAAGCTTCCAATTCTTGAAGAAAGAAACATACAGATATTTTAGATACAATGCCTGAGTGAAAGTGAAAGTCACTCAGTCATGTCTGACTCTTTGCGACCCCATGAACTATACAGTCCATGGAATATTCCAGGCCAGAATACCAGAGTGGGTAGCTTTTCTCTTCTCCAGGGGATCTTCCCAACCCAGGGATCGAATCCAGGTCTCCCACATTGCAGGTGGATTCTTTACCAACTGAGCCATCAGGAAGATGAAATACCTACTAGTCTAAAAATATGGGAGTCAATAGTTGTCCTTAAAAATAGAATAAACTGTATTTTGCATCCAGCCAGTAGTACTGAGCTGACAGAGCTGATGAAGGTCTTTGAATAATTCTAGTAAATTCAGTAGTAAGTCTTCAGCAGGTACTTTATTGACTTGAGATTTAAAAAAAGCAGCAGCTCTAGGACATTCTGGAGTGTGATGTCAAGTAGGCCTTAGGAAGCATTACTACGAACAAAGCCATTGGAGATGATGGAATTCCAGCTGAACTATTTAAAATCCCAAAGATGATGCTGTTAAAGTGCTGCACTCAATATGTCAGCAAAATTGGAAAACACAGCAGTGGCCACAGGAGTAGAAAAGGTCAGTTTTCATTTCAAACCCAAAGAAGGGTAGTACAAAGAAATGTTCAAACTACTGTGCAATTGCTTTCATCTCACATGCTAGCAAGGCTATGCTCAAAATCCTTCAAGCCAGGCTTCAGTAGTACATGGAGTGAGAACTTCCAGATGTGCAAGTTGGATTTCAAAGAGGCAGAGGAACCAGAGATCAAATTGCTAACACTTGTTTGATCATGTAGAAAGCAAGGGAGTTCCAGAAAAACATCTCCTTCTGCTTCTTTGACTATGTAAAGCCTTTGTGTGGATCACAACAAACTGGAAAATTCTTAAAGAACTGGCAGTACCAGACCACCTTACCTGTCTCCTGAGAAACCCGTATGCCTGTCAAGAAGCAACAGTTAGAAGTGGACATGGAACAATGGACTGGTTCAATATTGTAAAGGAGTATGACAAGACTGTATAGTGTCACCCTGCTTATTTAACTTATATGCAGAGTACATGTTGTAAAATACCAGACTGGATGACTCACAAGCTGGAATCAAGACTGCCAGAGGGAATATCAGCAACCTCAGATACACAGATGATACCACTCTAATGGCAGAATGTGAAGAGGAATTAAAAGAGTCTCTTGATGAGAGTGAAAAAGGAGAGTAAAAAAGCTGGCTTGAAACTCAATATGAAAAAAACTAAGATTATGGCATCTGGTCCTGTCACTTAATGGCAAGTAGAAGGGAGAAAAGTGGAAGCAGTGACAGATTTTCTTTTCTCGGGCTCCAAAATCACTGCAGATGGTGACTGCAGCCATGAAATTAAAAGACACTTGCTCTTTGGAAGGAAAGCTATGACAAACCTAGACAGCATATTAAAAAGCAGAGACATCACTTTACAAAAAATGTCCATAGAGTCAAAGCTATGGTTTTTCCAGCAGTCATGTATGGATATGAGAGCTGGACCATAAAGAAGGCTGAGTGTTGAAAAATTGATGCTTTTGAACTGTGGTGCTGGACAAGACTCTTGAAACTCCCTTGGAGACCAAGGAAATCAAACCAGTCAATCCTGAAGGAAATCAGTCCTGAATATTCACTGGAAGGACTGATGTTGTAACTCCAATACTTTGGACATCTAATGTGATCAGCCAACTCATTGGGAAAGATCCTGATGCTAGAAAAGATTGAAAGCAGAAGGAGAAGCGGTGGTAGAAGATGAGATGGTTGGATAGCATCACTGACTCAATGGACATGAAACAGCAAATTCCGGGAGATAATGGAGGACAGGGGAGCGTGGCATGCTGCAGTCCATGGGGTTGCAAAGAATTGGACATGACTTAGTGACTGAACAACAACAGTAACAGAATATGATAAATTATTATTAAGACCTCCTCAGAGAACAATCTTGGATCCATACAAGAACAGTTGAACTTTTTTTGTAGAGATGAGAAGACAAGTCACTTTAGATGTCCATATGAATGTAAGGGCTTCACAGGTAGCACAGTGGGAAAGACTTGATCTGCCAATGTAGGAGACACAAGAGACAGGTTTGATCCCTGGGTTGGGAAGATCCCCTGGAGGAGGAAATGGCAACTTGTTGCAGTATTCTTGCCTGGAGAATTCCATGGACAGTGGAGTCTGGTGGACTACAGTCCATAGGGTCACGGAGTCAGACATGACTGAACACGAATGAATGCATGAACTGAATGTAAACTTCTACTTAAATCAATTCTTTTGTTTGTTTGGCCACTTGGCTTGTGGGATCTTAGTTCCCACACCAGAGATCAGATGTAGACCCTTGGCAGTGAGAGTACAGAGTTCTAACCTACTAGACCACCAGGGAATTCTCAACCAATTATTTTCCTGTTTAAGATCTTCTGATAGATTTATTTCACTGAGTTCAAGATAATGAGTATAAATATTATTTAAATATGACAAAATAAGAGTGAACTCTTCTGATTTTAATTTTGGTTAGCTTTTTTCTTCTCTTTATCCTAGCTTTTGAACAAAATATTTGAAGTCTTTCATGGATGTGTTTGCACATTTACAACTGGCTAGATTTTCATAGATTTCCATCATAATTTTGCAGTTTCTGAGTTTCTCAATCACATAAATGAGGTAGCTTTGGTGGTTTCACTCCCTTTAAAGACAGTAATGAAGAATGAAGAAACCCAATTCTCCAATAACTAGTCCTATCAAAAATGTCAACATGTTTATAGCTCGAGTTAATAAAATGGAAGTATGGGTCAATCAAAGATAAATTTGACCCGAGGGAAGACAATTGTGAAACTGACAGGGAAAAAGCGCTCAGACAGTAAAGAATCCGCCTTCAAAGCAGGAGACCTGGGTTTGATTCCTGGGTTGGGAAGATTCCCCGCAGAAGGGAATGGCTAGCCACACAAGTATTCTTACCTGGAGAATTCCATGGACAGAGAAGACTAGTGGGTTACAGTCCATGGGGCTGCAAAGAGTCAGGACTGAGCAACTACAACTTTTACTTTTCACTTTCATAGAAGAAAGTAGGAAAAATACTTTCTAACAATATCAGGAAGAAAATAAGCAGTAAAGGAAAACATATACCTTTTTAGTTAGTTTGGGGAGAGAATGATGAGGCTAAGTAACATTGACAGTTATATTTTTTATTAATAGTTATAATGCCATTTTTTTCCCCTTAGGAATATGCAGGAGACTGTAAAGTCCCAAAAGGTTTATAAACTGAAGACTATTATGATCAAGAAACAAAAAGGAAAGGATTTCCTAACCATGAGAATTTCTCATCCTTGGTCTTACTTTCTGAGGACTTATGAACTTTTTTTTCACACAGGCCCTTGATAAATATGATTCTCCTATGTTGAAAAGGGTGGTATGATATCACTTGAAGGCAAGGAACAACCAGCTCAGTTGGAAGGGAACTGACAATTTCTGGGCAACTATTTTGTACCAATCTGTGCTGTAGTCTCTATATAAGCAATCATACTAAGTCTTAAAGTACACCTGGAGCCCTGTAGAACTCAGCATTGCAGAAGTCAGAAAATATGACACATCTAGTGAGGAACAGAGACTGCGAGGGTCTGATGCCCATTCCCCACCCTTCTTCTATGCCATGCTGCTTTCAGGGATGGGGTGTGAGTGAGTGACTTTGATATTCACATGTGTTCCAGATGAAGTTACATTGAGTCAGAAAAATGACAAAATCTTCTATTTGAAAATAAGTCTTTCTTACTTTTTGGCTTATGAGCACTGGAGCATGATTTAAGGAAGCGGCCCAATTTACAAAGTCAGTCACATTGACCATTCTGGCTCCTCTGAGAAGTTTCTCTTTCAGTTCAGTTGCATATTTTCTGGTTCCTCCTCTTATGAATGTAATAACATCATCGAAGAGGTCAGCCTCTGGGTTCGTTTCTGAGAAGAGAAAGAAGACATAAGTAAAGTGTGTATAGTTATGTAATATTTGATAAATATTTATTGAACCCTTTCACAAGGTATAGTTCTAGTACATTTATTGAATTTTACTTATAAATATTACTTAGGTAATTTTTTCACCCCAAATCTCCAAGGGTAATTTTTACATTTGATCTTAGCCAAAAGGCCAAGAAGAGATCCAAGGATAATTTTTATTAGTAGACAATTATAGATTTCAATCCTTTAAAAGAAAATATAAATGGAACAATATTTAAGATACATTAATAATTTAAATGAACATGAACTTGGGCAAACTCCAGAAGACGGTGAGGGACAGGGAAGCCTGCTGTGCTGTAGTCCACGGGGTCACAAAGAGTTGGACATGAATGGATGACTGAACACACGCAACACAATAATTTAAAGTTCATCACCTAAGCATGGGCACACATGGGGACATGACTTTTCTATTAAAGAAAATAAATTTATTCATTTCTGGCTGCCCTGGGTCTTCGTTGCTGTATGGGCGTTCCCTAGTTGTGGTGAGCAGAGGCTAATGTCCAGTTGCAACTGCATCTGATTGCAGTGGCTTCTCTTGTTGCGGAGCATGGGCTCTAGAGGACATGGGCTTCAGGAGTTGTGGTACATAGGTTTAGTCGTCCCACAGCATGTGAAGTCTTCCCAGACCAGGAATCAAACCCATATCCCCTGCACTGGAGGTGGATTCTTAACTACTGGACCACCAGGGAAGTCCAACATGAACCTTGATTGCATGCATTTTTTGTTGAAGACTTACCTTCATAATTATATTTTATATTTTGTATACATTTGCATTGACTATTCTAATATTATAAAATATCAAAGAATATGAAAAAAGAATAAAATAAAAAGCACAGGTTTTTCCACCACATTTTTTTTTGCATATTTCTCCCTCAGTCTCTCCCAGACCAAACCACTTTAAAAAGATTTGGGTGAATCATTTAGAATTGTGAATTTTTTGAACTAAAAATCTAATTTCAAGATGATATTTTTATGCTTCCTTATTTTTATAGATAAGAAAACTGAACCTCAGAGGGGTGGAGTGACTAGCCCAAGACCACATAGTAAGCTTCAGGGTCAAATTTTGAAATTAGGACATTTGATGGCAAGGTCAGCTTTCTTTTCACTTCAGCAGTAGTTTCCATTCACGACCACATGTTCGTGACTGGTATGCTTTTAAAAATATTAGGTTTTCCTCTCCTCTACTTCTCCACTATCAGCTGACTCTTTAAAGGTGAATCTTAGGCATTTGTATTTCTGAGAATGCTCTCAAGTATTTCTGGTCAGAATGAAAAATTGAGAACTCCAGCACCACTCTTGATTATAAATCTGCCAATGATTAGCAACAGAAGTAATATTTATACCAAGCAATTTACATTTCTTTAAAAAGTTATGTACTGACTTAATGTTAAGGATGGAGTAGGGATTTTTCCGTTTTCACCCAGTTTTATTGAGATATAATTGACATACAACACTGTGTAAGTTTAAGGTGGACAACATAATGACTTGACATACATACATATATATATATTACAAAATGATTGTCACAAAGTTTAGTTAACACACATCACCTCATATGGTTACAAAAATGATTTTTTCCTTATGATGGGACCTTTTAGGATCTATTCTCTTAGCAACTTTCAAAGATATCACACAGCAGTGTTAACTAGAGTCATCATGTTGTATATTACATCCACAGTATGTGTTTATCTTATAACTGGAAGTTTGTACTTTTTGACCAGTTGGGTGAGGATGAATTAGGGATTTTGAGTCAGGTGGAAAATTAGGGTGTTAAGGAGATGGCTTTGGCCTTCTCCTCTCTTGATGGACACAGACAGCACCTCCTTTAGGCCATTCAGAAGCTTTGTTAAAATTAGGGGAAAATAAAGAAAACTTTCCTCAAGATATTTTTCTACTGTGGGTATTCTACCATTGTCATGGTAAATATACAAATCTACAGTGACCACCACCAGAGCTGTGCACTTCAGGGCTCAGCCATTGAATATATGTCCCCAGGTTACTTGTGTTTATAGCCATTTGGGAAACACTACAAAGATAAAATAGTTTTGGGGAATTTCCTGGTAGTCCAGTGGTGAGGACTATATGCTTTTACCACCAAGGGCCCACGTTCGATCCCTGGCCAGAGAACTAAGATCCTACAAGCTGGTGTGGCTCAGCCAAAAAAAAAAAAAAAAAAAAATAGCTTTAAACACTTTTATTTTTTTGCTTTGTTTTTACATAAAGAAGAGAGACAATAAAGAAGACTCATAGTGACAGGGCCGTTCTCATGGACATTTCTTCCTTCTTTTTACCCTGGTAAGTTAAGTCATACTTACCTGTTTGACCCATACCCTTCTTTGAGCAAAGTTTTGAATCAAAATTTCCTGTAACTTCAACTCCAACCTTCAGAGACAAATCCAGATCAAACCCGAGGCATCTCTGTACGTCCCTCAGTTCAATACCTGTTTAATATATTTAGTTGGAAATTATTCAATAATATCTGTCAATATCATCAATAAATTCCAATTTTGTTATTTTGTAAGAAACATACTGACTTAGATTCCTAGACATTATTACTGAACTCAAAAAGGAGACAATGTCTAACATGTACTGAATGATGATGTGCCCAGCATCATTCTAAGTATTTTGTGGAATTAACTAACTTAATCCTCACATTAACCTCTTGAGGTAAGCTTTATCCTTATCCTCATTTTACAGATGAGGGTACAGAATCATGAAACAGTTAAGGAACCTGTTTTGGGCAGATGATTTAAATACATGACACTTCATTCTGTACATATGGCAGACGTTGATGATCAATAAGAGTCTTTTCTATGATTTCAACTGTGGTCAGAAGCCTACTCAATATGGACCCAATTCAACTACCACTCTATGGTTAGAACTGTCATCATATGAGGTAAAACTAATTTTCTACTCTTGCTTTAGACTTATATGTTGTTACCACTGCTTTTTCCTTCCACTCTGGGAGAAACTTTATAACATTTCCTTTCCAATTCTCAAGAATACTTTGAAGATAATTGGCACACATATAATTGAACCGGTCTACAGATTAAGCAAGAGGTTATATAAATGATGTCTCTTGTACTTTCTTTTACCTTGTAAATAGTGCTGTGGACTGTGCTAAGTCGCTTCAGTCAGGTCCGACTCTTTGTGACCCAATGGACTGTAGCCCACCAGGCTCCTCTGTTCTTGGGATTCTCTAGACAAGAATACTGGAGTGGGTTGCCATGCCTTCCTTGGGTCTATTTCCAACCCAGGGATAGAACCTGCATCTCTTAGGTCTCCTGCATTGGCGGGTGGGTACTTTACCACTAGCCCCACCTGGGAAGCCCTTTGTAAATAGTGCTTCACTAAAAGCAGCATCACCAAATAACATTATATTGCAATACGAATTTGTGCATTTCTCAGTAGCCTTGCTGAGTAGTACATGGCCAAGTTATCTTGTTTGAGGTGGAAGTCAACTTGCTGTTTGATAGGATTTTTGAGGCCAAAAGGCAGGGAATGAATTTTTTCAAAGAAGCAGGTTATAGAACTCTACCACTGTTTTTAGTGCTAACCACTGGAAGAGGTTAGTGCTAGAAATAGTGGTTGATTCAAACAACATTGGAAGCTAGAGCTCTATTTCTCAGTATACCTTTCTGCTCCATGGACTTTTTATCCAAAACATATATTAGTTCATAGAGTCCTCCAAGAGACCCAGAGCTACTGTAGTGGGTTCCATAGGTTTCCAAAAATGCAAAATATTCCCCCTTTTCGTAAGTAGTCGGCAGAGTATTTATAGAATCCAAGAAAGTTGTTTGCAGCATGACATCCCGACTTCTCATCACAAATCTTCCCAGGTGAACTTTCCCTTTTACATGCAGAAACATTTTTTCCTTTATTGCAGAGCAGAAGAAAAGAAACATGAATTTTATCACCCTTATTTCAAATTTAAAACTCACAAAAAATTTAGAAAACCCATTTGAATGAGAAACTTAAAATCCTATCAAAAATGTTGATGAAGATGTACAAAAAATGGAACTCTCACGCACTGCTGCTGGAAGGATAAAATGGTACAATCACTTTGGAGAACTGTTTGGCAGTTTCTTAAAAAAGTCAACACTCCCATGGCCAGCAAATTCATTTCTACATAGAATCAGTAAGAGCAGTTCACACAAAGATCTGTAAGAGGCTTTTATAGCAACTTTGAGCAGAACAGCTTAAAATGGAAAATGACAAATGTCCACTGACAGGAGAATTAATAGACAAATTGTAGTCTATTCACACAAAAGAATACCAGTTAGCAATAAAAGGGAATGAACTACTGATACAGGCAACAACACAAATAAATCTCAATAACATTTTCCTGAGTGAAATATACACCAAAGAGTTTATACGGTATGCGTGTGTGTATGGTTGCTTCAGTCATGTCCAGCTCTTTGCAACCCTATGGACTAAAGCCCACCAGGCTCCTCTGTCTATGGGATTCTCCAGGCAAGAATACTGCAGTGGGTTGTCATACCCTCCTCCAGGGGATCTTCCCAACCGAGGTATTGAACCTGTCTCTTATGCTCCTGCGTTGGCAGGAGAGTTCTTTACCACCAGTGACACCTGGGAAGCCCACATACTATATGACTCTGCTGTGTTTATATAAAGTTCTAGAACAGGTGAAACTAAGCTGTGGTCAGAGAAATCTGGTCTCCTAGGTGGTTGCCTCCTAGGCAGTAGGGGATTGATTCAAAGGGCATGAGGGAATTTTCTTGAGGTGATGGAAATATTTTGCATTTGTTTGAGGAGGTGGATATAACAGTCAAAACTCATGGAACTATATGCTAAAATATTTTCATTTTATTTTATGTAAATTATACTTCACTAAGGTGACTTAAAATGTTAACAATGGAAGGATATGTAGGCATTATATATGAAGCCCAATCTTATTTTACATACGAGGAAACTGGGATACAAATGTATCAAATTATTTTCCCCAAATCTGTGGCAAAGATTGATACTGAAAACCTGGGTCTCAGGCCTTTCTGTGTCTTCTCCTAAGTCCTCCGAATCTTTGATAACAGGGAAAGACAGACAATATTTGAAGAAGTAGTTTTCAAAGTCAATCTAAACACCTCAGCACTTAAATGTTTCCAGGGATGGTGGCTTACATTTCCCAAGGGAAACAGGGGCAGTGACAAAGAGCTATGCGATTCAATGCTATAGACTGTCCCAGGCAAAACTAAACCACAATTGAGATCCCATGATTTTGTGGCAGGTTCTTTTAAAATTTTCCTGCTGTAGTTGTGGTGGACACGTGTTCATTGCATAGGAGTTTAAAACATTTTATAATTTTTTTAAAGGTGAATCTTGGTATGTATGAACATCACAGCAATTTTTTTATGTTTTAGAAGCACAACTGTTTACACTGTGGGACTTAATTTCAACCGATGCTGGGTGATTCAGTATCTAACAAGAATCTTAAAGAAACTTATTCCATATTTATATGTTTTCCATTTGGTGAATTGCATAATCATTCTTAACAGAATCTCAAAGACGCACAAAACATATTTGAATTTCTTTTCATTTGCTAAAATTGAGAGGTGTATCTTGTCAGAAAGACATTATATTCTTTGGTTCAGCTTATTTTAGAGATAGATCTTAGATCGTTCCCATCCAAATCCATCCTTGTTTCTTCCATCTTAAGGGAATAAAAGTAATTTCTTGGTTTTACTTGTCTGACCACTTGCCATCCATTTCTTTGCCCTCATTGTGTTTAGTCTCTTAGTCATGTCCGACTCTTAGTGACCCCATGGACTGTAGCCCACCAGGGTCCTCTGTCCATGAGGATTCTCCAGGCAAAAATTATGGAGTGGCTGCAATGCTCTCTTCCGGGGATCTTCCCAATCCAGATATTGAACCCAGGTCTCCCGCATTGTGGGTGGATTCTTTACCATCTGAGCCAGCAGGGAAGCTCAAGAATACTGCAGTATACCTTCTCCAGGAGATCTCCCCAACCCAGTAATTGAACCTGCATTCAGACCTGAATGCGGGAGTCTCCTGCATTGCAGGTGGATTCCTTACCAGCTGAGCTACCAGGGAAGCCCAATTAGAAGCAAAATTCCTTTAAAGAGTTTTCTAGTCTGGTTGTTTCCAATTCTTCTCTTTCCATTTTCTCTTAAATCTAACCTAGTCGTGCTGCTGCCCTCTCAACTACCAACAAAACTTCTCTTTTATTCAAAACCTCTTCTGAAGGTGCCAGTGATCTTCACAATGCTAAAGCCAGTGGTCACGTCTATATATCCTCTTGCATATATTAGTACATTTGACAGTTCATCACTCTTTTCTTTTTTGTCATCTAGGATAGTGCTTCTCAAACCATACAATATAAACATCTAGAGAATCTTGTCAAAATGCAGTTCTGACTCAGTAGGTTTGTTGTAGGGTCTGAGATCCTAAACTTCCCAGTGAGACATTGCTTCTACTGGTCACAGAACACACTTTGAGTAATTAGGTTCTATGTCACCCTGGCTACATTCTTCCTTCCTTCACTCCTTGTTCCCCAGACCAGTTTCTATTGAAGTTTCGAGTTACGTCTTTGATCTTCCCTTTTCTAACCACACTAATTTTTTAGTGGTCTCACCAACGCCTACAACTTGAAGCACCGTCTATATATTTTGTTGTTCAGTTGCTTAATTGTGTCTCACTCTATGGGACCCATGGATTGTAGCACACCAGACTCCTCTGTCTTCCACCATCTCCCACAGTTAGCTCAAATTCATGAGCACTGAGTTGGGGATGCTATCTAACCATCTCATCCTCTGCCACCTACTTCTCCTATTGCACTCAGTCTTTCCCAGCATCAGGGAAATGAGTGGGTTCTTCGCATCAGGTGGCCAAAGTATTGCAGCTTCAACTTTACTAACTGTCCTTCCAAGGTATGTTCAGGATTGATTTCTTTTAGGATTGACTGGTTTGATCTTCTTGCTGTCTCAAGAGTCATCTGCAGCACCACAATTCCAAAATATCAATTCTTTGGCTCTCAGCCTCCTCTATGGTTGAACTCTCACATCCATACATGACTACTGGAAAAATCATAGCTTTGACTATATGGATCTTTGTCAGTACAATGATGTCTCTATGCTGTCTAAGTTTGTCATAGTTTTCCTCCCAAGGAGCAAGCATCTTTTAATTTCACGGCCGCAGTCACCTTCTGCAGTGATTTTGGAGCCCAAGGAAAGATAATCTATCACTTCTCCTTCTTTTCCCCTTCTACTTGCCATGCAGTGATGGGACCAGATGCCATGATCTTAGCTTTTTCATGTCGAGTTTCAAGCCAGCTTTTTTACTCTGTTTTTCATCCCCATCAAGAAGCGCTTTATTTCCTCTTCACTTCCTGTTCTTACAGTGGTATCGTCTGTGTATCTGAGGTTGTGGATATTTCTCCCAGCAATCTTAAGTCCAGCTTGTGAGTCATCTAGCCTAGCATTTCACATGAGGTACTCTGCATATAAGTTAAATAAGCAGGGTGACAATATATAGCCTTTTTGTACTCCTTTCCCAATTTTGAACCAGTCAGCTGTTCCATGTAAAGTTCTAACTCTTGCTGCTTGACACATGTACAGGTTTCCCAGGAGATGGGTAGGGTGGTCTGCTACTTTCAACTATATAAGAATTTCCCACAGTTTGCTGTGATCTACACAGTCAAAGGCTTTCGCATAGTCAGTGAAGGAGAAATAGACATTTTTCTAGAACTCCCTTGCTTTCTCCATGATCCAATGGATGCTGGCAATTTGATCTCTGGTTCCTCTGCCTCTTTGTTTTTTTTTTTTTTTTTTTAAAGGCCAGAGTTTATTTCTATTTAAATTATTAAAATATCCAAGTCCCAAGGATTTCCAGGTTTAAGATGATATTACAGTCAGGTGGCAACCGTTGGTTGTTTTTCTTTCTAAAGCCTTACAAGGATCCTGAGCAATTCTCCTCCTTGAAAATTTTTCTTGTGTGAAAGCTGATACCTTGTTTGCTTCACACAAGTACATCAGTCCAGTGAGGATGAAAAACACAATGCCGGTAGCAATCATTGTTGTTACCAGGGCGAAGGGTGGATGATCAGAGGACAAAGTGATGAAAACACCGCCGAGTAGCAGTGCTAACGTCACAGCGTAGAACAAATAGAAGCACAACCAGCATCTACGCGAGACCTCTTCTTGCGAGATTCTTTGAAACCAGGTCCACTGACTGTTAGCTGGAAAAGCTGGGATCATGATGAGTTTTAGCTGAGTGGACTGAAGAGGAGTCTTGAGTTCACCAGGCTTCCCAGGGCCACTTGGGAGGGCAGAGTTAAGGAAGAGTCAGCAGATAACTCCTGTTTTGATTGATGTCTTGTCAGACAGACGGGCTGCCTGCTGTCTCAGGATCCACCTGGTATTAAAAGCAGCTCTTTCTTAACAGAAATCAGCAAACACCCTTCAGGGTAAAATCTCCTCTGCCTCTTTGAAACACAGCATGTTCATCTAGAATTTCTCAGTTCATGGACTGCTGAAGCCGAGCTTGAAGGGTTTTTAGTATAACCTTGCTAGCATGTGAAATGAGTGCGATTTTACAGTAGTTTGAACATTCTTTTGCATTGTCCTTCTTTGGGATTGGAATGAAAAATGACATTTTCCAGTACTGTGGCCACTGCTGAGTTTCCTGAATTTGCTGACATACTGAGTGCAGCACTTTAACAGCCACATCTTTTAGGACTTGAAATAGCTCAGCTGGAATTACGTCACCTCCACTAGCTTTTTTGTAGTAATGCTTCCTAAATCTTACTTGACTTCACAGTCCAAGATGACCAGCCTTGGGTGAGTGACAACACCATCATGGTTATCTGGGTTATTAAGGCCTTTTTTTGGATAGTTCTTTTCTGTATTCTTGCCACCTCTTCTTAATCTCTTCTGCTTCTGTTAAGTCCTTACCATTTCTGTCCTTTATTGTGTCCACCCTTGCATGAAATGTTCCCTTGATTTCTCCAATTTTCCTGAATAGATCTCTAGTTTTTCCCATTCTATTGTTTTCTTCTATTTCTTTGCATTGTTCATTTAAGGCCTTCTTATCTCACCTTACTATTCTCTGGAACTCTGCATTCAGTTGGATATATCTTTCCCCTTCTCCTTTGCCTTTATCTTCCCTTCCTTCCTCAGCATTGTAAAGCCTCCTCAGACAAACAGCTCACCTTCTTGCATTTATTTTCTTTGGAATGGTTTGGGTCACTGCCTCCTGTACAATGTTATGAGCCTCCATCCATAGTTCTTCAGGTACTCTATCAGATCTAATCCCTTGAATCTATGCATCACCTCCACTGTATAATCATAAGGGATTTGATTCAGGTCATACCTGAATGGCCTAGTGTTTTCTCTACTTTCTTCTTTTTAAACCTGAATTTTGCAATAAGGAACTCATGATTTGAGTCACAATCAGCTCCAGGTCTTGTTTTTGCTGATTGCATAGAGCTTCTCTATCTTTGGTTGCAAAGAACTTAATCAATCTGATTCTGTTACTGACCATCTGGTGATGTCCATGTGTAGAGTCATCTCTTGAGTTGCTGGAAAAGGGTGTTTGCTATGACCAGTGTGTTCTCTTGACAAAACTCTGTTAGCCTTTGCCCTGCTTCATTTTGTACTCCAAGGCCAAACTTGCCTGTTATTCTGGATGTCTCTTGACTTCCTGCTTTTGCCTTCTAAACCCCAAGATGAAAAGGAGATCAAACCAAACAATCCTAAAGGAAATCAGTCCTGATTATTCATTGGACAGACTGGTGCTGAAGCTGAAGCTCCAATACTTTGGCCAACTGATGCAAAGAACTGACTTATTAGAAAAGACCCTGAAGCGGGAAAGATTGAAGGCAGGAGGAGAAGGGGATGATAGAGGATGAGATGATTGGATGGCATCACTGACTCAGTGGACATGAATTTGAGCAAGTTCCAGGAGTTGGTGATGGACAGGGAAGCCTGTCGTGCTGCAGTCCATGGGGTTGCGAAGAGTTGGACATGACTGAGCAACTGAACTGATGATGAAAAGGACATCTGAAATTAAGTGTCAGTTCTAAGAAGGCATTGTAAGTCTTCATAGAACCAGTCATCTTCAGTTTCTTAGGCATTAATGGTTGGGGCACAGACTTGGATTACTGTGAGGTTGAATAGTTTGCCTTTGAAACAAACTGAGATTATTCTATTGTTTTTGAGATTGTACCCAATTACTGCATTTCAGACTCTTTTGTTGACTATCTGGTCTGCTTCATTTCTACAAAGGGCTTCTTGTCCAGAGTAGTATATATAATGGTCATCTGAATTAAACTTGCCCATTCCCATCCATTTTAGTTCACTGATTCCTAAGATGTCAAAGTTCAGTCTCGTCCTCTTCTGTTTGACCACGTCCAATTTACCTTGATTCATTGGACCTAACATTCCTCGTCCTTATGCAATATTAAATCATATGACTTTAGGCCCATATATTTATTAACAGCTTGTGACTCAGCTGGTGAAGAATCTGCCTGCAATGTGGGAGACCTGGATTCAATCCCTGTGTTGGGAAGATCCCCTGGAGAAGGGAAAGGCTACCCACTCTAGTATTCTGGCCTGGAGAATTTCATGGACTGTATAGTCCATGGCGGAGAAGGCAATGGCACCCCACTCCAGTACTCTTGCCTGGAAAATCCCATGGACGGAGGGGCCTGGTAGGCTGCAGTCCATGGGGTCGCTGGGAGTAGGACACGACTGAGCGACTTCACTTTATTTTTTCACTTTCATGCATTGGAGAAGGAAATGGCAACCCACTCCAGTGTTCTTGCCTGGAGAATCCCAGGGATGGGGGAGCCTGGTGAGCTGCCGTCTGTGGGGTTGCACAGACTGAAGCGGGGTTGCACACCCCGTCTGTGGGGTTGCACAGACTGAAGTGACTTAGCAGAGGCAGCAGCATAGTCCATGGGGTCTCAAAGAGTCAGACATGACTGAGCAACTTTCATACTTTCTCAAACTTAAAGCTTAATTCCAGACCTCCTTCCCAAATGTCAGACTCATAACATCAACTTACTACTTTATGTCTCCAATGGAAGGCCAAATAGACATCTCAAACATAATCTAAAACTTAACTACTGGTCTTCTCCAAACCTGCTCTACCTGAAGTTTTCTCCATCTCAGCTGATAGCAACTCCGTTCTTCTGGTTGCTCAGAGCAAAAACAGAGTCATGTTTGACTCTACAACTGTCCTTTTCTGAAATGCCATCATCTCTCACCTAGATTCTTGCAATAGGTTTTAACAAATCTTTTTCCTTTTGCTACTAACTTTCATAATCTTGTCCCAACCATATCCAGAGTAGTCATTTAAAATATATTAAAGTATGTCAATCTTCTATTCAAAACATTCCAATGGTCCCTCATGTCACTCATTGAAAAAAATCAAACTCTTATCACAGGCTGTGAGGCCCTTTATTATCTGATTCAAGGTAACCTCACTAACTTTTTATCCTTCTGGTTTATTTTTTTGGGCTCCAAAATCACTGCAGATGGTGACTGCAGCCATGAAATTAAAGACGCTTACTCCTTGGAAGTAAAGTTATGACCAACCTAGACAGCATATTCAAAAGCAGAGACATTACTTGGCCAACAAAGGTCCGTCTAGTCAAGGCTATGGTTTTTCCTGTGGTCATGTATGGATGTGAGAGTTGGACTGTGAAGAAGGCTGAGTGCCAGAGAATTGATGCTTTTGAACTGTGGTGTTGGAGAAGACTCTTGAGAGTCCCTTGGACTGCAAGGAGATCCAACCAGTCCATTCTAAAGGAGATCAGCCCTGGGATTTCTTTGGAAGGCATGATGCTGAAGCTGAAACTCCAGTACTTTGGCCACCTCATGTGAAGAGTTGACTCATTGGAAAAGACTCTGATGCTGTGAGGGATTGGGGGCAGGAGGAGAAGGGGATGACAGAGGATGAGACGGCTGGATGGCATCACTGACTCAATGGACATGAGTCTGAGTGAACTCCAGGAGTTGATGATGGACAGGGAGGCCTGGTGTGCTGCGATTCATGGGGTCGCAAAGAGTCAGACACGACTGAGCGACTGAACTGAACTGAACTGAACTGAATGTGCAAGTATGTTCCCATCTTAGGGACTTGTCTTTAATAGATCCTTCTGCCAGTTATATTTGACAATTTCCTCTCCTTCAAATCTTTATTCGGATCTTATCTTCTCAGTGAAGCCTATCCTAAACTTCTCATTAATTTTTTATTTTACTTTTTTGTGCTGAGCTGGGTTTTCATTGCAGTAAGTGTGCTTCTCTAGTTGTGGTGCACAGGATCAGTAGTTGTAGTGTGCAAACTTAGCTGCCAAGTGGCATGTGGATTTTATTTTCTTGACCAGGTATTGAACCCAAGTTCTTTGCATTAGAAGGCAGATGCTTAATCACTGAACTGCCAGTGGAGTCCCCTAAGTTTCTTTTTAAATACTGCCATCTGCCCAGGACTCCTGATTGCCTTATGCTATTCTACTCTCTCTTCATTTTATTCTATAGCACCTGTCATTTTTTAAATAGTCTATAGCTTCCCTTTTTTGCTGTTATGCTTATTTTTAATCTATCTTTCCTGCTAAACTTTCAGCTCCATGAGAATAAGAATCTTTGTTAGTTTGGTTCACAAATGTATTCTAAGCACCCAGAACAGTGCCTAGCCGCGTAATAAGTCCACAATTAAATAGTTGTTGAATGACTTCAAGGATTTTCCAACTGCACTCTTTGAGTGAGTGTGCATGTGAATAGAAGCAATGTACTGACCTATAAAAAACAGTTATATTGTTGCTGGGGACTGGGGGCAGATGGAGGGAAGGGATAGTTAGGGAGTTTGGGATGGACAGGTATACACTGCTATATTTAAAATGGATAATCAACAAGGACCTAGTGTATAGGACATGGAACTCTGTTCAGTGTTATGTGGCAGGGGAGTTTGGGGGAGAATGGATACATGTATATATATTTGGTTGAGTCCCTTGCTGTTCACTTGAAACTGTCACAACATTGTTAATAGGCTATGCTGCTGCTGCTGCTGCTGCTAAGTCGCTTCAGTCATGTCCGACTCTGTGCGACCCCATAAACAGCAGCCCACCAGGCTCCCCTGTCCCTGGGATTCTCCAGGCAAGAACACTGGAGTGGGTTGCCATTTCCTTCTCCAATGCCTGAAAGTGAAAAGTGAAAATTGAAAGTGAAGTCGCTCAGTCGTGTCCAACTCTTTGTGACCCCATGGACTGTAGCCTATCAGGCTCCTCCATCCATGGGATTTTCCAGGCAAGAGTGCTGGAGTGGATTGCCATTTCCTTCTCCAGAGGATCTTCCTGACCCAGGAATTGAACCCGGGTCTCCCGCATTGCAGGCAGATGCTTTACCGTCTGAGCCACCAGGGAAGCCCTCCAAAGATGAAACAAACCACTAAATCTGGATTAAATATTAAAAAACAAACACATTTTCAAAGTCTCAAATTAAATGTATGATTACAAAGTAAGCAGACAATTTCATATGCAATGCATATTATTTCATGGCATTGTTACTTTAGAAATACACTTTACAGTAAGTAGTCATCATTCTAAGATGTTGCAACGAATTACCGAAAAACTCCTGAGCATGAGTTAATTCTGATGAGAATACAGATTAAATAGTCTGCTACCACAATCTCAGTCAAAAAGAAAGTTCTGAATTCTTCTCTCTTTTTTTGGCTGCACACAGCCATGTGGGATCTTGGCTACCCCTAACTAGGAATCGAACCCGTGCCCATTATAGCAGAAACACAAAGTCTTAACCACTGTATCGCCAGGGGAGTCCCCAAAAGTGTGCTCTGAATTCTTAATATGCTTGTTCTGTTTGTAACCACAAATACTCACATTACAACTGAATTGAAGGGATTTTTCTCCAGTTAACTTTCTTCCTCTGGACCCTCTAGCTACCTACGCATTTGAAGATTTGTTGAGTATTATTTTTCTTTATCTTATGAGCACTATCTTTTCTAAACAATTAAACTTAAAAAAGCATGCTTGGTTAGTTTTCAAAATATTCCATTATATTTTCTATACTAAAGGTTGATCTTACCTGCTTAGCAGAATATGACGACAACAGTCTGTAAATATCATCTTTGGAATATGCAAATCGAAACTTAGCCTCAGCAGCCAACTTGGAAGGACTTGAGATGCTTCCTTTGTCAGAATGTTCTAAATCTACACATTTATTCTTTTCAATTGCTTCAACAGGTGTATATTTTACAGTTAAACCTGCATTAAAATTTAATTTCTTCTCTTCGATAATAGTTCTGAGTATCTGAATGCTTTCTTCATGATTTTCAGTTCTGAAATTCTTGTCAGCTTTGGTCTAAGAGAAAATATACAAAAAAACCCACCCACAATAAATAGGAAAAGACAAAAATCAGGCAATTTATTTGAAAGAGAGTAGAGCAAAGAAGTTAAGAGTGAAGGCACAAAAGTGAGACTGCCAGTATTTAAATACAGATTCGATAATCTTGAGAACATTACACAATAACCTCTCTGTGCCCAGTCTGATTCCTAGTCTATAAAATAGGGATACTCACCACACCTGGCCCAAAGGTTGTTATGAGAAATCAATGAAATAAAGCATACGAAGGGCTTAGAACATAGCAAGCTTTCAAAAGTTAACATATCAATAATTAAAAAGCAAGTTGCATAACAGATCAGATGTACAATATATTCCCATTTGTGTTAAAAAAAGAAAGAAAAGAAATGATAAAGCTAACGCTTTAGAAGCCTTATATACCAGGCACTGTTTTGAGCATTTTACACGTTAATTAATTTAAGTAGAAGTTTCAAGACTTGAGCCCTGTTCTGCCTCTTAACCTTTTCACTCCACTGCCTAATAGGAAAAAAAAAAAAACCCAAAAAACAAACTTCTATGTGCATAGAAAATTACTGGAAAAATAGACAACCCACAGATTGTTCACCCTTGAGAAGGGGAACTGTGAATAGATAGATCTCTGGAGTAGTGGCAGGCTTGCTTTTTTTCTTGCATTATCTTTTATGTTGTTTGGACATTTTGATTTTTTTAACTGCGCTCATTTTTGCACGAAAAAGACTGAACTAAACAACCTAGTTGTTTAGTTAAAACAGCCTTGTTGTTTAGTTAAAACTAGTTTAGCTAAAACAACCTAGATGTTTAGTTAGCTGTTTAATTAAAACTTTCAATTAAAACACATAAACTTATTTACAAAACAGACTCACAGACATAGAAAACAAACTTATGGCTACCAAAGAGGAAAGGATGGGAGAGGGATAAATTAGGAGCTTGGGTTTAACCGATAACACACTACTATATATAAAATAGGTAATCAACAAGATTTTACTGTATAGCACAAGAAACTATATTTAATATCTTGTAATCTATAATAGAAAAGAATTTTAAAAAAGAATATATATATATATCTATCTGAATCAGCTTTCTGTTCACCAGAAATTAACATAACACTGTAATTCGACTATACTTCAATAAAACAGAACTTTCTTTGCCAACTTGGTTACTGTCAGGCATCAGTGGGAGAGCTGTTAATCTCGACAATTAAACTCTCTTTCCAGAGGTCCCCTGAAGCAGGCCGCAACTCTTGTCTGGAAAAAGACACTCATCTCTTTAGTCATTGACAAAGAGGGGACTTAGTAGCATACATTGAGTGACTTTTATGCACGGTGAATGGTGAGGTCTGATCGTGTATGTCTCCCCTTAAATTCATATGTTAAAATCCTAATGCCCAATGGGATGGTGTTATTAATAGAAGGTGGGGCCTGTGGAAGGAGCCTTCATGAAAAGATTAGTGCTTTTATAAAAGTGACTCCACAGAACTCCCTAGTCCCTGGAAACCATGTCAGGATACAGCAAGAAGTCTGTAAGCCAGAAGAGGGCCCTCACCTGACCCTGCTAGCACTTTGATCTCAGATGCCCAGCCTCCAGGACTGTGAGCAGTAAATTTCTGTTGTTTCAAAGCTACCTGGTCCCTGGTATTTCATTATAGCAACCCAAGAAGACTAAGACAAGAAACTCAAAGTTATCATCTAATGGGAAAGATTGAAATGTATATAATTTTCTTTAAAGGAAAGTGCTCAATGCAAAGGGGAAGAGTAACCTAACCATGTCACTTCCCTGCTTAAAATCTTTGTCTTCCCTGCCTTTGAGATAAAGTCTTGTTCCAAGTTAGTTTCTCCCTGTCTATACTCCAGCCCGCTGATCTCCTTTCCATTTGCACCACCTATGTTTCCTCCCATCACAGGGCTCTTTTATGTTGTGTTTACTTTCTGGAAACTTCTGTACTTCCCCTGCCTCCTCCACCTTCCCATTACACAAACATTACACACACTTATACACAAATATGTACTCTATATCCCTTGGTCTGGTGAATCCCCACTACTATTTCAAGTCTGAGCTTAAACATCACTTCTTTAGGGAGATGTTTCCTCATCCCGCCGACTAACAAATCTGTTTCCTATAAGCTCTCATGGTTCTTCTTACAAAATGAAAAACTCTTCCCTTTTATAATTGCTTATTTAATAGACCTTCAGATGGTAAACTCCTAGAATTCAGGGGCCATACCCATCTTACCCACATGCGACTATAGTTTCACCATTTAGTAAATTGCCTGGTGAATAGTGGATGACAAGAAAAAATTTATTAAACTTAATATGCAGTTCCAATATAGCTAACATAACATATGTATTGAGTGCTTACTCTGTGTCAGTAGTTGCTAAAAGTCTTTTACATAAATGTTTAATTTCCTATCTTTTAATTTCTCAAATTATCCCCATTTTACAGATAAGAAGATAAAGGTTAAAAAAAATGCGTCCAAGATCACACAGCCAGGGAGTGGCCCAGTCAGCAATGAAACCCAGGAAGTCTGATTTCAGGGCAGAATTGTTCATTTTTATTTTACACTGCCAAAGAGGGCTTGACAAATTCTCTGTGGTAAATGAAGAAAAGATTCATGGAAAAGATTTTCTTGAACATTTGGCCTTGAAATATTAATGCATATATATATTATGCAATAATATTATATGTTATATTAAACTGAATCACTTTACTGTACACCAGAAACTAACCCAGCATGGTTGATCAACTATACTTCAATCAACAAAAAGAGAAATGAATAAATTTCTATTGCCTTGAAATCTAAGGCTGGTAGAAGCAATTGAAGACAATTCCACTCAGTTTTCCATGCTGAGAAGTGCCAAAGCTGAACAAAATGGCACCAGAAAACTCTCTCTCCCTAACTCTTCTAGAAGGTAAGGTCTTCCTAGTTCATTGTCTTCTAACTGGTTGTAGGATTAGAGTGGCATAATTTGTAGGCTCTTGTGCTTACATCTGAATTGGCTAGAAAGGGACTAGCCCTGCGATAAGGATCAACTTAGCAGTGTGAAGGACTGCTTGCTGGTATAAAGGAATATTAGTCAGGGTGTCAATTAGAATGCTGTTGAATGGTCCTGTTTCACTATGCTAGGATGGTAGTAGTGAGTAAAGCCTGAAATAGTGAGGGTTGGGTCACCCCCCAGAAAGCCTAGAGACAAGAGCTAGATTGAAAAGCCCCAAATCCATCCATTCAAAAATAAGTCTGAGCCCAATGATAGGCATTCAGAGATGGACCAATAAGTGGGATCATTCTGAAGAGGACAAAAGCCTTTGAAGAGAGGTCAAGAGGCAAGATTACAGAAAGTAGGAAGACACAAAGATGGAAGTAAGTTTCTTAATGAGAATCAAATAAACAGATGTTGGAGAAGCTGAAATCAGAGAGGAGGCAAGTGTGGCTGTGTCTTCCAGAAGGTCTTTGTAGGGGTTAGAGAAATCTATCCTGTTTAAAAACTTATCAACTGATGCTTCCTGAATAGAAATAAACATTACTTCTGGCTCTGGGAATGGAAGAGATAGAACACCTCAGAAAATACTCCATAGTTCAAACTGAGGAGGTTTGGAGAGAGAGTGGAAATAAAAACTAAAGAGAAAAGATTATTAAAAGTTTCACTAAAAGTTTGTATGTACAAATAAAGAATAAAACCATACATTACTTACTATTATTATTAAGGGCATCTCTCACTAATTGACAAAAGGAACCTGGAAAGAGCAGATTGCCTGAAACCTCATGAGTCATCCTCAACTAAGGTACCTAGCCAAACCACACCCCCTTTTAACTGTTAAATTTCAGGATAATTTGAAAGGTAACAGTAGATAATGAATATAGCTCTCTATTATCTTCAAAAGATCATCTTCTCTGCCTTCAGTTCAGTTCAGTTGCTCAGTCATGTCTGACTCTTTGGGACCCCATGAATCGCAGCACGCCACGCCTCCCTGTCCATCACCAACTCTCGGAGTTCACTCAAACCCATGTCCATCGAGTCAGTGATGCCATCCAACCATCTCATCCTCTGTCATCCCCTTCTCCTCCTGCCCTCAATCTTTCCCTGCATCAGGATCTTTTCAAATGAGTTAGCTCTTTGCATCAGGTGGCCAAAGCATTGGAATTTCAGCTTCACCAGTCCTTCCGATAAACATCCAAGACTGATCTCCTTTGGGATGGACTGGTTGGATCTCCTTGCAGTCCAAGGGACTCTCAAGAGTCTTCTCCAACACCACAGTTCAAAAGCATCAATTCTCTGGCACTCAGCCTTCTTCACAGTCCAACTCTCACATCCATACATGACCACAGGAAAAACCATAGCCTTGACTAGACGGACCTTTGTTGGCCAAGTAATGTCTCTGCTTTTTAATATGCTGTTTAGATTGGTCATAACTTTCCTTTCAAGGAGTAAGCATCTTTTAATTTCATTGCTGCAATTGCCATCTGCAGTGATTTTGGAGCTCCCCAAAATAAAGTTAGCCACTGTTTCCACTGTTTCCCCATGTATTTCCCATGAAGTGATGGGACCGGATGCCATGATCTTAGTTTTCTGAATGTTGAGATTTAAGCCAACTTTTTCACTCTCCTCTTTCACTTTCATCAAGAGGCTCTTTAGTAATTCACTTTCTGCCATAAGGATGGTGTCATCTGCATATCTGAGGTTATTGATATTTCTCCTGGCAGTCTTGATTCCAGCTTGTGCTTCTTCCAGCCCAGCGTTTCTCATGATGTACTCTGCATAGAAGTTAAATAAGCAGGGTGACAATATACAGCCTTGACGTACTCCTTTTCCTATTTGAAACCAGTCTGTTGGTCCATGTCCAGTTCTAACTGTTGTTTCCTGACCTGCATACAGATTTCTCAAGAGGCAGGTCAGGTGGTCTGGTATTCCATCTCTTTCAGAATTTTCCACAGTTTGCCGTGATCCACACAGTCAAAGGCTTTGGCATAGACAATAAAGCAGAAATAGATGTTTTTCTGGAACTCTCTTGCTTTTTTCATGATCCAGCAGATGTTGGCAATTTGATCTCTGGTTCCTCTGCCTTTTCTAAAACCAGCTTGAACATCTGGTAGTTCATGGTTCATGAATTGCTGAAGCCTGGCTTGGAGAATTTTCAGCATTACTTTACTAGCGTGTGAGATGAGTGCAATGTAGGTAGTTTGAGCATTCTTTGGCATTGCCTTTCTTTGGGATTGGAATGAAAACTGACCTTTTCCAGTGCTGTGGCCACTGCTGAGTTTTCCAAATTTGCTGGTGTATTGAGTGCAGCACTTTCACACCGTCATCTTTCAGGATTTGAAATAGCTCAACTGGAATCCCATCACCTCCACTAGCTTTGTTCATAGTGATGCTTCCTAAGGCCCACTTGACTTCACATTCCAGGATGTCTGGCTCTAGGTGAGTGATCACACCATCGTGATTACCTGGGTCTTGAAGATATTTTTTGTACAGTTCTTCTGTGTATTCTTGCCATCTCTTCTTAATATCTTCTGCTTCTGTTAGGTCCATACCATTTCTGTCCTTTATTGAGCCCATCTTTGCATGAAATGTTCCCTTGGTATCTCTAATTTTCTTGAAGAGATCTCTAGTCTTTCCCATTCTGTTGTTTTCCTCTATTTCTTTGCATTGATTGCTGAGGAAGGCTTTCTTATCTTTCCTTGCTATTCTTTGGAACTCTGCATTCAGATGTTTATATCTTTCCTTTTCTCCTTTGCTTTTCACTTCCCTTCTTTTCACAGCTATTTGTAAGGCCTCCTCAGACAGCCATTTGCTTTTTTGCATTTCTTTTTCTTGGGGATTGTCTTGATTCCTGTCTCCTGTACAATGCCACGAACTTCCATTCATAGTTCATCAGGCACTCTGTCTATCAGATCTAGTCCCTTAAATCTAATTTCTCACTTCCACTGTATAGTCATAAGGTCTTCTCTGCCTAGGTCTTCAATATTGGTATGTTCTAGGATTCCATTCTCTCTCTTCTTTCCTCTCTCATTATACACCTCCTGGATTGGCCTTAAGGACTCTCAAGACTTCAGTGATGCTCTGGTATATGCTGATGGTACCTAAATTTCTGTCTCCAGTTCAAACTCCACCCTCACATTAACATATTTTATATAATCTATTTTGGACAAGATAACTCTACCCAGAAGTCAATCGTTATCTTCTTGGAATTAACTCTTCTTTGGGAAGATTCCCCATCTCCCCTTCCAACACACACACACATATATCTCAGATCTTCTCTGATGGGCTACCATCCACTGGAGGTCTCCTTTGACTTTCTGTCTCCATATTTTTCATCTATGGTGAGTTTACTTTGTGCTGGACCCTGTTCTAAGCACTTTGCATTTATTAACACATTTAACCTTTTCCAAATTCCTATGAAGTATGTATTATTGTTACCCCACTTTATGATAAGAAACTGAGATTCAGGAAAGATAATTAAGTTGCCTGGAGTCATGTGGATGCTAAGTGAAGGAATTTATCAGAATTCAAACCCAAGGAGTCTTATTCAGAACTGAGCACTTGACCTTATGCTCTACTGTCTCCAATTCATTACTGAACCGTTAGTTCTTAAGACTGAGCTGCGTCTCATATCTCCTTCTCTGCCTCTAGTATTACAGATGCAGTTCAGTTTTTCATCATCTCCTTGGACCATAAAATAACCTTCTTCAGTTATTATCTCTGTTGTTGTCTCCTCAAAATTCGTCTCCACAAAACACAAAGATTTGAAATGGAACTCTGACCGTGTGACGCTCCTCAGTGGTTCCTTTCATCCTCAGGATTATGCCCAAGTTACTTAGTATGGCATATGAGTATCTTCATAATTTGACTCCTACCTATGACTCCAAATTTGAATCCATAATAAGTTCATTGCAGACTATAGTTTCTTTCAAGATAGAAGCTTCTATAGGCATAGTCTTACTTGCTTCCCAAGAATATCAATACATAACAAATAAACTAGCATGTAAGTATATAATAAATTTTATTTGTTCACTGCCAAGTTTTCTAAATGGGTTCAAACTGCCTGTAGAGAGAGTAGTTGGAATGTTTATTAAGCCTGTTTTCATTTCCTGTCAACTTTGATGGCAATTCCAATTATATGTTCACTTGAATATGGGTTGTTCCCTCCATTAAAAAAAAGCATTTGCTTTCTAAAGCAAGAGTGTCAGTATTCTGCATGCATTTATTTACTAATTCAGTAATCATTTATTTCCCTGGAGGAGGAAATGCAACCCACTAAACTACTCTTATCTGGAAAATCTCATGTTCAGAGGAGCCTCGTGGGCTATAGTCCATGGGGTTGCAAACAGTCAGACATGACTGAATGACTGAACACACAATTATTTATTTAGCATGATATATGATATATGATGTTAGTTTCTCAGGATTCCATGGTAAATAAAATGACTAGAAACTCAGCTAAAGCTAGATAGGATACAGCAAAATCAACACCTGAACAGAAAGAAAAAGCAAAGGCTATTGCATAATTTGCAGAAAAGGCATCTATTCAAAACAAAAGATTCAGAGGAGAAAGCTGAGAGTGGTGTGGCCATTAAAAGCCAGATGAAGAATGACCTTTTCCTCCCTGCCAAGGACATTGATCATTATCTGGAAGGCTATAGGGAGACAACACCAAATGTAAGCAACAGAGTGATAAGGTCAGATTTACCATATATCTTCATACTGAAGTGAGTGGAATGAATTGAAACTGAGTAAAACTAGGGGTCTCAGACTTATGGGAGGACTGATAGTAGCCCAGATGGAAATGATGAGAGCCCGAGGCAGTGGGCAAGGCAGTGGGAATGGAGAAGAAGAAACAGAGATAACAGACTTTACAAAATAATGGAACTTGCTGACTGATTGGATGTTGTGGGCTTTGAGGGAGATGCACCTGTAGAGGTCTTTAGGAAGATTTCCAGACTTCTGAGTTTAATGATTAGGAATATATTGTTTCATTTCCCAAGTAGAGAATTCAAGAGCAAGAAACAGAGGATTAGGAATAAGATGGGATATAAGGTTTGGATGTGTGAACTGTGTGATGTTTGCAGTCAACTAGCTACACAGACCAACCTGAAAGTGAAAGTGAAAGTCGCTCAGTCCTGTCTGACTCTTTGTGACCCCATGGACTATACAGTCCATGGAATTCTCCAGGCCAGAATACTGGAGTGGGTAGCCTTTCCCTTTTCCAGGGGATCTTCTCAACCCAGGGATCGAACCCAGGTCTCCCACATTGTAGGCGGATTCTTTACTAGCTGAGCCACAACACAGACCAACCTAGACAGCATATTCAAAAGCAGAGACACTACTTTGCCCACAAAGGTCTAGTCAAGGCTATGGTTTTTCCAGTAGTCATGTATGGATGTGAGAGTTGGACCATAAAGAAAGCTGAGTGCTGAAGAATTGATGCTTTTGAACTGTGGTGTTGGAGAAGACTCTTGAGAGTCCCTTGGACTGCAAGGAGATCAAACCAGTCAATCCTAAAGGAAATCAGTCCTGAATATTCATTGAAGGGGCTGATGCTGAAGTTGAAACTCCAATACTTTGGCCACCTGGTGTGGAGAACTAACTCTTTGAAAAGACCCTGATGTTGGGAAAGATTGAAGGCAGGAGGAGAAGGGGATGACAGAGGATGAGATGGTTGGATGGCATCACCGACTCGATGGACATGAGTTTGAGTAAGCTCCACGAGTTGGTGATGGACAGGGAAGCCTGGCGTGCTGCAGTCCATGGGGTCACAGAGTCGGACACGACTGAGCAACTGAACTGAGTTACACAGATACCTAGTTCAGAGGGAGACCTGGGCTGTAAATGCAGTATTTGTAAGCCATCAGGATGGAGGGGAAATCTAAACCCACAGGAGGGAATGAAATCGCTATAGAGAGAGACTGTGAAATAAGATAGCAACTCTGGTAGCAGCAATATTTAAGGGCTGTTTCAAGTAAAGAGAACTCAGTGAAGTTTAAGATGAAATTTGGTGAAAACAGTTTGGGTAACAAGATAACAGACGTTTGGTGTTATGGGCTGAACTGTGATCCCCCAAAATCCACATGCTAAAATTCCTGATTTCAATTACCCCAAAATGTGATGGCATTTTGAGACAGAATCTTCAAAAAGGTTATTAAGTTAAAGTGAGGTCATTAGGTGGGCTGTAATCCAGTATGACCGGTGACCTTTTAAGAAGGGGATATTAGAATCAGTCCAGCACGGAGGGAAGACCATGTGGAGATACAGGAGATAGCTCCCTACTGTCAAAGAGAGGGACCTAAGGGGAACCAACCCTATTGACATCTTGATCTTAGACTTTCAGCCTCCAGAACTGTGAGAAAATAAATGTTTGCTGTTTAAACCATCCAACTTGTACTTTGTGATGGTAGCCCTAGGAAACAAATCCAATTGGGGAATTCATGGGAAGTACAAAAATTGAGGTAGCAGATGTAGATGAGAAGAGTATGTAGAGATAAGGGCATCCTTTCTGTGTTTTTGTTTTTTAAATAGGACTCTTAAAGATATTTGTGTATTAAGGACCGGGTGGAAAATGAGGGAGACAGAGGTTGAACTGAGCATCAAACAAGTTTGTACATAAGTACAACCTTGAAGAAAAAAAAAAAAAAAAAAACAAACCTGAGAAGATTCTTATCTGTGGCTTGGATCTTCTCTGTCCAGTTGGAGCTCCTGCCATCTAATAAGGTAGGCAGAATAATAAGGTAAAGAGCTGGAGGAGGTTGTCTAACATTTTAAATTACCCTGTGGAGAGTGGGGAGGTGTGTGGACCTGTTGAGAAGGGTGGAAGACCTGGGTGTGGTTATAACGCTACCCATTCCTGAATTATTAGCATGATTTTCTCTATGGTGCCCAGCAAGGTAAGTTTATGTAGAAAAATAATAGGGTTCATCCAAAGACGGAGCTTTTCTTGAAGGACTAGAAAGCAAGAACAATGATAATACTATCAAGAGTGGTCAAAAATGGATATAGATTGATTAGAGGAAAAAAACTGGACATAGGAGGAACAAAACAGACTGGAAGGAAAACAGATGACCCCAAACTGGGTCTGCTGCTGCCACTGCTAAGTTGCTTCAGTCGTGTCCGACTCTGTGCAACCCCACCGACGGCAGCTCACCAGGCTCCCCCATCCCTGGGATTCTCCAGGCAAGAACACTGGAGTGGGTTGCCATTTCCTTCTTCAATGCATGAAAGTGAAAAGTTAAAGTGAAGTCACTCAGTCTTGTCTGACTCTTAGCGACCCCACGGACTGCAGCCCACCAGGCTTCCCCGTCCCTGGGGTTCTCCAGGCAAGAACACCAGTGTGGGTTGCCATTTCCTTCTCCCAAAACTGGGTCTAAATGGGGTTTAAGACTAGATTAGTGGTCACAAGTCTAGATGGGGTTTAAGACTAGATTAGCGGTCACAAGGGAGGATGAGAACTGAGCGACTGGATAGTTGTGATGAGGCAAAACGTAAGTTTCAGATTTCAGAGGCAGCATAGTTCTGGTGAATACAAGGTTAAGGATATGTCTAGAAAATTAGTGACTCTACTAGAGTAGATATAGGAATTTTAGAGGCAACAAGAAATTCTTGGCAATGCACATGATATAAAATCACTCAGTATTTTGCTAGGATTTGGGGTGGAAAGGATGCTTATAATCCAGGTGCACTTTCCAAACCTTTGCTGACCTCCAAAATCTTACATTCTCAAGGAGATTCAGGTTTCAAAAGAATTGTAATGAAAACCTGAAACCTGATTTACAAATTGTTACTTTCAACAAACAAAAGTAGAGATGACTAAAGATAAACAAGTGAAAAGGAACTAATTCGTACATGTAATCATCACTTTTTTTTCCCCTCTATAATTGCAGGCTTCAGTTCTTGGTCATCACTTCTGATTTATGGTAACCAATAAACCTTGAGTGAGAATGTAACTGCTAATTAACCAGAACTGCATTTAATCAGAACTAAGTCTTTTTCTGTTTATACTTTTAAAAAGAATAGCAAATATTTATTGAGTGTTTGCTGTGTGTCAGTAACATGAATGTTTCACCTATTTAGACTCAATTATCTTTACAGGGTAGGCATTATTATTTCTATTTTACAGATGAGGAAACTGAGCCATGATGAGGAGAAGTAATCTTCCCAAAGGCTAGGATTCCAAACTCTGCAGTGTGCTCTGGAGCCAAAGCTGCATTTGAGACAAGACTGGAGAATCCCAGGGACAGGGGAGCCTGGTGGGCTGCTGTCTATGGGGTCACACAGAGTCGGACACGACTGAAGCAACTTAGCAGCAGCACTGAGGGAAAGTGAATGTGTCAGAGTAAGATGTCATTATTAAGGAATCGTCCCCATGGAATGATAGGTTGATAGAATTCTTTCAAAAAATGAAAGATAGTAAATTATTGCCCGTAAGTAACTAAACCAAGATTTAAAAAATTGTCATCCAGTACAATTTTGTTGAGCACCTATCCTACACATATATTGAGTGACAACTGGTAATAGGTTGTAAGGAAGTGAAATGCGCATTCTCTGCCTTTAGGCACTATAATAAGAATATACATGAAAAAGTAGGTAAAACATGCCAAAGAGGATTAGAAGGCGTAGAAAATAACCCTTTCCTAAAAAGTAAAAATAGAGATTTTCATTCAATAAACTCAAGTTCTTTAATGTTGAGCTAGTCGTGGACCTGAACAGATTAGGATACTGGGAGCATTAGCATTACTAGCACCAAGGGCGGGGGATGATTTGGGGACTTTTTAACAGGCCGCCAGCCAACTCCATCAACATCCTTCCTCAGGTGGCACAAAATAAACACTCAGGTCCACAATCCCTATCAACTTTTTTATAAGCTTGATGCCAAAACTCATTTGGAGGCATTAATCTGATCTGAACTGATGAAAAGTTATTTATGGCCTTCATTTCTCCCACCTTTTGTAAATATCAGTTCATTTTGCCATAGATATGTGAATGCATTTGATTCTATGATGCTGTTCCCAATTCCACCTGGGGTGTAAGTAATATACAGGATAAGTACCACATCATCCTTGTAAAATTCAAAACCTTCCAAATTAGGAAACACATCTGTTTCCAGAGTTGTAGATAAGGGACAGCAGTTTGCTTACTTTCCAAGTGTAGCTTCAAGATCTGTCCTGAGCAACCCTCTAGCCCTCATCTCTTGGTTCACACCTGTTACTAACCTTACAGAGAAGCTAACAGGCTGGTGACAGCGACAAAGAAAAACTGAACAGCACAGACCTGAGAACTAAAAAAAAAATAAAATAAAACAACACAATAAAACTTCTTGCAACAGCAATGACAAAATTTCCCTTCTTTGGTATACTCTTTCAAAGAAAGTAGAACATGTGTAATACTTCTTAGAAAGACGAAAACTTCTCTTCAAAAAATATGCTTAACGAAGGTTAACCTGGCATAATGGGAAACATCAATAATCCAGAATGTTCCCTGAACATTTTGTGGAAAACTGATTTTTTTCTGGACTTACGGGTACCAGAAATATGACAGCGTGCACATGGGGGAAAGAATGTCAGTCAAATATTTGAGACATTAAACATCTTGAACATTCACAAGACAGGATGATCACTTCAGGCTGCAATGGGTAGGGACTGATTTACAACATAGAAATAAAAGGAATACTAACTACAATTATGGAAAAGTAATATGTTTCTCAAACTGATGGGATTGACAGCAATAATAAAGGACATTGTCATGACTAAATAAAGTACATTTTATGGATTAGAAAACAAAGATCATGGCATCCGGTCCCATCACTTCATGGGAAATAGATGGGGAAACAGTGGAAACAGTGTCAGACTTTATTTTTTTGGGCTCCAAAATCACTGCAGATGGTGACTGCAGCCATGAAATTAAAAGATGCTTACTTCTTGGAAGGAAAGTTATGACCAACCTAGATAGCATATTGAAAAGCAGAGACATTACCTTGCCAACAAAGGTTCGTCTAGTCAAGGCTATGGTTTTTCCTGTGGTCATGTATGGATGTGAGAATTGGACTGTGAAGAAGGCTGAGCGCCAGAGAATTGATGCTTTTGAACTGTGGTGTTGGAGAAGACTCCTGAGAGTCCCTTGGACTGCAAGGAGATCCAATCAGTCCATTCTAAAGGAGATCAGCCCTGGGATTTCTTTGGAGGGAATGATGCTGAAGCTGAAACTCCAGTACTTTGGCCACCTCATGCGAAGAGTTAACTCAATGGAAAAGACTCTGATGCTGGGAGGGATTGGGGGCAGGAGGAGAAGGGGATGACAGAGGATGAGATGGCTGGATGGCATCACTGACTCGATGGACGTGAGTCTGAGTGAACTCCGGGAGTTGGTGAGGGACAGGGAGGCCTGGCGTGCTGCGATTCATGGGGTCGCAAAGAGTTGGACATGACTGAGCGACTGAACTGAACTGAACTGAACTGAACAGAACCATTTAAAGAAACAGATTATTGTAGTTACTGGATCAGAGTAAGTTATTTATTATTCTTTACTATATCTTGTTTAAAACAAAAACTAATCTCTAAAAGTGATAAATGTTGTTCCTTTGAAGGGAGGCAGGCACAGTTTGTGGATTGTTTTAGAGAATTTAGGTGACTTACAGAAAGGCAGTAGGCTTGAGCTGGCATTTTGTAGAGTAAAAATCACTCTAGGAAATAATTTCACTAGAACTGAGGATGGGGGGTTTTGAGGTCAAAACTCACATTAGTCAAGCAGGTGTTACAAAGGGGAGATGAAGGAAAATGAATCTAGAGACGTTCTTGGTAGGTTAGCCAAAACCTACCCTCAAGAGCGTGGCAGCAGGGTACTCAGTCCTTAAGTCAGCACTAATTTAATTTTTAGTTTCATCAGAATCTTAGATGATTCTTTTCAGAGATGAGGTATTTGTCAAAACTCTACCACTAACTGCATGCTGCTGAGGATTGATCATAGACTGCTGTATATTATCTAAAGAGACTCAAGCTACACCTCTTCTTTAAGTCAATCTTATGTTCACATTGAATTTTCATTCTACTGAATTTTTCACATCATTTAGAATGAAACTTATGGAAACAATCGGTCAGCTAAAGCTGAACAGTGTATTTTCTTCTAAGAAGACTTACGTCATAGGTCAGCGAAGCCACGTTCCAGGGCCTGCGGTAGTACGTCAAGGTGTTGCCATCCCAAACTCGGTCACAGAGTCCATTGTAGTACTGGTTGTCAAAAGGGGTGCTGAGCGGATCCATGCCTAAGATGTTGATCCTGAGAGTGAACAGAGTAGCATCAGGCATGGAGATACCTGGAGCGAATGCCAGGCAGCCCTCAGGAACTGGGAGAGGAGAGCTTCAGCTCACCGTGTCCCCAAAACCCATGTGATGGTGTGATAGAATCAGGGACAGAAGCAAGGGCCTGGTCACCTCTACTCTGTGTCCGGGGTGGGAAGTACACCTTAGGAAGGTCTTATAAACTCTTGTAGGCAATTAGGCCACTGTTGAGCCCAAAGAAAGAAATTCAATAAGTAGGAAGCAAGGGGCCATCTGGCTGTTAAAGTTGAATTCTCACTGATGTAACTCTTAGCTAACCTCCCTCGGTGAACTATAAGCCAATGCTACAATATCACCTCTTAAAATGATCTGAGAACAGAGCATCTCAGGGGGGAGTATAACATATGCATATGATTTTTAATCTGTGAATCAACATGGGGCCTCTTTCTCTCCCCATTCTCTTTAAACATTTTCCTCCAGCTGTCTCATTGTTTGTCACAAACCTTGTTCCCTCCAGACTTATTTTACTCTTATTACCCTTTCCAAGAGGAACACAAAAATGTCATCATCCCACAAGGTATTCTCAAAAGTTCTCCTTTTTTCTCCTAGCAAAATATTGTTATTTGGCAAACTTTAATTCAGAAATAAGAATCTTGTTTAGCCTAAAAAATATTGACTTTGATTTGTAGGCCAAAAATCAATATATGAACAAGAAATAGTTCATTCTTTGTGAAGTGCTAATTGGTGAAACAGTCCTTGCTGTCTAGACTGTATCTGGAATAAATGGCCCCAGGGCAGAGAGGCCAAAATAGAGGTTTGCTTCTCATATCCATAATGTAGCTTGGCACAAAAGCATAAATATGCTCTAAGCAAAACTCTAAGCAAAAGCTATTGCTCTGGACCACATCCCTGAGTCCAATGAGCTGGATTACAAATCTGGATGTTGGTTTCAAAAGCAATTTGTCAAAGGGTTTGGATAGTAAACCCATTGCTAATGCAAGAAAAATAATTGGAAAAGTATCCTATTTCCAATGGGTTAGTTAACAACAACATCTTTATATAAACAGCACATTCTTAATAAACTTTGAATCTACAAAGAAGATGAACATTATAGCTCAACTTAATGAAAGGCAAGTTAAGGAAATGATTTAGTAATATCTTTCTCAAGGCTGATTGTATAGTTAGAATTAACTCCTTCTCACTATTTGCCCCACCAAAAGTACCTTTCATGAAAAGTACTTATGGCCCTAAATTTCTAATAAAGGGCCAAACAGTAGACTTAGTCAGTTGAACAAGGAAGAGAGGAAAAAAGAAACTCTATATATCTAGTTCACATTCTTAAACATCTTATGCTGGATGGGAGATTAAATTTTGTCTTCAGCTTTTCACCCATCCCTGTATTCACAGACATGTGAACAATAAATATTTTAAAAAATATTGCTAAGGTTTAGATATAAATACATAGAATACTGGAAATAAGTGATCTGTGTTTGTTTCTTAAACAAGACCTCAAGTACTTTATTCTGTCGTGAACTTGTCTCCCATGTATCTTATTAACAATGACCCTGTACCTCTTTGTATTTAATGAACAATGACATGAATTGGCTTATAATGATGCAAAGAGTCAACTCATTGGAAAAGACCCTGATGCTGGGAAATATTGAAGACAAAAGAAGAGGGCAGCAGGGGATGAGATGGTTAGATAGAATCACCGACTCAATGGACATGAACTTGAGCAAACTCTGCTGCTGCTGCTAAGTCGCTTCAGTCGTGTCTGACTCTGAGCAAACTCTAGGAGACAGTAAAGAACAGAGAAGTCTGGTATACTGAAGTTCATGGAGTTCACACAGTTCATGCAGTTCATAAACAGTAGGACATGATTTAGCAACTGAACAACAACAATGGTGATGAATTCTTAGGTGACTGTGTATCTATGAGTAGTGTAGTGTTTGTAATAAACAATGGGTAATATTAAGATAGTTAATATAGTCTTTGATTTCATTAATATTATATTCAGGTAGGGTTTAGATACAATTACCGATTTCAAACAATAGTCCAAGGATGAATGTGCATGTACCAAATGGGTAGTACAGGTAAGTGATGTACAAAGTTCCCAAGAGGAAGAGGTCTCCATGGCAGGGTTGTAAAAATGGTTTTAGAAGGAGTATCAGGATTTTATTTGAGTTTTGAAGATGGGGTCTGGAGGGCAGAAGGAATGAGTGTACAAAATACTGTAAGTGGAGGGACTGCTCTGGTGGTCCAGTGGCTAAGATTCTGCACTCTCAACGCAGAGGTTCCCGGTTTGAACCCTGGTCAGGGAACTAGATTTCACATGCTGCAACTCAGAGTTCTTGTGCCACAACTAAAGATCTCAGAGTGCTGCAACTAAGACCTACTGCAGCCAAGTACATTTAAAATATTAAAAATGTTCTGTAGGTAGAAATATATATAGCATATTTTGGGGTGGTGGTCTTCAGATTTTTTGGTTGTCTACTCTAATAAATCATGCCTCCTTGTGTGGTTTTAGTTTGACATCTAAAATATTTCCTTTTAAGTAGTTGCAAAGGATAAATTGATGAAAGTGAAAGAGGAGAGTGAAAAGGTTGGCATATTGAAAAGCAGAGACATTACTTTGCCAACAAAGGTCTGTCTGGTCAAGGCTATGGTTTTTCCAGTGGTCACGTATGTATGCAAGAGTTGGACTATAAAGAAAGCTGAGCACCGAAGAATTGATGTTTTTGAACTGTGGTGTTGGAGAAGACTCTTGAGAGTCCCTTGGACTGCAAGGAGATCCAACCAGTCCATTCTAAAGGAGATCAGTCCTGGGTGTTCATTGGAAAGACTGATGCTGAGGCTGAAACTCCAATACTTTGGCCACCTGATGTGAAGAACTGACTCACTGGAAAAGACCCTGATGCTGGGAAAGATTGAAGGCAGGAGAAGAAGGGGACGACGGAGGATGAGATGGCTGGATGGCATCACTGACTCAATGGACATGAGTTTGAGCAAGCTCTGGGAGTTGGTGATGGACAGGGAAGCTGGTGTGCTGCAGCACAGGGGGTCACAGAGATTCGGACACGACTGAGTGACTGAACTGAACTAAAGGATACGTTTCCCAGCATGCTGTAAATATTTACACTTTAAAATATAATTATTGTGCTTCTTTTAAAAACAAATGGCATATAAATTCTGTAGTGATAGCAGGTATTAAGTAATGACAATGTTTATATTTCTTTAACAGTTGGTCGTTTTATGGTATTCCTTTTGATTCTTCTTTTTTAAAAAATAAACTTTATTTCTTAGAGCATTTTTAGGTTCATGGCAAAATAAGTAGACAATAGAGTTCCCATATTCCCCCACTCCATTTTATGCTTTAATCTATATTTCTATTTCATTTCTGCTATAGAATTTTAACCTAATGTAATGGATTTTTATGCATGGAAGTTTTAATTGATCACTTTTTCACACTTTTATGTACTCAAAAGATACTAATTGAAGTTTTAAAAACATTAAATATTCTTTGACCATAAGGCCTAAGTGTTTAATAAATTCTCTGGATTGAGTTACCATTTTTAGTAGTACATTTAAACAAATTAAAATTTAGCAATATTTAATAAACATAAAATTTTTATTGGAAAAGCATCTCTCAGTGAAATGAATGGGGCTTCTTTTTAATTAGTTGATTAGTACTATTTGGCCACCTCATGCGAAGAGTTGACTCATTGGAAGAGACTCTGATGCTGGGAGGGATTGGGGGCAGGAGGAGAAGGGGATGACAGAGGATGAGACGGCTGGACGGCATCACTGACTCGATGGACCTGAGTCTGAGTGAACTCCGGGAATTGGTGATGGACAGGGAGGCCTGGCGTGCTGTGATTCATGGGGTCGCAGAGAGTTGGACACGACTGAGTGACTGAACTGAACTGTACCCATGTTAGAATATTACTTACTGCTAGAAAAAACATAGCAGTGTTGACTTCATTTCTACTCTTCATTTTTATAGATGTAACTGCTGAGAAACTTTATGCACATAAATAAGTAGATAAGAATAGAAGGAATTTTGTCATAGCAATGTCACTCAATTACTCGATCTTCTGAGTTTTATGCCAAAAAAAGAACACAGACTAGTCTTTAGTTAACTGTTATTTTTATAGTCCATTACCTGACAATTGATTACGACCTTTAAATGCTGTTGGTAAAAAGAATTGGAGACCACTTGACTTACAAGGCCTTAGAGTCTAAGTACAACTGAGTACAAAATTTGGAATTGTTTCTTGGTTTTTCTATCTCATAGGGAAATATAAGATGGGTGAGGGATGTACTCTTCTTTTAGGAAGTGGGAGTTAGATTGTAAAAGAAGAGGTGAGACAGGAGAATGGATTTGACAACTAAATGAATGATCCTGAATCTTCAAGCTTATCAGTTAAAAATCTGTATGTAAGGAATTTAAGATTTATTATTAGTTACATTCATTAAGTAACTAATAGTTGGGGAAACTGTTATTATAAAACTCACCTATCGCCACCCCTCCCGAAAAGTCTTTTTGCACCCCACAGTAAGATTATCCCAGTTTGAAGGGTTTTGTTCTATGGAACAGCAAATTGCCCAGTTGGCTGGATCCATTTGGAAAGTTACAATGAAGCTGATCCACAGACTAAAGGACTGCTAGGGAAGAAATGTTTCAAAACTTTTGACTTGGCTCCACCACTACAGAGACAGACAGTCTAGTCTAGAATGAGCCAATTTTCTTTCTGCCAAGAAACATGAAAACTTCTCATGGATGGAATGTCATCGCTTGGGAAATAAAAAGCATGTGTTCTTTGGCAGCACTTGGAGATGGCTGTTTTTACACCTGCACCTAAAACCCAAGGCAGTTCCAATTTACCAGGTGAGCCGAAGAGCAGGCTCGCTCTACAGAAGTGGTGTTATGCTTAGATCACACACAGAAGTAACTCCTTGTGTATAGCACATCATTTACAGCTGGTTTGAATTTTTTTTTTTCCAATGGTTGCAAGATGGGTTGGGGATTTCCCTTAAACACTTCTGAAGAATCTCAGATACCAAGAGGCTGCAATATTTGTGATACAAGTGAATTCTCCTGGCATGAGAATTTAAATGAGAGTCCTTCAAATGAAAACAACTATAAATTTAATTAATTTATGAGTGCTTGTGACTTTCATGTGTAAAAGAATCTGACTGTATATGACTGATATGACTTGGTGAGGTTTTCCAAACTGGAGAGTTTATAAGCATGTAGCTATGATTAGTTTGTTTATTCCTATTATCTCTATTTCAGTATAGTCCCATAGCCCCATATAAGCATAATGGAGATATATAGTATTAATACATAAATATGTAACATCAATGGTATTGAAGAATACCATCATTATTGATATAACAAAGCATGCTATTTTGAAATCGATTGTTAAATATTAATTACTGATTTATACTACTCTCTACAGTCTTAATTCAAATATTTGGGTAATAAATAACTACTTAAGGAGTTTCATTTTCTAAGATTAGTTATGCTTTGAAGTTAGGGAGTTGACTTATGGGCTGTGTAGTGATGTGGGAGGAGCGATGTGGGTAGTGAGGGGAATGTGGGAAGAAAGAGGGTTAGGTTACATGGTGAAAAAAAAACACATAGTTTTCTATCTGTCAGGGAAACTTGGGTTTTAGTTCTGCTAGCAACTAATATTGGAGAAGGCAATGGCACCCCACTCCAGTACTCTTGCCTGGAAAATCCCATGGACAGAGGAGCCTGGTGGGCTGCAGTCTGTGGGTCGCTAAGAGTCGGGCACGACTGAGTGACTTCACTTTCACTTTTCACTTTCATGCATTGGAGAAGGAAATGGCAACTCACTCCAGTGTTCTTGCCTGGAGAATCCCAGGGACGGGGGAGCCTGGTGGGCTGCCATCTATGGGGTCGCACAGAGTCAGACACGACTGAAGCGACTTAGCAGCAGCAGCAACTAATATGCCAAAAGGCCTTGTTGATTTTACTTAGTTCTTATCTATAAAGTGAATATAACGCCGCCCCTAACTATCTCACAGGATTATTATGAATAGCTAAGAGAGGGAATTCGCAAAAAGATTTGAGAAAATTTAAAGTATTATGCAAATGAAAGCTGTCAGAGAACAATAGCTTTATGAAGACTAATTATGGGTGATTGTTCATGGTAATGGGATCTTAAAACGGTTGGTGGGCTGATTCTATCAGAGCCTACCTCATTTTCCACATCTTAGCCAACTTTCCACACAGCTTGGGCCCCACCCTCTCACTTAGTCCTGCAGGCTCAGCTCTGTGATGTCATCACCAGCCCTGATCAAGGTAAGGCGGGAGGTATTTAAGGAGTCTTGGCTGCTCTCTGGGATGCCTCATTGGGAAACTCCCTGGCAGATATCATAGAATGAATTTTCTCTTCATGTACAAAAGAAACCTTTAGATTGCAAATGATTGTTTTTCAGCCAAGAGGGCTACAATTTCTGTATCCTTTTCCTATAAAATCAGATGTAGATTTGCATCAAACGAGAATCCGTAACACAAGTAATGCCCTGCTTGGAGTCTGTTTGTTCAGTTCAGAGAGAAAACTTCCTTAGATTCCACATAAAGCAGTAATTGCATGGAAACGAGTGAAACTTCAGCTCTGTAATGAGAAGCAGAGTCTCAACACCAGCCCCACATGGCATCAGAACTGCTCCCTCTGATCATTACCTCTTGGGCAAACTCCAGAATGCTGGGACGCCCTGAGAACTTATACCCAGGTAGAGATCCAAGACAAGTTCCAACAGAACTTTTCCAGTCTTCCTGGGCATTCAAATATTTGAATCGAATTACCAGACCTAACACTGGCAATTCAACTTCAAAAGTTAATGTGTCGTTTCAATCTTGCTATCATCTTCCAGAGGTTGATAACCAAGGGATCTCCTCTCCTATTGACCTCATAAGTAATCACCTATTATCCTGATAGTCTAATCTATTCCGTAGACACCTACTGAAGCCAGGCAGTTTGTCCAAATTATCTTGAGATGCTGATTCAGCACTTAACTTCTTTCAAGCTCAAATATAATTCAGACAGAATACAGACCCAGAGGCCACTCTTTGTACTGGCCCAATCATGTACCACTCCAGTATGGCAAGAGAGGTGGGGATCATTTTCACTCATCCTCATCTGCAAGTATACAAGTGGAGTACAGACCCAAAGCCCGCCGGCCGTGCCAGCTCTGACTCTTCCACCACTCGGTTGCGGCAAGGGGGACGAGGATCCCGTTCACAGTTATCCTCATCTGAATAGTCTCCGCAGTCATTGTCTTCATTACACAGAAGTCGATTCTTTATGCATCTGCCTGCAATCAAAATCAGGAAAGACAGAAAGACACTGTGTATCTCACGCCAAATTTTCTTTCTTTCTGAAGTTATCAAACATCCTTTAAAGTTAGAGAGGAGTGATCACACATTATATTTGGATTTTTTTGTATCCACACTTGGAAGTATGAGGGTCAGGAAGCACATTTCCTTCTTTTCGCTTATAAAGGCACGCAGAAGCCCTCACCAGCCACGGGAGGATTACCTGTACCGCACTGGAAATCGTTGCCACAGCCCTCCTCGGGGTCTTCGCAGGCCTCTGTGGGTACACACTGCTGTCGGTCTCCCACGGCGTCCACACACTTTCGCCCATTAAATTGTCCAAAGATCTCAATGCTCCTTGAACGAAACTGCACAGAAACAGCGGAAATGTTAGCGTTTCTAAGGCCAAAAAGGGCTTCTGATCTAAAACTGGATCCACACCACTGCAAACCTCCAACCTCTGGTTGAGTCAAAGGTTTTAGGATGGAAGACTGAAACGTAGTCCCTGACCTCACTTGGAGGAACACCTCATGTGGTGAGGTTGGCAGGCTCTTGTATAGAATATGGTTCCTCATGACATTTGTTCAGCCAACTGGGCAGCATTCAGGTTTCCCAGTAAGGTTAGCCTAATCCATTTAGATATTTTCCTTTCATTCTGAGTTCAGAACACAGTTGGTGGTGGTGGGGTGGGGAGGTGAGGCTCCTATCTCTTTGTCATTTTCCTGGCAATACAGTTGCCATCTGGGGACACCCGTGGGGAATGGAAAAGAATACTTACCATTTGTTTGAGGCAAGGGTCACATTTCGACCACTCACTCCAGGAGCTCATCCTGCAGTCTATGGGCAATGGTGTGCCTTGTCTTTCTGCCGGGTCGTAGCTACGATAATAAAACATATCCGTTAATAATGACCATTATGTGTGCTTGTTTCCAAGAAGTCTTCACAAACCAGTTTAATTTATTTACTTCTTTCTCTCTTTTGAACCTCAGTACTTATTCTTTTACTCCACCTCTCATTTGACACTTGATCACAAGTTGTATTTTATTTTCAACTCAACTTTTTTGTTTAATTCTTCTATTGCATTATAATTTAACCTTCGGCCTAAGTTGAAGAAAACTAGTAAGTCATCCAACTCAGGAATTTCTCACTGATTAGTCTTATTTTTTCAAAAAGTGTACAGACTCACTGAAGCTAGGAACAATCTTTCACTCTGTGCCCCTCAGAGAGTCTGGCAAAATTTCAAGTTGTCCTATTTCCTTGCAAATTTAAGCCAGTCCACCCAGCCATTCCTGTGGCAAGCACTTCATAAATCAAGCTTTCCCACCCCTGTGATTTGTATGTCCTGAACTTACAGCATCACACTCCACATCAGGACTCATTCCTCATCCTTTTTGAATTTCAATGTATACTTTTTGGCACTTTTAACCTTTCCTCGCACCCCTAGCTGTGATTTTCTGACTCTGAACTTTTCTTTCTGTCTTGGTTCTCCATTCCAGGCTCTTCCGGTTGAAACACCACCTTGAATTGCTATCTTATTCAATGGCCGAAAGAAAACCAAGAACAGAAGGTATGAAACAATAACCCTATAAACTTCCTGCCCCGTTTTCCTGAAGTGGCACCTGTCCTTTTCATAATGCAGCTTTTAATTTTTATTTTGGAGGGATGGTAAGGCCAATCCCTCCTCCAAAGCTCTAGTTGTCAGCATCTCTTTGAACCCTTGTTAACTGAGTATTTCTTCCATTAAAAATTCTCCTTCACTACCAGCTCCTTTCCATTTGTAGTAAAATGTATTCAAGTCCTTGACATGAACATAAACAAGTGAATGAACAAATAGAACACTCTTTCTGAACTTTACTTTTCCTTCCAGCTGCCCCCACTTCTCCCCGGTCTTCACAATGACACTTTAAGGAATTCCTAGAGATATATTTTTGTTTCTCTCTGTTCCAAAATAATAATACGTCTCAGTTCCTCCTTTTAACCACTTCCCAAATTCTCTCATCATTTTTAGGCCCGCTGTCTGGAAAACGTAGTTTGCACTCTGGTGTTTTGTTCCTTACCACCCAATCACAGCTCAACTCCCCTGTCCTAAGGTCATTGCTCTTGCCAAAGTCAACAGTGACTCCAAGAGGCCTTCTCCCTTGGTCCCCTTCAGTCCTTACCTCACTGACCACGTCACAGCCATCAATGAGGTTGACCACTCTTGCTGTTTAAGATAGTCTCTTTCCTTGGACTGAATGACACCAGGCCCCTTTCACTGCTTCTTTCCCCTCTGTCTTTTGCTCCTACTCTCCTGGGCAGGTTCCTTGTCTTTTGACAGTCTCAGAAATGCTGTTTGTTCTCAAGTTGCCATCCTTGGATTTCTTTTTCTCTCTACATTTTCTCCAAGGTTTTGGTGTCCTTGTATATGTTAAGGACACCCAGAGATAAGTCTGCAGCCCAGAAATCTCTTCTGAATTTTAAACCCTTGGATATAACCCCTAATTGGACATCTACGTGTGAATGTCTTCATGGCTCGTGAACTTAAGAGTGTATGTTTTCTATGTGTTCAACATTTTGCGACCCCACGGACTGTAGCCCACCAGGCTCCTCTGTCCATGGGATTCTCCAGGCAAGAATACTGGAGTGTATTGCCATTCCCTTCTCCAGATGATCTTCCCTACCCAGGGATCCAACCCAGGTCTCCTTCATTGAAAGCAGATTCTTTACCATCTGAGTTACATGGAAGATTCCATGAACTTAATGTTTCTCCAAACAAACCTAGTACCCCTTCTCTCAAGGTTGTTCCTCCTGTATTTATTGCCTTGGTAAACAGTGCCTTCATTTATACAATCACCCTAACCAGAGACTAGAGTGGTATTTGTGTTATCGAACCTCATCCCCCAAATAGAATCAACCACTAAAACATTTTCTTTATCACTCTAAATGACTCTCAAATCCTTCTACCCTTCATCTTTTCCAGACATTTCTCTGGTCTACAAAAACATTTTATCTCTCCTAGATGACAACAATTTCTTTCTAATCTGGTTTCCAGAAATCATCCGGAGAGAAATGTTTAAAATGCAAAGCTGATCATTCATTCCCTTACTGAAATTCTTTAGTAGTTTCTCTCTGTTTTGAAAATAAAGTCTGAATTTCTTGACATGATACAGTAGGCAGAGTAACAACCCCCAAAGACATCTGTGTCTTAATCCCCAGAATCAGTGACTATGTTACTTCACAAAGATACTCTGAGCATGTGATTAAGAGGAGATTATTCTGTATTTAATCTGGATGAGCCCATTCCAATCATGTGAGTCTTAACAGCAGAAGAGTGGTTCAGAGGGATAAGCAGTCTGAGTGGCAGGAAAAATTCAAAGCATGAAGAAGGACTCCACCCACTGTTGCTGGGTCTGAAGATAGGAGTTTCACCAAGGAATGCAGACAGCCCCTGGAAGCTGGAAGACGCAGGGAAATAGATTCTCCCCTAGAGCCTCTAGAGAGGATTCTAGCCCCACCAGAGCCTTGATTTTAGCCCAGTGAGACCCGATTCAGACGTCTGACCTATACAACTGTAAGATAATAAATCTGTGTTGTTTTAGGCCACTAATATGTGTTCACTTGCTATAATTGTAATAGGAAACTAAGACATGTGGTTTAGAGCACTCTACATGGCCCATCTTCTTTCTAATTCTTCAACTCCACTTTTCCCTCTAGCTACACTGAACTTGAAAGGCCCAAGATAAGCACATTTTCTCCCATCTTAGGCTTTTAAATCTACTGTTTCCTATTCACCACACAGATCTTATTTTCAACATAGGTTTTTTCCTCAGAGAACTTCCCCTAACCCTTCATGTAATTTACTTTTCCATGTACATATTCTTATAGCATCTTATTCTTCCCTATATCATAAGTGCCTCTGCAATGACATATTTCATTTAATCAATTTATATATTCACTTTTTTATTCATTCATCAAATATTTATTGTCAACTGTTTTCTAGGCTTTAAGGATACAATGGTATGCAAAACAACCAAAAATAGAAACCATGATCTTCCAACTAACAGAACTTATGTCCTAGATAAAAACATCGGTGAGCTAAGGAAATTCTCAATCTTGCTCAGCTTGCATATCAAGTGTCTGGAACATAATAGGTACTCAGCAAATGTTTTATGAATGAATAAATGAATAAGTACATGAAGAAGAAGAAAGTTCTTGATCTTTGGTCTAGGACAGACTCAGGTCTGTGTTTCTCTAGGCTCTGATCTGGTGAACCACTTATATTATATTCTTACAAGACTTGCTTGTCATTCAGCAACCTTCATGACTGAAGATACCATTTTTGTAAGTCTGACCTTTGCCTATATCATTCAGAAAATCAGGACACTTGATAAACTTCAGTCTTCTAAAAGTACAGGTTAAAAACATTTAAGACAAGCTGTCAAAACTCCTTAAAGAACCTGATTTCATGGAAGTTTGAATATTTACATCTATTTAAGATCACGTGGCTGAAAAATTCTCTTCGAGAACTTTTCCATTAAACTAAATCCTCGTCTGGAACTGACCAGCCCTAATCAAGAGGCAATGGTGGATGCACCTTTATGACCTAGAGAAACAGGAAGGTCTCACTATTGATTACATATCATAATCCTCCAATAGTGAAAATAGGAATTGTAAAGTTATAATCCCCCATTCCACACTAATTAAATCAAGCTTTCTAAGGATGGGCTTCAGGCACCAATGTTTTTTAAAAGTATCCCAGATTATTCTCACATTCACATGAAGTTGAGAAAAACAGCTTGGCACTATCTGGAGGATATCTATAAAATTTGGGGTGTAAGGGGGTGTCCATTACATTGCATAACCCAAGCTTGAGATCACCACTGACCCGAGTCACTGCATTGGTTTATCACTGGTTTTAGGAATCACTCTAGGCTTTACCTACTAATGTACTTATGGATCTTTGTAATCTACAAATCTAGCTTTTCTAGTATTAGTTAGGCCTGCTGCATTCAACTGGATTATTTGTTCCTGTCTTTTTTGTATTTATCACTTATAATATCATGTTAGCATTTTGTTTCAGTGTCTTCCCCAAAGAGATTAATTCCTTGGTTTTAGAAATAACACCCTAAATATACCAGTGGTATGACACATTATGCACCCAATATGTCAACAAATCTGGAAGACCCAGCAATGGCCACAGTACTGGAAAAGGTCAATCCTCATCCCAATTCCCAAGAAGGGTATTACTAAAGAAAGTTCTAACTGCAATTAGACAATTGCACTCATCTTCCATGCTAGTAAGGTCTTGCTTAAAATCTGGCATGCTAGGCTTCAGCATTATGTGAATCAAGAACTTCCAGATGTCCAAACTGGGTTTAGAAAAGGCAGAGGAACCAGAGATCAAGTTGCCAACATTTGCTGGATCATAGAGAAAGCAAGGGAATTCCAGAAAAACATCCACCTCTTTTTCATCCACTATGCTAAAGTTTTTGACTGTGTGGATCATAACAAATGGTGGAAAGCTCTTAAAGAGATGGGAATACCAGACTGTCTCACCTGTCTCCTGAGAAACCTGTGTGTGGGTCAAGAAGCAACGGTTAGAACCGTGTGTGGAACGACTGATTGGTTCAAGATTGTGAAAGGAGTACAACAGGGCTGTCTGCTGTCACCCTGTTTGTTTAACCTATATGTTGAGCACATCATGAGAAATGCCAGGCTGGATGAGTTACAAGCTGGAAACAAGATAGGCGGGAGAAACATCAACAATCTCAGATACGTGGATGGTACCACTCTAATGGCAGAAAGCGAAGAGGAACTAAAGAGCCTCTTGATGAGGGTGAAGGAAGAGAGTGAAAGAGTCAGCTTAAAACTAAATATCGAAAAAACTAAGATCATGGCATCCATCCCTATTACTTCATGGCAAATAGAAGGGGAGAAGGGGGAAGTTGTGACAAATTTCCTCCTCTTGGGCTCTAAAATCACTGCAGATGGTGACTGGAGCCATGAAATCAAAGGCTATTGCTTCTTGACAGGAAAGCTACGACAAACCTAGATAGTGTGTTGAAAAGCAGAGACATTATTCTGCTGACAAAGGTCCATATAGTCAAGGCTATGGTCTTCCCAGTGGTCATGTACAGTGTGAGAGCTGTACTGTAAAGAAGACAGAGCGTCAAAGAATTGATGCCTTCAAACTGTGGTGCTGGAGAAGACTCCTGAAAGTCCTTTGGACAAAAAGGAGACCCAACAAGTCAATCTTAAGGGAAATCAACCCTGAATACTTGTTGGAAGGGCTGATGCTGAAGCTGAAGCTCCAGTATTTTGGTCATCTGATGTGAACAGCTGACTCATTGGAAAAGTCCCTGATGCTGGGAAAGATTGAGGGCAGAAGGAAAAGAGGTCATCAGAGGATGAGATGGCTGGACGGCATCACAGATAAAATGGACATGAACTTGGGCAAATTTCAGGGGATGGTGAGGGACAGGGAGGCCTGGTGTGCTGCAATCCACGGGGCACAAAGAGTTGGACACAACTGGGAGACTGAACAACATGACACCTTAATCTTTCTCACCTGCCATTGAGACCAGCTTCAGTGAATAACTAGTTCAGAGAGTATGGTACAGACTTGGGGATTATGAATGGAAGGTAAAACTCACTGCAAATACTGTAGAGTGACTTACAGTCCTTTGTTTGGCAAGCCTAGAGTGCAGTCAGTACTGGGGACCAACCAGAAAGACTGTTCTTGATGTCACACATCAGTGACTAGGACCCTGCTCCCGTGACACTGGCATTGATCATAGAAGTTTCTCTAAAATCCTTCACATTAATGGTAGCCCCGCATTAACAATGTGCACACTAATTGACTCACATTGGACTTAGAACAGGGCACCAGATCTTTGCCTTTGATCTTTTATTGCCCTCCTAGACCGTGATTTCAGTTCATCCTCTGAATGATCCAACCTGGTGCCATGGGTAGTTCTTCACAGATCCCACTCTTGCCTCAGAAGGACTTACACCCCTCTAAATGTCAGGCTCAGCATATTTTTTCATTTGCTAGGACTGCCATAACAAAGTACACAGGCTTAAACCTCAGAAATGTATAGGTGTCTGCAGTGTTGAATTCTTCTGAGGCCTCTCTCCTTGCTTTGTAGGTGAAGGTCTTCTTCCTGTGTCTTCATTTGATCTTTCCTTGGTACCTTTGTGTGATCACAGTCACTCCTCTTATAAGGACACCAATTATAATGGATTAGGGCCTGCCCTAACGACCCCCCAGTACCGTCACATTCTGAGGTACTGGGAGTTAGAATTTCAACATATAAATTTTAGAGGGACACAATTCAGTCCATAACACTCAATAAAAGTTTTTTGATTAAGCAGTGTCTTATGTTTTCCACTACTTTTTCTAGACCATTTCCAAAGCTTATTTTCTCAAAAAACCTTTATTTTACCACTGAGGGTAAATTCTACAGGTGTTATCAGTTATATTTTACAGACAGGAACCTAAAAACAGAAAATTATTCTGCTTATTCAAAGTTTGACAGTTAGTAGCAAAACTGGGTTAAGAATTTCTGTCTTGCCACTCTTTCTTGCTGCTATTTAATTGCTAAGTCATGTCCAGCTCTTTTGTGACCCCATGGACTATAGCTCCCCAGGCTCCTCTGTCTGTGAAATTCTCCAGGCAAGAATACTGGAGTGGGTTGCCATTTCCTTCTCCAGAGGATTTTTCCCACCCAGGGATCGAACCCTGGTCTCCTGCATTGGCAAGTGTATTCTTTGCCACTGAGCCAAAGCTACACTTTCGCTTCCTCTCTTATGCTATCTTTTCTCCCCATCTCAAATCCTCTTTGAAATAATCTAAAGAATCATAGCTTATTCCACAGTTTATGGATGTAATAGTCTGATGATTGTTAGACATTTAGAGACACATTAAGTTAATAAGGATATATTTATTTTTTAAATATAGCAGCTCTATGTAAAGGTCAGCAATTAGGCAATCTAGTTCTTGCCTGAATGTATTTTTAAAGCTTATATTCAGGTTAGCCATGAAATTCACACCCAAATGAACTTTTTGGCCAACCCAATATATAAATGTTGTCAAATTAAACAAAACTGAAAATTACTGAAAAGTGTGTGAACACCTGAATGTTTTGCCTTCATTGCACCAGATACCTGGATATTTAGAGGCAAAATAAAGGTAGGGCTTGAGGGAATTATTAGGAGGAAATAACAGATTATGCAAGAGGAATGTGTTATTGAAATGAAAGCACTCCATAAATATTAAGAAAGAAGGTGAGTAATCTTGGATAGCTCCTTTTGTGCCCAGTACCCCCTACTCAGACCCTTTAACTCACTAGACAGACAATCTTTTGTAGCACAAAGACTGTGTCTGTACAAAGTCTACCACCTGCCTTTCACCCTGCTGAGCTATTAGGCTGAGTGGAGAAGTATTTATAATGCACTTTCTGGATTCTTAGATGAAATGTGTTTATCAAGTAAAGCCTACTTCCAAGTGTTTCAATCTCAGCTTGAAAGTCATTTCCTAGATCAAAGAGATGTACATCAACTTGGCAGGGGGTCTAAATCTGGACCAGAAATGCAGTAAATGAAGAGCCACTGAGGTACACCTGGTCGCATCTCCCTGCCATGAAGAGAGGTTTCCAGCTTCAGAAAATGAAAACCTCAGGAGAGTAGTTCACACCCAGGACACTTTGTGGTGGGCCCAGGCAAGAAAACGCCTGCTGTAGCAAGGAATCCTTTTGTCAATAAATAAGACAGTGTGGCTCCTTTGAGTGAAGAAATATAAACTAACACAGGATTGCATTCTTAACCCATGGATCCTCCAGCTTGTTTAGTTCCTGTGGTTCATCAGGACGAAGAAAAAATATAACGGCTGTGGTCACTACTCGAAAATTTCAGATCATCTCCTGGTTCCCCAAGTCTTAGTTAAGAGCTTCTCTCATGTACTCCCAATGAGCCAACATTCAGTAATATTTATGGAGGATCTGCTCTGGGTCAGGAATTGTCCTGGTGACTGGGGCCACAAGATAACATCTTGACCATCATGGAGCCTATGTTCCAGTGGGTGAGATACAATAAAAGAGTATCCTAAAAATGCAATATGCAGTGTCAGTTGAGATGCGAGCTGTGAAGGAAAATAAACCAGGTAAGAGGACAAAAAGTGCCATAGGCTGGGGTGGAGGTGGGGTTTTTTGCAGAGGGTGGTGACTGAACCCTCTCAGAGAAGGGGTGTGTGTGTGCTCAGTCACTCAGTCATGTCTGACTCTTTGTGACCCCATGGACTATAGCCCGCCAGGCTCCTCTGTCCATGGTCGTGCTTTACAAATGCGTTCACAAATTTTTTCATGTTAAGACTATCAAGATGGGATCTATGTGACCCCTTTTGAAGCTGGTGGTGTCTTTGTCAATGCCTTTGATGAGTAGAACACAGGGGAAGTGAGCCTGTATGACTTTTAAGGCTAGGTTAGAGAAGCCCATGCAAGGTCTGCTGGTTTATCTAAAGACACTGGCCCTGGAAACCTTTTACCAATATGTATGAAGCCAGCTATCCTAAGCCCACCATGTGGAAAGTACACACATACACCCATACACACACACATACACAAGAGATTCCTAAGGAGAATCAATTGCTCCAGTCCCCCAGCTGCTTGGGTCTTCCCAGCTCAAGTGACAAACATGAGTGAAATTGTCATGATGACCCCAGCCCCAACCACATTTGCCTGCATCCATATGAGAGATCCACGACAACCACTCAACTGAGCCACGTCAATGCCGAATTCGAGTCAAAGAAGTAATTGGTATTGTTTTAAGCTCTTGTTTTGTAATGATTTGTTACACAGTAAAGGAAAAAAATGATGAGAACAGGGTCTGCTATTTGTTTCGATACCTGAATGAATTCAGAGAGAAGGTATGTGAGGGTCTGGAAGAAGAGTGTTCTATGCTAAAGGAGTAAGAGCAAAGGGCCTGAGATGGCATGTTGGAGGTACGGCAAATGGAGCAGAGTGGCCACAAAGGAGAGTGAGATGCATCTGGAGGAACAGGCAGGAGCAGCTCATGGCTTGTTGCCTATGACGAGGAGGTTGCATTTGATCCTAAGCTTGATGGGAATCCTTAGAGGAATATGAGAACAGTAGCAACACTCAGATTTGCGTTTTCAAAAGATTTCCCTGATTGTTGGATGGGTAATTGACTATTGCAGAGTGGACGAGAGTGGATGCAGGGCAGAAAGGATAGTGATTTGGGCTAATGTAGTCACAGTAGAGACAGTGAGAATTGGGCAGATTTGAGGCATATTTTAAAGGTAATACCAACCAGACATGCAGTTACATTGCATGTAGCAATGACACTAATAGAGGAATCAAATATGGTTCCCAGGTTTTGACTTAGTAACTCGGTAGTAGGGCTTCCCTGGTGGCAGAGAGGTAAAGACTCTACTTGACAATGCAGGAGACACAAGAGATGAAAGTTCGATCCCTGGGTTGGGAAGGTCCCTTAGAGTAGGAAATGGCAGCCCACTTCAATATTCTTGCCTGGAAAATTCCATGGACAGAGGAGCCTGGTGGGCTATCTAGTCCATGAGGTTGCAAAGCGTAGGGCATGATTGAGTGACTGAGCTCACACAACACAGACAACATGACTCCGTGACCAGTGGTGCAGGCTGGGTGGGGATTGGTGGAGAAATCAGTAAGTCTGTTCTGGACATGTTAGGTTTGGGATGCTTGTGATATTTTCAAGAAAAGATGTTGACTAAGTAATTGGAGATTGGGCTCAGGAAATAGATCTGTATCCTAGATATAAACCTGAGAATTGTGAGAATATAGGTTAGGTGACATTTCTCACCATGAGACTAGAAGTGGGTGGTGCATCTGGAGTAAGGCTGAGGACTGAGACAACATTTAAAGGAAATGTTACAACGTGTCTGAAAGCTGATGGGAACGATTTGGTACAAAGAGAGATACTGTTGATGTCCAAGAGGGGGTAGAATTAAAGGAGCAGTTAAAAAAAAAAAAGGAGCAGTTTTTAGTGAGGCTGAAGCAGATGAAGCCAGTGCACAAGTGACTGGTTAGGCTCAGGGAACGTGTCGCCTTTAGCATTGTGGGCCTCAGAGAATTTGGCTGAATTGCTCTAGCCATTTACTTGTTGATATTCCTCACTAGACTGTAAGCCCACTGAGGGCAGAGACCTCAGTAACAGGCTCTGTATTACACTATATCTCCTGAAGCAACACCCGGCCCATGTTGCAAAGTCAAAAAATAACTCCTGTATTAAATGAGTGAATAAATAAAAGACCATACTTGGCCAAGAATAGTTCATAAATAAATATCTATTAACTTGTATTAAATGTGGATATTAAAAACACAGATGGATACAGCCAAACAAGGAGATTTTGGATATTTTATATATATATATATATATATATATATATATATATATTTTTTTTTTTTTTTTTTTTCGGCTGTGCTGCATGGTCTATGGGATCTTAGTTTCCTAACCAGTGATTAACCCCACATCCCCTGCAGTGAAAGCACGGAGACCTACCCCCTGGACTACAGGGGAATTCCCCAGATATTTTCAGTTTAATAGTCAGGCCTAAATTTTCTATTAATGAGTGTTTGGGTATTTTTCCAGATTGCTAGGTTTAATGAAAATGAATTGAATGATAATTGCTAACTTTTGTGAGTGCTTAGTTTATGTCAAAATCTCTTCTAAGTTTTATATTTATTATCTCATTTAATTTTTACATCAGCCTTATGAGGTATCTTCTGCTAGTATCATCATACTTGAAAGATAATAAACTAAGCCACAGTAACAATGAGTAATTATTCTCAGGTTACATAGAAGCTTCTTGGTGGCAGAGCTGGGATTCAATCCCAGGCAATTCATCTCCAGAACTGCCATACCCAGCTACTCTCTGGATTCCTAACTCCCAGTCTAGAATTTCTTAACTGTTAGAAAAATGAAGAATAAAGTAAATATGCCAACTAGAAACATGCCACATATACAGCCAAAAGGTGAATGACAAAACTGGGAAAGATGTTTATTATTCATACCAGAAATAAAGGACGACTAATATATAAAGTCATCATAGAAATCTCTAAGGGACTCAATTGAAAAATGGGCGAAGAATACAGTTAATGAAAAACAAAACAATCCATACATATAGCCTTTAAACATATGAAAAGATGTATAGCCTGATGAAGAGAAAGGCAAATTAATTCTATTCAAGATACTATTTTTTACCTATGAGTTCTGCAAATACAAAACTTGGCCTACAGCAAAGCTTCAGAGAAACAAGCACTTTTATACTCGGCTGACAGAAGTGCGAAATAATACCCACCCGTGGGACTGTGCGGCAATTTCAGCAAAATCTCGAAGCAAAACCTTTTGACCCAGTGATATATTAATGTCACTTCTGGGAATTAATCCTCAGGTACAATTATCCATTTTCAAAATGCTCTATGAATGAGGATATTCATTGCAACATGGCTTATATTAATAATACAATGTTGGAAACAACCCAAGTGTTGGTCAATAAAAGACAAGTTCTCTGAACTGTATATACCTACAATGGAAAATCAATCATTTGTGAGAGGAGGAAGTTCCTTTCGACTGATGTAGAAAAGTTTCCAGGATATATTGCAAAATGTAAGAGAAGAAAAGCAAAGTACAAGATAGTGTATATGATATGATACCTTTTATGAAAGAAAGGGAGAGAGTAGGATTATAGTCGGCTCTATGCTTTAATCCACATAAAGACATACTGGCAGGATACACGGGAAGCTGAAAAGGTGGGTCCCTGTTGGGAAGGTGTGAGGTGAGGCAGGGTGTGTTCTAAGTACTTTATATGTAACACAAACCTCATGACAAGTCAACACTTCTCAGTGTTTATTTGCTATTTTTTTGATCTTTGAACCATGTACACGTTTTGGTATTTACAAACGAAAAGGAAGAAACTAACAATAGCCATACTCTGGCTTCCTCAAACCCCTTTGTACCTGATGTCTAGTAAATGCAAATAATGCTTCTTAGATAATATGAGAAGAGGTAGTGATGGGATAAAGGAAAGCCTGGTGAAGCATTCCCCCCAAGCACAGGCTGGTCTGTGTAGCATGTCTGTGTGTCCCCTCCTGGAAGATGCAGCCGTGTGAGCAAGCTCCACATGTCTGATGGGGCCCAAACAGAATTGTACTCTGCCCGCTGGTCACTTTGCTGGGCACGTTGCATTTGTTATCTCGGCTTTCTCCCAGCAGGTCACGTTGGCGTTTCCCTTATGCAGGTGCTAGGAACAGGTTTAGAGAAGTTAAGGAATTTGCCGAGGGTCACATAGCTAGTAAACTGTAAACCCCAAACTCAAGCTGCCTGGCTCTGGAACCTACAGTATGAGCTGTTATTCTACTTGTATGATGTTTTTTGTTGTTTTGCTTTTTTTAATATTTCTAGTCTACCTTGGGATTCACAAGAGATGATGTGCCATGAGCTGGTCTCATAGGCACGATTGTGTTTGCAAACAAATGATCACTGAAAATCCCCAATGGTTCACCAGTTGCAATAGCAATCGCTTCAGATAAAGTGTCTGCAGTGTCTCTCCCCTGAAGACTGGCGGTAAGTCCCTCCCTTCCTCTCCTAAACCAGAAAGCATATCAAAGTGAAAGGAATACCAAGGTTATTACTTGAAGGAACACTTCACAATTATTGAGTTCTTATAGCATGCTGGGCACAGATACTGTAAGTCAATTACAGGAATAGAGATTTAATGTCTACATCGAACCTTCTTAGATAAGAACCACTATTTTCACTGGGGCTTCCCAGGTGGTGCTAGTGGTAAAGAACCTGCCTGCCAATGCAAAAGACATAAGAGATGTGAGTTCGGTCCCTGGGTCAGGAAGATCCTCTGGAGGAGAGCATGGCAACCTACTCCAATATTCTTGCCTGGGAAATCCCCATGGACAGAGGATCCTGGTGGGCTAAAATCCATGTGGTTGCAGAGTCAGACATGACTGAACAACTAAGCACACACACACACGTGTGTGCACGCGCACACGTGCACACACACATACACACACACCCCATCTTACAGATGAAGGAACCAAGGTACGGAGAGGTTGAGTAACAGTTCAGAAAGGTTGCCCAGAGTTATATTGTTAGTAAGTAAACAATGGCACCTCAATTTGAGCTTGAAAAGTCTGGCTCCAGAGGACTGCTCTGTTCTGATCAAATTTGTATTTTAAAATTGTTTGCAAACACATTTATTTGGCTGAACTATGTGTCTCACTCCATGACTCGTCTGAACACTCTGTTTGACTTCAACCCTGTATCAAAGGGCTGAGCACAGTGTTCGGAACGGGGCAGCCTTACCAGCCTCCTGAGGGCATGGCAATGAGAGTCACTGCAGCCCAACCCCAGCCAGTGCAGCTGCTTAGAGCTGGGGGGCAGCCAAGGGACTTTTCTGGTCCTCTCTGGTCCTCTCTGAAACTGCAGGGCATGACCAGAACCTACGGGATCCAAACTTCAAAGCCATGGAAGCCTTCCCAAAGGCCTCTCATTCTTGATCAGTAGGAGTCATGATCTAAGAATGTGGGTTGTTTAAATTATTTTTTAACTTAAGAAAGGGTCAGGGTAAGTACAAGAGGGCTAAAACAACTTTCAGTAACTGGCTTCCTCAAACCCCTTTGTACCTGATGTCTAGTAAATGCAAATAATGCTTCTTAGATAATATGAGAAGAGGTAGTGATGGGATAAAGGAAAGCCTGGTGAAGCATTCCCCCCAAGCATGGGCTGGTCTGTGTAGCATGTCTGTGTGTCCCCTCCTGGAAGATGCAGCCGTGTGAGCAAGCTCCACATGTCTGATGGGCCCCAAACAGAATTGTAGTCTCCACGGCAGCTGGGAGAGAGGCAGTGATGTGCTTGAGATGGGCACCAGCACCCAGATTGGTGAACCTGAGAGTCAAATGGGCTTCCCAGGTGGCTCAGTGGTAAAGAATCCACTTGCCAATGCAGGGGACCTGAGTTCATTCCCTCCAGGGTCAGGAAGATCCCCTGGAGAAGGAACTGGCAACCCATTCCAGTATCCTTGCCTGGAGAATCCTATGGATAGAGGAGTCTGGTGAGCTATATAGTTCATGGGGTGGCAAAAAGTTGGACATAATTGAGCGTCTGAACACCACCACTGAGCCATATGACTGAAGGGAAATTGAATACAGGTCACAGTCACATCGGGCAGAGGGACAGTGTAGTTGATTTCCCCAGGCTGTATTGTCAAAGGGTGGGATATTTTAATACTGTCACCAGGTGGGATCATGCTGTATCAGATGACACAGGACTGTGTGTTCTCTAACCATTCTGAATTACAACATAGATGGTCAATAAGCACATCTTGTTCGGTTGGTTTATTTTCTGGATTGGCTTGGAACGGGCTTCCTGTTCCCAATTAGGATCAGAGCAAAAGAAGAGAAGTGTCTTTGCTGGAAGCCTGGCTTACAGGTCTGCACCATGGTGATTCTTCCTGAATGGAAGAAAACACTCCCCTAAACCTAAGGACAAAATGTATGCCTCTGGATACCTCTTGGGATGTCAAGGAAGAGAAGGAAATTGGCCAACCTCTGCCTGGTGTGGAGGCAAAGGCAGGATGTAGCCAATTATTGAGAGTGTTAGACATGGAGGCCAGAGAAGGCAATGGCACCCTACTCCAGTACTCTTGCCTGGAAAATCCCATGGATGGAGGAGCCTGGTGGGCTGCAGTCCATGGGGTGGCTAAGAGTCGAACACGACTGAGCGACTTCCCTTTCACTTTTCACTTTCATGCATTGGAGAAGGAAACAACAACCCACTCCAATATTCTTGCCTGGAGAATCCCAGGGATGGGAGAGCCTGGTGGGCTGCCGTCTATGGGGCCGCACAGAGTCGGACACAACTGAAGCGACTTAGCAGCAGCAGCAGCAGACATGGAGGCAGAGTGAGGGAGAGATTTATTTGCTTAAACTTCTCAGACCCTAGATACTGATGTGTGCATATGTGGTAGTCATTTGCGACCCAGTGGACTAGACCACCAGGCTCCTCTGTCCATGGAATTCTCCAGGCAAGGATACTGGAGTGGGTTGCTATGCCCTCCTCCAGGGGATTTTCCCAACCAAGGGATCAAACCTGCATTTCCTGCTTTGCAGGCGGATTCTTTACCGCTGAGCCACCAGGGAAGCCCCCTAGAAACTGATAAACCCAGGTTTATTATATCCTAGTAAAAACCAGCTTTGTTTCTTAAGTCCAGTATTTGAAGAATATCTCAGCCTTAACATTTAAATACCTTGTTTAAAAGAAATCCCTGGAAATGGCAGCAGGTTTCCTGGAAAAACTCTGAAAGACATACCTGAGCTTTTTCTCTTTCTTTTTCAAAGTTTAGATTCTCTGGTTCCATACCTTAATGTGAGTGAAAAATTTTACCTACTTCGCTGCTATAGAAGCAGACTCTGAAATGGCAAAGCCCGCAGGGAAATTCCAGAGACAGAGAGAAAAGTGACTCACCTGGGAGTGGGCCCCGCTCTCAGGAGACTTATTTCTAGAATGCATATTGCAAAGGCGAACCTCTGGCCGGCAGACATTTGCACTAGCGAGCTAGCTCCCGGAGTGGAATGCCCAGACAGTTCCTGGAAGACACTAATTTGCAAAGGACTGGGGAACAATTATTGTTTGCTTTTGCTCAGGATTTCTTTAGAATTGGGCTTCCTGGGTGCCAAAGTCCAATCAAAGGAGAGTCATTTCGTAACTTGGGGCCTACCGTTTTGGCCAAGAGTATATTTATCAATTGTATATTCAAGCGAGAAGCCCATGACTGCTAAATGGCTGAGATGTGTTGAAAACAAAAACCCAACAGACAACTCCAGTGGTTCGCATTTTCAGAGACTCTGGGAGGGATCATGGGGGACTGTAATTTGGAGGAAAAAGGTCTGTGGATAATTCTTATAATGGCAGAAACTCAAAATTAGTAAAAGAATTGCACTGACTAGAAACAGTTACAGACATAGCTGTTGCCCTCTGAGGATGAACTGTATGGTATTTCCACATGGACAGATCGTAAAATGCATTTACAAACCGACATCTTTTTATAAGTGAACTGAGTCATTTGGAAGAATCCAGGTACGTTCCCTAAGGCCTTTCCAGTGTCTTTCATAAGGACATGGTGTCTTTATCTAAGAAGCACACCTATCAGCAAGATAGATTCTAAGATGGAATTACTTGCTCCAACCCATCAGAAAGAATTTTTTCCCCTCATTTTCACATTCTTCAGAACTTGTGAAAAGGGCAGGCTATTTTGGAAGTACTGGAGAAGGGGGATATCACAGTTGCTTTTAAAACACTGGTTGCATAAGAGAATGACTTGGGGGACCTGTGAATAAACACTGATGGCAGCCCACTCCCACCTGATACTAATAATTGATCCAGGATGGGACCCTGCATCAGTATTTTTTAAAATTTTATTTATATTTGGCTGTGCTAGGTCTTTGTTGCTTTGCTTGGGCTTTCTCTAGTTGTGGCAAGAGGGGGCTACTCTTCATTCTGGTGCTTGGGCTTCTCTTGCTGAGAGCACAGGCTCAGGAGTTGTGGCACACAGCCTTAGTTGTTCCATGACATGTGGAATCTTCCTGGACCAGGGATTGAACCCATGTCCTCTGCATTGACAGGTGGATTCTTATCCACTGCACCACTGGGGTTGTCTTTCATCAGTATTTTTTAAATTTTGCTGGGTCATTCAAATGTGTGACCAGTGTTGAGATTTTGAATGATCACCTTGAGAAAAAACACAGGAGATACAATATGTTATTGATGTTTAAAAGTTTTGCTGACACTTAAGGGGACTTCATGGGTTTCCCTGGTAGCTCAGCTGATAAAGAATCCGCCTTCAATGCAGGAGACCCTAGTTTGACTCCTGGGTTGGGAAGATCCCCTGGAGGAGGGCATGGCAACCCACTCCAGTATTCTTACCTGGAGAACCTCCATGGACAGAGGACCCTGGTGGGCTACAGTTCATGGGGTTACAAAGAGTCAGACATGACTGAGCAACTAAGCACAGCACAGAACAAAGGGACTTCATAAGTATTCATTAATTAAAAATAGGCAAATTTCAAACATTAGTACATACCAAGGCCGGCAAAACAGAGAGTAGAGTTGGGGACCTGGTTTTCCAGTACTGCCTACCTTTTGCATCTTCTCTATTATCTTATCTAGAGTAAGAGTTAACTATTTTCATCACCATTTCCTGCCCCCTCTTTTAAAAATTTTATTTTCTTTTTTATACAGAGCAAGAGCTTTCTAATGGGATTAATTTCATCAGTTCCCGAGTCTGCTGTGTAGATAATTTACATGGTCAATATGTAGATCTTGTAGAATTGCTAAGTAATGAGGCAATTCAACGTGTGTGATGACACTTGTAACTACATTGATGAATAAATTTTGCCCAAAGGACTCTGCTTGGGAATACTTGCTAACGACAAGTGGGCTGTATGTAGATATAGTGTAAATCTTTCAGATATAATGGAGGAGTGCTGAGCCCCCTCTCTTACATGGCCTCTCTGAACCCTGCCAGGATATTTGTGGAAAGAAGGTCTTGGAAGCAGGCATGGTAGAATGATGCTTTATGCTAATTAGACTTAAAGCTAATTGATTAGACTTTGTGATAATTGACTGATCAATTAGATGTAACTGGAGATTGAAAGGGATTCCCAGGTGGTGCTATTGGTAAAGAATCCACCTGCCAATTCTTGAGACCTAAGAGATGCTGGTTCGATCCCTGGGTTGGGAAGATCCCCTGGAGGAGGGCATAGCAACCCGCTCCAGTACTCCTGACTAAAGAATCCATGGACAGAGTAGCCTGGCAGGCTACAGTCCATAGGGTTGCACAGAGTCAGACATGACTGAAGTGACTAAGCAGCCGCAGGAGACTGAAAAGTCACCTCTCTCCTTGGAGACTGACTCACTGGAGGTGGAAATAGATAGGGGTATTTCTTAGCTGACTGGTTTAAATATTGAATTGCTCTGTAGAAGCTATTTTTTCCCCTATGGTTCAGGAAAAATGTAATGAAGCAAAGTAATGGGAGTGGCAAAGTATAATAATAACGTACTGTATTAATAATAATTATAAAAATATAGTGTGTCTTACATTTCTGTAGCATTTTTAACTCTTCTTTGCCCTTAACAGCTATCATGTATCAGACATTTTTTGAAATGAGATTTGTGTTCCCATGTGAATCTCAAGGAAATGAGGCATCGTGATGCATTGGACCAGAGAAATGAAAATGATAACATTTTAAATTTGGTAACACTTGGTGGCTTCCAAAGAACAGGATGAATAAATGTTTATGAAACTTCTCTAATGTGCCAGGTTGTGTATGTGTCATCTCATGTAATCCTCAAGATAACCCATTTTACAGTTGAGGAAGCTGAGCTTCACTGAGATAACCTCATTTGTCCAGCATCACCCACCCTCAGTGCTGAGTAGTTGGAATTTGAACTTGATGAATCTTAGGCTTTTCCTACCACCTCATCAGTTCTGTTGGTACTATTCTAATTCGTCTGGTCTTGTGCTCAGTTGGGTCCAGATCTTTGCAATTCCCTGGACTGTAGCCTGCCAAGATCTTCTTGGTCCTCAAGGTACATGAGATTTCCCAGGCAAGAATACTGGAGTGGGTTGCCATTTCCTCCTCCAGGAGACCTTTCCGACCCAGGGATTGAACCCGTGTCTTTTTACCACATGGTCTTCCTTTACCTTCAGTTTGTTGCAGCCTGCCTTTTACTCCACTAAAGACCTCCATATTGCTGAATCTGAGGTACATTTTTTTGGCCCTGTCTTTGTCTCATAGAAGCATTTGACCTTACTGGCTGCTCTTATGCCCGAAAGTTCTCTGCTTCTTTGGCTTTTACGACACAGCATTGCCCGAAAGTTCTCTGCTTCTTTGGCTTTTACGACACAGCATTGCCGGTTCTTCCACGTCTCATTCGTTAACTCCTCTGCCTTGAAGGTCAGGGAAGTCTGGCGAGCTACGGTCCTTGGGGTCACAAAGAGTCAGACACGAATTAGTGACTGAACAGCAACTCCCTCGTCCATCAGATGCTACTACCAGATGCTCCTTATCCATCCAGCAGATGCTACGATTCTCCTTCTTTCCTCAATCTCCACCTACTTTTCTTATCTACTCTTAAGGTTACACCCATCATTTAGAACCAGCAGTCTCCAGAGGTGGTCTGTTGGAACCAGAAGTCTCAAAAGGTGGTCTGTTGAAGCTCCTTTACCAAAATCTTCTGGGTTCTTGTTTTGAAAGTATAGATATCTGGAAGCGACCATTTTAAAAGACGTAAAATGTATTGTGCTACTTTCCAGCTTAACAAGTACTTCTAAGAAAAGGATTTTAATTTGTGTTAAGTTGAACTTGTCATGTCTAGAGTCAAATGCATACTTCTTGCCCTGTCCCTGTCAAGGAAGTTCTTCTTATATTCCCTATTTCATTAATGAGTCACCATTCCCCTGCTTTTCTGTTTCTATATCTCAAAGTCATCTTTGTCTTTTATTGCCTTACTATTCTGATAGTGTATGAAATGTTAAGCAGTTACTTCATAGTTATTTTATAGTTACTTAATGATCAGTTGATTTCATTTGTTTCAGGTATTTATATATTTGGCTTTGGAACCTGAGACTTTGACAAAAAGGAACTAGTATTTGAGGACCAAACTATATACAGACTCATTAGTTAACAGTATGTAAACCCAGGTAAATAGAATAAGGGATGATGCTTTGCAAATCTTAAATTCTCTTTCATTTTCTATTTTAAAAGTATGCTTTCTTAAAAATAAATAAATAAATAAAAGTATGCTTTCTTGAGACTTCACAATTTCAGGACTGAACACCGAGGCATGCCCAGGGAGGATGGTGAAATACAGAAGCAATTGATTACCTGTGAATATCAAAGCACTGTGGACAGCACAGCCGATAGTACAGAGAATGCTGTTCCTCAAAGATTATAAGAAGGAAAGAACTAGAAGTGAGAGGACCAGGCTTGGAGATGTGAGCTCTGAGTCACTATTTCAGGCCACAATGAGGCCAATATGTTAAGCAAGTTGAGGTCAAAGACAGATGCTTCAGTCCTTGCCATTTTGAACTCTGGAGAACAACTTCCAGACTTTCTCAGTTTGGGGCAAAAAGCTAACTTGAAATAAAAGTATTTGTGCTGTATGTTTGAGCAGAGAAGGAGCGACAGATCTGGCTTCCTAAGTTTCTTTGACTGCCATGTGTCACAGTGGATATTTGTTCCCCTTTGTCCTGAGGAGGAGCCCCTGGAGGAGGGCATGGCAATCCACTCCAGTATTCTTGCCTGGAGAATCCACATGGGCAGAGGAGCCTAGGGGGCTACAGTCAGTCCATAGGGTCGCACAGAGTCGGACACGACTGAAGTGACTTCACATGCATGCATGCATGTCCTGAGGAGGGATGAGGTGGGTAGTGTCAGGCTTGCTGTGTCAAGGACAGAGTGACTCTGGAGCTGAGAGAAGGGTTAGGAAGGCATTTACAGTCAGATCTCAGGAGTCAGCATCAGTGAGGGCCAAGGTGAGGGTCCAGGCAGCAGGGTGGTCCACCAGGTCCTGTAGACTCCCCCAATTTCATGAAGAAGAACAGATCCGACATTCTTCAGTCAAAAATTCTAGCTACAGATACCAAGATGTTAGTGCCGAGGTAGATGAGATAAATGCTGTGAATATTGGAAGGAAGATTGTTTAAGGACCTACCTGAGGGTCTAAACTTCTTTCTCAACACCTCCTTTCACACCTCCCAGAAAACTAAACAGCATCATGGAGAGGAGCAGGAAGAAGGGGAAGAAATCTAAAACACTGTGTACGTATGAGAAAGAGATAGTGTTACCTAGCACAGAAACCCTAAGGACTGGATTGAGGTTCTAGGACCCAACTCTGCATCCAGGAGAGTGGAGACTTGTAAGGAAGACCAGATTCATAGGAATAAAGGAAGGAGGAAAGGAATGGAGGGAAGGAGAAAGAAAGGAAGGAAAGAAGAGACAAAAGAATGTGGATACATTTTTCTTTCTGCACTTGACTGAAAGTGTTAGACCCTCAATCATGTCTGACTCTTTGCGACCCCATGCACTGTAGCCCCTCAGCTTCTCTGTCCATGGAATTTTCCAGGCAAGAATACAGGAGTGGGTTGCTTTTTCCTTCTCCAGGGGATCTTACCAATCCAGGGATCCCACCCAGGTTTCTGCATTGCACGCAGAGTCTTTACCATCTGAGCCACCAGGGAAGCACCTAAATATAGTGTAAGCAAAATTTTGTCTTGTCTAGACATGTTTTACTAATCCTTCTTCTCTAGGGATGGGGCTAGTCCATAGCTATAGATGATTTAAGTCAGGAACTTCATCTTGTTTCTCGTCCAGCATTGTCTTCATTTTTTCCCTCTCTGCTGACTTGAACTTTTCCTTGTCTTGGGATTTTGTATGACTCGTTGATGGACTGTAAGAAATCTCCCTGCTTTGAGTTCACCTGGTTAGTTTCCATTCTCTATAAGTCTAGAGTTTGTGTTTATCAAATTAGAAGATGAAGAAAGTTGCCACCACTGAAGAACTAAGGAGGAGAGAATAAGAAAGCACTGTAAAGAAAGAATAATTAAACCACCTGTCATCAACCCATAGCTTTGATCCACTTCACGAAGAACACGATACATTAACTGGACGCTGGGTTGTAAAACAGTTGTGCAATTTTATAACAGTAGTCCTATTATAAAATGTGTGAACTTGTGTGAACAGCTTTCTTAACTGACTGTGAACCATGCACCTGGTCTGACCATGAGATGATGCAGGAGAGTTTGCTATTTTCAATGTAGAAGAAATTGGAAGAATATTACTCATAACTCATCATTCACTGTGAGCAGTCTGATTAAAAATACTTCAACATGCTGATGGGAAATATCTGAATTAGAATAAACTGAGCATGAGGTTAAGATGGTTGTTGCATTTGTAACAGCCAGAAAATTTACACTTTGAAGTGATAATTTATTTTATCCCAAAAATGAGCTCTGAAAGAGCCAAAGGAAAAAATGGAATTAAAAAAAATTTTTTTTTCATTCAATTTTGTAAGCATCTTGGTTATACGACATGGAAGAGGAGAGAAATACTGGAGAAAGAATACGGTCTGGGTAAACATAAGACACACCAGTCTAAAGACAATGACACCAGTTTTTGGAGGGAGTGGAGTGGTTAACTCGAGGTTCAGTGCAAGGACACTCGGCCCAGGGTTGGGTTTCCACTTCAGCCACTTACTGGCTATGTGACTTTGGGCAATGACTCAAGTTCTTTGTGCCTCAGTGTCCTTTTCTAGGAAATGTTTGCAGTCAGTAGCAGCAGCCCACGTCATAGAATTAACATGAAATTAAATTGTTTATTGTTATACTCTCAGAAGAGCTTCTGCCTGTGATAAATGCTGGGTAGGTGTTTGCTGTTATCATTCCATGACTTCTGTGGACCATCCCTGAATCCACTCCTCTTGCTTTTCAAGTCTGGCAGTGTTGTGCTTGCAGTGAAGTAAAATGAAGAACTGTAAAGCCGTTTAGAAAGCAATTACTCAGGATTTTCACAGTCCTCCCCGCAGGATCCCTTCAACTGAAATGGCACATCCCTGTGAGTTCAAATTAGGTTTGTATTAGCATTAAAGCCTCCCACGCAGAGACTTGTAGTTCCCCGCCCCCTTCTATTTGATTCTGTTTGGTAACCTCCTGGTATTAACTCACAGAGACTAGTCCTCTGCATTCTTTAGCTTCTAGCTGCTAGTTAAAGTGCCTCACCATTAACTTTGCTGAATATGCTCTCTGAAAGTGCTTCTCTTCTGCCCTTAGGGTGTTGTGGAGTCAAAGACTGCCACCACCTGCCTTGGGAGGTCAGCCAACTTGGGGTTAAACAATGACCCAGGCTTGTGGGAAGCACATTAGCTAATCCGTCATCCATTTCTAAGCTCTCTGGCCAGGACTGGCTTCAAGACCATGTGAGCTAGCCCAGGGCTCAGCACTTGGGCAGGCCTCAGGCTTGGTTTAATGCTCCGGCGGCTGCCATCTTGAAATTCTGAATTTTATGTTGGGACTCTTGTGTTGAAAGTTAAGTTTGATGTAAAGTGGAACATGTGCACAAGCAGAAGAAATATGCACTGTGCACTCCTCCTTCCATGGCGCCCCATTTGCACAGTGTTTATGTTGCCCTGTGAGCATAGGATTCAAGGATTCAAGTGGATTTATGATGTGTGGAGTTCAGTGAATCAAAGTAAAAGTGAGTATAAGGTGAGACATAACACACATTATGTTTAAGACTGAGTAAGTGGGGGGTTAAGTGAGGGTGGGGGCTAGGTGACACTGACAGCCCTGAGAGGTCACACTCTGAACCAGAACTTGCTTCCAACACACACCTGCATGCGTGTTCAGTCATGTCTGACTCTGCAACCCTATGGACTTCTCTGTCCATGGGATTTTCCACACACAAAACTCCACAAATGACCAGGAAACATCAATAAAGGAACACTTTATTACTAGTGTTCCTTCTGTGCATTAGCATCCATGTAATGCTGCAAGTGATGGTTGGATGGCATCACCGACTCTATTGACAAGAGTTTGTTTTGAGTAAGTTCCGGGAGCTGGTGATGGACAGGGAAGCCTGGCATGCTGCAGTCCATGAGGTCGCAAAGAGTGAGACACAACTGCATGACTGAACTGAACTGAACACTGAAAGCAACAATATAGAAGGAAGGAAAAAGATAGGGCAACACTTGGTTTCTTTTCTTCTGTCTGTTTTACTCATAAGCGAGATATGCTGGTGAGATATACATGTATCAAGAAGTGAATTAAAGACAATCGAGCTAATTTTGTGCAGTGTTTCTAATGGTTCTGGTAGGAATGAAATGGACGCAAAAGAGGGCAGGAGGAGAAGGGGCGACAGAGGATGAGATGATTGGATGGCATCACTGACTCAACGGACATGAGTTTGAGCAAATTCCAGGAGATAGTGAAGGACGGGAAGCTGGGCGTGCTGCAGTCCATGGGGTCACAAAGAGTTGGACATGACTGAGGGACTGACCAATAGCAACATGTGCATATATGACTTATGAAATATAAATTGTATAATTTCAGTGATTCCACATATGAATTAAAGATTATAGGTAAAATTCATACTAATATTTTAACATTTTAATTTTTCTTTACTTAGAACAACATTAAATGGCAAACAAAATACATCATATTAAGAGAGATTTCATAAGAAAGGAGAGAGCTTTATATTTTACTGCCTTTAATAGCGCTTTTGCCCTGCTTTGAACAATGGAGATTCCTCCATTTGTATTTTGCCCTGGGGCTCACGAACTGAAACAGCCAGTGCTGCCTCTTCCTTAACTCCCTTTACCATGTTCTGCGCTCAGTTGTTCAGTCATATCTGACTCTTTGCAACCCCATGGACTGTAGCCCCCTCCAGGCTCCTCTGTCCGTAAGATTCTCCAGGCAAGAATACTGGAGTGGTTTGCCATTCTGGTAGAGCTAAAAACATGGTTTCCCAGCCTCCCTTGCACCTCACAGTGACCATGTGACCACATTCTGACCAATGGAGCCATAGTTGCAGTCCACTAGAAAGCCTTGGGGAAAACTGAAATGCTTGGTATGAGGAGCAGATATTGACTGCACCACCTTTTCACTTTTGCTCTCCTTGAATGGTTAACATCCCACTCAAGAGCTACACAGCCATCTTGTGACCATTAAGAAACAAACTGAAGAACAGAAAGCCAAAGCTACAAAAGTTGGAGTGAAAAGTTAAGAGTCTGTGTCCTTGAGGGTCTTGTTGAGTTGCTGAGGCAACATCAGCAGCCATCAGTCTAGACTTTTATAGGAAAAAAATAACCCCTATTAATTTTAGCCACTATGAGCCTTTCCATTACTATTGTCTGTTCATTATGAGTGGACATAAGGACCATAAACTGCCTGCCTTGCCCAAGGTCTTTCATCAGAAAGAGGCAGTTCCTCCTGTTTTTAGCCCTCTTGTTTCCACCATCAAGACTCAGTGAACCAGGTTCACTGGTCGTGGTGGCTACTCAGTGGCAAAGAAACCGGGCTTCTGTCATAACCAAAGATGATGTGGTTATACAAGAAAAGAATCTTTCCCACCATAGCTTTGACAAGATGGACCTTTGTCTGTCTAGTTCAAGCTATGGTTTTTGCAGTAGTCATGTATGGATGTGAGAGTTGGACTATAAAGAAAGCTGAGCGCTGAAGAATTGATGCTTTTGAACTGTGGTGTTGGAGAAGACTCTTGAGAGTCCCTTGAACTGCAAGGAGATCCAACCAGTCCATTGTAAAGGAAATCAGTCCTGAATATTTATTGGAAGGACTAATGCTGAAGCTGAAACTCCAATATTTTGGCCATCTGACGGGAAAAGACCCTGATGCTGGGAAAGATTGAAGGTGGGAGGAGAAGGGGACGACAGAGGATGAGATGGTTGGATGGGATCACCAACCCAATGGACATGAGTTTGAGTAGGCTCCGGGAGTTGATGATGGACAGGGAAACCTTGCGTGCTGCAGTCCATGGGGTTGCAAAAAGTTGGACATGACTGAGCAACTGCACTGAAATTAACTGAACTGAAGTCAAGCAAATAAAAATGAATTGACAGAAAACTCCACAACCAATGTTAGGGAAAACTCAGTCATGAAGACTTTCAGAGGTGAGTTGTTTTTTTTCTTTTCTTGTATAACCACGTCATCTTTGGTCATGACAGAAGCCTGGTTTCTTTGCCACTGAGTAGCCACCACGGTTGTCTCCCTGGAGACTGGCACTTGTATGATCTTTAGCACATGGTAGAGGTTGGAGAAGGCAATGGCAACCCACTCCAGTATTCTTGCCTGGAGAATCCCAGGGACAAGGGAGCCTGGTGGGCTGCCGTCTTTGGGGTCACACAGAGTCGGACACGACTGAAGCGACTTAGCAGCAGCAGCAGAGGTCTAGTAATTAAGCACATTCAGAGAAGCAAGAGCGAATGAGGGGCTAAGTCCCTCACTGAGTGAGAGGATACAGGCTGAGCCTTGTTCATCAGCACTACTGTATTAGGACCCACTAAGAGGGCTGCTGCCACCACAGCCTGTGTGTGTCCACAACTGGCATAACAACTTAGAACATGAGACTTAGTTGAACAGAAGGGAGTTTGTTAAAATATAACATTTCCCAGCAATAATCTAGCATTTTATTATTTAGCAATCTCCTGCAAAGGTTACAATAGCTTAAATATTTACCAAGGACTGTTGGGGAGCTCTTGTCTTTCACTAGGAGACTTCATATTGAACCCATTCCAGGAATACGGGTCAGAGTCCTCACTCATCAGTTTATTGCAGGGTCAACCAAATGCCTGAGTTAGCTACATCCTCTATTCTTTCCCCTCCCTGCTGTCAGCACAGGAAAGACACAGAATCACACTCTGGTTCTTGAGACACAGTGCTAATACTTTGATGGAGGAATTTGAAACCACTGACTGAAAAGATCTCCCTATATAGCTGAATAAGACCTCAATAGCCAGAATATGGTCAGGTGACCACTGCTAGGAACAAGTGAGGCTGGGAGATCAAGCTTTCAGCTTTACCGACTTCTATAGTAAAGGTAGTTAAGACACAGTTTTACAGTAATATACCATGGAAACCACTCACTTAAAGAATTGAAGCAGATTGTAGCCATTTTAAAGCACAATGCCATTCTCAGATGAGCTGGAACAGTAATAGATCCCATCTTGCTGAATTACAGTGGCAAGAGAATGAAGTTATATTGTGTAAGTGGTAAAGTACTTCACAAATGCAAGATTATTTTGAGAAAATTAATACCTTCTCTCTTTGTATTGCTTATGTGTGAGAGATTGGAAGGCATATTGGCTGTTAAAATTCAGCTTTTAGCTTAGATTTATGTGATGCTTCAATGAAACCCTCTCCCAAGGATAACAGTTTTACCGTAAAAATTGAATTCCCGGCTTCCAGGTGTAAACACCACTGCTACTGTGCTGTGCTTAGTCACTCCATCGTGTCTGACTCTCTGCAACCCCATGGACTGTAGCCCACCAGGCTGCTCTGTCCATGGGGATTCTCCAGACAAGAATACTAGAATGGGTTGCCATTCCCTCCTCCAGGGCATCTTCCCAACACAGGCATTGAATCCGGCATTGCAGGCGGATTCTTTACCATCTGAGCCACCAGGAAAGCCCAAAATACTGGAGTTGTAGATTATCCCTTTTCCAGGGGATCTTCCTGACCCAGGAATCAAACCGGGGTCTCTTGCATTGCAGGCGGATTCTTTACCAACTGAGCTACCAAGGAAGCTACTGCTGCTACTAAGAGACTCTAAAGAGGTCTGTTTCCACTTCACAGGGACACTTCAGGAGGCACCTCCCTCTGCTTGGTTAACAGTAGTTACTACTGCACTGAAGTGAATGTCATCCCCTTGTACACATGAACAAGGATAAACCTTTGGCAAGAGCTTGCTTAAACCACATGGAAATATCACACAGGTTCAGTGGGTTAGATAAACTGCAGAGCATTTGGATACACTGTGTAATTTGTGCAACATATTCTTATCAGCAGCCCTTTCCAGCTCATCTGTGGTTTACTGGAAACTGCTTACGCGTGGAGTCTGTTTCTCTATATTCTACTCAGAAACAGATCAAATGTTTCAGTTAAAAGGAAAGGTAAGGCAGTACTATCAAATATCCCAGAACAATAAATGCCAATCAAAGACACTTATTCCATCAAGTTCATCTGATTACCTGAAGATGTCAAGTTTAACACCAAGACTTCTACACTCAAGCAGTGTCTGCTTTGGGGTCATCTGTTTTGTTGCTCTAGGTCTTGAAATGAATGAGAGCCTTGAATGCATTTTTTTTTTTTTTTTTTTTTTTTTTAATAAGGGAGAGTGTTTAAGAGTGTCCTAGTGCTAAAGACATTTGACCATAAGCTTGCCCACCTGACTTAGAAACTTAGAAGCTCTTCTAAGTAGCTTACAGAAGCTTGAACCAGTCCACAGAGCTGTGTTTTGATGAAGTCAAACAGCAATGAATTAAAAACAGGGGAAGAAAGGGTAAAAGGCATGAACCAATAGTTCACTAATGAATGATTTTTATACTAGACATAATTGAGGTTGTTCTGGCATAGGTCTTATCCACTGGACTCCCAGTAAACTCCCAGGAAAGGAGAATGTATAGGTCTGAGAGAGGAAAATTGAGTCTTGAAAGGCATCAGATATTAATTTACCTGTGGTCCTATTTCACAGATTTCTACTTTTTCATTTTGGTGACAATTCAGAATGTGTCATAATTAACATTTGCTCACCTTACACTAGTATATGTTATATATTGACCCTATCACATCAACCCAGAGCAGGGGTCAAATGAACTGACAGTAACACATGAGATTCTGCCATTCCAGTTTATTGAAATGAGTAAATTTATAGCTTTCTTTGCATACAGAAAAGTGCACAAGAAAATAAGTATGTACAAAACAATTGTGTGGCTGGTCATCAGTTTCAAAAAATTTGTCTACTTTCAAAAATTCAAACTATCTAGAAATAATTGCCTCCAGTTTAGCACATTTAGGTATTCAGACATATAAAATATTATTTCAAGTCTGTTGATAATAACTGAGTAGAAAGTCAGACATTGCCATACATGATCAGCTATTACCATTCAACATAAAACCATAGGACTTTAGCCTGGACTACTTGGGGCTAATCAATGGAGGTTCGTGAGGCCACCATCTTGTTTTGATCCTGAGCAGTCATCCTCTTCTTCCACCTAAAGATAACATTGTATGTGGTTGATTAACACCCACAAGAACCTGAGCACTAGGGGTCAATAAATCACATTAGAAACCCAACATAAACAAAATAAAACAAAACTCACTATGGCAAGAACAAACCCTTCAGATCCGTGCCAACAACAGGACTGAAAATGAGCTGGAAGAGTTTCCAAGATTGTGAGGAGACAAACACTGCACACATTAAATTTTTAATGATAACACCAAATACTTGCTCTACAGAATCCACCCCCCTCCCCACCACCCATTTATCTTCTGACTGTGAGACTGTGGCATCAAGAAAGCTTTCCAGTTACTTGATAAAGGTCTGGCATGACCCCAAATAAGCACCTAACATGTTTGGCACAATCACATTTAACTTTGATGTGCTTCTCTTAGGAATGCAGTCCTTCATTTCTGAGTCGAGTTCAATTTTTCCTCAATGTGAACTGTTCTGGAACTTCAGCTCAAGAAGATAGCCTCTTATTCCATAGAAAGGATAAAGGTTGTGTGCATTTGCAACTCTAGTTACTGAGATTAGAGATTACTGAGAAGGTAGAGCATAGAGGCTTCAGACCTGTGAATCATTAGATTTTTTTGCCCCATAAAACTCAATTGTTTATGAAAGAGAGAAGCCCAGGAGCAAAAATGACTGAAAAGAGAATTGGAGGGGAAAGAAGAGGAGAGATTAAAAAATGATTCTTCCCTCCTTTGCAATAGCTAGCAAGAGATAAGAGAAAGGACAATCTCACCCTTGAGAGAAAATGAATCTTCAGAAAGAAAAGTTGCATCTTTAAAAACATTCTTAGGTGTGTCAGATTCCAAGGAGATTCTCCTAAGGAGAAATTGAACTTGCTTCTAGTTTACTTTAAAAATGCTCTGTAAGTGACGGTCTGAAGCAAGATTTAAGCAGGTGCCTTGTTCTACAATCTTTAGGTTTAATGCTCTGAAACAGAACCCCCAAACACTATGAACAGTAGGGATTTCAAAATTTATTCAAAACAGTATGATCTGAGGGGTTGTGGTGGCTGCATCGCCCAACCAGAGGGTACATGGATCACATGGGTTCCAGAAGGTTCTAAGGTCACAATAGACAAGGGTCCACATAGGAAAACTACTTCGCTTACATTCGGCTAGTGAGTTTAGGTTCTTAATTTATTTAAAGCCATAGATTCAGTTTAGCAAAACAGAAAGTAGAAGGTATTCTACAAGTGGGAGAGGCTGCAAGAAATAAGGCAACTGATAATATGTCAAAGCTAGAACAAGGGCAAAAGTCAGGACTTGTCTGCCAATTAGCTTTGTCCTTGACTACCAAGGCCAACCTCTTTGTTTCTCTGGACAGTCAGCATGCCAAGTTCCTAGAGAAGTATGGAGAAGAAAAAAAACCATGGTTAGAATTTTGGGGTTGAATATTTAATGTGGTAAACATTAAGTCATTATCTATGTTAATAATAATATCTCCTAGGACTGATTCAAGAGGATAAAACAACTGATGTAGAATCTGTAATAAAGTGATTAACACAAGTGCTCAATAATGTTAACTATTTTGTCCCACTGTAGTTCTTCTACTCACGCCCCAACCTACCATTTAGCAGGTTAACTAGAATTACCCTTCCTTCATGACCTAAAGAAGGAAGGGCTTCCAGAGAGAACTCTAGTCAATTCAATTAGGTGCAAACAATCCTCCTAGACTTTTAGTGCATGTTATTCCTTGTGCTTGGTTCATGGGTGCCTCCCTGGGAGAGGAGCCAAGAGTGAGTCTCTGTTAAGGTTCAATATATCATACCATTTTATTAACATTGTAACTCATCTGGATGCTTGCTAAAATTAAGCTTTTCCTCAGCACCAAGGGGGATTCCTCAGGGCTAGGGCCCAGGAATTTGCCTTTTCAATAATCTCACTCTGTAGCCTATTTTATGGAAAAGCATTTTCAGAAAGACTGTAATTACAGAAGTGGAGTGAGGGAGATAATCCAAACTGCAAGTAAACTCAAATCTTATTGTTAGTATCAGACTTAAGATATGTATCTATTTAAAGTAATTAAGTTCTACGTGGGTTGAGAGAGAGTTTGGGTCGAGAGAGTTTGGTAGGCCCACGTGAATGGGGGCCAGGGGGCAAAACTGGGAAAAAAAATGGGCTTGGGTTCTTTTTATTCTTCCTATTTTTCTCCTCTTCCAGCTATCCCCTACTTCCTCTAAAATGCAGATAAGCCTCTTCTCCTCCACAAACTGCAATCTTTTAAGATCAGATAAAGTTGTTTCTACTAACTGGTGAGAAAGAAACACACTCCCATCTTCACTCCCAGATCTCAATCTAAGGTGGTGGTGGTGGTTCAGTGGCTAAGTCGTGTCCGACTCTTGCGACCCCATGGACTGTAGCCTGCCAGGTTCCTCTGTCCATGAGATTCTCCAGGCCAGAATACTGGAGTGCATTGCCATTTCCTTCTCCAAGTCTAAGGTGGTAACACACAGTAACCGACTGAGGATAAAACCCACCAGTGGACTCATCTGAACTTGCCTTTCAAGGGGTTATAGGAAGCTGTCACCACTTTGAGATTTAATATCACCAGACAATTTCAGACCAATTGTGAGGCCCTCTCACAAAGAAATGCATATTGAATTGGATGGCAAAAGTGTAATCATGATTTGTTTGGCTGACCTCTTTGGTGGTTTCAGAAGGCCTTCAGAATTTGAAGCTTCTATAGAAAACTGAGTAGTTACTAGGAAACTTTGCAATCACTTCAATATGAAGATCAAAAATCTAGAAGGCTGTTATGTGTTATATGGAGTTTTACTTCTGTACAGAAGTGAAATGTTAAAAACACAGGACAAAAAAAACAAACAAACAAAAAAAAAACACAGGACAGAAACCTATATCCATGAGTATATTACTATTTTTTAAATATGTGTAAGAACTCTATTCATAAATGCTCAGCTTAGTCATTATTGAATTAGTTAAGCATAGTGTTCCATATCTTTTACTTCTCCATTTCAGAAGAATTTTTTCTTTCCAATTCTAAAATTAAAATTTCACCTTTATTCTCTGTGCCACCCTTTCTTACAAAGCCTAAGCTTAGCAGGATCTTCTACTTACAGAAGTTAGGCAAAAGGATTTCCAAATGGATCTCTATATATATCGGATGATGTGGGTTGAAGAGAAGCCATCTATGGAAACAAAACCACCTAGTCAATAACTGTAATTACAATGATAAGAAAATACCTATAATTAAGACTTCTCAGATTCCTTTAAAAATCACTTAGGTCACAGACTAATCAGATATTGTATGGGTCTACAATGATTTGTGTTTTCCTGCTTCTAATGGATATATATTTAATATTTACATCAAAAGCAAGATTCAGAATTATGTTTATTCCCCCAAAATGCAAAATATTATTTTTATGAGCTCAGTAATTTTGCGTTAGGAAATTAAACGTTTGAAAGGTTTTTAAGCATAGTGTTTTGGCTCAATTTTCTTTCAAAGTGCTTTCCCAAGCTAGATTAAGTGAGAGACAAAGGACTTTTCTATATGATATTTGCTTCTCAAATTCAAGAGAGTAGTTCCTATAAAAATAATCTTTCCCCAGTTTGAGCTGAGGTTTACACTGCAGTGGTTCTCAGTGATAAATCTTATTCAAATGTCCTTTACCGTCAAAGATACAAGCAAGGTTAATTCAGGAGGTGATAACTCTATGTGGCGTGTACTTTGGAATATCAGCTTCTAATAGTTGGTACTTACAGAGGCTGGTGATGAGTGGAAAGAATCTTTAGAGAAGGGGTTCTCAAATGCATTGTCAGCAGATTTGGTAACTGGCGGGGCACTGTGTCGGGGAGCTGGCTTTGGTAGATCTAGAAGGTGAGAAAGTAGTCAGTAAGCAAGCTTTCCTCCAATGCAAGCACAAGTCCTCCAGTCAGGCTTATCTTAGAAATTAAGGCCCATATTTTTGAAACTGATATTGACCAAACAAAAATTATCACACCAAATACCAGGATGATCACAAGCAAATTCATCCCTTCTTGGAAGAGGAAGCCAGGCACATTCACTTGAAGTGGAAGAGATTCAGAATTTCCTCACTTAAAAGCACCTACGTGGCAAAACTTCATTAAGCCTTGAGGCCAACACAGAAATAAAGGCTTCTAGAGATTCAATGGCAACCCACTCCAGTGTTCTTGCTTGGAGAATCCCAGGGATGGTGGAGCCTGGTGGGCTGCCGTCTATGGGGTCGCACAGAGTCCGACACGACTTGAAGCGACTTAGCAGCAGCAGCAGAGATTCAATTACCTGATAGATTAACTAATAAAAGTACAGCTAGCATTCACATACTGGTTGCATTTCAAAGCTCTTTCTTTCTACCATGCCTTTTAACTTCCCTCGTTAGATGGGTAGTATGATCCATGCATATCTATTAATGAAAAAAATGAGCCTACAGCCCTACATACCTACCTGCAGTCCTCTGGGTGCCACAACCCATTGAATTTCAATAGCTCTCGGCAGCCCTTTTTAAGAATTGCCACAAGAGGGCAGCACTGGGCCAGTCCTTAGAAATAGCTAACTAAGGCACCCTGTTAACTCCATAAGCTAAGTGGTTAAGTTGTCTCCATAACCCCTGATAGATGAAAAAAGCAAGAGTACAGCTATTAAGGGTCTGGAGAGGGTTCTGAGAGACTCTCTGGATTCATACGACTGAAATCCTCATGGGTGCAGTTGCCAGAGAAGTAGGTAGCTTACCATTGATCTTTCTCAACAGTTGATTAGCGTCCAGGTCATCATGGTCTGCATTCTCCTGAGGAATGCCAACTTTGCTGTTGAAATAATTGGAGAAGGCACTCGAGGTCCCAGAGGAGTTCTGTTCTCCCTTCCTTGCCGGCACGGTAGGTGGCTGCCGCAGTTGGAAGTCCTTAAACATTTCTTTCACTTCCTTGACTTCTCTATCCCCAAGAGGGTCCAAGGCAATGAAGGCATCACTGGGGACATCCTTTGGAGGGCCAGTTCTGGGAGGTGGTTGAGGAGGAGTGGCCAGGAGAGAGGAGAGCATAGAAGGGGGCGGGGTGGACACAGCAGGAGCTGGAAAAACATTGCTCTGAAAAGGATTCCCCAGAGGGCTGTTTGCTGACCATGTATTGGGTGTTATGGATGCTGATGTGCCCCAAGCTACAGGGGGTGGAGAGGAAACTGAGACTGCGAAAGAGGAAGGCTGGTTCCAACCCGGAACACTTGGGCTTGTGGTAAAGACGATTGGCTGACTGAATCCTGAAGGCTGACCAGCCATCATGGCGCCCGGGACCATTGAAGGGGACTGACTGAAGACTAAAGGCGCTGGGCTCCATGGTGCTGCCTGAGCAGATAGAACCGGCACTCCACCTGAAGGAAGGAAGCGGGACAGAGGACTTAAATCAGAAGACCAGCTTGAAGAGGATTCGAGTTCCAGAAAGTCAGCTCTCTGGAGAGCATTTATAGAGAGCATCTACATGCCAACCTTTATTAAGCCTTGAGGCTGACATGGTTCTTATTAGATTAAATCACTCTAAAGATGAACTGGGCTTCCCTGGTGGCTCAGATGGTAAAGAACCTGCCTGCAATTCAGGAGACCCAGGTTCAATCCCTGGGTCAGGAAGATGCCCTGGAGAAGGGAATGGCTACCCACTCCAGTATTTTTGCCTGGAGAATTCCAGGGACAGAAGAGCCTTGGTGGGCTACAGTCCATGGGGTGGCAAAGTATCAGACTCGACTGAGCAACACTTTCACTTTCTTTTCAAAGATGAATTAGCTGTGGCACATATTCAAATGTTTGTTGTACTTTGAAGCCCTGTTTTTCTACCACATGTTTTTAAACTTTCCTCATTAGATAGGTAATACAGTCCACAAGTACCAAGTCATAAAAGAAAATGAGCCCTTTTCATACATACATTGATGTAATTCAAACAGCTAGAATAGAGCCTGTCAGTAGTATGAATCTACAGGTTGAGTAACTACATTGACATATATAAGCCATGCTTATTATGAAGTAGTTAATTAAGATAATCCATTGGATACTCGAGTCATTGATGTAATCTTTTCATTTGGCAAATGGCTCAGGTCTGGAGTCTTATGGAGACTAGCTGTTAGGCATATACATTAGGCTTTAACATGCTTACATCCTGAAGAAACCATTTCAAAGTTTCTTTTCTTTTAAATGTTGCCAAGGTTGACACAGCTATATAAAAGGGTAGTAACATTTGGTTTATGCCAAGATAGTTTTAGACTTTTACGTACAAAAATGGAGGAAAAGCTGGTTGTCCTAGGAGAGCTGTTTCAAATAAAAGTGCTTCCTGCCATGTGTCACTCACTAAACTCTGCCAGAAGTTAGGAGGGAGAGGAGATAACGTGAAGGAAAAACAAAGACAAAACAAAACAAAAAAACCCCAAACAAACAGGAAACAAAAACATTTGCAATGTGAGTAACTACACCTGTCCAGGCATCTGCTCTTTGTGGGGAAATGGCTCTGTCACCAGACCCCTGCCATTGTTGATCTGTAATTAATTAAATCAGTAAAATCTAGGTCTCTTCAGTGCTCACCCTCCTCTTCTTGAGAAGCTCATTCCTGACATCTTGTTCTAATACGTAGGACATTTTCTCTTTTGTGTCTTCCCAAGTGTATTAATAATCCAGTTAAACTGTCACCACAAAGAGAAAACCTAGATTCAGCCTCATACTGCTTCACAAACGATGTTCTGCTCTCAAAAACCTACTTGCTTTGGGCTTTGGAGCAGAGCAATTCTTTAGTTATGAACACTTTCTAACCAAAGAAGGAAAAGGCCTTCAGACTTGGGTTAGGAATGTTTTTGTTTCCAGAGGGAGAGATATTTTGAAATGGTGTTCAGGGGCTGATGGAGCAAGATATTCTATCTCGAATTTTCTTAGGATTGGAGCTTGGTGTTAATTGATTCAGCTCTGTCATCACAAACCCCCTCCATCTGACCATCAACACACAAGGTGTACTCATGAAGAGTGAGTGGCTTTAAGTGGTGGCTCATTTTATTAAATTAATATGCTTACTTTTGAGGTGAAGAAATTGGGTAGAAGAATATCAATTATTAAAATTGGGAAGGTCACAGTTTGCGATAGAGACCAAAACTCAGGCATACCACTGATTCCAGTCCCTACCCTCCTGTTCTGTCTCCTTGACATCAAGGAACAGAACTATATTTTTTGTTGGAATGTTAATTAAAATGCTTATTTATTATTCTTGGCCACACTGTGTGGCATGCAGAATCTTAGTTCTCCAAGCAGGGATCAAACCTGTGCCTTTGCATTGGGAGCACAGAGTCTTAACCATTAGACTGCCAGGGAAGTCCCTCAAATACTTATTTACATGTATACAGAAATTAGACTTCATTTACACCAAAGAATATGCACACAGGCAGACCCTGGAGATATTTCAAGCTTGTTTCCAGACTGTCATAAAAGGGAATATGACAATAAAGTGAGTCAAGCAAGCTTTTAGGTTTTCCAGTGCATATAAAAGTTATGCTTGTATTATACCATAGTCTAGTAAATATGCAATAGTGTTATGGCTAAAACAACAAAGTACATACCTTAACTTAAAAATAATTTATTGTTAAAAATGTTAACCATCATCTGAGCCTTCAGCAAGTCATAATCTCTTGGCAGTAGTAACATCAAAGATCATCAATCACAGATCACCATTTGAGAATAAAATGTTTGGAATAGTGCAGAAATTACCAAAATGTGACAAAGAGACAAGAACTGAGCAAATGCTGTTGGAAAAATGGTGCTGATACACTTGCTTCACTCATGGTTGCCATAAACCACCAATTTGTAAAAAAAAAAAAAAATTCACTGTCTCCAAAGTTCAATAAAATGAAGTGTAATAAAACGAGGTATGCCTGCATTCCTTTTACAACCAATCAAGGGAACAGTTCTCTTAGATTCGATAATACAGGTTTCTTGAAGTAGGTTGAGTTTAAACAAAGTTATTGCTATCATTTAAAAAAAATAATTTAAACTTTATTAACTGAAGCCAGAGTCACTCACTAATAATTTACTCCAGTTGGATGTACAAATTGGGTAAAACTGTACCATCTTTCAGCTTGGATGACTTGCCTTCCCTTAGGAAAATGTGTAGCTTTGGTCACAGATAGTCTTAGTGGGAGTGGTGATAAAGGAGAAAAATATATTGATATTTGCCAGGAATTAAAGACTTTCCCTGGTGGCTCAGACAATAAAGAATCTGCCTGAAATGCAGAAGGTCTGGGTTCAATCCATGGGTAGGGAAGAACCCCTGGAGAAGGGAATGGCAACCCACTCCAGTATTCTTGCCTAAAGAATTCTATGGACAGAGGAGCCTGGCAAGCTGCAGTCCACGGGTTCACAAAGAGTTGGACACAACTAAACAACCAACACTTTCACTTTCTTTCTTTCAAAGACTTTCCTAGTGTATACTCAGGCCAGCTTCATTCCCATCTACCACATGTTGTGTTTCCAAGATATTTAAGGCCCTGCTGGAGAAAGTAAGGAAAAAGAAAGTGTGGGTATAAAAAGTTAATTTTATTAACTTCCTGATGCTATATTAAAATACAGGGAAGCTAGTCAAAGCTTTCTACAATACCCTTTCCCCACCCCTGTTCTCCAGAGGAGACGGTCCCCTAGCTTGGTCCAGCGGAAGCCAGACCTACAACCTTCCATGGCTTGGCTGAGGATCCCTGCGAGTGGACAGGGGCTATACTGTAGGGTTCAGTTTGAGTCCCAAGTTCAAACTTAGAAGAATCATCAGTATTCGGCAGTTGTATACTCCAAGGCCTCAACAAGGGCACCTAGCGAAAAAGCTTTACTTCATCTGCATAAATTAATAGTTATAGGGTCCAGCTGTGTTTTCAGGCTGATTTGTTAAATATTGGCTGTGAAAAATTTTCAGGGCCTTGATATCAGACTACAAAGCTCTGTGATGTGATCTCGTCACAGGCACTGCAGGCAAGCTCTCTACCCTTCTGCAGGGAAAGCACCAACCAGCTTCCCCTTAGGGGTGTAGAAGAAAGGGCTGCAGAAACAGAAAGACCCCAAGAAATCTGAGGTGCCTGGGGAGAGTTTCCTGATGGTGTAAATGCCAAGCAGGGACCTGAAATGAGCTGGCTTTCACACCTGCAGGGCTTGCAGCCACTCAGCAGTTGGGAACCAATTCCCTGTTGCCACCACACTCCAGATATGATTGAACTGATATAATATGACAGAATCAAAATATTTTCCTTTGCAGGAAAACAGCAGGAAGAAAGAGTCCTGATAACAGACTCTGCAGGAGGCAGAGAAAGCCAAGATCCCCGGTCAACTTTTATAAAATAGGGGAGAAAGGCCCCTTCATTTATAGCCCTCCTTAGCTCTCTCAAGAGACAGAGTCTATTTGGGGCTTGTGGAGTACGAAAGGAGTAGGAAAGAAGTAGGAAAACAAACAGAATCCCCAGTAGGACAGCAAAAACCATTGTCAGAGTTTCTAAAGAACTGTTCCATGGAGGCAGGAAAGAACCGGAGGTGGTGGGCAAAAAGTAGCAGGACCAGCTCTCAGCCACGTGGCCTTTCCCAGAGTCCTGCCACAGAGGGGCTCAGTGGTCCATGTGAGCTAATGACATGGTTTTGAATGCTGCTGGTTTTGACAGCAGCAGCATGTCTTAGGTATCTGATAAAATTCCGTCTTTCCATTATTTCTGTGTTCTTTTCACCTTCAGGTTTCTGTACTGTAGACTTATCTTCTAACACTACTAAGCCACACAACTAACCAGAATATCAGCAAGGAGCTACTAAGGCTTAAGAATTCAGAGACCGATCAGGATACATGCCTTTCTCACACCCACCACATGCCGAAGAACAGAGCTGCGCTCAGAACCCTGCACTTTCATTCAGTGACTTACACTTGACTCAGATTTCACTTACATCCCCGTCGAGGTGCGTATCCCTTCCAAGAGGGGCATTAGTTTAACAGGGGATAATAGGGCTTTGATTTAATAATGACAAGATTACATGGAAGACATGCATGTTATTACTTTTTCAAATGGAGACGATCTCAACCCCATTTCTCCAATGAAACTGGTTTGAGCTTCAGAATCCCTTACAACTGTCTCCAGTAAGCCATGACTAGTTAGTTCAGGTAGGTGCAACACTTGGAAACGGATTTCTTCTCACATGCTAACTCAAGGAGCCCATTCCAGTACAAGTCAAGAGTTCCGAATGGAGGTGGATTGTAAGAAGTAAAAGTGGAAGAAACGTTCCCTAGGATGCTCAAATTATATGCCCCAGGTACTCCTAGGGATATGAAGTGCTTCCTCCTATGAATTACCATCTGATGAAAGTAACAGAGCCAAACCTAACTCCATCTCTAAACACCTACCTAGACCCGGGAGGGGCCCCAGTGGGGCAGGAGCACTTGTTTTGAAGAGATCCAGAGGGTTGGTCTGTAGGGTTGCAGGTTGTCCTGGAGATTGTCCTGGAGGTTCTGAGATGGGAGGAGCAAAGATGTCTGCTGCAAGTAAGTCTTTTGCTGGAGACTGATGGGACAGAGAGGGATATGGAGGAGTTACTCAGGAACAGTGAAATAAAGCTCTATTCGGTTTCCTAGTCTGTACCCAACTAGACTTTGGGTACACAAAAAGAAATTTATCCTATTGTTGATAAATTACTACAAAAAAACCCCAAAAGACAAAACAAAACAAAAAAGACACAGATCTGGGCAATGGACAGAATATTGGATCTTGGTGACTGATATAATGGAGGAAACTCAAAGTGAAATCTAATTTGCTTGTTCACACATTTGTATCTGTCTGACCTCCTTATCAGCTAAAAGCTGGAAGCTGGCAGTGAAAGGACAACTATAAGTGAGTAGCTTAAATATTTCGGTCATTCTGGATTTAAATCATTCTGCATAAAGATGATACAGTAGTTTAATCATTGAGCCAGCTTGCATATTCCAATGAGATTTTTTAAATGAAACTTACATAAACCACATTTTAAATTGCTTTTGAATGAAGTGGTAATAGTAAATATATGTTTCTTTTAAGACATTGGATTATTCTGGCATTAGTCAGAGGAGACAGACAAGAATTTTATACCACCACCTGGACAGGAATGCAATATAAGGGGGGGTGTGTGTAGGGGTGTGGGTTAGTATGGGGAGGGTACAAAAGGAATCACAGGAACCCTTGTCCTCCCCTCCCATAACATGACGATCAAACTTACCAGAGGTACAGAAGCATAGCAGCATTAAAAATGGAAAAACTTGTGTTTAGTTAATAATACGTGACAAGACATGCAAACGGAAAGCAGAGGGTGACAAACACGGCCGAGTGAGAAGCTTAAAAAGGGTGTCGATTAGAGGAAAGTGTTCCTGGAGAACGATGTGCCTTATCCCACCTTCTATTTTACAGCCACACAGGAAACTACAAGAGCAGCAGGAAAGAGAGCTTGCATCACACCACCCTTTGGTACCGCACATGCATTCTGCCAATGGCTATGTGGAGAAGACAATTCACCTTAGCAGTCCTTCTGCCTCTTCCGGGTTTGGTACTTTGTGGAGGTGGGATAATGGCTATGGAGTCATGTGGTGAGGACTGGACAGAGCTTTCCAAGTCCTGCTTTACGCCATTCGGGACAGGCAGTCCTTTGGGAGGGCTTCCCACAAAAGGGTTCGGGGAGGATTTGATATGGAAGCCGTTCTGTTCTCTTTCAGATACCTCATTGTGAGTTCTCACTGCTGGCTGGGTTTGAGTACTTGATAATGGCCATGGGCCTGCCTGAGCTTCCTGTTTGCCAGTCCGGTTAGAGATCTGGTCAAATTGCTGACCAAAGTAATCAATATCCCCATTCAGGGGCCCATTACTCAGAGGGGTAGACGAGCTACTCAAATTCTCTTTCTTCTGATCTGGAGATTTGAGAGAATCAGACGAAGAGGGTGTCGATTGGTCTGGCTGTGCAAAAGGATCATCACGGAAAGGATCAGGATTAGGGGTGGGAAAGAAGTTGAGATTGGCAGAAAAGGCATTTTCAGGCAAGAAAGATGCCTGAGGCTTTGGTCGAGGAAGAGAGCAGGAGGTGATGCCATTTGTTAAGAACAGATTTTCTTGTAAAGAATTCTGATTGGTGTCGATTTCAGAGTTTAGATCCACTAACAGGATATCTTTGCTTTCCTATCACATTTGGAAAGAAAAAAAAAAAGAAAGGGTTAGTCCATGTTGTGACTTCAAATGAGAAAGCTACATATTGATGACCAGGATTACAAAAATTTCCATTATATTTCAGTCTTACTGGTTGACCCTTACCTCCTCCCATCACGTCCCTGAGTTTATAGAATAGGTCCTCCTTGCACCTCTCAGGCCCTTTTAATTAGGTTTCCACTTCATTCACCCTTCATTCAGTGAAAACTTGGGTTTGTTTTACACGTCTCCCCTCACCCTTTCAGACTGACTGAGCTCATAATCATTGTTTCAATTTATGCCTTTGAAAGTCTTAAAGGGAACTGATTGTAAATCATTCCAAGTGACTAAGTATAATTGAACTTGAAGGAAATGACCTTAGACACCTAAACCCACTTCAAAACTGTTGTACACTCCTATTATACCCCTACAGTCACCTACCATCACCTTTCTCAATAAGTGAATCCACTGGCTAACATATTCATATTTGATAGTTTTGGCTGTGATAAAGTTTAATATATTTCCCTATAATTGGGTTTTCTTCTGGGAGGGGGTCAAAAAAGGTTGTCCCCTCCCATCACAGCCTGCTAGGTAGGCCTCTTTAAATACTTGAGAATCTTTTTGAAGGTGCTGCCAAGTTGGATCTCTCATTCTCATCATCTGAGTCTCTTTTTTGGACATAACTTTTTGTCTACATCCTTCTCAGAACATGATACTCAAAATACTGATGTAATCTAATAATTATATCTTTTGTCATAATACAGCTTAGCAATGCTTGTGTTGTGACAGTAATCTCATCTCTTTTTGTTCAGTCGCTAAGTCGCGTCCGACTCTTAGGGACCCCGTGGACTGCAGCCACCAGGCTTCCTTGTCCTTCACTATCTCTTGGAGTTTGTTCAAACTCATGTCCATTTCTGTCAATAATACCATTAAGTAATCTCATCTACTCAATGGATAAATTCAACCAATTTTAAAGTCATCTTTAATTTATGTATAAGGTGGAGACATGGGTTTAAGAGTTAATTTGAAAGACACCAAATTCTATTCCTTCTCTATCATTTTTCAGATACGTTAATTATTTGAGTTCTCAATTGTCAGATAAGATATTCTTCTCAACATAAAAGCAGCAAATTTGATAAATCTGACATGTCTTTATTCAGGTCAATGACACAACTAATTAAGAGTCACCCTAGGATACAGCTGTCATACTGATAGACCTTCCTTCTGATTGACTGATCACTTAAATACTTAACTATGCTAGCCATAGAAGAAAATAAACAATAAAAATTGCCCAACTGAAATGGAAGCTAATTTTCTATCATTAGCCTGGGCAGATTATTAAATATTTTGGTCATTGGGACAATGATCAAGACATCCTCAAGGGAATATAAAATTCTCAAACCAGCAAATAAAAAGGGAGATTGAATAGGCTTTCTTAGCTTTAAGAGAAAAGAATAAATTTTTTAAAATTTTAGGTCTAATTGGTATTTATCTTTTGGCTTCCTTTACTGTTAGGGATAAAGATACAATTTGTAAAAAGCCATATTTTCTCCTGATAACCAGAAGAACTTGTCAGAAGAGACAGCTTGTGATTAAAAAAAAAAAAAAACACACACAAAAAAAACCTTAAAAAAAATCAAAGAAATTGATTGGAAGATCTCAATGTAGGGATCTTTAACAATCAAAAGGTAGGACAAAATGTATTACAAAAGCTTGTGATTTCAATATTTATTCATTTATTATGAGCCACCTCTGGATTAGAACAGTTGGGTGTTCACAGCTGGTAGAGTTCTCCTTCAAATACTTCAGAAGAAGTTCTGAGGACACGAAACAGGAGCCACAATGTTAGACTTCTGAATAGTCACCCTATAAGTAAAATGTATAAGGCTCTCCTCAGGTTGCGTTTGTTGTTAATTCAAAATTAAAAACCCACTTCATAGACTACAACTGAAAAATGTAAGACTCCTCATCTACCTCCTCCGTCAGCATTTATTTACTTCTGCACTGGACTGTAAGCTGTAAACACTTCATCCACTGGGCTGTCATGTGGGCACCTGAGAGACAAGAACTGGTGACATGAACATGAAATATAGTCCCCGCTCTTAAGAGGCTCCTGAGAAAGGGCAAGCAGGCAACCAAGAAGGTGTCTACACAGACCAGGTTTTAAATATTGAGTTCAGTAGACTAGCTTTTCTTCAGGTAATTCATCTTGCCTACCAAACCCTGGGACTCCCTGCTTAAAGCCTTTGCGGACTTCTTGCTGCTCCCCTATATCAAAATAAACTTCATTAACCAGACTTTCAAAATGACCCACATGGGTCACTTGCTTTTAGCCTAACTACTACTTTCTACTCTCCTACATACTTCAAAGACCTAACTCAAGTTCAGATTCTCTACAAAGCTTTTCCCCACTGATCCCTCTACTTCAGCTTCACTCGTGCCCATCCATTGCATCTTATATATACATGACACTGTGTTTTGTGCCCTGATCCCACCCCCGTATCAGATTTGATGGGGGAACCACATCTTATGCCTTTTTTCTTAATAACCAGGCTTTCAAATGGTGACGTTTTTAAAGTTAAAGGTCGTTTTGTTTGTTCTTTTTTTCCCTTTTTCTTTCCTTCTTCTTTTGAGATACAGCACGGAAAAATATTGTTCAAGCGATTTTGTGATAAAAACTATGTTGTAAGGCATGTCACTTAGTTTGCAGCATGAGTTTTACTTGAAATGCAAAAAAACTATTCTTATAAATGTTGGAGGGAGGCACAGATGGGTTAAGAAACTGCTCATAAAGTCTAGGTAATTTAGATTTCTGCCTCTCTTCATCTCTTTCAGAGTAACTGCTGTGAGATTTCAAAATTTTTAAACAGGTTGGTTTTATCGAGTAGAAATAAATCTATTTCATGACTTATGAATATGGAGTCATATGTAGAAACACACTGGCAAAGTCTAATGAGCACATAATTAGCACCATTAACATTCTTTTACAGATATCATCACTTTCATGTTATTTATCATTTAAATTTACTGTTAGTTTAACTAAAACTTGCATTTTATTTCTACAAGCCAAAAATTCCCAGAAAGCACAAAGTCTAATATAAATGAGACTTAAGATTACTCTTGTTTTTCTTCATTTCATTTTTTAGAATTTTATAGAAGTCTACAGAAGCTCATTAAACATTCAGTGCTTCCCTGGCTATCTCATCTCATTGGAATTTTACATACATTGAGTGTTTTGACCTCTTCCAGTATACTAGTTGTTTGAATGTTGTTGGAAAGAAGGTTTTTCAGGTGTCAATTTACTTTGGGAAGGGAGCTTCTCATGGAGGGGCAAAGTTGCCTAGCAACCAAACACCCTCAGAGCAAGGGTGGACCTTTCAGGATTATCTAATCTGGTATTTCAAAAAGTTTATCTTTACAATAGTAACAAACATTACAAAGAATGAAAGGTTTCACAGACAAATGAGTCAGGACTTCCTACTTGAAAGAATATTAAATGAGCTTCTCCACTGCAGATTTTTTAGGGTTGCTAAAATGCTATGTTATGCATTTTGATTCTCATAAAGGTGGGGGTAGAGATGAATATCTGCAGCCCCTGCTCCTTCCCATCTCACTGGGCCTAGGTATTTGTGTGAAGTTTCATAAGCATGCCATTCTCTACAGTAATCCACCAAGCAAGACATTCACCACTTCTCAATCTGCTGTTGCTCTAGTTCCTATGACCTTTTTGATCCCAGAGGTTTGCTTGACAGTTCTACAGGAGGTTCCCAGATAAACATTCTTCCCATCATTCTAGACCGACACCTTTTTTCTTGAGTTATGTCTAGGTGCTTTCTCATAATTTATGTTCAAGTCCAGAAACTCACTTACTCAGAGGCATTATCTGAACCTCTAAACTAAATAAAATCCTTGTAAGTAACATCAACTATTAGGCTTTGTGATTATTTTAACATTGATCTCCCTGATAGACATTAAACTCCATGATGTCACTGAATTATGAATCTCATTTCTGTGCCCTGCAAACAGCTGATACTCAAGAAATTGTTAAATAAATAAAAAAGTTTTAAGAAGCATTCAAAATTACAAGTAATTTCACTTGAAGCCTGTTTTGGAAGGTCTGAGACTTAGGCTTAAGCATTGAAACTGAACCTCTGCTTGGGTAGATGAGAGGTTTTTTAATCACCATTTCCTTGTTTTTAAAGGAAAATATCACTCCATTCTCAGAGTTGTTACAGATCAATAATAAGAAGATTCGATATACTATAATATCCTGTAAAGAATGAGCATTTTTTTAAACAAAGACAAGCTTTGGTTAAACATAACTGAGCCTCTTAACTGTTTGGTCTCACTTTATACCACGCTTATGCTGCCAAGTTACAACAAAAGAATTAGAAAACAAGAAGAGGCCAGGAGTCTATACAATCAGTCATCTAACAAACATATTTCCTTCAAGTTGGCTTACATCAAGGATTAATATTCAGCTCCTCCTTCTGATCCTAAGTAATACCAAGATGGACTACATTGCCTGACCTATTGCTCAGATTTAACTTCTAAGCAATATTAATGTATCTGTTGTAGTGCTGATAGGCTCCTATGGTGACTTAAGATGCAAATTTGTTCTAGTAGCCATTTACACTTTATGCAGAAAAATCAATAGTCACCTTCCAAGTTTCAATGAAACCCTCAAGATTTCTGGTGAATTGCCAATTTGAGTTATAGATGCCATTTCTATTACATTGCAAATTTAAAAACAGACACTTACTGTTGGACTACTTAGGTCAGGAGGTGTAGACATGTCCCCAAACAAATCCATCTGGTCAACACCCTTAAAAAAGTATTTTGATTAGATTCAGATGTGTCTATTAAAAATGATTATTTTGTATATTGTTGTAATTGTTTCCTAAGCTAAAGTTTAGGAAAATAGTTGTCACAATTGGATTTTCACTTATCCAATATAGATTTGATATTAGGTTAGTTAGGTCAGGTAGTGTAGACAGGTCCCCAGACAAATCCACCTGATGTATACTTTTAAAAAAGTATTTGGATTAGATTCAGAAGTTTTTACTAAAAAGATTACTTTGTATACTGACATAAATGTTATACTGATGGTTAAAGAGTTGTCACAATTGGGTCTTCATACAGATTCCATACATATTCAGTATTAGCAACATCTTTAGGAAGTAAAACCTGTGTTCAGGTAAGTAAGAATCATAAAACTTCACATACATACCAATTTCAGTTTGCAAGGTGGGTCATCAAGATTCATTAGGGCATCACTCCCATTCTGAAAAGATGGCAAATATTAAAGAGTCAGTTGGCGAGTTTTCTCTATGCAATTTAATTTCCTAGTGTATTAACTTATTAGCAGTTAAGATTTTGGCACTAATCATTCAACTGTACATCTTCTAAGATGAGGGGTCATGAACACACAGTAATAAGCCAGGAGGGAAGTCTGCTTGGGTAGATGGCAAACAGGGCTTATATATACGACACACGCAATTCACAAGAACAAAAGATGCTCTTTTACCTCTACTGTTTTGTTGGCTTCTTCCATCTAAAAAGAGAGACACAAATTCAATGATCTTAATAAATTATCGGTAAAGTGAGTTCAAAGTGAAAGGGACAGTTGTTTAGACCTGTCCGACTCTTTGCGACCCCGTGGACTATACAGTCCATGGAATTCTCCAGATCAGAACACTCGAGTGGGTGGTCTGTCCTTTCTCCAGGGGATCTTCCCATCCCAAGGATCGAACCCAGGTCTCCCGCATTGCAGGCGGATTCTTTACCAGCTGAGCCAAAAAGGAAGCCCAAGAATACTGCAGTGAGTACCCTATCCCTTCTCCAGCAGATCTTCCAGACTCAGGAATCGAACATGGGTCTCCTGCACTGCAGGTGGATTCTTTATCAACTGAGCTATCAGGGAAGCCCAAAGGGAGTTCAAAAGGAGAATAAATATACCTATGGGTTCACAGGCATAAGGCATAAGAGAGTCTTGCATTTGATTTCTACCCTACATTCCCCACCGCTCCTCATATCAATACTGGATTTAAATAGAGCTGTTAGACTTGGTACTCATGTACAGTCCTTGGAATCAATGTGAAACTTATAAGGATAAAAGACAAGAGTCAGGGACTGGAAATTAGAAGGGCCTAACTATAACACCCATCCATTGCCCTTTGGAAAGAAGAGAAATACATTTCCTTACGTTCTACACGTTGAAGAGACACATAGAAGCCAACTTTCCAGAGAGGACATATGTTCACATAATGTTAGACACAGTCTTGAATATTGTATTAAGTTTAATAAGGCCTGTATGGACAGTACTTGCCTTTTTCTTTTCTTCTTCCTTTTTCTTTGTATTATAGATAACTTGGAAAAGGTCTTTCAGATCAATGACTAACGGCTCAGCCTGAAGCGAGACAAAGCATCTTTATCAGCATTTTAATCTATTTTCTTCCCTTTGTTCCCCATCACTTCTGATTAGTATTAGTTTTTTCCTTTCTCTTAAAGCTCCTTCCTACCCTCCTCTGGTCTGTGGGAGATCTCCACCACTCTCACCCCTATCCCCAGAAACATAAAGTATACAGATAACACAAGAAGTATTAATATAATCTTCCAAGTGCCTTCAAACTTTCTGGGAATAATTCACTATTGTTCTAAAATCAGCAATGACTTTATGACAAATTCTATTCTGACAGCCCTTGTGCCACACATTACATGGTTATCAATGACATTTAAAGAAGATCCCTTAGACCAATTAAAGAGAGCCATCCTCTGAAGCATTGTTAGTTCCTCCTATATCTGTTTCCAGCAAGTTCTCTAGTTGAGATACAGACACCCTTTTGCTTAAGTCCCCCTCCAGGCATATCTTGAGGATCAGAACTTACTTGTTGCCCTGTTTTTATGGCAAAAAACTGGTGTTGGCCTTCTCCTCCACACACATAGCCAAATGCTCGGTTGTCTGTCACATCGCGGGCAATGAAAGAAATCTTATTTACTGGATGTTCATGTTCTATAACCTTAAAAAGGAACATCAAAAATGATGTATTGAGAAAACTACAATCTATTTTCAAGCAAGCATAACTAAGTATCAGATACCTAGACATATATGAAAAGGCTAAAACATCTCAATATTTTTCCCTCCTGGTTGAAGGCCATATTTATCCTTGCTAGGAAGGGTTCAAAATGGGAAACAAACAAATAACAACCAAACAAAAAAAGGAAACTAACAACAAAGAGTAGAAAACAGAAATAGAAAGAATGATCCTTCTTATACTTCTATACTTGAGTCTCTCTGTCCCAAAGACATGATACCAAATCGCAAGGAAGAACTGAGGATTAGAAGACCAAGATTTTCTAAAGCAAAGATGGGGCATATAACCTCTAAAGCATTCCAAGTAGGTCTACTTTCCAAGTTCAGTTCAATTCAGTCGCTCAGCTGTGTCCGACTCTTTGCGATCCCATGGACTGCAGCACGCAAGGCTTCCCTGTCCATCACCAACTGCCAGAGGCTACTCAAACTCATGTCCATTGAGTCAGTGATGCCATCCAACAATCTTATCCTCTGTCCTCCCCTTTTCCTCCCACCTTCAATCTTTCCCAGCATCAGGGTCTTTTCCAATGAGTCAGTTCTTCCCATCAGGGGGCCAAAGTATTGGAGTTTCAGCTTCAGCATTAGTCTTTCCAATGAGTATTCAGGACTGATTTCCTTTAGGATGGACTGGTTTGATCTCCTTGCAGTTCAAGGGACTCTCAAGAGTCTTCTCCAACACCACAGTTCAAAAGCATCAATTCTTTGGTGCTCAGCTTTCTTTATAGGCCAACTCTCACATCCATACATGACTACTGGAAAAACCATAGCTTTGACTAGACAGACCTTTGTTGTCAAAGTAATGTCTCTGCTTTTTAATATGCTGTCTAGGTTGGTCATAACTTTCCTTCCAAGGAGCAAGCGTCTTTTAATTTTATGGCTGCAGTCACCATCTGCAGTGATTTTGGAGCCCCCCAAAATAAAGTCTGACACTGTTTCCACTGTTTCCTCATCTATTTGCCGTGAAGTGATGGGGCCAGATGCCATGATCTTAGTTTTCTGAATATTAAGTTTTAAGCCAACTTTTTCACTCTTCTCTTTCACGTTCATCAAGAAGCTCTTTAGTAATTCACTTTCTGCCATAAGGGTGGTGTCATTTGCTTATCTGAGGTTATTGATATTTCTCCCGGCAATCTTGATTCCAGCTTGTTCTTCATCCAGCCCAGCGTTTCTCATGATGTACTCTGCATAGAAGTTAAAAAAGCAGGGTGACAATATACAGCCTTGATGTACTCCTTTCCTGATTTGGAACCAGTCTGTTGGTCCATATCCAGTTCTAACTGTTGCTTCTTGACCTGAATACAGATTTCTCAGGAGGCAGGTCAGGTGGTCTGGTATTCCCATCTCTTTCAGAATTTTCCACAGTTTGTTGTGATCCACACAGTCAGAGGCTTTGGCATAGTTAATAAAGCACAAATAGATGTTTTTCTGGAACTCTCTTGCTTTTTCAATGATCCAGTGGATGTTGGCAATTTGATCTCTGGTTCCTCTGCCTTTTCTAAATCCAGCTTGAACATCAGGAAGTTCACAGTTCATGTACTGTTGAAGCCTAGCTTGGAGAATTTTGAGCATTATTTTGCTAGCATGTGAGATGAGTGCAGTTGTGCACTAGTTTGAGCATTCTTTGGCATTGGCTTTCTTTGAGATTGGAATGAAAACTGACCTTCTCCAGTCCCGTGGCCACTGCTGAGTTTTCCAAATTTGCTGGCATATTGAGTGCAGCACTTTCACAGCATCATCTTTCAGGATTTGAAATAGCTCAACTGGAATTCCATAACCTCCACTAGCTTTGTTCACAGTGATGCTTCCTAAATCCCACTTGACTTTGCATTCCAGCATGTCTGGCTCTAGGTGAGTGATCACACCATCATGGTTATCTGGGTCATGAAGATCTTTTTTGTATAGTTCTTCTGTGTATTCTTGCCACCTCTTAATAGCTTCTGCTTCTGACTTTACCAACTCAGACTTAAGTGAACGGCATATCTAAGCTAGAGGAATGTTCACAAGGATCCTTTGACAATGGCTCAGACAGGTCAGAGAACCACCATAAGTATTATTGGGGCAATTACCCCTGGGACATTCTGGAAGTCACCAAATTCTGTCACCAAGTACTTACTAACCTCACTTAGATGTTCATGTCATCATCCAGGAGTGTCATACGAAGGAGGCTTATTGATTTAGTAGTGCCTTCCCCTCAGTTCCCTACTCTCCTTTCTCTTGATCCTTTCAAGTAGACAGTAGGCCTCAACTCTTGAGTGATATTTTTAGGTGCCCAGAATGTGTCTTCGCTTTTGTTTCTCAGTAACTAAGGCCACTGAAAGTTTGTATTGGGCATATTAGGAGGTTTGGGAATAAGAGAATGCTTGTGAGGGAAACCTGTCACTATTCTCTGGCAGGCTTATGAAAACAAGAGTCAAAAGATCAGGGACAGTAGAGACAGCAGTGCATAAAGGTAGCAGGGTGGCTAAGCTGTACCAGGATTCCAGGGCCCTAAGTCTGACCAATGGATTTTTGCATATTAAATAATGAGAATCTCTAGGAAGGGTTGAATAGCAATGGGAGATCTCCGCACAGTATCCTGATACAATAAACTATTGTGTAGCAATGAAAACCCGTTTTAAATAGATGAATCTGATGTTATATAGAGTAGAGGGAAGAAAAAAAAAATCCCAGAACACTTGAAGTATGATAGTTTTTAATAAAACTCAAACAAACTGAAATTAACAGACTATTCATGTGATAGAATAACAGTAACCACAGAAAATGAGCAAGGTTACACCCATGGGGTGAGAAGGAAGGGGAGAGGGAAAAAGAAAGGAAGATGTTTTGTTCACCAAGTTCACCCATGACCAATATATTAAAATAGACCCATACACAGATCTATGACAGAATCACAAACAAGGGGTAAGGATTAATCTCTTAGTCCACAAAAATACCTGACTGATACTGGTATCTATGGTATACCAGTGTTGAGGTTAGACTTATTGACTTGAGGTTCACATCTGTTACAGGAAATAAATTTCAAAGTAAAGTATCATGACTCCTCACCTCCCATCCTGTCTGTTTTTTGCCTGTTACTCCTGGAAAAGTGCAGCAATACGTACTTTTTTTTTTTTTCCTACAGAATTTTGAAAAGGGAAAATGGCAGCTGAAATTTATGCCACAAATTATTTGTCAGACTCAGATGGTCAGAAAGATGCCAGCAAAAGTGAATTCTTACCCCAGTTTTCTCATCAATGATTTTTATTCCAGAAAGAGAAATATTGACCCAGATCCTCTGCTTGTGTTGTCCCTGAGACCGAGCAGCTGCCGCCATTCCCTGATGAGATTGAAAGAACAAGAAAAATTCTAGTTAAAAGCACCTTATGATGCCTCTGATTCTAAAATTTTAAAAGACAATCAGCTTTGTTTTCAGCTTGGTTTACCATCTATGAAAGGATTAAGCATCCTTTGTAAGAGACAGCAGGATTAAATGGAAGACAGCGAGCCAGGAGATCACTAGTTAGCTATGTGAACTTGGGCAAGTCCTTCTAATTCCCTTGGCCACTGAAGAGTCACTGGCAAAGACAAGAAGATTGAACCAGAAGATCTTCAAATGTCTTCAAAGATGTTTCTTCTAGGCCTTGTCTTATTTAATGAGTATTACTTCCTTAATGAGGTACATAGTGTGGCAGTATTAGAATTTAAAAATTTAAAAAAACCTAAAGGACTAACACTAAATAGCATTAGTTTCAAAGAAGAGTCCTGAATTTTACCCGTATACCTCCAGGCTCTGAAATTTGGTCTGCTCAAAGGAAAAGGCATCTCGGGTCCTTCTGTACATGACTGCACGCTAAGTTGCTTTAGTCGTGTCCAGCTCTTTGCTACCCCATGGACTGTAGCCCACCAGGCTCCTCTGTCCATGGGGATTCTCTAGGCAAGAATAATGCAGTGGGTTGCCACGCCCTCCTCCAGGGAATCTTCCCAATCCAGGGATCAAACCCCAGTCTTCTGCATTGGCAAGCAGGTTCTTTATCACTGAGCTACCAGGAAAGCCATAAATAAATACAAATTTCTAATATCACTCCCTCTGTTGGACATCTGCTTAACATAGCAACAAATTATGCTTTCCTCTGTTACCTTTAGTTTCATCATAGAATCTTGGCTCATTTTATCCCCTCTTGCATCTGGCACATCATCAATGCCAATTAGCTTGGCCTTGTATTTCACACCATCACCTTTGAATCTTGCCAAAAGATATTCATCTGTCTTTTCAGTGCCTGAGAAAAGAAAAAGTTAGAGGATCAAGTTCATACATGTGCTGAAATATCAGCCCCAGGTATGACCAAAAATGCTGTAGAATCTAAAAATCTGAGTTACATAAATCTTGATTATACTACAATTGATCAATGCAACATTTTACTATTATCCTTATTTCCTCTGAGTTAAAAAAAATCACACTTTGTAAAACTGTGTATGGCATTGGGGTCGAGAGAAAATAAACTCTTAATGATGCAGAATGGGCTGAATTATGGGAAACTTATGGGAATATGTGAGATAGGATTGGGGGATATTCTGGGATATTCTTCATCATAGTTGTAAAAATATTTTTAAAAAAGAATATAAGGAGGATAATATTTTTTCTAATAAAAGGAAAATAAGCCACTGCACAATTTACTAACATTTTTGAACTGTCAATAAAGCAGAACAGAACTGTGGGTAAAATCCCTTGAAAACCATCGAGATGATTATTTCATCAATATAACTTCTTTTGCTTCTCTTCTTATTACCATTTCTAGAGCATGGATGTGAAAGGCAAAGAAATCATGGCATATTCTCAAACTATGAATGATTAAGGATGCTGACACTTTCTAGTGGTCCTTTTGTGACAAAAGAAGAGGGTCTTATAAAATAAAGATCTTGATTTTTATAAAACAGCTACTTCAGTAAAGCAAAATCATACATAGGTTACTGAAAGATAACCATGTAATACTTCACAGGTGCACTTCCCAACTGAATAATATCTATGAAAGTTTCCCAGCAGGATCCAAGTTGAGGCAATTACTGGGCTCATATATATATTCATCTTATCATAGAGGAATTGAACCAATCTCCTCCGCCATAGTCTTACTTTCATATTTAGGAGAACTTGAGACTTGGCTGAGATTGAATCAAGGCAAGGGCCAAATCTTACTTTCCCTTGAACGTCATCCTTCTTCACTGGTAACCACCACTAGCTCCCCTCATAGGGCTCAAGAAGATTCCTTCATACCTTTCTTCTTTTCCTTCTTGGATGGTGCCTTTGGTGCAGCCTGTTGGTCAGGCTGACCATTAGTTGCACTCGTTTCTACTTCGTTAGACATGGCAAGAAGGCAGACGGCCAGCTCCAGCACCAGCAGACTCTTAGTGGCAGCAGGCGATCCCTGATGGAGTCGTCTCAAACAAACATAGCCTGCTACAGACGCCTGTGGGCAGAGTTTAGAGGCACAATGAGATCACAACACAGCGAACACAGACTTTATGTCCTAATAGGCCCACAACCAGTACTGCTGAGTGTAGTTCTTCAGACTCATTTTGTTCTTCTCTGTTAAACTGAACTCTGACAGCACGGGAGTGGGTAGAACTGTTTCCTTTGTAGTTGCCAAAATGGAAAGAAGGTATTTACCTTCTTTAAGTAATTTTATGTAATTAAGTAATTATGTAATTACTTCTTTAAGTAATTTTCTTTAAGTAATTATTATGGCAGAAAGTGAAGAGGAACTCAAAAGCCTCTTGATGAAAGTGAAAGAGGAGAGTGAAAAAGTTGGCTTAAAGCTCAACATTCAGAAAACGAAGATCATGGCATCTGGTCCCATCACTTCATGGGAAATAGATGGGGAAACAGTGGAAACAGTGTCAGACTTTATTTTTCTGGGCTCCAAAATCACTACAGATGGTGACTGCAGCCATGAAATTAAAAGATGCTTACTCCTTGGAAGGAAAGTTATGACCAACCTAGATAGCATATTCAAAAGCAGAGACATTACTTTGCCAACAAAGGTTCGTCTAGTCAAGGCTATGGTTTTTCCTGTGGTCATGTATGGATGTGAGAGTTGCACTGTGAAGAAGGCTGAGCACCGAAGATTTGATGCTTTTGAACTGTGGTGTTGGAGGAGACTCTTGAGAGTCCCTTGGACTGCAAGGAGATCCAACCAGTCCATTCTGAAGGAGATCAGCCCTGGGATTTCTTTGGAAGGAATGATGCTAAAGCTGAAACTCCAGTACTTTGGCCACCTCATGTGAAGAGTTGACTCATTGGAAAATACTCTGATGCTGGGAGGGATTGGGGGCAGGAGAAGGGGATGACAGAGGATGAGATGGCTGGACGGCATCACTGACTGGATGGATGTGAGTCTAAGTGAACTCTGGGAGTTGGTGATGGACAGGGAGGCCTGGGGTGCTGCGATTCATGGGGTCACAAAGAGTCAGACACTACTGAGCAACTGAACTGAACTGTGACTATAGGTACGACTCCTATGTACAAAATAAACAAGCTACAAGGATATATTGTATAGATGGGAAATACAGCCAATATTTTATAATAACTATAAACAGTATAATCTTTAAAAATTGTGACTCACTATGCTGTACATCTTAAACATATAATGCTGTAAATCAACTACATCTCAATAAAATAAAAACTGTTATTATCTGGCTAAGAAATTCGTATTGGAACTTTGGATAAAAAGCTAGTATTAAAGATAGGGATCAAAATATGTCACATGTAGGGGCTTCCCTGGTGGTCCAGTGGTTAAGATTCTGGGCTCCCACTGCAGGGGGCACAGGTTCAATATTTGGTCAGGAAACTAGATCCCACATGCCACAGCTACGAGCTTACATGCTGCAGCATGCCACAACAAAGATGCTGCATGCCACAAATGAGAACCAGCACAGCCAAATAAATAAAAATTACAACATTTTTTAAATGTCGAAAAAATGTTCTCACTGAGTGAACACAGTTTGTGCTATTATTTAGCATTATTATCCTTTAAACAGCTTCCCAGGTGGCACAGTGGTAAAGAATCAACCTACTAATGCAGGAGACACGAGGGACGTGGGTTTGATCCTTGGGTGGGGAAGATCCTGGAATGGTAACCCACTCCAGTATTCTTGCCTGGAAAATTCCATGGACAGAGGAACCTAGCAGGCTACAGTCCATTGGGTTGCAAAGAGTCAGACACAACTCAGCACAAAAAACAGTTTAGTTCTCCATAAAGCTCCCCCATGTATCACAGCTGCTGCTGCTGCTAAGTCGCTTCAGTCGTGTCCGACTCTGTGCGACCCCATAGATGGCAGCCCACCAGGCTCCGCCATTCCTGGGATTCTCCAGGCAAGAACACTGGAGTGGGTTGCCATTTCCTTCTCCAATGCATGAAAGTGAAAAGTCAAAGCGAAGTCGCTCAGTCGTGTCTGACTCTTAGCGACCCCATGGACTGCAGCCTACCAGGCTCCTCCGTCCACAGGAGTTTCCAGGCAAGAGTACTGGAGTAGGTAAAACAAAAAAGAGAAGTCATTGTAAGCACACAGAAATGAGTTAACACTTCAAAAGGTTCTTTCACCTCTCAGGAGTGAACATTTCTATACTGCACTAGAGAGAGCTAGGGAAGGTTAATTTTCTATGTGAACTGAAGACAAAAGGCAGAGAAAAGCCACTCACAGTGTGTAATCCTGGGAAGAACACTTATGGGTTCGTCCACTAGTCTCACCCCCAAAGCTAGTTTCATTCTTTGCGATTTTAACAGTCTTTTGAAACACATACACACACACATACATAAAATAATTGATTTTGCTCAAAGACACCTGACTGGTAGGTACCTGGGGAGACAGTCTATTTACCGGTAACAACATTAGGGGACCTGAAGTCCCATTTAGCCATGACTTAGCTGGGGGCCAGGTACTATCAGCCCTTTAACTGCATTAACTCCAGAACACTCATGGTAACCCTGTGAGTAGTACGATGCAGTATTATTTCACTTTTCCAGAGGGAAAGCCAAGGCACAGAGGTTTTAAACAACGCAGCTGCTGAGTTAAAACCAAGTCTCCAATCCAGGCTGTCTGGCCCCAAGCCAGAGTTCCTCAAATACTACACTGAGTCTCATAGGGGAAACCTCATGTTGGCCATAGAGATGTTCTATTATATACTTGTCGTGTCCCTCACCTCCCCGCAAAAAAGATACACTCAAGTCCTGGCCCCTGAACCTTTGTATGTGACCTTATCTAAGTAAAGGTTATTTGTAACTGTCATCAAGTGAAGGCTCTTGAGTTGTGATCATCCTTGATTTGTGAGGGTTCTAAATTCCAAAATCACTGCAGATGGTGACTGCAGCCATGAAATTAAAAGACACTTACTCCTTGGAAGGAAAGTTATGACCAACCTAGATAGCATATTCAAAAGCAGAGACATTACTTTGCCAACAAAGGTCCGTCTAGTCAAGGCTATGGTTTTTCCAGTGGTCATGTATGGATGTGCGAGTTGGACTGTGAAGAGGGCTGAGCACCAAAGAATTGATGCTTTTGAACTGTGGTGTTGGAGAAGACTCTTGAGAGTCCCTTGGACTGCAAGGAGATCTAACCAGTCCATTCTGAAGGAGATCAGCCCTGGGATTTCTTTGGAAGGAATGATGCTAAAGCTGAAACTCCAGTACTTTGGCCACCTCATGAGAAGAGTTGACTCATTGGAAAAGACTCTGATGCTGGGAGGGATTGTGGGCAGGAGGAGAAGGGGACGACAGAGGATGAGATGGCTGGATGGCATCATTGACTCTTTGGATGTGAGTCTGAGTGAACTCCGGGAGTTGGTGATGGACAGGGAGGCCTGGGGTGCTGTGATTCATGGGGTCACAAAGAGTCGGACACGACTGAGCTACTGAACTGAACTGAACTGAACTGAACTAAATTCCATAACAAAGGTCATTATAAAAGAAAGGCAAGGGGAGATTAGAAGTACAGAGACACACTGCAGAGGTGATGTGAATACAGAGGTAGATATTGGATTGATGCATCTACAAATCAGGAATGCCAGGATGGCCAATGTCCCCCAGATGCTAAGAGACAGATGTGCAATGAGTACTCTCTCAGCACCTTCAGAAGGAATAAACTCTGATGACGTATTGATTTGGGGCTTCTGGCCTCCAGGACCATGAGAGAATAAATTCAAGTAACCCAGTTTTTGGTAATTTGTTACGGCAGCCCTTGGAAACTAATACAACACCTCTGTTTTTGTGTGTGTCTTGGTTGATTTCGAGTGGTTCCAAGCTTTATTTTCCAGCAATGTGATAAATCTCCTAGTCATATTCCTAGTCTTCTAATTTCAGGAAGCCAATAATAATGCTCTTCTTTCAACTCAAGAGGCTATTTCCCCATGTTAACAACATCAGGCAGTGACACCACGCTCTGATCTAAGGAGAAACATCAACATCCATCCTCCTGCATCCTCAGCTTCTCCCCTTGGGCCCTTTCCTTTCTTAGTTACTCATCGTATCTTAGAAATAAGGAAAACACTTCCATGTGACCCCGCAGTCCTCCAGTTACTGCTTCATGATTTAAACATCTAAAATTGGTGCTCTCTTCCTCTCGAAGGACTATTTATCTTAATGCTAATCTCAGAAAGTCAGCTCCAACTGCTAATGGCTCTTCTGACCAAATCCAATTACTTTGCTTTCATTCTTTTGAGCGTATCTGACTGCATGCATCACACATCTATACCTTTTTGTGAGCCCCTTTCCCCCCATTTTTTGCTCCCATGACAATCAGGAAGCTCCAGTCCATGGCTTATGTTCATTGAATTAGGATAATCTGAATTTTTTCTTAATGATGGCATTCTTAATTTTAAAGTAAAGCTTTCCCACTTAACCTTGGGGTCCCTCTTGCACTTAGGACAAAGATGAGACGTTGTCATTTCATATCAAATGTTTTACCCCTTGTTGTTTCTGTTGTTCAGTTGCTAAGTCGTGTCTGACTCTTTGCAACCCCATGAACTGCAGTACACCAGGTTCCCCTGTCCTTCACTATCTTCTGGAGTTTGTTCCAATTCATATTCCTGCATATCTTTAATATCCTTTTCTTTCATTCTTATATAGAAACCCCAACATTTCTCATCTCTTTCAGAAATTTTTCCTTTTTGACTCCTTTCCTTTCTGAATTAGCAGAGCTGCCTTCTCTCTCATTTTCCTACCCATTCCTGTTACTTGCTTGTCCCTGAAGACTTTCACTCCTTCCTGCTCAGTTCTGGCAGGAAAAGAACCTGGCATAAGAATCTATTGCCCCATCTTTGAAGTCTAATATCATGTTTTTCTGTAGGATATTAGTGCTGACAAGAAAAGTCTTAGCTCATTAAACATGGCAAATTTTATTCAAAAGTGAGTATTTTAAAGGAATTTGAGAAATGCCACAAAGCATTTTGAGGGGGCTTGGGAGAGGGAATGGTGGTGTGTGGTTTAGTCATAAGAATGATACAAGACGTAACAATGTTATAACTCAAGACCAGGCATTAAATCTGGTGTCAGCAGACAGCTTTCAAAATGGAAGAGGTCTACAGTGAGAGGTGCTGCCATGTTTTATGGAAAAACTTCTTTTGTTAGACACTGAGGTTCAACATTCATGGCATTAGGGTTATTCTAAGGTACTTGGTATTCTTTGACTACATCCTTCCACGGTTTGGGGATGAGCAGTTACAAGGAGCAGGGGAGTAAAAAAAAAAAAATAGGTATAAAACATTCCTTTAGCATCTTAGCATATTTTTTTGAAGAAAAGCCATGTGTCTGTTGGGTTGTAATAGGCAAAGGCAAGTCTCTATTGCAGGCCATACAATTTAAAAGTTATCTGTGCTCCCTGAAATGATTGGAAGGTAGATTTTGCCCACAGGCTCCAAGACTCAAAGATAAATCTCTTTATAAAGAAACATTAAAGGTTTACCAAAAAATTTTTAGCCAAAGCGTACAACCAGTTATGTGTATGCTGCTGCTGCTAACTCGCTTCAGTCATGTCCGACTCTGTGCGACCCCATAGTCGGAAGCCCACCAGGCTCCCCCGTCCTTGGGATTCTCCAGGCAAGAACACTGGAGTGGGTTGCCATTTCCTTCTCCAATGCATGAAAGTGAAAAGTGAAAGGGAAGTCGCTCAGTCGTGTCCGACTCTTCTTGACCCCATGGACTGCAGCCTACCAGGCTCCTCCATCCATGGGATTTTCCAGGTAAGAGTACTGGAGTGGGGTGTTATGTGTATAAGAGAGTGATAAACACTCACCTTTCTCCACAGCTTTAAAGAGAAATTCCCTCATCACAGATCTCCCAAATGCCCAAGTTACCATTTGACCTGCGGGAGACAGAGGAAGTCTTGCTTCCAGACTGAGGTCCCTCTGTACGAATAATCAACTTAAATCCAGTGTTTAAAATTCAAATGCATACTCCTTCCAACAATGTTACAGAATTGTCAACTGTGCTCATAAAACCTCTAATAGGTTTTATAATGAATTGATTTTTGGGAAGGCTTTGGGCCTGAAAAAGGAAGCTGAGGATGAGAAGAGGCCCTACCATTTTCTGTGACTGCTTTCCCAAATTAGGGTATCGTTCAAAAAAAAAAAAAAAAAAAAAAAAAAAAAAGGCATCTATTTTAAAGCTCTAGTAAGGTAAAAAAGATTTTTAACTTTTATTTTTAAAGGAGAACCACTGGGTGTAGTACAACCAGCAAGGATAGTCCTTCTGACTGAGGACCAAAAGTTAATCAGGAAACACACACAAAGGATGCTATCATAAAACATGGATTACTAATAAAGTCCAAAAACATAATCAAAAAGTCACATGGACTGCCACACTCCCCCCACTCCATCTAAACCTAGCTGGTTTGTTAGTCTAGTTTTTAAGAATGATCTGTTTACTTCTTTAGATGCCCGAGAAGAGAAATAAGACGATACATCTGAAAACAGACGAGAATCTAAAGTTACTATATATTTTGACCCCCTTTTAAGGTCTAATACAGAATAGAAAGTTGTAAATGAAAACTATGTTAAGTCAAAAAAAGGAGCTTCATTTGAGTGAAGATCTCTAACTTGGATTTTGGACTTCATGCAAACCATGTAGGGACTTCCCCGTCCCACAGCACAAGAATCAGATGATCAGGAGACATTTTGCAACATTTTTTGGTTTCTGAGAAAGTTCTGAGAAATGTATACCAGAAGATTGTGTGAGTCACCTTAAGATGACTATGTCCTTTGCACTAGAAAACAATCTGTTATAGTTTATTTAGCACTTAAAGTGATTCATGCAAATATTTAGAACCTTGCAATACTGAGCGTAGGGACATACTTGTGCAGGGACAAATTTGCCTGGTGCCTCCTTTTTCCTCCTCACCTTTTCCATCAGGAGGAACAGTATCAGCATCAGCAACGGTTCTGATGAATGACTACAGGGTTCTAGAGCAACATCATGACACGAGTTTGCCACCTCCCTCCCAGTCTATCTTTTTACCTATTATTCGGAGCAGATAGGAATTTTCCCGGTCAGTCTCAATGCTGGTAAAAGGAATAACTTGAGTTGAAAACTTATTTAAAGGTGGCCCCGTTCTACAAATGGTAGAGGACCTGTTCTTAATGTTAAGGGGAATAGTACAAACCCCAGACCTACCAAGCCCTTCCAACACTTGTCCTGGCAGCTCTGTGAATAGAATGTGTCTCCATCTTATGAATACTGAAATAGGCTCAGTAACACAGATCAATCACCAATTAGCTGATGGGCTTTAATTGAACATGATCTGTGTTCCCTTTCTTTTTATATATGCTGCTGTTCTTATCTTTTTTTTTAATTCCACTGATGTTAACCTGTATTTTTCCAGCTGCTTTCAGAGTCATAATCCCATGGACTTTCACATATCAGTTAACTTTCCAGAAAGAGCCACATAAAACAGACACAGGAAAGGGAGTTAAGGAGAATCAAGGACAAAGCAACATCGATGTCTTTGCTAGTGTCCAGCACTTTGGAAGGGTCAGAAGTGTGCTTCCTTGTCCTTTGGAACCTTTTGCTTGTCTCAGCTGAGATCCTGAACTAGGACATGTGAAATATTAACCTCTAGGGCACATCTCGGGGTCCAAGAGGGCAGCAAACAGCCTTCAGCACTATCTTCAAAGTAGCCTTTTGAGAATAAGGGACCTTGCCAGAAATGATGCAGCCAAGTTTCTGACATTTGGTGCAAAACTAGTCTCCCTTAACTGCTTGAATCCCTATGCTTTTAGGAAAACTGATTCTACTCTGCAAAGACCAAGCTGAGTAGACAGTAAGATTTTTGCAGACTATTTAATTGGGGAAATGAGACTATGTTAACACACATTGAAAAGGAGTCCTTAGGAGATTTTCTTGTAAATGCTGACACTGCTGTAGGGGCCTCAGGAACAAAACGTGCCTGAGTCGAGGAGGTATGCACTGGTTAGGCATTTACAGAGAGCACGTATCATTGTCTGTAACCCCTGGGAAGGATGCTGCAGAAAGATAGGACTTAGAAAGCTCTGAACTGGAAAACTTCTCCCAGCCTTTGAAACCAAGTCAGACCAGAGTTAAAAGTTCCCCAGACAGTTAATTTGGGAAAGAGGCCAGATAGTGTAGCAGGTCAGAGTTCAGGCTAAGAAGTCTTTCACATTTTCACTACTTTCTAGCTCTATGGTTTGAGTCAATCTATCTAATATTCATTTCTTCACCTGTAAAATGGGAATATAATTTGTAGTGTTGTTATAAGAAATCAGTAATAACTGATGTAGAGACCTCAGTGCCTCGAATACAGAAAGCTCTCAACAAGTGGCAACTATGATTAAATCACATGTAGGTTTCATGGACAGTTCAGTTCAATTACTCAGTCATGTCCAACTCTCTGCAACCCCATGGACTGTAGCAAGCCGTGGACTATGTGTCAGGTATGCAGTCTTGTGTTGTAGTTGACATTGCTTTTCCACATCAAATGCTTAAATGATTTTAGAACAAGTGGGACCAATAAGTAAATCGCTAATAAGTAGAAACACTGTTAAACCACCTCCTGTCCAACTCTGGCTTTGTGACTGTAGAAGGTAGGTTCTGACAGCAATGGGCTTCCCTGGTGGCTTGATGGTAAAGAATTTGCCTGAAATGCAGGAGACCTGGGTTCAATCTCTAGATCGGGAAGATCCCCTGGAGAAGGGAACTGTATCCACTCTGGTATTCTTGCTCGGAGAATCCCACGGGCAGAGGAGCCTGGTGAATTACAGCCCATGGGGTCACAAAAAGTCGGACATGACTGAGCGACTAACACACACACATCTGCCAGGAGTAGAACTATGGGAATAAAAGCTACACTAAGTTACCCAGAGAGGCCTGTTCTAATGAATTCCGAGTCAAATCTAGGCCTCCATTATCACCCCTGGCAATGTAAAAGGTCTACCTCACATCCCCTGGGAAACTTTTAAGAGGACCTCTTAAGATGTCCAAGTCTGTGACACACCCAGATCCATTAAGTTGGAATCTATGTGGAAAGAGATGCAAGCACCAATATATTTTAAAGATTTGCAGATGATTCTAAAGCACTGACAAGTTTGAGGGATAAGTCTAACTTCCACAATCCTTTGTTGCCTTAAAGAAATAAATACCAAGTGGGTTAGACTACTGAGCTACAAGAAACCTAGGGAATAATTTCGTCATACCCTTTCATTATAAGGATTAAGAAACTGAGGGCAAGAAAGAATATATAACTTGTCTAACTGTTAAACAGCTGGTTGTAGATAAGAGTTGGTACCAGGAAAAATCTAGATCCTAAAATGAGACTAGAGTGTCCTATTTTTAGAGTGTATGAGTCTGTTTTTAAAAAAAAAAAAAAAACAATTTTTAAGAAGTCCATACAAGGCCCATTATATTGAGACTGAACCAAGAACTAATTAATAGATATACCAAAGAACAGAAGATAAATTAGCAGAATAGCTTGAATCGATGTTTTCTGAACCAAAACAGAAAAGTTTATGGGGTCTAACGATAGAGTATCACTAGATCCTCTTTTGCTGGGTAGCTGGAGTCCTACCTGGTCAAACTAGCTCACAAATGCTAATTTGGTTGCTTGGAAGAAAGTATTTGGCTAGGCTTGAGACGCAACTCACAGATCAAAGAATTCACATTATTTCAGTACATTCTCTGCTACTCAGTACTTGGCCTTTTAGTTATTTTTTCTAAAGCCTGGTAGGAAGTTTGAGTTCTTCAGTTGGCAACTTCCAATATTCTTGACTCATTATGACCTCTCAATTTTGCACCCACCTCCAACCATTTTGTTTTTAAAATAAGTTTTTATTAGGAGTATTTCCTAACTGAGCCTAAAGAACAGTCATCATAATAAAAGTGTTTAGGAGAGTTTAAGACTTTAAAAACAGGCTTGCATGTGTCACTTCAGTCGTGTCTGACTCTTTGTGACCCCGAGGACTGTAGCCCTCCAGGCTCCTCTGTCCACAGGATTCTCCAGGCAAGAATACTGGAGCTGTTGGCTGTGCCCTCCTCCGGGGATCTTCCCAACCCAGGGGTTGAACCTGAGTCTCTTATGTCTCCTGCATTGGCAGGCTGGTTCTTGACCACTAGTGCTGTATGGGAAGCCCCCAAAATAGGCTTAATGTTATTATCTGAATAATAACAGATATGTAATATCTGATATGTTATTATCTGAATGAAGGCCTATTCCCTAGACTGTACAATGCAACCAATTCACTAAATATGTCTAAAAATTACTCACAAGGTGAACTGAAGTATTGTAGATGATCAATTTTACAAGTGCAATGACTTATTTTGAAGACTTCACTAGGATTAGAAAAGGTAGAATGTATAGATTCATTGAGTAACTTGTGCAAGCTGGGCACAAGTTAATATGTTTGTGTGAACAAAGACACAGCAAACTGACTCTAGAATCTCTCCTCACACTTAGTAAAACTCTAGGAAAGAAGGTGCTGTTGGAATATCTCTGTGGTCTATGGACCGTGTAGAGTTTTTGTGAATATGTATGCATGATGCTTAGGATTGGATTAGTTGACCTTACAGAGCAAGCCTGTCTCAACGTTAACATCTCCTTTTACTCATGCCTCAGGAGCTATGTGGGGAAGAGAGGTAATGACTACATCCTTGAGTCAAGTTCATAGATGGTTCATTAAGCACCATCTTGAACCACCTTATTAGCTGCTTCTCTATTAGAGAGATAACGAATCACCTATGGAAGGAGCCATGAGTGATTCTCATTAATTCTAAGGAAAGGGATTCTCCAGGCAAGAATACTGGAGTGGATTGCCATGCCTTCCTCCAGGGGATCTCCCCAACCCAGGAAGATCTCTTATGTCTCCTACATTGGGAGGTGGGTTCTTTACCACTAGCGCCAGTTAGGAATCCATTGTTCTGGAGGAAAGGAAATTATGCCTTTTGAGGGGGTAGGAGGAGCTTGGAAACAAAGGTTACCCTTCTCCATACACCTTGGGCTTTAGGCTCAGAGGTAGCTGGCAACTTAGTAGGTAAATTTGTTTATCAATGTAAGACATATCTGGAAACGGCCAGTGGATTGAAGTGGTCCAACATGGAGTGGGAATGTGGGGTAGGTATGGGAAGAAGGGGAGGGAAAACTCCTTATGTCTGAGGAACAGATAAAAAATAAGAAGGCTAGATTCAAACCGGGGCTCAGGACTTTCCTGGTGACACCGTGGATGGGGATCCACTTGCCAATGCAGGGGACATGGGTTTGATCCCTGCTCTGGGAAGATTCCACATGCCTCAGGGCAACTAAGTCAGTGTGCTGCAGCTACTGATGCCCACGCGTCCTGGAGCCGCACACCATGGTTACAGAGCCCACATGCTGCAACGCTGCGGGCTTCATGCCTAGAGCCCATGCTCCACAGCAAGGGAAGCCACCACGATGAGAAGCCTGTGCACCACAATGAAGAGTAGCCCATGCTCGCTACAACCAGAGAAAGCACAGCAATGAAGACCCAGTGCAATGCCCTCTCTCCCCCACCCCACCCCTCAAAAAGACTGGGCTCCAATGTCAGGGTCCCCAGCTAACCCAGTCAGGAAGACATGCTGGCACTTTGGGCAGGCTTCAGTACCCTGGTTCAGGTGGCGCTAGTGGTAAAGAACCCACCTCCCAGTGCAGGAGACATAAGAGATCTTCCTGGGTCGGGAGGTCCCCTGGAGGAGGGCATGGCAATCCACTCCAGTATTCTTGCCTGGAGAATCCTGTGGACAGAGGAGCCCAGCGGGCCACAGTCCATAGGGTTATGACTGAATAAACTTTTGAACACACAATACCCTGGCTGGTGGGTGGTACGTATGAGCACGCTGAAAGAGCTGTGTGACTTGAGGGCCTGTGGGGACATGATAGAGCCCTGCAGAGCACTTCTCCCCTGACCCTGGGACAGCCTGGCGGGACCAGAGACAGCAGCCCCTGCCTCAGTCACCAGCACACTTGCTTCAGGGACAAAAGTCATCACGGTGTTATGGTAGCACAGTAACTCGCCCTGGGTGCTGTTGTAAGGCTGGGGACACCGAGCTGTAGTTTTAAAATCTGAATTCAAAAGAACTTTACTTCATATTATTAGATAGTAAAAGATACTATATTTCATTCTGCTTCCCTCCCATCCTAAGTGCAAAGGAAGAGAGTAGAATACTCTTTTTAGAATAGAGAATAAACAATCTATGAAATATTTTTAAGGTTTTTTTTTTTTTTTTCTTTAAGGACCAAACTACTAACATGGAAGTATCTGAAATTCTTCTATTGCAGGGCCTCTGGGGAAGTAATTTGAGAAGCATTATGGAGCTGGTACAAAATCACAGAAACATATGATTTTTACTTTGAATTTTGTACCTAAATGCACAGTGGATATTGTGTTTGTCCCTTGCAAGAAAATGTAGTCAAAATACTAATAAATCAGAACAAGGGAAAAGGAGTGTCGTACATTTGATTTCTAAGTGTAAGTTCTTTGGAAGGAATGATGCTAAAGCTGAAACTCCAGTACTTTGGCCACGTCATGCGAAGAGCTGACTCATTGGAAAAGACTCTGATGCTGGGAGGGATTGGGGGCAGGAGGAAAAGGGGACAACAGAGGATGAGATGGCTGGATGGCATCACCGACTCAATGGACATGAGTTTGAGTGAACTCCGGGAGATGGTGATGGACAGGGAGGCCTGGCGTACTGCAATTCATGGGGTCGCAAAGAGTCGGACACGACTGAGCGACTAAACTGAACTGAACACTATTCACACCTTCTTCAATAACCTTCCCTCATATCTAGGTATACTTTCCCCAACTGACCAGTAAATACTTCACTGCTCTCATATCTATCCTTCCCAAGTTAATTTAACAAAACTCATCCCTCTTCTTAATTTCAAGCTAGCTTTTAAATAAATCATAAAGATGAAACTTAGCAGTTTGTTTCCTAGAACACACAGCATCAATTTGTGCTTTCTCGTTCCCAAATGAAGTAATCCTGAATGAAGTCAGCCCGGCCATGTGGTACACCCAGCACATGGACTTCAGGATACATGGTTTATACATTTGCACCCCTCTGTGATTTCACCTATGATTCTTGTACACATAAATCTTAACTCTTAAACAGGTCCCACTTTCTACTTGATTGCCATTACAACAGTCACCTTGAAAGGTAGAGGAGTCATTTTGAATGTTAGAAGAATTCAAGAAAAAAAAATACATTATTTAGAAGCACCTGTATTTTTTTTATTTACTTAATTTTTTTCTTGCTTCTGCATCTGCTTTATTTTACTCAACACAATATTTATGAAGTTCCAGCTATGTTGTATCTTGTTCATTATAATTACCACATATCTCATTATATGAATATACCACAAATTTTATCCAGTTTGGAGCTGTTATGAATTGGGCTTCTATGAACATTCTACTACATATCATTTGATGTATATATGTATGCACTACTTTTTACACTATTTTATTTATTGCAGTATAGTTGATTTACAATGTGGTGTTAGTATCAGGTATATAGCACAGTGATTCAGTAAGTTAACTTACTGTTAACTATTACCTCGTACTTGATATATCAGTTATCACTCTAAAAGTGATGCTTCATGATTTAGGTGATTTCCTTTAGGAAGATCTGGTTGCTTTTAAATAAGATAAAGGAAAAATGAGTCATTTAAAAATAAAAAGGAATTTTCTATCTATTAATATTTGTTGAATTTCAGGTTGACAGAGAAACAGCAACCTGATAACCAGCCCTCTCCTCTCCCAACATCAGCAATCTACCTTGCTGAAGGTTAGGAAGTCACCAGAATGAAATCTAAAAGGTCAGGGGAACTCATCTGGAAGAAATATGCATTTACACTCATTTGCTTACTTCTTGGTTACTGGCCAAATTAGATAAGTTAACAGATACGAAATCCCTAGGTAATTGCAGGTTCTGTTAGATAAGCAGAAAGGTGAACCTACCAACTTGCTTTCTTGCTTCTTGCAATGATATATTAATATTACCCAAGTGTTGAAAATTTAGGTGACAGGTTCTAAAAATGGTCTGAAATAGCTAGACCACCTGCTTTGAACTTGTGAGCACACAGATAGTCTAAGAAGTTGCTGCAGAACGAGATGGAGGAAGTAGTGGAAATGCACAAGCATCCTTGAACTAAGGTTCACACTCCGTCATTATTCCCTCATCTTTTGGGAAATGGTATTGGACCAAATAAGTATATAGGGATAAACCAATGCATTTTTAAACCAAGGGGTGGAAAAATTCTAAACAGCAGCACACTAATTCATGCTAAATGAAACAGTTTTGGGATTTTAATTGCTGGGCAGTTGAAGCAACTACACTGAACAATGTCTGTAGTAAAGTGTTCCAAGTATCAAAATATGTATATATGGTTCATTCACTGCAGAGACAGATGAGCACAGGAAGTTCCAATTACAAGAAAAAAGATCTACCACTTAATATCAGACTTTCATTTTTAAAGTCTAAGAGGGTGAGACACTTTGTTTCATGAATTCTATACATAAATCCACATGAAAGCAGCCAAATTAAACCTGTTACTATTAGGTAAGTCGTCATCATTAACTGGTCCTCCCTTCCACAAACATTTCTAGGCATCTACCTTAGCAATCCTGATATATAATTCGCAAGTTGGGAAGAGTAATTCATGGATACTAAGGCAATGGCACCCCACTCCAATACTCTTGCCTGGAAAACCCATGGACAGAGGAGCCTGATGGGCTCCTCCATGGGGTCCATGGGGTCGCTAAGAGTCAGACACAACTTGGTGACTTCACTTTCACTTTTCGCTTTCATTCATTGGAGAAGGAAATGGCAACCCACTCCAGTGTTCTTGCCTAGAGGATCCCAGGGATGGGGGAGCCTCTAGGCAAGACGGATTGCAGTCTATGGGGTCACACAGAGTTGGACACGACTGAAGCGACTTAGCAGCAGCATACCTACTAAAGCCTTTAGGTAAAAGCCACTTCTATATATTCCAAACATTAAATGTTAATAATCTAAAGAAGTTTTCAGGAAGTCAATTTCTATTAGACGTTTAGCAATCATTTAAGTGACTTCTGCAAATTAAGTTAAAATGGAGGTGGTGTTTCAGTGAACTAAGTTAAGAGTTGTTAGAAAATGAAGATACAGGTTACTGGTTTTCTTTCTTGGTTGTACTAATCAAGAAATACAAGGAAAAATCTCAAATATCATCTTAATCTGTACAGATGTCAAAAAGTTTACTCTGGGATTTAAAGAGTGACTTTGAAGATTTTCTAACACATATAGTCCACTGGATTGTTTTCTTAAGTCATCTCTGCTAATATTAAAACCATCCCAGAGCTCGGTGGGTGGGGAGGGAATGACAAATTTGTGCCAGCTGCATAAAAAAAAAAAGGTACTTAAGAAAATTGTCCTGGTTATGTCATTATACGCATTTTCAAAGGCTCAAGTCTTGAATGTTTCATTTACTATTTTCTCTTTTTCAAAAGATAAGTTCCTGAGGTGGCATTAACCAATGACTTTGTGAGGAGCCTAGAAAAATGATACTTTTCTTGTCCAGTTCCAACATGATTGTTTTTTACTGTTGATCTAGATATTTTTCTGCAAGATTGAAGAAGTAATCAGTGTCTTAACTTTATATTTACATGAAGTAATATTTAATGCAGTATGTTGTTTCCTATGCTGCTGTTGCTGCGGCTAAGTCGCTTCAGTCGTGTCCGACTCTATGCGACCCCATAGACGGCAGCCCACAAGGCTCCCCCGTCCCTGGGATTCTCCAGGCAAGAACAATGGAGTGGGTTGCCATTTCCTTCTCCAACGCATGAAAGTGAAAAGTGAAAGTGAAGTCGCTCAGTCGTGTCTGACTCTTAGCGACCCCATGGATTGCAGCCTACCAGGCTCCTCCACCCATGGGATTTTCCAGGCAAGAGTACTGGAGTGGGGTGCCATTGCCTTCTCCGGTTGTTTCCTATAAACCTATATTATTAACCTGATTAAACAGCATAGTTTGGGTATCTAATGGGCCTTTCCTGGTGGCTCAGTGGTAAAGAATCTGCCTGCCAATGCAGGAGACACAGGTTAGATCCCTGATCCAGGAAGATCCCACATGCTGTGGCGCAACCACTGAGCCACTGTGGCACCATGTGTCACAACTACTGAGCCTGTGCTCTAGAGCCAGAGACCTGCAACTTCTGAGTCCTAGTGTTGCAACTTCTGAAGCCCATGAACCTGAGAGGCTGTGCTCTGCAACAAGGGAAGCCGGTACACCACAACTAGAGAGTGACCCTCACTTGCCACAACTAGGGAAAAGCCCTTGCAGCATGAAGACACAGGACAGTAAAAAATAAATACATTACTTTAAAAATTTTATAAAGGCAATAAATGCATTAACTAAATAAACCATCAATTCACATAGAAGCAAAGGAATTGCTACTTCTCAAAGAGCTTAACATATTTGAAATGATAAATTTATATACTAGGACAATCTATAAATTTTTCTGGCTTTCTGGACTATAAAGACATTTATTAGATCTGTCTCTGTGTCTGTTAAAATGTGTTATTCATCTGCAGCTCAAGATAGTGTGAATCTAATACTGGGTAACCCTCTATCCTTTCCAATTAAATGAATTTAACTTAATAGTGGGAGTACTATATTGTCTAACAGTTGTGCTAAAAGCCTGTGAACTGTATCTGTTTTCTAGTTCTCAGAGCTTTGACTACAAATTGTAAGAAATTAAAACAACATTGTAAATTAAGTATATTTCAATAAAATTTTTAAAAAAAGAAATTGTGTTGAATATTTGTCTTTTGCATTAAGTTACCATTTATAACCTGCTTAGCACTCATAGTTACCAAGTATCACCTCTTGGTCAAGCCTTGACTTTAAGGCAAACAATTGCTCAAAAATTTAATTTGCTATGGGAAGACTTTTCCAGAATAAGCTGATGAGATGGGAACTCTCCCTGCTCCCAGGCCTGTTGCATGTACACCATCCCTGTTGGTTTTCATTGCCTTCTTAAGATGACAAATCGTGGGTGTGCCACACAGCTCTACAGATTGAGCATGAGATGAGCTAGTAGACTAGGGCTAGTAGAGCTTCCCAGGTGGTGATAGTGGTAAAGAACCCACCTGCCAATGCAGGAGACGTAAGAGACGTGGCTTTGATCCCTGGGTCAGGAAGATTCCCTGGAGGAGGGCATAGTAACCCACTCCAATATTCTTGCCTAGAGAATACTATGGACAGAAGAGTGGGCTACAGTCCACAGGGCCGGAAAGAGTTGCACATGACTAAAGCGACATAATATGCACGCACGAACTAGTGGGCATGGTTCCTTATCACCAGCCACTTTGCTGGGCTTCTACTGAAACCTTCTGACCCATTATGAGATATCATATTTATATTCAACTACAAAAAGGTTTCTGATTAGTCTTCACAGTCAACATCAATGATTCACTGAGCAAGTGGCTACATTAGCATTTAGAGCAATCTCATCTGTTATCTGAACAATTAATGACCTGTTGCAAAATTGTGTCTGCTAGGCAATTGACATTTAAATACTTAAGGAAATGGAGAAGGAAATGGCAACCCACTCCAGTATTCTTGCCTGGAGAATTTCATGGACAGAGGAGCCTGGCAGGCTAGAGTCCGTGGGATCCCAAGAGTCGGACATGACTTAGCTACTAAACCACCACCACCACTTAAGGAAAACATGAATGGATATAAGTGATTGGAAAGGGACTCCATTTGTAGTTTCTCTTTATGATCCTTATTATATATGGTCATTAAATAAAAGGAACTTTAGTTGGTCCTTAGAGTTGGTCTTTAGAGTCACTCCACAGTGGTATCTGCTATTTTCCAGTCTCATTATGTAGGCATTTTTAGCATGAGGGAATGCAATTAGATCATTTGTTTCCTTAGCCGAACTCTATAGCCCTGTGCAAAGACAAGTCTTTGAAAGCCGCTATTAAGTTCCTAATCCAATCTTTATTAAAAAGACTCAATATTGTACACAAGGAGGTTAAGACAAGTTCTTTAAAAAAAGCAATGATCAAGCTTTTCTATAATCCAATGATGTCTGCTACTGCAGTAAAACTTGAAATTAGAAATATATTTATAGTTTTAATTTTTTCTTTTCCATATGGATAATTACAGGATATTGAATATAGTTCCCTGTGCTCTATAGTAGGACCTTGTTGTTTATCTATTTTATATATATTAGTTTGTAATATAGTTGTAATCTCTTTAAAAACCAGAATGTATAGAAGCATGTAGACAATGAGTTTCACCAAAGAAAACAGTGAGAAGAACAACAATAACATGCTTTCTTAGTCTCTCTAAGATAAGCAAAGTTTTACTTTTAAGATTAATTGTCAGCTCAGTTGGTAAAGAATCCACTTGCAATGTGGGAGACCCCGGTTCAATCCCTGGGTCGGGAAGATTCCCCTGGAGAAGGGAAAGGCTACCCACTCCAGTATTCTGGCCTGGAGAATTCCACGGACTGTATAGTTCATGCGGTTGCAAAGTGTTGGACATGACTGAGAGACTTTCACTTTCATTTTCATCACAAGTAGGATGTGAATAAAATATCTGGCCATTCTCTCCAGAGCTGAGGTTCTCTAACTGAAATTGCATTCTACATTTTCATCTTCAACTAAGAGATTCTCTTAAGAGTCAAATGCCACCCCTGTTGACTCTTAAAGAGCGTTGTGCTTAGTCAGTGTGACTCCACAGATGGTAAATCATTGGCTACCCTAGATTTTGCTCTGAAGCCGTGCTACTAGAAAATTCAAAAGGCCTTCAAATATAAGCAGCTTTTTTTTTTTTTTTGCTATTGTTGAAAGCATAAGGGTTTAGTGATTGATACCTGCTCAAAGCCATTACACTTTAGAGCCTGAAAACAAAGTTAACCCCTGAATGCCAGTGATTAGTGCCAACAAGGTAATAAATCTACATCCCTACTATGTGCCAGGCACTCTTCTAGCACTTGAGATACATCAGTGAGTGAAATAAAGATCTATTCCCTTATAGAGTTTGTTTATTTATTAAATTTATTTATTTTTAATTGGAGGATAATTGCTTTACTCTGTTGTGTTGGTTTCTGCCATACATCTACATGAATCAGCCATAGGTATACATCTGTCCCCTCCCTCTTGAACCTCCCTCTCACCTCCCATCCCATCCCAGCCTTCTAGATTGTCAGAGTACTGTGCTGAGCTCCCTGAGTCATACAGCAAATTCCCACTGGCAATCTATCTTACATGTGGTAATGTATGTTTCAGTGCTACTCTGTCAGTTCTTCCCACCCTCTCCTTCCCGCTGCTGTGTACACAAGTCTGTTCTCTGTGTCGGAGTCTCCACTGCTGACCTGCAAATGGGTTATCAGTACCATCTTTCTAGATTCTGTGTATATGCATTAATAATCCAATATTTGTTTTTCTTTTTTTGACTTACTTCACTCTGTATAATAGGTTCTAAGACCATCTACTTCATTAGAACTGACTCAAATTCATTCCTTTTTACCTTATGGGGTTTACACTCTAGCGTGGGAAACCCATAAATGGACTACGGGTTTCAGAAGCCGACAGGTGGTCTGGAAAAAGACAGCAGTGTAGAGTAGGTTGGGAGTTCAGGGTTGGGGATGGCTTTAATAGGTTTTTTAGAAACACAGAAGGAATACCATATTTTTCAGCATTAAATATATTGAATATTTATTACTTGCCCGGTGTGAGGCTATGTATCTCTTATTTAGTCCTAGAAGAAAGTATTGTCCTCTCTATTTGACAGGTGTGGATGCTGAAGTACCGAAGTCAATCAGCTCCCTGAAAGTCACATGCATCTAATATCTATGCTCTGAATTTCTTTGTTTTAGAACAATACAGGCAAAAAGAGAGGATTTTTGTAGCTCTTCTGATAGGTGGAATGAATGTTAGCCAGATAAGACATTTGGGAAAGAGGAAGTGATAGCAATGAGAAAAGGATATTTATGTCATCTTGGCTAGAATACTGGACCCGTGCTGGGTTATATTATGAAAAAAAGGTTGAAAAGTGGGTCAGACTGGATTAGAGTGGATTTACAGAACTCTCTTTTGTCTAGACAGTACTGAGAAGACTTGTAGATTTTGAGCAATGGTGTGGAGGTCGAGGTGGTGACAAGTCTGTGTATGGCATCAAAGAGCCAGATAGCTTTGTAGTAGGAGAGTTGCATGAACTTGCCATTTTGAGTGATTCAACACTGCCGGTTTCTTTCATTTACTTACGTGGCTAATCTTTTGGAAACAAAGCCTTTTAATTGAAAGGTTAAGGTCTGACAATGTTAAATGTCAGATTCAAGGTTATCCCATCTTACCAAGCTAAGATGCTTGGTGACCCTCAAACTTCAAATAAACAGTGTGTCCTAAAGATGGCTTAAAAAAAAAAGAGGGGGAGGCAATATGTCTTACAACTTTCATTCTAAAACCTAAAAGAACAATTCTCAAGTCAGTTTTATTACGTAAGTAAAGTGATATTTGCAATTTGAGCACCTGAAGGGACAACTTTTGTAAAAGGCAACTGTGAACTAAAGTAGTCATGTCGTTAGAGCTCCTTGTTTAAAGCAGAATATATAGCATTCTCCCATCGTGTATATGTTTCTCTATAAAACCACTGAGAGACTAGAAGGATCAATACCAAGGAAATGCTGGCTAAAAAGACTGACAGTAGGGTGAGAGCCAGATTTCTGCTTCTAATAGATTTACAATAGTGATATTAGGGTGACATGTGCCTTTCTGCATTTCTAAAATGAAATTCCTTAGAGAAGTGCTAATTTGTCATATAGCAATATTTAAAATGTAGGTAAATCTATAGTCTAACTTGGGCTAAAGACAGAACCATGAAGCTACTCTAGGATCAGTCACCTGAAATTAAACTCAAAAGCTAAAAGAACCTACAAATTGAACTTGAACATCTCTGGAAGCATGTGGACTGCTGCCCACAGCAAGCTTTCCATACTGTCATCTTAGACTTCATTAACTGATGTTTACTTATCCAAAGGTGTTGAGGAAAGCTCCTGATACATTAAAGCAAATGAACAGTAAGTTTTGAATCAAATGCTCACTATGGCTTGACAAAAACTCCTAAGCTAGGATTTTTAAAGTTGGTCAGAGTATGGCCTAACGCCAATTTCCAGATTGGTTTCCTTAGATCCAGTGAGGTCTCTGTGGAGACCAAAGTCAGCATTTAAAAAGCCTAATGGATATCAAATATTTACCTGTAATATAGTTGCACACCCAAATTAAAACTCAGCTTCCTTGATTTGAGCAGAAATTGTGCTATGAAAGGGATAACCTTAATTATCCAGTACTGAGCCAAAGGTTTCATTTATTTTTCTCAATTTCTACTAGTTCTTTAGTAAATAGTTTGGTGGATGCTTTTAAAAGGAGAAACAGGAGAAGAATAAGAAGCTGTCCTTGGAGGAAATACCAGGTTGAGAACTATTCACCTCTATGATTATTATCAGCCAGTGATTGTGTTCATGGGGTCAGACAGATTTGAGGGCCATGATGACCATTCCAGTGGAAGAGGTTAAACCAAGGACTCGAAAGGACACGCTATCTGTTAAATTTCAGTAACAGCTTGTTGGCCTTTCTCAGGCCCTGTGCTGATATAACTTAGAGGAACCTAGGGATATTGCTCATTATAAATAACCTTAAAATTAAAAAAAAAGACTTAAAACTATTTTGCTTATACTGAAGATAAGGCAAGCTGAAGCTCCCCATCTGCTCAATTTACAATAAATTCCAAATAATGTTGCAGATGAGTAGCTTGAGTCACTCATTCACCTGGTGAATGTTTATTGAACACCTGCTGTGTACTAAGCACTGTATTATGCTATATATACAGTGACAAAAATAGATACAGCTCTCAAGGGGCTTACAGTGTAGGCAGAGGAGAGAAAATAAGCATGTAAAATCAGCTGAGTATTTTAGATGAAATATTTCCAATTAGGCTATAAAGTTTCACTGCCATTAATAACGTTTAGTAAAAGAAGGTAAAATTAGACTACTTCAAGGAATTCTATAAATTGCTCGCTTTTAAATATTGACCATGGAAAGATTAAAATTTTGTCTAAGAGCATAATTTTCCTTTTCAAGACAGTTTAAAATGTTGACATTTACTTAAAACATTAATTAGACGGGGGATATTTACATTGAATATTTGGGAGTATTCTATAACAATATTGGGCTTTCTTGGTGGCTTGGATAGCAATGCAGGAGACCCAAGTTCAATCCCTGGGACAAGAAGATCAGCTGAAAGAAAAGAATGGCTACCCACTCCAGTATTCTAGCCTAGAGAATTCCAAGGACAGAGGAGCAGAGTCGGGACACAACTGAGCAACTAACACTTTTCACTGTAATAATATTGCAATCTGGAAGACAATATTGCATCTCTGTGACAGAGCCAGTGGGAAGAAAAAAATCTTGTGATATGTTAGATCATTAAGGACTGTCAACAACGTTTCCTGCAAAGTATCTTAAAACTAGAGCCCTGAATCAATGCTGTTTTCATAAACATGGGAAAGAAACACCATGCTCCTTTGACAGCAGTTTTGTCACTTCAGGAGCACAAGCAATTCAGAGATGACACAAACCACTATGTTCTAGAACCAAAAAGAGTCTGTGGCACTCTTAATTACAAGGTTTTTCTAAGAGTACAACAGTGTCACTTTCAGATCAGGCCAAACAACTGAACTGTGGATGTAAATGAATCAATATTTTGAAAATATAACCATGGGTCCCTACTAGTATCTTTGGTTCTTTTAAAGAGCACTACTTCGTTTACAAAAGCATTACCAAGAGAATATTAGGTAACATTTTGCTAAGGTCAGCCTTCATCAAGAAAATGGCTTTAGTATGACTCAGGGAATTCAAACCAGGGCTTGGTGACAACCTAGAGAAGTGAAAAGGGGAGGGAAGCGAGAGGGCTGTTCAAGTGGGAGGGGACATGGATAAACCTACAGCTGATTCATGTTGATGTTTGGTAGAAATGAACACAATACTGTAAAGCAATTATTCTTCAATTAAAAGTAAATAATTTTTTTTTTTAAAGGAAAATGGCTTACCATCACCCTGAATAGCAAGGCCCTCAACAAGTGCTGGCTGCATGAAATACAAGAATCTGGATCCTAAAGCAGTGCACACTGCATCCACTGTTTCTATTATAGTATTACAGAGTTCTCGTATGGAAAGCTGAACATTTGTGTCTCTACACACTATCTGGAAACGGAAGCACAGATTTTCTTTTCTTCATGGATATACCTAAAAGATCCACAATGGAGTTAAGATTGTATCTTAGACTGTTCACATATCTACTGAATGTGGCACACTTCTGGCCCTCTATTTTCCATAACTGCTCTTCATTTTCATCCCTCCTCCTCTCCACCAAAAGTGAATTTGTTTTTACTTACTTCTGGCATTCCTTCCCCATCCTCCCTCATCACCATCCTGAATTCCTGCTTCCAAAAAAGCTGTACTCCCTTGTGGCACATACCTTGCTCCTCAAAATTAGCCAACTCTTAACACAGTGCTATTTTGATATTTTTTAATAAAAAAAAATGGACTGTTTTTCCAGTAGTCATGTATAGCTGTGAGAGTTGGACCATAAGAAACCTGAGCATCAAAGGATTGATGCTTTTGAAATGTGGTGTTAGAGAAGACTCTTTCGAGTCCCTTGGACTGTAAGGAGATCAAACCGGTCAATCCTAAAGGAAATCAGTCCTGAATATTCATCGAAAGGACTGATGCTGAAACTGAAACTCCAATACTTTGGCCACCTGATGCGAAGAACTGACTCATTAGAAAAGACCCTGATGCTGAAAAAGATTGAAGGTGGGAGGAGAAGGGGAAAACAGAGGATGAGATGGTTGGATGGCATCACCGACTCAATGGACATGAGTTTGAGCAGGTTCCAGAAGTTGATGATTGACAGGAAAGCCTGGCATGCTGCATTCCATGGGGTTGCAAAGAGTCAGACATGATTGAGCGACTGAACTGAACTGAACTGATACACGCAGTACAGGTATTTCATAATAGTAGAATATTTGAAGTAAAGAAGCTCTTCGTGGGGTGAATTCTACCTTTCATCTTCTCAAAAGGATGCAATGAGAATCTAAATTGTAAGAGACTCTAGTTGTCCCTGACCTATTTTCATGGTTGAATTCTTGTAGTGGTGCCCTATCAGACCTCAGGGTTTCCTGATTTTATATTAATCAGGCATCAGTGTTCAGTCCCTCCATTCAAAGTCAACCTGAGATTCAAAGCCTTGCATAATTAGAATGCACACTAAATACATACATAGACACCTGTTCCCTGGAGAGGCTGATCACTTCTGTTTACCATGGACACACACACAATACCTTCTCTTATTATCTCCCTAGGCTGTAGCATTTGCTGCCTTACCTACTTGTATTCCTACCCATCATTCAAAGTCCATCCAAGATGTGTCTACTATGTGCAAAATAGATAACTAGTGGGAAGCTGCTATATAATACAGGGAGCCCAGCACTGTGATGACTTAGAGGGATGGGATGGCGGTGGGGTTGGAGGGAGGCTCAGAGGAAGGGGCTGTTTGTTGTTCAGTCGATAAGTCCTGTTTGACTCTTTGCAACCCCATGAACTGCAGCACAACAGGCTTCCCCATCCTTCACTATCTCCCAGAGTTTGCTCAAATTCATGTCCATTGAATCGGTAATTCTATCTAACCATCTCACCCTCTGCTACTCCCAAAAAGCAGAGACATCACTTTGCCGATAAAGGTCAGTATAGTCAAAGCTATGGTTTTTCCAGTAATCATGTACAGATGTGAGAGTTAGACCATAATGAAGGTTAAGCACTGAAGAATTGATGCTTTTGAACTATGGAGCTGGAGAAGACTCTTGAGAGTTCCTTAGACTGCAAGGAGATCAAATCAGTCAATCCTAAAGGAAATCAACCCTGAATAATCATTGGGAAGACTGATGCTGAAGCTGAAGATTCAATACTTTGACCACCTGACGCAAACAACCAACTCACTAGAAAAGAAAAAGAGGGTGTAAAGTATATGTGTATATATATATATATATAAAAATATATAATTATGATTGATTCATGTTGTATAGCAGAAACCAATACAACATTGTAAAACAATTATCCTCCAATTAAAAAATAACAACAACAAAAAAGAAATATTGTCTGAGGTCTTCACTGATCTCTCATTAGCCCTACCATTTCTCTACACTTGACCTATTGTTGCCCTCTGATCCATGTAGAAATCTTCCCCTAATTCAATGAAATGTTGAGGTCAGGGAATTATTTATCCTACTTTTCTAGCCCCACCCCCATCCCACTCAATATGCCAGCAAATTTGGAAAACTCAGCAGTGGCCACAGGACTGGAAAAGGTCAGTTTTCATTCCAATCCCAAAGAAAGGCAATGCCAAAGGATACTCAAACTACTGGACAATTGCACTCATCTCACACGCTAGTAAAGTAATGCTCAAAATTCTCCAAGCCAGGCTTCAGCAATATGTGAACTGTGAACTTCCTGATGTTCAAGCTGGTTTTAGAAAAGGCAGAGGAACCAGAGATCAAATTGCCAACATCCACTGGATCACTGAAAAAGCAAGAGAGTTCCAGAAAAACATCTATTTCTGCTTTATTGACTATGCCAAAGCCTTTGACTGTGTGGATCACAATAAACTATGGAAAATTCTGAAAGAGATGGGAATACCAGACCACCTGACCTGCCTCCTAAGAAATCTGTATGCAAGTCAGGAAGTAAGAGTTAGAACTGGACATGGAACAACAGACTAGTTCCAAATAGGAAAAGGAATCTGTCAAGGCTGTATATTGTCATCCTGCTTATTTAACTTATATGCAGAGAACATCATGACAAATGCTGCGCTGGAAGAATCACAAGCTGGAATCAAGATTGCCAGGAGGAATATCAATAACCTCAGATATGCAGATGACACCACCCTTATGGCAGAAAGTGAAGAAGAACTAAAGAGCCTATTGATGAAAGTGAAAGAGGAGAGTGAAAAAGTTGGCTTAAAGCTCAACATTTAGAAAACTAAGGTCATGGCATCTGGTCCCATCACTTCATGGCAAATAGATGGGGAAACAGTGGAAACAGTGGCTGACTTTATTTTTCTGGGCTCCAAAATCACTGCAGGTGGCTATTGCAGCCATGAAATTAAAAGACGCTTACTCCTTGGAAAGAAAGTTATGACTAACCTAGATAGCAGATTCACAAACAGAGACATTACTTTGCCAACAAAGGTCCGTCTAGTCAAGGCTATGGTTTTTCCAGTGGTCATGTATGGATGTGAGAGTTGGACTATAAAGAAAGCTGAGTGCCAAAGAATTGATGCTTTTGAACTGTGGTGTTCGAGAAGACTCTTAAGAGTCCTTTGGACTGCAAGGAGAGCCAATCAGTCTGTCCTAAAGGAGATCAGTCCTGGGTTTTCACTGGTAGGACTGATTTTGAAGCTGAAACTCCAGTACTTTGGCCACCTGATGTGAAGAGTTGACTCAGTGGAAAAGACCCTGATGCTGGGAAAGATTGAGGGTAGGAGGAGAAGGGGATGACAGAGGATGAGATGGTTGGATGGCATCATCGACTAGATGGACATGGGTTTGGGTGGACTCTGGGAATTGGTGATGGACAGGGAGGCCTGGCGTGCTGCGGCTTATGGAGTCGCAAAGAGTTAGACACGACTGAGCGACTGAACTGAACTGACTCCCACCCTTGCCCCTCCACCCCCAGTCTGGTAAACAGTAGTGCCCTTAAAACATTAGGGGTAATACAAGGTTCCATTTGATCCTTAATATTAAAATCTTTACTTTTCTGATTTTTCATGAAATACAGGTTTTTCTTCAACAGCTGAGCAATCACCACTCAAACTCTTACTGCGAAGATAGCTAGGTTAATTGATCTGAGTCAGCATTTTGTTCTCCTGATTTAATAAAGGGATCCACTGCTTAGCAGATAAAGATCTAAGTTCTTGCCCTGACATCCAAAGCTCAGTTGCAATACAGCTCTTGTGTTCAAATCTATCACCTCTGACCTCTCTACCATTTTGTACTTTCTGTTGTTCAGACTGGCCAGTCAGTATTCTTTGGGCATTCATCTGCATGATATATTTATGAGCTTCTGCCTAGAACGCATTTTTCTTCCTCGCTTTGCTGATCTGACTTCCACCATTCGTTTAAAGACCAAGTCCATCATCACATGAGTCCTTTTCTTTCTCTGGACTCTACTGTATACCATTTAATTATAATAAAACAATATATTACTTGAGCGGTCGTCATTTTCTTTAAATTTCTTGTAGGAAGCAATTGTTGACAGTTATATGTTCCCCAGTGGGTGTTACCATTTAGATGCTAACTTTAAAGTTACCATTTAAAGTTACCACTAGAAAGTAGATATAAATACTTTTATCCAAATTTCAATTACAATCAACAAAAATTTCAGACCAGCTGACAAATCAAAACCCCCAAGAACAAGTTATCAGGCAGCCAAGCAAATATCTATGCATCAATATATCCTTCAGAAGACAGGTTGGACATTAAATAAAACTATCATTTCAATTCAAGTACATGAACACTTCTGAAAAGTTTCAGCTAACAGCCAAACCTTGGTCCAGGGAGCAATCAATATTAAATCTCCATACTGTCAACCACCTATGGCCAAAAAAGCCTGTTCGATCAGTTACATATTTGTTTTCTACTTTGAAGCTGGGGTTTTATTTAAGATGTCTGACTTCAGAGGCAAAGGTTTAAAAAAGAAATCCCAAAATGAAACTCCAAAATCATACCACCACCACTCAATGCTGATGTAGTAAAGCACAGCTGATATTTTCTTTGAAGGGAGATTTGAGCACCTACTATTTGTACCATTCCAATTTCTGATCCTTTGGTCTACAAGTTAAGTTATATGTTTCCCATCAGGATTAACGTTGTGTCCCAAAGACAGACTGGTTCAGCAATCTTCACAGGACTATGTGAACCCTCTGACAAATATTCACACACATGTGGCTTATTTCTGCTGCACTAAATGGTGACAAAGAGCGTGTTAGAATCTGCACTACATATTATAGAAGATTAGAACAGGTCTTGTTCCCTTAATAGGACACTTAAAATATGAAGAATAAGTGAGGTCACTGGGTGAAATGTTTATCAATAGAACAAGGAGGGCAGTTGCACCCAGCACAGATCCATTAAGGAAGTTATTCTTCACTTTCCAGTTCTTTGGGCATAGATTAATGTTAACCTCAGGAGGACGCAACTGCCCTGCCCAGAGAACATTTGAGAGGTGCCTTAAGAGTTAACATCTGTATGCCTGGACTGGTCTACGAAGCGTTGCCACATTTTCTTGCTTGATCCTCACGTTTAATAGTTTCACGGTATGTAAGAAAGATGGGCTTCTCATTTGCAGCCCGAATCCATTCATCTCTAGATTTCAGTTTGCTTAAAGACCACAAACAATGAAAACAGGACCATTTGTATCAGCTTAGTTACTATGGACACAGTCATTTGTGGTTCAGAGCCCAGGTTCTTAACCACTAACTTCTGCTGCCTCTTCAGAGTTCCAATTCTCTCCTACATCACACCCTTGTATCTTTCAATCTAAGAAGTGACCTCTGCTAAACACCAGTCTCTCTGATTAACACCGGTCACTCTTAGGACTGTTGTGCAAGGTGAGTGAAGCGACTCAGGGTCAGAGACATTGAGTATCATGCCTAAGAAGCAGCCATGCTGTCATTCCACTGCAGGACTAGAGTCTACTCTCTTTCCTTCACGTAACTCAAACTTTCTTCTAGATTCCTACTCACTGGGAGGTCTTCCGTTGCTAGCCTAGCCACATACTTCACATAAAGGTATTTACTAAGTATTTTGATAAACATCAAGATTTTAATCATAAAGATTCATGCTTTCATCCTGACTCTACCACTTTACTGGAATGACCTTGGGCAGGCTGATATCTATTGATCACACTGGAGCAAAGAAATGGAGATATTGTTTCTACCTTAAGTTATTTAAAGTGAAAGTCAGATGGGAGAAGAACGGTACTGCATTAACCATAAAGCACTATAAAAACCAAATGCAACAGATTCATTTACCATGATGGAGAGGCCTTCATCTGTACTCTGGGCATGGCATGAAAAAACAAAATAAAACGTTTTATAGGTTAGAGAAAACCATCTGGCTCAAGAAGAATGATGTAGTTTACTGAAGTCTTTTTTTAAAAAGAAGTAACTGGGACAGTTTTCTAATAAATGGAGATTAATTATGTTCCTTTAAAACCCCAGAAGAGGGAAAAGAATTTGGAAGCGAGGTGGTAATATAGAACTAAAGAGTAGATCGGTTTTCCTAGAATCAAAAAAGCAGTACTTGAGATAGCGGGAAAAAAATCAGGATCTGTGCTTTTTCATCTTTTTAAGATTCAGTTAAACTGAGCTCCGCTTAAATGCTTTGCTTTATTATTTCCATGATTGTAGGAATTCAGTTACTTTGTTATGCTTTCCATTGAACAACTGAGTTATGAAAGTTTCTCTTAGATCATGTGAAGGGTTTGTTGGAATACAGCTGGATGGACCCTACTGCTCATATTTGGTTTCGTGGGTCTGGGATAGGAACCAAGAATTTGCATTTCCAGCAAGTTGCCAAGTGATGCCGATGTAGCTGATCTGGGGACTACACTCTGAGAGTTAGTCTGAGATGAGTTCTTTCTATCTGTGAACTACACACTCTAGCTAAGTGTCCAACTGAAAGAATGAATGAATTTAACTGTTAAATGAGCACTTCTAGCAGTTTACCTGTCACACAAAGATCTAAGTCTGTTTCAGAGTAACACATTGCTAGAGAGAAATGGGGTCACTTTTTAGCCAGAGGAAACATTCAATCATAAATTCCTTGCCCAAATCTCTTCCAGGTTGGAGAATGTTTCAAACCCAGCTTTTCCAGTATTTTTACTTTCAACCCAGCAGCTCCTTCTCCTTTGTGGTTACCTAAATATCTAAGAGACAGCCTTTATGCATTCTGCCTCCTGGTAACTTCCCTGCAGCTGAACATTCACTCCCGCTGCTCTGTTGACACAAAGTTCTTACCAGTTTGAAGAAGTTAAAGGTCACTTGCCTCTAGCTATCCCAGAGGCTAAGTCATAACTTATAGCAGCAGAGAGACACTGCCGGGCTGCTTCTACCTTGAGGCAGCAGCTTTTATGTTCCTGAAATTTTATAAGTCTTAATGTTTTTTCTTTACTGTGATGATGTAAGTATGAGCTGGAGTTGGACAATTAGGAGTAAAGTTTTGGATTAAAATAAGTTTAGAAGGGAAAGATGAGGTAGGTAGAGAGGACATTCCATCTCACTTAAGAAAAAAAAGTAACTTCCATTTTTAGACCAGGAAGCAATTTGTTCAGATTTTGCTTACCCTAAGGTAGCAGGCTTCCTTCCAAGGTAGGAAAAAGATTTGGGAAGGGGAGTAACCATGGCAACCTGCCCAGCTCTATGGGCAAGGACAGCATGGGGCCCTAGGTACTTAGAAGGCTTTTTAGTTCTAGTCTAGTTCCTCAGTTTAGTACAGGGGTCCCTCCCTTCCCCCTTCCTTCTACTCCAACGCTGACTTCTTAGGGAAGGACTGCTCCCCCTCTGTAGGGAGTCTGGGGGTGGGGGGAAAGACTGAAATGAGACCAGAGATCAGCTTGACCAAACCAAACTGCAAGCTCCAGGCAGAGAACAGAGAGTAACTCCCAGTTGGTTTAGTGTAAGCACAGCAAATTCCCTGGCTTTGTTCATATGAAGAGCTTAAGGGATTAACATTTTTCAGGTAGATGGGTGGTGTCCAACTTTGATAAAGATATTCCGCATTCTGCCTATAATTTTCACTAAAGATATGTAATTCAGCAGTTCAGGAGGCAAAATGAAAACAAAACAACGGAGTATAGGAGTCTAAGCATATTAGATTAACAGTCCTCCCAGCAAAACTGTGGGTAGGTATTATTCTCTTTGGATAAGAAAGCTTAAGTACAGAGAAGTGATGCAATTTGTTGAAGGTCACACAGGCAGCAGTGCAGTCCCTGGGATTTGAACTGAGGCCACAGGACTGCAGAACCCACTTGCTCACCACCACTCCCTGGCTTAGCTAGGTGGGAGGCAGAAACGGCCTGTGGGCCAGCGCTTTGTGTTCACTCTCAGCATATTTGTTCCCCTCACAGGAAATCAGTGTGTTCTTTGTAGAAGAAGGGGACTCCAAGGCCTGCTTTCCTTCTGAGTCACAGGATTAATCCCGTCAGGATACATAACCATGAGTTAGGTTTCCCTTAAATACAGAGATCTGGGGTTACAGCTATTTCAGCTAAATGTGATTTTGGCCAACCTCTGTGCAATTCAGTGGCACGGCTTCAACTTTAGAATTACACAGCAGCACCAGAGAATTTTTAGATATCACATCCTGTTCCTCAGGTGTTTCATACTGCCAGTCCTCATCCTGGTTCTGCTTGGAGGGCACGTGCATGCTCAGTCATGTCCAACTCCTGCGACCCCATGGACTGTAGCCTTCCAGGCTCCTCTTGTCCATGGAATTCTCCAGGCAAGAATACTGGAGTGGGTTGCCATTTCCTACTGCAAGGATCTTCCCAACCCAGGGATCGAAACTGTGTCTCCTGCATTGGCATGTAGATTCTTTAGCACTGAGCCACCAGGGTGGCCCCTGGAGAGTAGAGAGCCCTAGAAAGTGAAAGAAAGAAAGTGAAGTCGTTCAGTCGTTTCCGACTCTTTGCAACCCTGTGGACTGTAGCCTACCAGGCTGCTCCATCCATGGGATTCTCCAGGCAAGAATACTGGAGGGGGTTGCCATTTCCTTCTCCAGGGGATCTTCCCGACCCAGGGATCAAACCCCGGTCTCCCGCATTTCAGGTAGACGCTTTACCCTCTGAGCCACCTTCCTGGGCCCTAGAGAGCCCTAGGCGTTTGGTCAAATACCAAAACTTCCTCAACCAGTCCACTTTCAAGTCTTTTCTCCTTAGGGCAACTTAGCACCCTGGAGCTCTGTCTTTGGTAGCCTTTTTAAATATTTAAGTATCTTAGATTTGTCTTTAAGAAAAACACTGATTAAATCCTCAAGTTAGGAAAGACTGAGGAAGGGAAACATATGGAACCTTCAAAACTATGGCTTCCCTGGTGGGCTTCCCTGGTGGTCCAGTGGTTAAGAATCCGCCTACCAATGCAGGGGACACAGGTTCAATCCTTGGTCTGGGAAGATCCCACATGCCACAGAGCAATTAACCCCACGTGCTACAACTAACTGAGCCCACACTCTAGAGTCCCTGTTCCACAAGAGAAGCCACTGCAATGAGAAGCCAACACACCACAAAGAGTAAGTAGCCCCCATTCTTCGAAACTAGAGAAAGCCTGCACACAGCAACAAACATAATGCAGCCAGAAAAAAACAACTACCCAGGTGAAAAATATCTGCGGTAGCTAGTGTAGGTTTACAGACATATGAGGGTAGGATGAGAAATAAAACAGCACTTACTGGCTCTACCACCAAGAGTCCACGTCTCCACAAAGCCTCCTACTGACCAGGAGCCATGACCGAGGCTTCGGTCTTCCTCTCTGTAAATCCTCAGGTAACAGAGGCATGGCTGAGCAGGAAAATAAAGGTCACCCCAACCACCTGGACAGCCGCTTCCTGGGGTCCCTTCATGCCAACAAGCGTCTCAAAAGCAATTCTGTTCAACCCAAACAGGGTGGTTGAAAGTCATTCGACCTTTCAGGCAAAGCAAGGAGCAAGCCTAAGGCACAGGAATTTGGACGTTTAGTTGAATCCACAACTATAAAAAGTCTAGAGTGGAAACGCAGATCCTAATTTCTGCCCTTAATAATGAGGCAAGGCCTTGAATAAGCAATGGGACCCCCCTTCCATCTCTCACATCCTCAGGAGAAAATCAGCTTGTGTCTAAGACCAACAGAATGGCAGCTACCTATGTGTCAGAGCTGAAAGCTGGGAGACAGTCCTCTATCTTCTATTTTAAAATGGAGGAGGGTAGAGCTTGAGAAGGACTGATTTCTAGGGCATCCATTTGGATAAGAAGGAAGAGAGCTGGGAGTGGGAAGGGAAGGGAAAATGAAGTTATTCATCATCAACAGGAGAAAGAATCCAAGTCTGCCTTAGGAGGAGACTGACGAGGGATTTAGAAGTAATCTGTCCCAGAAATACACACTGGAAAGAAATCCCCCAGGCCTCCTTTGTGCTTTTCCGACAAGATTGCACATTGTATTAGGTGTAGCCACATACCTAGCACTTCAACCAAAAGAGGTGAATTCTCATGGCAACAAACTTTCTTACAGTGTCATGGAGGCCCATCTCCCCTCAAAGAAGAGACAGAACCTGGTGAGAGGTAGGGTGGGCACCTGCCCCGGAGAAGAGTAGCCTAATCAAGGTCTGGCTGCTGGTTTAAGAAGCCAGGTGGAGGTGACCCAGAGCAAGGGAGACAAGCCTTTCGGTAGCTGTCAAGCTCCCCCGTTCCCAGTAGTTTTTCCCTCACCAGTAGCCAGGAGATGCTCCTGTGTGGGGAGCCAACCTCAAGCCTGCAGGAAGATCAATTAAAATCCCATCAAAGCCATTTCGAGAGCCTTATTGGACATCTCAAAGGCATTTTTTTTGCAGCTGCTTTCTTTTCCTCAGCCATTCCTTCTATTTGAGTTACTTCTGTCTCACCTCCTTCTACCCCACTCCCCTGCTTTGTCTGATTAGAGCCAGAAATTTTTTCATTAAGTCACTTTATAGTGCAATAACAACATTTACTATTCATGAAGTCGCCCCTCCAGAATTTTTAAGTCTTTCCATGTGTCTGGAAGCTGATTTCTGCTCTTCTCGTTTTACAGAGTGCCTCTCTTCCTTCCAAACACAAACTAAAAAAAAAAAAAAAAAAAAAAAGGATAAGGTGGGGGTGGAGATAACATCCAGATTCTTTAAGCATTTTTATTTAATCCAGTTAGATTTCCCTTTGGACTCAAAGGGCTCCCTGCTAAAACTGACTGCGGACCTGAATTCCTTGCTAAGAATTAAGTCAAGAGCGAAGGACGGCAGGAACAAATAACACAGTCAGTTCCATGCTATGAAACCGGCTATGCTGACTGGGGCTCCACGGTGTTAACCCATTCATTCTTTTCCCCCCTTCCTAAAATTCATCCTTGATCTTCCTAGATTACAGCAAGCAGTCAAACACCTTTTAAATCCCCGGAGGATTTCAAACAAGTTTGTTCAGTCTCTTGGGCAGATACTTTCTTAAGAATGCGGGTGTAAGACAAAGTTCATATTTGAACGCCACACGTTGTCAGTCACTGGGAAAAAGCTTCTCGTGGGTACAAACCAGGTCCCCAGCCTTTGTCACACGGCAAAAATAAACACTCTTGGAGGAGTTAATTAGGCGGTCAGCAGCCACACCAGTAGGGCTTTTGAACAAGCAGACAGACACACACACACACACACAAGGGAGGCGCTTGTTACATGTCACTAGCTGGACATCTGGAGTCCGACCCCAAAGGTAAAGGCTTTCCGTGGAAGCATTCCTCGGATGTCAGGCCACAAAAGCGCCCGTCTGGCCAAGTACGCCGCCGTCTTCTTAATAAGACGCCCCAACAGTCCCAGTTTTGCATCCCAAGAGGGGAAAAGAGCACAGGAGGGAGGGAGGTCGCCAAAAATGGGGCCAAAGGGAAGAAGGAACCAGAGATACTCACAGTCTAGCTAGCGCCTCTGCGATGCGAGCATGACTCCTCGGTGCCCGAGCCTCCTGGCTGCCGCGCTGCCCACACGGCTGCCGCGCTTAAATAGCCGCCGGCCGGGAGCCTCGGAGCCGCGGGCCACTCCCGGCGAGATATGGTTCTAATCAGATGCTGGCAGCTTTGGACTCCCCAGGAATGCGCCGGGATGTTTTTGCTGCCTGGGTTGGGTAACTCCCCCTCAACGTGTCTGCTGAGTCTTCCAAACTTAACTGTTTATTAACTCGAGCTGGGGCCGCGCAAAGTAGCCGGCTCCGGGGAGCCGGGAGCCCCACCAGCGGGGGGCGATCGCCCCGAGCCCAGCTAAGGGGAGGAGTAGGGAGTCGGGGCGCCGTCCGCAGCCCAGGCTCGCGGGGCTGAGGCAAGGGACCGGGGAGAGTGCGCTTAAGGACAGGAAAGGGAAACCCCGCAGGAAAGGGGTGGGACCCAGCGACCTTCATCTCAAAAATTCCTTCTCTGGACTGCCGCTTCCAGTGATGTGGCGTCCCAAGTCATCTGAACCCGATGGGGCCCTTGGAACAAAGGGCTGCCTTTACTCCTGACTTTCCTGGCTAGAGGCAGTGGATGCTAGCTCAGAATCTGCTGTCTCTACAGTTGCACGTGTGATCGCACTCCCACCCCGGTTAAAGGAATTCATGTCTCTTTCAGGGCAGATGTGGGTAATCTGTGTGTATATGTAAATTGGTGGGTAATCTGTGTGTATATGTAAAATACACTGCATTTATGTGTGAAATATAATCCTGTATATACACATAAAACAATACTCTATGAAATTGATACAAACAAAAATGTGCAGGTCTATATAACTTATCTAAGTAAGCTATATATTTGATGTAAACAGATTATTTACTGGCTTCCCCCGCAGAATGGGCATCCCTGTGTAGACATTTAATATGACTTTATCTGATTTCCATAGTGTTTCCTATACCTCTAAGAAAAATCTGAAATATGAGAAATAAAATATTTGAAAAAGGACTTCCCTGGCGGTCCAATAGTTAAGACTCCACTTTGAATGCAGGGGTCACAGGTTAGATTCCTGGTGGGGGAACTAAGGTCTCACAAGCCTCCTGGCTTGGCCAAAAGAAAGAAAGAAAAAAAAAAGAATAAAAACACTGAAAATATTGATATGCAATACTCAGCAGTAGAAGGCATTCCATAGTTGTAACTTAGTGGACCTTAACAAGCTGGGGATTCATCTTTTCCATATTTTAAAATCATGAACAATTGTAAAACATCCCCAGAAGCTTTGCTGCTTTTTAAGAATTATGAAATTATCCTTGTGAAAATGTGTCTGTTTCCTTCCTTTTTTTAAAAGTCTGAGACAGTGTTTGGCATGCGTGCTCAGTTGTGTACAATTCTTTGCAACCCCATGGACTGTAGCCCACCATGCTTCTCTGTCCATGGGATTCTCCAGGCAAGAATACTGGAGTTGGTTGACATTTCCTTCTTCAGGGGATCGTCCCCACCCAGAGACTGAACCGATGTCTCTTGCATCTCCTGCATTGGCAGGAAGACTCTTTACCACTGGCGCCTCCAGTGTGTAGTAAATGTGAAAATACTAAACTGTGACTTGGATGGGAGGGGGTAATTGATTTTATTGAGTAAGCAACACACACTGGATTTGCATTTTATCTCTGGAAACTGGGGGCTCAAATCGGGCTCCTGGGACACCAAGAATGTATTTTGTGGTTCCAGCTTAGCCCCGACTGCAAAGCCACTGTGTAATTTGGGACAAATCAGTATGAGTGACAGTCCCTGCTCTCAAGTAGGTCAGATTTGGAACAGCCCAGGAGCTAGGGGTGCAGAGCAGCAAAACCTGGTAACAGTGAGAACACTACCTCTCTGGACCTTCACTGTTTCTGCCACCTGTCTCACCCCCTCACATCTGGGGAGATAGGGGAAGGGAGGGTGGTGCTGACAGCTTTCAATATTCCTCTGAGGTAATTTACTATTATTAAGAAAATGATTTTGTGTGAATGACAAGAGGTATGTAAAATTCAGTCTTGGGACTATTATAACTTTTATGCAGAGAACTTTAATTCTTGTATATCTTAGGACCTGGTGCTTTATTTCTAAGATCCAGGAGTGCAGAAGGTTGGTTTCATTTCCCAAAGCTAAGTAGTTAGAAAAATGACAGCTGATTTCAGGCACATACAGGCTTTGATAATTTGAGGGGGGGAAAAAAGGTTCTCTCTTTTAACCTCACTATGTAACACTTTCTCAGAAGTGACCACCCGCATCTATTTTTTCTTTTTAATTGAAAGACTCTCATCAAGAAATGTTGACTTATGTTTGCTCTATTCCACCAAATGGAAGGGATTTGTCTAAGAGGCCAGAGAAAATGATTTCATCTGCCATGAGTTGCAGTTTCAAGAGAAGATTTCGATGAAAACACTTCATTTTTGAGCAATGGGCTCATACATACAGCTTCAAGTGGACAGCTCTATCATTTCATACAGAAATCTTGAGTCGACAGTAGAGAGCTCTGATTTGATTTGAAGTGTGTTTTTATATTTCTAGGGCTCTGATATTGCTTCTGGCAGTAATTCACTGTCCTTCTCACATTAAGAAAGAAAGAAAAAAAGAGAGAAGAATGAAAATAAACATAACCCTTTTTATCCCTGGTAGGACAGGGTACCCTGTCCCATGGAAGCTGTTGGCTTTTCAGTGGATCTAAAATGAACACGCTCGCAGCTGGAGAATCACACCCAAGCCCACCCAGATGGTAACCCTGCCTAAACTGTGGTCTTTTCTTATCATTCCTGAAATGAATGTTTGGAAAATTAAGGTGAGGAAACTTGAGTGCAGTGCTTGAAAAGCTATGGTCCTTGCATGACTCTCCTTGCACAAAAGCTGCTTGGGAGGGAGAAGGAAGAAAAAAAAAAAAAAAACCCTAAACTGACGACGGTTCCCAGCTGAGGAAAGGGGTAGTTAATCTCGTGATGGCTTGCTGAAGAATGCATGGTTTATTATTAAAGTAATCTCTTAAGATTTTCCTGGAATGTGCTTCCACAGCAACTCTGCCTGTGTGAGCTCTCCTATGTGTATGTCTTTTCTTCCATAATTAAGCTGGCTTTTTCCCCCTTCAGCTCGCAGACCTAAGGCTTTCTTTCTTCTTGCTCCTGGCCTTCTTCTATCTCCTTCCCTACTGTTCTCATCTTCCTTAACCATTCCATTTTGAATCCTGCCATTTCCCATGAATGGTAAATGGTTCTTTAGACTTGGCCATGGGTAAGCCATCTGTGCACCTGGGTGCCTTGCTGGATGCTTCCAGATATTCTAATCAAACAAGGACTGGTTGAAGTCTGTGGCTCTAACAAGGTCACTTTTTTTTTCCTCCCCTCCTCAGTGTTGTTAAAAAAAAAAAAAAAGAAAAGAATGGTTATTGTTCCCAGAAAATGTTCTTTGACCTTCATTTGTTCTGCACCTTCATAGATGCAGTTAAACTGGCGCTATCAGATTTGGCTGTTGGGAAGGCAGGGCAAATATTGGAGAGTTTTCCGTATCATCTATCTCTTTACCTAAAATCCAAAATATGTGGAGCATAGTCTCACTGAAGGCAGGCTATTTCTGTTTTGCTTTGTTGGTTGCTTTTCTTTGTTTTCTTGGTTACACCTGTATGTGTGTGGCGTGCATGCTCAGTTGTGTCCAACTCTGTGTGACCCCACGGACTGTAGCCCACCAGGCTCCTCTGTCCATGGAATTTTGCAGGCAAGAATACTGGAGTGGGTTGCTGTTTCCTGCTCTAGCACCTGGATAGCACTTCAGAACTCAGTATTTGTTATTTGCTTGTGATGCGAAACACTAGTGAAATGCAATTGTTCCTGGAAAAGCTAGAATGATGTAATGTGAAGAACATTTAAAAATTCCATGATAGATTTACATAGCTTGCTACATTTTGCTAATAATATAAATTTTTATAATGAGATGTTGTAAAGGGAAAAAGAGTTCTCTTGTGAATTATGCATTAAAATACTACCTTATTTGGAAAATAAGTTAGAAAGTTGTTAAAAATATGTGTAATCCTGCAAAATGCTAATATCAATTATTATTGTAGCAAATGCTTATACAACTCTCTATCCTGTGAACAAGAATGCAACCCCTAGAAGTAAAACATACCTAAAAAATACAAAGATGTTAATTGCCACAGTATCCATAGCAGTTGGAACCTAAGAAAAAATGATGTCTGTCAATAGGGAATGAATGAATAATTTATGATTCATCTGCACTCTGAAATCATATGCAACCATTTAAAAGAATACATTGGAGCTGAACCTTGTAATATGGGAGGATTTCTATTAGGCAGTATTGAGTAAGAAAAGCAAATATAGAAAAAATGTAAAATATGTTTCTACTTTAGTAATACAAAAAGCAACATTCATCTATGTAGGTTTGAGTGTGTGTGTGTGTGTGTGAGTCTGTATACATGGTTATCAGGGAGACCAGATACTGGACTGCAGTACAGATTACTGGGGACCCAATGGAGATGAGGATAAACAAGGAGAGGAGATAGGGAGAGCGCTGTTAAAAGAGAAAAATATAAAGAGTCTTTATGCAGATATAGTTATAGATCACATTTGTGCATATAAGTGAAATGATATATGCATGAGCTTCCCTGGTAGCTCAGATGGTAAAGAGTCTGCCTGCAATGCAGGAGACCCAGGTTTGATCCCTGGCTCAGGAAGATTCCCCTGGAGAAGGTAATTGCAACCCACTCCAGTATTCTTGCCTAGAAAATCCCACGGACAGAGGAGCCTGGCAGGTTACACCCCATGAGGTCGCAGAGTCCGACATGACTGAGAGACTAACACACACAGTGGATATATACTTAGATTTGCACAATTAAAAAACATGTACTCCAGGTGGACTTCCCTGTTGGTGCAGTGGATAAGAATCTGCCTGTCAATGTAGGGGACACAAGTTTGATCCTTGGTCCCGGAAGATCCCACAAACAGGGGAGCAACTAAGCCCGCTCTGCCACAGCTATTGAGCCTGTGCTCTACAGCCTGCGAGTCAGCACTGCTGAGGGCTTAGCCCAGGCGCCTGGAGCCTGGGCACCATAATGAGAAACTCTTGCACCACAACAAAGACGCTGTAGCCCTCGCTCACTGCAGCTAGAGAAAGCCCGCGCAAAGCAGGGAAGACCCATTGAGGTTAAAAAAAAAAAAAAAGGTGAAAAAAATACACCAAGTATTGTTCAGGTCAGGAAAGAAGAGAGTTGTAGAAGAAATCCTATCAAATAGCATTTCTCTGAGGCGTTTTCCTCTAGGTCTTTCAGAAGTGGGTTCTCATCACCCTCATCTTCTTTGGCCTCTAGAACAACAGTTCTCAAACTTTACTGTTCACCACATGCCTCCTGGGGACTTGCTCCAGGGAAAATTCCTGGGCCCAGCCCCAGAGCCTGGAAAGGTGTGTGGGTGGGTTGGTGGGGGAGGCGAGGCATGCAGTACATGCGAATCTGCATGTTTAACCAGCTCTTCCTGGTCATTTGGAGGCTGTGGTCTTGGGGACCCTCTTTGAGAAACACCGTTTTTCTCTTGTGGTCAAGAAGACACTCAGTTTGTTCCTCTCTGAGCTCTGAGAACTGTGTGTCGAGGGAAAACAGTGAGGGTGAGAGGAAGCCAGTGCTATTGGTCTTTTCATTTCAGTTCAGTCGCTCAGTCGTGTCCGACTCTGCGACCCCATGGATTGCAGCACGCCAGGCTTCCCTCTCCATCACCAACTCCTGGAGTTTACTCAAACTCATGTCCACAGAGTCGGTGATGCCATCCAACAAATCTCCTCAGCCGTCCCCTTCTCCTCCTGCCTTCAGTCTTTCCCAGCATCAGAGTCTTTTCAAATGAGTCAGTTCTTTGCATCAGGTGGCCAAAGTATTGGAGTTTCAGCTTCAGCATCAGTCCTTCTAATGAATATTCAGGACTGATTTCCTATAGGATGTACTGGTTGGATAAGATATGCCCTTTCTCCCTCCCCTTGACTCTCTGAATCCTGAGGTGGTATCCTGATTCTGGTGATGACTTCTCTCCCTGCTGCCTCCTATCAAGACTTGTTTTCAGAGGAAGACCTGATATTAGCCATTCGCATGCACCTATACCCAGGTATTTGCATTTCCAACCTGACACTGTGAAAGTGAAAGGCACTGGCCAGTGTTAAATAGATCTTAGGCATCCAATAGTGAAGGACAGAATTTTTTCCCATTTTTGAGCAAGTGGAGGTGACTGTCAACTCTGCCCTGTACCCAGTTTAAGGTTACCCATAAAGAGAGAAGACTGTAGGACCTCTGACTCCTCCTCTACTACCCCTGAAGTCATTTTACATCTTGCCTTCAAAGAGGCCATTTGAAAATTAAAACTGTATTTTACATATACAATTGTTTTTCTGATATAGCAAAGAAACATGGGATTTAAGATCAGATCTGGACTAAAGTCCAGGCTCCATCTCCTACTAAACTGCAAATGTCTGCAAGTCTTTTAATTTCTAAAGGGCTCAATTTTAGTACGTATAAAATGGGAATGTCATAAAATGGGAATGTCTTGTCTTCCCTTCCCATTTTGGCTTTTGGTGGGAAGACAAAGAAGTTATGTACATTCCTGGTAGAAGAAGTTATATATATTTCTTTGGGTAGTTTGAGATTATATAAATACTATGCATGCAAGCTCAGTCACTAAGTTGTGTCCGACTCTTTTGTGACCCCATGGACTGTAGCCCACCAGGCTCCTCCATCCATGGAATTTTTCAGGCAAAAATACTGGAGTAGTTTGCCTTTCTGGGAGACATAAAATTATGTAAAAAATACATTATTTGAGGGGACAAGAAATTTTTCCCCAAATTTTTTCCACCACCAATATCAGAAATCCTATTACTAGTAAATCACGTGTTTAGATACTGATGCTCCTCTGACTGCAGTGAATTTTCCTAAGACTGACCCCTTGGCTAATCCTAGACCCTAATTTTCTAGCAAATTAGTGAGGATTACTTTAACGGATCAGTTTCATCCTCTCAGAGAGAGATGAGTGAATTTCTGCTGAAATGGAGATATTAAAGGGGAGAGGGGGAGGCAGAAAATATGAAAATGGGCACCAAACTCTTTCACTTTGGAGATCTGTAGACAATTCAATACAAAAAAATTTCCACTCTGCTCCAACTCTGGCCACATGTTGTGCTGGGGTTCCTGGGTTGGCTTAGTAACCTCAGTTCTAAACTGGAGCAACCACTTGTGAACCAAAGGGGAATACTATTTGTTATTCTCATCCAATGTTCAGGTTCGATATCACCTCTTAATTAAAGAATGAAGAGAAACTGTGTCTGGGCTCCAGGGTAATTTTTTCCCTAATTATTCTGAAACTTAAGTATATGTATGTGCCCATGCTTATGTGCATTTTCTGAGGAGGTGAACCATAGATTTCACCGGATAATCCAAGGACCCCATGGCATAAGAGAAAATTAAATTCCATTGCACTGTGGTTGTTTAGTCACATTCTTCCTGTTCATTTTTATCTGAGTGTTTTGTACCAATCTGATGTGTGTTCTCACAACACCATTGTCAAACAAGTTAGGGCAAGCATTTCTTTTTCTAAAGGTTAAGAAATTTAAGCACAGAAACCTTGATTTACTTCTGTTTACAAAGTTGGAGACAGAGCTAGAACTATTACTCAACTTTCTTGAATAATCTAGAATGTATGGCTTATGTAGTCATGACCCAGTCATAACAATAGTGGTTAGAACAACTCTTAGGGTTTACTTGGAGAAGGAAATGGCAACCCACTCCAGTATTTTTGCCTGGAAAATCCCTTGGATGGAGGAATCTGGTAGGCTACAGTCCGTAGGGTCGCAAAGAGTTGGACACGACTGAGTGACTTCACTTTCCTTTTTCTTTCCTTTAGGGTTTACTGGATCCTGTACTGCTCTGTCCAATATCTGTTGTAGATACTCCTTCATGTGAAAGACATTGGCAAATGGAAGGGTGTCCAGAGTAAGGCTGCTTGGATAGTGAGGGAATTTTCTTGGTGACTTAGAACTACTGGGTGCCCAGTGAGCATGGTCTGACTGAATTGGGCACATTTGGCCAGGGGTCAGAAGTGGAGATCTATGTATAGTAGAGCTCTTTCTGAGTATCAGAAGGCTCACTCTGTGGAAAGTAGGTTAGATTCTTCTCTTTGGCCGCAGATGATAGAGGGGAATCCTTTGCTGGGTTGTATAGTGTTCCCCCACGTAAGATTCATGTCTACCCTGGAACTTCAGACTGGGTCTTATTTAGAAAGAGGGTCAATGTAAATGTGATTAGTTAAGATGAGGTCATACTGGATTATATGAAGTCTCATCTCCTGCAATTAAACCTTTTTATCTGCTTTGTGATACTTTTTGGTCAGAATTTCTTGGCTTTTTGTTTACCTCATTTTCATTTAGCACAACTCTGGAACTGGGGGCTTCCCTAATAGCTCAGCTGGTAAAGAATATGCCTATGATGCAGGAGACCCCAGTTCAATTCCTGGGTTGGGAAGATCCACTGGAGAAGGGATAGGCTACCCACTCCAGTATTCTTTGGCTTCCCTGGTAGCTCAGATGGTAAAGAATCTGCCTGCAGTGCGGGAGACCTGGGTTCAATCCCTGGGTTGGGAAGATCCCCTGGAGAAGGGATAGGCTACCGACTCTAGTATTATGGCCTCGAGAATTCCATGGATTGAATAGCCCATGGGGTTGAAAAGAGTCGGACATGACTGAGTGACTTTCACTTACTTACTTACTTACTGGAACTGGTGTATCTAGGTGTGAATCCAATTGTGAGATCTGAGAATTGCTGAACTTACCCTCAGTAAAGTTAGGGAAATAACCTCCTACACAGTGTTGTTATAAGGATTAAACAGGTGAATCTGTCAAAGGAGTTGCAGTAATAGTTAGCACAAGTATAGTGCTGATGATAACATGATTTTTGTCTAAATATCTTAAAAGAACAGTTTTTTTTGTTTTGTTTTTTTGACCTCAGTGTGTGGTATGTGGGATCTTAGCTCCCCTACTGGGGCTCAAACCCTCCAGTGAAATCATGAAGTCTTAACCACTGAGTGCCAATAACCTTAAAATAATAATTTTAAAAATATCAAGTAAATTTGAAATAAGCTTACCTTAAACCTCAGAAATTTCTCTTCTAAATCAGCTTAGAAGTCTAACTCATTTGCTAAGAAATATGTCCAAGAATGCTTAGAATAGCAAATAGTAGAACAACTTAAGTGACTACTGACAGGAGAGCAGATAAATAAATCATGGTGCAGGCATCCATTGGGAATACTAGAGCAATAATAGGAATGACTTGGATATATGATCCAGAACTGCTTATATCAACACAGATGAATTAAGTAAGCAGAACAAGGAACAGATAAATACATAAAGCATAAAGCCTTTACATATGACTTAAAATATAAAAAATAAAATTATGCATTACTTAAGAGATACAACTATTCATATGAAGGAATATAAAAATGCTTCAGTTCAGTTGCTCAGTTTTGTCTGACTCTGCGATCCCGTGGACTGCAACATGCCAGGCTTCCCTGTTTGTCACCAATTCCAGGAGTTTACTCAAACTCATGTCCATCGAGTCAGTGATGCCATCCAACCATATCATCCTCTGTTGACCACTTCTCCTCCAACCTTCAATCTTCCCAGCATCAGGGTCTCTTCTAATGGGTCAGTTCTTTACATCAGGTGGCCAAAATATTGGAGTTCAAGATTCAGCATCAGTCCTTCTAATGAATATTCAGGACTGATTTCCTTTAGGATGGACTGGTTGGATCTCCTTGCAGTCCCAGGGACTCTCAAGAGTCTTCTCCAACACCACAGTTTAAAAGCATCAGTTCTTCGGTGCTCAGCTTTCTTTATAGTCCAACTCTCTTATCCATACATGACTACTGGAAAAACCATATCTTTGACCAGATGGACCTTTGTTGGCAAAGTAATGTCTCTGCCTTTAAATATGCTGTTTAGGTTGGTCATTGCTTTTCTTCCAAGGAGCAAGCATCTTTTAATTTCATAGCTGCAGTCACCATCTGGAGCGATTTTGGAGCCCAAGAAAATAAAGTCTCTCACTGTTTCTATAGTTTCACCATCTATTTGTGACGAAGTGATGGGACCAGGTGCCATGATCTTAGTTTTCTGAATGTTGAGTTTTAAGCCAACTTTTTCACTCTCCTCTTTCACGTTCATCAAGAGCTTCTTTAGTTTTTCTTCTCATTCTGCCATAAGCGTGGTGTCATCTGCATATCTGAGATTATTGATATTTCTCCTGGCAATCTTGATTCCAGCTTGTGCTTCATCCAGCTCAACATTTTCCATGATGTACTCTGCATATAAGTTAAATAATCAGGGTGACAATATATAGCCTTAACATACTCCTTTCCCGATTTGGAATCAGTCTGTTGTTCCACATAAAATTTTAACAGTTGCTTCTTGCATACAGATTTCTCAGGAGGCAGGGGCTTAGGGATGATGAATCTTAATTTCAAGATTGAGGTTGCTTTTGAGAGAAATAAGAGGAATAAATAAAATAGAGCTCTAATCATGGTAGTAATTTTTATTACCTGAGACTTAATGCAGGGTACATGGGTATCTATTATTTTACTTTTATGGCTTTTTTAAATAGACTGTTTTCTAAAAACTTTATAGACATTAATTTACTTAATCCTTGTAATAATTATGTGGGTTAAAACTTGCATTATTATCTCTTTTTTGCAGTTTAAGAAGTTGAGGCAACTGATTAACATCACAGAGCTAATAAATGGCAAAACCAGGCTTCAAAGCCAGGTAGTGTGGGTCCAGGGTCTGTGACTTAACTCCTATGCAGTCTTGACTTCCCATAGAATTTATGAATAAATGAAAAAGCTGCCAGAAATGAAATGAAAAAGCTACTCTCTAGTAGGGCTCTGGAAGGCGTGCCCGTTTCTTCCACCTCCTCGTTCCTGCGTCTGCTCTGAGTCCTCTGGGCATTGACTATAAATGGAAAGTTCTGTCTTGACTTTAAGCCTGGGTCTGGCCCTTTTGGACAAGGGTTATGAGAGGGAGAAGAGAAAAGAAAAGGGGAGGTTTTGCTCTCCAGCTGAGGACTGCAGTGTCAAGGCCATGCAAGGAGTGTTTCTGAGAAAAGTTTTAAGAGAGACTGGGTAGAAGTAGAGGTAGTAGCAGATGTGTTCGTGTGTGTGTGTGTGTGTGTGTGTGTGTGTGCATGTGTATGTTGGTTCAAAATGCAAGCTGCTGATTTCTACAAGAAATACTGGTAGAAGATACAAAATATGGGGATGATTCAAAAGAACCAGTAACCCTCAAACAACTTGTACCTGGCTTTCAGAAGTCATCACCCGATTTGATTGGAGGTAATCTGACTTTTTTCCATGACAAGGAAAGCATACTTATCTTAGTTAACACTCAGGCTGATTGCTCTCCTCAATCTCTCCTTGGTGAAAGACATTCTTCCAGGCCATCCAGGCAATAGGCCAGCCTCTGCTATGGCTTTGATTTTCCATGGAGGAAATGAGCCCACCAAGGTGAGCTTGCTGGAGAAGTCCCACCAGCCAAGGCTAGGCTAGGTGTGTCTGGGTGGAGGAGGAAAGCTGGTCTAGAACTCTGCAGCTGCAGCTGACTATGTCTAAATCCTAAAGTCATTTTGTTGAGGTGAACCGGGAAACGTGTAATCATAAACTTTAAATGTATTTATCTGTCAAACCGACACTTTGTTATTTCATTTTATATTAGGCAGTTTTTAAGCTACTGTTAGACATTAACTCTACCTAACAATTTGATAGCACTCTCTCTCTCTGTGTGTCTCCCCCTCCACACTTTTATAGTTAGTTGTGATTGGAGTCTGAGTTATAGGTAATAGTATATTGGTAAACCAGTTCTCTGAAAAAGAAAGCTTTGTTTTAATTTTGGATAGTAGATTTTCTTTTGTGACTGAATGGTTTTCCTTTTTTACTTGGTATTTTGTACAGTTGACTAGGGCATAGCTGATTAACAATGTTGTGACAGTTTCAGGTCAACAGTGAGGGGATTCAGGCATACATACATCTGTTTCCATTCTCCCCCAAACTCCTCTCCCATCCAGGTTGCCACGTAACCATTGAGCAGAGTTCCATGTGCTAGACAGCAGGTCCTTTTCAGCTATCCATTTTAAACATAGTAGTGTGTAAATGTCCGTCCCAAACTCCCAACCATCCCTTCCCTAATCCTTCCCCTGGCAACAATAAGTTCATTCTCTAAGTCTGTGAGTCTGTTTCTGTTTTGTATTACTTTTTATATTATTTTATTTCATAACGAAGCATAGTTAATTTACAATGTGGTGTGAGTATCAGGTGCATAGCACAGTGATTCAGGGGGAAGGAGTAGTTGGGGAGAAAGCTCTGTTTTATTATGTTAGCTGATTTGCATGGGCTAACTACCTCTTTGCTACCCCTTGGATTGTACAGGCCATGGGATTCTCCAGGTGTGTAGTTACTGCACCAGTACAGATCCAATAAAACAAACAAGACCAAAAAGAGAGTGTGTATATTGTTTAATTTAAGGATTGAATTTCTAGTAAGTCTAGAATATGGGTGTGCATACTTGGCATGTTGGAGAAGGAAATGGCAACCCACTCCAGTATTCTTGCCTGGAGAATCCCATGGACAAAGGAGCCTGGTAGGCTCCAGTCCATGTGATCACAAAGAGTCAGAAACAACTGAGTGACTTCACTCATACTTGGCATGTAGTCAGGCCAGATTGATTTCTGCCATTTGGTGCTTTTTCAAAGATTCCATGAGATGCTCTAGGAAGCATTCAGCTAACTATGAAGTACATTTGAAGTAGACTGCTTCTAAACAATCCTCTAGCTACATCTACCAGTTTAGGGAAGATATACATATAGGGGATCAAGTTAAATGACACCACTTGATGCAAAGAGCTGACTCATTGGAAAAGACCCTGATGCTGAGAAAGATTGAAGGTAGGAGGAGAAAGGGACGGCAGAAGATGAGATGGTTGGATGACATCACCAACTCAGTGGACATGAGTTTGAGCAAACTCCGGGAGATGGTGAAGGACAGGGAAGCCTGGAGTGCTGCAGCCATGGGGTCGCAAAGAGTCGAACATGACTGAGCTACTGAACAACAACAATGACAACCAGTCATGTAAGTCAAATCCAGAGTGTGGCACATTTTATGAGAAAGCCTGCTTTTTCCAACCAGTCAGCAGGATTAATAAAATGGAGGGGGATGGTGGAGAGGCCACAACAGATTTATGAAGGCAAGAAAAATACTGTGCTATTTTGTGAGTCTTGTATAGATTCTGATTCTAGCAAACAAATGTTAAAAAATATTTTTGAGACAGAAAAATTGGGATTTTAGAAGATGTTAAGGTGTTACTAATTTTGTCAAGTTGTGTGCAATGTCCTTATGAGTTAGAGATGTTAAGTGTTTATGGTAAAATAATGTGGTATTTTGGATTTTCTTTAAAATATTAATAATCTACTCCATTCCCCAAACTGAGGGAGAATAGACAAAACAAAATTCTTGAAGCAGAGTGATGGGTATATAGGGGGGTCCATCTACAATTCTCTCTGTTCCAGTTTATACTTTAAAATTTCCATAATACAAAAATTAAAAATGACTGCTACCATTAGGTATTCCATGGAGTTTATTCATTCAGCTTTTCCATGTACTAGTTACTGTGGGGTTACAAATGGGAGCTGTAGATAAATAAGGCTTAACTTACTCTTAAGATTTCCATGATTTAGCTCAGAGAGCTTTTCACATGGAACTATTTCATAGGAAAATGAATATTCTGTCAGTGTTGAGCTCAGAAATCAGACTCTGGATATAATAGTACCCCTTGTCTGGAAGGGTGACTGTTTTACCCTAATTCCTCTCCGGAGGGGACCCAGACATCTGTGTGATGGAAGAGTGCCTTCTGGGATCAAGGATCAAGTGAATCACATGCATCACTCTCCACTCAGTATTAGGCTTTATCAGCAGGCCCGGGCCTGGTCCCTCTTTGATGCCCCTATGCTCCCAAGATTTTTTTCCTCTTGGTTACTGATTTCAAGCTGGAGTCAGATGATTTGAGAAATGACCTTGTCTGTCCTGTGGGCTTCACACCACAGGGGTGAAAACAAATAGGTACAAAGTCTGTTTGGCTTCTGAGCCCTAGAAAGAGGCCCATATTGCTGTCATGTGCTTGTCTGATAAGATGTTCCAGAGTTTGTTTTTTTCTTTTTTCTGACTTCATTAAGTCAGGAAATTACTCTACAGTGCTTCAAGTAGATCTGCTTTCAGGGGTGTCATTGGTAGTCAGGATGCAGCTACCAAAGCATTTCTACATCATGAAGTTACTGCTGATATTTGGAGCCGGGAGAGGGGAGACTTCACTTCTCTTCCTTATTATTCTGTTGCTCAAGAGTTGTGGCACCTCTACCAAGGGCAGAAAAGGAATGAGATAGAACTTGGAAATTAGTTTGAATTTGATGAAGATAATGCTGGTTATGCATTTTTATGCGTGTAACTTTCTAATTTAGTAAACTTTCAAATATATTCTTATTTGATCCTAATAGCCATCTTGCAAATTAAACCAGTATAATTGCCTCCATTTTAAAGATGATACAATTGTATCTCAGAAAACTCAGGGAATGACTTCAAGTGCAATTAGATTGCTTGTGAAGGTGCCAAGATTCAAATCAATCCTAAGTCTTATTACCCCATCCAGTGACCTTTTAAATACTCTGTATGACCTCTTAAACATTTGATGAAAAACAAGGAAGAGGAATTTAGATATTAGGGTTTTAAAATTATAATGTCTCCATAGCACAGATGCTATGAACTTAGCTATATCTTATCACTATTTTTTTTTTTTTGCTAGATACATACTCATTTTAATTTCCAAGAATCTATGGGTGTTTTAATGTAAAATCAGTTTTCTATTTCACCTAAAATATTTTCATTGGATCAGAACATTATTTTGGTACTGTATATATGGCACAGTTCAGGGCTGTCTTCAAAAAAGTTGATTTCTTGCTGCCCAAAGGTAGGATCCTTGTGGCTTATGCCTGCTATCAATATAGGAAAATTGTCCTTAGTTATTTGGATTAACGTTAAATCTCAGAGTAAGTGATAAGTCAGCACACTTGCCCTTTATGAAGGAAGATTGCCCAGAGGACATGTGAGGGTAGCATTAACTTCTCTTCATGGCCATCTGGTTCTTCTTAGGTGAGGAATGCTCGCTGATCATGGCAGTCCTAAGCAAAGCCCATACTAAGAGACAGAGTCTTCCATCCAAGCAAAGAAAACAGCATGAGGTTGGCAGAGAAGTGTTAGTCACACAGAAAATAAAGCCTGAGATGAATCAGGTGGAAAACTTACTCTTTGGACTGGGAAAACTTTGGGGTTGAAATCATGTTTTTGAAGAATTTGTACTCTTTATTATTATTGAATAATCTCCAAGCTGAACTATTAATAAGTCCAGCCACAACAAAAATTCAAGGATTTTTTAAAAAAGAAACAATAAAAATACGATGTTAAGTAAAGAAGTGAGTTAAAATACTTGTTATTTATCTGAATAGGTCTTCTTAAAATACATTAGTAGACACTCCAAAGAACACAAATGGTAACAAGGACACGAAATCATAGGATAGTTTACTTGTAACAAGGAAGGATGGAGTTTGAGATTTCTCAGTAGAAGAGATACCCTTTTCAGATCAATAGATGATACACTGGGCTGAGGTAGAGCTGAGGTGGTGATTGATATCGACCCAATTGCTACTTTGTGTCCTATAGCAAATGACCCATCTCCACATGTGACATTCTTCAATTTGAAAAATACCTGTTCTGCATATCATGATAAAATAGATAAAATCAATCATGACAGAAATGTTATATAAAATTATTCTATTGTTATGCATTTTTGATGTGAAGGAGAATTAAACATATCAAGTTTGCTTTTGCTTTCAAATTATACATGTAAATCTTCAAAATTTTAAATTGCAGATAATTTGACAAAACTCCGAGTCTTGTAAGAGATCATCTTACTTTTTAGGGCAAGATTTTTGTTTATTAACTTTTCTCCAAATTACAAATGAAAGACCAGACAGAGAAAGATACTGGTATTGCATTGAATATGCAATATGTCTACAGAGTCTAAATAAATACATGTCCCAAAGTAACCAGCACAGTGAAATTGAAAGTGGATTGCATGCATGCTAAGCCTCTTTAGTTGTGTCCAACTCTTTGCAATCCCATGGACTGTAGCCTGCCAGGCTCCTCTGTCCATGGGATTCTCCAGGCAAGAATACTAGAGTGGGTTGCCATGCCCCCCTCCAGGGGATCTGCCTGATGCAGGGATCAAACTCGAGTTTCCTGCGGCTCCTGGATTGCAGACAGATTCTTTACCACTGAGTCACAGGAAAGCCCTGAAAGTGGATTATTGCTCTTTTAATAATGACGTGAGATAATTCATATTTGTCTCCTAGTAATTAAATACTATGGATAGGTAAAGAGAAATTCTGAATACAACTTTAATCATCATGATTATTATTATAACAGATGTAAATAGAGTATTTAAAAATGTATCCAAAATACCATCTCTTTTCAGTTATAAGCATTAGGGCCTCCCTGGTACTCAGATGGTAAAGAATTTGCCTGCAATGTAGGAGACCCACCCCTGTTCTATTTCTGAACTGGGAAGATCTACTGGAGGAGGGAATGGCTCAGTTCAGTTTAGTTCAGTCACTTAGTCGTGTCCGTCTCTTTGGGACCCCATGGACTGCAGCATGCTAGGCTTCCCTGTTCATCACCAATTCCCAGAGTTTACTCAAACTCATGTCCGTTGAGTCGGTGATGCCATCCAACTATCTCATCCTCTGTCGTCCCCTTCTCCTCTCACCTCCAATCTTTCCCACCATCTGGGTCTTTTCCAATGAGTCAGTTCTTTGCATCAGGTGGCCAAAGTATTGGAGTTTCAGCTTCAACATCAGTCCTTCCAATGAATATTCAAGACTGATTTCCTTTAGGATGGACTGATTGGATCTCCTGGCAGTCCAAGAGACTTTTAAGAGTCTTCTCCAACACTACAGTTCAAAAGCATCAATTCTTCAGTGCTCATTTTTCTTTATAGTCCAATTCTCACATCCATACATGACTACTGAAAAAACCATAGCCTTGACTAGATGGACCTTTGTTGGCAAAATAATGTCTCTGTTTTTTAATATGCCAGGAATTAATATGAGGGGATGGCTACCCTCTCCAATATTCCATGGATGGGGGGCCTGGCAGACTATAGTTCATGAAGTTGCAAAGAGTCAGACATGACTGATGCAGACCCAGATACTGGACTATGTAGCAATGAAGTCAAGTATTCCAATTCATCCTTCTAGGAAGTAATCAAATTAAATAGATTCTTTTTATCTTAATAAATCTATAGGCAGATATGCAATATTGAATAGACTTTTAAACTCTTCTCACAGCTGTAGGATTCTTCACAAAAATATTTTATTCTGCCTCAATTCCCAACTTTACTCTTTTATACTTTCCTCTTTGTGTCAATAGAAATGAAAGTTTGTAATAACCAAAACCAGAGATTCTCTTAAAATTGTTAGATTTTTATCATAAAACATGTATGATGTAATCACACAACATGATGTAATAGAATAAGAAACATTTTGCTTCTTGTGGATACTTTTTGGAAGTTACTGAATACCAATCAGTGTGTCAGAAATTTTTGATTTAAATTTCAGGATTTACTTCCTCTTCAGCTTAAAGCTATTTGGGTGGTGGGATGGAGTGGAGTGGGGTGGGGAAGGAATATTCCTTTAAGGGTTTCTATAGTAATATGATTTATCTTTGAAACTCCAAACATTAATGAAGGCTTGGAAGGTGACACCTCACAGAAATATTTCAGTTATTTTGAATAAGACTGGAAACAACATTTCTACATTTAACTCTGGATGAAAACAGGAGGCTTAGGCATACAAACAATGCTGCTTCTATTAGAAAGCAGCCCGAAAATGAGCTAAAAATCATACTTTCATTGTCCTCCTCCGTTCTTTCTTGCTCTATCACTCAAAAGACAAAAAAAGAAGAAGAAGAAAAAAAAGCAAAGAAAGAAAACCAAGCTGAATCAAACAAAAGCTATCTGGACATTTTTGAGGAATGTTGCACGCATATGTGAGTGTGTTTATGATCGTGTGGGTAAGTGTATGCTGGATTTCAGCTAGAGAGTATTTTCTACATCTCTGCAATTTCTACACCAGCTTGAAACCAAATAATATTTAATCACTTCCATAAAAATGCCAAAATAAGAAAAACATGCATGAAAAAGGCAGGATTAAGAAGAAGGCATGCTATATATGTTATAGCTGACCACAAACGTCATTCACAAAACAAGCAAGTGGCCTAACTAGGAATTTTCCAAATGCTTTTTTTGGGTGAAGTTAACTCCCATACAGAGAGCTTCAAAATAGAAGAGGAAAATGACAGGTTAGTGCAGACCCTTTTTACTGATTTACCCCTAAAATAAAGACCACATCTTGAATTAAAATGCCAGTCACCAGAGGGTGCTTATGAGAAAGCTTCATAAATACAAATAATAATTTAGCACGCCAGCCCTTTTCAAAGAAATAAACCCTACTTCCGACTAGGAGGAGACCTCTGTATCAGAGGCTGGGCCTGCTATTCCAACCTGGCTCAGCCCTCCTGTTTTGGGAAGATTTTTACTTCTGTCTCTGTTCACATCTCCTTTCGGTGTTTTAGAGAATGATAGAGTTTATCCAACAGGAAATATTAGAATAGCTTTTGCAATACCTTTATTTCTCCACCACTGGCTTGAACAAGACTATCATATGGTGGTGTTGAACTTTGCTAAGAGAACTATGAGGCATTAAATATAACATCAGTTTAACTTTAGCTACGTTTGGGGAAAATTGAAATAGTCCACATAGTACCCAGAACCACAGATTTTCAGGATCTTAAAGAACCCCACCCAGTCCCATCTCCTAAGTCTTTATTTCTTCTACCATCCCCTCTCACCCCAAGAACTCACCCTAGAACACTTTCAGCAAAAGGGATTTCCTGAGGACTCTGTTGTGTGTATTCAGTTCAGTTCAGTTGCTCAGTCATGTCCGACTCTTTATGATCCCATGGACTGCAGCATGCCAGGCCTCCTTGTCCATCACCAACTCCTGGAGTTTACTCAAACTCATGTCCACTGAGTCAGTAATGCCATCCAACCATCTTATCCTCTGTCGCCTCTTTCTCCTCCTGCCCTCAATCTTTCTCAGCATCAGGGTCTTTTCCAAGGAGTCAGTTCTTCACATAAGGTGGCCAAAGTATTAAAGTTTCAGCTTCAGCATCAGTCCTTCCAATGAATATTCAGGATTGATTTCCTTTAGGATGGACTGGTTGGATCTCCTTGCAGTCCCAGGGACTCTCAAGAGTCTTCTCCAACACCACCATTCATACTTAGCTTAAATATATTTTCTGCTTGATCCTCATCAAAAACAGATACAATAAAAGATTCAGTCTCCTTTTGCAAGTTCGTTTGTTTGTTTTAAAGACTCAGAGACATTGCATAAAACTAACTCAGATGTCAGCTGATGTATTATGAACTTAGAGCGGGAACCTTCTTTCCTATCTCTCTGTGGATTCTGGAGGGGAGTTTATTTACAGTTTTCTTGGCTGACTTGGAGCTCGTGTTTCTGCTACTTTTTTTTTTTTTTTTTCAGTTCATGGTTCACCCTGCTGTTCCTTGTCTGACATCTCTGTTTTGTACCACATCAAACTCGACATCCTTCCTTGATCAACTCACACTATAGCATATGAAATACATCTAAATAAAGATCTTTGTGAGTACAGTGGTCTTTTCTGAAGGTGTGTGGAAATAAAACGGGATTTATTTTTTTTAAGGTTTTCTTTACTTTTTGTTCTCCTAGTTGTACTGAGATCTAATTGACATACAGGACTGTATAAGTTTAAATTGTACAGCAGAATGATTTTACTTGCACCATAAAATGATCATCACATACATTTGGTGAACATGCATTGTTTCATACAGATACATTAAAAAATTTTTTTTCCTTGTGATGAGAACTCTTAAGATTTACTGTGAACAACTTTCATACATAACATACATACAACTTTCATACATAACAGATAGCAATGTTAATTATATTTATCATGTTGTACTGCTGCTACTGCTGCTGCTAAGTCACTTCAGTCGTGTCTGACTCTGTGTGACCCCATAGATGGCAGCCCACCAGGCTCCCCTGTCCCTGTAATTCTCCAGGCAAGAACACTGGAGTGGGTTGTCATTTCCTTCTCCAATGCATGAAAGTGAAAAATGAAAGGGAAGTCGCTCAGTCATATCCGACCCTTAGTGACCCCATGGACTGCAGCCTACCAGGCTCCTCCATCCATGGGATTCTCCAGGCAAGAGTACTGGAGTAGGGTGCCATCATGTTGTACATTACATCCCTAATGTAACTCATAACTGGAAATGCCTTCCTTTTGACCACCTTCATCCAATTCTCCCTCCCCCTCCTCCCTGCCTCTGGGAACCACAAATTTGATCTCTTTTCTATGAGTTCTTCTGTTTGTTTTCAAAGTATAGTTTATCTATAACACTATTTTAGTTCTTGTCATACAACAGAGTGATTTGATATTTCTGTACATTTCAAAATGATCACCACAATAAGTCTAATTATGATACGTCACCATACAAAAATATTGCATACTTACTGACTATATTCTTCACACTGTACATTTCATGTCTGTGATTCATTTACTTTGCAGCTGGAAATTTGTACCTCTTAATCTCCCTCACTTATTTCTTTCCTCCCACCCCCTCTAGCAACCACTTGTTTATTCTATGTATCTATAACTCTGTTTCTGTTTTATTATGTTTGTTCAGTTGTTTTATTTTTTTAGATTCTATATATAAGTGAAATCATACAAAATTTATCTTTCTCTGACTTATGTTGAAATATATATTTTATCTGACACACATATATTAATTAAATATGTATTATATACCTTGCCTGTGTGCTAAGTCCCTTCAATCATGTCCAGCTCTTCCAATCGTATGGACTGTAGCCTGCCAAGCTCCTCTGTCCATGGGATACTCCAGGCAAGAATCTTGGAGCGGGTTGCCGCTTCCTTCTCCAGATCTTTCCCACCCAGGAATTGAACCTGGGTCTCTCACATCTCCTGCATTAGCTGTGGGGTTCTTTACCACTCGTGCCACCTGGGAAGCCCCATTATATACCTTAATAGATACTAAAATGCATATATATATTTTGACATATATACAACACAGTGTATATTTGAATATTAGAATCCTTATTATTGAAAGTCTTATTCTTTGCTCCTTTGTAGAGTCATACTCTTTTTCCTAAGCCCAAATTCCTATTCTTTTCACATGCAGAGTATTCAGAAATCTTTTCTGTTTTCTCCCTAGAGTCTCTGCAACCATAAAACCAGAAGACAGCAGAGGCAGAACAATCTTTGACATAAATTGTGGCAGTATTTTTTGGATCTCTTCTAAGGTAAAGGAAACAAAAGCAAAAATAAACAATTGGAATCAAATCAAACTGAAAATCTTTTGCACAGCAAAGGAAACCATCCATAAAACAAAAAGAGAAGGTATCTGCAGGTGATATGACCAATAAGGAGGTAATATCCAAAGTATATAAATAACTTATACACAAAATATTAAAAAAAAAAAACCAAACAATCCAATTAAAAAATGGGCAGAAGACCTGAATAGAATTTTTTCCAAAGAAGACATACAAATGGCCAAAATGTACAAGAAAAGATGCTCAACATATTTAATCATCAGAAAAAGGTGAATCAGTACCGCAGTGAGGGATCACCTCACACCTGTCAGAGTGGCTATCACCAAAAAGACCGCACATAGCAAATGCTGGTGAGGATGTGGAGCAAAGGGAGCACTTGTACGCTATGGGAGGGGATGTAAATCGGTACAGCCCTGTGGAAAACAGTGTGGAGATTTCTTACAAAACGAAAAACAGAACTACCATGTGATCCAGCAATTCTGTTCTTGGGTATATATCTGAAGAAAATGAAAACGCTAATTCCAAAATATACATAAAACCTAATGGTCATAGCAGCATTATTTACAATAGCCAAGATTTAGGAGCAACCTAAGTGTGTCTCAACAGATGAATGGATAAATAAAATGGAATACCACTTAGCCATAATAAAAAATAAAATTTTGCTATCTGCAAAACATGGAAAGATTTGGAAGGTATTATGCAAACTTCTAAATTCTTGTTAGTGACACGCTGATATAGCTTTCTATTTTACTTCAAACCTCTCCATGCCCTTAGGTTCTTTTCATCCATCCCAAAGGTTTATCAAGATATTTTAAACTATCCCCTAACTTCAGAGAATACATATATTTATTTGAATTTTTTTGGTGTCTGAGGCTCTTTCCAGGTTTTGCTCCATTTAGAGTGCATTTATTGAGAAAGTTACAAGGAAGATGGAAAAATCAAACAACTGAGCAAGCAAATAGTGAGTTCTGGATAAATTTGCTAAATGTACTACAAAATGCAGATTTTTAAGCCTTAGATGTTGGTTCAGTTGTGCTGTGCCATATATGAAAAAGTAAAAAGATATATCCTTCTGAGCTAAGAGTAGAAAAGTTGGTCCTTATCTAGATTAAAAATACATCTAAGTCTGAAATTGGATGTATTAATTCCTTGGAGTATTGATAAAACTACTCTGGAGGAAGAGAGTGAGAAAGTTGAGATTGGGAGTGAGGGTTTCCTGGGTTCAAATTTTTCTGATGAATTACTGTTCTATTTTGGCTTATGACTTTAGAAAATTTAATTAAGGCCATAAAAGGTATGAAAATGAAGCATTTTTAATTGAAAATGTTAATTAGGAACTATGATTGTACACCTCTAATTTTTCAGGGTAGCTCTGATTTCAAATGTTCTACCATTCTGTTTCTCATAATGTTCTTAACATGCTTATTAATTTACGGTTCAGAAAATATGTTTATTCCATATGTAAGCTTAAGAAATTGAGTTAAAATATTGCAAATCTAAATCGCAAATATAGCATTCAGTTAAGGAAGACAAATTGAACTCACATGTTACCCTCCCAACCCCCACTAAACTATTATTAAATGAGTAAAAGGCTATACATTAAAGAATCTGCCTGCCAATGTCGGAGATGCAAGTTCAATCCCTGGGTCAGGAAGATCCCCTGGAGAAGGAAATGACAACCTACTGCAGTATTCTTGCCTGGGAAATCCCATGGACAGAGGAGCCTGGCCGGCTACAGTCCATGGGGTTGCAAAAGGATGGGGCACGACTTAGGGACTAAACACCACCACCACCACCAAAAGGTGTAAACCCAAAAGGACAAAAAGAACAGGAGAAGGCTTCAGCAGGCAAGGTATTTGAACAAACCACTGATTGATAGATAGTGGGATGAAGGTGTAGATATTGATTTCTTAAGGCAGAAGAATCTAGACCTCATGTATTGCAGGTAGCACAATAATCACAAAGCTGCAGCTGACACTGCAGAACCCTGGAGAGACTTACCTCATGGCAGTTGCTGGTAAGATATCTGGAGGGTTGAGGCATGGGACTGGATCAGGGAAATAGATAATATAAGTCGATCCTTTCTCCAGGGAATAGAACACTAACAATCAGGTCCTTCCAACTCTCTAAGGCCCACCATGGACAGAAAATTCATAACTACCACATTCCCGATTTTGTCCATCATTATCATAAGACACCAGGAACAGTGAAGGATGAATGAAGGGGAAAAGTCATAGTTCAGCACAAGGAAACGAATACAATCTACTCTCATAGAAAACCAATAGAATAGTTTTATCCCACCAGTCCCCTTTTCCTGTCTATGCACACAACATCACAATCAGGAAGCTTTCCCCAAGACAAGAGATTAGATGGTCTCTAGAAAAACTGAAAAACCTCCTACAGGCTAGTGCTTAGGAAGCTCTAATGGAATGGCCAGCTGCCTGCAAGATCTACCTGGAGGGAAATCAGCTAACTCTGGCCATGTGCACTGAACTTCCACTCAGGTCTTGAAGCTCCACTCTTAAATATGAATGAACAACCTTGGATCATCAGAACATAAAGAACTGCTATTATGTTTAAGGATGGAGAGAGAAACCAAAGTAAACAAGGTGAAAACAGAGAAAGAGAAGGAAATGGAGATAATATAGGGTAATACATATGCTAAAACTCTTTAATTGTATTCTTGGGGAAATGTGAAAAGCTATTAAATTTATAAATAATAACAGATTGCTGTAAAAGGAAAACCAAAAGCGTTCTTAGAAATTAAAACTAAGATCATTCTATCCCTTCCATAAACAATGAGTGTTAGGACTGGAGGATAAATTCTAGGAAATGTTTCCTGAAGTAGAACCATAAGATGAAGAGAAGAAAAATATTTTTCAAATATTTGAAAAAAATAAGAATCACAGAAAATCAATTTAGAGAATCAACAATCTAAGTTGTAGAAATTACAGAAAGAAATATTAGAGGAAGAAAATGATAAAGAAATAAAGGAAATTTATCAAAATGGATAGATAGGCATCTCCAGAAGGAAAAAACAAAAACTGAGTATTCAAAACAATCTCAGTGAAACTTCAGAAGCCAAGGATAGAAAGATTACCCACTTATTCATGATTAATTTGATTCTTATCAAATACAAAGTGAAAGACAAAGTAAAATAGAAGGTTAAATTGATCTTGTCACTTTATGCTTAAGACCTTCATTGGCTCGCCAATGTCCTCTGAATCAATTTTCGTCTCCTCTGCACAATAGGCGAGGCCATTCACCAGCTGGTCCTAGATCACCTCAGTTCTTCCTGTTCTGTAGTTTTACAGACGCCTTTGCATTTGCCAGAACACAATGTTAAATTTCTCTTGCTGCCTTGTCCTTTCAAATGGCTAACTCTTCTCATTCATCTTTAGAGTGTGGCCCAGAAGCTGCCTTGCTCCATTGCTCTCCATAACTTCTGAAAGGCTGAATTAGATCACCTTTCACTGTGTTCCCATAGAGTTCTATGCTTTTGGCTAGTATAGTGATAGTCTCTCTATTATAATTTTCTAGCTGTTTTCTGTATCCATTCCCCAAACCAAAACGTCTTAAGCACAAAGACTATCTCTTATTTATTGCATATCCTCAGTGTGTAGGTACTGAGGACATGCAATATATGGTAGGCACTTTTTTTTTTGTTTGTTTGTTTGAGTAATGTAAAAATCAAATGAAGGAAGAGATAGGTAGGGCTGAAGACAATCAGGAAATCAAAATGAAAGACAGTAGTTCTGCCTTTATAAGGTCATTTAAAGTTATTTACTTTTTATCTTGCCTTAAATTACTATATATAGTTCATTGATCCCAAGACAATTTTTTTCATATTTTAATATTTCTGAAGTTGGAATATGTCATACATTTGATAGCTTGGATAGATTTTTAAATTGGTAGTATTATTGATCTTTTTAGTGGTAGATAAAATGGTGCATATTCCAATCAAGGAGTCATAGAGTTCATGAATCATGGGACATATAAGTTAAATATATGTATGTATGACATGTATGGGGCTTCCTTGGTGGCTCAGACGGTAAAGAATCTGCCTGTCAAAGCAGGAGATAAGAGGTCTATCCCTGGGTTGGGAAGATCCCCTAGAGAAGGAAATGGCAACCCACTCCAGTATTCTTGCCTGGGAAATTCAATGGACAGAGAAGCTAGGTGAGCTACAGTCCATGGGGTTGCAAAGAGTCAGACACGACTAAGAGACTGAGCACACACACATGTGACATGTAAATGAAGTCTGGGAAGGAATAGAATGGGAGTCCTGGGGTGGACTTACAGAGCGTGAGGAATGAGGACTGTAAGAACTTGGAGCTATCAACATTTCCTGGCTCAGAGAGAAAAGAGGAAACAGAGTCACAGATGAAGAATGGGAGCAGTGTAGAGAAGTTGTGCGGGTTTCCTAAATAAAAAAGATATGTTACAGGTTGATAAAGCTCCTTACCTCAATACAGTCACCTAGATCTATGATAGAGTAAGTTGTAAAGCTTAGGTTGACTTATTGTTTAGTAGTGTTAAAATAACAAGTTTTAACTACATTTCACAGGCCACCCTCCCAGAAAGGAGAACAAGTTATTGAAAAGAAAAATAGGATTCTTGTTTCAGGATGCGTCATCAGTCAGTTAAGAAAACTTGGAAAGTGGAAACCCTCCATGTTCTTATAGGCCACAATGCCAAACCAAAACCCAAATTAGCCACTGCTGGGCAAAACCCCTGATTTTGCAAAACCTAGTCCCAAACCAATTCTGGCTGAGTACAATCAAGTGACAGACAATATTTAGAAAGTAGTTTTTAGAAGAATAGCAAAATGTTCAGTCCATGAGGAAAATACTCTACCATTGAGCCACTACTGAAATTTAGTTATGGCAGGTTGCAATAATATTAGATACTTGATTAGGCTAAAAAATATATATATTTTGGCAATTTGTGAGCAAATTAATAGCATATATTTCCAGATAAGCAGCACTTCCATCAATAACCTTGGTCAGTGAATGATGTAGGACATATAGTAATCTATACTACTTAACTTGGGACAAATTTAATTGCTATTCTAACTGCTTTCACCATCACTTTATTAAGGTTTCTGATCTTTTACATTTTGTCTAGATTTTGTTTGGTTCTTGATGTATATCTATGAATAGTTCTAAAAAAAATAAATCATTGTTAAGTGGAAAACAAAGAAGTAACCAACAAACACTTTGTAATCCATGAATTCTAGGACTTCCCTGGTAGCACAGTGGATACGAATCTGGTTGCCAATGTAGGGGATACAGTTCAATTCCTGATCCAGAAAGATACCACCTGCCACAGAGCAGCTAAGCCCATGTGTCACAACTACTGAGCCTGTGCTCTAGAGCCCCAGCTCCCCAATTACTGAGCTTGTGTGCTGCAGCTGTTGAAGCCCATTCACCCTAGAGCCAGTGCTCCGCCAACAAGAGAGGCCATCCAATAAGAAGCCTCCGCACAGCAACCAAGAGTAGCTTCCACTCGCCGTAACGAGAGAAAGCCTGTGCAATGCAACAAAGGTCCAGTGCAGTAAAAAAGAAATAAATAAAATAATTCAGTGTTAACGAGTGTTTTAAAAAATTGTGAATTCTAAAAGGGCTAAATAATATCTCTTTTTAATGTTGAGTACACTGATCTTTGGCAATTAACAGCTCACCCCTAGGAACCAAATCAACTGTTCACTGGTAACAAAATTCTGTTAAAGTATAGCAGGAGAGGCCCGTGATTGAGTGTTCCTTATACAGTGGGATATATCATTAACATGCTCACAGATCATACAACCATTAGCTTTTATCACAAGTCAGTCATAGATATCATAAAGGTAGAATGTTTATCTTTTACCTGATGCTTTTTTTTTTTTTTCCCTACTGTGAAGTTATGATTCCAGACCTTAATTATCAGGGAATATTTTCTTGAAATCACAGAGATAATGAAGAAATGGTATCCTTTACAACTGATAAAAGAAAAAGGGTAAATTTAAACCCTCAATTTTCTGAGCTACCTCACTGTACAACTGGGTGGCAAAAATCCTCTGATACAGAACTTCATTCTTGCAGTGCCTTAAGTTTGATTTTCTGACAGTTTCTGAAAAGTCCAAGTGACTCATGATTGTACTTTCCTATATGATTTCTGAGCATTCTGGAGATATTTTATATTTCCAAAGAAGCATCATTGTTGTTTCTGCCCAGGTATAAAGAGATTTGTGTGAATTGGTGCTGCAAGCCAACAACAAGTATCTACAAATTGTCAGTGTTTCTTAGACAAAGATGGCTATTGTAGCCTCAAACGAGTCCATTTATTTGAGTGAAGGGATATCCTGTGAAGGGATGACAAGCTGACATATATTTATTAATGTCTCTCATACTGTGTGACAATATTTGGCAGAGTAACCGAAAGGGACAATTTGTCATGATTTTATGGAATCCTTTCACACACAGAATTCATGCCTTTGTTCAAGCTGCCTAAAGTATTTAAGTTTTCTAAAAGATTTTTTGGGCAAAATTCCCACAAAACTTCCCCTTTTATTTTCAAGGCTTTCAGCTCTTCCATATATACATGAGATAACTTTCCTGTTTTTAACATTCTCCCCAGGAGAATATGTGTCTTTAGGAATATCTTGGAAATAAAACCTGAGTCTTCAAGGAAAAGCTGTAGAACTTTTAAGTTGGATGTTTTCTTAATCGTGTTAATCAAATTACATGATGAGTCTTTTCTATGCACAAATGTGTTTGAAAGGATCAATGGCAATAAGAATGTGATCACTTATTGTTTTTTAGGTAGCTGATTGCTTGTGTAATCAAATGCTTTCATTTTGGCATTTTTCCTTTATATGGTTACTACTTTTGTTATTTTGATATTTAACTCTAAGAAGTGGTTGCAACTGCCACTCAAATAAGACATGGGATGGAGCCCAAAGAGTCCCTTGATATATTGATAGTTGTAATATAAGTGTATTTTAATATATTTTAATACATTGTATAAAATATATATTCACACACATACATATACACATATATGTACACACATGTACTTTAAAATATTAAATCTGCATGTAATTATGCAAAGCTTAGATGTCTGATCACAGACAGATTGGTGAACATTTTAGGAAGGCAAAATCTGGCTCAGTTCCTGCTTTCTAACCATCAGGACTGCCGTGGCACAGAAACGGTAGCTTAAGAGAGCAGTAGCTTTTTCATTCCTAGAGGTGTTCACATAGAGACTGGCCCTTTCGCTGAAGACACTGTCGAGCACTGCAGGCATACACAAAAGGGTCTCTAAAGTCTCTTTCATTTCTGAAATTCCATGAAATAAAAATATTTTTTGAAGGAAATTGAGTTTTAACTTCCTGTTCTTTTCAACCAAAAGGAAGCCTTCCAAAGAGAGGAGAGAAGCATTGTTAAAATTAATTGAAAGCCGAATGTTGAGGTTTGGAAAATCAGTTTATATAGCATGGTATTTGTTGTCCAAATGTTTATCTCAGAAGGGACAAGGACCACAAATTATACTTCATCATCCTTGCTTCACTGAACTAGTAGTCTTTCCTTATTAACAAATCTTTAGGTTTCACTCCAAGCACGGATGGCTATATCCTTCAGTTATGGGTTGAATTATGTCTCCCCAGAAAGACAGGAGAAGGCAATGGCAACCCACTCCAGTACTCTAGCCTGGAAAGTCCCATGGATGGAGGAGCCTGGTGGGCTGCAGTCCATGGGGTCTCAAAGAGTCGGACATGACTGAGTGACTTCCTTTTCACTTTTCACTTCCATGCATTGGAGAAGGAAATGGCAACCCACTCCAGTGTTCTTGCCTGGAGAATCCCAGGGACAGCAGAGCCTGGTGGGCTGCCGTCTATGGGGTCGCACAGAGTCGGACATGACTGAAGCGACTTAGCAGCAGCAGCAGCAGCAGAAAGATATGAAGAAGTCCTAATCTCCAATACCTCAGAATGTGATCTTATTTGGAAATAGGATTGCTGCAGATATTAAGGAAAATGAAGCCATTCTGGATAACATGGATAACTCTAATACAATTATTATTCTTATAAAAGAAGACCATGTGAAGACATGAAGGCATGGGGAGAAAGTCATGTGATGACAGAGGTAGAAATGGGATTGACACATTTAGAGACCAAGGAACACCAAGGATTGTCAGCCTTCAGCAGAAGCTAGGAGCAGGGCATGGAACAGATCCTCCTTTACAGAAGGAATCCTCAGAAGGAATGAACTTGGCCAGTACCTTGACTTCTGACTTCTGGACTCCAGAACAGAGAGAATAGATTTCTGTCATTTTGTAAGCCTCCCAGTTTGTTAAAGCAAATTTTATTATGGTACTTTGTTATAGCAGCCCTAGGAAGCTAATACATTTTCCTTATAGTCAACCACCTATAAAAGGCATGTATTTATGTTCTTCCAGAAAATTCCTATGCATAAGCACACATAAATATCATTTTTTTCTTTCCAGTATACATTGGAAGCATATCATAACAGCTCTATACTTGGCCTTAGTTTTAAATTAACATAATTGAAGATTTTTCAAAATCAATACGCTCAGTGTTACTCTGGTCTCTTGAGTGGCTGTGTACTAAGCCACTGCATGGATCTAATAATATATTTGACTTGTCCTTTACTGATGGTCATTCCAACTCTTTAATTACAAACAATGCTGCAGTGGACATTCTTGGATAAAGGCCTTTGTGAACTCATTCAAATACGTGTATATGATAAATTCCTGGAAGTGGAAATGTCAAGTCGGTATTTTAAAACATGACAGTTTTTGGCAAATTGTCTTCCAAAAAAGTAACAGCTAACATTATTAGTTAACATTTGGGCTACATATGACAGTGACTGTGTCTCACTGAATCCACACTTTTGATTTTTTTTCCCTGTCTTTAATGATGAGTGAGATTAAGAACGTTTTCATACGTTTTGGCTGTTTGCAGTTTTTTCCTTTAAAATTGGCTATTTTTTTTTTTTTTTTTCTAATGGGCTATTCTTATTTATAAGACTAGTGGTTGGATTAGGAGTCCCTTTAAAAAATTTATTTCTTAGCCCTCTTATATTGGTATAAGGGATATAATGCAGGTGACAACTATTTAAGTGTGAATATTTTTGCCTTGAAAATAGTTTTTGTATGTGAAGTGAAGTGAAAGTCAGTCAGTCGTGTCTAACACTTTGTGAACCCATGGACTGTAGTCTGCCTGGCCCCTCTGTCCATGGAATTCTCCAGGCCAGAATACTGGAGTGGGTTGCCATTCCCTTCTCCAAGGGATCTTCCCAACCCAGGGATCAAACTCAGGTCTCCCGCATTGCAGGAGGATTCTTTACCATTTGAGTCACCAGGGAAACCCAAGAATATGGGAGTGGGTAGCCTATGCCTTCTCCAGTGGATCTTCCTGACCCAGGAATCGGACCAGGGTCTGCTGCATTGCAGGTGGATTATTTACCAGCTGAGGTATCAGGGAAGTCCTATTCAAAGATTCACTTTTGCTTAAAAATGTAGCATTTAATCTATTAAAGTTAAAAATCTGAAACCATACTTAAGCTTTTATTTTTCAAATAGGGTTTTCTTTTTATATAATTTTATTTGTGTATTTATTTTTGGCTGTGCTGGATCCTCTTTGTTCCTATGTGGGCTTTTCTCTATTGCAAGTGATCAGGGGCTACTCTCTAGTCAGGCTTCTCATTGCAATGGCTTCTCTTGTTGCAGAACATGGGCTGTAAGCATATGGGCTCAGTAGTTGGGGCTCTGGGGCTCTAGAGCACAGGCTCAATAATTATGGCACACAGACTTAGTTGGGCTTCCCTGGTAGCTCAGCTGGTAAAGAATCCTCCTGCAATGTGGGAAACCTGGGATCAATTCCTGGATTGGGAAGATCTCCTGGAGGAGGGCATGGCAACCCACTCCAGTCTTCTTGCCTAGGGAATTCTATGGACAGAAAAGCCTGGTGGGCTACAGTCCATGGGATGGCAAAGAGTCAGACACGATTGAGCAACTAAGCACAGCACAGCACAGGCTTAGTTGCTCCATGGCATATGTGATCTTACTGAGCCAGGGGTTGGACCTGTGTCTTCTACATTGGCAGGCAGATTCTTTACCACTGAGCCACCACCCCTTACTTAAACTTTTAAATTCAGTTTACAGATTTATTATTCTATCTGTAAATCTGGATAATTTTAGTAATGATTTTTAGGGTAATTTTAAATGTGTGTAATCACATTTATGCACTTAGTTAACCAAATTCCTTCATATATTTTAAAGTTAATATTGTAAAGTTCATCTGCTTGATCTCCTTTTCAAGTATCTCAATTGTCTATCTGAAAAAACTTCCCAAATACTTAATATTAAAAAAAAAGTTTTAAAGAATCCAAGAACATAAACATAGTGAAATTTAATTTTTTTCATACTCCAAAGTTTTTATATATAGTATATGAGTTAAAATTGCAAGTCTAGATCAACTATTTCATTACACATTTTAAATTGCAACTACCCACCTCATTTCTCATTTTAATATGCCAAGTTCCTTCCAAACATGGATATATCAGTCAAAAACATTAGTAAGATTGTTTTGATCCTTTTAAGTACTTCTATACTTAATCCAAAGTTTTTCGAGAGTTGAAAGATGCTTAGCTACTAAAGGAATTATGTCATCTAATATCACTTTTGGAGCTGATTTCTCAGCTTGACTGAGGTTGCTTAACAACCAGAAATTTAGGTCAGGACATTCACTGAATTCTGACAGAACATACTGAGTCCTGTTTAAGAGTTCATAACAGGGACTTCATAATTTGAAGGCTGATATTTTAATCCTACCTTGTGTAGCAGAGATTTATGGTCTGTTGAAAGGATTCCTTATCTCTCATCCACTTGAGTACTTGAGAAATTTAGCCATTTTTTTTGAGTTTTAAGATAGAAACTAATGGAAATAGTGAAAGACTTTATTTTTGGGGCTCCAAAATCACCGCAGATGCTGACTGCAGCCATGAAATTAAAAGAAGATTGCTTCTTGGAAAAAAAGCTATGACAAACCTAGACATTATATTAAAAAGCAGAGACATTACTTTGCCAACAAAGGTCCATCTTGTCAAAGCTATGGTTTTTCCAGTAGTCATGTATGGATGTGAGAGTTGGACTATTAAGAATGCTGAGCGCCAAAGAATTGATGCTTTTGAACTGTGGTGTTGGAGAAGACTCTTGAGAGTCCCTTGGACTGCAAGGAGATCCAACCAGTCTATCCTAAAGGAAATCAGTCCTGAATATTCATTGGAAGGACTGATGCTGAAGCTGAAGCTCCAATATTTGGCCACCTGATGTGAAGAACTGGCTCCCTGGAAAAGACCCTGATGCTGGAAAAGATTGAAGGCAGGAGGAGAAGGGGATCATCAGAGGATGAGATAGTTGGATGACATCACAGACTCAATGGACATAAGTTTGAGTAAGCTCCAGGAGTTGGTGATGGACAGGGATGCCTGGCGTGCTGCAGTCCATGGGGTCACAAAGAGTCAGACGTGACTGAAAAACTGAACTGAACTGATTTTTCCTACCTAACTCTATTAGAGTTGTTTTATAACTCTATAGGTTATAAAACTTGGTGGGAGCCTGCATTCTTTATATATACTTCCAAGCATAACTCTTTTATATATTAAAGTAATATTAACTGAACCTGTATATTATCTCACAGCTTTCCTTCTCAACCTCAAAGGACAAGAAGGCTGAGTGTTGGTTTCAACCCATCTGAATCTCAGCTGTCTTTGTTTAATTACTTATGATTTGACTAAAAAACCTCATACATCTTGATAATATGGTCACCAAATGAAGGTCATATATGTGTCATATATACATATTCAAATGTATCCACAGAAACACGCATCTAAACATGTCAATGGCAGTATTGTTTATCTGAAAAGGATTGGCATCAATCCAAAGGGCCACTGATGGAGGATAGGTTCTGTTGCTGCTAAGTCGCTTCAGTCGTGTCCAACTCTGTGCGACCCCAGAGATGGCAGCCCACCAGGCTCCCCAGTCCCTGGGATTCTCCAGGCAAGAACACTGGAGTGGGTTGCCATTCCCTTCTCCAATGCAGGAAAGTGAAAAGTGAAAGTGAAGTCGCTCAGTCGTGTCTGACTCTTCGAGACCCCATGGACTGCAGCCCACCAGGCTCCTCCATCCATGGAATTTTCCAGGCAAGAGTACTGGAGTGGGGTGCCATTGCCTTCTCCAGGATAGGTTCTACCACCTATTAAAAGGCACTTAGAATTCTGCTGCACATTTCAGGACTAAAGATGACGTATTATTTGGCTTTAATGCTTTAATTTCTGGCAAGCTCAGTACCAAACCCTCTTGACTTCAAGATTCTTGGCTTGCAGGAAAACAGTCTGAACTGCTGATATCATAGTACAGAGAAGTATGGAATGTATTTGGATGGAAAGAGTGATCCTGATAATTATGGCACCACTACCAGTATATTCATCTGATTTACTTTTCTGCAATGTGGTGTTTGTGATGAAAGAATACATAGTATTTGGGAAGCAGTAGACCTGAATATCTTTTACCTGCAATGGGCAATGTTCTGGGCCTATAAACGGGAAAGTCTGTTTTTCTTAGTATATACTTCAAGTTTTTTTTTTTTTTTTTGTTTTTTTTTTCCCTAGGATTTGTGCTTTTATTTTTAATATTTTAAAAATATTTATTTATTTATTATTTTTGGCTGTGTTGGGTCTTCATTGCAGTGCATAGGCTTTATCTAGTTGAGGCAAGCAGGGGCTACTCTCCAGATGCGGTGCATGGGCTTCTCATCTCGATGGTTTCCCTTGTTGCAGAGCACAGGTTCTAGGTGTGTGGGTTCAGTTGTTATGGCCCATGGGCTTAGTTGCTCTGAGGCATGTAGGATCTTCCCAGACCAGAGATTAAACCCATGTCCCCGGCACTGGCAGGCAGACTCTTAAAACTGGACCTCTAGGGAAGTCCTTCTGCATATATACTTTAAAAATAGGGACTATTGAGGCACTAGGCACAACTTTGACTTCAGAAATTTCTGATCAGAAGGAAGAATGTTTATCTATTCTGATAAAATTTTATATTATGAGAAATAAAAGGTTAAAGCCAGAAGAAATCATAAACTTCCTTTTTGCATGAATAAGATAGAACCCAGAGAGCCTAAATGATGTTCTCCAGGTTCCATCAGTGGGGGTAGTACTCTGAGTGCACTCGAGAAAGAGAAAGTCCAATTTTTTCTGAACCATAGGTCTGAATCCAACCAATCAAACCAATAGTGACTGAATCCAAACAGAGATAGTTGGGGGGAAAAAAAAGAATCTAGAACCTATAGCAAAAAGATAAAGAAAAGCAATGGCCTCCCTACCCTCCCGCCCCCGCCGCTTTTTTTTTCTTATAAGTTTGTGAGGTTGGGTGGATGAGGTAGGATTTCAGGAGTCAACTGATGAGAATGACAGGATTAGTAGCATGGTTTGGGGTTGGGCAGACCAGGGAGCCACATTTCCCCAGTTTTTTTAAAAGCAAACACAATACAGATGGGTTTCTTAAATATAGGGCAGTAAATAAAATCTTGAAATGTTATGCAAACTTTTGCATTCATGTGAGTGTTTTTCATCTGGATGGAAGATCCACAGTTTAAAAAAGATGCTGAAAGGTCAGTGGAACTGGAAACAGTTAGGCATCCATAATGATTTCCTCCTAGATACTTTGACTAAAATTCTCTGCTTGGCGAGGAATACAGCAGCAAGAGGTTATCCTTTCTAAGACTTGACCAGTGTCTCTCAAGGTTTAGTCCACAAGTCAGTCAATGTTCTTTTTTTTTTTTTTCTATAGAGATTGCAACTTTTTCATAAAAAAGTTAAGATTTCAACAAGGATGATTGTAAATTACTGTTTCTACAAGCTAAAAACATGCGGACATGACATAATATGAGACATGAGACAATGGGAGAAATTATTTAATTTCCAACAGCTACATTGGAAATAAATAATTTCCCTCAATGAATTTTACCATCATTAGTGTTTATATAACCCATAGGTCAAGGGGGTCATCTCTCCTTGTACTTAAGATTTAAATGCAAACTGATTCTAGTCTTCAGTCCATATTTTTACTGTTCCTCTAAATACATCCAGGAAGTGGTGGTGTGGTGGAGGAAAGCTTAGGTTTCCCTTCCTGTCTCATTCAGTGAAGCTCCTCTTTTCTCTCTGTTCCAGGCCATTCTAAGCTTGAATCAAGCCCGTTACTTGGTAATTTTCTAAAGCCTTGGTGCACACGTGTGGAGCAGATTTTTTTGATGGTTTAGCGCAATGCGGGGGATTTCCATCGCGGCACTAAAGACGGTTTTAAATGGAGCATTAATGCTGCTGTTCACAAATGACCTCCAGTCCCCCACCCCTGGGCTTTCTCATGGAGCCCTGCTTCTACAGGATCTGCTGCCTGTTGTATTTCTGAGTCCCTTTTTCCTTCTCTTAATTTTCATCCCTCTTTTCTCTTTGTCCTTATTCCAATCACTAAATAACGGTTAGCTGTTTATGAAGAACAATTTATCTAACTCTTTAAAAGTACTCTCATTTCATATACCATGTTTTGGAAGAGGTCTTATTTTCTCTACTCAAAGCAAACTTTCAAGATATTTTCTTAGACAAAGCTAGTTGATCTCTTTAAGTGACCTACTGTTAAAATTACATTTGTAGGAGTTCCCTGGTGGTCCACTGGTTAAGACTTCACCTCCAATGCATGGAGGTGTAGGTTTGATCCTGGGTTGGGGAGTTAAGATCCCACATGCCTTGGGGCCAAAAAACCAAAACATAAAACAGGAAAAATATTGTAACAAAATTCAATAAAGACTTTTCTTAAAAACTTTTTATTTGTATTGAGTATAGCTGATTAACAAACAATGGTGTGATGGTTTCAAATGATTCAGTAAAAACTTAAAAAATGGTCCACATTAAAAAAACTTTAAAAAATAAAATTACAATTGTACATATAATTTTAATAAGAAAAATAAATAATAATTTTAATTTTTTTTCATCATGTTACCCTTAACTTTCCTCTTTACAACCACGAATTTATTTCTTCTCACCTTTTGTATATCCAGCTGTACTATTTGTTGTGTTAATGTTTCCTTGCTTTCATCTAATGCTTGGTTTTGAGACCTCTTGAAGGTCCTTTGACACCTCCTACTGTTTCTCAGTTCTCAAAATTTATATTTCTCTGTCAGAAATAGAGTTGTCTTATGATCTTTGGGAAGCCTTGTATTTATCTTAGAGTACCTTGAGTTTTTTTCTTTTTTCTTAGCATGATCAGAAAAGTATGGGGAAAAAGTCTTACTCTCTACATTGCTAAATCCAACCTCCAAACCTTAGATGCTTTTCAATTAGGAGAAAGCAGCCAATAAACAACAGGGTTTCCCAGGTAGTGAAGTGGTAAAGAATCTGCCTGCTAATGCAGGAGACCCAAGAGATGGGAGTTTGATCCCTGGGTCAGGAAGAGCCCCTGGAGGAGGGCAAGGCAATCCACCCCAGTACTCTTGCCTGGAGAATCCCCTGGACAGAGGAGCCTGGCAGGCTACAGTCCAAGGGGTCAGAAAGAGTGGGACACGACTGAGCACACACACACACATAGCCAATAAACACACACTTGACTCATCCCTTTTACTTTTCCTCTCCCCACAGTATCAATACTTGATTTGCATTGCAGCGTCTTTTATAATTCTATATCTTTAAAATAAACGTTGATCTTTACTTTGGGACTACATCTTTTATTCTCTGGATGTTTTAAAACACATGCTAAACAAAGTATAGCAAACATTTTACACTGAATCACCTGATATCCCATGGATATAAGCAGCTTGTGATGTTCTGGACATGTCCGAGAGGTTGAGATTTCAGGTAAAGCAGTGTGGCTGCTCTGGAGGACTAGAGACCCAGAAGATGGAATCTGGAATGAATTAGCAAGCCCTTCTAGGATTTTCAGATAACAGGATGAGATGTGGCTCTGGGAATGGCAGTGAGAGCACTTGTGAAGGGAATGGTGTTGAGAAGGGGTTTCCCCGCAGGAGGAAGGTGATCCTGATGAGATACGGTGAGAACCACAGGGTTAGAAGTGTAGCATCTGGACTAAAGAGGAGGTATGAGCTACAGAAAGCCCATGTTGTGTTTGGTTAACTAACTGAACATGGAATGCCCAAAACAGTAAGAAGCTGAACATTTCTCATTCCTTGAAAGATAATCCATGACTTGCTTTGGTAGGGTACAGGACATGGAGGATGAATTGTGAAAGCTTTGTAATTTTCAGGGTCAGTTGATATTTGTATACTCATTTCAGACAGTGCATCAAACATGACTGGTTTTCTGGGAAATTTAAGTATCTGAGAGAAAAGAGTTTCTAATTAGGGTCTGTTTCACTGAGACCATATACATGGCAAAGACCATTTGGGCAATCTGTCATGTGTCCTAAACTATTTGAAAAGCTGTCGACATTAATCAAATTAATTATATAGGGCTAGCCTTTAGATTCTTAGACTATTTTTAAACACACACACACAAAATGTTTCTCTTTGTTCTTTAAAAAGTCTATTTTTTAAAACATGGTCATGTCTACTGACTTTTTTTCTCTTCAAAATCCTGTGTTTAGAACAATCACTGATGGCTTGCAATAAATCATTTCCAACTTCACTCTCTTCTTAGGCAACATTATCCAAACCTGTGGTTTAAAAAACCAATTATATACCAACAGCTCCCAAAGTTATTTCTCCATCTCTAATCTGTCTCCTGAACTCCAGACTCAAATACCTGCTTCCTCTTACACATCTCTACTGGGAGGTCTAAGAGGCATCACTTACTAACAGGACCAAAGCAGAATTCTTAATTCTATCTGTTTCTCCTTCTTCAACTTGCTTCTTCCTCATTTTTCTCAATTGATAATGCCAGGATCCACTTGGTTGCTCAAAAATTTACAGTCATTTTTGGTTCTTTTTTTTCCCTCTCATTCTTAATATTGACACTATTAATGCATTGAGTTTACTCTATCTAAACATTCTTTGTGACTCTTCCCACTTTTCTTCATCTCCTTGGCTGTTTTCTGGACAATCTTCCCTTCTAGTACTGAATCCAGAGTAACTGTAGCCAGGATAATCTTTGAATCATATTTGTTCAAATCAAATCAAATTATATCTGTTTCTCTCTCTCACACTTAGGATAAAAGCCTATGTGATCCTGCATCCATTTGTCTCTCTGGCTTTAACTGATCATTGTCCATGTTCACCTGATGCTACACTGGATTGTGTTATGCTTCTCAGAAAGTCCAAGGTTATTCATTCTTTATAGACTTGCGTGTTTATCAGCCTGGACTGTCCTCTTTCTAGAGCATCATATGTCTGGATCCTTTTAGCTTTCCAGTTCTTATCTTAAATCTTGTTTCTTCAGCTTAGTCTTACCTGATCCTCTGTCACAGTCAGAGTCTACCCAGGAAAATGAAACTGCTCTTAAATATTTTAAAACAGGACATTTACACATAGTATTGTTTACATATGTGGTGGAAGAGCTGAGAAAACAAATAAAAGATGGAAAAACAACCCAGAGCTTGGCAACAACAGAAAGCTACTACCGACCCTGGGTTGGAGGGGACAAAAAGAGGAGGTAGTTTTACTGAAGTCCAGGAGCACAGGAGAGGCTAGAGCCACATGACTAACAAGAGCCAGGGAGGAGATGTAGTCTCCAATGAAGACATAACCTGAGGCAGGGAGAGCAAGTGATTCTATTGATTAAACCTAGCCATATGTTAGCTGACATAGGGGCCTATAGAATGTAACCTGCAAGGTCAGCTCTACCCGGGTACTGAGCAAAGTAGACCAGAGGGGAGAAATTAATCTGAATGGAATCAGATGAGAGACGGTTATATCACCCATCTTAAAGTAGTCACCCTTCCCCTGACACATCCTAACCCATCATTCTTTTTTCATCAGAGCATATACTCATTCTCAAAAGTTTCTTATTTGTTCATTTTCTGTCATTTATCTTTCTTTAGTTCACATCGAAGCCAGCATCTTGCATATTTTATGTGCTCAAAAATAAATACAGGGAGGAGGAATTTTTCTCCAAAAGTTTGCAAAAGTAAAGTTACATAAGGAAGTCCTCTAATAACTTTCCAAATTTGTGCACAGTGTAACTAGAAATCAAAGCTGGGTTTTTCATTAAATCAGTAGTAGATACACATTCCTTATACATTTTCTATCTTAATAGTGAAGGATGGTGCTATACATTTCGGGGGACATAATTATAATGCTTTAAAAAATAAATACTTGTTGATTCATTCTTAGAGTTTTGTTTTTATCAGCTTTCTTCTTTAAGGAAAACTATATGGTATAATAATATGCTTTTAAAATACTGTAGAATGTTTTTCGGTTCAGTTCAGTTCACTTCAGTTCAGTTGCTCAGTCGTGTCCAACTCTTTGCAACCCCATGAATCACAGCACACCAGGCCTCCCTGTCCATCACCAACTCCCGGAGCTCACCCAAACTCATGTCCATTGAGTCGGTGACGCCATCCAGCCATCTCATCCTCTGTCGTCCTCTTCTCCTCCTGCCCCCAATCCCTCCCAGCATCAGGGTCTTTTCCAATGAGTCAACTCTTCACATCAGGTGGCCAAAGTACTGGAGTTTAAGCTTTAGTCCTGATATCACTCAGGACTGATCTCCTTCAGAATGGACTGGTTGGACCTCCTTGCAGTCCAAGGGCCTCTCAAGAGTCTTCTCCAACACCACAGTTCAAAACATCAATTCTTTGGCACTCAGCTTTCTTCACAGTCCAACTCTCACATCCATACATGACCACAGGAAAAACCATAGCCTTGACTAGATGGACCTTTGTTGGCAAAGTAATGTCTCTGCTTTTGAATATGCTATCTAGGTTGGACATAACTTTCCTTCCAAGGAGTAAGCGTCTTTTAAGTTCTTGGCTGCAATAACCATCTGCAGTGATTTTGGAGCCCCAAAAAAGTAAAGTCTGACACTGTTTCCACGGTTTCCTCATCTATTTCCCATGAAGTGATGGGACCAGATGCCATGATCTTCGTTTTCTGAATGTTGAGCTTTAAGCCAACTTTTTCACTCTCTTCTTTCACTTTCATCAAGAGGCTTTTTAGTTCCTCTTCACTTTCTGTCATAAGGGTGGTGTCATCTTCATATCTGAGGTTATTGATATTTCTCCCAGCAATCTTGATTCCAGCTTGTGTTTCTTCCAGCCCAGCATTTCTCATGATGTACCCTCCATAGAAGTTAAATAAGCGGGGTGACAATATACAGCCTTGACGTACTCCTTTTCCTATTTGGAACCAGTCTGTTGTTCCATGTCCAGTTCTAAATGTTGCTTCCTGACCTGCATACAGGTTTCTCAAGAGGCAGGTCAGGTGGTCTGGTATTCCCATCTCTTTCAGAAATTTCCACAGTTTATTGTGATCCACATAGTCAAAGGCTTTGGCATAGTCAATAAAGCAGAAATAGATGTTTTTCTGAAACTCTCTTGCTTTTTCCATGATCCAGCGGATGTTGGGCAATTTGATCTCTGGTTCCTCTGCCTTTTCTAAAACCAGCTTGAGAATGTTTTTGGTTACAGGTAAATATTTCTAAAATCAAGAAACTGTAAGACTTAAAAATATAAAAATTTCTGAGTTCCTCCTTTTTCTTCAAATTATCCATTCCTCCAGTCAGTTCAATCACTCAGTCATGTCTGACTCTTTGTGACCCCACGGACTGCAGCACTCCAGGCTTTCCTGTGCATCACTAACTCCGGGAGTCCAAACTCATGTCCATTAAGTTGGTGATGCCATCCAGCCATCTCATTCTCTGTCGTCCCCTTCTCCTCCTACCTCCAATCTTTCCCAGCATCAGGGTCTTTTTCAATGAGTCAGTTGTTCACATGAGGTGGCCGAAATATTGGAGTTTCAGCTTCAGCATCAGTCCTTCCAATGAAATTCAGGACTGATTTCCTTTAGGATAGACTGGGTGGGTCTCCTTGCAGTCCAAGGGCCTCTCAAGAGTCTTCTCCGACACCACAGTTCAAAAGCATCAATCTTCAGCACTCAGCTTTCTTTATAGTTCAACTCTCACATCCATAGATTACTACTGCAAAAGCCATAGCTTTGACTAGACAGACCTTTGTTGGCAAAGTGATGTCTCTGTTTTTGAACATGCTGTCTAGGTTTGTCATAGCTTTTCTTCAAAGGAAAAGCGTCTTTTGATTTCATGCCTGCAGTCACCATCTGCAGTGATTTTGGAGCCCCCAAAATAAAGTCTCTCATTGTTTCCGTAGTTTCCCCATCTATTTGCCGTGAAGTGATGGGACCAGATGCCATGATCTTCGTTTTCTGAATGTTGAGTTTTAAGTCAACTTTTTCACTCTCCTCTTTCACGTTCATCAAGAAGCTCTTTAGTTCCTCTTCACTTTCTGCCATAAGGGTGGTGTCATCTGCATATCTGAGGTTATTGATATTTCTCCCAGCAATCTTGATTCCAGCTTGTGCTTCATCCAGCCTGGCATTTCTCCTGGTGTACTCTGCATATAAGTCTATTTCTTCAGTTAATAATAAATACGTACATCCATGCTGCTTATAACACCTTCAGCTCAAAGATTGCAGAGCGACTGCAGACACAAAGTTACTGCTCTCCTATTTTTCATTGAGAAATGTGAGATTTAGGGATACCAAGCCATTTTTCTCAGAATTACAGCATCAGAGGACCAAAGGACCCTTACCACGATAATCAAATCCACTCTCTTTGCTTCTAAAGTATGCATTGAATTATTGAGCTAAAACAGGATTATATCTAAATCCTCATTTGTTAGCAAGGGCTCTTGGGGAAGGAGATTGTAAATGACCCCATGTTAATAACATTTACTGTGCATAAATGTTTCCTGATATTTATTCTATATCCCTCACACTATAATTTAAGCCTATGTGGTCTCACTCCTTCCTGACCTCCCATAATACTCTCAATTTTGAATGGCTTTTTAAGTTTTTCATACACAAAAACCTCATCTCTATAACAAGATCATCAAAAGAATTACTTTGCTTGGCATTGGTTCAGTTTGCCCCAGATGCAGGTTCAAGGATGTGTCAGCTAGCTGATGGACTGTAGTGTTAGAATCAATTTCGAGTAGAGAAAGTGAGTGATTGAGTGATGTTCATATGATATTGGGGCATAAGGAGATATAATAATAACAATAATAACAACGTGAAGAAGAACAGAAGAAGAAAAGTTCACCTCTACTGAGTTCTTGTTATGTGTCAAACAATCTTCTAAGCCCTTTTACATATTTTAACTTGGTTAATTTTCACAATGACTCTGTGGGTTGGCATTATTATTAGCCTATCCTAAAAAAAGAAAGCTGACATATAGAAATTTTAAATGTCCAGGAATATGTGGTCCATAATCAGCAGTGCTGACGTTCAAATCCTAGAACCCATGTTCCTAACCTCTAAACTACAGCTTCTGTTGGGGGGGGGGGCTGGGGACTTTAATAGGAAGTGTCCAGGAAATGGCACATGGAGGTTCTGGTTTCAGTTCTCACTACAAGAAGAAGTGACTGTTGCTTGCGACAGCAGACAGAAGACCACTGCTCTTCCAAAGGAAACACAGCTGCTGGGGAGAAGACACATACAGACAGAGAATATAGTGCAGCAAAGCCATGGTCAGCATTTGAGGGCGAGCAGAACTTTATGAAGAATTTCATCAATAAAGAGTCGCTGTGGCATAAATAGTGACCTTAACTAAGAAATAAGGACCCGGCAGAAGAAAGGAATGGACGTTCCAGTCCAAACCAGACATCACATTGTGCAAATAAATGCATACACACAGAAAAGCATCAGACAAGATCAGATCTGTTTCCATAGCCCTTAGCCATGTAGACAAGTCTTATGACTAGTTGCTTAGTAGAACACGTTGACTGCCTTCTATACATCATCATTTATAATCAAAAAACTAAAGTCCATAAGATTCTTATTTTAGAGTATGTATGCTATCATTTTAGGTAAATTTTTTTCATCATCTGACAAAAGCTCCAAGTCAAAAGAGTCATTCTTTATATTGCTAGATATGAGTTCCTGATTGGAAGAGTAGAATGAATACACATTCTAACTGCAGAATTCTTTCATTGTTAGCAAGGTTTCCATGCTAGCTGCTACTGATATACAATATATGTTAGTATTATCACCTGGTGTTAAGTTTGAAATGGAAGTTTCAACAATTTCCCCAACTAATTAAATAAACATGCATGTACATACACACACATAACCACACACACATATATAACCATACATACATACAACCATACACTATATAGCCATACATTTTCCTCCAACACACTGACCTCTCTCATTCTTATCTCCTCAGTTGATTGTCAAACTCTTCCCATGGTCCTGTCCCACTATAATGAATAGATACTATTTTACAATTTTTCCATTATTTTCTGCAGATGCAAAATGATGCCAAGTCATCTACACCCCTTCAGCTTGCTCTTGTTGTTTTGGCTAGGAATGACCTTCCAACTTCCAGATTTATGCAAATCCAATTGCTCTTTAAGGCCCAAGTCAAAATTTCTCAAGTGGTGTTCTCTATAAATGCCAATCATTCCCATCTCTGACCTCCTTTGGTATCTCCTGTGAGTGCTGCTTTGGTAATCAGTCAAATGGCAGTCTGCACATTGCTCTGTTTCATGTATGTACGACTTGTCTGACAAATCAATCATATACTTATTGGACCTAGGAACTGACTGTTAAGCTTCTTGCCCTTGCACATGTCCTGGGACAATGGCAAATACATAGCTGACTCTCAATGCACAATTGTTGGAGATAAAATGAATTGAAAGTACTAAACTGTTCTTTTTCAGACTAACTGATGTCAATAAGTAAAGTATTTTTAAAGGACTCTTTCCCCACTGTGCTCCAGAAGGACCTACGGGGCATGCTATAAATCAAAAAGAGTTAGAGTTCCCTTTAAATCCACTGCATGTTCAATGAGATCAATTGAGTATGTCCTCCTCTTTCCACATGCTTTTTAATCTGGGTAATTTATGCACCTATAATGTTGGACAGAAAAGCACTTCACTGGAAAAGAAATAGAGGGGTACAGTCTGATTATTATAGAAGCATGCAATCATTTGAGAATAAACAGATTTTCATGACATTTCTAGAGCTGAATATTCCCACATGGAGTTAATGCTTAAGTCATGAAAGTTTGAGTCCTCTATGTTCAGAAATTGGTGCAATTCTGTTTTATTGGCATTGGTATTTGGGCAGGCAGCCTGAATGGATTAATGAGAAATAATAAGCATAAAATATAATTCTACCCAATGGGTTAAACTCAATGATCACAGGCCACAATGGTATTTCCCAACCTCAAACATGCTAATCCACTTTAAGAACTGCAATACTTGTGAGTCCATCAACTATGCAGTTACCTAAAACATTTTTCAACTAATTTGTTCTTTTAGTCTCCTAAATCACTTCCTGATGTGATGTTTAGTAATACTAATATCACCAGCAGATAACATTTAGGACATACAATAGACCTATAATTATTTCTGTTAAAATCATTACAACAACCCTGTGTAGAGGGTACTATTACTACTCTCTATTAATCATTCTTTGTACTTTATCTTTTCTTTCTTCAGTTTTCAGTATTTTGAGTGAAATTTTAGGAGATGATCTCTAACCCTCAGCAATACATTATTTCATTTGCATGTCTATGGTCATTTTTCAGTCCTTTATGTGCTTCTTAAAAAGGCAGGCTAAAAGGAGAATGATGTTAAATCACATTTAGAGAGAGATGTTGTTTATCATTGTATGGGGAAAGTATAAGGACTCTTAAAATTATTTTTCACATGCTCAACACTGTGCCGGCTCCCTCAACCTCTAGCTTTATTGAGATAAAATTGACATAATTTTGTATTAGTTTAAGATGTACAACATAATTATTTGACATATGTACATATTGTGACATGATCACCACAGTAAGTTTCAGTTCAGTTCAGTTCAGTCACTCAGTCGTGTCTGACTCTTTGTGACCCCGTGAACTGCAGCACACTAGGCCTCCCTGTCCATCACCAACTCCTGGAGTTTACCCAAACTCATGTCCATTGAATCAGTGATGCCATCTAACTATCTTATCCTCTGTCATCCCCTTCTCCTCCTCCCTTCAATCTTTCCCAACATTTTTAGAAGATTATTTATAAGGAATAATAAAAACCAGATAAAAATCAATCAGTTCAGTTCAGTCGCTCCGTCATGTCCGACTTTGCAACCCCATGAATTGCAGCACGTCAGGCCTCCCTGTCCATCACCAACTTCTGGAGTTCACTCAAACTCATGTCCATCGAATTGGTGATGCCATCCAGCCATCTCATCCTCTGTCGTCCACTTCTCCTCCTTCCCACAATCCCTCCAGCATCAGAGTCTTTTCCAATGAGTCAACTCTTTGCATAAGGTGGCCAAAGTACCGAAGTTTCAGCTTTAGCATCATTCCTTCCAAAGAACACCCAGGACTGATGTCCTTTAGAATGGACTGGTTGGATCTCCTTGCAGTCCAAGGGACTCTCAAGAGTCTTCTCCAACACCATAGTTCAAAAGCATCAATTCTTCGGTGCTCAGCTTTCTTCACAGTCCAACTCTCCATACATGACCACAGGAAAAACCATAGCCTTGACTAGACGGACCTTTAAGTTAACATCAATCACTACACGTAGTTATACATTGATTTTTTTCTTGTGACTTTTTAAAAATTCAGGGACACACACTTACCAGTGACCTTAAGGAGCAATGACTACCACCTAGTAGAAAATAAGTGCTCACTAATTATATATGAAACAAGAAAGAATGAGGTAAATAAATATTTTCTGTTTCCTTTGCTTGAGCCCTATATTATTCATTCACAACCATTCATTCCATAATTGTAACTGAATCCATGAGACTCTACCCCCCAGGCCTCACATTATTTCTGAACTCAGTGAATGACACACCATCTTTTCAGTTTTTCAGACCAGAAATCCAGGGGCTTTCCTTGATACCTCTCCTTTCTTTGTCTCTCTGTCCTTCTATGATTTTGCCTTTTAGATTTCTCTTAGATTATTCCCTACTTTCTTCAATTTAAGTCTGAATTTGGCAATAAGGAGTTAATAATCTGAGCCACAGTCAGCTCCTGGTCTTGTTTTTGCTGACTGTATAGAGCTCCTCCATCTTTGGCTGCAAAGAATATAATCAATCAGATTTCGGTGTTGACCATCTGGCGATGTCCATGTGTAGTCTTCTCTTGTGTTGTTGGAAGAGGGTGTTTGCTATGACCAGTGCATTTTCTTGGCAAAACTCTATTAGTCTTTGCCCTGCTTCATTCCATATTCCAACGCCAAATTTGCCTGTTACTCCAGGTGTTTTTTGACTTCCTACTTTTGCATTCCAGTCCCCTATGATGAAAAGGACATCTTTTTTGAGTGTTAATTCTAAAAGGTCTTATAGGTCTTCATAGAACCGTTCAGCTTCAGCTTGTTCAGTGTTACTGGTTGGGGCATAGACTTGGATTACTGTGATATTGAATGGTTTGCTTTGGAAATGAACAGAGATCATTCTGTCATTTTTGAGATTGCACCCAAGTACTGCATTTCGGACTCTTTTGTTGACCACAATGGCTACTCCATTTCTTCTAAGGGATTCTTGCCTGCAGTAGTAGATATAATGGTCATCTGAGTTAAATTCACCCATTCCAGTCCATTTCAGTTCGCTGATTCCTAGAATGTCAATGTTCACTCTTGCCATCTCCTGTTTGACCATTTCCAATTTGCCTTGCTTCATGGACCTGACATTCCATGTTTCTATGCAATATTGCTCTTGACAGCATCGGACCTTGCTTCTATCACCAGTCACAGCCACAACTGGGTATTGTTTTTGCGTTGGCTCCATCCCTTCATTCTTTCTAGAGTTATTTCTCCACTGATCTCCAGTAGCATACTGGGCACCTACTGACCTGGGGAGTTCCTCTTTCAGTATCCTATCATTTTGCCTTTTCATACTGTTCATGGGGTTCTCAAGGCAAGAATACTGAAGTGGTTTGCCATTCCCTTCTCCAGTGGACCATGTTCTGTGGTCAAATTGCCGAATTCAGACTTAAATTGAAGAAAGTAGGGAAAACCACTAGACCATTCAGGTATGACCTAAATCAAATCCCTTATGATTATACAGTGGAAGTGAGAAATAGATTTAAGGGACTAGATCTGATAGATAGAGTGCCTGATGAACTATGGATGGAGATTTGTGACATTGTACAGGAGACAGGGATCAAAACCATCCCCATGGAAAAGAAATGCAAGAAAGCAAAATGGCTGTCTGAGGAGGCCTTACAAATAGCTGTGAAAAGAAGAGAAGTGAAAAGCAAAGGAGAAAAGGAAAGATATAAGCATCTGAATGCAGAGTTCCAAAGAATAGCAAGAAGAGATAAGAAAGCCTTCCTCAGTGATCAGTGCAAAGAAAGAGAGGAAAACAACAGAATGGGAAAGACTAGAGATCTCTTCAAGAAAATTAGAGATACCAAGGGAACATTTCATGCAAAGATGGGCTCGATAAAGGACAGAAATGGTATGGACCTAACAGAAGCAGAAGATATTAAGAAGAGGTGGCAGGAATACACAGAAGAACTGTACAAAAAAGATCTTCATGACCAAGATAATCACGATAGTGTGATCACTGACCTAGAGCCAGACATCCTGGAATGTGAAGTCAAGTGGGCCTTAGAAAGCATCACTACGAACAAAGCTAGTGGAGGTGATGGAATTCCAGTTGAGCTATTTCAAATCCTGAAAGATGATGCTGTGAAAGTGCTACACTCAATCTGCCAGCAAATTTGGAAAACTCAGCAGTGGCCACAGGACTGGAAAAAGGTCAGTTTTCATTCCAATCCCAAAGAAAAGCAATGCCAAAGAATGCTCAAACTACCACACAATTGCACTCATCTCACATGCTAGTGAAGTAATGCTCAAAATTCTCCAAGCCAGGCTTTAGCAATATATGAACCGTGAACTTCCAGATGTTCAAGCTGGTTTTAGAAAAGGCAGAGGAACCAGAGATCAAATTGCCAACATCCGCTGGATCATTGAAAAAGCAAGAGAGTTCCAGAAAAGCATCTATTTCTGCTTTATTGACTATACCAAAGCCTTTGACTGTGTGGATCACAATAAACTGTGGAAAATTCTGAAAGAGATGGGAATGCCAGACCACCTGACCTGCCTCTTGAGAAATTTGTATGCAGGTCAGGAAGCAACAGTTAGAACTGGACATGGAACAACAGACTGGTTCCAAATAGGAAAAGGAGTATGTCAAGGCTGTATATTGTCACCCTGCTTATTTAACTTCTATGGAGGGTACATCATGAGAAACGCTGGGCTGGAAGAAGCACAAGCTGGAATTAAGATTGCCCGGAGAAATATCAATCACCTCAGATATGCAGATGACACCACACTTATGGCAGAAAGTGAAGAGGAACTAAAAAGGCTTTTGATGGAAGTGAAAGAATAGAGTGAAAAAGTTGGCTTAAAGCTCAACATTCAGAAAACGAAGATCATGGCATCTGGTCCCATCACTTCATGGGAAATAGATGGGAAAACAGTGGAAACAGTGTCAGACTTTACTGTTTTTGGGCTCCAAAATCACTGCAGATGGTTATTGCAGCCATGAAATTAAAAGATGCTTACTCCTTGGAAGAAAAGTTATGACCAACCTAGATAGCATATTGAAAAACATAGACATTACTTTGCCAACAAAGGTCTATCTAGTCAAGGCTATGGTTTTTCCAGTGGTCATGTATGGATGTGAGAGTTGGACTCTGAAGAGGGCTGAGTGCCAAAGAATTGATGCTTTTGAACTGTGGTGTTGGAGAAGACTCTTGAAAGTCCCTTGGACTGCAAGGACATCCAACCAGTCCATTCTGAAGGAGATCAGCCCTGGGATTTCTTTGGAAGGAATGATGCTAAAGCTGAAACTCCTGTACTTTGGCCACCTCATGTGAAGAGTTGACTCATTGGAAAAGACTCTGATGCTGGGAGGGATTGTGGGCAGGAGGAGAAGGGGACGACAGAGGATGAGATGGCTGGATGGCGTCACTGACTCGATGGACGTGAGTCCATCCTGGAATGAACTCCGGGAGTTGGTGATGGAGGGAGGCCTGGTGTGCCTCGATTCATGGGGTCGCAAAGAGTCAGAAACGACTTAGAGACTCAACTGAACTAAATCATTCCACTTACCCACAAAACAGCTTCCCACATAGCCCACCCACATCTCCTCCTCCTTCTTCCTCCCCATCCCAATTCAACAGGCAGAATATCTATTTTAAAAACAAATCTGATTGTGTTACCATTCCCACTGGCTTAAAGTACTCAGTGGTTTCCCTTTGACCTTAAGATAAAAGCGAAACCCTTCAGTTGGTCTTAGAACTCCCTACCTTGCTTAGGTTCCTATCCCATCTTGCATGGATGATTCCATTCTCTCTTTATGACAACCATCCCAGCCTGCTTGCCTTTCTTCATATGTGTCATGCTTCCTCCCTTGCACATGAATTCTCTGTACAGTCTTCCCTCCTTTCTTTACTCAAAGAGCATCCTTCAGAAGTTAGTTTTATTTAAGGTCTCTTCCTTGACAACTCTGACTAAGTCATATCCTCCTACATTCATTCATTCATTTGTTTATTCATTCATTCATTCAAATAATTCAAGAAATATCTATTGAGCAACTTCTCTGTGCCAGGCTCTGTGCCAAGGGCTGGAATACAACAGTAAGCAAGGCACGTGTGGTTCTTAATCTTGCTGTCCAAATAGAAATCAGAGCACAAGTCTGTCGTCTTTCACAGGACTTATTGCAAGCACAATTTGATGCCTATTTTTATTATTAGGCTTGCATCTGTTTCCTGTGTAGACTGCAGTCTCCATGCTGGCAAGAATTTTTCCCCACTGTTTTGTTTCTGGAATCCAGCGCCCTACCTGAAATATAATATGCACTCAATGAATATATATTAGTTGAAATAATTTTAGAAATGTAAATCTACTCACATTAAAATGTATCTACCACATATACACTTCCTAAATCTTAAAATATTTATTTTTTCTTAGTCTTGTCATTTCATAAATTGTGGTTTTATGTCAGTCACATTTTTATTAATTTATTTTTGTTTATTTCATTAATTTAATTTTGTATTAATTTATTTTAGAATGATTATCTATCACTCACTGATCAAAGCTAAGTCATTTCTATCTATAATCTCCCCAGATATTAAATGATAATATCTTTGGGGAAAGAGAGTGGAAGTATCTGGGAACTTTATTTCCAGGGTAGCAGTACCCATTGGGAGCTTCCCTGGTGGCTCAGATGGTAAAGAATCTGTCTGCAATGCAGGAGACTCAAGTTCAATTCCTGGTTTGGGAAGATGCCCTGGAGAAGGGAATGGCTACCCACTCCAGTATTCTTGTCTGGGAAATCCCATGGACAGAGGAGCCTGGTAGGCTACAGTCCATGGAGTTGCAAAGAGTTGGACGCAAATGAGTAACACTACCATGGGTACCCACTGAGTTTTCTATTTTTAAGCCTTATTTAGAATTTCTTATTCATGTCTAAACACTGCTTCCATATCATACTGAACTAAAGTTCTAAAACAAATTTTACAATGACTTTCAAAATCTAAAGATAGTATATATACTTGTTACTTCCTTTCATTTCTTGCAAAAATAATATTTCTCAATTTGTGTTCTAAGGGTGCTATGGTCAAATACTACTGGCTTAAACACAGCAGAACAAATTTTTTGCTGCAGCATTTTATAGAGTCCTAGACCAGTTATTTTGACTGTAAATTCCCAAATGTGCGTGTGTGGCAAGGGCTGGAGGGAGTGTAGTATTACATATTCAGAACACCAGCTTTTTCAAAAACATTTGAGAACTGGACTCCTCTTTCCAAGAGCTCTTGTTCAAACACTTTGGGAAATGCTACTTTTAATTCAGCGTGATTCTAGATGTGGGATAAATGTTGGCAGATCACTCTTTTGATTATCATTAAAATAAATGAACTTTTGCAGTTTTCTCTGGAAGTCAACTGACTCGTGAAAGAACATGTGTCCAATTCCGCCCACCAAATGTTATTGAACATCTTTTGTCTGATCATTTAGTACCGGCAGTTCTCTTGACCACGAAGACCACAGTGACATGCCTGCTTCTGTGGATGCAGAAGAGAATATTTGGGGGACTGAGTCCTTACTATGTGACAGCCTGCTGTGATGCCAACACAATGCACTCCTACATGTGGGAGTTCTTATTCTCTGTGATAAGACATGGGATGCTCAGGTCACACAGTTAGCAGACAGGAGAGCTGAAAGTCAAACCAAGGCCTCCTTGCTTCTAAGCCTGGTCGTCTCTCTTTCTTGGCCATAGCATCCTGACTTATGTACAATTTTGTATGAGAAGTTCACTAAAAATAATGTGAATACTATATAAATAAATGAGTCCTAAGGAAAACATCAGGGCTGTTTTCCTGTTTCCAACAGATGGTATTCTTCCCCTTCCCTAGACTGTGTTTTTGCCCAGAATTTGAAGAGTGTTTTGAAGAAATATGTTGCTAGCAAACGTCCCCACTGCTCTGTCTCCTTTAAGTAAATTGTGAAATTTCCATTAATGCAGAAGTAGAACTACTTCTCAGCAGAAATTCTTAGCTTGTGTTTGTGGTTTAGGTTGGTGGCAGATGTGATTTCCTTCATAAAATCTTAGAGCTGGAAGGAAGTGAAAAGATTGTCATAAGGTCCCACTCGTGTACAACCAGGACAATTGAAGCCTGGAAAGAGTTAATGATTTGTCCAGAATCACATAGGAAATAATAATACAAGTAAGCACGAATGAAGATGCCAGGATCATTACTTTTGTATATTGAGAATCTACCATTATAAGGTAAGTATTATGTAGTATATATCACCCCTATTTTCAGATGGGATATCTGAGGCTCAGATGGATTACATGACTTATCCAAGGACATGCAGTTAATACGTGGTAGAACTTCGGCTGAAACAGTCGGTCTGACTCTAAGGCTGAGGCCCTTTCTGCCACACTGCTCCCAGTCTCTGCACTGCGGGCTCATCAAGATAAGCAATAAGGGGTGATTCAGTCTAATCTCACTCAACCTCAAATCAAATGGAAAATTTGAAGGGCCCAAGAAAGCCTTAAAAATCACATCATTTACATGAGGTATGACTGAAGAAAAATGGACCTGGATTTTTAAAAAATGATGTCAGAGGTCATTGATCCAAAGAAGGGCATTTGATTTCCATACTCATCATTAATGGGATGGATTCATTTCAGCAGTGGTGCCACAGCCTGAAACCATTTTGAACTTTCTTTTTATGCAGTTATTGTTGTAACCTGCTGTATGTGTTTTTTGCATAACCTCATCAGAGGTTTGAGAGCAGGTTTAATTTTTCTCATTTTCCTTTGAGAGCAGGTTTAATTTTTTCCAATGCTTAGAACTCATCTTTGTGAATAAGTGATAATGGTCAATATCATATGATGACACCAGTTTTCTCGAGTGACTTGATCTACAGACTCAGAAGGTTTTAACTAAAGTTAAACTTGGTCCTTTGAATCAACAGCAATGCCAGTAGAATCCAAGACTCAGATCTCCATGAACTCTGAGAGGGTTTATAGACTCAGCTTATATGTGCTGTATGAAAAGAAAATAATTGAAAACAGGTACATATAAATAAACAAATTCTTTACTATTTTTTATTTCAAGTAAATGTAAGATTATGATGATTATTATAGTCATTTAATTTTTTGTTTGTTTGTTTAATTGGTTCCTTCTTTTGAAATTTTACCTATGTTTGAAAAGCCCAGCTGTATGCTACTTGGTTCAAGACAACACCCTACCAAGAAGAACCTCTGAACCATTACCACATTTGCTCTCTGTTCCAATTTCTTAGAATCGAGTCAAATACTACACTGCATTTTTATATCGCTTTTCATGGTATCTGTCTTACCTTCCTACAAAGACTATAATATAAATACTTTTTAAGGAAACAAGGAATTCAATTTTTAAAGCTCCTTTGTTTTCTTATTTTGTTTTGATTTGCCCTGTGGTAGATGTGTGGTAAAATGAATGTTTTTAAGATGCATCACTTCCTTGTTTTCATGTGTCTGCTCTCTGGGTATAAACTGAATTCCTGGGAGATTATCCATGTTCAATATCTTCTTCCCTTTGATCTTTCTCACTCTGATTCAGTTTTCCCTGAAAAGTTCCATTTGCTAACATTTCTTTCTTTTTTTTTAATGTGAGGAAACTGGAATGACTATGGTTATATTCAGCGGTTGACTGAAGTATAAAGTTGAGCTATGTTCAAGTGTTTTTGGTCAATGGACACAGACTTCATCACTAATTTAAGCCCAATCTTCTACAGAAAGTTTGCATATTCAAACCTGGGAAGTTTTCTGGGATAATAAACAAAACTTCTTTTCTAATGGATTAAGAGGCAAGCCTTTCTTGAATTTATGGCCTCAGGACCATCTGCCACAAGGTCTGTTTTTGCTGTTTGATTAAGACAGGTCAAATCAAAGCTATTTGCTGAAGTGTGTTTATAAAACACCTACTTTCTGCCCAGCACTTGTAGGTATTCTCTTTTCAGCAGTACTAGGTTGACTCATAGTTATAATTCCATTCTGAGAGAGCCTCAGGTCAGGGCAAGGCAGCATGAGTGAGTACCCAAATCCCAGAGTTTAAAATCCATCAGCTCCAGGGAGCAGAAGTCGGCAGTGAGAGGGAAGTGTACTTTTCTGCCAGTGGATAAGCCTCCTCACTGCAAAGGAAGTGTGCTTGGTTATAGAAGACTGGGGGAAAATGCAGAGAGGATGTCTTTCTACTTTTTCCATAATAGACAAAAAAGTAAATTGAGAGGCCTAGGATACCACAAATAATAAACTATTGCTGGCCAGTGGCAATAGACACATTTGGAAACCAGGAAGCCAGCCTTCTTTTCCAGCAGTGGTGTCAGGGAAGGACACTCCAGCACTGGAAGTCCTTTGGGAGACCATGGAAGTCTGTAATGCTTGTAACAGGAAAACTTCTGAAGAGTCAGTCCCGGGGGAAAGACTAGAAAAGTGAGGTGATACATTATAGTAGAGATCTATAATGAAACTCAGTTTTTAGAAACCTGATATCTTTGTTTTTCTTCCTGGTTCACCATAAAAACATGCATGAGTGTTCACAGAATATATCTAGCAAGGAATTCCAAAAAGCCAACACACAGATTTATAAGGTCAATCTTTATCAAAGCAGGCTTACTACCTCGTAAAAAGTTGACAGAGAAAAACCATCTGGAAAGTTAAACTGGAGTTGTGTTGTATCAAGCAAAGTCACCCCTTCATGGATCATAGCCTTGTTGTGGTGGAGAGGCTTGCGTAACTCAATGGAGCTATGAGCCATGCCTCCCAGGGCCACCCAAGACACATGGGTCATAGTGGAGAGTTCTGTCAAAACGTAGTCCACTGGAAGAGGCAATGGGAAACCACTCCAGTGTTCTTGCTGAGAGAACTCCATGAACAGAATGAAAAGTAAAAAGATATGACACCAGAAGACAAGGCCCCCAGGTAGGAAGGTGTCCAATAGGCGACTGCAGAAGAGAAGAGAGCAATTACTAATAGCTGCAGAAAGAATGAACTAAAGAGCCTCTTGATGAGAGTGAAAGAGGAGAGTGAAAAAGTTGTCTTAAAACTCGACATGTAAAAAAAATAAGATTGGCCTTCCCCGAGGGCTCAGTGGTAAATAATCCACCTGCCAATGCAAGAGACATGGGTTTGATCCCCAATCTAGGAAGATCCCACATTCCATGGAGAAACTAAGCCCATTCACCACAGCTATTAAACCAGTGCTGTAGGGCCTGGAAGCCTCAACTAGAGAGCCCATGTGCTGCAATTACTGAAGCCCATGCGCCTAGAGCCCACGCTCCACAGCAGAAGAAGCCACTGCAGCGAGAAACCTGTGCACCTCAACCAGAGGGTAGTCCCCACTTGCCGCAACTAGAGAAAAGTCTGCGTAGCAAAAAAGACCCAGAACAGTCAAAAATAAATAAAAAATAAAAAAAGGAAAATTATTAAACAGACAAACAAAACTAAGATCATGGCATTTGGTCCCATCATGGCCAATAGACTGGGGAAAAGTGGAAGCAGGGACAGACTTTATTTTCTTGGGCTCCAAAATCACTGCAGATGGTGACCGTAGCCAAGAAATTAAAAGACACTTGCTCCTTGGAAGAAAAGCTATGACAAACCTAGACAGCGTATTAAAAAGCAGAGACATTACTTTGCTGACAAAAGTCCATCTAGTCAAAGCTATGGTTTTTCTGGTAGTCATTTACAGATGTGAGAGTTGGACAATAAAGAAGACTGAGTACTGAAGAATTGATACTTTCAAACTGTGGTGCTGGAGAAGACTCTTGAACAGCAAGGAGATCAAACCAGCCAGTTCTGAAGGAAATCAACCCTGAATATTCTATTGGAAGGACTGATGCTAAAGCTGAAGCTCCAATACTTTGGCTACCTGATTTGAAAACTCAGCTCATTGGAAAATACCCTGATGCTAGGATAGATTGGAGGCAAAAGGAGAAGGGGACAGCAGAGGATGAGATGGTTAGATAGCATCACCAACTCAACGGACATGAATCTGAGATAGAAACTCAAACTCCTGGAGATAGAAAAGGACAGGGAAGCCTAGCATGCTGCAGTCCATGGGGTCCGAAAGAGTCAGACATGACTTAGTGACTAAACAACGGCAACAACAATCAAAGTGAAGGTGATATTCTCAATACGATTGAAAATAGTCTGACCCAAATGGCACAACTTAGTAGAGGATTCATTTTAGCAAACCAAAACATGAAGTATCAGAATTGTTCCAGAATTTGGATGGTACAGTGAAGAGATTTCCCATAAAGTATCCTTAAAATACAGACTTCTGCCCCTTATCACCATGTCACCAAACCCCTCCTTCACCAACTCCCATCCTTGAAGACTCTGATTTAATCCTTCTGTATTTAGGAATCTGTTTTCAAAAGCATTTAAACAGCTGTTTGGGAACCACTGGTCACGGCAACAAACCAATCAGACTAATTTCTGCTGGTGGGATTCCATTCTGAATGCATGTTGAGCTACTTGGGGGCACTTTTAATGATATCAATGTTGGAGATTTCTCTCTCAGAGATTTTGGTTTAACTTATCTGAAGAGCAAATTTCTTGAAGCCCTTCAGTTAATTCTAACACATAGCCAGGGTGGTGAACCACTGACTTAAGCTAAATCAGACCCCAAACTTCTGATTTTGAGACTTTCTGACCAACATTCATTTTATTTTTAAAATAGTGACATCCATTTTTAAAAAATTTCATACATTATTACTTCTACCTTTGATCAAAATCTCAAACTATTATAAAGCATGCATTTATCTTTTAGCTTTAAAATTAATTTTGCTATTAATGACTTTTCTTAGGATATCACTGGTTGCAGTAGCAGCAGGAGAGGGAGCGTCTGTGACACAGGAGTTTTCCCCCCAAATGTTTAAATTTCTCCTGCAAATCCCATATACTTTTGTTCAGAAAATGCACCTGCCAAAAGATAGACAAGGTGAGGAGACCTATTCAGAATAGACAGAAGATCCCCTGTGCCCAAAAGGCTGGCCAGGAATAGGGAGATTGAACAGGAATGGCTCAGGCAACAGAGACTGCTGGAGCGGCAGTACAGGTCTTGCCTGGAGCTGTTGAGCTCCTCCAAGCCAGGCTCTGCTTCCTGACTCATTTGACTGAAATCCACTATGCTGCCCCATACACTATCCGAGACACCACAGCCCAATTAAATCTGCATTTAACTTAATCTGCAATTACAGTATTTGCATCTTCTGTACTACTTCTGAGTGCTGGAATCCTGGGTTCTGCCAACAACCTGACTACCCAATTTTTTATCATTCTATTCTAACATCTGTAAGATATTATGGAAAAACCCTAATGAACATCCTGGCCAACCCAAATTTAACTTATCTGATTTCATGTTGACTACCTGAAGAGTATAACCCCCGCCTACAGCAGTGGCCAGTGGAATAAGACCCAACATAGTAAAATGGATGTTCTGGACTGTCCCTAGATGGTTTTACCATTCTTTTTAGTTTTTATTTGACTTGTCCAGGTCATGGTAATGACTGGATGGGAGTTTGAAAATGTTAACCATTACATGGTAAAGCCTTTGTGGTTCTGAACTATTTCAGAGTTCAAGAAGAAATTCTTGTCAGAAGCTTGTAAAATGCATGTTGTGAATGAAATAGTTGGAATAGACTTTTTTTGACAAACAAAACCTCAAAAAGTGTTTTAGGAAAGGGAGGGTATGGGAAGGGAAGACAATATTCAACCATCCCAAAATAGCTGGTTTATTACTACAGGAAAAAGATAAGACGAAGGCAGATTAGTCATATTTCCTTATTTGTTATTGTACCAAAATTATCCAGTGAATTGCAACATCATTTTGTATTACTATTGAGACTTCTTAAATGCATCAGATCACCCAGAATGGAGTGGAAGAAAAAAAATTACTTAAAGCACAACTTTTTAAAACAGTGAGTGACTCAGGTAGGTAATTTGTAATCCTTTTCTTTTTTTTTTTGCAACAAGTCCAGCCTTGTTCCTTTAAGATATCTGGCTCACTCCAAAGCTGCAGAGCTGACAATGAAACCGTTTGGCCATCTTAGCTTGCTTTCATCTTCTTTGCTATTCTCATATACATACAGATTTGTTTTGGATCTTCTTGGCCTATAAGTGGGACCCTCACTTATTAATATATTCATTCAACATGTATTTATTAATCATCTATCTTGTGCCATGTGACACCCTATGATTTTTCATCTAGGATGACATCATCTTCTGCCATAGGAGTGACTTATATGCAACGGTGATGTCTCCAGCTTCCGTTTTGGTTCTCTGTTTGCCTATTAGCAATAGCTAACACTATACGGCATTGACTTGTGCAAGGCACAGTTCCAAGTGCTTTACATATGTTAATTTCTTGATTCTCCTGAGAACCCCATGAAAAAGACTTCATTTTTATCTCTATTTTCCAATTTGTTATTGTTCAGGTGCTAAGTTGTGTCTGATTCTTTGTGACCCCATGGACTGCAGCACACCAGGGTTCCCTGTCCTTCACCATCTTCTGGAGTTTGCCCAAGTTCATGTCCATTGAGTCAGTGTTGCCATCCAACCACCTCATCCTCTGTCACCCCCTTCTCCTCCTGCCTTCAGTCTTTCTCAGCATAAGGGTCTTTTCTAATGAGTCATCTCTTCACATCAGGTGGCCAAAGTATTGGAGCTTCAGCTTCAGCATCAATCCTTCCAATGAATATTCAGGATTGATTTTCTTTAGGAACGATAGGTTTGATCTACTTGCAGTCCAAGGGACTCTCAAGAGTCTTCTCCAGTACCACAATTCAAAAGCATCAATTCTTTGGTGCCCAGCCTTATTTGTGGTCCAACTCTCACATCTGTACATGACTACTGGAAAAACCATAGCTTTGACTATATGGATCTTTCTCAACAAAGTGATATCTCTGCTTTTTAATACACTGTCTAGGTTTCTTATAACTTTTCTTCCAAGGAGCAAGCATCTTTTAATTTCATGGTGCAGTCCCTGTCCGCAGTGATTTTGGAACCCGAGAAAATAAAATGTGTCACCATTTCCACTTTTTCCCCATCTATTTGCCATGAAGTAATGGGACTGGATACCATAATCTTAGATTTTTGAATGTTGGGTTTTAAGCCAGCTTTTCACTTTTCTCTTTCACCTTCTTCAAGAGGCTAGATGTTAAATAATTTAAAGATACATCTGAGGATAGCACAGCTAATAAGTGACACAATTTGGTTTTGAACCTGGGCAGTCCAGCATGAGAGACTGTATTTTTAACCACTGTGGAATCTCTGACTTCATCTACAAAGCCCTCATTAGTGGAATATCTCTGCTTTGACTTAACCCTTCGTGGAAGGGCTTCCCCTTGACTCATTCCACTCTGAAGCAGAGCTCAGAAAGGACATTTGAAATGGAAGTCCTGCCCATTGCATACTTTTAGCCTGAGTTACAAAGGCAGTTCTAGTAAATATAGTAATTTTTTTTCTAAGCTAGTTTTTTGTTTTGTTTTGTTTTTCAAAGTGTTAATTAGAACATTTGCTTTTTTCCAAGAGGCTGTATTTTCTGCCTATTAAGATATTGTACGTTCTCAACCCAATTAATTCTAAGATGATTTGTTTCTCTAGTGTCAAATGTTTCTTAAATATGAGGTCTTTCTGTGTATTTAATTTTTCTTGGCTAATGTTCAGCATAATCACTTACACATTAAAAGAAGTGAAAGTTTTAATTCAAGGTCAAAGCCTTTGGCACACATTACATTTAGACAGCCCCATTTGTGGCAGCAATGATGTTGTTTAGCTCATAATCCAAAGATGGCACATAGGCCAGTACCAAGAGGCTCATGAGCCATTTGTCATAACCACTCATTTCTTTCCCAACACTTCTTTGACTTCCATGGGCCTTCTCCTAGAGCCACCAAGATTCCTCATCTTCCACTCATGAAATTATACTGACTCACAGTCTCTGTTTTCTATATTTATTTTGGGATTTATTGGGATATAAATGAATGATTGAAAGGTTCTAAATAAAAAATATATATATACTAAATAGAGAAAGTGTCCCTTTTAACATTTCATAGCAACAAACAGTTTCACAATATCCAGAAAATGGTCACTTAAATCACCTATAATGAGAAAGAAAACAGACTTTAAACTTAATGGAGGTAACAATGATTGCTTTTGTGGTGTGTGTTTTGGTAGACAATGTATTTGAAGACTGTAGAAATTTCTGAGATCTTGTTGGGAAATAACAGGATAGCAGGAATCAGGATCTCCCAGATAGAACCCTCACCCCATTACACTCTCACTTTTGATTCTCCATGAGTTGCCAGGGTAATCCTACACACACACACACACACACACATCATACATCACATATGTATACTTCAACTCTTTTTTCCTTTCTTTCAGCAAGGCACACCACCTCCTTTCTTTCCAAAGTATGCAGAGGAGTAGGCATTTACTTTCAAATGTCAGTCTTACTCGGAGAAGAAAGATATCCCTTTATGTGCTAATTTTAGAAAATATCTTCACTCGGAAATATATTATGGTTCAGACTGGAAATCAGGAGGTGACATTGTAATCTCACCCTCAATTCATTGATCTCTGGAGACAAATATGTTGAATAATTCAAAATGGGGAAAAAAAAAATCACTCTGAGAGCTGAGTCATGCAGTTTGTATCATTGATCCAATTAACTGGACGGATGCCAAATTGCCATTTTATTTTTTGCTGTGAACGCCTTTTTGGTCGGTATATCTTGTGAAAGTCCTTTGTGGTTCCCGGGGTAAAGTCACTCTGTGGTACTTATCAGCACTTTTTCTTCTTCTGACTTGTTAGGATAATAACTTTTGTTTTTACAGTCAACACTTAGAAATTCAGGATAACATAAAATGCTCTAAGCTTATGACCCAATTTTTATAGAACTATCCCGATTTGAAATATTTTATCTTACCATCCCCATAAACCACTGAAGTTCTTACAAATGTTGTCCTTGGACTTGAATGGACTGAAATTTGAATCAGAGCTCTGCCACCCACTAAGCTGTGTGAACTTAGGTAAGATGTATTACACTTTGAAGCCTCAATCTTTTTTCATATGTTCTTCCATTTTAGAGTTTAAGTGAGGATAACATAAGATCCTGCATGCGAAGTTTTAGTATAATGGTTGTCTAGAACATTCTCATAAATATTAGCTTTTAACATTGGTTAATTCAAATATCTGGGGTCATATTGTTTATTCTAGGTTGACTTTTATATCTTCAAACTCCCCAAATTATTTATTAAACCTAACATTTTTTATTTGTAAAATACGATGACTCTACCTAAAAAGAATGGAGATTATATTAAACAGATAATCACCATGTCTGCTCTAAATTAGTATCTTGAACTTTCCTTTCCTCAGTTACAATGAAATGAGCAACTGAAGTGATTTACTTGAGACTTCTCTTATTCCTTTTTTGACTTTTGATGTTTTATGAAATTGTTAAGTGAAATAATACAGGGAAAGAAAAGATAAATGATTCAAATAGCAAATTGCATGGTTATTTCCTAAATATTTAGATAAGATAGAACATTTTTTTCCGAAGTGTTAAAATAAATCCCTATTTGTTCTAATTGCAACTTTGCGATCTGATGAAAGGTAGGAAAGATTAGCCAATTTTATAGTAGGGGAAACACTGAATACGGAAATTACCAGAAAACCTTGGCCCAGTTATTCACTGCTTATTAATGTTGCTTCCTACAATCACTGAATCATATTGTCCATTGGCTGATTCATTCTTTTATTTCTATTAGGAAAATATCTATCAAGCACTTTCTATATGCCAGGCACTTTTCCAGATGTTAGGGACAGAGAAGTGAGCAAAGTAGACCAAAAGCTCTTCCTTTGTGAAGCTGCTAAAATAAATAATTAAACTGCTTATTATGTTATATATACATACTATAGAGCAAATTAAAACAGGAAAGCAGGATGGAGAGTAGGGTTACAATTTTAATGAGAATGGTGATAAGCAAGGTGCTCCCTGATCATATGACACTTGAGTCAAAGTTTGAAAGAGTTGAGGGAGAGAGCCATATGGGGAACTAGGAGAACAACACATGCAACAACTTTCAGTAGAAGTATGTTAGTTGCTTGGTCGTGTTCGACTCTTTGCGATCCCATGAACTGTAGCCAATCAAGCTCCATTGTCCATGGAATTCTCTAGGTAAGAATACTGGGGTGGGTAGCCATTCTCTTCTTCAAGGGATCTTCCCAACCCAGGGATCCAGGCCTCCTGCATTGCAGGCAGGTTCTCTACCATCTGAACCATTCAGTAGAAGGATACAAACAAATTTAGGAACAAATTTGTAATGGAGTAATGGAGGCATGTCAGGAGGTGCAGAATCTGACAGGTCATTCCAATGACTTTGGCTTTGAATGGAACTAAGTTGCAAGGGTACTTGGAGGTTTCTAAACAGAGGAATGACATGATCCAACTTAAGTTTCATTGGGATCACTCTGTCCTAGGTGGAGAATAGAAACTGGGGACCAAGGACTGAAGCAGGAAACCAGCTAGGAAACTATTGGAATAATCTACTCAAAGCTCTAGCAGAGGAAATCGTGAGAAGCAGCAAAAGCTGACAGACTTGGCTGAGTATTCTGTATGAGGTCTGTGAAGGAAAGAGAAGAGCTGAGAAATGACTCCAGGGTTTTTGGCCTGAAACCTGGAAGGTTTGAGTGGACACCATTATCTGAAAAATGCAGTGTCTTTGGCCCTGAAATAAAGCTGCAAATTCAATCAATGGTAAAATCATTTTATTTGCACTGCACTCATTTGCAATGTGTAAATTTAATTTGAGCAAGGGCTGACGTAATATCTACCATTGCTTTTTCTGGAAATAATAGATGGTCTAAAGAAATAAATCACATGAACAAGACTCCAGAAAAGGCTCCTTGGACAGGAGTATGTTTCAAAATTTAGCAAACAGATTTTTAAGCAAGAATATTCTCCTGGATCCATCACAGGCTTAAAGATAATGGACAGGGTGGGTCCCAGGTTTGGGTGTTTTTAAAAGTCTCCCTAGGTGATTCCAACCACCAGCCCACTCCTTCCCCTCACCAACTCTTCCCTCTTGTCTGATGAGAATGATTGCATTCTGTGAAGATGATATTTTAAATATGTGCAAAGCAACTTGCAAAGTGCATTCCTTAAAGTGGGTTCCTTCAGGAGCTCTATCTGCATATTGGAATTACAGTGCTCCAAGCATCTTTGAAATCATTTTATTACCATCCATAGATTTAATGGTATATGTTGAGGCTGAGAGACTAATGACTGTTTACTGGAACTCTGTGCTAAGAAACATTTTGAGGGTGTTTCTGAAGATAATAGAAAGTCTACTAATTGAGTTACTTGGCATGCGTCACATATCTGCCATCCCAACTTGTTCCAACCTCTCATTTCAGGGAATTTCACGTGAGGCCCAGGGACTGTTAGGAGTCTTAGTGCTTGGTTCAGCGCAGTCCACACACTAGGCCATCTACATTACCCTAGAAAAGAAATGCCCAGATACATACACACGCACCTATCTCTAAGAGCCTCTACAGCTCATAATCCAAACTTTCCACTAATCTAGACAGATCTGAATCACTGAATTTCTATTGTATATGAAGGTCAATTTCCTTGAAAGAGCCTTTCTATTGTTTTTGTTTCTTCCATTCGTTTTATTTAAAAAAAATTTATGATTTGGCATGAAGTGGAAACAATGAAATAAAAATTATATTTTATAGACTACAGTGCATTTACAGCTAAAACTATGATTCACAAAACCAGGCATAAAGAATTTGTGCTTTCTATCTCCAGGGCCGTGGAATGTAAAGGAAAGGGCTGAACGGCAGCTGCAAACAATTACTAAGCATTTTCAATGGTCTTGCAAAATGCCATGAATTCACAGCACCCCACCAGAAACCTGGACTGCACCCCTCTGAAATAGCTCCCTGTCATTGGCCAAACACATATCCTGCCCCTCCTTGGCAGGGTCTCCCCATCAGACTTTATGGAGGCTCTGTCTCCTGACACCTTGAAATAAAGAGCCCCTCTCTCTTTTTCGTCTCGAACTCCTCCTTGCCTTGCTTTCATCCTGTCTTCCAGACGTATTCCTTTCAATTTCTTGAGTTTCAGCACATCACAATTCACAAATGCAGACATGGGCCACTGGAGAACCACAATGACCCCGCACTGCAGAAGGAAACTTTCCTTTCGTCCTGTCCAGCACTAGTGAGCTAATCGTGAAAGGCTGCCCGCATGAACTTTCTTATGACTGCACTGGGGATTCCTGAGTTGTAGTCAAGGAGAAGAGAGACTTTTCTGAAAAAACTTAACTCCTTAGACTGACATGTGAAATCCACAAAATAAAACGCAACTAGAATGTGCATGGTAAACTCTGGTAACATGGCCAACTTTTGTCCAGAGAGAAAATACACCGTGGGTGATAGGTAGGAGATATAGGAGTTAGAGGCTGAAAGAAACTTCAGGGACTTAACTGAAGATCTAGATGGAAAGACTGGATGAACTGATCCTTTTCAGGCCTGTTTGTAACTCTTAATCCAGACTGATGACTTGTGCCTCAGGTCACATTTTAGAGACTGGAGAAGGTTAGCACTTATGGACTCACCTGGTCTTTTGTTAACAATTTACCTTTCTGCCATGGCCACAGTGAAAGAATAACTTTGCAGTGTAGTTATTCAACCCAACTAAGCCAGGATCTGGATAAACTGAAAACCAATGGAGGCTTTAGAAAAGACACTTTGATTTTTCTTTGATACTTTAAAGGAGTAAATAACTGAATGGACTGTAAGCAGTTCTTTACTACCATATATTCAGCTGTCCTACGAGTAGGAAATAGGTCAGATAAGGGCTGGGTTTGTTGATTCTCAGAAGGAAGGGCTAACTTTGTACTCTAGTTCAGGGGTCCCAAACCCCATGGCAGGATCATCTCCTGTGTGTGCTGGGTGACCAGTAGTCTGCATAGAACGATGAATCCATTCTCACATCATGATTTTGGGTGATGAATGACCTCTGCATTTTTTGTTTTCAAGCAGTACACATTTTTAAATTTAATAGGCTGTCCTTGTAAGGAGAAAATAAAAATCGTAAACATCTGCCCTATGATTTTAGACGTTATAAAGCCCGACAGGAAGGGGACCAAAACAATAATTGAAGAAGTATAAGTGGGACCCTGCCAAAAACCAGAACTGTTTAAGCTCAAGTAACTCAGGCTAAGTATATTGCATTATTATTGAAAGAAACTGAAGTCATAAACATATATTTCCCCAAGAAAATAAAGTAAAAAAATTTTAAAGGAATGTTTTTGGCTCATAGTTTGCCTTAATTCTGGGAAAACAACCATGCACCTAATCTTAGAATTTAGTTTCCTAATTTTGGAATCTTCCTACATCAGACTTTGACTCCCAAATGTCATCGCCATTCCAACCAAGTGTTTGACTCCGCAGTGTAGATTCTAATTTTCAGACATCAGTCAGCTAGTTTAAAAGAATATTATCTTTCTTTTAAACTTTAAATTCTTCAATTATGAGATATGAAGTATAGTCAGAAAAAAACAGAAAATTTAAAACTAGGGTTTAGCAAAGAGGTGATAAAGAGAATATCCATGCCGCTATCACCCAGAACAGAAATGTAAAACATAACTCACCTGAAACCACTTTCCTCTGTGTTTTTCTCATCATAATATCCTGTCATCCACCATAATAACTTTTATGATATTTCTTTGATTTTCTTTATAATTTTTCTAAATTATATGTATCCGTAAATAATATAGTCTTGTTTGTCCTCTTTTTGAACTTTATATCAAGAGAACCATACTATATTCATTTACTCAATATTGTGATTCATTCATGTTGGTTAGTTACAGTTTTTTCACTTGCTTTTCAGTATAGTATTTCAGTGTATAAAGACATCCTGTGCTACTATTGGTCAAGATTTGTGTTGTTTCCAGTTTGGGGCCATTATGAACATGATACAAGTGTTCTTGTTCTTGTGTCCTGGAATTCAGGTCACACGTTTCTATGAGGTATATGCCTTGGATATAGTGCTACACCATAGGCTTCAACTTTACTATATGATATTGAACTGCTTTCCAGAGTTATGCAAATTTATCTCTCCGCCTACAGTGCATGAATATTTCTCTTGTTCCACATCTTCACCATCACTTGAACTTTCTAGCTTTGCTCATTTATGTATTCCTTAGCATAGTTTTAATTTGCACTTTCCTGGCCACCAAAGAAGATGAGCATCATTTCATGTTTATTGCCAATGCAGTTGCCCTTTTCCTGTGAAATGCCTCCTCAAGTCTTTTAATCGTTTTTCTATAAGATTGCTCTTTTTTGCTTACTGATTTGTAGTTCTTTATATATTTTGAAATTTAGTGCTTTGTCAGAGTTTTATATATATTACAAAGTTATACATATATGCATTATATATATTATATGTAAAGGTCTCTCAGTGAACTAGAATATATATTCTATTTATTCATTTTATGCATATATATAATTTATATTTTATATTTATATAATCTCAAACCTTTTCTTCAGTGAGCTTTAAGAATAAGAGGGTGGGATGTGCACTAATATAATGATTGGCATGGATTTAGAAGACAAAAGAGTGTTCAAATCTACACTAGCTTGAAGTTAGTATTGTATTACTTTCTTATTTACTATTGTACTATCAAATTCAGAGTATATAAAATCATTAGAAGAATATATTGTGCACCAAAAGAACAAAAGAAGATTCTAAACCTAGAAAGCACCCTAGAGGTAAATATAGACCATCAAAAAAATCCATGATGCTGATTTAAAAATATAGATTAGCGGTGGTTCATGAAGTGCCCAAGAACTCATGGTCATAAGTCATATGTCTTGACTCCTCCTCCAGTGCTGTGAAGAATTGCTAAGTGTTATGAGGAAATCTTCCCACAATTCCAGTTAGCATAGGTCGCCTCTTTGAGGCTGGCTCCCTGAAAACTGTTTTTAGTATTTAAAAAAAAAATCAGAGTCTTGAAGAGATGATAGCAAATTTAGTTGTTCTCTTACTTCTTCTTTAAAACAGGAAATACTCGGGGAGCAAATGTCCCTTATTTATTTCCTACAGATTGCTGGTTTTTCAAGCTTTCCGGATCAGGCTTCCTGCCTAGAGGGCTGGATCTTAAGTCAGAAATCTGCACTGTCATTCAGATGCAGAATCCATGTGTGGTTGATGGCTGCTGGGAGGCCCAGTGCCTCTGACCTATACAAGCATCATCCCTTCTTGACTCGCAGAGCTCCAGGCAGTGTGTTTATTCAGGACTTTGGCATTTATGTTTGCTTGGCACATTCAGTTCAATGGAATCTTTAATGGCCACTCTGACTAGTCAGTGCCAATTCCAAAGCTGGGCCTCACAGGAGAGAAATAGAAAAATAGGACTAGAACTTGGTAGGAAGGAAGAAGACAGCTCAGAAAAACTGCAATTAAATTTTTTTTCATGTTATGCTTTCAGGAGTTATTCTATTTTCTTGATGGCATCGATAGAAACATTTGTAGGCTTATGCTTGAGTCTTTACAAACTGTATTTTATATGACACTAAAAATGAAATAGAGCAATAAAACTAATTTTAAACTTGCTGTATCCCCCTAGAGCAGAAAAAGGATGTGGTAATGTATAAGTGAAGCCCAAGCTGACTGTGACAAAACAATAGAGCAGTGTCATTTTAAAAAGCAAGCCCTCTATTGGGATATATAAACAGACATAAACTGGCAGTTCTCTAAGTGTGGTCTGATGACCACTGGTGGCCCTTAAAGATCCTCCAGGTGGCCTTTGGGCTTGTCTCATAATTTTGGTACTTAAGTATAACCGGCTTTTATACTTTCTCTATAGTCTAGAATAAATGGGTTTATAACTCTCATTAATGTCTCTTTAAAAACAGCATCTCTAAATCATTTTGGTCAGGATATGTGGTCTCTGATGCCCTGTGCCAATAGGAAATGGTCTGTGGGCCAGAAATACAGAAGATGCCCTGGAATCACATGGATGGACACTTTAGGTAAGCTAACACTTATTGCATGCTCAATATATGAGAGGAATTGCACCAGGTGGTCCTAAAATATGATTTATAAGCCCCCAACTACTCACTGCTCTATCCTAAATGCAGGATGGAAAGGAATGAGATCTAGAAGGGTTAGGAGTGTAGGCTTTAATTCTTTTATAATCTTCTGAGTGTTCACGTTTCTTCCAGAAAATGTGCATTTATTACTTATAAAAATGTTTTAAAAATATAATGCTATCTAAAGTTAATCAACTGTTTAGCCCATGACAGCACTAGTCTAAAGCCTTAAGTATACTAAGTAATTTATTTTAATTTTAAAGAATACTAAGTCTGGTGTATTATTTTCCCCATTTTATAGTTGAGGAGGGCTTCTAAGGTGGCTCAGTGGTAAAGAATCCACCTGCCAATGCAAGAACCACAGAAGATGCAGGCTTGATTCCTGGATAGGGAAGATCCCCTGCAGGAGGAAATGGTAACCCAGCCCAGGAAACTGAGGTATATGAGCTTTTTTTAGGGTCACACAATTAATAAGTGATGGAGTCAGAGTTTAATCTCAAAGGTCTGACTGTAGAGTCCCACACCCAACTGAGACTTTGTATTGACTTGGTTCTCTAAGGATTTTATACTGGGGGCGGGGATTAACAACATAGAAATTTAAGAAATAATAAGAGATATAAAAGTCTACTGTTCCGTGAGCCACAACTACTGAGCTGCTACTACCGAAGCCTGTATGTTTTAGGGCCCATGAGCCATAACTAATGAACCCCTGTGCCACAACTACTGAAGCCTGCGTGCCCCAGGGCCAGCAACTACTGAGCCCACGTGCTGCAACTGCTGCAGCTCTGCACCTCGAGCCTGTGCTCCACAGCAGGAGAGGCCACAGCAATGAGAAGCCTGTGCATGGCAAACACGGAGTAGCCCCAGCCCTCCGCAACTAGGGAAAGTCTCTCTGCAGCAACGAAGACGACCCAGTGCAACCAAAAACAAAAAGACAATAATTTTTTTTAAGTCTACCATAATCAACATTGGGTTCAGGGATGTTTTTGCAGATTCTAGCTGGTGATGCTGGTGATAGAGAACCATTGATTTTACACGCTTATGGGCTCATTTGGCTACAAGACAATGTGTCCAAAAGTTTACATCAAAATCTCACCCTGACATGGTTGCAATCAAAGTGTCTTACTGGGGGGAGTGCACTGCTAGGGTTTCATTTAACTGTTTAGAGCTAAGCCGCATATTAGTACCTCTGGGGGGCCCTGGATTCATGCCATGAGCACAGAAGCAGTGAGTAGCAGGTGCTGCAAAAGTGTGAGCAGAACCACTGAGAGAGGAGGTGGCCACATCCAGAGAAGGCTGGACGGTCCAGGGCTGCTTCTGATTTGAAGATTTGTGAGCATCAGGGCCTCCAGTCAAGCATCAAGGCTGCATGAGGAAGGCAGGTGTGGGTATAGGAGTTATCATGGGGGTTGCTTGCTCCTTGGGGTTCTCCTCTCTCCGCATCACTTCTCAGGTGGCTAGGAACCCACAGGTGTCAGTCTTCTAGCTTAATATCTGAGAAATAGTTTTTCAGAGCAATCTAGGAACCCAGGAGTATATATGCACACAGAGAAATTCCCTACTGCACATTTTTTCATTCATACATGAGTAACAGAACAAAACAGCATATGGCCCATTAAAAGCATTCATAGCATGGAAGAAGAGATTTAACTAAAGGCACTGTGGGAACCACAAGCATTTGCAGAAATGAGAAATAATTTTACAAGTACCTGCTTTGGTTCTTAGTAAAAATTAGGAGCATATGGACTTGTGAACTAAGATGTTAAATATGAAGTTATACAACAGCAGACTGGGATTTCAAAACAGAACACGACAAAATTTTTCTGGCTGAGAAGCAAATAGAAATAAATAGGGAACTATAAAGGGGACAGGGAAAGTTCAAGAGAAAACCAAACTATGATTACAGGATTTGTGTCCAACTCTGCAACCCCATGGACTGCAGCACGCCAGGCTCTCCTGTCCTTCACTATCTTCCGAACTTGCTCAAATTCATGTCCATTGAATTGGTGATGCTATCTAACCATCTCATCCTCTGTTGTCCCCGTCTCTATTTGCTTTCAATCTTTCCCAGCATCAGGGTCTTTTTCTATGAGTTGGCTCTTTGCATCATGTGGCCACTGTATTAGAGCTTCAGTTTCAGCATCAGTCCTTCCACTGATAACATTTACATTAGAAGAACTGGCACAATGGAAACTGTAGGAAATAAATGGAATAAGTTGGAGGACACAGATGGAAATGGGTTCCAGAATCAGAAGGGACAAAGAGAGAAAATTATTTCAAAAGATATTTGATATAAAATGCATAGAAGGAATTCCCCAAATATGAATAACATATGCCCCAAGAAAGAGATCAGAACAAATAAGAGGGAGCAATGGCAAATATAATAGAAAAAGACAAATCTGATCCTGTAGGTTGAGTGTCTTATTAGGTTTCTGGTAAGATCAGTTCAAACAGCAACACTTTAAAGGGCTTCTTGTTTCTGCTGCCCATTCCCCTCCTTGAATTCTTTTGAACATGGGAGGACCTCTTAGCAGGATTAAGGAAAGGTAAATCAGATAAAAATAGAAAGATAGAGGTGAGCTCTCAGACATGGCTTGTGCTCCAGGATACGTAAGAGGGATATAATTAATATGTAAAACATGGAATCTCATGTGTTTGTGGGTATATTAGCTCCTCTATTCATAGGGACTCTCTAAGCAAGAATACTGGAGTGGGTTGCCGTGCCCTCCTCCAGTGGATCTTCCCACCTAAGGATCGAGACCAGGTCTCCCACATTTCAGGTGGATTCTTTACTATCTGGCTTCCCTGGTGGCTCAGCCTGGAGGCTCAGTCTGCCTGCAGTGCAAGAGACCCAGGTTCAATCCCTGGGTCAAGAAGATCCTCTGGAGAAGGAAATGGCAACTCACTTCAGTATTCTTGCTTGAAAAATCCCATGGATCAAGGAGCTTGGCAGGCTATAGTCCATGGGGTCACAAAAAGTCGGACATGATTGAGCAACTTGACTTTCCTTCTTTTCTTTCATTCTTTACTGTCTGAGCCACCAGGGAAGCCCAATAATCTAAACACAAAAATTAATTGATCTTCCGTTTTGTTTAGCTAAGAGCAGAGAACAGGCCACGTAATCAAAAAGATGGAGCATGTAGTCCTGAAAGTGAAAGTATTAGCCGCTCAGCCGTGTCTGACTCTCTGCGACCCCATGGACTGTAGCCCACCAGGCTCCTCTGTCCATGGGATTCTCCAGCAGGAATACTGGAGTGGGTAGTGTATTGCAGTGTTAGTCCCTCAGTTATGTCCGACTGTTTGCATCCCCAGGGACTATAACCTGCCAGGCTCCTCCGTCCATGGCAATCTTCAGGCAAGAATACTGGAGTGGGTTGCCATTTCCTTCTCCAGGGGATCTTTTCGACCCTGGAATCAAACCCAGATCTCCTGCATTGCAGGCAGATTCTTTACTGTCTGAGCCACCAGGAAAGCCCATGAGCCCACTGCTAGTTCAGTGCACAGCTACACATTTCCTTCATCCTCTTTTTGCCTCACTTTCCTCCTCTGTGAAACTGGAAGACAAAAACTGTAATAACAACGACCTTCTGCAAGATGATGCTATGAGCAGGTGAACAAAGCCACACACATAAAACTTTTCCACAAATGTGAGGTTACTAGGAGCACAAGGACCATTAAGTCAAAGCTAGTAGCTGGACTGCATCTCTCAAGGTGAAGGAGCCATGCCCGGTGATTCTCTAAGAAGAACCTAAATTGAGAAGAAAGCTCTCTGCTTTGTGCATAAAATAATCTTCACTTGTTAAGAAAGAATCATACACTAACCTAAGCAATTGCATTTCTACATTCCCAGACACATCAGATAAAAATCATTAAACATACATCAATCATGTTGGATAATAGAAACAGGCTTAATAGTGGAAAGTTTTTACAGGATCCATATCTCTTGCTTTGAAAATAAATGTGTCAGCTTCACATCATCATTTATTTTCCATAATGTTTTCACTTTGCTTGATCAGCATTCATATACCAGGAGGAGATTACTATCTCAGAATAAATAATAACATATCCCTCAAGATTTTCTCTTCATTGTACTTTACGATTTTATACTTAACTAAAACAGCACCTCACAACAAAACTCAATACAAGAACAAATAAATAATGTTATAGGGAATGTGTCTTTAAAATGTTTTCCATAACATTCCTAGAAGGATTCCACAGAAACACAGCTACAGGAAGACATGTTGTTGTCCTGATTTCCAGCACCACTGACTCTGGTACAAGGGAATTTATTATTAGAACCCTGTATCTTCACAGCTGTATTAGTACTTCCAAAGAGCTTTGGTTGTTGAGGCCATGACAGAGAGAGGGCAATGACTGCTCAGCCTTTGAGTGTAACCCTGCTGATTAAGGCTTGAACAAGGGCAAGATCAGGGAGTCACTTGCCTGGGGACAGAATGTACAGAGCACCAAAAAAGCTTAGTCATCAAGATAAATAATATTTGAATATAACACTATGAAAAAGAAAACTGGATACCAAAAAAAAAAAAAAAATCTATGATGAACGAAATCTGGAGGCGATCACTGTATCAAAATTTCAAATGAAGACAAGATCATAACATCATTTACGGAGCTGAAATCAAATTTCAGTGAGCACAGGACAGTCTTGAAGAGGGGATAAAGTTAGGAAAGGACAGACCAAGGGAAATGTACTGCAGAGGATATGAAGATACTTCTGATCGAGTGATGGTGAAGGGGTTTTAGGACTGATTATTGGCACATTCACCTCAGAAATGCTTTTTATCCCTTATTAGACAGAGTCACAGCCTAGTTATCAAGACTCTTCCTTTTTTTAAAAAAACATGGTTTAATTTATTTATTTTTGGCTGCCCTGGCTTTTTGTTGCTGCTTGCTCTGAGCTTTCTCTAGTTGAGGCAAGCATAGGCCACTCTCTAGTTGCCGTGTTGGGGCTTCTCACTGTGGTGGCTTCCCTTGGTGCAGAACACAAGCTCCAGGGTGTGTGGGCTTCAGGAGTTGCAGCACATGGGCTCAGAAGTTGTGGCTCTTGGTCTCCAGCACATGGGCTCAGCAGTTGTGGCTCTTGGTCTTCAGCACATGGGCTCAGCAGTTGTGGCTCTTGGGCTCTAGCACATGGGCTCAGCAGTTGTGGCTCTTGGCTCCTAGCACATGGGCTCAGCAGTTGTGGCTCTTGGGCTCCAGCACATGGGCTCAGCAGTGGGGGCTCTAGCACATCTCAGCAGTTGTGGCTCTTGGGCTCTAGCACATGGGCTCAGCAGTTGTGGCTCTTGGTCCAGCACATGGCTCTTGTGGCTCTTGGTCTTCAGCACATGGGCTCAGCAGTTGTGGCTCTTGGGCTCTAGCACATGGGCTCAGCAGTTGTGGCTCTTGGGCTCTAGCACATGGGCTCAGCAGTTGTGGCTCTTGGGCTCTAGCACATGGGCTCAGCAGTTGTGGCTCTTGGGCTCTAGCACATGGGCTCAGCAGTTGTGGCTCTTGGTCTTCAGCACATGGGCTCAGCAGTTGTGGCTCTTGGGCTGTTGGCATGGGCTCAGCAGTTGTGGCTCTTGGTCTCCAGCACATGGGCTCAGCAGTTGTGGCTCTTGGTCTCCAGCACATGGGCTCAGCAGTTGTGGCTCTTGGTCTCCAGCACATGGGCTCAGCAGTTGTGGCTCTTGGTCTCCAGCACATGGGCTCAGCAGTTGTGGCTCTTGGGCTCTAGCACATGGGCTCAGCAGTTGTGGCACCGGAGCTTGGTTGCCCTGCAGCATGTGGGATCCTCCCAGACCAGGAATTGAACCCATGTCCCCTGTACTGGCAGGCAGATTCTTTACCACTGAGCCACCAAGGAAGCCCTCAGCAAGACTCTTTCAAAGCCTAGAATTTAGGAGGAGGTGAAGGGGGCATCAGGTTTCCTCTGCTTCAAAGCAATTTATAGATTTCTTTGGAGGCAGCAATGTGCCTTTGCGTTTGAGGGACTTAAATGTAGATGTTAACCCAAGAGGATAAATGTTTATTCTAAAAAAAAAAAAAAAAAAAGCTGCCCTTAGCCACACTTTGAAAAAAATCCTTGCTACACAGATGCTGGCCAGTGGGCGTGGGTGGAGCAATGTTCCTCTCCAGAGGGGACAGTGAGCTCCTCTGGGGGTAGCTGTGCTGCCCTCATGCGTGGTTGCTGGCAGCACTGCAAGCCATTTGGCTAATGTACACATGGCGCCCTGCCACAGCCCAGCAGGTCAGCTGCCCGGTTATGGGGGGGAAGTCATTCTCCCACCCACTCCCAATCTAAAACAGTTATGGTTGTTCTGGGCCTTGATTCTATCCCTTTCCCTCAGCAAAAAAGAGAGAAGTGGAGAAGGATACAGTTAGTAAAAAAAATACATCTCAAGCTGAGAAGTGCATAGATGATTCAACAGTCTTCCAAATTCTTTCTACTGCCTTGCTCAAAGTAAAGGGCACAGATTTATTTTTCTTCTTCTGTTAAATTCAAGCGTGGGTTATATGACTTTCTGGGTGGGCAGTTTATTTTTTGGTCCACATTCAGCTTTAGTTCATACCTTAGTACTGGAATACATATGTGTGTTCCAAAATTATCGTTGATAATGTCCACGCAGACCAAAGGGTTTAAGATCAAACTCAGTAACAAGAATCACAGTGATATTTGTTGTTGTTGTTCAGTGTCTGACTCTCTTACAACCCATGGACTATAGCTGCCAGGCTCCTCTGTCCATGGGACTTCCCAGGCAAGAATACTGGAGTGGGTTGTCATTTTCCTCATTGAACCTGAGTCTCTCACATTGGCAGGCAGATTCTTTACCACTGAGTCACTAGGGAAGCCCTACAGTGATATGCAAATCACTATTCCAGCCAGTAAAGAATTGGGTGAAAGCAGTGACAGATTTCGGAGAAGGCAATGGCACCCCACTCCAGTACTCTTGCCTGGAAAATCCCATGGATGGAGGAGCCTGGTGGGCTGCAGTCCATGGGGTCGCTAAGAGTCGGACACGACTGAGCGACTTCACTTTCACTTTTCACTTTCATGCATTGGAGAAGGAAATGGCAACCCACTCCAGTGTTCTTGACTGGAGAATCCCAGGGACGGGTGAGCCTGGTGGGCTGCCGTCTACGGGGTCACACAGAGTCGGACACGACTGAAGTGACTTAGTGTAGCATAGTGACAGATTTTATTTTATTGGACTTCAAAATCACTGCAGATGGTGACTGCAAACATGAAATTAAAAGACACTTTCTCCTTGGAAGGAAAGCTATGACAAACCTAGACAGCATATTAAAAAACAAAGACATCACTTTGCCAAAAATTTCTCATGCTGTTGCTGTTTTTCCAGTAGTCACGTATGCATATGCAAGTTGGACCATAAAGAAGACTGAGTTCCGAAGAATTGATGCTTTTGAATTGCGATGCTGGAGAAGACTCTTGAGAGTCCCTAGGACAGCAAGGAGATCAAATCAGTCAATCCTAAAGGCAATCAACCCTTAATATTCATTGGAAGGACTGATGCTAAAGTTGAAGCTCCAATACTTTGGCCACCTGATGCGAAGAGCCAACTCATTGGAAAAGACCCTGATGCTGGGAAAGACTGAGGGCAGGAGGAGAAGGGAATGACAGAGGATGAGATGTTTGGATGGCATCACGGACAGGGGACACGAATTTGAGCAAACTCCAGGAGACAATGAAGGACAGGGAAGCCTGACGTTCTGCAGTCCATGGAGTTGCAAAGAATCAGACTTAGCAACTGAAAAACAAAAACAGCAAAAGGATGAGTGGTAGAATTTAGAACTTATTCCTGGGCCTTTAGCCAGAAGGAAGTCTCTACTCATTGTCCAGCAGTAGAAGTGCTGCTGACTGCCTCCAAGCATCAGATGAGGTAGAAACTTTGAATATACATAGTCACTGAAGCTCGTTTTATCACTCTTTCTTTTATATCAATATGATGAAACAGATCTGTAAGAACTGAATAACTGTCTAAAGTAGATTGGGAAATAGAATTTTTATAATATTAGGTTGCTGCTGCTAAGTCGCTTCAGTCGTGTCCGACTCTGTGTGACCCCATTAGATGGCAGCCTACCAGGCTCCCCCATCCCTGGGATTCTCCAGGCAAGAACACTGGAGTGGGTTGCTATTTCCTTCTCCAATGCAGAAAGTGAAAAGTGAAAGGGAAGTCGCTCAGTCATGTCTGACTCGTAGCGACCCCATGGACTGCAGCCTACTAGGCTCCTCCATCCATGGGATTTTCCAGGCAAGAGTACTAGGAAGGGGTTATAGCTATTGTTCCTCACTCCCTATCTGGAATGCTTTCCTTCCAAGAAGCTTTCCCTGCCATAGTTGATGCTACAGGAAAAATGTCATATTGCATGTGGCATTTTTATACTGCCTTGAATTCCAATTACCTGTGAATATGTCATCTACACACATACATGTATATGAATTTCTGGAAGGAATCACTGAATTGTATTTATTCTGGAATTCCTTGCATAGTGCCTTGAATATACTGTTTGTTAAGTGTGTTGAATGGATGAATAAAACTATAAAGTTTCATAAATTTAAGTTGGCCAACATGTTATTAGACAAATATATATATATTTTAAAATTTGGACCTGTAGAGTATAATGCTCCCCAAATTCATCTACATATTCAATACAATCACTATCAAAACTCTGAATAGCTTTTGCAGAAATCAACAAGGTGGTAATAAAATTCATTTGAAAGGGAGCTACATAGTTAAAATCATCTCGAAAAGGAACAAAATTAAGGGACTCAAATTTTCCAATTTCAAAACTTACTACAAGGCTATAGCAGTCAAGACTGTGAGACATTGGCAAAAAGATCAACAAAAAGGTCAATGGAATAGAACTGATAATATAGAAATAAATCGTATTTACAAGCAAACGATCTTTGGCAAAAGTACCAGGCAATTCAATGGAGGACAGAACAGGTTTTTAAACAAATGGAGTCGGGAAAATTGGATATGCACTTGTAAAAGAATGAAGCTGGACTCCTACCTCACACAATATACAAAATCTAAAAATGCATCAGCAATCTAATATAAGACTAAAACTATAAAATTCTTAGAAGAAAATGTACACTAAATCTTTCTGACTTTAGATTAAGCAATGGCTCCTTAAGTAGGATACCCAAAACATAAGCAACAATAGAAAAATATAAACTAGACTTCTTAAAAATTAAAAACTTTTGTATTTCACCATCAAGAAAGTGAAAAGACAACCCACAGAATGGTTTTTCAAATCCTCCAACAAAGAAACAAATCTTGAAGCAAAATACTTCTTTATAACTACTAGAACAAAGGTATTTGAACAGTTATACTATTCAGATTTGGTGACTGTGGGAATGTAGATGCTGCCTTTATTCTCTGTTGTCTTTTAACAGAGTGCTTTGGCATTGCCTATCTGGAAAAGGTCAATTTTCATTCCAATCCTAAAGAAAGGCAATGCCAAAGAATGCTCAAACTACCGCACAATTGCACTCATCTCACACGCTAGTAAAGTAATGCTCAAAATTCTCCAAGCCAGGCTTCAGCAATATGTGAACCATGAACTTCCTGATGTTCAAGCTGGTTTTAGAAAAGGCAGAGGAACCAGAGATCAAATTGCCAACATCTGCTGGATCATGGAAAAAGCAAGAGAGTTCCAGAAAAACATCTATTTCTGCTTTATTGACTATGCCAAAGCCTTTGACTGTGTGGATCACAATAAACTGTGGAAAATTCTTCAAGAGATGGGAATACCAGACCACCTGATCTGCCTCTTGAGAAATTTGTATGCAGGTCAGGAAGCAACAGTTAGAACTGGACATGGAACAACAGCCTGGTTCCCAATAGGAAAAGGAATACGTCAAGGCTGTATATTGTCATCCTGTTTATTTAACTTCTATGCAGAGTACATCATGAGAAACGCTGGACTGGAAGAAACACAAGCTGGAATCAAGATTGTCGGGAGAAATATCAATAACCTCAGATATGCAGATGACACCACCCTTATGGCAGAAAGTGAAGGGGAACTCAAAAGCCTCTTGATGAAAATGAAAGTGGAGAGTGAAAAAGTTGGCTTAAAGCTCAACATTCAGAAAATGAAGATCATGGCATCCGGTCCCATTACTTCATGGGAAATAGATGGGGAAACGGGGGAAACGGTGGAAACAGTGTCAGACTTTATTTTTCTGGGCTCCAAAATCACTACAGATGGTGACTGCAGCCATGAAATGAAAAGACGCTTACTCCTTGGAAGGAAAGTTATGACCAACCTAGATAGCATATTCAAAAGCAGAGACATTACTTTGCCAACAAAGATTCATCTAGTCAAGGCTATGGTTTTTCCTGTGGTCATGTATGGATGTGAGAGTTGGACTGTGAAGAAGGCTGAATGCCGAAGAATTGATGCTTTTGAACTGTGGTGTTGGAGAAGACTCTTGAGAGTCCCTTGGACTGCAAGGAGATCCAACCAATCCATTGTGAAGGAGATCAGCCCTGGGATTTCTTTGGAAGGAATGATGCTAAAGCTGAAACTCCAGTACTTTGGCCACCTCATGTGAAGAGTTGACTCATTGGAAAAGACTCTGATGCTGGGAGGGATTGGGGGCAGGAGGAGAAGGGGACGACAGAGGATGAGATGGCTGGATGGCATCACTGACTCGATGGATGTGAGTCTGAGTGAACTCTGGGAGTTGGTGATGGACAGGGAGGCCTGGCATGCTGCGATTCATGGGGTCGCAGAGTTCGACACGACTGAGCGACTGATCTGATCTGATCAAGATAAAACTCTAAAGTTCTTTGCTCTCTAGTCAGAAAGTTTACCTCTATGAATCTACTCTAGTGAATTATTCAAAAAAATCACAAAAATATTCAACAACTAAGGTACAAGGATGGCTATTGAAGAATCTTTTATGGTAACAAACATGGAAACAACCAAAACATATCAATGAGGAGAATCTTAATAAATCATGACACAGTCAGTATTCATAGGATGGCTATGTAAACTGACATTGAAAGTTATTTACAATAAATACAGTGAAAAATTCATGGTACATGACAATATGTACAATGCTTTATTTCATACTAAACATAAAACAAAGCTTTTATGTTCATTTTTTCTCAAGAATCACCTAAATATTATTAATTAAATATATACTTGCTGTAATTTATCTTGGCTTATGCTGTAGACCCTGGAAAATCCCATGGACGGAGGAGCCTGGTAGGCTGCAGTCCATGGGGTCGCTAAAAGTCGGATACGACTGAGAGACTTCACTTTCACTTTTCACTTTCATGCATTGGAGAAGGAAATGGCAACCCACTCCAGTGGTCTTGTCTGGACAATCCCAGGGACAGCAGAGCCTGGTGGGCTGCCGTCTATGGGGTCGCACAGAGTCGGACATGACTAAAGTGACTTAGCAGTAGCAGTAGCATGCTGTAGGCCAGTGCTCACAGGAGAAGCAACATGATCCCAAATAAAAATACATGGAATTCAAATGTTTGCCCTTTTCATGTTCAAATTTGGAGCAACAGTTGAAGCTGCTCTTTAACTAAGATGTCTTCAAGTATATATTCCAAATTTGGTGAATATTCATCAAACCAATTTCACATGATATAGTAAAAGACTAATAGAAATATGATTCACATTTAAAGATATGCACAAATAATAGGCTGGAAATATCTATAAAAAACAATTTTCAGTGGCAACTTCTTAGAGTATGGATAGAAAAAAAATGAAGAAATTAATAGCATGGGGGACATATTTTACCTTTTACTATCTCCTTTTCTATAGTTGAATTTATTATTGGCATTTAATACTAAATTTCATAATTTAAAAGTGAGAAAAAGTGAGCTAAATATACATAAATTAAAATTACTACAGAATTAAAATACAACTACATCTGGAAGATAGCTATTTTTTTAAATAGTGTTTGCCTTTTTAAAAAAATTATTTTTCTCTGTTCTTGGAGCAGTAAAAAAAAAAAAAAAAGTTCATTTCCTTGAGTCCAGTTTTTCTCTCTATAGATTTGTCTCTTCCTAGTTACGTAGTATTGAGACAGACTAACGTAAACTTTTATTTAAAAGCCCCAGCATTTTCCAGTCTCTAATATGTCTTGTGTTCTGTCTCTCTATCAGAATAAGATCTCATTTGTGTTCAACTCAGTACTCACTTTTCATTATTCTGTTGGTTGGCCTGATTTTGTTTAAGATTACAAGAAAAGATGTGCCAAATGGCATGACCCATTATTAAAAATTTAGAGCATTCCAAGTTTTGAGACTTGCACCAAGTGCTTTCAGTATCACTTACTGTTTTATGTGTATGCTTGTCAAAAGCAATTACTCCTGATTCAGCAAAATTCAATGCTTTCTAACAAATGATCAGGAGGGTAAACAACTCATTTACATGGGGAGGTTTATATTTTCAGAAATGCCTCAAGGGAGCCTTTCCAAGAGGCCAGAAAGGAATTCAGCGAAAAGGAAACAGCAGGAGGATCCTGTATTTCTCTGCAGTTCAGCAGTACTGGTTGCCAATACCAACATCATAACATTTCAGAACTCAATTTTCCATATTTTGAAACTTCATACAGAGATTCCATCAAGCAAGTCAATCTGCTATCAAACTCAGCTTTGTCTGTTAGTTGCTGAACTTTCTACTTCATGACTTCCAAGCTAAGCTGTAAAAGTTTTATATCCCGAGAATAAATCAGAAATGATGGGGATGCATATTATTAACTCAGTGGTTCTCAGACTGTGGCGTGCAGCAGAATTGCCTGAAGGGTCTGTTAAAATGCAGATTGCTGGGCTCAAACACAGAGCTACTGATTCCATTGAGAAAGCCTGACAATTTGCACATTTTTAGGTGATACTTCAGTGATTCCTGGCACCACACTTTGAGAGCCGCGATATTAACTCTTTAGGCTGCACAAGCGTGCTCAGTCATGTCCGACTCTTTGCGACCCCATGGTCTGTAGCCTGCCAGGTTCCTCTGTTCAGGGAATTCTCCAGGCAAGAACACTAGAGTGGGTTCCTGACCCAGGGATGGAAACTGCATCTCTTGTGTCTCCACGTCTCTGTGGTGCACTGAGCCACCTGGGAAGCCTCTTTAAGCTACTACAGCCCTATAGCCCTGTCGCTCAGTCGTGTCCGACTCTGCGACCCCATGGACTGTAGCCTACCAGGCTTCTCTGTTCATGGGATTTTCCCGGCAATAGTACTGGAGTGGATTGCCATTTCCTTCTCCAGGGGATCCTCCCAACCCAGGGAATGAACCCGGGTCTCCTGCATTGTAGACAGATGCTTTACTGTCTGAGCCACAGCTTACTAAAATGTGTTCTTCTGGCTTTCAAATTTTAAGGAACCCCAGATATTAGTGACACAGTCTCTGAATCTGGTTATTCTAAGAGAAAAGAATGATGCATGTGGCTGCAGGCTTTCTATAAGAATTCATCTAAAGAGTTGGGAATACCAGACCACCTGACCTGCCTCCTAAGAAATCTGTATGCAGGTCAAGAAGCAACAGTTAGAACTGGACATGGAACAACAGACTGGTTCCAAATCAGGAATGGAGTACGTCAAGATTGTATATTGTCACCCTGCTTATTTAACTTATATGGAGAGTACATCATTCCAAATGCCAGGCTGGATGAAGCACAAGCTGGAATCAAGATTTCTGGGAGAAATATCAATAACTTCAGATATGCAGATGATACCACAAGAGAAAGTGAAGAACTAAAGAATCTCTTGATGAAAGTGAAAGAGGAGAGTGAAAAAGTTGGCTTAAAACTCAACATTCAGAAAACTAAGATCATAGCATCTGATCCCATCATTTCCTGGCAAATAGATGGGGAAACAATGGAAACAGTGAGACTATTTTTTTGGGCTCCAAAATCACTGCAGATGGTGACTGCAGCCATGAAATTAAAAGACGCTTGCTCCTTGGAAGAAAAACTATGACCAACCTAGACAGCATATTAAAAAGCAGAGACATTACTTTGCCAACAAAGGTTCATGTAGTAAAAGCTATGGTTTTTGCAGTAGTCATGTATGGATGTGAGGGTTGGACTATAAAGAAGGCTGAGCACCAAAGAATTGATGCTTTTGAACTGTGGTGTTGGAGAAGACTCTTGAGAGGCCCTTGAACTGCAAGGAGATCCAACCAGTCTATCCTAAAGGAAATCAGTCCTGGATATTCATTGGAAGGACTGATGCTGAAGCTGAGCTCCAATACTTTGACCACCTGATGTGAAGAACTGATTCATTGAAAAAGACCCTGACGCTAGGAAAGATTGAAAGTGGAAGGAGAATGGAACAACAGAAGATGAGATGGTTAGATGGCATCACTGACTCAATGGATGTGAGTTTGTGTAGGCTCCAGGTGTTGGTAATGGACAGGGAAGCCTGGTGTGCTGCAGTCCATGGGGTTGCAAAGATTCGGGCACCACTGAGTGACTGAACTGAACTGAGGAGCTGGTGAAAATGATTCAACATTGTTGAGATGCAGACTGTCTTTTATAGGCGTGCTGTTTATTTCATTGTAAACAGCCTCTCTCACCTTTGTTTGACACAGTTGAACTGTCGGGAGCGGAGAAAAGTGAAAGTGAAAGTTGCTCAGTCGTGTCCAATTCTTTGTGACCCCATGGACTATACAGTCCGTGGAATTTGCTAGGCCAGAATACTGGAGTGGGTAGCCTTTCCCTTCTCCAGGGGATCTTCCCAACCCAGGTCTCCTGCATTGCAGGTGAATTCTTTACCACCTGAGCCACAAGGGAGTGGAGAGTCTGGGCTTAAATGTGGGTATGGTGCTTTAAGATTTCATGATTTTAACATTCCAAAGTAGTGGCCTCTAGCCCTGTGCCAGTCTTTACTGGAATTATCCACAGCCCTCAGGGACAGTATAGAAGAGTGAAAAATGCTTTTACGTCACTTCATTAGGCTTTTGATCATATAGATAGTTTTTTAGTCTTTAAATGGAGAAAGAAATGGCAAACCACTCCAGCATTCTTGCCTGGGAAATCCCGTGGACAGAGGAGCCTGGTAAGCTACAGTTCATGTAGCAAAGAGTTGGACACAACTGACCATGACCACGAACACAAGTTAGTCTTTAAATCGAAATCTATGTATTTCTGATTTGCCATTCAGAGAAATCACCATGCTGGGGATTGGGTTCTTCTGGTGTGGAAACTCTGCTGGTTAGTTAATTATTCTACTATTAACTAACAGTGAAGTCTATTAGTATTACAGCATAAACTGGCTCTATGCCAGGAAAAGTTGAACCATATAAATACCCAACTGAGTCAGCAAATCCAGTGTTCCAGAGGCAGTGTTAATTGTTTTATATATACTTCAGTGTTTTCTTTTTACTATGTTTTATTGAAATGGGCAGATCTTTTATTTTACCACCAATTTAGTCAAATTGATTTTCAACTGAATCATACTCATTGGCACAGCTTTCCAGAAAGCTGAGGTTTGCCTTATAAGAAGCCAAAGGCAACTCCAATTTTTGCTTGAACTATCACTTAATGTGGGAGGAAGCTGTGTGAGCCATCCCTTCACACACACTGAGGCTGCAGGAGGAATATGAATTCATCTTCTGTGGGAATTTGGGGGATTTATAAAGTTGGATCACATTATTAAGTTAATAATGATATTTAGTATTGATAAATGTTTTCATAGCATTTTAATAGCTCTGGGATCATTTAAGCATTTTTGTAAAAGTATAATTGTCATTTCCATTTTACAGTGAGGAAAGATGAAACATAAAAAGGTAAAGAGGTTTCCTTAGGCCCTAGAGTAGCTACTGTGTAATAGAAGGGAAGGTGTTGGGGGGAAATGGCTGGGGCTAGGGAAAAGTGAGGTTCCCTCACTTTTATCTTGTAGGTAATAAGGTAAAGGAGAGAATGGACTTTTTAGTCAAAAACAACTGATTTTGATTCCAGTTTTTGTCCTTATTAGCCACATGACAGTGAGCAAATTACTTAACCTCTCTGAGTCTCAGTTTATTTATCTGTAAAATGGCACAGTTATCTTCTTACTTTACACAGTGGTTGTAAATATTAGGGCTAGTTTGTGTAAAGTACTGAGCATATACGTATCCAAAGAAATGATGATTATTAGTGCATATTGGGTATTGGGGTTACAAACGATAGGTTCTGTGTGGCCAAGAAACAAGTCTCCCTTGCTCACTGTATCTCCAGAATCTAGCAAAGTGCTTGGCAAAGAAGACAGTCATTGAATACGTGTTGAATGATTAATGTACCACAGATAGTAGCTACTTGCAGTTTAATTAATCACAAGGCTTGACATGGCCATCCTCATCCAGATTTAAAATGCTAAATATGCCACTCCTGTCGACTGATTACATCTGCTTGTAAATGAAATCAGGGAACCACAATAGAGACTGTGTACCATTAGAGTTTTTACTGAGAAACCTGGTGGATATACAAGTAGAAAAGCATTGGTGGGGTGGGGGGACAAGATTCTGAGCTATAAAACAAAACTCAAACAGATCCCTAATTCTGCAATGGGAATGCATGGTCCAGGGTTGATTGGTACGGAATAGACCCCATGTCAAGACTTCTGAAGCTCAGTCCATTAAGGGCAAGTTAGATCTTTAGCTTGTGCACAAATGTGTGTATTCATACCTAGCAGCACATAAAGTACTCAGTAGTACGTAAGGAAGAGCATCTTCTCAGACAGATTTTGGAATGTGCCTGGTGCCCTCCTCCCCTAAACTGGTAGCCAAAATTGATCATGTATGATGTAAGTGTATGGGCCAGACAAGTCTGGATTTGAAATCTGGATCATCTACATTCTAACTCTTTCAGATCAGATCAGATCAGATCAGTCGCTCAGTCGTGTCCGACTCTTTGCGACCCCATGAATTGCAGCACTCCAGGCCTCCCTGTCCACCACCAGCTCCCGGAGTTCACTCAGACTCACGTCCATGGAGTCAGTGATGCCATCCAGCCATCTCATCCTCTGTCTAACTCTTTAAACCTGTGCAAATTGCCTAACCTTCCTGAGCCTCAATGTACCCTTCTACTAAATGGGGATGCTGACAGAACCTAGATACCTAACAGGGCCGTGACTGTTAGATGTGATAATGTATGCAATGTGCCTGCAAAGAGAAAACACCTGGTAGATACTGGCAATGGTGATAATGACGATGATGATGATGCATAAAGTTGGAAAGGGTCCTAAACATGATACACTGGTCAGGAAGCCTTGGTTAGAGCTCAGGATACAGATGGGTGAGGAAAGGGGAATTTGTGGATATCAAAAGCAGAGATAAGGGCAACCCAGATGCATTTTCATCTGTTTAACAATTTTACTTGATGATAACTCTGAAGGCTGTGAATATTAGTGTGAACTGCCCCGTGATGGCACTTGAAAGGTCAGGATTATCTAGGCTTTTACTGTTCTGCAAATTCAGGATTGGTTTGAAATGTGACTTTCTTTGCATACCTTTGCAATGACAGCATAAGCAAAAGGCCAGAATATGCTCAGAGATGATGCTCATGCTGAGTTCTTGCAGAGTAAGTTTCCCATCACCATCCATCTCACTGATGATGTTGCAACGTGTGTTTTTGCTTTCCTGTCTTGACTACAAACAAACTTGGAGTTTATCAATTCTGATTCCTCTCACTTCCAGGTGTCTTGTGATCCCAAAATGACATTCTTTCCCCTCCACCAGGAAAAGGAGACTGATAGACTCAACCACACAAGATGTTGGTCAGGTATATATTATTTCTCTCAAATGATTTGCAAGTTGAAAAAAAGAAAAAGCCTGGAGAGGCTAATCCTCACCTTGAAGGGATTAATATTTAATGATGGAATTTGGGGCTCTGCAGTACATAATAATGAGCATGCACTGAGGTAGGAACAGGATATACATTGGGGGAAAAAATGCTAGTGTGGTTTCTTCTCATCTCTACTATATTCCCCCAATTCTGTATGTCTCTGTCACCCCCTATTCTAGGTTTCACACTTAATTATTGGAGGGAAAATTCACACAGACTTTGAAGGTGTAGACAAATATATTTAATAAATACTGACCTATGTAATTGTTCAATCCCATGTATTACAGTTAAAAGATTAGGGTAGAGCACAAGGAGGATTATTTGATATAGTTGTGATGAATTTCTGTGAATTTTCTAATAAGTAAATGGCAACAAATTCAATCTCAAAATAACACTTTCAATTAAGATCCAAAGTAGGCATTTTCTCAACCACTATTAGTGGGCAACGTGTCTTTAGCGAAGGAGATCCTCAGTATCAGGCAGTATTTACAAGGGTTCAATACACTATGCAATATACTCTATGAGGGTACATTGTTGTCCAGTTGCTCAGTCGTATCCGACTCTTTGCAACCCCATAGACTGCAGCATACCAGGAAGGACAGGCTTCCCTGTCCTTCACTATCTTTCAGAGTTTGCTCAAACTCACGTCCATTGAGTTGATGATGCCATCCAACCATCTCATCCTTTGTCACCCACTTCCCCTCCTGTCCTCAACCTTTCCCAGCATGAGGGTCTTTTCCAATAAGTCAGCTCTTCACATCAGATAAAGTATTGGAGCTTCAACTTCAGCTTCAGTCCTTCCAATGAATATTCAGGATTGATTTTCTTTAGGATTAACTGGTTGGATCTCGTTGCTGGCCAAGGGACTCTCAAGAGTCTTCTCCAGCACCATAGACTTCGCTTATTTCCTGTAGAATTTATAGAATGGGACATGGTGCCCAGCACGTAGTAACGATTTGTTTAATAAATGAGTGAACAAATGCAATCTGCAAACTTTGGTTCTGATGACACTTTTATTAATTAAAAAATTTTAATTGTGGTTAAAAGATATAAAACTTACCATTTTAACCACCTTAAGTGTGCAGTTCAGCAGTATCATGTATATTTACATTGTGGTCTCTAGAAATGTTTACCTTGCAAAACTGAAACTCTACATTCTTAATAACTCCACATTCCTCTTCCCTCCAGCCCCTGACAGCCACTATTACTTTCCATTTCTCTAAATATTGACTACTTTAGATACCTCACATAAGTGGACTCACACAGTATTTGTCTTTCTGTGACCGGTTTATTTAATGTGACATAATGTCCTTGAGGTTCATCCACATTGTAGCATGTCACAATTTCCTTCTTTTTTTTTTTTTTAAAGCCTGGGCACTATTCCAGTGCATGTCTCTAGCACATTTTGTTTTCCCACTTATCCAGTGAAGGACACTGGCTTGCTTGCACCTCTTGATTACTGTGAAGATGACCACCACTTGGTTCCCCTGCAGTCAACATAGGTGTGCAAAGACCTTTTTGAAACACAGTTTTTAATTCTTTGGACTCTATGCCCAGAAGTGAAATTTCTGGATTATATGGTAGTTCTATTTAAAAAATTTTGAGGAAGCTTCATATTGTTTTCCATAGTGGAAAACAATTTTATATTCCCACCAACAGTGTACAAGTATTCCAATTTCTCCACATCTTTGGTGAGGCTTTTACTGACAGAGAGTGGTGGACATTAGGATGTGTTATTCGAGTCAACTCTTGTAGGGAGCCTAACTGGCGGGGGCTTTCAGCTGCTGCCCATCTGGATCCATCACTGTGTTTGTGCTGCTGTCCTGCTTCCCAGGGGCTGCTCCTTGCCATGACTGAGCACAGAGTGTGGGGAGGGGATGGGGAAGATGAATACAGGCTAATTTCTGTGAGGCACAGGACTTTCCACCAGGCCCAAGGAGTTCCCATTGGCCTGGCCAAAACTATCTTGACATTTCACTGCCATCTGCAACTCTTCCATCCAACCCTCCTTCTTTTCCCCTCTCCTTCTACTGGTAGCAGGTCTGTATCCCCTTATCAAGGATCTCCTTGCCTTTTCCTGCTTCCTCCCTCAGTAAATCTCTTACACGTATAATTCTGTCTTGGCATCTATTTCTAAGCAATCCTGAAATAACACACAGATATAAGTGGCCAATTCGCAGAGAGACATGAAAAGGCCTAAGCCATGAATAGTTTAAATTTAACCTGTGCAAATCGAGCTCTGTAATTCTTTTTAAGAAATGAATAGGCAAATACATTTCATCATATCAAAATTGTCATTAGTCTCACTCAAGTGGACTGTGTCAACCTTTTTTTCCTAGAAACATCCTTTCTCACAAATCACAACAAGGTCACCCAATAGATATGAACTGAGAAAACTATTGATCAGAATATACATTAGAAGCAACAAATGCATTTATAGAACCCCAGCAATTTCAGATTTAAATGAAAATCCATCCACGTACGTTAAAAAAGCAATAACAGAATTACTTACATGTTAAACGTAATGCTTCATATCCCTTCACAGAATCCAGCATTATCTGAAACCCTGGCATATGAACCAAAGCTTAGTTTTATAGCTGGGCTTAAAATCCCCACTTTGAGTGATTTCTGACATAGAGACACTTTATGTGCCAAATACATTTACAAATGAGAACATCACTTGCAATTTGAAAGTCTACCTAATTTTGACACTTAATCATGTATCAAATCTTACATGAATCAAGAATTGTTGGCTGTGTATAAGTTTTTCTTTCTTATAGAATGCTCATTTCAGATAATGTTTGTGCCATGTAGAGAGAAAGATAGGCATTTGATATCTATTTGTAGATGAATATATGAAAAAAATCGATTGCTAAGATATACAAAGATTCAAATGGACATTTTAGTATTTAGGTCAAGATGTCTTCAACAGACATAGTAGGTTAATAAAACACAGCAACTGAGATGTAAAAGATGATATTTGTTTTCGAACTTGAAAATGATTCTTTCCAGCAGGCAGGGAAGGCCATTACCCTGAGGACCTGCCTTGCCAGGTCCAAGCCGTTTCCAGAGATCTCACAGCAGCCAGCAAGCACAGTCATGAACTGGAATAACATTTACTGGAACGGGATGGAGAGGCCTCTTTCTGGATGACTAGAGGGTGATTCACAGGGACAATTTATAACATTTTCACAGGGTCTCAAATTCTTTCTTGTTGTGAAAAATATAAGTATTTCTACACATAGGGCAAAGGGAGATAAAGAGGGGAGCATGGATTCCCTGTGATTTCAATGCAGTTCATTGTCCCTGGTGATTTCAATGAAGTCCCTGTGGTGTTGGTTGCTTTTTATTTTTTTAATGTTATCCAAAAGACTAAAGGAAACACAATCCATCAGCTGTGAAAAATGACTAAGTACTAGCGAGCTGTTTGCAAAGGTATTACCCATGTGACTCCTACACTTTGATGGTTAAGAAAAGCCAGCGTGGGTTTCTTTTTCATGCCTGTGTGTGCTCGCGTGCTTGTCTTAGGCTGGGTTGCGTTCGCTCTTGGCCGGGTCTGGCCAGCTCCGGTTTCAGCTGTAGGCAGCCATGGACAATCTGCCTCTTTATTCTGCTTGGAAGCTCTGCTGATAGAGCTGTTTAAAGGGCTCAGGTGCTGACAAGCTGGGCGCTGTCAGTATCTGGGATTACAGGAAGTCCATCAAATCTTAGAGTTGCTTTCACTCCACACGGTGCAGAAAAGAAATGAACATCATTGTCTTCTTCCCTTGCTTGTCTGTCATCGGTAGCCCCAGTGCCTTCTTCAAACTCAGATTCAATATTAATTCTATATTCATGATGTTTTTGCAAATATATCATGCTGTTACCATAAATAAATAATAATCCCTTGAATTTGTTTTTCCTTTAAATTTTACAAATTTAAGGTCTTATTTTGAGAATTACATATTCAATACTCCCTTCCCCCAGCATCTTGACTCTAGGGAAAACACATACCTAGACACAGGCTGCAAAAGCCTTGGAGACAGCCTGGGTCTTTATTATATTCATAGGCAGTAATGATTCTCAGAATCATGGGGTGATGCAGTTGTTGTTAAAAAACATAGGCTACTAGTCTTTACTCCAAAAAGTAAATCAGAATCTTTAAGACTGGATATCTATATCTTATACATCAAAGTGGGGCTTCCCAGGTGGCACAGTGGTAAAGAATCAGCCTGCCAATGCAGCAGGCCCAAGAGATGCGGGCTTTGATCCTTGGGTCAGGAAGATTCCCTGGAGTCAGAAATGGCAACTCACTCCAGTATTCTTGCCTGGAAAATTCCATGGATGGAGAAGTGTGACAAGTGACAGTCCATGGGATTGCAGAGTTGGACATGACTGAGTGACTGAGCACATACATCAAAGTCTGAGAACAACTGATAATGGATTCTCTAGTGTGGTCTCCACCCAGTACAGTAAGACTTTCAGGTTTCTTTTAAAGCTCCTTCTCTGATCATTTGACCCACCAGCTATTTCACGAGCCCAGTCTTACTTCTCCAGCTGAGTTACCCATCTTAGCCACCCTGAGGCTCTGGGGTATTTCTTTTTGCACCTGCCCCCCTCCCCCGCCACTCAGCTCCCTTGGGCACATCTTGATGAGACCTCTGTTGTAAACACATTCTCCGGCTGGCTTTGTCCCTGTACCTGTGCCCAGAGTACTCATTTACTCTCCCACTGCCACCCAAGCCTTTGCTCTGTAGAACCGGCTGCCCACCCAAGTACAGCAAGTCCATTGCCAGCTCTGTAAGTATGATGAAATTGCTGATCTGTTTCCTGATCTGTATAATAAGAGTTCTATGAGGTACATTTCTAAAATTCTCTGCTTCTGGACAGCCAGTAATTTTCTGTACTCACATCATGTTGGATTATTAGCCTCTCCCCACAGCAGCTGTTTTGGCTCATATGATTTCTCAATCTGTCTGCTGGCCGCCTGTTTGGGAGGTGTCCTGTCCCATGGGACACAACTTAGCAGAAATAGTGTCTGGGGCTCTGACTAGTCCATTACAGGAGGTCAAAGAGGAAGATACACTAACCAGAGATGGCAGGGTGGAGCCCGGAAAGGACCCCAAAAGACAAATGGGGTGATGGTGGACACAGGGTGAATATTTGAGTAGTCTAGGCTAGTGGCAGGTATATACAGATCTTAACTCCCAAAGCAAAGCTCATTTATGAACCAAAGGAAATTCAAGTATTATAAACAAATATTGGGGTTGGCATTTATAAGAGGGATGTTTGGGGAACTTAGGCTACTGGCAGGTAAACTCAGATTTAAATCCCCAAAGTCAAACTCATTTAAGAACCAGAGGAATGTTAGGCATCATAGAAAAAATCTGGGAAATGGTTACAAGAGGGTATCAGGAAAAGAGCTGCAGATTCTGAGCTGGCCGGCAATGACCTCAGATCCTGCCTTCTCCATGAGACGGCAACCGTGATGGCTCTCTGTTCCTGCAGACACAGAGCATTCCATCCCTTTTGTCCTTGGCTCACTCAGACCTTGGACGAGTCTGGCCAAAGCACTGGTGTGTAATGGGAGGGTTGGGCCCCCAGTGGAGAGTGTGAGATCAGTCTTCTTCTCTCTCTGGTGCCTGGGATTCATGCAGTGGGGACTGAGGTGACATGGACAAGTTGTAACCATCCCTCCTTACTTCTGCCACATCTACCTCGTCCCCATGACCACTCTTCTGCCTGGTGTCCTAAGTTTTGCTTGATGCTTTCAAATTGTGGTACTGGAGAAGACTCTGGAGAGTCCCTTGGACTGCAAGGAGATAAAACCAGTCAATCCTAAAGGAAATCAATCCTGAATATTCATTGGAAGGACTGATGCTGAAGCTGAAGCTCTAATACTTTGGCCACCTGATGTGAAGAACTGACTCATTGGAAAAGACCCTCATGCTGGGGAAGTTTGAAGGCAAAAGAGAAGAGGGCAGCAGAAGATGAGATGGTTAGATGGCGTAACCGACTTAATGGACATGAATTCAGGCAAACTCTGGGAAATAGTGAAGGACAGTGGAGCACAGCATGCTGCAGTCCATGGGGTTGCAAAGAGTTGGACATAACTTAGTGATTGAACAACAGCAACAGCTAGTTCCCTGGAGCTTTACCAGTTGACATGATTGGGGTTTATATTAGTATCCTCAGGCTGCCCTAAAAATGTACCACAAAACCAGTGGCTTCAAAAAACATAAATTTATTGTCTTATATTTCTGGAGCTTGAAGTCTGAGATCAAGGTGTCAGTAACATTGGTTTCTCCTGAGGGCGGTAAGGGAGAAATCTGTCTTATGCCTCTCTCCCAGCTTTGGTAGTTTGCTGACCATCTTTGGTGCTCTGTGGCTTCTGCCACACAACTCCACTCTTTCTACAGTGTTCTCCCTGAGTGTGTGTCTGTGTCCAAATTTCCCCTTTCTATAAGACACCAGTCATATTGGATTAGGTGTCTACCCTTCTCTTCAAGACTCTTGAGAGTCCCATGGACTGCAAGGAGATCAAACCAGTCAATTCTAAAGGAAATCAACCCTGAATATTCTTTGGAAGGACTGATGCTGAAGCTCCAATACTTCGGCCACCTGATGCGAAGAGCCAATTCATTGGAAAAGACCCTGATGCTGGGAAAGATTGAAGGCAAAAAGAGAAGGGGGCAGCAAAGGATGAGATGGTTAGATAGTATCACCGACTCAATGGACATGAATTTGAGCAAACTCTCCACCCTGTTCCAGTATGCCCTCTTTTTAACTAATTGCATCTACAATTAGATTAGACCCTATTTCCAAAGAAGGTCACATTCTCAAATACTGGGGAAGTATGTTCATCCTTCAATACATGAATGGGGGAAGGGACACAATCCAACCAATAATACAGTTCTTCCTTGTTTTTACCAATATATTTTTCTTATATCTTCAACTTCCTATCTGTATCCCTAACTATTAATAGGAGTTGAGCCTTAAACCAGATGGACCACTTGGAATCATGATACTGATTGCTAGGTGTCTGACTTTATAAAGTACCCCAGCCTAGGAGCCTACTGTCGTGTTCTGTCTACAGATTGGACCCCCCTGGAAAGCAATACTGACCCAGGAAAAGATCAGGTGTCCCTTGAAAGTTATTTTTGGGGCTTTGACCTATTTCCTCTCCCTTGTTTTGAGGCCTATCTTGTAAACAGGTTAGCATCCTGCATCTTCCTTTTTCCCAGCACCTTCTCTGTTTATTTGTATATATTTTCTCCAGACAACTCTGTGCAGGCAGTATCTCAAAGCCTCATATCTCATGTCTCTAAACAGTAATAGGACTTCCACAGGCTACATTGGCTTCCCTTATAGCTCAATCAGCAATGAATCTGCTTGCAATGCAGGAGACCCAGGTTCAATTCCCGGGTCTGGAAGATCCCCTGGAGAAGGGAATGGTAACCCACTCCAATATTCTTGCCTGGAGAATCCCATGCACAGAGGAGCCTGGCAGGGTACAGTCCATGGGATCACAAGAGTTGGACATGGCTTAGTGTCTAAACCACCACAGGTTACATGGATTATTAATTACATCACTATATCATATGGGTTAAAGTAACAGTTTGTGCTTTTGAATTCACAAAGTATAACTGAGAACACTACCAAGAAGTCATATATGACCTACAGTACTTCAGTTATGAGTAATTTATAGGAAATCTCTAGGTAATGTGACTTCAATGATGGATTAAATTATCAGAAAGTTACCAGATATCTCCCATATTTATTTACCCTTACATTTAACTCACTGGAATATTCCTGAATTCTCATGAATCATTTATTTGGCAAATCTTCTGATCTGAGCATTAGCTCTGCACTATTATGTTAGATTTGGTGGGGTGAGGGATGGGTGTACAAAATGGATGAGAATCAGTAAGAAGAGCTTGGAAACACTGATTTCTTATATCAGGGAGTGACAAATGAGTGTTAGAGGTGGGGAGTTTGGACTGTGTTTTTTGCTCCAACACCTAAAGCATCACATTCTCTGGAGATGGTTTGCTATTAAAGCTAATTGATTCTCTTGGAATGAACTTGGACTATTTCTTCCTTCTGATGTAACTGTGAATCCTCTCCAGGCTATAGTACATCAGGCCCAATTCCTGTAGTTGGTTGATGAGGAAAAGAACATCTCCAAGAAAAACAATGAGTCCAGTGAAGGAGCAGGGGTGGGATGGGTGGCAGGAGTGTGAGGGCGGGAAGTTGTGCGGGGATGCTAAAATAACGGGGACTGAAAAGCTGCTAGATTTTCATCAAAACACAGCAGTAATAGCTTCTGCCAACACAGCTGCCCTGAGCTCTCTCCTATTTGCAGTAATATGGCAATAAATGGAAATTGTAGATGGATACTACCCAAGGAGCAAGTTCTTTCTTAGAAGTGTAAATTGGCATTTAGGCAAGTTAAGAAACAAGGAAAGGAGAAAGTTTCTATATGGGACACAAGACAATTTTCTGTCAGGTCAGGCTGCCGAGCTGGAACCATCTGAGCTCCCTGGGTGGACTTTCCTTAACAATTTCTCAGTTACCTAAGGTTTGGGTGGTCCATGGCTATGAGCCTCCTATATGGCACTAGAGCCTGCCCTGCAGCAAACCATTAGGCTCCCAACAGGATCTCAGCACAATCATGCTGGGTAGGCCAGAGACAGAGACTGTGGACCAACGTGATCAACCCAGCTCCACAGGCTAGACATAGACACTAGAAGTCACTGCCACTGAACTGCCTTGTTCTGGGGAACTCTGGGTATTATATTCTAATTTTACTCCTAACAACAACTGAGGTCCCTCGAGTGCTTTTATTTGAGCTGAACTGGTCCTCCTTCAGCATCATAAAGAGTTCTAATCTTCTGAACCAGTATGTTTTCTCTTATTCTTCATCTTCCTCCCCTTCCACACTCCAACTCCTCATCTGTTTTTGTTCTCATCATAGTTCTGTGCTCCTTAGGTTGCTCACGACTGGACTCTTCCTATTGCACGTCTTACCTGTAGGAGAGTTCTAGCTGTGCAACTCTTCCTCCTGTCCACCTGCTGTCTGCCTTGCTATCACTTGGGTTTTCCTGAGGGGAGAGGCTGTGTCTCAGTCACCCTAGTCTCTGGCATAATGCCTGGCAACATTTCTGCAAACCTGGAGATGACAGAAAGGAAACGCTGATTTCCTCACAAACTTTTCCTGGGGACACCACTAGCATTTCACATCAAATCCAACCGTCTATGGAGTGAAAGATACCATGTGCAGGAGAGTATGTAAAGAACATCGTCACAGCTCCTAACGTCAGTGAACTGAGTGGCAGGACACAAGGAAATGATCCTATAATTTATGGTAGGTGGATGACATGGGTTAGTGCACAGAGCTCAAGGTTAAGAAACTCAAAGACTAGTCTCATTTTGTCAGCAGCTAGGTGGGAACCCATTTTCTCTGAGGCTAATTTCTTGAGCACAGTGAAAATAAGTTCCATCAGTGTTTCTCAAAGTGTGACACATAATATTTTTTGAGGGGGGGTGACCTATAGACTCAGAATTGAGTATGATTAAATAAAAGTTGGCTTAAAGATCAACATTCAGAAAATGAAGATCATGGCATCTGGTCCCATCACTTCATGGGAAATAGATGGGGAAACAGTGCAAACAGTGTCAGACTTTATTTTTTAAGGCTCCAAAATCACTGCAGATGGTGACTGCAGCCATGAAATTAAAAGATGCTTACTCCTTGGAAGGAAAGTTATGACCAATCTAGATAGCATATTCAAAGGCAGAGACATTACTTTGCCAACAAAAGTCCGTCTAGTCAAGGCTATGGTTTTTCCAGTGGTCATGTATGGATGTGAGAGTTGGACTGTGAAGAAGGCTGAGCGCCGAAGCATTGATGCTTTTGAACTGTGGTGCTGGAGAAGACTCTTGAGAGTCCCTTGGACTGCAAGGAGATCCAACCAGTCCATTCTGAAGATGATCAGCCCTGGGATTTCCTTGGAGGGAATGATGCTAAAGCCGAAACTCCAGTACTTTGGCCACCTCATGCAAAGAGTTGACTCATTGGAAGAGACTCAGATGCTGGGAGGGATTGGGGACAGGAGAAGAAGGGGACGACAGAGGATGAGATGGCTGGATGGCATCACTGACTCGATGGACGTGAGTCTGAGTGAACTCCGGGAGTTGGTGATGGACAGGGAGGCCTGGCATGCTGCAATTCATGGAGTCGCAAAGAGTCAGACACGACTGAGCAACTGAACTGAACTGAACTGAAATTGCAAGCAGAGAAACTCATTGTGTTTTAAATTTTCCTTTGGGTCACAAAGAAATGAGGCAAGACACAGGCTCAAGCTCAAAGTTTGCCTACTCTAGCCACTAGGATTGAACAATGTTGTGTTTTCATATTTTTTCTCAGGCAGATTATTTTGGAAGTTTTTCTCCATTTATGCCAGTAAGATTTACTTTTAAACAATTGTATTTCAGTAAGATAAATGAGTTGATTTAAATAAATTATAAAAAAGTAATAGACCATGACATGTGAGTATAACAAAAATTGTAAATGTGGTGCTGAAATATTTAAAGTTTGGGAAATACCAAATAAGTCAACTCTGGGATTGTTTTCAGCCCTACACTTCTTAAGATTTTGTGATATTTCCAAGGGAATGGTGTGGCTAATAGGAGATAATAAGTGCATCAAGATGATTTACTGACAACACAATACGTCAAATGATCCATTGAGAAATAATCTGTGATACAAGTAGCTATGGAGAGAGCTATGGAGAGAGATAAAGATAGATAGTAGTATTGTAGATATAATTATAGATTGCTATACAGAAAGACTCAGATATTAATAATTAGTGTACAGATACCGATGTAGATGAGTATATGTTGATAATATCTATTTTTACCCTGATTAGGTGGAACATACTGTCAGATGACCTTGCAGCAAGAAGTGGCAAGCCACCTGATTCTTGAGAAGTGAAGTTGCTCAGTTGTGTGTAACTCTTCGCGATCCCATGGACTGTATAGCCTACCAGGCCCCTCCATCCATGGAATTTTTCAACAAGAGTATTGGAGTAGGTTGCTATTTCCTTCTCCAGGGGATCTTCCTGACCCGGGGATCAAACCCAGTTCTCCCGCATTGCAGGCAGACGCTTTACCCTCTGAGTCACCAGGGAAGCCCTGTGACATTGAAAAAAAATGTGATATATTTGCATTTTCCTCCCAAAAGGAAGAAGAATCTTTTACATTCTTTAGCCTGGATTTCTCTCAATTCAGGGGAAATGTTATTTTTTTCTTTATTTTTTCAAGTTTTAACCTGCAGAGATGTTTAAACTGGCTTGTCTAAAGCGAAGAGGATTCTTGAGGATATAGAGAAGTGATCTCGTCTAAGGAAGGTGGTTGGATGGTGGGGACTAGAGAAAGAGAGGGTTGAAACTCTCTGTCTCTCACATGTGGCAGACTCTCAGGTCAGAGGGGGAGGATTCTGTACTAAAATCTTATCATTAAAACCACAGGTTCCCACCCTCATATACTTTTGGTGGGAAGGTAAATTGATGCAGTGCATGGGTGCTCAGTCATGTTCAATTTTTTGCAACCCCAGGGACTGTGACCTGCAAGGCTCCTTTGTCCATGGAATTCTCCAGGCAAGAATGCTGGAGTGGGTTGCCATTTCCTACTTCAGAGGATCTTCTTGTCCCTCAGATCAAACCCAAGTCTCTTGGTCTCATGCATTGGCAGGTGGATTCTTTAATCACTGCACCACTTGGCAAGTAACCTGGTGCCCCCACTAGGGAAAACAGTATAGAGGTTCCTTAAAAAACTAAGACGAGAACTATCACTTGATCTGGTAATTCCTCTCCTGGCTATGTGTGTGCAATTTTCCAGGCGAGAATATAGGAGTGGGTTGCCATTTCCTACTCCAGTAATATCACTTATATGTGAAATCTAAAAAAATAGTACAAATGAATACATATGCAAAAGAGAAACAGACTCACAGATATAGAAAGTAAATTTGTGGTTACTTAAGGAGAGAGGGAGGGGAGACAGACAAATTAGGGGTATGGGATGAATATATTAATACAAACTTCTATGTATAAAGTAGATAAGCAGTGAGGATATACTTTATGTGTACTCAGTCATTCAATTGTGTCTGACTATTTGTGACCCCATGGACTCTAGGCCCCCAGGCTCCTCTGTCCATGGAATTTTCCAGCCATGAATACTGGAGTGGGTTACAATTGCCTTCTCCTGGGAATCTTCCAGACCCAGGGATTGAACTCACATCTCTTGCATCTCCTACACTGGCAGGTGAATTCTTTAGCACTATGCCAGCTGGTTTGATTCCTGGGCCTGGAAGATCCCTGGAGAAGGAAATGGCAACCCACCCCAGTATTCTTGCCTGGAAAATCCCATGGACAGTGCATGGGGTTGCAAATGAGTGGGACACGATTTAGTGACTAAACTACAACAAAGGATATACTGTATAGCACAGAGAATTATGCCCATAATCTTATAATAACCTATAATGGAATATAATCTGCAAAAATACTGAATCACTATGGTGTACACCTGAAACTAATACCATATTGTAAATCAACTAAAAAAAAGACTAGAGGTTCCCATGATTTTTACGGACCCTCCCCACCCCTCTACCCCTACCCCCACCTATACACACACTATTTAAAATGGCCTGAGCAAACACCTGGGCAAGTGTCCACAGTGTAAGAGCCCTGACCCATGATGGAGCGCCACAAATGATCAGCTTCAGAGTCTTGGATGGGGAAGACATAGAAGGTTGGATTGGGATGGAAAGTGTTCTCTTTTGGACATCTATGAGCTTTCAGACCCCAAGAACAATTGATATCAAACTTATCAATTGTATTGAGTTGAGGCACTGAAATTAAATTTATTAAAGAAAAAGTAAGGTGACATTTGTGCCTTGGTTTGTGGAAAACTTCATTCTCTTGACAGAGGAAGGAGAAATGGAAGAATCTGGAAAGCATAGGCTCTCTTTCTTCTCATATTTTCTTCCTTTCCTTCCTTCCTCCACTCCCTGGCCTGTCTTTATTTTCTTTTTACCTACTCATCATACATATGTGCACATAAATTAAATGTGGTTTTATATAGTATATGCAATGTTATTATTAATATAATAATAAATCATAAACCAACTTTACATTCATAAAGACATATAATTACATATAATTACTTGAGACATGATGTCTTAGAAGTAAAACAGACGGTTCATTCCATAGCCAACACTTGGAAAAGACATGGCCACAACACTGATGGAATGCCATGACCATATACCATAATGGTTTTCATCATCATCTTATGAACACTTATTTAATTAAACCCAGTCTGGGCTGTGTTCTCACAGTTTCTGTTATTTCTGTGTTAATTTCCAGAAGCATCATGTACATCCATTGGAATATGTCAACTAAGTATAATTTGTAATTGTACAAAATCACTTTCCAAAAGTTTCTGCATAGCACCCAGCAGAGTGCCATGTAGATAACAACTATTTGTGAAATAGATGGATGAACACTGAATAAATTATTTTTAGTCTTATTTTCTCTAGAGTTAAGATTTTCCATCCCATAAAAACTTGAGTAAGCCTCTCCTCTGACTTAGCTTCCAGCTCTGTGAAGTAGAACACTATGATGAACATGGCACCATGTTATACAGTTAGTCCTCCTCCCCAAACTGTGACTTTTAGAAATGTGGTGTCATTTTCAGACACACAACTGATTAGAATTAATGTAATTTAGAGATTCTAGAAAGAGAAAGACCCCAGGAAAAATGTCTCACCAGGAGAAAAAGGGAAAATGGGCTCTTTTTTTCACTATCTGGTCATTCAGCTTTGTGCCTAGACAGAACATGAACCTTCCTTTAATTCTGAGGATGAAACAGGAATATTTAGAATTGCCAAGACAAAGGACCCACAATTATTTCCATGAGAATTGTGGCTAAGGGGACATTTTGACAAAATGGATTCCTGTCCTTGCCTGATTTCTATTAAATGTTCTAGCCTTTCCTGTGAAAACTGGGTAGTGATTTCATGCTTTCATTATTCCAACTGATTGAGTTTCACCAGCCACTTCATGGCTATACTCAATTCAAAAAATGATGAAATATATTTCCTTGATTTTAAGTGAAGTTAGGAGGAAAGCCTGTGGGGAATTAGACCCCCTGTGGAGGTCATTCTGTGGGGGACTTGATGGCAGAAACAGGTGACAATGATTACTTGTATTAAGTAATGATTAGTTCAAGTCATTGTACCCAACGATTACTTGTACTAAGAATATTGAACTTCACCTTAATTTTATCCATGTAGTGCAAGGACTTTTATCCAATTGAGAATATGTGCTTTAAAGTCTTCAGTTTCCCCAATGATCCTACAACATCTGCAATTGTATTAGAAGGAATTATTTAAATAAAAAATGAACAATGCCATCACCTTTATAATTTTTCTGCCCCATTTCCACCCAGTGTTGCCTGGAACCTTGAGTCCTAAGATTGACAGCCATTCCCTGCCTCCCCGTAATTCCCTCCTAGACTCTCCAGCTTGGTGATCACTGATTGATCACTTATTGATCACTGATTATGAGGCTTATTGATCACTGATTATGAGTTATTGATCACTGATTATGAGTTTGGTCTGACTGAAGATCAGAATTAAAAATAGAACAAGGTTCTAAACTCTTAGAGAATGAGAGATTTCTGGATTCTTCATATTGAATAACATTAACCCAATATCCTTAGTTCATGTACGGAATTAGCCTATCTAAGCCACAGACAGTCCACGGGGCTGTAAAGAGTCGGACATGACTGAACAACTGAGCAACAACACCACCAAAGCCACAGTTCCCCCATCTTTACAATAGAAATAATAATACCATCCTCATGGGGCTGTTTTGAGAATTAAGCAAGTTATATGCAGATCACCTAGCATATTGTACATGGTATACTACGTGCTTAATAAATGAGGAGGTGTTTGTTGTTGTTGAAAACAATACTGTCTCTTTGTATATGCTGTGAAAGCTACCCTCTTCTGTACTTCTTAACTAAGAATCACTTGAAGACTCTTTGGTGCAAAAAGTAAAAAAGCGAAAGACAAAAATATTCTTTCAGAGATACTGAAAGTCAGATGGATAAATCATCAGTAAATGTATTTAATGAAAAGGAAGGCCAATGGCTAAGGGTGGCAGAAAGAGATTCTAATGTAGATTTTATTACTTATCCTGGGATTGTTTTAACAGGCTCTGAATAAATTCTGCACCATGAGTTTGTCTCCTGCTTTGTTTTCCTATACATTCCTGGGGGATGAATACAGTTTTGTCAGACTAAGACAATTCCCTGTTCAGAAACCTTCATTGACTTCCTGATCTTTACTGGATTACATCTCAAACCACATAGTCAGTTTCCAAATTTCTTTAAAACCTCAGCTCTTTTCATAAACTCTAGCCAAATCAGGCATGTTTTACCTCTGAGGCATGCCTTATTTGCTCCTGCCACAGGACTTCTGTATGTGGCTTCTTCTCTAGAAATCTCACAAGCACACCAGTTCAAATGTGATTTTCTCCCTAATATTCTTCCCTGATCTTACAAGTAAGAAGAAATCTTTTGAACTTTTGCATTTCTAAGTTCTTTTTATGTACATCTGTTGTTGTTTAGTCACTAAGTCGTGTCCTACACTTTTGTGACCCTATGGGCTGTAGCTGGCCAGGCTCCTCTGTCCATGGGATTTCCCAGGCAAGAATACTGGAATGGGTTGTCATTTTCCTTCTCCAGTGTATCTTCCCAATCCAGGAATCAAACCTGTGTCTCCTGAATTGGCAGGTGGATTCTTTACCACTGAACCACCAGGGAAGCCCATGTAAATTTGTAATGTCTGTTAAAATATTTTCTGCTGCATTATGTTCATTTTTCTTAATTTTGTCTCATAGTCACTTAAAGCACCAAAGACATTTTAGTTATTAATGGCACCCCACTCCAGTACTCTTGCCTGGAAAATCCCATGGACGGAGGAGCCTGGTGGGCTGCAGTCCATGGGGTCGTTAAGAGTCGGACATGACTGAATGACTTCACTTTCACTTTTCACTTTCATACATTGGAAAAGGAAATGGCAACCCACTCCAGTGTTCTTGCCTGGAGAATCCCAGGGACGTGGGAGCCTGGTGGGCTGCCGTCTATGGGGTCACACAGAGTCGGACACGACTAAAGCGACTTAGCAGTATGCAAGACTTAACACATGGTTGGTGATGAGTAAATGTTTTCTGAATAAATGAATGAATGACAGTGATTGCATTAAAATTGCTCAGTGTGGTTGAGAGACAAGATAAAAGCTTAAACATAAATGACAATGAGGTCACAGGTAGTGCTAGTACCAAGTAGGGGTCTGAAAAGCTGCTTCCAAGTCTGAGAGGAGGGTAAAGTAATAAAATAATTGGGAGATTCAATCTTGGCCATGGAAGACTTTAGTTCTCTCTCCACCAGGTGTTAATAGTTGAGAATAATGCCAAGACTTTCTCATTACCTACAAAATAAATTAAAGCCAAAAAGGGGAATAATTTTGCTCCATATGCCAAAAATTTCTGTATATTCTGCATATAAATATTACTGTTTAAAATATGTTAAAAGTTTTTCTCCTCCTTGGGACAAAGAAACATTCTAGATTTCATATGTAGAATTTATATATTGTGTTGGCCAAAAACTTCATTCGGATTTTTAAGACGTTATGGAAAAATCCAAATGAACTTTCTGGCCAACCCAATACTATTTTTGTTGAAAATGAGAAAAGTCTTTGTAGACCATGTTTTGGGTTTAAAAAAATCTACAATTTCTCCTTCATTAGGAGAAATCTGTAGCAATGGCTTAAACCGTAGTAGTTTCTACAAAGCATTGAGATAGTGATGTCTGAATGAATTATAACACACAGATTTAAATTTCTCTTATGGACATCATTAGTATTAAAATGATGAGAGTTTTTCACACATCTGGATTTTATTGATGTTTTAGAAAAAAAGATTCAAGAACTAAATGAATGAACCCATAAGACAGTTAGTTGAGTGTGAATGTACTTGTTTGCAGTTTTAACGTGTTCATTTGGGATGTGGGAAATGATTCATGTGGGAATCTTCCTCACATTATAATACAGTGAGGAAGATTGATATAAGATTGATACAATTGCTATGAGGGAAAAGGATGCTTCCTATCATGGCTTAGGTCAAATGTCAAAATTCAGGAACCCAGAGGTGGATGCATAAGGATCTGAGGGCTGGAGGCCCATCTTTCCTCAATGGTGTTTCCCATCCACATTGACAGGATCAGTATCACCATCTGAAGACACACTCAGCATGCCCCTTTGACACATGGCAGGTGGAAAGCCAACACAGGGTGTACTTTAAGCCCAGAAAAGGGGAAAATACTCAGTGACGTCTCTTCGGAGAGTCCCAGTGCCTAGTCCTATAGTCAGAGTAACCAGCTCAGCCTGGTCTGCCTGAGACCTGCTTCGTTTCAGCACCATGTCCCATGCAGCCCTTAGTCCCAGGCAAACCAGGACAGTTGGCCATCCCACCTGTGGTCAAGGGTGCCATTTAAAGTTGGTGCCTCTCTTCCTTGAAGGTGCACACCCAACATCTGTAGTGTTTGTTAAGATTCACATCTGGACTTACTATCTTAGGCTGGGGCCCAAGTTTCTGCATGTCTAATAAGCTCTCAGATGACACTAGGGGCTGGTCTAGGGATCACACTTTGAGTATCAGGGTTTAGAGCATACTTTGTGGACTCTTAGAGGTTATGTGGAGACCTTGCCCCATTTACGAATTGAACATCCTTGGTGAAGTGGCTTAACCTCACTGAACCCTGATTTCCTCATCTCTAATAGAGACTGACTATCTTCTAATAGAGACTGACTGAACTATCTTCCTCACAGGGCAGTGAGGGTTAATTGAGTTAATTATGAACACAGAAGAAGCACTCAACAATTATTAACTGATTTTATTATTAAGATTCCCTGATGGCTCAGACAGTAAAGAGTCTGCCTGCAATGCTGGAGACCTGGGTTTGACCCCTGGGCCAGGAAGATCTCTGAAGAAGGAAACCTCTTTTGTTATTACGGACATTTTATTGTGTGTCACTGAAGTAATCAAAGAGGTGGTTGACACTGAAAACACAAATAAGTTGAAGAAAGTTTCAGGTAAACCCCTAGTTGAAAGAGTCACAAGCACTGGTGTTTTTAAGGCAAATTAGAATGTTTGAGGCAGAGGCATATCACCAGGGAAACAGGATTGACCCATTAGGTAAATCTTAAAATGTGTGTTCATCATAAAACACTAGTCTTTTACACTTTGTTGTACATTCTGCTCCATATTCTGAGTTCCCTGGAATGGTAGGCATGTCACAAAAGTCTAAAACTCTGATTCATGCAGAGGAAATTGGACCCACTAAGCAGTTATGTCCATGGGGTCTCAAAGAGTTGGATACAACTGAGTGATTAAGCACTTTTGATGAGAATCAAAAGTGAAGTGCCTGTGCAGGTCTGGCTGATGCTAACTGCTAAATAAATACTGGCTAGTGTTATAGCTATCTTTTTGGTATTCAAACAGAACTATTTCAGCTTCATATTCATTAAGGAAGAAGAGCCATTGGATTGAGTGCTTTTTGGATGTACTGGTTCTCAAAAGATAATAAAGCCTTCAGACTTTGATGACCAGATGCTGCTGGTACCTGACTAAAAGGTGAGGAGCCATCTAACCTGAATTCCCTGCTCTATTATGAGCAATCTTGAAGCATAACTCATCTTCATTCTTACTCACTGGATCAGGGATACACTTTGATTATTTGTTACAAAGAAAACCATTGTTGGGCCAATGGTCTGTACCCGGATTGTCACTTTCCAAGCACTGGCTGATTTGACCTGTTTTATTACCAGGTCTGAACATTTGGATCTGAGAATGCACATGTATGAAACCAGTGCTAGGGAGCGGCAGTTACTGGTGGTGGTGGGCCAAGAAAGATGCAGCAATTTTTAGATTTGAGAGCTTGAGGCAGTAATGGGCACGTCAGCAGTTAGAGTCAGAACTAATTTATTTATAAATCCTCACTTTGTGTTCAAGACATATTTTCTAAAGCTAAGTCATATTTCTGATGTTGCAAGAAAAAGATCAAAAATACTTAATCCTAAGTCTAAGAAACAAGACTATTGTCCTATTCAAAATTTGGCAGGACTATGTCTCAGAAAAATAAAACAGCAGCTCACAAATTCTTCTTTCAAATTGCTTGACCAAACCCACATAATGCTTTCTTGCTTCTCATACCTGGATGCCCTCATTGGATACAGAACTGGATTATGAATTCGTGTCTCAGTCGGAAGAGGAGCGTTGGTTTGGAATCAGTTCAAATTCTGGCTGTTCTACTGAGGAACAGTGTAATTTTGAGGAACTTATTTAAACTCTCTGATCCTCATTTTCTTTCTTTATGAAATAGTTCTAATCCCTTCTTCAAAGAGTATTGGGAAACAAATGATATAATACTCAAAGAGACTCCCATGGAGCTCAGCTCATAGAGAGTATTTAAAACATATTCATTTTCTTCCTCTCTTCTCCTATGCTTTGCACCTTAATATGCACTGGCTTGTTCCTCATATTGCTGTCTGCCATCTGCTGCACCTTTGAGATACAGACAAAGTTTAAAGCCTCCTTGTTGGTGTTCATGATCTGATCTGGGGCATCCCTAGTTTCTGTGTCCCTCAGGCCACGACTGAGCAGGGGGTAAGCTCTTGATCCAGCTGTCCTAGAGAACGACATCATCAGCACTCCTTACCTAATATTGATTTGAAATAGTGAGCATCAATCCAAATGTTTCCTGTATACAGTTCTCTGGTGGCCAGGACACACTGACATAGCAATGTTGCCATTGAAAGGTTTTCAGAGATCTTCTGTTTTACCACTTACCAGCTAGGACAGAGCACCTGTCAGTGAAAAACCATATTGTATTTCAGAAGAATATTTCTCAATTTAGCCAAAAAAGAAAATTGAGGGTCTCAATTTTGAAACTGCATGCTTTTCTTTAAGTAGGTATCATGCCATTTGTTTATAACAGTGTGGAAGATTTTAGTGCACAATAGCAATAATTCCTTACAGTTTTAAAAACAGATGAATCTAGGAGTTCAGTCACACCCTAAAAACCAAGATCTGGACTCATGTTTATCCCAAATTCCTCTAACTCTTGGCAAAGTGGGGCATACAACTTCCTGCTATTTAGTCCTTCATTTTTCATATTTTAGAGCTACTAAAATGTGAAATGTATAGGTTATGAAGCTCACTCTGTTGGAAGCTTGGATCAGTGAGGATAATTTGGTCCTAAATGAATACTCAATAAAATGTACTCAATATAGAGTTGAATGAAAGCTTTATTTTTCCCTTAATTCTTCATAAGAATTTAATTTCCTTTGTACACAGCAAATATATGTTTTCCTGTGTTTATGAATAGAAAGAGCACAAGCTATGGAAATAAGTAATTTGAATTTTAGTTAGCATATTTTCTTTTTAATATGGACCATTTTTAAAGGCTTTATTTGAATTTGTTACAGTATTGCTTCTGTTTTTTGTTTTGTTCTTTTGGCCGCAAGACATGTGGGCTCTTAGCACTCTGACCAGGGATCCGTCCTGTACCCCCTGCACTGGAAGGCAAAGTCTTAGCCACTGGACCACAGGGAAGTCCCTAGAACCTTATCTTTTTGAGGAAGTAATTTTGTGAAAGTTGCTAACATTTTGGGGTTTAATTTTCTTTATCTCTATAATGAGGGCTTGGCTAGCAGACTCCAATGGCAATCTCCAACTTTTATAATTCTGTATAAAATCCTCATTTTTTGATCTAAAATGTGCAGTGGCTAATTTTCATATCTTTTGCTCCTCCTTTGTTGAAATGCATAGAAATTATTCCTAAGAATACATATACAGTTGTTTATTGTATTAGAAAGGAACTTTCCTTATGGTATAGCACAATGTCCTTGTAACGAGTGTGCAATAACTTAAAAATCTGGTAAATTAGCTAGAAAGCTGAACAACCATTGGTGACCCAATATAATTGAAATTAAGTCATCAGTGGCCCAACATAATGGGGAGACTGGGAAAGCTGATATTACATTCTAAGAAAACAAGCATCTTTTAACTTCTTCCCTGACAGGTCATAGGGCACATTAGTTGTTCTAGTGTAAAGAAAAGTGTACTTTTCTGAGGACAATGAAATATTAGATACAAGCTGTGATTTTCAAAATATGTAACAATATGTATGGCATGGGGTCCCATCAGTCAGAAAATACAAAGAATAACCAAGGATATAAGCCTTAAAAAACTAAACCACATAGCGGGGAAGGAGACAGTGGGATGAATTTAGAAAGTAGCATTGATATATATACATTACCATATATAAAACAGGTAGCTAGTGGGAACCTGCTATATAACACAGGGAGCCCAGCCTGGTGCTCTGTAATGACACATATATATATATAGTTATGACTGATTTGCATTTTTGTTGTACAGCAGAAACCAACACAACATTGTAAAGCAATTATCCACCAATTAAAAAAAAAACAAAAAACTAAAAGCCAAACAAAAGAAAAAACAATTTAAAAGTACTTTTACTATTCCCATCCTCAATGAGAATCATTTATTTTTTAGCAAATATGTATATCCCCAGTTTGAAAAGAAACAACAAAGGGGGGAAGCATGTATCTGATTCCTGCCTACTTCCTATTCCATCTTGTCCCACCTTCCCCTTGCTGTCACTGTCCATCCACATTTGCCTGCATCCTTGGACAGGCATCCTTGGACAATGGGCTCCTAATCATCACCCACTCTCTGAGGATATCACACCGTCTCCTGAATCGGCTCTCACAGCCATCTTAGTTATTCCTAGTAATTCCCAGCACATTACCCTGCTTTGTTTTCTTCCCAGCATAGAGTAATAGCTGGAATTCTGTTTTATTTATGTTCAATATGTATTTATTTTCTGTCCACTTCAGAAGGTCTATATAGAACAGACTCGGGCTATCTTGTGCATGCCTGGCAAATAGTAGGTCATTAATTAATATTTCAGTAACAATGACATGAATGTGTATGTGCTCAGTTGTGCAGTTGTATCCAGCTCCTTGTGACCCCATGGACTGTAGTTCACCAGGCTCCTCTGTCCATGGACTATTCCAGGCAACAATACTGGAGTGGGTAGCCATTCCCTTCTCCAGGAGATCTTCCCAACCCACGGACCAAACCCAGGTATCCGGCATCTCCTGCATTGGTAGAAGGACTCCTAACCACTGAGTCATCTGGGAAGCCAATAACATTCATGATAAACCTAAAAACATATGGGCACCTACTGCATGTCAGACTCCACCTAGATTGGGCTTCCCTGATGGCTCAGTCAGTAAAGAATCTGCCTGTAGTGCAGGAGACCCAGGTTCGATCCCTGGGTCAGGAAGATCCCCTGGAGAAGGAGATGGCAACCCACTCCAGTATTCTTGCCTGGAGAATCGCATGTAGCCTGGTTGGCTACAAAACGTGGGGTTGCAGGAGTTGAACACTGACAGGGAGTAAACCACCACCACCCACTTAGATTATCTTCCTAGGTCTCAAATCAGCTGTATGAGACGGATCTTCTTTTTAACAAAGGAGGGAAAAAGAGGTTTCTAAAAGGTTAGAAAAGATAACATGCTCAAGATCTCAATGTTCTTATAGGTGTTAACTGAGATTTTAATTTAAACCTCTGAATGCATTCTTTGCTGGACTGCCTCCTAATTAAATATGCTTCCATAGTTAATAAATCAAGCAAAACATGTCCACTGCCTTGTATTATCAGAACTATTGGATTATATTACTCTTGAGTAAGCAATTATTCTTTTTTTTTTTAATTTAATTTTATTTTTAAACTTTACTTTTTTTTTATACTAAGCAGGCCTGACCCTGCTTAGCTTCCGAGATCAGACGAGATTGGGCGCCTTCAGGCTGATATGGCCGGAGCCTTAACATTTTATCTTCATTAAGGAAGTTAAAATGTTCTTTGCACTCCCTTCCCTAATGAACCATGTTTCTCTAAGAGAATACATTATTAGGGTGTATCATTTCTTACCATAAATACGAATTTTAAAATATATCACTTTGAACACCCAGATCACTGTATCTAATATTTTCCTCAGACATTTATAGGTTGCATATTTGTGTCACTACATAATTCGTATGTTGAAACCTTTTTCCTCAACATGATGGTATTTGGAGGTGTTTAGGGTCATAACGGTGTGGAGCCCTCATGAATGGCATATTGTTGTTGCTCAGTCATGTCTGATTCTTTGCAACCCCGTGGACTGCAGCACGCCAGGCCTCCCTGTCCTTCACCATCTCCTGGAGTTTGCTCAAACTCAGGTCCATTGTGTCGTAGTGCCCTTATAAAAGAGCACCCCCAGAGAGGCCCCTCGTCCCCTCTGCCTTGTGAGGTGACAGCTAGAAGGCATCGTCTGTGAACCAGAGAGTGAGCCCTCACTACACATAGAAACTTCTGGTGACTTGATCTTGGACTCCCAGACTCCAGAGCTGTGATAAATAAATTCTGTTGTTTATAAGCCACCTTTCTGGGGGGAAGGCGCCAAGATGGCGGAGGAGTAGGACGGGGAAAACACTTTCTCCCCCACAAATTCATCAAAAGAGCATTTAAACGTCGAGTAAATTCCACAAAACAACTTCTGAATGCCGGCAGAGGACATCAGGCACCCAGAAAAGCAACCCAACTCCTCGAAAGGAGGTAGGAAAAAATATTAAAGACAATAAAAGAGACAAAAGAGGGAGGGACGGAGTTCCGTCCCAGGAAGGGAGTCTTAAAAGAGAGAAGTTTCCAAACACCAGGAAACCTTCTCACTGCGAATCCGTGCCGAGCTTTGGAAGCACAGAGGACAACATAACAGGGAAAAAAATAAATAAACAATTAAAACTCGCAGATTGCAAGCCCTATGGTAACTCCTCCAGCGGAGAAGCAGCGCAGACGCCTGCATCTGCCATTAGCAAGCAGGGGCTGGGCAGGGAGGCGCGGCTGGGCTGCATCGCTGAGAGTAAGAATCTGGCCTGAATACCCTGAGCACTATCTGAGCGAAATAATTTGGGCTAGCAAACCAGACTGTGGGATATCTACCATGCGAAAAGCCAGCCCTAACCTAAGACACCGCCAGCCCGCAAGACGAAACAAAGGACTAAACAGAGGTAGCCGGCTGCAAACCTTCCCCCTCCGGTGACAGGCAGCCAGAGCCGAAGGGGGCAATCGCAGCCCCAGAGAGACATTATCTATAAAACTGGCTTCTTTGCTAACTAAAACTTATTGGGGTCTGGACGGTCAACATCTGCCTGAGAAGGTGCGCGGTTTTACACCCAGATAACCAAGTGGCGGGAGGCGATAAGTCGCAGCATTGGCGCCGCCAAACACCTCATCACCTGAGCTGCTCGGACCTGGGAAGAGCACAAAACACAGCCCCAACTGAGTCTGCGCCTCTGAGGACTACCTGAGTGCCTGAACCTGAGTGGCTTGGACCTGGGAGGTGCATGCAACCCAGGGCCAGCCTCGGATTGTTCCCAGCGGAACAACCTACAGCCTGAGCAGTGTGGGCAGGGAGGCTACACGCGCGCCGTGAGCGGGGCAGACCCAGTGTGGCTGAGGCACTGCGGCGCCGCGCCAGTGTCATTTGTTTGCAGCATCCCTCCCTCCCTCCCCATAGCGACTGAACAAAGAGAAGAAATACAGCTCCACCCACCAGAACACCGACACAAGCTTCCCTAACCAGGAAACCTTGACAAGCCACCTCTACATACCCACACACAGCGAGGAAAACACCACAATAAAGAGAACTCCACAAACTGCCAGAATACAGAAAGGACTCCCAAACTCAGCAATTTAAACAAGATGAAGAGACAGAGGAATACCCAGCAGATAAAGGAACAGGATAAATGCCCACCAAACCAAACAAAAGAGGAAGAGATAGGGAATCTACCTGATAAAGAATTCCAAATAATGATAGTGAAATTGATCCAAAATCTTGAAATTAAAATGGAATCACAGATAAATAGCCTGGAGACAAGGATTGAGAAGATGCAAGAAAGGTTTAACAAGGACCTACAAGAAATAAAAAGAGTCAATATATAATGAATAATGCAATAAATGAAATTAAAAACACTCTGGAGCCAACAAATAGTAGAATAACAGAGGCAGAAGATAGGATTAGTGAATTAGAAGATAGAATGGTAGAAATAAATGAATCAGAGAGGATAAAAGAAAAACGAATTAAAAGAAATGAGGACAATCTCAGAGACCTCCAGGACAATATTAAACGCTACAACATTCAATCATAGGGTTCCAGAAGAAGAAGACAAAAAGAAAGACCATGAGAAAATACTTGAGGAGATAATAGTGGAAAACTTCCTAAAATGGGGAAGGAAATAATCACCCAAGTCCAAGAAACCCAGAGAGTCCCAAACAGGATGAACCCAAGGAGAAACACCCCAAGACACATATTAATCAAATTAACAAAGATCAAACACAAAGAACAAATATTAAAAGCAGCAAGGGAAAAACAACAAATAACACACAAGGGAATTCCCATAAGGATAACAGCTGATCTTTCAATAGAAACTCTTCAAGCCAGGAGGGAATGGCAAGACATACTTAAATGATGAAAGAAAATAACCTACAGCCCAGATTATTGTACCCAGCAAGGATCTCATTCAAGTATGAAGGAGAAATCAAAAGCTTTTCAGACAAGCAAAAGCTGAGAGAATTCTGCACCACCAAACCAGCTCTCCAACAAATACTAAAGGATATTCTCTAGACAGGAAACACAAGAATAGTGTATAAACTCGAACCCAAAACAATAAAGTAAATGGCGACGGGATCATACTTATTAGTAATTACCTTAAACGTAAATGGGTTGAATGCCCCAACCAAAAGACAAAGACTGGCTGAATGGATACAAAAACAAGACCCCTACATATGTTGTCTACAAGAGACCCACCTCAAAACAGGGGACACATACAGACTGAAAGTGAAGGGCTGGAAAAAGATTTTCCATGCAAATAGGGACCAAAAGAAAGCAGGAGTCACAATACTCGTATCAGATAAATTAGACTTTAAAACAAAGGCTGTGAAAAGAGACAAAGAAGGTCACTACATAATGATCAAAGGATCAATCCAAGAAGAAGATATAACAATTATAAATATATATCCACCCAACATGGGAGCACCGCAGTATGTAAGACAAATCCTAACAAGTATGAAAGGAGAAATTAACAATAACACAATAACAGTGGGAGACTTTAATACCCCACTCACACTTATGGATAGATCAACTAAACAGAAAATTAACAAGGAAAAAAAAAAAAAAAAAACATGTATCTATAAAGCTCACTAAAGCAAAGCACAGTAAAATGAGGTATGGCAATAAAAGGCGTTAAATTTATCAAATAAATAAATAAATAAATAAAGTGCTGAAAAATTAAAGCTGTCAAAAAAAAAAAAAAAAAAAAACAAAGTAGGGGCAGTATTCTTTAACAATGACAATATCATAAAAAACAAAGAAAGGCTGTAAAAGTGTTCCAGATTAAAAGAGACTTTATCAACATGACAATGAAATGCAATATCTGATCCTGGACTAGATCTTGTACTAGAAGGAAAAAGTGCTAAAAAGGACACTGAGGGTCAGTTAACAGTATTAGAATACAGACAGTAGATTTAATAAAAGTATTTTATCCATGTTAAATCACTGAAGTTGACAACTGTACTATTACAGTTATTAACCAATATCCTATTCTTAGGAAATTCAGAAATATGTACTGAAGTATGTGAGATACTTCATGGGAATAAAAACCATGATATCTGCAGCAGGCCTTCCTAGAGTTTAGAAAAAACTTTTTGGGTGGGGAGCAGACAAATAATAAAGAAATGGGGTGAAATGATAAGAACAAGTGAAAAATCTGGGCAGAGGTTATATGGATATTATTTGTATTATTTTTGGAACTTTTCTTTAAGCTTGACATTAAAAATTAAAAATGTGCAAAAAAAAAAAAATAACTAGAGTTTGTAGATATCATTATCAGTCTGGAGAATTCAGTAAGAAATATGCAGATGTCATGACACTGATAAGGAATAGAATGTATTTGTATCTACAACTGAAGTAAAAAAAAAAAAAAAGAAAATACTTGTTGCGTAAAGAAAAAAAAAAAAAAGCCACCTTTCTATGATGTTTTCATTATATAGTGACTGAGAGAAAGATGTTGGAACAATGAGGAAGGTCAGATGCTGAAATAGTAAAAAGGTTTTAACAGAAGGATAGATTTCCTGAATGTAATTCAGAAGCCAGTAAGTTAGAGGAAAAATAACTAGGAATACTAGATAGTAGATTCCTGTACACAGATAGAGTCTTAATTTTTGACTTTTAAAAGGTTTCTTAAAAATACCTAAAGGTTTCATACTGGGTCCTGAGAAAGATGACATGATTCTTAAAAATAGAAATTCCAAGGCCCAACTCCAGATCTACTGATTCAGAATCCCTGGGTGGAGGTGGGGGGAGGAAGGAAGAGGTATCCCAGAAGAACATTAAATTTAAGCAAATTTGGCAAGACTGAGTCCAAGAATGCTTATTATGTGAGTAATACAGGATGCACAAAGTTGATAATGTGAGGCAAGCAAGAAAACTTTATGAAATTCTTTACATGAAAGAAAAACATTAAATCTATTATACACTCACTATTGTATTTTTGTTACTTTCCATTGCTTCTCATAAAAGATCGGAATTCAATGACTACTTTAAATTAAAGATTAAAAATTTTAAGCGCTCAAAACTTCCATCATCAAATTTTGTTGTTGTTGTTGCTCATTTATTGACTCTAAGGGTATGTATGTTTCTTTCTTTTACTTATAATGTATGTATGCATGTCTGCAAACGTGTGCACACACACCATCACACATGTGCACACACATTCACACAGTTCCATGGCAGCAAAAAAGCCCTCACATTCCAGATATGTCTTAGTGAAGCATGATGGTTAAGAATTCTCAATATTTTCACGTTACTTGGAACACCAGTAGGTAGGTTACCCTGGCTCCATTCCCAGAATTGAACAGTAGGGGCCTTGTGAAATGCTAAATGATGTGTATAACAGTATTCAGGCGCTCCGAGAGCCAATCCGTCAAAACATTTGCTGCTTTGAAAATGTGTTCTTCAAAAAAATGGGCATATGGAACTTATTACGCTGCTTGGTGGAGTTCAGGCAGCAGAGTCCAAAATAAGCATAAAACCCTTTTGAGGACACAATTCTACCTTAAGGTAACAGAGTCTCTAAAACTGTCCTTCCCTGACCCAAAGAGGTATAGAACTCTCACAGGAAGTAGCAGAGTTCCAAATATTTTCCTGGGATTCAAGTGTTAGAACAGCACAAAAATTGCTAGAAGTTTTGAAAAGACCAAAAAAGTAATATTTAAATAAGAGCTTGGAACATTTGACCTGTTTCAGTAACGATCCTTCAGTTGGTATCTCTTTATCACCCATTTCTACCACGGTCGTTGGCCCATAATTGTTGTTTAAGAAATATTTGTGAACAAATAAATCTGACATTTTACAGCTACGTGTTCAAGTAGAGATTAGAATGCACAGCTACATACTTGTGGAAATTTGATGGATGAAAGAGAAATTAAATCCTTTAATCTCAAAGGAAATAAAAGAAACATTTTAACAGAAGAAGAAAATAATCAAAAGAAGGTCCATGATTAGCTAATTCTCATTTTTTTCCCTCCCTGCTGATTTCTGTGACACCTGGATTTAAGAGGATAGACTTTAAACTTTTTCACATGTTCTTATATAATTGAAATAGTGAAATATCAAAGGAAGCTAATTGATAGAATTTATGAAGGATTAACTTACTTTGAACCTGTGTAACATAATGTGTGCTGTACGAGGTGTTAAAAAAAAACCTGTGCTTCTTTTTCGTTAGCAGAAAAGACAAAAAATGTTATTATCAATCATTGCAGACAGCAGGAACAGAATTTAGGTTTTGAAGCTGAAAAGCCTCAAACTCCTTGCTGTGTTTTATTATGCATAACTGAAATTCTTCACAGTTACAAAAGTGTAAACTCCTCCTGATTGCATCAATATGTACTTGGAACAGGGAGGCCTGGAGACCACTCATTGTGAAGGAACTCTGCAGCTACATTTTGATTTGCTTTGAAGGAATAAAAGTAAATCGAGAAAGTGTGCTCTTCTGTGAAAGCCATGCAGGCATCTCATTTCTACCTTCTTATGAATCATAAGGTGAATTCATTTGCCTTGAAAATCTCCTTCATCTGAAATTTCCTGACAGTCAGAGATAGTCCCTTCTCAGCATGTTTGAGCACCCAAAGAGCCTTGCCTGGACTGCTCTTTGATGGTTTAAATTCTCCCAATGCAATGCTCACTTCTGCCTGTTACCTTGTTTTTCACTATTTCATGATTCGTCTCTTATATTTTATGACTGCTTCCTTTGGGATTTTTTTTTTTTCCAAGAAAAATGACAAGAATGATCCACATAAGTCCATAAGAGAGGTCGTAAAATAAACATTATACCATGCATGTGGGGTAAAAAAAAAATAACTACAAATGGCTGTTCTCACTTTCTGGCACTTACACACATGGCCATCTGTTTGAGGGCTGTTTTACTTGGCTCTTTCCCAACATTTATGTAACTGGCCGATTGAAAGGAAATGACATCACCAAGTTTCCTGAAGACTATCACTGGAGCCACAAAAAAGTTAGGAAACAAATTGCTTAGTAAAGAGAAAGATGTTTTTCAAATGTCTCTTTTCTCTTCCATTTCTTTCTTTCTTTTTTCCTCGCATTTCTAACAGTATTTCCCCCTACTTCTGCACCTTCTGTGTTAATATTTTCAATGTCTGCTTTAGGGCTTCTCCTTTTTGAATTATGAGGCATTAAGAGGGGAAAAATGCTCTTCTTTGGGTCCACACGATATGATCATAACATGTTGAAAAGTAAGGAGCTTTCAGACCCACCTAAAATCCAGTAATAGATTTGATTGACTTCTTTCTCTTAAATGACAGCAGATTTTTGAACCTGTAGATCTAGGCTTTGAAAAGATCTGAAGTAGTTCTCACAAGACCTAAATTTTTTAGCTACCAACTTTCTCTTACAGCTTGACACACAGAGCATGATGGGATGAAGAGGAACATTTGGAAAGTATATCATATTTGTTGGCAACACCAAGATGTCAGAGGTAGGAATGATAGAGGTTTTTATATTAACAGCATAGTTTATAGATCCACTTATCCCAGTATCCAGTAATTTGCACCACTGGACCAAGGAGGCCTTTCATCTGATTCCAAAATGAAGCCATCTCTAGGGGAAGTCTAGCAGCTATTTTTAAGGCTCACAATTGGATGGAAAACATATTAAGTATTAGAGGAAATTAAGTATATCTGCTTAATATTTTCTCAGGAGTTCAGAGCAGAAGATTATCTAAACAGGGGCCTCTTTAAGCCCCTATGTTAAAAACTTTGGAATTTTAAATGCCATGTATCATTCCAGTGGCCTTCCACTTGTGGTCTCCTGTGATATTGGATGGTTGGAGCTGTGTCATCCTGAATCAGCATTCTTTCAGCTGGGATGGGAGCATTAGTTTGAAAGTGTGCCTTTTTGATATTACCTGGATGGGTTTGAAACTCACCTCCCAGGTCCCTGTCCTCCCATCTCTTTTCCATCCATCATCATCATGGGTAGTGGATTCTGCTACTGCTCCACCCCAGACTGGCTTTGCCAGCTGATGCATCCATCCTTCAGGTGTTTGGGGTTCTTTCTGGAGAATTGTCAGTAGTTGATGGGAGCCACCTGCTGGGGCTGTGACGGTGTCACCCTTCCCCTCACCCTCCTATCTGGCCAATGATTGACAGGTTTAGATATATAAAATTCTTGAGGGGCTTCTCTGGTGGCTCAGTGCCAAAGAATCTGTCTGCCAATGCAGGGAACATGGGTTCAGTCCCTGGTCTGGGAAGATCCCGCATGCTGTGGAACAACTACTGAGTTGCTCTAGAGCCTGGGAGCTGCAACTCCTGAAGCCCACATGCCCTAGGACCCATGCCCCACAACAAGAGAAGCTTTTTCCTAATAAGGTTTGGAAGGGTCTTCCTTTCCTGTAACAAGTCACATATATCTGAAACCCTGTCATAGACTCAGTTTTTTAGGGCCTCCTACCCAAGGCATGGATTTCCCAGTGCACAAGTGGTAAAGAACCCACCCGCCAATGCAGGAGACTTAAGAGACATGGGTTTGATCCCTAGGTTTGGAAGATCCCCTGGAGAAGGAAATGGTAACCCAATCCAATATTCTTGCCCTGAGAATCCTCATGGACAGAGGAGCCTGGAGGGCTACAGTCCATGGGGTCACAAAGAGTCGGATACAACTAAAGCGACTTAGTATAGCACAGCACCCAAGGCATGCTGATTATCAGCAATGGTATCCAAATGATGAGACAATTCCAAGAGCAATTCTGTTGAAGTCAAAAGCATGAGAAAGGTCCCTATCAAAGTTTATACAGCAAGACAAATGGAGCAGTTGGGAGGTTATCAGTCAGTAGCAGCATCTAAAGAAAACAAAATTTAAGTTAAGACTGTAAGAAAAAAGAAATCATCAGTGACAGGTTACTTGAAAGATTTTAAAGCATCTGGTGGAGACTACAGAGACAGATAAAAATGTTGGATTAAAAAAAATGCTAACACATATGAATGAAAAAACTTTGGAAACATAGAGAAGTAGAAAAATAATATCAGAATCACCTGGAATCCTACTATCCAGGTATAATCATTTTAGATATATTTCATTACAATTTCTTTCTATCATTTACCTATGTTTGGATTTTATTCATATGTATTAATTTACATACATTTATGCATTGGGAATTGCTATGTATACAATTGAATATGCTGTATTTTCTTCTTGAACATTACTACTAACTTTTCATGTCATGTAGTACTCTGGAAATCCTGTTTTCAATGTCTACAGAATATAAATTCTATAGATTGACTATAATATGTACTTACTGTCAGAATTTGGGTTTGCTAATAATTTCTTGCTGTTTACAACACTGCTGTAAGGAATAATAGGCTTGCACATAAATCTTGATGTTCATTTTAGATTTTCATTTATAGATTATACTAATAGTATACTACATTGTACTAATAGTAAAACTACCAGGTCAAGTGCATGCAAATTTTAAATAGTCAACTTATGTTCTGATTTTTGGCCAACATACTGGCAGTTATTTTCCAAAAAAGATGTGCCAATGTGCAATTACTCTAATAAAAATTCCATTGTGTAGTGCTATTGCCAAATTCCATATGCAAATTAAATAGAAGCAAATTTAGTGAATTTCATAGTAAACAATAAACCATTGTTTTCTTTGTGTGTGTATGTTGTTTGGACCTTGTTTCCTCTTGTGTAAAGATGAAAACTTTTTTTGTTGTTGTTAACTTTAAAATAAACGTGTTCCTAGGAAGGAACCTAAGTGTCCAAAGATGAATGAATGGATAGAGAAGATGTATATACATATACAGTGAAATAGTACCCAGACATAGAAAGAGAATGGAAATAATACCATTTGCAGTAACATGGATAGGCGTAGAGATGATCATACTAAGTATGCCAGACAGAAAAAGATAAACATCATATGATATTGTTTATATGTGGAATCTAAAAAAAAAAAAAATACAAATGAACTTATTTGCAAAACAGAAATAGCCTCATAGACATAGAAAAGAAATTTATGGTTACCAAAGGGAAAAAATAGAGGAGGGATAAATGAGGAGTTTGGGATTAAAATATATATACGATGACATATAAAAGAGATAACCATAACTACAAGGACCTACTGTATAGCACAGGAAACTGTACTGAATACTGAATATCTCATAATAACCTATAATGGAAAAGAATATAAAGAAATATATATACATATATATGTGTATTTATATATATATATGTAACTGTTTCCCTTTGTTGTACATCTGAAACTAATGCAACATTGTAAATCAACTATATTTCAATACAATTTTAAAACATATGTTTATAAAAGATAAAAAGCATGTTCTTGGTTTTTTCCTTTTTAATATGTCTTATTAAGGTCTAGAGAAAAATACTCCAATGAAGCCCTAGGTTTCAAAAACATGAAAACAAACTGTTGATGAGGGAGGAGGGAAGAAAAAGGTGGTCGATTGGGTCACTGTTTTGGGAGACATGAGCCCAGCACACATGAATTTCTTTACTCCACTAGAGGAAATGGGTTCTTTGCTCCACTTGAATTGTCTTGATAGACTGACCTACTATATTACATACACATCTACGGTGTGCCTTGTCTTGTGGACATTTCATCCCCAAATGAACATTACTTGTACCTGAGTAATTGAGGAATTGTGAACAAAATCACAGAACTTGATAAAAGTGAAAGCATAAAAGTCAGTCTGGTATAAGAAAATTTAAAATAATGTGCAACTATCACATGGAAGAAGAATCAGGCCAACAACTGGATGGCGGCTCTTGGGACTGAAAGAGGAACCGTGGAAGGAGGGGTGGGTACTAACAACTCTGCAGTGCTGGACAGGCAGCGTAAAGGAAAAGAGACTGAGCCATCTTCTGGTTCTCGTCTACCTCCCCGAATGTCTCTTGTAGAATCGGGTCTGGTATGTTTCTAATTTTATAATGCACTAGGTGACACTCTAGGTAAAGACGCAGTGTTGTAACGGTTAATTCACTCATTAATAAGTATGCTATTATATAGCCACTGTTTCCTTTACGTATTTGATTTACAATAGTAAGCAAACTGTACATGCGTGTTTTTGTTGTATGTATACATACGGATTTGTGGGCATGTGATTTCAATAACAAACTGGCATTTTTCCATTTTTAACAAATTATAGGTTTTGCCAACATGGAGTCTAAAGAAAGAACAAAGGAACGAACACATAAGAGAAACAAATAGCGGAGGAGATGTCTAGAATGGTTGGGAAGGAGTAGAAAGGCAGAGGAAGGGGTCAGGACGTGGGCCTGGCAGACTCTGCTGGCAAACTGAACATTTTGATAAGAAACAGATCCAAGCTCTCTATACCTGATAAGTCACTTTCCATTTGATGTTGCTTTGACATCCAAGTTCCTCGGTGGTTGAGGTACTTCAACCAGTGCCCTGATTCTGGTTTCCTTTCTCTCTCTCTCTTTTTTTCTCTTTTAAATATGCTGCTGTTTACTTTTAAGAAAATTGTATCTTGTCTTAATACTTTGATATGTATAAATGTCATAAAATATACATTTTACCATATCACTTTAATGAAATATTTTTTATTTAAAAATTTTATATATTTACTATTTATTTTAGACTGTGCTGGGTCTTAGCTGCTGTGTGGGCTTTTCTATAGTTGTGGCGAGTGGGGGCTACTCCTAATTTGTGGTGCGTGGACTTCTCATTGCAGTGGCTTCTCTTCTTGTGGAGCAGGGGCTCCAGGGTGCACGGGCTTCAGAGGTTGCAGCACATGGGCTCAGTGGTTTCCGCTCGTGGGCTCTAGAGTACATGCTCAATAGCTTGGCACACAGGCTCAGTTGCTCTGCTGCAGGTGGGATCTTCTCAGACCAGGGATGGAACCCGTGTGTCCTGCATTGGCAGGCAGAGTCTTTAACACTGAACCACCAGGGAAGCCCCTATTGGAATACTTTTTACAAACAAAATACAATTTGAGGTGTTTCAGGCTTTGTCTGTATATCAAAGATAATTTGACTCAAATTTTTTTTTTCTTAAGGTTTAAAAAATGATTCTTATTTAGATGGTAAAAGATCCTGGGAAACAGGATCTTAGTCTCCCAACCAGGGATTGAACCTATATCCCGTGCATTGGAAGCATGGGATAAGTCTTAACTACTGGACCTCTAGAGAAGTCCTTGACTACATTTTAGTTTTAAAAATCTGTTAAATCCAGTCAAGTGATACTGGCTTTAAATCGTTTCACTTAAACAGTCTGCTCTGGTATCAGGCAGAGCTCTGTTAACGACTGTCCTTTGTTCTTGCCCTTTCTCGTCTACCTGAGTTCAAATACGAACCCCATGAAGTATTTAATTCCCTGGATAGTTACTGCTATGCCACACTGAACCATGTAAACTTTCACATTCTCTAACTCGTAATATAGAAATTTGACATGCCTTAAATCTGAATTTGGGACTGCTAATATCTAGCAAGTGTGCACCATCCTTTATCAATTCCCTAAATTTTATTTTCTACAGATGGAATTTTTTTTTTTAATGTCAGGGGATAGATTTAGGTGGGCTTCCCTGGTGGCTCAGTGATAAAAACTCCACCTGCCATGTAGGAGCTGCAGGAGACATTTGAACCCTGGGTCAGAAAGATCCCTTGGAGAAGGAAATAGCAACTCAGTAGTTTTGCCTGGAGGATCCCATGGACAGAGGGGCCTGGTGGCCTACAGTCCATGAGGTTGCAAAGAGTTGAGCATGACTGAGCACACAGATGCACACACACATGAGAAAAGTAGCATGTGTGGAATGACCATTTGGGAACATTGTGGTTGCAAAGAATCAGACATTAGGGTTGTAAAGTTTCAGACACGACTGAAGTGACTCAGCAGCATACCTTTAGGTGGTATTCATGAGGCTATTGCTGACTTGTACATGAACCTTAAAGCCAATGGGCCACTGGATTCTTTAGTGCAAGGAGTGATTACAGATGATATCTGAAACAGGCACTATGATTCCAAAAGTGCCCGATTTTCCACCTTTTCCTCTCAAGATGTAGTAATGGATATAACTGCTTTAAATAACTGGTGAAACAAAATCACATCTATGGGTATATTAAAGATTTTTGTGTAAAGATTTTAATGAGACAAAACCAAAAGCTGGTTCTTTGAGAATATAAAATAAAATAGACAGACCATTAGCCAGACTCATCAAGAAAAAAAGGGAGAAGAATCAAGTCAATAAAATTAGAAATGAAAATGGAGAAATCATAACAGACAACACAGAAATACAAAGGATAATAAGAGACTACTATCAGCAACTATATGCCAATAAAATGGACAACTTGGAAGAAATGGAAGAAATGGATGAATTCTTAGAAATGTATAACTTTCCAAAACTGAATAAGGAAGAAATATAAAATCTTAACACACACATCACAAGCACAGAAATTGAAACTGTAATCAAAAATCTTCCAACAAACAAAAGCCCAGGACCAGATGGCTTCATAGGTGAATTCTGCCAAAAATTTAGAGATAGCTAACACCTAACCAACTCGATGGATGTGAGTTTGAGTGAACTCTGGGAGTTGGTGATGGACAGGGAGGCCTGGCGTGCTGCAATTCATGGGGTTGCAAAGAGTCGGATGTGACTGAGTGACTGAACTGAACACCTATCTTACTCAAACTCTTCCAGAACGTTGCAGAGGAAGGTAAACTCCCAAACTCATTCTATGAGGCCACCATCACCCTAATACCAAAATCAGACAAAGATGCCACAAAAAAAATAAAACTACAGGCCAATATCACTGATGAACATAGATGCAAAAATCCTTAACAAAATTCTGGCAAACAGAATCCAACAACATATTAAAAAGATCATACATCATGACTAAGTAGGCTTTATCCCAAGGATGCAAGGTTTCTTCAATATTTCCAAATCAATCAATGTGATATGCCACATTAACAAATTGAAAGATAAAAACCATATGATTATCACAATAGATGGAGAGAAAGCCTCTGACAAAATTCAACACCCATTTATGATTAAAAACTCTCCAGAAAGCAGGCATAGAAGGAACATATCTCAACATAATAAGATCCATATATGATAAACCCACAGCAAACATTATCCTCAATAGTGAAAAACTGAAAGCATTTCCCCTAAAGTCAGGAACAAGACAAGGGTGCCCACTCTCACCACTACTATTCAACATAGTTTTGGAAATTTTAGCCACAGCAATCAGAGAAAAAAAGGAAATAAAAGGAATCCAGATTGGAAAAGAAGAAGTAAAACTCTCACTATTTGCAGATGGCATGGTCCTCTACATGGAAAACCCTAAAGACACAACCAGAAAATTACTAGAGCTAATCAGTGAATATAGTAAAGTTGCAGGATATAAAATTAATACACAGAAATCCCTTGCATTCCTATACACTACTAGCAATGAAAAAACAGAAAGAGAAATTAAGGAAACAGTCCCATTCACCATTGCAAAGAAAAGAATTAAATATTTAGGAGTAAATTTACCTAAAGAGACAAGATCTATATATAGAAAACTATAAAACACTGATGAAAGAAATCAAAGATGACACAAATAGAAGGAGAAATATACCATGTTCACAGATTGAAAGACTCAATATATTGAAAATGAGTATACTACCCAAAGCAATCTATAGATTCAGTACAATCCTTATCAAACTACCAATCACAGAACTAGAACAAATAATTTCACAATTTGTATGGAAACACAAAAAACTGTGAATAGCCAAAGCAATCTTGAGAAAGAAGAATGGAACTAGAGGAATCAACCTGCCTGGCTTCAGACTATACTACAAAGCTACAGTCACCAAGACAGTATGGTACTGGCACAAGGACAGAATTATAGGCCAATGAAACAAAATAGAATGCTCAGAGATAAATCCACACAGGTATGGACACCTTATCTTTGACAAAGGAGGCAAGAATATACAATGGAGAAAACATAATCTCTTTAACAAGTAGTGCTGGGAAAACTGGTCAACCACCTGTAAAAGAATGAAACTAGAACACTTTCTAACACCATTCACAAAAATAAACTCAAATAGATTAAAGATCTAAATGTAAGACCAGAAACTATGAAACTCCTAGAGGAAAACATAGGCAGAACACCCTTTGACACAAACCACAGCAAGATCCTCTATGACTCACCTCCCAAAGTAATGGAAATAAAAGCAAAAATAAACAAAGGGACCTAATTAAACTTAAAAGCTTTTGTACAATAAAGGAAACTATAAGCAAGGTAAAAAGACAGCCTTCAGACTGGGAGAAAATAATAACAAATGAAGCAACAAAGAATTAATCTCAAAAACATACAAGCAGCTCTTGCAGCTCAATACCAGAAAAATAAAAAATGGGCCAAAGAACTAAACAGATATTTCTCTGAAGAAGACATAGAGATGGCTAACACATGAAAAGATACTCAACATTACTCATTATCAGAGAAATGCAAATCTAAACCACAGTGAGGAACCAACTCATGCCAGTGAGAATGGCTGCTATCGAAAAGTCTACAAACAATAAATGCTGGAGAGGGTGGGGAGAAAAGGGAGACCTCTTACACTGTTGGTGGGAATGCAAACTAGTAGAGCCACTATGGAGAACAGTGTGGAGATTCCTTGAAAAACTGGAAATAAAACTTCCATATGACCTAGCAATCCCACTGCTGGGCATACACACCAAGGAAACCAGAACTGAAAGAGACATGTGTGTCCCAATGTTCATTGCAGCACTGTTTATAATAGCCAGGACATGGAAGCAGCCTAGATGTCCATCAGCAGATGAATAGATAAGAAAGCTGTGGTACATACACACAAAGGAATATTACTCAGCTATTAAAAAGAACACATTTGAGTCAGTTATAATGAGGTGGATGAAACTGGAGCCTATTATACAGAATGAAGTAAATCAGAAAGAAAAATACCAATACAGTGTATTAACACATATGTATGGAATTTAGAAAGATCACAATGAGGATCCTATATGTGAGACAGCAAAAGAGACACAGATATAAATAACAGATTTTTGGACTCTGTGGGAGAAGGAGAGGGTGGAATGATTTTAGAGAATAGCACTGAAACATGTATATTACCATATGTGAAATAGATGACCAGTACAAGTTCAATGCATGAAGCAGGACACTCAAAGCTGGTGCACTGGGACGACCCAGAGGGATGGGATGGGGAGGGAGGTGGGAAGGGGTTCAGGACAGGGGGATACATGTACACTCATGGCTGATTCACGTCAATGTATGACAAAAACCACCACAATATTGTAAATTAATTAGCCTGCAATTGAAATGAATGAATTAATTAAAACAAACAAAGATTTTAATGAGTTGCCTAGCAGACAGTTTAACTGAGATAATTTTTTATTATGTGGCATGAATGATTTAAAAACGATAAATGATCTTTATGTTTACAAAGGATACAAATTAACTTATTTGTGAAACAGACTCACAGGCATAGAAAACAAACTTATGGTTACAGAAGGGGAAGGGGGGAATCAGGGTTAACAGATATATAGTACCATATATGAAATAGATACACAACAAGGACCTACCGTATAGCACAGGAAACTATGTTCACTGTCTTGTAATAAACTATACTGGAAAAGAATCTGAAAAAGAATATGTATACACACACACAAATATGTATAATTGAATCACTTTACTGTACACCTGAAATAACACAACATTGTATATCTACTATACTTCAATAAAAATAAATATACTAAGTCATTCTACATCAAAGGTATTTTTAGCCAAGTCGAGGACTCCATAGAAGCACTAGGAATGTGTGATTCCCCAAACCGGGCTTGTGTAATCCATTCCATTCATATGCAGCTTCTCCATCCCACCCAACTTCCTGCTTTTTCCTCCAAAATTACTGGCTAATTTTAATACACTCATGTTGGCTCCATTTTGACTGCAATGGGATATTTACCTTGGCAAGTGTGTTTGCTTATGTAAAATGAGTAGTGATTACTTTGTGATAACAATAGCCTTCAGAACATTGCTTTTTTAGTATAGAATCACATACAGAAAAAATAAATAAGTAAATAAAATAGAAATCTATGTTTAATAAACCATAAAAGACATACCCTACTTTAGCTAGGTATGATTACATGTAAGTCTGTATGTACATACATGATAGTACTACATGTATGTGCATGATTAAGAAACCCCATTTTAGCTGTGTGTAACTTTTCCCCCTACTAATCATATAATTCTATTTCAAATATGATGTAAAATAGCTTCAAAATATTAATTATAGAAGCCAAACCTCTCTGAGTCACACAGTGACCTTCCTCCATCCTACTGCCACCCCACCACCTCCCACTGTTATTTTTGTACATTTGGCATAATCGTTTCTCTTTAATGAGACAGAAATTTCCTTTCCAAGAAATGAGTGCAAGCTCCAGACTGAAATGATGAAAATGCTGATGGTGGTATCTAGTCTATTCAAGTTTATTTCTCCAAGTATGTGTTATATATACATGTGCAGCTATTTTGCTCTCATCTAAAGTGTCAATTCTTTTAGCAGAATTGTCTACTGTCTCTAAAATAACAAGAATGACCACTAAGAAAAAAATATATATGAAATTACACTGCTGAGAATTTTTATGCTTTTCCCCCTCTTTTGGTGGTGGAAGGATCTTTGTCTTGCAAAGGCAAAACTAGCGAGAACATTATACTTTTGGCTTAAACATTAAACAGAAATATGTCCATTTAAATCCTTGAGTAGACAAGATGGGTTTAGGTTCAGCCTCAGGAAAGATGGAATGGGTTTAGGTGTGAAGTGGGTAAAAAGCGTGTTTTTTTCTTTTTATGGCAGGTGTGGTCTAGAGGAAGTAAGAGGATTTATCTCTAAGTCTAAAGAATTAAAGGAGGATGAAAACGGGCTTACAGTATCTGATATGGACTCCCTATTGTTTGTGTCACAGTTTACATCATTTGTTCACAGTTGGTCACAAGACCTCAGTCTCTATTCTGTGCTAGGAATGTAGTTTTTCAAAAACAGGAAGCAACACTTGAAGTTAACTGCAGATTTACAGTGACTACCAGGCTGATCCCTGGTCTTTGTCGCCGCTTTCCTGTTGAGGTCTGGAGGAAGTGGCAGAGAAAGAAAAGAGAGGGTGGGGGAGGTGACTCGATTACAATGAGATTACAGTGATGGGTTAGACTGACCCTGGACTCATCTTAGTGCAAGAGTGATGAAAACACTTTAAAGAGTTGCCAACAGCTCAGTAGAAAGTATTTGACATCTCACCTACATCAACAAGCAAGAGTTAAAGGTTAAATCACACACACTCAAGTGCTGGGAAAAGGATGTGTTTATGTCATCAACTTTCTTTGTTCTAGGATGGCCTATGTCAACAAGGGGACAGACACATTCCCTGGTTGGAGCCACCAGGACAATAGAGATGGATCCACAATTTGTACATGATAAACCCCCTTCTAAGCATTTGTAGTTTGCTGCTAGTTACATGAGCTTCTTTATGGTTCTCTACATGTATTTGAATCACTATATATTTAGAATGATGTGGTTTTGACCTTTTCGCTTTCTTCATTCAGATTTTTGGGGTCCCAAGAATGAAGCTAAGTTTAAAAGGAGAAAAACATGGGAAGGGAAAGGTTTTCTCTTCTTACATGTTTCCAGTGTTAACTCCAAATTCAGTGAGCCCCCACCCTAACGTAACTGGTGCTCACACACTAGAGGAGCTTTTTTGGAAAAGCATTTATTTAGTGCTCTTCACAAAGTTCTGAAAGGTTGAACAGGAGATTTCTCGACCAGGTTAACAAAGATTGAAATTGACATTGTGAAGAAAAGAGAATATACCTACCTAAAAGAGTAACGCAAAACTATTGTCAAGGAGACCAACAGGTGTGCCTTGGAAGGGAAAAAAGAGTACAGAAAAATGCATCATATTGTAGGCAGGCCAAGTCCCTTTTGAAGATCTGATGAGAGCAATAGAATATCTATTTGCACTAAAGCTTATGCCCATGTTCAGTAGGATCAGAGACTCCCTGATGACTGTCCACAGAAGTCCTAAAGGTCCTTGTAGTATTAGGGGACAGCAAAGTGGCTCCCACGCTTCCTTATTGTATTTTGACAGTTAAATAAAAGACAATACAAAAAAAGGTAAGAATAGGTATAATCAAAAGCACCTTAACAAATAAATGTTTTTTAAAAACAGGATTCTGGACCCTGGATGGTGCATGGTGAGCAAGGCTTTGTACCTTCACATTTTCTGTTACCTGTAGATTTTGTATAACCATGAGTCACTAGATTCTTTCATATATGAATACCGTCATTTAAGCTACAACAATACTTACTTGTTATTCTTATTTTTGGCCTAGAAAACATTTGCTCAGGTCTATGGACTTATTTTCTTTCTGATCTCTGTGGTAAGGAATATGTCTAATTTGAGATGGATACATTAAGCCCTCACCATCTGATATCACAAAATACTGGCAACATTGAAAGAGCATCCTTCACCCATAATCTGATCAGTTTTCATGTAGCATTACAGTTACTACATCTGGCTTGAGTAAGTCATTCCTGACATGGGAGCTGAGACTTCACTAGATTTTTAAGGTTGTGTGACTGTATTTTCTTCTGTCATGTTGCTACTAAATGCTGCAAATAATGTCAGAAGTTAGACTGAGACTTGCTTTCATCACAGTTTACCAACATGGCCTGGTGTGCTCCTCACCTACTCTGACCATCAGAGGCTATATAGATCCTACCAAGAGAACTTGACAGTTTAAAGCAGCCAGCTTGGCTTATGTTAATTTGCCTCCATTTTTCAAAATTGGTCTTAGCATTAAGCATTGCAGTGTTTTCCATGGGTAACTGGTTTGTTTTTACTTTCCAACATTATGAACCTTGTATCTGTTTTCTTTCCTCTTTGTGTTGGCTGTTTGACAGTTAAAAATTGATCGCCTGTAGCAAGTATATAAAATTTCATGGAATAACTTTCGTACTTCTATTTCATTTTTAGAAGGCAACACAGTGAGTGATTAAGAGCATGAGTTCTAGAGACAGACATCTTGGGTTCAGATCTACTAAGTCAGTAGCGCAGTGCCAGGACATGTGAACCTTTCAGTTTCCTTATCAATCATCATAGGGGCATCCATGATGGAATGAGATAGCACAAGAAGAGCACTTATAGCAGGATCAGAGCCTTGGTAAAAATGAATAAGCATTAGATATGATTTTCGGATCCATTGTATTTTTCTAGTTTATTTTGGCTTTGCCCCCATTTTCTTCTTTTGTTCGTTGAAATCTTGCTATGATACGGGGTTGACTTCCCTAGTGGCTCAGATGGTAAAGAATCTGCTTGAAACATGGGAGACTCAAATTCAATCCCTGGGTCAGGAAGATCCCCTGGAGGAGGAACTGGCTATCCACTCCAGTATTCTTGCCTGGAGAATCCCACTGACAGAGGAATCTGGCTGCCTACAGTCCATGGGGTCACAAAGAGTCGGACACGACTGAGCAACTAACACTTTCACTTTACTATGATATAGAATACATGTTATAAAAGTGCCTTAATTTCTTCTTGTTCAGACAGCAATGTCGAGGGTGTATTTGGAAAGAATGGAATTAGAAGTATGGAAGTCAATTAGAAGAATATAAAAATAATCCATCTGATAGAAGATAACTAAAATAGCAGCAGTAGAGGAAGAGAGGTATTTGAGTTATTTATGAGATTGAATTGACAGGACCCAATGACCCATTTTGGAGGGAATGATGCTGAAACTCCAGTACTTTGGCCACCTCATGTGAAGAGTTGACTCATTGGAAAAGACTCTGATGCTGGGAGGGGTTGGGGGCAGGGGGAGAAGGGGACAACAGAGGATGAGATGGCTGGATGGCATCACTGACTCGATGGACGTGAGTTTGAGTGAACTCCGGGAGATGGTGATGGACAGGGAGGCCTGGCGTGTTTCGATTCATGGGGTTGCGAAGAGTCGGACACGACTGAGCAACTGAACTGAACTGAACTGAATGACCCATATTATGTGAAAGGTAAATAATAGTAAATCTGGGGTGATTTTTAACCTCCTAGTTTAGCTGATAGGCAGATGAAGATGCCATCAATCAAGATCAGGGATATAGAAAGTGTTAGAGGTGGTTGGAGGCAGTGATAAATAATGAGTTAAGTTTTGGCCATGATGAGTTTGAATTAGTTTTGCCAGATAATTAAGTGAAGCCCAGTAAAGCATTGAAAATAAACATCTAGAGCTTAGGAAAGATTATAAAGGTGGAACATTGGTTTAGAATTTAGCAGAATATATGTTTTTGGCAATTATTATAGATACAATCACCCAGTATTATGTGAAGGCCATGGAACTTTTGGGAAATTAATTTGAAGACAAAAGCTGTGTCTTCTTCATCTTTGTATTTCCATCCAGGGTACTAGCCCAATCTCTGGCACACGGGAGATGCTCAGAACACTTTTATTCCATGACCTATCAAATGGAATGAGTGAATAAGTATATAGAGAAAAGCCTCAGAGGAGACTAAGAGAGAACAATTAGAAAGATGACAGAGTGCTAGCAGAGAATGTTTTCTCATAAGAACAGGGTTTTAAGATGAGGGTACAGACAACATTTTGGGGTGTTGGATGACATAAAATTGAGACAGACAGCAGGGACACGGAATGCCAGAACTAGGACAGAGAGCAGAGAGTAGTTCATTGAATGACAGAACCAGGACTCACAGAGATCTCGAGTGTGGAAATGAGAGTTAAATCTCATTGTTATTTACTAGGGATAAGTGGAAAATCTTAACTTAGGCACATAAAATTAAATACATAAGTAGTAGACATAGATGACCTGATTTAATTGCATTCCTGGGGTGTAACAGCATGCTGAAAATTCAATATAAATTAATACTAAAGCCTGCCTGCCAGGGTGTGTAATTAAGCACTGCCAATAAAAATATCCAGCATGAAAATATGGGGATAATAATATCGTAGTACATATCCCAGGTACAGTTTGGGACAATGCATTTCAAGAGAAAAAAACTATAAAACTACAGTATATGTAGGGAACAAGCAGAGTAAGGAAAAGTCTGAAAGTCATGCCATCACTTGAAGATGGTCGAGGGAAGTTGGTGTGTCTTAACTTCATGCTGTCAAGGAACTAACTGTACTTTATGTAGTCAGGTCTAGATTAAAGGGCAAAACCATAGAAGTGATAGACAGAGGCTCCAACTCACTTTGAGAAAGAATTTTCTGTAATTAGGCCTATCTCTGAATGGAATAGCTATTAATGGGAAAATAGTTTCTTTATTTCTTTACTTACTTACTGAACTAATACTTTGAGGGCATCTACCCAAGTTTCTAAGGTACATATCCCTTGGCAATCAGGATACAATAGTAAACCAGTGACAGATAACTATTACCCTACTGGAGTTTACATTTTAGATTCATTTATTTATTGAGCATTTATTGGGTTCATGCCCTATGCTAGACTTGTCCTATGCCTCCAGACTACAGGGAAAAATGTCTCTGCTATCATGGCCTGAACCATCTGCAGGGGAGGAAGCCATTAAGCAAATAAGTATATAAATATACATGAAATCACAGACTAGACTAGAAGACAATTTGTACTATGTAGCCAGATGAATTCTAAACAGAAGAAACTAACCAGGGGAACTCATGTATTTGGTGAAGTCTGGAATGGTCCTTCTAAGAATTGGCAGATTATGGGTAAACATGGAGGAACAGTTTATGCAAGGTTGTGGTCAAGGATGGAGAGAAGGCCAGTGAGGACAGAGATATCATAAAATAGGATACATAAAAGGAAAAAGAATCCTTTGAATTCTGTATGAAGAAGGCATTTGAGAAGGAAAAACTGGATGTGGAGAAATCAAGGACCTCATTTTCTCAGTCTCGAAAGGTCATAGTGATTTGGAAGAGGATGGAGGCAGCGGAGATGGAGAGGAATGGATGAATTCAAAGTATATTTCAGAGCAGGCTTAACAGTGATTGAGGACCTTGTCTGAATTTCACTGATTTTATGTGAGGAGTTAGGATGAGGAGGATTTCAAGAATAATTTTCAAGATGCTAGCTCCTATAATTGGCTGCAGTCTGACAAAAGGCCCTTGGAGAAGTTCCATATTTGTGGTGGTAGGAAGATTGATCATGGACATGAGTCCTCTTTGGACAGGTGACACTTGTTCAGATGACTGTAGACATCCTGGTGATATCAGTTAGAACTAAATCAGAGTCAGGGAGTCAATGTCTCCTATGGATAGGTCCATTATATTCCTTGGACCTATCAAGAGCTCTGCCTCCTTTTCACTTTGCCCTTTATGTCTGGGATTGAAGGAAAATATGAAACTCCCTCCCTTCTTTTTGTCAACAGAAAACTGTGTAAAAGATTTTTCAAGATTTTTGTTGTTGTTGTTGAAGGAATTCAGATAAAAGCCTTGTTATCTGTGTTGATTCCAATCAGGGCTTCAGAAATGATATTTTTTCAGATTATCTGTGGTCTTGTATCCTTGGCTTTGTAGTCATCATTCTTTGTTGGTACTGAGGATAACTTCAGATGCCTCTTCCTATAAGGAAGATGTTTTCTAAATGTTTAACTGCTTGTCAGCAAGCTGAGAGAATGCATAGACATGTAGGTTGCAGATATTTCTCCTACTGAATTATACGGTACAAGAATCTCCTCTGAGAAATTGGGAAATCACCTAGAAGTTGTTAAACAGCAGTGCTTCTTTGGTAATATTGGTGATGGATATGAGAGAAAAGACCATTAAATCAGGAAAGGTAAGATAAGCATTCCTAAGAAAGTACACTTCGGCAGCTGTAATTAAGTGCCAAGAAGTCTTTCAAATAAACACAATAAAAGGAGAGACAAAATAGCCACCAAATAGAATGATCTCCTCCACCCACAATGCCATGCCATTTTTCTTTATAGTCTCTTGATCCACTACTTCTACACTTAAGCCAATAATTTAGTATACCACCTTATTTTAATGCATCATCTCATATGTGGGTTCTTGACATAAGGTCTTGCTTTGGTTTCCTCTCCCCTCTGCCCTCCTGCACTATATCATCAAAGTGAATTTTCAAAAATGCTTCTTTCATAATACCTATCTAGAGTTCAAAATCCTCCTCTCAGCCTACAGGTTATGATGGTAAAGAAAAAAATCCCATCTCCTTAGGCTGATGGTTAAGAAACTCCGAAAGATGCAACCAATCCCAGCAACAGTATTTCGTGCCCACTCCCCCTCCCAGCCACCTCCCCATCACCGCCATCACTGTCTTGTAAGCACATTGAAATATTTCCATCTCAGTGTTTGTTTATGTTGTTTACTCTTCCAGAATGTCCACCTCCTCCCTGACTTTGCCCTTCTCTCAAGCCTGACACTGAGCTCTAACTCTGGAAACACTCCTAGGCCATGATGCTCTCCTGCCCCCATTCTCAGTAATCCTCTCCAGAGAGGGCCTTCTGAATGCCTGACTGGAGGTCAGTGGGATCACTGAGGTCATTTATATTTAGATTCTAGACATTTTCCAGTAAGGAAGGAGATAGGCTCATTTGAAAATCTAGTGTTGGAAGTAGGAATGAAGAAAGACAGCTTTTGCCAGATGCTCTGGGAAGTATACTGTGCAATAAAATGTAAGGCATTTTTTATCTCTTTTCTCTTTCTCTGTCTCAGCTTTTGGAGCCAATTTCCCCATGTCTTGAACTGACAAATTTTCTGGTTTCTTCCAGAACCTGTTTCCTCCTTCAGTCTTTCCATAACCTCTAAGCATATGTCCTTTCTTCGTCTCTTTTTCTCTCCCAGATCATATGAATAAAATTATTTATTTCATGGTCTAATCTTTACTCTTTTTTCAGTTTTTAATACTTTATTTTCTTTTTGTTTACTTCTTAAACTTAATTTTCATTCATTCATAGTTTCTTGCTGAGTCAAGAGAGAGTTCCTCTTCTCTTTCCTTCCCTCTAAATAGTTTATCACTAAAGGCAGTGACAACTTTCTACAGAGAACATCTTGCATTCAGATTACCACAGAGCAGTAGCTTCTTTTTATTCCTCATGTTCCTGGCAAATTATAATTTTGAGTACATTTTAATATTGTCTGAAAGTTTATTTGGAATGGAAGGTAAGGTTTTATAATAAATTACTCTAGAGTACTTGGTTTTGCCGTCAATTATGCTATACTATCTACCATATTGGCATATATTGTCATGGCAACCCACTCTAGTTTTCTTGCCTGGAGGATCCCATGGACAGAGGAACCTGGTGGGCTACAGTCCTTGGGGTCACAAAGAGTTGGACACAACTGAAGTGACTTAGTAAGTATGCACAGGTTATATTACCTGTTACTTACATATTAGCTTGATCACTGTCTTTAAATGGCTCTGAGCTATCTGAAGGCTCCCCTGGTGGAATAATCAAGGAATGGTTTTGGTTTTGCCCTTAAGGTCCTACCATTTATATCTCTGGTATCTAAAAGAAAATGTTGCAGTAGCTTATTCTCCTGATATGCAGTAAAAATTATGTCAGACACATACAGAAGATGGGGACTGTTGTCATGTTTTAAGCAAATAGGAGCATTTCCTAGCCACACAATCTCATCAACTCTTTCTCAGATGAAGTAGTAGTTTCCTCCCTTCTGATGAAAATAAGTTCTTATTTGAAGAACAAGAGATGATTAAAAGACATATGCTTAGGGCTCATGAAAAGACTGAAGGAGGAAACAGGTTCTGGAAGAAACCAGAAAATTTGTAAGTTCAAGACATGGGAAATTGGTTCCAAAATCTGAGACAGTCCTAATCTTGTTGACTGTATTTACTCAGATTGTATTTACTCACCATTATAATAGGGACAGCATTATAATAGGGAAAAAGAACTCAGAGCAGTTGCCCAAATGTGGACTCCATCCCAGGAGAGGAAGGGGAGAATGAGGTGCTTAACACTTAGGTGAATACTTTTCATGTCAGTACTTGAGTTCCTCTCTCTGCTGGGAGTAATTTATCCCTGACTGGGACCAGAAAAGTCAAAATCCTTCTACCACAGAACATTTCCAGGATGCAAATGCAAAATTCATTCATGTGAAAAATGTCACTTATTGTTTTGTAAAGCACAGTTTGAAACTGAATTTCTATTTTTATTTATTTATTTTTGTCCTTCCTGTCCAGTATTCACTGTACTTAGATTTTGAGGTATACTACTACAGCTTGCAGAGATTTCAGGTTTCTTTAGCTGAGTAGCTTGGACTCTTATTTAAAACATATATATTTGAAGGTTTTCATATATCCTGGCATTCCATATTGCTCCTGTCTTAGCTTGCTTTATTTTCAGTAATTGAATAAAATGGAAACAATAACAATACTGTGTGTGTCCTCAGTTGCTTACTTGTGTCCAACTCTTTGTGACCCCATGGACTGTAGCCCATCAGGCTTCTCTGGCCATTGAATTTTCCAGGAAAGAACACTGGAGTCGGTTGCCATTTCCTTCTTCAGGGGATCTTCCCGACCCAGGGATCCAACCTGAGTCTTCTGTGGCTCCTGCACTGACAAGTGGATTCTTTACCTGGAAAGAATTTTTTACCTGAGCCACCTGGGAAGCTAAATAACAATAGTAATAGTAGTTTGCTGCTGCTGCTAAGTTGCTTCAGTCGTGTCCGACTCTGTGCGATCCCGTAGACGGCAGCCCACCAAGCTCCCTCGTCCCTAGGATTCTCCAGGCAAGAACACTGGAGTGGGTTACCATTTCCTTCTCCAATGCATGAAAGTGAAAAGTGAAAGTGAAGTCGCTCAGTCCTGCCCGACTCTTAGCGACCCCATGAACTGCAGCCTACCAGGCTCCTCCATCCATGGGATTTTCCAGGCAAGGGTACTGGAGTGGGGTGCCATTGCCTTCTCCAATAGTAGTTTATTAAGCACTTAATGTATGCAAGGTACTGTCCCAGACATTATGCATAAATTACATCAATTCATCTTCACAATAATCCGATGATATAGGTAATATTGTTCAATATCCATTTTCAGATGAGGAAAGTCAGTTCAGTTCTGTTCAGTTGTGTCCAACTCTTTGTGACCCCATGGATTGCAGCACACCAGGCCTCCCTGTCCATCACCAACTCCTGGAGGTTGTTCAAACTCATGTCCATTGAGTCAGTGATGCCATCCAACCATCTCATCCTCTGTTGTCCCCTTCTCTTTCTGCCTTCAATCTTTCTCAGCATCAGGGTCTTTTCAAAAGAGTCAGTTCTTTGCATCAGGTGACCAAAGTATTGGAGCTTCAGCTTCAGCATCAGTCCTTGCAATGAATATTCAGGACTGATTTCCTTTAGGATGGACTGGTTGGATCTCCTTGCAGTCCAAGGGACTCTCAAGAGTCTTCTCCAACACCACAGTTCAAAAGCATCAATTCTTTGGCACTCAGCTTTCTTTATAGTCCAACTCTCACATCCATACATGACTACTGCAAAAACCATAGCTTTGACAAGATGGACCTTTGTTGGCAAAGTAATGTCTCTGCTTTTTAATATGCTGTCTAGGTTGGTCATAACTCTTCTTCCAAGGAGCAAGTGTCTTTTAATTTCATGGCTGCAGTCACCATCTGCAGTGATTTTGGAGCCCCAAAATACAAAGTCTCTCACTGTTTCCATTGCTTTCCCATCTATCTGCCATAAAGTGATGGGATCGGATGCCATGATCTTAGTTTTCTGAATATTGAGTTTTAAGCCAACTTTTTCACTCTCCTCTTTCACCTTCATCAAGAGGCTCTTTAGTTCTTCTTCACTTTCTGCCATAAGGGTGATGTTATCTGCATATCTGAGGTTATTGATATTTCTCCCAGCAATCTTGATTCCAGCTTGTGCTTCATCCAGCCCAGCATTTCACATGGTGTACTCTGCATTTAAGTTAAATAATAGGGTGACAATATACAGCCTTGACGTACTCTTTTCCCGATTTGGAACCAGTCTATTGTTCCATGTCTAGTTCTAACTGTTGCTTCCTGAACTGAGACACAAAACAATTAATTAATTTTGCTCAAGGTAGCTCTGATCTACCTGGGGGGTGCCATTACTAAAATTGGACTTTATTTCCCATTTTAGTGGCTACCTCATAGTAAAGTTGTAGTGATAGAAAAGATAGGAGCATTTTTACATGGTGAAAATGATTGTTTGAGTAGATAGAAGATAGAACTGATTTTCCAAGCTTGATTTCTATAGTCCCTAACATGCTCAGTTAAGTCAGGAATTGAGATTATTTATTGGATGCTAAAATTCCATGCCCCAACTTTATCTGGGTTTCTGTGGAAGTATGATGCAAATACTTCAGAGAGTGTAATTCTTTTACCTTAGTGAGAAGACAGTAGCCAAAAGAGAATCTAGTGGTGAGTCATTAGAGAGTCAGTAGGAGAGTTTGTTGTAAGAAGGGAGTTTTGGAGAGAGGACAGTGAAATGTTTTATAGTAAGCTAATGGTGAAAGGATCATGGTGATTGCAGTATAGTTGGTTATCATTATCCAGTTAAAATCATTCTTGAAAATCAGCAGTAGTCTCTTTCCTTACTTGTGATACTTGCCATTATTTTATAGGTTTGAAAATACAAACTTAGGAAGTTCAAGCCCTATCTGGGTTACATCTTTCTTTTTAGGACCATACACATTATTATGACAACTGCAGTGAAGTGAATAATGGTGTTCCTTAATGGAAGCATAGGTCCAAGGACAAGGTTGTTTCTGTGTGTGAATGTTAAAGAGGGATGGAAATAAATAATAAGAATAACATGGGTTTTTAGTACAGAATAGCTTTGCCTTAAAAAACCTAAATTTAGTGCTCTAAATTATGCACTAAATAAGAAACTTGACTTTTCTTCAGAACCTAAAGAATGAGATTATATAGAACAGTATTTAAAATCAATATTTAAAAACTCTTAGATGTCTTAAAGTTGTCAACTGTCATACTTACTGTTTAATAATAACTCTGATATTTCCCTTAAATCAGGGAAATCCTGCTCTCTTCTTATGGAAGAAACCTCCAGGTTTTGCTCACTCCCTGAGGGCATGTGTTCAGTGGCTCATTTGTGGCTGTTTAGTCCTAAGTTGTCGAGCTCTTTGTGACCCCATGGACTATAGCCCGAAGACTATAGTCTGCCAGCCTCCTCTGTCTGTAGGATTCCTCAGGCAAGAATACTGGAATGGTTTGCCATTTCTTTCTCCAGGGGATCTTCCCAACCCAGGATCAAACCTGTGTCTCCTGCGTTGGCAAGTGAATTCTTTATCAGTGGCTCTTTAGTGCTGTGTTAAATGGATCTTTCCTCTGTCCTTTAATTCTTTACACTATTTAATCCTCACAGCAACACTACATTACAATTGAGACATGGAGAAATCAAATAATTGGCCTCAGACTACATAGCTAGTGTGCGGATTTGAATTTTGGCAGCTCTACTCAGAATCTAGGCTTTAAATCACTACCAATCTGCTTCTTTAATTCTATTCACTTGTTTTGGAGAATTCCAATGATCTTAGTCTAAGAACAAATACCCATCACTCCACAGAACAGAACAAAGAGAACATACCATTTTGTAATAAGATGCCATGGAAAAGATCACTGGTACCTTCCAGATAACATCAGATGGCTTGTGAATCAGGTGAATTACATTCTTCAACTGACTCCCTCTGCTTGACTTTCTCAATATTAAATCACAGCTGGACTACTTTTACAACCTGTTCTTTAAGGGATGGTATCACATTTCAAACATATTTGAGCAAAGGAATTTTTAAGCCAGTATAATTGCCTCATTTGATAGGAGAGAATGAAGGAAATTAAATATTTTGAGTGTCTCTTAAAAGTATCAGTGTGTCACTAGGGGTGAGCATATTATTTATTTCAGTTAATCTTCCCAAAGAATGTGTGAAGTAATCATTATTATCTCTCTTGGCAGATAAGAAAGCTGAGATTCAAGAAAGCTTACTAACTTTCCTAAAGCCACAGAAGGCAATGCCAGACTATAAACCCAGATTTTTTGGTATTCAGAATCCACATCTATCATTTTAGGGTGCCGAAGACTGTTCTGTTGGACACAGAAAGTAGCTTTTAATTTTAGGGATATATTTGTGTTAAGCTACACACACTGTTTTGTTCAAAGATGCAGACTGTGGGCTTGGAAAGATGCCTTCTAAGGATCTCTGCAAGAAAAGGAATGTGGCAGAGAAGTAAGGACTTGGAGATTTGTAAAATGGTGTCTAGATGGCTAGTGGTGCATTTACTGACAGTTTGACTTGCTTGAAAAGCTAACTGCAAAGAAATTTAACGAGTCCAATTTGGGATGTATTAAGTCTGAAATGACACTGGAACGTATTGAAACAGCTGGCTGGAAGGCAACTGGGAACAGAGCTCAGGAGGGAAGTTGGAGTTCAGGTTGGGAGCACTCAGTGTATAGTCGGAGATCTGCATTAGGGAAAGGATGAGATTTCCCAGACTGAATATGTACAAAGAGCAGAGGACCAAAGACAGAATTCTGTGAACTGCCGAAGGGCTGGGAACTGAAGAGGACGATCTAGTGACTGAGACTGTAGAGCACTCATGGAGGGTGGACCTATTTCCAAGGACCAGTACTTCTGAAGAAAAAGTGGGAGAGAACTTCAAGTAGAAGGGAGGTGTTAGGCATGCACAACAATAAAGATAATTTAAGAGGATGAAAGCTGAAAAGGGTCCACATGATAAAAAATTAGTAAAGCATTAGGGATACACTTTAAAAAATAAATGTGTTTTAATAATGGAGTTTGTAGACGGTGTTTTCAAATCACAAAGAGAACTAGTTTTCACTGTAGACCAACCTATTACAAGCAATAGAAATCATTCTGAAAACAGAAAACTTGCCAGCAGATAAGTAAGCATATGGCACACAGTTATTTGAAATGAGACAAGTCTGGGAAGCTCAAGGAATGGTATGGAAGTATGAGGCTGGAGAGCATGGGTCCTGAGAGATTACTGTGGAGAGAATGCCACTCTCCACTCTGAATGGGATGGAAAGCTTCAGTGGGTTCTGAGCAGAGGAATGACATGATCTGACATATGCTTGAGCAGAATCACGTCCAGATGCTACGTTGGAAATAAAGTGGAGCAAACTAATGGCAAAAAACAAACAAAACAAAACAAAAAAACCCAAAATGGGAAGACCATGTCAGAAACTGTTGGGATCCAAAAGACATGACAATGCCTTGGGCTAGAATGGTAGTGGTACGTGTCGTGATATGCAGTCAGACAGCAGATGTGTGTTGAAGGCAAAACCCACAGGGGAAAAAAAAAAACTCGAACAGGAAATGGAAACCATATACATACACCATTTTCTTTCCTAAGATTTTTTTTTTTCCCCCTGTAGAAAGTAGTTGGTTGGAGGTAGAAGCAGTGTTGAGGTGAACTGTTTTCCAGACTGGGAAAAGTCACAGCATATCTGTTTGGTTAATGAGAAAGCTGTAGAAGTAAGGAGAAAGTTAATATGGGCAAATTTCCAGCATGGTGTCCTTGAATAAATGAAAGGGGAAGGGAGGCAACTATGCCAGCTGGGAGAAAAAAAAAAAAATGGCTCACTTCTACTCATTACTCTGTACTTAGACCTGGTATGTCCCGAACTTTTCATGTAAGATTTTTTTTTTAACATGAATGATTTTCAGTGACTATCTATGTTAGCTTTGTACTGTGAATACTGATGGATGAAGAAAATACACAATGATGACTGTGTTACTAACTATAACAGTTATACGAGAAGCATTGGTTTGGTTCAGGTTACCCTGATGTTTCGTGCATATATAGACCACAATATCGCTTGACACCACAGAGTCATGCCTATTGTCCACTGCATGGCCCCTTGCTTTCTGAACATTGCCTGCGTGTTTCTGCACATGCAGTTTCCTTCAGGATGCTCCTGTGTCTTACACATCCTTCAGAGCATAGCACAACTCCTCTCCCACAAATTTTTTTCAAGCACAGGCTTCATCTCTATCTTTGTGTTCCAATAATTAATTTCTTCCTGTCTTTTATGCATATTCTGTTTGTATAATAATTGAATGCACACTGTATATTTCTGGACCCCTACACACTTTAAATAGTGTACTGTGAAGGTATATTATTTGTCTATGTATCTTCTTTCCTCTATTACCTGAGATTATTTGAGCCTAAAATTATGTCTTGCTCATTTGGTTACTCAACAATGGACAGTTCAGTATTGAATGAAATGGAAATATTTGAAAACTGGATTTATTTCATGGTGTTCCAGAGGACAGAATTAGTGGGAAAAATTAAGAATAAGATAGATTTTGGCTTGATCGATGGAAAGGCATTATAACATGATGACATTTTGAAAATGGGAAAGACTGTTATTTAAAATACGAATTCCAGGCAGTCTGGATGGGAAGGGAGTTTGGGGGAAGATACATACATGCATATGCATGGCTGAATCTCTTTGATGTTACCTGAGACTGTCATAACATTGTTAATCAGCTATACCTGAATACAAAATAAATAGTTAAAAAAGATAAGCTCCAGGTAACCGAAAGAACCCCAGTCTGTTTTTCTCCCAACTATCATTTAAGGTCAGAGCACTATACCAAGTATGTTATAAAAAATAGTATCACATTTAGTCTTGATACTAGTCCCCCAAAGAAGGAATTTTAATCATCCCAATTTTACTTTAAATGGTTAACCAACTTGCCTCAGTTTACAGCTAATTGGTGAAAGTGGGCTGGTATTGGAACTCAAGTCTGTGTGGTGATTAGGCCTAGATATTTGATTCAGATGCTTCACAGTGTCAGACAGATTCCACATTGGGTAGAATGCAGGCATAGATAAATCTCTGAGGTTATAAAAGAATGTACAATTCAAGGAAAAGGCAAATTATCTAGGTAGACTCCAGTGTCTTTATGACTATTAAACAGGCTTGCTTTCCAAAAGAGAGTCAAGAGATGAAACCTGGAGAGACAAAGCAATCCATAGTGAGGTGCCAAGATAATCTTTTAATTTGTCCATCTCTATTTGTTCTTGAAGTGAAATGAAAGTCACTCAGTCGTGTCCGACTCTTTGCGACCCCATGGACTATACAGTCCATGGAATTCTCTAGGCCAGAATACTGGAGTGGGTAGCCTTTCCCTTCTTCAGGGGAGCTTCCCAACCCAGGGATTGAATCCAGGTCTCCTGCATTGCAGGTGGATTCTTTATTAGCTGAGCCACAAGGGAAGCCCCTATTTATTCTTAGATCCCAGTTATCCCTGACTCAAAATGAGAATGCGTTCATCGTCTTTGATAATTGCATTATGACTGAATAAACAGAGTAAGGCTTGGGGAGCTTAGAAGACCTGTGCCAAAGTGGAGTACACCCAAACTCTTTGAGCACTGGACACAACTCACAGAGCTTGTCATGAATATTACCAGAATTTTCAGCACATGCCTGCAGTAGGCATTTAATTAATTTTATCAATATCTCCTTTCTCCTCCATCCTCTTTAAGTCCATATATATCACAAGATACTGTCTTAAGTAGCAATAACCTAAAGGTATCATTTTTATTTGACAATATGTTATCTATGGATATAAGAAAGTAAAGTTGCTCAGTCGTGTCCGACTCTTTTGCGACCCCATGGACTGTAGCCTACCAGGCTTCTCCATCCATGGGATTTTCCAAGCAAGAATACTGGAGTGGGTTGCCATTTCCTTCTCCAGGAGATCTTCCCAACCCAAGAATTGAACCCTGGTCTCCCACATTGTAGGCAGACGCTTTACCGTCTAAGCCACCAGGGAATTACACGAATATAAGAAAACATAATGTATATTTATATGATGAGCCTTTGATCCAAGACTTCACAAAAGGAGAATGCTATATTTTTGCAAAAGTTTTACTTTTGATGTTTTGTTCAAGAAAATATGCATTTACATGCATAGAATGGAAATAGAATGTTAAATAAATTCTACTTATGCATTTTCTTACCATATTTCAAGATGTTTACTCTTTCAGCAAATAATCTGACTTGACATTTCTAAGCTTGTAGAATGGAGAGAGGCATTACTACCTCAGCCTTTTGTGTTTCTGCTGGATTTTTTTTTTTTTTTGACCGTCCACTCATTATAACCAAAGAAAACTTTATTCATGTGAACCTCAACTTCACTTTTCATAGAACTATGACCTTAAAAAACCAGTCTCTTAACTTCCTTCAGGGAGCCATGTGACTGACTGCCTTGTCAGCAAGCTACTTTTCCTGAATCTAAGTTATTTCCTTTCCTACAGAGAAAAATTGCTGTTATCACTTCCAACTCTTTCAGTTATGGCCATTTTCATATATAGTTTACCCCTTCAAAACAAACAAACAAAAAAAATGCCTTTTTTTGCTTATTTGCTAAAAAAATGTTTATCCTAAAGAAAAAATGTAAGGATATAAGCACATTTCATGGTCTATGGAAAAATCAGCATTTCCAGAGATTTCTGATCCAAGAGACAGCTAAAAGTTCTCTAAAACACCTATTTTAAGATATTCCTTTCAATTATCTAAACATAAGAAAAACATGGTCTGCTTAAAGTTAGCATCACCCCAGTACTTTGCAAGTTCTTTATCTCATAACCATTTCTTTTTGGTTTTTATTCTGCATACTTTTATCTAACATCTAACACTGGAACTACTTCTGTCTTGTTTGACATTCCCCTGGCCTTCCCTTTTGAGAGAGGCTGTGTCCTGATTTCTTCTCTTAATGATTTTTTCCTTACCCCTTTTCCAGAACTCCCTTCTCACTCCTTGTGGCCCTTTAAATGTTCTATCCTTTGCATCTTGCTCTCTTTCTACATATTCTCACTGGATATTCTCACAGTCACTCAGCTAGGCTCAAGCCTCGTCTGCTCACCAATTATTCCCACATTTAACCTAGACTTTTCTCCTGAACTCCTGCCCAAATACCTCCTAGCTTTCCCACAGTTCATCTCCAGTGTAACATGTCCCCAACTGCACCCTTATCTCCTCCTCAGCCAGATCTTCCTGTGCTCCTCCTTATCTTAGCAGACTATTTCCATGTACCCAGACACCCAAGCTTAAAATCACTGAGTCATTCTCAATTCCATTCTTCTCTGAAAGTTTTCTCCTATCTGTTCCTTCTCTTTCTTCCTGACACTGTACACGGAGTTCAGGCACTCATCAATTCCCCCCAGGTGATCACAACTGTTTCCTAACTCCTTGTTTTCTTATCCTAGTCTACTTTGAGGTCAGAGACTTATGAACATGACATTCTTTGACTTGGCCCTTTGCTTTAAAACCTTTGATATTCCCCATTTCACATGCAGAAAAACCCGAAACTCCTTAACAGACAATCTAAAGCCACCTGCAGTTTAGATTCAAGTGGCTCTGCTAGGCCCATCTTTTGGCGTCACTCCACCCCAAAGGATTCTCAGATGGCACTAGTGGTTAAGAATCCACCTGCCATTGCAGAAAACATAGGAGATGAGAGTTTGGGGAATATCCTTGGGTGGGGAAGATCCCCTGGAGGAAGACATGGCAACCCACTCTAGTACTCTTGCCTGGGAAATCCCACTGGCAGAGGAGCCTAGCAGGCCCCAGTCCATAGAGCCACAGAGTCAGACACGACTGAGCGACTTAGCACACCCTCCAAAGGCGTATGTGCTGAGTCTTTGTCATTGCACATGTCATCATTATCTCTCTTTGAGATGTTTCCCCCTATTTTCTTTTTCCTACCTAATGACTGATGGCTTTCATTTTTCAAGAGCCACATCAGATAATGTCTCTTCTTTGAAATCTACCCCGACTTCTGGAGAAGCATGTCCTCTGTCTGCTGTTAGCGGCCTTAACCTATCTTCACACTAGCATCAGGATGCTGTGTTGTAAATATTACACAATAGTGAAGGACTCTGAAAGAGCAGGGGCTATGTCTTCTCTTCTGCAGTGTCAAAGTCTATCATTATGTCTGACTTGTGATAAACCTTTGGTTCTTATTGGTTAAATGAAAATGAAGCTATTGTAATAGGTAATAATGAAAACTCTTAAGAATGGCCCAAATGATTCCAAATAGCTGTCCTAAGTATTTATGTTTACTCTATACTTTCTTTCTTCCAAAGAACTTTGTTTACTTCCATTTTGTTCTATCAGTGGGACACCCGAGATTGGCAACTAAGACTCAAGGGAAAGGACAGAGAAAGAACTCAGTAACTGCACTGACAGACACTGGAGTCAGACTCAACATTCCTAAGAGGTGATAAGTGTGGCCAGCTACTACCAGCCTCCATCTGCTACACTTTGTTGTTCTTTAGTCACCAAGCCATGTACAACTCTTGCGACCTCAAAGGCTGTAGCCCGCCAGGCTCCTCTGTCCATGGGATTTCCCAGGCAAGAGTACTGGAAGGGATTGCCATATCTTTCTCCTGGGGAAATCTTCCTGACCCAGGAATCAAACCTGTGTCTCCTGCTTTACAGACAGATTCTTTACCACTGAGCCACCTGGGAAGCCCTCTGCTACATTGCTACACTAAAAAACTGGCAGCTAGGGAGTGAGGAGGTAAACCCAAGGGTCAATAGAATAGAGTGTGTATGAGATGAGAGGCAACTCCCTTCTCATGGGGAATGGAAATCGGGATACCTGGCCTTTATCCCTAAAAACCTCCTTAGGGATTCTAAGAGAATTATTCATAAAGACTGTTGTATCCTTTGGTCCTCCAGCTGGGCATTTGCTGAGGAAAAGAACTTGAATTTATCATGGGAGCAGGGAAGATGAGTCTTGGTGAAAGGGCTAGAGGGAGGGGACAGTGTTGGGGCACTCAGTTTAATGGCCAAGAAAGGAAATTTCTGTGGGTCAAGTGGATGCGGGTTTGAATAAATTTGAGGTTGAGTCGCCCCAATTCCAAGACAGTTTCCCCACCACACTCCAGCTACAGAAGACAATGGAGTACATGGCAGTGACAAGAGCTGAAAATGGATTTCCAACTTCTCAAATCATTGGATCTCAAAGAACTCATACCTCTAGCCCCCAGAGTCAGAATTTGGAGCCTGCCTCACAGTGGACATCAATGGCCAGGCTGTGTCCAGAGAAGGAGCACTCATGAGGACAGAGACATTATGGTGGTATCTGGTTGGCTTGGTGTTCTTCCAATTCCTTGTGCACCTCTCAGCTCAACACCCCTGAAGGGTAATCCTAGAAGGGGGACACAAGGTGGTGGTACCCTTGAAATAGGCCTCAGATAGGGCACCAGTTCATACTTGGATTGGCAGTGGGTAGAAGGTGAAGATAAACTATAAATGAATGGCTGGACTGCGGCTTAATATCTGAAAGTGAAAGTCGCTCAGTTGCGTCCGACTCTTTGTGACCCAATGGACTATACAGTCCATGGAATTTTCTAGGCCAGAATACTGAAGTGGGTAGCCTTTCTCTTCTCCAGGGCATCTTCCCAACTCAGGGATTGAACCCAGGTCTCCCACACTGCAGGCGGATTCTTTACCAGCTGAGCCACAAGGGAAGCCCAAGCGCACTGGAAAGTGAAAGTGAAGTCACTCAGTAATGTCTGACTCTTTGTGACCCCGTGGACTGCAGCCCACCAGGCTCCTCTGTCCATGAGATTTTCCAGGCAAGGGTACTGGAGTGGGTTGCCATACTGGAGTGGGTAGCTTATCCCTTCTCCAGCAGATTTTCCCAACCCAGAAATCGAACTGGGATCTCCTGCATTGCAGGAGGATTCTTTACCAACTGAGCTATCAGGGAAGCCCTTAATATCTGAAAACAACTGGAAAACTATGACATTGCCCTGGATACCAGAGGAAACCTACTACCCAGTAGAGAATTAATACTTGATATTGTACAATTGGGAAGAACGATTGAGAAACACAGAGGATTTATGTTTCTTGTTGAGTTACCACTGCTTTCTAAAGTAGGTTCATGTGGAAACTCATTTAAATTCATAGACGCTGTGCACAAAGTTCAACCAAAATTCAACCCCAAACTGATATCAAAGCAAATCTTCCTTCACTGATTAATCACTAAATCTGACAGGTAGCACCATTCACTAATGTCCCTACTGAACCCTCTGGGGATCAGAACATGGTCAGAGGTACCCATGGAGGACGTGCAGAAATACCCAAAGGGGCTCACAATATAAAAATGAAGTGAAGATGTATGGCAGCTCCTACTCAGATCAGTTTAGAATGAGTAGCTAACCAGTTTCAGGATGATCTGAAACTTTCCAGAACCATTGAGAACTCTGCTGATTCATATATTAGGAGATATATTATGTAAACCATCCATGTTTGGAAATAGCTGATATGTTTGTTCTCTCTAGAGCAGAAATGCAAAGTATTTCATGATACTAGAGAATATTAAGAGTAATTTCTCTCACAATTCTTCTGAGGGAAGACTAGGCCATGTTTGAGCTACTTCTAACTATGTCTCTGTTCCCTCAACAATTTCACACCTCCGTTTTTTGTGGTTTGTTTAGTCACTAAGTTGTGTGTGACTCTTTGCAACCCCATGGACTGCAGCCCATCAGGCTCCTCTGTTCATGAGATTTCCCAGACAAGAATACTGGGGTTGCCATAAGCAATACACACACACACACACACACACACACAAGAATATTGGAGTTGCCATAAGCAATACACACACACACACGTGCACACACATATATACATATATATATATATTGCATTGTTCTTGTTTGTAGACTCTGTTCCTGCCAGTCCCTTATTAGTCTAAGTCTATTTTCTGACCAATTTCTTGCTTTCTCAGGTCATTCTCCCATATTCACTCTGAAAATCTGAGGCAGTCTGCTGTAATAGAATTCCTTGCACCATATAATATTAGTCTTTGAAGTCGTATGTGCTGTACTCTGCTTAGTTGCTCAGTCCTGTCTGCCTATTTGCAACCCCATGGACTGTAGCCCACCAGGCTCCTCTGTCTATGGGGATTCTCCAGACAAGAATACTGGAGTGGGTTGCCATGCCCTCCTCCAGGGGATCTTCCCAACCCAGGGATCAAACGGAGGACTCCTGCACTGCAGGTGGATTCTTAACCCTCTGAGACATCAGGAAAGCCCTTGGGGGTATTATATTACCTATATACATGTTTGGAGAGGTCTTCTGATTTTTCAGCTTCCTCCATGAATGATGCTTCTTCTCCTGTTAAATCCTTTATGTTCCAGCCAATTCCCCATCACCTCCCTCTTCTCTGGGACTGTTTCCCTGAACTTCAGCATTCCCTTAACTAACTCCCCTAGAAGCCTATTTTACTACTCCTGGGGATATTCTTAACAATGTATAAGTAACACTGACAGAAATGTGTATGAGATACTGTAGAATTTTAGCTCCAGAAGGTTTTATGCATAAGGATTCTGTTGATGCTAGAATGAAATAAGTAATCAGAGGTAGGGGGCCATGAGAATTAGCTAAAATGCATTAACATTCATAATAACACAGTTACAGGTAGTACAGTATATGTGTAGTAACAGTCATTTACTCCTTGACTGTGTGTGAAGTCCCACTGTGTGTTTTAATGTAGGACCTTAAAACAACCTGGTAAGAAACAGAGCAAATATTGTTTCTAATGATAATCAGTGAGTGTGGCCTCCCAACCTCTCCCTTAATTTTTAAATGGGCCAAATAATTTAAAAACCAGTATTACTGGACAGAAGTAGTCTGGGCAGCATTGATATATCTTCTATGGTAAGGGTAGGTGGATTTTGGCAAGGTGGTTACAATGGCTCTTTGTTATGCCTTGGAAGTCCAATTCTAAACATCCACTTCTATCGGGGACTTTGGGACTGCAATAACTGTATGAGATATGCTTTATTACACGGTGATGGAAGTAATCATGAAATACTTTTATGTCTTGCAGATGCTGGAACTTCTTCCCTTTTGATGTAAAATATAACATGAAGTCTTTGCATTAAAATCAGAGGCATAAAATTTGCTAGCATCTGTAAATATTTTATTCTTTAGGTACTCCCTGGTCCTGAAAAGAAAAGGTAGAGAACCTTGCCGGAATTTCAGTCATCACCTCCGTCCAAGAAGAAACCACCCGCGGTTTCTTTATCATAACAGCGCCCCCTGCTGCTTCAAAGCAAAGGCTTCGAGATTGCCCGTTTTCCTTTCAGTCTTTGAGAGACTCTGGAAACATGGCTGGAAAACATTATCCTCAACTGAACCACAGCCAGGGAAGTCTCAGGAGGGAATTCTTTCCTGACATAAAATTAAACCTGGCTTCAGCATATCTTTTGCGGGAGGGGGTGGGGGCGGGGGGTGGAAAGGAAGAAAACTTACTGTTGATGTTTCTTGGCTTGGCTTTCTATTCTGTTCTTAAAGCAACATTATTTTAAAAATCTGTAACAAAACCTGTCATCTGCCAAGTCAGCCCCAAGCCTCCCAGTCTCTCTCAGCACAACTTTCCCTGTCTTGCCCTCTTCCGTCGCCGCACTCCACTCACATTTGGCAAAATTTATTCATAAACAGATGCCTTTTAACTCACCGTTGGTAGGAGCGGTGACTGACCGTCTCCGCTGTGGAAGGGAATCTGGTGCCAGGAGTCCCACGGAGTCCCAGGCACGGGGGCGGGGGCGGGGGTGGGGGGCACCGATGTGGCAGTGGGGCTGCGGAGGAAACAGGCCTCCAAGTGACTTGCTTTCAGCCTTGCTCAGTGGAGAGCTGGCCCTCGACTTCAGAGGTGGCTCAGGAGCAACTGGCAGCAGGCGATGTATTTTCAGGTCCAACTGGACGCACTGCTTGTTGAGAGCGGAAAATCTGGAAGCTGTGGTGGGAGAAGGCTTTGCCTCTCCTCTGTGCCTGTGGGAGATGGTGTACTGAAGATTACCCTGTGACCTGATGCCACTGGTGAGAAGGTGCCGGGTTATTTATTCACCCAAGGGGCAGATGTTAGAATCATTGAGTGGATTTATTTATTTTTTTTAATATTGAATGGTCTCAACCAGCACTCTGATGTTCTGGTGGATGAAAAGGATCCTGCATCTCAAGATGAGCCCACACATACTTAATAAACTGGTGCTGGTCTGTTGTTCAGTCGCTCAGTCATGTCTAACTCTTTGCGATCCCATGGACAGTAACCCTCTAGGCTCCTCTGTCCATAGGATTTCCCAGGCAAAGATACTAGAGTGGGTGGCCATTTCCTACTTCAGGGGATCTTCCTGACCTGGGGCTTGAACTCATGTCTCCTGCATTGACAAGTGGATTCTTTACCACTGAGCCACCAGGAAGGATCATGGGCAGATCAGGGAGTCACCTTTTTCTCTAGCATGACCTTCCTTTCTATTCCCATCAAAAATAGTGACTTAGAAAGTTTGTCCATGTGTGTGAGGATTACAGCAAGAGAACTGCCACCCTTCAGCAGTTTTGTAGCACACAGCATGATCATTATATTAGGTTATACTGTGTAATAGGTTCTGGAATGTTCAGGCCTTGGTCCCTGGCTCTGAAGCTGCTACTCTCATTAAAATGCATTTGTAGGATGGGCTTCCCAGGTGGTGCTAGTGGTAAAGAACCCACCTGCTAATGCAGAAGATGTAAGAGATGAGAGTTCAGTCCCTGGGTCAGGAAGATCCCCTGGAGAAGGGCATGGCAACTGACTCCAGTATTCTTGCTTAGAGAATCCCATGGATAAAGGAGCCTGGTGGGCTACAATCCATAGAGTCGCACAGAGTCGGACATGACTGAAGTGATTTAGCATGCACGCATATATGCAGGATAATAGAAGGCAATGTTTGACATCATCTAACTGTACCCTGTGCAGACCAAGAAATTATATGTGATGCGCTCCACATAGTCTGCTAAGAAGGGGCCAAGATGGGGTGCTAGGGTGCTAACACACTGAGAACTTGCCTGTGTGATCTGGTTTCAGAACTGCTTCTAACTGGTTTCCTTGCTTAAGAATATCTTCTTCAACTGGCTTATATAGGAGACCGCTTTTTGGAGGTGAAGTTGTCCACCTGGCTGGTGCACTGGGACAACCCAGAGGGATGGTATGGGGAGGGAGGAGGGAGGAGGGTTCAGGATGGGGAACACATGTATACCTGTGGCGGATTCATGTTGATATATGGCAAAACCAATACAATATTGTAACGTTAAAAAATAAAATAAAATAAATTAAAAAAAATTAGTAGTAAAGTAATGTTTTATAGTGAACTGTGTTTTTGAAGGGAACAGCTAGCCAGTTGCCTAGCCAGGCCCTGAGGATGGGATGACATTAGTGATTGGAAAGTTGTTCTTGGAAGAAGGTGGGTTGAAGCAGAAGGGTCAGGCCAGAGGCAGTGGGAGTCACTTGGGAGGGTGTGGGAGGGCCTGTGAGGGATCACAGGTGGGGACACCTGGGCATCTTGGGGACAAAGGAGAGCACTGTGAGCTGGGGCTTGTTCCATAGGGATGGAAACTGGGGTCCTGTGAAAGGAGAGGTACAAGGAGAGTGGGCTCTGAAGATAAATCTGATTTCTCTTTCACAGTTTTCTGAGGCCTATCCTGAGAATTGGCCCTATATCCCTCTTTATCTAGATACTTAGAAAGTGACTTCATTGTGCCTTGTCCTAACAGGTGACTTTCCTCTCCATCCTCTTGTGTAGGTCTCAGAACAAAGACAAGAGAGTTGAGTCCCAGAAGAGAAGCCACAGTCAATACCAGCTGTCATGACATTAGCCTGCCTGTCTGTGTCTCCTACCTGGTTCAATACAGTCTTATTCTCTTCTCTACTCCTTCATTTCATCTCATATCCAGGCAACCCTGATGATCTCACTGGCCTGCTAAAAGATATTAAATGTTGATGTATGGTCAACTGAATAATTTCTCACCTGTGGTAGAACAATTGCTTGTTATCAACTATTTAGCCCTCTTTCCTGAGAGAGGACTATATATCCTCATCCACAGCAATGTAACTTTTAGTGTCTCCTGCGTTGGAGGGGTATCCCTTGTTCTACTGATGTCAGGCGTGGCCATATGACTTATTTTGGGCAATAGAATACGAGCAGACACGACATAGGTCTTGTCTCTGGCAGAAGCTTCGAAAGACATCGTATGTTTCTGCCAGTCCTTTGCCTTGGGGAAACCAGGTTTCTCAAGGAAGAACATATCTTTCAGGCTGAGTCAAAGAATAAGTTGAGAAGACATATGATATGGAGCCATAAGAGCCACCAATATGCAACACAAATGAGAAACAAATGTCTGTTGTTGTAAGCCACTGAGATTTGGGGTTTGCTTGGTGCAACAGCACAACTGGCTCATACAACTCCACTCCAGTTTATCCTCAACCTACTTTTCTAGACTTACACAAAATTACAACAGCACATGTTCCCTACACTCCTGACAATCTAGAAGCATCTCCATTTCCCAGCCACTCTCTGTGTTTCTTTTTCCTTTTGGCTGCACCCCATGGCATGTGGGATCTTAGTTCTCTGATAAGAGATTGAACTCACATTCCCTGCATTAGAAGGCAGAGTTTTAACCACTTAGATCACTGAGTAAGTCCCTCTGTGTTTCTTTTATTATCTCCTCTTTCTCCTAGACCCCCATCTTGAACAAATCTTACTTTAGAGATTTTTCCAGCTAGCTCTAAATCTATCTTACCTACAAAATCTTTCTGAATGTCTTGGTTTGAAATGATTTTTCCTTTTTCTGAATTCCCAAGTTTATGCTACCAATCACTCTATTTGTTAATAATGAAAGTGCTATTTACAGAGCAAGTACTACATATCAGAGATAACTGTACATGTTTGTGTATCTTTGTACACTAGATGTTGATTTTTACCAACTGTGTTTGTATACACTAAGATTGGATAAAAACAAAAAGGCTTATTGTGGGTAAAAACATGTGAAAGGTAAATAAGAGGAGGTTGAAGAAAGTGGCAGCAGTCTTCTTACCACAGTGATTATCTGACGTTTGTGGAAGAAGATAGGGAGGATGGAAGACTGGATAGGAAGAGATTTTTTCAAGCTGCAATGCAATTCCAAGAACTGTTCTGCCAAGTCAATGGGAGTCTTTAAGCCAAAGTCACCTTTGTGGGCCAGAGGTCTTATAGCTCAAGTGATCTGCATTGGTGCCAGTGTTGTGCTTGACTGTTAACTGGGAGCAGCCTTGTGGGAATAAATGATAGTGGATCCCAAACAACAAAAGCTGGGGTTATTCATCAGTAATTCACACAACATAAAAGATGAGCAGTTCTTTACCATGGTCACCACATCAACATTAGCTTGTTGAATCTTCATAAAACTCCTATAAGGTTAGGGCTGGTATCAGTTTTGCTTTAAAGTAAGGACACTGAGGCCTAGAGAGGTTAAATGACTTTGTTGCCATCACCCAGCTAGTAATGGGCTGGAGACTGAGCTTTTCCTCTAAACTACCATTGACTTCAACTCTTGTCTCTTACTAAGCCATAAATGAGTAAACGCACCTTAGTGTTGTCTGTAAGAAGGTGGAAACCTGGGCCAACACTAATCAATGCCACTCTTGTTTTTGTTGGATCCAGAAATGCACAAGCCTCCCTTCAATTTTTATGACATGCAAGCTCTTCCCCTGTGGGTCAAGGGATAGAATTAGACATTTTTTCCAGAAGAGTATCAGGCAGTGTTCAGATAAACTGTTATGAATTATTTTATGAATAAAACAGCTCATTAGAAATGCTTCCTAAAACCCCAAGGAAACAGGGTTCTCAGATATTTTATTCCTGTAACTCTTTTCTTTCTTTTTTTTTTTTTTTAAGAGAAGGAAGTTGAGAATAGAGTGGATGAAGAACAAGATTTCAGAATTCTGAGCAGGGTTGAAGAAGATGTCCAAGAGAATATAGAGAGCCTTATGGGGTAAGAGACTGGAAAACTGAAAGGGTTGGGAGAGCCTGGCTCCTTGTGACCATAGGCATAGGGTACCCAGAAGGGCAAGATGGAAGGGGCAGACCATTGAAGGTGTAAACATCTGATGGTCAGGCTTGAATTGGTGAAGAGCATGGAGCCTGGAAGGTAGCTGAAGCACTGGTTGCCTAGAGATGCCATCTAACACAAAATGGGTAAAACTAATTCTTGAATTTGGGGTTGCTGCTGCTCTGAGAGCTACTGAAATAAAGGCCTTGGGTCAATGAGAGCAGTGGCAGAGAGCTTCCCTTGTAGCTCAGTCAGTAAAGAATCTGCCTGCAGTGCAGGAGACCCGGGTTCGATTCCTGGGTTGGGAAGATCCCCTGGAGAAGGAAATGGTGACACACTCCAGTGTTCTTGCCTGGAGAATAACATGGACAGAGGAGCCTGGCAGGCTATAGTACATGGGGTCAGCAAGAGTCAGACACAATTTAGCAACTAAACCAAATAAAACCAAAAGGTGGTAATAATGAAGATACTCACCAAACACTTGGTTAAAAATCCATGGAGGTCAATGCCATACTCAAAAGAAAGCAACCCATGGGCTCCAAGTCACGCGTGCATGTTAAGCTGCTTCAGTCAGGTCAGACTCTTTGCGACCCTTAGGACTGTGGACTCCTAGGCTCCTTTGTCCATGGGATTTTCCAGGCAAGATTATTGGAGTGGGTTGTCATGCCCTCCTCCAGGGGATCTTTCCCACCCAGGGATCAAATCCTCATCTCTTACATCTCCTGCATCTGTAGGCAGGTGGGTTCTTTACCACTAGTACTGCCTGGGAAGCCCCCAAGTCACAGATGTGAGGCCAAAAAGGGAGGAAAAAGAAACCAAATCCTCCCTGTGACAGTACAGTGGGTGGAGCCAAAGCTGCATGAAACCTCCAGAGAAAAATTAATACCTCACTTGCAAGTGCTGAAGAGGAACAAAGAAATGAAAAAATGTGAGGAAGGCAAAATCTACATTTTGCAACTGTTGTTATGACAGGGAGTTGCACCATTTCTGGAGAATACCAGGTGTATGTGTAGAGAGAAGTTAAGTAAGCTCCTATTCCAATTCCCTGCTCCAAAAATTTGTTCCATTTACTGTATTGTCCTCATATAGATGATACAGCTGGTAAGAACAGATACTATACTTGCTCTTAGCTAAAAGACCTGGAAGGGATTCTTTCCTGTAATTCCTGAGCCATTATTCCAGCCCTATTTCCTGCTGCACCTAATCAATGCTGGGTTGTTTTAGAATGCCTATTGTTTTGGTCTTATGAATCCATATCTTTTTTCTCCTGAGTTTAATTTTTCTTTTCTTTCTTGTTCTGTGACTGTGTTTCCCATTATTGAGTTGTGAATGGTCTTGCTGAGAGAAGCAAATAAGGACCAACTTGATATTTTGAAAGGATACAAACTACTCTCCCCTCCCAAAAAATTAAAGAAAGAAAACAGAAGGACTTTTAGGGCTAGGGTTCATTTTCCTATAAACAAATATAAATAGGAGATAGAGATGGGTATATGGTATGATATATAGCTATATTATGTGTATGGTGTGAATACATAAGATAGACTTCTTTTTACTGTAGTAAGTGGAGTTTATGCAGAATTCTGCCATGTGGTGAAATCAAAAGACTTCCTAGGCTGAATGCTCTGCAAGAATCTTCTGCAAGGAAAATTTTGTTGTTTTTGTTTAGTCGCTAAGTGGTGTCTGACTCTTTTGCTACCCCATGCATGGACTGTTGCCCACCAGGCTCCTCTGTCCATGAGATTTCCCAGGCGAAAATACTGGAGTGAGTTGCCATTTCCTTCTCCAGGGGATTTTCTTGATCGAACACATCTCCCACATTGGCAGGCAGATTCTTTACCACTGAGCCACCAGGGAAGCCCAAGGAAAAACTAAAAGACACCAAACAAGCAAACATACACCCAACCTTCCAGATCCTCCCTGGATCCTTCTATTTATCACTGTTCCCCTGACCACAGTGTATGGCTACCTTTCAGCTCTGTGTGAAGACCTGCCCAGGACATTAAAATGGGGGTGGGATCAACTCTGTCCTATAATCATTTTTAACTGGTTCTGTAAACAAGCCTAGTTTATGGGCTTATCATTAAAAGGCATTTTTGTTTGATTGCCACTTTAAGATGAACTTATTGGGGAAGATATTGTTTTCCTGCCTGTGGAAGAAAACTACCAAGCATAATGACATTTCTGGTCATTCTAATTTTATAAAATGAGACCCCCAATCTCTTAAGTCTTATTTCAGAAATTAAGATCTTCAGTCATAATATGTTAATTAACTCCAATTTGCATTCACAAATAAAACGTCCTCCATTTGCTAGAGCCGGAACTGGACAAATTTGTCTTTGGAGAAAAGGATATGATGAACTTCTTGCCTCTTCGTTCATCTTTCTCATCGGTCAACAGCTATTCTTTCTGACTTTGAGGTTAAAGATAGGAGAGGAAAGACAAAAAGGAAAGAAAAAACCTACTTAATTATGCTGTCTGTAAGATGCCTTCTTGTTTTCAGAGCCTCACAGATGGTCCTCTAGACTTCCAACCTGCTTGGCTTTCAGATGACAGCAGTTCTCCTCATCTCTGATCTATTGTTCCCTTCATCCCTCAGCCTCTGATTTTCTGGTGCTTCTTCTTGCATAGATCTTCTCCAACCCAATTCCCTGTCCTCTGGCAGAAGTTCTTTTATGCATGTCTTTAGGATCCCACATAAAAGGACCCTGGACATCTCCACCTGGCTATAGGCAGCACGGATCTTGACTTGCAGTCAAAGAGGGACAAAGTTATCTCCTAAGCACAGTTCTCTCTGCTCCTCCAGAGCACCAGAGGGGCTTTAGTATATGTCAGAGGAACCTCCCAAACTCAGCAACAGAAGCAGTTTCTCTTAGAGTTTCTCCTTTGAAAGCTCTCCTACTAAACTCCAAGGCAGGAGTCAGCCTCACACTCACTCCTTGTCCCAGAGTGGAGGGTAGAACTCACAGTAAGGCTTTCTCTATCTAAAAGTGTTGAGTTAGTCACTCAGTCATGTCCGACTCTTTGCAACCCCATGGACTGTAGCCTACCAGGCTCCTCCTAGCCATTCCCTTCTCCAAGGGATTTTCCGACCCAGGAATCAAACCCTGGTCTCCTGCATTGCAGGCAGATTCTTTATGGTCTGAGCCACCGGGCAACCCCTCTCTATCTAAAACTTTCTCTTAAATTTCCCTCTTAATTTCCAGTTGGGGAATCTTTATCCCCTTGAAGTGGGTGTGGTGAGGTTGCTCAGTCATGTCCAACTCTTTGGAACCCCATGGACTGTAGCCAACCAGGCTCCTCCATCCATGGAATTTTCCAGGTAAGAGTACTGGAGTGGGTTGCCATTTCCTTCTCCAGGGGATCTTCCCAACCCAGGGATCGAACCCAGGTCTCCTGTATTGCAGGCAGATGCTTTACCATCTGAGCCACCAGGGAAGCCCCAAAGTGGGTGAAGGCCCTAAATCATGTACCTGATTCCATGCAATTTACTTAGAAATTTGCATCTTGGTTTTCAGCTTCTCCCCTCACTTGATATCTGAGGTTCTTTATTTGGCATCAGCTGAATCTTTCATTTGATACATTTGATATTATGTGTCATATCTTTTCAGTGTCCTCTGCCCCTTTTAGCACCTTCCCTGGAAATTTCCATGTTCTTATGCTGCATACTCTACCAAGTCCCTAAAGTGTGTCACTTCCTGGGGCTTAGCCTTCCTTGGTCCTCTTCATCCTTTTTTGACACCTTACCTGTTCCAGTCACCCCTCCCCCCATAAGCACCCCCATCATATTGTAGATTTGGGGTTCCAGCCTCAAAGCTCTGCTCTTTGCTAAGGGAGCTGCGGTGACTCTTGGGAATGCTGTGTCCTGTGTTCTTAATCCACATCGGCGCTGGGCATGTTCATACACTGTCAGCTGAAAGTGACAACTTGACTCAGAAGTTTTCTTGTTATTGTTCTTCTTGCTTTTACTTCTTAGTAAAACCCTTCTTACCAACTAAATAGCTCAATTCATTTGCTAGTAAAAATTTCAAACAAATAAAATAGGAATAAGTGGGAACAGAGTGAGAGTGGGGTCTGGGAGACCACCCATCTGGCATCCTCCAGAGCTCCACAGGCACTGATAAAGAAGCCCAGGGCTTCAGGAAACACACTTGGAAAATCTTGACTTTAAAACAAAATGTGACTTTTAAAACAGGAGCAAAGCATGGAAGATTGATTTGGGGGAAGGCTGTATGCCCCATAGTCCTTTAGAAGTCACACCATATGGGCCTCTGCCTCCTCTCTATGAAAATGAGTGAATGCTTGTGCCCCCAGCCCCGATTCCCCGCTTACTTCTGAGGCTATCAGCTTCTAAATGCCCCCTCTTAGCGAGACCTCAGTGCACTTTGGAATTTTGTTTATTTATTTCTCTAAAACCCAAGGTTCTGAAATGGAATCCCTATGATGAGACTCATAAAGGCAAGTGTGTCTTTTCTTTAAAAACAAAACAAAAACCCCTAAACTAAAAACAAACAGTTCTCAAAACTTTATTCTTTGGATTATGTTTATGGCATTTTAGTGCCATTCCTTAAATCTCTAAACCGTATGAACTGCTGAGACTTGAACAGACTAATTATGTTGCTGGCTTTTTGAACCTTGACTGCCAGGGACTATGTTATTGCTTTGAGTTTTAAAAGAAGAGCCAAAATATCCCTTTACCTTTTCCATGTCATTTTTTTCCTGTACTGACACTGTGACATAGACATCATCTGGCCAACACAGAGGAATGGACTCTACCCTTCAGCTCTCCCACGTCCCAGCCACGTGGGTGTTTACACTTTCTCATACATATTCAGATTTTCTGGTCAGGCATGTGGAGCAAGTCAAGTGGTTGCTTCTTAGGGAGGAATTGGCAGGATGACTCCACTTCTTTTTGGGTGAGCAGAAAGATTCATGAAGACTAGAAGGAAAAGGATTCAGAAGTAACACTGGAAAAAGAAAATCATCTCTTTTCTCCCCTACAATCCTTTCTCTGTTGGTGACTCCATAAAAGCTGGTGTTTAGGAAATAGGACTGTTAAGGGCTCAGGTCTATTGAGTAAAATATGCTACCATGATCCTGACAAGCCACACACTAGGGATGATCAGAGTTGGAAAGGCCTGGACCCACAAAAATTTTGGAATGATTATCTTGCATTGCCTGCACTTTATCCCTGGGAGGACCAAAGTCCAGAGCTGGTGGTGGGGTCGGGGGAGCCAATGAGGAGGCTTGTGGGGCTTCTTGTGTGCTTTCCTTACCACCTGGGGATCCTTGATTGTTGAGCAGTCTGAAGAGAGCTGAGATTCTCAGAGCTTTGCTGAGGAATGACAGAAGACCGATGTGAGCTGTGGAAGCAGCTTTCAGGGTGTGTCTGCTCTGAACAACCTCCTTGGGACATCTTAGGTGGCAAGAAACCCTCTGCACTAGTTGGACAACACTGTTTAAAACAATTGCTACCTTTAGAAAGTAACCATTTTTACTTAGAATTTATTTCCAGAGGATGTTGGACTGAAGGATTGATATCTAATGATTAACCTCTAGTAATTAACCTGCAGAAGGCAGAAAAAGGAATCAGCTTCATCACCCAGGATGTCAGCCCAGCTCCTCCACAAACACCCAAGAACACCCCGAACCACTTTTCTCTCTTTTGATGTTTGTAGTCCACACACGCAGCTTGGCACACGAATATGTACTATCGTACACAGTGAATGATTGCTTTATGTGCTCTGTCTTAACTCCTCAGCAATATATTTCTTAAAAGCAGAGAATGAGAACATGTGTTACATTTTTAATGTATCACACAAGGCTTCTCAGCTCAATACTGAGCACAGAATGGGTCCTCAGAAAATCTTGGTTTACTGATCAGTGACTGGCAAGTTACAGTAATTATCAAATGCATCGAATAGCCTTATGGTCAAGCTTTGGTCCATTTCAGTTGATTGACAATACTAACCACAGAAGCAACCCACAGACATTTGGGAACTTGTGGTCAGTTTTATGGCATTCCAGGCAGAGAAACATAATCTGTTCAAAATGCTTAAAACTAACTTGTATATTAAATATGACTAATTTTTTCTTCCTTGTCCCTGAGGAAAAAAAAATTTGTTCTTTTGTATTCTCACTGTAATAAAACATAAAAGGTTACATGACTTTTTATGGAGCATTCACATTCCAGCTCTGCTATTTATTGGTTGTGACCTTGAGGAAATTATATAAATTCTGAATACCTCTCTCTTTTTTTTTTTTTTTTTTCTCATCTTCAGACACCATCTGGAGAACTTCTTTGCTTGGAAGTTAAATTTCCCACTCTATACTGTTCAGAAAACTAGCCATTTTGAATTGATGCAATTCAAAATACTTCCACAGACATACACACCTAGATATACATACCTAGATAGAGAATGACCCATAGATAGACAGATGGTAGATAGATGATACATGAATGATTATTCTAATTGCTCTTTTAAGAGGTTAGATTATGACTCACTGACAGTCTAGACCTGGATGGGTTGAAGTGTGCAGTTTGGGCTATATACTTGGGGAAGAACATTAACATTTGTACAAAGAGCAGAAGCATAGAAAATATTGAGGCAAGGAGGGAACCTGAGAGAGGAGAACAGGTGGTCAAAGTGGAACACAGGATCAGAAGAGGAGGAAGAGCAGGAGGCCCCCACAGGTAGAGTAGACCAGGAGGAGCTTTGAAGAGAAAAATTACTATAAAGTTATTAATCTGTTCACCATGGGGTATGTTGGGATCTTTTGCCTTGTGTCTCACCCTTGTGTCTTTAATAAAATACCCTTCAAGGTATTACACTCCCTGAGGCTTTTCTGTGAAAGTTCTTTCTGATGGGACTGTTTAGAGGATAAGTTTCACTTTCTTTACCTCTAAAATGATGTAATGATGGGGTTAGAGCATATAAGCAAATAAGCTCATGCTTATGAAATATCGGCATATAGTGATTTTTTACATTAACATTTTAAATACATTGTGAATTGATTTATCTATTAGTTCATAACTGCCTATGCTTTTACACTTACTATTGGTTAGAATTGCTTTTGTGCAATATCATGTTTGAGAGTGCAGGCATTAGACTCAGACAAACCTGGGTTCAAAGGATGACTCTGCCCCCACTCCCACTTTTTGTGAATTCAGGCAAATGCTCTCTCTTTTCTAATTTGTAAAATGGGGATATACCTACGTCTTAGTGACGTAGATGATAGATAGATGATACATGAATGAAAGCGGGAGGGCTAAAGAGGCAGCATTGCAAAGCTGTATACTAAGAGTGCCCAAAAGAAAAACGATTGAACACTCAAGTGGGGGTAATTGGAAGAGATTTTAAGACATGGACAATTTATCAAGTTGTGGGTAGGAAGCAACACAATGGCTGGTGCTGTATCCTTAGACCAGCAATAGAAGATCTGAGAGCTGTGGAGAGGAGTAGGGAGGGGGAAGAGAGCAATCTGGAAGAACACTTGTGTGGAACAGAGAAGAAGGGAATCATGTGATGTGATCCACACTGGTCGCTATTTCTGGGCACAGAGCAGGCGTGGGAAGCAGGATGGAGACTAAGTACAGAGAGGCATGGGAAGTATCCAGCATAGAAATGACTAACACAGTGACTGGTGTGGTAACATGTGATAATTGATTGCACTTATTAAACAGAATGATCTTGAATCTATAGCTTTTTTGGTACCCCGAAGAAATCAAAAGAATATCTCATTTTATATGCCTGGAGAAATCAATTTGATTAAAATATTGGTTCTTGCCAAATTCACCAGGGGTCATTAGAGATCACTCATATGTAGCTCTTCCTCAGGAGTTAGGGGCAGTGTTTCCAGGTTCCCTGCTAAACTGTTTTTCTCATGACAAGAGTATAAATATGCTTCATGAAGAGGAACTGCATTGCCAGTGATCATATACCCTGGCTCGCTCACTTTCTATCATACTACCCAAGCCGAGGTGCCACACATCTTGGAGCCTCATGTATAAAAATAGTCTTCAACATGGAGGGACCTTAATAGTATTATGCTAAGCAAGATAAGTCAGATGGAGAAAGATAAATACCATATGAATTCACTCATATGTGGACTATGAAGACAAAATAAAACAAAACAAAAAAATGAAAAGCCAAAATAAAAGAATTAACCAAGCTAAAACAGACACATTGATATAGAGAACAGAACAGGGGTTGTCAAAGGGAAAGCAGTGGGGGAGGATGAAATGGGTTAAGGGAGCGACTGTATAGTGATGGATGGAAAGCAAGTTTTTGGTGGTAAGCACACTATAAGGTGGGCCTTACTCAGTAGCTCAGAGGGTAAAGAATCTGCCTGCAATGCATGAGACCTGAGTTTGATCCCTGGGTTGGGAAGATCCCCTGAAGAAGGGAATGGCTGTGCACTCCAGTATTCTTGCCTGGAGAATTCCATGGACAGAGGAGCCTGGTGGCCTCATCCATGGGACTGCAAGGAGTCAGGCAAGACTGAACAACTAACACTTTGGTGGTCCAGTGAAATGAAAGTCTTGAAAAAAGTCTTTCTAATTTAAAATATACCTGATCTGGGTTTTGGGGCTAGACTCTTAAGTACCTACTTATGTCTTATTGCCAGTAAAAGTGCTAATAAATAATGTAATTTTCAGTTGTTTTTGATGTTAAAGGAAATAAATGTTCATACTTAAATATCTTTTTCATGTATGAGTTTTAGGATAAAAACATTAAGACCACAAAGATTTCAGTGAAATGAGATAACATTTGTGAAATTATCTGTCACAGGGCCCAGGATACGGAGGCGTCTTAGCAGATGCTTGCTTCCTTCTGGAGGCAGGGGAACTTCTGTTGCTCCTGAACTTGGGGGTGGAGTACATGTTTTACCAAATCTGTTACTCCATTTACACAGTTCTTCCAATTCCATTCAACAGAAGCCATGTGGGCAGTTTGCAAAGTCCGGAGCACTACCATGAAGACGAGTGATGATTTCTGCAGATTTTCCAAGTGTTCTCCACTATAGCCAACAGAAATAATTACAGAAATAATTCCTACATTATCTTACAAAGTGCGGTGTTTCATAAACTGTGCTCCAAACCAATGCGAGCATCTGCAAGATATCAACTGAAGTCCCTCAAAGGAGATACTTCTGGTCAGAGAAATTTGGAGAATATGGGGTTAAATGAGACTAAACAGATTCCAAATTACCGGCCTTCTTTTTGTCTTTTATCTAATAACCTGTGCTGTGAGTATTTTGGATAAAAGTTATACATCTAAGATTTTCTAAACTTACTTTATCACAGAACCATTCTAACCCTCAAGTTCAACTAAACACACTTGGGAATATCCAGTGTAGTGTAGAAAGACTGGATTTGATTTTCATAGAATCCTCTAAGTTGACAGAAAAAAATACGATTATCCCCATCTTACAGATAAGACAGAGGAAACTCTCAGCATGATAACTGGCTTCTGCATGGACTGTAAAAAGGTGGAGTGAACTAAACTATTAAATAGGCTCTTCTGTGGAGAATTTTAATTTTCATTCCTTTGCAGCATATTGCCATCTATATTAGTTTCCTATGGCTGCTGAAACAAAGCACCACAAACTAGATTTCTAAACAGGGATTTTTTTCTCCCTCTCACAGTTCTGAAGGCTCTGAAGGAGAATCTGTTTCAGCCTTCTCCCTGGCTCCGGTCATTGCCAGCACTTTCCAGAGTTCCTTGGCACTCCAATTTCTGCCTTTGTCTTCACATGAGTTTCTTCCCTCGGGTGTGTCTCAGTCTCTCTCTCCTTATAAAGGCACTTACTGGTCATTGGGTTTTCTAATTTACTTTGCTACAGAAAGGCTTGTATGTGCAAGCTTGAAGCCCTCGTTTTTCTAGACTAGAATCAAGTCTTTATTTTATGATCCCAAAGTGATTTTTCTTCACCCCTTTTAGTCAGAGTAATTACCTTTGTTTGAATATTTGTCAGCTAATTTATTGCTCTTTATTTGAATTTACCAGAATTCCATGAAATATTCTAAGCAGAACATACCCATTTGACGCAAAGAGGTTGTGATAAGAATTTCCTGATGATTCTCTGGATTTCCATGGTTTTTGGGTCATGCCAAACTTTTGGGACAATCTTGGTGAAGCTGTTAGAAGGAGTATTCTCCCCTTTCAAGACTGCTCAGTTAGTACAGTTTAAGTCTAGAGCTGCTGGTAGCTGTCCTTGTCACTTCTCGGAAGGAGACCACTGAGCATGGAGCCAACATCCCAACATTGAGGAAGAAAGGAGGAAAAGACAGAGGAGAAGGAGGGCAGGAGAAAAGGGAGGGGAAGGAGAGATCTAATAAACCTAATCATATTAGGTTTATGTATAGTTATTTATAATATATATGTAATTATAAAGCCTAATATAATAAACCTAATCCAATTGAGGCTCTGGATCCAGCCGTCACTGAACTTCCTTATTATAAAGGACAAAAAAATTATTTTTCATAGGTAAGCTTCTATATTTTACCTGACATTGTCCACGTATTCTTTTCATCCAAGTTTAATCTGCTAAAAGTGAGGGAGGTGGAGCTGTGAGCATGCACTTGCTTTGGGTAAGGGTGTGTTCAGTTCAGCTCAGTTCAGTTCAGTTGCTCAGTCGTGTCTGACTCTTTGTGACCCCATGAATCACAGCACACCAGGCCTCCCTGTCCATTGCCAACTCCCGGAGCCTACCCAAACTCATGTCCATTGAGTCGGTGATGCCATCCAACTATCTCATCCTCTGTCGTCCCCTTCTCCTGCCCTCAATCTTTCCCAGCATCACGGACATTTCAAATGAGTCAGCTCTTCACATGAGGTGGCCAAAGTATTGGAGTTTCAGCTGCAACATCATTCCATCCAATGAACACCCAGGACTGATCTCCTTTAGGATGGACTGGTTGTATCTCCTTGCAGTCCAATGGACTCTCAAGAGTCTTCATGTTAGGTCCATTATATGTTATATCATTTAAGTCTTATAACAACTCTATCAGTTAGGTATTGCTAATGTGTAAATTAAAAAAACATTAGGATAGTAGTTTTATTTAACCTGTAAGACTGAAGTTTAAAAATAAAATGAGGATATATGTGTATATATGTCTCTCTGTGTTTATATATGTGTATATAAATACATATAAATACATATACATCCCCCCCCACCCCACCCTCTCTTGGGCTTCCCAGGTGGCGCTAGTGATGAACCCACCTGTCAATGCAGGAGATGTAAGAGACACAGGTTCAATTCCTGGGTCAGGGAAGATCCCCTGGAGGAGGGCATGGAAATTCACTCCCTCCAGTATTCTTGCCTGGAGAATCCAATGTACAGAGGAGACTGGCAGGCTATAGTCCATAGGGTTGCACAGAGTTGGACACAACTGAAGCGACTTAGCACGTGTGTGTGTGTGTGTATGTGTGTGTGTGTGTGTATTGGTCTTCTTAGGTGCCTCAATGGTAAGGAATCTGCCTGCCAATGCAGGAGACACAAGTTCGATCCCTGGATTGGGAAGATCCCCTGGAGGAAGAAATGGCAACCCATTTCAGTATTCTTGCCTGGAAAATTCTATGGACAGAGGAACCTGGCAGTCTATAGTTCATGGGGTCACAAAGGATTGGGCATGACTGAGCGTGCACGTGCACACACACACACACACATTTATATTATTGTGAAACAAAATTCATCTGTCAGTGGTGAAGAGACTTCAGTTCTTTATTTAGAATCAGTGGAAGGGTTTCCATGGTTGTCAACTCAACTTGTGCCAGGAAAGTCAACTTTTTATTAAAACCTTTGATTGCACATATAAATACTGAGAAATGCATTTTAATTGCTCCCACAGACAAGTAGTCTGAAAAAAAACGACAACAGGAATGTTCTAAGTTACTGGAATCAGGTGGAAGAAAGACTGCAGCCGTAGAAGAGTAGGAATAGAGCATCCCTTTCTATGCTGAGTACCTTGGAGGGAAATGTGTGATGCTTTTAAATGGAGCTTTACTCTATTTAATGCCCCCTGGATGCATGAGTTCCTCTGAAATGGCCATACCATTTAATGTCAAAATGAAGTAGGGGACCTACCGATTACCATACCAAGTAAAGTCAGTCAGAGAAAGGTAAATACCATGTGATATCGCCTGTATGGGGAATTTTTAAAAAAATGATACCAACGAACTTATTTACAAAGCAGACTCACAGACCCAGAAAACAAATTTGCAGTTACCAAAGGGGAAAGGTTGGGGGGAGGGATAAATTAGGAACTGGGGTGAACATATACACACATTTTAAATATAAAATGGATAAACAACAAAGACTTACTGTATAGCGGTGGAAATTTTACTCAGTATTTTATAATAATCTAAATGGGAAAAATGATACCAACTATACATATATATATATATATATGTATACATGTATATATATGTACTTTAAATAAATTAAATAAAATTTAAAAAAATAATGTGGAGTGACCCTACTATGGAAAACAACCCGGTAGCTACATACTTACAGTGTCTTACCCTTGCCACAACAGGCTATATCAATGCCATTCTCACACATATATATCGAATGCCTAGAATCTTTTAGTGACTTGACATTATCCATAAGGTAAAAGCTCCTTATCTCCAAACTGGGGAGAATGCATTCTCCCAAAGTCCCCTCTGACCAGACCTGACTGTTGTCTACCTGGCCAGCCTCTTTTCGTCTCCCATGGCTGACGCTTCAGCTAAGCCAGTCTGCTTGCAATTATACCAACACATGATACTCTGCAGCGATATGAGCCTTTGCATGTGTGTCCCCTGTGCCTGGGCTCCCTTTCCCAGCCCCACTTGTTTGACAAGCATCATCTTTTTAAAAAACATTTTTACATTTAAAAAATTTTTGCTTACACTGGGTCTTCATTGCTGCACAGGCTTTTCTCTAGTTGCAGCGAGCAGGAGTCACTCTCCAGTTGTGCTGTGAGGGCTTCTCATTCCAGTGGCCTCTCTCATTGTGGAACACAGCTTTAGAATCTGCGGGCTTCAGTGGTTACATCTGCTGAGCTCTAAAGTGCAGGCTCAACAGTGTGGTGTACGGCCTCAGCCGCTCTGAGGGATCCTCCTGGACCAGGGATCAAACCTGGGTCTCCTAAATTAGCAAACAGGTTCTTTACCACTGAGCCAGCAGGGAAGTCCCACGAGCATCATCTTAATCTCTTGTAGCGATTTCCGATCTCCTTGATGAGGCACATAAATCCAAGAGTTAATCACCTTGCTCCCTGTGCTACATATGCCTTTGCTTCCATAAAACATACGTACATTATTCATTCTGAGATAGTAAGGATAACACTTCCATCTAGTATTCATATACGTGGGGGATTTTGCTTTGGAAAAGTAGTCAACTGTAATATATACAGTCATAGGCTTTGGGATTAGACTGCTTGTGTTTAATTCCTAACTCTATCTCTCACTACTCACGAGACCTTGGCTATTTATTTTCCTTAGACCTCAGTTTCCTCATCTATCAAATGAGGATGGTAAACACTCCAGGGAAGTTCCATGAAGATGAATTGAGACAGTCTAAGCCAAATGGTTGTTGTCAACAAAAGATATGTTATTTTGTCTATTAACTTAGGGAAGAAGGATGCTCATTGCCAGAAATTGGCCAAAGGAGTGCTAGAGTGTAATCAGCCCATTTTTAGGACACTGTAGAACAACTGCTCTATTTTCCTCTCTTGCTTATGCACATCAGGGTTAAGAACACCAGCCTTGTCAGTCATCCATGGAGACACCATTATCTTGTTGTTTCCAGACTCCCCTAAAGGTTCCAGTCACATTGTCAGCATCTAGCACTGCTTATATGGGACACATACAGACCCACATTCTAATTTCTTCAAAATTCTGTGCCTTATTTTGTCATCTGAGCCTTTAACATTTTGCCTGCTTAACTCTGTTGAATAGGTCTAGCTGCTTCTCACCCCGTTACAAGAATCTTGTTGAGGAAGAATGAGTCAGACATGCTTCTGGCAGGTTATAGTGCTCCTGCTATAATCTAAGGATCTCAAACATTAGCCACCAGTCTTTCCTTTGCCTCCTAACCTCTAAGGCATATCACTGGGCAACCATACAATGGGAACTCTGCAGGTCACAGGGTCTATTCTGAGCCCAGCCAGCTCAGAATGCTCATTTGTGGCTTCTTAACTAGTGCATTTACCAGTGAATGTGATTCCATGTTGTAGACCACTGTGGAGAGGTTTATGAACACTTTCTGTTGGTGAAGCCTGGTGTAGCAGAAGCGCTGCAGGCAGGACATACTCCTGCCTATAGGTCAGTGTGTGTCTTACCAGTTGTTCCTTTTCAAAATCCATTACCATTTATTTGGTTAGATAATCGGAGGCATACTTTCTAATGAATCAGAGTCACTATATCTTTTCCCTCCAGAATGAAAGATGCATTTAAGTTCTCTGGGTTTCTCTTCTGTGGTAGATGAAGGCAATTTGAAAAACTGATCAAGAAATATTCCCTTTGGATTCGTCCTTCTACCTTCCTCCAAGGGCAGCATTAAAGGTGAATCAGCATCACACTGCACTAAGCAGGGCACCAGATTATTTTTTAACAAAACTTTTTGAACTTTGGTCTTTAGCTCTTGAATAATGGTCATAGAGAGCCATTTCATCTAATCTATTAGCATCTATAAAAAGAGTTTCAGGCATTTACTTTTAGAGAAAATAATCTGCTCATTTCAGTGGAACAAGATGGACAGCCAAGGTCAAAGAGGCATCAAAAGTAAGTTTTCCAGCCCTTTGTGGAGGCAGGATGGGGGATTTTTTTTTTTTTTTAATGGTATTTAACAAATAGAGTCTGAGTGGAATTTTAAATCAAAATCCCAGATGATAAACTTTTGGCAGAAGAACTTTTTTTTTAACACTTTTTTTTTTTCCTCCTGACATCTGTTCTTCTCACTTTCTGAAATAAACATTTCACTTTGCTAATGTGAGGTGTGGGGCTGGGAAGTTACTCACTGTCTTCCTCACCCATAGAAACAATTTCTTAAGGCTTAAGGGAGATTTTTTTTTTTTTACACACCCCTTTCACAAGAGGTAAATCCTTCCCAAATCTGAAAAGCAATCAAACCAGAATGTCTCAGAGCCTCGTGATGGAATCATGGCTTCCTTTTTTCAGGCAGGAGAAATACATCACGTGCCCCACCTAGAGGTACGACTTGGAATTGCCTGTAAAGGAGATCTAAAGTGGATTCTGGGAGAAGATCCTATTTACTGAATTTCAAATTTAAACCAAACACTTTGAAACGGAGAGAAAAGAGAATTAAAAGATAAAACGTCTATTCTAAAGAACTGATAAAGGGGAAAAGAAGTAAAGAAGTAAAAGTGGGCTTCACCAGTGGCTCAGATAGTAAAGAATCTGCATACAATGCAGGAGACCCGGGTTCGATCCCTGGGTCAGGATCGACCCAGTGTGGGAAAGAAGTAAAAATACTTAGTATTTTTAATAAAACCATAATACGCAGGTGTGCTAAGTCGCTTCAGTCATGTTGGATTCTTTGTGACGCTATGGACTGTAACCCAACCAGTCTCCTCTGTCCATTGGATTCTCCAGGCAACAATACTGGAGTAAGTTACCATGCCCTCTTCCAGGGGATCTTCTTCACCCAGGGATAGAATCTATCTCCATTGCAAGTGGATTCTTTACCGCTGAGCCCCTGGGGAAGCGCAAATCCTAACATATAATTTGTCAAAGATTCTGTGCAGATGGTGGGCTCAGTACATGTTCTTAACCCCTCTCTCCCACCAGGATCCCAGCTGGGCCCTTGAAGAGTTCATTTGTGTGAGTTTGGGCCAGAGGAGAGGGAGGAAAACGTGAGCCATCTGTAAAGTTAGGAGAGGGAGAGCAAAGCAAAGATCTACCTGCATAGCAAAGATCCGGGGCTCCATAGTGAGCGGGCAGCCAAGTGAATAAGGCCCTGGGATGGGACAGAGGGGCTGAGAAACCCTTGCCCCTGGGAAGAGGCTAGGTGATTCAGAGGAGCCTGGGACAAAACCCACGGTCCCTGCAGATGTTTGAGGAGGTCAGCAGCTGCCAGGCCTGTCACCTCAGTGACCCCGGAAGAAGTCTGCTTGACCAAGATTCCCTCTGGTGCTAACTTTCCATGCCTTGAGGTCCAGGAGACGCCCAGGAATCTTGGGGCTTCTCTCCCTAGCCATTAATCCCAAACTCACAGCTATTTGGCCCATTGTCACTAGCCTCCTGGACTGGTAAAGCTTTTTTTTTTTCCCCTCAGTCTGCTAACTCACAACTCCCATGGAACAAGATCTGCTAGTTCTAAGGAATCTTTCTCCTAATAATAATAAGCTAGGCTGCTTGTGAGTCTGCAAGGATGGTGGTAAAATTGAAGAGGCTACTGTACTCTATTGTTTTTAAAGAACATACAAGCATATTATATCCCCTTCTCCAGGGGATCTTCCCGACCCAGGGATCGAACCCTGGTCTCCTGGTTTGTAGGCAGATTCTTTACCATCTGAGCCACCGGGGAAGCCCATATCATAGTCAAAAATACCTAAAGACAGAGAAAAAAAAATATTGGTTCTTACAAGACTATACTGGAAGATTATTAGGACAACTCTGCATGGAATGCATGTTTCTAAATGACACTTGGTGGGTGATGCAGATCCCCTGAGTCTTGTCTTGACAAATCTGGTTCGCTGCTATCTCTGCTTCAAACTCATCCTCTTCTTTTTCCTGCGTCTGCAGCTGGTAGGATATTCGGATCTGCAGAAGCTTCCTGTACTCCTGGGCTAAACCTTATCTCTTAGAAAACTCTCCTACTCTGTTAAGTTCTTTAAGATCTTCATTTACGTGATCCTGTTCTATAGCACCTTCTTCCTGTTCTTTTCCTTTTTTTGCAAGCTTTCTTGCACTTGAGCTTTTCTTGTGCACATGACCTCATTCCCAAGTTACTCCCTTTCCTCCCTTTCAGGTCTCAGCAACCTGTCCATCTCAGGCAATTTCTTTTCCTCTGTTATCCTGTCCAATTCTTTCTCCGGAATATCCTCCTCCTTACATCACTCCACTACGTAGCCCTGAGAAAGCTTCCATTTTCTTCTCTTTTTTGCTTCTTTGTTATCAGTCTCTTCTGGAACCTTTGAAGGGCTCTCTATATGAGCTTCACATACAAGTCCTGCTGTGTTCTCTACTCCTCCTGAATGTATCCTACTGTCTCGCTGAGGGCTTTTTGCAAAAAGTCCTGCTTTGTCTTCTCTTCCCCTAATTTATCCTGTCCTTTCTCAAGTTTACCCTTTGCATCATTGTTTTCTGCAAGGTGTGCCTGCCTCCTCTTCCTTCAGCTGCTGCACCACCTGTTTTGGTGATCTGATGGCAATGACCTGTGTGCCCAGTACCAAGCATGTATTCTCCACCAGCTCTTTCTGTCTCCTTGCCTCCCGGGCTTGTCACTGTTTCTCGGCTCATTGGTCTTCCTCCCAGGATTCTGAGAACATCTCCTCTTTCACCATTTTCTGCCTCTTCAGCTCCTCACTGAATTCTGCCAGTGCTTTCTGCTTCTCACCACACACCTTCAGGTGGATACAAAGCAACTCAGCATAGACCCTCACCCCACACCCTCGGGACTTCCCTGGTGGCTCAGATGGTAAAGAGTTCACCTGCAATGCAGGAGACCCAGAGTTGATCCCCGGGTTGGGAAGATCCCCTGGAGGAGGGCATGGCAACCCACTCCAGTATTCTTGCCTGGAGAATCCCATGGACTGAGGAGCCTGGTGAATTACAGTCCATGAGGCTGCAAAGAGTTGGACATGACTGAAGTGCCTGAGCACACATGCAGTCATACACTATAGTGTGCTCACCAGCAAAAGCTTAGTTTCTGTCCACCATGACACATAATCCCCTTTACCCACTTAGACCTCCCTTTCCCTTCTGGTAACCACTGCTCTGTTCTCTTTATCTGTGTGTTTACTTTTGCTTTGTTTATTTATTTGTATACTACATATGAGTGTATTCATAAGATATTTGCCTTTCTCCATCTGACTTATTTCACTTAGAATAATACCTCAAGATCCATTTATGTTGTTGCAAATGGCGAGATTTCATTTTTTTCTGGCTTAGTAGTATTTCACTGTGTATATATTAACCACATCATCTTTACATCCATTCATCCAATGGTGAGTTATTTCTGTATCTTGGATATTATAGATAAGTGCTACCATGAACATAGGGCTGCATAAATCTTTTTGAATTAGGTTTTCATATTCTTCAAAAAATACTCAGAAGTGGAACAGCTGGGCCACATGCTAGTTCTATTCTTAATATTTTGAGGAATTTCCATATTGTTTTCCATAGTGGCTGCACCGATTTACATTCCCATGAACAGGGTGTGTGGTGTTTCTTCACATCCTTTCCAACACTTGTTATTTCTTAATCATTCTAACAGTTGTGATGAGATAGTTCACTGTGGTTTGGACTTGTGTTTCCCTAATAACTAGTGATATTGAACATCTTTTGATGTGACTGTTGACCATCTATATGTCTTTTTTGGAAAAAAAAACTATTCAACCCCTTGCCCATTTTTTAAATTAAGTTGTTTATTTTTGTTGTTGTTGAGCTGTATGAGTTCTTTCTATATTTTGGATATTAACCCCTTATCAGATAAATGATTTGCAAATATCTTCTCCCATCTGGTAGGTTATCTTTATGTTTGCTTGACTGTTTCCTTTGCTGTGCAGAAGCTTTTAGCTTGATATAGTTCTATTTGTTTATTTTTACTTTTGTTTCCTTGTCTGAGGAGATTTATTCAGAAAAATATTGCCAAGAGTGCACACAATCTTGTATGCAAATTTTCCTAACAACCTTATTCACACTGGCAGAAACATAGAAGCAATCCAAAAATCTACGAAATACTAATACATAATAAGAAAGAGTGAACCACTGTTATACAAACAACATAGATGGACCTTAAAATCGTTATCCTAAGTAACAGAATCCAAACACAAAAGACAGAATATGGTATGATTCCATTCATATAGAGTTCTGGAAAATGAAAGCTATAGTGAGAATAGACTCAGTGGTTGCTAGAGCTTGGGAGCTCTTAGCTGTTGGAGGTAGGAACAGGGATATATGAAAAAGCCATAAGATACATTAGGGTGATAGATAATTCTTTATCTTAATTGTGGTTATGGCTATTCAACTATTGTCAAATTTCATCAAATAATAAATTTTAGTGTATGTAAATTATACTTCAAAAATCTAATTAATTTAAAACTAGCTGATAAAAATCTGTCATTTAATAATAGTACTATTAGGAATTGGACTCACTGCTACCTCTTGGGATTATTTTTGCACAAGAATCCTGTCCTATCTATAGCAATATGCATGATACTAGCTATTAATTCTTAAGGGTTTGCTATATGGCAGCAGTGTTTTGAGTGATTTTATAATTTTTGTTAAAATAATTTTTCTAACAACCCTCTGAGGAACGTATTGTTATCTCTATTTGACAGGGGAGGAAGCTAATCACCAAAATATTAATTAACAGCTAGTAAGTGTCAAATTGACATTTTGAAACAGGTAGTTTGACTTTAGAGACCAGCTCCTCAAGTATGACTGCATATTGAGAGGCAAACACAGGAAATGTACATGTCAATGTATTGCAATCTGTTTAATCTCCCAAATGAAGGGTACATGCAAATATGAATTCAAGAAGGGGGAGACTTGGCATAGGAATCCTTCACTGGGAAAGATAATTCTAGTTCTGAGTTTCAAAGGTTGAGAAGGAAACCTTTGAATTGTTGAGTAGCATCAGAAAATGTGATTTCTGAAAGTCACCTGATATCAGACAAGGCAATTTTCTTCTCATAAAAATAATCATTTTATTCTTAGACTCAACTGAAATATTCTCAGTAAAAAGGGTGAATATTCACAGTCTCATATAAGCAAAGCCCTTGTCAATTTGTTAATTGTAATTTGGTGTGCTATTCTATTAGACATTAAAACCCATATTCAGAGAGAATTTTTGAATATTGAAGCCAAACCTTTCACACGTTTGGAAAAAAGTTGCTTCAAATGTTGTGCTCTAATCATTCCAGCAGATGGCAATACAATCATTCTTTAAAAAAACATGTTTCACCATCCAATTTAAAAAAAGACAAAAACAGCTTACTCTTTCTTATTTATTTTTTTACAGTCCTCTGGCAAGTCCTTCTTTGTGGTAAGCTAAAACAATGCATTCTACACAAGAGTTTTTAAGATTGCAAAGTTTTCTAACACTATTTATAAAGGACCTTAAATGCTAAACTAGACACTGATCTTTATCCTGTAGAAAATGGAGAAAGCATAGATATCTTTCGAGTCATGACTGACATGGTCAGAACTGTACATTAGGAAAGTCACTCTGACCGCGAAAGGACAAGTGGCAAGAGGTGGAAAGAGAATAAATATTTGTTGGAATGACTTAGAACAGAGGTAACAGAAAATTGATCTTGAACATGGCAGTAAAAACTATGGCTTAGGGACTTCCTCAGTCATCCAGCAGTTAAGAATCCACCTTGCAAAGCAGACAATGTGGTTCAGTCCCTGGTTGGGGAAGAGACCCCGTGCTACAGGGTGACTAAGCCTGTCCATTACAACTGAGCCTGTGCACCACAGCTGGAGAGCCCGTGTTCTGCAACAAAAGATCCTTCATGACACAACAGACATCTCGTGGGCTGCAACTAGGACCCGATGCAGCAAGATCAACAAACAAACAAAAGCAAAAAAGCAGTGGCTTAGATGAGGAAATAACTGCAGACATCTGCGAGAGATAACTGAACAACTGATTGGATGTGAGAAGTTCAAAAGAAGGAAGAGCCGTAGATAACCCTTGTGTCTTCATCATGGTTTTGGGGGAAGATAACTAGAAGGCGCAGAAATAGGTTTGGACAAAAGGGAATTTTTTGAAGTGCCAAGGTGCACCTTTATGTTGATTAAACTTAGCATCTCACAAGACAGTCTACTGTTTAGATGAAAAATAACATTCAGAGATAGATGCAGAAGTGGCAGATATTTGTAGCCACAGGAGTAGATGAGAAAGTCTGAGATGAAAAAGGCTGAAGTCCTAGGAATCTTCTGGAGAATACTTGCATTTAGGAGAATCTGAACATATGATTAAGTTTAGCAGGATTTTCAGGTGAGTCTGCTGTTTTTCTTGACTTCTTACTTTTGCATTCCAGTCCCCTATAATGAGCTCCTTATTGCCAAATTCAGACTTAAATTGAAGAAAGTAGGGAAAACCACTAGACCATTCAGGTATGACCTAAATCAAATCCCTTATGATTATACAGTGGAAGTGAGAAATAGATTTAAGGGCCTAGATCTGATAGATAGAGTGCCTGATGAACTATGGAATGAGGTTCGTGACATTGTACAGGAGACAGGGATCAAGACCATTCCCATAGAAAAGAAATGCAAAAAAGCAAAATGGTTGTCTGGGGAGGCCCTACAAATAGCTGTGAAAAGACGAGAAGCAAAAAGCAAACGAGAAAAGGAAAGATATAAACATCCAAATGCAGAGTTCCAAAGAATAGCAAGAAGAGATAAGAAAGCCTTCTTCAGCGATCAATGCAAAGAAATAGAGGAAAAACAACAGAATGGGAAAGACTAGGGGTCTCTTCAAGAAAATCAGAGATACCAAAGGAACATTTCATGCAAAGATGAGCTCAATAAAAGACAGAAATTGTATGGACCTAGCAGAAGCAGAAGATATTAAGAAGAGATGGCAAGAATACACAGAAGAACTGTACAAAAAAGATCTTCATGACCAAGATAATCACGATGGTGTGATCACTCACCTAGAGCCAGACATCCTGGAATGTGAAGTCAAGTGGGCCTTAGAAAGCATCACTATGAACAAAGCTAGTGGAGGTGATGGAATTCCAGTTGAGCTATTCCAAATCCTGAAAGATGATGCTGTGAAAGTGCTGCACTCAATATGCCAGCAAATTTGGAAAACTCAGCAGTGGCCACAGGACTGGAAAAGGTCAGTTTTCATTCTGATCCCAAAGAAAGGCAATGCCAAAGAATGCTCCAACTACCACACAATTGCACTCATCTCACACGCTAGTAAAGTAATGCTCAAAATTCTCCAAGCCAGGCTTCAGCAATATGTGAACCGTGAACTTCCTGATGTTCAAGCTGGTTTTAGAAAAGGCAGAGGAACCAGAGATCAAATTGCCAACATCCGCTGGATCATGGAAAAAGCAAGAGAGTTCCAGAAAAACATCTATTTCTGCTTTATTGACTATGCCAAAGCCTTTGACTGTGTGGATCACAATAAACTATGGAAAATTCTTCAAGAGATGGGAATACCAGACCACCTGATCTGCCTCTTGAGAAATTTGTATGCAGGTCAGGAGGCAACAGTTAGAACTGGACATGGAACAACAGCCTGGTTCCAAATAGGAAAAGGAGTTCGTCAAGGCTGTATATTGTCACCCTGTTTATATAACTTATATGCAGAGTACATCATGAGAAATGCTGGACTGGAAGAAACACAAGCTGGAATCAAGATTGCCGGGAGAAATATCAATCACCTCAGATATGCAGATGACACCACCTTTATGGCAGAAAGTGAAGAGGAACTAAAAAGCCTCTTGATGAAAGTGAAAGAGGAGAGTGAAAACGTTGGCTTAAAGTTCAACATTCAGAAAACGAAGATCATGGCATCCGGTCCCATCACTTCATGGGAAATAGATGAGGAAACAGTGGAAACAGTGTCAGAGTTTATTTTTCTGGGCTCCAAAATCACTACAGATGGTGACTGCAGCCATGAAATTAAAAGACGCTTACTCCTTGGAAGGAAAGTTATGACCAACCTAGATAGCATATTGAAAAGCAGAGACATTACTTTGCCAACAAAGGTTCTTCTAGTCAAGGCTATGGTTTTTCCTGTGGTCATGTATGGATGTAAGAGTTGAACTGTGAAGAAGGCTGAGCACCAAAGAATTGATGCTTTTGAACTGTGGTGTTGGAGAAGACTCCTGAGAGTCTCTTGGACTGCAAGGAGATCCAACCAGTCCATTCTGAAGGAGATCAGCCCTGGGATTTCTTTGGAAGGAATGATGCTAAAGCTGAAACTCCAGTACTTTGGCCACCTCATGCGAAGAGTTGACTCATTGGAAAAGACTCTGATGCTGGGAGGGATTGGAGGCAGAGGAGAAGGGGACGACAGAGGATGAGATGGTTGGATGGCATCACTGACTCAATGGACGTGAGTCTGAGTGAACTCCGGGAGTTGGTGATGGACAGGGAGGCCTGGCATGCTGTGATTCATGGGGTCGCAAAGAGTCGGACACAACTGAGTGACTGATCTGATCTGATCTGATGCTGTCTTTCAAAGCCTACGAATAAGGACAAATGGAATAAGAGTAATAGATATTTTAAAAAACTTTGTGCATTTGTAAAGAGATCACTGCACTTTGAGAAACCATTACACAAATGGGTGGAGGCAGAAAGATTATTATGAAAAAGCAATGGAGAAATGAAGAAAAAATGTAAAGTTTCTTCTGAAAAGTCTGGCAGTGATGGGAAAAGAAGCTGTGGTTCTGTATGTTGACTGGATGGTGGGGACAAGGGAAAATCTTTACAAAGTCCAGAGTTTTCCATGTATTTGTGTCTGTCATGAAGGAGACAGTTGAAATTATACTAAAGCTGTTTTCTTTTTTCTTCTTAAATGACATCTAGATAATTTAATGAAACTGCAGAACTTCATTTTCCTAGAAATTCATAGATGTAAGAAAGAATGGAGAATATAATTTGACAATGAATGTTGCAACATGTTTCTTATTATTTACTATTTATCCAGTGTTGCCTGTAGCTTTGAGACTATGAGACTTAGTCACGCTAATCAAGTCTGTTTGTAGAGTCCAAGATCTTTTGACATAGTGGTAAATGATAAGTCTGAAGAGGCTGCTGAAGTATCAACCAAGCATTTAGAATCATAGAAAGCTCTGAAGCCCACTGCTCCGTTACAATATGGAAGCATGTTTTCTTGTCCAAATTTAAATTTTATCCTTTCTGTTTTTTTTTTTTCCCCTTAGGAAAAGAAAACTGAGTTGGCAATACTTTATCTTGCTGGCAGAATTACTGAGGTGTAGAATTTGTTTCTTGCCACTAGAACTTTGGTGTCATTTTTGTGCAAAGGAATCCGCAGAGGTTGCCAGTTGAATCTGTGTGAGGAAAAAATAACATAGCCCTGAATTGCAAACAACCAAGTCTGCTGTCAAATATGATAAACATCCTGGTTTCATTAAAAACTAATAGCAAGGCAGAATTTTCAAACACAGAGGTAAAGGAAAATAAAGACAGGAAGAGGGCAGTTGGCAGGGGGGACTTCCAGGAACTGTTATCTGTTCTTTTCTGTACAGATAAAGAGTTTGTTTCTAAATTCCCAAACGCCTGTCTCTGCTTTTAATTCTTGAGATCAGGGTGTACCATTTCTGTTAACAGTCCTATCAAATGAAAGATGATGAAATGACTCCCTTCTACTAGGTATCACTGCCCACACGTTAGCATGTTTGGAGGCCTGGAAAGGCTGTGGTCTGCTAGAAGATAGAGCCCCCAGGGAGGGATGCACAACAATTTTTATGTACATCAGAACCCAAGCAGAGAAAGCAAAGAAATCAACTTTCTTTTTATATCTGTAAAGATTAGAAATGCAATTTTAACTCCCAGTTTCAATAAATAGGGATTTATTTTCAATGGGAAGGGCTCCTTTTTTTTATATCTTTGCAGAATGGATTGATCAAATGGTAAATACAGCATACACCTATTACCCTGATCACTGCTTTGAAAGTAGTGGGAATCCAAATTCATACAAAAAACAGATTCTCAAACTAGATTCTCCTGATTTCAATAAAGCTGTTTCCTAGGTTAAATCTCAAGATCCTTAAGGATAGAAACTTGTTCTTAATCTTTATTTATGTTTGACATACAGTGTATTTTAAAAATGCTACCTGTTTAACACTTTTAAACTTTGACAATCACTTGGCCAATAGTCATCACCACTTCTGTGGCAATAAAACTCTTTTTCTATTTACCTATCTGGTGGTAATGGACTTTGGGAAGGGACAGAGTTCCTCCCCCAGCCTGGGAGTGAATGGTGATTGGATTAAACCAAATTGGACACACCTAACTCCATCAGTCCATCCTAAAAGGAGACCAGTCCTGGGTGTTCATTGGAAGGACTGATGCTGAAGCTGAAACTCCAGTACTTTGGCCACCTCATGTGAAGAGTTGACTCACTGGAAAAGACTCTGATGCTGGGAGGGATTGGGGGCAGGAGGAGAAGGAGATGACAGAGGATGAGATGGCTGGATGGCATCACTGACTTGATGCACATGAGTTTGGGTGAACTCTGGAAGTTGGTGATGGACAGGGAGGCTTGGCATGCTGCGATTCATGGGGTCACAAAGAGTTGGACATGACTGAGTGACTGAACTGAACTGAAAAGAACATTTCTTCAGGGATTAGATCTGATAGACAGAGTGCCTGAAGACCTATGAATGGAGGTTCATGACATTGTATAGGAGGCAGTGATCAAGACCATCCCCAAGAAAAAGAAATGCAAAAAGGCAAAATGGCTGTCTGAGGAGTCCTTACAAATAGCTTAGAAAAGAAGAGAAGCTAAAGGCAAAGGAGCAAAGGAAGGATATACCCATCTGAATGCAGAGTTCCCAAGAATAGCAAGAAGAGATAAGAAAGACTTCCTCAGTGATCAGTGCAAAGGAATAGAGGAAAACAATAGAATGGGAAAGACTAGAGATCTCTTCAAGAAAATTAGAGATACCAAGGGAAAGTTTCATGCAAAGATGGGCACAATAAAGGACAGAAACAGAGAAGAGAAGATATTAAGAAAAGCAGAAGATATTGAGAAGAAGTGGCAAGAATACACAGAACCATACAAAAAAGATCTTAATGACCCAGATAACCATGATGGTGTGATCACTTACCTAGAGCCAGATATCCTGGCGTGTGAAATCAAGTAGGCCTTAGGAAGCATCACTATGAACAAAGCTAGTGGAGATGATGGAATTCCAGCTGAGCTATTTCAAATCCTAAAAGATGACTGTTAAAGTGCTGCACTCAATATGCCAGTAAATCTGGAAAACTCAGTGGTGGCCACAGGACTGGAGAAGGTCTGTTTTCATTCCAATCCCAAAGAAAGGCATGGCAAAGAATGTTCAAACTACCATACATTTGCACTCATCTCACACATGAGCAAAGAAATGCTCAAAATTCTCCAAGACAGGCTTCAACAGTACGTGAACTGAAAACTTCTAGATGTTCAAGCTGGATTTTAAAAAGGCAGAGGAACCAGAGATTAAATTGCCAACATCTGTTGGATCATCAAAAAAGCAAGAGAGTTCCAAAAAAACATCTACTTCTGCTTTGGACTTCCCTGGTGGCTCAGACAGTAAAGCGTCTGCCTATAATGCAGGAGACCCAGGTTCAATCCCTGGGTCAGGAAAATCTCCTGGAGAAGGAAATGGCAACCCACTCCAGTATTCTTGCATGGAGAATCCCATGGGCAGAGGAGCCTGGTAGGCTACAGTCCATGGGGTTGCAGAGTCGGACACAACTGAGCAACTTCACTTCACTTCGCTTCACTTCTGCTTTATGGACTATGTCAAAGCCTTTGACTGTGTGGATCACAACAAACTGTGGAAAATTCTTCAAGAGATAGGAATACCAGACCCCCTGACTTGCCTCCTGAGAAATCTGTATGCAGATCAAAGAAACAACAGTGAGAACTGAACATGAGACAACAGACTGGTTCCAAATTGGAAAAAGAGTATGTCAAGGCTAGATATTGTCATCCTGTTTATTTAACTTACATATAGAATACAGCATGTGAAATGCCAGGCTGGATGAAGCCCAAGCTGGAATCAAGACTGTTGGTGGAAATATCAATCACCTCAGATATGCAGATGACACCACCTTTGTGGCAGAAAATGAAAAGGAACTGAAGAGCCTCTTGATGAAAGTGAAAGAAGAGAGTGAAAAACCTGGCTTGAAACTCAACATTCATAAAATGAAGATCATGGCATCCGGCCCCATCATTTCAAGGCAAATAGATGGGGAAACAATGGAAACAGTGACAGACTTTATTTCCAAAATCACTACAGATGGTGACTGCAGTCACGAAATTAAAAGACACATGCCCCTTGGAAGAAAAGCTATGACCAACCAATTAAAAAGAAGACATATTAAAAAGCAGAGACATTACTTTGCTGACAAAGGTCTGTGTAGTAAAAGCTATGGTTTTTCCAGTAGTAATGTATGGACTATAAAGAAAGCTAAGCATTGAGGAATTGATGCTTTTGAACTGTGGTGTTGGAGAAGACTCTTTAGAGTCCCTTTGACTGCAAAGAGATCCAACCAGTCCATCCTAAAGGAAATCAGTCCTGAATATTCATTGCAAGGACTAATGCTGAAGCTGAAACTCTAATACTCTGGCCACTTGATGTGAAGAACTGACTCATTTGAAAAGACCCTGATGCTGGGAAAGACTGAAGGCAGGAGGAGAAGGGGACAACAGAGGATGAGATGGTTGGATGGCATCACTGACTCGATGGACATGAGTCTGAGCAAGCTCTGGGAGTTGGTGATGGACAGGGAGGCCTGGCATGCTGCAGTCCACGGGATTGCAAAGAGTTGGACACAACTGAGCAACTGAATTGAACTGACCTCTTATTTGTGATTGGCCTAGAGTGGGGTATAAAAGCCTGTTCTGGCCAATGAGAACTGAGGGGAAGTCTGTGGGGACTTTTGAGTTTTCTTGCTTCTGATTAGAAAAGAAAAACACAGGAGAGACTCTTTCCTCTCTCCTACTTTCCCCTTCCTACTTTTCAATAAAACTGTGTGAGGACATCGGAGAAGGCAATGGCACCCAACTCTAGTACTCTTGCATGGAAAATCCCATGGATGGAGGAGCCCGGTGGGCTGCAGTCCATGGGGTTGCTAAGAGTCGGACACAACTTCACTTTCACTTTTCACTTTCATGCATTGGAGAAGGAAATGGCAACCCACTCCAGTGTTCTTGCCTGGAGAATTACTTCTGTGTTTCTGGCCAACAATAACGATGCCTTCATGACTTTGCCACATTGGTTATTTTGTACTACCTGGTCAAAAACATTTAAACTGAGGCAGAAATTTAAAAACATATCTCGGGGGAGAAAGTTGGAGCGGCGACCTGAGGAGGCAGTGGCGTGATCTGGAACCAAATCGGCCCGCGGTGCGGTGCGGAGACTCCATGAAGTCCTGGACATGAACAAGCTGAGTGGAGGCGGCGGGCAAAAAAAAAAAAACAACATATCTCACATTACCTCATGTTTTCAGCTAATAATCTTGTGAATGTTAGCTGGAGCCCACAGAGGATGTTAATACTCAGAACATTGGTCTGACTTGACGAACATCACAAAACTAGTAGACAGACCTAACACTGAAAATCCTAACTTTGGATGGCCACTCATATACTGTTTGACTTGTGTCAAGTAATGATAGGCAAGGATTTGCCGACATGAGTGAAGCTGCAGTCTTGGGGAAATTTCCCTTTTCCTCAGGCAAGTCCTCATGAACTTTCACATCTGCTTAAGGCTGATCAAATAAGACGGTCTGATGCAAGAGGGCATCAGAGGGCAGACACACTGAAACCATAATCACAGAAAAAGTCAATCTAATCACACTAGGACCACAGCCTTGTCTAACTCAATGAAACTAAGCCATGCCCTGTGGGGCCACCCAAGACAGGCGGGTCATGGTGGAGAGATCTGACAGAATGTGGTCCACTGGAGAAGGGAATGGCAAACCACTTCAGTATTCTTGCCTTGAGAACCCCATGAACAAAATGAAAAGGCAAAATGATAGGATACTGAAAGAGAAACTCCCCAGGTCAGTAGGTGCCCAATATGCTACTGGAGATCAGTGGAGAAATAACTCCAGAAAGAATGAAGGGATGGAGCCAAAGCAAAAACAATACCCAGTTGTGGATGTGACTGGTGATAGAAGCAAGGTCCAATGCTGTAAAGAGCACTATTGCATAGGAACCTAGAATGTTAGGTCCATGAATGAAGGCAAATTAGAAGTGGTCAAACAAGAGATGGCAGGAGTGAATTCTAGGAATTCAGTCGACATTCTAGGAATCAGCGAACTAAAATGGACTGGAATGGGTGAATTTAACTCAGATGACCATTATATCTACTACTATGAGCAGGAATCCCTTAGAAGAAATGGAGTAGCCATCCTGGTCAACAAAAGAGTCCGAAATGTAGTACTTGGATGCAATCTCAAAAACAACAGAATGATCTCCGTTCATTTCCAAGGCAAACCATTCAATATCACAGTAATCCAAGTCTATGCCCCAACCAGTAACACTGAAGAAGCTGAAGTTGAACGGTTCTATGAAGACCTACAAGACCTTTTAGAATTAACATCCAAAAAAGATGTCCTTTTCATTATAGGGGACTGGAATGCAAAAGTAGGAAGTTAAGAAACGCCTGGAGTAACAGGCATATTGGGCCTTGGAATATGGAATGAAGCAGGGCAAAGGCTAATAGAGTTTTGCCAAGAGAATGCACTGGTCATAGCAAACACTCTCTTCCAACAACACAAGAGAAGACTCTACACATGGACATCACCAGATGGTCAACACCGAAATTCAATCGATTATATTCTTTGCAGCCAAAGATGGAGAAGCTCTATACAGTCAACAAAAACAAGACCAGGAGTTGACTGTGGCTCAGATCATGAACTCCTTATTGCCAAATTCAGACTTAAAGAAAGTAGGGAAAACCACTAGACTATTCAGGTATGACCTAAATTAAATCCCTTTTGATTATACAGTGGAAGTGAGAAATAGATTTAAAGGACTAGATCTGATAGATAGAGTGCCTGATGACCTATGCATGGAGGTTTGTGACATTGTACAGGAGACAGGGATCAAGACCATCCCCATGGGAAAGAAATGCAAAAAAGCAAATTGGCTGTCTGAGGAGGCCTTACAAATAGCTGTGAAAAGAAGAGAAGTGAAAAGCAAAGGAGAAAAGGAAAGATATAAACATCTGAATGCAGAGTTCCAAAGAATAGCAAGAAGAGATAAGAAAGCCTTCTTCAGCGATCAATGCAAAGAAATAGAGAAAAGCAACAGAATGGGAAAAATTAGAGATCTCTTCAAGAAAATTAGAGATACCAAGGGAACATTTCATGCAAAGATGGGCTCGATAAAGGACATAAATGGTATGGACCTAACAGAAGCAGTAGATATTAAGAAGAGGTGGCAGGAATACACAGAAGAACTGTACAAAAAAGATCTTCATGACCAAGATAATCACGATGGTGTGATCACTGACCTAGAGCCAGACATCCTGGAATGTGAAGTCAAGTGGGCCTTAGAAAGCATCACTACAAACAAAGCTAGTGAAGGTGATGGAATTCCAGTTGAGCTCTTTCAAATCCTGTGAGAGTGTTGCACTCACTATGCCAGCAAATTTGGAAAACTCAGCAGTGGCCACAGGACTGGAAAAGGTCAGTTTTCATTCCAATCGCAAAGAAAGGCAATGCCAAAGAATGCTCAAACTACCGCACAATTGCACTCATCTCACACGCTAGTAAACTAGTGCTCAAAATTCTCGAAGCCAGGCTTCAGCAATATGTGAACCGTGAACCTCCTGATGTTCAAGCTGGTTTTAGAAAAGGCAGAGGAACCAGAGATCAAATTGCCAACATCCGCTGGATCATGGAAAAAGCAAAAGAGTTCCAGAAAAACATCTATTTCTGCTTTATTGACTATGCCAAAGCCTTTGACTATGTGGATCACAATAAACTGTGGGAAATTCTGAAAGAGATGGGAATACCAGACCACCTGACCTGCCTCTTGAGAAACCTATATGCAGGTCAGGAAGCAACAGTTAGAACTGGACATGGAACAACAGACTGGTTCCAAATAGGAAAAGGAGTATGTCAAGGCTGTATATTGTCACCCTGCTTATTTAACTTCTATGCAGAGTACATCATGAGAAACACTGGGCTGGAAGAAGCACAAGCTGGAATCAAGATTGCCGGAAGACATACCAATAACCTTAGATATGCAGATGACACCACCTGTATGGCAGAAAGTGAAGAGGAACTAAAAAGCCTCTTGATGAAAGTGAAAGAGGGGAGTGAAAAAGTTGGCTTAAAGCTCAACATTCAGAAAACGAAGATCATGGCATCTGGTCCCATCACTTCATGGCAAATAGATGGGGAAACAGTGGAAACAGTGTCAGACTTTATTTTTTGGCTCCAAAATCACTGTAGATGGTGACAGCAGCCATGAAATTAAAAGACTCTTTCTCCTTGGAAGGAAAGTTATGACCAACCTAGATAGCATATTCAAAAGCAGAGACATTACTTTGCGAACAAACGTCCGTCTAGTCAAGGCTATGGTTTTTCCTGTGGTCATGTATGGATGTGAGAGTTGGACTGTGAAGAAAGCTGAGCACCAAAGAATTGAGGCTTTTGAACTGTGGTGTTGGAGAAGACTCTTGAGAGTCCCTTGGACTGCAAGAAGATCCAATCAGTCCATTCTAAAGATCAACCTCGGGTGTTCTTTGGAAGGAATGATGCTAAAGCTGAAACTCCAGTACATTGGCTACCTCATGCGAAGAGTTGACTCATTGGAAAAGACTCTGACGCTGGGAGGGATTGGCAGCAGGAGGAAAAGGGGACAACAGAGGATGAGATGGCTGGATGCATCACCGACTCTGTGGACGTGAGTTTGAGTGAACTCCAGGAGATGGTGATGGACAGGGAGGCCTGGCATGCTGTGATTCATGGGGTCGCAAAGAGTCGGACACGACTGGGCAACTGAACTGAACTGAACTGAAAGGTAATCTCTTCCTAACATTTTGGATGAGTCTTTTTTTAGCAGGCCCAGAAATAAAGATTTGGAAGAAAATTCTTTTTCACATTCATCCCATCTTCTTCCTTCCTTTCGCTGATTTGTTACTGAAAATTCAGCCTACTCTTCTAATGGAATGTCCATTTTAAAGGACCTCACTGTGATCTGAGAAGTGAGATGGAGTCCAGTCTTACAGGAGAATTCCAGTTCTTCCTCTCTCCAGTCTTTGTTGGGCACAGGTAAGTGTGATTCCCAATTCCATTTCCATTTCCATAGGAGAGCATAGTTTCTCTGCTTCATTTCAGCTCTGGCTTAGGTTTGTGACCATCCCTGGATTGTACCAGACCAATTTCTGCACTCCTTAAACTTCAATAATGCCTTATAAACTACTTCAGGGAGAAGGTGTGATTCTTATTACTCTTTGTCTTAACATGGGTTCTTTAGGAAATAAAGCCTGTGGTATAACTTAGAAGCTAATACTTTATTCAGGGTTCAGTCTTGGGAAATCTAGAGTGAAGGACAGTGGGTGCATTACTGAACTGGCCATAGCTTTGCAAAATACACAACTGGTTGTTCATCTTGCAGAAGATCTTTAGAAAAGTTGTACAGGTTACTATGTCTTAGAACTGCCCATAGAGGAAGAGGGTGAGTAATTTGTCTGCTGACTTTCCTCCATCTTCTGTTTTGCTTCGTCCAAGTTCATCCCTGTGGGGTAATAACTTTCTTGTACTTATAGGTAGAATTATTCAGCCTCTTCAGGCAGATTTAGGGGGAGCCAGAACCTTGACAAATTTAATAGGGCTGTAACACAAAGTCTCTTCCTGACAACTGGTGTCACACGTGGGTCTATGGCCTTCCCCTGGTGGCTCAGACAGTAAAGAATCTGCCTGCAATACAGGAGACCCACGTTCAATCTTGGGTTGGAAAGATTCCCTGGAGAAGGGAATGACTACCCATTCCAGTACACTTGCCTGGAGAATCCCATGAACAGAGGAGACTTGTGGGCTAAAGTTCATGGGGTCGCAAAGAGTCAGACATGACTGGACGTCTAAGCAAGCACATGGATCTAAAGTGGTAAATCCACTAGCTTTTGGTGTTTATCTCTGGGACCATTCTTGCTGGCCAGTAATTAAAGAAAGTGGTCAAGTGTAGACATAAAGGGTCTGATGGGTTAGACTTACTGGCTTTGAGTGATACAGAAACTGGGTCTAAACCCAGTCTGTGTTTCCACAAGCTGAGAGGAGATCTTTTTTCCTTCCAGTTTTATTGGCATATAATTGACACACACCACTGTTTAAGTTAAAGGTGTACATCATAATGATTTGAAAGAGATTTCTTTCTTATTTTCTTCAGTTTTCTTCACTTTAAAGGGACTGGATCTCTCCTAGGGGCTGATACCCTTACTCCCATGTCTTCTAGAACTTACCTATTCCTCCAGAGCCATAGAGAGATGGGTTTATTTTTAGGGGTGAATAAAGTCAATAATTCCCCTCCATCTCCAAGAATGTGCAAATTATGAAATCCTGTCTTGTATTTTCACTGTGTAGAACATTCTTTAACTGTAAGGGAATAAATTCATTTTTTAGGATCTGAGATCCTCTTGATAACTGCCTATTTGTGTTGCTACAATCATTACACTTTATCAGAACAAAACATAAATCTAAAACTTGTTTTGCATTGTACAGTGTGTTTTTATTAGTGGGCCAAATTTTTTTCTTTTTCTCTATTGGTTTCATAAAACACAGAAACTGATGAGTTTGAATTATGTAAACCAAACAGGAAAAGAAAACACTAGATTAGTTCAAGGGAAAGGAGATGAGGGTATGAGATAAACTTCAGATCATCAAAAATGGTTCAGTTCTGGGGCAGATTTTTGAATTATATATATATATATATATATATATATATATATATATATATTTCTTCTTGTCTAAATATTTCTATGTTTATAGAAACTTTTAAACATGGATTTGCCTTTAATAATGATCCAATCTCTACCAATGGAACTTCTCTGTAAAAATCTCCCAGAAATATATTTGGAAACTCATGTCTTAAAGGCAGAATTGGAGACATAAGTCTGATTTAACCCCAAATGTCAGCAGCAAGGCTTGGGTTGCATTCCTGTCAGTACTTGTCACGAGCAAATACAATTTAGCCAATGATTCTTGATGAAAAGCTTCACATGCAACACAGGCAGCCCAGGGATCCCAAAGTCTATGGTGAAGACAAGCTCTTGGGCCCACTGTGTCACATTCCCATCTCAGCTGCACATTACAGTGTGGTGACCAGGCTCTGCCTCTCAGGACAAGTGTGTGATGGAACCAGAGCATTTTAGCTGCCCTCATAACCGCAGCCCTGGACTAGATTTATGATCTTGGGGAAGCACTCTGAGTTTTGGTTAACACTGTCAAAATAAAATAGCTTTTGAATAAGAGTGACTGCTAGGGAAAAAAGTCAGCCACAGATGTGCTGACTGATCTGAAACTTCTTTTCAAATGCTAGAAAGAGTGTAGTGTCTGGATTTAGACACAGTTCAGTTTTATTCATGGGTTCATCATTTATTAACTCTGCCTACTAGAGTATGTATCTTACTTTCTTCTCTGCAAAGTGGGAACACTAATTATGATCTCAAATGATTCATGTGAAGATGACATGAGAGGCTGTATGGAACTATATAGTCTCATATCTGACTCCTTGCAGCTCTTCATTAGGGTTCCAAGTCTGTTTCTCCTTGCTCCCCTGCCCAGCACACCCTCTTCCCAGCATTTCTTCAGACCAGGTGTCCTGTAGATACTGTTGCTTGGCTTACGCAGCAGTTATCTCTGATCTGTCTTGATGCTTTCCATTATCCATGTGAGAAAAGATTTATCATCTTTTCTCAGCTTCCTCAGGGTCTAGAGACACACCTCTGGCCAATAAGACATAAAAAGATATCTCCTGAGAGTTTTCAGGGAAAGTTTTGGTTTGCTGATAAACAGACAGAAGTTACTGGAAACACTCTTCTTCCTATCTTGAATCCCTGGGTCTGGAACAGCCATTTTGTGACTGGATGGCAATAAGCACACCTTGCAGAGATGTGAGTTCTGACTTCGGCTTGCAGCTGCCTATCCCAGGCTTTCAGTAGGTACAATAACAAAACTCTTGTTTGGCCAAACCACTTGACATATATAATTAGGTAAGTGGGACCAGGGTTAGAGGAAGAGGAGAGAAAAAGGGAGTAAGAGTATGAGAGAGACAGACACACAGACAGAAAGATAGACAGACTACTCCCATGTAGCTGGGGAAGTAAATCCTCTGATTTCTGAGGTATAAATATGGTAGGTTAGATAATGGTACGCCCCAAAGATATCCAGGTCTTAATCTCTGGAACCTGTGAAGATCACCTTGCATGTATGCTTGATAAATTAGTTTTGTCTGACCCTTTGGGACCCTAGGGACTGTGGCCTGCCAGGCTCCTCTGTCCATGGGGATTCTCCAGGCAAGAATACTGAAGTGAGTTGCCATGCCCTACTCCAGGGGATCTTCCCAACCCAGGGATTGTACCCATGTCTCTTACGTTTCCTGCATTGGCAGGTGGGTTCTTTACCTGGGAAGTCCACGAAGATCACTTTATATAAAAAAAGATTTTTAATTGTTATTAAGTTTAAGATTCTTGAGACTGAAGAGATTATCATAGTGAGCCCTGTATACAATAATGTGTAGCCTTACAAGGGGCTTTCCCTTGTGGCTTAGCAGGTAAAGAATCCTCCTGCAATACGGGAGACCTGGCTTCGATCCCTGGGTTGGGAAGATCCCTGGAGAAGGCAAAGGCTACCCACTCCAGTGTTCTGGCCTGGAGAATTCCATGGACTGTATAGTCCATGGGGTCACAAAGAGTCAGACACAACTGAACAAGTTTCACTTTCACTTTATAAGAGGGAGGCAGAGGAGACTGACACAAACATACACAGAATATAAGATCAAGTGACCCCAGGGGCAGAGATTGGACCCCTGTGGCCATAAGCCAAGAAAAACTGGAAGCCTCCAGAGGCTTAAAGAGGCAAGAATGGAAAACATCCTCTAGCAGAGCCTCTAAGGGACCATGGTCCTGTCAACAGCTTGATCTCAGCCCAGTGATACAGACTTTGAACTTAAGAACTGTGAGAAAGTGTTTGTGTTGTTTTAAACCACCCGGCTTGCAGTAATTTGTTACAGCAGCCACAGAAAATTAACACAGTGGGCTAATCCAAAATGTAATGATTTCATAGTAGGGGATGAGTAATAGTGATAACTGATATTTACTGAATGTCCTCTATGGACCAGGCAATCACCCTAAGCTCTCTGGATGGATTTCCATGTTAGTCCTTCCAAAAGTCCTCTGAAGCAACTTCGCCTCTTACACACATTTCCTAGCAAGAAGAGCCACTCCAAGGGAGGTAAGGAGCCTGCCCAGAGTCACACAGAAAGCGAGTGCTGGAGATGGGATTTGAACTTGGACCAAGTGATTCCATACCTATTCCAGCCCTGCTGCTGAAGAAATGATAGGAAACTTCCTATGTTCCCAGTTACATCTCTAAGATCAGTTATTAAATAAAAAATTATGTAGTATTGGCATCTGTAATTGGACATACTAGGTCCTTTAAGAGAACATTTTCTTCACAGATTAAAAAATGAGAGCTTACTAAGTGTCAGATGCTGAGCTGAGCACCAGGATGGCAAAGATAACTAAGACAGACAGCTTTGTCTCCAGAGCAGCTCTCTACCCACCCATCTCACACGACTGTTGTATGAAAACCTAGCCATTATACCAAAATTCCACATCAAAGTATAACTTCTAAACTATTTCCTTAAACCCAATATAAATTTATATAACTTAATTGTAACTTTGAATGATTTATATTGTTATTCTTTTCCATATATCTAAATAATGGAAAATACATAGAAAAAATGGAAGGAAGGAAGGAGGGGCTATTTTCAATAACCACAGCAGAGTTACTAATTACCTCATCCCTCTGCTGAAAAATTCCTTGGTTATTCTTTCTAATTGGCATATCAGTATTTTTCATGTAACAGTTTCAGAACCTGATTGTAAAACATGTGTTTGGTAAACACAAAACTTTTGCATTTTTTTTTACAGTTTTTTTTTTTTTTTAAACAACATGTCAATGTGTCTAATTCTTGGTCAAATTATTTTTCCAATTAGGTTGTTCCAGAATAGTGAGCAGAGTTCCCTGTGTTATATGATAGGTCATTGTTGGTTATTCATTTTAAGTATAGCATGTGCATGTCCTTCCCAAACTCCCTCTCTCTTCCCTTCTTCCCCCTGGTAACCACAGTTTGTTCTCTAAGTGTCAATCCCTGTATTATAAGGTTAAAGTTTCCTTGTATTTATTAAGCATTTCATTTTTAATTAGCTTCTGTGTTTCTTCTCATGTCTAAAAAGTGAGTAGGTGAAGAAAAGTTCTCTATTGCCTTCTAGGATTCCACAGAACTAGGTTTTGAGCCTGGTTAGATCATTGATGGGCTTCTCTCATGGTTCAGATGGTTAAGAATCTGCCTACAATGCAGGAGACCTGGGTTCTATCTCTAGGTTGGGAAGATCCCTGGGGAAGGGAATAGGTACCCACTCCAGTATTCTTGCCTGGAGAATTACATGGACAGAGAAGCCTGGTGGGCTGTAGTCCATAGGGTCTCAAAAAGTCAAAAAGGGCTGAAAGACTAAATGATTTTCACACTTTCATTTTTCAAGTCATTGACACCTTAATTTGTGTGTTTTTTTTTTTTTTCCCAGTTTCCTTTCCTCTCCCATCTGATCCAATGAGGTAGGCCTTTGTAATTCCATATGCTAGGGCTTTTGCCAAGGAAAAGTAGAAATATCATCAAGTCAATAGTTCTTTCTATCTTTTGTTAGGGCTATTTGTCCTTGAACCCAGATTAGATCCATGGGATTAAAACTTCCTGCTAAGAGTGAAAATGGAACTGATATTGAAAGGTGTTCAATCAAATACTGTGTCAGTGCAGCATAGTTAACATAGATGATACATATGGTTGTTGTTGCTCAGTCACTAAGTCATGTCTAACTCTTTGCAACCCCATGAACTGCAGCAGGCCAGGCTGCTGTCCTTCACTGTCTCCCTGATATACATTGAGTCAGTGAGGCCATCCAACCATCTCATCCTCTGTCATCCCCTTCTCCTTCTGCCTTCAGTCTTTCCCAGCATCAGGGTCTTTTCCAATGAATCTGCTCTTCACATCAGTTGGTCAAAGTATTGGAGCTTCAGCTTCAGCATCAGTCCTTCCAATGACTATTCAGGGATGATTTCCTTTAGGATTGACTGGTTTGATCTCCTTGCTGTCCAAAGGACTCTCTCAAAAGTCTTCTCCAGCACCACAGTTTGAAAACATCAATTCTTCAGCGATCAGCCTTCTTTATGGTCCAACTTTCACATCCTTACATGACTACTGGAAAAACCATAGCATTGACTTGACAGATCTTTGTTGTCAAAGTGATGTCTCTGCTTTTTAATATGCTGTCTAGGTTTGTCGTAGCTTTTCTTCTAAGGAATAATGTGTGGTTAGCACAGATATTAATACATTTGCAAAGAAAGGGTATTTATATTATGTATTCAAACCGTTATAAACACAACTGCTTCATTTACAGCTCCTCAAAAATTTCTTCTTAAATGAGAAAACTGGCAATAGAGAAAATTAAAATTGAGTCTTTTAAACAAATGTTTATTTAGATATCTATAGCTTAATTCTCTTATTTCTGTGAATTTAAGCCAATTTTTTCTTCATTTTTTTTTTCATTTTGGACTTGATTTTTAAAATAACAAAATAAAAAAATTACCTTCTCTAAACTACTTATTTGTTTAAGTAGGCAAATAATTAGTTGTTGGCCTATTTAAAAAATATCTTCCAAATGTTGCATTAAGAAACATGTCTGGATTTAATTTGTGAGAAATGCACACACAAATTGAAAAAAATGAAATTCTGTCTTTTGTATTCCTTTGTACTTTCAAAAGCTGCTGATGCTTTAAAATCAACCTCTGAAAAGTATTTTTGATCTGCACTTACAAACTATGAGACTATGCTAAATAATCTTAATATTCTCTCTGTGAAATCTCCATACTTGTAGTTGTGATGAAATCATCCAAATCAGTTCCCTGAAATCTTGAAAAACAAAAATGCTCGTAAAGTGGATTAAACAAAACCAGCTTGAGCTCTTGATGAATACACTTGAAAGATTCCAGATCTCTGTACCATATTGGCATTCTTTTACTGAATTCCCTAAAATATTACAAAACAGCCATTTAATAAAGCACAGTTAAATAGATTAGAAGTCACTTCAGTGTGACAGAACCTTATTTTGACTGATTTCAGTAGAATCTCACAAAAGGGAAATCTGAATGGATCTTTGTGGGAGGCTAGGGTCTAGGCAGTATTTCAAACTGGGGAGAGGGTGAGATTGCTCCAAACTTATGATATGATAGTTTAGGATTGGTGGACAGATTAAGGTGAGTATCTCAAGGAAAGATTTCATGGGTAAACTACCATTTCAGAAGACAATACTATGTGCAGTAATCAATGCATGAATATCTTGATAAACTAATATTTATTGGGTTTGGTCTTACCTTTTCTAGACAAACTTTTATTGAACAGCTCCGTCATGTTATTATTGACAGTCTCAGTTTACACTTTTCATTTTGATATATATTTCTAGTTTATTCTTTTCCCAAAGATTTAGAGTTGTGAGTCCAAGCCCCTTTAGAGGTAAGACTATGATCTTTGGAGAAATTAAAATACCCTTATGTTTACTCTGTTGCTTTCACCAAAAAGGGTTGTGGAAGGGTTATCATTAGTGGAAGATGGGAAATAGGAAATGAAAGATGTATTCTAGTAATTCTCTGGCAATGAGCAATCTTGCCCATCTTTGAGGAGGAATAATTTTTATTCTAAGAATCCTCTTTAGGGCATGCCACACCAGGGCTGCGAATTGTCTCTACTTTTTACAGCATTCTCTGTTCAAGTGGGGCCAGGGAGCCTGGAGAAGGAAGCAACGTTTTCCATCAAGACTCTTCAGTGCTCTTATAATAGGTGTTGGTCCCAGAGTTTGTGTAGAAAAGGGGCAAGGTAGTTATTGATAATATATCTGTCTGGCAAAGTGATCTTGACATTCATTTGGTCTCAATTAATAAATTATTTTGGCTGCTTAAAAATAAAGCATGCAGGGTACTCTTTCTACCCGCTTCTGATGTCTATGTCAGAAGCTTTCTCTATCTCCTTTATACTTTAATAAAACTTTATTACACAAAAGCTCTGAGCAAACAAGCCTTGTCTCTAGCCCCGGATTGAATTCTGCTCCTCCTCTGCTGAATCACGCAAAGAATCCCGGAGTCTTTGAGTGATTCAGCAACAAGCTTTCATCTTGGGGGCTTGTCTGGGATTCTTCAGGATAAAGTAAGGATGCTTGGAGCTCTAGTTCTTTGTTCTCCTAGAGAACACATTTTCTGCTGTACTTTACTAACTCTATGGTGTGCTTGTGTGAATGAATGAAAGGCCCTGCATGAAGCAAGTGAGGAGCCCTGCTCTGGGGTTCCGTGGTGACCTCATACACCTAATGGCAGAAACCTGTCGGGGGTTTATACCAACCTGCCAATGCCAAGAGGCACCCAATGTTTCCTTTGAGAACCGACCAGAAATGGGCAAAGCGTATGGACCAAACTTTCCTTTCTTGGTCACACTTTTCAGTCTCTTTGACCATTTCATAACTCTTTAGAAATTAGAAGTACTAACCTAATCTATCGGATCACAGACTTTCAAGGGACTTGTGATCTATGCTATTATTGTGTACTATGACTTAGGTCCCAAACTTGGATTGGTAGTCAGGAAGCGCCTAGCCTCACTAGGAATTGAAAGTTCAGAAGTTAGATGGAGCTCTAGCTACAAGAGCATCTCTGAGGTTAAAGGTTATTCAGATTGGAACTACAATGGGTTTTTTTTCCTTTGGTAGCACTTGCTCTTAGTGGACCAGAGTAGACTCTTATACTGGTGTGGTGACGCTTGGAAGGAACATCTCAGTTTTATGTTTGTATTGGTCTTATTGTGGTCAAGAATATACTAAGGGTCGTGCACAGGCACTCAGGTGACAAATGTTTCCCCCAGCGGTTTAGCCTGGGAGGCATTCCAGAAGGTTACTCTGATTGCACTCCGGGTGGCATCAGAGGTAATGGTGAAGAGCTGGATGGCAGTTAGGGGTGCCATCAGGTCTACCCCTGGTGCATCCCCATCCTGTCTTGGTGGTAGAACCGGGAGGGACAAGTATGGCGCCTGCGTTGGTAAGAGACAGATTAAGTCTGACCAGGAAAGAAAAAGAAAAGCTTTGGTGTAAAATCTGTCTACACCCCCATCTAGAGCAAGGAGGGACACCTCTGGTAGAAAGATGGCGCTGGTCGCTTTTTTTCTCTCTTACAGATGGGAGCTAACAATTCCAGCCTCACTCATTTGAACTGTATCCTGAAAAACTGGGATAGATTTAATCCCCAGGGCTTAAAGAAGACACGCCTGGTCTTCCTATGTGATACTGCATGGTCATGGTATCTATTGGAGGATGCCGAACGGTGGCCGGTTGGAGGGTCTCTTAAGTATAATACTGTTTTACAATTAGACTGGTTCTGTAGAAAACAAGGGAAATGGATAGAAGTAGCCTATGTGTTGCCCTTTCTCTCTCTGCGAAATATGCCAGACTTATGTCCAAAGGGTATAGATTTGGGTGTGACTCCTTCAGCTCCCTCCTGTCCTCCTACTTTGCTAGATGAGATGGAGGACAGGAGACAAAGAGATAAAGAAAAGCAGGTTTATCCAATCTATCCCTGGGATCATATGTGCAGAGCAGCCAGAGAGACTGAGGAACAGCCTCACAAGCTGTTGCCTCTTCATGAAGCACCCACCAGGAGAAATAATCAATCTGTCAGAGTTAATAAGCCTTTTTCTTATCAAGAAATACAAAGAATCAAGGAGGATCTGGGAGACTTCAGAAAAAAAATAAATTAGAGCTTTTAAAGGTGTTACTCTGCTTTATGACCTTACTTGGAAAGATGTGATGTATATCTTGGGACAAATGCTGACTCCCAACTCAAAGAGTCGAGTTTTGGGAAAAGTGGTTGCTTATGAAGATGAATGGCTTGGTAATGAATCAGTAGGGAAGAGAGAGAACGAGATAGTCACCCTCCCCACTGGAAATCAGGCCATCCCAATTAAAAAACCAGACTGAGACTAGAGACTACAACACAGCTAAAGGAAGGTGGGATCAGAGTCATTTTGTCAGATGTATTCTTGAAGGACTCAGGCAGGTGTGTGCTAACCCTTTAAACTATGGCAAATTGGCAAACATAGAACAGGAAAAGGAAGCTCCTGGTAAATTCCAAGATAGACTGAGAGAAGCCCTTAGCACATTCACTGAGATTGATCCCGAAAGTGAAGAGGAAAAAGTGATCTTAAAAGAGATTTCTCACTCAGTTGGCTCCAGATATCCGCCTTAAGCTATTAAAACGGACATATGGACCAAATTAGTCTTTAGATAATCTGTTACAACTGGCCCAGACAGTCTATTTTGGTAAGGAATATGAGGAAAAGAAAGAAAGGCAGAAAAAGACAAAGGAACAGGTGGAAGCCCTCGTAATGGCTATGAGAACTGTTCTTAAACAGTCTGAAAACAAAAATGCCCAGAGGGACCCAGGTGAAAAGAGATGGGCTTGCTATTACTGTGGAAAGGAGGGGCACCTCAAGCGGAATTGCCTTCAAGCATCTAAGCCGCACCGGGCTCCCTATCCGGTCTGCAAAGGATCACACTGGAAGAGAGACTGCCCCCAGAGGCGTAGGTTTCAGGGGTCGGACTCTCAAGGCAATCAGGACTGAAGGTTCCTGGGGGTCCCCACACAAGCTCCTGTCCTAATTACACCAGAGGAACCCCGGGTATTAATAACGGGAGGCGGGGGGGTGGGTGGCGGGCAATCTGTTGATTTCCTTTTAGATACTGGGACAACTTACTCCGTGCTTACTGAAGCCCCTAGCCCACTAGCCCACTTTCTTCCTGATCTGCTTCCATAATGGGACTGTCTGGATGAGCCAAAAGATGGGTCTGATAATCTGTGTGACCCTACTTCTGCTGACTCCAAAAATCCTGAGTCTGCCATTTGGCCTTCCTGTCCTGGGCTCACTCCTACGCTGAATTCCACAATCAGTCTAACTGCTGGGTCTGTGGAGCATTCCCCTCTTCATCAGTGGAAGGCTTCCCATGGTGGACATCTTCACTTCAAGGAAAAGACTTTCTCCAAGTCTGCAAATACCTTTGACAACAATCACATGTGATACCTCTTTTTAAATTGATGACTTCTAACAACCCTAAAATGGACTGGTGCAACACTTTGAACTTTAACTATGGACATAATGTGATTTTTCATTTTGATTTTAACTTGTTTTAATGACTATTTTGCCTTACGTCTGTAACTGTATAATGGGGTTTTCTAACCGTCTAAAAGCTTTTAAGTTACAAATGTTTGTCCAAGCTCCTATGAGTGCCACAGCCTCCTCCAACTATTACCTGGGGCTCCTGGATCAGAGACCCTCAATATGAAGGTTAGGAGAATATGTTGCCTCTACAATTTAGGGACCATGCCCCTAAACAGGAGGAAGTAGTTATGGAATGTAAATGACGCCCCCTTCCCTTGGCAACATAATTCTCCTAAAAGAAAAAGGGGGAATGAGAGAGTCATTTTCTAGGCAGGTGGATAAGAAGTCTAGGGGTCCCCAAGGAGAGAGGGGTCTGGAATCCTCAAGGAGGAAGAAAGGTCAAAAATTTTTTTCCTCTACATTCCTTAGGATTATATAACAATAATGTATCCTTCCTGAGGACAGTCTCTGGATTAAACCTTCTGGCTAATTCTGTTATCTTAAAATATAAATTATGGGAAAAGGTCTGGTGAGGTCTTTACGACCTCCAGACATTCTTTGGATTCATCGGAGAGTATATAACTCCATTGCTAACACTAAGCAAGCGGGTACTCTTTCTACCCCCTTCTGATGTCTATGTCAGAAGCTTTCTCTATCTCCTTTATACTTTAATAAAACTTTATTACACACACACACACACACACACAAATAAAGCATGCTCATTTCTAGTTTTTCCATATCTAGAAACTTGACTTCTCTTAGCTAATGTTTCTAATATCAGATTTCATATATTTTGGATGGTAAAATTGACTATTTGAACTCTAAAAGATAGAGTCCTTAACCAAGTTCATAATTATATTTGTAATCACTTGGGTATAATTTATATTTGCAATTGGTCTGTGACTTCTCTTGCTCACTATTTGGCTTTTCTTCTAGGGAACAGGTGGCTGCAAGTCCAGCCATTCTTTGATATCCAGAAATAAGACTGAAAGGCTATCATCTCTATTTTTCTCTGATAATAGAAGAGATGTGGCTGCTAAGGGATATTGAATTAGAATTGATAGCATGAAATACATAATACGATTAATAGATGCTTATTGACAGCATGCTTCATGCCACTGAAGCTCACTGAACCTCAGATTCTTCATCTATCAATAGGAATAAATATAATGCTCATCTCTTAAAGCTGATATGAGGATTAAATGGAAAAAATGAAGGTAAAACATTGAGCAGAGTACTTGGCACATAGTTAATAAGTGATTGCTGTGATCATATTTATTAAAGATTAATAAAATGTGTTATATATTTATGATATATAATAATACATAGGATGGAACAAAATAATTCAGTGATTTATCTTTGTATTCTCAAAACCAATGATTAGATGGGTTGGTAGCCTTGTCAGTAGAAAATTAAAAGAAAAAAAATGACTGTGACAGAGAAATGATTGGAAATAATTGTGTCTGTTTATAGTTAGCAACAGTTGGATACCTACAACATATGCATTTTATCTTACACTTTATTTTTTCACTGAATACTAGTGATATTCTAAGTATGTTGATAAATGTATTCTCCATAGTGGAACATTAGTTTCCAACCAGAGTCTGAACCAAATGTTAAGTATTCAGTAAGTAGGTCAGGGCTTCATTGAAGAATGTTTGATCACAGTGATATTTCTATTGTTGCTGTTGTTTAGTTACTCAGTCTTGTCTGACTCTTTTGCGGTCCCATAGACTATGACCCACCAGGCTCCTTCCTCTATCTTGCCTGAGATTTCCCAGGCAGGAATACTGGAATGGGTTGCCTATGCCCTCCTCCAGGGGATCTTCCCAACCCAGGGATCAAACCTGTGTCTCCTGCATTGCAAGCGGATTCTTTACCCACTGAGTCACCTGGGAATATGAATCTATATCTTCTCTTATTAGGATTTGCCCCAAAGAAAATGAGTTTTTCCTTACACATTTGTCAAATCATCTTTAAATAGGAAATGAAAATTGGGCTGAAGTTGGAACTCTTTAGAATGAAAACACTGTAAAAGTCAGAGTCAATAGTATTTTTATAATAAACTCTAAAGATAGAACAAATGTTATTTTTAAATACCAGAACTCATTTCAGTTTGCTTTGATTATGTTAGCTTTTTAAAAAAAAAAAACATACAAAATTAACTTACTGTCAAAATTGTTCAGTGCCACTTCATTTTCACTGTGTCTTACTTCCCACCAGTTTCAGTGGGTTGGTCTACTTTAGTGTCTTGGGTCAGGTTTTTATTATTTGGTGGAAGACTATCAAAGTAAAGGGAAAGTTGTTTTTCCTTACTTAAGTATACAGCCAGAAAGAACAACAATATTTTCAAGTTAAAAAGTCATTGCAACCTAATTGAAAACTTCGGGCTAAATGCTGGGAACACTGTGTAGTTGACTATTCTGAAAGAAATTGAAAACAGATTCTAGTTGGCTTTAAAACGAATCTAGCTAATAATCAAGATAGATAAGTAGACACATAAAGGACAATTAAAGAAGGAAATAGTCTGAAATAAATAGAAAAGAAAACCAGGTTAAGTCAACAGGGTTAACAAATGAAGATTTTCATTTGTGTGGTTAATATAGAGTAACTTTATTTTCCAAAGATAACATTGAAAGAATGTTGGAAAGAGCCCTGATGTCTCTGGATTTTGCCCTGTTCTAAACAAGGATTAACACCAACCATGCATATATCTGCTGTGAACCCAAGTGATCTCTTAACGCTGTTGCTTGTTTTCTCCTATTCTTTGAGGATCAGAAAACAAAAAGTGTGTACTTACAACCAAAGATTACATACAACTCATAGAACTGGCATATTCTGTAAAATTTAAGCTACTGGTTCACCAAGGTAGTGCATATGATTTGAGTTATTTTTCTGGCTTGAGAATGATTTTAGGTCATACTTCTGCTGGATTTTACATTGTTCACTGAAAAACACGTGTGTGTGTGTGTATATATGTGTAAATATACAAAATACATAAATATATATGTATAAATACAAAATATATATATGACATGTAAAACACACACAAATATATGCATAGATATTCAGTTCAGTTCAGTCCCTCAGTTGTGTCCAACTCTTTGTGACCCCATGAATCACAGCACGCCAGGCCTCCCTGTCCATCACCAACTCCCGGAGTTTACCCAGACTCACGTCCATCGAGTCAGTGATGCCATCCAGCCATCTCATCCTCTGTCATCCCTTTCTCCTCCTGCGCCCAATCCCTTCCAGCATCAGAGTCTTTTCCAATAAGTCAACTCTTCACATGAGGTGGCCAAAGTACTGGAGTTTCAGCTTTAGCATCATTCCTTCCAAAGAAATCCCAGGGCTGATCTCCTTCAGAATGGACCGGTTGGATCTCCTTGCAGTCCAAGGGACTCTCAAGAGTCTTCTCCAACACCACAGTTCAAAAGCATCAATTCTTCGGCATTCAGCCTTCTTCACAGTCCAACTCTCACATCCATACATGACCACAGGAAAAACCATAGCCTTGACTAGATGGACCTTTGTTGGCAAAGTAATGTCTCTGCTTTTCAATATGCTATCTAGGTTGGTCATAACTTTCCTTCCAAGGAGTAAGCGTCTTTTAATTTCATGGCTGCAGTCACCATCTACAGTGATTTTGGAGCCCCCAAAAATAAAGTCTGACACTGTTTCCACCGTTTCCCCATCTATTTCCCATGAAGTGATGGGACCGGATGCCATGATCTTCGTTTTTTGAATGTTGAGCTTTAAGCCAACTTTTTCATTCTCCACTTTCACTTTCATCAAGAGGCTTTTAAGTTCCTCTTCACTTTCTGCCATAAGGGTGGTGTCATCTGCATACCTGAGATTATTGATATTTCTCCTGGCAATCGTGATTCCAGCTTGTGCTTCTTCCAGCCCAGCGTTTCTCATGATGTACTCTGCATAGAAGTTAAATAAGCAGGGTGACAATATACAGCCTTGATGGACTCCTTTTCCTATTTGGACCCAGTCTGTTGTTCCATGTCCAGTTCTAACTGTTGCTTCCTGACCTGCCTACAAATTTCTCAAGAGGCAGATCAGGTGGTCTGGTATTCCCATCTCTTTCAGAATTTTCCACAGTTTATTGTGATCCACACAGTCAAAGGCTTTGGCATAGTCAATAAAGCAGAAATAGATGTTTTTCTGGAACTCTCTTGCTTTTTCTATGATCCAGCGGATGTTGGCAATTTGATCTCTGGTTCCTCTGCCTTTTCTAAAACCAGCTTGAACATCAGGAAGTTCACAGTTCACATATTGCTGAAGCCTGGCTTAGAGAATTTTGAGCATGACTTTACTAGCATGTGAGATGAGTGCAATTGTATGGTAGTTTTAGCATTCTTTGGCATTGCCTTTCTTTGGGATCAGAATGAAAACTGACCTTTTCCAGTCCTGTGGCCACTGCTGAGTTTTCCAAATTTGCTGGCATATTGAGTGCAGCACTTTCACAGCATCATCTTTCAGGATTTGAAAGAGCTCAACTGGAATTCCATCACCTCCACTAGCTTTGTTCGTAGTGATGCTTTCTAAGGCCCACTTGACTTCACATTCCAGAATGTCTGGCTCTAGGTCAGTGGTCACACCATCGTGATTATCTGCATTATTCAATGAACAAAAAAGGACTCAGTAGAGGTGAGTCCTAAATTTAGGTGAAATTAATCACTTACAAACTGAGAACAAACAAAAAAATCACTTACAAACTGAGAAAATAACTCAAAGCATATGTTCTACTAATAGTTAATTAGTAGTTTAAATTGTACATACATAGTTGCTTAAACATATACATATAAATATATATACAGGTAAACATATATGTGTGAATCTATATATGTATTTTTCCCATTAAAAAGCTACATAATCTAAATATAAACGTTATATGTAATATGTATATAAATGCATAATATGTGTATATAATTTGAAGTGAGAAATTCTGAGATGGAGTATTGAATTCTGGCTCTGTTACTTCATAGCTGTATGCCCTTAGATAATTATTTAAGTTCTTTAATCCTGCAATAATGTTTGTAGAATGAGGATATCATTAAGCACATTCTTAGTGAAAGTGAAAGTCGTTTAGTCATGTCTGACTCTTTGCGACCCCATGGACTGTACAGTCCATGGAATTCCCCAGGCCAGAATACCAGGGTGGTTAGCTTTTCCCTTCTCCAGGGGAAACTTCCCAACCCAGGGATCAAAGCCAGGTCTCTTCATTGCAGGCAGATTCTTTACCAGCTGAGCCACAGAGGAAGCCAGAACATAAGAAGGGATGCACATTCTTAAGTTTGTGAAAATAAATGAGAATGTATGCAAAGTTCTTAGTGTACTGGGTGGCACATAGTAAGTTTTCTGTACATGCCTACCATTGTGTGAAAAGCTTTACATATATTCTCATTTATTACAATAAACTATTTAATATACACACACACATATGTAACAGAAAGAGAGAGAAGGAGGGAGGAAGAAAAAGAGTCACAGAGAGAGGGAGAAAGAGAGATACCTTTTTGGAGTCAGATAAACTGTGGATCCCACTCAGGCCAATACTGTCATACCCTTGGCATAACTTCTGCAAATCTCATGTTATGAACAACGGAGCTAATGAACCTGGGACCAGTCATCTTTGCAACACGGTGCACAGCCTTTCATGCAGAGGACAGAGGTAGATTTGTTCACCTTGGTATGCAGAGTTGCGTTGGGGAGTATCTTCCTTCCACAGCTTCATAGACAGCTGGCCACAGTGGCTCTGGAGAGCAATGGAGACGAGGTATTTCACTGAGTGACAAGTGGAATGCAGGTAGATGACTGTAGGATGCATTCTCCAACAAAAATTGTAGGACTCAGAAGAGGCAATTGCCCAGGCATGGAAAACAGAGATTGCCGCATACTTGGTATGCTTTGGAGTGTGTTATATAAGTTTTATATATCATTGAAAAAGTAAGAGAGTTGGATCATAGAAAAAACAACAGATCATCAAAAAAGCAAGACAGTTCCAGAAAAACATCTACTTCTGCTTTATTGACTACACCAAAGCCTTTGACTGTGTGGATCACAACAAACTGTGGAAAATTCTTGAAGAGATGGGAATACCGGACCACCTCACCTGACCCCTGAGAAATCTGTATGCAGGTCAAGAAGCAACAGTTAGAACCAGACATGGAACAACAGACTGGTTCCAAATTGAGAAAGGAGTACATCAAGGCTGTATATTGTCACCATGCTTACTTAACTTATATGCAGAGTACATCATACAAAATGCCAGGCTGGATGAAGCCCAAGCTGGAATCAAGATTACTGGAAGAAATATCATAACCTCAGATATGCAGATGATACCACCCTTATGGCAGAAAATGAAGAGGAACTAAAGAGCCTCTTGATGAAGGCAAAAGAGGAAAGTGAAAAAGCTGGCTTAAAAACTCAGCATTCAAAAAACTAAGATCATGGCATCTGGTCCCATCACTTCATGGCAAATAGATGAGGAAACAATGGAAACAGTGACAGACTTAATTTTTTGGACTCCAAAATCACTGCAGATGGTGATTGCAGCCACGAAATTGAAAGACATGTGCTCCTTGGAAGAAAAGCTATGACAAACCTAGATAGCTTATTAAAAAGCAGAGACATTAATTTGCCACCAAAAGTCTGTCTAGTCAAAGCTATGGTTTTACCAGTAGTTATGTATGGATGAGAGAGTTGGACTATAAATAATGCTGAGTGCCAAAGAATTGAAGCTTTTGAACTTTGTTGTTGGAGAAGTTGAGAGTCCCTTGGACTGCAAGGAGATCCAACCAGTCCATCCTAAAGGAAATCAGTCCTGAATATTCATTGGAAGGACTGATGCTGAAGCTGAAACTCCAGTACTTTGGCTACCTGATGTGAATAACTGACTCATTGGAAAAGACCCTGATGCTGGGAAAGATTGAAGGCAGGAGGAGAAGGGGACATCAGAGGATGAGATGGTTGGATGGCATCACTGACTCGATGGACATGAGTTTGAGCAAGCTCTGGGAGCTGGTGATGGACAGGGAAGCCTGGTGTGCTGCAGTCCATGGGGTTGCAAAGAGTCAGACACGACTGAGTGACTGAACTGAAGATATGTTTAAGGTCATAGAAAGAATTGAACTAATTTGAACTCACAACTGAGTCTTAGTTCTGAGTGCACGTTAGGGCTAATCATCAAAACAAGATCAGTAGTTTGCATCAGTGTTACTGTAGCTAAACGTTTATCCCAGATTTTAGATATTTGCAGTTTTGCAATGATCAAGAACAGCATATACCACTGAAGTCATATTTGTTGTTCAGTAGCTCGGTTGTGTCTGACTCTCTGTGATCCTATGAACTGCAGAGCACCAGGCTCCTATGGTCCTCCACTGTCTCCCAGAGTTTGCTCAAATTTGTGTCCATTGAATCAGTGATGCTATTGAATCATCTCATCTTCTGGGGGCCTCCTCATCCTTTTGACTCTGATCTTTCCTAGTATCAGGGTCTTTTCCAATGAGTCAGCTCCTCCTTTCAGGTGGCTAAGTATTGGAGTCACCTGATATATTATTCAATTTAAATATGAATCAAATTTAGTGAGTGGATTTTGGTATAAGAAGGCATAACCTTTCACTGAGCTTGTAGTAGATGCTAGGTGCTGTGCTAAGTACTTTCAAGCACTGATACCTAACCCTGTGGAAGAAGCACAACTGACAGCCCTATTTTTCTAGTAAAGGAATTGAGATTCAGAGGATCATATAGTTCACAAGTACAATAGTAACGCAAGGAGTCAAAGATTAGAGGGACTTCAGAACTTGTCTCCGCTTGAAACTTGCTTGTCTAGTGTTTGTGCAAGAGTTCTTAGAAGTGGAATAACTACAATTTAATGCAGAAACTTGAATAAACTTGCAGTTACCTCTTTTGACCCCTAGATGACACTTTTGTATTTTAAGGTAAACTACAAATGGAAACATAATTGCAAGACGTGAAATAGTGAAAAAAAAAAGTACATATATATACATATGTGTTGGCAGTGTGAATTTGGAGTAAAGGTATAAATTACCCTTATAAAATACTTTCTCTCAACTTCCCTGTATATTTTAAAGCATAATAGCTCTGTTTTATAAGTAAGTAAAGTTGCTCAGTTGTGTCCGACTCTTTGCGACCCCGTGGACAGTAGCTTACCAGGCTCCTCTGTCCACGGGATTTTCCAGGCAAGAGTACTGGAGTGGGTTGCCATTTCCTTCTCCAGTCTGTTTTATAACATGTCGCTTATTAAATGGGTGTATCAGAACAGTTAGGTGCTTGTTAAAAATGCAGATTTCTGCTTTGGCTTTGCCTCACACTGAAAGGTAAGAATCCAAAAACCGTATTTTTTAACAAGTACCAGGTGGTAGTTCTACATATGAAAATCTGAGAACCACTGTTTAGCTACTGCTACTGCCACTGCTAAGTCACTTCAGTCGTGTCCGACTCTGTGACGGCAGCCCACCAGGCTCCCCCGTCCCTGGGATTCTCCAGGCAAGAACACTGGAGTGGGTTGCCATTTCCTTCTCCAATGCATGAAAGTGAAAAGTGAAAGTGAAGTCGCTCAGTCGTGTCCGACTCTTAGAGACCCCATGGACTGCAGCCCACCAGGCTCCTCCGTCCATGGGATTTGCTAGACAAGAGTACTGGAGTGGGGTGCCATCACCTTCTCTGGAGAACCACTGTTTAGCCCTGTAATCCTCAAATCTGCCTGCATATTAGTCTCTTGCGGGAACTTAATGGAATACAAATGCTTTGTCCCCATTTAAAACAATCTCAGCCTTTCTAAGCGTAGGGCCTAAGTATTGTTTGTTTAAAAGTTCCCTCAGTGGTTGCCCCGAGGAACCAGAGACTCAGGGTTGAGAAGCAGATTGGGTGGAATTCAATAGTGACCAACTCCCTTAAGGTTACTAAGACTGAAATTACTGCTTCTGTGATTTCATGGAATCACATTGTCCACTTACACATACATGCATGTATAAATGTATCTTTTGTGTTGTTTTATTATAAAAATGACTCATGGCTATAGTAAAAAGAAAGACATAGAGTGAAAGAAAGGAAGGAAGAAAAGAAGAAAGGAGGAAAGAAAAATACAGGAGAGAACTAAAAGCTAGAAACAGCAACCATTTCCCACAATCCAGAAAATGACTGCCAGCAGTTTGGTGTTGCTCCTTCTGGTATGTTTTGTTAAAATATTGGGACCATACCATACAAACAACTCTATATAACTGCTATTTTGTGTAACATCCTTATGAACATTTCCCCTGATAGCTAAAGATTCGCTGAAAACAGTTTGCACTGGATACATACAATTCCACTGATTAGAACACACCATAATATTCTTAATCATTCTTTTTCCAATGTAGACTCTTGAGACAGTAGCTCATCTTTATAATGTTTAAATAAATGATCTTATTTATAGAGAATAGATGTTAAGGGGCACTTTAGATTTTATATTCAGTTTATAGTCTTTAAATTAATTGAAGCTGAGTTAATTTCTAAAGCACCCACCTTGTGTGTTGGAAGAGATCAAGGAAAGACTGGCTAGGTCATCTATTAATAGATGCAAGTTTACTTCTGAGTCAACATCCATGTGCATGCTCTGCTGGTGGAAGATCCAAAATATCATGTATATCACTAATTAGCATCATTCATTATGACAAATAAAAGAGAGTTTTCTCATAACTTTTCATGGGGTTTCTTCCATACTTTTTACGTATAATTTTCCTCAAATAATAATGATATTGTAGATAAAGAAAAGGAGTTGACGTCAAAGTATAAATATAGCATATTAATCTGAATCTTAAAACTCAATAGTTTTATGTATTCAGGATTATTTGGAGACTACTGCAAGCCTCAAAGGACAATATTTATTTTTTTATTAATTTTTATTGGAGTATAGTTGCTTTGGGCTTCCTCGGTAGCTCAGCTGGTAAAGAATCCGCCTGCAACGCAGGAGACCCCCGTTCAATTCCTGCGTTGAGAAGTTCTTCTAGAGAAAGGATAGGCTACCCACTCCAGTATTCTTGGGCTTCCCTGGTGGCTAGGACAGTAAAGAATCCACCCGCAATGCAGGAGACCTGGGTTCAATCCCTGGGTTGGGAAGATCCCCTGGAGGAGGGCATGGCAAGATCCCCTGGAGGAGGGCATGGCAAGATCCCCTGGAGGAGGGCATGGCAACTCACTCCAGTTTTCTTGTCTGGACAATCTCTATGCACAGAGGTACCTGGAGGGCTACAATCCATGAGGTTGCAAAGAGTCAGACACGACTGAGTGACTAAGCATAGCACAGCACACAGTTTCTTTATAATGTTGTGTTATTTTCTGCTGTGCAGCAAAGTGAATCGGTTAAATATATGCATACACCTACTCGTTTTTTAGATTTCCATCCCATTCAGGTCACCACAGAGCACTGAGTTCCCTGTGCTATGCAGTATATTCACATTAGTTATCTATTTTATATGTAGTAGTGTGTATATGTGTCTGGAGAAGGCAATGGCACCCCACTCCAGTATTCTTGTCTGGAGAGTCCCATGGACAGAGGATCCTGGTGGGCTGCAGTCCATGGGGTCGCTAAGAGTTGGACACGACTGAGCGACTTCCCTTTCACTTTTCACTGTCATGCATTGGGGAAGGAAATGGCAACCCACTCCAGTGTTCTTGCCTGGAGAATCCCAGGGATGGGGGAGCCTGGTGGGCTGCCGTCTATGGGGTTGCACAGAGTTGGACACGACTGAAGCGAGTTAGCAGCAGCAGCAGCAGTGTATATGTGTTAATCTCTAGGGACAATATTTTATTATCATATTATGGATACATACCCTTCTGACACACATATGGCAAATATTTCCCACTTCATTATTTTTCTTTTAACTTTATTCACTTGACTCATGCAAATCCAATAAAATTTTGATTTCCGGGTTTAACTCTTGGTATCATGGAAAAAAGATTATTTCTTATCCCATAGATAACCTGTGTTTTCATTTATGACTCATCCCCACTATTTTATTAAAAATTATTTCAAACTTAGAAATCATGAAAACAATTTACAGTGAAAACCTGTATTAGTACCCTCTGGAGTCTACCATTAGCATTAGCATTAGCATGTACTCTTTCCTTTCTTATATATCCATCCATCTTTCCATCACTCTACCCAACACATCAATCTATTTTTATTCATTTCAAAGTGGCATCCATCAATTGCATCTCTTGAAAACCTCAGTATGCATACTGTATGTATTTGACATAAGTTTTGTCCTTTTTTTGTGTACTGGAAATGATTTTATTTTATGATTAAAGTCTTTAAAGTTGCTGCAAGGGAACAAAAATCATACTGACCTTAGATAAATATCAACACTAAAAGATGAAAGATTATTCCAGAAAATGGTTAACAGATATATGTGCGAAAACATGGGGGTAGCTATCTCTGGCGAGATGGGAGAAGAGGGAGGTCCAAGATGTAGAAGATATATGGATATATATATAACTGATTCACTTCATTGCACAGCAGAAACTAACACAACATGGTAAAGCAACTATACTCTAACAAAAAAAAAAAACTTTCACACTCATGATACTTTGATTTCTCAATTTCTTAGCCAGATAGAGCACATTTTAAATAGTTACTTCTGCCATCCCACATCAAAGAATATATGAGTGGTGTGTTATTTGTTGTTACTTGAGGATGTTTGAATGGATTTCTCTTGTTTTGGTATATTTTGACTTACACATATAGCTTTGTTTTCTATGGTAGCTGAAACTAATCACTATGAACTGGGTGGCTTATGGGATTCCCCAGTGGCTCAGACAGTAAAGAGTCTTCCTGCAATGTGGTAGACCTGAATTTGATCCCTGGTTTGGGAAGATCCCCTGGAGAAGGAAATGGCAACCCACTCCAGTATTCTTGCCTGGAAAATCCCATGGATGGAGGAGCCTGGTGGGCTACAGTGCATGGGGTCGCAAAGAGTTGACCATAACCGAGCGACTTCACCTTTCACCTTTGGTCTCCAAACTATGGTCTGCCATAGTTTCCATGGCCCAAAGTGCAATTCACGTGGTGTGGGTGGCTCAAAATAACATATTTATGCTCTTGTAGTTTTGGAGACCAGAGTGTGAAATCAGTTTCAACGGGTTACAGGGGGCAGGACTGGTTCCTTCTAGAAGCTCTGGGGAGAACCCTTTTCCAAGACTTTTCTAGAAGCTTCTGACTGGCTGTGTCCTTTGACTTGCAATCCCTTTCTTGTTGTTGCTTAGTTGCTCAGTCGTGTCTGACTCTTTGTGACCCCATGGACTATAGTCCTCCAACTCCCCTGTCCATGGAATTCTCCAGGCAAGAATACTGGAGTGGGTTGCCATGCTCTTCTCCAGGGAATCTTCCCCAAACCCACGTCTCCTGCATTGGAAGGCAGATTCTTTATGATTGAGCCACCAGCGAAACCCTAATCCCTTTCTTAAATCATTCCAAACCCTTTCTTCCATTGTCACATCTTTCCTACAGTCAAATCTCTGTCTTTCCCTTTCTTATAAGGACATTTGTGATTACACTTAGGGTGTACCCAGATAGTCTAGGATAAAGTTTCCAATTCTAATTCTAAACTTAATTACATCTGCAAAATTTCTTTTGCAAGACAAGATGACATTCACAGGTTCCAAAGATTAGGACTGGGTATCTTTGGGGCTATCATTTAGCTTAACATACATGCAACTATTTCATCTTTTTTGTTTGTTTGTTTGTTTAAGCAGTATGAAATAAGAATCGGATGGAATCTTTTCCAAACAATTGCCCCAATTTTTGGAAAATACAAATATAAAAGATTTTAAAATGAAAAATTCTCAACTCTAATTGAGATGATACTTTTGTCATATACAATAGTCTTCATGTTTTCTCTATACATTGATCTCTCTTAAAGTTTAGTAACTTTTTGTCACTAGTATGACAAAACATAATAATTTGATTTATTGAACTTTATTCTAGGTGCTTCTCTCAGCAAAATGTCCTTAAAGTTGGAAAAAAGAAGAGAAAAAAATTGAAGAATGCAGCTTTGTTGCTCTACGAAAATGGATATTATTGTCCTATATACTAATTTATTCTTTGCCAGAAAGTTTATATCAAATAATTATTTTATATGAAGGTGTGTGTGTGTGTGTGTGCCTTCAGTGGTGTCTGGCTCTTTGCAACTCCATGGACTGTAGCCCTCCAGGCTCCTCTGTCCATGGATTTTTCCAGGTGAGAATGTCAGAATGGATTGCCATTTCCTACTGCAGAAGATCTTCCTGACCCAGGGATTGAACCAGTGTGTCCTACATTGGCAGGTGTATTCTTTATCTCTGCACCATCTGGTAGGGTGTTTCAATCCATTTTAGGAATATAAGAAAGAAAGAACAAAATTGCACTGGCTCAACTCTGTCAAATATTAAATTATAAGCAGCTAAGACAAGACAATCAACTAGAAAACAAGCCAGAAGGCTAAAAACTATATACATCAGAATCTTCATGCTAATCCTAAAATATGTAGGCCATTATAATTTGAGAGTTATCTTTGAGTGTTAGCTTCCTTCCAGTACAAGCAACACTTGGACTTAATAAACATTGTTTTTCCCAGTTGGCTGTTTTCTAAGCAAGTTATAGAATTACTAACATTAAAATATTTTAATTAAAACAAAACCTTTGGTACTGTACTATAGTTTTTAATCTTTGGTAAATAAACATGACTTTGCAAGCAAACACATTACAGATAAATGCTCCATGTTGAACTGATCAGACCCATTTCTAGAGTGTGTTGCCAATTAATTGTTAACACAGAACATGCTTTTTCAAAACAGTGGATGATGCATCGAGTTCCATGGACACATCCTAAATGAATAAGTTGCCATTTTAAAGTTTTTTTGTAATTACTATTCTAAACTATGGAGTCAGGGCTTAATATGTCTCTAAATTAATTATGAATAAATTCTGTCTGCATGTCTTCTATTTTTAATAGTACTTGTTTTTTTAGGTTCACAGAATAATTGAGCAGAATACTGAGAGTTCTTACGTACTCCCAGCCCCCACCATCTGCAACCCACAAAAGATTGGTATATTTGTTATAATTTATGAACCTATATGGGCTCCCCTAGTGGCTCAGCAGTAAAGAATTTGACTGTAATGCAGGAGCCACAGGTTTGATCTCTGGGTCAGGAAGACCTCCTAGAGAAGGAAATGGCAACCCACTCCACTACTCTTGCCTGGGAAATCCCATGGACAGAGGAACCTAGAGGGCTACAGTCCCTGGGGTAGCAAAGAGTTGGACCTGATTTAGTGACTAAACAACAATAACAATATGAACCTATACTGTTACACCATTATCACCCAAAGTCCATAGTTTATGTTAAAGTTCACTGTTGGTATTGTGCCTCCAATGGGTTTGACCAATTTATAATGACATATATTCACCATTATAGTATCATATAGAGTAGTTTCACTTCCCTAAAAATCCTCTATGTTTGGGCAATTCATCCGCTCCTCCTCCGCCACTCCTAGCATTGCTCTTTTTACTATCTTCATAGTTTTACCTTTTCCAGAGAGTCGAGGTTGGTATCATACAAGATACCTTTCTCAGATGTGTTTTGTTTTCAGATAGCAATGTACATTAAGGTTCTTCCATGTGTTTTCATAGCTTGATGACTCATTTCTTTTTAGTGCTGGATAATATTCCCACTATCTAGATGTACAACAGTTTGTTTATCCATTCATCTATTAAAGGACATCTTGGTTAGTTCCAACTTTGACCATTATGAATAAAGTTGCTATAAATATCCATGTCCAGACTTTTGTATAGACATAAGTGCTCAATTTATTTGTATAAATACTAATGACTGCAATTGATGGACTGTATTGTAAGAATATGTTCAGCTTTATAAGAAACTGCCAAACTGCTTTCCAAAGTGACTGTATCATTTTGCATTCCCACCAGCAATGAATGAAGATTTCTGTTGTTCAGTTCTTTGTCAACATTTGGTGTTGTCAGTGTTTCAGATTTTTACCACTTTCACAGGTATGGAGTGGTATCTTGTTGTTTTAATTTGAAATTCCTTAGTGACATATGATGTTGAACAAAATTTAATATGCTTATTTGACATTTGTATATCTTTGGTGAGGTGTCAGCTCAAATCTTTGCCCATTTTTTAATCAAGTTGTCCATTTTCTTATGAAGGTGCCCATTTTATCATTGTTCAGTACTGAGTTCTTTGTATACTTGTTTAATAGTCCTTTACCAGATAGGTCTTTTGCAAATAGTTTCTTCTTCTCTTAGACTTGTCTTCTCATTCTTTTCAGTGTACGTATATATTTTGTTTTCTTTGTTATTCTATACCTGATGTTTAATTTCTCTTTCCATTATAATGTTTATTTATTTAATGTTACCTATAATGATTGTTTAGGGGTTTCCCCGGTGGCTCAGTGGTAAAGAATCACCCTGCAATGCAGGAGCCACAGGAGATATGGGTTCCATACCTGGGTCAGGAAGATCCCCTGGAGGAGGGCATGGTAACCCACTCCAGTACTCTTGCCTGGAAAATCCTGTGGGCAGAGGAGACTGTCAGGCTACAGTCCACAGGACTGAAAAGAGTCAGACAGGACTGAAGTGACTTAGCACATAATGATTGTTTAATTAATGTTGATTTTTAGGCATTTGAAAGAACTTCCTGTGAAGTTCAGATACTCCTTAACACAAAGGCAAACATAAAATCCTTATCATGAATTGTGTGAATGACAAAGACTCAAATGTTACAGAATCACAGTGTGATGGATGTTGGGTCAGACAAGGCTTATTTATTAGCGGTGACTTCCTTGGACACACCAGTCTCAAGGGAAAGTTCAGACCGTTGTCTCTGCAAAATGATAAAAGTACTGAATGCCAAGAACCTTCTGAGTTGCTTCGATGCACAATACTGGATGCTTGGGGCTGGTGCACTGGGACGACCCAGAGGGATGGTATGGGGAGGGAGGAGGGAGGAGGGTTCAGGATGGGGAACACATATATACCTGTGGTGGATTCATTTTGATATATGACAAAACCAATACAATATTGTAAAGTTAAAAAATAAAAAATAAAAAAAGGTGAAAAAAATAGTTGAAATACAGAATGTTAAATATGCAAATGCTGAGAAATTATTACATTTCAAATGAAGAAATAGAAAAGTCTTTAAATTACATTCATTAAAGCTTAATTTTCTTCCTACAGTTTTAGAGCCTGGATTTCATGAATCCTTAGGGGATGCACAGAATCCTTAGGAGTGTTTCTCAGACTGCCTATTATGAAGGGCTATTTTGTTTTCCAGTTGGTTGTAGGTTGATACACTTGCCTGTAGGTTGATACACTTGCCTTATATGTACCCTTCCTTTATTTTTACAGTTATGGGTGTGTGTGTGTGTGTGTGTGTGTGTGCGTGCGTGTGTGTGTGTGTGTGTGTGTGCGCGTGCGTGAGAGAGAGAGATAGTGATACAGGCTGGTAACATTTGCAGCTTTGAAAAGCATTTTGACTGTTTTCTGTTGTCTGTAGGCCCTGGTGGAGAGAGTTCCATTTAAATTGGTTCCCATATTTCAGTAGAAATTAAAGAATCTCAAGTTGTTGGAGACAAATGGCCATTCTAAACCTGGCAGACAACAGATGAGCTGTGTTTATCAAAGTAGGCAGAAAACATGTAACAGTAATCAGAAAGATCTGAGTGCAAAACCAAAATATATGTGTTACCCACTAGTTTTGTGCTTGATTTTTATAACTGAAAGAAAACCAGAGGCCTGATTTAAGACATCACCAGATAAAGTCAAAATCTTCACCCCAAATCCAGATCTAGCATTCCTTGAATTGAAAAGAAGTTGGATAACTTTGAGGATGTATCCTTCACTTTAGTAACTTCACAAATACTTCCTATAAATTTTCTCCTTACTTGCCTCTAATATGCTGCCATCTGCTTATCAGAGTAAATGTGTTCTGGGCAAAGGGAAATAACCAGAGATTTCAGGTTTCACCAAGAACAGATTGTGAGTCAACTCTAGCTCCTGAGATCAGGAACAGCACATCAAGAAAAGTGAACTTTGTGTAGTGAGCTGATAAATGAGTTTTAATTGGATTCCATCTCATAGTAAGTCCAGTAGAATACTGAGTCCATCTCCATTTTTAAGTGTATGCCTGAAATAAATACGCTCAACAACTGGGGAATCCCAGCCTGATTTTCTGTCACTGTGGAGAGCCGTATCAATCTGTATAGGATATCTCCAGACTCCTGACTATGAGAGAGTAATGAGTAACTAACTTATTTAAGCCACTGTTACTTTGGGTTTTTCTCTTACAGTCAAAGATTAATCTTAACCAATACATTACTTAATATTCTTTCAAGTCTTTTTCTAAGTTATTTCTTTACTTATAATCAAAAAACTTAAATAAGACCTATTCAGATTATCTCAGTCTCAGAAACACCAAGAGTTTGTTTTTATTATTTTTTTCATATTTTATTTTTAAATTTATTTTCAAACTAAAAAAAAATTTGGCCACATTACGCAGCATGTGAGATCTGTTCACCAGTCAGGGATCAAACCTGCTCCCCCTGCATTGGAAGCATGGAGTCTTAAACACAAGACTGCCAGGGAAATCCTGGCTTTATTGTTTTCATTTTTATATGTCAAGTGTCTGGGGTTCAGAAAGGTTAACGATATTGGAAAACATCACAGTAGTATAACTACAGTAGGGAACCTCAGATGCTACAAGCCATTCTCTTGATGCTTATACAGTATTACTTGGGCCTTTTTCTTTCTTTTTCCCTTTGGCCATGTGGCATGTAGGATCTTAGTCCCCCGACCTGGGAACAAACTCGTGCCCTCTGCCTTGGAAGTGCAGAATATTAACCACTGGATGTCCAGGCATGTCCCAGTATTACCTTTTATGTTGAGAGTTCCCTACTTATGGGATCTATTTTCTCTGTGAAATAGAAAATGAAATCATTTGCTCACCATGACAGGGATGGTGCTAGGTTAGTGGAGAGTGATGATGAGTATTTGAAGTAAGAGAAAGAGATATAGAACCTTGTGACACAGTGTAGCCATAGGTTAAGTAGTTTGACATTCCCTGGTAGCCTGATAGAAATGCAGATCTTAGTACCTGACCAACTGAATCAAATCTGCATTTTGAAATTTCCCTAGGTGATTTTTTTGTGTTCATTAAAGTTTGAGATGCCCAAGGACAAGCAGACTTAATGTCAAGCAGCAATAAAAAAAGGCCAGCTGAAATGGAGACTATGCATTTATAAGCTTAAGTTTAGCAAACCTCTCTTGTTGCCTATCCAGAAGTCATTTCATGATTGGTGACAAAATACTGAAATGGTCAAATTCTTGCTTTCTGTCTTGTTCTTGTATCAGGGGATTATGACCCAAACCTGGCCAATGAAAGCTTATGGGTCACACATTGAGAGAATTTTCAGAGACTTTCATCTCATTCAAGCAAATGAATAGGATTAAACTCCTACTTTCTTGGTCTGAATATTTTTCTAACTATGTGTGATACATGAAACTGTAGCAACCATTTTGCAGTCTTGAAGGTGTAAGCCCCAAAACCAAGCCAAGATAACAATCTGATGAATTAATGCTACAAGTACCATCCCCTTGGATTTCTTATTATATGGAATAATAAGCATCTTTATTGTTTAAAGTGTTTTCATTTAGTTTTTCCATTACTTTCAGCTAAGAGTATCCTAAGTAAAATAAAATGGTTTTGTGGTTTTTCTCTAAAATTCTTAGAACATTAGTTTAAATTAAAATAAAGCAGACTACCAAATTAATCAGTATGAGTTTTACAGAGTGAACATGACTGAATAAAATAGTCAAAGGTATAGACAAAATAGCAGTCGAAGATATAGGCAAGTGTCAGCCTATGCCATAAGATATGGCATTGGATAGGGACAAGCCAACAGCCAGGATGGTGTTGAAGGGATGACCAAAAACATAAGATCAATATTTGATGAGACTAAAAAATTGTCACATTGAGAGAAAGAGTTCGAGAGGAAGCTGTAGTCAGAAAAAGAACTTTAGAATTTGAGATTTCAGAGGTGAAACAATTCCTACAGATGCTATCCATGTAGATGGATGAAATAAAATAAATCTGAATATCATTGGGGTTCAGGAAGTCAAAGAAGTATCAAACCAGGTTATCAAGTGAGTCAACCACAGGAATATTGGAGACACTTGGAATTATAATAGATCTTGAGTGTTAGTTGCTCAGTTTTGTCCAACTCTTTGTGACCCCATGGACTGTAGCCCACCAGTCTCCTTCATCCATGGAATTCTCCAGGCAAGAATACTGGAGTGGGCAACCGTCTCTTTCTCCAGGGCATCTTCCCCACCCAGAGATCAGACCTGGGTCTCCTGCATTTCAGGCAGATTCTTTACATCTGAGCCACCAAGGAAGCCCATTATAAAAAGGAGTTTGGGTATATTCTGATTAACTGGTTGTTGGTGATAGTTTTCTAAAGCTAGGGAATCAAGAGCTTTGACTTTGTATGTGTGTGTGAGAGAGAGGAAACTTTCTCCATGATGTGGATTAGACAAATATCCCCATCTCACCCTTTTCTTTTTGGATTTTGTGCATTACTTGGAACAGCTAGGAGGCAAATAGAGCTGACTTAATTACAGCTGTATTTCCTTTGCTTTATTGAATCCATTTGGGCATGAGTAGCTATAGTTCATCTCCCATGTCTGAATGAAAACCAGAGAAAGAGGAGGTGATTAAGTATTTTCCAGGACAATTATTCTTGGTTTATCAGTCAGCTTCCCTGGTAACTCAGACGGTAAAGAATATACCTCTAATGCAGGAGACCCAGGCTTGATCCCTGGTTTGGGAAAATCCCCTGCAGAAGGGAATGGCAACCCACTCCAGTATTCTTGCCTGGAGGACTCCATGGACACAGGAGACTGGCAGGCTACAGCCCATGGAGTCTCAAAGAGTCAGACATGACTGAGCAACTAACACTTTTACACTTAGCTATGTTAGTAAACAATAGCATATGGGAAACAGCATTCATTTCTTGCTGTGATGATCTGCCACTCTTCTGGTCTCTAGTGGAATCTATTGGCCCTCACTGGCACCACTGGGGTCTGTTGGTTTTTTTTTGTTTTTTTTAGACCTTTTTGAGCTCTGTTGGACTCAGCTCTACTAGTAGTTTTCAGAGCTCCATTGGATTCTGCTGGGCTAGACTCAGCTCCATGTACATTGTGGTAGTTACTTTTGGGGATATACAATTGAAGACCAGAGTAAGAGGGCCACATAAAAGTCATTCTGTGGTATTTAAAGCTTCTTCTGGATAACATGATGGCAGAGACACATTCTTTTAACTCCAGTGAATTTCTTCTGAGCCTTTTTCTCCAGAAGGCCTTAAACTTGGCTTATAATACATCAGATTCTTAGCACACCCTTCTTTCTTCCTTGAACCCACACACATCTTTGATGATCCCAGCCCTTCTCACAATGCACGCCTGAGGATGTTCAGTACTGCCAGGAAAATTTCCTGTTCATTCCAGAGTAAAACTGAGCGACTGAAATGAACTGAACTGAACTGAAAACCTGGTGATAGGTTGACTCCTGAATTCTTTCTTAGAGGAGTTACTTGAGAAAACTTGCAAATATAAAATCCCTTCTTTGCCCTTTCCACCAACCAGAACAATCTCATCCAGACATGAGAGCCACCTCTTTGAAATGCGAACATTTCATGACTCTAGTTAATTTTCCCCTTGAGAAGATAAGAGTCTAACTTTGTACATCACTACCTCCTGTCATAAAGATACAGTAATTTTTTTCTCTTTCAGATAAACACCAACTGCTGCTGCTAAGTCGCTTCAGTCGTGTCCGACTCTGTGCGACCGCATAGACGGCAGTCCACCAGGCTCCCCTGTCCCTGGGATTCTCCAGGTAAGAACACTGCAGTGGGTTGCCATTTCCTTCTCCAACGCATGAAAGTGAAAAGTGAAGTCGCTCAGTCGTGTCCGACTCTTAGCGACCCCATGGACTGCAGCACAAACCAAATGACTTGGTCACAGTAACTGACACCTTTCTTGCTTTTTGTTAGTTTTCCCTTCCCCATTTATGCTCAATCTCTGTTCTCTCACTCGTCCTTAAAAGCCTCATAACCTCTGCAAAGTTGAAGTTGGACCCTTTTCCCTATTGCAAGAGTGTATTACTGAATAAGGGAGAAGGCGATGGCACCCCCACTCCAGTACTGTTGCCTGGAAAATCCCATGGATGGAGGAGGCTGGTCCATCTTCATTGCTTTAACTGGTGTTTATCTTCAACAGTGACAAATGTCACATTTTACATATTCCAAAGCACATCAAATGACCAAGCCCAGGGTTCATAAGGCAAGGAAACACGACAAGGGCAGAGAATAAGCAAGTAGATAAACCAATGATACCATATATAGCTTTTTAATGAGTACTCTAGATTCTAGAAAGTGTTCTTCCTATCAGATTTCATGAAAGAAATACTAAAAACAGCATTTTGATACAGCAAATATAAATAGAAAAAATTATAGCTATGTTGCTTTCTTAACTGGTCAGTACAAAATTTCCTCAAGGGAACTAAACCCACAAATTTTTAAAAAATGTATAAACTTTAATATCAGAAATATGTTACTTGTTTTCATTCTGAAATGATGAGTAATATTCCAGCATTCTTTAAAAGAAAGCCAATTACATGTACTGCTTCATTACTAAAAATATGTATTTAATAGTGAAAAATAAGAAAAGTCATAACAATTACAGAAAAGTCATCTAAAAAGTATCTAAGATCCCTACTTCCTGTAAATTTTGTTAAAAATCTCTCCACCAGATTTTTAGTTTACTTAACAAAAGCAAGGTACACTGTGTGATTGTCACTTAATGTGCCTCCTCAGATCTTTTACAACCATTTTTTGGGCCACATTAGTATAAATAATGGCAACTATTTAAGACTGTAGTGTCTCTAGTGAAATTGTTCAGTCTTGTACATTTCAATTCATTATGTTCCAGCAGACAGCACAAAATGTACTATTTGGATGATATTCACAGCCCAGTGTCAAGCAACAGTCTCAAAATATTAAATTCCTCCCAAGTGTATGTGTGTTTCCTTATGTTCTGTGATATTTGACTTGAAAAAAAAAAAAAACTCTGTAATGTAGTGACAAATATGCAGTGACAGAGGTAATATATCTTCACGTCAAACTCATCTTTAAAATCTTTAGCAATTAATGGGAGGGAGGGCAAAAGGCACAATACCAAGTGGACAATTATATTGAAAGACTTGAAAGATTTGCTGTGTTCAAGGCATTAAATGATCATCTGTTAGGTGAAAAGATTACCTACATTTTGTGGGTGAGGGAATAGAGAAGAAGGGAAAATTTAATAAAGTATCATCCTTGCCCTCCATTGTTGGGTAGTGAAAAGTTCTAGGAATTGATGTTAAACATTTAAGTGTTTGTTGATGTTGGTGTTGATCGTGACATAGTCCTGTGTTCACAACAATATCACACTGAGTGGAGAATAGGGAGAAAAAGAGAAAGAAGCTGCCCTTTCAAAATTATTTGAACAATCAGAGACATAAATGAACATTGCCAAAATAACACTTAAGGAGATGAAAATTTATCTAAAAATAGCTTGTAGTAAGCTTGGAGAGATTGTTTTATATAAATATAACTAAAATTTACATGGTTACAGCAAATCAAATAGGAAGTCAAACAATCTAAATTAGATCAGATTTAAAATAAAACTGTCAGAAATAACAATATTAACAATAGTAAAAATTACATATTCATTGAGTATTTACTCTGGTGTCAGTCATTGTGCTAGCCTATTTACATACTCTTTAACTTAAATTTTAATTTTTTTGCAGCCTTTTTAAAAATTGAAGTATAGTTGATGTACAATATTATACAAGTTACAGATGTACCAAATAGTACACCTGTTTAGTATAATATAGATTCACAATTTTCAAAGGTTATACTTTATTTTAGTTGTTATAAAATATTGGCTATATTCCCTGCACTGTACAATATATCCTGTAACTTATTTTATCTCTAATAAACTTTTTTATATATTCTCTTTTAATTCTTAAAACTGGCCTGTGAGTTTTGGTGCTATTATTATCATCATTTCACTAGTGGTGAAAACTAAGACTCTGCATGAAATGGTAACTCTCTCAAGTTTACAAGCTATTACGTTAGTGGAACAAAGATTTGGTTCAGTCTCCAGAATTTGTATTAGCTTGAATTATCTGCTAGGGTACCTTTTTAAGTAGTAAGAAGTAAAAAGCTTCTAGTTACATGATCATAATACTCTATAGACTACCAAATAAGATACTATGAATTGGGGGTTTTATTTTCTCTGCAGAAGAAATCTTAATTGGTCCCAGGACAGTAATTCTTTATGCTGGACCTTGTAATCCTAGGGGAGAGTAAGTGACATTAAATGAGGGTGAAGGACAGACAGAGAGAACAGACTGTGGTTGGCTGCCAAGGCTGAGGGACAGAGGGAAGGATTGGGAGTTTAGGATTAGCAGATGCAAACTCTTATATATAGGATGGATAAACAACAATGTCTTACTGTATAGCACAGAAAACTATATTCAATATCCTGTGATAAACCATAATGGAAAAGAATATGAAAAGGAATGTATATGTGTATATATATATAACTGAGGTTTCCCAAGTGGTGTAACAGTAAAGAACCTGGCTGCTAATGCAGGAGATGCAGAAGATGTGGGCTTAATCTCTAGATCAGGAAGATTCCCTGGAGAAGGAAAAGGCAACCCATTCCAGTATTCTTACCTGGGAAATCCCATGGACAGAGGAGTCTAGCAGACTACATTCCATGGAGTCAACTAAGCATGTATGCAGTTGCACATACCACATGTGTAATTGAATGGCTTTGCTGAATAGCAGAAATTAAGACAACACTGTAAATCAGCTACATTTCAATAAAATTTTTTAAAAATGGGGATAAAGATGAGATTTTCCTGATGTGATTCTCTAAAAGAGATATGATTTTAAAGAAAGCAAAAACTGGAACAAATCTTATTCTGGAATCTTTCTTGCTAGGAAGAAGCTATTTACAAATATTATTTTGCCTTATTGGGATTCTACTGTTTAGGAGTGAAGCCTGACTTCTAGCATAAAGTCTATAGTGGGCAAATAACCATGAGTCCTGGCATTTGGGAAATAAACATGAGGTTGTCCAAACTCCTTGGGTAACATTCCTGCCACCCCAAGTTCACTGAGCTGAGCTTGGGGTGGTGGTGGCAGTTAGGGTGACATTTCTCCTCATCACTTGCTTAAGAGAAGCACAGTGTAAAATTAAGTCAGTCAAAGAAAACTATTGGTAAAATAGATAAAAACTAGCTTATGTAGTCGGAGAAGGCAAAGGCATCCCACTCCAGTACTTTCGCCTGGAAAATCCCATGGATGGAGGACGCTGGTGGGCCGCAGTCCGTAGGGTCGCTAAGAGTCAGACGCGACTGAGCGACTTCACTTTCACTTTTCACTTTTCTGCACTGGAGAAAGAAATGGCAACCCACTCCAGTGTTCTTGCCTGGAGAATCCCAGGGACGGGGGAGCCTGGTGGGCTGCCGTCTATGGGGTTGCACAGAGTCGGACACGACTGAAGCAACTTAGCAGCAGCTTACGTAGAGAAGTTTGACTGAGATTCCTGCTTCCTGGAGAGACACCTCTACCCCAGGGGTGATTTCAGCGATGCTTTATTGCTAGTGCCCCTCCCCCACTGGATCTACAAAGCTAGAGATGCTCTTTGTGCTGGGAAGATTTTCCCAGGATAAGCCCAATTCCTGGTACAGTCCTTGGACATTGTCTTCTAACAATCCCAAATGGACTGTCAGGACAAAGGACACATCACAGCCTTGATGAACTCAAGAAAGCCTCCAAAGACTCTCTGGGGGCAACTATTATTACAATTTCAGCAATATTATTTTTGATTTAAAATAGTTGGATTAGATGATCTTTTAAGTGCCCTTAGCTCTAACACTATGACTAAACAGTTTGTGGGCAGGCCTGGGAACACACCCATCACATTTCTCTGGGAAAAGACATTTCAAATCCAAACAAGCTCAATTAATAGACTTCTGGAACACAATTCATTAAAGGCAAGAATAGACTGAGTGGGACCAAAATGTATAGGCTTTGGAGGAGAACATATTGTGCCCATATTTGGCACAGCCTAGGGTCACTTTCCGGAGAAGGCGATGGCACCCCACTCCAGTACTTTTGTCTAGAAAATCCCATGGACGGAGGAGCCTGGTAGGCTGCAGACCATGGGGTCTCGAAGAGTCGGAAACGACTGAGCGACTTCACTTTCACTTTTCACTTTCATGAATTGGAGAAGGAAATGGCAACCCACTCCAGTGTTCTTGCCTGGAGAATCCCAGGGACAGAGGAGCCTGTTGAGCTGCCGTCTATGGGGTTGCACAGAGTTGGAGATGACTGAAGCGACTTAGCAGCAGCAGCAGCAGCAGGGTCACTTTGCTACTCCAAATGCTGAAGTAAACATGGGGCCTGTTTGATGGGTCTAAGAATGACACTGAATGCTTTGATGGAATTTGGTGATGACTTTTTTTCCCTCTGAGTTGAACTTCTTAGCTGGTTGTTTTATTGTTTAAACAAATATGTACTCACAAGGAAAGCTATGAGAATAATAGAAACATTAGAAAATCAACTTCATAAGGAAGAACTAAAACATTAAGTATATGAGGCTATGAAAGAACCTTAAAATTTCCTTCTTGAATTTGAAAAGATGTAGTGTAGGTAGATATGTAGATAAAACAATGTTATATTTTGCTCAAAAAATGAGGACACAACATCAGCAAATTATGAGTATTTTTAAAGGGCAAAATAGAAAATAGTATTACTATCCTTGAAAATCTGAGGATTATGTTGGTGGTTTAGTCTCCAAGTTGTGTTCAACTCCTGTGACCCCATGGACTGTAGTCTGCTAGGCTCCGCTGTCCATGGAATTTCCCAGGCAAGAATACTGGAGTGGTTGTCATTTTCCTTCTCTAGGAGATCTTCTCAACCCAGGGATTGAACCAGGGCCTCCTGCATTGCAAGGCAGGCAGATTCTTTATTGCCTGAGACACCAGGGAAGCTATGAGGACTGTATGAGTGTCCAATTTATCGGCTACCTTTATATCTAAGTTCGGTGAATAAGAATATGAGATCAATGGACTGAAAGCTATGAATGAGACAAAATCCTGTTTATGAAAAAGAGGAGCTTCAAATGCTGAATAGTTGAAAATTCTTATTTTAAGCTTTTGGGGAATAAATCTCCTCCTCTTCTTCCTTCTCAAATATTGTAAATCACCAAGGGGTGAGAAGATGACATTGGATTTTAAGAGTGAAACAAGGTAATGCTCAGCATGAGACAGCAATGTCCTGGGATTTGGAAATCATGCATGCTGTTAAAGATTTGAGGATGAGATAAAGTAAAAACACCCAGTACTGCCAAGAGATGACCTAACCCCAGAAATAGACTGCAATAGTAGTAATGTGATGAACTAATGGTAAGAATACACCCAGCCTGGATACAATAAGTGAGTAAGTGTTAGTCGCTCAGTTGAGTCTGACTCTTTGTGACTCCGTAGACTTTAGCCCACCAGTCTCCCCTGTCCATGGAATTCTCCATGCAAGAATGCTAGAGTGGATAGCCATTCCCTTTTCCAGGGGATGTTCCTGAGCCAGGGATCTAACCCAGGTATCCTGCATTGCAGGCAGATTCTTCACTGTCTAAGCCACCAGGGATACAATATGTGGTCAGTTCAGTTCAGTTCAGTCACACAGTTATGTCTGACTTTTTGTGGCCCCATGGACTGCAGCACACCAGGCTTCCCTGTCCATCACCAACTCCCAGAGCTTGCTCAAACTCATGTCCATCAAGTTGGTGATGCCCAACCATCTCATCCTCTTTCATCCCCTTCTCCGCCTGCCTTCAGTCTTTCCCAGCATCAGGGTCTTTTCAAATGAGTCAGCTGTTCGCATAAGGTGGCCAAAGTATTGGAGTTTCAGCTTCAGCATCAGTCCTTCCAATGAACACCCAGGACTGATCTCCTTTAGGATGGACTGATTGGATCTCCTTGCAGTCCAAGGGACTCTCAAGAGTCTTCTTCAACACCACAGTTCAAAAGCATCAGTTCTTTAGTGCTCAGCTTTCTTTATAGTCCGACTCTCACACCCATACATGACTACTGCAAAAACCATAACTTTTTTTTAGACAGACCTTTGTTGGCAAAGTAATGTCTCTGCTTTTTAATATGCTGTCTAGGTTGGTCTTAACTTTTCTTCCAAGGAGCAAGTGTCTTTTAATTTTCTGGCTGCAATCACCATCTGCAGTAATTTTGGAGCCCCCAAAATAAAGTCTGTCACTGTTTCCATTGCCTCCCCATCTATTTGCCATGAAGTGATGGGACCAGATGCCATAATCTTAGTTTTCTGAATGATGAGTTTTAAGCCAACTTTTTCACTCTCCTCTTTCACTTTCATCAAGAAGCTATTTAGTTTTTCTTCACTTTATGCCATAAGGGTGGTGTCATCTGCATATCTGAGGTTATTGATGTTTCTCCTGGCAATCTTGATTCCAGCTTGTGCTTCATCCAGCCCAGCATTTCTCATGAAGTACTCTGCATAGAAGTTAAATAAGCAGGGTGACAATATACAGCCTTGATGTACTCTTCCCAGTTTGGAACCAGTCTGTTGTTCCATGTCCAGTTCTAACTATTGCTTCTTGACCTGCATACAGATTTCTCAGGAGGCAGGTCAGGTGGTCTGGTATTTCCATATCTTGAAGAATTTTGCAGTTTTTTGTGATCCATACAATCAAAGACTTTGGCATAGTCAATAAAGCACAAGTAGATGTTTTTCTGGAACTCTCTTGCTTTTTTAATGATGTCATGGGTATTGGTAATTTGAACTCTGATTCCTCTGCCTTTTCTAAATCCAGCTTGAACAACTGGAAGTTCACAGTTCACATACTGTTGAAGCCTGGCTTGGAGAATTTTGAGCATTACTTTACTAGCATGTGAAATGCGTGCAATTGTGCAGTAGTTTGAGCATTCTTTGGCATTGCCTTTCTTTGGGATTGGAATGAAAACTGACTTTTTCAGTCCTGTGGCCACTGCTGAGTTTTCCAGATTTGCTGGCATATTGAGTGCATCACTTTCACAGCATCATCTTTTAGAATTTGATAGCTCCACTGGAATTCCATCACCTCTGCTAGCTTTGTACATAGTGATGCTTCCTCAGGCCCACTTATATTTGCATTCTAGGATGCCTGGCTCTACATGAATGATCACACCATCATGGTTATCTGGGTCATGAAGATCTTTTTTGTATAGTTCTTCTGTGTATTCTTGCCACCTCTTCTTAATATCTTCTACTTCTGTTAGGTCCATACCATTTCTGTCCTTTATCGAGCCCATCTTTGCATGAAATGTTCACGTGGTGTCTATAATTGTCTTGAAGAGATATCTAGTCTTTCCTATTCTATTGTTTTCCTTTATTTCTTTGTATTGATTGCTAAAGAAGTCTTTCTCATCTCTCCTTGCTAGTCTTTGGAACTCTTCACACAGATGGGTATATCTTTCCTTTGCTCCTTTGCCTATAGCGTCTCTTCTTTTCTCAGTTATTTGTAAGGCCTCCTCAGACAACCTTTTGCCTTTTTGTATTTCTTTTACTTGGGGGTGGTCTTGATCACTGCCTCCTGTACAATATCACAAACCTCTTTCCATAGTTCTTATATCTATTAAATATTTATCCAATGAATAAAAGATTCTTTATATCAGGGATTCTTAATTGGGGTTGTAAGAGGATGGGGCCACATCTGTTAGAGTTGATTAGAATCATAAGTCTTTGGGGGATCATTTTTTTTACTACATACTATATTTCAGAAATTCGAATATATACTTAGGGTTGTGTTTCGTATTTTCTGTCCTCCTTCTCCCAACTCCCACATTAAAGCAGTGATAAGCCCATGTGTTTAGGGTGGAACAAAGAAATCCTGAAAACCAGTGTCCTGCGTTATATGAAGAAAGAATGTATATGAGAGGAACACTTGCTGGAAACAAACCAGAAAGAAAAATATCCTTTTCAAATTATAGAACTTTGGTCACCCTGGTATCTCTGTAAAATAAGCTAGTTTCTATACATATACCTACACCTCTATTTCTTTTTTTATTTTTAATGTAATGTATTACCTATTTTTATTATTGTTTTTTTCTTTGTTTTAATTATTATTTTATTATTATTTTTTTACTTTACAATATTGTATTGGTTTTGCCATACATCAATATGTACCCACCACGGGTGTACACATGTTCCCCATCCTGAACCCCCCTCCTACCTCCCTCCCCATACCATCCCTCTGGGTACCTTTGACTTTGTGGATCACAACAAACTGTGGAACATTCTTAAAGAGATGGGAACATCAGACACCTTACCCACCTCCTTCTACACGATGAACTATTTTTAACGCTAAGCATGAAATTAAGCAAATAACATTAGTGGCCAGAAATGATAATGAAAATTCTGTTATTTCTCTTTATAAATGTATTTTACTTATATATAATTATGGCCATAAAAACATGAAAAATAGAATAAATACAACCATGCTGAAATAAAAAATTAAGGGCTGATATTTTAAAATTACATTTATTCATGTTTTGAAACAAATACATAAATATTTATAACCACGTATCGGTCTGTCACACTAATAAATAACATTACACTGCCTGTTTTAAATTTCTAACTTCCAAAAAATTAAAGTGACTTCATGGAAATGATTTTTCTTTGTGTATTCATTTTTAATAGAAAGCACAGTCAAATTTGTTCATACTTGATGGAAGAACAATTTTTATTAATTTCAAAGTTTTTCTTTCACATGCAGTAATAATATACAAATCATCATATAGTTCAAAGACAGTTTGAAGAGTTCCCATAGACCAACACCCGTTTTCCCCTATTAACAAATTATTTTATACATTTGTTACAATTAACAAACTAATATTTAAGCATTATTTTTAACTAAAGCATATACTTTATTCAAATTTCCTTATTTTTTTAAACTAATGTCCCTTGTTAGGAAAAGTTGTAAGCATAAGAATGTTAGGGGTACATCCATAAAACTCCCCATTTTATAATACATTCAGGAAGTTGCAAGACTGTCATGTCTGTTTAGATCAATTTTAGTGGCCTTCAAATGATATATTCACCAAAAACCATAATTTCTATATATAATTTGGAGAAGTTTGAGATCTAGTATTATGTATTTATGAGTTTAATTTAAATAGTCAATTTGAGTGGAATGAGATGGCAGAATAGGAAGACCCTGAGCTTACCTTCTTCTACAGATACACCAAAATTACAACTACTTACAGAAAAACAAGCTATGAGAATGACGTGAATACTAGCATAGAAGACTCCCAACTAAAGAGAGAAAAAAAGAGGCACAACAAGAGAGGTAGAAGGAGTAGAGATGTATCTAGACAGGATCCACATTCCATGGTCAGTGACTCATAAATGGAAAGGATATCACAACTGCAAAGATCTTCCCTAAGGAATAAGGGGTGCAAACTCCACATCAGGCTCTTCAACCCAAGGGTGCTGCACCAGGAAATGAATCCCCCAAAAAATCAGGCTATGAAAACAAGAGGCCTTCCATGAGGGCTATAGGAAACAGAAACTCTGCTTTCTTTTTGCCTTTAATCAACAAAAAGTTAATATTTCTCATTGTTCTAAAAAATTCTTTCTTATGATTCTATGAATTGGCTGGATAATTTTGGCCTCAGCTGGGACTGGAAGATCTAGAAGTTCTCTACAGTCACAAGTCTAGTGGTTGGCTCAGTGACCAGGCATCCCGCATCTTCCAGTGGACTATCTCAGCTCCTCCCCACAGAGTTGATTGCAGAATTTCCAACAGCAAGAGGCAAGAAGCCCCAAGGCACAAGTACTTTTCAAACCTTTACTTGCATCATGTTCGCTAGCATATAACATGCCAAAGCCACTCACATGGCCAGCTTAAACTTTGAGAACTGGAGAAATGGCTTTCACGTCTTTTTTTTTGCTCTTGAATGTAAATTTGTTTTACATTTTTAGTTATCAATATACAAGGTGGAAACCCATTGTTGTTTAGGAGACCCCCACTCTTACATGCATGTGTGCTAAATTGTGTCTGACTTTTGTGATCCTATGAACCATAGCCTGCCAGGCTTCTCTGTCCATGGGATTCTTCAGGCAAGAATACTGCAGTGGGCTGCCAAGGAAGCATGCAAAAGTTTCACACGCTCTGAGTCCTACAACAGAAGAAAGTGGTCAGAGCAACTTTGCTTGAGAGCCTCCCACAGAGGCAAGAGGCAAGGGGACGGCCCCTAGGGACCGAGGCACTAGTGGCAGACATTTTGGGGACCTTGGATTCTTTTTATTTCTTTCGCTAGCCTGAATGCTATGGATGTTGTCCAATCTTCTTATATTAACTGAGATTGTTTTGTGATCTCTCACGAAAATATTCCATGTACACTTGAAAAGAATATGCATTTTGTTATTTTTGGATGGAATGTTCTATATATATAACTATTAAGTTCATCTGGTCTAATTCACATCATGGGAAATAGATGGGGAAACAGTGGAAACAGTGTCAGACTTTATTTTTCTGGGCTCCAAAATCACTGCAGATGGTGATTGCAGCCAGGAAATTAAAAGATGGTTACTCCTTGGAAGGAAAGTTATGACCAACCTAGATAACATATGCAAAAGCCGAGACATTACTTTGCCAACAAAGGTCTGTCTAGTCAAGGCTATGGTTTTTCCAGTGGTCATGTATGGATGTGAGAGTTGGACTGTGAAGAAAGCTGAGCACCAAAGGATTGATGCTTTTGAACTGTGGTGTTGGAGAAGACTCTTGAGAGTCCCTTGGACTGCAAGGAGATCCAACCAGTCCATTCTGAAGGAGATCAGCCCTGGGAATTCTTTGGAAGGACTGATGCTGAAGCTTAAACTCCAATACTTTGGCCATCTGATGTGAAGAGCTGACTCATTGGAAAAGACCCTGATGCTGGGAAAGATTAAAGGCAGGAGGAGAAGGGGACAACAGAGGATGAGATGGTTGGATGGCATCACTGACTCAATGGACATGAGTTTGAGTAGGCTCCGGGAGTTGGTGATGGACAGGGAGGCCTGGCGTGCTGCAGTCCATGAGGTTGCAAAGAGTTGGATATGACTGAGCAACTGAACTGAACCGATTGTACATAAACTTTATTTCAATTAAAAAAAATTGAAATGAACAATGACACCAGAGTGATTGTAAAATTAAAGAAACATGTATTCATTTCTTAGTCTTGAAATGAATATATGACACCAATGGCAACCCACTCCAGGACTCTTGCCTGGAAAATCCCATGGATGGAGGAGCCTGATAGGCTGCAGTCCATGGGGTCGCTAGGATTTGGACACGACTGAGCGACTTCACTTTCACTTTTCACTTTCACCCACTCCAGTATTCTTGCCTGGAGAATCCCAGGGATGGGGAGGCTGGTGGGCTGCCGTCTCTGGGGTCACACGGAGTCGGACACGACTGAAGTGACTTAGCAGCAGCAGCAGCAGCAGCATGCATATTTGGGAGCTGATGGTTAAATTGGAATTTCTTCAAATTAGCTTCTATGTAAAACATGGGGTCACAAAGAGTTGGACACGACTGAGCGACTTTCACTTTTCAAAACACAATACTTATTATTTTTTCACAATACTTATTAAAAAGTAATACAAATGTGTTAGTTTCACCTTCCTTATTCAACAGTAAAAAGGAAAATTTTTTAGACTTAGAACTTAGAGCAATAAAAAACATTTTCCCCCTAAGAAAGAGTATTATATCTCTTACGTTGTTTAGAATTGCTAGACGAAACAGACAGACATTTAGTTGACTTTAGTAGAGTCTTTAAATCTACAGACAATCCCCTTTCCCATCTTCGACTATGCCTCTTTAACCATCCACAGCTCTACACTTGGTCTATCACTGGGTATGTCAGCCCTCATAGCAATTTAGATACAAATCTTAGCTTCTTTCAACTGTTTTCTTAGGACATCCATTTACTCCAATCCAAGAAAGCATTTTCCTCCCTTTTTTACTTTAGTATAATAGACAAATAAAATTGTAAAATATTTGAAATGTATAATGCTATGATTTGATATACATATATATTATAAAAGGATTAATCCCATTAAGTTAGTTAATACATCCATAATCTCATATATTTATCTTATTTTGTGGTTTGTGAGAACGTTTAAGTTCTACCCTCTTAGCAAATTTCAGTTATACAGAAACAGTTATTAACTATAGTCATCATATTTTACATTAGATCCTCAGAGCTTTTTCGTCTTATAGCTTAAAGTTTGTACTTTTTATCAGCCTCTCCCTACTTCCCCCACCCCTCCTAACTCCTGGCAGTCACTCTTCTGTTTCAATGAGTTCACACTATTTTTTTAGATTCCTCATGTAATTGATAGCATGGAGTATTTGCCTTCTTTTATCTGTCTTGTTTCACTTACTATAACAGTCTTCAGGTTTATCCATGTCATTGCAAATGATAGGATTTTCCTATTTTTTAAGGCTGAATAAAATTCCACTATCAAATTTTAGATGTACTGATAATGTGATGTATCAAGGGCAGGCTTGCACAGTTTGATTTCCTGTTGGTGCCAGGGCTGTCATTGCCCCATCCACCCGTCTTTATCCTTTCTCAGAAGCAACAAACAAATTCCTATCTCCCTTTGTCACTGCATGCATGGCAATGCCCCTCACCACCCCCCATCCCCTCCAATGCCAAGATTATTATTGATTGTTTTAACAAATGGGTGTCCCTCCATCAAAGAATTCTACTAGGGACTGACAATAAAATGTCATTTATCTATTTTGTTACATAAGTGATCAGATTATATGTAATTTTTTTCAAAGAGTAGTTCATTTTTTCCCAAAAGATTTTAGTTTTGAGAATATAATGTATTGGTAGTCATCATTAGTCAAGCTCATGACTTGTAGCTAGAAAAGCATAAACACTAGGAAGCAAACAGGTTTCTCATTTTTAAAAAGACTCATTGGAAGCTTAATTTCACAGCATGTCCCAGGTGCTTAAAAACTATTACACTTAAGGTTTTTTCATTGATTAAATCCCTTTATTAACATTTTGAGGAAAGTAAAGGAATGACAAAAATTCTTTTATATATACATATATTTGCATATTTGTAAGCAATTATTGATAAATGCTTGGCTATCTTTTCCTTTTAACCAGATTGCATAAATTTTATGTGAAACTTTCCCTCATAGTTATTGCTTGTAAAACTTTAATAATGCCTCTTGCTTTTTTCTAACCTTTCTGCATTTAGCATTCTTTGTAGTTATTTGATTAGCTATGACAAAATGGTAAACCTATATACAAATATTTTAAATATTTTTACTGCTTGTAACATTTAATAACTATATTTTGATTTTAATTGCATTAATTTAGTGGATTATAATTTGATATAAGTACATTAATTGTCTTCCATGCTAAAATTTTGATTATTTCCTATATACAACCCATTTCCTGCTTTCACTGGAAGCTGAAGAGGGTTTTTCTATTTTTGTTTTTATTTTTACTGTTCCCCAAGGCTTTCTTCCTTGTGTTTTTCTTGGGTAGGCAACATCTTGCCATGAAATATTTGAGCCATGACTAAAGTAAACCCACATGCTACTTGTTAAATGAGTTTTTTTTTTAAATGAAGTATTTGGTTAACATGTAACAAAGAGAATTTCTAATACATTACTCCACAGACCGATGTCTAGAATTATCATAGAGAAATATAATTCTAGAAACATATTTTATATTTATTATTTGATTTATCATATAGTGGATCTCAGGAGTTGGTGGTTACAGCCAATGAAATACTATGCTTTAGGAATAAGGTAAATAATGTTATTTGAATGCATTTGCTAGTTTTGTGTTTTACATAAAATATTTTATTCTATTCTTTCAACTTTCATGAGTAATGAGGATGTTGGTGTTTATAGATGTTCAAAATCTTTGCCCAGGTCATATTAGTAAGTGGTAGTGCTCCTTTCCCCAACTGCTCAAACTGATTCTTTTCTGATTTTTGCAGAACCTGTGAATGATTTAAAATCATGAAACACTATGCTTTAGGAAGAAGGGAAATACTTTTTGAATGCATTTGCTAGTTTTGTATTTTGCATAAAATATTTTATGATGAAAAATTTCAAGACAGTTACAACAGGGGACTAAAGTCAGGCCCATCTGAATGCAGAACCACAGATGACTGCAGTGGTTACGCTCTCGTGAAGTTGGCCCTGCCTGTGAACTTTGAGATGTGGCACTAAAGGCTGGAAATGGGTGACTTTCTCAAGGAAAAGTTGAGACTGACATACGAATGCAGGAGCTAAGGGGCCGAGAAGGTTGTGGGAAAACGAGCTCACCAGCTTTAGGAATGTGCAGAAGTCCAGGGAAGGATTTAGACAGCAGCAGCTTAGAAGTCAACAGTTCAATGCACTTCATTTAAATCTAACAAAGACAAGTACCAAACCCACATTTGGGTTATACCTGTATTAGGACAATCTTTGGCTACATTGTCTTTTGGAACAGCTTTAACACCTTTGCAATTCATATCGAGTCTTTGTCACATTTGCTATTCATCTTCTCCATCCTATATTAATATTGTCTTAGATCAGGCTGCCATACATAGCAAGGTACCATAGTCTAGTGGCTTTAAATAACAGAAATTTAGTTCTCACAGTTCTGGAGGCTGAAATGTCTAAGATTAAGGTGTTGGTTAACTTGGTTCCTGATGGAAACTCTCTTCCTGCTTTATGGATGGCCACCTTCTTGCTCTATCATCATATGATCTTTCCTTTGTACATGCAGATGGGAGGAGAAACAGGGAGGTAGAAGTAGAGAGAGGGGCCCTTCTCTTCTTTTTACAAAGTCATCAATTCTATCCTATTAAGATCTAATCCTCATGACCTCATTTAATCTTGCTGCTGCTGCTGCTAAGTCGCTTCAGTCGTGTCCGACTCTGTGCGACCCTATAGACGGCAGCCTACCAGGCCCCGCCGTCCCTGGGATTCTCCAGGCAAGAACACTGGAGTGGGTTGCCATTTCCTCCTCCAATGCATGAAAGTGAAAAGTGAAAGTGAAGTCACTCCCCATTTAATCTTAGTTACCCCCTAAGAGCCTTATCACTAAATATGATTATATTGGAGGGGATGGTGGCTAGGGCTTCAACATCTAATATTTTTTGGCAGGGGACAAAATTCAGTCTATAACAAGTTTAAATTTTAAAATCCCAAGTGATGAATTTCTTATTTATCCATATTCAACTTGATGTTTTTTTATTTGGTCCATCTTTGTAACTGGCTGTCACAGTTTGGGCTTTTATTTCATAGAGTAGACACTTGCATAGCTGTATTGCCATCTCATGCCCCTACGCTTTTTAGGAAACCCTATCTTCATGTGGAAAAATTGATGGACTCCAAAATTTGTCCCGTCTACCAACCCTGATCTATGAAGATGGTAACAGGAATAAAGTGTCCTTTCATTTGTCTAGATTTACCTCATTGAAAGGCAGTTTGGACTATAATAGTGATATTTTCCTGTATCAGAAAAATTGTCTATACAGCAGAAGAACTGGCTCTGCTTCATCTATTGTAAGGAGTTGACACTGAAAATCTGCTGTTCAGTTCTTGATGCTACACTTAGAGGGACATTGATTCACTGGTGTCTGGCCAATAGGGGTGGTTGAGAAGGCAATGGCACCCCACTCAAGTACTTCTGCCTAGAAAATCCCATGGAAGGAGGAGCCTGGTGGGCTGCAGTCCATGGGATCGCTAGGGTCGGACATGACTGAGCGACTTCACTTTCACTTTTCATTTTCATGCATTGGAGAAGGAAATGGCAACCCACTCCAGTGTTCTTGCCTGGAGAATCCCAGGGACGGGGGAGCCTGGTGGGCTGCCGTCTATGGGGTCGCACGGAGTCGGACACGACTGAAGCGACTTAGCAGCAGCAGCAGCAGCAGCAGTGGTTTTGGGAGCATGACCGATGAGGAACAGTTGAAATTCTTAGGAGAAAAGAAGATGTGGGGGACATGTATCTGATTTTAAATGTTTAAAGTCTTAGCATATGAAAGAGGAATTAGGGTGCCTTCAGAAGTCCCGAGTGCCTTCAGAAGTCAGAGCTAGTATTAATGGATAGATATGAGAGGAAGGCAAATTAGTTTATGAGGAAGAAAGTTTAGACAACCAGAGCTGTGCAGAAAGGGGTCAGGGGGGTGATTCCTCTGAATCATGAAATAGGAAGCTTTTCTTCATTGATAATATTCAATCAGGGGAAGAATATTTTATACCAGGGTCATTGTTCAAGACTGAATTTGTCCTAGGGCAGGGGAATTGTGTTTAAATAGTAGGGAATGGTTCTTAAATTGTGAAGCACCCTCTGGTGCTCTGAGAAGGCTGATTTTCTGTTATAAAGTGCTATGTCAGGACTCCCCTGGTGGTCCAGTGGTTAAGACTTCCCCTTTCAATGAAAGGGGTGTGGGTTCAATCCCTGGTTGGGGAGTTAGGATCCCACATACCTTGTGGCCAAAACATAAAACATAAGCAATATTGTAAAAAAAAATCAATAAAGACTTTAAAAAATGGTTCACATAAAAATATTTAAAAAATAAAGTGCTGTGTCAAGAAATGAATTCTGTCTATATCAATTTTTTAGGCACGTCATAACAAAGTATTTAAAACTAGGTGATATCAAACAACAGAAATTTGTTGTTTCAAATTTCTACAGGCTAGAAGTTCAAAATCCAGATGGTGGCAGGAACAGACTCCTTCTGAAACCTATAGGGGAAAAAAATCTTTCCTTGACTCTTCCTGGTTTCTGAATGCCATTATTCCTTGGTGTTCTTTGGCTTGCAGTTTCATTGCTTCAGTCTTTGCCTCTGTTGTCTCATGACATTCCTCGTCTCATAATGATACCTGTCGTGTTTGATTAGAGCTCATTCTAATGATTTCAACTTAACATCTACTAAGACCCTCTTTCTAGATAAGGTCATGTTGACGGGTACCAGGGTGTATGACTTCAACATATTCTTTTGGAGGACACATTTTAACCCTTAACAGCATCCCCAGGAGGCTGATACATTGCACTTTCATACTGGCTCTGTCCCTGCCATGCTCAATCATCTAAGCAAATCAATTTACCTCTTGGGACTTCAGTTATCCTTCTGTAAAATGAGAGCAATAACTTTCTCTGGCCAAACAACAGCGTCTGATGTGACTATGTAAAGTGTTGAAACATGGACATGTGTTCTAAGAAACCCTCATATATAGACATGTTTATTTTAACCCTCTTTTTATATGTGCATCTCCAAATGATAACTTTTTTTCCCTTGAGCATAATTAAGGAATGGAGTGCTTAATCTCTAACAGATAGAAAAAATATCAAGAACACTAACTACAAAAGGCCAACAGGCAGGGTCTGCAATAAGAACATGAGAAACAGCACAGCTTTATTTCATTTTGGAGGAATCTGAGAAAATGAACTAACTTAGTCAATATAATCGTCCCAGTCCACATAAGGAAGAGGAAAACATGAGACCTGTTTTGGGAATTTATTCTAAAATTTATGATCTAATTTTTTCACCATGATAGTTACTTTGTTCCCACAACATCCTATTCAAAGACTTTCTGGTGACCTAAATCTGCATTTACTTTTAAAAGTCTGTATTTTCCATCCTGTCCTTGATTTCCAGGTACTCTTTGCACTCATTTTTGACTACCATAAGTGAAAATTTGGAGAGGTGGCAACATGCTTGCAAACAAAGGGGCTAAATGGTCTGGCGTTTGAGGAAGGATTTAAAAGAAGCATTTCAGTCTAGAACCAAGCAAATTGGAAGAATGTGTTCTCAGTAGCTTAAAGTAATGGATATGAACTGAAAATGGCAAAAAATAATCTTGAAGAAGAGCAAAGTTAAAGTACTCATACTTCCTGGTTTGAAAACTTATTACAAAGCTACAGTAATCAAGACAGTGTGGTAGTGGCATAAGGGTAGATACAGAGATCAATGGAATAGATTTAAGAGTCCAGAAGTAAACTCTTACATTAATGACACATTTATTTTGAACAAATGTGCTAAGATAATTCACTGGAAGAAAGAACAATCTTTTTAACAAATGACACTGGGACAATGAAATATTCACATGTGAAAGAGTGAAATTGGGGCATCTACCTCACACCATATACAAACATGAACTCAAAATATTCATAGACTTAAACATAGGAACTACATCTAGAAAACTCTTGGAAGATAACATAAGAGTAAACCTTCATGACATTAATTTTAGAGAGTGGTTTCTTTGATATCACACCAAAAGGAAAGATATAAAAGAAAATAACAGCTAAATTGGACTTGGCCAAAATTAAAAAGTTTGTCCTGCGAATGATATAATCAAGAAAATTAAAAAAAAAAAAAAAACCTACAGAATGGGAGAAGATATTTGCAAATCATATGTCTGATAAGAGATTTGTATCCAGAATATATAAAGAACACTGACAACCCAATACTATAAGGACAGATAACTCAATTAAAAAGTGGGCAAAGGATATTTAATAGGCCTTTATCCTAAGAAAACATACAAATGGCCAATGTGCACATGAGAAAATATTCAACATCATTAGTCAGTAGGGAAATGCCAATCAAAAACTACAATGAAATACCTACAACTTCAAACTAATTACGATTATTATAATTAAAAAGATGGATAAGCAAGCTTAGTGAGATGAGTGTGTTAGAGAGATCTCTAAGCACTGATGGTCCAGGATAATTTCATCAGGCATGAGGCTCTTAGACCAGAGAAAGATGAATGGAAACAGTGGCCTCTAGCCAGCCTGCAGAGGCCAATGCAAATATCCAGAACACGAATCACTGATTAGACACTTTCCACATGCCTTGTGGCCCAATGAGGGGCCAGGGTCTCAGAAACCAGAGCATTCAGAGCCAGCTGATGGAGATGATGGTGCATTTACAGTAGATCACTGAAGAGCGTAACATACAGCTGATACCCAAGCACTTGCAACAGAACCTGACACTGGAAGAGCAAAGGAACAATCCAGCCATTCAAGAGTAGGAAGCTCTCTTGGACCACTTAATCTGTCAACTGGTCTACCTCCTACAGTCTGGGGCCATGGGTGGCCTAGAGCTCCAACAAACTGTTTTGCCCTTTCCAGGACTCTAGGAGCGATGTCAGAGTTGGGCAATGAGCCCATCGTCCAGGTAGCCCAACCTCCTAGTTCATCAACTGAGAGATTTTGAAGCTTCATTTGTCAGTCTTGACCTATCCAACCATAAGATTGACATCTCTGCCTTGTACCACTCCAGCTTCTAGGATGACAAGAGCTGCCATGGAGATGAATACCAGGAAGATGAGAATACTTTGGGCTTCATTAACCCTGGTACTGATAAGCATAAGCTGTGTACTGATCTGATGACTGAAATCTTAAGTCAGAGTGATGTGAATGGCATTGAGGAGATCGTGCTGCAATATCCCAATTAGAGAGGGCAATCATCTCTGAGGAAGAAGTGACCCCATTCCTGACCTACTACTGCAAGGCAAATGCCCACCTTGATCCAGAAAACTTGGTTTTTCTAAATGGTTGTTGCTCTGTCTTTTCAATGCTGGCCACAGTTTTGTGTGATCCAGTTAAGGCCTTTCTGACTCCTCATTCTCTTCTACGGTGGTTTCCTCTTCAGTTTCCAGCTGTGTGGGAAGGTTGAGCTGATGCTCCTTTCCAGCTCATTTTTTACAAGTTGGAGAAAGCCCTGCTTGAGGCTATGCTTATGAAGAATAAGCATAATTAATCCTCAGAATCCTCTGGATGACTTCTACTCCCTGGACTCACTGAAGGAATACCTGGAATTTGCCAAGAGATACAACTTACATGTCATCATAGATGAGATTTACATGCTGTCTGTGTTGGATGAACATGAAAACGTTCTGGGCATGGAAAGTTTGTCTGACCTCAACAACACCCATGTGATAAATCAGTCAGCACCAATAAGGATTTCAGCATCTCTCGCTTTGGCTTGGGTGCTCTGTATACCCACAACAAGGAGGTGGGCTCAGCCATGAGCTCTGCAGCATTTCTGGCATCACCCAGGACAAGCCATGTTGGCTGCTCCAGCACAGGAAACAAATTGAAAAAGTGTATCTGCTCACTAACTCTCACAGGTGCATTATCAACAAGTGAAGGTGTTGAAGATCCCCTTTCTCAACTGTGGCTCTGGCCTCTATGTCTGAGTCAACTTGGAACACATCCTGGACCTGTATGCATGTGAGGAAGAGCTGCTCCTCCGTTGCTGTTTCCTGACAGCGGGCTGATGTCCCATGGTGAAGTCTACAAGTATAAGGTGCCTAGAATTTCCCACCTAATCATGGTGGATAAACTCATCTGCTAAAACACACGATGCATCATTTCTATCAGGTGCCTCTATGGAGCAGAAGCAGGATTTGATAGTGAAGTGGTTGGAGGAGGTACAGAGGGAGTGAGTAAGCTTTCTTTCTCCAAGTCAGTCACTCCAGCCAATCACATGCTCAGGGAGGCTTGTTATCAGCCTCTGGTCTAGAACACTGGGGCATTGACCTAAACTGGTGCTGCAGCTGAGCAGAGTGGGCTCCTCCAGGAAGGGGCTCGCGTGACTCAGTCATCAACCTCCTTCAGCTGAGCAGCTGTCATTTTTGGAAGCTTTGCATCCTTTCATTATTTGCTAGCTATTGCATGTGCAAAACATTTTTATGGGGTTGGAATTGGAAAGCCTACAGGAATAAAGGGAACTCCTTGGGGCCCTGTTTAAATGGGTTTATTTTTGTCTTTGATGTCTTCTAAATTCCATATTCTTTTGAATTTCAGGCCTGTTCTTTTTCTTGTTGATATTTTTCATAATCACCTTTGGAAGTTAGATGAATTTTTGTCCTTTTAAAAATTCTAAGGGAGATTACATGTGACGAATGCTGCCAGGGGCAGGCCAGAAAGGAAGGGAAAAAATGACCCCTAACTGATGGAATATATTCCAGGCATCAGAGGCACTGTCCCATAGGATCCTGACAAGATCACACTGTCCTTGCCCATGAGTGAATGAATAGCAGGGTGTAGGCAGAATTCCAGAAGTTCCTACTTTTTCTTTTTCAAAAGGCTTTTAAAATGAATCTCTTGTGACAAGCCTGGGGTCTTTCATTTCCATCTCTGGTGTTTCCAGCTATGTTAATCACACCACTTGAGTTTCTCTGCAAAACTTTTGCATATCTGAGATTTAGTGTGAACACTGCTGCTATAAAATGAGTCGGGCAGGGACCACCACCTTTTTATAGATGATAATAAGGCTTTTAGAAACAACTGGAGGCTTTGGTCAGTCATTTGGGCTTGTGCTTATCCTCCCTTTTGAGTCTAGGTTTGGGGGTTCTTGTTCTTCAGTAATAATGCTCTTTTATATAAAAAAATAAAAACTAAAAAAAAGAAGTGTACCAACAAATCCTGATTCTTCAATTTTTTTTTTTTAAATACCAGATAGTGTTCTTTAGAAATTGACTACAGCTAATAAAAAGAGAAAGGGAATTCATTGGAAAGATGAGGGAGCTACCGTGACCAGACATGCTCTTCTTAGGGCCTCTGAAATAGCAGCTAATAGACAGTCTTATCAGGGTGCTGTCCCTAAGACGGGAGGGATGATACATTCCATGGAAGAGATAGACTGTTTCTGTCTCCCGTTCCACAGATTCAAATAATAGAGTGGGGGGGTGGGGAAGAACACTGTCACATCTACAAGTATGGAATCTCCCTCCATTCTTTAGGGCTTTAATTTCTCTCAATAAGGCTTCACTAGTTTTTGATGTAAAAATCTTATACATATTTTGTTAAATTTATCACTCTATTATTCTTTTCACATTATTTTAAATGTCTTGTTAATTAATTCATCTTTAATCATTTGTATACTGAAATAACTGATGTCTATAAAATGAATCTTGCACCTACCAAGAACGTTGACGATTCTGAGGTTTTACCATGGTGTTTTGTCTTGTGTCCGTGTTCAGTTGTCTCCAACTCTTCATGACCCCATGGACTGTAGCCCACCAGATTCCTCTAGTCATGTAATTTTCCCTGCAAGAATATTGGAGTGGGTTGCCATTGACTTCTCCAGGGGGTCTACCCAACCCTGGAATTGAACCCATGTCTCTTGCATCTCCTGCATCAACAGGCAGATTATTTACCACTGTGCCACCTGGGGGACCTGAGGTTTTACCCTACTTGCAAACTCATAGATTCCATGGATGTTGACAGAAGGCATGAGAAGCTTGGATCACAGACAAATGACAATTTATTAACCACAGTAATAGCAGCAATCAGAATATTAATTTTTGCTTAGGTTTCCCAAGCCTTGCTTCCTACAGGGCAAAGTGTGGAGGACCAAGGGATGCCTGCATATGCAATGGGGTGGGTTGCAGGAGAGGGAATCCACATTTAGGGAAGCTGATTCTTTTGTAATGGCCAGTAAGCCTGCCTAAAATTTGGCCCTGAGAGAGGCATTATTTTTACTATACTGAAAAATTGTATTCATAATTTTAGTTCAACAATCCTTGATTTACAGATAAGGATTCTGAGTCCAGGGAGGGAAATCAAGCTTTTACATCCATTTCTTTTCTCCTTATCCCCATGGTGCTTATTCTTGGTCAATTATTACCTCTTGTCTAGATTATTGTCACAGATTCCCATATTCATACCAATGTTCCTGAAGTTCTCCTTTGATTATTTACTTAGTTAAAATGTTATTAATTCCTTAAATAATGCATGTTGAACATTCCTTACTTTTCACCTACGTTCCAGGCTCTGAAGTACACATGACAGATAGAGAGTTGCGCTGTTCACGCTGCCTGAAGTTTCTTTTTCACCTTCTAGTAGGGGAGACAGATAAGTAAAACAACAACAAAACGTATGTGTCCTGTCTGAGAAGGAAATATGAATGTTATGAAGAAAACCAAAGAAAATCATAAAAGTATAGAATGGTGGTATGGAAAGTGCTATTTTTGATCCATCCTTGTTTGAGGAGCCTGGTGAATAGGTACAACAGTGAAGTAAGGGATCCTGCTAAGGAAAGATCCCGGGAGAACACACAGCAGTAATGACGCACAAAACAGCAAGTGCAAAGGCCCTAAGGCAGGAGACCTTTGATGTATTTGAAGAGCCAGAAGTGGCAGCCACTCCAGTGTTCTTGCCTGGAGAATCCCATGGACAGAGGAGCCTGGTAGACTACACTCCACAGGGTTGCAGAGTTGGACACGACTGAGTGACTTCACTTTTCTAGTGTGGCTGGAACAGAGGAAATCTGGTAAGAGATAAAGTCAGAAAAGATACAGAACGGCCAGGTCGTTAGAGTCCCCTATCCGAACCTGATGTTTCCTCAAATTTCAGTGAACAAAATACAGACCCCTTGACTGAGTAACCAAGGCTCCCCACTAATTTTTTTCAACCTTTTCCAACTTTACTTTAATAATCCCCTTACATGAATACTTCACATCAGCCCAACAACCTTCATCAGACCCCAAATTACTTCTCATGGATCTGCTACTAGAATGATTTTCCTTATGCAACCTCTGACTATTGAAATTGGCAGGATCTTCAAGGTCTAGTTCCGAAATTCTGCCTGTCAGTTCCACATATGAAGTTGTATCTGCACATTAGACTTTACATTTCTCTGTGTGTGTTTTGTCGTTTCTATGGTGCATTCTGGGTTCCTAGAGACTTGAAGATAGCACCTTTTATCCCATTTATATCTAGTGTGGAGCCTTATAGATATCAAAATATGATATAAAGGTTATTTGAGGAAAGAACCATATGTTTACAATTTTGGAAGAAAAAAGCTCTCTAAGTTGCATCCTCTCATCTGAAGAATAAAACAGGGAAGTGATAGAAACATACATTATAATTTATTTCTATATAGTTATCTGATATTGAGTGAATGAGAAAATGTCATAGAAGAATGGTCTACGTTTTTTCCAAGTGTGGTAAATTCTCACAACTCTTTGAGATCCCATGTGGAACACTCCAGGCAAGGATACTGGAGTGGGTTGCCATTTCCTTCTCCAGGGGATCTTACCAATCTAGGGATCAAACCCATGTTTCCTGCATTGGCAGGTGGATTCTTTACTGCTGAGCCACCAGGGAAGTCCCCCTTAAATAAAAAATACTTTTTAATCACTTTTCATTTGGAAACCTAAACAGTGTAAACTAATCCATCACTTATGAATCTCCAATTGTAAATAATGAAACTATAAAATTGTAGGTATGACTACGCCAAAACCTTTGACTGTGTGGATCACAATAAACTGCGGAAAATTCTGAAACAGATGGGAATACCATACCACCTGGCCTGCCTCTTGAGAAACCTGTATGCAGGTCAGGAAGCAACATTTAGAACTGGACATGGAACAACAGACTGGTTCCATATTGGGAAAGGAGTACATCAAGACTGTGTATTGTCACCCTGCTTATTTAACTTCTATGCAGAGTACATCATGAGAAACGCTGGGCTGGAGGAAGCACAAGCTGGAATCAAGATTGCTGGGAGAAACATCAATAACCTCAGATATGCAGATGATACCACCCTTATGGCAGAAAGTGAAGAAGAACTAAAGAGCCTCTTGAAAGTGAAAGAGGAGAGTAAACAAATTGGCTTAAAGCTCAACATACAGAAAACAAAGATCATGGCATCCAGTCCCATCACTTCATGGCAAATAGATGGAGAAACAGTGGAAACAGTGGCAGGCTTTATTTTCTTAGGCTCCAAATTCACTGCAGATGGTGATTGTAGCCATGAAATAAAAAGATGCTTACTCCTTGGAAGAAAAGTTATGGCCAACCTAGACAGCATATTAAAAAGCAGAGACATTACTTTGCCAACAAAGGTCCGTCTAGTCAAGGCTATGGTTTTTGTAGTAGTCATGTACGGATGTGAGAGTTGAACTAATAAGCAAGCTGACAGCTGAAGAATTGATGCTTTTGAACTGTGGTGTTGAAGAAGACTCTTGAGAGTCCCTTGGACTGCAAGGAGATCCAACCAGTCCATCCTAAAAGAAATAAGTCCTGAATGTTCATTGGAAAGACTGATGTTGAAGCTGAAATTCAAATAATTTGGCCACCTGATGCGAAGAATTGACTCATTGGAAAAGACCCTGATGCTGGGAAGGATTGAGGGCAGGAAGAGAAGGGGACAACAGAGGATGAGATGGTTGGATGGCATCACCGACTCAATGGACATGGGTTTGAGTAGGCTCCGGGAGTTGGTGATGGACAGGGAGGCCTGGGGTGCTGCAGTCCATGGAGTCACAAAGAGTTGGACACGACTGAGTGACTGAACTGAAATGAACTGAACTAAAACAATATTTCTTTTAAGAGTTTCAATAATCTCAGAAGATTTTATCAGTACTATTGCTGACAAGGAAATTGTACAATTTGTTACAAACGCATTTAGGAAATTGGAATCGATTTTTTCTCAAGGCTTTTATAAACTCATCTTTCAAGACCCGCTAAAATTTTGATGTCTCAAAGTAATACAAGCAACTTTTTGCCCAGTTTATCTCTTTTTTCTCTTTCTCTTGTTTTTAGTCCTTTTTCTTTCCTTTCAAATTATGTTTTCTTTGTTGTTTTGTCAAAAGCATGCATACTAATTTTAAAGATCAAACACTATAGAATATATATAACCAAAATATTATCCACATAAAAATACCATTTTAATGTAATATTTTTTAATCTCTATTTTTTGTATTTGACTTAGCATTATTTCATGGCTATCAATAAACATACTCTTTATCATTATTTTAATTACCTTGCAATATTTATTTGCATATTTGTGCATACCTAATTCCCACACCTCTCTGAGGATCATATTTCTAGTTTCAGGATAAACTCATTATCTTCCACTGAAATAATGGAGGAATTATTGTTATGAAATGATGCTTCTGTGAAAAAATTTTCAAGCAATGTTATACATTTAAGGATGCTTTAATATTTGTCGTAGCATCAATTTTTCAATAGCAAATATTTGGCCAGGTGTGACATAGACAACATGTATTTGAGGTTGGGTGAGTTTCTAAAGATAAATTGAATTAAATGCTTTGTGATAAAGTTATTTTTACCATATCTCACTGATTCTTAATCTTGGTATACATATTACATTCATATACATGCTTAGAACTTTTAACAAATATTGACATCCAGACTGTATCCCAAACCAGTGAGATTAAACCTTTGGATGAAACCAGAGCTTCTGCTGAGCCTAAAGAGAGAGAGTTGAGAACCACTGAGACTAATTCCAAAGTAATTTGTGCAGAATTTATAAAAATTGTGTCCTTTTCATTTTGAGGAGAATGGAAGCTCATCTTAAAATTGGGGAAATATGTATACATGTGGAGTTTGTTCATCCTAGTTTGTAGAATCTCTTTTTGTGTATGCCACTTACTCCTAGATACTCTCTGAGAATCAAAATCAAGCTTTTGGATGGTTTTAAAAGAACATTTTATGGTTACTTATCTTTCTAACAAGTACATGCCACAGTGGTTGCCTTGAAGGCTCAAAGCTCCTGGAAACAGATAAGTTTGTGGAAACTTCATTCTAAGTGGAGCATTTAATGCAGAATCTTGAATTAGCTGAATTAAAGTCATAGATGGCTGTCTTGAAAGAGAGCAAAATGTAAGAATGGGGAGGAAAATAGAAAAGATGAGAGGGAGTATATTGTCACTTTAAGTGACTTGAATTGGATTTTGATATGAATGATGCCTCAAAGCCATAGGTGTAAGTAATGACAATATCTTATTATTTATTTTATTAGCTATAGAAATAAATGGACCTTTGTCTACCTGCACAAACTTCACAGCCCCAAAATCTAAAGCATCCAATAAATGTGGTTTTCACTGAAATAAAGTCTATAGAAAGCAATGTTTCCAATGAAACACTGACAAAAGATAGGCAAAAATGTCTCACAAACACATTGAATTTTTTGCTTTCTTTTCTTGTATTCTTTTTTTTAAAATCACACATAAAATGATGGTGGAGTAATGGCTAAAGGGCAACTTAGAACTAAATAGAAAACTTTTGTTTTCAAATTAATATTGTTTCAATTCTCAAGTACCAGGAGAGTTTGCATTTTGAATTTTAAGATATAATGTCATGAAAGAAAAGAAATGAAAATGCATTTGTTGTAGATAAGAGTTTGTAAAAACGGGTGAAGATGTAGAAAATAAATCAATATAACTGGATTTTCACCCAATTATTACTGGGTGGATGTGGTTTTTTAATCTAAGAGTATTGTAGAATACATCTCACACCAAATAATTCAGTGGTGCTTTTTTTATTTCATAAGCAGCTATAACATATTGAAAAGATAATTTGATGCCATTTTATGATAGGTGTAATTTGCAAGGGGCTTCCGCGGTGGCTCAGCAGTAAAGAACCTGCCTGCAAAGCAGGAGCTTCAGGAGATACGGGTTTGATCCCTTGGTTAGGAAGATCCCCTGGAGGAGGAAATGGCAACCCACTTCAGTATTCTTGCCTGGAGAATCCCCATGGACAGAGGAGCCTGACTGGCTACAGTCTATAGAGTCACAGAGTCTGACACAACAGAAGCGACTAAGCACGCCGGCACACACGTAGTTTGCGAGTTTTGTTTTTTGATTAAGTCCATAAAGTACCCACATTGCTGCTAGAGCATAACTTATTGTTTTAGCAAATATTCCCTGATCAAGAATGATTATTTAATAGTAGACAGTCATAATTTCATATGAAAGCTATATGGAAAAAATAAACAGGATCATTTTGACAATTGTGGTTTTCAATACCTAGAAATGGTAATATGTAGCTAAAATGTTAAGATAAATTATTTCCATGTTTTAAAATGTTGGGATAATCTTTAAGTATAAAGTTAAATTTTCTCTTCTCCACAAATTAAATTATGTTTTATTTAAAGAGTTTGCTTTAGATAATAGCACTTCTCAGATACAAGGATTTTGCAAAAGCTCTTGAAATCCAGACAACTAGCACTGTTAGAGCACTGGGTTCACAAAATGGTTTAGAAAACTGTCAAAAAAAGAAGAGACAAATTAAAATTAAAAAAAAAAAGCAGAATTTCCAAATTCATCACTAGAATCAGTCAGAGTTTAAGTCATTTTTCGTGGGAATGATTTAGGACAAATAAGTATGAGATGGTGGGATTGGACTAAAAAGTGTTCTCTTTCTCTTTTTTTTTCCTTGCAGTTTTACTGAGATATAATTTACATACTGTATAAGTTTAAGAACTGTGTAAGTTTCAAGTGCACAGCATAATACTTTAAGCTAGATATATAGTGAAATGATTACCACACTGTTTCATGAACATCTATCATCTCAAGTAGATACAAAATAAAAACATTTTTTCCTTCTGATAAGGACTCAGGATTTACTCTCTAAACAACTTTCATATATAATGTAAATAGCGTTAGTTATATTTATCATGTTGTATATTTCATTCCTAGTACTTATTTATCCTATAATTGGAAGTGGGTACCTTTTGCCTATCTTTATCCAATTCCCCCTATTCCCACTCACCGTGTTCTTTTTTAATCTTAAAAGCACACACATATATCAGTTAAAGAATTTAGTTATGATCACATCACTATTTTTTTGTTTCAGTTCTGTTCTAGTATTAATTCAGAACTGTATTGTTTTGAGGCAGTGTTAATTTCAGCATATGTGAAAATTTTGTTCTAGAGTTGAATATTGTTATATTATTTTCTTTTGTACTACATATGATAGTGGTGGAGGGAAGCTACAAAAAAAAAAAAAAGTACAGTATTAAGGAGGCCTAAAAAGGAGAAGGCAATGGCACCCCACTCCAGTACTCTTGCCTGGCAAATCCCATGGACGGAGGAGCCTGGTAGGCTGAAGTCCATGGGGTCGCTAGGAGTCGGACAGGACTGAGCAAATTCATTTTCACTTTTCACTTTCATGCATTGGAGAAGGAAATGGCAACCCACTCCAGTGTTCTTGCCTGGAGAATCCCAGGGACGGGGGAGCCTCGTGGGCTGCCGTCTATGGAGTCGCACAGAGTCGGACACGACTGAAGTGACGCAGCAGCAGCAGCAGCAAAAGAAGGATGCTAAAGCTGGAACTCCAGTACTTTGGCCACCTCATGCAAAGAGTTGACTCATTGGAAAAGACTCTGATGCTGGGAGGGATTGGGGGCAGGAGGAGAAGGGGACGACAGAGGATGAGATGGCTGGATGGCATCACTGACTCGATGGACGTGAGTCTGAGTGAACTCCGAGAGTTGGTGATGGACAGGGAGGCCTGGCATGCAGTGATTTATGGGGTCGCAAAGAGTCGGACACGACTGAATAACTGAACTGAACTGAACTGAACTGAATTGCATATGGTGATGAGAACATGTGATTGTAGCCAGGAGCACTGATTTCCAGCTTAACATTTGCTTCATTCTCCTTGTGTGACCCTGGCTAATCATTTAACCCACCTGTGTTTCTGTTCCTTCAATAAGAGGGAGAGAATAATTTCTATCCATTCATACAGAAATTATAAATTTTTTAAGATCTTGACATTTTCCAGAGTTTTTCCTAGCATTTTTTTTTACAGTTCTATGCACTCATCTCACACGCTAGTAAAGTAATGCTCAAAATTCTCCAAGCCAGGCTTCAGCAATATGTGAACCGTGAACTTCCAGATGTTCAAGCTCGTTTTAGAAAAGGCAGAGGAACCAGAGATCAAATTGCCAACATCCGCTGGATCATCAAAAAAGCAAGAGAGTTCCAAAAAAACATCTATTTCTGCTTTATTGACTATGCCAAAGCCTTTGACTGTGTGGATCACAATAAACTGTGGAAAATTCTGAAAGAGATGGGAATACCAGACCACCTGATCTGCCTCTTGAGAAATTTGTATGCAGCTCAGGAAGCAACAGTTAGAACTGGACATGGAACAACAGACTGGTTCCAAATAGGAAAAGGAGTTCGTCAAGGCTGTGTATTGTCACCCTGTTTATTTAACTTATATGCAGAGTACATTATGAGAAACGCTGGACTGGAAGAAACACAAACTGGAATGAAGATTGCCGGGAGAAATACCAATCACCTCAGATATGCAGATGACACCACCCTTATGGCAGAAAGTGAAGAGGAACTAAAAAGCCTCTTGAAAGTGGAGAGTGAAAAAGTTGGCTTAAAGCTCAACATTCAGAAAATGAAGATCATGGCATCCGGTCCCACCACTTCATGGGAAATAGATGGGGAAACAGTGGAAACAGTGTCAGACTTTATTTTTCTGGGCTCCAAAATCACTACAGATGGTGACTGAAGCCATGAAATTAAAAGATGCTTACTCCTTGGAAGGAAAGTTATGACCAACCTAGATAGCATATTGAAAAGCAGAGACATTATGCCAACAAAGGTTCATCTAGTCAAGGCTATGGTTTATCCTGTGGTCATGTATGGATGTGAGAGTTGGACTGTGAAGAAGGCTGAGTGCGGAAGAATTGATGCTTTTGAACTGTCGTGTTGGAGAAGACTCTTGGGAGTCCCTTGGACTGCAAGGAGATCCAACCAGTCCATTCTGAAGGAGATCAGCCCTGGGATTTCTTTGGAAGGAGTGATGCTAAAGCTGAAGCTCCAGTACTTTGGCCACCTCATGTGAAGAGTTGACTCATTGGAAAAGACTCTGTTGCTGGGAGGGATTGGGGGCAGGAGGAAAAGGGGACAACAGAGGATGAGATGGCTGGATGGCATCACTGACTCGATGGACATGAGTCTCAGTGAACTCTGGGAGTTGGTAATGGACAGGGAGGCCTGGCATGCTGCGATTCATGGGGTCGCAAAGAGTTGGACACGACTGAGCGACAGATCTAATCTCATCTAATGCGCTGGTAAGCTCAGTTGGTAAAGAATCTGCCTGCAATGTAGGAGACCTCGGTTTGATTCCTGAGTCAGGAAGATCCCTTGAAGGGATGGGCTATCCACTCCAGGGCTTTCCTTGTGGCTCAGCTGGTAAAGAATTTGCCTTCAATGCAGGAGACCTGGGTTCAATCCCTAGGTTGGGAAGATCCCCTGGAGAAGGGAAAGGCTACCCACTCCAGTATTCTGGCCTAGAGAATTCCATGGACTATATAGTCCTTGGGGTCGCAAAGAATCAGACACCGACTGAGCTACTTTCACTTTCACTTCAGGCGCTGGCAGATACTTGAAAATAATTGTCCTAATGTTTAATAGATGAATGAAATTAATCCAGGCATTAGGCATACAATTTATTAAATTACTATTAAATCATTATACCATGGTATTGTCAAAGAAGACACATACATGGTTTAGGAAGACATATGTCAAGTTTAATTACCTTCATTAAATCTAAGACAGTAATAATATGATATAGCAGAATATAACTGCACTGGGCTCAGGAGGCTTAGGGTCCAAGAACATCCTGGAGTCCCATCAAAATCATTAATTCATGGAGTTGCCTGGATAGAAATGTTTTCTAAGGTGTTCTTCTCTTTGTCATTTTATGGCAGAGGAAAGCAATGGTCTTGTATCCTAGACCTAGATATTTTTGCTTCGTTTTTTGAGTTCTTCCTTTCATGACTTGGTCAAGTTCTTGACTACTCTAGCTGGTTGACTTCTCTAAAAGGTTGAGGTAGGTGTTCACAAGAGTTTCTCAGGTTATGAATTTCAGATCATTTATGGGGCAATGTCTGTTTCTTTGTTGATTTTTATTTCCTATTCACATTTTTAGTAAATTAAAACAAAGTTTCTTTCTGTTTCTATGTTCAGTCATGTTTATTGTCACCTTACTGACACTTTATTTCTGAACGAAACACATGACAAAATAACAACAGCAAGTCTGCTATACATTTAAAGGAGAAATAGAAGAGTTTGATTCTGATCCTTCTCCGCCAAGGAATTTGTGAGGCTTTTCCCCAGTCCAACTTGGGCAAGGCTTAATCCTGTTTCAAGGCAAAACATTTCCAAAGTTGCTAGTGAATGTGGAGCATACAGTTCTGGAATCACTCCTGGTAACTTGAATAAACTCTTCTGCAAAATTTCATACTATTGGAGAAAGGAGACCACAGTGACAGGAAGGCCCTTCTTGCCAAATGGATGGTTAGAAAGAAAACACAATGTTGACATGGAGAAAAAACAAAGAATTGCTTGAAATCCTTCAGAGAAGGCAGAAAACTCCACAATTGTTTTACTATCTGGTAATGATTAAGGATGCTCTAAATTTGTTGTGCCTTAGAAAGTTAGGTATTGAAACAGAATGAATATCTATTAACATTTTAAAATATGATATTTTTCTATCTTTCTTTTTAAAGAAATTCCTATGGCTGATTCATGTTGAGGTTTGACAGAAAACAACAAAATTCTGTAAAGCAATTATATTTCAATAAAAAAGATGAATTAAAAAGAAAGACAAAGAAATTTTTTTCCAAGAGATTTATTAGTTTACGAGGTTTGGATTCACCCTGATCCTTCCATGAGGATCCCAGCTCTCTCAGGAATCCATGTTGTCTACAGGCATACACTTAGCTAGACTGTAGGCGGCTTAGCAGTATTTCCTGGCTTCCCATTCATTTGTGCAATTGTCAAGGCAATACATGGAAAGGTGAGTCTGAATACCTGGGTCTTACTCACTGTTAACTCTTATTTGGTGACACTGAGCAAAAATCTCTCTAGGCAGTTATTCTCACCTATTTTAACCTCAACCTAGGATCCCCAAACCTCTCTGGATCCTTTAGTATGTCAGGGGAATCTGAAAGCTTTATTGAATAAAAAAAAAAGTTTAATTGAAATCAATTATGTTCTCCTCAATTAGGGTACATAGTCTGAAAGAAACTGTTTCTTTACTTTTTTAAAGCAATAATAGCAGTTTAATGTAACCCCACATGTGGTAATAAGAGCGTGTTACCCCACAAGTAGTCTCATGCTGAGCAACTATTCTGGTTGAACATCATCATATGCATTAAATTATTTAATTAATAAATTATAATTTGGTAGGTACAAACTTTTAAGGCAAAAGACATCAAAGGGAAAAAGGAACACTATATTTTTTGAAGAGTTAAAAAATGGAAACCCATGCACTGGATTATCTATAAGGTGTTCCAGCTCCAGGATTCTAGATCAGGAGTTGGTAAACTTTTTCTGTTAAAAGACCACATAGAGACTATTTTAGACTTTGTCTGCCAAATGTCTCTGTCAGAGGTACTCAATTTTGCCACTATAGAGTGAAAGCAGCCATAAACAATATGTAAACTAATGTATTTGTCTGTGTTCTAGTAAAACTTTATTTATAAACACTAGCAGTGGGCCAGGGAGAAGGCAATGGCACCCCACTCCAGTACTCTTGCCTGGAAAATCCCATGGATGGAGGAGCTTGGTAGGCTGCAGTCCGTGGGGTCCCTAAGAGTCAGACACGACTGAGTGACTTCACTTTCACTTTCCACTTTCATGCATTGGAGAAGGAAATGGCAACCCACTCCAGTGTTCTTGCCTGGAGAATTCCATGGACAGAGAAGCCTGGTAGGCTGCAGTCCGTGGGGTCGCACAGAGTTGGACATGACTGAAGCGATTTGGCGGCAGCGGCGGCAGCAGTGGGCCACTCTTTGGCCAGCAGACACTAGTTTGCTGACACCTATATTTGGTGATCCCTGAGACTCTGAGACTGCTTACTCATCAAAGAAAGGAATACAGAGATGGAAGGAAAGATAAGCAGGCAGGAATGTTTAATGCATATTAAAGGCTTCAGTTTCCAGTTTCAGGTGCAGTGATAATAAAATGGCATCAGATAAATTAAGCTTTTGGAAAAGATTTTCAGTGATTAATGTCCTCATGTTTTCCTATTTACTTTCATAAAGTCAAGCCTAATTTCATGGTAGTCAGCACTTGAGAACAATGCTGCTGCTGTTCAGTTGATAAGTTGTGTCCAACTCTTTGTGACTCCATGGACTGTAGCCCACCAGGCTCTGCTCTCCTTGGGATTTTCCAGGCAAGAATACTGGAGTGGGTAACCATTTCATTCTCCAAATGGTTACCCACAGGGGATCTTCCCAACCCAGGAACCAAACCAGCATCTCCTGCATTGGCAGGAGGATTCTTTACCATTGAGTCAGCAGGAAAGCCCACTGAGGACAACAGTGCAAAATAAATTGTAGCAAAGAGTATGCTGCAGGACACCAAGTTCAGCCGCCCTTTTGAGATTCCTAATTGGGGCAAGTAGAAGATGGTGGTTGCAGCCATGAAATTAAAAGATGCTTACTCCTTGGAAGAAAAGTTATGACCAACCTAGATAGCATATTGAAAAGCAGAGACATTACTTTGCCAACAAAGGTCCGTCTAGTCAAGGCTATGGTTTCTCCAGTGGTCATGTATGGATGCGAGAGTTGGACTATGAAGAAAGCTGAGCGCCAAAGAATTGATGCTTTTGAACTGTGGTGTTGGAGAAGACTCTTGAGAGTCCCTTGGACTGCAAGAAGATCCAACCAGTCCATTCTAAAGGAGATCAGCCCTGGTTGTTCTTTGGAAGGAGTGATGCTAAAGCTGAAACTGCAGTACTTTGGCCACCTCATGTGAAGAGTTGACTCATTGGAAAAGACTGATGCTGGGAGGGATTGGGGGCAGGAAGAGAAGGGGACAACAGAGGACGAGATGGCTGGATGGCATCACTGACTCGATGGACGTGAGTTTGAGTGAACTCCGGGAGTTGGTGATGGACAGGGAGGCCTGGCGAGCTGCGATTTATGGGGTCGCAAAGAGTCAGACACGACTGAGTGACTGAACTGAACTGAGAAGACTCAACATTGTAGACAGAAAGTCCTAAAAGATGGTTTTCACTCTCCTATGGCAGAAGGTCTTAGTTTGGATTAAATATCTACTTTTCCCCTTCTTTTTCAGCAGAACTTCTCATTTATAGCTGCAATCATGACTGTTTGGGCTAAATATTTATCTTCTGGCCTTTTGCAGCTTGTTGTGGCTTTGTGACTAAGATTTGGCTAATGGGATGTAAACAGAAGTGTTGTGTGTGACTAGGAATAAGTTTTAGAAGGGAGACAATGTGTTCTTCTCATTTCCTTCTTCCTATTAGCTAAAATACAGACATGATGGTTGCAGTTCCAGAAGCTATATTGGACTTTGAGGAGAAAGCCACATGCCAAAAATAACAGAGCTGCAAAATGAGAGGAATCTGGGTCCCTAATAATTTTCTTAAGTTTGAGACTTCTTTTAAGTGAGAAAGAAATCAATTTCATGTTTCTAAGAATGCTGTTATTTTAGGCTATCATCAAAAAATCCACAAACAATAAACGTTGGAAAAGGAGTGGAGAGAAGTGAAGCCTTCTACACTGTTAGTGGGAATGTAAATAGGTACAGCCACTAGGGAGAACAGTATGGAGGTTCTTTAAAACACTAAAAATGCTAAAACACTAAAAGCTACCATATAATCCTGCAGTCCCGCTCCTGGGCATAGGTCAAGAGAAAACCATTGTTTGAAAAGATACATGTATCCCAGTGTTCCTTGCAGCAGTATTTAAAATAGTGAAGACATTGAAGTAACTTAAATATCCATTGATGTATAAATGGATAAAGAAGATCTGGTGCATATATACAATGGAATATTACTCAGCCATTAAAAGGAATGAAATCATGCCATTTGCAGCAACATGGATGGACTTACAGATTCTCACACTGAATGAAGTAAGTCAGAAAGTATGATATCTCGTATATGCAGAATCTAAAAAGAAATGATACAAAAGAATCTTTTTACAAAACAGAAACAGACTTACAGACTTAGAGAATGATCTTATGGTTACTAGAGAGAAAAGGTGAGGGGAAGGAAAGTTAGGGAGCTTGAGATTGACGTGTACGCACTGCTGTGTTTAAAATGGATAACCAACAAGGACCTACTATGTTAACAAAGGGAACTCTGTTCAATGTTATGTGGCAGCCTGGGTAGGAGGGGAGTTTGGGGGAGAATGGATACATGTATAAGTATGGCTGAGTCCCTTTGCTGTCTGCCTGGAACAACAGACTGGTTCCAAATAAGAAAATGAGTATGTCACAGCTGTATATTGTCACCCTGCTTATTTAACTTCTATGCAGAGTACATCATGAGAAACGCTGGGCTGGAAGAAGGACAAGCTGGAATCAAAATTGCCAGGAGAAATATCAATAACCTCAGATATGCAGATGACACCACCCTTATGGCAGAAAGTGAAGACAAATTAAAGAGCCCCTTGATGAAAGTGAAAGAGGAGAGTGATAAAGTTGGCTTAAAGCTCAACATTCAGAAAACTAAGATCATGGCATCTGGTCCCGTCACTTCATGGGAAATATATGGGGAAACAGTGGCAGACTTTAATTTTTTGGGTTCCAAAATCACTGCAGATGGTGATTGCAGCCAAGAAATTAAAAGACACTTACTCCTTAGAAGGAAAGTTATGATCAACCTAGATAATATATTAAAAAGCAGAGATATTACTTTGCCAAGAAAGATCAGTCTAGTCAAGGCTATGGTTTTTCCAGTGGTCATGTATGGATGTGAGAGTTGGACTGTGAAGAAAGCTGAGCACCGAAGAATTGATGCTTTTGAACTGTGGTGCTGGAGAAGACTCTTGTGAGTCCCTTGGATTGCAAGGAGATCCAACCAGTCCATCATAAAGGAGACCAGTCCTGGGTGTTCATTGGAAGGACTGATGCTGAGGCTGAAACTCCAATACTTTGCAAAGAGTTGACTCATTGGAAAAGACTCATGCAAAGAGTTGAATCATTGGAAAAGACTCTGATGCTGGGAGGGATTAGGGGCAGGAGGAGAAGGGGACGACAGAGGATGAGATGTCTGGATGGCATCACCGACTCAATGGACAGGAGTCGATGGACATGAACTGAAACTGAACTGAACTGAACTGAAAGTACATAACATTGTCAATTGGCTATATTCCAATACAAAATTAAAAGTTAAAAAATAAAGAATGCAATTATATAGATTTTCTTGCTTTAGGATGGAATTCTAACTTCAACTTCCCTTCAGAAAACAGTTTTGGTTTTACTTTAGACATTTACACTCATTTAAACAAGGGAAAACCCCTACATCTGTTCTGATTTGAACAGTTCTTGGATTTCTGGTGCATTTCAAAGTCATTCATAAATCAGGGAACTTTTAGAAGTTGATCTTTTGATGGGAGTGGAGGGAGCAGGGAGCAGGGACTGTTCCCTCCCTCTTGAACCTCCCGCCCACTACCCACCCCATCCTACCCCTCTAGGTCATCACAGAGCACTGGATTTGAGCTTGCTGTATCATACAGCAAATTTCAACCTGTTACCTAATTTTTTATATGGTGCTGCATATGTTTTAATTCTACTCTCTCAATGCATACCCTGTCTCCTCCCCCACCCCTGTGCCCACAAGTTCTCTACATCTGTGTCTCTGTTGCTGCTCTACAGATAGGTTTATCAGTACCATCTTTCTAGATTCCAATGAACGTGAAAGAGAATATTGGTCAGTCATGTCCAACTCTTTGCGACTCCATGGACCATAGAGGCCTTGGAATTCTTCAGGCCAGAATACTGGAGTGGGTAGCCTCTCCCTTCTCCAAGGGATCTTCTCAACCCAGGGATCGAACCCAGGTCTCTCATATTGCAGGCAGATTGTTTACCAGCTGAGCCACAAGGAAAGCTGAAGAATATTGGAGTGGGTAGCTTACCCCTTCTCCAGAAAGACCTTCCTTACCCAGGAATTGAACCAGGGGTCTCCTGGTTCAATTGAAGGGGTCTCCTGATGCCGGGAGCCGGCATATTGCATACTGAGTGCATATTGCATATTGAGTGCAGCACTTTCCACAGCATCATCTTTCAGGATCTGGAATAGCTCAACTGGAATTCTATCACTGCCGGGAGCCAGCGTGAGGAGCTCCACCCATGACAAAGGTCATGAGGAAGGAGGCTCGGCATACGCAAAGGCGGGATCGAGCCTCAGGAGTCCCCCTGGAAATTCTCGAGCATCTCTGCCTACTTTCTGCTTTGTGCTTTCACCTACACCTCTGACTTTACGGGGGGCTGTCCCCACTACCTCTCTCTGAAAAAAGAGTTAGCTTACAGCTCCAGTTAATAATTCCTGGGTATGACAGTGTTTCAACCTACAAACTCCTTTGGAAGTCCTCTAGCCTGCCTGAATAGGTTTTTCCGGCCACACGTGATTGCTCAGAGCCTCCCAACTGTGAGAGGCAGGAGATGTTCTAAACTGTCTAAATACAGATTCCTTTGAGCACTTAAAAGATTGATTAGAAATTGTATTGGTGAAGGGATTTTCACTTGTTGGGCCAATGTTTGCTGCTAAGTTTCCATATCCCTTACCTGCTGTGTCCCTGGCAGTGTATTGATTAATATAATTGGTGTAAGTAGTAGCTTTAATGTTTGTAACCTGGAACCCTTGACTTAATTCTTTTTCTTGTTATAGCCCACCACACCTTTGCTCTGTAGGAATGCAACTTTATCTAATGCTTTTGGAGGGTGACTCCTGACCAATCACCTTTAGAGAAAAATAAGTTTTCTGAAGAAAGGGTCTTAAAATGTTAACAGGCCTCCGGGCCAGAAGATGATGCAAATCACCTAAGCTTTTGCATATGATAAGTTTGCAGGAAGAAAGCCTGGCTTGCTGCATGACTCTACCCCTTCCCCCATTATCCTTTATGCATAACTTAAGGTATAAAAACTACTTTGGAAAATAAAGTGCGGGCCTTGTTCACTGAAACTTGGTCTCCCCATGTCATTCTTTCTCTCACCTTCTGGCTGAATTATTCAGCCTCTTTTCTTCACTGAATTTTCCTACTGAGCTATCCTTATTCTATTACTCTTTATATCCTTAATTAATGTTTAATTAAGCAGTTGTTTCCTGATCCTCGCTGACGCCGTCCCCGCTTCGAATTCCCTGGATCCACCGGGGCTGGGCCCCGGCATCCTGCCTTGCAGGAGAATTCTTTACTAACTGAGCTCCCAGGGAAGTCCTAGATTCCATATATATATGTAAATATATGATATTTGTCTTTCTCTTTCTGACTTACTTTACTCTGTATAATAGGTTCTTGGTTCATCCACCTCATTAGAACTGACTCAGATGTGTTCCTTTTTATGGCTGAATAATATTCTATTGTGTATATGTACCACTACTTCTTTATCTGTTGATGGACATCTAAGTTGCTTTCAAGTCCTAGCTATTGTAAATAGTGCTGCTCTGAGCATTGGGGTACGTATATCTTTTTCACTTTCGGTTTCCTCACGGTATTTTCCCAATAGTGGGATTGTTGGGTTATATGGTAGTTTATCCTTGACTCCTGTGTTTTCAGTCATTCTTGTTTTCTGATATGATGATAGCCATTTGTCATGTAAAAGTGCTGAAATTTTGAAGTTGTCTTTTCATTGTCATTCACCTATAAATATTTTCTGATTTGCTTTATTTCTTTATTCTTCACACAAGGACTATTAAGTATTGTTTATTTATTTATGTACTTCTGAAAAATTCATTTTAGTTTCCATATGGTGAGTTTTTTTAAACTTCATTTTGCTGTTTAATCCACTGCAGTTTTCCTTCAAGCATGTAAATATAAACATAAATAATACATTTACATAAATATAAGTCCCCTGAAGCATCTCTTCTTAATCACCACCCAAGATTTCTTAACTTTTCTCATAGATGTTTCTTCTCCTATCATTTCTTCAACTTTATTTTCCCCCATAATTCTCAATTCTTATGTTAATTCAGTTTAAAAACAAAGAAATAGAAATAAAATAATGAAATTTATAACTCTGAGTAGACAAGAGGCTTTATAAACCTAGAAGTTAAAATGCATCAGGAAGTACAGGTTGGTTTAGACCAGTCATTTCTAGCTCTGGGAAGTTTATAAGGTTGTTTCTAAATGTGAATGTCATTCAAATGCTTTGGAAGACTTGTTGATTAATGCGGGAGGAGTAGCGGAGGAAATGTAAAAGTTCCCAGGAAATGAAAATATTTTCTCTAATACAGAATATAATAAATGGGACTAATAATAAAAGTAAATTAAATAAAAGTTTTGGGTATGTTTGATTTTTGAAAGGAGTTGTTCATGATAGGAAGCTAATGATAAATTTCCTTAGTTGGGAAAGAAGTGTCTAGTTTGTCCCAGTAAACAGAATATTATGACCTGTAATGTAAAGAAAGAGACTCATTAAAACATTGTCCACATTCTCAGAGTAGAATAGAGAGTTGGAGACAAACAAAATTTACTGAATGTCAAATTATTATAGGCATATGGATGTCATGTATTTTTACCAGCTACTTAATTGTACTGAATCTCAATTGCATACATTTGAAATAATCTGACCTATTCAAACATACCTAGAACTCTTTTATGTATCAGATGAGGTAAAGATGTTCTGAAAATCATAGTTTCAGAGAAACTACAAAAAACATGTCATATAGTAATAGTAATCATCTCCTTGAAATTAAAAGTCCACAATAACACGAAATTTGTTTTATGAAATTATAACTATAAATTTTTAAACATAATTCTTATAAAATACTTCCCAGAAAATAAAAGATAGAAATACTAATAGCTTGTATAAATTGAGCATTTTCTCTGTGGCAGGCAGTATGTTAGTTTTCATGATTATATCATTACGTTCTCACAATACTAGCTATTGTTGTTATTTGTAATGAGGAAACTGAAGCTTAGGGAACTTATGCCAACTTGCCCAGGGTAAAAATAAATGGTGGTAATAAGTGGTGGCTCTTGAATTTAAACTGAAGTTAGTCTGACTCCAGAATTCAAGTCCAACTGCTTCGCCAAAGTGCCCAACTGCTTTGCCAACTTGAAATCTGAAACTGGATTAAATTAATTACATGAAAATAGTGGGATTGGCCACTGATGACAGTTAGGAAAATAATTGTTAATTCAATATAACAAACCTTCAGAACCATTATTGCCTATGACAATCATGCCTCAACTCTGGTTTAGACTTGTCTAGGCCTGGTTCTTCTGGGTGGGGACAGGCAAGGAGATGAGGTGGGGTCATGGCTTCATGTAAACTGTAGTCAAGGGCCTTGCTTTTGTTTGGGGTGGTAGGTCCACCGGGCTTACTATGTTATTAAAAAATATCAATTCAAAACTTACTAACTAAAAGCAGACCTTGCCTTAAATACAACATGATGATGTTGTCATGAACTGGGATTATGACTAATCCAAAACCCAATCCTCTGTAATTGATATCAGCAAAATAAATGACAATAAAAGGGGAGAGGGAGAATTAAATTTGAATGTTCTCAGTTTGAGAACTTTCCTTTCAACACCATTTTAGAAACATCTGAGGAGACAATATTCTCTTTTCCCAGTGTGTGGCACTCTACTTCCATCTGATCCCCTGCCCGTCTCTGAAAACCATCGCCTCAGGACTTAAAAGCTTCTGTTCTGCTTCTCAGTCTCACCTGAGGACTCATTTTGGCTGGAGTCTAGTTGTTAGAAGTTAAGCAAATTATTTTGTTATAGAGAATGTAGGAAACTGGATATGCAGGGACATCTTGAATAATCAGGTTTTGGAAATGGAAAGAGAATGAAATAAAAAGCTGACCTGCCTGATGTACTTATGGCCATGGATCAACAGTTTTAGAGATAGTTGGACCAAATATCCTACTACGATTGACTGAATGTAGGGCATGGCTGTTCATATATGGTCTTTTTTCACCTGGTAATCAGGAAAACAGAAAGTTTGTTTTTTCATCTCTAGCTTCAGGAGTTAAGAAAATAATATCAATAGTTAAATGATTCTTGCTTATATTTTCTTTTATTCAATTTTAGGAGACTTGAGCAGATAATATTTAAGCTTCTCTTTACAGAAAGATCTAGATAGATAAGGTACATAGATACAGATCTCTCTCATATAGACCTTGAAGTACCTTGGCACGTTGAATAGTGAAACAAGTTTATATAACAGTATCCTTACTTTGCAAAGTATTTGTTGCATACTGAATACTTTGAAGAAGTATGAGTGAATGTCATAAGAAGATTAAGTTTGTGCTTTGGTAGTTTATGCTGCAAAAGTCTTCTCTAAGTAAACCTGCTGCATACATGAAATGACTGCATGTTCACAAATGGCTTTTATTCAACTTGGGCTCCCTAGGCTCTCTGCTATGACTCGTCCCCTTTCTTTCTGTGTGTGTTCTACACTCTTACCTCCTCTGGAGTCAATATTTATCCCTCCTTTGTTGTTGTTGTTTTGTTGTTAAGTCATGTCCGACTCCATGGGCTGGAGTCCACCAAGGTCCCCTGTCTATGGGATTTCTCAGGCAAGAGTACTGGAGTAGATTACCATTTCCTTCTCCAGGGGATCTTCCAGACCCAGGGACCAAACCTGTGTTTCCTGCAAGAATCTCCTGCAGGCAGATTGTTTATCACTGAGCCACTAGTATCCCTCCTTAGAGTATTACAAATGGGACTCCTTGTTTAGTCAGCTTGTTTTACTCTTTATTCTCATTCCCTGTAATTCCTTTGCCCTAGCTTGAGAATGGGAAGGGTGGAATTGGGGGAGGGGTGAGGAATACTTCCATTTAAGCAAAAGAAGTATTTCTGGTTTTAGACTTTGCAGCTGGTTTGGCTTTTGGTAGCCATGCATTGGAGAAGGCAATGGCAACCCACTCCAGTGTTCTTGCCTGGAGAATCCCAGGGATGGAGGAGCCTGGTGGGCTGCTATCTCTGGGGTCGCACAGAGTTGGACATGACTGAAGCAACTTAGCAGCAGCAGCAGCAGCAGCCATAGGTTAGGGGGAAATACATGTCTATAAATTAAAATGAAGAAGATAATTTACAATCAGTGTTTAATATGCATTACTTCTTGTTTTCACAGTAACTCTGCAAGATATAATTAGTACAATCTTTATTTTACAAATGAGAAAACCAAGGCTTTCTGAGTTAAATAAATTGTCCATGGTGATGATGTTAGTGAGTGCTAAACTACAGTTGTGGCCAGGTTCCCTGACTGCAGAGTGTAGCACCCGCCAGGTACAGGGTGTTTGATAAATAAATTCAAGAGAGCAGAGACTATTGGGTGCCCTCTTGAATTTATTCACTGGACACTCTGTACATTAGATCAGTGACAAAAAAGAGAAGATATCTAATTACTGTTTTCTGTGGAACTTTAGCTTCCTGACCATCACATCAAAGAATTTAAGAAAGAAAATTTAATTTTATTGTTGATTTACAAGAAAATAATGATTTCTATTACTTATTTGACTAATATTGTAGTTTGACTTTGCTACACAGTTGATGATATTGTTTCCTGAAGCATCTGAATTGAATTCAGCAGTATGGCTTTTCACATCTTACTAATATTAATATGGGAGTAAATCACTATAACCACGACAAATTCTGAAGCTAAAGGGCACACTAAGACGATTAAATTCAACCCTGGCTTGGCCTCTTCATACTTTTGAACTTCAGTGACAATATATCCATGAATAAGAACACATGCTTCTTACTTATTTCATGCAATAAAGAATAAAATTAATGAAGTTAATAAAACAACAAAAGAATGTTCTGGAAACTTTGAATACAGATCCAAGACAATTTCTTTAATTTAATTTTGTCCCTACTTATCAGCTATTCATTGTTTTTAACTTTCTTTTCTGGTTTGTATTCTTTTATCAATTTTAAATTTTTTAAAAAAAATTTTGTGACTGTTCTGGGTCTTTGTAGCTTTGCATGGGCTTTCTCTAGTCGAGGTGAACAGGGGCCACACTTCGCTGCAGTTCACAGGCTTCTCATAGCAGTGACTTCTCTTGTTGTGGAGCACAGGTTCTTGGGGGATGGGCTTCGGTAGTTGCAACACTCTGGCACAGTAGCTGAGGCACATGGGCTTAGTGGCTCCATGGCATGTGGGATGTTCCTTGGCCAGGGATCAAACCTTTGCCTCCTGCAGTGGCAGGTGGATTCTTATCTACTGTGCCACCAGGGAAGTCTTTTATTTTGAAGTCTCAAAATAAAAGAGACTTTTATTTCTCAAGGGATGAACTTAGACATACATCATCAGTGTTCATGTATATTTGTATCAGCTCACTGAGCAACAGTTCTAACACAAATTAGGGGGCACATGACAGTGGCAGGAAGACGCAGATTGTTTTTACTGGTGCTTACATTGTCTCGGTATCTGTACATAATAATCGAATGGGTTTTACATTCAACCTCTCAAGTTTCCTCATATGATCTAATTTTTAAGATTTAGTTCATTTTTTACTCATCTAACTTTGCCGTTACTTGAAAAATAAGGACTTAGTAAATCAAGAAAATAAACATCATCTGCACAATATAATCTGCCCCTGGAACCATTACAAAATGGCCAGTTCTAGAAGTGTTGCTGCTGTAGCAACTTACAAGCTAAGCTACCACTTATGCTAATTATAAATAGATTAACTAGATCAAGTTCATAGTATCTTTGGAATATAAACAGAGTTTTAACATGTATTGTGTAGTTGAAACTCCTGCGTGAAACTGAAGTTTGTTAGGGCATGCAGTGGACTTTCTTAGGAATCTCTGCTAGTCACGAAGGGAAATTGCTAGGAAGATCTAAAACTGTGGCCTTAATCTAATAAAAATGCTGTTTCTTTACTCTTGTCCCTTCTCTGTAGTTTCTGTTGACCCAAATAGAGTTGATAATGTGAGACTGACTTGGAATAGATCAATGGACTTAGATGAGAAGCTGTAGATCCTATGATCTCTTTGATCTAACAGGTGAGAAAAACTAAAGCTCAGAATCCAATTAGGCAGACTTCCGATTCCCAGTCTCTTGTACTTTCTTCTATTCTCCTCTACTTCTGTTTAGCATCTTCAAACTACACTAGGTCTACACTTATTTGATGTATTAAGTCACTAAGTATCTTCCCTCTACTCCGCCTAGATGAGATTCCTTACAGACATGTAAAAGAGTTGCACATCTCTTGTTTCTACCTACAATGATAAATTCCCCTAAAGTAAATCATCCCTTACTCAAAAGCACTGTGAGTCAGAAATACATGTTTCTTGTTATGCAGTAGCAGTTTTTGAGAAAAGAAAATAAATGTTTTAGGCAGCTTCGAAAACCACTCCACTCTGTTAGGATGGATTTTTCCTAGCTTACACATGTTCATCTCCTTAGACATGTAGATTTTAAGTTTTAACAGTGTTTGACTTCTATGATAGAGTCATGATAGTTAATGATAAGACTCTCAGGCCATTTCACATTTGAAAAATCTATACAGTGCATTTTGGACTTCATAGACTCTTGGATTTAGAAAGATATTGTGGTGTAAATAATAAAATATGAAACAAATCCACTTAAGGCACCCTTCTCTGTTGGATGACACAGCTACTGGCAAATCACTTTTAAGAAACCTAAGTACTCTTTAATGACATGTGACTAAGAGAGCCCATTTAAAAATGCCATTTGATTTATGCTTAGTACCAAATCAAAATCAAGTGATTCCAGTGACAAGGATGTTCCATTTTCATATTATATTATGTACAAAATTGATATTTGAAAGGGTACAGTTTGGTTTTTTAAAAGAATGCTACATTTACTTTGAATTCTTAGTACTTTATAAAAACAGATAAGAGTACCAAAGTACAGTACTTTCCAGCTAAATGCACTACATGCTAATTTTTGAGAAGCAATTACTTTTAAAACTGTTTTTTTAAATATAATTTTTAGTACACAAAGTAATGGTTCTGGGTAGCATTAGGGAAAAATCAGATGTGCAAAAATATGGTTCCCTGCATGATGGAATATACATTAATAGAAAGAGACAGAGGAAAAGCAAAAGGGCACTTTTTTGTCCTGAGGGTCACTACTCTCTCTATTTGATGCCTCTCATTTAGGTCAAATGAAGCCCAGCCATCACAGGTTCTGAGTAATAGAATCCCTGGGAGCATCCTGGCCAGGACAGCTGGCCACCAGCTCCCAGTCAGAATGCCTTTCATCGCTCCTTCCTTTCTTCTCCTGTGCTCGTATGTTGCTCCTCCTTATGGCCCTTCTCTTGGCTAATTTCTGAAATAGGTTTTCCTGGTTGGACTCTTTCATAAGTTTCTTTCATAAGAAACTATTTGAGACTGAAAACAATGGCCTTCGTTTTTACATTGCATTTGATCAGATGATGTCTTGTAGATAGCATGCCTTAACAGTGGCATTTTAAGCATTCTGTGGAGGATGTAGAAGGGACATTTAAAAACACAAGCTTTCCTGATTCCTCTACTTAAATGATATGGGCAGCCACCATATCAAGATAATCAATTCCAATAATGTGAATCTCTCAGGCAGTTCGTATTTTCATTCCTTCATTCAATAACTATTTACTGAATGCTGACAAAGGCCCAGGCACTGACTGAAGTGTTGGGCTAATAGAAATGAACATCACAGGCAAAATATTGACCTTCATGGCATTTATAATTTAACAGGTATGACAAAATGTGAAGGATGGGTTGTTATAGAAACACAGGACAGAGAGAACTAACATATTTGAAGAGGCCTAGAAAAACCCTGGGATGGAGTAACAAGCCAAAAACAAGGGCTGGCCAGTAAGTTAACCACCCAACAGTGCCCCAAACGCCTGCTACATCGTTAGCCAGAGACATTTCTCTGCTTTCTGTCAGGCTGTTCTTGTCATTCCCAGCCAAATGATGGTTGGCATAGAAATGAGAGAAAACACACCCTCTGCTGCTCTGCTGAGGACTGACATTTATTTTGCACTTTTTATTCTCTATTTGTGCTTTATCTCTCTAGAATAGAAATACAGAATGTTATTTTTAAGTGTGGTGTGTTTTCTGATCAGTTTTCATTAGCTTGATATGAAACTGGAAGTTTAGGAAAGAAATACTTAGAATTATAAAAGGTTAATGCACCAGGGGCTGAGCCAAAAAGGATGCTTAGAAATAAGGTGGAGTCAGAATATTTACTCAAAATATGACTGAACAGTTCATCAATCAAATTAGAAGAGATTTTAAGAGACCTGGTAAAAATTATAATTCACTTTTCATTGGACACTCCACACTAAAACATACACACACACACAACTCTAAATGACTGTTTTTCTTAAGGTTAGAATGGTGCTTCAGTAATAGGAATATTTTAAACAAAGTCCAGTTAGAAATTTTTGTTTGAAAACGAAGTCAATATCCTTTAAACAAATACTTTCCGGGCAGCTGCGGGCGGCACTTTGCCACACTGGAAATGAGGAAGGGCACAGGACAGAAACAGTCTTGCTTCTGAACTGCTTGAAATATATTTTTATCATTTTACTCAAACTCGGTGTTTTCACTGCTCAAAAAGCTTTCATATATGTGTTTTTATTGGAAAATTACTTTCAAACATTATTCTAAAATAATAGCATATAACATTTTGTCATCTGCTTCATATTAAGTGTACCATAAAATACTTTCAAGTTCAGCTGAGTGTGTTTTTCATTTGACCAGTCCGTTCAACAAGCATTGGATTGCTGAGGATTTTTACACAGTATCTACTTTTCATCTCTCAATTCCTGACACAGTCTATTACATTATTTCTTATATGACCGCACCTTTAATAGGTTTAGGGGAACTTATTTTCTTTAATGCATCCGTTGTTTCTGCAGTACCTCTTTAAAAATTGTTCACTCTTGTTAGGTAGCAGTGGCAAGTCGTGCCCTCTCCTATGTCTGGGGCTTTTGCTTCTGTATGTGCCATTTTCTTCTACATCTGAACTCTAAGAAAAAAAAAGCATCATCATCTTTTATTCCACTCAGCACAATGTTTTGTAGGTGAAAGCAAGATATTCTGGGCAGAAAGCTAATTAAAGTAAGGTTAAGTATAGTGAGGAAGAAGTTATAGACCTTTTAGAAAATGTTTGATCAGTAAAAGTATATAGAGGAGTGTGCTAAGTCGCTTCAGGCATCTCCAGCTCTTTGTGACGTTATGGACTATAGCCCTCCAGGCTCCTCTGTCCATAGGATTCTCCAGGCAAGAATACTTTAGTGGCTTGCCATTTCCTCCTCCAGGGTATCTTCCCAACCCAGGGATCAAACCCGCGTCTCTTACACCTTCTGCATTGGCAGGCAGGTTCTTTACCTCTGGGAAGCCCATGTATAGGAGACATTAGTTAAAATACAAAGGAGTTAGTTTTGGAATAGTCAGGTAGGTGCTAATTTTAACAGGGGAATAAAATAACCTGTGAAACTCATTAATTTTAATGCTCGGTATTGACTGCCAGTAATCTTTCCATCAAACTCTGGCAAACTCTACCTTGCAGGACACATCTGGCCCGTTGTCCTTCTTTGCAAATAGAGTTATAGTGGGACAGAGCCTTACCCATTCTTTCATGTTTTGCCTATGACTGCTTTTACACTATAATGTCAGAGTTGAGTAGGTTGCAGCAAAGACTATCATCCACAAAGCTGAAAATATTTACTATCTGACGCTTTATAGGAAAAGGCCTACTCTAACAATTTTGCTTTGTTTCTGCTTTTTTGACTAACAGTGCATTAACTTCTAATATTCAAAGACAGTTACCCAACAGAAGCCTTCAATGTTATATGAAATTGAGCAAAAGAATCAGATTTATAAATTGATTATTATGTTGCCTTTTACTACAGACAGTGAGTTATATGATATATGAACTCAACTGATTGCTGCAAAATTCTCTAGAACTCCTACAGGGAGGCAAAATTTTGTAAAAGTACAAAATTCAGAGAAACATTATATCTCATTACAAAGCTAAACAATTCACTAACTTTCTTCACTAACACAACTAGATATAATGATTACAACCCTCTGACAGTAATCTGTTTCAAAAAGAACTGGCTATGAGAATGAGTGGTCTTCCCAGTGGTAAAGAATCTGCCTGCCAATGCAGGAGACACAGGAGACACATATTTGATCCCTGAGTTGGGAAGATTCCCCTGGAGGAGCACATGGCAGCCCACTCCAGTATTCTTGTCTGGAGTTATCCCAGGGACAGAAGAGCCTGTTGGGCTACAGTCCATAGGGTTGTAGAGAGCTGGACATGACTGAAGTGACTTAGCACAGTACACAGCATGGCACTGGAGGATCATCTCTGTGACAGCTGGAGAAAATGAATCCTGAGCTTTCAAAAATACTTCCAGCAAGACCGTGGCAAAACCAGTCCAAAGGTGATGATAAGCAGGACTGCTGCTTTCATTAGAGCTCATACTCTTAAATCAGGCTGTTTAATGCATGAAATCATTACAGCTTTCTGACAAAGCGAACTTTACCTGAACCTACTTCAAAGGAAACATACATAGGGCTGACATGGATGCATACCATTTTGATAATTTGAACATTAAGAAGAGCCAGATTTCCTTCTTTAAATATGAGTATATTAAAGGAGGTAAGGGAGAGAATATTCAAAACAGCAGCAATAACACAGTGTAATTATTGTTGGAACATTTGTAGTTCTTGGATATGATTACAGATGTGTCTTTGATCTTGGAAATTGAAATTATTTATACAAAATTGTTAAATACATATGCCTCAGAAAAAGCAAGGTGTGTTATAGTTAATGATATGTACTTTTTGGTAGAGATTAGAAGATGCTTATTTTTCTTTCTGGATAAACAAACTACAAATTCCATTTTCCCTTGCAATTCCATTTTCCTTGGTCTTGTCATGTGACTGAGTTACAGCCAATGAAATATCACTGGGAAGTTGGGTACTATTTCAAGGCTTGGGCTATAAAATCTCTCTTTGCATGATGACTTCTTCCTTTTCCTCCATCTGCTAGCCAGATTCTGAGAATCAGGCAAAGGCCTTGGTGATTGCCTAACTGTAAGATGGAAGGAGTTGGGTCTTGGAATCACTGAGTAGAATATTCCTCAGGAAACATTCCACTGGCCTGTGATGGACTCCAAATGGATGTCCAGTAGATTGTGTTAAGTCACTGAGAGCTTTCTGGGTAAGCAGCAAGAGATTATGTCAGCTGATACACTGTGTCACAGTCCCTCCTTCGCTATGGACTCACGCCATGTCAGTGACAGGTACATAAGAAGAAATGGTCAATTCTATTTAAAGAGATGGAAGATACCATCCTTGAGTGGCAACTTGAAAAATGTACATGAGGACAATTCATCTAAAAAAGAATTTGGATTTTTGGGTAAGACAACTTTTAATTTATAATATTGATTTTTAAAAAAAAATGTAAGATAACAAGAAACACAATAAAAACCCTTCCTTCACCTTCCAGAAATACCATATCCTTCATGGCTTGTTATGGTGTACAAAGCTCCCTTTAGCTAAAGAGAATATCTTCAAAAGTCTGGCACTAAAACACATGTTTTAATTAAAAAAGAACAAAGTTATGAGGACTATCTTTTTAAAATATTGCACATATGTTCATTTATCCTAAGAGCTTGTCACTTCAGAAATCAGAGCATAGAATATCTAAATATACTGAAATATTCCAATGGGATTTCTCTTTGCGTGCATGCTAAGTCACTTCAGTTGTGTCCGACTCTTTGTGACCCTATAAACTGTAGCCCACCAGGTTCCTCTGTCCATGGGATTCTCCAGGCAAGAACACTAGAGTGGGTTACTATGCCTCTTACAGGGGATCTTCCCAACTCAGGGATCGAAGCCAGGTCTCCTGCATTTCCTGCATTGCAGGCAGATTCTTTACCATCTGAGACACTAAGGAAGCCCCAGGATTTTTCTTTATTAATATCCAAATAACAAGCTTGAGCTTCGAGTCCCAATTTTTTAAGAAGTCTCTGCTGCTGCTGCTGCTAAGTCGCTTCAGTTGTGTCCGACTCTGTGGGACCCCAGAGATGACAGCCCACCAGGCTCCCCCATCCCTGGGATTCTCCAGGCAAGAATACTGGAGTGGGTTGCCATTTCTACCCTCTCTCAAGTCATGGAATTTCAGAGGGGATTATATTATTGTACTTATTCCCTAGTCTATATTTCTGATAATGCTGAATGATTATGCCAATTGTTGCCTCATTTCCTTGACTGTCTTCTTTTCTTCACACCACTCTGGACTTCCTTCTTCCTTCCTCTCTTCTTTAATTCCTCAAATGATAATATAAAACTTTTGAATGCTTCCAATTGTAAAATAACACTTTTCCCCCTTTGACATCATTGATAAGTAGAAACTTCTGATAAATAGAACAATCACTATATCCTGAGTTAAGTTCAAACAGCAAAACAATACCAACAGCAGCAAGAAGAAGAAGATGGGTTTCTTATTGAATTCTAGTCTTTCAAAGAAAAGAAAACTCCAGCATTTCCCTTAAATTGCTGACTCTCTAACACAAACAGCTTTATTCCTGAATTTTGCAAGGTAGTACCCGATGATATGAAGATGTTTGTTGTTTCTTGTATTCATGAAAGAAAGTCATTTTCCACTATGAATAGATGAAATCTAAACTTGGTAATATGGTTAAACTTTTAAAATTTTATCATAGAGTACCTGTTTAATTTTTGTTGAACCAGTCTTCTAAGGTCTAGATCCTTTGTAATCATTTACAAAAAAACCTTTTTATTTTTCTAAATATTTCATCTCTAAAAGGAACCCTCTTACACTGTTGGTGGGAACTTAAGTTGGTACAGTCACTGGGGAAAACAGTATGGACAGTCCTCAAAAAAAAAAAAAAAATCCATAAACTCCTCTTCTGGTCAAAACTATAATTCAAAAACATACATGCACCCCTAATTCATAGAAGAACTCTTCATAATAGCCAAGACATGGGCTTCCATGTCTAAATGTCCCATCACTTCATAGCCAGTAGATGGGGAAACAATGGAAACAGTGACAGACTTTATTTTCTTGGGCTCCAAAATCACTGTGGATGGTGACTTCAGCCATAAAATTAAAAGACACTTGCTCCTTGGAAGAAAAGCTATGACAAACCTAGATAGCATATATATTAAAAAGCAGAGACATCAGTTTGCCAACAAAGGTCTGTATAGTCAAAGCTATGAATTTTTCCAGTAGTCATGTATGGATGTGAGAGTTGGACCATAAAGAAGGCTGAGCACTGAAGAACTGATGCTTTTGAACTGTGGTGCTGGAGAAGACTCTTGAAAGTCCCTTGGACAGCAAGGATATTAAACCAGTCAATCCTAAAGGAAATCAATCCTAAATAGTCATTGGAAGGACTGATGCTGAAGCTGAAGCTCCAATCCTTTGGGCACCTGATGCAATGAGCTGACTCACTGAAAATGATGATGCTGGGAAAGATTGAAGGCAGCAGGAAAAGGGAGCAACAGAGGATGAGAAGATTGGATTGCATCATCAATTCAATGGACATGAATTTGAACAAATTCTGGGAGATAGTGAAGGACAGGAAAGCCTGGTGTGCTGCAGTCCATGGGGCTGCAAAGAGTTGGACAGGACTGAGTAACTGAACAACAATAACAGGATGCAAACTGTTGTATATAGAATGGGTAAACAAGGCCCTACTGTATAGCATAGGGTACTGTATTTAATATCCTATAATAAACCATATTGGAAAAGAATATATAAATGTCTAACTGAATCATTTTGCTGTGAAGAATAAGTTAACACTGTAAATCAGCTACATTTCAATAAAAACAAAAATCTGAAAAAAAACAACAAATATTTTATCTCTGAGTATGAGAGAACAGGTAAAACTTTCTGCAATGTAGGAGATTTATATGTGTAGTAAAATGAAGGGGCATATTTTTTTTCTCTTATTTGATGAGGAATACACATTTTCTGGAGAAGGCAATGGCACCCCACTCCAGTACTCTTGCCTGGAAAATCCCATGGACGGAGGAGCCTGGTGGGCTGCAGTCCATGGGGTTGCTAAGAGTCGGACACGACTGAGCGACTTCACTTTCACTTTTCACTTTCATCCATTGGAGAAGGAAATGGCAACCCACTCCAGTGTTCTTGCCTGGAGAATCCCAAGGACGGGGGAGCCTGGTGGGCTGCCGTCTGTGGGGTCGCACAGAGTCGGACACGACTGAAGCAACTTAGCAGCAGCACACATTTTCTAAAATGCATGTTTCTACAAAATTTACAACAAAAATATCAAATATATTTGGGAAACCATTCAAGTGAGTAAATTCATGTAAGTTGAAGGCAGAAAATAGTTTTGTTTGCTAAAATCTGAGGTGATTCTTTAAAAAAAAAAAAAAAAAAAGTCTGAGTTGAATCCAGCATACTGTCACCTACTATCATAGCAGTAATTTTAATATAAAAATAAATCATTAAATACAATAATAAAATAAAATAATGCAATCACTCAGAAATATTTGTATTGTGTTTCCCAGTATAATTTGGCCTAAATCCTTACATGGACTCCTTTCTCGTGTTCTTAAAGATGTGTTTACTGTAGAAATAGACCATATGGTTCTCTAGTAATGAAGAGGTTGGACACTGGGCTGTGATATAAAACTCAGGAACATGGAAACAATTCCTAGCAGCTTATTTTTGTTGTATCCCTGGTTGGACTCATCAATTATTGGTGAACATACACAGAATTTTCCAAATGAAGACAAGTGCACGCTATTGGACGGTTGGGTCCTGTCATCTACTGTGCATTTGTTATGCACTATTTTGGAGTCTCCATTCCAGACAGTCTCTCTTAACTCAATTTTCATTTGCAAGGATTACTACATTAAAAGCAGTACCTCTATTAAGTCAAATGTCCAATTACAGAGCTATCTGTTTTCATAGGGAAGGGACTATAGGAAGAGAGAGTATATCTCCAAAAAACAAACAAACAAACAAACGAACCACAAGATTCTTATTTTATCTCAGAATACTAAGAAAAATAGTGAAAACAAGAGGAAAACTACTGGTTACTGAATCCACTTCTCATTTGAACAACTTAGATCCTTGACAGACATTGAGTTCTGGCTCCATTGAAGCTTTCTTTTGTATATTTTTCTTGTAAACTTTTCATTTTGTATTGAAGTATAGCCAATTAATTATGTTAAGCTAGTTTCAGGTGAACAGCAAAGGGACTCAGCCATACATTCTGAATCTGTACCTAAGGAAGGGATTCAGGATTTAGAAAAAGATTTCCCAGTGGGATCACTGTTTGACCAAGTTCTATTAAGATTATTTCAACATTTCCTCTATGTTTTTCAGTTGTGAATAGATTCTAGTATTTTAAATTATAAGTAGAATGATGTTCATTGGATTATATTTTTAGTCTCTATTGCAGATGATTTTTAAAAAGGGGCCTGGAAAGTCAAAGTAGAAATGTGTCTTTGAGTTTGTCCCCGATGAAATGAAAATGGATTCCAAGCTGTTGGAAATTTTGGTTCCTTCTAGACGATAACAGGGCTACCGGCAACAGCAAGAAAGGAGGAATTTCTGTATAGTAAGTGGGATAAATATACTGGTACAAAATTCCTTGTAGGATGATTTACACAACTAAATTTGTCTTCACCCTCTTCCTTCCCACTCAAGGAACCAAACAGCCAACTTCATGTTTTCCTTTTCTGGCCTCTGATGCCAAAAAATTTGCTCAATTGTAAATTTAGGAAAATACGTTGAAAAACCATTTTGAAATCATAAAAGTAGTTACTCATTCGAATGAACTGTTTATTTTTTAAATTTTCAACAGAATTTCACAACTCTTTCCCCTCACTTTACTACTGAGAAGTAAATTGATTTGATTTAAAACGCCAGCTTTGCAACCTGAAAATTACATGGTGGTCAATAGGAAAAGTAAGACTCTAATTACATCACCTTCCCCTCTAGCAGTTTTGTTTTGTTTTTCTTACATACGCCCGAAGGCACAAAATGCCTTTCTAACGCTCCTGGTGGACTAAGCATGTCACTCCAGCTTGCCTCCTTCAGGGAGGGCTAAGGCACTGTACTAGCCCTATGTCCTCATTCTTTTACAATCTACTTTTGATGCACATACTTAGAAAGTAGTTGACATACTTAGCATGTTATTTGCTTCAAGAGTATTTAAACAAGAGACATATCCATCTTATGACCAGATGAAGCACTAGTGGTGAAATATTGGTATCTAGAAGTCCAGGGGGAATTAATTTATAGATTGTCTCACCAAACCTTAAAATCCCAAACCTTCAGTTTAGTTCAGTTCAGTCACTCAGTCATGTCTGACTCTTTGCGACCCAATGAATAGCAGCACGCCAGGCCTCTCTGTCTGTCATCAACTCCCGGAGTTCACTCAAACTCATGTCCATCGAGTCAGAGATGCCATCCAGACATCTCATCCTCTGTAGTCCCCTTCTCCTCCTGCCCCCAATCCCTCCCAGCATTAGAGTCTTTTCCAATGAGTCAACCCTTCACATCAGGTGGCCAATGTACTGGAGTTTCAGCTTTAGCGTCGTTCCTTCCAGAGAACACCCAAGACTGATCTCCTTTACAATGGACTGGTTGGATCTCCTTGCAGTCCAAGGGACTCTCAGGAGTCTTCTCCAACACCACAGTTCAAAAGTATCAATTCTTCAGTGCTCAGCTTTCTTCACAGTCCAACTCTCACATCCATTCATGACCACTGGAAAAACCATAGCCTTGACTAGATGGACCTTTGTTGGCAAAGCAATGTTTCTGCTTTTGAATATGCTATCTAGGTTGGTCATAACTTTCCTTCCAAGGAGTAAGCGTCTTTTAATTTCATGGCTGCAATCACCATCTACAGTGATTTTGGAGCCCCCAAAATTAAAGTCTGACACTGTTTCCACTATTTCCCCATCTATTTCCCATGAAGTGATGGGACCAGATGCCATGATCTTCGTTTTCTGAATGTTGAGCTTTAAGTCAAGTTTTTCACTCTCCTCTTTCATTTTCATCAAGAGGCTTTTTAGTTCCTCTTCACTCTGCCATAAGGGTGGTGTCATCTGCATATCTGAGGTTATTGATATTTCTCCTGGCAATCTTGATTCCAGCTTGTGCTTCTTCCAGTCCAGCATTTCTCATGATGTACTCTGAATAGAAGTTAAATAAGCAGGGTGACAATATACAGCTTTGACAGACTCCTTTTCCTATTTGGAACCAGTCTGTTGTTCCATGTCCAGTTCTAACTGTTGCTTCCTGACCTGCATATAGGTTTCTCAAGAGGCAGATCAGGTGGTCTGGTATTCCCATCTCTTTCAGAATTTTCCACAGTTTATTGTGATCCACACAGTCAAAGGCTTTGGCATAGTCCATAAAGCAGAAATAGATGTTTTTCTGGAACTCTCTTGCTTTTTTGATGATCCAGCGGATGTTGGCGATTTCATCTCTGGTTCCTCTGCCTTTTCTAAAACTAGCTTGAACATCAGGAAGTTCCTGGTTCATGTATTGCTGAAGCCTGGCTTGGAGAATTTTGAGCATTACTTTACTCACGTGTGAGATGAATGCAATTGTGCGGTAGTTTGAGCATTCTTTGGCATTTCCTTTCTTTGGGATGGGAATGAAAACTGACCTTTTCCAGTCCTGTGGCCACTGCTGAGTTTTCCAAATTTGCTGGCATATTGAGTGCAGCACTTTTACAGCATCATCTTTCAGGATTTGAAATAGTTCAACTGGAATTCCATCACCTCCACTGGCTTTGTTCATAGTGATGCTTTCTAAGGCCCACTTAACTTCACATTCCAGGATGTCTGGCTCTAGGTCAGAGATCACACCATCGTGATTATCTTGGTCGTAAAGATCTTTTTTGTACAGTTCTTCTGTATATTCCTGCCACCTCTTCTTAATATCTTCTGCTTCTGTTAGGTCCCTACCATTTCTGTCCTTTAAGCCTATCTTTGCATGATCTCTATCTCTAATTAAGCCTATCTCTAATTTTCTTGAAGAGATCTCTGGTCTTTCCCATTCTGTTGTTTTCCTCTATTTCTTTGCATTGATTGCTGAGGAAGGCTGTCTTATCTCTTCTTGCTATTCTTTGGAACTCTGCATTCAGATGCTTATATCTTTCCTTTTCTCCTTTGCTTTTCGCTTCTCTTCTTTTCACAGCTATTTGTAAGGCCTCCTCAGATAGCCATTTTGCTTTCTTGCATTTCTTTTCCATGGGGATGGTCTTGATCCCAAACCTAAGATACCTTCTATACAGGCATCACAGGACAGTTCTTAACATAGTTTATTTCACCTCATCCAGGTCTGAATGCTTCTGCTCTGAATTGTGTATAAACTCACAAGGCTTGTTAATGTCTGCATGCCCAGCAGAAATAAATGTTATTGGTTAATTGGAGGCCCACCACTTTTGGCACTGAAATTAAATTTAGCAACTTTTGTTGCTAAAGAAAATTCCCAAAACAATGTTCTTGGGAATTTGGCCCCAAGAATAGTAAGAACTAGGAAAACTGTTTTGAACTTGGGTACATAGAGCATTAGCTTTGGTCTCTTCAGATTCACAAATACACATTTACAAGAGCTTTTCTAATCATTACTCTTTGATTTTAATGACTCTAGGAAAATATTTCCTCATGATATAACCTCTTTACTTTTGTTGCTAAGCCAAAAACAAGCCTGTCTGACTCTCCCATAGGCGTAAAGGAAGAGCAAAAGACGCCTAGTTAGTCAGTTTGACTACACATATTTTGAAGTGCATCAGGGCTATGCTCTTAAGGTTTGTAAAGAGCAATCTAGTCCAATTTTTCAACTGATCATCACTTAAGGTGGAAGTCATTTTAATTTTCAAGATCCTGAGTAATGCATTTTTCCACCAACCTGCTATTACAGAAAAATAAAGTTAGAAGTTAGCAATAGCTCTGTACTTTTAGTACTCTGATTAGAGGTCATGTTGATAGAGGACTGGCATTTTCAAGGACTCCTGATGAATTAGCTCTCAGATTTGAGGTTGGAAATCTATAATAACAGAGAAATATTTCTGATTTCTAATCTACCACAATGGGGGGAAATACTAAGAATGAAGGTGATACTGATGGTAAGGTTTTTTCAGTTTTATTTTTGTGTGTGTACATAAAAAGTTATATGACTGCATTAATTGAGATTAGGTTCAGTTGAATGTTATAGAAAATCCCAAATAACAGTGGCTTAAATAGGATGGAAGTTTATTTTTCATTCAGGTAAAAGTTCTAAAGGTGTCTAAGTTGTTGTAGTGTATTAATGACTCAAGATTCCTATGGCATCCTTCTCCGCTATGCTTGACCACCACCCAAGGTCACTGCATGACCAAAGATGGCTGTTGAAGATCTAGTCTTTACATCTGTATCACAGCAATCAGGAATGAAGGAAAATAAGAGAATATAGTCTCTCCCTCTAGGATCACTTTCTATCACTTCTATTTTTACCTTATTTGTCAGCTATATAGTCAAGTGGTAGCGCCTAGTTCCAAAGCACTGTAGGGATGTAGTCACTATTTTTGTGAATATCCGTTTGGCTAAGACTCAGGGGTCTAGTAATAGGAAAGAATGAATATAGGAAGAAAGCTACAAGTCTCCATTATAATTGCATACATAATGTGTGACTTTGGACAAGTTACTTTTCTTAGTCTCAGTTTTATCACCTACATAAAAAGGATGGTATTTCTCTATCTTTTGGTGTCATTGGCAGAATTATATGAGGTAGTATATATAAACACCTTTGCAAAGTGTCTGATATATGGCAAGTGGAGGGCCGTGATTGCAATATACAGCACTTTGGGTCCAAATAAATTTCCCTGTGATCCTTTATAACAATAGTTCTTAACATCTTAGAGAATCTCTAATGATTATATTTAGCTACCTACATCATTCCTCTAACTACACTCCTAGATTTCCCTGTGATCCTTTCATAAGAATATGACCACAGGATTAAGAATACTTTCAACCTGATGTTGACAGACAAAGGAAGCAGAGCTTAAACAGACTAAGAAATATCTAAGCATTTAGTAGTAAATTATTTACAGTAATGTTAGCCCCCTTAGGTAAGTGTTAGCTATTCAGTTCAGTTCAGTTCAGTTGCTTAGTCATGTCCGACTCTTTGCGACCCCATGAATAGCAGCTATTACTATTATTATTATTGTTTTAATATTATTATCATAATTATCATTTTAGTTGCTAGACTCTGTGTCAAAATGTGGTTGGAAATATTTGAGTGGGTTGAAATTAGAGATCATAGCTCTAAAATAGTAGGAATGCATTAGTCAAGGTTAAGTCAGGGCAGCAGAGCTCCTTTGAACATTTGGGGCATAAGAGATTTATCATAGACCTTAGATCTTACAGAAATATGGGAACAGGTGGTAAAGTGAAGGTCTGGAACAGAAAGTAGAGGTCAGACACAGACATTAACCAGTTCATGCCAAAAACTCTGGCAAGAATGACTAAGTCAGAGCTTGAAGACAAATACAGAAACTAAGCATGCCCAGACAATGAAATAGATGCAAAGGAGGATGCCATAGAGATGTCTACAAGAGGCTCTTAACTTCCAGGAAGCCATTGCCAAACATCTGCTGGTGGGCCCGGAACAACTGTTGCCCAGCCTGGCCCCAGGTGGGGAAGGCAAGCTGATCAGAGAGCAGGAAGGAGTGGGGATGAGCTAGGATCTGATGGGCACTTCTACGAAGAAACATCGCTGTAACTCATCCCACTGTCCTTCAATAAATCATGACTGCTATTTAACTTCTACCTTCAAAGTTCTATCTAGCACCACGCAGAGAAGGAGCTTCAGTAAAACATAAATCCCAGCTTCACCAAGTTGATGTAGCACAATCCAACATGGGGATTTAATCGATGAAACCCTTATTTTCAGCCAAAAGTTCACATTAGTTAATATATTTGCCCCCCTTAAACAATATTTATTTAGTAATTAAAATTTTTTAGATTCTTTAATAATTTGTTTATGATGTTACAGAGAACTATTCTTGACTTGGAAATAAATCAGCAAGATGATTGTGTAACCTTTTAATGTTATGCCAAAGTGCTATCCAACACACCTGACTCCCTCAGAAAATGGAATTTTCACTACGGCAATCGAAATTGATTTGGATCCAGGCACTTTACAACTTTGAAATACAGAATTTAAGTTGTAGAAAACTGATAAGATGCAATGGTTTGTTTTTCTTCTGTCAGACTTGAGGACTTCAAAATCACAGTAATAAACTGTGATTAGAACATAATCCCATTTGCACCTAATTTAGCCATATTATTTAAGCACCTTTCTTCACTGATCATATAAAATTCCTGTTTTTCATTCTATTGGTTCCCTCATTAATGAGTTTAAACTGTCAGGTATGCATTTATATATATATATATATATATATATATATGCTTCCCACGTGGCCCTAGTGTGTAAAGAACCCATCTGCCAATGCAGGAGACATAAGAGGCACAGGCTCAATCCCTGGGTGAGGAAGATCCCCTGTAGGAAGGCATGGCAACCCATTCCAGTATTCTTGCCTGGAGAAACCCATGTACAGAGGAGCCTGGCAGGGTACAGTCCATAGCATCACAAAGAGACATGACTGAAGTGACATAGCACTCACATAAATACATATATGAATGACAATTAATTTTTAAACATTTTTAAAATTTAACTTTGACAATCATCACAAGATGATTACTATTTTTATAAACAAGAGGCCTTTTCCAAGGTAGGTAGGACTGAATGTGAGGAATTTGAGAATATCAGCACTGAGAAACTCACTGGAATAGTGTAATGGTGAAAGGAAGCAATTGCCAAGATACCTAGCAGGCGTAGCGATAACAAGCGTGTTTGCAGGAAGACCAGGCTGTAGAATGATGAGACAGGAAAACAGTCATCTCAAGCAAAATGAGCCTGGTTCCTATATAGTACTATAACCTGAGGAGGGTTCTGTAGGTATTTTAAAAGGCAATACATGTAAAGGCACACACAAATAGAAGACAGGACTCAGTAGATGTTTATCTATCGTAAAAAACAACAGTAGAGTATAACTTGGATAGCATTTCTTCTGGAAAACCAGACTCTAGATTTCCAACAGTTTATAAATAGCTCACCATTGTTAATGACACTATGACTTTCTTATTTCCACTCTCATCTCCCCAAAGGACCACCAGGAAAAAATGGTGACCAAATGATGTTAATCAGACTCAACCACATATAGGAAGAATAACAAATAGATAGTACCTGAATCATGTCTTAGAGTGGAAAGTTTAAAGGAAAATATCTGTAGAGTTTGGGGTTTGGGCTCCAGTGTTGGAAGGCAGATCTTTTAAGGGAAGGAATGAATTGGGATTAGGTAAAGTTTATGACTAAAGATCCCATGCTGAAAAATCAGCTAGGGATTCTGGATTATGCTGGTCCATTTTCCTGTACATATTCAGTAAGAGCATGATATACTTCACTCAGTTGCTTAGTTGTGTCTGACTCTTTGCAGTCCCACTGACTGTAGCCCACCAGGCTCCTCCATCCATGGGATTCTCCAGGCAAGAATACTGGAGTGGGTTGCTATTTCTTTCTCCGGGGGATCTTCCAAACCCAAGGATTGAACTCATGTCTCCTATATTGGAAGACAGAATCTTTCCTGCTGTGCCACCTGGGAAGGCCAATAGCATATTTGAAGGTAATTAGGCATAATATTGATAAATTTAATGTAAAAATCTGGTCTTCCTCTTCAGTACCTAAATAATTCAGGAGAAGAAACTTTGTGTGTTTTTTCCTCCAAATACCTATGCTCTAAAAACTTGAACGGAAATGATAAAACTGTGTTTTTGTTTTCTATTTTGAATTAACAGTAGATAAAAAATAGAAGATATTTTACTGAAAGGAAACTGAGGCAAAAAGAAGTTAATTAACTTTCCCAAAGTTGCCAGAGAGAAAGCATCAGAGACACTTAAAAATTTCTGGCCAGTCACAAAGGCTGTGAGTTACTAAATATAGATTTGTGAGAAAAATGAGACTAACAGGCTGTAGCCGGACTCGGAATTCCTTGTGTACCACATCTATTACCACAGCCTTAGACAAAGTCTGGCTTGAGGCTATTGGGATTGTAAAGTCTGGAAGACAGGTTCACACACCAGCCCCGTCTCACTCACCATTGCACTTCCCTTCCTGTGCTGCCTGGCTACAGACTTGTTCCCTGAAAAGTGGTGGAATTTTCTCCAAGGAATATCCTCAATCTCAATTCAAACAAAAACATCTCCTCATAAAACAAAGTTTTATCATTTCTGTTCAAGTTTTCATAGCATAGATGTTCAAAGAGAAGCAATACAATAATCTTGATTCCCTGGAATCAAGAACAGACAGGAATACCAGATTTAAAAAATTAAATTTATCAACATTGGCATCTCTGTGGTATAGAATTGCCACCCTGCCCATGATTAGTTTGCAAGAAGATAGAATTTGCTATACTGCCTCATACTTACAATCTATTTAGCCCATGGTTTTATTGCCAATAAAGTCTCCAGAGGATAGACAACATATTTGATATATAGCCTTCAAAAATATTTGTTGTTATAAATTTCTATTTATAAACTCACTTCTTATGTAAATATTTCTTTATGGTTTTTCCCCAATGATTTACTACTATTATTAATGTCCATTGGAACCGGGGGAGAGAGAAATATGAAATCCTCAGATTTCAGTCCTTGATCATGCTTCAAAATATATAAAATACAATTGCCATATAACTGAGCAATTCCACTTTGGGGTATAACCCAAAAGAACTAAAATCAAAGTCTAGAAGAGATAAATTTACATCATGTTTGCAGCAGAATTTCTCACAAGAGCCAAAAGGTATTAACAGAAGCAGCCAAACTGTTCATGTATGGATTAGAGCATGCATGTGTACTCGGTTGTTCAATTGGGTTTGATTTTTTCAACCCTATGGATGAATAGATAAACACAATTGTGGTATCTATTTACAAAGGACTATTATTTAGCCTTAGAAAGGGAGAAAACCCTGACACATACTACAATACTGATCAATTCTCAGGATATTATGTGAAGTTAAATAGGCCAGTGACAAAAAGATGAATAATGTAGTTCTATTTATATGAAGTATGTAGAGTAGACACAATTATAAAGACAGAAAGTAAATGGTTGGTTGCCAGGGATTCAGAGGAGCAAGGAAGAAGCAGCTATTGTTTAATGAAAATGGAATTTGAGGTTTGCAAAATCAAAGAGCCCTAGAGACTGACTGTACAACAAAATGAATGTATTTAACACTACTGAACTGCATACTTCTAAGTGGTTAAGATAATAAATTTCATGTTATGTTTATTTTATCACAATTTTAAAAATTATCACTAAAAAATCAGCCATGATGCCAGACTCATGTTTTGCTGTTGTTGTTTGGTTGCTAAGTTGTGTCCTACTTTTTCGCAACCCCATGGGCTGTAGCCCACCTGGCTCCTCTGTCCATGGAATTTTCCAGGCAAGAATACTGGAGTGGATTGCCATTTCCTTCTCCAGGAGATCTTCCCAACCTGGGGATTGAGCTACATCTCCTGCTTTGACAGGCAGGTTCTTTACCACTGAGCCACTTGAGAAGCCTGCCAGACTCATGGTAAATGATCAAAAAAATTAGCTATTACAACTTGAATGTAATATTCTCTTTAATAAATAATACTGCAAAGTTGAAGTGAGGCAGAAATTTTGTTTATGTTTTCAACTGAGTAAGCTGAGAAAGGAGGAGGGATAGCTGAGGGATATGGTCAGTCCTAAATAATGGATGGACTAAGTATGGCATTGGGAAAAAAGGCTATAACTGTCCATTCAGAATACATTTGTTGATCCCAGAGACAGGGTGAGCCTCAAAGACTATACAGATACTATTCAAAAGAACTAGCAGTTTTGAGTCCTTGCTGTTTAGAAAAACTGTCTTAAGAGCTTTGCATGGATAACCTCACTGAATCCTCAACCAATGCTTTCAGCTAAAAACCAGGTACTATTCTAACCCACTTTTGCCACTTCAGAGAAAAGTGAGGCAAAGAGAGATGGTGGAGGAGCTAGAGGTGGCACTGGTAAAGTGGAATAAGATACCGCTGACAGATGTGCCCATGCTGAGATCAAGCCCTGAGCCTTTGGAGTGGGAGTACTGAATCCAAGACCCTGGACTATCAGAGAACTGACCCTAGGGGGTATCAAATAGTGAGAACTCACACAAAGGAAACCACTGTAATACAAGGCTGGTATCACCCAACCACCAATAGCATCCTGTGCAGGACATCTCAACTAAACAACAAACAAAACAAAAATACAAACCCAATCATCAGCAGACAGGATTACCACCTCACTCAGCCTTGCCCATCAGAGGAAAAACAAATAAACAAACAAAAACTCAGCCTATAACAAGCTTACAGAAACCACTGGACCAAAATTAGAGGGCAGAAACCAAAAGGAAGAAAGAATTCAACCTTGAAGCCTGGGAAAAGGAGACCTCAAACACAATAAGTTAAAAAAAAAAAAAATGAAAAGGCAGAGAAATGCTACACAAATGAAGGAACAAACTAGAAACACAGAATCCAAATAAATGAAGAGGAAATAGGCCAACTACCTGAAAAAGAATTCAGAATAATGATAGTAAAGATGATCAAAAACCTTGAAAGCAAAATGGAGAAAATGCAAGAATCAATTAACAAAGACCTAGAAGAATTAAAGAATAAACATGCAGAGATAAACAACACAATTACTGAAATTGAAGGAATCAATAGCAAAATACCTGAAGCAGAAGAACGAAACAGTAAGCTGGAAGATAAATGGTGGAAATAACTTCTCAAGAGCAGAATAAAGTAAAAAGAAAGAAAAGAGCTAAGGACAGTCTCAGAGACCTCTGGGACAATATCAAATGCAGCAACATTTGAATAATAGAGGTCCCAGAAGAAGAAGAGGAAAAGAAAATATATGAGAAAATTTTTGAAGAGATTATAGTTGAAAAATTTCCCAACATGGAAAAGGAAATAGTCAATCAAGTCCAAGAGGCACAGAGTCCCATACAAGATAAACCCAAGAAGAAACACACCAAGACACCTACTAATCAAACTAACAAAGACTAAATACAAAGAAAGAATATTAAAAAGTGCCAAGGATGAAGCAACAAGTAACATACAAGGGAAACCCCATACACTTAACAGCTGATCTTTCAGCAGAAACTTTGCAGGCCAGAAGGGAATGGCAGGATATATTTAAAGTACTGAAAGGGAAAAATCTATAACCATATATTACTGTACCCAGCAAGGATCTCATTCAAAATTGATGGAGAAATCAAAAGCTTTTCAGACAAGCAGAAGTTAAAAGAATTCAGTACCACCAAACCAGCTTTACAACAAATGTTAAAGGGACTTATATAATCAAGAAATACAGCAGAAGAAAAAAGATTTACAAAATCAACCCCAAACAACTAAGAAAATGGCAATAGGACCATATATATCAATACTTACTTTAAATGTAAATGGATTAAATGTTCCAACCTAAAGATACAGACTGGCTGAATGGATACAAAAATAAGACCCATATATATGCTGTCTACGAGAAACCCACTTTAGACCTCAAGACACATATAGACTTAAAGTGAGAGGATGGAAAAATATATTCCATGCAAATGGGAAGCAAAAGAAAACTGGAGTAGCAATCCTCATATCAGACAAAATAAAGAAGATTACAGGAGATAAGTAAGGACACTGCATAATGATCAAGGGATCAATCCAAGAGGAAGACATAACAATTGTAAATGTCTATGCACCCAACATAGGAGCACATCAATACGTAAGACAAACACTAACAGACATAAAAGGAGAAATTGACAGTAACACAGTAATAGTAGGAGACTTTAACACCCCACACACACGAATGGACATATCATCAAAACAGAAAATTAATAAGGAAACACAAGTCTTAAATGATGCATTAAATGAAATGGATCTCATTGATATCTTCAGGACATTCCATCCAAATGCAGAAGAATACACCTCTTGTCAAGTGCACATGGAACATTCTCCAAGATAGACCACACCTTGGGTCACAAATCAAACCTCAGTAAACTTAAGAAAATTGAAATCTTATCAAGCATCTTCTCAGACCACAACAGAGAAGGCAATGGCACCCCACTCCTGTACTCTTGCCTGGAAAATCCCATGGATGGAGGAGCCTGGTAGGCTGCAGTCTGTGGGGTCAATGAGGGTCAGACACAACTGAGTGACTTCACTTTCACTTTTCACTTTCATGTATTGGAGAAGGAAATGGCAACCCACTCCAGTGTTCTTGCCTGGAGAATCCCAGCAATGGGGGAGCCTGGTGGGCTGCCATCTATGGGGTCACACAGAGTCGGACACGACTGAAGTGACTTAGCAGCAGCAGCAGCAGCAGCAGACCACAACACTAAGAGACTACATACCAATTACAAGGAAAAAAAAAAAAAACCTGTAAGAAACACAAACACAGGGAGATTAAACAACATGTTTCTAAATAACCAACAGGTTACTGAAGAAATAAAAATGGAAACTAAAAAATTTCTGGAAACAAATGACAATGAAAACAAGACAACTTAAAAACTATTGGAAGCAGCAAAAGCAGCTCTAAGAGGGAAGTTTATAGCAATACAATCCTACCTCAAGAAACAAGAAAAACATCAAATAGACAACCTAACTTTACACCTAAAACAACTGGAGAAGGAAGGAAAAAAAAAAAAAAACCCAAAGTTAGGAGAAGGAAAGAAATCATAAAGGTCGGAGCAGAAATAAATGAAAAAGAAATGAAAAGAAACAGTAGTAAAGATTAATCAAAGTAAAAGCTGGTTCTTTGAGAAGATAAACAAAATTGACAAACCGTTAGCCAGATTCATCAAGAAAAAAAGAGAGAAGAATCAAATCAACAAAATTAGAGGTGAAAAAGGAGAGGTTACAACAGACAATGCAGAAATATAAAGGATTATAAGCGACTATTATGAACAACTAAATGGCAATAAAATGGATAATCTGGAAGAAATGGGCAGATTCTTAGAAAAGTTCAATCTTCCAAGACTGAACCAGGAAGCAATAGAAATTATGAACAACCCAATTACAAGCACTGAAATTGAAGCTGTGATCAAAAATCTCCCAGAAAACAAAAGCCCAGGACCAAATGACTTCACAGGTGAATTCTATCAAACATTTAGAGAAGAGATAATGCCTATGCTTCTAAAACTCTTTCAAAAAATTTCAGAGGAAGGAACACTTGCAAACTCATTATATGAGGCCACCATCACCCTGATACCAAAACCAGATAAAGAAAACACAAAAAAAGAAAACTGCAGGACAATATCATGATGAACATAGATGCAAAAATTCTCAACAAATTTTAGCAAACAGAATTCAGCGCACATTAAAAAGCTCACACACCATGATCAAGTTGGGTTTATTCCAGGAATAAATAACCCTTCAATATTCTTCAAAATATACTAATCAATCAATGTGATACACCATATTAACAAATTGAAAGATAAAAACCATATGATCATCTCAATAGACACAGAAAAAGCCTTTGACAAAATTCAGCACACATTTATGATTAAAACTCTTTGAAAAAATGGGCATAGAAGGAAACTACCTCATCATAGTAAAAGCCATATATGATAAGCCTACAGCAACCATTCTCAATGTTGAGAAACTAAAAAGCCTTCCCCCTAAGATCAGGAATAAGACAAGGGTGTCCACTTTCACCACTATTATCCAACACAGTTCTGGAAGTCCTAGCTACAGCAATCAGAGTAGAAAAATAAATAAAAGGAATCCATATCAGAAAAGAAGAAGTAAAGCTCTCACTGTTTGCAGAAGACATGATACTGTACATAGAAAACCCTAAATATAGTATCAGAAAATCAGAGAGTTCTGACAAAACATGGTTTACTGGAGAAGGGAATGGCAAACCACTTCAGTATTCTTGCTTGAGAATCCCATGAACAGTATGAAAAGGCAAAAAGATATGACTCTGAAAGACGAACTCCCCAAATTGGTAGGTGACCAATATGCTACTGGAGTAGAGTGGAAAAATAACTCCAGAAAGAATGAAGGGATGGAGCCAAAGCAAAAACAATACCCAGTTGTGGATGTGACTGGTGATGGAAATAAAGTCCAATGCTGTAAAGAGCATATTGCATAGGAACATGGGATGTTAGTTACATGAATCAAGTTACATTAGAAGTGGTCAAACAGGAGATGGCAAGAGTGAGCATTGACATTTTAGGAATCAGTGAACTAAAATGGCCTGAAATGGGCAGATTTAATTCTGATGACCATTGTATCTACTACTGTGGGCAAGAATCCCTTAGAAGAAATGGAGTAGCCATTAGTCAACAAAAGAGTCCAAAATGCATTACTTGGGTACAATTCAAAAATGACAGAATGATCTGTGTTCATTTCCAAGGCAAGCCATTCAATATCAGTGTAATCCAAGTCTATGCCCCAACCAGTAATGCTGAAGAGGCTGAAGTTGAACAGTTTTATGAAGACCTACAAGGCCTTCTAGAACACCAAAAAAGATGTCTTTTTCACCATAGGGGACTGAAATGCAAAAGTAGGAATTCAACATATACCTGGAGTAAAAGGCAAATTTGGCCTTGAAGTACAGAATAAAGTAGGGCAAAGGCTAATAGAGTTTTGCCAAGAGAATGCACTGGTCACAGCAAACACCCTCTTCTAACAACACAAGAGAAGACTCTACACATGGACATCACCAGATGGTCAATACCGAAATCAGGTTGATTATATTCTTTGCATCCAAAGATGGAGAAGTTCTATACAGTCAGCAAAAACAAGACCAGGAGCTGACTGTGGATAAGGATCATGGACTCCTTATTGCCAAAATCAGACTTAAATTGAAGAAAGTAGCGAAAACCGCTAGACCTTTCAGGTATGACCTAAATCAAATCCCTTACATTTATACAGTGGAAGTAACAAATAGATTCAACTGATTAGATCTGATAGAGTGCCTGAAGAACTATGGATGAAGGTTTGTGACATTGTACAGGAGGCAGGGATCAAGACCATCCCCAAGAAAAAGAAATGCAAAAAGGCAAAATGGTTGTCTGGCCTTACAAATAGCTGTGAAAAGAAGAGAAGTGAAAGGCAAAGGAGAAAAGGAAAGATATATCCATTTCAATGCAGAGTTCCAAAGAATAGCAAGTAGAGATAAGAAAGCCTTCCTCAGTGATCAATGCAAAGAAATAAAGGAAAACAATAGAATGGGAAAGACTAGAGATCTCTGCAAGAAAATTAGAAATACCAGTGGAATATTTCATGAAAAGATGGGTAAAATAAAGGATAGAAATGGTATGGACCTAACAGAAGCAGAAGATATTAAGAAGAGGTGGCAAGAATACACAGAAGAACTATACAAAAAATATCTTTGACTCAGATAACCACGATGGTGTGATCACTCACCTAGAGTCAGACATCCTGGAATGTGAAGTCAAGTGGGCCTTGGGAAGAATCACTATGAACAAAGCTAGTGGAGGTGATGATATTCCAGTTGAGCTATTTCAAATCCTAAAAGATGATGCTGTGAAAGTGCTGCACTCAATATGCCAGAAAATCTGGAAAACTCAGCAGTGGCCACAGGACTGGAAAAGGTCAGTTTTCATTCCAATCCCAAAGAAAGACAATGTCAAAGAATGTTCAAGCTACCCTACAGTTGCACTCATCTCACACACTGGAGTAATGCTCAAAATCCTCCAAGTCAGGCTTCAGCAATATGTGAACCGTGAACTTCCAGATGTTCAAGCTGAATTTAGAAAAGGCAGAGGAACCAGAGATCAAATTGCCAGCATCTGTTGGATCATAGAAAAAGCACAAGAGAGTACCAGAAAAACATCTACTTCTGCTTTATTGACTATGCCAAAGCCTTTGACTGTGTAGATCAGAACAAATTGTGGAAAATTCTTCAAGAGATGGGAATACCAGAGCACCTTACCTGTCTCCTGAGAAATCTGTATGCCGATCAAGAAGTAACAGTTAGAACCAGACATGGAACAACAGACTGGTTCCAAATTGGGAAATGAGTACATCGAGGCTGTATATTGTCACCCTGCTTATTTAACTTATATGCAGAGTACATCATGTGAAATGTCAGGCTGGTTGAAGCACAAGATGGATTTAAGATTGTCAGGAGAACTCAGATTCGTAGATGATACCACCCTTATGACAGTAATTGAAGAGGAACTAAAGAACCTCTTGACGAAAGTGAAAGAGGAAAGTGAAAAAGCTGGCTTAAAACTCAACATTCAAAAAACTAAGATCATGGCATCTGGTCTCATTACTCCATGGCAAATAGGAACAATGGAGACACTGACTTTATTTTCTTGGGCTCCACAATCACTGCAGATGGTGACTGCAGCCATGAAATTAAAAGACGCTTACTCCTTGGAAGGAAAGCTATGACCAACCTAAACAGCATATTAAAAATCATAGACATTACTTTGCAGACAAAGGTCCGTAGTCAAAGCTATGATTTTGCCAGTAGTCATGTATGGATGTGAGAGTTGGACGATACAGAAAGCTGAGTGCTGAAATTGATGCTTTTGAACTATAGTTTTGGAGAAGACTCTTGAGAGTCCCTTGGACTGCAAGGAGATCAAACCAGTCTGTCCTAAGGGAAATCAGTCTTGGATATTCATTGGAAAAAACTGATGCTGAAGCTGAAGCTCCAATACTTTCACCACCTGATGCAAAGAACTGACTCCTTAGAAAAGACCCTGATGCTGGAAAAGATTGAGGGCAAGAGGAGAAGGGGACGACAGAGGATAAGATGATTGGATGGCATCACCAACTCAATGGACATGAGTTTAAGTAAGCTCCAGGAGTTGGTGATGGACAGGGAAGCCTGGCATTCTGCAGTCCATTGGGTCGCAGAGTCGGACATGACTGAGCGACCGAACCTAACTGATGAAAAAAGGAAGGTGAATTATCCTGTGACAGTTGCTGCTGCTAAGTCGCTTCAGTCGTGTGCAGCTCTGTGCGACCCCATAGAGGGCAGCCCACTAGGCTCCTCTGTCCCTGGGATTCTCCAGGCAAGAATACTGGAGTGGGTTGCCATTTCCTTCTCCAATGCATGAAAGTGAAAAGTGAAAGTGAAGTCGCTCATTCATGTCCGACCCTCAGAGACCCCATGGACTGCAGCCTACCAGGCTCCTCCGTCCATGGGATTTTCCAGGCAAGAATACTGGAGTGGTGTGCCATTGCCTTCTCCAATCCTGTGACAGTAAATGAGTAAAATTTACACTGTCACCTACCTGATTACTTCATAAGAAAATTAATTTAATGCAATAAAACTCCTACTACCTATGAATAAAAGTTCAAGGATGTTTATATGGCAGCAATGGTTATAGTGATAAAAATTTATAAACAGCTAGTCGATGGACATGAGTTTGAGTAAACTCCGTTAGTTGGCAATGAACAGGGAGGCCTGGTGTGCTGTGATTCATGGGGTCACAAAGAGTTGGATACGACTGAGCGACTGAACTGAATTGAACTGAACTGAGGACCTTCATCAGTTAAGGAGTGGAGAACTAAACTCAAACAACATAATGTTATATATTCCTTTCAAATGTTATACATTCGTGTGGCCTGTTTGTTACAATTGATGAACTGATGTTGGTACATTATTAGTAACTTAAGTCCATAATTTATTTTAGCACCACATGAATGCAAGATGTTAATAACAAGGGTGACTATGTGTGACCGTGTGTGTGTGTGTGAGAGAGAGAGAGAGAGAGAGAGAATGTGGGGTCTCTACTTTAGCTCCATTTTCCCATAAATCTATCATTTTCTAAATTTTATTAATTAAAAATATACAAAGCAATGATAGCAAAATGAGTCAGATGCATACTTTGAGTTGAAAAGGAATCTTTAATGTGTTATTAAGTGGTTAGAGTAGATAGGCTGGCTTATAAAAGCAAATATCAAAAAGTCACCCTACATTTTTTCTAATATGATTATATGAAAATCGACAAATAAATTAAATAATACACACTAGGTTTTTGATCTGTTTATTTCGATGCAGATATGTGTTGAGAGGATGGAGAAGAAAAAAATGGCATTATAAAAATGGAAAAATATATGTGCTATAAAATTAAAGAATATATTTTTCTGTTTTATAGTTAAACCATAACAAATACAAAAATATGAAACACTGTTCATCATCTTCCATAACTAGGATAAACCTAAGCTAAGATTAGAATTCCATGATTTACTCTTAATATGTAAGGAAAGCTTTTGTAATATAGAAAAAAGAACTTTCATATTTCAAAAATAGCCTTTCAGGACCATAATATTATTATAGATTCAAAGTTTATTTTGAGACTCGAAATACAATGAGATTTCCTTCTTTGTTCTAGATGATATCTGCAATCTGTGGCAGCTGCAGGAAACTTGATATATGAGAAATTGATTTAATTATGCCAGTTTAAGTTTTTAAAGATATAATTTTTGTTATCCAAGACTTAATTTTAAAACAAAGTTTTACTACCCCCAATAAAAGTGAAGTAAAATGGTAAGAAAATAAATGTAAGTTCTTTGTTAAGTGTGTATTATGGTCTTTTCTATGTGGGACAAACTTTTCCCAGTGTAAATCTTAGAATGAAAGGTGAGTGGGTGATAATGACTTCCTAGCATCACAGAGACCTTCCTCACCTTACCTGCTAGAGTTGGTTGCCTGCCCTCCAGGTTATAGAGGCAAGTATAATGGATTAGGGAGGATAAGGCTTCCTGTCTGTATCTACATCTCTTAGTTCTAAATTTCTACACATTAATCATGAGTAAAGACTCAGATAGACTCAGTGCCACATGGGATATGAGGATGGGTGGATGAAGGGTACTGGACAACAGCCTGGGTGCAAAGGAGAGTAGGCTCCTAGAAACAGGAAGTAAAGTCATCAGTTGGAGAGTCAGCTAGAGTTTGGGGTTTAATCACACTCTCCTCCCCATCTTAGATATTTGCACATCAAATTTCAGTGGATAGACATTAATATATCACTATTATGATCAGTAGAATTGGTTTTAGAGAACATGACTTGGATTAAGAGACAGAGATTTTCTTAAGCTTTTTCATATTCCCTCAAATTGGAGTAATTACCTATATAGTCCTAGAGTAGACCTTATGAAACAGGCAAAAATCATATCTGTGTTAGCAGGTGCTCCAAAATAAAGGGACTGAACTATACATACAGCTTATCCCAACCTCACAAGTCACATAAGAAGGTTAAAATGGTGGCCTTAAGTGTAGATTCAATGGATAGTTCCTAAAAGGAATATGAGGATTGGGAACCAGGATTCCTTTAACAGGAAGCCTATAATATCTCAAGCCTATAATATCTCAGGACTTCCCGGTGGCTCAGATGGTAAAGCATCTGCCTGCGATGCAGAGGACCTGGGTTCGATCCCCTGAAGAAGGAAATGGCAACCCACTCCAGTACTCTTTCCATGAAATTTCCATGGACAGAGGAGCCTTGTAGGCTACAGTCCATGGGGTCACAAAGAGTTGGACATGAATGAGCAACTTCACTCATTCACTTCACTCATAATATCTCAAAAGAGGTGATGGCTGCAATTATTTCACACTTTGCTCTCTAAAAGCAAATATGCATATAAGAACAACTAGAGGTAACTAATTATAAAAGGAATCTCTAAAATTTGTTGAATGTTATATATTATTCCAGCCTTCCAGTTCAGAATCATTCAGTTCATTGTGATCTAATGCTGTCTAACAGCTACCACATCAGGCAGAAAAAAATATAAAGATGAGTAAAACATGCTCCCACTTCTCAAGGAATTTATTACTTATTTACTTTTTCTTGGCATTTTTATACAAGCTTCCCAAATTATTTGAAGGGTATTTTTAAAAATCTATCACTGCATAGCTGTTTCTAAATTTTTTTTTTTTGTAAAACATTACACAATTTTTAAATTATTAAATGAAAAAATATCATTTGTTACATCATCACATTGCTAGTCAGAGAAATGTGCACTAATGAAGAAAATCATGCTGGATCAACTAAAGTCTATAGTTGGGAACCATAGTCTGAAACATAGTGTGGCAGGCATTGTGCAGGAAATTTGAATTGATGTCCAGGCTAGTAACAGATTCCTCCATGGAGGAAAGTGGTCCAGGGAGGAATAGCTTACCTCTACCTACATCAGTCATTAAAGGTGGGTCCTCTTTGGAAGGACACGCCCATGGGTAAGCCAACTCTCATCAGATGAGGCTGACACCTAGAGATTACCCACTGACAAGCAACCTCAAACTGTTCTTTCTTGAAAGAGATCTGAGAGTTATAGCTTCATGTCCATTGTAGTCTACACCTGCACTGCTTAGAGCCACTTACATGTTGGGGAAGAGTTCAACTAGGCCTTTGGTGGGTCCTTCTTCCCCAGAGAAACATAGGAGAAAGAGGTGGACAGGACCAACTACAGCTTCCCCTATTGCAGCTGACATCACAACAAATGATCATGGTCTCCCTTCTCCACTATATATTCCAGATTTCTCTCGTTCAGTAAACAGCTTTGCTGACATCAGTGGCATATCTGCTGTCAGGACTAAGACCATATCCCTGAGGGCTCTGAGACTGGGGTTATCAAGGCTTCTAAGGCTGTGATGCTGCACTTGTCCATTTAACATCATAATACAGCAAGGGAGTCAAAGGAAGTGCTCAAGTCTGAGACAGATATATTCCTCCCGGCTTCCTTGCTCCAGGGAGAATCCTACCTCCTCCCCACAGTCAGGGTTAATTGTAGCCAGTATGTCAGTTCTACTTACTGCTGCTACCTGTCTCAAGTGACCAGAGAGCAGCTGAAATTTATAGATCAATGGAATTCTTTCTGAAGTGTCCCCTCTTTGCAGACCAAGAATTCTTAACTCTGCAGAACCCAGAGTTGTGGGTATGAGAATAAGTTCCCCAAGCAGGTTATTGGAAATAAGATTTGGGAGGGTCATTCCTACTTCTATAACTTGATTCTTGAACTGTTGTATTCTTCTTATTGGGGCCATAGAACCACATAAAGTGATTTGATTAAAAGTCCATACTGTATCCTATAGTATGTAGACACCATCCTTAGAAAGAATTATATATGAGCTGATGCTTCAGCTGTGCCTTCGGGAAGTTGTTCCAGCATTCTGTGAGGCGAGCAGCTTCTGGACAGCTTGATATGTGACATGATTAGTGGAGCGGATAACATGGACCCACTCCCCAATATTCTTCACTGTAAAGTGATCTGCTTGGTCTGTTATATATGTGGGACTCCCAGTAGGTCAGGGCTTCCCTGGGTGGCTCAGATGGCAAAGAATCTACCTGCAATGCCGGAGACCTGGGTTTGATCCCTGGGTCAAGAAGGTCCCCTGGAGAAGGGATTGGCTACCCACTCCACTATTCTTGCCTGGGAAATCCCATGGACAGAGGACCTTGGCAGGCTACAGTCCATGCAGTTGCAAAGAGTCATACATGACTGAATGACTAACACTTTCCCAGTGGGTCAAAACTTTTATAAGGCATGTGGTAGTGGTTCTGGCTGAAACTCTGTAGGCAAGAAAGAAAAAGAAAGAAGAAAATCGCTCAGTTGTGTCCAACTCTTTGCGACCCCATGGACGGTAGCTTACCAGGCTCCTCCATCCATGGGATTTTCCAGGCAAGAGTACTGGAGTGGGTTGCCATTTCCTTCTCCAGAGGATCTTCCCAACACAGGGATCGAACCCAGGTCTTCTGCATTATAAGCAGACGCTTTACCGTCTGAGCCACCAGGGAAGTCCTTATACCCAGAAAATGTATGTATTTTATCAAAACAAATAGTGGCCTGTGCACTAGTGATTAACAATGCAGCTGGTTTGTCTGCTTGAGGAATGGTGCCAATTTTTTTGTATGTGTGTGTGTGCACATGTGTGTACTTTTTAATTTAATTTTATTATGATAAGAAACAGCATAAAATATATCTTCAACAAATGTTAAGTGTACAATACATTACTGTTGACTATAGTACAGATCTCTATATTTTCTTTAGCTTATTTAACTGACACTTTGTTGATTAATAACTCCCAGCCCCTGGTGATCACCATTTCCATTATTTGATTTTATGAATCTGACTCTTTTAGGTAACTCATATAAGTGGAATCATGTAATATCTGTCTTTCTGTGTCAGGTTTCTATCAGTTAGCATAATGCAAAATGGACAAGAAAGGAGAACACTTTTTTGATGATATGGTCATTCTGATCAGTGTGAGATGATATCTCATTGTAGTTTTGATTTGCTTTTCTCTCATAATTAGTAATGTTGAGCATCTTTTTTGTTCCTCTTGCCCAGCTGTATGTTTTCTTTGAAGAAATGTCTATTTAGGTCTTCTGCCCATTTTTTGATTGGGTTTTTTGTTGTGTTGATATTGAGCTTTGTGAGCTGCTTGTGTATTTTGGAGATTAATCTTTTGTCAGTTGCTTCATTTGCAAACTGGGAGATTAGGATTCACATATATACACTACCATGTGTAGCTGGTAGAAAACTGCTGTACAACACAGGGAGCTCAACTATGATCATCTAGAGGGGTGGGATGTGGGTTGGATGAGAGGGACATCCAAGGGGCAGAGGATATACATATACATATGACTGATCCACTTCATTGTATAGCAGAAAATAACACAATATTGAAAGCTGTTATACTCCAATTTAAAAAAGAAAGGAGAAAAAAAAAAAGAGCAGGCATAATCGCATAGTCCTGCAGCTCTAAATATTTCAGTAACTTCATACTATATCCAGAATAATCAAATAAGCAATTCGTTGTAATAGATAAAGAGAAAATTCCAATCTATGAGTTAACGCTAAATTTATGAAAGTTTAATGCATGAACAAATTTGTGTATTAGAAGAGAAATATTAAAGAACATTTTGGAAATAGATTATGCAGACTCTTATAACCAGTGCTGTGTGATGCACGAGAGGGAGAGAACACTGAGAAGGATGCTGAGACTTCTAGCTTGAGCTAAATCAATGGTAACACCATTTTCCAGGAAAGAGAATGAAGCAGGTATAAAAGTTGCTTATGTATAGGTGTTAATCTCTTCTGTTGAGCTCTGATCTACTTAAATATACTAATTCACCTTTTTACTCCCTACAGTACTACATATAATATTAGTCTCAAATCAAGTATTTGATATATGAGTGGATAAATGCAAACTATCAAAGTCTTATTTACAGACCACAACTATTCTGAGGTTATTTGAGAAAGCAGCTAGAGCAAAAAAGCTATTTTTAAAAATCCTGACATTCTGATACACATGTAGGAAATCCATATTATATCACTGACATGAAGATAAAAATGCATATTTCTCATTCTTTTTGATTCCATATTGGCCAGACCAGGATTTCTATTTTTTTAAAGACTATTCTTAATGTTTATATGAATGAGTAGGGTGCCCTATAGTGAAAAATGAAGATTTGTTCATCAGCCACATCCATTGTGCTAGAAAAAAATGTAAAACTCTCATAGGATTGTGAGTTAAAATGCAACTTCAAGGCCTTCTTTCTTTAAACTACGGCTGAGGGTAACAGCTTAGTCTGCATCAGGGGCAGCTTCAATCTTTTCCACTTCATATTTTGGGGGCAGTGAAGCAAATTTTGAAGGGAGGAGGGCAAAATTCTAGAAAGAAGTGGTGACAGGGCCAAGAAAGGTGATTCTGAAAACTGAAGTGGAAAGAAAAACAAACCCACCAATTTGCATTGTTTGAACTCTGAAGAGCATCCAAGGTCAAAGGAGATATCACATGAACAGCCTGTGAATAAACCAATCATTGTCCTTGGAATAGGGCCAAATCAGAGTTTATCCAGGCAGCCTGGCTCCTTGTTAGTGGGACTGAAGAGATATTTGGCACTGAAAAGACATCAGAGAGGAAGAACAAAACCCTGCCCTGGGCAATGGCATCACTGAGGAGCACTAATTCACTTAGCTGGGGACAGTTAGGTCTTCTTTTTGTTTGCACCAGCATATGGGAGGTATTATTGGAGTAGCTGTTTTGCTCTTCTGCATCTGTTGCTAACACAAATAAAACTTCTCTGGCTGCCTTATTTATGCCTTCTGCTTTCATGACCAAGAGAATGATTTTCAGTCCTGTCATGGCACATCTCATAGCAACAAGTGGCTGTTATTGTAAATAACCTAGTTTAATTTTATTGCCTCCCCAAATATGGGGAGCAGTTTGCTGCCTATACGAACAGTGCTATAGGCTTGGATGGAGATTCCTGAGGCTTACGTGAATTGTAACAAGGGGGAACTGGGAATCAATTGCCCAGGAGAAAAAAAATTACAGACACGGCAGAATGGGTCATAGGGAGGACAATTATACCAAAGTGTTGGTCACTCAGTCATGTTCGACTCTTTGTGACCTCATGGACTGTAGCCTGCCAGACTCTGCTGTCCATGGAATTCTCCAGGAAAGGATACTGGAGTGGATTGCCATTCCATTCTCCAGGGGATCTTCCCAACCCAGGGAACCTTCTGCACTGCAGGCAGATTCTTTAACATCTGAGCCACCGGGGAAGTCCAAATATACCAAAACACTTCTTTAAATGCCACATAAGTACATAAGAAATGGGGCATATTGGTGCAACAAGCCTTAGAAATGGGAAATAAATTATTATACTGCTATTTTGTCGGTAATATTACTACAGAAAATAGAATTAATAATGGTCATCATTTTTGTCATTGTTTTACAGTTTACACAGCAGAGCAAGTATGGCAGCCACTGTGGAGAACAGTATGGAGGTTCCTTGTGCTCAGTAGCTCAGTGGTGTTTGACTCTTTGTGGCTCCTCTGTCCATGGAATTTTACAGGCAAGAATACTGGGCAGTTTGCCCTTTTCTACTCCAGGGTTCTTCCCCGAACGATTGAAACCACATTGGCAGGTGGGTTCTTTACCACCAGCACCATCTAGGAAGCCCATGGGGTTTCCTTAAAATATAAAAATAGACTTATCATATGATCCATCAATCCCACTCCTGGGCATATATCCATAAAAACACAAAAATTTAAAATTAAAAAAAATTACTTGCATGCCAATGTTCATAACAGCACTATTTATAATAATCAAGACATGGAAGCAACTTAAGTATCCATGGACAGACAAATGGATTAAGAAGATGTAGGATTCCCTGGTGGCTCAACCACTGAAGAATCAGCCTACAATGCAGGAGACCTGGGTTTATTTCCTGGGTAGAGAAGATCCTCTGGAGAAGGAAACGGCAACCCACTCCAGTATTCTTGCCTGGGAAATCTCATGGCTAGAGGAGCCTGGAAGGCTATACAGTCCATGGGGTCACAAAGAGTTGGATATGACTGAGTGACCATCTCACACACACACACACACACACATGATGAAATGTTGCTCAGACATAAAAAATAGAAAATAATAAAATATTGTAGTTGCAGCAACATATTTGGATGAAAAGATTATCCTAATAAGTGAAGTCAGACAGACAAAGACAAATATCATATGATATCACTTACATGTGAAATCTAAAAAAAATGACACACATGAACTTATTTATAAAACAGAAAAAGATTCATATACATAGAAAACACATTTATGGTTACCAAGGGGAAACGGGTAAGAAGGATAAATTAGGAGTTCGGAATTAATAGACATACACTACTATATATAAAATAGATAAACAACAAGTACCTACTGTATAGCACAGAGAACTATATTTGATATCTTGTAATAACCTAAAACAGAAAAGAATGCACACACGTATGTATAAATGAATCACTTTATTGTATACCTATAAAAAAGAAACCAGTATGAAAATATTACATTTTCAATTTATATGTTAAAAACAAACTGTTCATTGAGGAGTATGTAAATTCTCAAAGATAGTTAAGGATTGAGTCAGCTCTGGGACCTAAAGCCTCCTTATACTTTGCCTGTTCTTTCCTAGGCCAATTCTAGCACATAAAATAGAAGTCAAGAAAAATAAACTAAAATGGCAACAATAAAATAGTTTCAGCTCATTATGCCTGCATTGTTTATTCCTCTGTGTATTTTCATGAAGAATATATAGAGATTGCATATGTCGTGGCATCTACTTATATGAAGATTATCAAACTCATTTCACCACCAGGTACATAGATCTAGGTACTAGCAAATCTCAGAACACAGAGAAAGATAAAATGTGTGATTGTAATCACTGCAAACAAAGCTAGTGGAGGTGATATAATTCCAGTTGAGCTATTTCAAATCCTGAAAGATAATGCTGTGAAAGTGCTGCACTAAATATGCCAGCAAATTTGGAAAACTCAGCAGTGGCCACAGGATGGGAAACGGTCAGTTTTCATTCCAATCCCAAAGAAAGGCAATGCCAAAGAATGCTCAAACTACCACACAATTGCACTCATCTCACACTCAAAATTCTCCAAGCCAGGCTTCAGCAATACGTGAACTGTGAACTTCCAGATGTTCAAGCTGGTTTTAGAAAAGGCAGAGGAACCAGAGACCAAATTGCCAACATCTGCTGGATCATCGAAAAAGCAAGAGAGTTCCAGAAAAACATCTATTTCTGCTTTATTGACTATGCCAAAACCTTTGACTGTGTGGATCACAGTAAACTGGAAAATTCTGAAAGAGATGGGAATACCAGACCACCTGACCTGCCTCTTGAGAAACCGATATGCGGGTCAGTTCAGTTCAGTTCAGTCGCTCAGTCATGTCCGACTCTTTGCAGCCCCATGAATCGCACCACACCAGGCCTCCCTGTCCATCACCAACTCCTGGAATTCACTCAGACTCACGTCCATCGAGTCAGTGATGCCATCCAGCCATCTCATCCTCTGTCGTCGCCTTCTCCTCCTGCCCCCAATTCCTCCCAGCATCAGAGTCTTTTTCAATGAGTCAACTCTTTGCATGAGGTGGCCAAAGTATTGGAGTTTCAGCTTTAGCATCATTCCTTCCAAAGAAGTCCCAGGGCTGATCTCCTTCAGAATGGACTGGTTGGATCTCCTTGCAGTCCAAGGGACTCTCAGGAGTCTTCAACACCACAGTTCAAAAGCATCAATTCTTCTGCACTCAGCCTTCTTCGTAGTCCAACTCTCACATCCATACATGACCACAGGAAAAACCATAGCCTTGACTAGATGGACCTTTGTTGGCAAAGTAATGTGTCAGGAAACAACAATTAGAACTGGACATGGAACAACAGACTGGTTCCAAATAGGAAAAGGAGTATGTCAAAGCTGTATATTGTCACCCTGCTTATTTAACTTCTGTGCAGAGTACATCATGAGAAACGCTGGGCTGGAAGAAGCACAAGCTGGAATCAAGATTGCCGGGAGAAATATCAATAACCTCAGAAATGCAGATGACATCATGCTTATGGCAGAAAGTGAAGAGGAACTCAAAAGCCTCTTGATGAAAGTGAAAGTGGAGAGTGAAAAAGTTGGCTTAAAGCTCAACATTAAGAAAACAAAGATCATGTCATCTGGTCCCATCACCTCATGGGAAATAGATGGCGAAACAGTGGAAACAGTGTCAGACTTTATTTTTTGGGGCTCCAAAATCACTGCAGATGGTGATTGCAGCCATGAAATTGAAAGACGCTTACTCCTTGGAAGGAAAGTTATGACCAACCTAGATAGCATATTCAAAAGCAGAGACATTACTTTGCCAACAAAGGTCCATCTAGTCAAGGCTATGGTTTTTCCTGTGGTCATGTATGGATGTGAGAGTTGGACTGTGAAGAAAGCTGAGTGCTGAAGAATTGATGCTTTTGAACTGTGGTGTTGGAGGAGACTCTTGAGAGTCCCTTGGACTGCAAGGAGATCCAACCAGTCCATCTTAAAAGAGATCAGTCCTGGGTGTTCATTGGAAGGACTGATGCTGAAGCTGAAACTCCAATACTTTGGCCACCTGATGCGAAGAGTTGACTCATTGGAAAAGACTCTGATGCTGGGAGGGATTGGGGGCAGGAGGAGAAGGGGACAACAGAGGATGAGATGGCTGGATGGCATCACTGACTCGATGGACATGAATTTGAGTGAACTCCGGGAGTTGGTGTTGGACAGGGAGGCCTGGCGTGCTTATTCATGGGGTCTCAAAGAGTCGGACAGGACTGAGCGACTGAACTGAACTGAACTGTAACATCTTGGAAGTTGAGGCACTTGTCTTCTGCTTAAAGATCTACTAGACTAGGGAAGAGGCAATGGTATGTCTCTACCACCACAGTTGTCTCCACTGTGAGTTGAATGGAAGAAGAAACAGTTCCTATGAGGCAAAATAATCAGAAAACACACTTAAAAAATAATTAGGCACATAATATCAAGCAGGAAGGCATGGAAAGAAAAATCGCAAGACATTTAATTACCACTCATCCTACTGTCAGAGAAGGCAATGGCACCCCACTCCAGAACTCTTGCCTGGAAAATCCCATGGATGGAGAAGCCTTGTGGGCTGCAGTCCATGGGGTCGAGAAGAGTTGGACACGACTGAGCGACTTCACTTTCACTTTTCACTTTCATCCATTGGAGAAGGAAATGGCAACCCACTCCAGTGTTCTTGCCTTGAGAATCCCAGGGACAGGGGAGCCTGGTGGGCTGCCGTCTATGGGGTCACACAGAGTCGGACACAACTGAAGCGACTTAGCAGCAGCAGCAGCAGCAGCATTCTACTGCCTCATTATCCTACCCTATTTTCGCCATTTATTTCTCTTTCATCTTTCACTCTGCCCTTTCCCCTCCTGCCATCTTAAAATCCCTCTTTCTTTCATTTGTTCTGTCATCTTTTTTTTTTTTTGCTCTTGTCTTCCATTTCTTCTGTATTTCTGGAAAGTGGAAAACAGGAGGGGCTTTGTGGTAAGATGGCTATACGTGTTTGTAACATCCGATTATAGGATTTTTAAGTTATTGTTTTTTTTTAAGTAATTATACTTTAAAATGAATTCATATCTATCTACCTACCTAGCTATCAATCAACTATCCAGAGAGAGAAACAGAAAAAAAATTATTGAATGATAAACCTTGATATAATTTTTAATGCTCTATATTTTTAAAATAGAATAAAACATTTTTCTTTGGTAGAACATTGACCACTAAGCCTGGAGGTTTAGTGCGTAATTCCTTGATAAATTGGCAGAACTAAGAGACAGGTTTTTTAGCAAATACCATGTGTCAAGGTAGCCTAAACCTGGAACTCATTTTTCTCACTGATAGTTACACTTACCTTGGATTGGCTGTGTTTACCAATAATCTTAAAAATGTAATTAATTAAGTCACTGTTCATCTTAGAGAGAATTTCAGTAGGGAAACGTGTAAAGAAGACATAAATATTCAAAATTATTCATGTGGTTTGTAAGAAAATGAAAAAGTACCAAGTTTCCCAAGGAATTTTCCAGTGCAACTTTAATTCACCCAACCTGGTAAAATCTGCATCTACTGAAGACAAATGTCTTACATTCATGCCTTAGTAGAGCTATATTTCTTTACTATTACAAGGCCCAGAGTTGTTTTCCTTTCAGTTAGGGAGTCCTAATTTTCCCACTGGCTGTGTAAAAGTATGTACATTCCTTTTAGAGCCTGATAAATAGAGAAGTAATTTGTCATCTCTGATATCATCTATGACAGCAAAAGTCTGAGCAGCTATTTAGATTATGAACTATAGAAACTATTTATAATTTTCCATTGGAATTTTCCAAGAGAGAAAGGTGCTTTCCCATTCTTATCTGATGTAATTTTCAAAACTCTCTGGAGTTGGGAGACCAAAATAAAGCAAAAATTCCCAGAGGTCACTCAGAGAGGTTACAGTGAAGCTAGGAAATGAATCTGAGCCGACCTGGCTTTCCTTCTATCCAAATGATATGTGTGTTCAGGCCCTGATAGCTCCTTCTAGCTTCTTATCACTGTGTTTTTTGATCTGTACCTTTCGCATTCTGGAGCTGCTCTATCAGAAGTTGCTCATGGCATTCCAATTCCCAAAATAGAAAGACCTTGGCAATCATCTAGGTCATCTATACCTTTCATTTTTTATGGAAAAGAAATTGATCCCCAGAGAGGTAGAAGATTTTGTCACAGTTAATAAATTATAAATCCAGGAATAGAATTTGCATTTCTTACTTCCAGACCACTGCTTTATTTCCAGTTCAACAAAACAATTCAGGTCATTTAATTTTCCAGTAAAATCTTCCTATACTCTGGTCAAAATTTAATCTATGCATGTACTGATTTTCATGCTTGTCATTTTAATTGGAAAATTGTTTATCAATGATATCTTTATTTTTGTGATAGAGTTGCAATTTGTATTTAACAGTTGCCATTCCACTGCAGTATAGCTTTTATTTCTTTTTTTGACTCAAGGGTTTACCCATGATTGAAATGTAGGCATTTGTGCAGAGTGCTGGCAAAATGATACAGTCAAAAAAGGCCACAGTAGTGAGGCATACAGATAAATTTTTTACAAGTATTATATACAAGATTTCAGGATTTAATTAAGAAAATTGAACAAAATTTGCCTTTATGTATGTTCCCCCTTTAAAGAAATAAAATTGCAACAAGGTACATGATGACCAATGCTGAATATTATTTTTTATCATTGAAATAAAGAGTAATATATTAATATACTATTTCAAAGGTCAAATACTATTACATATAAAGCATATATTAATATTTCCATGTAAAAGTTGTCATTTTCACTTATTTACAGGTTTATTCTTTGCATAAAACTCCAATTAATCTTCACAGAATTTTAATAGTTCAGGCAATCTGTATAGATGGTGATTAGAGTATAATTATAGTACTTTATGATTTATGCAGAACTGTCAACTTGTGCTCTTGGTTGAGGTTAATGATAGTCTTATAATTTATAGGTTTTTATTGTTATGGGCTTCTCTGGTGGCTCAGATGGTAAAGAATCTGCTTGTGATGCAGAAGACCTGGGTTTGATCCCTGGGTTGGGAAGATCCCCTGGAGAAGGGAATGGCAACCCACTCCAATATTCTTGCCTGGAGAATACCATGGAGAGAGGAGCCTGGTGAGCTATAGTCCATGGGGTCACAAAAAGTCAGACAGAACAGAGCGACTGTCACTTTTATTGTTATATTATGAAAACTAGCATTTAGTGTGGAGAAGGCAATGGCACCCCACTCCAGTACTCTTGCCTGGATAGTCCCATGGACGGAGGAGCCTGGTAGGCTGCCGTCCATGGGGTCGCTAAGAGTCGGACACGACTGGGTGACTTCACTTTTACTTTTCACTTTCCTGCATTGGAGAGGGAAATGGCAACCCACTCCAGTGTTCTTGCCTGGGGAATCCCAGGGACGGGGGAGCCTGGTGGGCTGGCGTCTATGGGGTCACACAGAGTCGGACACGACTGAAGTGACTTAGCAGCAGCAGCAGCATTTAGTGATATTAAATTATTTTCTCAGTCACAAAAAGAGTTAATGGTGTGGTTTGAGATTTAATCATGTTTTACAACTCCAGGCCTGAAGAGCTAGCATTTAAGGTCCAAGTTATGAGAAGAAATCAACTAAGTAAAGATCCTAGGGGAAATGCTCCAAGCAAAGAAACTTGAGATGGGACTTCTCATGTTGTGTCCAAAGGAAACAATTAGAAGTAATGTTAAGAGATAAGGATAGTGACACAGGCAAAGGGGAGCTTCTGTAGGACCTCACATATTGTGTTGAATAGTTTGGAATGTTTTAGAGTTTCAGTAGGAAGTTGAAGGATTTTGAGTACAAGTGTGGTGGGGTCAGATTTGTAATTTAGAAAAAACACCCAATGTAGTGTGCAGGAGGATCTCTTGGGCTAGGGGAGAAAATTAGGGGTGCAGAGAAAATGATTAGGAGCCTGTGGAAATAAACCAATGAGATGGTGGTATCTTGGACTGAAAGTGAATAGCAATTAAGATAGTGAGAAATGCTAAGATGTAGGATGTATTTTGAATTAGACGGATGGGATGAAATGTAGAGAATGAGAGAAACAGAAGGATTAGGTATAATTCTGGGGATTTTTGTTCTGAGCAAATAGGCATAGCATGATGCCATTTTCTGAGTAGCAAAGACTTGTCATGAGGTATATTAATTTCACAAACATTTTTGAATATATTATTACTACTCCAAGATTATAGTTACCCTTGGAAATACAACTGTGAAGGCAATAGAATAAGTCTCTACCTTTATGGAGCTACCTTTCCTTGAGGGGAAGAGAGACAACAAATAAACAATAGATATCAGATGGTGATGAGTATAATAAAGAAAATTTTAATGTTACAAGGAAAACAGGAATGCTTAAGGTGGATTTGCTCTTTTATTTATTTATGTTTTTTAAGTTAATTAATTAATTTATTTTAGTTGGAGGCTAATTACTTTACAAGACTGTAGTGGTTTTTGCCATACATTGACATGAATCAGCCATAGGTGTACATATGTTCCCCATCCTAAATCCCACTCCCACCTCCCTCCTCATCCCATCTCTCAGGGTCATCCCAGTGCACCTGCCCGGAGCACCCTGTCTCATGCATCGAACCTGGACTGGCGATCTATTTCACACATGATAATATACATGTTTCAATGTTATTCTCTCCAATCATCCCACCCTCGCCTTCTCCCACAGAGTCCAAAAGACGGATTTGCTCTTCTAAATAGGTATATTGATAAAGTGTCAGCAGGGAGATGATGTTTGTAGAAAGACCCAAAGATCATGTAGATATAAGCTGTGCCAAACCTGACTGTTTATTGGCCATCCATCACATGCATGAATTGAACAACTAGATAGTCAAGACTGGAGTTTAGAAGACAGGTTGAGGATTAAGGTGTAAATTTTTAGTATACAGCTGCAATTTAATAACATAGAATTTATGAGGAAAAAGATGAAGGCTTGAGATAGAGATCTTGGCCTTGAGGCATCAGTGTAGAGATCATATAGGGGAAAAGTGGCTAGGAGAGACAGACAGACTGATGCACATTCATAACACAGAGAGCAAGGATCCAGTAAAGTCTGAAGAAAGCTAAGACTATGATCCTAGAATTGAAGAATAAATGTGTGAAAAAAGGGTGAGAGGAGTGGCCAATTCTAATTGCTGAGGAAATTGATATTTCTTCATGATGAGGATGGAGAAGCAGTCACTGGCTTTGATGAGGTTATTGGTGACCCTGAGCAAAGTCAGTTTAAAGAAATGAAAACTAAACCTCAACTACAGTGGGTTGAGAAGAAAATGTGATGCAAAGAAATAGAAACAGTAGCTCTAGACAAGCCTTGGGAGACGGTTTCTGTGAAGGAGATCTAAGGCATACAATTGAGGCTAGAAGCTCTCATGGAATCTAAGGAGGCTCTTTGTTTTTATGATAGAGACATTAATACATACTTCTAACTCAAAAAAAAAAATGACCCAGTATAGAGAGAGAAATTGATGCTGTAAAAGAGAAGGAAGATAATTCAAAAGCAGTATTTTTTATAAAGGCAAAGAATAGGATCTAAGGCACAGGGTAAGAGGGGACTTAGCCCAGAAAGAGGATCTTTAATTCTATTGGAAAAAAACAAATTGAATGTGTAGACGGATGGTGGTAGTTTAAGGAAATTGGTAGTGGAAATTGAGACTGGGATTTTTGGTTTGAGATTTCATCTTTTTTTTTTTCCCCAATGAACTATGTGTGGGAAGTTTACAATTTATGTGAGAGGCAGTTGAGCTTTAGAGATTTAAGAAGCTAAGACATTAATTGGCTCAGAGTTAAAAAATAATTTACTAGAGCAGTATTGAATGCTCATAATGCCCATTAATTTGAACACAAATTTATAGTGAGTACAGTCAGCTAGTATATAGAATTGGTCCAATTTTTTAGCTGCTGTTGAGTAAGCATATCAGTTCAGTTCAGTCACTCAGTCATGTCTGACCCTTTGAAACTCAGTGGACTGAAGCACGCCAGGCTTCCTTGTCCATCACCAACTCCCGGAGCTTACTCAAACTCATGGCCATCAAGTCAGTGATGCCCTCCAACCATCTCATCCTCTGTCATCCCCTTCTCCTCCTGCCTTCAATCTTTCCCTGCATCAGGGTCTTTTCAAATGAGTCAGCTTTTCACATCAGATACCCAAAGTATTGGAGCTTCAGCTTCAGCATCATTCCTTCTAAAGAATATTCAGGACTGATTTCCTTTAGGATGGACTGGTTTGATCTCCTTGCAGTCCAAGGGACTCTCAAGAGTCTTCTTCAACACCACAGTTCAAAAGCATCAATTCTTCAGTGCTCAGCTTTCTTTATGGTCCAACTCTCACATCCATATATGATTATTGGAAAAACCAAAGCTTTGACCAGATGGACATTTGTCAGCAAGGAAATGTCTCTGCTTTTTAATATGCTGTCTGGGTTGGTCATAACTTCTTCCAAGGAGCAAGTGTCTTTTAATTTCATGGCTGCAGTCACCATCTGCAATGATTTCGGAGCCCAAGGAAAGAAAGTCTCTCACTGGTTTCATTGTTTCCCCATCTATTTGCCATGAAGTGATGGGATCGGACGCCATGATATTCATTTTTTTGAATGCTGAGTTTTAAGCCATCTTTTTCACTCTCCTCATTAATTTTCATCAAAAGGTTCTTTAGTTTCTCTTCATTTTCTGCCATAAGGGGGATGTAATCTGTGTATCTGAGATTATTAATATTTCTTCAGGCAATCTTGATTCCAGCTTGTGTTTCATCCAGCCCAACATTTCACATGATGAAGTCTGCATTATAGGTTAAATAAGCAAGGTGGCTCCCCTGGTGGCTCAGACGGTAAAGAATCTGCCTGCAATGCAGGAGACCTGTGTTCAGTCCTGGGATTGAGGAGATTCCCTGGAGGAGGCCATGGCAACCCACTCCAGTATTCTTGCCTTGGAGAATCCCCATGGACACAGGAGCCTGATAGGCTACAGTCCTTGTGGTCACAAAGAGTCCAACACAACTGAGTGACTAAGCACAGCACAAGCAAGGAGACAGTATACAGCCTTGACGTACTCCTTTCCCAATGGAACCAATCTGTTGTTTCATGTCCAGTTTTAACTATTGTTTCTTGACCCGCATACAGATTTCTCAGGAGACAGGTAAAGTGGTCTGGTACTCCCATCTCTTGAAGAAGTCTCCACAGTTTTTTGTAATCCACACAGTCAAAGGCTTTAGCATAGTCAATGAAGCAGAAGTAGATGTTCTTCTGGAATTCTCTTTCTTTTTCTATGATCCAACTGCTACTGCTACTGCTAAGTCGCTTCAGTCGTGTCTGACTCTGCGACCCCATAGACAGCAGCCCACCAGGCTCCGCCATCCCCGGGATTCTCCAGGCAAGAACACTGGAGTGGGTTGCCATTTCCTTCTCCAATGCATGAAAGTGAAAAGTCAAAGTGAAGTCCCTCAGTCGTGTTTGACTTAGCGACCCCAGGGACTGCAGCCCACCAGGCTCCTCCATCCATGGGATTTTCCAGGCAAGAGTACTGGAGTGGGGTGCCATTGTTTGTTGGCAATTTGATCTCTGGTTTCTCTGCCTTTTCTAAATCCAACTTGAACATCTGGAAGCTCTCAGTTCACATACTGTTGAAACCTTTCTTGGAGAATTTTGAGCATTACTTTGCCAGTGTGTGAGATGAGTGTAATGGTGAGATGAATGATTGCAATTCTGAGATGAGTGCAAATGTATAGAATAGGCTTCCTTTAAAAACAGTGCTGCTTGGAGAATGTAAATTTTGAATAATGCCTGGAAGAGACTCTGTTTTGATGGAAAGTAGAGTGTACGGTATTTTGTTCTGGTGCTCATTGTTGCAGTGAATAGAAAAAATTCAAGTTAATTCAATTTATTATGAACTGACCTTGAGAAAATAAATGGATTCTCATGGAAATTTGGGAAGAGCAGCTACACTAAGTTCTCACTAAACCTAGAGATTGGTAAGGGGCGACTGGTTTCTCAGAATGCTTAGCATTTATGGTTAATAGATTTTCTCCTCTAAGTCTTTGCAGCTATGACTTGGCCATACCCTAGGGAGTTTTGGTCCTAATATTTGTCAGTCTTCCAACTGTGAATTTTTGCTTCCCACTGCAATCAACAGAGAGAGTTTAACTCTCATGTTGGACAAAGTGATTAAGCATTCCATGGATAAACTGCCTCTAATCAGGGACTAGTCCTAATTCAATAAGCTGAGGTCAGCAATGAGAGGCGTGTGACCATGTGGCTACTTTGGCAGCAGAGGTTGAGGGTGGCCAGAGTCGCTTAGAAGGATATAAGAGCACATGGGTGATGGGCACCATCACTAAGTTATTTCAGGCCAGAGAAAGACATGCACAAGTGCCTGAAATTATTCATCTTTCTGGATTGGGGAGCGATCATCAGCATTCTGAATTCATGCATATGTAGTCTTCTATCTTTAATTTTTATTATGGCATATTGTTATGTTCCATTGTAGCTTATATTCTAGAACTCTTTTTAGAAACTAGTGTATGAACCACAGGAAAGGAAATGATTTAATAAGAAAGTTTTCAGAGGATTGTTGCAGTTACTTTTTCTGGAGTCATCTGAGCATCAAGTGTGGGGATATAGTGGAAACATATTTAACAGGAAATTTACAACTTACTACTAAAATATGTTTCTGTTCCTAAAATTATACCAAGTGAATGGAAAAAGATTGTCCTTTACTAATACAACAAATGCAACCCTTAATACAATTCTGTCTCTGTCAGGAGAAGGGTGAGATAATTTGAGGAACGGAAGCTGGGATACTCATCTTTGACTTTATTTAAACCTTGTTTTCCTTTTCCCAAGAAAATAGACTAGTCAACAACCTGGTACTTCCTACTTGTGCAAACTTTTAACCCAATATTGTAGAAATAAAAAAATGTGAATAAAATTAAGCTGTTACAATCTAAATGAGAAAAGAATTTGAAAAATAATAGATAGATGTATTAATATGTGTATAACTGAATCACTTTACTGTACACCTGAAGCCAACACATTGTTAATCAGCAACACTTCAATATAAAAAATTTAAAAAGTTAAAAAATTAAACTTAAAAATTTCAACTAGTGCTTTTCATTGCTAAAATCTTTCTTAAAATCATGCAAAATCAGGTCAGCCACCCATCTTCTTTAATCTTTTCAACAGATCACCAGGATTCAATTGCTTTCTTCCTGTTTTGTAAGTGCTGTTCTAGCTGGTTGGACTTCCTTTCTGCCCTCCAAAATTAAGCTTATAAATGAGATACAGACACCCTAGTTCCTTTGGTATTTGTTTTTCTCAAAGATAATCAGGAAGGCTGCTGATAACAATAAAAAGTCCCCATAATAACTACAAAATTGCAAACATAAGGAATGACAAAACTTTCAAATTTCTTATTAAGGTCATTCCTAACCCACATCTAAATTGGTAACTGAAACTCCCATAGACTTCTACTCTTTTGTTTAATCCTTTGGATAGGATTTATCAAAACTCTCATCTTCTCTCACATTCCATTCTTTGCTGACAGAACAGAATAGATGGAATGCTAAGGCTTATCAAAGACTACCTGATTAATTGACAACTATTGTGCCACTAGATACAGGCCTTGCTTGCAAAAAACCTTGAGTGCATTTCCTCCTAAGGCCTACAATGACTGTTTCCTACTGATTAAGGATTAAAGGCTTGATCGTCGTTATGGCCTGCCCTGTTAGCCTGTGCCATGAACCCATCTACTCGTTCTCTCTTCGGCTGAGACCCTATTTTATCCGTCTCCATTGGGCTTTCATTTTAGTTGCTTTAATGTTATTCTCCTTCAGGTGCGGGGTTACCTAGAAAAATCACCCCAGATCATTGATCTCTATTATATATTATAGAAGGGCTTCCCAGTTGGCTCAGAGGTAATGAGTCTGCTTGCCAATGCAGGAATCTCGGGAAATGTGTTTTCAATTCCTGGGTCAGGAAGATCCCCTGAAGAAGGAAATGGCAACCCATTCCAGTATTCTCGTCTGGGAAATCCCATGGACAGAAGAGCCTGGTAGGTTACAGTCTAGGAGTTTCAATGGGTCAGACATGACTTAGTGACTAAGCACACACACACACACAGCACATATATTATAGAAAGAATTCGGGGTTAACATATACACATTGCTATATATGAAACAGAGAACCAAAAAGAAACTACTGTGTAGCACAGGCAGTTATATTCAGTATTTTACAATAACCTATAAAGGAAAAGAATCTGAGTATATATAAACATATACAACTGAATCACTTTGCTGAATACCTGAAAATAACACATTATAAATCAACTATACTTCAATTAAAAAAAAAAAACAAAAAGATTGTAAAGGAGAAAAATATGGCAATAAATTTTGTTTTGTCTCTTCCACATCTGATCACTAGCACCAGCCTCAAGCATTGCTTCAGGCCTCCAAAACAAGTTTGCATCCTTAGGACCATGTTTAATGTTGTCTTCTTGAAGTATCTGAGTGAGAGTTGGGGTATGGGATGGGGTATGACATTGTTTCTCTTCCTTTGGGAGTCATTTGTTCCAAAAGGGGCTCATAAGTCAGATCAAGGACAGATTAAAGAGAAATAGATCACTATAATCTCTAGAAGCTGTGCAACTGCCTTTATCAGTTGCAGCTTTCAAAGAAATTAATGGAATATTGACTCTGTCAAAAGACAAAGCAAGAAACTGTATCTTACTATTTACAACATAAATGGGATATTTTTCACAACCTAACCTTTATACCTACTTTTTCATCAGAAAATATATCAACATAAGAGAAAGAGAGCAAGCCAACATGTGAGAGAAAATATGAATGAATAGTGACAAATATGAAACTATAAATCTACTTTAAAGACAGCAGGCTTGAAATCCTTGAACACTGGGTGGAGTTTCTTGTTTTCCACATAAATCAAATGGTTTATCTAAGACAGTGTATCCTATTATTTGACTACGTCTTACACAGAATAGAAGTAGGTTTTGAATTTATAGTAAATGGGTTCCTTTTCCACTCATAACATAGACAACTTCCAGTTCTGATAAGAAAGTAACTGAACTTCATTTGATCAGGTTGTTTGAGGTCAAAATTAAAGAATGGAAAAACTAGATCACAGTAATATTACATCAGTGAATAGCAGAATGTTTAAACTGCAAATAATCTGTGACAAAAGAAATTGATGTTATTTCTATTTCTATTACTTCAGTATCTAGAGAAGTTATTCATTACAAACACAGTGCCATTCAAAGAGTAAAGATGTGTACCCTGAAGGTGTACATACATTACTGTGTTTTTGTTACATTTTTCTCATATTACTAATAGAAGTGAAATTCAGCCTCAACCACGCCATTCTGCAATCAAACAAAGGGTGGAAATTTTCTCCAATAACATTTCCAACATAACCATTTTTAGGACTTTAGCACAACTCCTCCTTGACTTTTCTGTGCCTTTTCTAACTCTCTTTTTCTTACACTTTTACCTTAAATAGTCTCATACTGTTTCAGTACTTATAAGGATTTATTTTTAATCAAAAAAGATACAAAATATATAGATTATCTCTTACTACCTATGCAAATAATGATATGACAAGCAAAAAGTCAGAAACAAACGTTGATAACTTTTATCTGAGAGCTTTAAAAGATCATGCTTGTACACCTAACTACCCTTTGGTCTGTAAATTTTAACACTTTTTTTTTTATTTGGGACATGACAAGTTGAAAGTTGCTAAAAACAAAAACAACAACAAAAAACTCCAGAGCTACCAACTTAATTTCTGGAAAGGGAGTACATGCTGAAAGTATTCTTATCTGGAATTCAGGTTGGGGAGACAAAGGTTTATACTATTCTGTTTGATAAGAGGTGATAGATATCTATATGAATCTACTAATTTACCAAGAGATTGACTTCCTGGGGTGGAAGGAAAAGGCTGGAATCCATGTTAATATACTAAGAAATGGTGTTGCAAACATATCTGATCAATCTGAGTGGCTTCAACAGTGCCCAGACAACAGAAAAAAACAACAGGGTCCCAAATGGAAGAAAGAGTCTGGAATTATGAGTCCACATGTAGCAAAAAGTCCTGTTGGTCAAAGGACATGACTGATTTTGAAACTTATTCCAGTTGGAGACCGTGAGTGTATCTGTATGACCAAGGACTGATGAGTAACTGTATAAGCATCCTTGAGAGTCCTTGAAGACAGACTCTTATTGAGGTGCTCTCCATAGGCAAATAGGAATTTGGAACTCAAGATTTGCCTACTAGTGAATATTAATGTTAATATCCCTACACTGTATTTGCTTTGTTGTGAATGTATTTGTGGAGACGATGTCTCCAATTTTACTCAAGAAAAGTCTTGAACAAGTTTTTCGTAGACAATAAATTGGCATTTTGTTTCAAGTCACTGTGGCAATTCTTCATGCATATCATCAGATTATGAATTGTGGGTTTTAAATCTTTTATATAGCTAAAGTTTATTTACTAAAGTCGCAAAATTTTATTTTCAATGAGTGAATTCATTATAATGTTTTCTTTAGTTTCTTTCTTTAAAAAAATACTGTCACATTTGCTTATTTTAGTTTTTGCCTGGAGCTAAAAAGTAATGCTTGTTTGGCTTAGAAAAATTTGAAGATCAAAGGAAATAACATGCAAAATAAGTATTACCCATAATTCTATCATAATTCCTTTGAAAACCCACACAGTCAATGGTCAGGATGTATCAAACCAGAGAATTCTTTAATTTCTAACTTTTTGCCTCATCTAAGAAAAGTAATTTATACCCTAAATTCCTTTTATCTCAGATTTTCTAATGCATAAGTTAAATTGACTATTGTTTTTTTTGACTATTCTTAATCTATTAAAATAAAATGCTATGTTTGTGAGAATTATTATGCTCAGTTCTTGACCTGGTGAGTTGATAACATGGTTTCATGATAGCATGACAATGAACAAGGGGATGTCACCAAAATAATGGGTTGGCTTAAAAAGTTTCTTCAAGTTTTCTTCCATACCATTTTATGGAAAAACCTGAACAAACTTTTTGGCCAACTCAATTTTGATATCAATACTATCAAGAGCTAATATATTTTGTACTCAGCATGTTTCAGATTCTGTTCCGCGAATTTTACATATGTTATCTTATTCAGTCTTACAGGAATCCTATAAACGGTACTATTACCTCTACTTTACGAATAAAGAAATGAAGGCACATAACATTCCTGTAATTTGTCTAAGGCTCCACATGCGTGCATGCTAAGTTGCTTCAGACTATAGCCCACCAGGCTCTTCTGCCCGTGAGATTCTCCAGACAAGAACACTAAGCCTCCACAGTTATTGCCAATCTGTGGTCACAAATGCAGACAACTTTATTAAATACAGAATATTAGTGGATGGGCTGTCATTTACCCTATCCTTCCATTTGGTATTGGGTATTGACATACAATTAGTGAGTTTCTAAATTTAAGTAGGGTGTATATGCATGAGTGCTATGTCGCTTCAGTCATGTCTGACTCTGTGCAACCCTGTGGACGGCAGCCTGCCAGTCTCCTCTCTCCATGGGATTCTACAAGCAAGAATACTGAGTGGGTTGCTTTTCCTTCCCCTGGGGGATCTTCCCGACCCAGGGATTGAACTGATGTCTCTTACCTCTCCTGCACTGACTATGCTACAGCCTTTGAGTGGATCACAAAAAACTGTGGAAAATTCTTAAAGAAATGGGAATACCACCTTACCTGCCTCCTGAGAAAACCTGCAGGTCAACAACCAACAGAACCTTAAATGGGACGGCTGCTGCTGCTGCTAAGTCGCTTCAGTTGTGTCCGACTCTGTGCGACCCCATCGATGGCAGCCCACCAGGCTCCCCTGTCCTTGGGATTCTCCAGGCAAGAACACTGGAGTAGGTTGCCATTTCCTTCTCCAATGCATGAAAGTGAAAAGCGAAAATGAAGTCGCTCAGTCGTGTCCGACTCTAGCAACCCCATGGACTGCAGCCCACCAGACTCCTCTGTCCATGGGATTCTCCAGGCAAAAGTACTGGAGTGGGATGTCATTGCCTTCTCCATGGGACGACAGACTGGTTCAAAATTGGGAAAGGAATATGTCAAGGCTGTATATTGTCACCCTGCTTATTTAACTTATATGGAGAGTACATCATGGGAAATGCCAGGCTGGATGAAGCTGAAGCTGGAATCTAGACTGCCTGGAGAAATATCAATAACCTTAGATATGCAGATGACACTACCCTAATGGCAGAAAGTGAAGAGGAACTAAAGAGCCTCTTGATGAAGGTGAAAGAAGAGAGTGAAAAAGCTGGTTTAAAGCTCAACATTCAAAAAATGAAAAGCATGGCATTGGTCCTATCACTTTATGGACAAAAGATAGCGAAAAATGTAAACAGCAAGAGACTTTATTTTCTTGGGCTTCAGAATGACTGCAGATGGTGCCTGCAGCCATGAAATTAAAAGCCACCTGTTCCTTGGAAGAAAAACTATGACGAACCTAGACACTGTATTAAAAAGCAGAGATATCACTTTGCCGATAAAGGTTTGTCTATTCAAAGCTATGGTTTTTCCAGTAGTCATGTATGGATATGAGAGTTGGATGCTTTCAAACTGTGGTGCTAGAGAAGACTCCTGAGAGTCCCTTGGACTGCGAGGAGATCAACCTGTCAACCCTAAAGGAAATCAATCTTGAATATTCATTGAAAATACTGATGTTGAAGCTGAAGCTCCAATCCTTTGGCCACCTGATGTGAAGTGCCAACTCATTGGAAAAGACCCTGATGCTGGGAAAGATTGAATACAAAAGGAGGAGAGGGTGGCAGAAGATGAGACAGTTAGTATCATCAACTCAATGGACATGAACAAAATCCTGGAGAGAGTGGAGGACAGGGAAACCTGGCGTGCTGCAGTCCATGGGGTTGAAAAGAGTTGGACACAACTGAGGGACTGAACAACAACAACTCTTTCCTCTTCTACATTTACAGGTGTGTTCTTTCCCACAGTTGCCACCTATACGGAGAGTTACATTTCAAAATGCTACTTGGCAAACCTCACAAAGGCATGCAATTCTCTTTAAGAAGCCAATCATTAGCATCTTTCCTGTTAGGGAGAAGTTGAATCATTGTGCTTTAATTACAGATCACATTTCCAGCTTACTCTGAAGTAGAGGACACACTGCTACATTTAAGTGTTAGCGTTAAACAGCGTTAAATTGTTTGTGAAATTGGCCAATTTATTCCTGTCAAAGGAAAAAAGGTATGGAATTGCATATTATTGTAAACTCATGTTGCCTCATACAGTTCCTCTTCCAAGCATTGAAATTTAACTTCATGGTTTGGTAAATCTAATAAATTGTCTGAGAGCAGATGGATTGAGTTATTCCAGATGAACATAAGTGAACCATTTCCAGTGAATGGAAAGCATTATTATCCCACACTATTCTGTTATTTATTCAAGGTACAGAAATGTTAAAGCAATGAGCCTTATAGTTGGGGAAATTATTCATGTCTATTATCAGAAGCTGTACCTGATGTGATCTGTATTTTGCCAACCTTTTTTTTTGGTGGGGGGGAGGGGTCATGATGTATAGAGGGTGGGAGGATGAAGACATAATAGAGAAATTTAATCATAGAGAAATCCAATTTAGATAACTTGCACATTGTATAAAAGGAGCTCTTTCTACTTAAAGCAGGACTTGCCTAAAAGATATCAAAACTAAATGCCCTGCAGAATGCAAGATCTTCATTGAGGAATGCAAACTCATCGGCTCTAGTTTCAGAACAGGAATCAAACCCAGGCTCCCTGCTTTGGGAGTGCAGAGTCTTAGCAGCTGGACCACCAGAGAAGTTCCAAAGACAAAGAACTTGGAGAGCTATGAGTGCGTTCACCCTCACCATATCTAAATCAAGATTCTTTCCTGAACAAGGGACAATAGGTTTTGTTTTAACCAATTAAGCACAGAATTAGTAACCTATTCCATCCTATCCAGAAAGTGATTTTCAGCCCTTAGTTAACATAAGTATAATGAACCCTACCTTTCTAGCACATTAAAACCCCTTGATTTTTCCCACTAGGAAAAAATCATCTCCTAGGAAATTTCTTTTTTGGTCTGTGTTCCTTTGCTTGGCAAGGAAATAATCTCATTGGTCACATTATTAATCATGGCAGTAGTCCTTGACTTTTCTCTAACAATTGCTTCCATAAATTTTTACGCTACATTCATTTTTCATTACTTAAATTTAATTTTCATTTAAAATCTAACTTTATGCCAAAATATAATTTTAATGCATTTAATTCTCTATAACTAAATCATTCTAAACATTTTTCATCTTGAAAGGGGAGTTTAACACCTCTTGCTGGAGTTAGGGCATGGAGTTACTGCATAGATTACATGTGTTGCCAACATCAAAATTATGTTACAAAGGATTAGGCCAGCCATCTGCAATTCATTAGATTCTCCTTACACTGTAGTTTTCATCTTCATGCCTTATCTGTGTTACCCTGCACTCCTTGGAGAACTTCTTCATCTAAAACATAAAGAATTGCCCTTTTAAATCTGATTTTAATAATTTAATCAGATATCTTCCTTCAAGAGCAGATTTAAAACTCATCTGCTGCAGATTTTCATTGATTAACTCCATCACTCTGATTTTGTTTCATCTTTGATACTAGTCCCCTGGAGAAGGGAATGGCCACCCACTCCAATATTATTGCCTGGAGAATCCCATGGACAGAGGAGGCTGGTGGGTGACAGTCCATGGGGTTGCAGAGTTGGACACAACTGGGAGACTTTCTCTTGGGCTTCCCTTATAGCCCAGTTGGTAAAGAATCTGCCTCCAATGCAGGAGACCTGGTTGTATTCTCGGGTCGGGAAGTTCCACTGGAGAAGGGATAGGCTACCCATTCCAGTATTCTTGGGCTTCCCTGGTGACTCAGCTGGTAAAGAATCTGCTTGCAATGAGGGAGACCTGGGCTTGATCCCTGGGTTGGGAAGATCCCCTGGAGAAGGGAAAGGCTACCCACTTTAGTAGTCTGGTCTGGAGAATTCCATGAATTCTCATTCTATAGAACTATAGAATTCCCATTCCTATAGTCCATGGGGTACCAAAGAGTTGGACACTACTGAGTGACTTTCACTTTCACTTTGATATTAGTAAACTTAGGTAGATTGTTTTTTGATGTTTTTATTTAGTAATTGTTCTTTACCTGTGATTTTAACTTGCAAGACTATTCCAAGTTTCCTATTGTTGTTCACAATGTCCCCTACCTCCTTTATAATCTCTCTCATTTATATGTTGGTTAACTCATTATCCTTGGTAGCATTTGAGAACTGATCAGTTCAACCACTTGTTAATTGTTGATTTTTTTTGGGGGGGGAAGGAATAAATGTTAGTCACTCTAGATTTTAGAAGCTCCTTCACAGTCTCAGCATTTGATGAAATGCTGTGGTGAGAACAAGGTTAAAGCAATATTTGTCAAATACAAAATAATTATTAGAAAGAAGAGACAAAACAGTAATAAATTCTAAAATCTCAACCACTTTGGACAATCACCTTGCAGCAAGAAAATATAAGAATCCAGAGTGTGTGGAATGGTGATCCCAAAGCTCCAATTTGTCCAGTCCCCTATTACTCTTGCAGAGGAATTTGTCTTATCTGACACACAAGGTAGATTGATCTTTCTATCAAAAGCAGCTTAAAACTAACCCTTTCTCATAGAGACCCAAGGATAACAGAATAGTCCCAACCAGTGTGGGAATACAAGCCAATACAAAACCATTCTGTAAGTCAGAGCATCACCAAAACGGTATTGAGGAGTATAATATAGATGTTGTAAAGCACATTTTGGGTATACATGAGAACTGGAAGGGCTTCTCAGGTGGCTCAATGGTAAAGAATCCTCCTGTCAATTCAGGAGACACAGATGTGAATTCAAACCCTGCATTGGGAAGATCCTCTGGAGGAAGATATGGCAACCCACTCCAGTATTCTTGCCTGGAAAATCCCATGGACAGAGGAACCTGGTGAGCTACAATCCATGGGATTACAAAAGAGTTGGAACGACTAAGCAGTCATATGCATGAGAATTGGAAATGAATCAGGTGATGATATTCAGGAGTCATTTTTACTTTTATTAAGCATTAATATTATCATGACAATTTAAAAGATACTTGTGTCTTTTTGGGGGGTATGTTATCTTGTCTTTAATGTCTGATTGTGATTTTCCCCATATTACCACTGCCCCCTTCATTTAACAGATACATTGTTTTGTGAACTAACTAGAAGACTGGATAGTTCTGCAGAGACTAGCGTTTCAATTTTCTTGTGTGAGTATATAAGAACAGAATGGGGGTTCTCCCAGCTTGCATGACTAGACTGAGTGACTTCTTGTTGTGAATAAATGTTTTTATCTTTGGAGGAAGGAGGTTTAAGATTTGCTTCTATTATAATAAACCACCTGTTAACAAGAAGGGCATAGTTTTACCTTCTCATAAATAGAAGCTTTCTATATATAACAAAAAGAACTTCATAGCCTCTAAAAACAAAGTGGATTTACATTTGTTTCAACAATTCAATTATCATTGACTGAGCATTTGAATGATGTGTTCTCTAAAGCTTCTTCCCACAATAAGACACTAATCATCTAAGACAGACTATACTGACCTATTGGTAATGAGATAAATTTCTTCTAGACCTTGCCTCTGAAACAGTAGCTGCTTCATGAAGATATTGTCTAAATTTTTTAAAATTATCATCTTCTTTCTTTAAGTAGTTCTAGATGTACTAGGAATCTAATCCAAGGGCTCATTTTACAGTGAGTATTGGTCAGCGTATTTCACAGGAAAGAATGGCTCGTGTAGGTTATCCAGCAAATCAGTTCAGATACTGTGGTTTCTGTGACAGTTCTTTTTCCCTGGCCCTTCCATGCAGCAGAGGGCAGTAGTGAACTGTGCATATCTCCTCTAGAATTAAGCCAAATAAATCAACATTTTTATGAAAACGTCTCCAATAGTATATTTAGTCCTCTTAATGAACAGTTATTTATCAGAGCTACAATCCAGTATATTTCAGATCTCAGACATATGGTTCAGTTCAGACAATTTAGGATTTGAGTACTAATATTGTATCATTGTATTACATCTAGTTATTCACAAATCAGATGTAAGCAGAAATTAAACATTTTAATTTTTATAAGAAATTTCCTTAAGGAAATTTTATAGCATAAACATATTTTAGTTACTTCCTAGCTTAAAACATTGTCTTCTTCGAGGTAAATAGAATATTTTTATGAAATCACATTTTCTTTAAAGGAGTTTTAAACAAATAAGGTTAAAATATTTTTTCTTAACAAATAAACACATTTATGAAACTTTTTATTAATATTTTTCAATTTCTGCAATTAACCTGAAGTACTAAATTTCCACTTTTTTGTTTTTAAAATTTTATTTTCTGATATTTACTTACATATTTTTATGTTTTACTAATTTTTCCTTATTTTGTATCATAAATGTCATCTAATATCTTCATAGAAAAGAACATGAAAAATTTTTTCTCTTACACTCTCCTCAGATATTCCCTCATCTTTTTCCTCCAAAAGTACTGTTTTAAATTACTCAGTGTTGGGCCCTGTGCCTTCATCATTGAAAGCAGTTACTAAATATACGTCTATGGCAACATATTTAAACAGCTAAAATGGATTTTCAGTGAAGAAAATATTACTCACATTTACTGAGTTCCAACAATGTGCCCAGAATTTTCACCTGGTTTTAAATCACCATTAACACAAAATTCTGATTGTCTTTCCAGTTTGCAACTTTTAAGCAGATTTTTTCAAAGTAGAAAGGATTTGTGTTCTTGGGAAAAGGCATGGTAGAGCAAAAGTTGCAAAAAAAGCAAACTTCAGTTACATAGCCACATTTAAATCCCAGCTCTTCCACTTACTAGCTGCCAAACCTTTCATTTCCCCACTTCTGCTTCCCATCCAGGGCTTCCCAGAGCTGGATAGCAGAGTCAGTGACCATCTTCCTGTCCCACTTATCTTATTTGCTTACCTCTCATTGGGGAAACTTCAGTTCAGCAGTCAAACAGCCGTTTCCTGCTCTTCGTAACCCCATACACCACAGCAACTCAAACTCATGTCCATTGAGTCAGTGATGCCATCCAACCATCTCATCTTCTGTTGTCCCCTTCTCCTCCTGCCTTCAATCTTTCCCAGCATCAAAGTCTTTTCCAATGAGTCAGTTCTTCACATCAGGTGGCCAAAGTATTGGAGTTTCAGCTTCAGCATTAGTCCTTCCAATGAACACTCAGAACTGATCTCCTTTAGGATGGGCTGGTTGGATCTCCTTGCAGTTCACAGGTCTCTCAAGAGTCTTCTCCAACACCACAGTTCAGAAGCATCAATTCTTTGGTGCTCAGCTTTCTTTATAGTTCAACTCTCATATCCATACATAACTATTGGAAAAACCATACCCTTGACTAGACGGACCTTTGCTGGTAAAGTAATGTCTCTGCTTTTGAATATGCTGTCTGCTGCTGCTGTTGCTAAGTCGCTTCAGTCTTGTCCAACTCTGTGCGACCCCAGAGATGGCAGCCCACCAGGCTCCCCCGTCCCTGGGATTCTCCAGGCAAGAACACTGGAGTGGGTTGCCATTTCCTTCTCCAATGCATGAAAGTGAAAAGTGAAAGGGAAGCCACTCAGTCATGTCTGACTCTTCACGACCCCATGGACTGCAGCCTACCAGGCTTCTCCGTCCATGGGATTTTCCAGGCAAGAGTACTGGAGTGGGGTGCCATTGCCTTCTCTGAAAATGTTGTCTAGGTTGGTCATAAGTGTCCTTTGAAGGAGTAAGTGTCTTTTAATTTATTTTAAAATATGTAAAATATAAAGTGAGAGCTGACAAAATTGAAACAAGAATAATTGCAAAATGAATATTGGACTTTTATTTTTAATACTGGAGAGTTTAACACCTCTTTCTTTAACCAATGGAAAAAATGTCAAAAATCAATAAAGATTTAGAGGATTTCAGCAACAAAATTAAGTACCTCGACTTTATGGATATGTATTGACTATGATTCTCTAAAACTATAAAATATATATTCTTTTCAATTGCACAAGGAACATTTGTCAAAATAATATCTATTTTAGACCATAGAGTGAATATTAACAAATTGCAAAGAGTTGAAATCAGAATTCTCTCCATGTGGAATTAAACTAGAAATTTACAAGAGTAAAATCACTACAAAATATTTAAAAGTTTGGAAATTAATCAGTACATGTAAGTAATCCATCAGGCAAAGAAGAATTCAGAGGAAATTAGAAAATATTTTAAATTGAATGATAATTCAAAGTATCAAAAACTATAGAATGCTGCTAAATCTGTGTTTAAAGGAAATTTTAAAATTTAATATTTTAAAGCTTATTTTCCTATGATTGATCTATAGATGCAATTCAATCTCAATCAAAATTTGAATTTTTTTTGTGTGTGAAAAATGTCATGTGTTATTTCTATGGAAATACAGAAGACCTGACATAGTAAGACAATGTTCAAAGAAGAAAACTAATGAAGGCTCTACTTGTTATAAAGCTACAGTATAAAGACCTGCTATAAGCTACAGTAATCCAAGACAATGTAAAAGTAACACAGACTACCAGCCAAATGCACTAGAATAAAGAGCCCAGAAACAGTTCCAGAAAACACAACATATGACATAATATATGACAGAATCAGCACTGCAATTGAATATGATAAACAGTGCTTAGTCAACTGGACATCAGAAAAATAAACGACCCAATCAAAAAATGGGCCAAAGAACTAAATAGACATTTCTCCAAAGAAGACATACAGATGGCTAACAGACACATGAAAAGATGCTCAACATCACTCATTATCAGAGAAACGCAAATCAAAACCACTATGAGGTACCATTTCACACCAGTCAGAATGGCTGCGATCCAAAAGTCTACAAATAATAAATGCTGGAGAGGGTGTGGAGAAAAGGGAACTCTCTTACACTGTTGGTGGGAATGCAAACTAGTACAGCCACTATGGAGAACAGTGTGGAGATTCCTTAAAAAACTGGAAATAGAACTGCCTTATGATCCAGCAATCCCACTGCTGGGCATACACACTGAGGAAACCAGAAGGGAAAGAGACACGTGTACCCCAATGTTCATCGCAGCACTGTTTATAATAGCCAGGACATGGAAGCAACCTAGATGCCCATCAGCAGATGAATGGATAAGAAAGCAGTGGTACATATACACAATGGAGTATTACTCAGCCATTAAAAAGAATACATTTGAATCAGTTCTAATGAGATGGATGAAACTGGAACCTATTATACAGAGTGAAGTAAGCCAGAAAGAAAAACACCAATACAGTATAAACGATATATATGGAATTTAGAAAGATGGTAACAATAACCCTGTGTACGAGACAGCAAAAGAGACACCGATGTATAGATCAGTCTTATGGACTCTGTGGGAGAGGGAGAGGGTGGGGAGATTTGGGAGAATAGAATTGAAACATGTATAATATCATGTATGAGACAAGATGCCAGTCCAGGTTCGATGCATGGTACTGGATGCTTGGGCTGGTACACTGGGACAACCCAGAGGGAGGGTAGGGGAGGGAGGAGGATTCAGGATGGGGAACGCGGGTATACCTGTGGCAGATTCATTTCGATATTTGGCAAAACTAATACAATATTGTAAAGTTTAAAAATAAAATAAAATTTTAAAAAAAATTAAAAAAAAAAAAGGTGAAAAAATGTATTTTGGACCTCTACATCCTTAATTAATTAATTAATTAACATGATTCATAGACCTAAATGCAAAAAAAAGAAAAAAAAGGTAAAGTTACATGAAGAAAATAGGAGAAAATCTTCAAGACCTTAGGGTAAACAAAGATTTTTTAAACAGAATGCAAAGCGCCTAATGTAACACAGAAAACACTGAAAAGTGAACTACATTAAAATTAACAATTTATATTCAATGAAAGACATTTTCACATTAAAACTGCTATAAGGAAAATCACAGATTGGATATTTGTAATACACACTGTATAAAAGACATATGTAGTTCCATGAATCAAGGCAAACTGAAAGTGGTCAAACAGGCGATGGCAAGAGTAAACATTGAATTTTAGGAATCAGCAAACTAAAATGGACTGGAATGGGTGAATTTAACTCAGATGACCATTATATCTACTACTGTGGGCAGGAATCCCTTAGAAGACATGGAATAGCCATTAGTCAACAAGAGTCCAAAATGCAGTACTTGGATGCAATCTAAAATACGACAGAATGATCTCTGTTCATTTCCAAGGCAAACCATTCAACATCACAGTAATCCAAGTCTATGCCCTGACCAGTAATGCTGAAGAAGCTGAAGTTGAACAGTTCTATGAAGACCTACAAGACCTTCTAGAACTAACACCGCAAAAAAAAAAAAGTCCTTTTCATTATAGGGAACTGCAATGCAAAAGTAGGAAGTCAAGAAACACATTGAGGAACAGGCAAATGTGGCCTTAGAGTCCAAAATGAAGCAGGTCAAAGGCTAAAAGTGTTTTGCCAAGGGAATGCACTGGTCATAGAACACACCCTCTTCCAACAACACAAGAGAAGACTCTACACATGGACATCACCAGATGGTCAATACCAAAATCAGATTGATTATATTCTTTGAAGCCAAGATGGAGAAGCTCTATACAGACAGCAAAAACAAGACCGGGAGCTGACTGTGGCTCAGATCATGAACTCCTTATTGCCAGATTCAGACTTAAATTGAAGAAAGTAGCAAAAACCACTAGACCACCCAGGTATGACCTAAATCAAATCCCTTACAATTATACAGTGAAAGTTACAAACAGATTCAATGGATTAGATCTGATAGAGTGCCTGAATAACTATGGACAGAGGTTCATGACATTGTACAAGAGACAGTGATCAAAACCATCCCCAAGAGAAAGAAATGCAAAAAAGCAAAATGGCTGTCTGAGGAGGCCTTACAAATAGCTGAGAAAGAAGGGAAGCTAAAAGAAAAGGAAAAAAGGAAAGATATACCCATTTGAATGCAGAGTTCCAAAGAATAGTAAGGAGAGATAAGAAAGGCTTCCTCAGTGATTAATGCAAAGGAACAGAGGAAAACAGAATGGGAAAGACTAGAGATCTCTTCAAGAAAATTAGAGATAACAAGGGAACATTTCATGCAAAGATGGGCACAATAAAGGACAGAAAGACTATGGACCTAACAGATGCAGAAGATGTTAAGACGAGGTGGCAAGAATACACAGAAGAACTATACAAAAAATATCTTCATGACCCAGATAACCACAATGGTGTGATCACTCACCTAGAGCCAGACATCCTGGAATGCAAAATCAAGTGGGCCTTGGGAAACATCACTACAAACAAAGCTAGTAGAGGTGAAGATATTCCAGTTGAGCTATTTCAAATCCTAAAAGATGATGCTGTGAAAGTGCTGCACTCAATATGCCATCAAATTTGGAAAACTCAACAGTGGCCACAGGACTGGAAAAGGTCAGTTTTCATTCCAACCCCAAAGAAAGGCAATGTCAAAGAATGTTCAAGCAATCGCACAGTTGCACTCATCTCACATGCTGGAGTAATGCTCAAAATCCTCTAAACCAGGCTTCAGCAGTATGTGAAGTGTGAACTTCCAGATGTTCAAGCTGGGTTTAGAAAAGGCAGAGGAACCAGAGATCAAATTGTCAACATCCGTTGGATCATCGAAAAAGCAAGAGAGTTCCAGAAAAACATCTACTTCTGCTTTATTGGCTATTCCAAAGCCTTTGACTGTGTGGATCACAAGTAACTGTGCAAAATTCTTTAAGAGATGGGAATACCAGACCACCTGACCTGCCTCCTGAGAAATCTGTATGCAGGTTAAGAAGCTACAGTTAGAACTGGAACATGGACATGGAACGATGACTGGTTCCAAATCAGAAAAGAGTACATCAAGGCTGTATAATGTCACCCTGCTTATTTAACTTACATGCAGAGTACATCATGTGAAATGTCAGTCTTCTTGAAGCACAAGCTGGAATCAAGATTGCCAGGAGAAAAATCAATAACCTCAGGTGTGCAGTTGACACCACACTTATGGCAGAAAGCAAAGAATTAAAGAATCTCTTGATGAAAGTGAAAGCGGAGAGTGAAAAAGTTGGGTTAAAACTCAGCATTCAGAACTAAGATCATTGCATCTGGTGTCATCACTTTATGGCAAATAGATAGGGAAACAATGAAAACAATGAAAGACTTTTTATTTTGGGCTCCAAAATCACTGTAGATGGTGACCACACCTGTGAAATTAAAAAACACTTACTCCTTGGAAAAAATGTTATGACCAACCTAGACAGCTTATTAAAAAGCAGAGACATTACTTTGTTAACAAAGGTCTGTCTAGTCAAAGCTATGGTTTTTCCAGTAATCATGTATGGATGCGAGAGTTGGACTATAAAAGAGGCTGAGTGCCGAAGAATTGATGCTTTTGAACTGTGGTGTTGGAGAAGACTCTTGAAGACTCCCTTGGACTGCAAGGAGATCCAACCAATCCATCCTAAAGGAAATCAGTCCTGAATATATTGGAATGACTGATGTTGAAGCTGAAACTCCAATACTTCGGGCACCTGATGTGAAGAATTGACTCATTTGAAAAGACCCTGATGCTGGGAAAGATTAAAGGCAGGAGAAAAAGGGGACAACAGAGGATGAGATGGTTGGATGGTATCACCACCTTGATGGACAAGAGTTTGAATAAGCTCTTGGAGGTGATGATGGACAGGGAAGTCTGGCGTGCTGCTAGACCATGGGGTCACAACGAGCCAGACATGACTCAGTGACTGAACTGAACAAAACAGTTTTTAAAAGGATAAATAAAGTGATTTTAAAAACTGGCAATGACAAACAAATCTTTTATAAAAGAGTATATTCAAATGATCAATAGGATAACAAAACAAGCATTTTAACAAAAGATGTCAAATGGCAAAACAATTAGGGAACCTCAAATCATAGTGAGATACAGGTACATGCCTACCACAAGAACTTAAGTTTAAAAGATTGTCAGTTCTAGCAAGGATATGGAGAGCATGGTTTTGTATACATAATATAGAAGGGGACATGAGCTCAAAGAGAGGACCTAGCAGAAGCCCATTGGAAGAGATACCAAACAAGAATAGAATTCTCTAAGTATATTCTCCAGTAGTTCCCATCTCAATAATTGGACCTGACATCAATTCAAATTCCAGGTTATCAATTACAATTTCTACCCCTTGCATACCTTGAAAATTCTGTTCATCAGCAAATCCTGTTGGCTATTCTTCCAAAGTGACCTTCAGTTCTACCTTTCTCTATCTCTCTTGTCTATCATTACTTCTCACTGAGGAGCCTCAGAATTATACCTTTAGAGTATAAATCAGATCAGGAAATTCTTGAAAACTCTTCTGTGGATTCTCATTGCATTTCAACTTCAACAGACTTCTTTACTTATTCACTTAGATGGTGTCACTTTCTGTGTCCTTCCACCACCAGCCTCACTGTCAATTTCTCCGTATCTCCCTCCCATCCACACTAGCCTTCATTTCTTTGAACAAGACAAGTTCATCCTCATTTTAGGACTTTTGTATTTGCATTTTCTTTGCTTAAAATTCGGAGAAGGCAATGGCACCCCACTCCAGCACTCTTGCCTGGAAAATCCCATGGACGGAGGGGCCTGGTGGGCTGCAGTCCATGGGGTGGCGAAGAGTCGGACACGACTGAGCTGCTTCACTTTCACTTTTCACTTTCATCCATTGGAGAAGGAAATGGCAACCCACTCCAGTGTTCTTGCCTGGAGAATCCCAGGGACGGGGGAGCCTGGTGGGCTGCCGTCTATGGGGTCGCACAGAGTCGGACATGACTGAAGCGACTTAGCAATAGCAATTGCTTAAAATTGTCTTCAAGTTTCAATCTCTGTGTCAGGAAGATCCCCTGGAGAAGGAAACGGCAACCCATTTCAGTATTCTTGCCTGGAAAATCCTATGGACAGAGGAGCCTAGCGATCTACTGTCCATGGGGTCACAAGAGTTGGACACAACTTAGTGGCTAAACCAACCAATCAAGCGTTTAGTATCTCTACTCATTTTCATCTGTCCTGTCTCAGTTCACATGAAACTTGGACTAAAAGGTTTTCTTCAACTTTTCTATCTAAATAAATCACTCCCTACCTCAACCCATCTACCCTATCACAGGTGCATTCATGTTGGAAAATACATGCCCAAGGATATTCTAGCAAGGATACATTTAAGGGAATCCATCAGTTCAGTTAACTTTCAGACATTTTAATGTTCCAGGGTGTATAAAAAATCTCTCCATTGCCAAGAAGAGGGACAAAGAAAAAACTTACTATTGTGTTTAATTAAGAACACATATCTTTAAGGCTGCTCCTCATTTCCTGTCTTACAAACCTGTTTCTTAATGCTGAAATGAGGCATTGCCAGCAAGGTATTGTTAGGATGTTTTAAATCTGGATACATGGTGGAATGGAGACATGGAAACTACCCATTTAATAAGTTCAGACGAACAATGTCAAAGATTGCATGGCTCTCAAGGAAGGGTACTAGTAGAGCCATGCTAAGAAAGCATAAGAATAAAATAACTGAATGCAAAAAAAAAAAAAAAAATGGTTTGAAAACATTTAAACCCAAGTGTAAAAACATTTAAACACAAGTTATTTTCAGAGATTCTTAACACTCATCTCTAAAATGTTTTATTTTCTCTTAGAAACAATCTCTTGCAACATCAGCGCAGCATCAGTGATAGATGACTGACTAGATGCACTTTGACTATCTCATATACATTGAATAGAATCCATGGGCAAAACTCATACATAATTTCTTTTAATTTGAATGTACATTAGCCAATAAAGTAAACAAAACTGATTTCATCAAATCACAGTTTTGACCTATTATTCCAACTTTACTAAATGTTCACTATTTCATTTCATAAATCATTTAATACTTTAATTTTTTTATTGAAGAATAAATGTTTTATAGAATTTTGTTGTTTTCTGTCAAACTCAACATAATTCAGCCATAGGTATACATATATCCCCTCCCTTTTGAACCTCCCTCCCATCTCTCTCCCCATCCCACCCCTCTAGGTTGATACAGAACCCTTGTTTGAGTTTCCTGAGTGCAGCAAATTCCCTTTGGCTATCTATTTTACATATGGTAATGTAAGTTTCCCTGTTACTCTTTGCATTCATCTCACCCTCTCCTCCCCTCACCCCATGTCCGTAAGTCTTTTCTTTGTGTCTGTTTCTCCATTGCTGCCCTGTAAATAAGTTCTTCAGTACCATTCTTCTAGATTCCATGTATATGTGTTAGAATACGATATTTATCTTTCTCTTTCTGACTCACTTCACTCTGTGTATTAGGTTCTAGGTTCATCCACCTCATTAGAACTGACTCAAATGTATTCCTTTTTATGGCTGAGTAATATTACTTTGTGTATATGCACCACAACTTCTTTATCCATTCATCTGTCGATGGAAATCTAGGTTGCTTCCATGTTCTAGCTATTGTAAATAGTGCTGCAATGAACAATGGGATACATGTGTCCTTTTTAATTTTGGTTTCCTCAGGGTATATGCCTAGGAGTGGGATTGCTGGGTCATATGGTGGTTTTATTCTTAGTTTTTAAAGAACTCTCTATACTGTCTTCATTTAACATTTTCTGTCTCATTCTGAGAAAAAAAAAAGCCTTATAGACTATATGTTGTAATTTTTATTATGTTTCATTATTATCCACTAGCTTTAATGCATATAAAAAGTATAAACTTACTGCCATTATTACAGGTTTTTATTATAAACTCTTGTTTTTTATCGAAAGCCAAACATTTGAATTTGACATTGTACTCGCACATAAAAATATATTTTATCTTACATCATGCTCTATCAGTAATAATTTTAGTTACTGGTTTAGCATTACAAATTAAGCATGAAAAAAGTATAATGATATATTATCTTGTTTTTCTAATTTATAAAAATGGATTTATAATTTATAAATTGGTTAAATTATTTCTACATCTTTTTACTCTCTACTGATTTTACTAGTCTATGTTTCACGTATATGCTGCAATTCATTTTTCAGTGGCTTTTATGGTACTTCTTAAAATACTTTATTAACACTTCTCTGAAACTAAAAAGTAAGTATTTTTCTAAAATAAAATAAGATTAATTATATTTGAAATGACAGTGAGGGTTTGATTTACAAATTTAAATAATAAGGTATATATTTTCCATAGGTTGAAGACACTACTACGTCTCCAAGATTTGAAAAAAAGATTTTGTATACACATAATAAAATTAAAACCTTTTATCAGAAACATTGTATTGGTAAAGATCTCATACAGAAAAACCCCTTGATTTTTCAAAGTTTTCTGAGTTAATTGAATTTAGTGTGGAAATCTATAACTAATGTAATTAATAGTTATTTGATACTTCTTGGAAAGGTCATTTGGGGATCTATTCTAGAAACTGAAATAAATGAATGTCATAGTGGTCTATAATATATTATCTGGGAATTCAATTAGGTCTCTCAATGTCATTTTGATGTATAATTCATAAGATGTTCAAAGAAATAAATGAAATTGCTCTAGTACAATTCTTTCAATTACCCTCTAATTATTTACATGAACAATGTTTCTCAGAATTGATAAATATTAAAATAAAAAATAATAACAGAATAGACTGGCTTCCTTGGTGGCTCAGATTAAAGAACCTGCCTGCAATGCAGGAGACACAGGAGTCTTGAGTTCAATCTCTGGGTAGCGAAGATCCTCTGGAGGAGGAAATAGCAACCCACTTCAGTATTCTTGCTTGGGAATTTACATGGACAGAGGGGAATTTCCATGGACTGGTGGGCTACAGTCCACAGGGATCTCACAGAATTGGACACAACAGAGCGACTGAACATAAAACATCCAAAAACTGACTCTAGGATTTTTATTATGTTTACCCACAGGCATATAAACTAATTAAAGCATTAAAAAACCCTATTTGGTTCATGAAGAGGTACATTTCCAAAAGTATATATTTGCACTGCATACATTTAAAAGAGTACTATATAACAGTTTCATTTATTTATTATTTTTAAAATTAAATTTATTTATTTTAATTAGAGGCTAATTACTTTACAATATTGTATTGGTTTTGCCATACATCAACATGAATCTGCCACGGGTGTACACGTGTTCCCAATCCTGAACCCCCCTCCCACCTCCCATACCATCCTTCCATACCATCCCTCTGGGTCATCCCAGTGCACCAGCTCCAAGCTTCCTGTATCCTGCATCGAACCTGGACTGGTGATTCATTTCTTATATGATATTATACATGTTTTAATGCCATTCTCCCAAATCATCCCCCGCTCCCTCTCCCACAAAGTCCAAAAGACTGTTCTATACATCTGTGTCTCTTTTGCTGTCTTGCTTACAAGGTTATCATTTTAAAATGTCAATATGTACTATGTTACAGAAATCGCACTGTAGTGTTTGAGAGTGAAGTCATTCAGTCGTGTCTGACTCTTGCGACCCCATGGACTGTAGCCCACCAGGCTCCATGGAATTTTCCAGGCAAGAATACTGGAGTGGCTTGCCATTTCCTCCTCCAGGAGATCTTCCTGACCCAGGGATTGAACCCAGGTCTCCCATGTTGCAGGCAGTTGCTTTACCATCTGAGCCACCAGGCAAGTGTTTAGGCTCCTATAAAGAAATCGGGTGTCATTTTAAAATATGCTGAACAGAGGTCCCTTCAAGTTTAAAATTCCTTGGAGGAGTTGTGAGCAATGAAGTCTGGAGAACATTTCATTCTCTTACCAACTTTTTTTTCCTTCACAGTCATTGACATTTCAGTTGATTACATTATTGTTCAGAGAGTCTCAGATACTAATAAAAGGCTACTCTTTGGTATCAAAAGGCTTGCTGCTGCTGCTGCTGCTAAGTCGCTTCAGTCGTGTCCGACTTTGTGAGACCCCAAGAACAGCAGCCCACCAGGCTCCCCTGTCCCTGGGATTCTCCAGGCAAGAACACCTTACTGAATGTTATAAGCACTTCTAGAATTTCCAAGAGTACTAAAGCTCTGAACCCTAAGACTATGTTATACTGGTCACAATTTCCAACCACGTTGTGTGGTCTCTGGCAATAATACCAGAGACCACAAGCACTCAGTCATATGACACTTTGAACTGCGACCCTGGGATTCTATGTGCCTGTCCTCACACCTGCCAGGTGACTGACTCTGCCCCCCCACCCCTGACATTTGTTTCTTCTATCTTCTCATTTGCTTGGGTACTAAGGACTGGCGAAACCTAGACCGTCTACCAGCAACTGACCTAAAGGGAGTGGAGTGTATGATTTTTGTTCTGTCTTTACAAGCTAGAACTCAAAATACAGAACATTACCAAAAATGAAGAAGGATATGTAACGATTCTAGACAAGCACAAAGGAAAAATGTCTACTATAGAAATGTCTTTAACTGTATTCTCCAATAGAGAATAAGGTCCTTGGAAGTTGTGCCTTTGTCTTTTTTGACTCCATCCACAACGGAGAGACCATACCTTCGGGAAAGTGTGTCACTCTCATTGCCTGGATTTGGAAAATAGAATTGGAATAAGGAGAGAATTTCTCTGGCAACATCAATGAGCAACATGTTTATAATTGATTGATCGGCTGCCTCATATTTTGGTTGATAAAGCCCAAGGTCTAGAGTTATAAGACATAGAAGGAAATAAATAAAATACCTTCCTTATCCTTCTTTGTGTGGATTCTCCTGCTTGTTCATAAGAGAAGCGTTGTTATTTAGTTGCTCAGTCATGTCCCTCTCTTTGCGACCCCATGTAGCCCTCCAGGATCCTTTGTCTATGGGGATTTCTAGGCAAGAATACGAAAGTGGGTTGCCATTTCCTCCTTCAGGAGATCTTCGCACTCCAGGGATGGAACCCACATCTCCTGCAAGTCTCCTGAATTGCAGAAAGATTCTTTACCACTGAGCCACAGGGGAAGGTTGGTGAAAGAAGCATAGAAAGGCCCCAATCAGCAATTTACATTCAGTATTAAAGACACTGCATGGTCTGTCAGTTTCTAAATTCAGAATGATTCGGGGCTTTTCAAAATATGTTGGGATGAATATTGTCTAAACATGTTTGTTTTATGTTTTCAGTGGATTCACTGACTTTATATTCATTGATATATCCTGTGCATTACTAAGTTATTTACCACACCACATTCTATTAGCCTGGTATAGGTGAAAATTGATCTTCTAACTTCTGAAAACATGCATTATTACTAGAAACGCACTAGGAGCCAATAAAAAATGTTCTGATGATTGCACATTACAAAGCCAGCTTCATATACTTATCAACATTAAGTCTCACTGATCTTTGTTGTGAATTGAATTTTATTCATATGTGGAAATCCTAACCCCCAGCACCTCAGGATGAAAGCTTATCTGGAGAGATAGGAGGTAATCAAATTAACATGAAGTCATTAAGGTTGGCGTAATCCAGTGTGACCTGTGTCCTTATAAAAAGGGAAACTCTGAGCACAGACATGTGTTTGAAATGCTATGTGACTGTGAAGGCAGAGATCGGAGTGATGCATGGGATGAAGCCAAGGAATACTACAGACTGACAATAAAACCACCAGAAGCTAAGAGCATGGAACTGATTATCTTTCACCCTTCAGATGGAACTAACGCTCCTAACATCTTGATCTTGGACTTCCAGACTCCAGAACTATGAGAAATTAGATCCCCATTAAGTCATTTGGTTTGTTGTACTTTGTTATGGCAGTTCTGACAAACAAATAAAACCTTATTTAACATCGGCTCTTTTCATAATTTCTCTTTCTTACATGGTTCTCTACAGCCTTGAGGAATTTTTTAATCTACAAGGGAATATCAGAGCTTGTTTTGACATGGTACTCAAGCTTCTGGTGAAGTGCTCTGAGGCACAAGATCACTGAGCCTGATGACAACTTTCCTAGGGAACTGGAGAAAAAGGATACAGCTCTGGAAGTCAGACTAGGCAGCCTGGAAATGAGTAGCTTGGATAAACTGAGTCAGGGCAGCAATAGCTTATCTCTTCTTTCTTATGTTTTTTTGGACTTAGATTTCTCATTTGTTTGTGATAAAATAGTCACACCCAAATGGCTGAGACCCTGATACGAGCCAAAAGAAAATGATCAAGGAGGCAGCTCACTCTGTCCTTATTACCTGAGGGTCCTTGTAGCTCCATATTGCCCATGGAACTACGTCAAATTTATAGGTGAAGTTGGGAAGAACTGACATCTTAACAATATTGATATTCCAACAATACATACCCTTCTATCTGTGCATGTATTTACATCTTTCATATCTTTCATCAGAGTTCTGTAGCTTTCTACACATAGATCCTGTACATATTTTGTTGAATTGGTAACAAAGTTTTTTTTTTTTTTTGGTGCTTTTGTAAATAGTGTCAAGCTTCTATTTTCAAATTTCAATCGCTCATTGCTGGGATTCAGGATAGCAAAAATAGGTTTTATATCTCAACCTTTTGCCCTGGAAACTCATTATATTTGCTTATTAGCTCCAGGAAATTTTTTGTAGGTTCTTTGGAATTTTCTATGTAGGCAATCACGTCATCTGTGAACAAGGATAGTTTTGTCTTTGATTCCATTTCGTTTATGTTATATTTAATCTTATCATCTTATTGCTCTGGCTATGACTTTCAGAATGACATTAATAAGTGTGGTGAGAGCACACGTCTTGATCATGAAGTTAGGGAGAAAGCATCCAGTTTCTCATGATTAAGTATAATGATAGTTGTAGTTTTTTTTTAATACATGTTCATCAAGTTGATAAATTTTCCCTCTATTCCCACTTTTCTGAGAGACTTTATTATTTATAGCTGTTAGATTTTGTCAATGGCTTTTTTTGGCATCAGTTTATACAATCATACAATTTTACTTCCTTAGTCTAGTGATGTGATTTTTTTTTTTTTTTCCTGAATGTTGAACCAGACTTGCATACCTGGAATAAGTCTCACCTGGTAAGACATATTATTCTTTTCATTCAGTTGGATTTAACCTGTTAATGTTTTTGTTGAGGATTTTGTATCTATATTCATAAAAAGCTATTAGTCTGTAGTTTTTTTGTAATGTTTTTACCTTGCTTTGGTATAAACACAACTCATAGGATGAGTTGCTGCTGCTACTGCTAAGTCACTTCAGTCGTGTCTGACTCTGTGCGACCCCATAGACGGCAGCCCACCAGGCTCCCCCGTCCCTGGGATTCTCCAGGCAAGAACACTAGAGTGGGTTGCCATTTCCTTCTCCAATGCATGAAAGTGAAAAGTGAAGGGGAAGTTGCTGAGTCGTGTCTGACTCTTAGTGACCCCATGGACTGCAGCCTACCAGGCTCCTCTGTCCATGGGATTTTCCAGGCAAGAGTACTGGAGTGGGGTACCATTGCCTTCTCCAATAGAATGAGTTAGGAAGCATTTATTCTGCTTTGATCTCCTGAAAGAGATTGCAGAGAGTTGCCGTAAGACCCACTACATTATAGAAGTATGATAAAACTCAGCAGTGAGTCAATCTGAGTATGGTTCTTTCAGCTAGGTTGTTAATTATTGATCCAATTTCTTCAGTACATATAAGCCTATTCAGATTATCTGTTTCTCCCTGTATGAACTTTGAGTGGACTGTATTTTTCAAGTAATTATTTCATTTTATCTAGAAATTTATAAGATTTGTGGCATAGACATGTTCATAATATTCTCATTATCCTTTGAAACTGATCAGTAGTAGTAGCCCATTTTAAAATTTCTGATATTAGTACTTTATGTCTTCTCTCATTTTTCCTTACTTTGGCTAGAGATTTCTCAGTTTTATTGATCTTTTAACAGAATCAACGTGATTTCTACGTGGCTCAGTGGTAAAGAACCTGCCTGCCAAAATAGGAAACACTGGTGATGCCAGTTTGATCCAGGGTCTGGAAGATCCCCTGAAGTAGGAAATGGAAACCCGTTCAATATTCTTGCCTGGACAACTCAGTGGAGAGAGGAGCCTGGTGAGTTACAGCCCATGGGATTGCCAAGTGTCAGACGACTAAGCATGGCATAGCAACAGAATCAACTTTTGATTTTGTTGACTTCATTATTATATCATCTTGTTTTCACTCTATTGATTTTTGCTCTAATTTTTACTGTTTTCTTCTGCTTTTGTTAGACTTACATTCATTCTTTGTCTCTTCTTTCATACAATGGACACTTTTGTTGTTGTTCAGTTGCTCAGTGCAGTTCAGTTGCTCAGTCATGTCCAACTCTCTGCGACCCCATGGACTGCAGCATGCCAGGCCTCCCTGGCCATCACCAACTCCAGGAGCCTACTCAAACTCATGACATCATGTCAGTGATGCCATCCAACCATCTCATCCTCTATCATCCCCTTCTTCTCCAACCTTCAATCTTTCCCAGCATCAGGGTCTTTCCCAATGAATTGGTTCTTCGCATCAGGTGGCCAAAGTATTAGAGTTTCAGCTTCAACATCAGTCCTTCCAATGAATGTTCAGGACTGATTTCCTTTAGCAATTATTCGTTGGCTCTCCTTGCAGTCCAAGGGACTCTCAAGAGTCTTCTCCAGTATCACAGTTCAAAAGCATCAATTCTTCGGCACTCAGCTTTCTTTAGAGTCCAACTCTCATTTAGTTCTTCTTCACGTTCTGTCATAAGGGTGGTGTCATCTGCTTATCTGAGGTTATTGATATTTCTCCTGGCAATCTTGAGTTCAGCTTGGGCTTCATCCAGCCCAGCGTTTCTCATGATGTGCTCTGCATATAAGTTAAATATGCAGGGTGACAATAGACAGCCTTGACGTACTCCTTTCCCTATTTTGAACCAGTCTGCTGTTTCACATCCAGTTCTAACTGCTGCTTCTTGACGTGCATACAGATTTCTCAGAAGGCAGTCAAGTGGTTTGGTATTCCCATCTCTTGAAGAATTTTCCACAGTTTGTTTTTATCCACACAGTCAAAAGCTTTGGCATAGTCAATAAAGCAGAAGTAGATGTTTTTCTGGAACTCTCTTGCTTTTTCGATGATCCAACAGATGTTGGCAATTTGATCTCTGGTTCCTCTGCCTTTTCTAAACCCAGCTTAAACATCTGGAAGTTCACAGTTCACGTATTGCTGAAACCTGGCTTGGAGAATTTTGAGCATTACTTTGCTAGTGTGTGAGATGAGTGCAATTGTGCAGTAGCTTGAACATTCTTTGGTACTGCCTTTCTTTGGAACTGGAATGAAAACTGACTTTTCCAGTCCTGTGACCACTGTTGAGTTTTCCAAATTTGCTGGCATATTGAGTGCAGCACTTTCACAGCATCATCTTTTAGGATTTGAAATAGCACGATTGGAATTTCATCAGCTCCACTAGCTTTGTTTGTAGTGATGCTTCCTAAGGCCCACTTGACTTCACATTCCAGGATGTCTGGCTCTAGGTGAGTGATCACACCATCATGGTTATCTGGGTCATGAAGATATTTTTTGGTATAGCTCTTCTGTGTATTCTTGCCACCTCTTCTTAATATCTTCTACTTCTGTTAGGTCCATACCATTTCTGTCCTTTATTGTGCTCATCTTTGCATAAAGTGTTCCCTTGGTATCTCTAATTTTCTTGAAAAGATCACTAGTCTTTCCCATTTTATTCTTTTCCTCTATTTCTTTGCACTGATTGCTGAGGAAAGCTTTCTTATCTCTCCTTGCTATTCTTTGGAACTCTGCATTCAAATGGGTATATCTTTCCTTTTTACCTGCCTTTAGCTTCTCTTCACTTCTTGGCTATTTGTAAGGCCTCCTCAGACAATCATTTTGCCTTTTTGCATTTCTTTTTCTTAGAGATGGTCTTAATCACTGCCTCCTGTACTATGTCACGACCCTCCACCTATAGTTCTTCAGGCACTCTGTTTATCACATCCAATGCCTTGAATCTATTTGTCACTTCCACTGTATAATCATAAGGGGTTTGATTAGATCATACCTGAATGGTCTAGTGGCTTTCCCTACTTTCTTCAATTTAAGTCTGAATTCATGCAAAGATGAGCACAATAAAGGACAGAAATGGTATGGACCTAACAGAAGCAGAAGATATTAAGAAGACACCTCTTCTTAGAAGATATTAAGAATACACAGAAGAACTATACAAAAAAGATCTTCATGACCCAGATAATCACGATGATGTGATCGCTCTCCTAGAGCCAGACATCCTGGAATGTGAAGTCAAGTGGGCCTTAGGAAGCATCACTATGAACAAAGCTAGTGGAGGAGATGGAATTCTAGTTGAACTATTTCAAATCCTAAGTCGTATCCAACTCTTTGAAACCCCATGGACTGCAGCATGCCAGGTTTCTCTGTCTTGCACTATCTCCCAGAGTTGGCTCAGACTCTTGTCTGTTGAGTCGGTGATGTCATCCAACTATCTCATCCTCTGTTGTCCCTTTCTCCTCTTGCCCTCAATATTTCCCAGCATGAGGGTCTTTTCCAATGAGTTGGCTCTTCTCATCAGGTGACCGAAGTATTGGAGCTTCAGCATCAGTTCTTCCAATGAATATTCAGGGTTGATTTCCTTTAGGATTGACTGGTTTGATCTCCTTGCTATCCAAGAGACTCTCAAGAGTCTTCTCCAGCACCACATTTTGAAAGCATCAATTTTTTGACACTCAACTTTCTTTATGGTTCAACTTTCACATCCATCCATGACCACTGGAAAAATCATAGCTTTGACTATAAGGACCTTTGTCAGCAAAGTGATGTCTCTAGTTTTCAATATGCTGTCTAGGTTTGCCATCACTTTTCTTCCATGGAGCAAGCGTCTTTTAATTTCATGGCTGCTTAGGTTGTTTACTTATTTATTTTAGGTCTTTCTCCTCTTATAATATATGTATGCAATGCTATAAATTTCCCTCTAAGCATTGCTTTTGTTGTGACTCTCAAATTTTGATGCTGTATTTTCATTTTTACATAGTTCAAAATATTTTAAAATTTCTTTTAAGACTTTTTATTTGTCCTATGTGTTATTTAGGAGTGTTGTTTAATATCCAAATTTTTGTGGATATTTTCCAGCTATATTTCCCTCACTGACTTTTAATTTAATCCATTGAATTCTGAGAACATGCTTCATATAATTTCTATTCTTTTAGCTTTGTTAAGCTGCATATTAAAGTTATGAAATTGGTCTCTCAGTCAGTGTTCCATGTGAACTTGAAAAGGATATATATTTTGTTGTTATTAAATGGAGAATTTTATAAACGTCTATTGCATCAAGCTGTTCAGGTCAATTCTATTCTTACTGAATTTGTGCCTGCTTGATTTATCACCTGATAAAAGTTGGATGTTGAAGTCTAAATATAATAGTGGGTTTGTCTGTTTCTCTTTTCAGTCCCATCAGTTTTCAGTTCTCTATCACCTTTTGCCTCTGCCTCATGTAGTTAAGCTGTGCTGTTAGATGCATACATATTTAGGACTTTTAAGTCTTCCTGGAGATTTGATCTCATTATCATTATTTCATGGCCCTTTTTAATCCCTGTTAACTTTCCCTATGTGCTTCCCTTATAGCTCAGTTGGTAAAGAATCCGCCTGCAATGCAAGAGACCCCGGTTCAATTCCTGGGTTGGGAAGATCCCCTGGAGAAGGGATAGGTTACCCACTCCAGTACTGTTGGGATTCCCTTGTGGCTCAGCTGGTAAAGAATCCTCCTGCAATGTAGGAGACCTGGGTTCGATCCCTGGGTTGGGAAGATCCCCTGGAGAAGGGAAAGGCTTACTCACTCCAGTATTCTGGTCTGGAGAATTCCATGGACAGTATAGTCCAATCAAAGAGTCAGACACTACTGAGTGACTTTCGCTTTCACCTTTCCCTATTCTGAATTCTGCTCTGTCTGAAACTGATAAAGCGACTCTAACTGTCTTTTGTTAAGTGTTAGTGCGGCAACACTAAGGCTTCCCTCGTGGCTCAGACGGTAAAGCGCCTGTCTGCAATATTGGGGACCGTGGTTCGATCCCTGGGTTGGGAAGATACCCTGGAGAAGGAAATAGCAACCCACTCTAGTACTCTTGCCTGGAAAATCCCATGGACAGAGGAGCCTGGTAGGCTACAGTCCATGGGGTTGCAAAGAGTTGGACACGACTGAGCGACTTTACTTACTTACTTAGTGTGGTATGGTTTTCTTCTTATTTTCCTTTATTTATTTGAATTTTATAATTAAAGTGGGTTTCCTGCAAAAAAAATATAGTGGAATCTTATTTTTTATTTTTCAGCTTGGAAAATTTCTATTGATAAGTTTTCAGACTAACTGATTCTTTCCTTGACCATGTCCAGTTATAGATCAGAGGCATTCTTCATTTCTGTTACACTGTTTATATTTCTACCATTTCCTTTTGATTCTTTCTTAGTGTTTCCATATTTCTGTTTGGATTACTCATATGTGCATGTATTTTGTGTATTTTTTCCTTTAGAATTCTTAAAATATTAATTATGTTATTTTTACATTCTCAGTATGATAATTCCAATATCTGTATCATATCTGAATATGATTCTGGTACTTCCCTTTTATGTTTAGACTCAGAGGTTTGTTTTTTTATCCTTTTCTTTTCTTTTTGGCCTATCTTTTGATGTTTTTGAAAGCTAAACATTGAGATTAGTAATAGAAACTGTGGTGGAAGTGGAAAGTGGAAGTGTTTGTCGCTCAGTCGTGTCCATTCCCTTCTCCAGGGGATCTTCCTGACCCAGGGATCGAACCTGGGTCTCCTGCATTGTTTACCATCTGAGTCACTAGGGAAGCCCTCAAAACTGTGGTAAATAGTCTTTTTAGTGTGAAAATGTATTAATCTGGCTAAGAGATTGGATATGTTTAATGCTTACCAAGTCACTGATTTTCAGTTTGTTCAGCTTTTTCATATAATAAAGACAGGACTGATAACTACCAAGCTCTTTACACGTTAGTGCTGAAACTGAAAGTCTTCACTCTCATTACTAAAAATTCAAATTAATAATGATGATGACAACGATTATCAGAAGCAGTAATAGTATGAATTCTAAGAACATGCTTGCTTTAGATTTACATATGTATTAAACAATTTCTTTGCTTGCCATCCTTCTTGCATCTCAGACACTCCTGATTCCTTCTGGGACAATTTTTTGTCTTTCATAAACTATATTATTTTATAGTTGTGTTTATTTTTTTCATTTATTCTGTTTTTTGAAGAAAATCTTAGTTCTATATTCTAATTTCAGATGCTAGTTGTTTGTGGGCCATGATTCTAGGTTAACATATATTTTCCATTAAAATGTTAGAGCTTCTATTATATTTCCTCTTGGCTTTCTCATTACCATTGAAAATGTTTTTGTCAGTCTATGAGACATTTCTTTGGATGGCATATCTTCCTCTTCATTTTCCTTTTGTATTTATTTTTCTTCCCTTTCGTCTCCTCTTTATCCTCCTTCTTCATCATTTTCATGACTGCCTTTAGATATTTTCTTTTCTTTTTATAAACTTGGAGATTCTTCATAGAGACAGCTCTCATCATATATATAGTATCTATCTGTGCAATAGTTAGATGGCCTCATTATTTTGTCTACAATATGTCACAGTTCCTTTATAACCTTAGCTTTCACTATTCCTTTTACTAAAACATCTATTAAATTATTTCCATGAGCCAGAATTTTACAAGTCCCCCCACTTTATCCTGTCAGCAATATTATAAAATTAGGGATTATCACTGTCCTTATTTTATACATAATAAGACAGGCTGAGGTTTCTTAAGGAAAAGAAGTGGATTCTGAGCCCAGGTCTATCTGGCCTCAGAGTCATCTCTCCTAACTATCACCATCATGTGACCTTTCAACCTAAATTCTCAGCCTGGCTGGTCTACCGAATCTTCCACATTTCAATTCTCCTACTATTTGGTACCTATACTACTTCAGTTCAGTTCAGTCGCTCAGTCGTGTCCAACTCTTTGTGACCCCATGAATTGCAGCACGCCAGGCCTCCCTGTCCGTCACCAACTTCCGGAGTTCACCCAAACTCATGTCCATCAAGTCGATGATGCCATCCAGCCATCACATCCTCTGTCGTCCCCTTCTCCTCCTGCCCCCAATCCCTCTTACTTGACTGATAATAATTCTTTAGTTATTTTCACCTAAATATTCATGTACCTTTCTCTTCCTCAGTATGGTATTAGTCTCATCAGGGCATAAAATGTGTCATTTGTCATGCTCCACGTACAGTGTTATGGAAAAATAGTGTGCAGTGTATACTCCTTGCTGCTGCTGCTGCTGCTAAGTCACTTCAGTCGTGTCTGATTCTGTGCGACCCCATAGACGGCAGCCCACCAGGCTCCCCCGTCCCTGGGATTCTCCAGGCAAGAACACTGGAGTGGGTTGCCATTTCCTTCTCCAATGCATGAAAGTGAAAAGTGAAAGTGAAGTCACTCAGTTGTGTCGGACTCCTAGCGACCCCATGGACTGCAGCCCACCAGGCCCCTCCGTCCGTGGGATTTTCCAGGCAAGAGTACTGGGATGGGTTGCCATTGCCTTCTCCAGTATATTCCTTAAATCATGAAAATATTATCTTTCAAATGTTAAAAGTTTTTTTCTAAACAAATGTGTCAATCAGAATACTATAATAATAATATTGAATTAAAATGCATGTATATAATAATTAGGGCATCCCTGGTGACTCAGTGGTAAAGAATCCATCTGCCAATGTAGGACATACACATTCAATCCCTGGGTTTGGAAGATCCCCTGGAGAAGGAAATGTCAACCCACTCTAGTATTCTTGCCTGGAGAATCCCATGGACAGAGGAACCTGGTAGGCTACAGTCCATGGAGTCACAAAAGAGTCGGACATGACTTAGCAACAAACAGAAACAAATACAACATTAGCCAAAAGTAAAAGAAAATCTATGGCCACTAACGTGTGTGTGTTTGCTAAGTCACTTCAGTTGTGTCGGACTCTTTGTGACCCTATGGGCTGTAGCCCACCAGACTCCTCTGTCCACGGGATTCTTCAAGGCAAGAATACTGGAGTAGGTTGCCGTGCCCAGCTCCAGGAGATCTTCCCAAACCAGGGATCAAACCCAAGTCTCTTAGGCACTGGCAGACAGTCCCCCCCTCTACCCCTCACCAGCCACTAAGGGCAAAGTGATAAAAGGAAGAGTGATGTTTGGGCTCATAATATGTCACTAAAACCATTAAAATGACTGCGGTCTATTTTGTTCTTTGTTAACATATGTGAATACATTGGAGTTATACTCTTCATTCCTGAGTTTGTGTTTTAACTGAAGTAATTTGTCAGTTTTTAAACATACCCAAAGTTTCCACATTTCTCCAGGGCATACAGGATGATAATTTTAAAAGCAGGCATCAGAAATTAGCCTGTGACCAAGGCCACAGTCAATGTGGACAACAATGTGCTGCTGGCATTACAGTAACAGACTGAATACTTTGACATCAACAATATGCTTTCCCTACCGCAGTGTGTTCCCCTATATTATTTCATCATTATGAGTATTTGTTTAAAACCCACTTACTAAGCTGAGTGCCAAGTACTGTATTGGTTAGAACCACTGCAAGAGATGTAGGTGTGTGAAGTTCACACGTGGTTATTAGACCTTTAACTACTTTTTGCTTGCCAAGCACAGTTAATACACAAAAACAAAATAATAGAGATGATGAAAGTTTAAGTTCCCTATGGTTGCCTGCCCTTCTCCACATCCACCTTTGATTTTTTTTTTCCAGAAAATTTACTGCCTCCCAAAAGATTCTTATGTTCTTGGAATCAGTTCCAGTAAGGCTAGTTATGTGGTGGTCTAATTCCTTCTTGCTGTGCTCCAAGTTGGCTTTTGATGGTTATTTCAAATAAAATATTTTTACGGCCTCTCTAACATGTCCATGTAGTAAAAGTCTCAGAATAATCTTGACGCCTCTTTTTGAGATGAGTGAATGCAGCTTTGGGGAAACTGCGGGCAGATTCGGGTGGTTATTGACACCATACAGAAGAACTCGTGATGAGCCTGTAATTCAGAAACGGCTATGCATGCAAGCGTGTCTGCACACACAGTTACTAGCCTTGTGAGCGGAGGCCCTGGCAAGAATGGGTGGCAGTCTGGCGACAGTGAAGTAGGGATTTGGGGAACACAGCCAGCGGGCTGCTGGCCTGTGGGGTCCCTGGAGTCCTCAACCACTTGCAACCACCGTGACGCAAATGTGCTGTCAAACTGAACTCAGGAACACAAAAGAATGGAAGGAATGACAGACAAATGTAGCGAGGAAGGCACATTAAGGGAAAGTGGAAAAGAACAAAGGAAATAAGAGATCAGTGTGGGGAAGACAGAATTTCTCAACATTATCAGCTCTCCAGGCGCTCAAAACAAGATTCCCAAGCACCATTTGTCTTGACGCTACAAAATGAGACAGGCAATCTCTTACTCACAGTGAGAATCACTTCATTTGTGCCATTCATTAGCGAAAACTACTTATTTGTTCTTATTGAACACAGATTAGTTTGTGGACAGAGACCTGTGACAGTTCTATGTACATTAAAAGCTGAGTTTGATTAGGCTCCTTAGGAAATTGATCAATGAGACAGTGCAGAGCAGCTGTGTTGAGCAAATGAGTTTCTCACTTCTCATCCAGACCATTTGGATGACAACTACTTTGAAAGCATTTAGAGGTAGAAATAATTACATGTTGCTTTTGTCCCTCAAGCCCAGAAAAATTTGCTTATTTCTGGATACGAGTATATCTGTGGTATTTTAAAAATCATTTAATTTTTGGTTACTTTCTGGGATAGTGAGACTTAGAAATTGATATGGAAGTAAACACAATCTTCACTATAATTTTTGAATTGTTGTTTATAGACATTCGGTGGCTATGAAAGAGTTTAATTGGAATTGTTTGGACTTTCTTAAAGGCAAGATTTTTTAAAAAATTGAACTAGAAACCCAGGGACATAACTCTGACTCTGATCTTAGATAAGTCACTATCAACTAGAGATCTTAATGTGAGAAAAGCTAGTTTTCTTTCATTTCATATGTATATATATATATATTATATAATTCTTAAATATATATGTGTGTATATATATATATATATATTACAAAGTTTAGTGTATTTTTCCCAAATTTTTTAGGATAAAAACAATCTTATGATACTTGCTTCATGTAGTAAAATTTAAAGTAAATAGCTACAATGGATATTTGTGGGACTGTATTTGAAGGAGTTATCACCTTAGTGTAATGTATTTAACCTTTTCCTGCCACTGGTTTGCAAAATTTGCAAAATTATAGAGTAGGATAAAGTAATTAACTCAAAATTAAATTAAAAACAGCTAATTTTAAATTATTGATTTAAAATGTGATATTCTACAAATGTTTTTACTGATAATCTTAATAATAATTTTGTTTCAGAAAAACTTAAATAAACATATAAAAATAATTTCAATGATCTGCTTTTATTTTCACTGTAGTTTACACTTCCAATGAAACTATGTTCAAAGATTTTATGTTCTACATACATTCACAGGGTAATTTTAATCCTCTAGATAGCCAGTGATGATAGAATAGAAATTATATGAAATTTTATATTGTAACAATGTATAGTGGTTCAAATTCTTCTAAATATCACTGGAACATCAATAGAATGATAGGTGAACTAAAATGATTTCATATACTGTCTTTGATATTTCACTGACTGTTAGTGAAGCCTTTCACATATTTTTAATTTTATTGTTTTGAATGTGTATTAATGTCAGAGGATGGGGCATCTTTTATTAAACAGTTTGTGGCTTGATTTACAGCTTTTAAACATATAGGCATATGGTACACAGGCCTTCATTTGTATTCTTGCCCCAGGTTGTGCAAATGTTGAGACAATCTAAGTTTGACAGCCTAGATACAGCACAAATCTTACCTTTGCCATAAGTGTGGAAAGTGTTGTTTCTTTATGTTTCTTTCATTAATGTAAGAATCCTGAAAAAAATGCTTTGTAATTTATTTTGAATAGAAATCAATTCATACAATTTTCTAAAATTGTAAAATAAATTATTTGAAAGTTGTTTAAAGTGCTTTTAAAATTTTATTTATTTATTCATTGGCTGGCTGGATCTTCATTGCTGCACACAGGCTTCTCTAGTTGTGGCAGCTGGGGGCTACTGTCGAGTTGCAATGCCTGAGCCTCTCATTTTGGTGGCTTCTCTGGCTGCAGAGCACAAGCCCCAGGGCATTCAGGCTTCAGTAGTTGTAGCGAGTGAGCTCAGTGGTTGGGGCTCACAGGCTCTATGGCATGGGCTCAGTAGTTGTGATACACAGGCTTAGTTGCCCCGTAACATGTGAAATCTGCCCAGACCAGGGATTGAACTCATGCCCTCTGCATTGGCAGGTGGATTCTTAATCACTGCACCACTTGGGAAGTTCCGTGAAGTGCTTTTTTTTAAAATATGAGAACTTAGAACTTATTTATAATTTCAGTGAATATCCTGGGTATGAAGTTTGGAATTATCTAGTTGGACAATAGAGAAGCAAGACAATTCCAGAAAAACATCTATTTCTGCTTCATTGATTACACTAAAGCCTTTGACTGCGTGAAGCACAACAAACTGTAGAAAACTCTTAAAAAGATGGGAATACTAGACCACCTTACCTGCCTCCTGAGAAACCTCTATGTGTGTCAAGAAGCAACAGTTAGAAACTTACATGGAAAACTGACTGGTTCCAAATCGGGAAGGGAGTACGTCAAGGCTGTATATTGTTACCGTGCTTCTTTAACTTGTATGCAGAGTACATTAGGTGAAATGCCAGGCTGGATGAATCACAAACTGTGATCAAGATTGTTGGGAGAAGTATCAACAACCTCAGATATGTAGATGATAGTAATCTAATGGCAGAAAGTGAAAAGGAACTAAAGAGCCTCTTGATGAGTGTAAAAGAGGAGAGTGAAAAAGCTGGCTTAAAACTCAACATTCAAAAAATGAAGATCATGGCATCCAGTTCCATCACTTCATGGCAAATAGAAGGGGAAAAAGTCGAAGCAGGGACAGATTTTACTTTCTTGGGCTCCAAAATCACTGTGGATGGTGACGGCAGCCATGAAATTAAAAGACGCCTACTCCTTGAAGAAAAGCTATGACAAACCTAGACAGCATATTATAAAGCAAAGACATCATTTTGCACCAAAGTCCACCTAGTCAAAGCTATGATTTTTCCAGTAATCATGTATGGATGTGAGAGTTGGATCATAAAGAAGGCTTAGCACTAAAGAATTTATACTTTCAAATTGTGATCTGGAGAAGACTCGAGAGTCCCATGAACTGCAAGGAGACCCAACCAGTCAATACTAAAGGAAAATAACCCTGAATATGCACTGGAAGGACTGATGCTGAAGCTGAAGCTACAATGCTTTGGCTACCTGATGCAAAAAACTGACTCATTGGAAAAGAGGAAAGATCCAAATGATGCTGGGAAAGATCAAAATGATGCTTGAAAAGATAGAAAGCAAAAGGGAAAGAGAGTGGGAGAGGATGAGATGGTTAGATAGGCTCACTGATTCAATGGGAAAGAATTTGAGCAAATTTCAGGAGATAGTGGAGAACCTAGGAGCCTGGCTTGCAGCAGTCCATGGAGTCACTAAGAACACCAGTAATATACCACCAATAAAACAGAGATCATGAACAATCATTATTTAACTGATTATTCACTGTTTTTTCTGATTATACACTCTTTTTTTTTTTATGAGGCAGTTCCATGTGACATACTATTTCCATCTGAAGAATGAAGATTGAGGCTCTTCACAGAGGGCCTCACTCATGACTCTCTCTCATCAGTCATCGTCTTTCCCTTTGACCCAATTGTTTGGTCTCCTTGACTCAGTGTTCATGACTCAAGATGTGAGTTTGTCTAATGCTTCCAGAGATGCTTGGTGAGGCCACCATGTTCAGTGGACATCTTTGATGTCTGACTCAACTGGAAACTCCCTCTTTTTTATACTAATCTCGTAGTATATACTGAAATTTTCTATAGTTTTCTTTTCTCTTTTTTATATACACCCTCAACTTGTCTGCCCGTGAATTGTTCACCTTTACTTTCCAAGAAATCATACTCTGTAACCTTTTACCTACCTCCCAACCTTCCCCGTTCAAGTAGCCTCACCAGGCATGAAGCCAGGGCAAAGATCTATCAGTGATCTTTATTCTATTGAGGTGTTACTCATCTCCAATATGCTGCAGGTTTTTTTGTATTATAAGAACTTTACTGAGATGTAATTCACATTTTATAAAATTCACACATCTATATGACCAAAGATATGTTACATCACATAATCAATGTGAGATTAAATCAGAGTTTATATAGAGATAGCTGATGGAAAAAACTAGAAGCATATTTTCTATTTTACTTATAAATGTTTTGATATAACATCCCCCACCTCTGCAACACACACACACACACACACACCCTTTTTTAATTGGATTGGAGAAAACAGCAAGAATGAAATGGAAGCATAATATATTTTATTCATGTATTGCTTTTATATGTTTGAGAAAATAACATTGCACTACATCTCATGTGACATAAAATATAAGTCAGGTTGAGTATGGGTAGAATCCATGAACAGTTACAAAATAGAAGAGATCTCCTGGGTGTTAAAGTATCCAGGTTTAAGTTGGAATGATCAACGGAAACCTTGTACCTCCATCTCTGTACCATGTTTGTAACTTTAAGTACATACGTACATTCATGCATACACACTGCCATTTCTATATAATATATTTTATTCGTTCTCTTCCAAATATCAAGTAGTATTTTTAGAGACTTTTATCCTACTCTCAATATTTATTATTCTTTGCAGAGACTTTCAAAAACAGCATTCCTTAAACTAGGGTTCATGTATCCCAGGGGTATATAAAGACTTTCCATGTGGTAAGAAGGCAGAAATAATAATTTTAGTGGGATAATTTTAATATGATCAATTACTGTATCTTCAAAATTTACTCCTAAATTTAATCTCCTATAATATATTTCCCTGAGAACTCATCTGTGGTCCAAATATCCCCTTCAGAATCACTCTTCCCTCATTTCTACACAATAAGGCACACCCTTTATCAATACTCAGTCTTACCTTACCCAGGAGCATGTATCAAAACTTTTGTGGCATCAAATAAAGAGAGATAATTTGAAATAATGGTGAGAGTGATGTGTAAAAATGAGTAACTATAATGAATAGGTAAGAAGTCCCTTTTTAAAATTTGGTGATTTGTAATTCTTTACTTTTAAGAGTGTTCAAGGAAAATGTAATAAAAATGTCAGCCAATTCTTCATTAAAATTTTTTTGATGAAAGATTGCAAGGTGGCTTTTAGCACAAAACTTGGATGAGATGTAAAGAATTGATAGTACTCCAGTACTCTTGCCTGGAAAATCCCATGGACGGAGGAGCCTGGAAGGCTGCAGTCCATGGGGTCGCTGAGGGTCGGATACCACTGAGTGACTTCACTTTCACTTTTCACTTTTATGCATTGGAGAAGGAAATGGCAACCCACTCCAGTGTTCTTGCCTGGAGAATCCCAGGGACAGGGGAGCCTAGTGGGCTGCCATCTATGGGGTCGCACAGAGTCGGACACGACTGAAGTGACTTAGTAGCAGCAGCAGCACAAGGAAAACTCTTTGTGTTTTTATTTACTTAGTATGTGAACATAATTTCTCAGCCTGTAAATCTATAAAAGCAAAAAATAAGAATAGAATTTATGCTGTCTAATCTAGCAAACACTAATATAATTGATAAATGTATTAACTCATTAGTGAATAAACCAACACAAATCAAGAGCAGATGCACTTCCAAAAATACTCTTTATGATGGGTATTTTGTTTCAAGTTTATATTTATATCATTTTGATCAATGATGAGCTAACAGTTGGAATGACTTTTTAATACAGAAGAACTTTCTTTTTAACACTTAGAGATTTGTTGGCCACAAAATTAAAAAAAATTAATTTCAGTATGTACATATTTTTCTTAAATAAGGCTAGGAGTAATGAGTAAAAGATCTGCAAGCATGAAATTATATGACATTAAGATAAAACACTATGTGGGAACTAGGATGAAAACTGCAGCTCATAAGAAAAAGAAATAAAGCTGAAGACTGTTGAAGACATTGTTTATGCTTTTGTAAATATAATAGTGAGTATCAAAATTAATAGTGAGTATTGAATCATCACTACAGGAGATACATTAAGAGTTATTACAGGGTCTTTATTTTAAAAGTTAATATTTACAATATGCTGGAATAAGAATCTTTCGCAACTAATTAAACTTTCATTGAAAAATTATCAATATCAACTTGTAGAAGTATGTAGGATGTTATTTGCAATATTACTTTAGGAGTAAATAAGAAAAAAAGCTTTGGAGACCCTAATCTATGGACTAAATCATCACATATCCTTCAGCCTCTTTTAAAAATAAGAAGTGAATGAGCCTGGGTAGCTAAACTACCCAGATATCCTCTAGACATCACAATTTTGTAAAATTATTAAACATTTTCTTTTATGTAGTAAAGATATCAAGTTATTTCCTTTAAATGAGATGTTTAGTATTTGATTAAAAATTAACTTTATTATTATTTTGGACTTACTGAGCAAAGTTGTGCTTTAAGATATATCTATAGTGCCCTTCATATTGAATTAATGGTGCTCTCCGTCCCCAGCACCAGCCATAAATTCTAGGTCATGTTTCATGAGGCTTCTCTGGTACTCCAGAACTCCAAATTCATCTTGGTCTTGCTGGGCAGAGTTCTATACTTCTATACTTTATATTTTACTAAAACTTATTATTTGAGAAACATTGCATAGAAAATGATATTCTAACTTGCTTAAGGGTCCTGGAAAGATGATATTAAAAGTAGTGATAATTATAACAATGTGAAAGTGTGTTAGTAGCTCAGTCGTGTTCGACTCTGCAACCCCATCAATTATAGCCCGCTAGGATCCTCTGTCCACAGAATTCTCCAGGCAGAAATACTGGAGTGGGTTGCCATTTCCTTCTCCAGAGTATCATCCTGACCCAGGGATTGAACCCAAGTCTCCTGCACTGTGGGCAGATTCTTTACCATCTGAGCCACCTGAGAAGCCCAAATAAAACAATAACATCATAAACAACAGTTAGAAAATTAACCTAAGGCTACATGACAACTAAGTAGCAGTGTAATTTGATACCAAAATCTGAACTATTATTCTCCTTTTTTAGTTTTTATTGGATTTACTACAACATTGCTTTTTTTAAATGTTTTGGATTTTTGGCCAGAAGGCATGTGGGATCTTAGCTCCCTGACCAGGGATTGAAACTGTAACCCTTGCATTGGAAGGTGAAGTCTTAACCACTGGACCACCAGGGAATTGCCCAAAATCTAAATTCTTAACTGTTATACTAAAATAGTAGCTACAATTATTACTAGGATGTAATAGTATACATACCTGCCCTTTCAACTTTCTAATATTTTTAAAACTAAACTTATTAATTCAAGTTTTAAGTGGTTAGGTCATAAAATAGTATAATTAGGAATAAATAGTCAAATCTCATCTATCCTTGATGGAGGATCACAGATCTCTCCATTGATGTGGTCCATCTGTCTTCAAAATGGTACTATCAGTCATATGACAGACCAGTGTGGCCAGAACTGAGCAAAGGAGCATGTCCTAAAAAGCTTAGAGTTTAAATTCTACAAAATGACACTATATTATATAAGAAAGTCATCTTTATTAATAGACTGTATTACTGAAAAGACAGAAATTAAATATTTTTTCTTGTTAAAAAGTTTCTTTTTTATTCTTTGCAAGCCTAGTTCCCAAATCAGTCGAAAGTCAGATTTTGCTGTTAACAGTAGTCTTAAATTTAAAATGTCATAGTATGTTTTTTTAAAGTTGATTTATGCCAGCCCCAAGCATGCCAAGGGAAAAAAAAAAAGATGGAAATCAAATTTTGCACTTAAAGTCCATCATGCCTTTTATTACCATCACTCTAAAATATTTTTTAAAAATAGTCACAGGAACTGAAAATACCATTTTATCCTCTGAAACAAATAGGACAGAATCAAATAAAATGATTTTTGGTAGCTTTTTACCTCTAATAAGAGAGTATTTAATCAAGTTGTTAACTTGATTAACACTGCATGTTAACCATTGCATAACACTGCATGTTCTCCAGAAATATCCTTCTTAAAAATATCGTTAATTGGTATTCTGCAGTCATCACAATAGAAAAATAATTCTATAGGTATGACAACCATAAAAGAATATGATTTAGGAAGAAGGTTTCAGGACTAGAGTGAAATAAAAGAAAACCAGCCTACATAGGCCAACGCTGGAAGAAGAGAAAAGCTAGAAGCTGACTAATTCAAGACGAGTATCAGAAATAGAAAAATAAAAGTTATATTTTTTACTAAGATAAGACAAAAAACAATGAACAAATAGTTTTGAAATTGAATGCTTCTTTCCAGGGTCTTAAGAAATGGGTGAACATTGATGATTCTATACAAAATGGAAGACCAAAAAAACAACCTTTGGTGAAATTTTTGCTGAAAATATATTTAACTCTAGTGTTGACTTGTTCTTCATTGTTCCGTTCAGCTCAGTTCAGTCACTCAGTCGTGTCCAACTCTTTGTGACCCCATGGACTGCAGCATTCCAGGCTTCTCTGTCCATCACCAACTCCTGGAGCCTACTCACCGATGTCCATCATGTCAGTGCTGCCATCTAACCATCTCATCCTCTGTTGTCCTCTTCTCCTCCCACCTTCAATCTTTCCCAGCATCAGGGTCTTTTCAAATGAGTCATCTGTTCACATCAGGTGGCCAAAGTATTAGAGTTTCAGCTTCAACATCAGTCCTTCCAATGAACATTCAGACTGATTTCCTTTAGGATTGATTGGTTGGCTCTCCTTGCAGTCCAAGGGATGCTCAAGAGTCTTCTCTTGAATGAATGAATTATGTCTGAAAGGGATGTCCAACTGAAAGGGATTCCCATCCCTTTCAGAATTTTCCACAGTTTATTGTGATCCACACAAAGACTTGTTGTTCACTGTAATTTGAAAGAAATCAGTATATACATTGGGTTTTACACATGGAAATTTATGGAGCGGAGTTAAAGGACACTTCTAAGTGAAGTACAGCCATCATTTATTCATTCACCCATTTATTTGATATTCCATAATTCACTCAACAAATATATTCATCAATAGCTGGGGGCAGAACAGTGAATAAACAAGTTAAAATCCTTACTTGTAGGCTGGTAGGAGGATACAAATAACAAATAAGTAAATAAACACATAAAACAGCAATAAGGGCTCTGTAGAAAGAAAAACGATAAGGAATGGTGACAAAGAGAATGGAAATAATTGCATTGGTAAATGCAATTTAAATAGGATGTTGGGAAGAAAGTTTTACTGAGAAGATGGCATCTGAGTAAGATCTGAAGGTACGAGATGATGCCTGTAGATATTAGGCTGGCCAAAAATTCATTCAAGTTTTCCATACTAGCTGATGGAAAAATCTGAATGAAGTTTTTGGCCAACCCAATACCTAGTCGGAGAGTTGCTCAGGAGCAGCAAATGCAAAGAGCTTGAGATAGTGGTGTGCCTGGCATCAGGGCAGGTACCAGAGGTGTATTGTTATTTTTCAGCCACCCAGTTGAGTCTGACTCTTTGAGACACAATGGCCTGCAACACGCCAGGCCTCTCTGTTCCTCACCATCTCCCAGAGTTTGCCCAAGTTCATGTCCATCACATCATTGATGCCATCCAGCCATCTCATCCTCTGACCATCATCTTCTCCTTCTCCTCTCAATCTTTCCCAGCATCAGGAAAATTTCCAGTGAGTTGGCTGTTCACATCAGGTGACCAAAATACTAGAGCTTCAGCTTCAGCATCAGTCCTTCCCATGAGTATTCAGGGTTGATTTCCTTTAAGATGGTCTAGTTTCATCTCCTTGCTGTCCAAGGAACTCTCAGGAGTCTTCTTCAGCACCACAGTTCGAAGGCAGCAATTCTGTGTCACTCCGCCTTCTTTACAGAACAGCTGTGACAATCTTACGTGCCCACTGGGAAGACCACAGCCTTGACTATACAGACCCTTGTTGTCAATGTGATGTCTCTGCTTTTCAACACACTGTCTAGGTTTGTCATAGCTTTCTTGCCAAGAAGCAATTGTCTTAAATTTCATGGCTGCAGACACAGTCCACAGTGATTTTAGAGCCCAAGAAGAGGAAATCTGTCACTGCTTCCACCTTTTCCCCTTCTATTTGCCATGAAATAATGGGGTCAGATGACATGATCTTAGTTTTTTTTTTTAAATATTTAGTTGTAAGTCAGACTTTTCACTCTCCTCCTTCACTCTCATCAAGAGATTCTTTAGAGGTATAGAACTTGCCAAAAGGCTCACTCTGGGCAGATAAACTAATAACAGATGTCCTGTTATATGGACTGATGCAGGATTTCAGTCAGGAGAACTCCTAGGTTGTAAGACATCCCAGGCAAATAATTTCTGTGGGCTCTGTCTTTATAAAGAATTTGGTTAATTAGTATTACATTTTAATGGTACATTCAAGAAGATTTAGAATAATGAGTAGATTTATTCAAGTGAAAGTCATTCAGTCATGTCCGACTCTTTGCAACCCCATGGACTATACAGTCCATGGAATTTTCCAGGCCAGAATACTGGAGTGGGGAGCCTTTCCCTTCTCCAGGGTATCTTCCCAACCCAGGGATCGAACACAAGTCTCCTGCATTGCGAGTGGATTCTTTACCAGCTGAGCCACAAGGGAAGCCCAATGAGTAGATATGAGGCACTTACTTGTTTATTGGGAGCAGTCATTCTGGCTGCAGAAAGGCAGAGGTTCTATTCAGCCTTTCCGTTCCCAGCTCCTGGTATTCAGACCCTTACAAGAGGTACTTTCTATCAGTCTGTTAATTCCATTGCCTGTTTCATTAGCCTGCAGCCTAATCATCAATTCAATCTCTAGCCCTTGGCAAGATTTTGTCCAATTACTGTGCCATTTTATTAGACCAACTGGTGTACTTGAAATAGAGACTTCAGTAAGAAGACTATTGTAATAATCCAGGAAATGGATGATAGTGATGAGTTGTGTCAAATACTGCTGAGACATCAAAAAACTTGAGGTCTGATGAATGATCATTGGATCATCAGTCTTCCCTGATTGTTCATCTTGATTAATGAGTGAACACCACCAGAAATAGAAAATTCCTTGCTAAAGTACTCATTCTGTATTTCCACAGCTCTGCATGTTGCATTGCTGCTTAAGGTCAGAAATGTCTAAAATTCTATATTTAATTCCCTGATAAGTCCATACACTAGTTTAGCTTTTATCTTCTGAGAGCATATCAACATGGAAAACTTTCCTCCATTGAATCTGTTATTAATAGTAAAGGAGAGATTCAACTAAGAATTTGGTGCAAGTAAACTTAAATTCTCATCCACGTTCAGAATTCCCTAAGAAACTGATCCATTGTTGTCTTTTTGCCGAGGAGCACAGACCGAATTGGTGATTTAGGCATTGTGCATGCATGCTCAGTTGCTCAGCGTGTCCAACTCTTTGTGACCCCACAGATTACAGCCTGCCAGGGTCCTCTGTCCATGGAATTCTCCAGCCAAAAGTATTGGAGAGGGTTGACATTTTCTTCTCCAGGGGCTCTTCTCAACCCAGGGAATGAACCTGTGTCTCTTGAGTCTCCTGCATTGGCCAGCAGATTGTTTACCACTGCATCACCTGGGAAGCCCCAATTTAGGCATCAGAGCAAATTAGAGAATCCACCTGCAATGCAGGAGACACAAAAGATATAGGTATGATCCCTGGATTGAGAACATCCTCTGGAGGAGGAAATGGTAACCCACTCCAGTATTCTTGCCAGAAAAAATCACATGAACAGAGGAGCCTGGCAGACTACAGTTCAAAGGGTCACAAAGAGTCAGACATGACTAAGCCACTAAGTACGCAGCTAAATAAGCAATGAAATTAGCAGGATAGCAAAAAGTGGCTCAAGTAAGGACCTGGTTACCAGGGGCTGGAAATGAGGGTGCTCTTATAACAGTTCCTGTCCCCTATCTATAACCAGGTTGATTGTTGACACTCAACCATGCACCTGGTTAGGCAAGGGTCATCTTCATGCTTTTCGCTTTGGGTCACAGTTGATTCCAGAATGTGGGTCAATTCAAACTCATAGATAGAGGTAAAAAGGCACTTTTATCAGGATGTTTCTGAACATTAGAATGTGTTTAGAGACACTAACTGTGGAATGATTCCCAAGGATAGGAATTTAGAGCTAGGCCTTCCTTATGATAGCAGAAGTATATTCTACATGCAAAATAGGGTCATTAAATGGTTTAGATGAACTAATATATGTGAATATTTTACTATTTAAAATGGTATTATGATAGTTCAAAGAGCATTTTCTTTTATATGTATACATGGACATATATATATATATATATATATATATATATATATATGGCATTTTCAGACTCGTCTGAGATATTTCTGGTAAATGAGGTATAGAAATCAAAATATCGAAGCTGCAGACAGTAGATTTTTCTCTTTATGTTTTATTTTCTTAAAAAATGCTTGAAGAAATTACTTGAGAATTTGGTTCAGGTTATAAGTAAGAAGCATCCAGGGATAAGACCCATCTATGAGTCAGCATGAGTCAGTAATTCAGTAAGCCTGGGAACTGGAAATGAGTTGGAATGTACTAACTTTCTAGTGCTTAAATGTGAATAAAGCTTTTTGAACGCCTGGAATTGCAAATGTCTGTGGTTGTCTGTTTGAAGATGATTTTGTAACACAAAGAAATTCAGGGAAAGGTCTTTCAGACAGGACAAAGAGTGACTGCCCTGTCACATGAAGAGAAATTTTGACTTGAGTAACTCAAACATGATGAAGTAAGAAGTTCTATCGTGTGAAATCCGGGAGCATCCATAACTAATGAAAGCTTGGATTGCTGGAAATGAAATTTGAAACAAGCCATTTCAAGGATGGATGCCAAAAAGTCTAACATTATAAAACAACTAGGACTTTCAAGTTTTTTAACACTGTGAGATAAAGAGGGGTCCCCATTTATTGAAGGAAATAGCTAAATTTATTTCATCTGTGTCTTCAGATCTATAAATGGTAGGTTCTGTGGTGATGATAGTAAGATCTCTAAGTAAGTGGCTTGTGAATTCCTGTTATAGGAAAGCAAACAGCAAACAATTACTCACTGCCAACCACTGAGCTAATTAACCTAGACATGGAAACAGGGATATTGAGAAGTTATACATTATAAGCAGTAGTAACACTCTGCTGCTGCTGCTGCTAAGTGACTTCAGTTGTGTCTGACTCTGTGTGACCCCGTAGATGGCAGCCCACCAGACTCCCCTGTCCCTGGGATTCTCCAGGCAAAAACACTGGAGTGGGTTGCCATTTCCTTCTCCAATGCATGAAAGTGAAAGTGAAGTCTCTCAGTCGTGTCCTACTCTTGGCGACCCCATGGACTGCAGCCCAGCAGGCTCCTCTGTCCATGGGATGTTCCAGGCAAGAGTACTGGAGTGGGGTGCCATCGCCTTCTCCAAGTGACACTCTAAGTGATTACAAAAACAGAATAGCATAGTCAGAGATGAATCAGAATGGGCTGTAGCATCATGCAGAAAGGATACCTCCTGCAGCCAACAAGTAGAACCTTAGTATCTAGTGAAAGTCCCTGAGTTGTGTCTAACTCTTTGTGACCCCATGGACTATACAGTCCATGGAATTCTCCAGGCCAGAATACTAGAGTGGGTAGCCATTCAGTTCTCCAGGGGATCTCCCCAGCCCAGGGATTGAACCCAGGTCTCCTGCATTGCAGGTGGATTCTTTACCAGCTGAGCCACAAGGGAAGCCCCAAGTAGAGCCCCACTTGTAAGTAATTGATGAGTATCAGTCCTGATTACAAGTAAATTCATCGAACAAGTTAATGATATGAGTGAGACCTTAGTTTCAACCTAGTTAACTGAGTAACTCTCCCTGTCACATATACGACTTTAGTTCATTTTTTTTTTAATGTTGGGATTTGATCATTACTATCTAACCAACTATTTGGAAAAGAATACAAATTGCTGAAATTGTTGAGAAATAATCTTAAAAATTTTCAAGCAATGCTGTTGTTCAGTCCCTAAGTCCTATCTGACTCTTTGTGACCCCATGGACTGGCAGCCTGGCAGCATGCCAGGCTCCCTTGTCCTTCACTAACTCCTGGAGTTTGCTCAAATTCATGTCCATTGAGTTGGTGATGCTTCTCCTTTTGCCTTCAATCTTTCCCAGCGATAAGCAAATTAATTTCAGTAAGGGCTTCCTAGGCCCTAACTGTGGTACAGTGGTAAAGAATCCGCCTGCCAAAGCAAGAGACATGGGTTCGATTCCTGGGTTAGGAAGATCCCCTGAAGAAGGAAATGGCAAACCACTCCAGTATTCTTGCCTGGGATATTCCACGGACAGAGGAGCCTGGCGGGCTAGAGTCCATGGGGTCGCCTAAGAGTCAGATATGACTTAATGACTAAACAACAACAAAGGGTAGATGATAATTGACTAAGTCAATTATTTCTCAAGAGCTTTGTAAGAGCATAATTGCTACTTATTTGATTTTAGTAAAAAAACCTAAAAGTGGCTGAGTTTGTAGGATATATTAAGGAACGTCACCTAGTATATACACTTTCCTATGACTTTGAGTAGTGTTCTGTGACTGAGCGACTTCACTTCCGCTTTTCACTTTCCTGCATTGGAGAAGGAAATGGCAACCCACTCCAGTGTTCTTGCCTGGAGAATCCCAGGGACGGGGGAGCCTGGTGGGCTGCTGTCTCTGGGGTCGCACAGAGTCGGACACGACTGAAGTGACTTAGGAGCAGCAGAGTGATACAATCAGCATTGCTGACTCCTTATTTACAGTGCTGTAATTTTAAAAGCAGCAAATTGGAATTACTGATGTGGCAGCTGATATTTCACCACACTTCTAAATCATACTGTTGGCTGTGAATTAGAGTTAGATGATCCTGGATGCATTCCCAAGTGCCTTCAGACCCACTTGTGTGGTAGGCCAGTGCTAAGTAAACAAAAGCTTCACAATAAACTGTATCTGAATAGGTAGTTGAAAGTAAATGCTGTAGAGAAAAATTTCTAAGTAGGAGACCTTTTCCAAACTATTATTTTCAATCAGAATTATCATATTAGATAACATGAAAGACTTTTGATTTTCATACAATTCACATACAAATTATCCAAGATCTATTTCTTTAAACATTTTTTTTTCATTCTTATAGAGTATATAGAAATAAAATGGATTCAAAACAGGCAAAGTTCTGTTTTGCAAGATGAAGAGCTGTGGAGATTGGTTGTACAACCATGAGGATATACTGACCACTGAAATGCCCGTTTAAAAATGATAAAGATGGCAAATTCATGTTATGTATATTTTACCAAAAAGTTTTAAAATGCTGAAAGGAAATGGGCAAAACACAAGCAAAAAACTATGATATGTGCTTGGGAACTCCTAACTCACTTCACTCATGAAAGGTCTAGCAAACTTCAAATATCTTTAGTCATGTAACTTCTTAATCAGCTGTCTTTGAAGCACCCACTGTAACTTACCTCCTGTAGATTGGATATATGAAGGCAGAGGCTTTTGTTTATTTTGTTCAGTGCTATATCCCCATTGCCTCGAACAGAATATGACATGGAACACACAATAAATGAGATCACATTTCTTATTTTCTATGTTAACTTATCTTCTAAGAGCTAAAGAAAAAAGTCAGTCCATGAGGATAAACTTTTTATGACCCTCAATTCTAGAGGCAATGTATTCTAAAGCTCTGGTTTTGAATATAATAGACAGTCCATTTCACAATATTATTTATGCAACTGTACTTTACAATCCCACAACACTCTCTCTTCAACATACCTCACACGTTTTACTGCTCTCTGGAAATTTAGCAGATGTGTTGAACACAGAATTTTGGATTCCAGCAAGATTGGGAATGCCGAAGTTATACCTTCCAGCTTTTCTTTTTAGCAAGAATCCTCATAATGTTTATAAACCAATGAATATCAGGAACCCTCTAGAGGGAAATTATAACATACTGTGCTTCCCAAACACTTTTAATCACAGAACACTGTGAGTGTGTGCATGTGTAAAGTAGCTGTTAAATATTTCCTGGAAAGAATGTTCTCCAACCCAGCATTCATTCCAAATAGAGTTTGGAAATTAACCCTCAAAGAGGGTTGATTCCGATTGACTCTAAGTCAGTGGAACTATCTGTTGGGTGGAACCGTATTAGGTTTCCACTTAGTAAATGTGGCTCAGGTGTCCTGTTGCATGAGCTAATTAGTTTTAATATTTACAGAATCTCCAAGAAATCCATAAATCTGCTTTATTAATATAGCCTCTGACACTGAGATATGTGTAAAGAAGTAGTGTTCTCAGCACCATTCATTTTCAGACCACACTCAGCCTCTTAGCAGATTCTTCCTTTCTGCTACTTTTTATCAAAGCTCTCCACTATTCAGCTCTGAAGATCAACAGAGTTTGTTTTTCTAATATAAAGCAATTCATTTTATTTTTTTCTTAACAGTTCTTTAGTTCATTTGCAGCATTTTTGCAAGCACCTAACTCATCCAATAAAACAATACAAAATACAGTATATGAAATATAAATTATGTATACAATATGTTCTTTAAATTATTGTCACATTTTGCAGATGTAAAGTTTTAGTAACATTTTAAAATTAAAATTGTAAAGCCATTCACTTTTGTTTTTCCAACATGAGACAATGTTTTTCAGTTCAGGAACAGGTAGAAAAGCATTTTATTTTTGGAGTCATGTTTTTGTATTATATTTAAAATCCATCTCACAGAGATTTAGGTATATATATTATTTCTTTCTAGTTGATGTATATTCATAAACTGCTTAAATTGATGTTTATTATGAGATATTACTGAAATATATGATGAACACAATTTATATGGAGCAACCAACTCCAAAGCAATTTTTTGGTGAAGATGAGAATCCTTTCTGTCTTATTTTAAAACAATAAATATATTTGGTTATTTGCATAAACTAGGATGTAGCTGCAATTGTGATATTTTAATTATGGTGGTGTTGGTAAAAAACATTATTGATAATTTGAAATCACCAAAGAGATTTTGTCTATTTATTCTCAACTAATATTTGCAATTTTCCTGCAAGGTAGATATTTTTATAAAATGCAAAATAATACTGAGAATCAAAGAAGTTGAGTCACTTGCTTATGTTTCTATAGTTAGTAAGATGAGCTAAAACTTAAATCTAAATTTACCACATCCAGTTTTGAGTCTTCTTTCATTAGATGACAACTACTTGTGTTCTTGCTAAAAAATATATATAATTCAAACAATTCAGCAAGTTTTTGAATGATAAATTCTTAGGAAAGGAACTGATGAATCAAAAGACACATATGTTAAGTATATTAGTGTAAATTGTCAAAATCTTTCCAAAGGCTAAGCCACTTACATTTTTACACAGGAGTTTCTGTTTACTCATGCCGCAGACAAATGCATGTATTATTAATATTAAAAAATTAATACATTCTTCTTTCCAGTAGTTTTGATTTCTTAAGTATGAATTACTTTGAGGACTTTCTAATGTTTTTATAGACATGTATAGTTTTTTTTTTTAATAAAATACTTTTATTTTACCCTTCTTTAGAAAAACTTAGTTTTTTTCTTATTGATTTGTAAAAACTCATAGTAGCTAAAGAGAATTATCCTTAATTTACTGGCATATAAATTAGTGTGGAACCAAATTTATCCTTATAACAGCACTCTTCTCACACTGGCATTCCAATATATTTTCTTTAGTGGGAGAGAAGGAGTCCAGTGCTGACTAACACACTGGGGATTCAACACAACCCATGGTCTATTTTTTCTGTGCCTTACTCTGTCTGTAGGTTATTTGCTTTATTTCTCATCAGATTCTCTTTTATGTCAAAATATGGATATACTCATGGGAGAGTGTCACACATGCAAAAGTCATCTGCTGTGAAAGTCACAGAAGAAAGTTTGAGAAATATTTATCTAGCATATCATCCCATTTCTAATGAGTAGAGTGGTGGAAGTAAATAGGTAGGAGGGGAAGTAAACCCATGCACAGGGACAGGGGTGACTCACTAAGAGTCATGGGGTTAATGAGCATCAAGGCCAAGGACTAAGACCCTCTTAGAACCCTTACTTTTCTATCCCCACTCTCTTTCGATGAGTAAATTCTACTGCCCTGGCATTCCATTTCTTCTTCAGATCCAAGCAAGGAAAAACAGCATCCTAAGAAGCTCTGCAACATTCTTGATATGGTTTCCCATAAAACCCCCTTGACAATTAGTTAATACGAAGCATTCACATGAGTTTATTTGGGAATTGGCCGCTGCTGTGTTTTCACTGTTGTTGCTGCTGCTGAAATAGTTTGAGTCTGAAATCATTATGGCTGTGGTTACATTTCTTTGGCCAAAGGACATTGTGAAAGACTCCATCACCACAGAAACAGATGAATATTCCTCTGCTCATACTGGAAAAAAAGTGAATTGGTGGCAGCAACTCCAGCTACTTCATGGGAGGCCTCTAGCCATGACTCAGGCTCGTGAGTTGATGTCCCCAAATAAGATGATCCATTTCCTCTCCTGTCAGTCCACGTGGCTGCTTGCAGGATCCTTGTACACTGACCACTTTCTTTGATTTGAAAAGTTATTTTTCCACCAACTATTTTCCAGGTTTCTGTTAGCTTTAGTAAAGGAAGGATGGCCCCATTATCCTGTCTGGAAAACGAAGCTATTCTCTTAAAGCTAATAATTGGTGTCTGACTTTTGAGTCATAATTTTTTCCTTTAATGTTTCGAAATAATAAATCTAAGTGTAGGAAATTTGAAAAATACAAACAAAAATCCAAAGAAACCATCTTCTTTTTTTTTAAATTTTATTTTATTTTTAAACTTTATAATATTGTATTAGTTTTGCCAAATATCGAAATGAATCCGCCACAGGTATACCTGTGTTCCCCATCCTGAACCCTCCTCCCTCCTCCCTCCCCATACCCTCCCTCTGGGTCATCCCAGTGCACCAGCCCCAAGCATCCAGTATCGTGCATCGAACCTGGACTGGCGACTCGTTTCATACATGATATTACACATGTTTCAATGCCATTCTACGCCAGCACCCCAATGTTAAATCTGTCGACATTGTAGTGAGTAGTTTCTTTCCTATGAATTTATGTCTCATGGCTTTTTAAAGGTTTGATTTAACTAAAGGAAAACATAAAAGAATACAAGATCAATTAATTTTATATACTCAGATGATGTAATATTTTCATTTGATGAATCATTCATCTCTACGATATGAAAAACTCAAATATGTAATGTAGGAGTGTGGCTAACAGGCTGATTTCAGAAAGCTAGTCATAAAACTGGCTTCTCGGTTAACTTAGTGGTGAATTTTTCTGTAAAAAAGAAATCACTAAGCACTTTAGCTTTACTTTGCCCATCCCCAAAATGGGGTTTCATGACCCCTAAATTATTTTTAAAATTTATACTTTTATGATTCTACTCAAAGGCACACATAGGGAAATCATTTAACCCAATTAAGTGTGTGATAAACATCAGAACTAGTTACAAAGTTTTAATTTACCATCTCAGAAACAGGAACATATCAGACTAGTAGTTATTTTTAGTTACAGATATATTTTGGTTTTTGGAGAAAGCAAGAAAATGACTCTTTGCAAGAATTCTATCTGTTGCATAGTTTAACATTTTCCTTTTGAATTTGATCAGTTTTGAAAGGCTTCTGGCATTTATCAAGAGGGTATCTTTCTTTTTCTTATGAATAATGGCCTTATTATTTTAATTAAAGAAAATGAATTCTTTATGGAAATCCAAACAAATCCAAAAAAGTACAAAGCAGACATAAAAATATCTCCAAATCCCATCACCACAAAATAACTAGTATTAGCATTTGGTCAACATCATTACAAATACCATCTGGACATTTACATTGAGAAAACTATGAACAAAAAAGCTAAGAAAAAGGTAGAAAGGAAGCATAATAAATTTGCATAGTATGTAATCCCAGCTCTCTATATAGGATTACTTTTATAGTATTATAATCATTCTACATGTACAATTTTAATATGATTTTAAAGTTTAAATGTAATAGAAGCTAATAGAAAAAATAAGGAAACTGAATTTGAAGTGAAGGGTATACTGAACTTCACTCAGATCAATATTTCTTCAACCTGAAAAATAGAGGAAACAATTATGAAGAATATGAGAATGCTATAATCAATTCCCTGGTGGCTCAGACATTAAAGAATCTGCCTGCGATGTAGAGATCTGCATTCGATCCCTGGAGATCTGCATTCGATCCCTGGATCAGGACGATCCCCTGGAGAAAGGAAGAGCTACACATTCCAGTATTCTTGCCTGAAGATTTCCATAGACAGAGGAGTCTGGTGGGCTACAGTCCATGGGGCGGCAAAGAGTCGGACACGACTAAACGACTAACACTTTGACTTTTTCACTTATTATTTTTTAAAATTTTTTAAATTTCTGCAGACACAATTCTTACAGTTGTTTAATATTTGCTGTATGTTTAATTAATTCGGTGATCATCACCAGTTCTTTCCCCAAAGCCTCTATAAGTGTCTGGGCTGTGCTCTTGCTTGTGCTCACTCGCTTAGTCGTGTCCGACTCTTTACAACGGTGTGAACTGTAGCCCAGCAGGCTCCTCTGTCCATGGGAATCTCCAGGCAAGAATACTGGAGCGGGTTGCCATGCCTTCTTCCATGGCAGCTTCCCGACCCAGGGATCAAGCCCACGTCTCTTACGTATCTCCTGCATTGGCAGGCTGGCTCTTTACCACTAGTGCCACCTATTTCAGGCTACAGACAACATTGTTTTATGAAGATACAAAGCCAGCATGACTAAGCACAGGCAACAGAATACAAAGGTTACAGTTAAAGGAATATATCCAGTATGGAGTCAGGTTTGTTTTTCTCTGTTACAATTTCATTTCCTTTTCTAGCTGGTTTTTGTTGTTGCTGTACACTAAATTTCATTAAGATGAATATTCTGAATTCTTTGTCAGACAGTTCTCAGATATTCATTTCTTCAGGGTCAGTCATTGAAGCTTTGTTAGTTTCCTTTGGTGGTGTCAGGTCTGCCTGATTCCTTATGATTTTTGCATTAGTTTCTGTGCATTTGCAGATGGGTCTTCTCCTCTAGCCTCTATCAGAAGTTGAGTGGAACTGTTGACTTGCTCCCTGCCCCAGTGGGCTGTAGGTTGTGCTCCACAGTTGCCTGACACCTCTAGCCAGGCTTCCTGATTTGATGGGGCTTGAGGCTATGCTCATCATCTGGGTGGCCCAGAGAACTTGCTTCTTTGTCCAGCTGGCTCTAGAATTGGCTCTGCACCCATAAGGGCCACTGGACAGGGATTCAAACTGAGCAGGACTACCCATTGAACTCCCTATGTTTGCGAACATAGGGATACAAGGGTAAATTCTCAATAATTTACTGAAGAATTTTCTCTTTTAAGTGCCAATTCTAAGAAAATTTAGCAACAGAATCATACTGTTCAGAATCTTGGGTACTTTTCCTCAATAATCATTTCTCAAGCAGCATTAAGTCCTACCTGTTTATCCAGTGAATTTTTATTGAGATTTTAAAAATTTCTATTTCACTTAGGTCTTAGGAGTGTTCAATTCTATAATCTTGCTTTACTCTGACATCTGTACTCGGAAAAGCAAATGGGCTAATTCTTCTTTTCTTTTTTCTTTCTTTATCCTTTTATTACCTTCCTCTTTCACTTTATTATGCTTTTTAAAAAATTAACTTCTTTGTAAATGTAATACACTAACATGCTAAAAAAACTAACAAGCTTATTTAAAAAGGTATGTCTTATTTCCATTTCCATCCTTTAAGTTTCCATGCATCGCCCATAAATCAAAGCTTCCTTTGCTCTTATAATATACTTCCCAAGGTTTCTTATGTATATAAAAATACAAATGAACATAGCATCTAATTTTTCCCATTTTACACAAAACATGCCATATTATATACTTTCTTTTGCATATATTTTTCCAGTGCTCTGGAGATTTTTTCAAATTAGAACATAGAAAACTCCTTCATTTTTTATAACAGCCTGAAATTCCTTTGCACAGCACATCAAAACATCATTTAAGCAATTTACTATTGGTAGATACTTGGGTTAGTTTCAAATTTTGATGTTAGAAATAATACTAAAATCTGCTACATGCAATTTTAAATTTGATGTTCTGGGGTTTTAAAAGCTTATATTTTTGTTTAGTTTCTAAGTTGTATCTGACTCTTTGTTGCCCCATGAACTGCAGTACGCCAGGTTTCCCTGTCTTTCACTGTCTCCAGGGGTTTGCTCAAACTCATGTCCATTGAGCTGATGATGCCATCCAACCATCTAATCCTCTGTCACCCCCTTATCCTCCTGCCTTCAATCTTTCATAGCATTAGGGTCTTTCCAATGAGTTGGCTCTTCCCATCAGGTGGCCAAAGTATTGGAGCTTCAGCTTCAGCATCAGTCCTTTCAATGAATATTCAAGGTTGATATCCTTTAGACTTGACTGGTTTGATCTTCTTGCTGTCCAACGAACCCTCAAGAATCTTCTTCAGCACCACAGTTCAAAAGAATCAATTCTTCACTGCACAGCCTTCTTTATCGTCCAACTCTCACATCCGTATATGATAACTGGAACAACCATAGCTTTGACTAAATGGACTTTTGTCAGCTTTTTATTACATTGTCTAGGTTTGTCATAGCTTTTCTTCCAAGGAGCAAGCGTCTTTCAATTTCAAGGCTGTAGTCACCATCCACAGTGATTTTGGAGTCCAAGGAAACAAAGTCTCTCACTGTTTCCATTCTTTCCCCATCTATTTGCAGGATGTGATGGACCAGATACCATGATTTTACTTTTTTGAGTGTTGAGTTTAGGCCAGCTTTTTCACTCTCCTCTTTCACTTTCATCAAGAGGCTCTTTAGTTCCTCTTCACTATCTGCCAGTAGGGTGGTGTCATCTGCATATCTGAGGTTATTGATGTTTCTCCCGTCAGTCTTCCAGCTTGTGCTTCATCCAGTCTGGCATTTCACGTGATGTACTCTGTATATAAATTAAATAAGCAGGGTGACAACGTACAGCCTTGATGTACTTCTTTCCCGATTTTGCACCAGTCCATGGTTCCACGTCTGGTTCTAACTGTTGTTTCTTGACCTGCATACACGTTTTGCAGGAGGCAGGTAAGGCAGTCTGGCATTCCCATGTTTTTCAGAATTTTTCACAGTTTGTTGTCATCCACACAATCAAAAGCTTTAGCATAATAAATGAAGCAGATGCTTTTCTGGAATTCTCTTTCTTTTTCTATGATCCAACAGATGTTGGCAATTTAATCTCTGGTTCCTCTGCCTTTTCTAAATCCAGCTTGTACATCTTTGTACATCTGGAAGTTCTGGGTTCACAAAGTTTTAAAAGTTTGTGTCCCTCATTAACTACATATGTTATTTCTCAGAGCTTCACCAACAGTCTGAGACTTTTGTATTTTTGCTCGTATGATCAGTGAAAAGTAATACATCTATGAGTGAAAGTGAAACTTGCTCAATAGTGTACAACTCTTTCAAACCCATGGTCCACCAGGTTCCTCTGTCCATGGGATTTTTCAGGCCAAAATCCTGGAGTGGGTAGCCATTTCCTTCTCCAGGAGATACTCCTGATCCAGGGATTGAACCTGGGTTTCCTCCATTGCAGGCAGACTATTTACCATCTGAACCACCAGGGAAATCCAGATACATCTTTAGTATAGTTTTAATTACTACACATTTTGTTTTGGATGTATTTGTGCAAGTTTTCATAAATGTTTATAAGTCATTTATATTTTGTCATTGTTTACTTAACTATTGGGTTCTTTGTATTATTTTCCAATTTCAAAAAGCTCTTTATATATTATGGAAATTCCTATAGCACATTCTCAACTCACTGTTGGAATGTTCTGTTATTGAGGAGATCCATATCTCTTCAGTGAGCATTAAGTTTAAGAACCTTTGAATTAGTCTTCATCCGTGTATCTCTACTATATGTGTATGTGAGCATGAATTTAATGTACATGCTAATATAACTACCATATGTGATGCTGATCTTTCCATCATGAGACTGCAAATATGAGCATAGTTTCATTTTATCTTCTATCATAACGTGACTCCTTCCTCATCTCATTGCTGAGTTTTCTCCCTGTGCTACATGGTCCACTGTGGGAGTGCTGACTCCCATGTGCTAGATAATTACCTTGCCAAAGGGTATACATATTTACCATACAGTCCTGGTAGAACAAAGGCAAGTTCTGCCCAAAGTAATTTCACCCATTATCCTAAAAGGCAGAAATTGACTTCAATCTCATAAATAACATTATGTCTATTATTAAAAAATTATTTGTATTTACAAGGGGAAATATGATGCTCTGCTGCTTCTGCTACTGCTAAGTCACTTCAGTCGTGTCGGACTCTGTGTGACCCCATGGACGGCAGCCTACCAGGGTCCCCCGTACCTGGGATTCTCCAGGCAAGAACACTGGAGTGGGTTGCCATTTCCTTCTCCAATGCAGGAAAGTGAAAAGTGAAAGTGAAGTCGCTCAGTCATGTCTGACTCATAGTGACCCCATGGACTGCAGCCTACCAGGCTCCTCCATCCATGGGATTTTCCAGGCAAGAGTACTGGAGTGGGGTGCCATTGCCTTCTCCATATGATGCTCACACAAACACAAATATGAATGCACACACACATACGATGGCTAGAAGTTGTATGTGCAGTTCTCTATCACCTATAATCTATTTTTACATTTATATATCCATTCAAAAAATGAAGATCATGGCGTCCAGTCTCATCACTTGTGGCAAATAGATGGGGAAACAATGGGAACAGTGACAGGCTTTATTTTCTTGGGCTCCAAAATCACTGTAGATGGTGACTGCAGCCATGAAATTAAAAGATGTTCATTCCTTGGAAGAAAAGTTATGGCAAACCTAGACAGCATATTAAAAAGCAGAGACATTACTTTTTTTTTAAATTTTATTTTATTTTTAAACTTTACAATATTGTATTGGTTCTGCCATATATAGAAATGAATCCACCACAGGCATACACGTTTTCCCCATCCTGAACCCTCCTTCCTCCTCCCTCCCCATACCATCCCTCTGAGTCGTCCCAGTGCACCAACCCCAAGCATCCAGTATCGTGCATCGAACCTGGACTGGCGACTCGTTTCATATATGATATTATACATATTTCAATGCCATTCTCCCAAATCATCTCACCCTCTCCCTACTTTAATGACAAAGTTCCATATACAGATGTACATGGACATCATGTAAGGATGTGAGAGTTGGACTATAAAGACAGCTGAGCATTGAAGAATTGATGCTTTTGAACTGTGGTGTTGGGGAAGACTCTTGAGAGTCCCTTGGACTGCAAGGAGATCAAACCAGTCAATCTGAAAGGAAATCGGTCCTGAATATTCACTGGAAGAACTGATGTTGAAGCTGAAGCTCCAATACTTTAGCACAGGATGTGAAGAGCTGACTCATTTGAAAAGACCCTGATGGCGGGAAAGATTGAAGGCAGGAGGAGAAGGGGACGACAGAAGATGAGATGGTTGGATGGCATCTCTGACTCAAAGGACATAAGTTTGAGCAAGCTCCGGGAGTTGGTGATGAAAAGGGAAGCCTGGCGTGCTGCAGTCCACGGAGTCTCAAAGCGTCAGATACAACTGAGTGACTGCATTGAAAATGAGAACAGAGTTAAATAAGGACCTAATATGAGCGACTTCACTTTCACTTTTCACTTTCACGCATTGGAGAAGGAAATGGCAACCCACTCCTGTGTTCTTGCCTGGAGAATCCCAGGGACGGGGGAGCCTGGTGTGCTGCCGTCTATGGGGTCGCACAGAGTCGGACATGACTGAATCGACTTAGCAGCAGCAGCAGAAGTTAAAGTAAAAAAAATCTACTTTTCCTCCTTATTTTCCTTTAAAATCATGAACTTATCCATGATACAGACTCACAGACATACAGAACAGATTTGTCATTGCCAAGGGGAAGGGAGACGCAAGAGGGATGGACTGGGAATTTAGGATTAGCAGATCGAAACTATATATATAAGCTGGAGAAACCCAAGGGCCTACTGTATGGCACAGAAAACCATATTCAATATCTAGTAATAAACCATAATGAAAAAATTATAAATGGGTCTTCCCAGGTGGCTCAGCAGTAAAGAATCAGCATGCCAATGCAGGAGACATGGGTTCAGTCACTGGGTCGGGAAGATCCCCTGCAAAAGGAAATAGCAACCCACTCCAGTATTACTGCCTGGGAAGTCCCATGGAAAGAGAAGCCTGGCAGGCTACAGTCACACGATTTAGTGACTAAACAAAAACAACATAACTGAATCATTTGCTGTATAGAAGAAAATGAACACAAAACTGTAAATCAATTATACTTCAATAATATACATTTTTAAAAATATGCAGGAGGAGGAATCTTCTTTGGCTGGTACTCTGAACCTTACAGCTGATGCTTTTATGTATATATAATATATACATAAACAGAAAAATTGGCATTTCTAAGTATTAAATAAACACTAGATTATTAAACAAATAACCCTGAGAAATCTGGTTAACAATTTATAAAAAAAAAAAAAGGTGGGGGAGACCCTTACTTCACAACATGCTACAGAATAAAATTACAAGTTGAGAAAAGGAAATGTAATAAACCAAAATTAAATAAATAAATAAAACCACTTAAAAGGATTAGTTGAAAAGTTATGTAAATATTTACCTTACTCAAGCCTGGGAAAGGTCATTCTCTGGGAAAAACAAAGTACAAAAAGTTAGGTCATTAAATTTACTACATGAAAATTAATATATTCTAATTCAAAAAGGCCATAAAATTGATAAGCTATCTGAGAAAATGTATTTGCAAAGATATATATAGCTAGATATCTTTCTGAAAAATAATTTAAAAAATAGCAATCTCAAGAAAAATTGCACTTTTGATCATGTTTAAAAAATGCTTAATGATACAGGAAAATGCTAATGATTTATTATCAATTAAAACTGTATAGAGAACTGATTGACAGAAACACCTTATGAAATGTTCATGGTCATTAGCTTTGTGTGATGGGATTATACAAGGTTTTTATGTTTTCATACTTTTCTGAATTGTCTCAATTTTATTTTATACTAAAAATGTTACATTTTTAAAAATGCAAAAATCTGGAAAAAATAACCACAATTATTTATCTTCATTAAATCCATTTCAGAGAATGGTATGGGGAGTTATTTGAATAATGTATGTGATCTGCTTTTGTAGAAAGATTATTGTTAGAAATGTTCATGTTTGTCCTATTTAAAATGTGATGGAGATGACTCATTTTATTTCAAAAAGGCTGTATTTGAAACACCAGAAAAAGATGTCCTTTTCATTATAGGAGACTGGAATGCAAAAGTAGGAAGTCAAGAAACACCTGGAGTAACAGGCAAATTTGGCCTTGGAGTACAGAATGAAGCAGGGCAAAGGCTAACAGAGTTTTGCTAAGAGAACACACTGGTCATAGCAAACACACTCTTCCAACAATACAAGAGAAAACTCTACACATGGACATTACCAGATGGTCAATACCAAAATCAGATTGATTATATTCTTTGCAGCCAAAGATGGAGAAGTTCTACACAGTCAGCAAAAACAAAGCTGATAGCTGACTGTGGCTCAGATCATGAACTCCTTATTGCCAAATTCAGACTTGAAGAAAGTAGTGAAAACTGCTAGACCATTCAGGTATGACCTAAATCAAATCCATTACGATTATACAGTGGAAGTGAGAAATAGATTTAAGGGACTAGATCTGATAGACAGAGTGCCTAATGAACTATGGACAAAGGTTCATGACACTGTATAGGAGACAGGGATCAAAACCATCCCCAAGAAAAAGAAATGCAAAAAAGCAAAATGGCTGTCTGAGGAGGCCTTGCAAAAGCTGTGAAAAGAAGAGAAGCGAAAAGTAAAGGAGAAAAGGAAAGATATACCCATTTGAATGCAGAGTTCCAAAGAATAGCAATGAGAGATAAGAAAGCCTTCCTCAGTGATCAGTGCAAAGAAATAAAGGAAAACAATAGAATGGGAAAGACTAGAGATCTCTTCAAGAAAATTAGAGATACCAAGGGAACATTTTATGCTAAGATGGGCATAATAAAGGACATAAATGGTATGGACCTAACAGGAGCAGAAGATACTAAGAAGAGGTGGCAAGAATACACAGAAGAACTATAAAATAAAGATCTTCAAGGCCCAGATAATCACAATGGTGTGATCACTCACCTACAGCCAGACATCCTGGAATGTGAAGTCAAGTGGGCCTTAGGAAGCATCACTATGAACAAAGCTAGTGGAGGTGATGGAATTCCAGTTGGACTATTTCAAATCCTAAAAGATGATGCTGTGAAAACTAAGATCATGGCATCTGGTCCCATCACTTCATGGCAAATAGATGGAGTAACAGTGGAAACAGTGACAGACTTTATTTTGGGAGGCTCCAAAATCACTGCAGATGGTGACTGCAGCAATGAAATTACTAGACTCTTGCTCCTTGGAAGAAAAGTTACAATCAACTTAGACAGCATGTTAAAAAGCAGAGACATTACTTTGCCAACAAAGGCTCATCTAGTCAAAGCTATGGTTTTTCCAGTAGTCTTGTATGGATGTGAGAATTGAACTATAAAGAAAGCTGAGTGCTGAAGAATTGATGCTTTTTAACTGTGATTTTGGAGAATAGTCTTGAGAGTCCCTTGGACTGCAAGGAGATCCAACCAGTCCATCCTAAAGGAAATCAGTCCTAAATATTCATTGGAAAGACTGATGTTGAAGCTGAAACTCCAACACTTTGGCCACTCACGAAAAAGTGAGTCATTGGAAAAGACCCTGATGCTGGGAAAGCTTGAAGGTTGGAGGAGAAGGGGATGACAGAGGATGAGATAGTTGGATGGCATCACCGACATGATGTCATGAGTTTGAGTAGGCTCCTGGAGTTGGTGATGGCCAGGGAGGCCTGGCATGCTGCAGTCCATGGGGTCACAAAGAGTTGGATGCGTCTGAGCGACTGAACTGCACTGTATTTGAAAAGTTTGCTTGCGTGCTTAACACTGTATATCCTATTATCATTTTGTAAGTTTAAAAAATGTCACAAGTGGGATAAAAAACACAGTAGGTTATGATTGCCTAAACTCCATCACTAGCTGTGTGTCTTTGGGTGCATCATTTACCTTTCTGCCTTTTAGCTTATTTCCCAGGTGGTGCTAGTGGTAAAGAACCCTCCTGCCAGTGCAGGAGATGGAGTAGACACAGGTTCCATCCCTGGGTCAGAAAGATGCCCTGGAGGAGGGCGTGGCAAACCAGTCCAGTATTCTTGCCTGGAGAATCCCCATGGACAGAGGAGCCTGGCTGCATATAGTCCATTGGGTCACAAAGAGTCAGACATGACTGAAGTGGCTTAGCATGCATGCATTCTACACCCGATGTTTAAATTTTAAACTTAAGTAATGTCTAGGCATGTCAGGGAGCCTCTTGGCTTGGGAACGCATGAATGCATGCTAAGTCACTTCAGTTGTGCCCTACCCTTTGTGACCCCATGGACTGTAGCCAGCCAGGCTCCTCTGTTCATGGGGATTCTCCAGACAAGAAAGAGGAGGGGTTGCCATGCCCTCCTCCAGGGGATCTTCCCGACCCAGGGATTGAATCTGTGTCTCCTCTGTCTTCTGCATTGGTAGGAGGGTCCTTTACCACTAGACCCACCTGGGAAGCCCTTGACATGGGAAGCTAGAAGTCTATTTACATGGAACAAAGGGGACCATTTAGGCCATAATATCCTAATATTGGGCTGCCCAGGTGGGGCTAGTGGTAAAGAAATTACCTGCCAACATAAGAAACAAGTAAGACACGCAGGCTCAATCCCTTGTTGGAGAAGGGGAAGGCACAGCAACCCACTCCAGTATTCTTGCCTGGAGAATCCTATGGACAGAGGAGTCTAGTGGGCTACAATCCATGGGGTTGCGAAGAGTTGGATATGACTGACTTAGCGTGCATTCGGATCCTAATATTATTAGCAGGGAGTCAGGTGGAGCAGGAGTGCCTTTTAATCAAGTTCTAACAGTACACAGAGAGAGTGAGTCTAAAAACACATAATTTCTCTTATTTGAATTTGTTTCTGGCTTATTCTTGTGATTTAAGAAAATAACAATCAAGTAAAAACCATGAAAACAATTTTAGTAAAACTTCCATAAGGTAAGAGAGTGTAAACTGCCTTACTAAGGAACGCAATTGTTATCCCATCACTTGAGGCTTCTATGGAGCTCTCTAAAGTCAGGATGAATGACGATGCCTGACAGAAGAGGAGAGACTGGCAGCGATGCCCAAAGACATGCATTGATTAGACTCCCTCATGGGTCCTCCCAGAAAAACTTTAAAAGGAAGGACTTTTCCATAAGGTTGGAAAAATGTACCATCCTTGGAGCAAGAAGAAGTAACAACGAGTCATAATTTTGAGGGTCAAATGAGATAAAGTGGGAGACCTGTGGAAAATACAGACTCTTATACTGTGTATTTCCTCAATTCAGACACAATGTGACCAACCAAAAAGAATGAGAACAAAGCTCCGTCTTTGGACTGGCTCTTCATTTTCTGTTTTCTCTTGCAGGGACCATAACTCTTCACCTTTAATCCTCTGTGAGGCAGTGTCTCACATAAGTATTTGTGAAAAGATTAAAGAAAAGCAACAGGAAAGAATTTAAAAAATTAAAACAAGACCAAATTTAAAATCTTTGTTCAATTCATAATATTTCCATATGTGTAAACAAACTCATAAATAATTGCTGTATATTGGGTTATATTAAACATACTATTTGGCAGCTTCATTTTTGCACCAGTGCTATTCATTGACTATTTCCTGGAAGACAAACTCCATTCAATGTAGAGGTTGCATAGTATTTCACCGCGTGGAAAGATCATGCTTATTTAACCAGTCATGTACTGATGGAGATACATCATTCTATACGTTTTTATTGAGTATCTGCTATGTAATAGACAACAGTGCTGAACATTGTGGCTCTGCAGTGAGCAGAGTGGAGATTTTTAATCTGTGTTAAGAGCACAGAGCCTGGTGCGGAGCTTCCAAACAGATGTGCAGAGACATGAAATGATGAGCTAGGAGATGTTGGTCTGGAATGCCCTTGCAGTAGTTGGGCAGTGCCCAAGAGAGCGGGGAAAACTTGATTCTGTTGCCTCTCCCTGTTTGATGCTCCTCTGAGGAGGGCAGTGATTAATGAGGCAGTCTGTGGTCTTCGAAGGCTGGGAGCAGAATGAATGACCTGAGCATGTGCTGTCCCATTACATCATGGTGAGAAGGTCAAGGAGGTGCTCTCAGCTGTCACCTGCTGAGTTCACCACGGTCACCCATTGTGACCCCGAGCTCGTGAGACCTGTTGAAGGAGTTTGTATTCCAGGTGCCCAGGAACATGTGGCAAGATGTGATCAAACGGAAGGGAGGCCAGGTGAGTTAACCAGGCAATGGCAGCTCCAGGTACCATCCTTTATTTCTGGTTCCACATATCAGGAACCATTTCTTCTTGATAAGAGTTTTGAGCGTTGGATTCAGGGAACTGCAGCATGACTGCTCTAACAATTCCTGCTCATTCTGCGAGTTAGCGCATCCATTCTTGCCTGGAGAATCCCAGGGACAGAGGAGCCTGTGGGCTGCTGTCTATGGGGTCGCATGCATGCACTGGAGAAGGAAACGTTCAAATACAAATTTCTCACTTAAAAAAATAAGAAAGTATTTTATTTGGCTCAACAATTAATACCTTCCTTGTTTGGAATTGATGCTTTTGAACTGTGCTGTTGGAGAAGACTCTTGAGAGTCCCTTGGACTGCAAGGAGGTCCAATGAATCCATCCTAAAGGAGATCAGTCCTGGCTGTTCATTGGAAGGACTGATGCTGAAGCTGAAACTCCAGTACTTTGGCCACCTGATGCGAAGAGTTGACTCATTGGAAAAGACCCTAATGCTGGGAGGGATTGGGGGCAGGAGGAGAAGGGGACGACAGAGGATGAGATGGCTGGATGGCATCGCTGACTCGATGGATGTGAGTCTGAGTGAACTCCAGGAATTGGTGATCGACAGGGAAGCCTGGCGTGCGGCAATTCATGGGGTCGCAAAGAGTTGGACACGACTGAGTGACTGAACTGAACTGTTTTGAATTATGCTTTTCTTATTATAAATATGTGGTATAAAACTAATAATATTTTCACCCAATCCCAGACAGAAAGCAATTAAATACCCTTGATTTTACTCCCGTGTCCCACGCAAATATCATCAGTCTTTGTTTCATCTGTGCTGTGACATGATACAGGCTAGGAAGCACTGGTTTATCACTACTTCTTAAACTAACTGCGGTAAAGGATAATTTTTCAAAGAATTTCCACTCTGCAATGCATTTTTACTTCTGTGACAAATAAAATGAGCGTCAATATAAATCACAGAAACATCTTTTTTAATCCATCTCCCAGAATTATGGAAATAAAGTAAAAATAAACAAATGGACCTACTTAAACTCAAAAACTGTTGCAGAGCAAAGGAGACAATAAACAAAAGACAACTTACAGATTGTGAGAAAATATTTGCAAATTATGTGGCAAATAAGGGATTAGTCTCCAAACGTTACAAAGAGTTTATGACACTTAACAGCATTAAAACAATCAAAACCCATTCAAAAATGAGCAGAAGACCTGAACAGACATTTCTCTAAAGAGAATATATAGATGGCCAATAAGCACATGAAAAGATGTTCAACATCGATAGCTATTAGAGAAATGGAAATCAAAACTACAACGAGATAAGAGCTCACACTGGTCAGAATGGCTATTATAAAAAATTCACAAACAACAAACGATGGAGAGGGTATGGAGAGAAGGGAACCCTCCTGCCCTGTTGGTAGGAATGGAAATTGTTACAGCCACTATAGAGAACAGTAAGGAGGTTCCTTAAAAAACTAAAAATAGAGCTACCATATGACCCTGCAATACCACTCCTGGGCATATATCCAGAGAAAAACATAGCCTGAAAAGACACATGAACCCCAATGTTCATTGCAGCACTATTTACAATAGCCAGGACATGGAAGCAACCTAGATGTCCATTAACATCCACTCTATAGAGGAATGGATAAAGAAGATGTGGATATATATGTACATATATATATACACACACACACACACCCACACACACCCACACACATATATAAAGGAATATTTCTCAGCCATTAAAAAGGATGAAATAATGCCATCTGCAGCAACACGGATGGACCTAGAGAGTGTCATACTGAGTGAGTCAGAGGAGGAGAAATATCATATAACATCCTTTATATGTGGAATCCAAAAAGAAATGATACAAAAGAACTTAGTTACAAAACAGAAAGACTCACAGACTTAGAAAATGAACTCATGGTTGCAAGGGGGACGGGATAGTTAAGGACTTTGTGAAGGTCATGTACACACTGCTATATTTAAAACAGAAAACTGACAAAAATATAGCACATGGAACTCTGCTCATGTTATATGCCAGCCTGGATGGGAGGGGCATTTGGGGGAAAATGGATACATGTATATGTATGACTGAGTCCCTTCACTATTCACCTGATGCTATCACAGCATTGTTAATTGACTATACCTCAATATAAAATGTTTTTGGTGTTAAAAATTAAATTGAAAATATAAAAAGAAAAAAAAGAAACGTAAAAATGACTAAAAAAGAAAAGGGAAAAAGCTATAAAATACAAGCTTCTTTTTTAAAATCATTAAGTTCAACAGATATGACATTGTCTTGGCAAACTGCTACGAAAGTTCAACGTGTGCTGGTCACTTAGCCGTGGCTGACTCTGAGACTCTATGCACTGTAGACAGCCAGGCTCCTCTGTCCATGGAATTCTCCAGGCCAGAATACTGGGGTGGGTAGCCAGCCCCTTTTCCAGAGGATCTTCCTGGCCCAGGGATCGAATCTGGGTCTCCTGCATTGCAGGAAGATTCTTTACCATCTGAGTCAACAGGGAAACCTTGTAAGTTTAATGCTTACTCTCAGTTCCTTATCATATCAGACTCACTAAACACCAAGTTGCATACTAACATTAGAAAGCAGACCATACTTTTTTTTTTCAAGTTTTTTAATTTAAAAAAATTTTACTTATTTTTAACTGGAGGATAATTGCTTTATAATATTGTATTCATTTCTGCCATAAATCAACATGAGTCAGCCATAGGTATACATGTATCACCTTTCTCTTGAGCTTTCCTCCCACCTCCCATCCTACCCACTCCTGTAGGTTGTCACAGAATACTTGGTTTGTGCTCCGTGAGTCATACAGCAAATTCCCACTATTATTTTATGTATGGTAATATATACGTTTCCATGCTATTTTCTCATTACTTCCACTTTCTCCTTCCCTCACTGTGTCCACAAGTCTGCTCTCTATGTCTGTGACTTCATTGCTACCCTGCAAATAGTTTCATCAGTATCATCTTTCTAGATCCCATATATATGAATTAATATATGATATTTGTTTTTCTCTTTCTGACTTCATGCTGTATAATAGACTCTAGGTTCATCCAACTCATTAGAACAGATTCAAATGCATTCCTTTTTATGACTAACATTTCATTATATATATGTACCACAGCTTTTTTATCCATTCATCTGTTGATGGACATCTAGGTTGCTGACCAAATCCCCTCAATTAAGTCTCACTCTCTTCTCTGGTGGCTCAGTTGGTAAAGAATCTGCCTGCAATTCAGGAGACCCTGGCTTGATTCCTGGGTTGGGAAGATCCTCTGGAGAAGGGAACAGCTATCCACTCCAGTATTCTGGCTGGAGAATTCCATGGACTGTATAGTCTGTGGGGTTGCAAAGAGTCAGACACAACTGAGCAACTTTCATTCTCTCTGTCACTGGCTCTAACAGTCCTGTTTAGAGTTAGCCTCGTTCTTCCTGAAATTCACCACTCCTTTGCTTCAAACCACACCAAAGACAGTCTCTGAAACACTGACAAGCAGGATCCTAAGCAGAGAGTGTGATTGGTAACTTAACCCCTTCATTCATTCAGTAAACTCGAGCCTCAATTCTGTGCTTGTCTCTTGAGTGAAGAGTTTTAGATTTTGGAGAAATAGGAACTGTGAAATTTGCCCTGTGGCCACCTAGAAACTTAAGGAAGGGACTTTCCTTGTGGTACAGTGGATAAGTCTGCCTGACAATAAGGCGACACGAGTTCAATCCCTGGTCTGGTAAGGTGCCACATGCCATGGAGCAGCTAAAGCCCATGGGCCACGACTATTGGAGCCCACAAGCTCTAGGGTCTGTGAGCCACAAGTACTGAGCCCGCATGATGCGACTACTGAAGCCCATGCACCCGGAGCCCGTGCTCTGCAGCAAGAGAAGCCACTACAACGAGAATCCTGTACAACCACAACAAAGAGTTGTCCCTATTCTCCACAACTAGAGGAATCCCGAATAAAGCAGCAAAGACTCAGCGCAACCATAAATAAATAAATACATGCATAATTGTTTAAAAAAGAAAAAAAAAACTTACAGAAGACTTAAAAATATACTACTGAAATGTCAGGGAGCCTGTATGACATGATGACTAAGAGCTGCTTGGGCTTCAGAGAAGGACAGTGCTTTTAGGCTTGACTCTGCCACTTACTTAACCTTTTTGTCAGTTTTCTTATCTGTAACATGGGGTTGTCAGGATAATGCATGTAGTAAAGTGAAAGTGAAAGTGAAGTCGCTCAGTCGTGTCCGACTCTTTGCGACTCCATGGACTGTAGCCTACCAGGCTTCTCAGTCCATGGAATTTTCCAGGCAAGAGTACTAGATAGGGGTGCCATTGCCTTCTCCAGGGGATCTTCCTGACCCAGGGATCGAACCCAGGTCTCGGGCATTGTAGGCAGACGCTTTACCCTCTGAGCCACCAGGGAAGCCCAATGCATGTAGTAAGCACTCATGAAAGATTAGCTATTGGTATTTGAGAAAAATTATAGGAGAGCACATGAAGTACAAATACTTTCCATTTGCACTGGACTTTACAGGTATGCTATGGCTATTGTTTAGGAGTTGGTTAATTAAACCAACTATTGCCATAATCATTTGGCAACATGTCAAATCATGTATTAGATGATCAGTTATACACTTTAAACTTACACACTGTTACATCTCAGTAGAGGTGTAAAACATTACATCTCAATACAATTGAAAAAAAGTTTGTTAATCGAATGAATCCGGAGATGAAGCCACACCCTAGTAATTAAGGGGCAGAAGTATCTCACTGGAGGAAGAAATCATTTGGTGTCAGTAGTCAGTAAGAGTGGTGTATCTTCAGATCAGAATCCAGAGCTGAAAGGACAGGTTCAAAGTTGACTGGTAAGGTTTATCTATTCATTTATCTCTTAAGTAGTTTTTGAGCCCTCTTCTGTTATGCAGGGCATGAGGTGTTTCTTTTTGACCATGGAGGTGACACTGGGACTGAGAGGAGGCACCCTCCTGGGGGAGTTGACTTGAGACCTAAAGAGCAAAGAGCCTCTGACATGCTGCTTACAAGGCTCTAGGGCTGGAACTGGCTATCTGAGCTGGCTGAGGTGGGATCAGAACTCCTGTGTTGGGTCAGCTGGACTATTTTTGTACTTTTTTTCACTTATATTTATATCCCAGTTGCCCTCCCTTGGTGTTTAGCTAAGTCTTTTGAAAGTGCTGTGCAAAGGAAAATGAGGAACGCATTTGTGGCCATCTAGAAATGGCAACCCACTCCAGTAGTCTTGCCTGGAAAGTCCCATGGATGGAGGAGCCCGACGGGCTACAGTCCATGGGGTTGCTAAGAGTCGGACACGACTAAGCAACTTCACTTTCAGTTTTCACTTCCATGCATTGGAGAAGGAAATGGCAACCCACTCCAGTGTTCTTGCCTGGAGAATCCCAGGGATGGGGGAGTCTGGTGGGCTGCTGTCTATGGGGTTGCACAGAATTGGACATGACTGAAGCAACTTAGCAGCAGCAGCAGCAGCACATCCATAATGTTTCAGTCATCCCTGGAGGGCATTTTGGAAACGTATCTTTAGTGGAGACCATGATTAGGAGAAATTGGTTTTTCCAGTACTCATGTACAAATGTAAGACTTGGACCATAAGAAAGGCTAAGTACCGAAGAATTGATGCTTTCAAATTGTGGTGCTGGAGAAGACTCTTGAGAGTCCCTTGGACTTCAAGGAGATCAAACCAGTCAGTCCCAAAGGAAATCAACTCTGAATATTCACTTAAAGGACTGAGGCTGAAGCTGAAGCTCTAATACTTTGATCACCTGATGTGAAGAGCTGACTCAATGGAAAAGACCCTAATGCTAGAAAAGATTGAGGGCAGGATAAGAAGAGGACGATAGAGGATGAGATGATTGGATAGCAGCACCAACTCAATGGACATGAATTTGAGCATATTCTGGGAGATAGTGAAGGATGGGGAACCCTGGCATGCTGCAGTCGATGGCATAACAAAGAGTCAGACTTGACTAAGCAAATGAACAACAACAATGAAGAATTCAGAGTAATGATAGTAAAGATGATCCAAAACCTCAAAAATAAAATGGAGAAAATGAAAGAATCAACTAATACATTTAACAAGGACCTAGAAGAAAGAAAGAATAAACAGAGATGAACAATACAATTACTGAGATTGAAAGTGGACCATACTTTGAATAACTCTGATCTGTTAGCATTTGGTTCAAAATGTGGGCTATTACAAGTACTACTGCAATTTAAATAGGTGTACAATTTAGTACAATTTTCTGATTATTTGCCTACAATAAATTCTTAGAAATGGAAGAATAGTCTTTTAACATTTCTTTCTTAGATTATATATGTCAAATTTTTAAACTGAAAGTGTTATTTTTTTTGATACTATACATATGACTACAAGTCAGCATTTCTGTTGTTAGTTTTAAGTATCAGTAGAATATGCATATTTTCTTCAAAAGTACATATCCCGGCATAGCCAAAGCAATTTTGGAAAAGAATAAAGGGAAAGTGATCAGTCTTTCCAATGTTAAGATTACTGTCATCAAGACAGTGTGCTACTGGTCAAGGGATAGAGACATTGATTGAATAGAAACATATCATCCACACATATATGTTCAATTAATTTTTGACAAAGAGCAAAAGCAAGTGTAGAAGGGATTGGTTTTTCCATAAATGATGTTGAAGCAATGGAAAAATCTATAAGGAAAATGTGAACCTAACCTACAACTCATATTTTATAAAAAAAAAAATCTCAAAAATAGATCATGAACTTAAATATGAAACAGAAAACTATAAAAACTTCTTTAAAAAACCATGGGAGAAAATTTTTAGGATCTATTATTAGGCAAAGAGCTCTCAGAGGTTACACTAAAGTAAACAATAAGATCCTGCTGTATAGGAAAGAACTAGATTCAATATCTTGGGATAAACCATAATGAAAAAAAAAAAACAAGAATGTATATATGTGTATAATTGAGTCATTTTGCTATATAGCACAAATTAACATATTATAAATCAACCAAGCTTCAATAAAAATAAATTAAATATTGATAGATTGAAGTTAATCAAAGTTAAAAATTTGTACTGTGAAAGACTCTATTAATAAAAAGAAAAGGCAAATTATGAGATTGGAAAATATTTGCAAATTACACATACATAAAAGAACTTGTGTTTAGAATATATGAAGAACTCTGAAAACTCAGCATTAATTAAAAAGCAAATAATGAGCAAAAGGTACATATAGACATTTAACTAAAGAGAATATACAGATGAAAAATAAGCACATGAAAAGATATTCAACATTATTTCAGAGTTCAGATCTGAGAGTGAAAAAGGCAGAGTTTACCAGCAGTTCTCAAAGAAGAAGCTATGAAAATATTATCATCATCAACATTGTAATTATCATTCTTAGTCATTAGAGAAATGCAAGTTAAAACTGAAAGGAAATACCACAATACACCTATAAGAATAGCTATTTTTTTTAATGTTAACCTTAAATGTTGGAGAATATACAAAGAAACTGTATTATTCATTCATTGCCTTCAAGAGTGTAAAGTGGTGCAGCCACTCTGAAAAAAGAGTTTGGCAGTTACTTTCAATATGAAAAATAAAGTTACCACAAGACTGGGACATGTACCACAGAGAAAACTCTTAAAAAGTTTATGCAGAAGTGTATACATGAAAGTTAATAGCAACTTTTTCATCCTAATGACCAAGAACTGGGAAACCCTCAGATGGTCATTCAGTGGGAACATTTAAATTAAGGATTATTGCTGTTGTTGTTCAGTGATTCAGTCATGTCCAACTTTTGCAACCCCATAGCCTGCAGCATGCCAGGCTCCTCTGTCCTCCACCATCTCCCAGAGTTTGCTCAAAGTTTCCTCAGAGTTTGTCCATTGAGTTGATGATGCCATCTAACCATCTCATCCACTGCCCCCCACCCTTCTCTTCCTGTCCTCAATCTTTCCCAGCATTGGGATCTTTTCTAGTGAGTCAACTCTTTGCATCAGGTGGCCAAAGCACTGGAGCTTCAGCAACAGTCCTTCCAAAGAATATTCAGGGTTGATTTCTTTATGGAATACTATTCAAAAGTAAGAAAAAAAAAGACCTACTGATACAGACAACAACTTGGAGGAGCCTCAAAAAAATTAGGCTAAGTGTAAAAAGCCAATTTCAAAAGAATACATACTTTTGATCCATTCAGAAACCACTTATATAATATTTATGAAGTGACATGATTATACATATAGAAATATAAAAATTAGTGGTTGCTAAGGGTTAGGCAGGGGTATCAGGATGGCCCGAAAGTGGCTATAAAAGAGGAGGACAAAGGAATCTTGTGGCAATGTTATAGTTAAGTATCTACATTGCACTGATGGTTACATAGAGCTGCACATACAATAAAACAGCAGAAAAATACAGGTATACACACTAACATATATGGAAGTACATTTGTGACTGGCAATATAAAAATAAGGTTTTTGGATTGTATCTGTCAATTTCTGATGCTCATGTTGTATTATAGTTAGGCAAGACATTAACAATAGGGTAGACACTGAAAGCTATATATATAATCATTTTTACAATTTACCATTCTAATTTAATGACTCATTAAAGCATTTGGAGAAAAACATCATATAATAATCTGAGAAGGGGTTGGGAGGATTTTTAAAACAGAAGAGAAAGAACTCAGCATTAACCAATATAAACTATATGTACATTGACATTTCAGTTTTATATATTTATTTTATGGTAAAGAAAAATCAAAGAAAATAAATAGGGGCCTGGTAACAGAAATTCCAGGCAGACTGGTGAGTTGGCACTCAGCTAGTGAAAGTGTGCAGCATTCTTTGGTATAAGGGCACTGTCCAAGTTCATGGCATTATTATGTCTATGACTCCAAAAGCCTTATTGGGTAAAGGCAAGAGGACTTTCTATAAACATCCTGTTTTACCCAAATGGTTTCCTAGAATTATAATGAAAAATGATAGTGAAATATTAAAAGGCTAAGCACCAAGTAAGGAGATGCTTTTGAAATGATGCCTGGGAATATTTATACTTTACTCACTAAGATCTGAAAGAATTCTCACAAACCATTGGTGATAAAAGTATTGTTATGATGGAATCACCAGCCCACCAAATAGTTCCTCCTTTCTGATATACTCTTCCTGAAGTTGGTTAAAAGTCTAGGACCTTCCCTGCCTGATGTGTTTTGAGACTAATTAGAAAAGTGACTCCAAAGGATACTTGAGAGAAAAAAAAAAAGGGATTGACAGTGAGGGAAAAGGGAATGGTTCAAGTGAAAAAAAACAAAAAACAACAACAAAACCAAGGAAACCTGTGCCCTCATGTGAGTTTGTCAGATAGAACATAACTCATGGCTACAATTTCTCGTCCTGCATATTCTCAAAGACAGAAGACAGAGAATAGGAGGCAGGTCCTGCCATAAGAAAATCCATGTGGGAGATCTCCATTTCAGGCATCCTGAGTGTGCAACCCACCCATAACATCAGGGATGGAATGGTGTGTGTAGGTTGTAGGGCAGGAGATGGGGGATGGGAATCTATCAGTGTTTTCCTTGGATGGTGAATGAAGTCTAACAGTAGAATTTTTGCTAACTAACATATAATGACAATAGATATTTAGAGTCATAACTTTTACTAAACAGAGTTGATTTGTCATAATTTTAAATTAAACTCTTTGGAGGTATTATATTCTATTGCAAGTAGGTATCACACTGAGGCTTCCCAGTGGTGGTAGTGATGAAGAACCCACCTGCCAAAGCAGGAGATTTAGGAGACCCAGGTTCGGTCCCCGTGTCAGGTAGATACCCTGGAGGAGGGCATGGCAACCCACTCCAGTATTTCTGCCTGGAGAGTCCCATGGACAGAGGAGCCTGGTGGGCTACAGTCCATAGGGTCTCACAGAGTCGGACACGACTGAAGTGACTTAGCACAGCGTGGCATTACTCTGAAGTCGATCGTGACGTTAGAAATGCAAACCACTAAGAAAATTATTCAAAAACTACAGCTAAAACACTCTGCTGAGGAGAAAGTTGATACTCTTAAATATTTTTAACACAAAAAAGGCAGTAAGGAAAAAGGAATATTAAAGACATGTGACAGAAACAAAGAATAAACTGATGGGCATTAATCCAACTATGTTGATGAGTGAAATACATGTAAATAAACACTCCAATCAAAAGACAGAGACGCGGTTACTGTTGTCTATGAGAGACAAATTTAAGTTCAAAGATACAGATTGGCTGAAGCAAAAGAATGAAAAAATATATATCATGCAGCAATACCCATAAAAGAGCCAGAATAGCCACATTAATATCAGTCAAAATAGACTTTAAGACAAGAAATATTTCTAGATAAAGAGAGATCCATGTTTTAGTACTAAAAGGATCAACATACCAGGAAGATATAACAATTGCAACAATTATAAAGGTATATGTACACTTCAAAATCCCAGCAGGGCTGAGAAGGCAATGTTTTAGGCTGCCCAGGTAGCACAGTAGTAAAGAACCCACCTGCCAATGCAGGAGATGCAAGAGACTCAACTTCCATCCCTGCATCAGGAAGATCCCCAGGAATGGGAAGTGGCTACCCACTCAAGCATTCTTGCCTGGAAAATTTTCATGGGGTTGGAAAATTCTCATGGGGTCGCAAAGAGTCAAACATGATTGAGCACACATGTGCGCACGCACACACACAAACACACACACGCACACACTTCAAAAGAGAGGCACTATATACATGAAGGAAAACCTTAACATTCAAAGAAGAAATAGACAAAAAATGTATAGATTGAGATTTCAGTACTTCTATTTAATAATTAGCACAATGAAAAACAAAGTTAAGCTATAGACTTGTGAACCCTATTAACATATATAGAACACATCACGAAATGACTGAAGAATACACACTCCTGTTAAGAACATGAGAAGAGATCCCTCAGGGTAGACTATATATTAATACATAAGCAAAAGGAATGAAATCCTTTTATGAAATCCTTTCATAGAGCAAAATATGCTCTATGAAAACAAGAACTTAAATTACTAATAAAGAAAAGATATCTGAGAGATTCCTAAATATGTATACATTAAAAAACAAAATTTTAAATAGCTCATGACTCAAAGAAGATATAAAAAAGTAAATCAAAATTATCTTAAAATGAACACTAAAAAGGTATGTAATGCTACTAATACAGTGTTTAGAGGAAAATTTTGAACTATAACTGCTTATATTAGAAAGAAATATGTAAAATCAATAATCTAATCTACCACTTCAAGAATTTAGAAAAAGTAGAGAAAATCAAACACATAGTAAGAAGGGAAGGAAATAATAAAAAATAGAGCAGAATTTAATTACATGGAGGTAAATAGAGAAAAAATCAATTAACCAAAATCAAATCTTTGTAAAACTCAACATAATTGATATTCTAGCTAGACTGATTAAGAAAAAAAAGGTGAGAAGACATGAATGATCAAAATCAGGAATGAAAGAGGGAAATCAATTCATATCCTACAGAAAGTATTATAAGAGAAGACTATAACGTTATGCCAACAAAATAGACAATTTAAATAAAATAGAAAATCTGTTGTCACGCACAGATATATAAACTTACTTTATTAATTGTAGATACAGCTATAAATTTTCCAAATGTCAGAATGATGCACATCCTGCTATAGACATGATAACAAGGTTTGTTGTATTCCTCTTCAGTATTCTGTATATTGTAAATACATAGCCAGAATCTATGCTTAATGAGCAGAGAAGGCAATGGCACCCCACTCCAGTACTCTTGCCTGGAAAATCCCACGGATGGAGGAGCCTGGTGGGCTGCAGTCCATGGGGTCACTGAGGGCCGGATACCACTGAGTGACTTCACTTTCACTTTTCACTTTCATGCATTGGAGAAGGAAATGGCAACCCACTCCAGTGTTCTTGCCTGGAGAATCCCAGAGACGGGGGAGCCTGATGGGCTGCCATCTATGGGGTCGCACAGAGTTGGACACGACTGAAGTGACTTAGCAGCAGCAGCAGCAGCATGCTTAATGAGTGTATCTAAACCACCATTCTTATTAAGTCATGGTGTCACATTCAGTAGGTTACACTGACAACCACAATCAGCTCTTTCATGTGGCTAATCCCAAATCCAGTTTGGCTGATATTCCACTAGAGAAAAGGTTCTAGTTCTTGCTCCCTATGAGTTGGAAAAGATCAGTCAATTCTATCTCCTTAACATTTTCTTCTCCTTTTTCACCTCAAATTTAGAGGCAGGAATATGGAGTAAGAGGGTCTGATATGCTTCACAAACCTGCTGAGATTCACCCTGAATAACAGCTGGTTCAGAGCCCATTATGTGGGCATAACGGGAGAATATATTATAATTTTCATTGTCATGGAGTCTGCTCCAAAGATGGCTGCTGCTGCTGCTAATTCACTTCAGTCGTGTCTGACTCTGTGCAGTCCCATAGACGGCAGCCCACCAGGCTCCCCCGTCCCTGGGATTCTCCAGGCAAGAACACTGGAGTGGGTTGCCATTTCCTTCTCCAATGTATGAAAGTGAAAAGTGAAAGTGAAGTTGCTCAGTCGTGTCCAACCCTCAGCGACCCCATGGACTGCAGCCTTCCAGGCTCTTCCATCCAAAGATGGCAGGTAACAGATCTGAAAGGTTTTTAGTAAATTTTCATAAGCTGCCAAAAGGAAAAGCCCTGGACTTGACACTAGATATACTAGGTTTAATCCTGCTGCTCATTAGCTGCTCATCATCTGAATAAGTTATGACACCTCTCTGAACTTCTTTTTAAATATGTAAAAGGAGAATTCTATGTAATTAGTAGTCTCTGAGATGGGGCTTCTCAGGTGGCCCAGTGGTAAAGAATCCACTTGCCAATGCAGGAGATGCAGGAGACATGGGTTCTATCCTTGAGTTGAGAAGATCCCCTGGAAATGGGAAAGATCCCCACTACAGTATTCTTGCCTGGAAAATCCCATGGACAGAGGAGTCTGGTGGGCTACCATCCAGGGGGTCGCAAAGAGTCAGACATGACTGAGTGAGCACACGCAATCTCTGAGATGCCTTCCAGATCCTACATTCCATAACTTTTATGACTTTAAGCTTGGCAGTGGTTCCATACACCATCCCCTCCTCATACTAATCACAAAGGGATATTTCTGCAATGTATCAGGGACTTAAGGAAGTCCAATCCTCGGGGTTACTTATTTATTTAATTATTTGTAAAGAGATCAAATGTCCTATTCTTCATGTATTCCCACTTGTTTCTCAGTCTCTTTATGTTTTATTTAAGGCTTAGTGGTGCTTTATCTTGGGATCAAAAGCAGAACACAAGGAACAATGGAAAGAGAACAAAAAACATGTATTTACTCAGGTCTGTTGCTAGCTTCGGCACAGTAGTAAAAACTTGATGTGCATCCCACTAGAGATAAAGAGATCCCTCAACCATTGTCTCTATCCGAGAACAGATGGTCTTAGGAAACATGCCCATCGCATTGAGTTAGGCTGGTCCTAGATAAGAAGTGTATCCACATCCTTTCTTAACCAATCACAACATCCTGTCTCTGAATAGTATCAAAACCTGATACTCCTTTTTCTTATGATACATATGACCAACTTACAAGAAAACATTTACGTATATCACTGCCTAAAGTCTATATTTACTTAGAATTTTAGGCCAAAAATTGTAAATGGATCCTGAGTTGAAAAGCATAACAGTTTGTATGCCTTGGCAAAAAGCAAGTCCTACATTTGTCAAGAAATGAAGGTCAAAGGAGACAGGCAGAGATCACTAGAAAAACAAGTTATAAAAACAGATTCCCATAACACTTTCACCAGATTTTCCTTATACATGCTCCATTTCTTGTTTGAAGACTTTGGAATGCAGTGCTATGTTTTCAGTAACTACAAAAGAATGAAAATGTGTTTTCTCACATTGGGAATTATGTTTGGAACCGATGATATGCTGAGTTTGCTATGTCCTCAAAAACTACGCATTATGATAAAATGATTAAAGACTTTTGTCTGGGAACTTTAGTCTGGTAGAATGTGTCCATGGAGGGAAAACTGCTTCTGCCTTCCAAGTAAGTCCAATTTTCTCAATATTCCAAGTCAGTAAGACTCTTCCTTTCGGGGAAGCAGTTGGATTCCGTGTGAGCGTGTGAGGGCAACATTCTCAGAAGTCGAGGGGCCTTTGCAGCTGCTTTCACCAAACCAAATGCTTCTCTCCTGAACCCTGAAGTCAGCTCTGGAGTACTTCCTGTTATTTTCTGCCTCCTTTATATAGATCTTGAATTGGGTGAAATCTTTGCCCAGAAATATGTAGCCTTGAATCTTAAGTTGGTGATGCTGATCAGTAGGTGAATGTGAATATTATTTGGCCATGTTTTACCTTAGCCAGACAGCTGTTGAAGTTCAGCTAAACTTAGAAACTCATAAAAAAATGGCTCCAAACATTTCCATATGCATTCTTTAATTGTTTTTCCCTGAATCTGCTTAGGGGAAGTATTTTAGCAGATGTCCTGACCATATGTAACTGTCCTGGCAATTAATTTTCATAACTCTTGGATTAAGAATGTGTGAAATGAAAATAAGCCTGCAGGATGTATATGTGTTGTTGGCATTCATATAGAAACAGCTAGATGTATACTGTGGCAAACACATCTTGTTCATGGAAAGTTTGTTCTCCTCTGGAGCCCTTCTCAGATATTCTTTTCCCATTAAACTGCCATGAAGTTCATCAAAATGTTAGATATGCTTTTCTTGGAGCAATTTAGTCTTCTTTCCAGAGTTTCTGACACTTTTTTTTTTCCTATCTGAAAAGATAGACAAGTACATGTTTTCTTTTTTTCTGTCCAGCAACTCTGCTCACATCATTAAACATTTCAAGTCTTACCCTTTATCTTCCCACACTCATCCCAACAGTTGACTATGGATTGGAGATTTTGAAACCCCCAATTTATTGTCTCCACTGAAGCTCCACACTGATGGGCTTACTTCCTTTGGTGTGCTATTTCCTCTCCTGGCAAGTAAGTACCCCTTCTTCAGTGATTATAGGGAAGCTGTCTTTTATTTACTTATTTATTTACCTAGTTACATGATTCATTCTTGAGGACAAAAGGTCACTCACCATGCACTCACTTAATATTTATATTTGCACCTTGAGTGGAGGTTTATTTTTTAATTAGAGAAAATCGTGGTTTTATAACTCAAGCAAACACTGCCAATCCTACGAGGCTCACTGTGAGCATGCTCTCACAGTGGCCTTTTCAATGCTTCAATCCCCTTCCTAGAGGGCTTTGAAATGAATAAATCGTCTTTCTGGAGCCAAAGCCACCACTCCTGGGCTGGCGAGGGTGGTCGGGATTCCAGCAGTTCCTACTAGCTGCCTGAAACTGCCTTCACCAAGATACCAAACTGGAAGTTGTCTTTTAGACTTCTATCAGAGTCCTGCTAAAAACTTATAAGACAAAGAGTACTGAGAAGACCAGAGCACTGTTTAATGTGCTATCTGTTGGCTTCTTACAAATATAGATTGGCTATAAAAGAATTCATATGTAATTAATTGTATTATTTAATAGATTTGCATTGTTTGATTATAAGTATTTTAATCTGTGTGCCCTGCTTATTCTGTTGGCGCACGTAGGAATACATGGACCAGCATCAGAGCGGGGCTGACAGTGAAGTCTGTTGTGTACATTGAGAGGATCCAGAAACACATTTTTTATCACCACATAAATGCGTCCATCCCCCTATTTAAACTGTTCCAGATCCCATATCCTCCCCTTGTTTACTCCTTCAACTAGTTTTTCTGCAAAGCCTCTAAGTTTTGTTGTTGTTTTCAATCAGCTTCTATCACTTTAAAAAGCCCGGAGGACAGGAGAGACCTAAGAAGTAGGAGGAAAGCTCGGGGCAGCAGTGTTCTGGTGTTCTGCTCTGGAACCAGCAGAAGGGCTGGTTCCCTGTGTTCACGGGACCACAGCCCCTGCCAGGTGATCGCCGAGAAGTCGTCTTTCACTTAGTAACAAGGAGGTCATCTTAATAGAGTGACAGTGGCAACATGGTTGTCATGGATTTAAGGAAAAAGAAAGAAAAACCGCAGGCAGGGAGCATGGCTAAAAATCGTCTAGGAAATTCTGTAGTGAGGAGAAGTGGAGAAACGGAGCAGTGAATTCAGGGGGAAAACCAGGCCAAGGTTTTTGGTTCTGATTTTCCCTTTAACAGAAAATATTACTTTTTCTTTTTCTGAATGTAAAGTAATGATTCAAGAGAAAGAGGGAAAGTTATGCGGCCACATCTGCGAGGAGGTAGGAGGGGACAGGCAGCAAGGGTGGGGCTTGGCCTTCACTGGAGCAGAGACCATTCATCCACATGAGTGATGGAGCACAGGGTATGTGGTCACACGTATGCTTGAGTGCAAAGTTGCTTCAGTCCTGTCTGACTCTTTGCGACCCTATGGACTGTAGCCTGCCAAGCTCCTCTGTCTATGGGATTCTCTAGACAAGAGTACTGGAGTGGTTTGCCATGCCCTCCTCCAGGGAATCTTCCCAATTCAAGGATCAAACGTGCATCTCTTACATTTCCTGCATTAGCAAGCAGGTATGCCTTACCACTAGTGCCACACATGTGTGTAAATAGGTAGATTGTTGGTGCAAGAAGGATTTCAAAGGAATCTTCTGGTTGCTTCTATTTTTTCCATAAAATAAGAAGCAATTATTTTAATTAATTTATGTAGAGCCTCTGCAGAGAATATAAAAGCCCTTAATTCCACTCCAGTACAATTACTGAAGGAACATTTACCCATGCAAGTTTCATGTATTTATGTATTTCACTTTCTGTTTATAAAACTTCTCATCAACTCATTCCTGCCTCTTCTTTATAATTATAGCTTCAAACTCAATCCTGTACTCCCCAAATAAGGAAAAACTCGCCAAGTATACATGAAAGTAATGAGTCTGTGTGTGTGTGTGTGTCTACAATTTTCTTCTCAGTTGAGAAAAAAGACTTTTTCAAAAGACTCTGAGAAGTGTTGTAGCAAAAAGCACACACCTAATATGACTGAGGGTCATGTCTCTGGGGCCCTCTATCTGTTCCCCTGGCCCACCCCTGAGTTAAGCCTCAGAAGTAGTGAGGATTCAGAATAATCTGGCACTCTTGGCATCCTGTGTCAAAGCTTTCCACTCAAATGTCTCCTCCAAAACCCCATCCGGAACAAGAATAACTGAGGAGTCTCTATCGGAGTGGGACAGAAGCAGGGGAATAATCTAAGTGATTATATGTGATTTGTTTCACTGAATTAAAGGAGCCATTCTCATCCTTCAGGGAGCCTTTCAGGGAGCATGCTGTAAGCTCATGAGGATGTGAATAAACTGAGCCCCATGACCTTCATGGTGACGTTGTGAATGTCCTCTACTCCTCCTCCTCTTCTCTTGTCTTCTCCCTCACTGCTCCTTCCTGGAATGTCTTCCTTAAAAGACAGCCTGAGACCAAATGCTCAATTCAGGCTCTGTTTTGTGATCAGTTGAATCAAAAGAAAACATTTAAAGCCATGCTGTTGTGTACTTAGTTGCTCAGTTGTGTCCAACTTTTCGTGACCGCATGGACTGCAGCCTGCCAGGCTCCTCTGTCCACAGGGATTCTCCAGGCAAGAGTATTGGAATGAGTTGCCATGCCCTCCTCCAGGGGAACTTCCCATCCCAGGTATCAAACTGGGGTCTCCTGCATTTCAGGCAGATTCTTTACCAACTGAGCTACTGGGGAAGCCCCATTTAAAGTCATAGAGGGACAATAAAATAATAAAATAAATTTGAGCTAATATACTGTATTTGGAAGCAATATTTTATCTTGAAGTTTTTTGGTAGCCAAAGCTCAAAGAAGAAAAAATGGGCAAATAATGACTATTGTCTTACAAAAAGAAGCATACTGATTGATTTGAAAAAACTTATTTTTCTCTTTCTAAAAAATATAAAGAAAAGTCAAATTTGGATAAGATATAGTAGGGTCTTAAAATGAAACCTTGCTCTGTAGCAGCTACATTCTTCATGTATTGCCATCAGGAAAGCTGAAATCTTAACTCGGTGATTTGGACAGGGAATGAAGCACATAGCATGCATCTCAAGTTGATCAGTCTGCATATTTTAGGTCACCCCCCAAATCAAAATTATCACGCTCTACCATGATACTGCTATCCAAAATCTTTATAGCTTTTAAAAACAGAATACAAAAACCTAATGGAATAATTTCTCTTGTACAGGCTCTAAAATAAGCTAATGATGCTTTGATTCACTTTGTAATCAGGCTGGCACATCCTGTCCCCTCGGGAAAGGGTGCATACTTCTGATTTGTAAAGCTATGAAAGGCAAAACTATGTCACACCTGGAACAGCACTGTCTTTCCAGTTTAAATGATGATGTTTGCTGAGATAAGAATCCCTGTTGTTTAGTCGCTCAGTCATGTCCAACTTTCTGCAACCCCATGAACTGCAGCCCGCCAGGCTCCTCTGTCTATGGGATTTCCCAGGCAAGAATATTGGAGTGGGCTGTCACTTCCTTCTCCAAGAATCCCTAGATTAGTTCAAAAAGATTGTCCTTGTCCTATTGTTTGGGGCCACCCTTACACAGCCAGAAGTGAGGAAGCTAATGCCTGTTCCCTTGGATATGTTCAGTCTATGAACAGTAGTTTTGTGAGCCATTACTAGCAGAAACTTCTAACAATGCAGCACTCCCAGTAGGTAGAATGAGTTTTTTCCTGAGTAGTCTAAGATGTATACCAAATACAGTTCAGAGCTTCCTGGCTATGTTACCCCTTGTGTCAGCTAGAGTTCAACCAGAGAAACAGAACCAATAGGAGATATAGGCTTAGAAATTCATTATGGGACTGACTGTGTATGTGTGCTCAGTCATGCCCTACTCTTTTGTGAACCCATGGACTATAAGCCTTTCAGGCTTCTTTGTCTATGGGATTTTCCATGCAAGAATACTGGAAGGCATTGCCATTTCCTTCTCCAGGAGATCTTTTCAACACAGGGATCAAACCCACATCTCTTGCATCTCCTGCATTGGTAGGTGACTTTTTTACCACTAGCTCCACCTGGGAGCTAACAGGCAAGTCCAAAATTTGAAAGAAAGGCTGGAATATTCAGGCATTGAGCAAAGCTGCTGCACACAGTGGAAATTCCTTCTTCAGGGAGGCCCCAGCTCCTCTCTTAAGGCTCCTGAATGAATTGGATCAGATCCACCAAGATTATCTAGGATAATCTCCTTTACTAAAGTCAACTGATTGCACTTAAGTCATATGTACAGAATACTTTCATAGCAACACCTATATTTATGTTTGTTTGAATCACTGGGGATTGTAGCTTAGCCCACTTGACACATCACACTGACCATCACACCCCTAAGAAAAATTGTAAACTTTTGTAGGCTTTAACAAAACAGAAGCAGTCTGGCAAAGCTTGTTTGGAGAAAAGTAAACAAGAAAAAAGAAATTTGTGAAAATCTCTCTTCTTGGCAGTCTATCTCTGATGAAGTACTTTATAGTTAATACAGTCAGTTCTTCAAGTGCTGCACTGATCCATCTTAAGTATTTGAATGCCTGTAATTGAAATGTCTCAAGGTTTCCAGGAATTAATGACCGAACTAGACATATTCCACAGAGAATCCCCAGTGACAACATTCTGATCTTCCAGGACATCTCTGATGAATTGACTAAGATCTTTTGAGCAGCTAACATCAGAAAGATCCAAAAAAATCTCTATTGGAGTAATCCCAGTGATATTATCATGGTCCCAGAAGATGTTTGCATTAGTCAGGTTTCTAGGGCACGGTGTCTACACCTCTCATGCTATATGGTACATGCACTAATAATATCAGGACACCTAAGACGAAGACTGGTAACAGCGTGTGACACTGCTGCTGCTGCTGCTAAGTCACTTCAGTCGTGTCCGACTCTGTGTGACCCCATAGACGGCAGCCCACCAGGCTCCCCTGTCCCTGGGATTCTCCAGGCAAGAACACTGGAATGGGTTGCCATTTCCTTCTCCAATGCATGAAAGTGAAAGGTGAAAGTGAAGTCGCTCACTCGTGTCCAACTCTTTACGACCCCATGGACTGCAGCCCACCAGGCTCCTCCATCCATGGGATTTTCCAGGCAAGAGTACTGGAGTGGGGTGCCATTGCCTTCTCCCAGAGTGTGACACTAGCCCTTGTAAATTCATTGTGGGTATGGAAATTCTGAAGTGCAAAAAATGTAAGGGTTAATAAGAATTACAGACTGCCTGTGAGTAACGTGAGCCAAGAATACAGTCTACTGTCTTTTTACAAACTCGTAATTTACCTTTAGCTAGTCTTCCTGTATTAGAAAATCTCCATTGGTAATTGTATGAACTAGTTAACTATTATCATTTGGTTTCCCTCCATGTCATATTTTTGTGTGAATGATGAAGATTGTGCCTTTCAAAATTCTCATATTTCATCCCTGGCTTTTCTTGTAGCTTTGTTTTTATTACAGATGTTAGCAGAATGAGAAAATGCCACCCATGCAGAATAAAAGAATATGCCGTGCCAATCAGCTTGGCTTATTATCAATCTCTATTCACAGCTGAGTTCTAAGTGGGACTTAAGGTTTTACTGATTTTCCATATACCTCCCTGCACTAAAATGTTAAATAAGTATAGTTATGAAGTTAAGGAAATAACAAAAATTCTAAGTACAAAGTTGGAACAAACATTGTACTTTCAAATGTACTATCCCTTCAAAAAGGCATTACAAGCAACCAACTGGACATTCCATGATCAAGTCGTTAGCATATTTCTAGAAATTTACTTGTTTAAATTTTCCTCAGAGCCTGAATTAAGTACTTTTGCATATTTTTTAATAAATAACATATACATGTATACAAATAAAGGATTGGAGTCAACCCTAAAGCATAGACAAATTATCAAGTGAATAATTTTATCTTTGATCAATGAGTTATAAAGTTAAAGTCATGTATGGGTATGCATCACTTAACTGAATCTGAAAATAATTTTCAAGAAGGATTTCCCACAAACTATCTTTAAGTGTAATCTATATATATTTTCTTGCAGGAGTACAACACTTATTTGGATATATATTACTGGATATGTTTGCTTTAGATAGTGATTTCATATGGGTAGCACTTTACTTATTGATTATTTACATCAATTTAAAATTGCTGTTGTTGTTCAGTTGCTAAGTCCTGTCTGGCTCTTTGCAACCCCATGGACTGTAGCATGCCAGGCTCCTCTGTCCTCCATTATCTCCCAGAGTTTGCTCAAAGTTATGCCCATTGAGTCAGTGATGCTATCTAACCATCTCATCCTCTGTCACCTCCTTCTCCTTTTGCTTTTAATCTTTCCTAACATCAGGGTCTTTTCCAATGAGTCAGCTCTTTGCATTAGGTGGCCAAAGTATTGGAGCTTCAGCTTCCACAACAGTCTCTTTCACTAACAGATATCAATTATTGGGTGATCACTGGCAGGTAACAGAAATTTTGGGGTGAGTATTAAAAGGAACCTAGTTATTATTATGGGTAGGCAGTAGAAGACAGACTTAAAAGATCCATAACAGAAAAAAAAAAGTAAAATTTAAAACTTCATTGTATTAGGTTGATACAGAGTCAGATTATGCTTTAAAATTTCTAATTAGGAATTGGTTTTCTAAGATGCTCATCACTGCTAATTATTAGGGAAATGCAAAGCAAAGCTACAGTGAGGTACAACCTCACTTCAGTCAGAATGACCACCCTTAAAAAGTCTACAAATAATAAAAGTTGGAGAGGGTATAGAGAAAAAGGAACCCTCCCACACTGTTCTTGGGAATGTAAATTTGAGCAGCCGCAATGGAAAATAGTTTGGCGGTTCCTCAAAATACTAAAAATAAAGTTGACATATGATACACCAATCCCACTCCTGGGCATATACCTAGACAAAACTATAATTCTAAAAGACACATGCACTCCTATATTTATAGAAACACTATTCACAATAGTCAAGACATGGAAACAATCTAAATGTCCATCAATTAATGGGTAAAGAAGATGTGGTATATTGTTGTTTAGTTGCTAAGTTGTGTCTGATTCTTTTTGAATCCTGGACTGTAACCCACCAGGCTTCTCTGTCCATGGAATTTCCCAGGCAAGAATACTGGAGTGGGTTACCATTTCCTTCTCCAGGAGATCTTTTGACCCAGGGATCAAACCCACATCTCCTGCATTGGCAGGCAGATATTTTTACTACTGGATCACAGCATTAACTTGGTGAAGAGGCTTGGATAACTCAGTGAAGCTATGAGCCATGCCATGCAGGGCTACCCAAGATGGACAGGTCATAGTGAAGAGTTGTGACAAAATGTGATTCACCAGAGGGAGAAATGGCAAACCACTTCAATATTCTTGCCAGGAAAACCCCACCAACAGTATGAAAAGGCAAAAAGATATGACACCAGAAGATGAGTCCTATGGGTCGAAAGATATCCGGTATGCTACTGGGGAAGAGCAGAGGACAATTACTAAAAGCTCCAGAAAGAATGAAGCCACTGAGCCAAGTGGAAATGACACTTAGTGGTGGATGTGCCTGGCAGTGAAAGTAAAGTCTGATGCCATAAAGAAAAACATTGCATAGGAACCTGGAATGTTAGGTCCATGAGTCAAGCTAAATTAGATGTGGTTAAGCAGGAGATGGCAATAGTAAATGTCTACATCTTAGGAATCAGTGAACTAAAATAGATGGGAATGGGAGAGTTTAATTCAGATGACCATTATATCTACTACTGTGGGCAAGAATCCCTGAGAAGAAATGGAGTAACCCTCCTAGTCAACAAAAGAGTTCAAAATGCAGTACTTGGGTGCAATCTCAAAAATGACAGAATGATCTCAGTTCATTTCCAAGGCAAACCATTCAACATCACAGTAATCCAAGTCTATGCCCCAATCACTGTTGCTGAAGAAGCTGAAGTCAAATGGTTTTATGAAGACCTACAAGATGTTTTAGAGATAGTACTAAATAAGATGTCCTTTTCATCATAGGGAACTGGAATGCAAAAGTAGAAAGTCAAGAGATACTGGGAATAACAGGCAAGTTTGGCCCTGGAGAACAAAATGAAGCAGGGCAGAGGCTAACAGAGTTATGTCAAAAGAGCACACTGGTCAGAGCAAACTCCCTCTTCCAACAACACAAGAGAAGACTCTACACATGGACTTCACTGGGTAGATAATACTGAAATCAGATCGATTATGTTCTTTGCAGCCTAAGATGAAGAACCTCTACACAGTCAGCAAAAACAAGGCCTGGAGCTGACTGTGGATCAGATCATGAACTCCTTATTGTAAAATTCAGGCTTAAATTGAAGAAAACCCAGGGAAAACGATTAGGCCATTCAGATATGACCTATATAAAATCCCCTATGAAGTCAAGGGGAAGCATTATTATGAGCAAAGCTAGTGAAGGTGACAGAATCTCAGCTCAGCTATTTAAAATCCTAAAAGCTGATGCTGTTAAAATGCTGCACTCAATATGCAGCAGATTTGGAAAACTCAGCACAAGCCACAGGACTGGAAAAGTCAGGTTTCGTTTCAATCCCAAAGAAGAGCAATGCCAAATAATGTTCAAACTGTGTTACAATTGTGCTCACTTCACATGCTAGCAAGGTTATGCTCACAATCTTTCAAGAAAGCCTACAGAAGTACATGAACTGAGAAATTCCAGATATAAAAATCAGGTTTTGAAGAGACAGAGGAACTAGAGTTCAAATTGCCAACATTTGTTGGATCATGGAGAAAGCAAGGTAATTTCAGAAAAATAGAAATTTCTGCTTCGCTGACTACACAGCCTTTGACTGTGTGGATCACAACAAACTGTGTAAAATTCTTAGACATGGGAGTACCAGACCACCTTACCTGCCTCCTAAGAAACCTGTATGTGGGTCAAGAAGCGACAGTTTGAACTGGACATGGAGCAGCTTACTGGTTTGATGTTATATTACTCAACCATAAAAAGGAATGAAGTAGTACCATTTTCAGCAATATGGATGGACCTAGAAACTATCATACAAAGTGAAGTAAGTCAGAAAGAGAGAGAAAAAATAGCATATGATATCACTTATATGGGAAATTTGAAATACAAAACAAATGAACATGTCTATGAAACAAACTATGAACTGTGGTGTTGGAGAAGACTCTTGAGAGTTCCTTGGACTGCAAGGAGATCCAACCAGTCCATCCTAAAGGAAATCAGTCCTGAATATTCTTTGGAAGGACTAATGCTGAAGCTGAAACTCCAATACTTTGGCCACCTGATGCGAAGAACCAACTCATTTGAAAAGATCCTGATGCTGGGAAAGACTGAAGGCTGGAGGAGAAGGGGAAGACAGAGGATGAGATGGTTAGATTGCATCACTGACTTGATGGACATGAGTTTGAGTAAGCTCCGGGAGTTGATGATGGACAGGGAAGCCTGGCATGCTGCAGTCCATGGGGTTGCAAAGAGTCAGACATGACTGAGCAACTGAAATGAACTGCACTAATGAAATAAACAGATTCACAGACATAGAGAACAGTCATGTATTTGCCAAGTTGGAGGGGTTAGGGGGAGTGAAGGATTGAGAGTTTGTGATTGGCAGATGCAAACTCTCAAATATAGGATAGATAAACATCAAGGTTCTAATGTATAGCACAGGGAGCTATATTCAATACTCTGATAAATCATAAGGGAAAAAATATGAAAAAGAATTTATATATATATATATATATATATATATATATAAATATATAAAAAATGGCTTCCCTGATAGCTCAGTTGGTAAAGAATCCATCTGCAATGCAGGAGACCCCAGTTTGTTTCCTGGCTCAGGAAGATCTATTGGAGAAGAGATAGGCTACCCATTCCAGTATTCTTGGGCTTCACTTGTGGCTCAGCTTGTAAAAAAATCTGCCTGCAATGCAGGAGACCTGGGTTTGATCCCTGGGTTGGGAAGATCCCCTGGAGAAGGGAAAGGTTACCCACTCCAGTATTCTGGCCTGGAGAAAATAGTATATATTCCACTATACTGTATAAGTCATGGGCTCACAAAAAGTCAGACATGATTGAGCGACTTTCACTTCACTTTCATATATGTATATATATATATAATTATGTATATATAATTGATCACTGTTGTACAGCAGAAACTAATACAACATTGTAAATCAACTATACCTCAATAAAATGTAAGAACTGAATTGGTTTTTCAAATTTCAATGTAATTTGTGGGCAGTATTCTAATTTGTAGAAGATAATGCCAAAACTGAAGCCACTTTCACTAATGTGTTGAAAAAAAAAATGAATGAATATTACCACATTGAGAGAAGAGCCCAGGTAATAAATAGAGATAATATGTAATGAGAGGCATCCTTTAGGATATCTAAGATCCAGTATATACCCCAGTCTTGTTCCAGTGTGCCCTCATGTATGGAAACTGACATTGGACACTTTGCAAACAAGAAATGAGAGAGGAAGGATAGGGATCAAACTGAAGAAGCAAGAGAAGAAGTGGGATGGAGTCCTTGTGCACCTTTACTTTTTGGGACCAAGCCCACTGCCCATGCTGACTTTTATTCTATTTTTCTGTTTTCTGTATCTCCACCCTCTATGAAGTTCCTCTATGAAGGTCCCTATGAAGCATTTTTTTTTTTTCTCTCTCTTATTTTCTTTTTTTGACCACAATGTGTCTTTGTTGCTGCCCACAGGCTCTTAGTTCTGGTACATGGGCAAAACTTTCTAGTTGCAAGTGGGCGGGCTTCTGTCGTGGAACACCAGCTCTAGGGAATACAGACTCAGCAGTAGCTCCTTGTGGGCTCTAGAGCTCCGGTTGTGGTGCTGGGCCTAGTTGCCCCGTGGCCGGTGGGATCTTTAGTTCTCTGATTGAACCCACATCCCCTGCATTGGAAGGCAGAGTTTAACCACTGGACCGCTAGGGATGTCTCCTGAAGCATTCTTAAGAAACACTCAATCCACTTTACTTCCCTAAGGATGCTAATGAAGATTCAACCACACAAACAAGTAACTACAGCCACCCTTTCAAATCCCATTTTGCAGATTTTGCTCTTCAGACTGCTTCTTGAGAGCCAGTTTTCAAATAGGCAGATTATGAACACCTTGACTCTTTGTGAATATTTTCCATTATTTCATCAGTGGTTATGCTAACCCTCTCCTTCTAGCTGGACAAAGATATTAGATTTCATAAGACTGTCTTAATGTATTACTTTTAAAATCAAATTGTAAGTATTCACTACATAATGATCTAACCAAAAGAAGCTACAGATATTAAAACTGCATCACACAATACACTCATAAGACAGTTAGGAAAAGTACTGCTTCTATTTTTGGAAAGATACATTAGCTCAATGTGAAAACGTTATTGTTTCAGGGATACTATTTTTATTTTAATAGAAATAATCTTCATGCATTTACAACCATTAGTTATATAAATGGAGCAATTAAAGTACATACCAAAGCATCAAAGTTAAAAGAATTAGTCATGATCACAGTCAGTGAGAATGAGCCAAAAATTTCAGCAAAAGTCACATACCTCATGACAGATAGGTTTGTTCAAATAAATAAAAGTGAATTCCTGGATATTGTAGAGACTTGAGTATCATTTTTGGGAAATTGGGACTGACCAATAATACTATTGCTTGTCTAAACATAACAAGAGGACAGCATTCCCAACTCAACTGTGCCAGAAACAAAGTGAGACAGAAAATAACAGTTTCCAGTACTGTCATTTTTAGTCTTGGTTTCAAGGCTATCTTTTTGAAACCTGTAGTCCTGTGTAAGAGAAGACTGTGTAGCATTCATGGGTAATCCATTCAAAATCTCTTTGAAAGGTTCTAATTTGTTTCAAAGTACCAGAAAGTCATTGTCAAACTCAAGGTTATAATTAAATTAAGAAATGATGAGATAATCTCCTTTTGCATTAACAAAATATCACAGACTGGGTGGCTTAAACAACAGAGGATTATTTTCTCACATTTTTGGAGGCTGGAATTCCAAGATCAAGGTGTTGGAAGCTCTGGTTTCTCTTGAGGTCATTCTCCTTGGTCTGCACATGGCCACCTTCTTATGTGTCTTCACATGATTTTGCTTTTTCTGTGAACTCACCTCCCCGGTGTCCCTCTTTGGATAAGGTCATTGGTCATACCTTATTGGATTAGGTCCCACCCACATGACCTCATTTAACCTTAATTACTCTTTGAAGCCTGAATCTCTAAATCTAGTTCTTTGGGGTTTATGGCTTCAACAGATGAATTTGGTGTGAATTTCATTCATAATACCCTTCAAGTAAAATATTAAGAAATCTTCACTGATCTGCAAAATCAGGAAAGATGTAAAAACAAATTCCACTTCGCTGTACTTTTTAATGTACTTCACAAATTCATCAGTTTCCTTTCAATTAAAGGAAGAAGGAAACATACCATCCTAAGAATGGTGCATATAAATACTGGGTACTTTAAAAATAGTGGTTGTAGTTGCAATGATATGGGGGTAAAGCTGTTTTGAAGGACGGTCTAAATTCCCAGGAAAATGTTTCCTGTGTGTGGGAGGCCACTACTGTGCATAGCAGATGCTGAGTTCTGGCTGTAACCACTGGATCTTCCTTTACACTCAAGTGGACCTTCAATTGCCAGTATCTGTCCACGTATTCCTGGGGACTTTTTACAGGAACTGCAGAAAGTGACTATCCAAGCAGATAAGAAATTATGGGAAACTAACTGTCTGATTTCACCTCCTCAGGATTTCTCATGTGGGGGTCTCTGGAACCGGAACAATTAGATGTGTGTTTAGCAGCTTCCAGAGTTCCATATGGGATTAAGCCTCATCTGTCCTCTGTGGTAGATGGCTTAATACCGTACCCTTTATTGGCTGGCATCCCTTTCCTATACCTCTTTCCATTGCTCCTTGTATTCCATAGGTAAAATTCTTGCACTTGGATTCTTGTAGTAGAAATCTGCTTCTGGGGAAACCAATATAAAATCTTACAGTCAATGTTTATTGAAGCATTGTTCACAACAGCCAAGACATAGAAACAACCTAAGTGCCTGCCAAGGGATGAATGGATAAAGAATATGCGGTATATACAGAATATATATAATGGAGTGCTAGTTGGCAATGAGAAAGAGGGAAATCCTGCCATTTGCAGCAACATGGATGGCACTACAGTTAGTGAGATAACACAGGCAAGGAAGACAAATACTGTATGATATAACTTATGTGGAATCTAAAAACCCAGAACTCAAAGAAACAGAGAGTAGAATACTGATTATCAGGGGCTGGATGGGGTGGTGGAGAAATTGAGGAGATGTTAAAGGGTACAAACTGGCACATAAAAGATGAATAAGTTCTGGAGATCTAATGCTCAGCATAGTAATTATGGTTAACAATACTGTGTTATATACTTCAAAGTTTCCAAGAGATTAGATCTTGTATGTTTTCCCCACACAAAAATAAGTGATAGTTATGTGATATGACAAAAGTTATTAGAAATATTGTTACCGAGCCCACGTCTGACTGCTTGCTGTTCAAAAGCCATTAAAATGGCAAGCTTGGTGGAAAGGAACGTTTGCTTTATTTTGCATGCCAACAGTCAGTGGGGAGGGCAGATGACTGTCCAAAGGCCAACTACTCCCCACCCTGCTACTCCCAAAAAGTTTTATAGATAGAGGGAGGGGGCTACATGCAGAAACAGTACAGTCAGCTCTGACAGTCATCTTGAAATTGGTTATCAGTTCACTTTCACTTTTCACTTTCATGCATTGGAGAAGGAAATGGCAACTCACTCCAGTGTTCTTGCCTGGAGAATCCCAGGGAAGGGGGAGCCTGTTGGGCTGCCGTCTGTGGGGTCGCACAGAGTCGGACCCAACTGAAGCGACTTAGCAGCAGCAGTCTGACCTGCATCATCTTGATTGTTTTAAGTACAGTTAATCTTCAGTTCTAGGGTGGGTTTGTTTCCATTTCCTTGAGGCCAGTTCTTGAAACTGTGGAAGCTTATGTCATGGCTATAATCTGGTCATCACGTAGCTAACTTCTCCACTTAATGGGGTATCAGTATCTATGAGCACAGGATATGGCTCAGAGTATTAACTATAGCCCTTGAGAAGGAGCTAAGGGTCCTTGACTATGCTTAATGAGTACAGTATTATTATTTGGCCTCCTTTGACTATTTTTCTTGGTTTCTGCATTTCTCATTTCTCTGATTAAACTTACTCTTTGACTAAAATTCTCCACACAGAAAAAGCAGGCAGAGGACATGGAGAAGCAAGGACCATAGGGTCCTGCTCCATTTTAGTATCAGTGTAATATATATATCAGATCAACACATTGTACACCTTAAACTTATATAATGTTATACATCAATTATATCTCCCTAAAATATACATAATTAAATTCTTAAAAGTGAAGAAAAAAGATCTTATGGTCAACTGAGAGCTCAATAGTTCTCCAGCTGAACAGGCACACCTGTTACATAGGATATTCTTGTTTATGGATCTTCTCATGTAGGCTTGGAGATCATCTCTTGTTTTCTTGAAACTGATGGCATGTGAGCATAAGGTGAAAATTTTCTAATCAGAGTAGATATAATTACCATTTCTCCAGAGGTTCTGGAAGAATTGATTATTTACCAGATTTAGGTTTCCATGAATTGTTAAACTAGGAGGGCCAAAGACATTGCAAGAGAGTTGCCTGTGAAGATGAAGAAAACATAAAGGGGAAGATCCGAGGTAGGAACAGCTTTTAAGGAGAATTGAGTAAGCATGTATAAGCCAGAGAGGGAGGATTTAAAAAGGTCATAAAAAATAATATGCTGGAATGGGCTCATTCCAGCTGGCAAGAGCCAATTGTAAAATTATCAAGAATTTTAAAGTTGTTTGTTTAAAACAGCCAAAATAAAAATTATATGAAGTGGAAATTAAATAGCATAATAAAAACAAAGCTAATAATCATTATTCCACTATTGTTTTACTATTTTCCATGCTCTTGAGGTTCTATGTCTACTGTATTTATATGGTGGAAATATTAATACTGTGGTGTGTTTTACTGAATTTCACTGCATTCCTTTCAACTTTGCATTTAGTGATATCTTGTTGGTAGCCTGGACCAGGAAATGGTGAGATTACTGTTATAAGTCAGCTTTTTTTTTTTCACCCTGGAGATCTGGTTATTAAATACTTACCAAAACACCACTGATGACAAGGCAAAACATTTGTGATGATGGAGTATTCTGAATAGAGAAGAGGTAAATTTGAAAGAGAAAGCTCCTCATCTTTTAATCATTCTAGAAACTGTGCACTGTGGAGAAATTGAAACTGTCAGTATAAAAAAGTACATCAAAACTTACCCACAGTGTGTTTCATAGGGCAATTCGAATCATGAACAGCACAGCTTAGTAGTAAATACCATGAACTTAGGATGGAAACCTAGTTCTGCAATGTACCTAACTTTATACATATTATTTAATCTCTCTTGGCCTCAATTCTCTCTTCTGTAATGAAGAATAATGTTTGTTTCTTGAAGACATTGGGAAGAATAAATAATTTGATTCTTGTAAAGTGCCTAGCAAAGTACCTGGCACATAGGAAATGCTCACTGGGATCACCTTCACCTGGAAGAAAGTGGTACCTGTAAAAATCCATCTTTATAAGATTCATGACCTAGGAACTCTTTGTCTTTGGATGTAGAAAGCATGGGTGACAAAAGGCAGCTAAACAGTTAGTGCAATCATAGAACTTTTTGTAAAGCACTCCCATTAACTCACTCGTCTGGAAAGAACCACTATTTCCCTTTAAGAAAGTGTATTCCTCTCTAGCCAACACCCTACCTATATTTTATTTTATTGTTTCACAGATACTGCATTTTTTATGAATTGAAGAGTTGTGGAGATGCTGCATCAGAAGCAAGTCTATTGGTATCATTTTTCAACAGCATTTGGGTCTCTGTGTCCCATTCTGGTAGTTCTCTTAATATTTCAAAATTTTTGCTTTTGTATTCCTCACCAGCAAAAGTTCTCCATAAATGTCTCCAGATAATCACCTACATTCCTTTCCACCACTTGCTGACATCACATTATTCATTACACCACTCCAACCTGAGTTTCACTTACCCCATCCATCAACTACTTGAGTGAATCTGCTTCAATCGAGACTACTAAATTGTTCTGGGACCCATTCAAACAGTGAACTTGAACTTGGAAATGGAGTTTTGACAATGCAACTCGTCTTTGTTGTCTCTGTATATCCATTTACTGCTTGTACCCACGGATGAGACCAGTCTGTTCCAGTCTTTAGGTTCAGGTAAAGCCTAAGCTTTAGTCAAGCTTAGGCTTGCAGTTAAAGAATATTTCATGCTTATGTAAGTATCATAAATGCTTGTTTTGTTTTTTTTAGGTCATCTAAGAAGCAGATACTGAGATGGGATTAAATGGGCAAACATGATATTACACAGGAAATGCCTGAGTAAGAGAAAAAGATCCCTCATGTGTCTCTCCTTCTCTGGCCACCCTGTGCTGCACACAAATGCATGTACACTCCATGGACACCTTTTCTTCTTCAGTCCTTAAATTGCTCATGTCTCTATATAATCTCCCTCCCACCTTGAAATTAACCAGATTGTGGGAAGAGTGGGAGAGATGACCGTAAGCATTCCCTCTGAGAAGCAGAATTCCCACCCAACCGTGACAATTCCTGAGCATTCTTATCCTGCCATGCAGCCTAGCACATGGCACAGGGCTTGGCATAAGGTGGGAGTCAGGGATTGCTGGAAGGATCTGGCAGTTGAGTTCCTGCTCACCTCAAAACTGCAGTCACATAAGGATCACCAGAGACTATTGAGGAAGAGGCCTAGGGAATGAATTATGTGCCCAACACAAGATCCTTCACAGCTTTGCGCCAGGAGACTCGAGCCTCAGTCTGTGGGCTCATTTAGCTGGGCCAGTTCCAGGTGTGTTTCAGAAGCTGGACTGTTACAACAGTTGTGTGCAAATGTGTGTTTCTTCTTTCATTGGCTATCATAGCCTGGAGTTCCTTTCATTCAGTAGAAGGCACTTGCTTTATGTTCATTTTTTGGCAATTATCAAAAAGATGTTATAAACATTCACAAACAGGTTTTGTGTGGACTTGTTTTCATTTATTTTGGACAAACACCTAGGAGTGGCACTAAAGGATCATATGGAGTAAATATATGTTTAAATTTTTGTTTTTTTTTAACAAGGGTTTTCCAGTAAACAGTGTGGATTGGAAGCTGCTGTAAATACTACCCCAAATAATCTCAGTCCATGCTTCTTAAAAGATTGCAGACTAGTCTCCTTAATATTTTAAATGCAAAGAAACTTCAGTTCTTTTTTTGGTATGTGTGCACTTCCTTTTTTTCTTTTTACCTGCTGAAAGCACTCACCTCCTAACCCTCACCTCTGGTAACCACCAATCTGTTTTCTATATCTATGAACTTGGTATTTATTTTGTTTGTGTGGATTTTTTGCTTGTTTTGCTTTTAGATTTATCATAGAAGAGAAATGATAGGAGTCTTTTTTCTGATTGACTCATCTCACTTAGCATAATGCCCTCAAGTTCCATCTATGTTGCTGCAAATAACAAATTTTATTCTTTTTTATAGCTTAATCATTTTCCACTGTGTGTGTGTGTGTGTATGTGTGTGTGTATATATATATATATATACCACAATTTCTTTATCCATTCATGCATCAATAGATTGTTTCTGTATCTTGGCTATTGTAAATAGTGCTGCAATGAATGAGGGGTGCAGGGGCTTCCCATGTGGCACTAAGGGTAAATAACCTGCCTGCTAATGCAAGAGATGTGGATTCAATCCTTGGATTGGGAAGATCTCCTGGAGGAGGAAATGGCAACCCACTCTAGAAATCTTGCCTGGAGGATTCCAAGAACAGAGGAGCCTGGTAGGCTACAGTCCATGTTGTCACAAAGAGTTGGACATGACTTAGCGACCAAACAAGGCCAACATAATAGTTTTTTTTTTTTTTTAATAATTATTGGTTCCTTTAATTAACAAAATATTAAAATAATTGAAGTACTAACCAATGATGTTTCCAGAATTTCCTTTTGGAGTGCCTGTAGACATTAATCTGAATGGAAGTTTGGAGGTTAAGAAACTTCTCCTGGAAAGTCATCTATCAGGTGCCTGTGGTTGTTTCATATTGTTTTGTTTATTTGGGTTATCTTTGGATGGCTTAATGGTTAGAGATAGCAGAAAGTGTTAAAGCAATGCTAAGTTTTCAAGCCTCCCCTTGACACTGCTGTTGGTGCTAAAGTTTGTTTCTTGGTGAAATGGACCATAACTCACCATTTTTATAGACCTCAGCTGGTAGTAAATGAGTGTTACCAGTCAAAGGTCATGGCTGTAGTTACGTGGCAGGCTTGATGGGAGCTCAAGGTGGTGACAACTATTAAATCATCTGGTAGACAAAGATTCCAAGAGGGGAAATGAAAGGTCAGAAGTACTGCTTATTAAATTCCTGAAATCATAGCTTCCTGTTTCACTGTGTTCATAAGCCTCAATGACTACAGCTGATGGGCCTGAATTTTCTCAACAAACCTTTCTAGAAGGCATTCAGGAGAATGGCTGAGCAACTTTGGACTATGGACTCTATTTTTATAAGCAGTCTGTGGGCTGCTGTAAATGAACTCATAAAGTAAGAAATTCTCCTGTGAAAGAAAAGTGAAGCCACTGAAGTATACAGTCAGAGCTTAACTCTGAAACGAGACTAAAAACTCATCTGAATTTGAGTAAGTCAGACATTAGGATAAAATCTCAGTATCAGAACAAACTACCAGTCCTTCCCCAGGAAGAAAACAATTGTAATAATATAGAATCTGAATTTTTTCACTTATCTACAGGGTTAGCTTTTAAATAAGTATTGCACAGCAGTAGAAAAAAGAAGTAATTCCATCATATCAGATCAGATCAGTCGCTCATTCGTGTCCAACTCTTTGTGACCCCATGAATCGTAGCACGCCAGGCCTCCCTGTCCATCACCAACATGGGAAATAGATGGGGAAACAGTGGAAACAGTGGCAGACTTTATTTTTGGGGGTTCCAAAATCACTGCAGATCGTGATTGCAGCCTTGAAATTAAAAGACGCTTACTCCTTGGAAGGAAAGTTATGACCAACCTAGATAGCATATTGAAAAGCAGAGAGATTACTTGGCCAACAAAGGTCCATCTAGTCAAGGCTATGGTTTTTCCAGTGGTCATGTATGGATGTGAGAGTTGGACTGTGAAGAAGGCTGAGCACTGAAGAATTGATGCTTTTGAACTGTGGTGTTGGAGAAGACTCTTGAGAGTCCCTTGGACTGCAAGGAGATCCAACCAGTCCATCTTAAAGGAGATCAGTCCTGGGTGTTCATTGGAAGGACTGATGCTGAAGCTGAAACTCCAGTACTTTGGCCACCTCATGCAAAGAGTTGACTCATTGGAAAAGACCCTGATGCTGGGAGGGATTGGGGGCAGGAGGAGAAGGGGATGCCAGAGGATGAGATGGCTGGATGGCATCACTAACTCGATGGACATGAGTTTGAGTGAACTCCGGGAGTTGGTGATGGACAGGGAGGCCTGGTGTGCTGTGATTCATGGGGTCGCAAAGAGTTGGACATGACTGAGCAACTGAACTGAACTGAACTATAAAGACACTTAGAAGTGCATATAGGGCCCACCCAGGTAATCTAAGGTAATCTCATTGCAAGATCCCTAATTTAGTCTCCAAAGACTCTTTTGGCATATAAAGTAACATTCACAGGGTCCAGAGATTAGGGGCTGGGTACCTTTGGGGACCATTATTCAGCCTACCACAATACTGTCACTATAGGAATTAAAGGGGATAATAAATATAAATTTCTTGACAAACATTCAACAAATATTGAATAGCATTGTTATTTTTGTTACAAAGTTCTACGTGGAAAAACAAAAGCATAGCCTACACATTTTATATCCAGTCAAACTTCCTTTCAAGTATAATGATAACCAGCAACATATAAGCAAACAAGAATTCAGAGAACAGCACCCAGGAAGATGTCTTTTTTTTTTTTTTTAACTTTACAATATTGTATTGGTTTTTTCATATATCAAAATGAATCCACCACAGGTATACATGTGTTCCCCATCCTGAACCCGCCTCCCTCCTCCCTCCTCCCTCCCCATACCATCCCTCTGGGTCGTCCCAGTGTACCAGCCCCAAGCATCCAGTATCTAACAAACAAGTACATAAATAAAAGTACAGTGAAACTTAAGAAATCATGATATACATTTTTTTTTAAGAAGAGAAAAAAGTAATAATGGTAACTAACCACTGGTGAGTATTGAATTTTTTTAAATACAAATTTTAGATGAAAACTTTTCTCATTATGGTTAAAGAACAGCATATAACATAATAAATCTCAATATATAAAAATATATATCATTAAAAGTTGGAAGAAAGTGAAGTAGAAGGAAATGAGCATGCTAAATTTTTCATTTCTTTTCTCAAAGATTCAATAAATGTGACCTAATGTCATATGCATCAAACAAGAAATAGCGACTTTTACTTTAAAATTTCTATAATCTTATTAACTTTATATATACATTTGAACAGAGGAGGCAATGGCACCCCACTCCAGTACTCTTGCCTGGAAAATCCCATTGACGGAGGGGCCTGGTGGTCCGCAGTCCATGGGGTCACTGAGGGTCGGACAGGATTGAGCAACTTCACTTTAACATTTCACTTTCATGCATTTGAGAAGGAAATGGCAACCCACTCCATTGTTCTTGCCTGGAGAATCCCAGGGATGGGGGAGCCTGGTGGGCTGCCATCTATGGGGTCGCACAGAGTAGGACACGACTGAAGTGACTCAGCAGCTTAGCAGCAGCACACATTTGAAGGAAATAACACGTTTTAATGTTTATCTGAATATATTGGAGATCTTATTTTTTAACCTACTGATAAGTTCAATGCTGATATTTGAATTATAAAATAGTGTTACATTTATGATCATATATTGATATGGTTCATCTACTTAGCTATGATGAGTGTATCACCTAACATAAAGAAGGAACATTCTGAATGAAATAGAAAAAATCTTGATGCTAGTAATTTTATGCGTAACAAAATTTGAATTTTTATATGCTTTTGTCCTTTATACTTTATTATTATTTAGGATTAAATCATAAGCTTTCTCCTTATTAATATAAAGTTATTATTTTTTCAATAATGAAGATGACAACTCTCCTGGAACCAAAAACAAAAACTCAAGATCACCATCAGCCTCTCAGTGAATAAATCTAATCATTTATTATGGCTTCATGTCTTTTTAACATCTCTAGAGTATTTGATAATACTAGTTACCTTTTATTCTCTCTTCTGACTTGACTTTACCCTCTTCTGGTTTAGCTTACTATAAAAACCTATCTTTTGTCCTCTCGTGATTCTAGAAGCTCTTTTTCTTCATGGTCTTACTTTTCCCTTTTATAACCCATCTAAATGATTGTTTTATCTCTTTGAAATTACCACTTTGACATCAGATAAAACTTGTGGCACATTAGAATTGCCTTGGGAAATAAATAGTAGTTCCCAGGCAGCTTTAAACCAAAAATGTAGTTAAACTTTCTGGGGTTAGAACACGGCATTGTTTTTGTTTGTTCATTTATGTGTTTGTTTTTTAATTTAAAAGTGATGTAGTTACTATGCAAAGCACGGTCATTAGACCAATAACTTGAACATCACCTAGAAGCTTATCAGACATACAGAATCTCAAGGCCCATCTCAGACCTTTAAGACAAAAAATCGCATTTTTGAAATGCCAGATGATTCATATTCACATTAAAATTGAAAAGTACTGATGTAGATTACTAAGTTTAGCACTTGTCCTGACTTATCTCCTGCACTCTGTCCTTACATGTCCACTGTCATTTGCTTGTGGAATATCTTCAGTACATTCCAGTAAGGGTCTCAAACTCTCCACTTAAGCTCACAATGGAACTAACATTTCTTTGTTCTCTCAATCATGAGAAAACATTTTTCTTTGAGTTTTCATCTGCTAACAGTCTTTATACTGCTAACAGTATCACTTTAAACCTTATTAAATTTTGTCTTTTAAAAAAAAGTTCCTTCACCACAGTCTCAATGTCCTTTTGTATTATCCTCTTCCATATCTCTCAAGCAGTATTTCTTTCCATTTGCAATGCCAATTCAAACACAATTACCTCTCAGCTGAACTTTTGAGATGGCTTCCCAACTGATCTTACTGCCTTCAAGAATCCCTGATTTCAATGTATTGTGCATGGTTACATTGGATTAATTTTCCTAACACATCAGGATCAGCTAGCAAAGAGGTGAGACTAATGTTAAAGACGTCTAAAAGAAACTACATAAGCAACTCACTCATAAACTTCACTTTAATGGAAATAGAGCTCCCTTGCTGGCTCAGACAGTAAGTAATCTGCCTGCATTGTAAGAGACTGGGGTTCAATTCCTAGGTCAGGAAGATCCCCTGGAGAAGGGAATGGCTACCCACTCCAGTATGCTTGCCTGGACAATTCCATGGACAGAGGAGCCTAGAGGGCTACAGTTCATGGGGTCACAAAGAGTCAGACATGACTGACTAACACACAATGTACCATTTTAATGACCAGATTAAAGTCATTTTCACATTTTCTGATTTCTTTGGAGATGAAAAAATTGGTGATTATAAACTATGGTAGAGTGCAGACTAGCAAAATCTAAAACAGTGAAACCAAGAAAGTCACAATGCCCTTCAAGAGCAAATATAACAGTAATAAATTATTTTCATTTTTTTTTAAAAATTAATTTATAAAGAGTCCTGTATGTTTGCCATTTGATTTAGTTCTTTCCATCATTTATAATTCAAATAAAAAAATTAACATTTCTAATTACAGCTGAAAGTACTTCATGTATTTCCTCAGCAACATATTGTAATATAATTAGTTGTTCAGGTTATGTCATTTTAATAAATTTGAAATTTTTCTTCAACCAGTAATCATGCCATGCAAGAATAATTAAATTATATCTGAATTCGGATGTTAGTGATTATGCAGTTTTCTACTTATTTGAGCTTTTACCTTTTAAAAATAAAAAAAATAAACTCAACCGTAAAAAGATGATACTTTTACTTCTTTATAATGTTTAAGCTCAATTTCAAAATTGAAGCAAGGCAGTCTTAACAAAAAAGGGTCTTTACACTTTTTACATGGGAAATTTAAAAGCAGATGAATTTTTAAAGGTTTTGAGGGAGAGTGCTTGCAGAATTCCAGAAACTCAATTTGTAGGTATGTTTCCTTACACATGCTCAAGCATACAGATACTTAAAACCACAGTTCCCTGAGGGCTCAGTGGTAAGGAATCCATCTGCCATGCAGGTGACACAGTTCAATCCTTCAGTCAGGAAGATCCCCTAGAGAAGGAAATGGGAACCCTCTCCAGTATTCTTATCTGGGAAACCCCATTGACAGAGGAGTCTGGCAGGCTATAGTCCATAGCTTTAGTCCATAGGCATTGCAAAAGAGTCAGACACGACTGAGCAACTAAAACAAGAAGAAACTGTTTCTCTGTTCCCTGATTAAACTCAAAACGCGCAGATACACACATTCTTTGGAGTGAACAGCTCTCTATGCCTGCCTTCTTCCAGTGCTGTAAACACTGAGATGCATCGATTGCTGTTGCCCCCCAAGGCCACCATCTTCTGCACCTTGTGTTTCAGAATTCTGACCAAGTGCTTGCAGTTCATCTGAGGAGAGTAGATGATGGGACATTTTTCGAATTTAATTGAAATCACTTTTCTTTGACATGTACTGCCTTAACAAAGACAGATCGAAAAGAAAACATCAACTATATGTTTGAAAAAGAAAAGAAAGAAAATGAAAAAGAAAAAGAAAATGAAAAGAAAATTCCAACTATCAGCTTGATTGGAATTGCCGCTTTTCCAAAGGGAAAATTCAGAGGCATTGTACCTCTTTCCTTGACGTAAACATCTATTCATTCAGCATATCCTTTACTCTGCTGCTGCTGCTGCTTGGTCACTAAGTCATGTCCAATTCTTTCGACCCCAAAGACTATAGCACATCAGGCTCTTCTGTCCATGGCATTCTCCAGGCAAGAATTCATAGAGGGTTGTCATTTTCTTTTCCAGGGGATATTCCCAACCCAAGGATCTAACACAAGTCTCCTGGTTGGCAGACATATAATTTACCACTGAGTCACCTGGGAAGCTCAGCCTTTACTTCCTAAGTAATATTTGACTGTGTCCCTTCTGTATACCCACTGTAACTACCTCACCTCAGGCCCTTAAATTATCTTGTCTTGATTATTCCATTGGTTTTCTAACCAGGCACCACGTTTTCAGTTTTTATTCCCTATGAATGATATCTTTTATCTTATAAAAACCCCAAATGAATTTTTCTCTGGTTAAACTAAAACCAAAACTACACTAAAACAAATGCCAACCTTCAAAAGCATCATAATGCCTGAAAAATAAAATCTAAAGCTGTCGTTTAGATAAAGTCATCTCACAATCAGCGTTTTGTTCTTGCTGCTCCCAGGCTAAGAGTTTGAAATATAATAGCATTTTATAACTACTCACTGTATTTATAAATGAACTCAAAAGAGCTGGTGTTCTATAAACTCTCCCAAAATATTTCTTAACACTTCTACTTAATATTTCTGTTACGTACTTCACTTTACCCACACTGCAAGTGTCTTCATTCCATATGAAGCCCTGTGACTTAGGTATCTTTTCTTATAGAATAGCTAGTGCAGAGTTTAAAATGAATGATGTTCCAATATGGAAAGAACTAAGTAGAGATTATTAAATCGTTAATAGTACAGTATCTGGGGGAGGGGGTATTGGTTCTAGGAGCTACCATGGATACTAAAATCTGCAGATGCTTTAGTCCCATGATGGGTCCTCCATATCTGTGGTTTCACATTCACAGATTCAACTTGAATCTGAGCACCTTCACTTTCACTTTTCACTTTCATGCATTGGAGAAGGAAATGGCAACCCACTCCAGTGTTCTTGCCTGGAGAATCCCAGGGACGGAGGAGCCTCGTGGGCTGACGTCTGTGGGGTTGCACAGAGTCGGACACGACTGAAGCGACTTAGCAGCAGCAGCAGCACAGTTCAAACTCATGTAGTTCAGGAGTTAACTGTATATTCTGTTGTATTCATACGTATCAGTAGATAGGTAGGTAAATAGATTGATAGACAGATGAATATTGAAAGGAGAAATGAAGTGAGAAAGAAGGAACAAGGAAAACAAATTGGGGTTACCATCTAATTTTTCCTTCCTCCAAACCCAGTGGATTGAATTGCTGGGCCCTGTTATGGAATCCTATGTTTATCTGTCATTTTGTCAAACATAGTAGGAAAATGTGGAAATAGATTTGTGATGCTTTGCTAGAAATAATCACTTCTAAAAGTTAGAAAAAATATCTGATGTAAGCGACAAATTTAGATAGCAAGTTCAGGGGAAGAAGCACTAGCTTCAAAGCTGGAAAACATAAATTTCAGTCATGTCTTTGATGCTTATTTACTCTAAGAACTTAACAAATTACTGTAACAGTTTCAGTTCAACTGTGTGCGACCCCATGGACTGCATGCAGCATGCCAGGCTTCCCTGTCCATCACCAACTCCCAGAGCTTGCTCAAACTCATGTCCGTCAAGGCGATGATGCCTTCAGCATCACCAGTGAATATTCAGGACTGATTTCCTTTATGATAGACTGGTTGGATCTCCTTGAAGTCCAAGGGACTGTAAAGAGACTTCTCCAACATCACAGTTCAAAAGCATCAATTCTTCAGCCCTCAGCTTTCTTCATGGTCCAACTCTCACATCCATACATGACTACTGGAAAAATCATAGCTTTGACTAGACAGGCCTTTGTCAGCTAAGTAATGTCTCCACTTTTCAATATGCTGTCTAGGTTTGTCAAAACTTTTCTTTCAAGGAGTAAGCGTCATTTAATTTCAAGGCTGCCATCACCATCTGCAGTGATTTTGGAGCCCACAAGAAAATAAAGTCTGTCACTGCTTCCATTGTTTCCCCATCTATTTGCCATGAAGCGATGGGACTGAATTCCATGACCTTTGTTATTGAATGTTGAGTTTTAAGCCAGCTTCTTCACTCTCCTCTTTCACTTTCATCAATAGGCTCTTTAGTTCCTCTTCATTTACTGCCATAAGGGTGGTGTCATCTGCATATCTGAGGTAATTGATATTTCTCCTGGCAATCTTGATGGCAGCTTGTGCTTCATCCAGCCCAGCATTTCGCATGATGTACTCTGCATACAAATTAAAAAAGCAGGGTGACAATATACAGCCTTGTACTCCTTTCCCAATTTGGAACCAGTCCATTTTTCCATGTCTGGTTCTAACTGTTGCTTCTTGACCTGCATACAGATTTCTCAGAAGGCAGGTAAGGTGCTCTGTAATTACTATACATATTTTTATTATTTAGCTTTGTTAATAATAAGCTGCCCTTTATGAGACTATATTTCAGCCTTGATTGCTTAATAGATGAAATAAGGATATTAATAACTGCTCTATCTTTTGATGGAACTTCCCAGGTGGCTCGGGATAAAAAATCTGCCTGCCAATGCAGAAGGCTCAAGTTCAATCCCTGGGTCAGGAAGACTGCCTGGAGGAGAAAATGATAGCCCGTTCCGGTATTCTTGCTGGGAAAATCCCATAAACAGAGGAGCCTGGCAGGCTACAGTCCATAAGGTTGCAAGTGTTGGACACACCTGAGCAGGCATGCTATCTTTTGATATTCCATAGTTTCATATCATGAAGATCAAATCAGATAAAGAAAATACTCTAAAAATTTTAAAATATTATGGAAATTTGTCTCCCCCTCCACTCATTTAGCTCTTTAATAGATAAATTTTAAAGTGCTTATTTAATACATCAATGAATAGCATTCCACAGTGCTAAGAAGTTTCAGATGTATCTATGGCAATCTGGAAATTTGCTTTTTATAATGCTCTTCTGGGAATTTTATTGTAAGGAAATTGATCTTCAAGCACTTTTTCCTTCTCGGCTTTTTCTCTAGGGGCAAGATATGATAAAGGTTATGTTGGTATATGTTAAAATTTAGCATTTAAAAAGTGGAATGTTTTAAATCCACATGAAATAAAAGTCAAAAGCTTTTTTGTGTGAAATACTTTATTGCTAGCACACAATACCTCTCTTCAGATTTAATGTTTTACTTTGAGATCACATTTATGCATTTGATTACATTTGCTTTAGTCTGAATATCTTTGAAGTGTGTGTATAAAAAGAAAACTTGTAAATTCTCCTTTGGTTGGAGAATTTAATACATGGTTAAGAGTGGTGAACATCATATCTTTCTAAGTGTGTTAAGCTATTTCAAATCCTAAAAGATGATGCTGTAAAAGTGCTGCACTCAATATGCCAGCAAAATTGGAAAACTCAGCAGTGGCCACAGGACTGGAAAAGGTCAGTTTTCATTTCAATCCCAAAGAAGCGCAATGCCAAAGAATGTTCAAACCACTGCAAAATTTCACTCATCAACAAAGCCACAGTTATCAAGACAGTATGGTACTGGCACAAAGACAGATATATTGATCAATGGAACAAAATAGAAAGCCCAGAGATAAATCCACGCACATATGGACACCTTATCTTTGACAAAGGAGGCAAGAATATACAATGGATTAAAGACAATCTCTTTAACAAGTGGTGCTGGGAAAACTGGTCAACCACTTGTAAAAGAATGAAACTAGAACACTTTCTAACACCATACACAAAAATAAACTCAAAATGGATTAAAGATCTCAATATAAGACCAGAAACTATAAAACTCCTAGAGGAGAACATAGGCAAAACACTCTCCGACATACATCACAGCAGGATCCTCTATGACCCACCTCCCAGAATATTGGAAATAAAAGCAAAAATAAACAAATGGGACCTAATTAAACTTAAAAGCTTCTCCATAACAAAGGAAACTATTAGCAAGGTGAAAAGGCAGCCTTCAGAATGGGAGAAAATAATAGCAAATGAAGCAACGGACAAACAACTAATCTCAAAAATATACAAGCAACTCCTGCAGCTCAACTCCAGAAAAATAAATGACCCAATCAAAAAATGGGCCAAAGAACTAAATAGACATTTCTTCAAAGAAGACATACAGATGGCTAACAGACACATGAAAAGATGCTCAACATCACTCATTATCAGAGAAATGCAAATCAAAACCACAATGAGGTACCATTTCACGCCAGTCAGAATGGCTGCGATCCAAAAGTCTACAAGCAATAAATGCTGGAGAGGGTGTGGAGAAAAGGGAACTCTCTTATACTGTTGGTGGGAATGCAAACTAGTACAGCCACTATGGAGAACAGTGTGGAGATTCCTTAAAAAACTGGAAATAGAACTGCCTTATGATCCAGCAATCCCACTGCTGGGCATACACACTGAGGAAACCAGAAGGGAAAGAGACATATGTACCCCAATGTTCATCGCAGCACTGTTTATAATAGCCAGGACATGGAAGCAACCTAGATGCCCATCAGCAGATGAATGGATAAGAAAGCAGTGGTACATATACACAATGGAGTATTACTCAGCCATTAAAAAGAATACCATTTGAATCAGTTCTAATGAGATGGATAAAACTGGAACCTATTATACAGAGTGAAGTAAGCCAGAAAGAAAAACACCAATACAGTATACTAACACATATATATGGAATTTAGAAAGATGGTAACAATAACCCTGTGTACGAGACAGCAAAAGAGACACTGAGGTATAGATCAGTCTTATGGACTCTGTGGGAGAGGGAGAGGGTGGGGAGATTTGGGAGAATAGCATTGAAACATGTATAATATCGTGTATGAAATGAGTCGCCAGTCCAGGTTCGATGCACGGTACTGGATGCTTGGGGCTGGTGCACTGGGACGACCCAGAGGGAGGGTAGGGGAGGGAGGAGGGAGGAGGGTTTAGGATGGGGAACTCGGGTATACCTGTGGCAGATTCATTTCGATATTTGGCAAAACTAATACAATATTGTAAAGTTTAAAAATAAAATAAAATTTAAAAAAAGAAAAATTTCACTCATCTCACACGCTAGTAAAATAATGCTCAAAATTCTCCAAGCCAGGCTTCAACAGTATGTGAACCTTGAACTTTCAGATGTTCAAGTTGGATTTAGAAAAGGCAGAGGAACCAGAGATCAAATTGCCAACATTCGTTGGATCATCAAAAAAGCAAGAGAGTACCAGAAAAAATTTCTGCTTTATTGACTATGCCAAAGCCTTTGGCTATGTGGATCACAACAAACTGTGGAAAATCCTAAAGGAGATGGAAACACCAGACTACCTGACCTGCCTCTTGAGAAACCTGTATGCAGGTGAGGAAGCAACAGTTAGAATTGGACATGGAACAGACAGGTTCCAAATAAGAAAAGGAGTATATCAAGGCTGTATATTGTCACCCTGCTTATTTAACTTATATGCCGAGGACATCATGAGAAACACTGGGCTAGATGAAGCACAAGCTGGGATCAAGATTGCCAGAAGAAATATCAATAACCTCAGATAGGCAGATGACACCACCCTTAGGCAGAAAGCGAAGAATAACTAAAGAAACTCTTGATGAAAGTGAAAGAGGAGAGTGAAAAAGTTGGCTTCAAGCTCAACATTCAGAAAACTAAGATCATGGCATCTGGTCCCATCACTTCATGGCAAATAGATGGGGAAATAGTGGAAACAGTGACAGACTTTTTTTTGAGGGGGCTCCAAAATCACTGCAGGTGGTGACTACAGCCATGAAATTAAAAGACTCTTACTCCTTGGAAGAAAAGCTATGACCAACCTAGACAGCATATTAAAAAGTAGAGACATCACTTGGCCAACAAAGATCTATCTAGTCAAAGCTATGGTTTTTCCAGTAGTCATATATGGATATGAGAGTTGGATATAAGGAAAGCTGAACACTGAAGAATTGATGCTTTTGAACTGTGGTGATGGAGAAGACTCTTGAGAGTCCCTTGGACTGCAAGGAGATTCAACCTGCCCATCCTAAAGGAGATCAGTCCTGAGTGTTCATTGGAAGGACTGATGTTGAAGCTGAAACTCCAATACTTTGGCCACCTCATACGAAGAACTGACTCAATGGAAAAGACCCTGATGCTGGGAAAGACTGAAGGTGGGTGCAGGGGACAACAGAGGATGAAATGATTGGATGGCATCACCGACTCAATGGACAAGAGCTTGGGTAAACTCCGGGAACTGGTGATGGACAGGGAGGCCTGGAGTGCTGCAGTCCATGGATCACAAAGAGTTGGACATGACTGAGCGACTGAAGTGAACTGAACTGAAGCGTGTTCTAGCCCCTACTTGCTCTACTTTAATATGTATTTTCTCTCTCATAGTCATTGGATTATTGCATTCTGACCTATGCATATTTTATGAGAAATAATGGGCTAAATCACAGCTGGTAACTGAGTGCCCTTTTGGAATTCACTGATATGTATCTCCTTGATTTATTACACAAAAATTGAAAACAACAAGTGGTTTTTCAGTTTCTCAGTTTTACGAACAATCCAAAGTGCACTGGTATTTCCTGTAAGGTCCTAATAGCAGAACAGGAGTTATTGTTCCCATTTCACAGATGGCTGTTCAGATAGTTTAAGATGCTTGTCTTATTCTCACAATAGCACAAGAAACCTTCAAAGGGAAATGAATCAGAATTCCCAGAGGTTTTTTTTGGTAAACAACGCTGGTATTTACTAGCTGCTTGACCTTGAGTAAACCTCCTGTCCCTGTGGACCTCAGTTTTCATATCTTTAAAACTAGAGGATTAGAAGATGATTGCTAAGGTCTCTTCCGACTTTAAAATTTTATGAACTTAATTTAAGTGTAAATGCTAATTTACATACAGTAAATCAAATATGCTTGCATGGTTGAAAATGTTTTACTGAAAATTTTGGGTAAAGAATCACTCCATTTCATGGCAGTCAATATTTTATAGCAGTTTAAAATGCTTCCTTCTTTCGTTGCTCTTTTTTCTTCTTGCCATTTAGAAAAGTATTTTCTAACACTACAGACCATATATTGAGTAAGATAATTTCAAATTAGAAGGTTATTTACTGCAGCGATGTTTATTTATTTATTTTTTCTAAGTGCTCCTGGCAGCACATGGAATTTCCCTGACCAGGGCTCAAACTAGCACTCTCTACCATAGACCACTAGGGAAGCCCAATCACCATTAAATTTTAAAATCAACTTTCATATTTATTTGTCGCTTTTATTTCACATTTTATTATGAAAAATTTCAAAGATATAAGAAATTTGATTTAAACACAACCTAGTCTAAAATAACCATTTTGCTCTACTAGTCTTATCCCATATCTATCCAACCATCATGCGAAGAGTTGACTCATTGGAAAAGAATCCCAATTGGAGGGATTGGGGGCAAGAGGAGAAGGGGACGACAGAGGATGAGATGGCTGGATGGCATCACTGACTCGATGAACGTGTCTCCATGAACTCCGGGAGTTGGTGATGGACAGGGAGGCCTGGCGTGCTGCGATTCATGGGGTCGCAAAGAGTCAGACATGACTGATCTGATCTGATCTGATCCAACCATCAATCATTCTTCTCTCCATCTGTCAATCTATCTCATTTTTGACACATTTTAAAGTAACTTGCAGATATATGTACTCTTCACCCCTGTACACTTAAGAATGCATATTCTTAAGAATAGAATTAGAGTCAATATTAGATTCAATAAACTAATTCTAATAGAATTAGAGTCAATATTAGTTTAAAGTTTTTTTTAGTTTAAATTTACATACAGTAAATTGCCCAATCTTAAGCAAACAATGTGATGAATTTTGGTAAATATATAATTATTTAGGAAACCCAAAACTTTGTCAAGATAAAGAACATTTCCATCTCCATAGTAAGTTTTCTTATGTTTCTTCCCATTCAGTCCCTGTATTTCCCTCTAGAGGCAACTACTGTTTTGACTTTTTTCCCCATCAGAAATTAATTTCACCTATTATAGAATTTCATACAAATAGAATCATACACCATAAATAACATTTCTTTTCCTCATCAAAAATTTTCAGAGTCATCCATTCTGTTTATTCCTTTCTATTGCTGAATAGTATTACATTGTCTGAATATATCATACATTCTTATGAGACAAAAGACCAGTGATCTTGAGAAAGCTTCATAATATGAATAGTTTGGATATACTCTAAAGCCAAACCTGCAAAGCAGTAAATACCTCATTATGCAAATGGCATAGCAACTTTATGTATGGTTAGTAAGAAAAAGAAAGGTGGAATAAAACACAATTTCTACAAACTAATTCTAATCTTATCCTTAAAAAAAATTTAAAAATCAAATGCTAAGATTTTGCATATAATTAGGCTTCTGTTTGGAAGTCAATATAATTATCTCATAACTACAGCGATTATGGCAAAACCAGATCTGTCGCTGGCTTGACTGATGAGAAACCATGGAGAGTTAGCTAAGGTTCTGAGCTGGATTCCCTTCCTGATGTTTCTGTTCCTCATAACACACTAAGTCATGAGGATATATAGAGTTGTTAATGTTATGTATCAGTTGAAAATTTTATCAGCTCTATAACCTTGGTAATAATAGTTTACTAAGGCAACTCTATAAAGAAAATAAGGGTCTCAGATTAACTTTAAGGTGAATTCTGAAGTTGGGATAAGTGAGCTGGTATTTATACCCTGACATAGGCTAGTCATTAGGTGTGGTCACCTTGGCAAGGCAACACGTACTTGAGTGGCTCTCTCTTCAGCTGAGTCAATCTTGTACGGGCTGCCACTTGAAGGTTTTCTTTCAGCAGTGGGGGAATAAATCTTTCATTCTTAAAAGGCATACGCAGGTTACATCAGAGTGGCCACCATACTTTCTTGGAAGGTTCACAATTTACCTTTTTTTTCTCCCTCATATCACAGTTATCTACTTATTTATGTACTTGGATGCTTAGTCATGTCTGACTCTTTGTGACCACATAGACTGTAGCCTACTAGGCTCCTCTGTTTATGGGATTATCCCAACAAGTATACTGGTGTGGGGTGCCATTTCCTCCTCCAGGGGATCTTCCCAACCCAGGGATCAAGCCCACATCTTTCGCATCTCCTGCAATGGCAAGGGGATTCTTTACCACTAGTGCCACTTGGGAAGCCCATCATCTTGCTCACTAGATGGAAGACACCTTGAAGATAGGATGGTGACTTTTTCCACTTTGATCCACCTGGTAATGTCAGCTGCTCAACTTTATATTTGCATTATTATGCTTCATGAATGCATGTCCTTTTTTCTTTCATAAAATCCCTATGCTAAACCAAGTATTTTTGCTTATGTAAAGTCAAACCTGCTCAATCATTGTTCCATGTGACCTTTTCTTTCTTCTTCTTTTGCTGTTACCTTTTACTTTGTCTTAAAGGTTCAATTATGCTAATAAGTTCTTTTCCATCCTAATTACATAGCTCTAGCTTTGTTGGCTTCCCTGGTGTCTCAGCGGTGAAGATTCTGCCTGCAATGCAGGAGCCTCAGGAGACTTGTATTTGATCCCTGGGTTGGGACGATCCCTCTGGAGAAGGAAATGGCAATCCACTCCAGTACTCTTGCCTGGAAAATTCCATGGTCAGAGGAGCCTGGCCAGCTACAGTCCATGGGATCACAAAAAGCTGGATGCAGCTGAAGCAGCTTAGCACACAGCACACAGCTTTATTCAGAATTCCTCCCTTGTCTTCTATCTTGCTACCAAATTTTCTGTACTGAATATGTCACAAGAACACACATTATTCATCACATTATTCAAAATGTTATACATAGCATAGAGTCTTTCAAATGGGACCTAGTTAATAAACATGTTGAATTTGAATGAATCTTATCAGAGGCAGTTTATAAGTTCTTAAATATTTGAGTCTTAAGAGATGTCCAAAATTTCTGTTAACTCATTTTATTATGACCTTGTGTGTGTGTGTGTGTATGTGTGTGTGTGTGTTGAGATGATAGAAAAGATAAAATCTAAATGATACAAGATCATTGGGAATTTATCTTAATTATGCCTTCATTCAGCATAAAACTTGGTGCATATTGGATTTTTAGATTTTTCTTCTCTTTATTGAATTCACGTGTCAGAATGTCCAGTGCATTGGAGACTCTATCCAACACTGATGGTTAAAGTAATCGGGTCACTAGGTGATCAGCTTTCTAGCAATGAAAAGTACAAACTGACCCATACATACCTATAGTTCCCTCAGGACAATCTGCTCAAAATACAAGAACAATGGAAGGAAAGGTAAGCATGTGCAATGTCAAGCTTATATTTATAAACATGAATCAATTCTAGTTGGATCAGAGCTAGCTGAACCTTTGTCTAAGACTTCAAGGAGAAGAAAGTTAAGAAAGCTGCATACAGACATGCCATAGGAGTTGTTGCACCTTTTAGTTGTATCAAAATAGTAGACAGTTTTCCCATAAAACGGAGAAGGCAATGGCACCCCACTCCAGTACTCTTGCCTGGCAAATCCCATGGACGGAGGAGCCTGTTGGGCTGCAGTCCATGGGGTCGCTAGGAGTCGGACACAACTGAGCGACTTCACTTTTACTTTTCACTTTCATGCATTGGAGAAGGCAATGGCAACCCACTCCAGTGTTCTTGCCTGGAGAATCCCAGGGATGGAGGAGCCTGGTGGGCTGTCGTCTCTGGGGTCGCACAGAGTCAGACACGACTGAAGCGACTTAGCAGCAGCAGCAGCAGTTCCCATAAAAATTCCCTTTTCTGTTTGTACAGAGATATTGCTTACTCTCCACTTTCAAACTGTATCCTTTTGCATTCATGTATTTTGCTAGAGGTTATCAGTCATAGCTTGGTAAAATGACAGGTCCTTAGCAATTTGTTCGCTCTCCCTCTAGAAGCCAGCTCACAGTTGATGGGATTATACTTTTAGTGAGCTGCAGGCTGACAATATTTCATTATGACATAACAGCAACATTTACAAAAATAAAGCTTAAGTAAGCTTGGAAAGTGATTTCACCCCAGGGAAACTGAGAATACGCATTATTTTTCTGCATGGAATCAATAACCAAGAATATTTAATACTACACTATGACAGAATACCTATATGCATGAACTCCTTAGTTAATAAACAACCTAATAATATTCTTCAAACTTCAAAGTTTATAGAGTTATGGAACTAAAGAGGGAGAAATGAATCTAATTTGATTGTTGAAATGAATAAGGACATAGAAATGGTTGGTGGCATCTATTCTCTATTTAGCTGTTCAGTTTTCTATGGAAATGGTCATTTCTAACAGAGTTTTTATTGCTTTAATATCACATATTTAAAGAAGAAATTGAAGTAATACAGAAAAAAAAAGATTAGTAATTTCCCCACTTAGAATTAATCAGGGTAGATAGGGTTGTTGTTTGGAGAAGGCAAAAGCACCCCACTCCAGTACTCTTGCCTGGAAAATCCTATGGACGAAGGAGCCTGGTAGGCTGCAGTCCATGGGATCACGAAGAGTCGGACGTGACTGAGCGACTTGACTTTCACTTTTCCCTTTCATGCATTGGAGAGGAAATGGCAATCCACTCCAGTGTTCTTGCCTAGAGAATCCCAGGGACGGTGGAGCCTGGTGGGCTGTGTCTATGGGGTCACACAGAGTCCGACACGACTGAAGTGACTTAGCAGTAGCAGCAGCATGGTTGTTGTTGTTTAGTTGCTAAGTTGTGATGGACTCTTTGCAACCCCTGGACTGCAGCATGCTAGGCTTCCCTCTCCTTCACTATCTGCAGCAGTTTGTAAAACTCATGTCCATTGAGTCACTGATGCTATCCAACCATCAGATATTAAGTGTACAATATTCTAAACATCTATATACTTATGGAGAGAGAGAGACATAAGACAGCACTTTTATAAAAAATAAAATTACATCTTGCATGCTGTTTTTAGCAAAATTATTAAAATTTTTTTTTTATTATATGTAACAGAGAGAGAAAAGGAAACAAATTAAAATGAAGGAATGGTGAAGGTCCAATTCATGTTTTTAAATTGGAGATAGTAGTTATGAAAATATCCCTAAAACAAAAAAAATAAAAAAATTTTGAAACACTATTTTTCTTTTATTTCTTTTGTCTGTTTGCTTTGTTTTGTAAATTAACATTATTATGTGACTGTAGATCCCATGGTTATTTATTCTTAATTCTGTATTCAAATGTTCAACATTTGCATTTTAGCAAAGATCATCTATTATTGGTTAATTTATTTTTTATTTATCTTTGTTGTCCAGATTTGGTCATCAAGTAGTTGTTTATTTTTTTTTTAAGGATCCTGGATTCTATATTTCCTCAATCCTTTCATGCTTGAGAAAAACTGTGACTTTAATAAGTTTGAGATTTAATAAAGAATAATGTGACTAGTATAAATTTCTTGCTATACTTTCTGTTTCTTAGACTTTTATAAATATATATATGCTCTGTTGTTCTCTGGCATGGCATGATGGTGAAAAGATATTTAAGGCCACCCTGACACTCCTTCATATAAATAACTCAATTTTTCATCAATATACTTAGCATCAACATGTATTTATATCTTTTCTTATAACTGTGTGTGCCATATGACCTATTGATCCATTTCAGGAAAAATTTCAGCTATTATATCTTTGAACGGTTTTAAAAGACACCAATTATTCAGAAAACGAAGATCATGGCATCCGGTCCCATCACTTCATGGGAAATAGATGGGGAAACAGTGGAAACAGTGTCAGACTTTATTTTTCTGGGCTCCAAAATCACTACAGATGGTGACTGCAGCCATGAAATTAAAAGACACTTACTCCTTGGAAGGAAAGTTATGACCAACCTAGATAGCATATTCAAAAGCAGAGACATTACTTTGCCAACAACGGTTCGTCTAGTCAAGGCTATGGTTTTTCCTGTGGTCATGTATGGATGTGAGAGTTGGACTGTGAAGAAGGCTGAGCGCCGAAGAATTGATGCTTTTGAAGTGTGGTGTTGGAGAAGACTTGAGAGTCCCTTGGACTGCAAGGAGATCCAACCAGTCCATTCTAAAGGAGATCAGCCCTGGGATTTCTTTGGAAAGAATGATGCTGAAGCTGAAACTCCAGTATTTGGCCACCTCATGTGAAGAGTTGACTCATTGGAGAAGACTCTGATGCTGGGAGGGATTGGGGGAAGGAGGAAAAGGGGATGCCAGAGGATGAGATGGCTGGATGGCATCACTGACTCGATGGACGTGAGTCTGAGTGAACTCCAGGAGATGGTGATGGACAGGGAGGCCTGGCGTGCTGCGATTCATGGGGTCGCAAAGAGTCGGACATGACTGAGCGACTGATCTGATCTGATCTGATAGTTGAGTTGGATGGTCTTTGTCCTTTCTTTTTATACTTTTCTGTTAGTTACTTTCACTTGTTTCTATTTGCTAATTCTCTATATCTTTTCTCCTAAGCAAGTAATTAAAACTGAGCTCTGCTAGCAGCAGCAGCAGTCCTTTAAAAGATATTTTTATTCAATTTATTGGTTTGTAATAATGTCATTTTAGTTCTTTTTTCTGTAATATTTCTTTTAAATGTTACTTTATTATTTTTAACAATCTCATTTTTGAGTACTTTTTCCTAAAATTTGAGTCTTCACAGAATTCTCCTTTAATATGAAGCAGTCATAAAGGCTTTCTTATGATGTTTAATTTCTTTATCTGTCTTTGCACATTTTTGGTGTAAAATGTTTTCATGTTTGCAGTAACAATTTTTCACTCATCCAGACATTCTATTTCCAGGTGGTGCTAGTGGTAAAGAATTTGCCAGCCAATGCAGGAGACTTAAGAAATGTTGGCTTGATCCCTGGGTCAGAAAGATCCTTTGGAAGAGGAAATGGCCACCCACTCCAGTATTTTTGCCTGGGAAATCCCATGGACAGAGAGGAGCCTGGCAGGTGACAGCCTTTCATGATGCAAAAAGTCAGACACAAATGTTTCAGTCTGAGCACTGAGACATTTTATTTTTGTTCAGCTGTGATGATCTCTCCTTGACTCTTTTATTCCCTTTTTAAGATCCTGAACGTGAAATTTGTGGAATAAATATAGGTATGCATGCACGCTCAGTTGCTGGAATAAATGTTGCCTTCTAAACACTCAACTCAAGTCTGAAAGTGCAGGATAGGGAGGAGATTATTTGGAAGTTTCTGCAGTTGGAGGATTGAACTTTATTTGTTCCTTTGAATAAGTAAAGGATCTTGTTAAAATCCTCCAGTTAGGTTCAGTATATATAATGTTATGGGTTGAATTATGTCTTTCAGATTGAAGCCCTAACCCCCAGTGAATGTGACCTTATTTGGAAAAAGAGCATCTTCACATGATCAAGTTAAGATAACGTTGTTAGGGTGGACCCTAACCTATTGTGGCTATATCTTTTAAAAAGGGAAATTTGAGCATGGAGACAGGAACAAATAAAGGGATAATGACATGCAATGCTGAAGGCTGAGACTGGGGTCATACATCTATAAGTAAAGAAATATCAAAGATTTCCACAAAAACCACAAGAAACTAGGTGAGAAGCATGGAGCAGATTCCCCCTCACAGCTCTCATAAGGAACCAAGTCTGCTAATATTTTGCCTTCAGAACTGTGAGACATTTCTTTGTTTAAGGTACTCAGTCTGTGGAACTTTGTTATGGCAATCCTAGGGAACTAATACTTAGGAATAATTCTTTTTCTTCTGGGTAAAAAGGAAATTCAGCTTTGGCTCATTCTTCCAATTCAACCTAGAGGTCTGAATGTTCAGGAAAACATTATTTTTTAAAAAAACTAAAAAAAAGATAAGAAAAATAATGCCTCTGTGGTTTTGTCATTTTTTTTAAAATATAAATTTATTTATTTTAATTGGCAGCTAATTACAATATTGTATTGGTTTTGCCATACATCATCATGAATTCGCCATGGGTGTACATGTGTTCCCCATCCTTAACCCCCCTCCCACCTCCCTCCCCATACCATCCCTCTGGGTCATCCCAGTGCACCAGCCCTGAGCATCCTGTATCATGCATCGAACTTAGACTGGTGATTCATTTCACATGTGATAATATACATGTTTCAATGCCATTCTCCCAAATCATCCCACCCTCGCCCTCTCCCACAGAGTCCAAAAGACTGTTCTATACATCTGTGTCTCTTTTGCTGTTTCACATACAGGGTTATCGTTACCATCTTTCTAAATTTCATATATATGCATTAGTATACTGTATTGGTATTTTTCTTTCTGGCTTACTTCACTCTGTATAATAGACTCCAGTTTCATACACCTCATTAGAACTGATTCAAACGGTATTCTTTTTAATGGCTGAGGAATACTCCATTGTGTATATGTACCACGGCTTTCTTATCCATTCATCTGCTGATGGATATCTAGGTTGCTTCCATGTCCTGGCTATTATAAACAGTGCTGTGATGAACATTGGGGTACACGTGTCTTTTTCAATCCTGGTTTTCTTGGTGTGTATGCCCAGTAGTGGGATTTCTGGGTCATAAGGCAGTTCTATTTCCAGTTTTTTAAGGAATCTCCACACTGTTCTCCATAGTGGCTGTACTAGTTTGCATTCCCTCCAATAGTGTAAGAGGGTTCCCTTTTCTCCACACCTTCTCCAGAATTTACTGCTTGTAGACTTTTGGATCGCAGCCATTCTGACTGGCATGAAATGGTACCTCATTGTGGTTTTGATTTGCATTTCTCTGATAATGAGTGATGTTGAGCATCTTTTCATGTATTTGTTAGCCATCCGTATATCTTCTTTGGAGAAATGTCTGTTTAGTTCTTTGGCCCACTTTTTGATTGGGTCATTTATTTTTCTGGAATTGAGCTGCAGGAGTTGCTTGTATATTTTTGAGATTAGTTGTTTGTCAGTTGCTTCATTTGCTATTATTTTCTCCCATTCTGAAGGCTGTCTTTTCACCTTTCTTATAGTTTCCTTTGTTATGGAGAAGCTTTTAAGTTTAATTAGGTTCCATTTGTTTATTTTTGCTTTCATTTCCAATATTCTGGGAAGTGGGTCATAGAGGATCCTGCTGTGATTTATGTCGGAGAGTGTTTTGCCTATGTTATCCTCTAGGAGTTTTATAGTTTCTGGTCTTACATTGAGATCTTTAATCCATTTTGAGTTTATTTTTGTGTATGGTGTTAGAAAGTGTTCTAGTTTCATTCTTTTACAAGTGGTTGACCAGTTTTCCCAGCACCACTTGTTAAAGAGATTGTCTTTTCTCCATTGCATATTCTTGCCTCCTTTGTCAAGTATAAGGTGTCCATAGGTGCATGGATTTATCTCTGGGCTTTCTGTTTTGTTCCATTGATCTATATTTCTGACTTTGTGCCAGTACCATACTGTCTTAATGACTGTGGCTTTGTAGTAGAGTGTGAAGTAAGGCAGGTTGATTCCTCCAGTTCTATTCTTCTTTCTCAAGATTGCTTTGGCTATTCAAGGTTTTCTGTATTTCCATACAAATTGTGAAATTATTTGTTCTAGCTCTGTGAAAAATACCATTGGTAGCTTGATAGGGATTGCACTGAATCTATAGATTGCTTTGGGTAGTATACTCATTTTCACTATATTGATTCTTCCAATCCATGAACAAAGTATATTTCTCCATGTATTAGTGTCCTCTTTGATTTCTTTCAGCAGTGTTTTATAGTTTTCTATATATAGGTCTTTTGTTTCTTTCGGTTCAGTTCAGTCACTCAATCGTGTCCGACTCTTTGCGACCCCATGAATCGCAGCACGCCAGGCCTCCCTGTCCATCACAAACTCCCGGAGTTCACTCAGACTCACGTCCATTGAGTCAGTGATGCCATCCAGCCATCTCATCCTCTGGCATCTCCTTCTCCTCCTGCCCTCAATCCCTTCTAGCATCAGAGTCTTTTCCAATGAGTCAACTCTTCACATGAGGTGGCCAAAGTACTGGAGTTTCAGCTTCAGCATCATTCCCTCCAAAGAAATCCCAGGGCTGATCTCCTTTAGAATGGACTGGTTGGATCTCCTTGCAGTCCAAGGGACTCTCAAGAGTCTTCTCCAACACCACACTTCAAAAGCATCAATTCTTCAGCGCTCAGCCTTCTTCACAGTCCAACTCTCACATCCATACATGACCACAGGAAAAACCATAGCCTTGACTAGACGAACCTTTGTTGGCAAAGTAATGTCTCTGCTTTTGAATATGCTATCTAGGTTGGTCATAACTTTCCTTCCAAGGAGTAAGTGTCTTTTAATTTCATGGCTGCAATCACTATCTGCAGTGATTTTGGAGCCCCCCAAAATAAAGTCTGACACTGTTTCCCCATCTATTTCCCATGAAGTGATGGGACCGGATGCCATGATCTTCATTTTCTGAATGTTGAGCTTGAAGCCAACTTTTTCACTCTCCTCTTTCACTTTTATCAAGAGGCTTTTTAGTTCCTCTTCACTTTCTGCCATAAGGGTGGTGTCATCTGCATATCTGAGGTTATTGATATTTCTCCCGGCAATCTTGATTCCAGCTTGTGTTTCTTCCAGTCCAGCATTTCTCATGATGTACTCTGCATAGAAGTTAAATAAGCAGGATGACAATATACAGCCTTAACGTACTCCTTTTCCTATTTGGAACCAGTCTGTTGTTCCATATCCACTTCTAACTGTTGCTTCCTGACCTGCATATAGGTTTCTCAAGAGGCAGGTGAGGTGGTCTGGTATTCCCATCTCTTTCAGAATTTTCCACAGTTTATTGTGATCCACACAGTCAAAGGCTTTGGCATAGTCAATAAAGCAGAAATAGATGTTTTTCTGGAACTCTCTTGCTTTGTTTCTTTAGGTAGATATATTCCTAAGTATTTTATTCTTTTCACTGCAATGGTGAATGGGATCATTTCCTTAATTTCTCTTTCTATTTTCATTGTTAATTCTTCTCAGATGGAGATAGGGAACTTCACTGGAGCTTTCTCTTTGTATCTTACCTTATGCTTAAGTTTCACAGTAGTGAAAGTCACTCAGTCAGGTTTGACTCTTTGCAACCACATGGGCTTTCACCTGTCAGGTTCCTCTGTCCATGGGATTCTCTAGGCAAGAATACTGGAGCCAGCAGGCATTCCCTTCTCTAGGAGATCTTCCTGACTGAGAGATCGAATCTGGGTCTTCTGCATTGCAGGCAGATTATTTAGTCTGAGTCTTAACTTTACTATTCTTTTATTCTCAACAGCTCATTAAATTTAGTGATAGAAATTTTTTCAATGTAGATTTTACCTATATCCTTTATCTGGAATCATGGTTTGATTTAGATTGCTCTTAAAAAAAAAGTTGTCTATGTGGTGCTGAATATAGTAAGTTTTATGCCAAGGATCCTCTGAGCCCTGGAGTGGGTCCTTAGCATGGATGGGTCCTATACAGATGTACCTTCTCAATTTCCCTGGTCTCTGGGTTAGTATTAAGTAAAGGGCAGGGTGAATAGACAGAGCATTCAATACATTTTTCCTACCTGGCCTTTTGATGATGTGCTTTGTTACTTTATCACACTATCACCCATCTGTTAGATCTATGAGCAATCTCTCATCTAGTTTAATAAAAGGAAGCATTATAGAAAAAAAGTCAAACATATCACTTTAATTAGATAAATAGTGGTACTTCTAGAATATTATACGCGTGTTTGGATATTCATAATTGAATTTTTAAATTCTCTTACGTCTCCCTTGCCTACCAAAGTAATTGTGACCAATAATAACCATTTGAAAAGTGAAAACAAAGTATTAGTCACTCAGTTGAGGCTGACTCTTTTTGACCCGGGGACTATGTAGCCCACCAGGCTCCTCTGTCCATGAAATTCTCCAGGCAAGAATACTAGAGTGGACAGCCATTCCCTTCTCCAGGGGATCTTCCTGATCCAGGGATCAAATCCCTGTCTCCTACACTACAGGCAGATTCTTTACCATCTGAGCCACCAGGGAAGCCCATAACCATTTACCTCTATATAAAAGTTATTTTCCTGAGTACTGTGAAGATAAGGGTGCATGTACCTTTTTGAATTACAGTTTTGTCTAGGTGTATTCCCAGGAAGTGGATGGCTGGATCACACAGCAGTTTTCTTTTTAGTTTTTTGTGGAACATTTACACTGTTTACCATAGTAGCTGCACCCACTTGCAATCCCACCAACAGTGTAGGAAGATTCCCTTTCCTCCACATCCTCTCCATTGTTGGTTATTTGTAGACTTTTTAATGAGGGCCACTGTGACCAGACTGAGGTTTTACCTCACTGTAGTTTTGATTTGCAGTTCTCTAATAATTAATTGTGTGCTTGTGCTCAGTCTCTCAGTCGTGTCCAACTCTTTTGAGACACCATGGACTGTAGCCCGCCAGGCTCCTCTGTCCATGGAATTTCCCAGGCAAGAACACTGGAGCAGGTTGCCAAGTCCTTATGCAGGGGATCTTCCTGATCCAGTGATTGAACCTGCATCTCCAGTGTCTCCTGCATTGGTAGGTGGTTTCTTTACCACTACGCCACCAATGATGCTGAGCATCTTTTCATGTGCCTACTGCCCATCTGTGTGTTTTCTTCGGTGAATGTCTATTAAGGTCTTCTGCTCTTTTTTTTAATTTTTGTTGTTGAGTTGTATAGGTGCCCTTATCTGTTGCATCATTTGAAAATGCTTTCTCCCATTTAATAGGCTGTTGTTTTTTTTTGTTTGTTTGTTTGTTTTTTATGGTTTCTCTGCACCAGAAAGATCTCCTGGAGAAGCGAATGGCAATCCACTCCAGTATTCTTGACTGGAGAATTTCATGGACAGAGGCTGCAGTCCATGGAGTTATAAAGAATCAGACGCGACTGAGCAACTAACACTCTGTTGTGGAAAAGTGTGTAAGTTTGATTAGGTCCCATTTATTTATTTGTGTTTTTATTTTTATTGCCTTGGGAGACTGACCTAGAAAAACATTCTTACAATTTATGTTGGAGAATATTCTGTCTATGTTCTCTTCTAGGAGTTTTATGGTGTCAATCAACAGATAAATGGATAAAGAAGATGTGGTACACATACACAATGGAATACTCAGTCATTAAAAAGAATGAAATAAAGCCATTTGCAACAACATGGATGCAACTAGAGATGATCATACTAAGAGAAATAAGTCAGAAAGAAAGGAAGAAAATCATGATATCAGTTCTATATGTAACTCTAAAATATGGCGCAAATGAACTTGTCTAAAAATAGCTACAGGCTCAGATATAGACAACAGATTCGTGGTTGTCAAGGAGGAGTGAGGGAAGGAGAGGTATATACTGGGAGTTTGGAGTTACTAGCTGCAAACATTTAGAAAGGATAAACAACAAGGTCCTACTGTATAGCACAGGGAATTATATCCAATCTCCTGGGATAAACCATAATGGAAAAGAATAAAAAAATGTATATATGTGTATTACTGAGTCATCATGCTGTACAGAAAAAAATAGCACAATATTGTAAATTAGCTGTATTTCAATAAAAAAGGGGGAAAAGTTATTTTCCTGCATGTAATCCAAGCTAAAAGGGATCAAGCTAACTCTCACTTCACTTCTATACAAATTTGGGCAAGGAGAGAAATTGTTTATAACATTGGAATAGCATAAGAACTGAAATCCCCAAGCTTCTCACTTGATTTAGATTTACAGTGTAATATCTTTTCTGTTAACTGCCAGCATAATTAAGGATAATTATTTTTCTTAGCATTTCCCAATAACCAAAGAAGACTATCACTGAAACTTAGGAGAACTGCATTGTAGCAAACAAACAAACAAAAAGGCTTAATCATTAACAAAATCTCTGTGCTATTTCATCATAATTAATACACAGCGAATTAACACCATATGAATAAAGTAACATTCAATCACTACAGAATACTTTGTTAGGAGGTGATTTCTATCCCATTGTTAGCACAGTTGTTGTTGTCTATAGCTACCTTTTACATGTTGGTCTGTGGTGGACAATGATCCTTAGTGGTTAACATTGGTCCTGGCTGCATGTATATTGAATATGAAGGTGTAGCAGTTTGGATGTGCACCCAGTAAATGAAACCCAATTGATTGGATTAGGCAAACAGAACTTAATTTTTGTCCTTAATTACAGAATATTTAATGAAGGGAGATTTCATTATATTGTTGATGGGTTGAAGGATAGAGTGGTGCTGCCAACCAAGATGGCCCCTTTTATTAAAAAAACAAAGGAGATGGAGAAACAAGTATTTGGCTAATTATATAAAGAGAAGCAGGAAGACAGGATTTGAGAATGCTTATTGAATCAACCATTCATCAGGAAATAATATGAAAATAACATGTTCTACATGCTCTTTGTTTTCCTTTTAGCATATTTCCCACATTTGTCAGTAAGTTCCTATTGAGTAATGAATGTTCATTTGTTTGATTAAATTTTTTGGATTTAAAGTATTCAAAGATCAGAAAATTTCTATTTAGAAAATAATTAAAACTGACTCACCAGTCAACTCACTTTAGATTCTTCTGACATTTCCATTTGTAAAATATTTGCTGTCTGTATATTGGAGTTTTACTTGTTCCAATCAAAATACACTTAGCAATCAAATGAAAAATATGATGGTTATAAATACTCAAATTTCTATACTGATCCATTTCACTTACACGTTTGTGAGGTCAAAACAACAACAACAACAACAACAAAAAAAAATCAGGATTAGTGAGCCAAATAAACAGAGAGTCTAAAAAATAATTCCAGAACTCTGAACTGATTTTAAAACTGAACAGTGCTCATGAGGATTTGCCTCCAGGGAGTCAAGTTATTGGGCTCTGTGGGTTAAAATAACAATGGAATTAAAGTTAATATTTATGTGAGCTTTGAACTGCTGGGGCCCCTTAGGTTAACTAGCTACATAATATTAATGGGAAAAGTTGGTTCTATCACTGTTTCCCATAGCATGCAAATATATTAAATTTGCTAACAAATGTTTAGCAAAAATATTTCAGAATATCTGATTTACTTAGGAAAAAGCACAATGTGGGAGAAACATTTTCAAAAATAATAAGAAAAACATAGAAAAATTTTTGAACAATATCAAAAAAGCAATTAAATTACTTTGAAAGGCACGAGTGAGCCTCTTAAAATTTTAAGACCTACTTGAGTACAATAGAGTATTCTCTTAACATTAACATTAAATCAGAATCAATGGCTGGGATAGGAAAATAAACAAAGAGCTGACTTCTTAACAGATTATTGACCAGGGGATTTTTGCAGAACCTAATGCCTGTGGCATTAATATTTCTTCAGTCAATAATGTGTTAAGATGTTTTTAGAAGCCTTAGAGCTTGGGAGTAAGTGTTTGCTAAAAAGAACAGAATGAATGGCACAAACACTTTTGGTGATAATGAATATGTGTGTGTAAAAAAATAAAAAAAAATTTTTTCCAGTAATTAGAAGCAGGAAGTAGAGGAAAGAATACTCATATGAATGAAACAAAAAAACAAAGACTTTTATAAAAGAAGGAAAACAACAAATTCTCCAAGATAGGATGTATTATTATGACCTAAACCTGCCCTTGCTACCCACCCCAACCTAATTCATTTTTCCCTTTAAGAAGGTACAGCAATCAGAGAAAACATAACAGTCTGATTTGTAAGTCAGAAGAACTGGACCTCTGCCCTTACCATGTTTGCCACCCTACCAGTACTCTGTTTCCTTATCTACAAATTTCCTTGAAGCACTCTTGAGCTATGATTCTATTGAGGCTAAATAGGGCATGGCAGAAAGCTAAAGTTCTCGGGTCTATCAGCCTAGGTTTACCCTTTTCTATGAGTAAAACAGGCTGTGTTTTGCTATGATGACCTCAATAATTCATGTTCTGTTGCCCGTATCAAATTGGCAGCCTTTGCTGTTGATCACCATGTAAGGAATGGTTTTAGTCATTTGTGAAATTATTAAGGTATGTTTAAATTGTAAAAACCCCCATGTGCTTTTGACCAATAGCAAGCTGAACAAAGGGAAAAAGCAGCAGAGTGCCAGCTGTTACAAGTTTCACATCTTGTGCCAACTCAGGGCAACATTGAGTAGCGTATAAAGATTGTGTTCAGTATCGTATCACCTCTCTTCTCAGTGTTTCCCTTAGCGATCCACCCTGTAGTCCTCAGGATATTCCTGGTTAAAGAACTCCATCTTCCCTGTACTTTCTTTGGATTACTTGGCTCTTGTCTGACCAACCTAGCCCCAGTTTCTCATCCCAATAACCATCTCAAAAGGTATTTATTTTTGTAACAGTGGCTAGTGTTTGCAATGGTGATATGTTGAAGTGTGAATTTCTTGCATGGCAAAGGTCCATATAGTTAAAACTATGCTTTTTTCAGTAGTCATGTATGGATGTGAGAGTTGGACCATAAAGTAAAGCTGAGCACTGAAGAATTGATGCTTTTGAACTGTGGTGTTGAAGAAGACTCTTGAAAGTCCCTTGGACTGCAAGGAGATCAAACCAGTCAATCCTAAAGGAGATTAGTCCTGATTATTCACTGGAAGGACTGATGCTGAAGCTGAAACTCCAATATTTTGGCCACCTGATGCAAAGAACTGACTCATTGGAAAACACTCTGATGCTGGGAAAGATGGAAGGCAAGAGGAGAAGGGAACAACAGAGGGTGAAATGGTTGGATGGCATCACTGACTCAATGGACATGAGTTTGAGGAAGCTCTGGGGAGTTGGTAATGGAAAGGGAAGCCTGGCATGCTGCAGTCCATGGGGTCGCAAAGAGTCAGACATGACTGAAAGACTGAATTGAACTGAACTGAATACTATTTTGGGTTACAGACCTTTTTGAGTACTCTTGGCATCTTGCCATTTGAGTAATTCTTGCTTTGTTTTAATAGATGTTTTAGCTTTGGCTTCCTTTCCCCTACAAAAGAGCTTGAGACAAAGATTTGTTTGTGGGAAGGAGAGGAATAAGCCAGAAAATGGAAGAAACAAGCAAAAAAGCCAATACAAGAATGTGTTACCTAATTATCCATAGTAGGTGACTGTGGCTTGATTCAACGTGACTTTTAAAACAAACATATGAAATATGCCTCAGAGCTATTTACCAGAGGACAAAAGAGAAAGCATTTATCCATCAGCCCCTGGTCCCTTTGGTCAAAAATGGGCTTCTGGGCATTAACTCCCCAACCTTCCTTCTGTTCCTGAATGAGTATCCAGAATATCCCTACAGCATATGAGAAGCCCCATGGCAGAAGCAGAGCCCTGAAATGAGTCTGAGATGAGAATGAGCATTGTCAGGATGCACTTAAGTGACACTTAAGCAAAGGTTCAGTGAATTTGTTTTGTAGCAGTGGCTGGATGAAGAGGCGGGATGGATAGAATCTAAAGAAGTACATAAGAGGTTTCTGATACACCGGGGGAAGGCCAGTTTTAATAATCCGAGCCTCCAGCATAGTCTTGTCTCAAGATCCACAATGTGGGGCTGGGTAAAAAACTTTCCCTAAGCGGGGGCTGTGTTAATCAAATAACAAAGTCATACTCTTTTTTGCTCCCATTTGGCTTCATTGACAGGAGAGCCCTAGATGACAAATAGACCTTCTTGGCTATGAGTAATTCTCAGATGTAGGCATCTTCTGAAATGTCACCAGCTTTTTAATAAAATGAATAGAGGTAAAAACATTACATAATCTCCAATAAAATCTAAAGTTTGAGAGGGATTACAGAGTAAAGCATTCTGACTTTTTCATTTCTCATGACTTCCCTCCCCCCTCCAAAGGAAGGCATGTTCTAAGAAACATTAAGAAAAGAACTGCTTGGAAATAAAACCAAGGCATTTAGGTAGGTGAGCAGAGGATTCAGAAATCTAATTCTGTGGAGAACTATGTCTACAAATCAGGAAGTTAGGATTTCTTAGTGGCCCCATGAAACTATATAATTCCAGGTTTCCTGCTTCTGCCGCTTTGCATGGTTAACTCATCATTTTTTATTAATCCTTCCATGCCAACTCAGTTCCACATTGCTTTCAAGACTTAACTCAAGACCTATCTTCTACATTAACCCACCACTGAATCTGTCAGTCTGTGTAAGCCTATACTTTTCTTCAGCATTTTTAACAGCCAGTGTTTCCAAACTCTGCTTCACACACTGAGCAAAGAGAATATTTAACAACATTCCTCCGTTAGCCTCATTTCTCCTTCACTGATATTGAATTCATTGCCCAGTTCTTCTTGTCTCTGTTTCACTATCTGATTTATATTTATATGAAGCATTGTATAGTTTGGAAAATATCAGGCTACCTTTGAAAAAATGTGTGTGCATTTATTCAGCCATTCATTCAACCTATGTATTAAGCACTTACTCCAAAGCAGGCTCTTGGGCTGTGAAACCATATGGAGAAGACAAACAGGGCTCCTGCTTCAAAAATCTTAAGTGGGGCAAGGAATGGAGTATAGGCAAAACATGCAGTTTGATTTTAAACATTCAAAAATGGGAAAGCTGAATAATGTCCTGAAGTGCTGAAGTGGAAAGCGACAGAGGTAGTCTTCAAACTCAGTGTTCAAAGAAGGGCTCTCTGGGAAGGTGATACTTAGGCTGATTCCTAAGTGATGGGGAAGATCTAGCCCCAAGGAGGGCTTAGAAGGACAGTATATTAGGAGAAAGGATAGCATAGGAAAAGTCCCAGAATTGAGTGGGCATAGGAAGGAGGACATGGAACAGACTGGTTCCAAATAGGGAAAGGAGTACATCAAGGCTGTATATTGTCACCCTGCTTATTTAACTTCTGTGCAGAGTACATCATGAGAAATGCTGGGCTGGAAGACGCACAAGCTGGAATCAAGATTGCCGGGAGAAATATCAATAACCTCAGATATGCAGATGACACCACCCTTATGGCAGAAAGTGAAGAGGAATTAAAGAGCCTCTTGATGAAAGTGAAAGCGGAGAGTGAAAAAGTTGGCTTAAAGCTCAACATTCAGAAGATGAAGATCATGGCATCTGGTCCCATCACTTCATGGGAAATAGATGGGGAAACAGTGAAAACAGTGTCAGACTTTATTTTGTGGGGGCTCCAAAATCACTGCAGATGGTGACTGCAGCCATGAAATTAAAAGACTCTTACTTCTTAGAAGAAAAGTTATGATCACCCTAGATAGCATATGGAAAAGCAGAGACATTACTTTGCCAACAAAGGTCCATCTAGTCAAGGCTATGGTTTTTCCTGTGGTCATGTATGGATGTGAGAGTTGGACTGTGAAGAAAGCTGAGCACCGAAGAATTGATGCTTTTGAACTGTGGTGTTGGAGAAGACTCTTGAGAGTCCCTTGGACTGCCAGGAGATCCAACCAGTCCATTCTGAAGGAGATCAGCCCTGGGATTTCTTTGGAAGGAATGATGCTGAAGCTGAAACTCCAGTACTTTGGTCACTTCATGTGAAGAGTTGACTCATTGGAAAAGACTCTGATGCTGAGAGGGATGGGGGCAGGAGGAGAAGGGGACGACAGAGGGTGAGATGGCTGGATGGCATCACTGACTCGATGGACGTGAGTTTGAGTAAACTCCAGGAGTTGGTGATGGACAGGGAGGCCTGGTGTGCTGCGATTCATGGGGTCACAAAGAGTCGGACGTGACTGAGCGACTGAACTGAACTGAGGAAGGAGGATGGTGCCCAAGAGAAGGTTGGAGAGATGGGCAGTACTATCTCCTGCTGGACCTGTGGCATGGTGAGGTTCGTGGCTTTTTCCATATATGCAGTGGCAATCCCTTGAAGGATCTTATGAAAAAGAATGGCATAATTGGATGTGCTTCAAAATGTTTAGTTTACTGTGTGGCGATCTGTTAGGGAGGGCAAAGACAGAAATGCAGGAACCAGATGAAGGAGGTATTTCAGGCAAAAGATGATTGGTGACACCCACTAAGAAAGAAAATGACAGACTCAATATGTGTTTTAGAAAAGAAATTGTCAAGTGTTGAAGAATAGTAAGGAAAAATCCTTTCTGTATTATGTACTGCCTTGGGTGTAATTTAAAATTTTTGTATGCTTATTTTTTCTCATCCATCAAATTAATGACTTTTCAGAATAAGGTCAGTTTTTTATAGGTACTCCGTACTTTTCTTAAATTTCTGAAAACGAGACAGCTATTCAATAAATACATTTTCCTTGTCCATTTTATCTTAGCTAAGCTACATAATACTTTGTTGAAATCATATTAGATGCCAGAGTAAAATATCTTGAGTGCTTTCAAGTCCTTCCAATCTTGTTTTTATTACTCTGTTATTTGGTGAATGGATGCTAAAAACCACAATGTTGACTTTTTGTGGGTGTTTCATAAAAATGGGAAATCTCTCTGTTGGGTTAGCATTGATACTGCCAAACTATTAAGTATGGTTTTCAACAGAACACAAACTTGGCACCTAAAACAGGGCATGGTGTGTCCTTGAAGTCAAAACAGATCAAAAGATTCTTAATCCGTGTAGACTCTGGATAACTTTCATAAAACAAAGTCAAAATCTACTCAAGATGGCTGCAAGCAGAGCCCTCTTGAAGCAGGAACACTTTCTCCAGTCATGTCCTAAAGGGAAATCTCATCTATACACTTCCCTGGCACACACCTTCATTCTTAGTGACATCACTTTTCTTCCCAGGTACCAACAATTATTCTCAAGTAAAAGTCCAATAAATTTATTCACAGTTCTTGAATGGTTTTATTTCCCAGGAATATCTGATGCCAAAGTTATTTCCACAGATTAATTTTCAGATGTGAAAGAGCTAAAGGGACAGTGTTCTTCCTAAGGAAAGACTAAGGGCAAAGATAACTCTGCTTCTCTGACTTATGTGAAGTTTGGCAGTGTCTGAATCCAAAACTCCCTAAGTGGATCTGACTGAGGACAATTGGGGAGGTTCTTGGCAGCTCTCAGAGACAGGAAATTTCCCTCAAATTGAGACATGCCCTTTTCTCTCTCTGGCTTCACTCTACCTATAGCTTTCAAAGAATTCCAGAAAAATGACACCACCTTCAATCATGGAGGCCCTCAGCCCCCTCTCCTAAAAACTGGAGGATTTAGATGCAGATGGAGGTTTGTCTCTCTTGCGTTGGTAAGTTTCATCATTTATGCTAACGTTTGAAGAGACTGTCAAATATTTTGAAGGATCAGATGATAGCCAATATACTCTTGAGACTTAAAAGCTCAATTTGGGAATCAGAGTCCTCACATTTATTAATGGTCCCCCAAGAGCATTACTCTGTCTGCTAAATCCAGCTTGACCTGAACAATTCTCTCCTTATTGAATAACATGCTGCTACTGTGTCTTGTGGTTCCCTGATTCTGGTCCTAATATTGACTCTGACATAGTTTTCATGTTACACTCTTGATGCCATCTTTATGGAACAACAGTACAAGACTCTAGCGACAGACCTTCATATGTGAACACTGATCTATCCCGAACCTTTCCTATACCCTCTAATGCAGCAGTCCCCAACCTTTTTGGCACCAGGGATTGATTTCATTGAAGACAACTTTTCACAGGTGGTGGTGGGGCAATGGTTTTGGTTTCACCTGCCACTCACCTGCTGTGGAGCCCAGTTCCCAACAGGCTACAGACTAGTAGCAGTCCCTGGCCCAGGGGACTGGGGATCCCTGCTGTAATGTTTGAACCCTTAGCAGTCCTCTATCCTGCTGCTGCTGCTGCTGCTAAGTCGCTTCAGTCATGTCCAACTCTGTGCGACCCCATAGACGGCAGCCCACCAGGGTCCCCCGTCCCTGGGATTCTCCAGGCAAGAACACTGTAGTGGGTTGCCATTTACTCCTCCAATGCATGAAAGTGAAAAGTGAAAGTGAAGTTGCTCAGTCGTATCCGACTCTTAGCGACCCCATAGACTGCCACCTACCAGGCTCCTCCATCCATGGGATTTTCCAGGCAAGAGTACTGGAGTGGGGTGCCATTGCCTTCTCTGCCTCTATCCTATGCTTCTATAATTTTAGTAACATGGTAATGACCTCTAAAACCTCTTTGCAAAACTCTAGATCACATGAAATTTCTCTCTCTGATGAGAAATATTTCATCTCCATGTAGACCCATTCATACTAATTTTAAACCCTGAATGATACAAGGAGAATATTCTTTTCTGAGAGCTTTTCAAGTATTTGGAGTCAGTCAGTCTTCAACTATATGTCTTCTCTACACTAATTGGCCCTAATTATTTCAACCATTCCTGTTCTAAGGTTTTAGGACATTTTACTGTCCCATGTGCTCTCTTAATCACTACAGCTTTCCCAATGTTTCGTTCAATGAGTGAAGCATAACCCAGAATGCTGCTGCTGCTGCTAAGTCGCTTCAGTCGTGTCCAACTCTGTGTGACCCCAGAGACGGCAGCCCACCAGGCTCCCCTGTCCCTGGGATTCTCCAGGCAAGAACACTGGAGTGGGTTGCCATTGCCTTCTCCAATGCATGAAAGTGAAAGTGAGGTCGCTCAGTCATGCCCAACTCTTCGAGACCCCATGGACTGCAGCCCACCAGGCTCCTCCATCCATAGGATTTTCCAGGCAAGAGTACTGGAGTGGGGTGCCATTGCCTTCTCCAAACCCAGAATACCATAACTCAAATAAGGAACAGGGAAAAGACAAACCTTCCCCCTCCTTCATACTAGGTCCTTTCAACGTGACAGTTTCTTGAACCTGATCACTTCTCAGAAGTTGATATTTATTTGGCCACAACTCCAACTAAAAACACTGCACAGTCTTCAAGATATCCCTGCCATGTTCTCATTCTCTCAAATTATTGTTAATTGTTCATAACTGTATAACATTGATTTTACTTATCTTTATTTGATAAATATTCTTTTTATATTTACTTTTTTCTTAAAAAAATTGTTTTGGAGTATCTGCTATATGATAGTCACTGTGCTACTCAGTGGGAATATAACTCTGAACTAGATACCAAACCATACCACTTTTTGGAGTTTATAATCTAAGGGCAACAACAAATGACTGTGAGTGCTCTAACTAAAGGAGTAACTAAGGGAGCTATTGGAGTATATAGGAGGCAGATCAGGGAGGTATTTCTGAAATAAGTGGCACCTGAGTTTAAAAGTTAGCAATATGAAGCCTGGAAGGAGGAACAGTTCAAGCAGAGAAATTTCTTATCAAATGTCCATGAAGGTGAGTATGGTGTTACTAAGACTGATAGATCAGTGGGTAGAGTTTACATGTAAGCTAGGTGGAAGATACTTCTAGGAGATGACTCTAGGAATATAGTTTAGTGCAGTTCAGTTGCTCAGTCATGTCCAACTCTTTGTGACCCCATGGACTGCAGCACATCAGACCTCCCTGTCCATCACCAACTCCTGGAGCTTGTTCAAACTCATGTCTACTGAGTTGGGGATGCTATCCAACCATAGATTCCAAATCCTGAACAATTTTGCACTATAATCTGGAGGAAATTGGTAGCCAGAAAAGGACTTGATGGAAGGAAGTGATATGATCATTCTCATATTGTAAAAAGATTACTTTGGCTACTGTGTTAAAAATGAACTCAAATCAATGAAATAAGATAGGAAATTATTGCAGCTATCTTCGCTTAGTCATGTCCGACTCTTTGCAACCCTGTGGACTGTAGCCCACCAGGCTCCACAGTCCATGGGATTCTCCAGGCAAGAGTACTGGAGTGGGTTGCCATTTCTTTCTCCAGAGGATCTTCCCAACCCAGGGATCGAACCCAGGTCTCCCACATTGCAGGCAGATGCTTTAACCTCTGAGCCACCAGGGAAGCCCCAGGCAGCTATCTAAGCAGAAGATAATGGGAGCTTAAACTAGGGAACTGGTAGATAGTAGGCTTAAAGGACACTAGAGATATAAGGACGTATGTTATCAGGGTGTATTTTATATATTTGATGACATTTGGCTGCTAGAATTAATCATTTTAGATACCTGTGTATTGGTAGATTGACAAGTAAAGTTGCTCAGTCATGTCCAACTCTTTGCAACCACATTGTAGCCTATCAGGCTCCTCCATCCATGGGATTGTCCAGGCAAGAACACTGGAGTGGGTTGCCATTTCCTTCTTCAGGAGATCTTCCAGACCCAGGGATTGAACTCGGGCCTCTGGCATGGTAGGCAGACACTTTGCCATCTGAGCCACCAGGGTAGATTGACAGAGTATAAGTAAATTCAGGACTAACAGCTAGCTCTCTGGCTTGGAGAAGTGTATTGGTTGTATTATCTACTGAGAGAAAAACCGATTTAGAAATCAATAAGAATGAGGGAGTAGTTTGGACATGTTGTATTTGGATTTCTATGGGTCATTCAAATGTGGATGTTCAATAAGCACATACATCTTTGGGTTTAGAGTTTAATTATCTAACCTGGGAGATATGTGAGTCAAGCATACATGCACAAATTGGAATAAGAGACTGACTCATGAGCGTAGAATGAGAAAAAGCAAGCTCTGGATGGAATGTAGATAAACTCTACCACCATGAAAAGATGTGGGAAAGAATGGGAAACCCAAAAGGAGGATGAAGGGCATGGTCATAGAGATAGTGTTTAAAAGAAAAAAAAGCAAAATGTGTTATCACAGAAGCCAAAGGAAGAGAGTGCTTCAAAAGAAGTTAAGACTGTCAAATGGGGCAGAGTACTCATGTCCATTATATTTAAAAAGAAGAATTGTTTAGAGCTCGTGATGACAGTAGCTTCAGTGGAGTGGTGAGGAAATAAGCACTGGGTTAGAGTAGAGGGAGTGATGAAGAAGAATAATGGGTTAATATGATACAATGATATGATAGTGGTATTATAGGCAACAGGCTGCAAAAAGAAGGTGAGATATAGGATAGTAGCAAAAATAGGATTTGTTTTAGGATGGAAAAGATGACAGCAAATTTAAATGACAATGAGGGAAAGCCTCTGGTAGATAAAGGAGTTAGAATTTAAAACAAGGTGCCTGTGAAAGCAAGGATTTTCTTCTCTGACGCTTCTGAAAATAGTGATGTAGATTTTGCTTAAATCATTCCAGTGACTACATTGTCATCACTTCCATTTTTTTGGACAGGTTTTTTTGTTTTGTTTTGAGTTTTTTTGTTTTTAACTTTAAAATAGTTTTATTCTGGTTCAATGTTGCAGATATGTGGGACCAATAAGTCTAGTGACCTAATGTACAGTCAAGACTGTATTAATAACAGAAGTGTGCCAAAAGGTAGGTCAGGTGCTCTCACCACCCACACATGAAAGGTAAGGTGAAGAGAAGAGATGAATATGCCAATCATCTTGACTGAAATGATCATTTCACTGCGTATACGTACATCAAATCATCATGTTGTACACTTATATAAGTACAATTTTTAAAAATATTAAACATGACAAAATACTCCTTTTAGGATCAAAATACTCTAGTGAATGGTTTTGTTAGAAAAAAATAATGCCTAAATTAGGAAACTGTGTCTTTATTCATTTATTCATTCCACCAATATTCACAAATATTGACTAAATATTACAGACATTGGGCCAAATGCTAGAAATTGAAGAATAAGGCATAATGCACGCATTCACAGAGAGAAAAGCATATATTGAAAAGAAACATGAATAATATCTCTATTTGGTGCTCATTTAGCCTTCTGGTACCTCATTGAATGAAGTTAATTCACTTTAAAAGTGGAAGTTCTTCAACATTTGAAGACATTTATTAATATTATGTTACCATTTGATTCTTCTGGCAATTATGCAGAATTTTAAGATATTCAATGTGGAAAACAAACCTTTCATCATCTAAGTAGTGTTTTGTATAGTAAGCTGTTAAAAATGTGAACAACAAAAATGGAAAGTATTACTCCTAGTCGTAATGAAATATGAACAGATAGTTAATCTAGACACAATTGATCCTGTATCATTAAAATGGCATTAGTTTTTTTGGCAACTGATTCTTGATCTTGGCAAATAATGATATTTTAGTCACCTAGTTTTGGATTTAATGCACAATTTTGAAGCCAATACTCTCCAATCTTGTTTATACTCAGTTGATACTGACAATGAAGATATATGACTTCTCACCTATTTTTAATATATTTCATTTTAGTTTATATCATTAATCTCAACTATTTTCATTCTATTTTCAAATGCACTGCTAACCACTCCTTTCTTCAGAAAACTTATTTTGATATCAATTAAAGTGACCTATTAAGACATCAAATAATACAGAACTAAATATAAATTTGAAAACTATTTAGCCTGATGTCAATAGATAATTCAATGTTCTTTAGGTTCTTTGGGCTTTATTATTCAGAAAGTAGTCTAAAGGAACTCATCTAAAGTTGCATTTTTCACCAATTATACTAATGACTACTATGAGAAAGTTTTAAAATTTATCTGATAGAAATTCCAGAAATCTGAGTCTTAGAGGAAATATGTCAACCACAGGGAAAAAAATCCATCATGTTTTAGTCAAAGGTTAATTTAATGGTATAAGGAGGTCAGTGGGTCATAGAACTTCAATTACCTTAACCAAAGAAACCAAAACCAAAACTAAAGCAATGGAAACAAAAACATAAAATCCAACAACAAAGCAAAACAAAATACACACAATTTTCTCCAGGCATAGCAAGACTTGTCCTACGCAAACAGTGATTTTCCTGTCTTTGCTTTGAGGTTTTAAATGTCAGCCAACAACCTTCTTGGCTTCTTTGTCTGGCACCAATTCTCTTTAGCTATTTCTAAAACCTCATGGAGACCCTTTGCTTCTCCATACAACATATAATTAGGAGTTGTATAGCTAAAAATATTGTTTCTGAATACATTTTTAAAGTAGCCATATCTATCTCTATATTTTAGTCTTATTTCTAATATTATAGACAATATTGTTTATCTTGGTATCTAATTTTAAATAATTATGGCAGAATTCTTTTAAAATTACATGCTACTTTTTATTAAGGAAGTAGACATATTTAATATTGTAGAAAATATGAAAACTGAAAATACACAAGATGAAAATAATGTAATTTTTAATAATTGCTAACATTTTGGTAAAACGCTAGTGATGTTTTAAATACTATTTACAAGGTGCGCTTACAAAATATGGGTAATATATTACAAATTTAATTTTTCTACTTAAAAATGTATCTTGTTTTTTTTTATGGTTGCTTAAATTTTTTCCTACAGAATGATATTGAGGATAATAGAATTTAATCAAGTGGATATACTATATTTAATCCACATGCTTATTTATAGATTTTGTTTATCTTTTTACTAAACATTATATTTCTCTAAACATTATGTAATAAATCTTTATATGTATCTCTGATTATTCCACAAGACATCTTTCTAGAGGTAGAATAACTAGGTCAAAAAAATCTGCATTTGTAATGCTTTTGATATGTGTTTCCAAGTAGCTCTACAAAGTTACCAGAAACTATAAGGCTTTTTAACAATAATATTGATATTTACTTTGCTTATTTTCTTATGTATCTATTCATCCCTCTATCCTTCCATTGAATCCATTTTACTTTTTAAGTATTTCAAAGTAACTTACAGATATCAGTACACATTCCCCTAAATTAATCAGCATACAGAATTAGTGTTCAACATCTGTATACAGTTTTTTCTTTTAATATAAAAATGCCCATATCATAGAGTGTTTTTGGTGAGTTTTGACCAATACATATGCCTATGTAGAGAACATTAAAATGTTCTGCCCTCCTATATTTTGATTGATCTTTTTTCATTTGCTCTTTTCCTCATCTCCACATGTAACAAGTCTGACCAAGTCTATCTCAAATTGGCTTTCACTTTTTCTACATTTTTTTCCTCAAATTGGCATTCACTTTTTCTGCACTTGCCAGATTTCAACAAAAGCATTCCAAATAACTTATTTCTGAACATGCGCCCTTTCAGTCCATTTTTCATATGGCAGATTGAAAGATTTTTCACAGACATAAATTGAGTTTTATCACTCTCCTGCTTTCTTACTGTGGTTTCCATTCCCCTCATGACCTATTCACAGCTTCCTCTCCACCTGCATCCTGAATCTAGCTCCCACTTTGTCTCTGCACTTTAGCCACACTGGTCTAAAATGCTTCCAATACTTTCTCTTTTACGGACTTTTTACACCTGTTTATTATCTCCCCTTCCTAGAACACTGGAGCTCCCTTTCCTTGTTAAACTGACTATTGTCTTTATCCATCTCTTTTCAATGAAGTCATCCCGGACAACTTACTACATCCTCCCCAACTCCTCCCCCTCCATCACTGATCCCTGTGTTCTGTTCTTCAAGCACTTATTGTCATGCACAATTAGAAAATGAACTTTCTTATTTCCTGTGTTTTTCACTCACTAGGCTGTACACTCTACAAAAGGGAATGCAGGTTTGGGTACCACTTTCTCATATTCTTCTCACACTTTGTAGGTGCTTAGTCCACTCACAGCAAACTGTGCAACAAATGAACAAACCAACAAATTCTTAAATTTTGCTTTCTCTGCAAAGGACATGCTAAGGACATCTCTAGTGAATTTTCTTTCACATTTATATATACGTACTTATATATTCACACACACTCACATATATAGGAAAAGTGAAAGTGTTAGTCGCTCAGTCATGTCTGACTCTTTGCAACCCTATGGACCATAGCTGTCCAAGGAATTCTCCAGGCAAGAATACTGAAGTGGGTTGCCATTTCCTTCTCCAGAAGATCTTCCCAACCCAAGGATTGAAGCCAGATCTCCTGCATTGCAGGCAGATTCTTTACATCTGAGGCACCAGGGAAGACTGTGTATTCTAAATATGACTGAAAATGTATAAATGCTTCATAAAATATATCATAAGGGAAAATAATAATCTAATTTGGAGCTTACGGAAGGAGTAGTCAGTCATGATCTACTCTTAGTAATGTGATATTTTTCCCCAATTACACTTTTAAAAATCTTTCTGAATTAGTCACTGTTTTTTTTCCTTTTATCTGAAATCTGTAGCTTTAACAAACCTTAGCACACAAAATTAACACCCCACTACTACTAAATCAACAGTTTACAAGTTAAAAGAAAGCAACAGGATACATGATTATGAAAAATTCATAATGAAACAGAAACCGTTGATGGGGAAGCTGTTAAGTTTGCTTCCTGCTTCATATCAACAGGTCAAAAATCATACCACAGCTTGAGAATCTCATTAATTTTTTTGTGACATGCAGATAAAAATATTAGTAATTACCTATGAAGTTGTAACTATTTTCACACCAAAAATTCTTTCCAATAACCTTTCTTGTAAACTCTGACCATATGATTGTTTACATATGTTGAGATTTCAAACATGTCATTGTGAATTACATACCCATGCCTAATATTCGGGCTTCCCAGGCGGTGCTAGTGGTAAAGAACCTGCCTGCCAGTGCCAGAGACATAAGAAGCAAAGGTTCGATTCCTGGATTGGGAAGATCCGCTGGATGAGGGCATGGCAACCCACTCTAGTATTCTTGCCTGGAGAATCCCATGGACAGAAGAGCCTGGTATGCTACAGTCCAAAGGGCTGCAAAGAGTCAGACATAATCAAAGTGACTTAGCACTCATGCATGCACACCTAATATTCTGGTCACTGGAAAAGAAGGTGCAAGAAATGCTGAATTGCTCTATGGCAGAGGTCAGTAAAGAATAAATATCCCTTTGCCTGTTATATTCTGCTACAAATAAAGGAGGAAATAGTGGGTTCTGATTCGTTTCCTTATATTTTATTCTCTAATGTGAGTTTCAAAATATTCTCATTTTCTAGCAACACAGCATGGTGGTAGGGGAATGGATGCAAAGCCAGCATTTAACAGCTCTGTCATGACTCTATTTCTTGAGTTTCATTCAAGTTGTGAAGAAATCCCATTCATCCTTCAGAGGAACTAACAATCTGTTTTAATGCCCTCACAGGATGATAGAATAAAGAAGATTTCAGATAAGAAAGACTCAGAATATAGTTCCAACTCCACTACTGAGAACTTTCTGACTTGGAAAATTATGGCTTTGCTAAATCTCAGCTATTCTCATTTATAACAGAGTGAAATTAGTACTTAACTCTCAGATGTGGGTTTTGAATATTAAAAGACATTATGTGTGTACATTGCTTTCCAATTTACCTAAATGTTAGTTACTTGAGTTTGGGTGAACTCCGGGAGTTGATGATGGACAGGGAGGCCTGGCAGGCTGCGGTTCATGGCGTTGCAGAGAGTGGGACATGACTGAGTGACTGAACTGACTGACTGTAGTTACTATTATTTTTGGTGATATTGTTTTTATCCCCATTGCCTTGGACTCAGTGAGTTATAGGAACAAACTTTATATTCTTGCTAGGATCATGCCAAATGTATAACATTTCCTTAAATTAAAAATAGAAAAGAGTGGTTTGTAGTTTTATGAAATTATTTTGCTCCTTGGTTAGAATATGAAATAACCATATAATATAGTAGCAAGTGCTGCCATCTTATGTTGTTCTATGGTGAACAGAAGATTTAAAAAATAGAATTATTGATTGGCTAAAGATACTGAGTTTTCTAAATCTTGCTCAGCATTATGATGTTCAGCACTAATTTGACAACTAAAGTAAAATTCATAAAAACAAAGTTTTCAGTGCTTCAGAGATCACCCAAGCCAGTTGTCTCATTTTACAGATGAGAAAACTGGTGGGTTAAGAAGTACAGACAATTTGGTATAAAATACATAAATTACAAGGATATATTATACACAATGTGGAATATAGCCAATATTTCAGAGTGACTATAAATGGAGTATAACCTTTAAAAGTTGTGAATCATTATGTTATACAACTGAAGCTTATATAAAACTGTAAGTGAACCATACCGTAATTAAAAAAAAAAAAAACTGATTGTTTATTAACCAAATAGATAAAGTTACTTGAGGAAGTCATATACTTGGTTAGTCAAAAATACAAGACTTCAACTTGATGTCCTTATCTCACAATTAAGCACTAGTAGTCTTCACACCTTGTCACCCTGCTTATTTAACATATATGCAAAGTACATCATGAGAAATGCTGGGCTGGAAGAAGCACAAGCTGAAATCAAGATTGCCGGGAGAAATATCAATAGCCTCAGATATGAAGATGACACCACCCTTATGGCAGAAAGTGAAGAGGAACTAAAAAGCCTTTTGATGAAAGTGAAAGTGGAGAGTGAAAAAGTTGGCTTAAAGCTCAACATTCAGAAAACGAAGATCATGGCATCCTGTCCCATCACTTCATGGGAAATAGATGGGGAAACAGTGGAAACAGTATCAGACTTTATTTTTCTGGGCTCTAAAATCACTGCAGATGGTGACTGCAGCCATGAAATTAAAAGACACTTACTCCTTGAAAGGAAAGTTATGACCAACCTAGATAGCATATTCAAAAGCAGAGACATTACTTTGCCAACAAAGGTCCATCTAGTCAAGGTTATGGTTTTTCCTGTGGTCATGTATGGATGTGAGAGTTGGACTGTGAAGAAAGCTGAGTGCTGAAGAATTGATGCTTTTGAACTGTGGTGTTGGAGAAGACTCTTGAAAGTCCCTTGGACTGCAAGAAGATCCAACCAGTCCATTCTGAAGGAGATCAGCCCTGGGATTTCTTTGGAAGGAATGATGCTGAAGCTGAAACTCCAGTACTTTGGTCACCTCATGCGAAGAGTTGATGCACTGGAAAAGACCCTGATGCTGAGAGGGATTGGGGGCAGGAGGAGAAGGGGACAACAGAGGATGAGATGGCTGGATGGCATCACCGACTCAATGGACGTGAGTCTGAGTGAACTCCAGGAGTTGGTGATGGATAGGGAGGCCTGGTGTGCTGCGATTCATGGGGTTGCAAAGAGTCGGGCACGACTGAGCGACTGAACTGAACTGAATCTTCACACCACTTGCTCTTTGGAAGAAAAGCTATGACAAACCTAGGCAACATATTAAAAAGCAGAGACGTCACTTTGCCAAAAAAAGTCTGTATAGTCAAACCTATGATTTTTCCAGTAGTCGTATATGGATGTGACAGTTGGACCATGAAGAAGGTTGAGCACCGGAGAACTGATGTTTTCCAATTGTGGTGCTCGAGAAGACTCTTAAGAGGCCCTTGGACAGCAAGGAGATCAAATCAGTCAATCCTAAAGGAAATCAACCCTGAATATTCATTGGAAGGACTTATGCTGAAGCTCCAATACTTCAGCCACTCAATGAGAAGAGCCAACTCACTGGAAAAGACCTTGATAGGAAAGATTGAGGGCAAGAGGAGAATTGGGTAAAAGGGGATGAAGTGGTAGATGGCATCACCAACTCAATGGACATGAGATTGAGCAAACTCCAAGAGACAGTGAAGGACAGGGAAGCCTGGAGTTCTGCAGACCATGGGGTCACAAAGAGTTGGATATGATTAGTGACTGAAAAACAAAACCTTCAAGCCAACCACTGCTATAGTCTCTCAGTTTGGAAGCCATCTTTAAACTTTCTGCTCTTCCTTATATATAACTGAGGACCAACCCTGTTGGTTATTTCTTTGAAACGTCTATCAGGTTGGTCTATCCCTCTCTGTCACACCTGAATTGCTACAAAAGCCTCCTTGCTGGTTTATTTTCTATTGTTTTCTTCCACCTTAAATTTATACTAACTGTAGTTACCAATCTCTCTATAATGTAACTTCCATCATATCTCTCCAATATTCAAGAATTTCCAAAACCTTTATACCAGTTATCTTAACAAGTGTAAAGTTCTCTGCCCAAATTTGCATGTCTTTAGAACATGGCACTTCCCAGCCAGTCTTATTTCTGACATTGTTCATGCAGACAGAAATGTTGCATTCAAATATGCTGGTTTCCTTGCTGTTGTCTATATAAGCCATCTACATTTTTGTTCCTGAGTCTATTTGCACTATTACCATAAACTGTGCCTCTATCCCCATCCCATTCAATTTATCTAAATCTTTCTCATCCTTCAAGTTTCAGCTACATTTTTTCAACTGATGATATTTCTGACTGTAACACATTGGTTTCTTAATTGTCTAAATGTTTATTTCTTGCATATTGGAGGAATACATCTAAGTTCTTTGTCTTTCTATTATTTTATTATTAGTATTATGCCCATTAACAGTGAAACTGAAGGTTTAATACAGCCCATTTTCAAACAACTTTATGGTTAGATAGTAATATCTAATTCAGAAAATGTTCAAGACCTTTCCCTCCCTCATATGTCACAATTCAGAGAGAGAAATGGAAGCTTCCTCTAGACAACACATCTCTGGGTGTGAATTCTTCAAACTGGGATTTGGTGTCATCTTCATGACCAATACTCAGTGGTCATTAACAACCATCTGCCTTTGAGAGTCTCCATTTTTTCCCTTTTCTCTTTGCCCTTCATGGTTTTTGAGTTACTTGAATCTATCTGTTTGACCTGAAAAGTCCTACTGCTTCTCAGCCTCTGGGACAGTTGTGAATAAATTTTTTTGATGATGCTGTGAAAGTGCTGCACTCAATAGGCCAGCAAATTTGGAAAGCTCAGCAGTGGCCACAGGACTGGAAAAGGTCAGTTTTCATTCCAATCCCAAAGAAAGGCAATGCCAAAGAATGCTCAAACTACTGCACAATTGCACTCATCTCACATGCTAGTAAAGTAATGCTCAAAATTCTCCAAGCCAGGCTTCAGCAATACATGAACCGTGAACTTCCAGATGTTCAAGCTGGTTTTAGAAAAGGCAGAGGAACCAGAGATCAAATTGCAAACATGTGCTGGATCATGGAAAAAGCAAGAGAGTCCCAGAAAAACATCTATTTCTGCTTTATTGACTATGCCAAAGCCTTTGACTGTGTGGATCACAATAAACTGTGGAAAATTCTGAAAGAGATGGGAATACCAGACCACCTGACCTGCCTCTTGAGAAATTTGTATGCAGATCAGGAAGCAACAGTTAGAACTGGACATGGAACAACAGACTGGTTCCAAATAGGAAAAGGAGTACGTCAAGGCTATATACTGTCACCCTGCTTATTTAACTTCTGTGCAGAGTACATCATGAGAAATGCTGGGCTGGAAGAAGCACAAGATGGAATCAAGATTTCCGGGAGAAATATCAATAACCTCAGATATGCAGATGACACCACCCTTATGGCAGAAAGTGAAGAGGAACTCAAAAGCCTCTTGATGAAAGTGAAAGTGGAGAGTGAAAAAGTTGGCTTAAAGCTCCACATTCAGAAAACGAAGATCATGGCATCCGGTCCCATCACTTCATGGGAAATAGATGGGGAAACAGTGGAAATAGTGTCAGACTTTATTTTTTTGGGCTCCAAAATCACTGCAGATGGTGATTGCAGCCATGAAATTAAAAGACACTTACTCCTTGGAAGGAAGGTTATGACCAACCTAAATAGCATATTGAAAAGCAGAGACATTACTTTGCCAACAAAGGTCCATCTAGTCAAGGCTATGGTTTTTCCTGTGGTCATGTATGGATGTGAGAGTTGGACTGTGAAGAAGGCTGAGTGCCAAAGAATTGATGCTTTTGAAGTGTGGTGTTGGAGAAGACTCTTGAGAGTCCCTTGGATTGCAAGGATATCCAACCAGTCCATTCTGAAGATCAGCCCTGGGATTTCTTTGGAAGCAATGATGCTGAAGCTGAAACTCCAGTACTTTGGCCACCTCATGCAAAGTGTTGACTCATTGGAAAAGACTCTGATGCTGGGAGGGATTGGGGGCAGGAGGAGAAGAGGACGACAGAGAATGAGATGGCTGGATGGCATCACTGACTTGATGGACCTGAGTCTGAGTGAACTCCAGGAGTTGGTGATGGACAGGGAGGCCTGGCGTGCTGCGATTCATGGGGTCGCAAAGAGTCAGACACAACTGAGAGACTGAACTGAACTGAACTGATCGTGCTTCTCCTGATACAGGTCTGAGATTGGAGGTACGAAGGCACTTGGATTTTGTGCATAGAGAATATAAGAAAAACAAACCTTCAAACTACTACTCTTTATGTGGTACCGGGGTCCAGCCCCGGTGGATCCAGGGAATTCGAATGGGAGACAGCTTCAGGGATCAGGATACGATAGAATTAAAGATATAAAGAGTGGTTAAATAAGGATAGCTCAGCGAAGAAATTCAGTGAAGAAAAGAGGCTGAATAACTTGGTTTACGTGGAAAACCAATACAATTTCAAGACAAGGAATTTGCGCCACCTACGTAGGCTGCAGGCATCCTCCCGTTCTCCCGAAGGAGAGGAGACACTAAGGCCTCTTCGGTCAGATCTTAGAAGCCCAGGCAAAATTAGTAGGCTTGGCGAGCCTCCACGTTCCAGATGGGAATTCAGACAGAAGATAAGAGAAAGAACGACATGGGGAGACCAAGCTTCGGTTAACAAGGCCCACGCTTTATTTTCCAAAGTAGTTTTTATACCTTAAGTTGTGCATAGAGGATAATGGGGGAAGGGGTAGAGTCATGCAAGGTCAGCAGTCCTTGATCCTTATCGAAGCCAGGCTTTCTTCCTGCAAACTTATCATATGCAAAAGTTTAGGTGATTTACCTCATCTTCTGGCCAGGAGGCCTGTTAACATTTTATGACCCTTTCTTCAGAAAACTTATTTTTCTCTAAAGGTGATTATTCTAAAGTCAGGTGCCACCCTCCGAAAGCATTAGATAAAGTTGCATTTCTATAGGGCAAAAGTGTGGTGGGCTATAATAAGAAAAGAATTAACTCAAGGGTCCAAGGTTACAAACATTAAAGCTACTACTTACATTCCTATACACCAATTGTATTAATCAATACACTCCAAGGGACACAGTAGGTAAGGGATATGGAAACTTAGCAGCAAACATTGGCCCAACAAGTGAAAAACCCTTCAACAATACAGTTTCTAATCAATCTTTTAACTGCTCAAAGGAATCTGTATTTAGAAAGTTTAGAACATCTCGTGCTTCTCACGGTTGGGAGGCTGTGAACAATCACATGTGGCCAGAAGAACCTGTTCAGGCAGGCTAGAGAACTTCCAAAGGAGTTTGTGAACTAAAACACTCTTGTCACGCCCAGGAACTTTATTAACTGGAGCTATAAGTTAACTCTTTTTCAGAGACAGAGATGGTGGTGGGGGACAGCCCTCGTAAAGTCAGAGGTGTAGGTGAGAGCACAAAGCAGTAAAGTAGGCAGACTCTGGTTTTGGGGGTAGATGCTTGAGAATTTGCAGGAGGACTCATGAGGCTCGATCCCGCCTTTGCATATACCGAGCCTCCTTCCTCATGACCTTTGCCACGGGCGGAGTTCCTCACGCTGGCTCCCGGCAATGTGGCTTCTGGCTCTTATTTTAAAATAGTATATTTCCCTCCCTCTATCTGAAATACCCCTGTCTCATATTCCCAAGTGTATGTCTCGACTCAGAGCAAGGGGATGAGCATGTGCCAGACTGAAAGAAGGAAAGGAAGAGAGGAGAAAATCATCAGACTCCTCACATGCTATAGTGTTTTCTCTTTTCAACTCAACTGTAAGCTCCTTGAATGCAAATACTTTCCTCTGAATTCTTTTGCCTAATGTACTGCGTTACATGGTAGAATTTCAATGAATACTTTGTGATTGAAAACTGTTATCATGACTCTTTCTTAAAAATGAACAATGATATATCATTCATAAGAAATTGATTTTTTTCATAGAAAATTTATGATTAAACATACACAGACACAGAGTCAGCATAAAACAATAGATCATGCAAGCCTTGGGCCATATAGTATAAAGAAAAGTTTTAAGAACTCTTTCAGGGCTTAAAATGCCTTACCAATATTTCTTTTCTGTTTGTACTCTCACTTCCCACGTTTATGGCTCTGATTTTATTGTGGATTAAGATAATGGAAAAAATCTTGAGAATTTCATTATTATATCTTGGAGAGAAAAACATGTCCACATGCGCACAGAACTATATATTTCAACAATAACACCTAGTTGTCACTATAATGGTCATGATTATAGCCTGGCAAATACCATGGAACTAGTTAGAGCTGAGATGGTGCCTGGAGCATGCTAAATTAACTTAGTCCCTTTATTAATTGAAATGTTGTCTCTGTTTATGGGTTGCAACCTCTTACTTGCCTTTGTGATTCAGATTCTCCAGTTGCTAAGATATTTTTCTAAATGTTTCATTTATTCCTGAGTTAGAACATTTTGCTGTGGATGCAAAGTACCCAGAGTATCTAGAATATCCATCTTTGACATTTTATTTAATTATATTCTGGAACGAAGCAGCAATAAATCGAGACATCTCCCACCTTAGAGCCAGTGCCAAGTTCAGGGGATCAGCATAAATGCAGCTTAGAAGATAGTTTAAACCCAGTACTGTCAATTGCTCATGGTCTGCCTTGTTCTTGCAAGTCTAAGCTAGGCTGCAATGATGACTTGATGGTCAGCAGCAGAGATACTCTGAATAGAAAATGCTTGTGATTCTTAGTAATAATTTAAAAGACTTACAAAGTACCAATAAGAGTTTAATATTCACTTCAGTTAATCCACATAATAATCACTGAGGCAAGTGCTATTATTATTATGTTCACTTTACAGGTAAGGAAATGAAGCTTTGCCCAAAGTCACAGAGCCATTAAGCACTGGTAATTGAAGATTTCTGAAGTGTCTGGCTCCAGAATTCCTGCTCCTCATCCTTCTTCTCTGCTCTCTCCATCTGCATGGGAAGGAGATCTGGCTTATTGCTCCCAGTGTCTCTGCTTTTCCAGAAGAGGGGAAGGAGAGACACCTGGCATTGCCTGAGCTTGGCACGTTACCCTTTATTTGTTGTTGCTGCTGTTGTTTAGGCACTCAGTCGTGTCCGACTCTTGCGGCCTCATGGACTGGAGCCTGCCAGGCTCCTCTGTTCATGGGATTCTCCATGCAAGAATGCTGGATTGGGTTGCCATTTCCTCCTCCAGGGGATCTTCTTCTCGAGCCAGGCATCAAACCTGCGTCTCCTGCATTGACAGGTGAATTACTCATCACTGAGCCACCAGGGAAGCCCCTCACTGTGCATTATTTTTTCTCTAAAAAGGAAATATTTGAAGATAAAAGATTTTTCCCTTTGTCATGTTGTATTCTGAACATAACTTTTAAAACATTAATCACCTCTATGAATACTTTCTTGGATAATTATCAAAATCTTTATTATTTTTATTGTTATTTTTAATAATATCACACTTCTGTTTCCCCAAACTCAAATTTAATCTTATTTCTCACTGTTAGTACTGCTAAGGTCTCATTTTGTTGTTGTATAGTACAAATCTAAAATAATTTTTTGTCTCCAAGTATGCAAAGTAACTATTTTGAAACATCTGAATTTGAGAAAAACAAAAGGAAATAAACATCTTAAGAGGAATTTAAGTTTACCTTAGCCTAATTTTCCAAGGAACTTACATGTATATTATATCTAAGGTTTAATTAGATTTCATTACTTTTTAGATTTGTTTTTCATTTTGTTACAAAATGTGAAAGAAAAGCTGAAGATGTAATTAAATTTTATTATCTCAGTGATATAATCCATAACTTGAGGGTGAATAGTTTACAATAAAAAAAAAAAAAAACCAAACCTCATTAGATACACAAATGAATAAAAGGAATGTTTTCATCACTGCAAAAAGATGCATTAATTCAGAGGGAAAACCCTTAATTAGATTTCACTTTAATTTTTTCCAAATTTCCAAATCTGAGAAAACAGAATATTTGGCTTTGACCCTATGATAGCATACCCAAACAACCTCGACCTGTATGTCTTTGTCACTTTTTATTTTTGTATATTCTTTGTCTCTCTTTTACAAGTCCTGGTAAACTTCTTAGGATTAGCCAGAGAACAGGGAACAGCCTTGAAGTAGTAGGTAAGTCTCTTTTTCATAAACAAATTCTTGGCAAATAGATATGTATATTCGTATGGTGACCAGTTTCCATTAGGCTGAAATGGCAACCTCTGCAAGACTGAGATGGATAGAGTGGCTTGAAGAGTATGCTGATACTTTCTGGAAGTTTTTGACTCACTTCTGTGCAGAGAATATGTGTTTATCATTTTCGCATTTCCCATATCCTATTTTATTCTGCCTCTTCCTTTCAACTTTCTGGCCTACCACATACTGGCTTCTCTGATAAAAGGACCTATGGAGAGGGTGAGACTTTCAGCTGTGAGCTTGCATAACTACAGATCGCATTAAAAAGGTCTCCAAGGACAGTTGAAACTTCAGTAAGGCACCATTACAGAAAATCAATCTACATCTACTGGCTGCTTCATTCTATTGTTGACCCTCACTGCCAGGCTGGTTCCTTTCCTTAGGTTCTGGCTCAGGCCTTGGTCATGGCTATAGAATTCATGGTTAAAAACTGAGTCAAATGTTAGAGTTAGAAGGAATTCAATTCCTTTCAAAGTTCTACTGCAGTCTATATCTAAAACCTCCAGTATTATGGTAAGATCTATGGTTGTAAACATTCAGAACACTAAGATCATGGCATCCAGTCCAATCACTTCATGACAAATAGACGGGGAAACGATGGAAACGGTGAGAGACTTTGTATTTTGGGGCTCCAAAATCGCTGCAGATGGTGACTGCAGTCATGAAATTAAAGGACACTTGCTCCTGGGAAGAAAAGTTATGATCAACCTAGACAGCATATTAAGAAGCAGAGACATTAGTTTGCCAACAAAGGTCCATTTAGTCAAAGCTACAGTTTTTCCAGTATTCAAGTATGGATGTGAGAGTTGGACTACAAAGAAAGCTGAGCACTGAAGAATTGATGCTTTTGAACTGTGGTGTTGAAGAAGACTCTTGAGAGTCCCTTGGACTGCAAGGAGATCCAACCAGTCTATCCTAAAGGAAATCAGTCCTGAATATTCATTGGAAAGACTGATGCTGAAGCTGAAACTCCAACACTTTGGCCACCTGATGTGAAGAACTGACACTAGAAAAAGACCCTGATGCTGGGAAAGATTGAAGGCAGGAGGAGAAGGAGATGACAGAGAATGAGATGGTTGGATGACATCACCGACTCAATGGACCTAAGTTTGAGTAAGCTTTGGGAATTGGTGATGACAGAGAAGCCTGGTGTGCTGCAGTCCATGGGATCGCAAAGAGTTGGATGCAACTGAGTAACTGAACTGAACTGATAGTCACAAATCACTAGGTCAAAGTTTCTAAAGGTAGAAAGGTATATTGTCTTATTATACTTTTTTTTTTTTTTTTTCTGGAACATCTTTCTTCATTGGTCATCAACATTAAGTATTTAGTTGGCCAAAAAATTCATTTGAGTTTTTCCATAAAATCCTATGGGAAACCTGAAGGAACATTTTGGCCAATCCAATACTTCATGTAACTTTAAGACCTAACCCAACCACATAATTATAAGGAACAAGATATGAAACCTCTGCAAATATCAAAATGTAGGCCAAATTTTATTTCAAAATAGCACTTTAGGACCGATTTTTTAATATTTTGTCATATGCCCAAACTATTCATAAGGGAGGGATTAAGAAGTTTTAAGTTTTTACGGGATTTGATATTTTTCACTAAACCCTTTTCTATAGTGTAGCACTTATTTTCTAACTTATCATTTTTGAAGTGAAGTCTCTCAGTCGTGTCCGACCCTTTGCAACCCCATGGACTGTAGCCTACCAGGCTCCTCCATCCATGGGATTTTCCAGGCAAGAGTACTGGAGTGGGGTGCCATTTCCTTCTCCAGGGGATCTTCCTGACCCAGGGATTGAACCCAGGTCTCCCACATTGTAGGCAGACGCTTTACCATCTGAGGGACCAGGAACAAACTAAATAGGAGATGAGTGACTTTCATTTAAAGCTATTACTTTTCCAGCTGCACTTCTTTAGTATGAGATTTATCATGTAGTTATATAAAGTATTTCTCTCCTCCAAGGCAAGTGTGCTTGTGGCCAGTTCTGTAATAGAACAATTTATTAATTGCTGAAGAACAAGATATCATCCAAAGGAGGTAAGCTAAAGAAATTTCCTTTTTTAGACTTAATAGTTTGTTTATTTATGGAAATGGAAGTTCTTCACTAAAATTAATTATTGTGTTTTTGAGTGTGTGTGTATACAAAATCTTGCATATAATTTATATCTCCTATCTGTCAACCTGGCAAAACAGTCAGGTTTGAGAGTTACATTTTATTTGGTGGTCATCTTAGGATTTCAGGCCTGGCAGAGAGCATTTCAAGTAACTCTGAGAACTTTTTTGAGGAAATGGGGAGAGGGGAAGGAGTCAGGTTATAAAGAAGTTTGCAGCAAGGGGCAGGTATTCTGAACATCAAAAGATGATTGTTAATTAATTAAAGAAAACTAGATATCTCAAGGAATTTAGTGCTCTTCTATGTATGGGAAGATGCAAGTGTCTGGGCTCACTGAAATCATTCCTTTTATATGCATCTCAGCTATGTGGGGCCAGCATCTTGGTTCTTGATTATTCACACCCTTAGTTCCTCGCTCACAATGGCAGCCAGCAGCTGAGAGTTCATGGCTTGCAGGCATTTTTCTCCCTTTTGGGTGCCCCTGGGGCTCAGAAGTTCACATGGAGGACCAAAATCATTGATGATTGTAACATCCTTGTTTACTGATATGGCAGGAAATACTCCCTTTCACATATCTTAGATGGCTAATTAAACACTTCTAAATATTTCCATTAAATATATAAATATAGAAATTTAATATTAAAATCCATTCATAAATGCTTACATCAAATCCAATCTACTTGAATGTCTACTACTTTGAGCCAGCACAATATCCTTAGCACTTGAAATTTATCTGTGAAGAAAATTATAAGACTTCTGCCCCATGGAACTTACATTTTGGTGGACATAAAATATCAATAAGAAATAAACATAATAAATATTTGAGTCAGTTCTAATGAGGTGGATGAAACTGGAGCCTATTATATAGAGTGAAATCAGAAAGAAAAACACCAATACAGTATATTAATGCATATATATGGAATTTAGAAAGACAGTAATGATGACCCTATATGTGAGACAGCAAAAGAGACACAGATATAAAGAACAGACTTTTGGACTCTGTGGGAGAAGGTGAGGCTGGGATGATTTGAGAGAATAGTACTGAAACACGTATATTACCATATATGAATTAGATGACCTGTTCCAAGTTCAATGCATGAAACAGGGAAACAGGGCACTCAAAGCCAGTGCACTGGGACAACCCAGAGGGATGGGATGGGGAGGGAGGGAGTTTGGGACAGGGGGACACATGTACACCCGTGGCTGATTCATGTCAATGTATGGCAAAAACCACCACAATATTGTAAAGTAATTAGTGTCCAATTAAAATAAATTAATTGAAAAAGGGAAACAAACATAAATAGATTAAATAGTGTGTTAGAATATAATGTGTGCCATAAAGCTTCAGCAAGCTAATATGTTATGAATGCTAAGGGAAAAAGGTATGTTGTAATTGGAATAAGGTAGTCAAGGAATGCCTTACTGATGCCTTTTTACAAAAGGACATTTGTAAAAGACTTGAAGAATGAGAGATGAGCCCTGTGGATACACGCAGAACTTGAAGACATTGTGGTTGGGTTCTAGACCACTGCAATAAAGTGAATATTACAATACAGTAAGTCACATAGTGCTTTTTGTTTCCCAGTACACATGAAAGTTATGTTCATATTATACGGTAGTCTATTAAATATGCAATAGGATTAAGTCTAAAATAAACAATATACATACTCTAATTTTATAAAACATTATTACTAAAAGTGCTATCACCTGAGTTTTCAGCAAGTCATAATCTTTCTGCAACAGTAACATCAAAGATCACTGATCACACATCATCATAACAAATGTAATAATAATAAAAAAAATGAAATATTTTGAGAATAACCAAAATGTGACCCAGAAACACAAAGTGAACAAACGCTGGCAGAAAAATGCTGCTGATAGACTCATGGTAGGGTTTCTACCTACCTTAATTTGTAAAAAAAAGTAAACAAAACAAAACACGGTATTGCACTGCAAAGTGCAATAAAACAAAGCGTAATAAAACAAGGTTTGCCCATACGTGAAGGCAGATTGGTCTGGGCAGGCAAAGAGAAAAAAGCAAATGCAAAAATCCTAACATTAGAGTGTTCCTAGGGTGTCCAAGGTAGAGAAGGCAATGGCACTCGACTCCAGTACTCTTGCCTGGAAAATCCCATGGACGGAGGAGCCTGGTAGGCTGCAGTCCATGGGATCGCTGAGGGTCAGACAAGACTGAGCGACTTCACTTTCACTTTTCACTTTCATGCATTGGAGAAGGAAATGGCAACCCACTCCAGTGTTTTTGCCTGGAGAATCCCAGGGACAGGGGAGCCTGGTGGGCTGCCGTCTATGGGGTCGCAAAGAGTCGGACACGACTGAAGCAACTTAGCAGCAGCAGCAGGGTGTGCAAGGGACAAAAAGGAGGAAAGAGGACTGGAGAGGAGTGAACAAAGTGGAAAGATAGTAAGGTGACAGATAATTGGAGTTCAGCACATACAATGGTCTGTAGGCCTTTATTGTGTTGTTCGCTTTACGTAAAATGCGGAGCCACTGATAAGATCTTAGCACCAGAATTCTATGATCTGACTTCTCTATTGAAGAAATCACTTTCTAGTGAGACTAGATCAGGTGGCAGGCAAAAGTCGAAAACAGGGAGATCAGCTTGGTTAGGCTGGAATCCAAATGATGATGGCTCAGACAATGGTGGCAGCAATAAAGATGATCAGAAATGGGTTTAGATGGGCTTATGGATAGTTAATCAATGGGGAAGCTGAGCCTGTAGGTATGGATGGCAATTAGAGGGTAAATGAAATTTATCAGATTGCTTCAATTTTGTCAAGTAAGAAGTAAGATCAGCTGAGAGTGAGAATCAGGGATGAGGTCTCGGGAGTTTCTAGAGAAATGAGAAGACATGAAATAGTCATCAAACAGAATATGAGACTGAAAAGATTGGGGAGTATGAAAATGATTTCCTGAGAACCTTAAGGTCCCACTGTGACTTTCATGCTCATAAACATGAAGTAACACAAGCTCATCATGACTGTGTATTTCTCCACAAGATGAAGCTAAATAGGGACTGGAAAAGGGGGAAGTGAGTTGGATTTTACCAGGCTTGTGGTCTGGCCACATGTGTAAGGTAAAGGGAAAGAGTTATAAGCAAGAGACTAATTATGATTGACCATGGAACTTAAGTCTGCTAAGGAGAGCCAGAGAACATCAACTGGATGGAGAACGCTGAAAAAGTGATCATATCAATGGAACATGTTGAGGGGATGAGTTGAAAATTTAGGAGGTAATCATGAGAGTGTGGATGCATGAAACTGGAATTACAATGTGTTGCTCTTACTGGCAATGGCTAGGCTTAGAATGGGGCTTCCCAGGTGGAGCTAGTGGTAAAGAACATGCCTGCCAATGTAGGAGACATAAGAGACATGGGTTCGATCTCTGGGTCAGAAAGATCCCTGGAGGAGGGCATGGCAACCCACTCCAGTATTCTTGCCTGGAGAATCCCATGGACAGAAGAGACTGGCTGGCTACAGTCCATGGGGTCTTACAGAGTCAGACATCACTCAGTGACTAAAATAACAACAAAAGAAAGACCCCCAGAAACATTAAAGAAGGAATACAGCATTGATTCCTTTTCCTATTAGGAAAGGAAGGAAACAGCTTGCTTAAACGGCTTTTGCAAAAGGTGAACTTTCTTTTTCAAGCAGAATTGTGATAACTTGAACTGAATTAGGAAGTGGAGTCTCAAAATAGCTATTTAACATTCAGGAGACAGATGTTTCCTTTTTTTTTTTTTTAATACATAAACTAAAATACTTGGGCATCAGGAGACATTTTTCTCCTAGAGGAATTAGAATATTTCAGTTTTTACCAGTGAACTATTTCTATTTTACCTTAGTTAAGTTCTAAAATTCATCATTTTAGGATTAATCACAGTTAAGACATAGCATTGTGAGTAAAAGTTCTTTTAACTTCTGGGTTATAAACTTGTGTTTTAATACATCACTTGAGCCAGTACCTACATAGACACACACACACACACACACACACACACACACACACACACTCTCTCTCTCTCTCTCTCTCTCCTACTTTTAAGATAAAACAAAACTTCCTAAGTTTTAGTGCAGTAGTTGGGACTAAAGGGTAAATGAAGAATTAATAGCAAGTGAGAGAGAGAAAGAAATAGGAAGAGAAAAAAGAAATCAGATACAGTAGCAAGTGTAATTTGCCCACAAATTTTATAGGCACAGTGTTTCATCATTTTATTATCAGAAATTAGGTGAAAATAAAAATCACTAAAAGAGAAAGGCAAGGTTGGAACTAGGGAGAATAAATATAGCACAACCTATTTTTCTTTTTAAATTCTAATTCTTTCACCATATTCTACCTTCCCACCAACACAAGATAACCAAACATTCCCCTAATTAATCCATTTCTTGGGAAAAAATTTGTAAATTATTAAAGTAGAATTTCTCTTAGATTTTTTTAAATTTATTATTTCCAATAAATATATTTCCTCCAATATTGTACAATTCAATTGTATATTTATTATTTATGATCTAATTGACATATTATTTAAATAAATTAGTTAAATAATACATTACTTAAATAAAACCAGTGTAAGGGAAATAGATGGGGAAATAGTGGAAACAGTGTCAGACTTTATTTTTCTGGGCTCCAAAATCACTGCAGATGGTGACTGCAGCCATGAAATTAAAAGACGCTTACTCCTTGGAAGGAAAGTTATGACCAACCTAGATAGCATATTCAAAAGCAGAGACATTACTTTGCCAACAAAGGTTCGTCTAGTCAAGACTATGGTTTTTCCTGTGGTCATGTATGGATATGAGAGTTGGACTGTGAAGAAGGCTGAGCGCTGAAGAATTGATGCTTTTGAACTGTGGTGTTGGAGAAGACTCTTGAGAGACCCTTGGACTGCAAGGAGATCCAACTGGTCCATTCTGAAGGAGATCAGCCCTGTGATTTCTTTGGAAGGAATGATGCTAAAGCTGAAACTCCAGTACTTTGGTCACTTCATGCGAATAGTTGACTCATTGAAAAAGACTCTGATGCTGGGAGGGATTGGGGGCAAGAGGAGAAGGGGACGACAGAGGATGAGAAGGCTGGATGGCATCACTGACTCGATGGACGTGAGTCTGAGTGAACTCCGGGAGTTTGTGATGGACAGGGAGGCCTGGAGTACTGCGATTCAAGGGGTCGCAAAGAGTTGGGCAGGACTGAGCGACTGATCTGATCTGATCTGAAGAATATAACACTTTAAAAAATAGCAAAGTCCATATTAGGCAGCTAATAATTTTAATAGGTACTTCAGTGACTTCACTAGACTTGAGCAGCCAGAAATTTGGATGAAGAGGGATCATAGTGTTATATTTAACCCCTCGAACTCAAGAAGAAAAATATGTGATCAACTAATTTACTATGTTTTTTTAAGTAATAAGTAATTATTCAGTGCTTACCAGTAGCAGGCATTGTTTTAGAAACAATTAGATTAACTTAACTTTTATAATGACCCTATAAGATAAGGTTTAGTACGCTTCACCTTATTTAAAAGAAAAAAATCCTGAGGCAACTAAGGGTTAAGAAACTTTCTCAAGATCATGAAAATGACATGTTGGACATCCTTACTCCAGAAGCCATGATCTTGATCAATGTGCTATGCTTTCTTGAGATAAGTTTAAAATAGGATTTCAAGTGCTTTGAAAAATCTTGAAATCCCTTCAGTTCAGTTCAGTTCAGTTTAGTCGCTCAGTCATGTCCAACTCTTTGTGACCCCATGAATCGCAGCACACCAGGCCTCCCTGTCCATCACAAACTCCCGGAGTTCACTCAGACTCACATCCATCGAATCAGTGATGCCATCCAGCCATCTCATCCTCTGTCGTCCTCTTCTTCTCCTGCCCCCAATCCTTCCCTGCATCAGAGTCTTTTCCAATGAGTCAACTCTTCACATGAGGTGACCAAAGTACTGGAGTTTCAGCTTTAGCATCATTCCTTCCAAAGAAATCCCAGGGCTGATCTCCTTCAGAATGGACTGGTTGGATCTCCTTGCAGTCCAAGGGTCTCTCAAGAGTCTTCTCCAATTCTTCAGCACTCAGCGTTCTTCACAGTCCAAATCTCACATCCATACACGACCACAGGAAAAACCATAGCCTTGACTAGATGGACCTTTGTTGGCAAAGTAATGTCTCTGCTTTTGAATATGCTATCTAGGTTGGACATAACTTTCCTTCCAAGGAGTAAGCATCTTTTAATTTCATGGCTGCAGTCACCATCTGCAGTGATTTTGGAGCCCCCCCCCAAAAAAAGTCTGACACTGTTTCCACTGTTTCCCCTATTTCCCATGAAGTGATGGGACTGGATGCCATGATCTTCGTTTTCTAAGTGTTGAGTTTTAAGCCAACGTTTTCACTCCCCACTTTCACTTTCATCAAGAGGCTTTTGTGTTCCTCTTCACTTTCTGCCATAAGGGTGGTGTCATCTGCATATCTGAGGTTATTGATATTTCTCCAAGATGTACTCTGCATATAAGTTAAATAAGCAGGGTGACAATATACAGCCTTGACGTACTCCTTTTCTTATTTAGAAGCAGTCTGTTGTTCCATGTCCAGTTCTAACTGTTGCTTCCTGACCTGCATACAAATTTCTCAAGAGGCAGGTCAGGTGGTCTGGTATTCCCATCTCTTTCAGTATTTTCCACAGTCTATTATGATCCACATAGTCAAAGGCTTTGGCATAGTCAATAAAGCAGAAATAGATGTTTTTCTGGGACTCTCTTGCTTTTTCCATGATCCAGCGGATGTTGGCAATTTGATCTCTGGTTCCTCTGCCTTTTCTAAAACCAGCTTGAACATCAGGAAGTTCACGGTTCACGTATTGCTGAAGCCTGGCTTGGAGAATTTTGAGCATTACTTTACTAGTGTGTGAGATGAGTGCAATTGTGCGATAGTTTGAGCATTCTTTGGCATTGCCTTTCTTTGGGATTGGAATGAAAACTGACCTTTTCCAGTCCTGTGGCCACTGCTGAGTTTTCCAAATTTGCTGGCATATTGAGTGCAGCACTTTTACAGCAGCATCTTTCAGGATTTGAAATAGCTCAACTGGAATTCCATCACCTCCACTAGCTTTGTTCGTAGTGATGCTTTCTAAGGCCCACTTGACTTCACATTCCACACTATGGTGTGAGTGATCACACCATAGTGATTATCTTGGTCGTAAAGATCTTTTTTGTACAGTTCTTCTGTGTATTCTTGCCACCTCTTCTTAATATCTTCTGTTTCTGTTAGGTCCATACCATTTCTGTCCTTTATCGAGCCCATCTTTGCATGAAATGTTCCCTTGGTATCTCTAATTTTCTTGAAGAAATCTTTAGTCTTTCCCATTCTTTTTACAAAGAATTTTGTACAAATACATCTATAAATGTTTGATGGAGATGATGTTAAGATTTTATAGTACTGAGCCATAATCTGATCAGTTTTATAGAAAAATCTAGGACAATAAGATGTACAATCTCTAGTAAGAAATTTCTTACTTCAAGCAAGGAGAAAATAATCAATCCAATTTTGTATTCCACCATAGTAAATAGAAGCCTAAACTATTTTGCAAGTACTGTTTTCTCAGTTTTAACTTATTATTTAACTTATTTTTACTCAGAGAATGGGCAACTTCGAGATTGACCACCCACATAAAATTTTAGCAATTATATGCAGCAAGTCATTGACCAAAAGAGTTATCATGCAAGAAATAGTTGAGAAATCAAGCTTGACCACATAGAGGCCCAGGGAAATATTCCAAAATGTCTTGCCAGAGGCAATAATGAACATTTATGTGTTCTGCATGGGAAAGAATTGTAAGGTCTTAAGGAAATGCTTTTACTATAATCTGACTTATTAGAGTGGATGAATTGATATCAGATATACAATATAAAGTAGCATAATAAGCATGAGAGGCATGAGAGTTTGAAGAGTTTGGAGAAGACTGATCCCTGTATAAGGTGAGAAAATGGTAGGAAGAAAAAGAGAGAAGGAAGGATACCCCAGTTGGAGCTACAAGATAAATATGAAAGTCTTCTTGCAATTGAGGAGTCCAGGCTTCTGAATTTAAAGAAAGCAAAAATCTAATATTCTATGAGATAATATTTGGGAGAAAGATAGAAATTAAAAATAGAGTCATATTGTACTATACACTAATGAATATGTCATACAGGAGTGATACATATAATCCACATGTCCAGCACCACCCCATGCATATGAATCTCTCTTCATTCATATGAGAAGAGTACAGAATTTCCAGTGAAGAAACATGGAGAACTAAGAAAGATCCTGATAGTGATGGACAGTGTGGAGAGGAAAGTATGGAGAGAATGGAGAGATAACAGAGCCAGCCAAGAAGTGTACTGAGGTTGAGATGGTTAGAGATCCACCCAGGTTCATGCACTCTCTTTCACACAATATAGAGTTGTCACTGGCAAGCAGTTGCCCATCCATGAACTGTGTTTCCCAGTCTTTTTTCTGTGACCATAGACTAGTGTATACCAATAAAAATCAAGGGCAAATTATGTATATTACTCCCAGGCATTTCATAAAAACTCCTGGGCATTATATCCCTAGTTTCCCCATCAAGGAGCTCTAATGTAGAAGGAACCTGAGTCCCTGAATTACCACATAGAGAAGTTACTTGCCAATCAGACATTGGCAAGTCTGACTGCCAATTTTAGTACAAAATTCTCACATGATATGTTGAGACTAAAAATTTGAGGGTTATTTATTACAGAAACTAGTATTACCCTGACACACACACAGACACAAATCCACCAGGAATGAAAAAATAGGATGTGAGTGTAAGCAAATTGTTAGTTAACTAAAACTTCTGTCTGCCACTGTCTACTTCTTGTCTATAGATTTATGATTGACACTTCCCAAAAATAAGTGATTAAGGCTATAAAGGTTTTTAAGAGTTTCTGAACTTTTGGGAAAAAACAGAACAATGGCAAGGAATGATGAAAATGCCGTTTTTATTTTTCACTAAATGTTAGTACTTTAACATAAAAGGAGAATGTAAGACATGAGAAACACATGGGTGGCCAGTGAAAGACTGAAGCCCAAGATCTTTCTTAAAACTTCAGTCTCTGGAAGTAATTCATTGGCCCAAAGGAAGTTTTAAAGTAAATGCAAAGAGGAGAGAAGATGCTCAAATAAAATTCAGAAGCTAGTGACTATAGGGAAAATGTCATGACAGGAACAAATGGCTAACAATAAAAGAGGTGCCTGGAATTTCCAACAAAAACATTTTTATGAAAAAACAAGTAAACAAAGAAACAAAAAGAAATTAATACCAGTATGGCGTGTAGACTAAGTGTCTCCCAAAGGTGTCCATGTTCTAACCCCTAGAACCTGTGACTATGTTTAATTACATAGAAAGAAAAATTAAATTTGCTGATGGAATTAAAATTGCTAATCAACTGACCTTAAAACAGATTATCCTGGAGTAGCCAGGGGGGCCCAATATAATCAAGAGTCCTTTAAATGTATATAAAGGAGGCAGAGGAGTAGAGTCAAAGAGAGATGTGAAGATGCCACCCTGCTGGCTGCAAAGAATGCAGTGAAAGTGTTAGTCACTCAGTTGCGTCCAACTCTGTGACACATGAACTGTAGCCCATCAGGCTCCTCTGTCCATGGAATTTTCCAGGCAAGAATAGTGGAATGGGTTGCCATTTCCTTTTCCAGGGTATCTTCCCAAACCAGGGATTGAACCCATGTCTAGTGCATTGCAGACAGATTCTTTACCATTTGAGCCATCAAGGAAGCCAAAGATAACACTGCTGCTGCTGCTGCTAAGTCGCTTCAGTCATGCCCGACTCTGTGCGACCCCATAGTCGGCAGCCCACCAGGCTCCCCGTCCCTGGGATTCTCCAGGCAAGAACACTGGAGTGGGTTGCCATTTCCTTCTCCAATGCATGAAAGTGAAAAGTGAAAGTGAAGTCGCTCAGTCGTGTCCGACTCTTAGCGACCCCATGGACTGCAGCCCACCAGGCTCCTCCATCCATGGGATTTTCCAGGCAAGAGTACTGGAGTGGGGTGCCATTGCCTTCTCTGAAAGATAGCACAAGAGACCTTAAACCAAACAATACAGGTGGTTGTAGAAGCCGGAAAAACAGGGATGGATGGATTCTCCTCTAAAGACTGCAGAAGGAATGCAGTCCTGATAAAACTTTAATTTTAGCCCAGTGAGACCAATTTCAGACTTTTAATCTCTAGAACTAAAAGAGTATAACTTTGCACTGCTTTAAGCCACTAAATTTGTGGTAATTTATCACAACAATGATAGGAAACTAACATAACTGATTTCTTCCATAGCTCCATGCTAATAAACAGAGTATAAATAATAAACTATGACTTTGAGATTAGGGCACACTTTACAAACCTGGAAAGATGAGACTAAAAAATAGGAATAAGATGATGGAAAAGAGTCCTGGACCTAAGAAGGAGACATGTTAAGAGACAGTTATACAGTATTTCATGAAGTTATACCCTTGTGTGGACAAAGACACTGAACATGAAGTGTTTTTGAAGAGCACTGAGAAAAGTTTCAAAGAAAAAAAAAGTATGCGTTATCATTACTGATACTATACCTTTACCATGTGTTACTTTTGTTTAGATTTTAAGGAAGTGTGTCACTATATTTTTTCCTCCAATGATCTTGTGAAATAGTCAGGAACACAAATTAGGAAACAAGGGCTTTGAAAACCATTGTCCAAGAGACAGAGATGGGACTAGAATGAATAGACATTCATTCTATTTGCCCAGTTCACTTTCTACAATATTAACCGCAGTGGGAAAACAAAAACAGTATGATCACAAAACTATAAAAAACAACAAATACTAGTAATGAAGGGTTTAAATCACTATTTTGTTGTTGTTCAGTCACACAGTCATGTACGACTCTTTGTGAACCCATGGACTGCAGCATGACAGGCTTCCCTATCCTTCGCTATCACCTGGAGTTTGCTCAAACTCATGTTCATTGAGTTGGTGATGACATCCAACCATCTCATTCTCTGTCACCCCCTTCTCCTCCTGCCCTCAATCTTTCCCAGCATCAGGGTCTTTTCCAATGAGTTGGCTCTTCTTGTCACATGGCCAAAATTATTGGAGTTTCAGCATCAGTCCCTCCAATGAATATTCAGGTTGATTTCCTTTAGGATTGACTGCTTTGATTTCCTTGCTGTCCAAGGGACTCTCAAGAGTCTTTTCCAACACCACAGTTTGAAGGCATGAATTTTTCAGTGCTGAGCTTTCTTTATGGTCCAACTCTCACATCCATACATGACTACTGGAAAAACCATAGCTGAAATGTTAGACTTGTTGTTATTGCTTTGGCCAGACCACCTCTGGAATATTGTAATCAATTTTTTCAAGTATTCCTTGCTTTCTTAAACAAAAAACATACACAAAAATGTTTCATTCAGATAACTAAACAAATCATGGTAAGAAACATGAAAAAAATCTAATATTTCCTAAAAGTTTTCTGCAAAAAGACATTGTTATTTTTTTCTCTCTTTAAACTAATTTGAAAGTCCTGTTTTGGGTCTAAAAATTATTTACAGAGAATTTGGAATAATTCCCTGACAAAAGGTTCTGAAATTGTCAAATATTACACATCTAAGGGCATGCGTGCATGTGTGTATGTGTGTGTGTGTGTGTAGGGAAAAAATCCAAAGGCATAAACCCAAATGCTAATTCCAGTGAAATTCCACAGAATTTCAGTGAAATTAATCATATCAAAACATATGCTTTATTTCCAAAGCCAATTCGATTCTGTTTGTAAGCTAATTAGGGTTAAAAATTGGCGAAAGGCTTTACAAAGCACAACCACAAATAGAAGCTTAAAAATATAAGGATATTTTTCTTCATGACAGTTTTATATGTAAAATGCAAACCTTTACACAGATGTCAGCAGTCTCTCAATTGTGTCCACAGAAATTGACCTAGAAAGTCTTTTCTAAGAGAAATAGTGAATGTATGGCTTAGGAAATATCTTTCACACAGCTGTCCCACTGGTCACTGTTGTATGTGAAAATCTTGAAGAATTTATGTCCTGTATTTCTTCTGTTGCTGATATGAATATTCTAACTAGTAGCATTCTTGTACACGTTATTTTGGTGAATGTATGTATACATTTCTTTTGGGTATATATCTAGGACTGGGACTGAGGAGGGAGACAGAGTACTAAAAAAGTCCTCCATGATTCCAGGCCCTAGTGAAAGGGGGATTATCCATGTGGGTTTTACGCTAGGGAGATACCCAGGTGGGCTAATCTAAGCATATCATTTGCTTTTAAAGCAAAGAGTTTTCTCCAGGAGCAAAAGAGGAAGTCAGGGAGATTTGAAGCTTACGAAATACTTGCTGCATCACTGCTGGTTTGATGATACAGGGCTCATCATACAAGGAGGACTGGAGCCAGCTGTGTTGGACTTCTGATCTGCAGAGCCCTGAGCTGAGAATGGTTGTATTTAAAGTGACAGTTTGTGGTAATTTGTACACAGAAAGAAAAAACTCTTATCTAGAGTTTGTATGCATTTCATAGATGCTGCCAACGGTTTTTCAAAGTATCACTTTTAAGTATCACTTTTCAAAGTATACGTCTCACCAGAAGTGTATGAGAGTTCCAGTTACTCCATAAAGTTTACATGTTGTCCTTAGCATAGTCACAGAATATAAAGCATCTAGTAGAAACTTTGGAGAAGACAATGGCAACCCACTCCAGTACTCTTGCCTGGAAAATCCAATGGACGGAGGAGCCTGGTAGGCTGCAGTCCATGGGGTCGGGAAGAGTCGGACTCGACTGAGCGACTTCACTTTCACTTTTCACTTTCATACTTTGGAGAAGGAAATGGCAACCCACTCCAGTGTTCTTGCCTGGAGAATCCCAGGGACGGTGGAGCCTGGTGGGCTGCCGTCTATGGGGTCTCACAGAGTTGGACACAACTGAAGCTACTTAGCAACAGTAACAGCAGAAACTTTCCTGTTTAATGTAAAAGTATTAATCATTAATGAGATAAAACTAAAAATAAAATGTAGCATTCAATTTCCCATGTAAAACAAAGATAATTTTAATAAATTATAATATTCATTTCTCAAATTGAGCCCAGCACACACCAAATTTTTTGTTGTTGTTCAGTGACAAAGTTGTGTCTGCTCTTTGCAACCTTATGGACTGCAGCATGCCAGGCTTCATTGTCCTTTACTGTCTCCCAGAGTTTGCTCAAACTCGTGTTCATTGAGCTTGTGATGCCATTCAACCATCTCAGCCTGTCGCCCACTTCTCCTGCCCTCAGTCTCCTCCTTTTTCAGCTGATTATTCAAAGGAAATAGTAATGAGTATTTAGTATTATTTAATGTGAGAGTCCCTTGGACTGCAAGGAGATCCAACCAGTCCATTCTGAAGGAGATCAGCCCTGGGATTTCTTTGGAAGGACTGATGCTGAAGCTGAAACTCCAGTACTTTGGCCACCTCATGCGAAGAGCTGACTCATTGGAAAAGACTCTGATGCTGGGAGGGATTGGGGGCAGGAGGAGAAGAGGACGACAGAGGATGAGATGGCTGGATGGCATCACTGACTCGATGGATGTGAGTCTGAGTGAACTCTGGGAGTTGGTGATGGACAGGGAGGCCTGGCATGCTGCGATTCACGGGGTCGCAAAGAGTCACACATGACTGAGCAACTGAACTGAACTGAACTGAATGTGACTAGTTGATGTTGAAATGATACCATTTGCCTTTTTCATAAGTCAAATAGCTGTAATAATAGGAACATTTAAAAAATCCTGTAGCTATTTCATTCAACTTGTTTCACTGGACTTTGTTGAACCCACCCCTAAAGAGATATTGGATAATGTCTTTTAAATATCAAGGATATATTATGTGAAACTTCCACAGGGACTCTGAAGAAAGATTTTATATTTGTTCTAATTTAATATCATTTGGCAATTGATGTTTTCATCTTTTCTTTTGATATTTTGCTTGTTAACTGTTCAAAATATCACTCTTATAATCATTTTGACTATATACACTTGTATAACTTTTTAGAGCTTACTCTAGGAATTAAAGAATTCTTATTAAATTCTTATAAATTCATACTTATTATTTACAGTCTATTAATACTTAGAATTAATATATAATCACCTAATTGAAATGTGGAAACTATAAATTCCCTTTAACTTGTCTCAGTTATTAACATAGTACATTTTTCACCCTTTCTTTCTTTCTTTTTCTTTTTTTTTGAGGCACAGAAAGTCTTTATTGCCCCAGGAAGCAAGTTCATTCATCCCACCTCACCAATTTTAAGAGTCACAGAAATACAGATTTCTATAATAAAGTACAACACAGACTTGGGGAGAAATGATCCCTTGGACTATATTGGTTGTGATAGTGAGGTAACCAATTGACCTTGTTCAGTGAAAATACCTCCAAGGCAATGAAAACTATAAACTAGCTATAACATCCAATTCATACACACAATTCAAATATAAATATATATTATATCCTTCAATGTATAGCAAGTTTAATACATTGGTGTTTACAAAATAAAAACTATATTATGCTTCAGCTATTTAACATAGTACCTCTACAAACATTGAAAACTTCCTTCTGAGAATGTTATATTTTATGCTTTCAACTATCAAACATACTCTGCAAAATTCAAGAGGAGAAAAATAGATACTATGTATACCCAGATATTTTCCCTTTGTGTTTCTCTGTCTTCGTTCCTGATGTTCCAAGTTTCCTTCTGCTATCATATCCCTTCTGTCTGAAGAACTTCCTTTAGCAATTTTTTTAAAGCAGTTCTGCAGCCAACAACTACTCATAGTGTGCGTTCATCTGAGAATGTCTTTATTTCATCTTAAGTCCTGAGGGACATTGTCACTGATATAGAGTTCTGAGTCATCAGTTCTTTCCTTTCAACATTTTAAAGATGTCATCCCACATCCTTCTGATACAACACACAGACTTCACAAACAACTTGGCAGAGTGACCATCCCAAGCTTTTCTGTTTATTATCTCCCAGGCATGCTCCCATTCCTCAGGCTGCTCTTTCCAGACTTCAACCAGAAACCACCCCCTTTCTACCTTGTTCAGGGTTATGCAGAGCAAGACAGAGGAAGAAGAAAAAAATAATCACAGCAGGTCTGGTGACACTGTCTTGGAGCCACACTTCAGCCAAAGGAGAGGAAACATCCCTCCCTTTAAGTTTTGGCTCCTACTGGTTTCTCACTTGCCAGTTGTACTTAGTGGAGGTTATTTTATGATTTAAATATTGCAGTGTACATAGGAGGCATGTTACCTTCTCCTTATTTGTCTGCTTACTGTGTACTTTAATATTTGAAACGTTATGTCTTGGAAACTCAAGTGGGCCTTAGAAAGCATTGCTACAAACAAAGCTAGTGGAGGTGATGGAATTCCAGTTGAGCTTTTCCAAATCCTAAAAGATGCATACTGAATGCTTCAATATGCCAGCAAATTGGAAAACTCAGCAGTGGCCATAGGACTGGAAAAGGTCAGTTTTTATTCCAATCCCTAAGAAGCGCAATGCCAAAGAATATTCAAACTACTGCACAATTGCACTCATCTCACACGCTAGCAAGGTAATGCTCAAAATTCTCCAACCGAAGTTTCAACAGTACGTGAAGTGAGAACTTCCAGATATTCAAGCTGGATTTAGAAAAGGCAGAGGAATCAGAGATCAAATTGCCAACATCCATTGGATCGTAAAAAAGCAAGGGGATTCCAAAAAAACATCTACTTCTGCTTCATTGACTACACTAAAGACTTTGACTATAGGGTCATAACAAACTGGAAAATTCTTAGAGACAGGAATACCAGATCACCTTACCTACCTCCTGAGAAATCTGTATGCAGGTCAAGAAGCAATAGTCAAAACTGGACAGGGAACAATAAACTGGTGCAAAATTGGGAAGGAGAATGTCAAGGCTGTATATTGTCACCCTGCTTATTTAACTTATACGCAGAGTACATCATGCAAAATACTGGGCTGGATGAAGCTCAAGCTGGAATCAAGATTGTTGGGGTAAATATCAATAACTTCAGGTATGCAGATAATATCCTTATGGCAGAAAGAGAAGAGGAACTAAAGAGCTAAAGAGCCTCTTGATGAAAGTGAAAGAGGAGAGTGAAAAAGCTGGCTTAAAACTCAACATTCAAAAACAAAGATCATGGAATCCAGTCCCATCACTTCAGGGCAAATAGGGAAACAATGGAAACAATGACAGATTTTATTTTCTTTGGCTCCAAAATCACTGAGGATGGTGACTGCAGCCATAAAATTAAAAAATGCTTGCTCCTTGGAAGAAAAGCTGTGGCAAACCTAGACAGTGTATTAAAAAGCAGAGACATCACTTTCCTGACAAAGGTCTGTCTAGTCAAAGCTATGGTTTTCTCAGTAGTCATGTACAAATCTGAGAGTTAGTCCATAAAGAAGGATGAGTGCTGAAGAAGTGATGCTTTTGAACTGTGGTGCTGAAGAAGACTCATGAGAGTCTCTTGGACTGCAAGGAGAACAAATCAGTCAATCCTAAAGAAAATCAACCCTGAATATTCATTGGAAGAACTGATGCTGAAGCTGAAGCTCCAATACTTCAGCCACCTGATGAGAAGAGCCAACTCATTGGAGTAGGAAAAGACCCTGTTGATGGGAAAGATTGAGGGCAGGAGGAGAAGTGGGTGACAGAGGATGGCATCATTGACTCAATGGGCATGAGTTTGAACAAAGTCTGTGAGATAGTGAAGGACAGGGAAGCCTAGTGTGCTGCAGTCCATAGGGTTGCAAAGAGTCAGACATGACTGAGTGATTGAACAACAACGTCTTGGAAAAGCCATTGATATTTCTAGAACAATGTGATTTTTATGCCACATTTTCTCCAAGGAAAAACTTTTTTTTTCTTCAAGGAATAATTAATACCAATAATATAAATGATAGATCAATAATTTTAAAACCACATATTACTACCATTTTCCCTAAATAATGGAGATAAAGAAGGGGAAAAAATTTCAGGAAATCTCCTTCCTGCCTACAGCTGTATCTGAATTTTAAGAGTTTTCTCTCTTGTTCCTTTAACTAGAACTGGAAAGTTTCTCCTAGATTTGTCTTCTCCAGAGTATTCATTTCTGGGTTTGAAATGTGCAGAGTTCTGGCCAGGGCATATCAGAGGATGAAAACAATGACAAACTCACAGCTGTCTCAGGGGTACTCTGAATTTTGTTTTTCTTCCCCAACTGCCTTCTTATATTTACTTCTTAGAGTTCTCAAAGAGCTGGTCACACATTCTGTCCAAGTTTTATAACTGAGTTCAATGGAAGATAAAGGAGTGTTTACTCCATCTTATCCTGAAACAATAGTCTATAACTTGGCATTTTAACTTAAGTATCTTTCCCTATATGAAATGTTTTTCATCTTTAACTTTCAAGCAAGTTAATCTAACTTCTCCTTCATGTCTTCTGAATATGGTATCAGTGTATGTTTCTCATCATAATTTTTAAACATCTTCATTTTCTACTAATTCATTCATAGATTAATAAATATACACACAGAGATACATATATATTTCACAAGATGTTACAGAAAAAACCCAAACTTTTTGCCAACCAAATACATGTACATGTATTGTTATCTTCCTAGACTCTTTTATGTTGATGGTTTTATATAATCTTTTACAAAGCATTTTATATTAATATTTTTTTCCATTTGGTAACATGGTAAAATAAGGTAGTAAGTTGCAGCACTAGATTTTCTAATGTTTAAAATGCTTGTATTTTTTCAGATAGACCCTGTCCATGGTAAATTATTCATTCAATATATCATTGCTTAATGATTTTTGTGTGTGCTTAATTCTTACTTATAATTTTTGTTTATTTATGAATGACTTTAGAGTATCTTTTTGTTTACGCTGTTCTTACTCTGTTTTTGTATCAAGATTCTTCTAAACTGACAGAAAGGCTTGGAAAATTGATCATTTTTTTGTCTTTATCTTAAGAATTCTGAACAGTTTGCTGCTGCTAAGTCGCTTCAGTTGTGTCCGACTCTGTGCGACCTCATAGATGGCAGCCCACCAGTCTTCCTCGTCCCTGGGATTCTCCAGGCAAGAACACTGGAGTGGGTTGCCATTTCCTTCTCCAATGCATGAAAGTGAAAAGTGAAAGTGAAGTCGCTCAGTCGTGTCTGACTCTTCGCGACCCCATGGACTGCAGCCTACCAGGCTCCTCCATCCATGGGATTCTCCAGGCAAAAGTACTGGAGTGGGGTGCCATTGCCTTCTCTGCTGAACAGTTTAAGCATGTCATTTTTATTCTTTTTTTTCTAACATAAAATATGAAGTCTGGCATATAGAATATATTCAAGAAATATGTTTCCACTGATAAAAGGATGAATAAGTGAGTAATGAATTCATTTTTAAAAAATTATCTTGGCAGGTATAGTCATTGAAAACACAGCCATTCTACCAGGTTCATATAATCTATCAAGTACTATATTTGGAATTAGATTCCAGTGAAATAAAAGGCATTCTTAGCCTTCAGAGTTTCAATATACTGTTAAAAATCCTAAAAATATGCCCCCGCCCAAGTACTTATGTGCTCCTAATTAGTGCAATAGACACATAACTAAATAAAAATATATTAGCATATCACAAGTGTATTTCTTACATGTATTTTCCATAAATTTTATTTTGTATTACATTTCATCTAACCATTGACTTTTATTATGTAAGTAGTACTGTGTTATTTTAAGAAAATTAACTTGGTCCCCAAAAATGTTAATATAAAAATTAGAATTAAAGGCCACTCTCTCTTAATATAACAGTACTCCAGTATTCTTGCCTGGGAAATCCCATGGACAGAGTCTGAGCCTGAGGCTATAGTCTGTGGAGTTGCAAAGAGTCAGACACAATTTAGTGACTGAGTACACAATGTTTTATTAAAATATAAATTTTATGTTTTATCATCAGATATGAGTATGTTTTAGCTAATTTTTTTTCTTTAGGCTTTTAAGTCATGTTACCAAGCAGAAAATAAATAAAAATGTCAAGAAAATAGTTTGAGAGTTAGACATTGATGAGTTTCTCATGTGAGAACAATTTTACAGTTATGATTAAACAACAAATAAGAAGTAAAATCATTATAAGCATTCCTCAAAATTCATATTAAAACTATATGAAAAATTTCTGGGAGCTTAATAAAATCTGTAGTGTTTTTACAAAAGCTGACTTTTTTCCTCCTCTGTCTTCTTTTTATGTACCCACTTGATTTCCTCCTAGAAATAATGAATTTCACAAGCATAGAAGAATACAGCACTTTATATCTGAACAAACAGAAATGAATTAACTAAATTGAGTCAGTGACACAGACATTTGCATTAAACTATAAGGCCCTGTAATAGCTATCAAAGTAACAAAAATGCATAAAATCGCTGTTCCTTTTCTAATCTTCAACTTTTTTTTTGAAACAGAAATGGTCAGGTGTGGCAGAAGCATATTGCTTTAAAGTAGTTCTCAACACAACTTTTTTTTAAGATATGTCTTAAAGAGAATGGTGTACAATAAGTATAAAATAAGCTACAAGGATATATTGTATAGCACAGGGAATTTAGCCAATGTTTTATAAGTTTAAATGGAATATAATCTATAAAATATTGAATCACTACATTGCACACCTGAAACTAACATAAACTAACATAACATTATAAATTGATCATACTTCAAAAAAAATACAGTATGCCATCAATGCTGCTGAAATTAAATCAAAGAAATCCTCTGATAGTAACTGTTAATTCATTTGTTTTTGACACAGAGTGGGGCACGACTGAAGCAACTTAGCAGTAGCAGCTGTTCTCCATCGTGGCTGTATCAGTTTACATTCCTACCAGCTGTGCAAGAGGGTTCCCTTTTCTTCATGCCCACTCCAGCATTTATTTTTTGTTGATTTTTTGATGATGGCCCGACACCACCTTTATGGCAGAAAGTGAAGGAGAACTAAAGAGCCTCTTGATGAAAGTGAAAGAGGAGAGTGAAAAGTTGGCTTAAAGATCAACATTCAGAAAACTAAGATCATGGCATCTGGTCCCATCACTTCATGGCAACTAGATGGGGAAACAGTGGAAACAGTGGCTGACTTTCTTTTTCTGGGCTCCAAAATCACTGCAGATGGTGATTTCAGTCATGAAATTAAAAGGCACTTACTCCTTGGAAGGAAAGTTATGACCAACCTAGATAGCATATTAAAAAGCAGAGACATTACTTTGCCAACAAAGGTCCTTCTAGTCAAGGCTATGGTTTTTCCACCAGTCATGTATGGATGTGAGAGTTGGACTATAAAGAAAGCTGAGCACTGAAGAATTGACTCTTTTGAATTGTGGTGTTGGAGAAGACTCTTGAGAGTCCCTTGGACTACAAGGAGATCCACCCAGTCCATCCTAAAGGAGATCAGTCCTGGGTGTTCATTGGAAGGACTGATGTTGAAGCTGAAACTCTGGTAGTTTGGCCACCTGATGCAAAGAGCTGAGTCATTTGAAAAAACCGTGTTGTTGGGGAGGATTAGGGGCAGGAGGAGAAGGGGACGACAGAGGATGAGATGGCTGGATGGCATCACCGATTTGATGGACATGGGTTTGGGTGCACTTGGGAGTTGGTGATGGACAGGGAGGCCTGGTGTGCTGTGGTTCATGGGGTCACAAAGAGTCGGACACGACTGAGCGACTGAACTGAACTGATTCTGACTAGTGTGAGGTGATACCTTATTGAGGTCTTCATCTGCTTTTTCTCTAATAATTAATCACATTGCAGCACTATTTACAATAGTCAGGACATGGAGAAGCAACCTGCTGCTGCTGCTACTGCTGCTGCTAAGCCGCGTCAATCGTGTCCGACTCTGTGTGACCCCATAGCAGCCCACCAGGCTCCCCCATCCCTGGGATTCTCCAGGCAAGAACACTGGAGTGGGTTGCCATTTCCTTCTCCGATGCATGAAAGCGAAAAGTGAAAGTGAAGTTGCTCAGTCGTGTCCGACTCTTCGCAACCCCATGGACTGCAGCCCACGAGGCTCCTCTGTCCATGGGATTTTCCAGGCAAGAGTACTGGAGTGGGGTGCCATTGCCTTCTCCCGGAGAAGCAACTTAAATGTCTATTAATAGATGAATGGATAGAGAAGATGTGGTATGTATACACAAGGCAATATTACTCACCAATAAAAAAGAATGATATTGGGTCTTTGGTAGAGACTTAGGTCTGTGGGCCTAGAGTCTGTCATACAGAAGAAAGTAAGTCAGGAAGAGAGAAACAAATATCATATATGAACACATATGTATGGGACCTAGAAAAATGATACAGATGAACCTATTTGCAGGACAAGAATAGAGATGAAGACTTAGGGAATGAACATGTGGACCCTAGGGGTAGTTGAGGGGTGGACTGGGAGGTTGGGGTTGACGTATGTGCAGTGCCACATGCAAAGGAAACAGCTGGTGAGAACCTGCTGCCTAGTACAGGGGGCTCAGCTGTGTGCTCTGTGACGACCTCGATGAATGGGATGCGGTGGCGAAGGAGATCCAACAGGGAGGATTTATGTGTACATATAGCTGATTCACTTCATTGTACAACAGAAACTAACACTGTAAAGCAGCTATATCCCAATAAAAAAAAAATAGATTGGGATAATTGAGACAGAATCACAGTTATCCAGCTGCCAAGGCCACAAGATCCTCTGGGAGAAATTAATACCAGAAACTTCAAAAAGGGGATGCTGGAAATGATCATTCGTGAGCCTCCCTTGGGAGCATCAGCTAGTCAATTGTCTGGCTAAAGAGATATGATTGCTTACAATTCTCTGGCTTTCTCTGATTTAGAAGAATGAATCATCTTTGACATCTTAGACAAAGATACAGATTATAGATATTCCTTCTATTCTCCATTGAAATAATTATTTCCCAGGAGGAAATGGGTAAGGTTAGAGATGCAACTCTGGAAGCAACTAAAGTTTAGAGATCATTGCTTTACATCTGTTCTCATAGTTGTAGTAGGTGATGCCCCTCTTTCCCACCAAGGAGAATTATAGGAGTCTCTGAAATTGTTCAATCTCATACCTCACAGCTGGTCCTGAGAGGTTCATTTTAGACCCTTTCTTCAGTGCTTCTTATGGTATTTCTAGAAAAATTTAGCTGAAAGTGCTACTGAGCAACGTGGCAAAATTGTGCTTAATTTTAAATGTAATCCCAGGTATAGCATCTGTTAGAGACGATTCTGGCTCTAACAAGAATACTATGACTGCTACATACTTGATTCTTTATTTACACAGTGCCTTGTGATCATTCTTATATTTTCATCTTAAATTAAATTTATTAAAAAGTCATTTTGGAGAATGCAGCCTTTGAGATAAGTAAAGATTTAGTTAAGTAAATATCAATAATTAAAATAATATATTTAAAAATTAAAAACCTTTCAAGTAAATTCACACCTAGAGGATTCTTTAAACCTCTTACTGATAACTGAGGTCACAGTTATACCTATACATTTCTAGATGCTGCTCTAAAACATTGATTCTGCATGGCCTATGGGAAGCTGCAGGAGTGTTTTGTATGTGATTCTTGTGAGCATTTAAATAAAATTATTCTGCTTATTGTCTGATTGCTAAGTAATCTACTTTTACTCCTTAATATTCTTAAAGTTCTTACACATAAATGTCCTCCGCTTTCTAATTGGTTACTTTTAATCTGCTAAGGGCTGGAAGAAGATATGATCAAACTTATTGATATATGCAAGCTAAGAACATCTAGGTTCTGAGTGAAAATCTGGGGAGGTATCCAGGAACAAAATATGTGTGTTTAAGTACTTACTATTTGGCATCTAATTTGGCTACTTTTTTTTTTTTTTTGTTTATCCTTAGCAAACCAGCAATTTTATCTACCCAGATAAGAAAAGTTCCAAGAACTGTGAAGTATCACTGAATTGGATTATTCTATTTGTATTTGACTTTTCATGTATATTTTTCTAATCCACCTATTATATTTCAGTTCCTTACAGATATAAATTTTCCTGGCATCTTTTACAGTTTATTCCCAATAGTTAACTTCTAATAGACTCTGTAAGTTCAATGAATATGTGGGGGAAAAAAAGAGATGAGTTCCATCTCTAGAAAATAAAGCTTTTATTCAAGCATTCACAATGCAGAGTGATGATTTAAATGTCATCATAGAGATTAATCAGCAGTGTGTTCAGATGCAAACTCATCTGCGTTTCACCCTTGTCTCAAGGCAAAAGTGAAATGTCTTGCACCGATGGTGAGTCATCCTGACGTATCCCTCTTCCTTCTATTAGCAAACATGAGCTCACATACTCACGTAGGAGCAGGTGCTGATTAATTCATCCTCTAAAGTTTGGGAAGAATAAAATCAGTTACTAATTTCATATTGGAGATAATAAATTGTAACTCAATTTTATAAGTTCTTTGTTAGTTGCCCACTTAAAATTTAGCTTCAAGCCATTTTAAGAGTTTTGTCACTCCACTAAAAGGCTAATTTCAAATGTACTATTCTTGAAATAGCAAAGCTCCACAGCTCTAAGAGATCTCTTCAAGAAAATCAGAGATACCAAAGGAACATTTCATGCAAAGATGGGCTCGATAAAGGACAGAAATGGTATGGACCTAACAGAAGTAGAAGATATTAAGAAGAGATGGCAAGAATACACAGAAGAACTGTACAAAAAGGATCTTCACGACCCAGTTAATCACGATGGTGTGATCACTGACCTAGAGCCAGACATCCTGGAATGTGAAGTCAAGTGGGCCTTAGGAAGCATCACTACAAACAAAGCTAGTGGAGGTGATGGAATTCCAGTTGAGCTATTCCAAATCCTGAAAGATGATGCTGTGAAAGTGCTGCACTCAATATGCCAGCAAATTTGGAAAACTCAGCAGTAGCCACAGGACTGGAAAAGGTCAGTTTTCATTCCAATCCCAAAGAAAGGCAATGCCAAAGAATGCTCAAACTATCGCACAATTGCACTCATCTTACACACTAGTAAAGTAATGCTCAAAATTCTCCAAGCCAGGCTTCAGCAATATGTGAACTGTGAACTTCCTGATGTTCAAGCTGGTTTTAGAAAAGGCAGAGGAACCAGAGATCAAATTGCCAACATCCGCTGGATCATGGAAAAAGCAAGAGAGTCCCAGAAAAACATCTATTTCTGCTTTATTGACTATGCCAAAGCCTTTGACTATGTGGATCATAATAGACTGTGGAAAATACTGAAAGAGATGGGAATACCAGACCACCTGACCTGCCTCTTGAGAAATTTGTATGCAGGTCAGGAAGCAACAGTTAGAACTGGACATGGAACAACAGACTGCTTCTAAATAGGAAAAGGAGTACGTCAAGGCTGTATATTGTCACCCTGCTTATTTAACTTATATGCAGAGTACATCATGAGAAACGCTGGACTGGAAGAAGCACAAGCTGGAATCAAGATTGCCAGGAGAAATATCAATAATCTCAGATATGCAGATGACACCACCCTTATGGCAGAAAGTGAAGAGGAACTCAAAAGCCTCTTGATGAAAGTGAAAGTGGACAGTGAAAAATTTGGCTTAAAACTCAACACTTAGAAAACGAAGATCATGGCATCCGGTCCCATAACTTCATGGGAAATAGATGGGGAAACAGTGTCAGACTTTATTTTTCTGGGCTCCAATATCACTGCAGATGGTGACTGCAGCCATGAAATTAAAAGACGCTTACTCCTTGGAAGGAAAGTTATGACCAACCTAGATAGCATATTCAAAAGCAGAGACATTACTTTGCCAACAAAGGTCCATCTAGTCAAGGCTATGGTTTTTCCTGTGGTCATGTATGGATGTGAGAGTTGGACTGTGAAGAAGGCTGAGCGCCGAAGAATTGATGCTTTTGAACTGTGGTGTTGGAGAAGACTCTTGAGAGTCCCTTGAACTGCAAGGAGATCCAACCAGTCCATTCTAAAGGAGATCAGCCCTGGGATTTCTTTAGAAGGAATGATGCTAAAGCTGAAACTCCAGTACTTTGGCCACCTCATGCGAAGAGTTGACTCATCCGAAAAGACCCTGATGCTGAGAGGGATTGGGGGCAGGAGGAGAAGGGGACGACAGAGGATGAGATGGCTGGATGGCATCACTACTCGATGGACATGAGTCTGAGTGAACTCCGGGAGTTGGTGATGGACAGGGAGGCCTGGCGTGCTGGGATTCATGGGGTCACAAAGAGTTGGACATGACTGAGGGACTGATTTGATCTGATCTGATCTGACAGCTCTAAAATTCAGTGTATAATCTCCAGGTTGCTTCCTCTATAAACCCAATTCATTTTTTTTTTATTTTCCTTCTAAGACAAACCAGTTTTCTTAGGCCACCTCTTTTTAGGCTGCAGTTCCGCCTACCCTAAATAGTCAGGAGCAGAGTAAGAAGTTCAGTTCATCTTGAGAGTTAGAGTGAAAGATAGAAATTTTTACATGTGAAAGCAAACCATAACTTACATGTTTTTCAAAGCAGGCATTATCTTTTGACCTGTTACTGTGAGTTTTCAGAAAAACGAGATGGTAGCCAGAACTTATTGCTTCTCTGTGTTCTTGCCCGGAGAATCCCAGGGACGGCGGAGACTGGTGGGCTGCTGTCTATGGAGTCGCACAGAGTCGGACACGACTGAAGCGACTTAGCAGCCTAGATGACACAGGCCCAAAAAAACTGGCCCTAAACAGTTCTATATTTTCATCATCTTGGGAATTCTAGAACTGGAAGTAAACCTTAAGATTGAAATTTTAGGATGGATAAACCCATAAAATTTCAAATGACTGACAACTGAATTACCCTTATGACACCTATACTTGAAGCTATATAGGTATCAGTTCAGTTCAGTTCAGTTGCTCAGTCGTGTCCGACTCTTTGTGACTCCATGGACTGCAGCACACCAGGCCTCCCTGTCCATCACCAACTCCTGGAGTTCACCCAAACTCATGTCCATCGAGTCAGTGATGCCATCCAGCCATCTCATCCTCTGTCGTCCCCTTCTCCTCCTGCCCCCAATCCCTCCCAGCATCAGGGTCTTTTCCAATGCATCAACTCTTTGCATGAGATGGCCAAAGTATTGGAGTTTCAGCCTCAGCATCAGTCCTTCCAATGAACACCCAGGACTGATCTCCTTTAAGATGGACTGGTTGTATCTCCCTGCAGTCGAAGGGACTCGCAAGAGTCTTCTCCAACACCACATTTCAAAAGCATCAATTCTTCAGCACTCAGCTTTCTTCACAGTCCAATTATCACATCCATACATGACCACTGGAAAAACCATAGCCTTGACTAGACAGACCTTTTTTGGCAAAGTAATGTCTCTGTTTTTTAATATGCTATCTAGGTTGGTCATAACTTTCCTTCAAAGGAGTAAGTGTCTTTTAATTTTGTGGCTTCAGTCACCATCTGCATTGATTTTGGAGCCCCGAAAAATAAAGTCTGACACTGGTTCCACTGTTTTTCCATCTATTTCCCATGAAGTGATGGGACCAGATGCCATGATCTTAGTTTTCTGAATGTCGAGCTTTAAGCCAACTTTTCACTCTCCTCTTTCACTTTCATCAAGAGGCTTTTTAGTTCCTCTTCACTTTCTGCCATAAGGGTGGTGTCATCTGCATAACTAAGGTTATTGATATTTCTCCTGGCAATCTTGATTCCAGCTTGTCTTTCTTCTAGGCCAGCGTTTCTCATGATGTACTCTGCATATAAGTTAAATAAGCAGGGTGACAATATACAGCCTTGACATACTCCTTTTCCTATTTGCAACCAGTCTGTTGCTCCATTTCCAGTTCTAAATGTTGCTTCCTGACCTGCATTTAGGTTTCTCAAGAGGCAGGTCAGGTTGTCTGGTATTCCCATCTCTTTCAGTATTTTCCACAGTTTATTGTGATCCACACAGTCAAAGGCTTTGGCATAGTCAATAAAGCACAGGGACAATAAGTATTAAGGTAATATGCTTGTTCAGCCTTGCTCTAAAAAGCTCTTTCGGGGGCTCTCTTCACATTGAGCTATGTTTTGTATATGTGAAGATGCAGTACTGAACAAGCTAGAGGAATCAGAGAAACTCAAAAGTGAAGGACATATAGCCTCCGGGGAAGAATAAAAAAGATTTGGGAGGTGGGAAAAGGACAGGTGGGGAAGATATAAAAAACATTCAGCTGATGTTTAAGGGAAAAAAGAAAGAAAAAGGGTAAGAATAAGCAGACTGACAAGACATTTTTATTCTGTGTGACATTTTTCTTCCGAGGAAGATGGTAAGGGAGAGAATAGACATTCTGTTTTGTGTTTGAATATAATCCTTATTTGTCTTTTCAACAGACTATACCCTCTACTCAAGGACTTTGCTCAAATTGGTTGAGAAAGGCAGAATAGTGGGATATTCATAAACAGAATCTGAGGCCAGACTGTGGGATAAAAGCCCTTGCTCTTCTACTATAACTGTTTAATCTTGAACAAGTAATTTAAGCTCTATTCCTGGTTGGTTCATCTGTAAAATAAAAATAACAATTGTACTGACCCTATAGTATTTGAGAAATAATAGTATGTTTCATGAGTTAGTACATGAAACATATTTAGAACAGTCCTTGGCATATGTTAGGGGATCAAAAAATATTAGTAATTTACATATATATATATTTATATATATATATATATATATAGGAATCTGATACAGTGTGGTGTGAATAGTCACACTGAATCAAGTCTTACCTATGTTACAAATAATTAATGCCAAAATTTATTTGGAGTATTTATAAACTGCTGAAATAGTCATTTATTAAAATATATTTTTTTTTCTTTAAAAAGACTACCCTAGAAGTACTTTCTAAAGCCAACCCTTACCATTAAAAAACAAAAAACAAAAAAATGATTTAAATTCCAGTTATTCCCTTACCAATACTCATTTATTTACAAATACTATAACCTGGCCCTATCTGGTGAATTTGTGTATCAGTGTTGCTAATTCAGTTCTATTGACACATCAAAATTAAAGGCTCTGAGAACCACTGAGCTTCTCATTTCTTAGTGAGAAAATTGAGACCAAAGAGATTAAGGAAGACTTGTTCAAGTCTGGAAGGATGGGTGACGGAGTAACTGAGTGATAACCTAAAACTAGATGTTTAAAATTATCTAGTGATAAATTCTTGGTGATAATATTTTGAAATTTGGGGGGAAATTTGCATGAAGATTACTCCTCACAGCTGATCTAATTGCTCCTCTTATCCACCTGTTACACAACAAATGTGAAAACATCCAAAGTTATCAGGGACAATAATTTCCATCTAGTAGAGGTCCATGTGAGAAGAGAGGTGTCAACTAGAATACAACATATTAGAATATAGGATGTTGAAATTTCTCTCTTTACGTCGTCTTTCCAGAAAAGATCAGAAATTAGAAGGCTTAAAAGACATAACCAGAATGCCTAACAGCTCTGTTTAGCTGTTATGTGGTGTCCAACTCTTTTGGGACCCCATGGACTGTAGCCCTGCAGGCTCCTCTGTCCATGGGATTTCCCAGGCAAGAATACTGGACTGGGTTGCTACTTCCTTTTCCGGGGGATGTTGCTGACCCAGGGATTGAATCCATGTCTGCTGTATTAGCAGGCGAATTCTTTACCCCTGGGCCACCTGGAAAACCAGTTTTACTACATGCCCAAAGAAGAAAATTTTTCTTCATTGGGTCTTTTAGAGATGATGAACTCTTGAACTCTCAGTATTTATTTTTGACAGGAACTTTTAACTGATGCTCAGATCACCCTAGAGTGCAACGGAAAACAGAAAAACCACAGAACTTTCTTTCCTTGTAAGACACATGATGTATACTTCAAGCTTCTGCAGGGCAGTGGGGTATCACTGACACTTAAGATTTGGGTAAGAATTTTACTCTCCTAAACTTTTCCAATTTTAGTGAAATGTAGTGGCCTATTTTTTCAATAATTTATAGCCCATAAAATTCTAGTTAAAACCCATCCTTTAGTGCCTGGGAATTATGACTGCTTTTTAGCTATAATCTGCTGAAATGGAAGGAAGGTAAAAGACACTGGTGCATATTCATTGCAAGTATAGCTATTTAGACCTGAAAGATGTACAGAAAGAGAGTTCTTCAGACCTCAATTAAAAAACTGTTGCCCAAAAGCACTGAGGACATGTTCTCTGAGTGTTAGGTTGAATATTAGATTAAAATAGTTAATGCAATAAATTACCCTTAATTTTTTGTTATAGTTTTCTGAGAGTCTGTAATGAATTTGTCTAATTTCTTAAAATTATAACAGTAATAATCCCAGTTTTCCTATCCATGAGGAGAAACAGCCTTTGTGACTCCATTTGCAGGATGGAGAGTTTGAATATTCCCTACTCTTGCATGACCAGCATGATGCAAGGTCCCTACTCCTGTATTCTTCACCTGGCACTTCCTAGGCCAAGACCTAGGGTCATTTAGATTCTCCTGAAAGGACTAGACTTTTAAATTGCTTATCCGTATAAAAAAAAGAGTCAGAATCTGCAGAAGATTGAAAAGTGTCAGAATCAATAGACATGAAAATAAATGCAGAAATTGGCAAAGAAACGTTCTTTCTTTCTACACTTGAAGACTGTGTTCTCTGTACATAATGAAGAGGAGAGTATGGCATGGTACCACTAAATATATTTCGCTTTAGCATCTTGGAATTATGGAAGTCAATCCATTAAACTGTTACTGAATTGTAGGCTTACTGGGCCTTTTTTTTTTTTTTTAAACAACTGTTTAATGTAGTAAGTATCTGCCTTAATAGGGCTTCCCAGGTGGCGCAGTGGTAAAGAATCCACCTGCCAAGCAGGAGACGCAAAGAGACACAGGTTTGATCCCTGGGTTGGGAAGATCCCCTAGAGGAAGAAATGGCAATCTGCTCCAATATTCTTGCCTGGAGAATCCCATGGACAATGGAGCCTGGTGGGCTATAATCCATGGGGTAGCAAAGAGTCAGACATGACTAAGGATGAAGGCAGAAGTCTTGATAAGACTGGCATTATAAAAATTATGTCAAAATTGCCATACTATGCATTACAGGCAAAATAGATCACATCTTTCTGATCTCGGTATCCCCAATCTTTAGCAGAGTATCTAGAACACAATCAGAACTCAATGTATATACCTACTTCCTTACTGAAGAATGAAAGTTATAGCTGTCTTATTTATTTACAACATTCAAAATAGATAATTGGCATAGTATTTTACATTTTACAATATGCTTTTTACTTATTACATGCTCATTTTCTTTGCTTCATTGGAAAATGGTTATAGGCCATGCCTGTTCCCAGCAATCTCAAGTGACTCAATGGAACAGTAAGAAATAGAATTTGGAAGCATGTATTGTGGTTTAGCAAGAATTTTCTTACTGGAAATATAGTGGAGCTGGGAGACCTGGATTCAAACCCTGGGTTGAGAAGATCCCCAGGAGAAGGGAAAGGCTACCCACTCCAGTATTCTGGCCTGGAGAACTCCATGGACTGTATAGTCCACGGAGTTGCAAAGAGTCAGACACAACTGAGTGACTTTCATTTTCACTTTGAATCCTGAGGTTCCATACCTCCATCATCCTCATCTGTGTCCACCATCTTCAGTTTCAAAGAATGTATATAAGCTACGTTCAGTTGGGAATCCTCTGAACTGATAGGTTTTTGGTCTCCTACACTATATCCAACCTATGGACATGCTTTTGGGAAGAAGAAAGGAGGTGACAGAAAGCCATGTCCACTTACTTGTAGCCTTGATCAGTTGTATCCTTTTGATTTTATGTTTCTGGTTTGGTTGTAAAGCAAAGAGGAACTGAGCTTGTATCCCAGTAATCATTCCATCTAGTTCTCAAACCTGAATTAGCTTTTGTGATCTGGCTTGTTCAGATGCCCAGAATATTCCAATGTTGATGGTTTCTGTTTTGACTTAACTTAGAATGCTATTTCTTTACACAATTTTCAGGACAAAAAAAAAGTTTTACTTCATATATTTGATGCAAAAAGGTCTTCAATTATCAGATATACACAGGGGGAAGGCAAATGTGAAGACATAAGGGGAAATCAACCATCTGCAAGTCAAGAAAAGAAGTCTAGAAGCAGCCCTATCAACACCTTGATATTGGATTTCCAGCTTTTAGAACTGTGAGAAAAAAAATTTCTGTTGTTTAAGCTACCCAATCTGGTGAAATGCTTTGTTATGGCAGCCTCAGCAAACTAACACTGTTTCATTTTATGATTCTTGTTCACGAGAAACTTACACTTATTTCTGTGTCCGTGGATATGAGGTAAAAATGAGTAAAATTTAGGTTCTTTAGCACTTAAATACACTTATAATGAAATAGCATATTTCTAATAGCAGTCTTATGATAGTCTAAGAGGATTATTTGTTCTGTTACCAATCAGAAGAGGATTTACAAAATGACTGTATTCTTATGTGCAAAAAGCACTTAACACAATTTCTGCTCCTGCTGCTAAGTCACTTCAGTCATGTCCGACTCTGTGCAACCCCATGGACTGCAGCCTACCAGACTCCTCTGTCCATGGGATTTTCCCAGCAAGAGTACTGGAGTGGGTTGCCATTGCCTTCTCCCTCTAACCACTGAGATGCTATCAACTCCAGGTCACAGTATTCTTAACCTTTCACTTCTTTACCAAAAGCAATAGATCTCAGTGTCCATTTATTCAGAGCTGTGTTCTGCTATCTAATTTGATAAATGTTCCACTCTATTACAGTATGTTTGTTCCTGCATGTTTATTCTTCATTCTCCAGATAATTATAACTTAATGAAGATTGTAATTTCCATGTCATGCCAAAAACAACGACTTACTCTATAGTTATATCTGTAGTGGTTAAAAAAAAGATATTTAAGATTTGCATTGAACTAATCTTCTGTTTGGAGAAGGAAATGGCAACCCACTCCAGTGTTCTTGCCTGGAGAATCTCAGGGACGGGGGAGCCTGGTGGGCTGCTGTCTATGTGGTCACACAGAGTTGGACATGACTGAAGCGATTTAGCAGCAGCAATCTTTTGTTATTTATAAAATCACATTCATATTCAGTTAACCCTGTTTTGAATACCCATTCTGTGTAGGACATAGAATTTTAATACCCATTTCATGTATGTATCACAATCTCTATTTCACAAGGGAAGAAAAGATTTAAATAGGTGTAGTAATCTGTTCTACACCATATAATTGGTAAATAGTGGAATTGAAATTCAAACCTGAATTCTGTCCTAGGTTTTTTTATTGTTATATTATTATGCTCTATTGTTTCCCATTTTGATGTCCCAATATGTTTATAAATACTAGTAGAAACCAGGCAAAACAAAAGAGAAAATATTAAAACCAAGTATTTGTTTTTCTTTCTACCTCCTTGTTCCATATTTGCATCCCCAGGGAGAAATACAAAAATTGTCTGGAAGCCTAAGAATGTTGTAAGAAATAGCAGGCATCAGAGTGGCTCTTGTAAACAAGAGGTCCTGTGTGCTTCCCTAGAATAAATGCTGTTTAAAACACACATTCATGCAATATCTGGAAAGCATTCTAAAAGCACAGACACCTATTTAAATCCCTGCAGTTAAACAATTCACATAGATATTTCACATCTCAACACTATACTTACTCTTCTTAACCAGAAGAACAGGCTATGTGCTCTGAAAAATAAAACAAAACTTGTCCATAGAATTTTCCTTGGGGCAAAACATTGCTGAATTTGGCAGAAGTCATCCTGAAGAAAGTAAAAAATTATTACAGCTCAAGAGTAAAAGCATAAAAGCATAAAAATTATTACAGCTCAAAAGTAAAAGCTTGTCAAGTATGACAAGCATAAGCTTCTGGTTTTAGGGTGGGGAAACTATCTTACTATGTCTGAGCTGCATAAAAAGCAAGTAAGCACAAGCTTAACTCTGTAGTTACTTGTTTTTGTAATTTCTAAAAAACCACCTCCAGGGAGAATATGAGTATTCAGAAATTCTCTGAAATAATTTTGATAACTTAAAGTTTGAAATATAATTCTAAAGAGAAGGATATACTCAAAAGGTAAAAAAGAACATCTTTGACATTCCTTTCCTTTAATGAACAGCCCAGTCAACATATTAGCAAACAAACTAAGAATACCACAGCATAAATCAGGCAAGACAAATACATTTCATTTTGAGTGCTAATTCTGTTACTAGTTACTAAATTATATCATTAAATTAAGAACAATGAGAGTGTTGTGATTGATTTGTTGACTTCTGCTAAGCATATACAAATTGGAGTTTCTACATCTGGGCATGTATCTGTAATCTTCAACCTAGTCACTTGAATGTGTTATGTCCAAATACTCTCATAGATAGAAAATGTGATGACAATAATATTGCAAAATTATAACTGGATATTTTCTATTATGTTCCATTAGTAAAGTGTAACTGTGAAAATTCATGACCTTGGATGGTTAAGTTCAAATTGTTCTAGTTTTTCCTGGAAGGAGAAAACAGCTCTGCTTAAAGAAACTTGATTAATTGGTAAGAGAAAGAAATCCAATTTAAGAAACCAAAGGGATGCAGTTGAGAGAGAGAGAGAGAAAGGAGGAGTCTAGAGAATCAACTGAGTAACTCAGTCCTGGTCCTTGGATATTTTTCTGATGAATCTACCTCTCACAGCATGAGAATACTTTCAGTGATATCCCTTGAAAAAGACAACAAATCATTATAGAAAAAGGACACACTTTGGGATTAAATTCTCCTTGTGAAATACTAGGTTGTTTACTAGAAAACTCATCTGATCCTCAATTACTTCATAATAAAATAGTGAGCACATCAATTATTCAGTTAAGTTGTTGAGAGTATTAACAATAATGTAAGAACAATGCCTGCCACATGGTAGATGAGTGGCAGTTAATATCATTGGCCTTTCTTTATGCAATCTTAGAAAATGTTAAGCACAAATTTATTTCAATTGAGAAATGAAAAATTTAAAGATGAGAATGAAAGTATGTATCTTCACATGAAAAAAGGCATGGTTATTATTTGCAAGGATGTAAACATATTCTGGTAGCTCAGTTGGTAAAGAATCTGCCTGCAATGCAGAAGACCCTGGTTTCATTCCTGGGTTGGGAAGATCCCCTGGAGAAGAGAATGGCTATCCACTCCAGTATTCTGGCCTGGAGAATTCCATGGACAGAGGAGCCTGGCAGACTACAGTGCAGGGGGTCTCAAAGAGTTGGACATGGCCGAGCAACTTTCACTTTCAAACATATTCTATGTAATATTCACAGTCACCTTATCCCATTCCTTATGTTAGCATCTAATCCTGTGTCTCTCTCCTGATACCTGTTGCTAATCTAAATTCCCCCATCCCCAGACATGAAAAATTTCTGGAAAAAAGAGGGTTTAGTAAACAAAACAGAGGTTTTTTTTTGGTTTTTTTTTTTTAATTAAGCCAAGCCCTGTGAATCAAACTGCTGAGAAAAAAAGACCTTATGCTCCTCCACCCCCTTTCTTACCCCCTACTCTAGAAAGTGATAAATTGTTTATTGGAAAATTCATTTCTTGGCTTGAATAGAATGACCTATACCCTCAGTGTGCATAAATTTAGATTGGGAACTAGATGTGAAATCTTGAATCCTCTGGTGAAATAATTCATCATGACACTTTGATAATTAAAAGGCTACCTCAGGTCACTGGGAGGAAAAAATAGGCAACATAATCCTTGTCCTCAGTTTTCAGTGTTACCGCAGTCCTTTATCTGCCCCAAATGTAGATAGTTGATTTGAATTCAACTTCTTAGATGCGTAATTTAGAGCCATTCCTGGAATCTCATATGTAGTGAAGGGAGGGTGATAAATGGACATTTAAGAACAAAAATAAAATTGAAAATAGGCTTTAACTGATTGTCTTGAACAGAGCTGAGAAAAGCAATACACACTAAGACTTATAGAATAATGCTTTTTCCCTAAAGAAGCACTCTGCTCTTCCAGGATATTTTCCCACATAAGTCCTAGAGCTCACTTCGCACATCATAAGATCTAACAGAAGGCAGGCACAATCAGGGCCTTTTCAGGTGTCCATTTCTCTCCCCTGTTGTTACTTAGAAACATTCCTCTAATTCCTTACTCTGGTGATCACACTCTCTCTCCCATAAATTCTATCATTCTGCTCGAAATCTTCAGCGGAAAATCAGGAAGAGTCCCCTTGGAATATATGAATACATAGTCTAGAACTATCCTTTCACATGGGGTTTTCATGCCTGTGCCATTGCCCTTGGAGTATATGAATAAACACTAGTTATGGCTGTCAGTTGGCCAGCATGTCCCAGAGTGTGCGGGTTCAGCCACTGCTGGAAGAGCCCATGGCTGCTTACTACTCCACCCTCATTTCACACACAGCATGCACACATTTCCAGTTGCTTAGAAGAGACTGTTATAATCATTCATTACCACCCGCTTGTTTGCTACTTAATATGTAATTTCATAGAAATTCCCTAAAAAACTAAAAAAAAAAAAACAACCCACACATGTTGCAAAATTATTCTCAGGTAAAAGTTTTCCACTGTTCATCCAGGAACTGAGTGTTTTTGTCAGCTCTTCTAAGGGTCCCACTGCCTCTGATTTTGAAAAACTCTTTCCTAAGAAGAAGGGTATTGGGAAAGAATGCAAATTTACCTACTGGTTTTAGAGCTTGGGGTTTATCTATTGCTCTTAACATCTCCTGTGCAAAGTCTGATTGTGACTACTCCAGTCTTTTCCAGGGTATGTCAGGAGTATGGTAGGCAGGATAATGATACCTTCTCACCATCATCCCAGCCAAATGGTTACATGCTAATCCTTTAACCCTCTGAACATGTCATCTTCCAAACAGGAGACTTTGTTGATGGGATTAAGTTAAGGATATGGGGATGAGGAGATATCCCCATGTCCTTGTGGGTGAGCCTTGTGAGTTCCATGTAATCATAAGGACCCTTATAAGTAAAAGTGTATGTGGTTACAGGGGGTAGGGTGGTCAGAGAAGCAAAAGTCTTGGAGTGATGTGATGACTGGATTTGAAGATGGAAGGGGCTTACAATCCAAGGTGTGCAGGCAGCTTCTAAAAGATAGTATGGACAAGGAACTGATTCTCTCCTAAAACTTACAGAAGGAGTGCAGCCTTACCTGTTTCTTGCATGTTTCATCTTGCCTAATGCCTCTTCCTAGTGCCTGGCAAAGATCCTGGCACTTGGTTAGAGTCTATAATTGCCCGTAAATGAATAAATAAAGAAGTGACATCTCCAAGCTCTGTCAAATTAGAGCCCCCTAGTATCTTCGTTCAGAGAAGGTGATGGCACCCCACTCCAGTACTCTTGCCTGGAAAATCCCATGGATGGAGGAGCCTGGTAGGCTTCAGTCCATGGGGTCGTGAAGAGTCGGACATGACTGAGTGACTTCCCTTTCACTTTTCACTTTCATGCATTGGAGCAGGAAATGGCAACCCACTCCAGTGTTCTTGCCTGGAGAATCCCATGGATGGAGGAGCCTGGTGGGCTGCCGTCCATGGGGTTGCACAGAGTTGGACACGACTGAAGCGACTTAGTAGTAGTATCTTCGTTCTACAAGTTGCATATTTTAGGCCATCTATGAGTGCAGGGCCCTGATACAGATGTCACACTTCATGCTTTCCATACTTACTATCTCCACTACTTGCAACCTAGTTTTATCCCTCGTAACATCTACTTCACTGAGCACTGTGCCCTGCAGACAGCAACACACATATTTCACTATCAGTGATGGTGTCAGTAACAGAGGTCTTGTGATAAGTAAGAAGACTGTGTGATTTTACCAACTGTCAGGTGAAGACAGAGGAAATGGAGTGAACCAGTCAAGATCGAACCAGGAAAAGATCATCATTTCAAGTATTTAAAATAGAAGTGGCATTGGTTTAATAGACAGAGCTGAGACTAAGCAAGAGGAAAGGGTGGTAACTCCAAGATTAGAGGGAGCAGAAGCTGCTACTACCCATAAGCGTGGACAAAGGGAATAGATGGGGTTACTGGAATGCAGAAGCTTGGCTCCAGTGGAGAGAGCTCGGTGGACATGCTGGGTGGGAGCTGGTGTCAGGGAGAGCACAGATATGGATGAGCATGTTGTTTGAGATAAAGGGAGAAAGGAAAATGCCTTGAGCTCTCCTATCACCTGCCAGTCTCCCGATAGTGCCTATCACTAGCTGAACCCATCCAGAAGCTATCTGACACACAGAGAAGGAAGGTCAATCCAGGGTGCAAAGGGGAGTAAGATAAGGAATGATCTGAGTACAACACACCAAGGAACAGAATGAAGAGGGAAGGGAATTCAACTTCTTCTTGTGTGAAAGCCTATGGTAAATATATAAAAGCTATTTGCCTCTTAACTGCTTTGCAATTTACTTTCGGTAAAATGATTAAATAATCTTAATTACAACCACCTATAACAGAGTCTGGAAAAACTGTGAAAAATGAAACATAAAAACCTGAGCCCCAAGGCACACCTCTTAAACTGTTCCAAGCAATAAAAATAATGTTACTTTTAAATATCAAATGGAAACTCTTTTAGAACTCTTCATACTTCTAATTTGCATTCTGTGCTAGGACATATGTCTCCTAAGATAAACATGAAAGAAATGTAAGCCATGAAAAGTCAAAAAAAAAAAAAAACACCAAGAAATACAGCCAATGTCAACTGATAGATTCGTATTTTCCAAGAGGTCTACCTAAAGTGTGGCTTGATTTTTCTGTTGAAGACAATATAAACTGTCATCCAGGCCACGAAGAGTTGAAAACAACACCTAGAGCTAAAAAGATAAGGGAAAAAGTAAGTAATGTCATGGAATGTGTATATGAGAAAGTGACAAAGTACTTGCCAATTGTCAGTTTTAAGCTAACGGGAAATTTCCTATAAACCTAGAATAGTAGATTCCTGACATCAAGATATCCTAAGTATTGTTCCACTGCTACTATTTTTCTTCCCTACTTACTATCTGAGGAGAAGAAAAAAAAAAAAAAAAAAAAACGTCAACACCTAATGATTCACAACCTAAATCTCAGAATGTTAACTCCAGTGCCAGATAGACAAAGGATAAGTCATTTTGTTATGACTGATTAGCTATTGGGTTTATGCTGGGTACACAATTTATGTTATCGTTGAAATGTTTATGACAGTTCATTTTTCAGAGCTGAAAGAACATTTTTAAAAAAGGCAATGTTAGTCAATAGGATAATGACAAGTTTTGTGCTGTGAAAGCTATGTGGGTTTTTCTTGTTCCAGTGTCTCCTGATAACTTCACCATTACTGATTTCCACACCTTCAAACCAACCACTTAAAGTGTCTTGCTTATTCCCTTTCTTCTTCTTTTTTAAGATTTTTTTTTTTCTGGGGTGTGGACCATTTTAAAAGTCTTTATTGAATTTGTTACAATGTTGCTTCTGTTTTATATTTTGTTTTATGTTATACTTTGGTTATCATGCCATGGCTGCAAGGCCTGTGAGATCCTAGTTCCACAGCCAAGGATCGAACCTGAACCACCTCTTTGGAAGACGAAGTCTTAACCACTGGACCGCCATGGAAGTCCCTAGCCCCTTCATTCTTAAAGATGCAATTCTAACCTAGAGTCCTTGGTGAAGTCATGACTTTTTGTCACCAAAACCAGACAGTTTTTGAAACCACAGTGTAATCATTGCAACTACCTTCCCATCGATCCATACTCTGTCCATATTTTGTTCCTACAGGTTCCTAAACATTTGAACATATTTGTTCCTAAATTAGTTATAAGCTCTTTGAAGGTACAATGTGGCTTATTTTATCTGACATAGAAACCAATGTATATTAAATTAATCTCTCCTAACATATATATATATATATATATATTCTTACATGTTCTTTCATGATTTCTTTCCTTATGTTATTTTTAAGTAGAAAAATATATTCCTCACTACTCCTGAATGTATAGCAAGCGAGATTAGGAATTTCTTTATAAGAACAATTTAGTTGAAGGTAAGTTCCTTGGACACCCATCATTCCCAACCAAATGCATCAGTTCAGTTCAGTTCAGTCACTCAGTCGTGTCTGATTCTGCGACCTCATGAACCACAGCATGCCAGGCCTTCCTGTCCATCAGCAACTCCTTTAGTCCACCCAAACCCAAGTCCATCATGTCACTGATGCTATCCAACCATCTCATCCTCTGTCGTCCCCTTCTTCTCCTGCCCTCAATCTTTCCCAGCATCAGGGTCTTTTCAAATGAGTCAGCTCTTTGCATCAGGTGGCCAAAGTATTGAAGTTTCAGTTTCAACATCAGTCCTTTCAATGAACACTCAGGACTGATCTCCTTTAGGATGGACTGGTTGGATCACTTTGCAGTCCAAGGGACTCTCAAGAGTCTTCTCCAACACCACACTTCAAAAGCATCAATTACATGACCACTGGAAAAACCATAGCCTTGACTAGATGGACCTTTGTTGCAAAGTAATATCTTTGCTTTTGAATATGCTGTCTAGGTTGGCCATAACTTTCCTTCCAAGGAGTAAACGTCTTTTAATTTCATTGCTACAAGCACCATCAGCAGTGATTTTGGAGCCCAGAAAAATAAGGTGTGACACTGTTTCCACTGTTTCCCCATCTATTTGCCATGAAGTGATGGGACCAGATGCCATGATCTTCGTTTTCTGAATATTGAGATTGAAGCCAACTTTTTCACTCTCCTCTTTCACTTTCATCAAGAGGCTCTTTAGTTCTTCTTCACTTTCTGCCATAAGGGTGGTGTCATCTGCATATCTGAGGTTATTGATATTTCTCCCGGCAATCTTGATTCCAGCTTGTGCTTCTTCCAGCCCAGTGTTTCTCATGATATACTCTGCATAGAAGTTAAATAAGCAGGGTGACAATATACAGCCTTGACGTAGTCCTTTTCCTATTTGGAACCAGTCTGTTGTTACATGTCCAATTCTAACTGTTGCTTCCTGACCTGCATATAGGTCTCTCAAGAGGCAGGTCAGGTGGTCTGGTATTCCCATCTCTTTCAGAATTTTCCACAGTTTATTGTGATCCACACAGTCAAAGGTCTTGGCATAGTCAATAAAGCAGAAATAGACGTTTTTCTGGGACTCTTTTGCTTTTTCGATGATCCAGCAGATGTTGGCAATTTGATCTCTGGTTCCTCTGCCTTTTCTAAAACCAGCTTGAACATCTGGAAGTTCACGGTTCACGTATTGCTGAAGCCTGGCTTGGAGAATTTTAAGCATTACTCTACTAGCATGTGCTGCTGCTGCTAAGTCGCCTCAGTTGTGTCTGACTCTGCGCGACCCCATAGACGGCAGGCCACCAGGCTCCCCCGTCCCTGGGATTCTCCAGGCAAGAACACTGGAGTGGGTTGCCATTTCCTTCTCCAATGCATGAAAGTGCAAAGTGAAAGTGAAAGTGAAGTTGTGTCCGACCCTTAGTGACCCCATGGACTGCAGCCTACCAGGCTCCTCCATCCATGGGATTTTCCAGGCAAGAGTACTGGAGTGGGGTGCCATTGCCTTCTCCGACTAGCGTGTGAGATGAGTGCAATTTTGCGGTAGTTTGAGCATTCTTTGGCATTGCCTTTCTTTGGGATTGGAATGAAAACTGACTTTTACAGTCCTGTGGCCACTGCTAAGTTTTCCAAATTTGCTGGCATATTGACTGCAGCAAATGTAAAATGTCTTTACATGCCACATCACATCACAATTATAGTCTTAAACTTGTTGAATTCTTTAAATACGTCTTTAGTATCAAAGTCATGGATATAAAGAACACAAAGGTAAAAATGACATGATGCCTGCCTTCAATAGCTCATTTTTGTTCCAATAGAAAAGTGATCAAATGAACAAATGCAATGTATTTGCTCTTATGGGCTTTATTTGTCTTCCCTCCAATTTGTATTTTAAAGTCCCTACTCACAGTAACTCACAGAGTAACTCTCTTTGAGATAGAGTCTTTAAAAGATGACTAAGTTAAAATACCATCTGGTGATTCAGATGGTAAAGAATCTGCCTGCAATGAGGGAAGACCTGGGTTTGATCTCTGGGTTGGGAAGATTCCCTGGAGAAGGGAATGGTAATCCCCTGCAGTATTCTTGCCTGGAAAATTCCATGGACAGAGGAGCCTTGGCATGCTACAGTCCCTGGGGTCATACAGAGTCAGACACAACTGAGGGACTAATACCTCACTTCACTGTCAAGTTAAAATGAAGTTGTTAAGGTGGACCTTGATCCAACCTGATTAGTGCTATTATAAGAGAAAATCTGGATATAAAAAGAGACACTAGGGATGTAAGAGCACAGACAAGGATCCAGGTGAAGAAAACAAAGAAAAGACGGCCATCTGTTAGTTGAGAGGAGCCTCAGTAGAAACCTGAACTGCCCACACATTGATCTTGATCTTCTAGAACTATGAGCAAATAAATTTCTGTCGTTTAAGCACCTGTTCTATGGCATTTTGTCATGGCAGCCCTAGGAAGCTAATACTTACTTCTCAGTGTAAGTTCCACAGTGGGTGTAAGCATGCAACCTTGGAAGAGAAAATAAAAGGAGACCATAATCTAGTTTGCAGTGCGTTACAAAAGCTGTGAAAAAAACTTCCTCTACATTGTACTCTGTGTTATCTGGGCACTCCCTGAGGAGTATTACTGGATTTCGGTGGACATTTATCTCTATGGGTATGTGTAAATATACAGAAAAATACTATAATTCAAACTGGTGATTTCCAAGATAATGAGCTAAAGAAAGCCAGGAGGCGGAAAGCCCAAATAACTATTAGGTTTGGCTAATGGCATTCAGAATCTAAATGTACGACCAGGACCATGCAAATGGAAATTTAGAGAACAGATTTGTAATTGTAAGGGCCACCTCATGTGAAGAGTTGACTCATTGGAAAAGACTCTGATGCTGGGAGGGATTGGAGGCAGGAGGATAAGGGGACGACAGAGGATGAGACGGCTGGATGGCATCACTGAGTCTGAGTGAACTCTGGGAGTTGGTGATGGACAGGGAGGCCTGGCATGCTGCGATTCATGGAATTGCAAAGAGTCGGACACGACTGAGCGACTGAACTGAACTGATGTAGATATACCAAAAATACATGAAAGAATCATTGTAGAATTATTTCTGTTAATTAGCTTTGCAACAAACAGGGTTAAACAGCTACCATGCTGTGCTTAGTCGCTCAGTAGTGTCTGACTGTGACCCCATGGACTATAGCCCACCAGGCTCCTCTGTCCGAGGGGATTCTCCAGGCAAGAATACTGGAGTGGGTTGCCATGCCCTTCTCCAGGGGAACAGCTATCATAGAAAAGTATTTTTCTGGCTGCTGCCTGATTTGCATCATAATGCCTTTAATACTTAATGCTCAATTTACCCCCACTGACACAAGGAGGGGCAGCCCTAATGGTGCAGAAGGAAAAGAAGGAATTCCTTCAAGTTCAAGGTAATTTGCCTTAGTCCTAAAACTGAAGTTTAGAGAGACCCTAAGCCCACAAACACGGAGAAGGCAGTGGCACCCCACTCCAGTACTCTTGCTTGGACAATCCCATGGACGGGGGAGCCTGGAAGGCTGCAGTCCATGGTGTCGCTGAGGGTCAGGCACGACTGAGTGACTTTACTTTCACTTTTCACTTTCATGCATTGGAGAAGGAAATGGCAACCCACTCCAGTGTTCTTGCCTGGAGAATCCCAGGGACGGGAGAGAACAGAGTCGGACACTACTGAAGTGACTTAGCAGCAGAAAGCCCGCAAACAACTGTACCCTCAAGAGACAGAATCAGGGAGAAGATAGGCTTGATGCTATCCAGTAGTGGGGTGAAAGCTTGAAAGTGAGTGTCCAGCACAATCAGAAGGAAAATGAAATGCACCATCAGCACTCTCAATGCTCCCACTGTCTGGCTGCCTGACTCTCTTAGACTTCTCCTCCCCAGGTTTTCATGGCCTCTTTGCTGATAACTTTGTAGAACTTCTACAAATTCACCCTACTCAGTCCCCAGAGTGCTCAAAAATATGTTTGCTGAAAAGTACTTTCTTTGCCAGAAAACACTTAATCTGCTAAAAGCAGTGTGAAATTGTTGTTGCTGTTATTCAGTCGCTAAGTCATGTCTGACTCTCTGAGACCCCATGGACTATGCTGTCCTTCACTATCTCCCAGTATTTGCTCAGACTCATGTTCATTGAGTTGGTGATGCCATCCAACCATCTCATCCTCTATCACCCTTTTCCTCCTGCCTCAATCTTTTTTAACATCAGGGTCTTTTCCTATGAGTCAGATCTTTTAATCAGATAGCCAGTTTCTTTGCATCAGGTGGCCAAAGAACTGAAGCTTCAGCTTTAGCATCAGTCCTTCCAGTGAATATTCAGGGTTGATTTCTTTTAGGATTGACTGGGTTTGATCTCCTTGCTGTCCAAGGGCTCTCGAGAGTATTCTCCAATACCACAGTTCCAGAGCATCAATTCTTCAGCACTCAGCTTTTTTTATGGTCCAACTTTCACCACTGTACAGACTCCTAGAAAAACCAACCATACCTTTGACTATACAGACTTTTGTTGGCAAAGTGATGTCTCTGGTTTTTAATACGCTGTCTAGGTTTGTCATAGCTTTTATCCCAAGCAGCAAGCATCTTATTTCATGGCTGCAGTCACTGTCTGCAGTGTTTTGGAGCCCAAGAAAATGAAATTAGATGTATGATGAGATAATTAATAAACAATGGTATTACTGAAGGCAGTGCACAGAAATAAAAATGTGCTTAACTCTTGAGAGTAGAGTTAAGAAACATGAAAACCAGAGTGAGAAGTGCTTACATATGCATTAAAGGGGTTCTAGATTTTCAAAAAGAGGAGTATATAAGAAGGCAATGTTAAAAGGAACATTTATTTAGTGTTTTTCAGAATTTTTAAAAAATGTTTCCTCAGAAAGTGAATATCAAATGACAAGAAGCATAAATAAAATAAATCTACATCTAAATACACTGCAGTAAAATTTCCAAAAATCAAAGAGAAGAAAATACTAGTAAAAGTTATCTCTCAAATGACATTTCCCAACAAACAAAATTTATCTGTATGAAAAGGGCACTTAGATTGACAGCAGACTTCTCCATAGCAAAAAATTGTTGAGAGGAAATAGCAGTCAACCTGGAATTCCATAAACAGTTCAGATTTCTTATAATAAAATCAAGACATTTCAGACATAGAGGGAATAATGGATTTTAATAGCCCCAGAACATCACTAAAAAGAATCAGTGGAGAAGTACTTCACTGAGAACCATGATCACAAACAAATGTACAGAGACAGGTAAATGAAATTATTAGCTTTAAAAAATAGTTACTGTGGACAGCTATATATAGATATAGATTTATAAGATTAGAATTAAAATTCTAGACATGGAAGATGGCATGGAGGAGAGTTCAGATGGTAGTTGCGAAGTTCCATGTCTTTGTCTGGTAGACAGAGGATAGGGATACTGAATATTTTAGACTTAGAAATGTAACATTGAAAGAATAAAAAAAACCTTTTTTTTGTATTATGTTAAACTGGATCATCGAAAAAGCAAGGGAATTCCAGAAAAACATCTACTTTTGCTTTATTGACTACGCCAAAGCCTTTGACTGTGTGGATCACAACAAACTGTGGAAAATTCTTCAAGAGATGAGAATACCAGACCACCTGACCTGCCACCTGAGAAATCTGTATGCAGGTTAAGAAGCCACAGTTAGATCTGGACATGGAACAACAGACTGGTTCCAAATCGGGAAAGGAGTATGTCAAGGCTGTATATTGCCACCCTTCTTATTTAACTTATATGCAGTGTACATCACGTGAAATGCTGGGTTGGATGAAGCATAAGCTGGAATCAAGATTGCTGGGAGATATATCAATAACCTTAGACATGCAGATGATACCACCCTTATGGCAGAAAGCAAGAAGAACTAAAGAGCCTCTTGATGAAAGTGAAAGAGGAGAGTGAAAAAGGTGGCTTAAAACTCAAATTCAGAAAACTAAGATCATGGCATCTGGTCCCATCATTTCATGGCAAATAGATAGGGAAACCATGAGATACTTTATTTTGGGGGGGCTCCAAAATCACTATAGATGGTGACTGCAGCCATGAAATTAAAAGATGCTTGCTCCTTGGAAGAAAAGCTATGATCAACCTAGATAGCATATTAAAAAGCAGAGACATTACTTTACTAACAAAGTTCTGTCTAGCCAAAGCAATGGTTTTTCCCATAGTCATGTATGGATGTGAGATTTTGACCATAAGGAAAGCTGAGTGCTGAAGAATTGATGCTTTTGAAATGTGGTGTTGGAGAAGACTCTTGAGAGTCCCTTGGACTACAAGGAGATCCACCTAGTCCATCCTAAAGGAAATCAGTCCTGAATATTCATCGGAAGGACTGATGCTGAATTTGAAACTCCAATACTTTGGCCACCTGATGTAAAGAACTGACTCATCTGAAAAGACCCTGATTCTGGGAAAGATTGAAGGCAGGAAGAGAAGGGGGTGACAGAGGATGAGATGGTTGGATGGCATCATCAATGCAATGGACGAGTTTGAGTAGGCTCTGGGAGTTGGTAAGGGACAGGGAAGCCTGGCATGCTACAGTCCATGGGGTCGCAGAATCAGACACCACTGAAAGACTGAACTGAACTGAAACTATTTTTAAAGAATCCTCTAAATTCAATTTTTATGTATCTGTAAATAGACACACTTTAACATACTTTATTTTAATTATAAATTTTTCACAAAAAGAAGCCAATGATGTAACTGAAAGTGATATTTTATTATATCAATAGTAGGGTGTCTCAGATGATAAAGAATCTGACTGCAATGTGGAAGACCTGGGTTCAATCCCTAGGTCAGGAAGATGCCCTGAAGAAGGGAACAGCTACCCACTCCAGTATTCTTGCCTGGAGAATTTCATGGACAGAGGAGCCTGGTGGGTAACAGTCCATGGGGTTGCAAAGAGTTGGCACGACTGAGCGACTTTCACTTTCAAAAGTTCCATAAGGACATGAACATTATCAGAGTAAGATATTACTATCACCTACTCACATAATATTCAAGAACAAATAGGCTTTGTATGCAGACAAAACTGTGTTCCCCCAAACCAAAACTGTGGTCCTCCAAACTTGGGTGACCATAGGCAGATGTATTAATCTTTCTGATGCTTAGTTAACTTAGCTGTTATAAGGAGTAATAGCATTCACCCTGCAGAGTTGTGGGGTGAAGATTTGAGTTAAGGTTTGTGAAGAGTTTGGTACATAGTAAGCATTCCAGAAAGGAAGCAAGTCAATGCTATATAGCAGCCTGGATGGGAGGGGAGTTTGGGAGAAAATGGGTACATGTATATGCATGCTGAGTCCCTTTGCTGTTCACCTGAAATTGTCACATTATTTATCAGCTATACTGCAACACAAAGTAAAAAGTTTACAATTAAAAAAAAAGAAAGCAAGTATTTTTTTTTTTTAATTTATTTGGCTGCACTGGGCATATGGGATCTTTGATCTTCATTGTGGCTTGCTGGATCTTTAATTGTGGCACGTGGGATACAGTTCCCTGACCAGGGATCAAACTTTTGTCCTCCTGCAGTGGGAGCATGGAGGCTTAGTCTCTGGATGACCAGGGAAGTATCAAGTACTAATTTTTTTAATTAACAACAGTTCAGTCAGTCAGTTAGTTCAGTTGCTCAGTCATGTCTGACTCTTTGTGACCCCATGGACTGCAGCAGGCCAGGCCTCCCTGTCCATCACCAACTCCCAGAGCCTATTCACACTCATGTCCATCGAGTTGATGATGCCATCCAACCATCTTATCCTCTGTCACCCCCTTCTCCTTCGGCCTTCAATCTCTCCCAGCATCAGGGTCTTTTCAAATATGTCAGTTTTACTCATCAAGGGGCCAAAGTACTGGAGTTTCAGCTTCAGCATCAGTCCTTCCAATCAACATTTAGGATTGATTTCCTTTAGGATGGACTGGTTGGATCTCCTTGCAGTCCAAGGGACTCTCAAGAGTCTTCTCCAACACCACAGTTCAAAAGCATCAATTCTTCGGCACTCAGCTTTCTTTATAGTTCAACTCTCACATCCATACATGACCACTGGAAAAACCATAGCTTAGGAATCAAATAACACTAGTGAATACATGGGACATGAGTGTAACCTCAACATTCATGTATGTAGTAGACAGCACAGAGGAAAAAAATGAAAATTAAATGTAAAGTGAACCAACAATATAGAAACAACTCGTAATTTGTATCTTAAGTATAAAGTGAGCACATAATTTACAGAAAAAGTATTTAATATAGAAAGAGTAAATATGATCCAGAGTAAAATACTTTTTAATTTTGTTCTTTTTCTTAAGTTCTCAGCCCAGATGGACTGGCAAATGTGATTTCAGATCACCAGTTTTTTAAAAGTTGGATTAGGATGCATGGGAACTGAAGCAGCAGAGCTGAAAACCTTAGAAATGGGTTTTTAAATGAAATTTTTGACAGACTTTTGCTTATAGTCATAGAACCAGATGTCCTTGCAACTGGATCTCAGACATTTTCATACCTCATAAATAATCTTTAATTCCTGTCACAGTGGCTTTTTTTCCCTCAATTATTTCTTGCTGATGTTTTTGTCTTCCAAAGGATTATTGAGAGAATTTTAGCAAAGTCTCTGAAGCAGTATTTGGAAGGCAGGTATTTCTCACTAACATCATTATGGAAAAAAGATATAAATTAACTTGATAAAAATACTCTCTTGGGTAAATATGAGTATCAATGGAAGGGTTAAAACAAGTTGAATCTGTAATGAAGAGAAGAATTTTACAGTGCAGAGCTGTTAATATTTTAAAATAAACCATGTGTTCACTTTTTGATGTTGTATCAGAACTTTCAAATGCATCTTTATCTCTATAATTTATTATGTTCTCAAAATTACCAGTTGTGGATTTCATGGTTTCAAAAGTGATTAATACCAGGGCTTTGCTTTTTCATTAATCTGATATATTTTGTATTTCAATGTGTCATGTAAATATAGAGAATCTTGTTGAGAATTTGACAAATTGGAAGTTATTTACAGGAAGCCTCAGATGACACAGATATTCCTATGAGAGCACTGAAACTTTTTTCTTCGTAGAATACTCACAGAATAGTGTGGGTGTTCTGGTCAGGAACATGGTAATAAGACTCCAATTACAACCAGATTTTTTTATGTCAGCAAAATATGGTTCATGATAAGGCTGAAAACATTCAAATATTGAAAGTAATGTTTAGATGAAATGATACAGTGATTGGAGCTCAGGGAAGTAGAAATAGTTTCAGATGAAATACTAGCCACTTTAATGGTATGTAATAAGTACATGGGGTTCACTATACAATTCTACTTGTGTCTATTTGAAGTGGTCTTTACCATCAAAGTTTTTAATAGGATGTTTAGCATGTTTTCAGATTATAATGTTTATAATAGAACATGTAAAAAAATACACAGCAGTTCACAAAATGGTAAGTGCAATATAAACTTGATATAGAAACTATAAGGAGGAAAGGATTAAAACTTTTCCAGATACAAATAATAACGGATTCTTGAATGTGAAATAATGTAATTTTTCTGTATCATTATTTTTAAATTTAAAAAATTAATCTTAACAAGCACAAGATATAATTGGAAGCACTGAAAAAATTAGTTTGTCTACGACTCATAAGAAAGAACTGGAAGAAAGAACTTACGTATTGATACAAAAGTCAATATTTAAAAAAAAAAAAAAAAGCAGAAACTTCCTTAATCAAGTTACCACCATACGGGAAAGTATAAAAGACAATCTTTGTTCAAAAGAGAGCTGTGGGGATCTAGATTTACCCTTGTGGTTTAGCCTTTGAACCCTGAATTGAGTTCAGCCATTTTTAATCTCTGTGACTTTGGGAAATTTACTTAATCCAAGCTTTCATTTCCTCACAATTGTAAACATACAACAGTACAATTATGCAACTTGACAAACGATAATAGAACATACCTCGCTGGACTTTATGAGGAAGAAATGAGGTAATCTGGCAAAGCACTTATTTCAAGGTCTCAAAAAGGTTAGCTAACAGTCACAGCATGGCCCTGGCAGTGGCTCCCAAGTATTTCATTCACAGAATTTAATGTCTTTGATTTTATTAACACTTTCTTCTGATGTAAAGTTAATCAGTTTAACTGTTGCTATGGGCTTCCCAGATGGTGCAGTGGTAAAGAATCTTCTTGCCAATGCAGGACACTCGGGTTCAATCCGTGGGTCAGGAAGATCCTCTGGAGAAGGAAATGGCAACCCACTCCAATATTCTTGCCTGGGAAATCCTATGGACAGAGGAGCCTGGAGGGCTAAGGTCACTGGGTCACAAAAAGTCGGACATTACTGAACACACACACATGAAAGATTATTTAGTGCTATGGGACTTGATGGGTGAAGAGAAATACTAACCATTGTTTCCAATGTAATTAATGACCAATCTATTAAAGTTTGCAATGGAAAATGGGCTTGGTGTAGAAAAATGATTTATTAAGATACTGAGAACATTTTAGAAAGAATCTCTGGGGAAAAATTCTCATGTGGTTAATGTGATAGATTGAAGATGTTTGCAAATCCCTTGCCACTTCTTCCATTGAGATGTGGAGTCTGACCTCTTTCTCCTTGACTCTCAACTGGCCTTTGTGTCTTGATGACCAGTGATGCTCTGGATCTTCGAAGACTGGGTGATATGAAGCCTTGACATTTCTGTCCAAGTCTTGGAATATTCACTCTTGGAACCTAGACACCATGCAGTGAAAAACCTAAGCTATATGGAGAGGCCACATATATGTGCTCCAGTTTCAGTACCAATTCCAGTTGAGCTCTCAGCTACCATTACTTCTACTCATGTGAATAAACTTGCTTGGATGTCCAAACCAGTTGAGGTTTCAGAAGACTCGAACTTCTGCATCTATTTGAGGTTATGTAAGAGATCCCATGGAAGAACTAACCAGCCTAAGACAACCCACAGAACTACAAAAGATAGCAAGCCACTAAACTTGGGGGTTGTTTTGTCATGCAAAAATAAAATATTTATTTAATTAAATCCCATTATATTTTGAAGGGTAGAAGTAAAGGTGCTAAAAAAAAAGAGATGTGAAAATGAAATGACTGAAATTAAGACACGTGTGTATTTTTTTCTTATATAAAATTCCACAGATTCTAACTAGCAGGGCTGCTCTACCACAAGGTCATTCAAGAATAGAAGTCCCTCCTATCTACGTCTAGGCCTAGAACATTGCTCATTGCTCTATAATAGAACTTGGGGCATTGTACATCTGTGTTCTTACTTGCATGGAGAAAGAGGAAGCCCATAGTAATCAACTTGTCTTTAAGCTGAACATAATCCATAAATTACAAACAAATCTGTTCATATGCTTTGACTCAAATTTAATCACATGGCCCCAGTTAACTGCAAGGAAGACTGAAAATGTATATATTTTATAGCTGGGTAACCATGTGCCAGGCTTTCCTGGTAGCTCAGCTGGTAAAGAATCTGCCTGCTATACAGGAGACCCCAGTTCGATTCCTGGGTTGGGAAGATCCCCTGGAGAAGGGATAGGTTACCCATTCCAGTATTCTTGGGTTTCCTTGGTGGCTCAGATGGTAAAGAATCCACCCACAAAGCGGGAGACCTGAGTTTGATCCCTAGGTTGGGAAGATCCCCTGACGGAGTGCATGGCAACCCAATCCAGTATTCTCACCTGGAGAATCCCCATGGACAGAGGAGCCTGGTGGGCCTACAGTCCATGAGGTTGCAAAGAGCTGGACAGGACTGAGTGACCAAGCACAGCACAGCACACCACAGCCATATGCCAGCTTAAAATCTTAAGATTATATTATTTAAAAGAAGAAAAATAGTGAGAATAGATAATGAGGAGGGCTAAAAGTTTTCACTATGTCCAAGAAAAAGTGAAAATTTAACACGACCAGTCCTCTTAAACATTTAAAAGAGCAGGCAAAACATATGCAAATATGAAAATCACAAAATGCACTACTTTCTAAAACTATCAATGCTGTGAGTTTTCTCTTCATTATTTCTACTCTTGTGTTAATAAATTCTCAGGATATTTACAATAATAAGTATTTCAATACTGTTCTGGATTACAACAACCTTACAAGATCTCTCCCAGTCCCCAATACGTATGCAATTATATTGTCTCAAATCCGCTAAGGGAATGTGACTTGTGTTACCAAGCTGTCAATTCATGGTCACCACATAGGATCTCAGTGATGCAAACCTGAGTGACTAATGATGAGTCTGAGCCCCGGTGCCTTTCTTTGAAATTATGTTTTTGAAGTTTTATTGGGCCAATGTTACAAAATCCATCCTCTTGCTCTTCCTTATATTGCCTCAATGCAATAACAACACAAGAAATATTTGTGTCTAATAGGATAGAAACATAACTCTATGTTGACCCAAAGGCAACAGGTTTCAGATATCAAAATGAGGTGGGAAACAGACTGCCGTTCAGATTTTTCAAAAAGGATGGTCAAAGGAGGACAAGTGAGAGACCTTGCCCAGATTGGGAACATAAAAATTGTTCAGAGACTGAGGATGGGAAAGAGCTGTGAGCTATATGAGGTGGAGTTCCTGAGAGACACAGCAAAGAGGGGGGCTTGAGTGTACTTCCTCTGTCACCACAAGGTGATTTCTCAGAGAAATTGCTGTGTGCTCTCTGAAGTTGGGGGTGTTTCAGTTTACTGTTAAATCTACCAGAAAAGGTACAAGGGAGCAACTGGAGGTTAGAAGATCTAGAAGCAGAAGCAAAGGAAAACAGCAAAGGTGGCTGTGGTGGGCAGTCCTGACTCCCAAAGTCTTTAAGGCAAGGAGGGATAACTACATCCCATGAAGCAGATATAAGCAGTGACAGATTTATTTTCTTGGGCTCCAAAATCACTGAAGACAGTGACTGCAGCCACAAAATTAAAAGATGCTTTCCCCTTGGAAGAAAAGCTGTGACAAACCAGCTGCTGCTGCTAAGTTGTTTCAGTCGTATCCGACTCTGTGCGACCCCATAGACGGCAGCCCACCAGGCTCCCGTCCCTGGGATTCTCCAGGCAAGAACACTGGAGTGGGTTGCCATTGCCTTCTCCAATGCATGAAAGTGAAAAGAGAAAGTGAAGTCGCTCAGTCGTGTCCGACTCTAGCAACCCCATGGACTGCAGCCTACCAGTTCCCTCCATCCATGGGATTTTCCAGGCAAGAGTACTGGAGTGAGGTGCCACTGCCTTCTCCTAGACATTGTATTAAAAATCAGAGACATTACTTTGGCAACAAATGTCCGTATAGTCAAAGCTATGGTTTTTCGAGTGGTCATGTCTGGATGTAAGAGTTGAACTATAAAGAAGGCTGAGCGCTGAAGAATTGATGCTTTTGAACTGTGGTGCTGAAGAAGACTCTTGAGAGTCCCTTGGACAGAAAGGAGATCAAACTAGTCCATCCTAAAGGAAATCAACTCAAATATTCATTGGAAGGACTGATGCTGAAGCTGAAGCTCCAAAACTTTGGCCACTTAATGCAAAGAACTGACTCATTGGAAGAGACCCTGATGCTGGGGAAGATTGAAGGCAGGAGGAAAAGGGGGCACCAGAGGATGAGATGCTTGGATGGAATCACCAACTTAAGGGACATGAGTTTGAGCAAATACCAGGAGATGGTGAAAGACAAGGAAGTCTGGCATACTGCAGCCGTGGGGTGGCAAAGAGTCAGACATGACTGAGTGACTGAACAACTAAATGAAGCAGATATGGAGCCACACAGGTCAGGATAAACTCATCTGGAGCCATTTTAAGTGCTGCCTAAGAGGGCACCTAGAGTGACAATGGGATCCCCAAAGAGTTATTCTCTATTTATTGGGCCACTAGAAAAGTAGGGCTAAGGGTAGAGGGAATAGCTAGCTGGAACAAGATGGGTAACCAACATCCCAAACACAAAAATAGCTTATTAAAGTTCTCAGCTCAGGCCTTGGGGGAACTTAGAAAAGTGCCAGTGAGGCAGAAAAAGAAAACACAACTTGTGTTAAACATCTGACATATCTAGGAATTTTCTAGCCATTTTGTGTAGTACCTGCAAATAATACCTTTCACAAGCCCATTTATACAGCTAGAAATTCAACCTACATTTTATAAATTAAAGATAAAATTTTTAATGTATTTTATCAAAAAAAGATATAAAATAGCCATATATGTTAAAACTCTTCTCACTAAAAACAAGTTTTAGATTAAGAATATCCTAATATCGTAGGGCTTCCCAAGTGGCTCAATCAGTAAATAATCCACATACAATGCAGGGGTCCTGGGTTGGTAAGATCTCCTGGAGAAGAAAACGGCAACTCACTCTGGTATTCTTGCCTGAGAAATCCCATGGACAAAGGAGCCTGGAGGCTATAATCCATGGAGTCGCAAAGTGTCGGACACAACTTAGTGACTAAACCACCACCGCCAATATGGTCACTCTTCTTTTCCAGTACAACAATCCTGCAACATTAAATTTTTAATTGTCAGATATTAGTTTTTGTCTTTTATGCATCACTGATTTATGTCATAACCTCAATTTTCCATTTAACTATGATTATGTTTCTATTTGAGGTGTTTGATGATCACATATTGACCTAGGTTTAAGCTGACTGTATTACTTATTTGTACTCTCTGAGATTTGTTGAAGTCATATTTAACTTATAGCAAAACCATGGTTTTCAAACCCACATTGACTTTTTCTTGACCCAAGACAAGAAAAGCTTTGGAGCTATTCTCCAAAGACACTTAATGCCTATAAATGGAGAATAGTATTAGAGGTCAAATATTTGGACCAAATAATCCATAGGTAATTGTTCCCCACAAACATGAGTGATGGTCTGGGTGATACTATTAGTGGATCATGTGGGTTACAACACTGAAGAGAGATTGTCTAAAATCATGAATTAAAAGTAATATATGAATTAATACTAGCATTATTATATCCTTTTCGATTTTTTTCCAACATACAAACTTCAAATCGATTTTCTTTAAAACATACTGATATCATGTAATGTTTAAGTCTAGCCCTCAAAATGCATTTCTCAGTTATAACCCATTTATATTTCATTGATCACCATCATGTGGTCATTTTATTGACACATTTATGTGGGATTGTTATAACTGTGATATTGGAATCTAATTCTCAAAATCTGGAGCCTGACCTCTGATGTTATACCTGGTAGAGATTAAACTCTTCTACCACAAGGAGTTTGGGCTTCCCAGATGGCTCAGCGGTAAAGAACCCATCTGCCAATGCGGGAGACTGGGTTCAATCTCTGATCCAAGAAGATCCCCTGGAGGAGGAAATGGCAACCTGCTCCAGAGTTCTTGCCTAGACGACCCAATGGACAGAGTAGCCTGGGGTCACAAAGAGTCAGACACGGCTTAGCACCTGAAAAACAACAGCAACGAGGAACTTAAATGAGGGAAACAAGACAGCTATTTCAAAATAAATCAGCCAGAAACAAAATGCTAAAAATACGTGGTGTGATGTAACACAATAGAAGAGTTGGCTCTCCCTACTGCTGAGCACAAATGTATCACATTCCCTGCAGGCCCCCAAACTCAATCTTTTTTTTTTTTTTTTGCTCCCAACTAGGAACAGCGTCATTTCAGCTGTGTTCTGAGAATCCTCTCTTCCAAATTCTTTCTTTTCACCGTTTAGCAGAACTTTATATATATATGATCAGAATTGCTGCCTAAAGGTCATCTATCAACTGCTTTTAGGATCTTCTGTTGGGAAAGCAGACAAGGAATCCAACAGACATAATGAAATAACAAGGAGAGTCACAAAGTATTCTGGGTACTGACAGGAGAGTCAGCCAAGACATTTTAAGATTACTGGTCAAGGTTTCTTGCCAGAAGATAGGACTCTGAAACTGCATCTATAGAACAAGTGGAGATTATCCCAGAGAACAGGGATAGAAGGTGTATTATAAGCAAGGGAAAGTATGGACAAAGGTCTGAAGGAAGTGGTAGGGAAGAACAAGATGGACTGTGGCTTTGACAGGAAGAGGGAGATTCTGGAGGGAGGGAAGCAGTAAGTCTGATAAATGGGAAGAGGAACGTTTGAGAAGGCCTCTGAATAGGCCCTCCAGAAGCATCACTCTGGATATAGTGTGGAAATCCATTTGAAGAGTGACATGATCCAAGGCAGGGAGATTAGAGTTAGAGAGCTGTTCTAAAATCAGAAAAAAATAGAAGCAAAACTAAGGTGGTGATATGGTAACTGCAAAAAAGCAGAGCAGTTTGAGAGCTTATCAAGGAGCACAATGAACAGAATCTGATGGAATGATTAAGGGACAGAATTTAGGACAGCTTTCAGGTTGTTGTTTTGGGCAAGTGGGCATTTACATTCTACCATTTACTAAAATAGAAAAACTCAGAGGAGGAGCACATTGGGATTTAATATGGATGTGCATACCACATACAAGGGAAGACATCTGTGTGCATCAGATGATGGATCTAAGAGGAGGGTTCTGAGCTACAGATATGAACCAGGTAATCAGAAGCACAGAGCCTTTGAGAGCAGAACTGCCAAAAGATAGTAGAGTGAGGAATGAGGAAAGGAGAGAAGAGTCTAAGACAAAATTCTGAGCAACACTCTCATTTAAGGAAAGATCATACAGAAAATAAACCCCCAAGTTTAACCAAGGAAGTCAAAGAAAAACCAATACTGTGAAGTAACTGGAGACTTCCTTGGCTCAGATGGCAAATAATCTTCCTACTAATGCAGGAGACATGGGTTCCATCCCTGGGTCAGGAAAATCTCCTGGAGAAGGGCATGGAAACCCACTCTAGTATTCTTGCCTGGAGAATTCCATGGACAGAAGATCCTGGTGGGCTACAGTCTGGGGGTCACAAAGAGTCAGACCCCACTGAGGTACTAACACATACACACACACACACACACACACACACACAACTGGAGACAACAAAGGGTAAAAATGCCTTTGCTGAAGGAAGAAATGACCAAAACATCTAAAAGTTTTACAAATAAATTCCAGAAAGACATTACCATAAATCAGGTGTCAAACTGGGTGTCTTGTCAGAAGAAACCCTGCTGCTGCTGCTGCTAAGTTGCTTCAGTCGTGTCCGACTCTGTGCGACCCCACAGACGGCAGTCCACCAGGCTCCCCCGTCCCTGGGATTCTCCAGGCAAGAACACTGCAGTGGGTTGCCATTTCCTTCTCCAAAGCATGAAAGTGAAAAGTGAAAGTGAAGTCGCTCAGTCGTGTCCAACTCTTAGCGACCCCATGGACTGCAGCCCACCAGGCTCCTCTGTCCATGGGACTCCCCAGGCAAGAGTACTGGAGTGGGGTGCCATTGCCTTAGAAGTCTTTAAAGTCAGTAGATATGAGAGAAAGTGTGAAGGTGTGGATAAATATTCTAAATGTAACCTCATGCAATGTCTAGGAACAATTACTACATTTTTGGTTGTTAAGGGAGGTAAGGTTTTCAACAGAAGTGGTTTAAAATGCAACAGTGTGTTTTGCAATCACGGGCAATTATACCATTTGGCATGTTGGGTGGTTAGTGATGCAGTGCATCCCAAAGGAAGACGGAGTTAATTTTATGGGCAGGACTTTCCACAGTGTCTTAATCCATTTAATAGAACAGGAATGAGGTTTCCTCAACTGTGTTTAAGGTTAACCACCATTTTAAACCCTTATAAATTCTCAAAAGCCCACCAGCCCACATCGCTCCTCTAAATACGAAATTGAAATGAAAAGAATCATTTTGAGTTAAAATTTTCCCGTTTAAATACGTTCTTTCCTAATTTCTGTGAAAAATAACATATTTGAATCACATTGCTCACCTGTGTATAGATAGCATTTTGGGTGGTGGCAGGTGATATTGGTATTAAAAATGAATGAAATAAGGGCCGCAGATACAACAAGAACAGGGAAGTAGCAAATGCATCCACCATATTTTTATACTACCTCACCTCCTGACTGATCTTCTCATCAATAATATTTGCCATGTATAAATGATTATAACAGAATCAATTGCACATGTGTATACTGATCTGATCTGATACATATATATGGATCCCCAGTGGCTCATCAGTAAAGAATCCACCTGCCTGCAGTGTAGAAGATATGAGAAGTATGAGTTTGATCCCTGGGTTGGGAAGAACCCCTGGAGAGGGAAATGGCAACCCACTCCATTATCTTTCCCTGGAAAATCCCATGGACAGAGGAGCCTAGCAGTTTACAGTCCAAAGGGTTGCAGAGTTGAACATAACTGAGTGACTGAGCATGCATGCAGTATATATATATATATATATATATATATATATATATATACACACACACACACACACACACACACACACACACAGAGCTATACTTAGAAGTGGATATACTCATTTATCTTTCTTTTTTTTTTATTTTATTTAATTTTTAAACTTTACATAATTGTATTAGTTTTGCCAAATATCAAAATGAATCCGCCACAGGTATACATGTGTTCCCCATCCTGAACCCTCCTCCCTCCTCCCTCCCCATACCATCCCTCTGGGTCATCCCAGTGCACTAGCCCCAAGCATCCAGTATCGTGCATCGAACCTGGACTGGCATCTCGTTTCATACATGATATTTTACATGTTTCAATGCCATTCTCCCAAATCTTCCCACCCTCTCCCTCTCCCACAGAGTCCATAAGACTGATCTATACATCAGTGTCTCTTTTGCTGTCTCGTACACAGGGTTATTGTTACCATCTTTCTAAATTCCATATATATGTGTTATTATACTGTATTGGTGTTTTTATACTTCATGAGAGTTGATGATTTTCAAAGGATAGCTACAGTGATGCTTTCATTACTCTCAAGTTCAGGGAGTCCAAAAGGATAATCAATTCAATAACTGTTCTTTGAAGTTGTTTAATTACATAGTATGATTCCTGCTTGGGGTTTCCCAGGTGGCAAAGTGGTTAAGAATCCACCTGCCAATGTGGAAGAGTCAGGAGACGCAGGTTCAATCCCCGGGTCAGGAAGATCCTTTGGAGGAGGAAATTGCAACCCACTTCAGAATTCTTGCTTGAAAAATCCCAAGGAGAGAGGAGCCTGGCAAGCTACAGTCCCCAGGGTCACAAAAGTCAGACATGACTGAATGACTAAGCACACGATTCCTACTTATTAAAAACATCACTTGGGAGTCCTTTTGAGATTTGTATCAAGATATAATTCAAAATCTTACTGCTTTTCCCTACAAAATCACATGATATTTCTTCCCAAGTAGGAAAAAATGGTAGTCATGAAACCGAATCTTCTAATATATACACATTAAAACACAGCTTTCTTAACAGCAAGAGTATATCTATTCTGTGTATGTTAGTCACTCAGTCGTATCTGACTCTTTGTGACCCCATGATGGCAGCCCACCAGGCTCTTCTGTCCATGGAATTCTCCAGGCAAGAATACTAAAATGGGTTGCCATTCCTTTCTCCAGGGGGTCTTCCCGACCCAGGTACTGAACCTGGGTTTCCTTCATTGTAGGCAGATTCTTTACCTTCTGAGCCACCATGGAAGTCCATACCTGTTCTGCCATTGATCAAATAAGGTTAAGGACTGGAATAAATAATGGTGTCTAGAAAAGCTTGAACAATATCCGTATTTAGCCATTTCACTTAAAATCAATTATTTACTATGCGAGGTAAACTTTTAACTTAAATTCTGAAATTTGACTCATTAAATTGTATCATCCAAGTTAAAATTCAACTGCAAGCAAAAGCTCTGTCTTTCAAATGTCTCTAGTTATACCCCACATAGTACCAAAATATGAATTAGTTGAAATTCTTCTGTTAATCACAAATTTTTAGCTCATATGACCAGATATTTAATTTACTTAAATAATTTTTTAATGAGCACCATACGAGAGCTTTAAAGATTATAAAATTCCTTCTTAGTTTTGAGTTCATGATTCTTCCCATGAACTAATCTTAGACCTCAAGTGCTCTCAGGCACTTATTATATAATGGGGTAGATATGCCTAATAACATTAAACATTTGATCATAAACAGTAATATTAAAGTTCCAAATCTGATGTAACTGCCAGATTACAAAGGATAGTCAACAAATCTTCTATAGATAAAATGATTAATATTTTGTTGACTATGTACTGTATTCATACATTAAATAGTTTAAACCTTACTAGTAACTAATTACAAAGTTAGTGTCATTTTCCCATTGTTCAATGAGGAAAGTTGAGTTCTGGAAGAGTAAGTGACTTGTCCAGAGCTGCTTGACTACTAAGTACAGTGGACTGCACAACAAGGATGTGGGGTGTGTGTGTACATATGTATATATTGTGTGAGTGCATTTAGCATATATGAGTGATGGGGAGACAATGACAAGTATATTAAATATCATAAAAATCTCATGCAGATGGCAATGTACATGTCTTCTTTCTATTCAACATTACCTTAATCCTATCTCATTTCGAAACTTTCGTGTATATTTCTTTACCTCACAGTAACTTCAAAATTTGATCCTAGAGAGATGAGTTAGAGATAGCTGTAGGACTTGCTGATTTAAAAGAAGAATCTGGGAACAGTCAACTAAAAGTTGAAGTACAACTTTTAAGTCCAACTGAGCTTCACACTAATAATATTTTAAAAGACAGTATCGAGCACCTATCAAACACCATCACTGACACTAATGTAGGATTCAGGACAAGTATAGTGAAACACAAAAAGGCCATATTGAAAAAAATGAAAATGTTTACAACTCTTGACCATGTGGGATTATAAAAATCAAACTACATTTTCACATTTACTATTGCAATCTTTAATGACATACCATCATTTCTTGAGATTGGGAAATATTAAAGAAAAAAGGGAATTTTATTAATATAAAAATAGAAAATGAAATAACTTCTGAGTGAATTTCTGCCTTGTCCCTGTAAGATCATTTCCTGTTTTCAGCCAATTTCCTCATTGGAGAAATCTTACATGCAAAGTCAAGTAGAAATATAGTTTCTAATTTTAGTTTGCTTAACATTCATGAAGCTATGCAAACCTTCTTGTATTATCACAAGAAGCTTGTTTGGGAATGAAAATGATGCCTTGGAAAGTTGAAGATTTACAGTAAGTCACTATAGACTTTTACACGGGGCCACTATATTGCAAACCCCAGAAGTGCCATTTACTTTGTTTTCTCGCTTGCACAGGCAATATCTATTATATACAAATATCAGGCAAGTTTCTTAATTTCCCTTTTAATTTGTTGTTATTTGAGAAGAATGGTAACTATCTTCTGGGTTCCAAATAGGAAAAGGAGTAAGTCAAAGCTGTATATTGTCACCTGCTTATTTAACTTTTATGCAGAGTACATCATGAGAAACACTGGGCTGGAAGAAGCACAAGCTGGAATCAAGATTGCCAGGAGAAACATCAATAACCTCAGATATGCAGATGACACCACCCTTATGGCAGAAAGTAAAGAGGAACTAAAAAGCCTCTTGATGAAAGTGAAAGAGGAGAGTGAAAAAGTTGGCTTAAAGCTCAAGATTCAGAAAACAAAGATCATGGCATCTGGTCCCATCACTTCATGAGAAATAGATGGGGAAACAGTGGAAACGGTGTCAGACTTTATTTTTGGGGCTCCAAAATCACTGCAGATGGTGACTGCAGCCATGAAATTAAAAGACGCTTACTCCTTGGAAGGAAAGTTATGACCAACCTAGATAGCATATTGAAAAGCAGAGACAATACTTTGCCAATAAAGCTCCGTCTAGTCAAGGCTATGGTTTTTCCAGTGGTCATGTATGGATGCAAGAGTTGGACTGTGAAGAAGGCTGAGCGCCAAAGAATTGATGCTTTTGAACTGTGGTGTTAGAGAAGACTCTTGAGAGTCCCTTGGACTGCACAGAGATTCAACCAGTCCATTCTAAAGGAGATCAGCCCTGGGTGTTCTTTGGAAGGAATGATGCTAAAGCTGAAACTCCAGTACTTTGGCCACCTCATGCGAAGAGTTGACTCATTGGATGCTGGGAGGGATTGGGGGCAGGAGGAAAAGGGGATGACAGAGGATGAGATGGCTGGATGGCATCACCGACTCGACGGACGAGAGTTTGAGTGAACTCCAAGAGTTGGTGATGGACGGGAGGCCTGGCGTGCTGCTATTCATGGGGTCGCAAATAGTTGGACACGACTGAGTGACTGAACTGAACTGAACTGAACTGAAGCTGTAGATGAAGTAACACATAAAGTAGTTATCGTGGTACTGATACAGAGAAGGGAAGGGTACCTCAAATCTTGCTCCTTTATTCTGTACTCATTCCTACAGGATGCCTGCATCTGCAGGGCAAATCTTAGTATTTTTGTCACCAGATGCCATGAAAATAGCTTGGAGTTTGGGGTTTGTTACAGTCACTGGAGTTCAGCCGGTCATTGGTCTATTTTTGGCTAAAATTAGTAAGAAATTCTATTCACTCATAGTAGAGGAAGCCAACAAAGGTTGTCTTTCCACTAAAAAGATAATATGCTTTTAGGTAATCATAGCACTCCTCCTTAAACAGCATATCTCCTCAAGCATCCTTTATTTTCTTTAGTTAACTGAATTAGAGTTCTGCTTTATCTTCAGGTAATTGTGCTAGACAAAGGAACACTGTTTAGATTGGAGTGCCTTTGTTACTTCTGACAGAAATAAATATTGGACTGATTGGAATATGTGTTAATATCAGAATACCAAATACTTCCTTAAGCACCAATAAAACTATATTATGAAACTTAGTGGTTTTATGAACATATTTTTCCACTGAAATTGCATAAAGAATAAGCACAGTTAGTAAAAGAAGCATTCTTAGGAATATTACCTGCCTTAGAAGACTGCCTTTTGTGTCATACAAGAGATTACTCTGAACATGTTACTGCTGAAAGAATACAAGTTGATAATGTCAAATAACAGATGACTTTAGTCAGTTCAGTGCAGACAAATGTCATGTATTCATTAAAATCATATTTACTAGCTCTGGGCTAGGTTATTTTCATTTTTAAAAATTTTTTAAAAATCTACTTATTTTTGGAGGATAATTGCTTTATAATATTGTGTTGGTTTCTGCCACACATCAACATGAATCAGCCATAGGTATAAATATGTCTCTTCCCTCTTGAACCTCTCTCTCACCTCACACCCATCCTGACCCAGAGTCGGACACAACTGAGAGACTGAACTGAACTGAATATTCCATTGTATATATATACCACAAATTCTTTATCAATTCATCTGTCAATGGATATCTATGTTGCTTCCACGTCTTCAGTTCAGTTCAGTTCAGTCACTCAGTCATGTCCGACTCTGCCACCCCATGAATTGTGGCATGCCAGGCCTCCCTGTCCATCACCAGCTCCCAGAGTTAACTCAGACTCATGTCCATCGAGGCAGTGATGCCATCCAGCCATCTCATCCTCTGGCGTCCCCTTCTCCTCCTGCCCCCAATCCCTCCCAGCATCAGAGTCTTTTCCAATGAGTCAACTCTTCGCAAAGTCAACTCTTGCCAAAGTACTGGAGTTTCAGCTTAGCATCAGTCTTCCAATGAACACCCAGGACTGATCTCCTTTAGAATGGACTGGTTGGATCTCCTTGCAGTCCAAGGGACTCTCAAGAGTTTTCTCCAACACCACAGTTCAAAGCATCAATTCTTTGGCACTCAGCTTTCTTCACAGTCCAACTCTCACATCCGTACATGACCACTGGAAAAATGATAGCCTTGACTAGACAGACATTTGTTGGCAAAGTAATGTCTCTGCTTTTCAATATGCTATCTAGGTTGGTCATAACTTTCCTTCCAAGGAGTAAGCATCTTTTAACTTCATGGCTGCAGTCACCATCTGCAGTGATTTTGGAGCCCAAAAAAATAAAGTCTGACACCGTTTCCACTGTTTCCCCATCTATTTCCCATGAAGTGATGGGACCAGATGCCATGATCTTTGTTTTCTGAATCTTGAGCCTTAAGCCAACTTTTTCACTCTCCTCTTTCACTTTCATAAAGGAGCTTTTTAGTTCCTCTTCACTTTCTGCCATAAGGGTGGTGTCATCTGTATATCTGAGGTTATTGATATGTCTCCTGGCAATCTTGATTCCAGCTTGTGCTTCTTCCAGCCCAGTGTTTCTCATGATGTACTCTGCATAGAAGTTAAATAAGCAGGGTGACAATATACAGCCTTGACGTACTCCTTTTCCTATTTGGAACCAGTCTGTTGTTCCATGTCCACTTCTAATTGTTGCTTCCTGACCTGCATACAGGTTTCTCAAGAGGCAGGTCAGGTGGTCTGGTATTCCCATCTCTTTCAGAATTTTCCACAGTCTATTGTGAAGCACACAGTCAAAGACTTTGGCATAGTCAATAAAGCAGAAATGGATGTTTTTCTGAAACTCTCTTGCTTTTTCGATGATCCAGCAAATCTTGGCAATTTGATCTCTGGTTCCTCTGCCTTTTCTAAAACCAGCTTGAACATCTGGAAGTTCACAGTTCATGTATTGCTGAAGCCTGGCTTGGAGAATTTTGAGCATTACTTTACTAGCGTGTGAGATGAGTGCAATTGTGTGGTATTTTGAGCATTCTTTGGCATTGCCTTTCTTTGGGATTGGAATGAAAGCTGACCTTTTCCAGTCCTTTTCCAGTGGCCACTGCTGAGTTTTCAAAATTTCCTGGCATATTGAGTGCAGCACTTTCACAGCATCATCTTTCAGGATTTGAAATAGTTCAACTGGAATGCCATCCCCTCCACTAGCTTTGTTTGTAGTGATATCCTCTTGACTTTATATTCTAGGATCTCTGGCTCTGGGTGAGTGATCACACCATCGTGATTATCTGGGTTGTGAAGATCTTTTTGTACAGTTCTGTGTATTCTTGCCACCTCTTCTTAATATCTTCTGCTTCTGTTAGGTCCATACCATTTATGTCCTTTATCGAGCCCATCTTTGCATGAAATGTTCCCTTGTAAATAGTGCTGCAATGAACCTTGGGGCTCAAGGGTGCATGTGTCTTTTTCAATTATGGTTTCATCAGGGTACATGTCCAGTATTGGACTTACTGAGTTATATGGTAGTTTTATTCCTAGTTGTTTTTTTTTTAAGTTGCCATACTGTTCTCCATAGTGACTGTATCAATTTTCATTTCCCACCAACAGTGCAATAGGTTTCCCTTTTCTCGACATCCTCTCCAGCACTTATTGTTTGTAGATTTTTTGATGATGGCCATTCTGACTGGTGTGAGGTGACACTTCATTGTAGTTTTGATTTGCATTTCTCTAATTGAGCAATGTTGAGTATCTTTTCATGTGTTCATTAGCCATCTGTATGTCTTCTTGGGCGAAAAGTTTGTTCTGCTGTCCAGTTTGTAATTGGATTGTTTCTTTTTCTGGTATAAGCTGAATGAGCTGCTTGTATATTCTGGAGATTAATCCTTTGTCAGTTGTTTCATATGCTATTATTTTCTCCCACCCTGAGGGTTTTCTTTTCACTCTGTTTATAGTTTTCCTTCATCGGGTAAAAGCTTTTAGATTTAATTAGGTCTCATTTGTTTATTTTTGCTTTTATTTCCATTATTCTAGGAGGTGGTCATAAAGGATCTTGCTTGGATTTATGTCAAAGAGTGTCCTGCTTATGTTTTCCTTTAAGAGGTTTATAGTTTCTGTGTTGCATTTAGGTCTTTAATCAATTTTGTGTTTATTTCTGTGTATGGTGTTAAGAAGTGTTCTAATTTCATTCTTTTACAAGCAGCTGCCCAGTTTTCCCAGCACCATTTATTGAAGAGACTATCTTTTTTCCATTGTATATTCTTCCCTCCTTTGTCAAAGGTAGGTGCCCATAGGTCATCTTTTCTCCATTGTATATTCTTCCCTCCTTTGTCAAAGGTATATTCTTTTCTCCATTGTATATTCTTCCCTCCTTTGTCAAAGGTAGGTGCCCATAGGTCATCTTTTCTCCATTGTATATTCTTCCCTCCTTTGTCAAAGGTAGGTGCCCATAGGTCAGGGAGTTCCTCTCTGGACTTTCAGTCTTGCTCCACTGGTGTTTGTTTCTGTTTTTTGTGCCAGTACTGTACTGTCTTAATGACTGTAGCTTTGTACTATAGTTTGAAATCAGGAAGGTTGTTTCCTCCAGCTACATTCTTCTTTCACAAGATTGCTTTGGCTATTCAGTATCTTTTGTTTTTCCATACAAATTGTGAACTTTTTGTTTCAGTTCTTTGAAAAATACCACTGGTAGTTTGCTAGGGATTCCACTGAATCTGCAGATTACTTTGGGTCACAGAGTCATTTTTCACAATATTGACTTTTCCAATACAAGAACATGGAATAGCTCTCCATTTGCATCATCTTTGATTCCTTTCATCAGTGTCTTATAGTTTTCTTCATACAATTCTTTTGTCTCTCTAGGTAGGTTTAGGAAAAGGCAATGGCACCCCACTCCAGTACCCTTGCCTGGAAACTCCCATGGACAGAGGAGCCTGGTAGGCTGCAGTCCATGGGGTCGCGAAGAGTTGGACACTACTGAGCGACTTCACTTTTACTTTTCACTTTCACGCATTGGAGAAGGAAATGGCAACCCACTCCAGTGTTCTTGCCTGGAGAATCCTAGGGACGGGAGAGCCTGGTGGGCTGCCATCTCTGGGGTCGCACAGAGTCGGACATGACTGAAGTGACTTAGCAGCAGCAGCAGCAGATAGGTTTATTCCTGAGTATTTTATTCTTTTTGTTGCAATGGTGAATGGGATTGTTTCCTTAATTTCTCTTTCTGATTTTTCATTGTTATTGTATAAGAGTGCAAGATATTTCTGTGTATTGGGCTAGTTTTTTTACTTTCAATATATTGTTGCTGCAATACAATATAAATATGGGGTCTCAGCTGAACGGAGGGCAAGGAACTGTGTTCACAGCATAGGCTAACAGGGGAGCTCATAAGGACATTTGAATAGGATGAACCCTTTTATCCTTAACCAATAGGAAGCAGTGATTGTAAGTTGTAAGAGGAAATGCGCCAAAGATTTTTTTAAGTAAAGCCAATGTCTAGGTGTGTGTATGTGTGTGTGTGTTTGTGTGTGTGTGTGTGTCTGTGCTCAGTCATTCAGCTATGCCCAACTCTTTGCGACCTCTTGGCCTGTCCTCTGTCCATGGGACTTTCTGGGAAAGAACACTGGAGTGGGTTGCCACTTGCTTCTCCAGAGGATTGTCATGACCCAGGGATTGAACCCACTTGTCTTGTGTCTCTTGCATTGGCAGGTGGATTTCTTACCATTGTGCCAACTGAGAAAACCTAAGTAAACATCAGACAAACTCAAGTTGACAGTTTGAAAAGTAATAGGATTGTAATATTTGAAAATATCAGAGATTAAAGAGACATGAAAACAAAATATAGTACCTGGTTCTGAATTGGAACCTTTGCTGTAAAGATAATACTGAAAGTGGCAAAGCTGGAACTGTGTCTAAGGTTTAAATGGTAGAAACATATTGGCACTAACTTCCTAATGTTGATGGTTATACTATGATTATGCAGGAGTAGTTCTTTGTAAGAATTACACAGTGGAATATTTAGAAGTGATGGGACATCAGGTTGGCTATTTTCCTCAAATAGTTCAGGGTAAGAATTTTTAGGGATTTCCCTGGTAGTCTAGCAGTTAAGAATCTACTTGCCAATGCAGGGGACATGAGCTTGAACCCTGGTCTTTGAAAATCCCACACACTGCAGGACAACAAAGCCCACATGCCACAACCACTGAGCCTGCACTCTAGAGCCCACAAGCCACAAAGTACAAAGCTTGCATGCTTTCTCCACACGAGAGAAGCCACCACAATGTGAAGCCCGTGCACCACAACTGTAGAGCAGCCCCCGCTCACCACAACCAGAGAAAGTCCATGTGCATTAACAAAGACCTAGTGCACCAAAGAATAAATGAATAAAACTTAAAAAAATTAAATTCTGAAAATGTATGTGTATCTCTTCTGTAACTTTGATATTGCTTCAAAATTAGCACTTATTTTTAAAGAGCAGAAATCTACTAACCTAATTTATAAAGCGAACGTCTCAGAATATAGTGACATAGGTGTAATACAAAAGTAAATCAATTAGTATTTATCTATTGAGTTTTCAAGTGGGATTCAGCAGTCTTCATGATAAAATATGGCTACTACATAATCAAAATTAAGAAAGATATATATAGGAATAGTGGATCACTGGCTATGTGTATACTGACATTAAATGCAATCAGCAGTCAAGAAGAAAGTGACCTGTGTGACCTGGAAAGGGCTTCAGGTGAGAATATAAGTACAAGGAGGATTTCAGGGTGGAGAATAAGCTCAGGTTCAGCAAAGGATGGTCAGGACACCAATTTGACAAAGAGTTCAGTTCAGTTCAGTTCAGTCTCTCAGTCGTGTCCAACTCTTTGTGACCCCGTGAATTGCAGCACGCCAGCCACCCCCGTCCATCACCAACTCCTGGAGTTCACTCAGACTCACGTCCATCGAGTCAGTGATGCCATCCAGCCATTTCATCCTCTGTCGTCCCCTTCTCCTCCTGCCCCCAATCCCTGCCGGCATCAGAGTCTTTGACAAAGAGTAGTCGTTTGCAATGGAAAGTACCTTATAGTACAGCAAAGGCAGACGTAACATGGAGATACTTGAAAGTGATACCGAGGTGAGATGGTGAGACGAGTAACTTGCTAGTGCAAGCAAAAGGCTCACCTTAGCAGGTGAAATCTATTAGGACAAAAATCTATAATCATCTTCCTCTTTGACGAGCTGGCAACTAAGGCAATAGTTTTCAAGTGTAATTATTTCTTTCCTCAAAGGTAATCCTACAGAAGCCCAGTACATATAGCAGATTAAAATAAAGCTGCTCTCACTGAATACAGAGTGGGGAGCCCAGAGCCTGAACTCTTGAACTGTCTTTACCACTATGACCACTGATACTCTGCTGAGGAAGACCTAGGACTCAAGCATCTCAGATGGAAGATCACCACTATAAAGCAGTCAGAAGAGGTTCTCAGAGGTATTTATGCTCTGAAAGGTGCATCTTCAAGAGGAAAGGTTCACAATAACTAGCATATATGCTGTTTCTCTTTATCTTTAAGCTCTAATGTATCAATCTGCATTCAAAACCACCCATTCTTACTTCTGCCTGAAATTTCTAGGCCCAATGGAGTTATTTTCATCAAGAAATATTTAAAACTTTTTTCTTTATTCATAAAAGGATCATTTGGCACTTCTTTGTAGAAATATATATGGAGATAATACATTTAGCATTTGTTTAAATACTTTTAATCTAATCAAAATATATCAAATTATTTTCTCTATCAGGCAGACACAGTTTGTGAAAATCTGGTTATATAGTCATTACCTTCAGGGATCTTCTTGAAAATATATGAGACTGTGATCCTGGAAAGGAGACCCCTTAACTGATTTCAGATTTCGGCACCCCAGAGTAATTACAAATTATAGACTAAGGTTTTTTCAAATTCAATATAATTAAAATAATTTCAGAGTATTAAAATAATAGAACACTAGGAAAATATACTCAGAAATAATATTTAACTATAATTTCCTTTGAGCAACATAATTTTCATTTTTAATAGGTATTGATAAAAATGTAATAGAGTTATCAAATATAGACTATTATGTTTAAATTTTCATTTATTTGATAAGATCCTAAAATTGAGTCAGGACTTTTAATTTATCTAAGCCATAACTGGGAAATGTAAAAATACCTGTAACTTTAGCTGGAGTTTTTAGTTGAAACAATGCACAGTATGAAAATTAGTGCAAAATATTAGTATTCTTGAGGTGTCTTAAAGTTTAAGTATGCCTCTGCTAATACTTCCAAAATGACCACGATTAATAATTATGTTAACCACTGTGTTTCTTGCCAATCCATGTTAGCTAGATTTTACAATTTCTTTGGATTATAATGATTTTTATTCCCTATTAAACCCAACACTTCCCTTGACAGATCATCCAGAGATTTAATCCTAGTTTATGGACCCTATGAAGCCCTATGAGGGCTTCCCTTGTAGCTCAGTCGGTAAAGAATCTGCCTGCAGAGCAGGAGATCAGGGTTCGATCCCTGGGTTGGGAAGATCCCCTGGAGAGGGAAATGGCAACCCTCTCCAGTAGCCTTGCCTGGAAAATCTCATGGACAGAGGAGCCTGGTGGGCTGCAGTCCATGGGGTCGCAAAGAGTTGGGCACGACTGAGAAACTAACACTAATGGACCCTGGTAGTCAAGAAAATGTATAAAGGCAGGTGCTGAAGAAGGAAACCATTGTCTTATAAGGCACTTACCTCACTGGAGGTAAGCAAGAAAGGTCTTAACTTCCAAAAAGGTAAGGCGTGTGTTCTGTCGCTTCCATTGTGTCCGACTCTATGGACTGCAGCCTGCCAGGCTCCTCTGTCCATGGGATTCTCTAGGCAAGAATACTGGAGTGGATTGTCATTTCCTCCTCCAGGGGATCTTCCCGACCCAGAGATGGAACCCACATCTTCTACATCTACTTGCACTGGCGGGTGGGTTCTTTACCATTAGCATCACCTGGGAAACAAGGGGAGTGGGACACTTTTGCAGACCCAAAGCATTCAGGAACTGAAGGCATGGAAGGATTTTAAGTGCCTGTAGCCTAATATTCCCCATTGCAAATCTCAGGATCATACTTTCTCCTTATCAAAGCCAATGCTGGTGAAGGATACTTTCCTACACTGAGAACAGTTTAATCTCTTTTATAGTCAAGTACCATGTCTGCTTTCCAGCTCTGTCTTCTCTCTGGCTTAAGAGATGGGAATCTCTTTAAGTACAAGTTTAGTAGACTCTCTAATGGTCATACTTTGCTTTAAATTCGTAAAGAATAGATCTGAGCTGGATATTTTTTTTTTTTTGAGCTGGATATTTTATCTTCAACACACAAATGGTGTTTAGCAATAGCTACTCAATTCCAGTAATACTTATGGGTTTCCTCAACCCACTCCAGTATTCTTGCCTGGGAAATCCCATGAACAGAGGAGCCTGGCAGGGTACAGTCCATCGGGTCACAAATAATTGGACATGACTGAATTGACTAAGCATGCATGCATGCATGCATAGTACTTAGACATAGATATTGACCATTTAATCTGCGCTCTTCTACCTGCATCGTATCTATCTTCACCATTAGTGAAAGACATAGAAATCACAAAACCAAAGCTAGCCACAGAACATCAACCCTTCCCCTACCGAGTGGATGGCCTCTCACTACCATACAGCTAGTGAGTTATCTAACTCTATATTCCCATCTTTAAAGTCTGTTTCCTGGCACCAGTTTCAGCCTTATCTCTGTTACTTTCTTCTGTAAGTAAATGATTAAGGATTCTCAGGAGAAAGGGAATAAGTAAAACAGTATAAGATAAAAAACCATTCAAAATAACAAACAAAAATAAAACAAGCAAGACTGTGGTCTCAGTTAGGGACTAGCTTTAGTCTAACTCCACGGGGAGTTTGAGCCCAAGTTGCATCTTAAGAGTTGCTCCTCCCACGTGCAAGGGAATCAACCTGGTCTGTCAGTCAGTTTTCAGCCTCTGGCTGCCGGGGGTTTGAGGGCAGTGAAGTGGAACCACAACCTTCTATGTAATGTTGTATCTGATTCAGCAGAGGCCAACTGTCCTGGGAAGGACTAGCTGTGAGTTTTCGGCAACTAGTTTTTATGACTATTGTGAGAAAGTTGATTCAGACTGATGAAGGAGATCTGGGCCACTCCATCATTCAAACCAGGATACTCTTGAGAATAAAAGGGACACCCACTGATGAGTATGCAAAGAAGAATCAAGTGTAAAGGAAACCAAGACCACCCCAGGCAAACAGAATGTACGCTCATACTACCCTCGTCTCATTACTCCCTTGCTATATGGAACACATACATAGAGGCCAGGTTTCTCTGAGTGACATGCAGCCTTCTCCACTGAGGTCCAGAGATGAAAGGCCCCACATCTCTATAAATCTCCCCCATACCTCTGTGGGCTTGGGTTTGATATGAGGGTGGAGATGAGAGAAACCTGAGACTAATTTCCTTTCTTTTACTCCTCCTTATTACAGCCCCTCAAGACCAAGAAGAGAATTGTTTACTTTATCCTAAACTACTGAAAAATTTAATCAGAGACATAAGGATCATTCTTCCCTTAAACATAAAATAAATTCAAGCCCACACTGCAAAATACATTTTGCCAATTGCATGATTGCAATGTTATGCCCAAAATCAAATGATTTTGATTTTCAAAATCAAATTTTTGCAATGATATGTCCAAAATCAAAATTTGAAAAAGTGCAGTAAATCTTTTAAAAATGGTATTAGAAGTGCTAAGTTTACAAAAATGTTAAAAATAAAGAAAACTGAGAAGGAATATCTTTGAAAAACACTACAGTCAAAAAACCAAAGGAGTTGAAAGAATTGTGAAATGTTAAAACATGTTTCAGAAGTTGCAGTTGTGAAGTCATTTTTTAGGGTTTCCAATATATAATTTTAATACATCTGCTTCTGGGAAAATTTTATGAGAAAACAAAACATAGTGAGAAGAAAATCGATTTTCCAAACCCATGAAAAACAGATCCTTGCAAAGAAAAAGAAAAAGAAAAAAAAAAAAGTCTAATACTGTTTTTTCTGGAATTTTACTTAGAAAATAGGGAGAAGCATTTTTTTTGTTGAAAGGCAGTGATTCCAACTTAGTGTGTGAGAGGTTAAGGCACAAGGGTACATATTTTGCAACTTGTCACCACAGCCTCAGGCTGCATAGCTAATTCCCAGAGTCCTCTCATTCTGGGCGATAAATTAATGGACAAATCCATGAAACTAGTGCTGTTTTGATTTTGAGTGAATTATCCGATCAAATCATCAGAATAAACAGTATGCTGTTTTTGTCTTTCTGGGCTGTTCTTTAGGTTTTTTTAGTTGAACTGGTATATACGGATGTTGGAGTATGGATATAATATTTAGCAGCTGCATTGAGATTTCATTTGGCAGACAATAAGCTACATATGTACAATTTTTGACCTATAAGTACACTCATGAAAACATCACTGCAATCAAATTAATAAACATATTCAGTCATGCCCCCAAATTTCCTCCTGCCTCTTTGAAATCACCCTCCCTGTCCCTGTCTGACCCTACCCTATGTCCCCAAAACCTCTCATCTTTTTTTCTGTTACTGCAGGCTAGTTTGCATTTTATAGAATTTTATATAAATGATAACAGACAATGTACTCTCACTTCTCATCTGGCTTCTTTCACTCCATATAATTATTTTAATATTCATCCAGTTGGAACATATGTCAACAATATGTTTCTCTTTATTGGTGGGTACTATTCCAATGTATGGGCTTCCCTGCCTGCGATGCAGGAGACCTGGCTTCGATCCCTGGGTCCGATCCTTGGGTCAGGAAGATCCCCTGGAAGAGGGCATGGCAACCTACTCCAGTATTCTTGCCTGGGAAATCCCACGGACAGAGGAGCCTGTCAGGCTACAGTCCATAGTGTCGCAGAGCCAGACTCGACTAGAGCAAATTAGCAGGCACACAAGCATAGCATTGTATGGATATGTCACAATTTCTTTATCCATTCAACTATGGATGAATATTTGGGCTATTTCCATTTTGGAGGGCTATTACAAATAAAATTGCTATGAATATTTATGTGCAAGTCATTGTGCACACATATGCTTTCATTTCTCTTAGGTAAACACCTAGGAATAGAATGACTGGATCAGATGGTAGATGGGTGTGTACATTTTAAAGACACTGCCAAGCTGGTTTTCCAAAGAGACTGTATATTTAATGTTATCACAAACAAAGTAGGCAAAGTTTCTTAGCTATAACAGAAAAACCATGATCTATAAAGTTTTAAAAAATAACAAATTGTATTTCACTGAAAGGTAAAACTGTTCCTCAAAAGACACTGTTAAGTGAATAAAAAGATAGTCCACAGATTGGAAGAAGATATTTTTAAATTACATATCTGATAAATGGTTTATATACTGAATATGTAAAGAACTCTAAAAATTTATTTATTTTTTTGTATATTTTTAATATATTTTTTTTTTTTTTAACTTTACAATATTCTATTGGTTTGGCCATATATCAACATGAATCCGCCACAGGTATACACGTGTTCCCCATCCTGAACCCTCCCCCCTCCTCCCTCCTCGTACCATAAATTTAATAATAAGAAATAAACTACCCGATAAAACAGGCTCACGGAAAAGTGGGAAGACAAAAAGAAGTTAAAGAGTAGGAGTGAATGCTAATAGAAACAAAGATGAGTAAGTGTTTGCTAGATGGGAAAAGGTCTGCCTAATCAACTCTCACAAATAAATATAAAAGCCTTTTTACCCCTAATTCAAGGCAGTCCAACATAACTCTGTTCACATGTCAGGATATACACTAAGCTTTAGGAGTAACAAATTAAATGCAATTAAGAAGCAAAATATAGGTAAACAAATTCTAAATAATTGCTTCTAATGGCATTGGCACACACCATAGAAAGAATAGCATATGGCTACAGATAAGAGAAGAGGAAAGGTGTCTGACTGGAGTATGGCAAGCCTAAGTCAACCAAAGCATAGCATGTGTATCTGAGAGAAAAGAAGTTCAAAAGTACCTTTTTTGAAGACTTTATTTTAAAAAAGGATAAAACACACAAGATATTATTTTCAGAGGTAAAGAAAAAACTTAATATTATCTCATTGAAATTTGACTCAGGATATAAAACTATTTGCTTCACAGATGGCCATTGCAGGAGATGCAAGAGACAAGGGTTTGATGCCTGGGTCAGGAAGATACCCTGGAGGAGGAAATGGCAATCCACTCCAGTATTCTTGCCTGAGAACTCCCATGAACAGTGGAGCCTGGCAGGCTATAGTCCTTGGGGTCACAACAAGTCGGACATGACTAAGTGACTGAGCATGCACACATATGCACATCAAATTACTCAATGTATTATTGTTCTTTCTCAAATTTTTTTTAATTTTACTCAGTCTTTTTATTCCTATTGAACCTAAAGTTTTGCCAGTATTTCTGAAGATTCCAGGGGACCATGATAAGTTTTAAAGACAAACTTGTGACAGTCAGTTTTAGTAAACATTATTTTGTACATGAAATTATATAACTGATACCTGAGTTTTATTGTTTATTGGGAATAATTTAAAACTGCATTATCTGTAGGGTAATTCATAATAATATGAAGAATTCTACAGAACTGTGAAACAGGAAATGGAGGACTGATGACATTTCCTGGGAAGTGATAAAAAATGAGTGAATGATTTCAAAGACTATGCGGCAAAGGGGCAGAATACAGGTGCATACCAGGGGAAAGACTTATCCATTAATACTAACCTTTGTTCAGTTGAATTGGTAAATACTGTTGAATTTCCTTCAGGGAAAGAGTAAGTCCTAGAAATGTTTACCTACAGATATTGCCAAAGATATAATCCAAAACTCTGCTCTTTTTTTTTGACTCAAACTTTTATTTTTTTTACTTTACAATATTGTATTGGTTTTGCTATACATCAACTTGAATCCGCCATGGGTATATACAGACACAGATTCCTGACTAGACTAGATTTCAGGCTGATAGAAACATTTCTTAAAACACTTGTTTGTTCAATACATAACTATCTATGAACATCATTATTTCTTCCAAATCTACTTTGTTCACTGACATAGTTTTCCTTTGAGAAGATAACCTAAACACAACATATAGAGAAATTTTTCTTAGTATCCATATGTATTATCCATATATATATATATATGTATATATATATCTGTATTATATATTATGCTGAATTTGTCTATGAAAAAACCAACAGTGATTCAGCTGAATTAACAAGCCAATCAATTCTATAGTGATTTGTAGATAAAGAATAGCCATCTGATTCAATGTTTTATGTTTTGTTGTCATTGTGGAATATTGAGGATAAAAGGAAGGAAAGGAAGATGAGGTCTCTGTCCAGATTAAATATTCAGCCTAGAGTCCATCACCAATGACACCAGTGAAATCATATTCATAAGCTAATGACAAGATATCCTTTTTAACAAATCCACAAATTTTGGTCGTATTTGAGACCAGTCTGTTATTTCATTAGTAGTATTAATGCTACTGTTCAGTCATTCTCCAACCTTCTCTTAACTGTTGTTTCATAACCTTTGCTTCCCCAAACCATGGTAGCTAGGGTTTTATTAATACATAAGCACATGTCAGTGGTAATTGCTCAGCCACTAACTTTCATGCTTACCTGCTTCTGTGAGACCATAATTTTCCTGCAAATGCCACTCTCCATAGTTATTTATTGACATTCTTTAGAGAATATTTCAAGTTCAATCATGTGCGAAGTCTATTAGACACCACGTGGCCCCACTATCATCTTGCTATTTAGCTCTGACCCCCTCTTGGGTGATGCATGAAACCAGGGCCTCTGTTTTGTTGCTCACAACTGAACTGTCCTTCTCTGTCCGCTGTTCCACCACTGCGTGTGTTCAGTTGCTTCAGTTGTGTCCAACTCTTCACAACCCCATAAACTGTAGCCCTCCCGGCTCTTCTGTCCGTGAGATTTCCATGGCAAGAATATTTGAGTGGGTTGCCATGCCCTCCTCCAGGGTATCTTCCCGACCCAGGGCTCAAACCCATGTCTCCTGCATTTCACTGCAGATGGAGCTTTACTGTTGAGCCACCGGGGAAGCCCACTACCATGCCCATACTTTGAAGCTCTTTCAGGCACAAACCAGTGCAGTGTTTGGGGTTCCTCAATGTCTAAACACTGTGCTTGTTTCTTTTCTTTATTTATATGCTATCTTATAAATGACCAGGTTTGAAAAGAAATGAAGATTCTACTTATAAAATGATAATATAATACTTTTACTATGAAAGGTACTAGATAGGTTAAATGGCAGATATGATATAGCTAGAGGAAGAAAAATAAGTTGGAAGAGAACAGAGAAGAGAAATTACACATAGTGAAGTATAAAAAGAAAAACATGGAAAGTAATAAATTGAAGGTAAGAGAAGACCTGTTAGAGAGAACAGGAAAAATACAATATTCAAAGAGATTAATGATGGAGAATGATTCAAAATGGCTGCAAGATTAAAAAAAATTCAGACTCTTAAAGCATAATAAATTCCAAGCAGAGTATATAAGATTAAACCTATTTCTAAGCACATTTCTGTGAATCTTAAAATATTAAGGACATGCAAATTCTAAAATTAGTAAAAGGGGGAAAAAAATGAGAGACATATTTGTCAATTTATTATAAAATTAAAGCTAGAAAGGGTAGAATAGTATCTCTACACTAGCAGAAGTTAACTGATTGACTCTTTGAAATTATTTTTTAAAGAATAAGAATAAAATGAACTTTTCCACCAATAAAAAATAGCCTTGAAGGAGAAGAGAATGAAAGCTAGAAGAAAGGACTAAAATACAAAAATAAAGGATAAGCAACATAATTTATAAAATCATGGGAAATACAGAAAAACAACTTTTTTATAAAATAATGATAGTAATAAATAGTAATCATTAATCAGGATGATAAAACACAGGGTTTAATTATAGTATACTCCCTTCTTAACATTTATAAAAGGAGTATTCTAGTAAGCATATAATTAGTAAGAGGGAGAAATGAGTTAAATTTAGACTTTGTAAACTATGCTAAATGTCTAGATAGTAAAAAAATAATAATAATTTTATATCTTCACATCAACAGAAGGGGAAATAGAATTTTTTAAAACTTGGTCATTCTTAAAGAAGTCAGGAAAAGATAAAAAAGAAAACATGGGAAAAGCTGGAAACAAGAAAATTACCAAAAGTGATCTAAAAGTAAAACTGAATAAAAAAATCACAATAACTATAAATGGACTGTATCTGCCAACATCAGAAATTACTATATAGGAATTACACATAGATTATGAAAACTTAGTATAATTGTTGCTATGTAGGTATACATAACTAGCTCAGAAGAAAGACAAATAATATTAAGGGGACAAAAGAAGACTTTTTAAAGAAGGTGATACATGAGCTGAGTATCTGAGTATGTGTGGGAGTTTGCCAAGGACACAAAATGGACAAGAATATTCCAGAAATAAAATCTGCATTTGTGAAGAATAATCGTGGTGTATTTTTAACATTTTCCTTCAGTCAATGGAAAAATGACAGAGTGGGAGAAAAAAGGAAAAAATATTAAAAGTTAGAATCCTTTAACCATTATCAAAGATTTACCTGTTCTAGAAAATTTTCCCTGATAATTTTTTAAAATAAAAGACATTTTCATTATCTGAGTTAGTTCTATTGAACTTTAGATAAGTGATTATAAACATTGGCAGTAGCACTCACAATAAAGTTTGCATGCATGCATACTCAGTCGTGTCTGACACTTTGCAGCCCCACGGACTATAGCCCACCAGGCTCCTCTGTCCGTGAGATTTCCCAGGCAAGAATATAGGAGTGGGTTGCATTTCCTTCACCAAGGGTTCTCTCCGACCCAGGGACTGAACCTGTGTTTCCTGCATCTCCTGCATTGGCAGGTGGATTCTCTACCACAGCACCACTTGGGAAGCCCCAGAGTTTGCACAGGGAGAGGGAAATAAAGCTATATTATATGCTTCAAACATGCAATACTCTTGAATTTTGGGTGTTAAGAAGATCTTTACATTATGATTAAGGGAGTAATGTGCAATAGGTTTTTCTTTGCTTTTGGTTTATTTATTTATTTTTTCTGGCAAAACAGGAGTTGGCAATAAAATCAAAACTCTTTTCCTCTTGTACTAAATTGCATTCTATTGTCCACAAAATTCAAAAGTCTGGAAACCACTAGATTAAAAAACTCAAAACTCTTTTGCAAAGAACTATGCAGCTTGAAAAATAATGCTTTCCAAAGACTACACATGAAATTTAAAGACTTGGCTTTAAGTAGAACCAATCTGAAAACTATATAAAGTATTTTTCTCCAATTTGATACATATATTTCTTCAGTAATGCATATTTGTCTCCTGTTGTCAGAACAATAAGCTAAAAATTAAGGATACAAACTTCATATCTGCTGCTCTCCTCCAGAGGGAAAATCTCTCATTTAATAATTTAGTTCCTATGCACATATGTATGCTTTTAATATTTGCATATAAGCTAATCAAATAAAAGACCACAATGATCAGCTAGTTTCCTGGAGTGATTAAATTATTTAACATTATGTGCTCACTGACACTTAGCAAATACACCATGTTTGACAAAGAATTAAATATGGTATCAGACAGTGGCAACTTACCATACCCTATTCAATATGGAGCTCATATTTCATTTCCAAGACCAAAGAGTTAAAAAGCAAAATTTAACTATGTCCATCCTGGCTTAAAGCTCAACATGCCAAAAATTAAGATCACAGTGTCTCGTCCCATCACTGCACGGCAAATAGGGAAAATATGGAAGGAGTAACAGATTTTATTTTCTTGGGCTCCAAAATCACTGCGGACAGTGACAGCAGCCATGAAATTAAAAGACACCTGCTTCCTGGAAGAAAAGCTATGACAAACCTAGACAGCATATTAAAAAGCAGAGACATTGCTTTGCTGACAAAGCTAGTTGAAGCTATGCTTTTTCCAGCAGTCATGTATGGATGTGCAAGTTGGACCATAAAGAAGGCTGAGCACCAAAAAATTGATGCTTTCAAACTGAGGTGCTGGAGAAGACTCTTGAGAGTCCCTTAGATAGTAAGAAGATCAAAACAGTTAATCCAAAAGGAAATCAACACTGAACATTTCATTGAAAGGACTGATGCTGAAGCTGAATTTCCAATACTTTGGCCACCTGATGTGACGAACAGATTCATTGTAAAAGACCCTGATTCTGGGAAAGATTGAGGGTAGGAAGAGAAAGGTGGGCGACAGAGGATGACATGGTTGGATGGCATCATCGACTTAATGGACATGAGGTTGAGCAAACTCCAGGAGATAGTGAGGGACAGGGAAGCCTTCTGTGCTGCAGTCCATGGGGTCACAAGTCAGACTTGACTACGTGACTGAACAACAATAACAAATGCCCATTATATCTAAGTTATCTTACAGCTTAAAGCACTGGAAGATTTAACAGAGCCATATTCTCTGTATTTCCTACATCCTTCAAGAAAAACATACTCTTACACAGTAGATCTCTCATACCTTATAGCTAGAATACGTGAATAATAATACCTACTAGGCTTGCCATGATGAAATGAGAGTGTATATAATCAATGTCTCTTTCATGAAAGAACTGTGAGGTGTTTGATCATGAGGAATGGGATGTAATACAGGTGTATGCATGTAACTTTCATATTCATCTTTCTATGAGGTCTATGATCTTTCTATGATCCCTAAATGTATTATCACCTATTATTTTCATTTTATTAGTAATTCAAAAAACCAAGAGAACACAGATGAGCCAAAGATAAAACTTTGCCAACAATTTCATTTTCTTTTCAGAGGAAGCTAATTTTCATAGAATATTAATTCTCAAAGTGTGGTCAAACCCTTAGGACTCTCCAAATCCCTACAGGGGTTCTCCTATCCTGATCCTGTTTTTTGCCTTTTTTGTACACACGCTCACACACTTGTACAGTGCAGTTTTCCAGAAGCTATGTTAGGTACTATTCAGTTTTTAACAGCAATTATCAATGTCTTCTGTCTCTGTTCTCCTTTCCCTTAAACACGGCATCAATGAGACATCTATCTCATGCAGGTAATTCATATGCAACTCAAATTCTACATGTCCAAGGTCAAATGTGTACTCATGTTTCCCTTCATCCTTCACCCTGTGTTATCCCTTGTTAATGGTTACCCAAACCCAAAATCCAAGTGTCTGCTCTACCATTTTTCAACAGCAAGCAATTGAACAAATCTGTTAATTAGACTTTCCAAAGATGTGTACTCTTCATCTCCTCCTTCCTTTATATTCCCCTACTCTGCCCTAGGTCTCAGCTTAATAATTACTGTTTGGCTATTGAAAGAGCCAGCTTCCCATCCTGCCACCTTCAAATATACCTCTCCATGCCACATCTGGGTTGCTCTATTTAAAATGCAAATTTAGCTGAATCACTCACAGTTTGCTTAAAACCTTTACTTGCAATGGAATAATTCCAAGATACTTAGCATGGAATGTGACATGATTACTATCTTTTAAGTCATGTTTCCTCTATTCACTATCTCACGATTAGTGCTTTCAACATGAAAATGCCTGTAATGTCTGCTCACCTTCATGCTTTCTATATCCTTTTGCCTTTGACCATGATATTCCCTCTTTCCAGAGTTCCTTCTTTACCTTTATCTCTCTTCACCTTTATTAAGTACATTTTCAAGTACTTAATACCTACAATGTTATCTTACCTTGTGCATGTACTGCCCCTAAAGCTTATCAAGACTCTTCAGGACTGGATTTGTACTTGAAAGGAAAACTGTATTCTTTATTTCAAGTGAATTTCCAATTCTAAAATTTTAAACTGTGATTTCCCCTACTACTCATACCCACCCCAATCCTTTTAAATCTGGTTCCTCCTCTCTTTTCAAGCTTTACACAGGTCTTTGTCAACTCAGAAAGAAAACAAATTCAAAGAAAACATGTCTGTCAGTTATCTGGTTCCGATAACTCAAGTATTAGGTGCCAAACTTAGATAAGCATCTACATAAACAAGATCCACTTCCTTCTTGAAACTTCCTTGCAACAGATTTGGCTGATATTCATTATTCTGCCAATTCCAAAAATTTCCCAATCTTTCTTCCAAAACAGTTTTATGTTTTGTGAAAAACATAAAAGCCAGAAAAACTGGCTGAGTATACAGACTCACAGAATTTTATGTCTATAAGAGACATTATATTTAAGTAAGCTAAACTTTTTTTATACAGAAAAGTGAATAAGCCCAAAGATGTGCTGAAGGACACATTGCTCATGAGTTTATATGTTTCTGCTACACATGTGTATGTGTGTATCACTATGGTATGTGTGTGTGTGTTCAGTCATGTCCGACTCTTTGCGACCTCATGGACTGCAGCCTGACAAGCTCTTCTGTCTATGGAACTTTCTAAGCAACAATACCAGGGTGGATAGCCATTTCCTTCTCCAGGGGATCTTCCTGACCCAGGGATTGAACCTGCATCTCTTGTGTATCCTGCATTGGCAGGCAGATTCTTTACCACTGAGCTACCTGGGAAGCCCATGTATCACCAGACTCCCATATATATTTACATACACTATACTACATAGTGTGTGAATATATCCCTTTCCTATCCCAGGTTTTAAATGGATGGAAATAATGGCATCTCCTTATTCACCCCTTCCTTTAAAAAAAACCAACAGTCTGATTTTGTTTTGACTCTAAAGAAAAAGGTTGACTGACCAAGTGATTGAATCCCCTACCACAACTCTCCTAACTGGTGTTAAGGCATCTCCTTGACCCTGACCTTGTTTCTACTGGCAGGAATCTCAATCACTCACGTCAATGGCAGCCATATCCAAGCACTTGTGGTCGGAACGGAGTCTAGTGTGCTGGTTTTCTCTAATGATTTCTACTTGACATTGTTCTGGCTTTTCCCCTCCACTGTGTGACTGGAAGTTGTAACAGATGCGATAGTGGCTGTGTAGGCACCTTGGACAGATGGACAGTAAATGCGATCTGTCATTCATGGACCACTGTGAGTAACTAACCTTTGCTCTCTCCTTTCTGATCTTCAATAAATGTTTCACAATCAATGTTAACTTCTGTGATGGCTCTAAAGACAATAAAAGTTAACACTTTCCTTGAGAGGGGCAGGGCCAAAATGCATTCTCCTTCTTCATAATCTTTAATAGAAGGTGTCTGAGTTATATGTGATTTGCCTCTGTAATAAGTAAAAGGACCAACATCTTATCAACTGTCTCCTGTAAGAAACTGGGTCATGAAGCCTTGCCACAGCTTCCTTCAAAGGAAATCCGGGAGATTCAGAAAGAATGGATTCCAGGGATAGGTATCAGGTTACCGCTGCTTCTGCCTGAAGCCTACAGTTTGAGTAACTTGTTACTTTCAAGCAACCTCCATACTGGCCCAATGCACAAACCACTTCACTGAGCAAGCAGGCACTGAAGAAGCCCTTCCTTATGCTGTGATAGGCTTATCTCAACCTGTTTCAGCTCCTCAGTCTGGTCTTTGCTTTGTCCACATGCAATAAATAAGTTATGATAATGTATGTGAAGAAATAGGATTTTTTCCAATAGAAGTATTTCCAAAGCATATGTTCGAATTAAAGTAGTACAAGTATTTATGTCCCTATGAAAAGTGGGTATTTGTTTTGGTTTTGCCATATATCAATATGAATCCACCACAGATATAAAGTTAAAAAATAAAATAAAATTAAAAAAAAAGAAAGAAAAGTGGACATTTAAACTTTATTATTATACTTTTTGTATTCAAAGAATTCTCTTTTATTTTGTTTAGAAAGTTTCATTTCCACATAACAAACTTTTAAATTAAAATTACGCTATACATCTTTGTGTGTATGTGTTAGTCGCTCAGTCGTGTCTGACTCTTTGCAACCCATGGACTGTAGCCCACCAGACTCCTCTGTCCATGGAATTTTCCAGGCAAGCATACTGGAGTGGGTTGCCATTCCCTTCTCCAGGGGATCTTCCTGACCCAGGGATCGAATCCGGGTGCCCCGCACTGCAGGCACTTTGTTTACTGCCTGAGCCACCAGGGAAATCTTTGTTTATGTCTAGTCAACTACAGTGAAGATCATGTGGTAAACCGAATTATATCTCACAATTAAAACACTCTTGGTTCCTTTCATACTATAATTTCGACTTAGAAGGATAAGTTAAATACCCACTATAGAATTAAACACTTACTTGACAGCAGTAGGACAATTTTTTTCAACCCTTTTTACATAGAAGAATCTTGATTCATATGCCTAGTGACCAGCAGAGGGCACTGCATACACAGTTGAGGATGTTTAAGTCCTCAGTGACCTGTCTCCACTCCCATTCCCTCCACAGGCACTCACAGCACCACTACCCCTGGAAAGGAACAACTCAGATCCACTCAAGTGAAGAGAAAGATATCTGTGCTTACTTGTTTGTTCCAGCACACCAAAAGTTAACCTGTATCTGGAGAATAAATTGCATCAATATAATTGTCCTGATGTAAATATAGCTTTAATTTGGAACTTCTTATATATTCACAGAAAATAGCTGGGTTACTCAGTACTTTGTTTCTGCTATCAACTGTAATTAAAAACTCAAACTGCATTTTGCTAAAACCATTTCTTCTTATTATACATAAACTCTCAAATATATAAAGTAAAATTTAATTGATATTTCTGACACTACATCACTTACAATGTATCTTTTTGTAACTCTTTGCTTCTAGATAAACTTGGAAGGCTTTTTGTAGCTGATGGCCAAGATGGTAAAGTGGAAAGTCTTTCAGCTCACCTATTCTCACGGGTCCATCAAAATGACAACATTTTACAGAGTAACTATGTAAGAGAAACCTAAAGACTAGCAGAAAATATTTTCAATACCTAAAATATAAAGAAGGAACTGCAACAAGATTGGTAGGAGGGGTGGAGTTGTGATATAGTCAAGGCCACATGCCCAGATAAATGATCCATGAACTAGAGGATAATCACAATTGCAGAAGTTCTCCTCAAGGAGTGGTGAGTCTCCAGTGGAAGGATCTTGCATCATGATGACAAGCTTTCAAGACATCTGGCTTTAAAAACCAGCAGGACTTGAATATGGAAGAGTCAGAGGGCTTCGGGAAACAGACTCCACTCTTTAAGGGCATGCACAAAGTCTCACACACTGTAAGAACAATAGCAGATGCTGGCTGCAGCCATTTGGGGGAACTTGTTCTATCACAAGGGCACTATTGCTAGTAAGTACCATTTTTTTTGTCCTTCTTTTAGCCTATTGGCACCAAGAGCTTACCTGCCCACCAGGAAGCTAGCATCAGTTCCAGGAACTCTCAGGCTGAGCAACAAGTCACCTGGGGACCTGGTCCCATTCACTGGGAGCCAGACCCAGAACCCATGGTCCCTACAACCAACTGTCCCAAGACCTAGACAGTCACCACTGCTCCAGTGCCTGCCCTAATACCGTCAAGACTGACAGCCAGCTGCCCTCACACCAGACTCCCCTCACCAATAGGTCAGCATCAGCCTTGGGAGCCCCTGAGTAGCACAGATATCCAAGGCCCAGCACACCAATGGGCCAGCACCAGCCCAAAGGCCCCTGGCCCCACAGTCTGCCATGCCAGGACTCTACTACACCCACTAGTAGATTGGCAGCCACCACACAAAGCAGTCCAATCAAGCTGGATACCAGACCCATTCACCAGGGCACCCACAGTTGTCAGCCCCAACACAACAGAAGGACACACAGCCCACAGAGGGCACCTTGAAATACAAAGCTCGTGGGAAAAGAAGAGAATGTGCTAGTGTGCCCCACAGAACATCAACGACATAAGGCCACTTCTCTAAGATCAGGAAGATATAATCAACTTACCTAACACATAGACAAAAAAACAGACAATTAGCCAAAATGAGGCAGAGGCATATGTGCCAAAGAAAGGAAAAGACAAAATACCAAAAGACAAATGGATTGAAATGGAGATAAGCCATCTACCTGATAAAAAGTTCAAGGAAATGAACACAAAGGTGCTTTATGAGTTCAGGAAAAGAATAAACAAACACAGGGAGATTTTTAACAAAGAATTAGAAAATATAAAGAAGAACCCAAAGAGCTGACAAATATAATAACTGAAAGAAAATATACACTAGAAGGATTCAATAGACGATCAGATAGTACAGAGGAACTGATCAACAAACCAGAAGAGAGCAGTGGAAATCACCTGAGCAGAACAGAAAATTTAAAAAAAGAAAAAACAGAATAAAAATAAATAAGGATAGTTTAAGAGAATTCTGAGACAGTATCTATCAAGCATACTAATATTTGAATTATGGAGGTCTCAGAAGAAAAAGAGAGAGAGGGAATGGGGAAGATAATGTATTTCAAGAAATAATGTTGAAAACTTCCTTAACCTGGGAAAGGAAACAAATATACAAGCTCAAGAAGCACAGAAAGTATAAAACAAGATGAATCCAAAGAATTCCACAAAAAGACACATTATAATTAAAATTTCAAAAGTTAAAGAGAGAATCTTAAAAGCAGCAAGAGAAAAGCAACTAGTTAAGCATAAAAGAATGAGACTACAGGCTAACTTTTTAGCAGGAACTTATATGCTAGAAGGGAATGGCATGATGTATTCAAAGTAATGAAGGGGGAAAAATCTACAGCAAAGAATACTGTACCTGGCAGGGCTCCCATTCAAATTTGAAGAAGAGATAGAGAGTTCTATAGACAAGCACAAACTAAAAGAGTTCAGCATCATTAAACCAGATTTATAAGAAATGTTGAAGAGACTTCTCCATGTGGAAGAGAAAAGAACACAGCTAGAAAAATAAAATTATGAAAGGAAAAAAATCTCCTTGGTAAAGGCAAACAGAGTAAAGGTATTATATGAACCACTTTTAATGCTAGTTGGAAAGTTAAAAGACAAAAGTAGTAAAATCATCTATATACACAATAAGTAGCTAAGTTATATACAAGACAAAAAAATGTAAAACATATCAAAACCAGTAAACATGGAGGAAGGAGTGAAAATGCTAAAAGTCATTTGAACTTAAGATGGCAACAAAACATAACCATGTATATACATAGACTGCTAAATATAAAACTCATGGTAACCATAAACCAAAAATCTATAATGGATATGAACAAAGAAAGAGAAAGTAAGCCAAACAAAACAATAAAGATAATCATCAAATCACAAGTGAAGAGAGCAAAAGAAGAAAGGAATAAAAATGACTACAAAATAACCTGCTGCTAAGTCACTTCAGTCATGTCCAACTCTGTGCAACTCCATAGACGGCAGCCCACCAGGCTCCCCCGTCCCTGGGATTCTCCAGGCAAGAACACTGGAGTGGGTTGCCATTTCCTTCTCCAATGCATGAAAGTGAAAAGTGAAAGTGAAGTCGCTCAGTCGTGTACAACTCTTTGCGACCCCATGGACTGCAGCCCACCAGGCTCCTCTGACCATGGGATTTTCCAGGCAAGAGTACAGGAGTGGGGTGCCATTGCCTTCTCCGAACCTAGAAACAATTAATACAATTACAACAAGTATATACCTATCAATTATTACTTTAAATGTGAATAGACAAAATCGTCCAAGCAAAAGATAAAGGTAAATGATTGGATTAAAAAACAACAAAAAAAGATTCATATAATGCTTCCCAAAAGAGACTCACATTAGAACTAAAGACACAGAAAGTGAGGGGATAGAAAAAGATCATTATATAATGACTAAGGAATCAATCCAACAAGAAGATATAACATTTATAAATATGCATGAACCTAATACAACAGCAACTAAACACATAAAGCAAATATTAACAAATTTAAAGGGAGAAATTGACATTAACACAGCAATACTAGGGAACTTTAACACCTCACTTACATCAATGGACAGATTATCCAGACAGAAAATAAATATGGAAACATTGGCCTTAAAAGACACTTTAGACCAGCTTGACTTAATAAAGATGCATATAGAGCACTCTACCCCAAAACAGCAGAATACAATCTTTTTGAGCATACATGGAACATTCTTCAGGAAAGATCACAGGACAGGCCACAAGTAAGCTTCAGTAAATTTAAGAATATTGAAATATTAAGCATCTTTTCTGTCCACAACACTATGAGACTAAAATAAACTGTAAGATGAAAAATCAGAAAGAGAAATTAAGGACTCAATCCCATTCACTGATGCAACAGAAAAAATTAAATATCTAGGAATAAACTTATCTAAGGAGACAAAAAAAAAAAAAAGTACACAGAAAATTATAAGACACTAATGAAAGAAATCAAAGATAACATACACAGATAGAGAGATATTCCATGTTCCTGGATAGGAAGAATCAATATTTTGAATGAAAATGACTATACTACCAAATACAATCTACAGACTCCATGTAATCAATGGAATATCAAATTACCAATGACAGTTTTCACAGATCTAGAACAAAAAATTTCACAATTCATATGGAAACACAAAAGACCCAGAATAGCCAAACCAGTCTTGAGAAAGAAGAATGGAGCTGGAGTAATCAACCTTCCTGACTTCAGATTATATTACAAAGCTACAGTCATCAAGACAGCATGGTACTGGCACAAAAACAGAAATATAGACCAATGGAACAAGATAGAAAGCACAGAAATAAACCCATGCACCTATGGGTACCTTATTTTTGACAAAGGAGGCAAGAATATACAATGGGGCAAAGACAGCCTCTTCTTTAATGGTTCTGGGAAAACTGGACAGCTACATGTAAAAGAATGAAATTAGAACATTTCCTAACACCATACACAAAGATAAACTCAAAATGGATTAAAGACCTAAATGTAAGACCAGAAACTGTAAAACTCTTAGAGGAAAACATAGGCAGAACACTTGATGACATAAATCAAAGCAGGATCCTCTATGACCCACCACCTAGAGTAATGGAAATAAAAACAAAAGTAAACAAGTGGGACCTGATTAAACTTAAAAAATTTTGCACAGCAAAGCAAACTATAAGCAAGGTGAAAAGACAACCCTCAGAATGGGAGAAAACAATAGCAAATTAAACAACTGACAAAAGATTAATTTCCAAAATATACAAGCAGCTCATCCAACTCAATACCAGAAAAACAAGAAACCCATTCAAAAAGTGGGGAAAAGATCTAAACAGACATTTCTCCAAAGAAGACATACAGACAGCTAAGAAACACATGAAAAGATGCTCAACATCATTCCTTATCAGAGAAATGCAAATCAAAACTACAATGAGATATCACTTCACACCAGCCAGAATGGCCATTATCAAAAAGTCTACAAACAATAAATTCTGGAGAGAATGTAGAGAAAAGGGACTGCTCTTGCACTGTTGGTGGGAATGTAAATTGATAAAGCCACTATGGAAGATGGTATGGAGATTCCTTAAAAAACTAGGAATAAAGTCACCCTATGACCCAGCAATCCCACACCTAGGCATATACCCTGAGAAAGCCAAAATTGAAAAAGACACATTTATCCCACTGTTAATTGCAGCACTATTTAAAATAGCTGGAACATGGAAGCAACCTGGATGTCTATCACCAGATGAATGGATAAAGAAGTTGTGGAACATATATGCAATGGAATATTACTCAGCTGTAAAAAAGGAGCACTGAGCCTATTATACAGAATGAAGTAAATCAGAAAGAGAAAGATAAATATTTTATTCTAATGCGTATGTACAAAATCTAGAAAAATGGTACTGAAGAATTTATTTACAGGGCAGCAGTGGAGAAGCAGACAGAGAATAGACTAATGGACATGGGGAGAGGGGAGGAGAGTGTGAGATGTATGGAAAGAGTAACATGGAAACTTACATTACCATATGCAAAATAGATAGCCAATGGGAATTTGCTGTATGGCTCAGGAAACTCAAACAGGGGCTCTGTATCAACCTAGAGGGTTGGGATGGGGAGGGAGATGGGAGGGAGGTTCAAAACGGAGGGGATATATGTGTGCCTGTGGCTGATTCATGTTGAGGTTTGACAGAAATCAACAAAATTCTTTAAAGCAAGTATCTTTCAATAAAAAATTAATTAATAAAAATAAATAAATCATAAGAAAAAGAAAGCTCAAAACACAAACACCTAGAAGCTGAATAATGTGTTACTAAAAGTCAAGGAGCATTGCAGAACTCAAAGAGGAAACAAAAAATATCCGAGACAAATAAAAATGAAAACACAATCTAAAATATATGGGACTTAGCAAAAGCAGTTCTAAGATGGAAGTTACAACAACATAAGCCTACCACAGGAAATAAATCTTAAATAAACAACCTAATCTTCAACCTAACAGAATTAGAAAAAGAAGAACAAACAAAATCCAAAGTTAGTGGAAGGAAAGAAATGATACAAAGCAAAGCAGAAATAAATAGAGACTAATAAAACAATTAAAAATATCAAATAAATTAAGAGCTCATTCTTTGAAAAGATAAACAAAATTGATAAATCTTTTGCCAGATTCATCAAGGAAGAAAGTAACTTTACGCAGAAAACAGTTAGACATTGATGAACAAAATTTAAGATGAAACAGAAAGATTTACAATGCTCATGAATTGGAAGAATTAATAGTTGAAATGATCACACTATTCAAAGGAATCTATAGGTTCAATGCAATCCCTATCAAAATACCAATGGCATTTTTCACAGAACTATAACATATGATTCTAAGATTTGTATATGCATACTATAGACTCCAAATATCCAAAGCAATGTTGAAAAATAACAAAGCCAGAGGGATCATGCTCGCTGATTTCAAGCTATACTACAAGCTATGTTAATCAAAACAGTGTGGTACTGGCATGAAAACAGAAAAACAGAACAGAATGAGAGCCCAGAAATAAACCCATATTTATATGTTCAGTTAATCTACAACATGGAGAAGGAAATGGCAACTCACTCCCGTATTCTTACCTGGAGAATTCCATGGACAGAGGAGCCTGTCGGGCTACAGTCCATAGGGTCACAAAGGGTCAGATGTGACTGAGTGACTGAGCACAATCTACAGGAAGGAGGCCAGAAGATACAATGGTGAAGACAGCCTTTTCAAATGGTATTGAGAATACTGTATAGTTACATGCTACATGCAAAAGAATCAGACTGGAACACTTTCTCATATCATTTGCAAAAATAAACTCAAAATGGATAAAAGACTTAAAAGTAAAACATGACATCCCTAGAAGAAAATACAGGCACTATGCTTTCCTGACATTGGTCTTGGCACCTTTTTTTTTCACTGTGTCTCCTTTGGCAGGTGAAGCAAGAACAAAAATAATCATATGGAATTGCATCAAGCTAAAAAGCTGTTGCACAGTGAGAGAGACTATCAACAGAACAAAAAGGCCTACGTAATGAAAAAAAAAAGATATTTACAAAGGATATATCAATAAGGTGTTAATATGCAAAATTGCAAAGAAATTATACAACTGAGCATCAGAAAGACAAACAATCCAACTAAAAAATGGGGCAGAGGATCTGAATAGTTATTTCCAAGTAAGTCATGTGGATGGCCAACAGGCATATGAAAAGATGCTCAAAATCATGAATCATCAGAGAAATGCAGTTTAAAATCACAATGAGATACCTGTTAGAATGGCTATCATTAAACAGACTAAAAATAACAAACGTTGGTGAGGATGTAAAGAAAAGAGAACCACTGTATACTGCTGATAGGAATGTAAAATAGTGTAGACACTATGCAAAACAGCATGGAGTGTTCTTTAAAAATTAAAGTAGACCTACCATACAATTTAGCAATGCCACATTTGGGTATGAAGAAAGCTAAAATACTAATTCAAAAAATTTATTGCACCCCTATATTCACTGCAGCATCATTTGCAGTAGCTGAGGTATGGAGGCTACTTAAGTATTCTTAGTGATAGATGAATGGATAAAAAAGGTGTTTTATATATATATACATAAAGAGAGAGTTGACCAAAAAGTTTGTTCAGGTTTTCCTGGGCAATATTATGGAAAAACTCGATGAAATTTTTGACTAACCACCTTTCTCTCTATATATATATAGATATAGATATATAGATATAGATATATCTCTCTATATCTGTATAGATAGATGAGTAGATAGATAGATAGATAGGTAGACAGATAGATAAATGAGTGTGTATATGTTATGTGTGTGTGTGAGTGAGCCATGCTATGCAGGTCTATCCAAGACTGACTGATGGATAATATTGAGGACTACTGGCAAAATGTGGTCCACTGGAGGAGGGAATGGCAACTCACTCCGTATTCTTGCCTAGAGAATCCCATGGACAAAAGGCAAAAGATATGACACAGGAAGACAAACAATCCCAGGCTGGAATGTGTCCCATATGCTACTGGGGAAGAGCAGAGGGCAAATTACTCATTGCTCTAGAAAGAATGAGGTAGCTTCCCTAGTGGCTTAGAGTGTAAAGAATCTGCCTGCTATGCAGGAGACCTAAGTTCAATTCCTTGGTTGGGAAGATCCCCTGGAGGAGGAAATGGCAACCCATTCCAGTATTCTTGCCTGGAAAATCCCATGGACAGAGGAGCCTGGTGGGCTACAGTCCATGGGGTTGCAAAGAGTTGGACACAACTGAGCGACTAACACACACACACAAGAAAGAATGATGTGGTTGGGCAAAAGTGAAAATGATGCTCAGTTGTGGATGTGTCTAGTGGTGAAAGTAAAGTCTGATGCTGTAAAGAACAATATTGTAGAGTAATCTGAAATATTAGGCCCTGAGTCAAGGTAAATTGGATGTGGTCAAACAGGAGATGGCAAGAATGAACATCAATATTTAGGAATCAGTGAACTAAAATGGGCAGGAAGGGGTAAATTTAATTTGGATGACCATTATATCTACTTACTGTGGGCAAGAATCCCTTAGAAGAAATGGAGTAGCCCTCATAGTCAACAAAAGAGTCTGAAATTCAGTACTTGGGTGCAACCTCAAAAACGACAGAATGATCTCTGTTCATTTCCAAGACAAACTACTTAACATCACAGTAATCCAAGAGTATGCCCCAATCCCTAATGCTGAAGAAGCTGAAGTTGACCAGTTCTATGAAGATTTACAAGACTTTTGGAACACCAAAAAGAAAAAAAAAGATGGGTCATATGGGATTGGAATGAAAAAGTAGGAAGTCAAGAGAGACCCAGAATAACAGGTAATTTGGCCTTGGAGTACAAAATGAAGCAGGGCAGAGGCTAACAGTTTTGTCAAGAGAACACGCTGGTCACAACAAACAACTTTTTCCAATAACAAAAGAGATGACTCTACACGTGGACATCACTTAGTTGCTCATGGGATTCCCTGATTTAGAATCTTTGCCTCCTAATACCTTTCACGACCAAGAAGTCAAGCCCAAAGGGTGAAGTTCATACTCATAAACAAGGCTGCACAATATCTTAGATTTTGGCCTCCACTTCAACTATCCAGCCTCTCCAAACACTCATGCCTCCCTTCCCCAACTTTATCAACCCTCCTTCCCTTCACTTTAGCCAGATATGGGGGTCTTGGATAAAGGGAAGCGGTAGAAATTAGATAAAGATAATAAGGCTGCACCTGCTTTCAAAGAACACCAAGTCTCACTGGAATGGTTAAAAATACACATGCTCATATAATACAAGTGAAAACTAACAAATGAAAGAAATGATACATAGGTGTAAATGTAACAGAATTTCTTCAAGCCCAAACAGTGGGAATTTTGAAAAGTCACTGGGGCATTGTATCAAAGGTTTTAAAGTGGAGCCTGATGAGTCTAAGAAATATTTTTATAGATAGATTTTAGTCTGAGGCAGACTTAAGAGCAGACAGGGTAAAACAGTAACACAATTATTAGGAATTTCACTGAAGGGATGAGAATCATAATGATACTTTTTAAGCAGCTATGAAAAGGAAAGATAGCTATGTAGTATGTATATATGTAACACATATATTTTTATAATTTATATAATATTATAAATTCATAATTTATATGATAATTATATGATGTTATAGATAGTGTAGAAAATAATAAATTACAGGAAAAGATTGGGGAGTGATGAAACTTGGAATTATATGGAAAAAATTCAAAATTTTCCCTTTAGTTTTAAATAGCAAAAATTTTTTAATTTGCAAAAGAAAGAGAGAGCAAAGTCAAGAGAAAAAAAGAGAAGAGGAAGAATGTTTCCCAAACTTATTGATTTGAATGTATTTATTGCTAGCATGGAGCTTATGGCTCATCTTCAAAAAGATGATACTTTTATCCTGATTTTTGGAGGGTTGTATTATTGATGAAACACAGCTTCAACTGGCTTAGTATTAGATAAACTAGTTATGTAATGGGGCAACTTTTCTTTGAGTAAATGAATATATCTACAGTTGGCAATTAGATTAAGTCATAATTGCATATTCTGGATGAATCCAAATTCCTTCTCCTGCCATAGGTTATTATAGTTCAGTTCAGTTCAGTTGCTCAGTCGTGTCTGACTCTTTGAGATCCCATGAATAGCAGCACGCCAGGCCTCCCTGTCTGTCACCAACTCCCGGAGTTCACTCAAACTTACGTCCATCGAGTCAGTGATGCCATCCAGCCATCTCATCCTCTGTCATCCCCTTAGGTTATTATAAGATCACTGCAAATTTTAGCATCACATCAGTGGGCTCAGCAAAAAGTTCAAATGATTTTGCTTTTGATACATAGGCTGTGAGAGACAAAAGAAAACTGAAGCTCGTTCAGTCAGATTTCTCAATTCACAGATGAAAAGCTGAGGCCAACCATGATTCAGAAATTTTCTAAGTGAGACATATTTTATTATAATAGCTAAGAATAGAACATACAGTTCCTGAATTCTCATCAAGCGTTTACCTGTTTTCCTATGTTTCCTATCTAAATACAATTAGAATTTCTAACAAAAAACAAATTTTAAGATCTAGCAATGTCTAAATTTAGTTCTCTGGAAATATTTAATTCAGTTCTACTTTATTTAAATGACTATGTGAGCAACCATGAAAGAAAGACTAGAGCTCTCTTCAAGAAAATTGGAGATACCAAGGGAATATTTCATGCAAAGATGGGCACAATAAAGGACAGAAACGGTATGGACCTAACAGAAGCACAAGAGATTAAGAAGGGAGAAGGCAATGGCAACCCACTCCCGAACTCTTGCCTGGAAAATCCCATGGACAGATGAGCCTGGTAGGCTGCAGTCCATGGGGTCGCTAAGAGTCAGGCATGACTGAGCAACTTCATTTTCACTTTTCACTTTCATGCATTGAAGAAAGAAAAGGCAACCCACTCCAGTATTCTTGCCTGGAGAATCCCAGGGACAGAGGAGCCTAGTGGGCTGCTGTCTATGCGGTCGCACAGAGTCGGACACGACTGAAGCAACTTAGCAGCAGTAGCAGCAGCAGCAAGAATACACAGAAGAATTATACAAAAAAGGTCTTAATGACCCAGATAACCAAGATGGTGCTGTCATTCACCTCATTCCAGACATCCTGGAGTGTGAAGTCAAGTAGGCTCTAGGAAGCATTACTACAAACAAAGCTAGTCGAGGTGACGGAATTTGAGCTGAGCTATTTTAAATCCTAAAAAAATGATGCTGTGAAAGTGCTGTGCTCAATATGTCAGCAAATTTGGAAAACTCAGCAATGGCCATAGCATTGGAAAACATCAGTTTTCATTCCAATCCCAGAAAAAGGCATTGTCAAAGAATGTTCAAACTACTGCACAACTGTACTCATTTCACATGCTAGCAAGGTAATGCTCAAAATCCTTTAAGTTAGGCTTCAACAGCATGTGAACCAAGAACTTTCAGATGTACAAGCTGGATTTAGAAAAGGCAGAGGAACCAGAGATCAAATTGCCAACATCTGGTGGATCATAGAAAAAACAAGGGAATTATATAAAAAAAAAAAATCTAGTTCTGCTTCATTTACTATGCTAAAGCCTTTGACTGTGTGAATCACAACAAACTGGAGAATTCTTTAAGCAATGGGAATACCAGATCATCTTACCTGTCTCCAGAGAAACAGATCAAGAAGCAACAGTTAGAACCAGACATGGAACAACAGACTGGTTCAAAACTGGGAAAGGAGTACATCAAAACTGTATATTGTCACCCTGCTTATTTAACTTTTGGGAGTTGGTGATGGACAGGGAGGCCTGGCGTGCTGTGATTCATGGGGTTTCAAAGAGTCAGACACGACTGAGCGACTGAACTGAACTGAACTGGGAGATCGTGAAAGACAAGGAAGCCTGGTGTGCTGTAGTCCATGGGGTCTCAAAGAGTCAGATGGGACTCAACAACTAAACAACAGCAACAAGCGACCATGAATAAGTTAACTTTTCCTCTTCAAAAATAACTTATTTCGATACAGAAAAAATAATGTTAAGTGATGATCTAAGATTTACCATATTTCAAGTCCCAAATGAATCTCCATATAAATATCTTTACATGTGGTTATATTTTAGAAAGTTAACATATTTTCAGAAGGGGATATATTTTAAAACAGGATATGAATTATTCCCGAATTCAAATTGCTTCTTAAAAAAGTTACTATAATTAAATTTATTGCAAAGATGTTTTTATACTGAGAAGAAACTGTTGCAAGGCAAAATGGAACCAGAGTTTATTTGTATTCAATTACAGGGCTTTAGTGAGAATATATAGACTTGGGATTGGGCCAGGGAAAAGTGCATAAAAGTTCAAGATAATAACTATCATGAACAAAAACAGGTTAATATTTGCAATATATTTTGAAAATACAATTTGGTATAATACTATCTGGTTTAAGGGATGATATTCAACTCAGGTATATAACACAACTGTTTTACTATTTTCAAGAGGGCTTTCTATGTACTGAATTAACATTATTCCAAAAGGAAGGCGGGGCATACACACTGAGGAAACCAGAAGGGAAAGAGACACGTGTACCCCAATGTTCATCGCAGCACTGTTTATAATAACCAGGACATAGAAGCAACCTAGATGTCCATCAGCAGATGAATGGATAAGAAAGCTATGGTACATATACACATTGGAGTATTACTCAGCCATCAAAAAGAATACATTTGAATCAGTTCTAATGAGGTGGATGAAACTGGAGCCTATTATACAGAGTGAAGTAAGCCAGAAAGAAAAACACCAATACAGTATACTAATGCATATATATGGAATTTAGAAAGATGGTAACAATAACCCTGTATACGAGACAGCAAAAGAGACAGTGATGTATAGAACAGTCTTATGGACTCTGTGGGAGAGGGAGAGGGTGGGAAGATTTGGGAGAATGGCATTGAAACATGTATAATATCATGTATGAAATGAGTCGCCAGTCCAGGTTTGATACACGATATTGGATGCTTGGGACTGGTGCACTGGGACGACCCAGAGGGAGGGTATGGGGAGGGAGGAGGGAGGAGGGTTCAGGATGGGGAACACATGTATACCTGTGGCGGATTTATTTTGATATTTGGCAAAACTAATACAATATTGTAAAGTTTAAAACTAAAACTAAAAAAAAAAAAAGGCATGGAGGAAAACAACAGAATAATTATTTTCCACCATAACATTTACATGTTTCCACTTGGGCCTGGGCAATATGTGATGATCTCAATCATGTTAACTATACGGCTATAGTTATTTCCTATATCCTCCATGATATGTTGATATAAATCTTTATTTCTGTTTGTCCCCAATTTTAATCTAGCACAACCCAGTTTGTGTTGAATGGCCTCCTAATTTGTCTCCCTGCTGCTCTCCTACTCATACAATCCATTGTTCACAATGAACCAGAATAATCTTTTAAAAACAACAACAACAAAATTGAATACGTATTTGTGTATACTCCACTACAAGGCAACCTCTATTCTAAATGTTCTCCAAATATGAAACTGACTTGATTCTCACAAAAAACCCTATGAGATTGACGCCAATGTCATCTATATTTTATAGTGAGGAAACTGAGACACAGAGACGTGAAGTAACTTGCCCATCACACACAGCGGGGAAATAGCAGCATTGGGATCTGCTCCCGGCAGGCTGGCTCCAGAGCCCATGCCTTTTATACCAGCTCTATGCTACCACATTCCTAGTGAAAGTCTTCAACTGTATCCTGTCAGGCTCAGAATGATTTCCTTACTGTGACCCTACATAGTCAGACCCCCACTGATCTTTTCAAGCTCCTTTATTCTGCATCCCCCTTGCCTACAGTGTTGTAATCACATAGGTCTTTCTTTTCCCCTGACAAGCCAAGTATCCAATATCAGGGTCTTTGCATGACTGTTTCCTCTATCATAATATCCATTCTCTTGATCATCACGTGGCTGGCTTCTCCTTGGTCTTCAGACCCCACTTTCAATGTGACCTCCTAACAGAGATCTTTATAACCACAAATTGAAAGAAGCCACCCCATTGTATAAAATTTTCCTCACTGTGAAATGTGGATGTCAGTAGCATCAACCTCATCAGGTTGTTGTGAGAATCAAATGAGTCAGTATTTGTAGAGCATTAAGAACAGAGGTTGGCTTGTATGGGGTTACATACAAGTATGTATTCAATTCTTGTTGTTCAGTCAGTAAGTTGTGACTGGGTCTGTATGGAGTGCAGCACGCCAGGCTTCTCTATCCTTCACTATTACTGGAATTTGCTCAAATTCATGTCCATTGAGTCCGTGATGCTCTCTAATCATCTTATCCTCTGTCACCCCATTCTCTTCCTGCCTCCATTTAGTCTTTCTCAGCATCAGAGTCTTTTCCAACAAGTTGTCTCTTCACATCAGGTAGCCAAAGTATTAGAGTTTCAGCATCAGTCCTTCCAATGAATATTAAGGGTTGATTTTCTTTAGGATTGATTGGTTTGATCTGCTTGCAATCCAAAGACTCTCAAGAGTTTTCTCCAGCACCACAATTCAAAAGCATCAATTCTTCAGTGCTCAATCTTCTTTATGGTCCAAATCTCATATCCTTACATGACTACTGGAAAAATAATAGCTTTGACTACACACACTTTTGTCAGCAAAGTGATGTCTCTACTTTTTAATACACTGTCTAGGTTGTCAAGGATGGATTCAATTAGGGAAATAAAAAGTCTTATTTTTGTTTTTAAGCCTATTTTATGTTTCTCTGTTTTGAGTACTACACTGATATTTTTCTTACTTAGAAAAATAGTCATTTGCTATTATTTTATTTTCTTCCCATAAGAATGAGAACTTCATGAGAATGGTGCTTTTCATTCTCATTCACTGCAATCATTCTCAAACACTGCTTTTCAGCCTTTTGACATTATAGGACAGATAGAAATGACAAAATTTGCTTGCTACATTTGAGTAAATTAGAGGTGATTTGGTATATCTCCATGACGCCAAATGAAAAAATATTATATTTTTGTATAATTATGATAAGACCCACAGAATACAAATCCTAGGAATCACGTTAAATATTAAACATGTATAAAGTTTTCAAATAAAACCTTTATAAAAATTTTATATGGAATATGAGCTGGCTTTCATGAATATACTATCATATAGTAGGCTTTATAACAGCAAAACTGATGACTTTTAGAGCTATAGTATCTTAAAATTCTTGACAGTATCAATGAAAAAATTTTTTCACAAAAATAGGTGATAAAAATTTGCAACAGAAGAAATATATTTATAACAACTAGCATATCTTTATCATTTTCAATAAGAGATAGACATGGTTTTGGAATCTTATTATAATGCAAATATTCAAACCTTTTCATATCCAGTATTTCATAATAACAAAGAAGCTCTGACTTGCAGAATGTATATTCTTCATCAGAAGAGGCAGCCTTCAACTAGCCAGGCTGCTATTGCAAGGACATATCTGCCACAAGTGAGCGTAAGTGTCTGCCATATGTGAGGACAATATTCAACAATGCCTCTTGGTGTTCTATGCATCTGGAAGCGTCACCTGGTTTATTTCCCTTTAGGTGATGGGATGCAGGCTGAGCTGCATATTTAATTGATCAGTATCAGGAATACATATTCTTCCTCAGCTCGACGGGTCCCATGTTCATGATAAGTAGAGAAGAGCTCTTAGCTAATTGTCCACATAGTAGACATTCCCTTTGGCCAGACTCAGTCAGTTGGTGCAAATTTGTGTGCACTGGAAGTTTCTTATGCAAACTGCATGAAAGGACCACAGGGTGCTCCTCTGAGGATCTCTTGATGAAGGCACTCAGGTAGTAAGTATTGGAGCCAGTGAGCTCTGACCTCTCAGAGGGTCAAGACAAGTAATATTTTGAGGCACAGCATTGTTGACTTACTTAGACACTTGCTTCTCAAAGCATGGCTCATATCATCTTCACTGACATCACTTTGGAATTTGTTAGAAATGCAGAATCTTAGTCCCTGCTCCATTGTATACTGAGTTCAATTTAGTCACTCAGTCATGTCCAACTCTTTGCTAGCCCATGAACCACAGCATGCCAGGCCTCCCTGTCAATTACCAACTCCCGGAGTCCACCCAAATCCATGTCCATTGAGTCGGTGATGCCATCCAACCATCTCATCCTCTGTCATCCCCTTCTTCTCCTGCCCTCAATCTTTCCCAGCATTAGGGTCTTTTCAAATGAGTCAGCTCTTTGCATCAGGTGGCCAAAGTATTGGAGTTTCAGCTTCAACATTAGTCCTTCCAATGAACACCCAGGACTAATCTCCTTTAGGATGGACTGGTTGGATCTCCTTGCAGTCCAAGGGACTCTCAAGAGTCTTCTCCAAGCCCACAGTTAAAAAGCATCAATTGTTTGGCTCTCAGCTTTCTTTATAGTCCAACTCTCACATCCATACATGACTACTGGAAAACCATAGCTTTGACTAGATGGACCTTTGTTGGCAAAGTAATATCTCTGCTTTTGAATATGCTGTCTACGTTGGCCATAACGTTCCTTCCAAGGAGTAAATGTCACCACCTCTTAATCCACCCTCCCACCTCCCTCTCCATCCCACCCCTCTAGTTTGTCACAGAGTACCAGTTTTGGATTCCCTACATCATAGAGCAAATTCCCATTATCTGCTTTACACATGGTAATGTATATGTTTCAATACAACTCTCAAGTCATCCCACCCTCTTACTCCCACACTGTGACCATAAGTTCATTCTTTATGTCTGCATCTCCTCTGCTGCTCTCCAAATAGGATTTATCAGTACAATCTTCTAGATTCCATGTGTGCTAAGTCGCTTTAGTCATGTCCAACTCTTTGAGACCCTATGGAGTGTAGGCCACCAGACTCCTCTGTCCATGGGATTCTCCAGGCAAGAATACTGGAGTGGGTTGCCATTTCCTTCTCCATCTGGATTCCACATATATGCATTAATATAAGGTATTTGTCTTTCTCTTTCTGACTTACTTCACTCTGTAAAATAGTCTCTAGTTTCATCCACCTCATTAGAACTGACTCAAATGTGATCCTTTTTATAGCTGGGTAATATTCGATCATATATATATATATACACTACCATTTTCATCCATTCATCTGTCAGTGGACATCTAGGTTGCTTTCATGTCCTAGCAATTATAAATAGTGTTGCAGTGAGCATTGGGGTACCTATGTCTTTTTCAATTATGGTTTCCTGAGGGTAAATTCCAAGTAGTGGGACTGTGGGTCATATGATAGTTTTATTCCTAGTTTTTTAAGGAATCTTCATACTGTTCTCCATAGTGCCTATATCAACTTGCATTCCCACCAACAGTACAAGAGGGTTGCCTTTTCTCCACACCCTCTCCAGCACTTAATTGTTTATAGACTTGGTGATAAGGCCCTTCTGACCAGTGTGAGATGTTACCTCTTTGTAGTTTTGATTTGCATTTCTCTACTAATAAGAGATGTTGAGCATCTTTTTATCTGTTGATTAGCCATTTTTATGTCTTCTTTGGAGAAATGTCTGTTTAGTTCTGCTTACTTTTTGATTGGGCTGTTTGTTTTTCTGATATTGAGCTGCATGATGCTTTTGTATTTCGAGATTAATCTTTTGTCAGTTGTTTCATTTGCTATTTTTTTCTCCCATTCTGAGGGTTGTCTTTTCACCTGGCTTATAGTTTTGATCATTGTGAAAAGTCTTTTAAGTTGAATTAGGTCCCTTTTGTTTATTTTTGGTTTTATTTCCATTAATCTAGGAGGTTGGTTCACAGAGAATCTTGCTGTGATTTATATCAAAGAGTGTTCTGCCTATGTTTTCCTCCAAGAGTTTTATAGTTTCTGGTCTTAAATTTAGGTCTTTAATCCATTTTGAGTTTATTTTTGTGTATGGAGCTAGGAAATATTCTAATTTCATTCCTTTATATGTAGCTACCCAATTTTCCCACACTACTTATTGAAGAGATGGTCATTACTTTTTCTCCAATCATCTTTCTGAAAGCCCTTATTTTCATAAAAGACATCATCCTGCTTCCTTCATTTTTTTTTTTGTGTTTTTCTATATATAATATATATATATATGTGTGTGTGTGTGTGTGTGTGTAAAAATGAATAAATACATACAAATATAATGTATTGGGTTGACCAAAAAGTTCATTGTGGCTTTTCATAAGATGTTACGGAATTTTTTTGCCAACCCAGTATAAGCACATTTCAGACTGTCTCAAAGTATGATCTATCATTTTTTTCAAATCATGATTTAACTTTTTCAGTCACACAGCTTACTCTCTAAAACATCCAGCTTTCCAGTTTTTCCTTTCTTACCTCCTCCCTATTTCCTAACTGTCCTTTGAAATGAATATTCCAGGAATTGAGACACCAAGTATTTGCAACTCCAGGCTGTTCCAAACTCTTTCCGTATTTCTAAGGTCAATCAGAGTTAAGGACATTATTAAGCTTTATCTTGCATGTCAACACAAAAATTATCTTTGTTTTTTCTGTTTTTACTTTCTCATTGATATTCCTGATTATACTTGCTAGTTATAACTGGGCCTTTTCCAAAATGAATTATAAGTTGTAATTTACAGTTAATTTTTAAAATTCTTCACTCTAAATATTTACTGAGTGTTCACTATAGGTATGACACTTATCTTGGTTGTTTAGTTAGATAGACTATCATAGGTTATGCTGCAGAAACCAAAAATGCCCAAATCTTAGAAGCATATCAAAGGAACTATTTATTTCTCACTCAAGAGTACATATCCATCACAGTTCAAAAGTAAGCTCTAACACTGTAGTCATTCAAGGATCCAAGCTAATGAATATTCCGTCTTCATATCTGTTTCCATGGTATCATGGCAGGGAATGGGAATGAGGTAAACCACACACTGGCTCTTAAAGTGTATGCCTAAAGTGACATATTACTTATCTCACATTTAATTGTCCAAAGCAAGTCATAATGCTATACTTAACTTTAAAGGGATTGAAGAACTACAATCTGATCATGTGTGCAAAAGGAGAAGAACCACGGGTGAATAGTCCTAACACCACACACCTATCTTAGGAAAAACCAATGATACATAAGCACCAGCCTATTTTCAAAGACCCAAGAAACTAGTTGTATTGACAGAATAAGATACATATAGATTATGTAAACAGAATTAAGTATCAGGCACAAGTATCAGGTTATCTCACTATAAGACAGAGTGCAGTGCTGAAAAAAAAAAAAAAGTATTAAAGAATTTCAAAGCTAGAAGAAATAAATGTGGATGAGTGAGTCAGGAAGTATATAGACAAGGTAAGACCATGGACAAACTGTTGGATTCCGAGTGTGAATAGAAACAGCAAAGATATTCATGGCTGTAACCATATTGAATTAAGTGAGGGGGGGGGGAGCAGTCTACTGGAAAGTGGATATGAATTAACCTTAAAATGCATTTAAAATATGTTTCAATAGAGGCAGAAAGTTTCTTATATCTGATATAAGGTAAACTGGATAGGCCAAGTAGAAAAGAAGAGTTATTAAGAGCTTTGAATGCCAAAAGATTTGATGTTTGCACATCACTTTTTATGGTCTCCTTTGGAGTTGCTCACCGTTGTTCCTCTTTAGCACATGAGGAAGGTCCACCACACTACAATGTACTGATGGTGGACCACCACATTACAGACTGACTGAGAAAATACAGAGCAGGGAAACATGTGGAGCATTATTAGAGAAGAGGGTTACATCAACACCTGTGTCATTCTTCATGGAATGTAGGTACATTAAGAGAGAAATAGGCATGAAGCCAATCTGACCCTGAGTACTTCCAGGTCATGAGAAACAATTCAAAGGCCAAGAAAGCAAATGCTCTAATTTCAAAGCAACATAGCTGGCAATGTTTCATTAGAGCTGCAAGAAACAGCTTCTTGCATCAAATAAAGGGCAAAAACAGGAGGGAAGTAGGAAAAGCAGAGGTCTGGGCTCCAAGGGTCCTATAGCCTATAGCCCTCTTACTACCAGTAGAATTTTGGATCTGTCATGTTTCTGGATATGTTTCCCCATTTGTGAAAATAATGGTATTGAATTTATAATCCTCAAGGCTACAAGTCTAAATATTTTCCTTCTTGGTTCATCAATAAGTAAATATTAAGGAAAAAGCATAAGGCATTGAATCAACAGAGATACTGTAAAAGATTGACATCTTTTTGAGTGGGAAACATTTAGCAGATGAGAAAATATGTAAAACGATAACAATTTATGGAGCATAGTTAACAATGTCAAACTCTCACCAGTCAATTTTCAAAGCAGTATTAATGATAGTTTGGTGGGTAGAACCTTATTGTGGAACTTAGAATAATCTGTTTCCATTAGTACCAGAAACTTGCTTTATGACTTACACAAGTTGCCACAGGCAAACCATGGATCCCATATTAAACTGTATGGGAGTTAGCTTTTACTCAGCTGTCCAATAGAAAGATAACTTAAGTGCACATTTAAAGGAAAATTTGAATTTTCTCTTCTGCTATGTTATCTTTGCCAACTTCACTTTGCTGCTGCTGCTAAGTCACTTCAGTCGTGTCCGACTCTGTGCGACCCCATAGACGGCAGCCCACCAGGCTCCTCTGTCTCTGGGTTTCTCCAGGCAAGAACACTGGAGTGGGTTGCCATTGCCTTCTCCAATGCATGAAAGTGAAAGTGAAGTCTCAGTCGTGTCTGACTCTTCGAGACCCCATGGACTGCAGCCTACCAGGCTCCTCTGTCCATGGGAGTTTCCAGGCAAGAGTACTGGAGTGGGGTGTCATTACTTTAGCATCACATATATCCTATGACTTTATATTAAGCTCCTTGTTAGATTTTTGTATAACTTGTACACTTCTGGGGCTTCCCCAGTGGCTCAGTGGTAAAGAATCTGTCTGCAATGCTGGAGAAAAGGGTTCGATTCCTGGGTTGGGAAGAAATCTTGGAGGAGGGCATGGCAACCCATTCCAGTATATTACCTGGAGATTCCCATGGAAAAGGGAGCCTGGTGGACTACAGTCCTTAGGGTCATAAAGAGTTGGACATGAATGAACCGACTGAGCATGCTCACACTTCTGATAAATTCTGACTAGAGCATAGTGTTTTGTAAATTTTGGTGGAGAACAGGATCAGTTCAGTTTAGTTCAGTCACTCAGTCATGTCCGACTCTTTGCGACCCCGTGAATTGCAGCACGCCAGGCCTCCCTGTCCATCACCAACTCCCGGAGTTCACTCAGACTCACGTCCATTGAGTCAGTGATGCCATCCAGCCATCTCATCCTCTGTCATCCCCTTTTCCTTCTACCCCCAATCCCTCCCAGCATCAGAGTCTTTTCCAATGAGTCAACTCTTTGCATGAGGTGGCCAAAGTACTGGAGTTTCAGCTTCAGCATCATTCCTTCCAAAGAAATCCCAGGGCTGATCTCCTTCAGAATGGACTGGTTGGATCTCCTTGCAGTCCAAGGGACTCTCAAGAGTCTTCTCCAACACCACAGTTCAAAAGCATCAGTTCTTCGGTGCTCAGCTTTCTTCACAGTCCAACTCTCACATCCATACATGACCACGGGAAAAACCATAGCCTTGACTAGACGGACCTTTGTTGGCAAAGTAATATCTCTGCTTTTGAATATGCTATCTAAGTTGGTCATAACTTTCCTTCCAAGGAGTAAGCATCTTTTAATTTCATGGCTGCAGTCACCATCTGCAGTGATTTTGGAGCCCCCCAAAATAAAGTCTGACACTATTTCCACCGTTTCCCCATCTATTTGCCATGAAGTGATGGGACCAGATGCCATGATCTTTGTTTTCTGAATATTGAGTTTTAAGCCAACTTTTTCACTCTCCTCTTTCACCTTCATCAAGAGGCTTTTTAGTTCCTCTTCACTTTCTGCCTTAAGGGTGGTGTCATCTGCATATCTGAGGTTATTGATATGTCTCCCGACAATGTTGATTCCAGCTTGTGTTTCTTCCAGCCCAGCATTTCTCATGATGTACTCTGCATAGAAGTTAAATAAACAGGGTGACAATATACAGCCTTGATGTACTCCTTTTCCTATTTGGAACCAGTCTGTTGTTCCATGTCCAGTTCTAACTGTTGCTTCCTGACCTGCATACAAATTTCTCAAGAGGCAGATCAGGTGGTCTGGTATTCCCATCTCTTTCAGAATTTTCCACAGTTTATTGTTATCCACACAGTCAAAGGCTTTGGCATAGTCAATAAAGCAGAAATAGATGTTTTTCTGGAACTCTCTTGCTTTTTCCATGATCCAGCAGATGTCGGCAATTTGATCTCTGGTTCCTCTGCCTTTTCTAAAACCAGCTTGAACAGGATACTAATGTCCATTTTGGAGACAAAAGCAGATTCAACAAGATAAAAAATATGGGAGGCTTCCTCTGTCATTTAAAAATAAATTCAGTGGTCTTTCATTTGTCCCACTGTTTTGATAAATAAAGAGGAAGAATATTATGAAGTGATGGATTAAAATCTGCCCAGAATAAACCAAAAAAATTCCCTAGCAAGATGTACTGATTATAGATCGTCTGTCAGTTGTTGCTGATTCAAACTTTGACCCTTTATTATCTCATGGAAAACTGAAGTTTCCTTTGTGAAGGTCCTTATGTTATGTTATTCTTTATACCTGGAGTTCTAGGTAAGCCCAGATAGAAAAGTTTTGCTAAGGATTTTAATGTTATGCAAGTCATTTGGTCAATGTATTTTTTGGTACTAGAAATTTTGATCTTCAAAGTAAGGAAAGAAGTTCTGCCACTTGACTTTTCATAATTAGCCAAAGATGATTTTTAAAGTAATTTAGTTATGTCCTTTATTTAGCTTTGCTATCATCATATGATTCATCTTCCTGGGACTTTTATAAAGAGATACAAAATTGGATCAGTTTACAGAACTGAATTAGTTTAATTCATCTTGATTAGGACTCTATATGGCGGCCCACTCCAGTATTCTTGCCTGGAGAATCCCAGGGACTGGGGAGCCTGGTGGGCTTCTGCCTATGGGGTCACACAGAGTCGGACATGACTGAAGTGACTTAGCAGAAGTAGCAGCAGCAAGGAACCAGAAGTCATGACAAAGCTCAACATTCTTGGAGCCATCGTTGGAAGCCATGATGCATAAATCAGATGGATTTTGAAATCATGTTCTGTATGGCACTCTCAGAGAGACCTTGTTTCTTTCTAGTCTGCTTGTCAACTTCTCCACTCCATGCCCCAGTCACCAAGGACTTCCCAACAGAAAAGTCCTTTCCATTCTCTTTATCCACTCAGTCCCTATTCAGTTCTCTCCTTCATTATTGTAGGAACATCCTAACTATTCTCTCTCTTCCCCAATTTGCTTCTCTCCCCACTCATACACCTTCCACCACCATCCCTCCCAGCTTGCTTGAGGTTATTCTCACTTCCTCTAAAATGCCTTTGCTGATTCCTCTGGTCTGAATTTTGTGTGAGCTCCTGGGTGTAATCCCTGGTCACCCTGTTTTATCTCTAGTTCTAGCTCTTTTCACATGGTACAGTTACTGTGAATGTCTCTGCTCTCCATCAGACTGGAAGCTCTTAGGTCTCAAGGATGTTATCTTCCTTGAAGGCCTAGCACAATATTGGTACAAAATAGTCCCTAAATAGATACATTGGGTGCCTATGTGACTAAACTAGTTACTAATAAGTTAATCATCAAACAAGGAAGAGAAATAGAAATACAAGAAATTAGTTATACAAGTTCCAAATCAATGAACTTTGATTTTTGTCTACTGTTTACCAAGGTTCCCAATAATTTAAGATGCAACTCAAAGTCATGGATGAATAACAGTAAATATACTATTATGAAGCATGCTAAGCAATTAATCTCATTTTATTTTGTACAATAGTTGTCAACAGTACATTAATCAATACAGAAACTTTGCAATAGGCATTGCTTGGAATTTGTTTCAACTGTGCAGAAGTTGGGAAATGGGAGCCATAAAGCTCCTGTACTCTATTATCAAACTATAAATCACTTCTGAGAATAGAAACAAATCATATAAATTTCTTTCTTTTCTGCACCAAAATAGCAAGTTTCTCACTGTTTGTTCTTTTACTTAACCAAGAAATTTTGATTGATCTGATAATGCTGAAATAGATTACCCAGGAATTTGATACAACTTTCCCATGATACCAGTCAGGTGAAATTTTTCTTCAGTTTTTCTCTTGGAAACAAAAGAAAAAAAATTTTTTCTTAAGTTGCAAATGCCTGATTCCAACTTCACCATTAGCAGATCTGTTTAATACACATACATATTTACAGGGCATAAAATAACAGTCATGTTTGTTACCCTCAAGTTTTGTACCTCAAGGGTACCATAATAATTATGTGTATGACCTTGCATGTGAAAAAGGATGACATCGTTTACTGATATCATCATTCCAATATGTAAAACACCTTTATGTTTTCCTTATTTATGCTTGAATAGTACTCAGAATATATCTTAGCCCATTCCAGCTGCCATAACAGATCACCCCAGACTGGGAGACTTATAAATAACATAAATTTATTTCTTGCAGTTGTGGAGTCTGGGAAGTCCAAAATCAAGATGCTTGCAGATACCACATTTGGTGAGAAACCACTTTCTGGTTCATAGATGGCTATCTTCTATCTGGGTCTTCACATGGAAGAAGGGGCAAAATTGCTTTCTGGGGTCTGTTTCACAAGGGCACTAATCACATTCATAAGCGCTCTGCCCTTATGATCAAATTACCTCCCCAAAGCCCCACCTCCCCAAACCATCATATTGCAGGTTAAGAAGATTTCAACATACAAATTTTAGGTTGATGTGTTCAATCCATAATAGACTACTTCAAGAAAAAGGGTTTAAACATAATATGATTTATGTACAAGATGATTCCTTTCTCATCTGTTTGGAGGGGTTTTGTTTGATGGGTTTTTGTTTTATTTTCTAATGTGTTAGATATTAGTGTAATGTAATGTTCAGCTCCATTTAAGATATTCTCATCATCCCCCTTAGCTTTTGTATATTGAAGATGGATTAGCTTAATGACCAAATCAGGTTCTCCTTATTCATACCTAGAATATGTGCATCTACATTGAGTAACTCAATTGTATTCCTTAAAGGCCACATCAAAATTAAAGTGAAAACATCAGAATCTATCAAAGGATGCACACACCTCTACTCTATTAAATGAATATTTGAGTGCTAGTGTATCTTTCTTGAAACTATTATTCCTGAACATAATGGCTGATTCAAATGATACTTCCTATGAATAACAAACAAGGATTTTTGCAAAAGAACATTATGATCAGTTAATTTTGAACAAATGAGTAGCAGGCAGGCTTCCCGTGTGTTTGTATGGGTTCAAGTTCTCTTTCGTATTAAGGAGAACCACCTGGGTCCTTAGTGATAAGTACTGTAAATGTGCAAATTCAGACAGTTACTCTGTGATGCCAAGGGAAACAAGATATCAACTCTCCAGTGTGATATTCCTACTCTGCTATTTGAACATTAGGTTTGGACTGGATAACTTCCATGTGACAGTTCAGAAAATACACCAGTGAAATGGTTTTTAAACAAATTGAGTTATACTAAGTGATGGATTCAGTTCAGTTCTTTGTGACCCCATGGACTGCAGCACGCCAGCCTTCTGTCCATCACCAACTCCCAGAGCTTGCTCAAATTTATGTCCATTGAGTCGGTGATGCCATCCAGCCCTCTCATCCTCTGTCATCCCCTTGTCCCCCCACCTTCAATCTTTCCCAGTATCAAGGTCTTTTCCAAGGAGTCAGTTCTTCACATGAGGTGGCCAAAGTATTGGAATTTCAGCTTCAGCATCAGTCCTTCCAATGAATATTCCGGACTGATTTCCTTTAGGATGGACTGGGTGGATATCCTTGAAGTCAAAGGGACTCTCAAGAGTCTTCTCCCAAACCATAGTTCAAAAACATCAATTTTTCAGTGCTCAGCTTTCTTTATAGTCCAACTCTCACATCCATATATGACCACAGGAAAAACCATAGCTTTGATGAGATGGGCCTTTGTTGGCAATGTCTCTGCTTTTTAATATACTATCTAGATTGGTCATAACTTTTCTTCCAAGGAGCAAGCGTCTTTTAATTTCATGGCTGCAGTCACCATCTGCAGTGATTTTGGAGCCCCCCAAAATAAAGTCTGACACTGTTTCCACTGCTTCCCCATCTATTTGCCAAAAGTGATGGGACCAGATGTCATGATCTTAGTTTTCTGAATGTTGAGTTTTAAGACAACTTTTTCACTCTCCTCTTTCACTTTCATCAAGAGGCTCTTTAGTTCTTCTTCACTTTCTGCTATTAGGTGGTGTCATCTGCATGTCTGAGGTAATTGATATTTCTCCTGGCAATCTTGATCCCAGCTTGAGCTTCATTCAGCCTGGTATTCCTCATGATGTACTCTGCATATAAGTTAAATAAGCAGGGTGACAATATACAGCCTTGACGTACTCCTTTTCCAATTTGGAATCAGTCTGTTTTTCCATGTTGAGTTCTAACTGTTGCTTCTTGATCTGCTTACAGATTTCTCAGGAGGCAAGTAAGGTGGTCTGGTATTCCCATCTCTTGAATAATTTTCCACAGTTTGTTGTGATCCACGCAGTCAAAGGCTTTGGCATAGTCAATAAAGCAGAAGTAGATATTTTACTGGAATTCTCTTGCCTTTTTGATGATCCAATGGATGTTGGCAATTCGATCTCTAGTTCTTTTGTCTTTTCTAAATCCAGAGTGAACATCTGGAAGTTCATGGTTCACATACTGTTGAAGCCTGGCTTGGAGGATTTTGAGCATTACTTTGCTAGCCTGTGAGATAAGTGCAATTGTGCAGTAGTCTGAACATTCTTTGGCATTGCCTTTCCTGGAATTGGAATGAAAACTGACCTTTTCCAGTACTGGGACCACTGCTGAGTTTTCCAAATTTGTTGGCATATTGAGTGTAGCACTTTCACAGCATTGTCTTTTAAGATTTGAAATAGCTGAACTGGAATTCCAATACCTCCACTAGCTTTGTTCGTGGTAATGCTTCTTAAGGCCCACTTGACTTCACATTCCAGGATATCTGGCTCTAGGTGAGCAATAACACCATCATGGTTATTTGAGTCATGAAGATCTTTTCTGTATAGTTCTTCTGTGTATTCTTGCCACCTCTTCTAAATATCTTCTGCTTCTGTTAAGTCCATACCAGCTCTGTCCTTTATTGTGCCCATCTTTGTATGAAATGTTCCCTTGGTATCTCCAATTTTCTTGAAGAGATCTCTAGTCTTTCCCATTCTGTTGTTTTCCTCTATTTCTTTGCATTGATCACTGAGAAAAGCTTTCGTATCTCTCCTTGCTATTCTTTGGAACTGCATTCAAAAGGGTATATCTTTCCTTTTCTCCTTTGAAACCAAGAACATACTGATTCTATTTCCACATGTAATCACTCACTGCAACAGCTGCTTCATTACCACATACCTCTCACGTATGAGGACCCTAAGCCAACGGACAATGAGTCTGCCAGTAATTTCCAATTCACCACTTACACATATACCTCACCATACAGAGCAGAGTGTCATCTGAAAGCTGTGTTCTGGGAAATGTTAACAGATGTAACTCACCCAAAAAAGAACTGCATGTTTGTTGGATTAAATAAAGTTAAATGTCAAGAAGCTCTTTAATATTTTTTGAATATTAAAATGAACATATATAGAATATATATTGTGACTCACACTTACTTGCTCACAGATCATTGTCTTTGAGGAAAACTTAAATACATTTCAGATAACACTGGAATGGGAATAGAATTAGGAAACACAGAAACACATGGAGCCATGAATCAAGAATAAGGATCCATGTTTTTCTTCCTGCCTCTGAAACCAATTTATCAAGTTGTCATAAGCTGTGTTCTGATTTCTCTTCGTATTAACTTGAGATCTTAAAATGTTCTCACTTTTTTTCCAGAAGGAAAAGGAAAAACCTGAGTAAAGCTATCTAGGTATAATAATTAAGATGGGCAATATAATCATAGTTGTTGTTTTTTTTTTAAGACAATTCTTCTCTTTAAGAGAGTATCATGTTAAATCTATATGTCTTTTCCAAGTTTAGATTGCTGGTAACACACAGAAGACCTTTTGCTGGCATGTTCCTCAGTTTCCTTCATAATTTGAAGTGGGTTATGAAAAATCACTTCGTCTGGGAAAGATGGCACACACACAATTGTTAGTACCACTAACCTCCACAGTATTAGTCTGTTTTTCTGCTAAGAATAGTTCATTGACCTGTTACAGTGAAGACAGTAAGTTGACTCAATAAATTAAAGCTAATGCTTCCCAACTTCCTCTTTTATTTTGAAATACTGCTGCTATCAATAGACAAATTTCTTTGAATTAAAACTAATGTAGGGCTAAGAAGTGAAAAGAACATTTATCTAAGTCTTTGACAACTGCTACATTAATCTACATCATGCTTTGAAACTTGGTACATTGTGCTGTTATTGACCAATAGATTAATCAGTAGGATGTGGGTGAAACTTAAACATAATGACTGCACCTGCTTAAGCTCCCAGGAGTGGTTATATTTTAACAGGCAAGGAGTTAAAAAATTAGTTTGGTAACTACAGAGCCCTGCTCCTCAAATATCTATAAAAGTAAACTACTGAATATATTATAAATTATAAGAGAGATGACTATTAGTCAGCAGTGTATTTTGACAAAATACATCCCAAATTTGTAGGAGGTTGTTTCTGTTTGTATTAGCCTTTTGCAGCATACTACAACTGAGAATTACAAGGTCACCTACTTTGAAAGAACACTAAGATTTTCCTGTTGATGGATTAGATATACTTGGCACATACTTCATATTTTATCATGTAACAATATACAAATTGAACACACAAACTATAACCAGTAAACATAACTTGAATAAAAAGTAAATGATGTAGAACTGATTAAAATGCTGGCAGATTTTATTAATATAATCAGTTTTAGGTAAAGAAATAACCAAATAGATTATTAATGACACTATTTTTACTTCTTTGACCATCCAACAGAGATGAAATAATTTAGAAGGGCTTCAGAGACAGTTATGACTCATTGGTTGCCAAATTTTCTAGTTACTGTTCCATGTATGTAAGCAATATAAGCAGTCAATCTCAGGAATTAAGGCTCCAAATCGATTTGTGGGCTCAATTTGAGAGATTTTAAATTCCTTACAAAAGGTCCTGTGGCAGAGACATTTATGTACTCTTCAACAAATATCTATGTGCTTTCCAACACTCCTATCCTTGAATGGTTAGGGAGCATGTGTGACAAGTTCTGGTTTACAGATTACAAGAAGTGTCATGGGTAATATCATACTAAAACAGTCAAGAGGGACTTTCAGTTCAACCTCGATGATTTAGGTTGATATGTCAGGGCATCTGTCGTCTTGGATTTTGAGTGATGGCATTGGCAAAGAGATTAACCAACCTGCATTATCTATGTAATATGAGCAGAAAAAAAAAATCTTTTACTGTAATAGGCCATTGAGACTGGAAGTTACATAGTTACTTCAGCCTACCTAGACCAGTATTCCTTTGTTGTACATTCTCTAAGCATATAAGGATACAAGGCAAGATGACCCCATTAACTTTTTTTAAAAAGTTTCACTTGATATATTGAGCTAGTAGTTGTCAGGCTATATGCTAGATGCTACTGATGTAAACATTTAATAAACAATCCCTATCCCGGGGACAGGGGAGCCTGGTGGGCTGCCATCTATGGGGTCGCACAGAGTTGGACATGACTGAAGCGATTTAGCAGAAGCAGAATGCCTGGAAGATCATCAGTTCAGTTCAGTTCAGTCGCTCAGTTGTGTCCGACTCTTTGTGACCCCATGAATCGCAGCACGCCAGGCCTCCCTGTCCATCACCAACTCCCTGAGTTTACTCAGACTCACATCCATTGAGTCAGTGATGCCATCCAGCCACCTCATCCTCTGTCATCCCCTTCTCCTCCTGCCCCCAATCCCTCCCAGCATCAGAGTCTTTTCCAATGAGTCAACGCTTCGCATGAGGTGGCCAAAGTACTGGAGTTTAGAGACTAAAACAGATCCCATATTTTAAGATCAGTAGAAGTACACAATGGATGCAAGTGAAGGAAAGGTATCTAACCCAGACTAGAGAAAATCAGTAAAGGCACCAGGTAGGGGTACCACTTGATTTGAGCCTTGAAGAAAGAGAAGGTGCTGGTCAAGTTAAGCATATGTGAAATAGAATAAGAAGCATGGTCTGAGATGAATGGATAAAGAGGATGCGGTGGATATATATACAATAGAATGCTATTCAGCCATAAAAAAAGAATGAAATAATGTCATTTGCAGCAACATGGATGGACCTAGAGATTATCATACTAAGTGCAGTAAGAAAGCAAAAGACAAATACCATATGATATTACGTATATGTGGAATCTAAAATATGATACAAATGAACCTATCTACAAAATAGAAACAAACTCATAAAAAGTAGACTTGTGGCTTGCCAATGGGGAGGGAAGTGTAAAAGGAAAGGGAGTTTGGGATTAGAAGATGCAAAATATTATATATAGAATGGGTAAACAATAATGTCTTATTCTGTGGTGTAGTGCAGGGAACTATACTCAATATGCTGTGAAAAACCATTCTGGAAAAGAATATATATGTGTATATAACTGAATCACTTCGCTGTACAGCAAAAACTAACACAACATTGCAAATCAACTATACTTCAATAAAACAAAACAAAACAAAAAAAGAAGTGTGGTCTGTATTGGGAAACCAGGGTGAATTATGGGCAAGGGTTGAAACACAGACAGATTTGAATCCCACTGTGAGAAGATAGTTTTTATTCTGAATGCAACGAATTAAGTCACAAGCATCAAACAAGCGATCTAGAAATAAAGTTCTAGTTACTCTAGACAAGGAATTTTGCAGTTTTTCACAAAGAATGGGTCAAAATTAGCTGGGAAGCTTCTTAAAAGATGAGCATGACAACAGATTTCCAAATCACATTCGAAATAAACTGAATCAAAGCCTAACTGGTACGCGGAGCATAGAAATCCATGTTTTTATTTTTTATTTTCTTTTTTTAGGAGCTCTCTTTGAAAGGATAAATAAAATTGACAAACCATTAGCCAGACTCATCAAGAAACAAAGGGAAATTCATGTTTTTAAAAAGCATACCATGTGTTATTTGTACATAGTAAAGTGTGAAAACTATTAGAACAGAAGGTAATTGAGACTAGAATCCTAGAGTTCAACCAAGTATTAAGAGAAATGAGGGCCTACATGAAAGGAAGGTCAGCAAAAATGAGAGGAAGGCATTGTGTTCTGGGGGGTTAGGAGAGAATGTTTAGATGGATAAACAGGGAATGTGAGCTGAGTTTTCTGATATTAAACCAGATTTCTGGGTGCTATGTTGGTATGTTGTAGAACAGTGAGTAGGAATGTTTTGAAGGAGGAAGTTGAGAATGACTTGACTATTTTAGGTTTGAGCAAAGGTCATTTATCAATGTTAGTCTTACTTCTGGAAAACATATCCTACAATATAATAAAAAGTCTAAAATGTACTCCTTTCACATCAAACATGGTTCACCTAAAATGATATATTTAGCTTCTGGCTCTCAGATTAATTGAATATAATGGTATAAATCGTTTTTATACTGAAGTTCCTTTTTTGTACCTTGGTGACATTCTTTTTTTGCTTTTCTTTTTCAATCTCAAACCTTCCCAAGATTCAGGAAGAGCTCTGAGTTTCTAGCCTTATTCCTAATGGATAAAAGTGTATATTATACATTCAAGTGAAAATGTGTAGGTGAATGGAACAAATAGTCCAGAAAAAGGATGGCAGGCAGGCTCGATATCCAAAGTCGACAGTTCTCAGTATGCAGAACTTTCTCTTTCACTTTCTCAGTGAAAGGAGTCATGAGAGGTTGAACTTGCCCCAAACGCAAGTGGTCTCATTTTTGTTGCTATCAAGTCTCTCTGCACAATAAAAAGTGCCCTAAATTAATGTAACACTAGATCTTTCTTTTTAATTGGTCGATAGTCTTATATAAATTTATCTACATTATTCTCACACTAGAATAAAGCCAGTGTTTTTATATGGGAGTAACTCATAAACAGACTAAAAACTCAATATCTCATTACATTAATGTTTCTAATTCTGCAGAAAAATGGTTAACCACAATGTAACTGTAGCTTTCCCTAGTCATTCATACTTCTGTCTACCACTTATATATTCCTTGTAGGTACATTTTAATTTATGTCTATGCACAATTAATATCAGTAGTCATTTCTAATGGCTAATTAAGGCTTTATATATATATAAAGTAATAAAATGAAGGGAGCTAAGTAAGTGACTTGCAAAAATTAACCAAGCACTTTTCAAACCCTCAAACAAATTTGGAATCAATTAGATAATTCTTTAAATTATTTCTCTGCATTTTTCATAATAGCAAAGCTTAAATTGCTAATTCTGGGAGTATAATTTAATGAAGACTTTCTGCCCTCTAATTTAAATGTTAGCCTTGGAGAGAGATCCTATGAACTCATATAACCACTATCAAGATAGCAAAATGTTTTTCATGATGTTTCTAATTTGATTCTAACAACCAATTAGACAGCCTAGAACCTGAGAGCAAAACAAGAGGTGGGAAAATGTCAAATGACAATTTACAACTCCTGCTTAACTGAGCCATTTTTAGCTATATATATATATATATATATATATATATATATATATATATATCAGAGAAGGCAATGGTACCCCACTCCAGTACTCTTGCCTGGCAAATCCCATGGATGGAGGAGCCTGGTAGGCATCCTGGTAGGCTCCTCCATCCATGGGATCACTAAGAGTGGGGCACGACTGAGCAAATTCACTTTGACTTTTCATTTTCATGCATTGGAGAAGAAAATGGCAACCCACTCCAGTGTTCTTGCCTGGAGAATCCCAGGGACAAAGGAGCCTAGTGGACTGTCGTCTATGGGGTCACACAGAGTCGTACACGACTGAAGTGACTTAGCAGCATATATATATATATATAAAGCTGAGAAAGGCGTTATCATTAGATGAGTTCAAAATTAGTGGTTAAAATATTCAGTTGATTAGACAAATTGTATTGAATATGATACAATAGAAAGATACAAAGAATCTGTAAAAGAATTGTCGATACCCAATCATACACAAAAATAAAAGCCTAACCCTGTACTACTATTTTAAAAAGCATTTAAATACAAGTGGAAAATATGGTACAGAAAATAGACAGTGGGATTCAGCCCTATCTGGGTATGGCATTAAAAAGAAAATAACAGATGAATTAAACTATGTGTATGTGAATTAAATGAAACAAGAGTATCTCTAATGTAGAGAGAATAGGCTAAAAAGAAAGAGGGTTCAATGAGAAAAAAAAATTATTCTTTTCCAATACAAAAAAAACTTAGATTGAATGACTTTTCACAATTGGTTTTTTCATTTTCTCAGGAAAAAAAAATGATACACAGTTATTTTGGCTTATATGCAAATGGCTTTTAGCCTACTTAGATTTCTGCCAGATTTATTCATTTAATCAATGCAATAGTAAGTAATCACTAATTTTAGTAACAAACAGTATGTTTTATTTTAAAAAACAAAGCCAGATAGCTAAAAAGAGGGGAAAACCTGTGTTGGTTTTTTCCATGGAAAAGAAATGATTTGTACTTATTTTGATCCAAAGAGAAGGGGGAGTACAATTCCTTCAGATTGCCAAGATAATTTCTTCTGAATTTAAAGGAAAATCAAAACCAGAAAAGGGTGTGGAAGGAGTGTTTTGTTTTCGTGACATGCCAGGATTTTTTTAAATGCTGGCACATTCAGATTATATGATAAAAATTTCACCTGTGGAGATCTTTCTTTGTCTAGGTTATAGTTAAGAATTTAGAAGTCCATTGGCCACAAAAGGTAAATTGCAATTCAAAAAGAGCGCTATTGCCTTGGAAAGTAAAACGGGTCTCTATACCCCGTTCCTATCTTCTAGAAAACATATGCAACAAGATATGCATTCTGAGTACAGTAATCATTGGGAAGGCCATGTACACTCTGCTATATTTAAAATGGATAACCAACAAAACCCTATTGTATACCACATGGAACTCTGCTCAATGTTATGTGCCAGCCTGGATGGGAGAGGGTGTTGGGGGACAGAATGGATACATGTATATGTATGGCTGAGTTCCTTCGCTGTTTACCTGAAACTATCAAGACACTGTTAATTAGCTATACCTCAATACAAAATGTTTTGGGTGTTAAAAATATAAATAAATAAAATTTTTAAAAAATTAAAATATAGGGTCTGATTTGAGAGACCATTTCCTTCCTCGAGTTTTGATGGATGAATAAATGAAAGTTGCTCAGTCATGTCTGACTCTTTGCAACCCCGTGGTGTTTCCATGTAAATCTCTAGGTGAGTATACTGGAGTGGGTCACCATTCCCTTCTCTAGGGGATCTCCCCAACCGAGGGATTGAACCTGGGTCTCCTGCACTGCAGGCAGATTTTTTACCACCTGAACTACAGGGGATTTTGATGAGTTCTGATAATTTGACCTAAATTTTCTGATGATTTTACATACCTACTTTCTTCTATCTTTTGATAACATTTCTTTTATCTTTTGATAAATCCAGAATATTTCAAACATACAGACAGGCAAGTCAGTTGATGCCAAGTATTTCAGTTCTCTGGCTTTGGCCGCATTCTTTTCGTGCTCATTCGGTTACATCGTATTATGTTTCTTGCTTCAGAAAGAACGCATGACCATAAAAGAAGTAACTTATCTAGAATATTCCCCTCCAGGTAATTCCTTCTAATACAGCAGATACTTTTGTTCCTAACCTTAAAATATTAACACTCAATGTGACTACCAGAATGTCTTCACTCTTTCACTGCTGACATACTCTCTGGGATCCTTAGATTCCTTATCAATTTGTCCCAAATTCCATGTCCTGCCCTCAAAATAAAAAGATAAATATTTTCTATCCTCTTTCTCTTCCTGTTTCAGGCACTTCCTGTATTTCCCAAACAGGTACTGACTCTTTTCGTAAAACAATACTGCTTATGTTTCCCTTAAAGTGTGTGCTACTTGATTTGCCTTTTCTTCTCATACTTTCCAAGCTCTGTATGTTTTTAAAGACCAAGTTCAAACATAATCATCTCTCTGCAACCTTCCTTGGTCATCCCCAGCAAGAATTAACTCACACTGGTAGCACAGAACTAAGAGTCTTGGGGGGTAGGAGATGGGGAGAATGGAAGACGTGCAGTATTTTACTTTTTATGCTATTTAGCTCATGTCCAAAAATTTTAACTGTGATATCACAGTTTACTATGCTCAGAAACTAAAGTGATAGATCTTTCTTGTTGGCTTTTTAGTTTGGGTTTGCTCAAGTTTATAGGAAAAATGTAACCATTATGGAAGATTTTAATGATCTCAGTGGCTGTTCCTCATTGATTTAAAGTATTCAATGAGGTTCTTCTTATTTAACTGTACTTCTACTTCCTGACATTTCTTGCCACTGATCCCGGTTGTGCTATTTTTTTATCCATTGCTCCTCACTTCATGTCACTATTTTTACAGTTCTGACTTTTAGGGCTTAAGTGTTTCTGAATACAATGTTTGGGAATTCAGAATCTTCTGTGTTCAGAAATCCCCCATCTTTAAAGATTCTCATGAACTTGGATAGAATTCCAGAATATCTTTACTAATACATCTCTTTGGAGATATGTTGTCACGCATGCTATTTTTAGATGATTCTGTGAAAAGAGTAGACAAGTAGGTTCCAGCTTCAGTAACTCCCATGCTTTTTATGCTTTCCCAAAACTTGCCCACAAATAGCACTTTGTCATGATTTCCCCTATTCTCACTTACCCTGCAGAAATAGAAAGATATGTGAACATTTTTAAGGTTGGAAAACAGTAGCAGAAATTAAAATCACACTCAAGGATTAGTTTTAGAACTTGCCCCTCCCTTTGTGTGTAAGACCCTTACTACATATAATAGGAAGGGGTTTGATGCCTACAAACTTAAGGGGAATTAGATTTTAAAAATAATCTAAAGTAGAGAGCCCTAGAATAGATTATACAAAAATAGGGACAATCACTTATTAATTTCATTCTTGATTGTCAATGTCTCCTAAGGGAGGTAATGTACACATCATTGATTCTTGTCTTGAAATAATGAATTTTTATGGTCAAATTATGAAATCTATTTTTCAATGCCAAATTCATTATAATGATCAGACTTTAGTTTCACAAAATAATATTATTAAGCCTAGAGATGTAGCTTAGGAAGAGTTCAAAAGTTTTCTAATCATTTTAATCATCATTATGTTCAAAACCTCTGTTTATATGCCAGCAAATTTGGAAAACTCAGCAGTGGCCACAGGACTGGAAAAGGTCAGTTTTCATTCCAATCCCAAAGAAAGGCAATGCCAAAGAATGCTCAAACTACCACACAATTGCACTCATCTCACATGCTAGTAAAGTAATGCTCAAAATTCTCCAAGCCAGGCTTCAGCAATACGTGAACCGTGAACTTCCAGATGTTCTAGCTGATTTTAGAAAAGGCAGAGGAACCAGAGATCAAATTGCCAACATCTGCTGGATCATGGAAAAAGCAAGAGAGTTTCAGAAAAACATCTATTTCTGCTTTATTGACTATGCCAAAGCCTTTGTGTGGATCACAATAAACCATGGAAAATACTGAAAGAGATGGGAATACCAGACCACCTGACCTACCTCTTGAGAAATCTGTATGCCATTCAGGAAGCAACAGTTAGAACTGGACATGGAACAACAGACTGGTTCCAAATAGGAAAAGGAGTATGTCAAGACTGTATATTTTCACCCTGCTTATTTAACTTCTATGCAGAGTACATCTTGAGAAATGCTGGGCTGGAAGAAGCACAAGCTGGAATCAAGATTGCCAGGAGAAATATCAATAACCTCAGATATGCAGATGACACCACCCTTATGGAAGAAAGTGAAGAAGAACTAAAGAGCCTCTTGATGAAAGTGAAAGAGGAGAGTGAAAAAGTTGGCTTAAAGCTCAACATACAGAAGACGAAGACCATGGCATCTGGTCCCATAACTTCATGGGAAATAGATGGGGAAACAGTGGAAACAGTGTCAGACTTTATTTTTGGGGGCTCCAAAATCAATGCAGATGGTGACTGCAGCCATGAAATTAAAAGACACTTACTCCTTGGAAGGAAAGTTATAACCAACCTAGATAGCATATTGAAAAGCAGAGACATTACTTTGCCAACAAAGGTTCTGTCTAGTCAAGGCTATGGTTTTTCCAGTGGTCATGTATGGATGTGAGAGTTGGACTGTGAAGAAGGCTGAGCACCAAGAACTGATGCTTTTGAACTGTGGTGTTGGAGAAGACTCTTGAGAGTCCCTTGGACTGCAAGGAGATCCAACCAGTCCATTCTGAAGGAGATGAGCCCTGGGATTTCTTTGGAAGGAATGATGCTAAAGTTGAAACTCCAGTACTTTGGCCACCTCATGTGAAGAGCTGACTCATTGGAAAAAGACTCTGATGCTGGGAGGGATTGGGGGCAGGAGGAGAAGGGGACGACAGAGGATGAGATGGCTGGATGGCATCACTGACTCGATGGACGTGAATTGGTGATGGACAGGGAGGCCTGGCGTGCTGCGATTCATGGGGTCGCAGAGTCGGACATGACTGAATGACTGAACTGAACTGAACTGAACTGAGAAGATATTTCTTTGAATTTTTTTAAAAAAATTCAACCTCATACTGTAAAAATAACACCAATCTTACATCAAATATTTTGCTGCCATTTGTTTTGGGGGATATAGTCATAGTGTATATGGCTTCTTAGTTCCTAGTAATTCACTATATATAGAGTAAAGAGATACTAAGAAGGACACATCCACAAAGCACTCTCCAGTTTCTAGTTTGTTTTGTTTTGTTTTTTTACACCCAAATACCTATTCTCACTTGCAGGCAGATGCCTTCACTTCTCAGACCCAGGCAAAATGGTGCTGCAAGAGCCTTAGCCCAATTGGAACAGAAAATGTCAGTGACATCATCTGAGCCTGGTTAAGGGAAATGAAAACAGACCAGGTACTTCTGTTAAGAAGTTAGACGTGAGCAACTGAGGAGTGACCTAGTGGGAAAAGGATGCAAGCCGATCTCTAAACCTCACCCCAGACACACTCTCAATCTCCTGTAAGGCCCAGGAGAGCTCACAGATATGCTACAAAATAATCACAGAGACTTATCCAACTACTGCCCATGTGCCCTAGGCATACAGTGGATACAACTAACCACAGGGCTTCTCCAGCCGGGCACTCGTGCCCTTGATGCACAGCTGTGTCCTCAAGTGACCTTAAGCAGCCAGGAGCCCATTAAGGGTTCATAAATATTCTATACATACATACATCTGATTATAACAGACTACATTATGGGAAAGACAAGCACAGTGGAGCCTGTTGTTACATAACTTGCAACTGTCAATCAAAACTGTCAGTTCAGAGGGAGGAGCTAAGATGGCGGAGGAGTAGGACAGGGAGAACACTTTCTCCCCCACAAATTCATCAAAAGAACATTTAAACGCCGAGTAAATTCCACAAAACAACTTCTGAAAGCCGGCAGAGGACATCAGGCACCCAGAAAAGCAACCCAAGTCTTCGAAAGGAGAGAGAAGAAATACAGCTCCACTCACCAGAACACCGACACAAGCTTCCCTAACCAAGAAACCTTGACAAGCCACCTGTACAAACCCACACAGAGAGAGGAAATGCCACAATAAAGAGAACTCCACAAACTGCCAGAATACAGAAAGGACACCCCAAACTCAGCAATTTAAACAAGATGAAGAGACAGAGGAATACCCAGCAGATAAAGGAACAGGATAAAAGCCCACCAAACCAAACTAAAGAGGAAGAGATAGGGAATCTACCTGATAAAGAATTCCAAATAATGATAGTGAAATTGATCCAAAATCTTGAAATCAAAATGGAATCACAGATAAATAGCTTGGAGACTAAGATCAAAAAGATGCAAGAAAGGTTTAACAAGGACCTAGAAGAAATAAAAGAGAGTCAATATAAAATGAATAATGCAATAAATGAAATTAAAAACACTCTGGAGGCAACAAATAGTAGAATAACAGAGGCAGAAGATAGGATTAGTGAATTAGAAGATAGAATGGTAGAAATAAATGAATCAGAGAGGATAAAAGAAAAACGAATTAAAAGAAATGAGGACAATCTCAGAGACCTCCAGGACATATTAAACGCTACAACATTCGAATCATAGGGGTCCCAGAAGAAGAAGACAAAAAGAAAGACCATGAGAAAATACTTGAGGAGATAATAGTTGAAAACTTCCCTAAAATGGGGAAGGAAATAATCACCCAAGTCCAAGAAACCCAGAGAGTCCCAAACAGGATAAACCCAAGGTGAAACACCCCAAGACACATATTAATCAAATTAACAAGGATCAAACACAAAGAACAAATATTAAAAGCAGCAAGGGAAAAACAACAAATAACACACAAGGGAATTCCCATAAGGATAACAGCTGATCTTTCAATAGAAACTCTTCAAGCCAGGAGGGAATGGCAAGACATACTTAAAGTGATGAAAGAAAATAACCTACAGCCCAGATTATTGTACCCTGCAAGGATCTCATTCAAATATGAAGGAGAAATCAAAAGCTTCTCAGACAAGCAAAAGTTGAGAGAATTCAGCACCACCAAACCAGCTCTCCAACAAATACTAAAGGATATTCTCTAGACAGGAAACACAAAAACAGTGTATAAACTCGAACCCAAAACAATAAAGTAAATGGCAACGGGATCATACTTATCCGTAATTACCTTAAATGTAAATGGGTTGAATGCCCCAACCAAAAGACAAAGACTGGCTGAATGGATACAAAAACAAGACCCCTACATATGTTGTCTACAAGAGACCCACCAAAACAGGGGACACATATAGACTGAAAGTGAAGGGCTGGAAAAAGATTTTCCATGCAAATAGGGACCAAAAGAAAGCAGGAGTAGCAATACTTATATCAGATAAAATAGACTTTAAAACAAAGTCTGTGAAAAGAGACAAAGATGGTCACTACCTATTGATCAAAGGATCAATCCAAGAAGAAGATATAACAATTATAAATATATATGCACCCAACACGGGAGCACTGCAATATGTAAGACAAATGCTAACAAGTATGAAAGGAGAAACTAACAATAACACAATAATAGTGGGAGACTTTAATACCCCACTCACACCTATGGATAGATCAACTAAACAGAAAATTAACAAGGAAACACAAACTTTAAATGATACAATAGACCAGTTAGACCTAATTGATATCTATAGGACATTTCATCCCAAAACAATGAATTTCACCTTTTTCTCAAGCGCACATGGAACCTTCTCCAGGATAGATCACATCCTGGGCCATAAATCTAGCCTTGGTAAATTCAAAAAAATAGAAATCATCCCAAGCATCTTTTCTGACCACAATGCAGTAAGATTAGATCTCAATTACAGGAGAAAACTATTAAAAATTCCAACATATGGAGGCTGAACAACACCCTGCTGAATAACCAACAAATCACAGAAGAAATCAAAAAGAAATCAAAATTTGCATAGAAACTAATGAAAATGAAAACACAACAACCCAAAACCTGTGGGACACTTTAAAAGCAGTCCTAAGGGGAAAGTTCATAGCAATACAGGCATACCTAAAGAAACAAGAAAAAAATCAAATAAATAACCTAACCCTACACCTAAAAAGCAACTAGAAAAGGAAGAAATGAAGAACCCCAGGGTTAGTAGAAGGAAAGAAATCTTAAAAATTAGGCAGAAATAAATGCAAAAGAAACAAAAGAGACCATAGCAAAAATCAACAAAGCCAAAAGCTGGTTCTTTGAAAGGATAAATAAAATTGACAAACCATTAGCCAGACTCATCAAGAAACAAAGGGAGAAAAATCAAATCAATAAAATTAGAAATGAAAATGGAGAGATCACAACAGACAACACAGAAATACAAAGGATCATAAGAGACTACTATCAACAATTATATGCCAATAAAATGGACAACGTGGAAGAAATGGACAAATTCTTAGAAAAGTACAACTTTCCAAAACTGGACCAGGAAGAAATAGAAAATCTTAACAGACCCATCACAAGCACAGAAATTGAAAGTGTAATCAAAAATCTTCCAGCAAACAAAAGCCCAGGTCCAGACGGCTTCACAGCTGAATTCTACCAAAAATTTAGAGAAGAGCTAACATCTATCCTGCTCAAACTCTTCCAGAAAATTGCAGAGGAAGGTAAACTTCCAAACTCATTCTATGAGGCCACCATCACCCTAATACCAAAACCTGACAAAGAACCCACAAAAAAAGAAAACTACAGGCCAATATCACTGATGAACATAGATGCAAAAATCCTTAACAAAATTCTAGCAATCAGAATCCAACAACACATTAAAAAGATCATACACCATGACCAAGTGGGCTTTATCCCAGGGATGCAAGGATTCTTCAATATCCGCAAATCAATCAATGTAATACACCACATTAACAAATTGAAAAACAAAAACCATATGATTATCTCAATAGATGCAGAGAAAGCCTGACAAAATTCAACACCCATTTATGATAAGAACTCTCCAGAAAGCAGGAATAGAAGGAACATACCTCAACATAATAAAAGCTATATATGACAAACCCACAGCAAACATTATCCTCAGTGGTGAAAAATTGAAAGCATTTCCTCTAAAGTCAGGAACAAGACAAGGGTGCCCACTTTCACCATTACTATTCAACATAGTTTTGGAAGTTTTGGCCACAGCAATCAGAGCAGAAAAAGGAATAAAAGGAATCCAAATTGGAAAAGAAGAAGTAAAACTCTCACTGTTTGCAGATGACATGATCCTTTACATAGAAAACCCTAAAGACTCCACCAGAAAATTACTAGAACTAATCAATGATTATAGTAAAGTTGCAGGATATAAAATCAACACACAAAAATCCCCTGCATTCCTATACACTAATAATGAGAAAACAGAAAGAGAAATTAAGGAAACACTTCCATTCACCATTGCAACAGAAAGAATAAAATACTTAGGAATATATCTACCTAAAGAAACTAAAGACCTATACATAGAAAACTATAAAACACTGGTGAAAGAAATCAAAGAGGACACTAATAGATGGAGAAATATACCATGTTCATGGATTGGAAGAATCAATATAGTGAAAATGAGTATACTACCCAAAGCAATTTATAGATTCAATGCAGTCCCTATCAAGCTACCAAAGGTATTCTTCACAGAGCTAGAACAAATAATTTCACAATTTCTATGGAAATACAAAAAACCTCGAATAGCCAAAGCTATCTTGAGAAAGAAGAATGGAACTGGAGGAATCAACCTACCTGACTTCAGGCTCTATTACAAAGCCACAGTTATCAAGACAGTATGGAACTGGCACAAAGACAGAAATATTGATCAATGGAACAAAATAGAAAGCCCAGAGATAAATCCACGCACCTATGGACACCTTATCTTTGACAAAGGAGGCAAAAATATACAATGGATTAAAGACAATCTCTTTAACAAGTGGTGCTGGGAAAACTGGTCAACCACTTGTAAAAGAATGAAACTGGAACACTTTCTAACACCTTACACAAAAATAAACTCAAAATGGATTAAAGATCTCAACGTAAGACCAGAAACTATAAAACTCCTAGAGGAGAACATAGGCAAAACACTCTCCGACATACATCACAGCAGGATCCTCTATGAACCACCTCCCAGAATATTGGAAATAAAAGCAAAAATAAACAAATGGGACCTAATTAAACTTAAAAGCTTCTGCACAACAAAGGAAACTATTAGCAAGGTGAAAAGGCAGCCTTCAGAATGGGAGAAAATAATAGCAAATGAAGCAACGGACAAACAACTAATCTCAAAAATATACAAACAACTCCTACAGCTCAACTCCAGAAAAATAAATGATGCAATCAAAAAATGGGCCAAAGAACTAAATAGACATTTCTCCAAAGAAGACATACAGATGGCTAACAAACACATGAAAAGATGCTCAACATCACTCATTATCAGAGAAATGCAAATCAAAACCACCATGAGGTACCATTTCATGCCAGTCAGAATGGCTGCGATCCAAAAGTCTACAAGCAATAAATGCTGGAGAGGGTGTGGAGAAAAGGGAACCCTCTTACACTGTTGGTGGGAATGCAAACTAGTACAGCCACTATGGAGAACAGTGTGGAGATTCCTCAAAAAACTGGAAATAGAACTGCCTTATGATCCAGCAATCCCACTGCTGGGCATACACACTGAGGAAACCAGAAGGGAAAGAGACACGTGTACCCCAATGTTCATTGCAGCACTGTTTATAATAGCCAGGACATGGAAGCAACCTAGATGTCCATCAGCAGATGAATGGATAAGAAAGCAGTGGTACATATACACAATGGAGTATTACTCAGCCATTAAAAAGAATACATTTGAGTCAGTTCTAATGAGATGGATGAAACTGGAACCTATTATACAGAGTAAAGTAAGCCAGAAAGAAAAACACCAATACAGTATACTAACACATATATATGGAATTTAGAAAGATGGTAACAATAACCCTGTGTACGAGACTGCAAAAGAGACACTGATGTATAGATCAGTCTTAAGGACTCTGTGGGAGAGGGAGAGGGTGGGGAGATTTGGGAGAATAGCATTGAAACATGTATAATATCATGTATGAAACGAGTCGCCAGTCCAGGTTCGATGCACGGTACTGGATGTTTGGGGCTGGTGCACTGGGACGACCCAGAGGGAGGGTAGGGGAGGGAGGAGGGAGGAGGGTTTAGGATGGGGAACGCGGGTATACCTGTGGCGGATTCATTTCGATATTTGGCAAAACTAATACAATATTGTAAAGTTTAAAAATAAAATAAAATTAAATTAAAAAAACTGTCAGTTCACGCCCACCTATATGAATATGTAAAAGCCCTGTGTTTAAAACCCCCTTACCTCCTACCTCATCATCCTTGTGCCAGTGCCTCCCTTGGCTGGGTCCAATTCTCCCTTGAGGTGCTTTTTCTGTTTTTTCTGCTTTTTCTGTTATTTTTCAATAAACTTGTTTGTGCCACAGGTAAGACCTCAGATTCTTCTTTGTGTCCATACCAAGAGCCAAGGTCCACAAAGGAAGATCTTCTTTGACCCTCTCCCTACCCAGTAATAGTTTCAAAACATGAATTTAACACAAGGAATTGGCTACATAGGTTTTGGAAGAGTAAGGAACAAAAAGAAGGAGGTGGGATCAATTCAAAAACTTTCCTTTGAATGTGATTAGAGATTTCATGGGTTTGATCTTCATGATTCAAAGTGTTTACTAACTTTCCCACCAAATAATCATCAACAGTAACTCTTGGAGATGCCTTTCTAATAAATACTGTTCATAAATTCCAACAGAAGCTGCACTTAAAATCTTTGGTGTGGTTGGTTTGATGTTTTCCATCTCTCTGTTGACTTGATAAAACTTCTAGCTGCTACTGGTCTATAACCTGGTATCCTTTCACTGTCATTCAGAAGAAGAGATGTGCCTGACCTCCAGTTTGCCGCATGTAATCTTTAAAAAATTGGAGTTCACACTGCCTATAAGAATGTATGCTGATGTATGGCAAAACCAATACAATATTGTAAAGTAAAAAAATAATAATAATAACATAAAATAAAAAAGAATGCTGTCCAGGGGAACTATGCAAAGTTTCCCAAAATCTGCTGCCAGTTTCAACATTCATTTCTTTGTCTGACTGCAACCATTGTATTTTTGAACCACATACTTCTTTACAAATAATAAGCTATTTATTTGATTTTTCATGGTGTTGATATCATTACCAGCTGTATCTAGAGATCGAAGATACTGTAATTCTTCTGCTGCTTTACTTCTGACAGCTTCTAGCTCTCCAATATTGTCACTCAATTTAATGATGTTAATAAAGTCCTCATACTTTCAATCAGAATCACAGATCATCCATAAGATATATTGATTAATATAATCAGGACATTGAGTTGATTTATTAATGGAAGAAGGATTTCCCATGCAAGGATTTTCCTGACAAAGATCACATGATCTTGTTCTGGAAATCTCCAGGAGGTAGCAATAAATACAATAAGACCTCACACAAAGCCCTTAGGAATCCTTCTTCATCTTTGAGAGAAGTGCACAGCACAGTAGGTCATGACAAATGTCCTTTTGCATTTCAGCTTCAAAGAAGGTATCTACGAGATCTTCTTCTGTACCTTTCACTTGATCATCTTTTTCTGTTATCTTTTGTTGAGCCTTTCTGAGTACTTGAGATGAAAGATTTTATCCTTCCTTCAGTCAGACTGCATTTTATATGCACATGTTAGCTGAGCTGGATATGTTAAAAGACTCTAGTTTCAGAGGATTGGATGAGGCTGATGGAGAATCTTTTAATGGATCTCCTAAAGGAAGCATAAATTTATCTTTAGATGACATTTCCAAAGTATCCTCTGCTGATTCAGTACAACTTCATACTTACATTTCAGACACTGGTGTTTGTAATGATCATGACAAGACATGCCCATTATATAACATCACTGTGCACTGGCACAACCTCAACAGTGAGAAGATGTGGAAAACCTACTGCTGTCACAGTGACTTTCACAACTTCCACACGAGGAAGCTACGGAAGCAAAAGGAAGAAGGCATGACACCATGATGTGAGGCTGCTAGAACTACTGGGCTTGAACCCTTTAGCCTGCACCTGCTGCTGTGCTGTTACTAGAATCATTTGTCACAGTCACTCCTGGATTGCTGAAGAGGGGTCATATCCATCAAAGTGGGGATCTATCAAAGGTATGACCTCTACCAGATTCCTGTGGTCAAGAATCACACAACTCTCAACGTATCCACCACAATACTGTAATCCAATTCCCCTACCTTTTCTCACTAGTGCCTCTTATTTACAGAACCTAATATGAATTGAGTTTTCATAGGAGGCTGGTAAATGCTATCTGCAGATTCCTGTTCTGCAAAAATACAGAGCAGAGTCCAGAGGGAAATGGGACCTGAGAATATCCAGATACTTGTCCAGCACAGGAGGCAATCTGCTACTCCACCCACAATGAGTTGTTTTTCTATTAATAGTGTTAGAAGTAGCTGCCTGCACATCCTCCACACTTTTTCAACTGGTGCTTTTTGTTTCCTGCAGCACATAGTGATGGGTCAAGTGAACAATCTAACCCTTTAAACTGACCTGATCTGATTGGCCCACAGGGAAGAGAAAGACATTTAGGGACTTACCACTTCAATCCTATTGTCAACTTGTGTAATGGAAAGGAAAAGCAAAGCATAATACTAAAGAGTAAGTGTGTGCTATTGGACAGTTCTTTGAAATCTATTAATAGAACACTGCATCAGGAAATTAATCATCTCAGTAGAAGAGAATCCAATCCCTGTTCTCTTGATCTCTGGTTGATGTTCCTGCAATAGCTGAACATCAGCCTAGAGGACAGAAAATAAGAAAGTATAGGAGATCAAATCATGCAGTAGGGAAATGTTTCCTTATCCTTGAGAATATTTAGCTCAGATTGCAAACCTAAATAGAGAAACTTGCTTAATTTATTTTTCTTAAACACAAAATGTGCTGTGCTGTGTACTAAGTCACTTCATTTATGTCTGATTCTTTGTGACCCCATGGACTGCAGCCCTCCAGGCTCCTCTATCCAAGGGATTCTCCAGGCAAGAATACTGGAGTGGGTTGCTGTGCCCTTCTCCAGGGATTGAACCTGCATCTCTTACATCTCCTGCATTGGCAGGTGAGTGCTTTACCATCAGTGCCACCGGGGAAACCCTAAATACAAAACAGCTACAAAGTAATATTTACAAATTATATATAAGGTATAAAGTAAAAACACAATAGACACCTGAATATTTTGTTTCACTCTCCCTCCCTTCTTCCACTATTCTCAATTCTGCATTTATAACAATTGCTCATTGTTAGAATATTATGAAGTATGTTTGTATCCCCGAATAAGGCACTTCTTTATTTTGCATATTTTAATATTCATGTAAATGAATTATAATCTATATAATCTTGTAAAATAAACACATTTACTTTAAAATATGTTCTACTATTAAATTTTAATCTTGCATGTAGCTATGTTTTATTCATATTCATTGCTGAGTAATATTTCTATTTCAATTTTAAATATAATGAGTCAAAATTTCATGCTTCATTTATTCTTTCAGCTCTTTGTGGATTTTGCTTTTTGTTTCAATTTCTTTTAATATTCAGACAGTTCTGCTACAGAATCTTTGTCTTCAAATCCTAATGCAAATAAGCAGTTGTGAGTGTATCCTCAAAGATAGATAGAATTTCTGAATAACAAGAAATACTGCATGCATTTAATTTTAAGAATTTAAATCTGTTTTCCAAAGTGGATGAACACACTTAAAATCCTTCCAGCTGCTTCTCCTTCTCATTAATACTTAATTTTTTCCCACTTAATTTTTTTTCCAGTGTGGTTCTGTTATTTTCAGAACATTTATCAGAATATTGGCCAGTATAGATTATGACCAAATGACCTATTGAAAAATTCATGCTATGACTGTCATTAGTTTGCAACTGGAATATATGGCTTTCTGAGAGTGCTTTGGCATTCTGATAGAGTCAATACATACAAAATAAAATTTAAGATGTGTCTCAAAGAGAAATTTTTAAAAATTATAAATTATTGAAACAAATATTTTCATGTATTAAACATCTTCCAAGGCTGGATTTTTGTGCAAGGGTATTTTTACTTATAAAAGATGGCAACATGGTGATGTTTAATTCACTTTTAAAGGTTGATCTCAGATGTTGTGTACAGTTATCTGGTCAAGTAAGTAAACTGTCAAATAGATTACATGCAAAGAATAGGTCACAAACTCCACAGATGCGACCATCAGCTTTCAGTTTGCTAAGAGAAGCTGTATTTGTTCCTAGTTCAATGCCTTCCAGAATTATTAAAAAATTCATCAAACACAGTAAAGGGTTTTTTTACCCATTTTATCTGCGGATTGACAGACAGAGTTTTGAATTATATGTTAAAGTACACTGAAATAAAATATTACTTTGATAAGCTAATTATGAGGTATACTTTTATATTAGGCTTCTTGAGGAATTACAATATCAACAATACTCATAAGTACATTAGCATTCATGCTACAGGATGGAGGATGAATTAGTTATTCTTGTTCAAAAATAATTTATAAATTTCTAAATCTACAGAGTTAGGGAATGTGTTGAAAAAATACAGATAAATATAAGCCTGAACATATATGGGTATGAATCTGTGCTATTATTTTCAGAAATATAGAGAAACAAATGTAGATAAATTCTGTTTACTTTGTTTATGGTCTTATTTCCTTCAAATATCACAATATAATCACAAATAGAATAAAATTTCAAGTAGATCAAGGCATTAAATGTGAATCCTTCCTAATTTTCATTTAATTCTTATTAAAAACTTTGTCAAGTTCAATTTAAGATCACAGAGCTTCTGTCACACTGTGAGATAAACATTTTTTCATTAACCCTTTCAATACATTTAGAATATGAAGGAATAATCCTTTGGGGTGAGAAAGTACACTAGTAAAATTTTTATGGAGGGTATAAAGACACTTTTTTCCTGAGTCTCATCTTTATTTGGTCAAGTTCCTTCCTGATAATGCAGCCATGTGAACAGAGAAACCACAGGACATCACCCAGCCTCCCAAAGCACCCTTTCCAGTAAACAAGGAACCGAAAGTCCTCCTCCTCCCCTGTCATTTCATGTCACGATGGAGACAGCATGGATGCCAGGACAGTGGCCAAGCCCCTCCAAAATGCTCCTCCTCCCCAATCACAAAGCAGAGTGAGAACTTGACTCAGGGGCTGAGAACCTCATACGGATGTGTCACTGGGTTGTAGGGAGCTGGGTGGAAAGGAAAGACTGTCTTCAAAATTCAAAACTTATTAAAAGTTTAACATTTATGTAAGTTTACATAAGACTTAAATGTTTATACAAGACTCAGTCATTTCACTTCCAAATTGAAGCCATGCAAGGAAGAATGGAAGTAGGAAAATACAAAAGCTTCTGAAGATGACTCATCCAGGACATTTTCTGTTAAGGGTTGCATAGAAATTAGCTTTAGGTGGAGACTGTGTGAGAACAAGAAAGAAGAAATTATTAAAAGCTTTGCCCACATGACTGATTTAGCAGAAAAGGAGAAAGTGACTGTGCAGAAGCCACTGGGGTGACTGGGAGACAATGGCCAGAACAATGCCAATGAGCAGGTGAGAGGGGTTAAGATCAGTGGATTAACTGAGTTGACAATGGGTGGATTGTCCGTCATGTATATGTAGAGTGCAGAAGCAGTAGGCATGCAAGTGGAGACTAGATTTTGTGGAAGGAAGGGGAGTAGTTTTCATCTGTACGTCACAACAGGTTTGTGACCAAATGACCTACTGAAAAATTCATGCTATGACTGACTGTCATTAGTTTGCAACTAGAATGTATGATTTTCTGAGAGTGCTTTGGCATTCTGATAGAGTCAATGCATACAAAATAAAATTTACAATGTGTCTCAAAGAGAAGTTTTTAAAAATTATGTTATTAAAACAAATATTTTCATTTATTAAACATCTTCCAAGACTGAATGAGAAGAAAAAAGATGCTGAAGATTTAAGATAACAAAAGGATGAGAAGGATAAAAATAATGATGTAGGTGGGAAAAATAACTTGCAGTAGGCTTTCCAGAAATTGCTGAATGGTCACCCAATATTTAAGGTCATGTGTTTAAAGAAGGGTCACTTACCACACTGGTGAGATTATGGCACCTGCTCAGGTGATGAGCTCAGGCATGGAACAGATGACTGTTGGACTGAACTAAGGTCAACATTTTGTTCTGATACATATCATGGAAGCAGGAGGGCAAGGGAGTAAAGATAATTTGAGAGGAGGAGATTTGGGGCTGTCCCATGAAATCTGATTTGGATAAGCAGGGGCATGAGGAGACAAGGTTCAGCTCAGTTCGGTTCAGTCTCTCAGTCGTGTCCAACTCTTTATGACCCCATGGACTGCAGCACGCCAGTCTTCCCTGTCCATCACCAACTCTCTGATCTTACTCAAACTCATGTCCATTGAATCAGTGATGCCATCCAATCATCTCATCCTCTGTCTCCTTCTCCTGCCTTCAATCCTTCCCAGCACCAGGGTCTTTTCCAATGAGTCAGTTCTTCACATCAGGTGGCCAAAGTATTGGAGTTTCAGCTTCACTATCAGTCCTTTTAAAAATGGAAGTATCAATGGACAGGAGATGCCTGTGTGGTGGTCATTTCCAAAGCGGTTTCGTAAGTGAACTCAGGGATGGAAACCACCTCTTATTTATGCCAATGAAACAGCAAATTATTGTGATGAAAGATGGTAAACATACAGTGAATTGTGGACTTTTTAAAAAAAAACTCCTTGCTAAGATGCAAAGAATTCCAAGTGACTTAACAGTACAGTTGGTGAAGGAAGGTGTTTTCCAAAAGAATGTTGCTCATATGGTTAACTAGGAAAAACTAAGACAAACTGCTCTCCATTCAGGCAAATAGAGGAACAGGGAAGATCTGATGTTGTGTATCAGTGTACATCTGCTGTGATAGCTGGAAACCTTTAGCTTTGAATGTAAGCAGTACTACATAGATTTCTCTTACACTGAGTAACTCCAGAAATAAGAAGGTCAAGTTATTCAGCATGGCTCATTTTTCATCTTGTTCTGAACTTGGCAAAACTTTGCAAAATTCAGAGCTCCTGTTGAATTCTTAAGGGCACTGGAGCCTTGGCTCAGATGCATGAGCAAAATGGGAAATGGCCCCTTTGTCCTTTGGTCAATAAATTCAAACCAAATAAGGGCCAAGCTGGAACAGACTGGATGTGCAAACTTCCAAAGAGAGACCACAACATGCATAGAGCCACGCCACTTCAGCATTTCCCCCATTCCTCAAAAGTAGGAAGCCTGATGAATCGGTGGTAATTCTACTCAGCTCAAGTCATGCTCTTTCCATGCAACCATGATTACATTCTAATTAAAAAGGAAAGTTTTGGGAACTTAGCTTTTGGAGTAAAAAATTTTAGGAATGGTGAGGTCTTTATAAAGTATTAAATCAAAAAGGCAAGACTTTTTTTTTCTAATGAATTCTTTTTTTAATCTTTTTATTTTATTTTTAATTAATTTATTTATTTTAATTGGAGGCTAATTGCTTTACAGTATTATAGTGGCTAACATGGAGCTATTTATCTCAGGGTGAGGACAGTTGAAACTCACCTTTATTTATCTAAAGTTGTATGACATCACATCTAAGTAATTATTCCTCCCTCTAATGGTCACTACCTCAACTTCCAACAATGTGTTTAATATGCTGTTAGCTTTCTATTCCTTGATTCTTATTTCACTACCACCACAGTCTACCTCTCCTTGCAGTTAAAATCTTTCAATAGCTCTCATTGCTATAGAAAACAATACAAAATCTTTTTAGCCTGGTATTAAAGGATAACCCATTGACTCAAAATCTATAACAATATTTACAATGTATATGCAATGTTCTAAGAAATGCTATGATGGGTGAGATAGGTAAAGTCTCTGTGTTTACATTATAAGAGGAACAGGAGGAATGGAGAACATTTCAATAACATTAAAGTCCTATTTGCTGTTGTTGCTTAATTGCTAAGTCGTGTCTGACTCTTTTGTGACCCCATGGACTGTAGCCCACGAGGCTCCTCTGTCCATGGAATTTCCCAGGCAAGAATACTGGAGCAGACTGCCATTTTCTTCTCCAAGGGATCTTCCTGTTCCAGGGATCAAACACGCATCTCCTGCACTGGTAGGTGGATTCCTTACCACTTGTACCACCAGGAAAGCCCTAGGGTTCTATAGCACCATTAGAAAGGGGTAATGCATGCCATCTCATTTAATCTTTAAAACAATCTCATAAAAAAGAGGCAATCTTATTTTCATTTTACAGTTAAGAAAATTGAGGCTCAGATTAAGTAACTTGCCAATTTTCACTCAACCAGCAAGAGATGTGGCCAGTGTGAATATATCGCAACTTGGCTTCACAGACCTTAACCACTAAGTCTATTCCTTCCAGTACAAGTCTTCTAAGTCTATCCCTTCCTGAATACCTGATTGCATTCAGGTATGCACAAAATTTCACCCTTACTATTTGCAACACCAAACACAAATGTGCCCAGAATAAAGAAATGTTAATGTTTTAAATGGGCCTGGCGTGCTGCGATTCACGGGGTTGCAGAGTCGGACACGACTAAGCGACTGAACTGAACTGAACTGAACTGAATGTTTTAAATGGCTTCTTTTGGATAACTGGATATAAAGAGTCTCTGAGAAACATTTTTCTTGGTGATTTTCATATTCTTGTATAGATTGTGTATTCTTCATATAAGTGATTTTTCTTGCTTGTTTGTTTTGTTGATTCACTGACTGTTCTAAATCCTGGGAATCCTGAGAAACCAAGTACATTTTCCATTTTAAAATAAAAACCACAACATGTCAAACTTACTAAAATGGTAGAAATCTTATACTAAATATAACTTTTGAAATTCATAAATAATTCTGTCACTGTATTTGTTTACAACATTTATTCAAGAGTTAAATATCATATCAAAGTTGCAACTAACTTTAGATTTACAGAGATGAAAACTGTAGTCTACCAAAGAAATAACCAAATAAGAACTTGATATGGGTTGTTTAAAACTGATTCAATTTTGAAAACTCCCAAGTTGGAAAATGATTCATAGCGCTAAGCTTTGGAGAAAAAAAATAAATGCACATCGTCATTTTGTTATGCAGTAATGAAAACACAAATGTAGATGTAGGGCATATTTTTAAATTCCTGCATCTTATCTTCATAAAAACCATCTCAAAGTTCTCTAGCATTTCATTCTCAAAGCTATCTTTCCAATCTGACAGTTACAAACTATATTTGTAACTAAAATAATAATGCATAATGACAGATTAATTAAGTCAGAAAACAAAATGCAAAAGCACCTTTTAATATCTTTCTTTACCCGTAAGCACACTTCTGGCCCACCCTATATCTTCACCAGTGTGACCTGCCACAAGTATTTCTGTGTCCTTTGGTCAGAGATGTTATTAAAATAACATGCAGATTCAAGGGGAGAAACGTGCTCTTCTCTGGTTGGTAAGGAAAGAACTGTTTGGTTTGGTTTAATTAGGTTTTCATTTAGACACATGAAATAGATTTTACCTTAAGATGATAAGTTAAAAAAAGAGGCACATTAAGCAACTGGCTGAGACACCAGTACTTAGGGTAATCTGACAGTACTCTTTGTATTAAAATTTATTGGATTAAATCAAGATGATAATGAGGAAGAAATAAAGACAGTGACGTAGGAAGATGCCGAATTCACCTCCTGCTACGAGCACTTCAAAGCTACATCGATATATGGAGCAATTCTCACTGAAAGCAAACTGCAGTCCGGTAGAAAATCTCTTAGACACCCAAGGCTGTTACAAAGATTCACACAAAGTCAGGTCAGAGGGGAAGGGAAGCAACTGGGTTAGGACCCACGCCCCTAGGAGGGACACAGAGCAGGAAGGAGATTACCTGGGCTGGGAGATCCTCCCTGGGGAGTGAGCAGTTGCATCCAGCCTTGGGATTGGAAACCAGGAGGATGAGTCCCCTTAGCTGGTTTGCAAACCCGTGGGATGGACTGATAGCAGGGCTGTAAGAAATACAGACTCTGCTCGTGAAGAGTACATGCATACTTGCTCACTCCAGAAACAAAGTGGAGGAAGCAAACAGAAACTGCTTAGGACTCTGATTACTCATGAGAGCCCAGCACATGCCCCCAGACCACGCTCACTGCCCACTCTGGCCCCAGCTCCAGCCCTCTCCCTCCAGGGCAGAGGGGCTAATGCTGGAAGTAGCCAGGACACACACCAACAGAGAACAGAACCAGCTTGGACTCAACCCTCAGGGCTTTTGCTCCAGCAGCTTGGTACCTGAACACATCTCTCCCTCCCCAGTAATGTGCTATTGGCCACTGAGCAGAGGAGAAGGCTTGGCTGTGGCTTTAGTCCCTCCATATCCATTTATATGTCCTAGCAATGTGATATCTGAAAGCACACCTGTGGGAAGACAAACTAGTGCTCACTTAAGATCCAGCTCTCCCGCCAAAGCCACTGGGCACATGCAGACTGTACAGGAACACTGCCACACAAGGACACCCCTTCAAGACTAAGATAGGTAACTGTTTCACCTAACATCACAGAAACAAAAGTTAAGCAAAATGAGAAGACAGAGGAATTTGTTTCAAACTAAAGAATAAATGAAAAAAAAAAAAAAACCAACTAATGAAACAGAGATAAACGACTTACCAGATAAAGAGTTCAAAACATTAATAATATTGGGCTGCCAAAAAGTTCTTCGAATTTTTCTGTCCCATTTTATGGAATAACCTGAGTGAACTTTTTGCCAAATTCAATAAGAAGGCTAGCTGAACCAGCAAAAAAAATAGATGAACACAGCAAGAATTTTAACAAGGAACTAGAAAATTCAAAAAAGAACCAGTCAGAACTGAAGAATACAATAATTGAAATGGAAGACATGCTAGAAGGTATTAATAGACGATAAGGTGATACAGAAGAAAGCATAAGTGACCTGAACGACAGAATAATGGAAATCAGCCAATCAGAACAGCCCAAAGAAATACAAATTTTAAAATGAGAACAGTTCAAGGGACCTTGAGACATCAAGTGAACCAACATCAAAGGGCTCCCAGAAGGAAAAGAGAGAGAGAAAAGAGTCAACAAAATATTTGCTGAAATTACAGCTGAAAATGTCCCAAACTGGAAGAAGGAAACATATAAGCAAGTACAGGAATCACAGACTCCCAAACAAAGAGACCCACAGCAGGATGTATCATAATTAAAATGGCCAAAGTTCAAGAGAGAATTCTAAAGGCAGCAAAAGAAAAACAAACAAAAAAAATCATATCAAGGGAACTCTCATTAGGCCATTAGCCAATTTTTATGGAGAAATTTGGCCAACCAGAAGGGAGTGGCATTTTAATACATGAGCTGAATGGAATAAATCTGTAGCATTGGATACCCAGCAAGATTTCATTTAAAATTGAAAGAGAGATAAATAACTTCTCAGAAAAGCAAAAGCTAAGAGTTCACCAAGACTAAACCTGCCTTAAAGAAATGTTAAAGGATCTTTTCCAAGTGAAATAGAGAAAGGCCACAGCAAGAGGTCAGAATCTATAGGAAAGGAAAATCCCAGTAATAAATGCAAATATACAGTGAAGATAATAACAACAATCGACATGGCAATTATAGTAATGACGTGATAGGAATAGGAGCATAGTTTACTCTGCTCTTTCTCTGACTCTCTCCTATTCCTTGGCTTGTTCTTCTTCATATACATATTCTAGTTAGCACAGATTGCTATGAAGACTTTCATAGACCATGTAACTCTGAGGCTTTTATTTCGAGATTCATAAACAGACGTTAAGAAAGATCCAGAGTCCTCTCTGAAATTGAATGGTATTTGTTTATATATAGGTATGTTCATTTTTCTGGAAATTGAAACCCATTCTCAGTGTTCCAATAATTAAGAACAAAATTCTAAGCCAACATATACTTATTCTATAAATGAGGCAACTGAAGTCCAGAGAAATGGACTTCAGGTCCACAAATGAGATTCAGGTCAGGTATTACAGTGAGTTGATCTGAAAGCATTTACCTACATCCTTAAATTTAGGTTAAGTATTTTTAAAAATGCATTTTTGCCTCAAACATCACACTGGTTTAAGTATATCTTATGTAGAAAGAATGATGAAATTGAATTTTAATGTAGAGTGAAGAGGTACTAACATACCTGAGAGTGATTTACTCAGATTTCTGAAACCGACACCTAATATTTTCTCAGAAATTGCTTTAAGACGTAACACTTTTTTAAAGCTTTAGGAGATGATAGAAGAAAACAGAAAAATATTCTTGAAGGATGTTAAGGGACAGGGTGTGCTATTTTGTGTCCTGAGTTACCCAGCCCAGAAATGTGTGAGCCACCTTCTATCCTGTACTCTTCCTCACCTGCCAGTTGGTTCCACCACTTTAATCTCTCTCTCCTGCGTTTGTCTTCCCTTTGTCTGTCAATACCTTAATGCACGGCATCCTTATTTTCACCTGGACTATAGACACAACATCCAGACTAAGTCTGTATTTTGTTTTGTTGCTTTAAGTCTGCCATGCTCCCCCATCTCTCCATTCGTTCACTCTTATATTGTCAAAGTTCTGCTTTTAAGACTGAACTCACATCCTTTTACATAGCTCTTTCCTGGACACTCCATTCTCTTACCACATTCCAAAACAATCCTTCCTACAGGGCATTCAGACACCTACTGATATTAATAAACTTGCCATACTTTTCCAGGTCTCTGCATCTTGTTTTTTCATATTTCTTTGCTAGAAATCATCACCCTAGTCCTCCCTCCCACAGAGACTCAGCTCAGGCATTTTCAAATTGAAGAAGTCTTTCTGGACACTTATCTCCTACTCTTGCCTCATGGTGCTGCTGATTCAGGTGTCTCTTCTCTGAAATTCAATGACCTCTCCATCACAGCATCACTTGTACAATGAACACTCTGATTCTCACGCCGTGTCCCCAGTCACACTAAATTTGTTCATACAGTTATCATACTCTGCTTACTTTCATAACCCTGAAGCACACAAAACAGATGAACAAAATTGAAAAATGTTCAACTTAAATTTGTATCAGTTCTCTTTATCTTTGTACCAAAGCCATAAAGCTGACTATATATTTTATTCAGTTGGCCCCAATCAGTGTTTTTCTTGGAAGTTTAAGGGAACACAGTCTTTTAAATAATAGCCAGTGTTAATAGTTAGTATTTATAGTGTGCTTCCTATGGACCCAGGAACAATACCAACTATTTTACAACCATTGTGTCTTTTTAACCTTGAAACATAGCCCTACTTTATGCATATAAAGACTGAGGCCCAGAGTATTCAAATGAATTAATTTCTCAAGGTTTCCCAATCAAAAAATGCAGAATCAGAACTTAACCACAGTTTAGTTGATGTCCTCAAATGCTATACCGCATATGGAGTACCTAGTGTACCATTTTATGAAGAAGAATTTAACTACAAATATCTCATCTCTTTCCCTATGCAGTAAAATTCCACTCTAAGTGTCTATTCATTTCTTTTTACATTTTAAAAGCAAGCCCAGAGAATGCACCTATTTAGTTCAGTGATGAGCTCATACATTATTTCATCTTGGCAACAATTTAAAATCAAAAGGTAGCAATATAAATAACACATCTAAAAGCATACATAACAATGGAAGCAAATAGATATTTATAGAGAATACCATGGCATCATAAGCTTTTCAGAGAACCATCAGAGTGATAAAATCTTTGGCATTATCTCAGTTTAATCCTTAAGATTTTGGGACTATATGTAGATTAGGAAAATGTAGGTACTCATTTTGCATATGGGTACAAACACTAAGGGCCCAGAAAAGCTGAGTGCCGTTGTAAGAGTGATTGCATACTTTGTAAGAGTGAAGTCTACAACTAATGTCTCCTGGATCACAGTCCACTATTAGTTAGCTTTGACAGAATAGGAAGATAAGCCCTCCTCACCCTTTAAAATAACAACCTTTAAAAAAAAAAAGAAACAAGAAAACACTCTTTGCATCCCATCCCCTTTGACTTGCAGAAACCAGGCCCATTCCTGTCAAACCACACCCCTCCAAAACCCACCCCCAGCTCTCACTCCCTTCTCCCACCCTAGAATCTCAGTAATTCATTCCTTAAATCACATGTGTGAAGCTTTGGAAAGCTAAATGGTTAGAACACAGAGTGTCCAGTGTGGCACATTAATATTTTCAAGTTCAACCAGATGTATTTGAAATGTTTATAAATCCAGCTGGCATCTGGCATTTGTTAGGAAAGTAACTCTGCTTTTAAAATGCCTGCCAGCCCTGTGGCAAGTCAAGTTGTACCCACTTAATGAGAAATGTAGCTGTTAGCTTCTCTCCAAGCTAGCCAGATGCTGCATGCTGCCACGCATCTACCAAAACAATATTAACAAAGTGCTGACACGTCCATGATTTGGGTTTAGATTCAGATTACGAAATAGAGCTGTGATACCAGAAAGCTGATTGATGACCCCAAAGGCAAAAACAGCTGTTTAGGTGGGTCCCCTGACATCTTCAGGAACTTTTTTTTTCTGTATTATATCCCATGCTTGTATTTTTATGATGTACATAGGATCATAGGATCCTGTTTCAATGCCCCATAGAGAACTGACTTGTAGGTCACACTATATGGGCTCCGAAATAAATCTCTACATGCTTGAATGCTAAAGCATAAGGCAAGAAATAAAATAGTGATGTAAATGAAAATTACATGTATTTTCTTCCTGCCACTATTGCTTTCTATGCTTTTAATTGTTTGGGGTTGTTGTTCAGTTGCTAAGTCATGATGGACTCTTTGTGACTCCATGGACTGCAGCACACCAGGCTTCCTTGTCCTTCACCATCTCCTGGAGTTTGCTCAAATTCACCTCCATTGAGTTGGTGATGCCATTCAACCCCTTCATCCTACATCACCCCCTTCTCCTCCTGCCTTAAACTTTCCCAGCATCGGGGTCTTTTCCAATGGCTCTTTGAGTCAGGTGGCCAATATAATGGAGCTTCAGCTTAAGCATCAGTCCTTCCAGTGAATATTTCCTTTAGGATTGTCTGCTTATTTATTTATTTATTGAAGGATAATTGCTTTACAGAATTTTGTTGTTTTCTGTCAAACCTCAACATGAATCAGGCACAGATATATACCCTTTTGAACATCCCTCCCATTTCCCTCCCCAACCCACCCCTCTAGGTTGATACAGAGTCCCTGTTTGAGTTTCCTGAGCCATATAGGAAATTCCTGTTGGCTAATTATTTTACATATGGTAATATAAGTTTCGGGGTACTCTTTCCATACATCTCACCCTCTCCTCCCCTCTCCCCAAGTCCATAAGTCTCTTCTCTATGTTTGTTTCTCCATTGCTGCCCTGTAAATAAATTCTTCAGTACCATTTTTCTAGTTTGATCTCCTTGCAGTCCAAGGGACTCTAAAGCACTACAATTCAAAAACATCAATTCTTTGCTGCTCAGCCTTCTTTATAGTCCAACTCTCACATCCATACATGACTACTGGAAAAACCATGGCTTTGACTAGACAGACCTTTGTCAGCAAAGGAATGTCTCTGCCTTTTAATATGCTGTCTAGGCTTGTCATCACTTTCCTTCCAAGGAGCAATTTCATGGCTGCAGTCACTGTCCACAGTGACTCTGAAGCCCAAAAAAATAAAATCTGTCACTGTTTCCACCTTTTTCCTCATCTATTTGCCATTGTTTGGGAGTACAAAATGAATATTCAAAAAACAAGTCCAGGTTGGCAGAGAACGTACGTGTGCTACAGTTTTCCCCAATAATGGGATCTCAGTACATTTGGTGTCTGCTTATTTTGAGATTTCAAACTCTTACCAAGGTGTTTTCAGAACTGGTAAGTACCTTCATATCTCTTACTATCCCCCGAAGACATGAACTCTCCAGCAGTCCGCAGCTGTAAATTTTCCTCAGAAGAAGCATGATTTGTCTTTGGGGTTGTACGTATGATGAAACAGTCAAGAATTTTTATAGCAAGGATAAGAAGCTAACAAAACACAAAAGTCACATTCTCATTTTCAATTATGTTTTTGACATAGCAGAAGCTGCCCAAGGGGCAGAAGTTTAATCTTAATCTGACATGTTTTGACTAATAGCATGAAGTTTGGAGGAAAAACAGAGAAATGAATGTCGAAACTGAAGAAACTCTCTCTAGGATTATATTTGATTGGCTCTCTTCTCTACAGAGATATCTTAATTATGTGATATTTTGTAACTATCTTGTTCCCAAATTGGGTAAGATCAAGAAAATTTAAAATTGAGCAAAAATTTATATTCTCAGAGAATTTTTTAAAAGTCTTTGAAAATGAATATGTCCTCTTCCAAAGTACCCAGAATTTACCTTAAAACAGTATTTTGTCTTATTCTAGTTATAAGTATGGTACACAGATGAGACTAGACATTTGTCTAATGCAGAGACAATATAAATAAGTTGCGTGAAAATGGCCTCTCTCATTCTTATGCAAAATCAGCAGGTTTTCCAAAAAGAATTCCTTTGTCTAGTAGTCCCAATTCTTTTAACCGCAACCTAGTAGGTAGGATCTGTTCTCATCCTTCCTCACCTGGCCACAGAAATTATTTTTGTACTATAAGATGATTGTCTATATTTAATTTAGCATTTTGTCCTTTACCTGTGGTTCTTATGTTAAGTACATAAATTTTGAACCCCCTAACTACTGTTAACCACATACATACTGATTTGCTTCCCCCAAAAGGTAAACCCAAGGGAATATTAGAGATCATGACATTTAATGAATTATGGTTAAATCAAAATTTCCCTTCAAGTTCACAGAGTATAAATGGTTCTTTTAAGTACAGAAGGGTTACTTCTTCCTACAGTAGGCAGGGAAAGAGGAGAGGAGAGGCAGGAGGAAAGGGAAAAAAGCAGCAAAGGAAGGCGCGATGGAGAAGAGGAAAGATCATATGTGAAGCCACTGGGCTGGGAACTTACTAATTTAACTACCTTAACGAATCTCATTATTAGTATTTGTGCCTTAGAGATGAGGCAACTGAGCTTCTACGAGGTTAAATAACCAGCTGAGCCAGAATTTTATTTCAAAGGCCATAAATGCTCTTGTGAGTACGTAAGAGTATGACCTTTCCTGAAATACCTGAAATCAAAAAAGTAATTTGATTTGAAATTGAAAAGCTTTGCCTTTTCATATTGGCAAAGAGTTCATGTAAAGAACAGAAAAATTTTGGTATGAAAAATGGATATCTATTTTTTTTAGATTTTACATATAAATGATACTATATATTTGTCTTTGTCTAGTTTATTTCACTTAGTATGATAATCTCTGGGTCCCTCATGTTGCTGCAAATGGCATTATTTCATTTTTTATGGCTGAGTGATATTCCACTATATAAATATACCATTGTATAAACACTCAATTGTATAAATATACATCTCTATTCATTCATCTGTCAATGAACACAGGCTGCTTCCATGTCATGGCTATTGTAAATAGTGATGCAATGCACATTGGGGTGCCTGTATCTTTTCACTTATGGTTTTCTCCAAATATATGCCCAGAAGTGGGATTTCAGGATCATATGGGAGCTCTCGTTTTAGTTTTTTAAGGAACCTCCATACTATTCACCATAGCGGCTGTACCAATTTACACTTCCACCAGCAATATAAGAGGGCTCCCTTTTCTCCGCATTCTCTCCAGCATTTGTTGTTTGTAGACTTTTTGATACTGGACATTCTGACCGGTGTGAGGTGATACCTCTGAACTTATAGAACAGAAATAGACCCACAGACACAGAAAGCAAACTTGGCTGTCAAAAGGGGAAAGGGCATGCGAGGGATAAATTAGGAGTTGGGGATTTACACATACGTGATGCTATGGATAAAATAGATAACCAACAAGGACATACTGTATAGTACAGAAAACTATATTCAATATTTTGTAATAGGCTATAAAAGAAGAGAATCTGATAAAGACTAGACGTATGTATATATAACTGAATCTCTTGGCTGAACAACTGAAACTAATACAACATTGCAAATCAACTATACTTCACAGGAAGCTCAGCTTGGTGCTGAGCTTTGATGACCTAGAGGTGTGGGATGGGGGTTGGTGGGAGGATGGTCTACAAGGGAGGAGATATATGTATGTGCATAGCTGATGCACATCATTGTGTAGAAGAAACTAACACAACACTATAAAGCAATTTAAAAAAAATAGAAAAGAATAAAAAAGTTTTGAAAAAAATGGGGGAAACTCTTCCTTTTTAGGACCTGCCCATGTGCCTCTCTAGGTCTTCTTCATATTGTTTGTCCTTGATCTGCCTTTTGAGAAATTTGTATGCAGGTCAGGAAGCAACAGTTAGAATTGGACATGGAACAACAGACTGGTTCCAAATAGGAAAAGGAGTACGTCAAGGCTGTATATTGTCACCCTGCTTATTTAACTTATATGCAGAGGACATCATGAGAAACGCTGGACTGGAAGAAATACAAACTGGAATCAAGATTGCCGGGAGAAATATCAAACACCTCAAATATGCAGATGTCACCACCCTTATGGCAGAAAGTGAAGAGCAACTTGAAAGCCTCTTGATGGAAGTGAAAGTGGATAGTGAAAAAGTTGGCTTAAAGCTCAACATTCAGAAAACTAAGATTATGGCATCCGATCCCACCACTTCATGGGAAATAGATGGGGAAACAGTGGAAACAGTGTCAGACTTTATTTTTCTGGGCTCCAAAATCACTACAGATGGTGACTGCAGCCATGAAATTAAAAGACATTAACTCCTTAGAAGGAAAGTTATGACCAACCTAGATAGCATATTGAAAAGCAGAGACATTACTTTGCCAACAAATGTTTGTCTAGTCAAGGCTATGGTTTTCCTGTGGTCATGTAGGGATGTGAGAGTTGGACTGTGAAGAAGGCTGAGTGCTGAAGAATTGGTGCTTTTTAATTGTGGTGTTGGAGAAGATTCTTGAGAGTCCCTTGGACTGCAAGGAGATCCAACCAGTCCATTCTGAAGGAGATCAGCCCTGGGATTTCTTTGGAGGGAATGATGCTAAAGCTGAAACTCCAGTACTTTGGCCACCTCATGCGAAGAGGACTCATTGGAAAAGACCCTGAAGCTGGGAGGGATTGGGGGCAGGAGGAGAAGGGGACAACAGAGGATGAGATGGCTGGATGGCATCACTGACTTGATGGATGTGAGTCTCAGTGAACTCCGGGTGTTGGTGATGGACAGGGAGGCCTGGGGTGCTGTGATTCATGGGGTCACAAAGAGTCAGACACGACTGAGAGACTGATCTGATCTGATCTGATGCTTTCTTTGTTTAAACATTTTGGCTCAGAAATAGATCTCCTGTAATTTTTCTTATTACTGACCAATTTTAATATTCTGTCCCCATATATTCTACTTTCTCTTGCACTCCAGAATCCTTTGTGATCTGAGTTTAACAAAGTAAAGTTTTGCTCCTTTTCTCTACAAAACTTCAATTCTCATTGTTTCATTTCTCTCCCCTCTCCATTTACCACCTGCCTAGACAAAAACAAAGGAAACCCCAAGGAAGATTTTTTTTCCTACATATCTCATGGTATCATTTTTAAACTGTTGACACACAATACATTTTAATCTATCAACCATATCCTTTCCAAGTATAATAAGTGATTTTTAGTAGTAGTAACTTATTTGGGTTCTGCTTATAAAAGCCAGACTTCATTTATTCAGCAATATCTACCTATTATATGCTAGGTAGTATTTTAAGTACTGTAGATTTAACAGTAAAGGAACTAAGAGAGATCCTCCTCTATTAAACAAAGTGAACAACAACAAAAGCTCTAAATATTACAACAAGTCATAGTAATGGAATCTCTTACAGTTTACCAAGATGACATGATTTTGCTATACTCATGAATCCTGGGGAATTAATAGTTTATGCCTATAACTGAAAAATCATATATGTCCCTTAAAGTTCATTCCTCTTGTAGCTGCAAGTGAAAAACTAGAAGCAGTGAAATACATATTTAACCACAGTAAAAATGATAGATCTTTCACTTACTTTTAACATAAACAGAGGCGCTTGATGTAGGGGATAGAATGCACAGTCTAGAGTGGAGAGTATTCAGAGGGCTTAATAGGATGCTTCTGAAATATTATACTAAGACTGTCTACTTATGAGAGTTATGTATTTGAACTTGGATGAATAATAAACCAAGAGTTTGCTTTCCTCATCTGTAAAAGGACAACTTTGGAGTAGATTATAATAATTTAAAATTATAAATTGTTTCACTAATTACAGAGCATCTTCACATTCATTCAGTTCAGTTTAGTTGCTCAGTCATGTCTGACTCTTTGAGACCCCATGGACTACAGCACACCAGGCCTCCCTGTCCATCACCAACTCCCAGAGTTTATACCAACTCATGTCCATTGAGTTGATGATGCCATCCAACCATCTCATCCTCTGTCGTCCTCTTCTCCTCCCACCTTCAATCTTTCCCAGCATCAGGGTCTTTTCAAATGAGTCAGTTCTTCACATCAGGTGGCCAAAGTATTGGAGTTTCAGCTTCAACATCAGTCCTTCCAATGAATATCAGGACTGATTTCCTTTAGGATGAACTGGCTGGATCTTGCAGTCTGAGGGATTCTCAAGAGTCTTTTCCAATGCCACAGTTTAAAAGCATCAATTCTTCAGCACTCAGCTTTCTTTATAGTCCAACTCTCATATCCATGCATGACTACTGGAAAAACCATAGCCTTGACTAGACAGACCTTTGTTGGCAAAGTAATGTCTCTACTTTTTAATATGCCATCTAGGTTGGTCATAACTTTTCTTCCAAGCATGACATTCATTACCTTCTCACATTTCCATAATAAAGTATCATGTTAGAAAAACAGAAACTGAATTTCCATTGTATATATGCAGAAAATGAAACTCAGAAAATACACTAAAGGTCATATTGGTAGGAACTGGTGAAACCAGAACCCAAATCCAGGTTTTCTGACTCCTCATCCACTACTTTGACTTTTCACTACTAAATTATCTAGAAGCTACAAAACATGTGAATTTTTAGGTTTTACACCACCAGTATATTCTAGAAACACACTTTTTTTAAACTTAAAAATCAAGTAAACATTTATCAAACAAAAGACTCTTACATAATCATCCTAATTGTCACATTTTTTCACACTTGTATGAGGACCATTGAAGATTACAATCGGAGGAACCCCAATCTAGAAAGACTTCAAAGAGTACTTTGGGGAGTAATTTATGTGAAGAGGTGAAGGGGTGGGGAATGATGGAGGTCAAAAGCAACCTTTCCTACTCACAAACATTGCAGATAACACAGTGAAAGACAGAAAGGGAATTCATCAAATACATGTCAAAATTTGGACCTCATTCTATAACAAATTTCCTAATGGCTTTGAAACCTAAACTATTGATACAGTTTTCCCTTTTCATAAGAGAGCATTTAATTGCCCAGTTGCAAACACTAATTCTACTCCTGGTAGCTCAGCTGGTAAAGAATCCACGTGCAATGTAGGATTCATTTCTGGGTCAGGAAGATCCCTGGAGAAGAGATAGGCTACCCACTCCAGTATTCTTGGGCTTCCCTGGTGGCTCAGATGGTAAAGAATCTGCCTGCAATGTGGGAGACCTGGGTTTGAGCCCTGGGTTGGGAAGACCTTCTGAAGAAGGGATAGGCTACCCATGTCATATTTGTTGCCTGGAGAATTCCATGGACAGAGGTGCCTGAAAGGCTACAGTACATGGAGTCACAAAGAGTCAGACATGACTGAGTGATTTTCACCTCATTACACTATTGTTCCAGCAAGGTAGCAAGATACATATAGGTGTTAGAAGCTTTAGAGAAAACACTGTCTGGGGCATTCCTTTGCGAATTCTACAGTTGTTTGCTGCTGCTGCTGCTAAGTCGCTTCAGTCGTGTCCGACTCTGTGCGACCCCAGAGACAGCAGCCCACCAGGCTTTCCCGTCCCTGGGATTCTCCAGGCAAGAACACTGGGATGGGTTGCCATTTCCTTCTCCAATGCATAAAAGTGAAAAGTGAAAGTGAAGTCGCTCACTCATGTCCGATTCTTTGCAACCCCATGGACTGCAGCCTACCAGGCTCCTCTGTCCATGGGATTTTCCAGGCAAGAGTACTGGAGTGGGGTGCCATTGCCTTCTCCGCTACAGTTGTTTAGTTAGCTCTTTTCACTGTCTGACAAGATCTTTCAAAATCAAGAAAGGAGCATCTCAAAATAGTAACAAATAGTAACTCTCTGTTGATTAGCAGACTTGGCTTCTGTGGAGGTTAAGTTCTGGACTGAGTATCTCCTGCCTACACCATATATTCCTTTTACCAAAAAGAAAAAAAAAAAAAGTAATACTCCCAACTACCTGTCACTTGAACCAGAGATTTTCCTACTTACAAAGGAAGTGATACCTATTTTAACAGGAAACTCTATGCATCACCAAAACTGTTTCTCAGTTTGTAGAGTTCTGAGCAAACGGTCTCACCTTGCAACATCCTACCTTTCATCACTACCACTGCTGATGGTCACACATTAATTCTTGGACTTGCATTCATTGGATATATAATCTCTTTGTTTTGGTGGCATCAAAGATTTCTTTTATTGTTTTATAATTTCTGTAGAACTGTAAGACTTTCACTCAAAATAGACATTGACCACTTACTTATTGGTCAGTCCAACAACATGAAGCAATTCTGGCTGCTGTCCTCTTCATATTGATCCAAGCCCACATAGCCCATCTAAACCAATGACTTCTTCTCCATGTCACACTAAGAGAGTGTGGGATGGAATATTTTCTAATGTTGGCAATAAGATTAAGTTTCAGAGTCTCCAGGTGAACTTCAAAGTCAAAGACCTTATAATCAGTAGCTCTCTTTCAACCCCTGCCAGCCTCCAGACAATTCCCCCCTCTAAGACCCTATCACTCTCTTCAACATGGCTCAGGCTTTCACAAAACATAAGGAAGTAGTATGATTTCCAACATCTATTGCTTTCTGCACTGAAATATTCCTGAGAATATTTATTTTGTTTATTTCAGAAAATAAAAACCAGAGGATGGAGAAAGAAATTAGAGACAAGACAAATACAAATGTATAACGTTGTGTAACATCCTACCACACAAGCAAAGAGAAGACAATGAAATCAATCACCTATTATACTTTTTTATTTTGATCACCTCCTCTTTACCCCATTAGTGAGGGAAGGGTTACTGCCCTAGGGTTATGAAAGGACTAAACACAACATCTGACATGAGACCGATGGGACAGATAGCAGTTCATATACTTAAAGCACAAGAGAAGACATAATGTTCCAAGCAGGATGACATGGAGGGTTGCACTCAGGAACTGAGTGAACAAGCAAGATCTGTGGGAGGCAAACTTTTGTAGTAACGAAAGAATGGAGTAAACTCTGTTCATCATGGAAAGATGTGACTGGCTTGTTTGAATAATTTGACACCCTGGTAGGGAGAGGCTTAATGCAATAGAACTGGTGTCTCAGAAGAGGAAGAGAAAATGGAGCATTCTCTCTCCCTCACCCTCTCTTTTCCTTTCTCCCAGTTTTCCCTCCCCCCAAACATTTGCACAAAGGAAAGGCCATTGCGAGGATACAGTAGGAAGCTAACTAGCTGCAAACCAAGAAGAGAGGTAACTTATTTACAAAACAGAAACAGATTCACAGACTTAGAGAACGTGAACTGTGGTTACCAGGGGGGAAAGGAGGGGTGGTTGATTGGGAATTTGGGATTGACATGTACACATTGCTATATGTAAAATAGATGACCAGCAAGGTCCAACAAGGGGATGCGGCTCATATTCCTAAATAACCTAAATGGGAAAAGAATTCAAAAAAGAACAGATGTATGTATATGCATAACTGAATCAGTTTGCTGTACACCTAAAACTAATGCAACATTGTTAATCAACTATACTCAAGATAAAATGTAAAAAAAAAACACTTTCCATTAGGTTTAGAAGAGGAGTCTGTTTATAAGGAGATATGACCACTGGAAACAAAGCTTTTATCTCTTTCAGATATAGTGCAATGTAGGAGAGACAACAAAGCTATTTGCTTCAATAAGAAGCCTCTTGGTTACTCCACCACTTTGCCTAATCTACCCAGGAGGTACTATTTTTAAAATATTACTCAGTCAAAAAAAAAAAATCAGTGGCTCCTCTTCCCGTTTCTGTGTTATGTGAAGAAATAAGACTATGTCAGCAAGTTCACACACTACATAAAAAAAGGTCAAAACCATAGGTTTTTGTTAAAGCTAAGGACATGATCCACTAAAGCTTATCTAAGTGTGGTAACCATTTGGACTCAAAGTAGGGAATCAGAAAGATTTCTCAATTTACCTAGTTATAAGTCTGAAGCTGATCATTTCTATGAAGACCTAGAAGACCTCCTAGAAATAACACCAAAAAAGATGTTCTATTCATCATTGGGGATTGGAAAGTGAAAGTAGGAAGACAAGAGATCCCTGGAGTAACAGGCAAGTTTGGCCTTGGAGAACAAAATGAAGCAGGGGCAAAAGCTAACTGAATTCTGCCAAGAGAACACACTGGTCATAGCAAATACTCTTTTTCAATAACACAAGAGACAACTTTACACATGAACATCACCAGATGGACAATACCGAAATCAAAAAGATTACAGTCTTTGCAGCCAAAGATGGAGAGACTGTATACTGTCAGCAAAAACAAGACCTGGAGCTGACTGTGGCTCAGATCTTCAGCTTTTCATAGCAAAATTCAGGCTTAAACTAAGAAAGTGGAGAGAACCACTAGGTCAGCCAGGTCTGACTTACATCAAATCCCCTATGAATATGCAGTGGAAGTAAGAAATAGATTCAAGAGATTAGATCTAGTAAACATGTGCCTGAGGAACTATGGATGGAGGTTCATAATATTGTACAGGAGACATCAAACAAAACCATCCCAAATAAAAAGAAAAGCAAGAAGGCAAAGTGGTTATCTGAGGAGGCTTTACAAATAGCTAAAGAAAGAAGAGAAATGAAAAGCAAGGGAGAAAGGAAAAGGTGCACCCAACTAAACACAGATTGCCAAAAAACAGCACAGAGAGACAAAAAGGCCTTCTTCAATGAACAGTGCATAAAACTAGAAGAAAACAGCAGAATGGGAAAGACTAGAGATCTCTTCAGGAAAATTGGAAATATCAAGGGAATATTTTGCCCAAAGATAGGCACAATAAAGGACAGAAACAGTTGAGACCTAGTAAACACTAAAGAGATCTAGGGGAGATGGAAAGAATACATGGAAGAACTGTACAAAAAAGATATTAATGAGCCAGATTTCTACCTTGGTGTGGTCAGTCACCCAGAGCCAGACATTCTGGAGTGTGAAGTCAAGTGGGCCTTAGGAAGCACTGCTGTTAATAAAGCTAGTAGATGTGATGGAATTCCAGTAGAGCTATTCAAAACCCTAAAGAATGATGCCATCAAGGTGTTTCAGTCAATATGTCAGCAAATCTGGAAGACCCAGTGGCCACAGGACTGGGAAAGGTCAATCCTCATCCCAGTTCCCAAGAAGGATAGTACTAAAGAATGTTCTAACCATCCAACAATTGCATTAATCTCCCAAGCTAGTAAGGTCGTGCTTAAAATCTTGCATGCCAGGCTTCAGCATTATGCAATCCAAGAACTTCCAGATGTACAAGCTGGGCTTAGAAAAGACAGAGGAACCAGAGATCAAATTGCCAACATTTTCTGGATCATAGAGAAAGCAGGGGAATTCCAGAAAGTCATCGAACTGTGTTTCATCAATTACGCTAAAGCCTTTGACTGTGTGGCTCATAACAAACTGTAGAAAGCTCTCAAAGAGATGGGAATACCAGAATGTCTTACCTGTCTCCTGACAAACCTGTATGCAGGTCAATAAGCAACAGTTAGAACCCGTATAGAACGACTGATGGTTCAAGATTGAAAAAGGAGTATGACAAGGCTGTCTGCTGTCACTCTGTTTGTTTAACCTATATGCTGAGCACATCATGAGAAATGCAGGGCTGGATGAGTTACAAGCTGGAATCAAGATAGGTGGGAGAAACATCAACAACCTCAGATATGCTGATGAAACCACTCTAATGGCAGAAAGTGAAGAGGAACTAAAGAGCCACTTGATGAGGGTGAAGGAGGAGAGTGAAAGTGTCAGCTTAAAACTAAATATTAAAAAAAAAAAAAACTAAGATCATGGCATCCAGCCCCATTGCTTCATGGCAAATAGAGGGGAAAAGGTGGAAGGAGTGACAGATTTCCTCTTCTTGGGCTCTAAAATCACTGAGGATGATGACTGCAGCCATGAAATTAGAACATGATTGCTTCTTGGCAGGAAAGCTAGGACAAACCTAGATAGTGTGTTGAAAAGCAGAAATATTACTCTGCCAACAAAGGCCCATATAGTTAAAGAAGGCTATGGTCTTCCCAGTGGTCACATAAGATTGTGAGAGCTAGACTGTAAAGAAGGCAGAGTGCCAAAAACTGATGCCTTCAAACTGTGGTGCTGGAGAAGACTCCTGAAAGTCTCTTGGACAGCAAGGAGATCAAACTAATCAATCTTAAGGGAAATCAAGGGAATACTCATTGAAAAGACTGATGCTGAAGCTGAAACTCCAGTATTTTGGTCATCTGATGTGAACAGCCGACTCATTGGAAAAGTCTCTGATGATGGCAAAGGTTGAGGGCAGAAGAAGAAGAGTGTGTCAGAGGATAAAATGGTTGGATGGCATCACTGATGCAATGGACATGAACTTGGGAAAACTTTGTGAGATGGTGAGGGACAGGGAGGCCTGGCATGCTGCAGTCCTTGGGGATGCAAGGAGTTGGACATGACTGGGCCCCTGAACTGCAACAACAACGAATCCCTGGAGGAGGGAATGACTACCCACTTCAATATTCTTGCCTGGAGAATTCCAAGGACAGAGGAACCTGGTGGGCTACAGTCCATGAGGTCCCAAAGAGTTGGACAGGACTGCGTGACTAACACACATGAATTACAGGAATGTTTGCCCTCATTGAAGAATAGAAATTCACTGCTACATCTTGACTGGAGAAGAGGTAGATATAAGGCATATCCCAGGCAGGATTTAGAATCAGGCAGACAACAAATATTTATTAAGTGCTTATTAGATTTATCCTTGGCATCCTTCCGTTTTTTAAAAATGTTCTCATTCTCTATAATATAACTTGAAATGCCCAGTGCTCCCTTGCTGACCCAAGGATCCCCTGAGTCTCCTATTATTTCACTTCTTTGATGATTATTTTAATTGTAAAAAAGAATTCCATAAAATCAGCATATTGAAACATGACCCTCTTAAACAATAAACTTGAGGAAATGGATTTGCAAAAATATTAATAAAGTAAAAGTAGAAAGAATTGATACATGTAAAACACAATTGATTAAAAAAATATTGAGTCTTAGTAGTCAAAATAAAGTTTTTACACAAACCCATGTGTGCACACAAACAGACATACACATACACACCATGTTAAAAGTCTAGACTATTTGAATAGATACTAAAGTTAAAAAAAAAAAAAAAAGGGCAACAATGTGATGCTGGTATTTCATTTTTCACCCTATTAGCAAAGTTTTATTTTCTTGCTTTTGTCTGTTTTTATAGAGTATTCAATGTAGAAGTTACGATAAACATTAATTCTGACACATTGCTTGAGAATGTACATATTGCCATAATTCTTTTGAGAAATAGAAGCCACATGACAGTTGGCTTAAAACAAACATAATTGTTGCAATAATAACATTTTTGAGACTGTGTTTTAGGTAATAATCAGAAATTTAAAGATTAAATACAAAAATATTTCAGAAAATAAATGACCCAATCAAAAAATGGGCCAAAGATTTAAATAGACATTTCTCCAAAGAAGACATACAGATGGCTAACAAACACATGAAAAGATGCTCAACATCACTCATTATCAGAGAAATGCAAATCAAAACCACTATGAGGTACCATTTCACACCAGTCAGAATGGCTGCAATCCAAAAGTCCACAAATAATAAATGCTGGAGAGGGTGTGGAGAAAAGGGAACCCTCTTACACTGTTGGTGGGAATGCAAACTAGTACAGCCACTATGGAGAACAGTGTGAGATTCCTTAAAAACTGGAAATAGAACTGCCTTATGATCCAGCAATCCCACTGCTGGGCATACACACTGAGGAAACCAGAAGGAAAAGAGACACGTGTACCCCAATGTTCATCGCAGCACTGTTTATAATAGCCAGGACATGGAAGAAACCTAGATGTCCATCAGCAGATGAATGGATAAGAAAGCAGTGGTACATATACACAATGGAGTATTACTCAGCCATTAAAAAGAATACATTTGAATCAGTCCTAATGAGGTGGATGAAACTGGAGCCTATTATACAGAGTGAAGTAAGCCAGAAGGAAAAACACCAATACAGTATACTAACGCATATATATGGAATTTAGAAAGATGGTAACGATAACCCTGTATACGAGACAGCAAAAGAGACACTGATGTATGGAACAGTCTTATGGACTCTGTGGGAGAGGGAGAGGGTGGGAAGATTTGGGAGAATAGCATTGAAACATGTGAAACGTCATGTATGAAACGAGATGCCAGTCCAGGTTCAATGCACGATGCTGGATGCTTGGGGCTGGTGCACTGGGACGACCCAGAGGGATGGTGTGGGGAGGGAGGAGGGAGGAGGGTTCAGGATGGGGAACATATGTATACTAATTAAATAATTTTCTATTAAAAAAAAAAAAACAATAATAGCAAATTGAAATGAATGACATCATCCAAAAGTGAAGAAATGGCATGTGTAAGGAAGACTACTCTGCACATATTTTAATAACTATTCATTTAAAAGTTTATTAACAGTTTACCATACATCAACATGTAAAAACCAATACAATATTGTAATCAGCCTCTAATTAAAATAAATAAATTTAAATTTAAAAAATAAAATAGAAAAATAAAGTTTATTAACAGTTTAAAAACTGTACTTAAAATACTACCTCAACTCTTAAAATAATATCTCAAGATCTTGAGTGGTCTAAAAAAATAAACTTTAAAATCTTGTTATCAGTTGCCCTCTAGGGTTATGGGAATTTTTTCTGCTTCTTAATACTTTTTAACTCTCCCATGTCGACAATCCCCTCAAAAAAAAAACTGTTCTTTGTACCAACTCCCATTTTTCTACTTGGCAGTAACTGCCTCCAAGGCAATAGACAATAATTTATAGTCAGCATTGCCAGCACCACCTCTTATGGGCAATAAATTAACTACCCAACTTAAATTTTTGGAAAACACTCAGTTGAACCTTCTAGTGTCTCCTTTTTTCTCTTTTACATTTCACTAACTTTTCTTATAGACTAATGCAAAAACTTACTAAATTATCTCAACACCGTTTTACTTTTCTTTCAACTGACTTCACAATGACTTTCTTATTAGTACTCTTCAATTACAGATACTGTCATTGTGGTTATTATAAAATTAAGAAGTATATATACACATACATACACTTTATATATATATATATATACATATATACATACTAACACACACATACATAAAGAGCTCTTAAAATATAAAAATATAAGCAGAGATATAAGGAGAGAGGCAAAGAATTTTATAGGAAATTTATAATTAAACAAATACACATATATACAGATATATCCGTACATCCATACAGAGGTCCATAAACATTTATAAAGTAAAATGTTTTTCCTTATAAGTTCTACAAGAAATCCAGGTTAAAGGAATATGGTATTTTTCCTACCCACTGACAAAACTGTAAGAAAAAATACTAAGAGTAAAATAGGTTGTGATCATGAAATCAGTGTTTCCCCATCAGACTTGAGTAAATTCCTCTATTTAGATTGGTTCATCTGTGACTTCACCTGGACTCAGAGAAGATATCACATGACCTTGTAAAAAGGAAAATATAGAAAAAATCCAATTTTCTGAAATAAGTGAGTTGTTTTTCATGGAAAAATTATGGTTGAAAAGTTTGTTAACACTAAACAAAAATATGTAACATCTCAGCACTAACTTTTAGGTCTTCATAAAATTAAAAGACGCTTACTCCTTGGAAGGAAAGTTATGACCAACCTAGATAGCATATTCAAAAGCAGAGATATTACTTTGCCAACAAAGGTTCGTCCAGTCAAGGCTATGGTTTTTCCTGTGGTCATGTATGGATGTGAGAGTTGGACTGTGAAGAAGGCTGAGTGCCGAAGAATTGATGCTTTTGAACTGTGGTGTTGGAGAAGACTCTTGAGAGTCCCTTGGACTGCAAGGAGATCCAACCAGTCCATTCTGAAGGAGATCAGCCCTAGGATTTCTTTGGAAGGAATGATGTTAAAGCTGAAACTCCAGTACTTTGGCCACCTCATGTGAAGAGTTGACTCATTGGAAAAGACTCTGATCCTGGGAGGGATTGGGGGCAGGAGGAGAAGGGGATGACAGAGGATGAGATGGCTGGATGGCATCACTGACTCGATGGACGTGAGTCTCAGTGAACTCCAGGAGTTGGTGATGGACAGGGAGGCCTGGCGTGCTGCAATTCATGGGGTCGCAAAGAGTTGGACATGACTGAGTGACTGATCTGATCTGATCTGATCTGATTCTAGAATTAGTATTAAAGTTTACACAGTTTGGAAACAATAGAAATTGAAAACTCTAAGTTGATGTCTTTAAAGACTGAATAGTATTTCTCGGTGAAAATTTTCTCCCAGTTTTAAGTATTTATGTGAGTATATGCTTATATTTGGAGATGATATAAAATACACTTTTTATACTGTTTTAAAACAGTGCAAAAGACTGTATAAGAGAAATCCATACACATGAACATTAAGAGACAAAAAAGAGCAACTCAGTTGTAATAAAGGAAAACAATTTCAATGTTAATCAAAACATTAACATTGATTAATGTTAATCAATGATGGCTCAGATGGTAAAGAATCTGCTTACCATGTAGGAGACCTGGTTGAACCCCTAAATTAGGAAGATCCCTTGGAGAAGGGAATGGCAACCCACTCCAGTATTCTTGCCTGGAGCATTCCATGGACAGGTACAACAGAGAGTATGTCATGTGTTTCCCAAAGAACTTTATTTTCATTCTGGGCACATAAAAATACTATATTTTTCAGTCTTTATGCCATTTAGGAGGGACATGTAATTAAGTTCTGTCTAAAATGTGGGAAAAATTGTGTACATTCATTTCAGTAATAGTCCTAAATGCTTCCTTTCTGTTCTTGGAGTCATCTTTTCTTTCCCTCTCCTTTTCTTTCTCTCCCTCTTCTCTGTCTTTGCCTTTCTATTTTCTTTCTCTGGCTTTCTCAAGCACATGCACACGCATTTACAATGGTGACTACCATTCAGTGGTAGTAATGGAATAAGATAGGATGCCAAAGCATAAATTTTGATTTAATAAAATTTTTTTTTTCAAAAATGGGTAGTGGATATGTGGGCATTTTTATCTCTCTCATCTTATATACATTTTATTTAAAATTTTATTTACTTAGTATTTCATACTTTTAGAGAAGAATAATTTAAAAACTATCCAATTATTGCAAAATGGAAAAAAAAGAGTTTCCAGTTAGTAATTTCTCCAAAAGAATTTGGCAATAAGAAAGATCACCAGGCAGACATTCTGAAGAACTCCACTATGAAGCCAATAGAAATTGCAACAGAATTAGTTTGGAAAAACAAAAACATATTAGTCAAAAGTCAATTGAAATAATTAATTTCATTTATCATTTGTCCCAAATTGAGGAATCTGCTTAACTGAGATATAGTTCTCAAATGGAGAAATGTAAGCAGGAGTTCAATGAGTCTGAAGTTTCTTATAAAACTTATTCGGCAGAAGATGATTGGAGTATACTTTTCCTTAGAAGTTTTAAGAATAAAAAAATAAAATAAAAAGAAATTTTAAGAATAAAAGAATAATAAAATAGTAGCAGACAGAATAATAAAGTAATAAAATGAGCCCCTAGAATTTCTAGATGAAGATTTTCAATATTGTCTATGTACTGGAATCACCTAGGCAGTTATATAAAAAATTCCAATGCTTAAGCTGCATCAAAGACATTAAATCAGAACATCTGATGGTGGGACCTAGGCATTAGTGCTTTTAAAGATCACCAGATGATTCCACTGTTCAACAAACATTAACTCCCATCTTTTCACAGCTGAAGAGCCTGAGGTTGCAAGAAACGAACTGCATTGTGTAAGGTCACATTTCTTATTTGTTCTCTGTCTCATTCAGTCTTATCTCTTCCTTTTTAAAAAAATGTTGCTGCTTTCCCTATGTTTTAAACAGTTATTTATACCACTTCAGGTTCTCTTGGTCTCACCTGTCTCTTATTCTAGCCACCTGACATCATGCCAGTACAATCTGATGATACTCCACCTCAGATCATTGACCTGCCTAACGGCATGTTAATAACACAGTAGTAGACACCTTACAAAAGCTCTTGATGTTCAAATATATGTGGTCTTAAAATGATGAAAAGTTATTATCCCATGGGATAAACCTATGACTACTGGGGAATGTGAACTGATGGATTTGCTTTCCATTTTTATTCCCTTGAGATAACCTTGAGATGCATTTGAAATGTGCCCTTAAGCAAATGTGGGAGTTTCAACTAGTCACTTATGGCAGTGATCAACTTCATAATGAACCTTTGCTCTGCTCTTCCTCCTTCCCTGGTGACCCAGCCTTTTCTTCATTTCCTTGAGTCTCACTCCTTAATGAAACATTAGGTCTTAAGCCTTTGGTGGGTTCTACTTTCTAAAGAATCTATGTGAAGACATTACCTTTCTTCTGTTATCTAATCTCAGTTTCATGGTCAATGCCTAATTTTCATGGTCTAGAGGCTTTAATGCTTTAATGATCTATCACTGTTATCATTAAAACATCAGTATCACCACACCATCAATCTATGCTCTTCACGTATTGTTCTTCTCAAAAGTCTCAGCAGAGCCAGTGAGTGCAATGTATTTGGTGCTCTGATATCCTTCCATACTCCTTCTCTCAAGAAGGTAGAAGTAGACAAATGTCAATGGAAAGTAAAAAGTACCCAGAAAAAATAGGCCATCACAGAGAAAAACAAACTGATTAAAAGATGAAAGGAGACTGAGATGGAGAAAAGGATGAAGAAAAACTTGGAATGAGAGAAAGAGTGGTTCTCTCACTATCTAGTTCAGTTCAGTTCAGTCACTCAGTCATGTCTGATTCTTTGTGACCCCATGAATTGCAGCACGCCAGGCCTCCCTGTCCATCACCAACTCCCGGAGTTCATTCAAACTCATGTCCATTGAGTTGGTGATGCCATCCAGCCATCTCATCCTCTGTCATCCCCTTCTCCTCCTGCCCCCAATCCCTCCCAGGATCAGAGTCTTTTCCAATGAGTCAACTCTTCACACGAGGTGGCCAAAGTACCGGAGTTTCAGCTTTAGCATCATTCCTTCCAAAGAAATCCTAGGGCTGATCTCCTTCAGAATGGACTGGTTGGATCTCCTTGCAGTCCAAGGGACTCTCAAGAGTCTTCTCCAACACCACAGTTCAAAAGCATCAATTCTTCGGCATTCAGCCTTCTTCACAGTCCAACTCTCACATCCATACATGACCACGGAAAAAACCATAGCCTTGACTAGATGGACCTTTGTTGGCAAAGTAATGTCTCTGCTTTTGAATATGCTATCTACTATCTGAACTACTCTCAAAACATTTATTTTCCCCATGTTAGTTCTAATGTCATCAGTGTATCAAGTCATCATCTTTATCTCTCTTTCTAGTAACTATATTGACATACAAGTTACTTACTCATTCTATACCAGCCCAGCATTAATTACATACATATGATATTCTAAAAACCCACAAAGTCACTATATTGATGAGATTAGAAATAAGTATTACATTTCTACCTAATTCTCAAGAGTCTGGAAACTATGATTAACTACATCTGACTGACAAGTGGATAAAAATGGGGGCTTCCCTGGCAGTCCAGGGACTTCCCTGGTGGTCAAGTGGTTAAAACTTTGCCTTCCAACACAGGAGGTGTGGTTGGAGAGCTAAGAGTCTACCTATCTAACCACAAAAAAAAAAAAAACAACAACAAAAAACTCAACCAAACAACAGATGCAATATTGTAACAAACTCAATAAAGACTTTTAAAATAATCATAATTTTTAAAAAAAGTCTTTAACAAGGGATAGAGTGGTTTACTCTTCTAGAGTGTCATAAAAATATCAGCACTATATCCTTACAGGCTCCTACTCCTGGATATATCCACACCTCCACCTGACTCACTGGTCATCATGAAACATACCATATTTTTAATTGACTTTTTTCTAGAACTTGATAGAGCCTCTATTTTCTCAATCATCTTGTCCCCAGATTCCTATTTCATGTATACAGCATATTAAAAGTAATTCTTGAATTCCAAAAAAAAAAAGACACATGTATAAGCACTCCGAAGTACAGAAATGAATTTCAAATAATGCAGATGCAAACCTGGCCCATAACCACAGGGCAATAATCAATTGCGTTTATATGAATAAGATCATTTATATTATGATCAGTGGGATTTTAAAAAACTTGTAAAATAGCTCAAAGACTATAAAAGTCACAGATAACCAGAAAAATTAAATTACTCTCAAAAGACATCTGGTATTTTTTTTTTTGCTTTTGTTCATTTCTAAGTATTTCACAATTTTTCCCGTCAGGAGCTTGGACAAGGACAGTGATAGTAAGTACAGAAAACTGCTAAATTATAGAGATGTTTTGAAATCTTAACTGATTGGGCTTGCTGGTGGATCAGGGGTACGCTTGTGTGGATTAGTACAGGTGTGGGTGTGCATGTGTGTGTGCTTGTGAGTGTGAAAGTGTGCACGTGAGGTTAGCAGATGAGATAAAGAGAGGAATCAAGGATGACTCCAAGTTTGTTCATTAAACTTTGTTCTTGTGGAATAGTCTCACTTGATGCATGATCCTAGCTAAATTCCTTCACTGGAATAGGGCATATAGAGACCCAGCTAGAAGATAAGATAATATTTTTTTGGAAGAGAAACAAGAGAAAATAGGTAGATTCTCAGATAGGGGTAAAATGTCTTCATAAACAAGTTATACATTTAAGGCTAAAGCAGAAAGAGAAAGGCAGGGGGTGGGGGGGTGGCGATGGGAACCTCTCTGAAGCACCAATATGTGAACATTTTCTAATCCACCCTTATGTGGCTTCAACTAAGGACTCTAAGTACAACATGGTTGGGATAATGGGGAGCTTTCATTCTACCTCAGTCATCGGTAGATCACACATACGAGTTTTGTCATCAGTGGGTTCTGGGTATTTGAGAAATCCCTATTTGAATATGTACATGTTACTGAATTTGGCACAGGAGTACAGGATGGGGATGAATGAATAGCTACAAGAGAAGACAGAGAGGGGCAGTAGCTGATGAGATGAAATGGGTGGTTGGTCTGAGGCAATCCCAAGTGAGGCACTTGGAGTGGGCAAGTGGGCACAGCTGAGACTCTTAGAGACAGCAGACCCAAGTTTGGTCTATTGAAAACGTTGCTGAGAATCAGTGCTGGATTATCACAGCCCTCTTTATTAAGAGGAAATAAGAATCATGCCTGGCTTTTAAATTAAAAAAATTTTTTTGCTAATAATATGATTTACAGAGCCAAGGAAAACAACCACAGAAGTGTTTCCAAATGTTAATAGTGATGGCCTCTGCTGGTGAAACTATTGGTAATATTTTATATTATGTTCTGTACTTTTCAAGAGCTCTATAATGAGCATGGTTACAAGAAAAACAAATAATTACAAAATATGATTATGGATAACATGGCAAAATAATTCAAGACTATGCCTACTCAGTTTACTTTTGTGTCTCCTCGCTAAACTGCATGATACAAGACTGAACATATAAACCAAATCCTTGGTTTGTCCTTGAAATAATGGTTAATCCCCAAGCAGGGGATTTACCAGGTTAAAATCATATATTGTTCCTTTGTAGAATGAAGATAAAGAGATGGCAGAAAAATAATATTATGCATATTTTTACTCTCTTTGTAGTTTTCCATGAAAGGAGTTTAGCCAGTAGACATGACTTAATCCAGCATTTATGAAGACACAACATAATGTGTCACATCAAAGGAACTCACGACATCTTACTATAGTGAAGTGCAGTGTAAATCTCCCAGATGTCTGTTCTAAGCAATTTAGTATACAGTAAGTCCTCTACATATGGACCTTCAAGTTGCCAACTTCCAAAGATGTGAACATGCATTCACATGTTCAATCACATGTTAGTTCATGTGTCTGGTGTGCATTGTCACACGTGCATCCTCTATAAGTGCTTGTGCTTTTGTGTACTTTACTGTCCAGTATTCTATGGAGTGGGACTTCCCTGTAGCTCAGCTGGTAAAAAATCCACCTGCAATGCAGGAGACCCCTGTTTGATTCCTGGGTCGGGAAGATCCCCTGGAGAAGAGACAAGCCACCTACTCCAGTATCCATGGGTTTCTCTTGTGGCTCAGATGGCAAAGAATCTGCCTTCAGTGTGGGAGACCTGGGATCAAAGTCTGGGATGGGAAGATCCCCTGGAGGACGGCATGGCAACCCACTCCACTGTTCTTGCCCAGAGAATTCCCATGGAGAGAAGAACCTGGTGGGGCTACAGTTCATAGGGTCGCAAAGAGTCAGACACGACTGAGTGGCTAAGCACAGCACAGCACTGAATAGAGTACAGTAGCATGATATTTTACTTTCAAGCCCAGGATTAAAAAGCAAGCATAAAAGCAATGGTAATGTAACTGGTACCTATACTTTCCAAGGTACTGTACTGTAAGATTAAAAATATTTTCTTTATTATTATTTTTTTTTTATGAATTACTTGTGTGAGAAGTATTATAAACCCATTATAGTATAGTGCTAGTTGCTCAGTCATGTCTGACTCTTTGTGACCTCATAGACTATAGCCCACCAGGCTCTTCTGTCCTTGGGATTTTCTAGGAAAGAATTCTGGAGTGGATAGCCATTTCCTACTCCAGGGAATCTTCCCAACCCAGGGACGGAACCTGGGTATCCTGAAATGAAGGCAAATTCTTTGCTGTCTGAGCCCCTTGATTGTGTTAGTTGGGTACCGAGGCTAACATTGTTGGACTTACAGACAAATTGAACTTAAGAATGCACTCTTGGAACAGAACTTGTTCTTATGTAGGGGACTTACTGTATAAGATCAGCTTCCACTGAGAGCTCCTTTCCTGGAGTCCTTAACTGAAAAAGAATGTAATTCTGATAGTATCTTTGTTCTTTGGGCCTACCAGGCTTCTGGACCTAGCCCACCAGAAAGTAAGGCAATCTGTCTCTGGACAGGGTCTTCAGATTCCCAGGCTTCACATGACCTAACTTTTACACATTCTTGCAAGGACAGTCTATAGGTGCCTCCCACTTTGTCACTACATACCCTGGCCCCAGACACTTTCCAGGCAGGACAGAGAAGCCATCATTTTCCATCTCATCTCTGCATCACAGTTTTTGCACACCCTACATTTTCCACGCCCTTTCAAATCCATCCCCTTACTCGTATTGACAAGCTGTGCTGTGCTTAGTCTGTCAGTCATGTCCGATTCTTTGAGGCCCCATGGACTGTAGCCCACCAGGCTGCTCTGTCCATGGAGATCCTCCATGCAAGTATACTGGAGTTGGTTGCCATGCCCTCTGCCAGGGAATCTTCCCAACCCAGGGATCGAACCCAGGTCTCCCACATTTCTGGTGGACTCCTTACCGTTGAGCCAGGGACAAGCTGTGCACTGATACCATTTAGTGACCTATTGTAAGAGACACTCCCAAATTCTCCATATTTGAATAAAACTTCATCTTCATGTTTTGAAAGCTTCCAAAACTTTGGGCCAATCTGCTAGTAATTTAGAGACAAGAAACATGTACTTATGACAAGAAGCAAATCTGTGGGTTCTTACAGAAGTCATTAAAGTTGTTTCCATCACACATTATCAAAACTCAAGCAGACTTGGAGACAACCCAACAAGATCACCTCCCATTGAAAATGAGAAAATACAAGCCCAGTTATGACGCCTCATTTAAGGGGCAGTCAGGTCTGAAAGCATGTCGTTTTTATTTTCTTTTTTCTTGCATCAGGGAGAGCCACGCTATAGAAAAGATCACAGCAAATCTGAAAAGTCTCACGAAGCCTACTGTTCTGAACACTCCAATTCTGCTTATCAAGGATGCCTGAAAAGAGGTGCTAGAGAGAGCAGCAATGAGAAGAGAAAGAGAAGAAAAAGCAACTTTGCTGCTAAGATCAAAATCATCTTAGTTTGGATGTAGCCACCATAAACTAGGTGGGAAAAAAGGCATTTAATCAACACGAGAGCAATGTCTCAGGAACTAAGTGGCATCAATCCTTCAGGAGCACAGGTGGTTGGTCTTTCTCCTTCTTGGTATCAGCTTTCTGGGATGGGGTAGTGAGACCCATAGAACTGTTTTCTCAGACTTGACAAGTCAGTCCGTCCTGAGTCCTGTGACACGGTCCTGGCTGTGTCAGTGAGGTCAGGTTGGACTCTTAGTCGGCCATCAGATCCTGAGTGCTGCATGAGGTGACAGCGTGAGGGCTGTTCAGCTGTGCTTGCCCAGAGCCAAAGAGCTGAATGAAATACACGTGGGCCTTCAGGGTTCCAAATCCTTCAAGGCTTGAAGCTTTTTTTAGGCCATAGTTCATACGAACTACTAAGTAAAAGCAGCCTGCAGAGCTGTCCTTTGCTGACATCTCGGCACTAATTTCTTCCAAATGTGCTTAACTAACTTTGGAGTCTAGACTGTGACACACTGGCAGTCTCCAATCTGCTGCATCTCCTTTCAAGATGCCGAAAAGCACTTACAGAAAACAATAGTCATTGTTTGAATAGACGAGTGATAATGTTCCAGGTTTTTTCAGTAATGTTAACTTTTTTCACTAGTCCCCACCCACAGGCACTTTTTCCCCTGTATGCTGCTGCTAAGTCACTTCAGTCGTGTCCGACTCTGTGCAACCCCATAGAGGGCAGCCCACCAGGCTCCCCCATCCCTGGGATTCTCCAGGCAAGAACACTGGAGTGGGCTGCCATTTCCTTCTCCAATGCATGAAAGTGAAAAGTGAAGTCGCTCAGTCGTGTCCAACTCTTCGCGACCCCATGGATATTCTCTATTCTTTCTTATTCACTCTCTCCACAGCTCTTCCTGATTGTTGTCACTGACTTACTTTCTTCATTCTGAGACCACGTATGAGAAAACATTCTGGAAAATCTAAAATTCTATAGCAATGTCAGATATCAATGTTATTGTTGTCATTCAAACTTTTCCAATTGTAAGTAGAAATGGGTGTGCAGTGTGGGAGTTTATGTGCCCATGAGCCAAAGGGTTAGCTCTCATGAATGGTTCTCCATCCTGAACATTACCCCTTCCTGCCCAGAGACAGCCTGAACTCACATAGATAACAAGATATCTCTAACTCATGACAAACTCAGATGTGAAATTTTCTTTGAAGATATACTACAGCAGCAGAAGGTCTGTCCCAGTTAAGCCAAGAAGCGGAGAAAATATGTTTGGGCTCTCCCATCTTGCCTGTCTCCTAACATTTCTCTTTCTCCACTCAAGTATCCCACTGTTCTCTGCTGTTCTCCAAGTCCAAATCTTCCCGATTACTTAATGCCTCCAACATCACTGGAGGTGTTAGGTTTCCAAATTACCCTCCTTCCAAACCCAAATTGCCATGCCTTTAGGCTACAGAAGAAAAATGTCTTGTTAATCTAGTCCACAGGGGAGTGAGACAAAGAATAAGAAAATCCACATGGGAAATATTATGTTTGATAATTTGTTTAGTCATAGAAATAGAGATGGTTTTAAAAGATCCCTAGAAAACACTTTGGAAAAGAAAAACTTTCAAGAGATCCCTTAATTTTAGAGGTGGCTATCTGCTCTGACATGCATGAGGCAATCTTTAACCTGGAAAATGAAAAACAGTGAAATGAAGTGATAGATATTCTTTAACAACCAGCTGGAGTACTGGTCAAACATGGCATGGTGGCAGAGGTGATGCAAGGCCGCTGTCAGAGCTGCTTGAAGGCATCCATTAAAGCTTGGAATCAATTACATTTAATATTGATTAGACTATTTCTCCAGGCTATTTACCTATAGAAAACATTAATCTGGGCCCTTTCAACTTTTCTTTTAAAGTTTGTTTATTTTTTTCTAGAAGGAAGTCCAAATTGCCCTGCGGTCTATTTGAACATTAGGAATAGAGATCACAAAAAATATCTTCACTAAATGGACTAAAAAATTGCTAAAAGAAATTTAGTCTCTTGGTCATAAAAGAGAGGATATGCCTATATACTTGATGACACTATGCACAGAGGATGGATCATAAGCATTGTTTAAAAGACACACACGAAGAGACACTGCAGGGCTTTATAGTGTATCCACTTGGTTATGATGATTTCCTATCCTTTTATGTATCCACAGGTGGTGAGCCACAGACAAACTCAGATTTGGAGGATGGAAATAAAGCAGCAACCATTTTCCCAGGTCATACAAATCATCACCTATCCTCTGGCTTATCTTATTGTTGTGAAACAGGGGCTAAGTCTGAAACAACTACTTCTTCCATTGATTTCTCTGCTTTTCCAAAGTGTGTGTGTGTGTGTGTGTGTGTGTGTGTAGCTCCAGGATGAAAAAGGGCCCCAGTTTCTCCAGGAAACCCAGGCCATGGAGGTGAAAGAATAAGAACAGATGCTCATGGCTTCCAGCTTCTCCCTGCTCACCTCCACTTTCCACACAGCTCCCTTATCCTTGTGGACTTCCAGCTTTAGGATCAGATACAAGACAACAGCCTCACTGTGCCTGCTCATCAACTCTCACATCTGTGGAAAGTCAAACCCCTGTAATAAAACCCTTAATATAAATACATGAATGAATGAATGAATATAGCTCCTAATGGTTCTGCTTTTCTGATTGTATTTTGTCTAATGTGGACATATAAATCAACTTTATTGGGGCCTAGATAGAGTTGAAATTTATATTCCCACATGGCTTGAGCCCATAGAAACTGCTGCAGTCTGTCCAATGGAAATATGAGTCTCATATGTAATTTTAAATTTCCTAGTAACTGCATTTAAGAAAAACAAATGAAATTAATTTTAACAGTGCATTTTATTTAATTCAATATTTCCAAAATACTTTGACATCAATATAAAAATTATTTAGTGATATTTAATTTTTTTCATATTAAGCATATCTTTTGAGACTTGGTATACATTTAAAATTTCAGTATATCTCCATTAAGATTAGCCACATTTAAAGATCTCAGTAGCCACAGATAGTCCAATACCACATTGGTCAATGCAATTCTAGTGAGTGTGTTGGGTGAAGGTGACAGGTTTGAATATGCTTACTACACTCAGGCAGCAAAAATACAAGGTAATCTCCACCCACCAGAGACCATGAGGTCATACAGGCCAGGAAACCTTCAGGGAAAATTTTAGGATCTTCACTGAGGATGGCAGTTCCATGAGCAACCAAGATGAAATCCATTCTACTGCCTTAGAGTAGGCTATGCCTTAGGGAGTAGGCAAGACAGAGTATGTTTGGAGCCAAATTGGGTTTGTTAGCCCCTATCTAGGCTTATTGTAAAACTGTCCTCAGGCCTGCTTTGTGATGTCTCAGACCACAGAACTCTATGGGGTGGTCAGGGGCTGACTAAGCTGAGCTCTTAAGGCTCTGCAGGAATAGATCTTCTTCTTTCATGAACAATCTCAAATGAATACTTGGTGGAGAATTATATGGCTTGCACTGTGCATCTCTAGTATCACTAGAGGCGGCAGGGTCAGGGGTGGGGGTGGAGTGGGGAGAAGGGAGGAGCAACACTGGTAGAAATCAGGCTGTGAGAACAAGTGAGGGTCCAAGGAGGCTCCAGTTGACCAAATCCAATATGGCAGGGGTTCCCAAACTCCAAGATCTAACGTCTGATGATTTGAGATAGAACTGATGTAATAATAAACTACACAAATGCAATGTGCTTGAATCAACCTGAAACCATCCCACCCTGTCCATAGAAGAATTGTCTTCCACGAAATTGGTCCCTGGTGTCAAAAAGTTTGGGGACTGCTGCCATATGGGACACAGCATATGTGCTTGGACCACACCAGGGCATGGTGTGAGGAGAGTCATGTAGAGGTGTGAGAAAGTGAAAGTTCCTTCTGAGGATCTTATTCAAGTGGAAATCTAGATCTCAAGTTCATTTCAAAAATAACAACAGCCTGAATAGTACCTACAGATCAATGCTGATCCCCTGCCATTATGATACAGAACCTCTATGGTGACTACAATTGCAACAGGATATGCTGACTAGATGCTCAGCATGTGCCAGCCAGTGTTTCAAGTACTTAAACAAATATCCCACTATATTTTATAACTCTCCAAGATGAGTATTTTAGTTCTCATTTTAAAGGTAAAGCAACTGACACTCCAGAGTATCTTGTCTGATGTCACTCTGCTAGAAAGTGGAGCATGTCACTGACTTTGTTTTAACCTTATGACATAATAAAGGTGTTCTATTTGATAGCAGAGTTGTATCTTAGAAGAAACTTGATTACATCAGTAACCATGAGGATCAGAGTCGTTGTCCCTTCCAAGATGAGTCACTTTAAAACTATTACTACTATTAAACTATGAGACAGAAATAAACATCTCTGTTCTTTCATCTTCTATTCTGGGGCCTTTTTTTCTTTTTTGTACTTCAGCATATCTCTACCCTACATACACAGAGAAAGCTGAAGCTGTCAAGTTAAGGCTATGAATGTAAACACTGCAGAAAATGGAGAGCTCCCCCCATCACTTTATCCCCATATTTCAGCAACATAATTAAAACAGTACTCTAGATCTCTTCCAATGAAGACAGACCTCAAGCACTTGGAATTTTCAGGATTTTCTGAGAATGTTTTACTATCTGATGTCAGCAGATGTGACTCAAGAGGAGGACTATGCCTGTTAGAAGTAAATTTCATAAATGCTATCATAGAGATAAAGTATATATAAACCTGTCTATTCGTATTCCATATTTTAAAATAAACACAATGAAATATACAGCAAGCTTTATGAATAATATACAAAATTATATTAAGATACCAGATTTAATGCTAAAAGATATTTTGCTTCTTGGTCCACAAATTTCCATAAATGTACAGAGAGACTATCATATTCATGACCTTACAGACATGTTAAGAGATTAAATGGTAAATCATCTGAACAGCTTTGGGAAAAAATCAATTCTGCATTCAAGATAATTGAGTGGGACCATATAGTAGTCAGTGGTCAGTAGGTGCCCAATATGCTACTGGAGATCAGTGGAGAAATAACTCCAGAAAGAATGAAGGGATGGAGCCAAAGCAAAAAGAATACCCAGCTGTGGATGTGACTGGTGATAGAAGCAAGGCCCAATACTGTAAAGAGCAATATTGCATAAGAACCTGGAATGTCAGGTCCATGAATCAAGGCAAATTGGAAGTGGTCAAACACGAGATGGCAAGAGTGAATGTTGACAAGAGTGAATGTTGACAAGAGTGAATGTCGACAATCAGCGAACTAAAATGGACTGGAATGGGTGAATTTAACTCAGATGACCATTATATCTACTACTGCAGACAGGAATCCCTCAGAAGAAATGGAGTGGCCATAATGGTCAACAAAAGAGTTTGAAATGCAGTACTTGGATGCAATCTCAAAAATGACGGAATGATTTCTGTTCATTTCCAAGGCAAACCATTCAGTATCTCGGTAATCCAAGTCTATGCCCCAACCAGTAACACTGAAGAAGCTGAAGTTGAACGGTTCTATGAAGACCTACGAGACCTTTTAGAACTAACACCCAAAAAAGATGTCCTTTTCATTATAGGGGACTGGAATGCAAAAGTAAGAAGTCAAGAAACACCTGGTGTAACAGGCAAATTTGGCCTTGGAATAAGGCATGAAGCAGGGCAAAGGCTAATAGAGTTTCGCGAAGAAAATGCACTGGTCATAGCAAACACCCTCTTCCAACAACACAAGAGAAGACTCTATAAATGGACATCACCAGATGGTCAACACCGAAATCAGATTGATTATATTCTTTGCAGCCAAAGATGGAGAAGCTCTATACAGTCAGCAGAAACAAGACTGGGAGCTGACTGTGGCTCAGATCATGAGGTCCTTATTGCCAAATTCAGACTTAAATTGATGAAAGTAGGGAAAACCACTAGACCATTCAGGTATGACCTAAATCAAATCCCTTATGATTATACAGTGGAAGTGAGAAATAGATTTAAGGGCCTAGATCTGACAGATAGAATGCCTGATGAACTATGGAATGAGGTTCATGACATTGTACAGGAGACAGGAATCAAGACCATTCCCATAGAAAAGAAATGCAAAAAGGCAAAATGGCTGTCTGGGGAGGCCTTACAAAAAGCTGTGAAAAGAAGAGAAGTGAAAAGCAAAGGAGAAAAGGAAAGATATAAACATGTGAATGCAGAGTTCCAAAGAATAGCAAGAAGAGATAAGAAAGCCTTCTTCAGCGATCAATGCAAAGAAATAGAGGAAAACAACAGAATGGTAAAGACTAGGGATCTCTTCAAGAAAATCAGAGATACCAAAGGAACATTTCATGCAAAGATGAGCCCGATAAAGGACAGAAATGGTATGGACCCAACAGAAGCAGAAGATATTAAGAAGAGATGTCAAGAATACACAGAAGAACTGTACAAAAAAGATCTTCATGACCCAGATAATCATGATGGTGTGATCACTGACCTAGAGCCAGACATCCTGGAATGTGAAGTCAAGTGGGCCTTAGAAAGCATCACTACGAACAAAGCTAGTGGAGGTGATGGAATTACAGTTGAGCTATTTCAAATCCTGAAAGATGCTGCTGTGAAAGTGCTGCACTCAATATGCCAGCAAATTTGGAAAACTCAGCAGTGGCCACAGGACTGGAAAAGGTCAGTTTTCATTCCAATCCCAAAGAAAGGCAATGCCAAAGAATGCTCCAACTACCACACAATTGCACTCATCTCACACGCTAGTAAAGTAATGCTCAAAATTCTCCAAGCCAGGCTTCAGCAATTCATGAACCATGAACTACCAGATGTTCAAGCTGGTTTTAGAAAAGGCAGAGGAACCAGAGATCAAATTGCCAACATCTGCTGGATCATGGAAAAAGCAAGAGAGTTCCAGAAAAACATCTATTTCTGCTTTGTTGACTATGCCAAAGCCTTTGACTGTGTGGTTCACAATAAACTGTGGAAAATTCTGAAAGAGGTGGGAATACCAGACCACCTGATTTGCCTCTTGAAAATTTTGTATGCAGGTCAGGAAGCAACAGTTAGAACTGGACATGGAACAACAGACTGGTTCCAAATAGGAAAATGAGTACATCAAGGCTGTATATTATCACCCAGCTTATTTAACTTATATGCAGAGTATGTCATGAGAAACGCTGGACTGGAGGAAGCACAAGCTGGAATCAAGATTGCCAGGAGAAATATCAATCACCTCAGATATGCAGATGACACCATCCTTATGGCAGAAAGTGAAGAGGAACTCAAAAGCCTCTTGATGAAAGTGAAAGAGGAGAGTCATTCAGAAAACGAAGATCATGGCATCCGGTCCCATCACTTCATGGGAAATAGATGGGGAAACAGTGGAAACAGTGTCAGACTTTATTTTTCTGGGCTCCAATATCACTGCAGATGGTGACTGCAGCCATGAAATTAAAAGATGCTTACTCCTTGGAAGGAAAGTTATGACCAACCTAGATAGCATATTCAAAAGCAGAGACATTACTTTGCCAACAAAGGTTCGTCGAGTCAAGACTATGGTTTTTCCTGTGGTCATGTATGGATGTGAGAGTTGGACTGTGAAGAAGGCTGAGTGCCGAAGAATTGATGCTTTTGAACTGTGGTGTTGGAGAAGACTCTTGAGAGTCCCTTGGACTGCAAGGAGATCCAACCAGTCCATTCTGAAGGAGATCAACCCTGGGTGTTCTTTGGAAGGAATGATACTAAAGCTGAAACTTGGCCACCTCATGCGAAGAGTTGAATCCTTGGAAAAGACTCTGATGCTGGGAGGGATTGGGGGCAGGAGGAGAAGGGGACGACAGAGGATGAGATGGCTGGATGGCATCACTGACTCGATGGACGTGAGTCTGGGTGAACTCCGGGAGTTGATGATGGACAGGGAGGCCTGGCGTGCTGTGATTCATGGGGTCGCAAAGAGTCGGACACGACTGAGTGACTGAACTGAACTGAACCGAACTGAGTGCTAAGATAACATACAACTCTGAAATTTCCACTAACCAACAACAAGAAGTATTCATTTATCACTTCTTGGCCTAAAGATAAACTGTGGATCATCCACTTCACTCCAATTAGCAGTCTGAGCCCGCTTACTCTATATGCCTTCTCATTTTTTTTAAAGGACAGACCAACTTGGAAATGTTCTCCTCGGGCCAGTGCAAAAGAGAAAGGAAGAGAGGGGGAACATATGCTGCCTTTCATAGCCTTTACACTTCCACTAACATCCATTGATCAAAGCAGTTCCCATAGCCAAACCCAACATCAAGGGGAAAGGAAATCTATTCCAGCCATAGCAGGAAACACTTCCAAGTCACATGTCAACCAATAATAACCCAATTTTTCACTGGCCAAGTGTAAGTTTATGTATATCTGATCATAATACTCACTTTGCCCTGAGTCATTCTGCCCTGAAATATTATTTTTTTACATATGTGTCCTCAGTTAATCTTAATAATATTCTTATGAATCTATTTTAGAGATGAACAGTTCATTGAGGTTGAATAATTCAGTCAATGATAAGCAGTTAAGCAACAGCAGAACTGAAGTTCAAATCAGTCTCCTTGAATGAGTGCTCCTTAAAATGTGAAGGAACTGAATGATCTGGCAGCACTTTGCCATGTGTACCCAAAAGGCATTCATTGCATGAACCACTCAGAAAGCCTTTCCCAGTACTTACTGTACAAGGGCACACACAGCACTAAGACTGCTTCAAGGCCTTGGGATAAACAAATCAGAGAACACATGAGCTTTAACTTGAGCTCTGAGTACAGGTCAATTAACATCCTCAGCCAAACCAAATCCCTCATCTCGTGTGATGAACAGGGAGCTATTTTACAGATTATAATAATTACTAGTCACACACAGCCTGCCTCCTTTTAGTCACTGGTGTTTCTTTTGCCTTTACTTTCATGGCCGCTTCAAGACATATTCTTTCTCCAAGAATCAAGTATTCATTTCTTTATGCCCATAAGGATACACACATATAATGTCAAAAAGGTATACTTGTTACAAATATGTACAAGTTAGCTTGCCCTTTAAGCCACATTTTCCCTCTTTTGGTGATTTTGAATTCTAGATTTGATCTAGCAGATTCTTTTGATCATAATTTTTTAATATTTTTATTTTTTTTTTTCACTTTACAATATTGTATTGGTTTTGCCATACATCAACATGCATCCGCTACGGGTGTACACATGTTCCCCATCCTGAACCCCACTCCCACCTCCCTCCCCATACCTTCGCTCTGGGTCATCCCAGTGCACCAGCCCCAAGCTTCCTGTATCCTGCATCGAACCTGGACTGGCGATTCATTTCTTATATGATATTATACATGTTTTAATGCCATTCTCCCAAATCATCCCCACCTCAACCACAGAGTCCAAAAGACTGTTCTATACATCTATGTTTCTTTTGCTGTCTCGCATACAGGGTTGTCGTTACCATCTTTCTAAATTCCATATATATGTGTTAGTATACTGTATTGGTGTTTTTCTTTCTGGCTTACTTCACTCTGTATAATAGGCTCCAGTTTCATCCATCTCATTAGAACTGATTCAAATGTATTCTTTTTAATGGCTGAGTAATACTCCATTGTGTATATGTACCACTGCTTTATTATCCATTCATCTGCTGATGGACATCTAGGTTGCTTCCATGTCCTGGCTATTATAAACAGTGCTGCGATGAACATTGGGGTACACGTGTCTCTTTGAATTCTGGTTTCCTCGGTGTGTATGCCCAGCAGTGGGATTGCTGGGTCATAAGGCAGTTCTGTCTCCAGTTTTTTTAAGGAATCTCCACACTGTTCTCCATAGTGGCTGTACTAGTTTGCATTCCTACCAACAGTGTAAGAGAGTTCCCTTTTCTCCACACCCTCTCCAGCATTTATTGCTTGTAGACTTTTGGATCGCAGCCATTCTGACTGGCGGGAGATGGTACATCATTGTGGTTTTGATTTGGATTTCTCTGATAATGAGTGATGTTGAGCATCTCTTCATGTGTTTGTTAGCCATCTGTATGTCTTCTTTGGAGAAACATCTATTTAGTTCTTTGGTCCATTTTTTGATTGGGTTGTTTATTTTTCTGGAATTGAGCTGCAGGAGTTGCTTGTATATTTTTGAGATTAGTTGTTTGTCAGTTGCTTCATTTGCTATTATTTTCTCCCATTCTGAAGATTGTCTTGTCACCTTGCATATAGTTTCTTTTGTTGTGCAGAGCTTTTAATTTTAATTAGATCCCAACCAGCCACAATCTCTGTTGTGTATATTTTAAAGAAATCATAAATGAATTTATGCAATTCATGCAATGTAACTTGGATAAACAGAACTGAATATTTCCTGCAAATAGCTATCATTATCCTGGTGAAGGGAGAAAACAGTAGAGACTTTGGTATGAATAAAACAGTTGGACACTTGAGATATTTTGGATAAGATAGATAAAGAAGTTGGATTGACATTTATTTGAATTAAGGAAAAAATATTAGAAATCAATGGACTGTAGCCCACCAGGTTCCTCTGTCCATAGGATTTCCTAGGCAAGAATACTGGAGTGGGTTGCCATTTCCTTCTCCAGGGGATCATCCCTACCCAGGGATTGAACCCACGTCTCTTGCATATCTTGCATTAGCAGGAGAGTTCTTTACCAGCTGAGCCACCTGGGAAGCCTTAGAAATTAAAGAACATATTTTTTTGACAAGCCTGAGATTGATCTGAACCATTTTTAATCATCTCCAAATGGAAGACAAGGTAGAAAATTCCCATGTATTTTGTGAATGTAGAGCATCTCAAATCTCATTTTGTGTGTCTTATCAATGAAATGGATGCTACCAGAGGATGTAACACATTTTGTTTATCCCACTCTAGTTCATTATTTGTTAAATTTTGTTTTAAAGGAATCCCTACAGTATGTTTCCCTCTCACTAAAAGCAACTTACAGAGAATCTACTCTGTACCAGCAACTCTGGCAGGTCCTCTCTATCATTAGAGTCACACAAATCTAGTCAATGGTTCCCATTTTAATAAAGCAACTGCCTTTGAGTGCTCATAAATTTCTATTGGTATAACAATACACAGCTAGGAAAAATTGATTCTCTTTATGTATAACTCAATATTTCAAGCTCCTAAGAGGTTAAGACTAAGAGTACAAATAATAACATCAGAAGGAAGAAAAGTGTTAATTGTTCAGTCATGTCTGCCTCTTTGTGAGCCTGTGGACTGTAGCCTGCCAGGCTCCTCTGTCCATGGGATTCTCCAGGCAAGAATACTGGAGTGGGTAGCCACTTCCTTCCCCAGGGGATCTTCCTGACCCAGAGATCGAACTTGGGTCTCCCTCATTGCAGGCAGATTCTTTACTGTCTGGCCCAGCAGAGAAGCCTCAATAATGTAAGAAAGGTAACTTCAAATCAGAGATGTCATGTTCAGTTTTCCTTTGCTTGCCTGGCACATATATCACATCTATCAAAATAACTTACATTAACTTCTTTAGAGAAATTTAATTTTAAATGCTACCTGCACTTGCAGGATTCTATTCACTTGCATTTTTTCCTTCTTTTTCTTTTTTCCTTCTTTCTTCATTCATTTTGGAGGTAATTTATTTAGTTATTTTCTTCCCAGGTGGTGCTAGTGGGAAAGAACCCAGTTGCCAATGCAGCAGACAGAAGAGACTCAGGTTCAGTCCCTGGGTCTGGAAGATCCTCTGGAGAAGGGAATGGCTACCCACTCCAGTATTCTTGTCTGGACAATCCCATGGACAGAGGAGCCTAGTGGGCTTCAGTCCATGGGGTCACAAAGAGTCAGACAGAACTGAAGCATTCTTTAGCATGCAGGCATTTAGTTATTTACTTATTTAATTGGGCTTCCCAGATGGTGCTAGTGGTAAAAAACCCACCTGCCACTTAGCATGCACATGCACACTTAATTAGTTTTGTTATTATTGTTCAATCGCTCAGCTGTGTCCACTCTTTGGGACTCCATGGACTTGCTTCCTTGTCCTTCACCATCTCCCGGAGCTTGCTCGAACTCATGTCCATTGAGTCGGTGATGCTACCCAACCACCTCATCCTCTATTATCCCCTTTTCCTCCTTAATTAGTTAATTTACATAATAAATATAATTTGTCTAGTTACTGGCATCTTTGATTGAGAACAAATAAATGTATATATTCTAACAGCAGAAGCTGCTTTATCAAAAATCCAACTAACTTTATTTGCCTGTGAGTATCATCCCTTTGGTTATTTTCCTACTAAATAAGATTAAAGTATGATATCTTGCTACCTAAAGAAAATGGTCTGTAGAATGTTACCACTTAATAAGTCAGCAAAAATATATAGTTTTGCTAAAAGTTGGTAGGTGAAAGCCAATTATTTGTGAGTGATAATACCCTCCAAATAAAACAAACATATTCCCCATTTCAGCATTGCAGAGCTGTATGGATATGATACCTTTACAACCGAAGCTGATCCTAATTCTTGCTTCTTGTCAGCACCATTGGCATTTAGCAACTGTTAAACAAATTCTAAAGACAATCTAACAAAAGATCTCTGTCATAGAAGGAAAGGGAAAAAAAACTGGTTTCGGGGATGAGTCACTGAAAACATAGTGTTGAGAGGGAGGCTTTCATAAAAGTACTTCTTTCCCTTTCATTCTAGGGTTGAGTTCTGTTGATAAGGAAGTTGACTCAAACAGCTTTTGGCTTTAAAAACCACCACAGACATGCTTACCTTGGGCAATGTGGTACCATCACTAAAAGGGAATATGTCAATAGAAAAAAATAACTTAAAAGCTATACAGTTACATGCCATTTGAGCAGCAGAGCCTAATTAGAGAGTTACTGTCAGCATCAATTCCTTTCTTTCTTTAAATTTTATTTTATTTTTAAACTTTACAATATTTTCTTAGTTTTGCCAAATATCGAAATGAATCTGCCACAGGTATACATGTGTTCCCCATCCTGAACCCTCCTCCCTCCTCCCTCCCCATACCATCCCTCTGAGTCTTCCCAGTGCACTAGCCCCAAGCATCCAGTATCGTGCATTGAACCTGGACTGGCATCTCGTTTCATACATGATATTTTATATGTTTCAATGCCATTCTCCCAAATCTTCCCACCCTCTCCCTCTCCCATAGAGTCCATAAGACTGTTCTATACATCAGTGTCTCTTTTGCTGTCTCGTACACAGGGTTATTGTTACCATCTTTCTAAATTCCATATATATGCGTTATTATACTGTATTGGTGTTTTTCCTTTTGGCTTACTTCACTCTGTATAATAGGCTCCAGTTTCATCCACCTCATTAGAACTGATGCAAATGTATTCTTTTTAATGGCTGAGTAATACTCCATTGTGTATATGTACCACTGCTTTCTTATCCATTCATCTGCTGATGGGCATCTAGGTTGCTCCCATGTCCTGGCTATTATAAACAGTGCTGCGATGAACATTTGGGTACACCTGTCTCTTTCCCTTCTGGTTTCCTCAGTGTGTATGCCCAGTAGTGGAATTGCTGGATCATAAGGCAGTTCTATTTCCAGTTTTTTAAGGAATCTCCACACTGTTCTCCATAGTGGCTGTACTAGTTTGCATTCCCACCAACAGTGTAAGAGGGTTCCCTTTTCTCCACACCCTCTCCAGCATTTATTATTTGTAGACTTTTGGACCGCAGCCATTCTGACTGGTGTGAAATGGTACCTCATAGTGGTTTTGATTTGCATTTCTCTGATAATGAGTGATGTTGAGCATCTTTTCATGTGTTTGTTAGCCATCTGTATGTCTTCTTTGGAGAAATGTCTATTTAGTTCTTTGGCCCATTTTTTGATCGCGTCTTTTATTTTTCTGGAGTTGAGCTGTAGGAGTTGCTTGTATATTTTTGAGATTAGTTGTTTGTCAGTTGCTTCATTTGCTATTATTTTCTCCCATTCTGAAGGCTGTCTTTTCACCTTGCTAATAGTTTCCTTTGATGTGCAGAAGCTTTTAAGGTTAATTAGGTCCCATTTGTTTATTTTTGCTTTCATTTAAGAAGAATATAGGAAAACTGAAGAGGATTCAAAGAAGAGCCCCAGAAATGATCAAGGAAGGGCAACGAACTTAAGGATTAATCTTAAAAGGATTTGAGTTTATATTGAAAGTGAAAGTGAAAGTCACTCAGTAGTGTCTGACTCTTTGTGACCCCATGGACTATACAGTCCATGGAATTCTCCAGGCCAGAATACTAGGGTGGGTAGCCTTTCCCTTCTCCAGGGAATCTTCCCAATCCAGGGATTGAACCCAGGTCTCTCTCATTGCAGGCAGATTCTTTACCAGCTGAGCCACAAGGGAAGTCCAAGAATACTGGAGTTGGTAGCCTAGTCTAGAGAAAATTAAACACAAAATTTACAACTGCATTCAATAAGTAATGAAATATTCTATTTGTACTTTATCTCAAGATAGAACCAAAGAAATAAGGGTACAATCAAAACAAAATAATTTAGACATTCGAAAGAACTCTTGGAGAATGAAAATGATTAATATCAAATAGAAGTATTTGTAGAATCCTCAGAGAAGGCGATGGCACCCTACTCCAGTACTCTTGCCTGGAAAATCCCATGGACTGAGGAGCTTGGTAGGCTGCAGTCCATGGGGTCGTGAGAGTTGGACACGACTGAGTGACTTCACTTTCATTTTTCACTCATGCATTGGAGATGGAAATGGCAACCCACTTCAGTGTTCTTGCCTGGAGAATTCCAGAGACAGCAGAGCCTGGTGGGATGCCATCTATGAGGTCGCACAGAGTCGGACACAACTGAAGTCAATTAGCAGCTGCAGTAGCAGCATCTGTTAAGTTAAAGAGGCAAAACTATCCCCTTTGGAGAAAATTTAAGTGGATGAAGACTTCACAGGGGACAGAGGTATATACAATTGAACATGAGGCAACGTCTAGATCCAGAACTCCAAATCCAAATATTTGGATTTGACAACTATTAAATGTATGTGCTTTGCTGGAGCAGCCGTGAAGAGATACCCCACGTCCAAGGTAAGAGAAACCCAAGTAAGATGGTAGGTGTTGTGAGAGGCATCAAAGGGCAGACACACAAACCATAATCACAGAAAACTAGTCAATCTAATTACATGGACCACAGCCTTGTCTAACTCAATGAAACTAAGCCATGCCCTGTGGGGCCACCCAAGATGGGAGGCCCATTGTGGAGAGGTCTGACAGAATGTGGTCCACTGGATAAGGGAATGGCAAACCACTTCAGTATTCTTGCCTTGAGAACCCCATGAACAGTATGAAAAGGCAAAATGATAGGATACTGAAAGATGAACTCCCCAGGTCAGTAGGTGCCCACTATGCTACTGGAGATCAGTGGAGAAATAACTCCAGAAAGAATGAAGGGATGGAGCCAAAGCAAAAACAATACCCAGTTGTGGATGTGACTGGCGATAGAAGCAAGGTCCGATGCTCTAAAGAGCAATATTGCATGAACCTGGAATGTCAGGTCCATGAATCAAGGCAAATTGGAAATGGTCAAATAGGAGATGGCAAGAGTGAATGTCAACATTCTAGGAATCAACAAACTAAAATGGACTGGAATGGATGAATTTAACTCAGATGACCATTATATTTACTACTGCGGGCAGGAATCCCTTAGAAGAAATGGAGTGGCCATCATGGTCAACAAAAGAGTTTGAAATGCAGTACTTGGATGCAATCTCAAAAACGACAGAATGATCTCTGTTCATTTCCAAGGCAAACCATTCAATATCACAGTAATCCAAGTCTATGCCCCAACCAGTAACTCTGAAGAAGCTGAAGTTGAACCGTTCTATGAAGACCTACGAGACCTTTTAGAACTAACATCCAAAAAAGATGTCCTTTTCATTATAGGGGACTGGAATGCAAAAGTAGGAAGTCAAGAAACACCTGGGATAACTGGCAAATTTGGCCTTGGAATACGGAATGAAGCAGGGCAAAGGCTAATAGAGTTTTTCCAAGAAAATGTACTGGTCATAGCAAACACCCTCTTCCAACAACACAAGAGAAGACTCTACACATGGACATCACCAGATGGTCAACACTGAAATCAGATTGATTATATTCTTTGCAGCCAAAGATGGAGAAGCTCTATACAGTCAGCAAAAACAAGACTGGGACCTAAATGTGGTTCAGATCATGAACTCCTTATTGCCAAATTCAGACTTAAATTGAAGAAAGTAGGGAAAACTACTAGACCATTCAGGTATGACCTAAATCAAATCCCTTATGATTATACAGTGGAAGTGAGAAATAGATTTAAGGGACTAGATCTGATAGATAGAGTGCCTGATGAACTATGGACAGAGGTTCATGACATAGTACAGGTGACAGGGATCAAGACCATCCCCATGGAAAAGAAATGCAAAAAAGCAAAATGGCTGTCTGGGGAGGCCTTACAAATAGCTGTGAAAAGAAGAGGAGTGAAAAGCAAAGGAGAAAAGGAAAGATACAAGCATCTGAGCGCAGAGTTCCAAAGAATACCAAGGAGAGATAAGAAAGCCTTCATCAGCGATCAGTGCAAAGAAATAGAGGAAAACAACAGAATGGGAAAGACTAGAGATCTCTTCAAGAAAATTAGAGATACCTAGGGAACATTTCATGCAGAGCTTCCCTGGTAGCTCGGAGGTTAAAGGTCTGCCTGCAATGCAGGAGAACTGGGCTCGATCCCTGGGTTGGGAAGATCCCCTGGAGAAGGAAATGGCAACCCACTCCAGTATTCTTGCCTGGAGAATCCCATGGATGGAGGAGCATGGTGGGCTACAGTCCACGGGGTCGCAAAGAGTCGGACACGGCTGAGCAACTTCACTTCACTTCACTTCAGGGAATATTTCATGCGAAGAAGGGCTCAATAAAGGACAGAAATGGTATGGACCTAACAGAAGCAGAAGATATTAAGAAGAGGTGGAAAGAAACACAGAAGAACTGTAAAAAAAAGATCTTCATCGCAGCACTGTTTATAATAGCCAGGACATGGAAGCAACCTAGATGTCCATCAGCAGATGAATGGATAAGAAAGCTGTGGTACATATACACAATGGAGTATTACTCAGCCATTAAAAAGAATACATTTGAATCAGTTCTAATGAGGTGGATGAAACTGGAGACTATTATACAGAGTGAAGTAAGCCAGAAGGAAAAACATAAATACAGTATACTAACGCATGTATATGGAATTTAGAAAGATGGTAACGATAACCCTGTGTACGAGACAGCAAAAGAGACACTGATGTATAGAACAGTCTTATGGACTCTGCGGGAGAGGGTGGGAAGATTTGGGAGAATGTCATTGAAACATGTGAAATGTCATGTATGAAACGAGATGCCAGTCCAGGTTCAGTGCACGATGCTGGATGCTTGGGGCTGGTGCACTGGGAAGGCCCAGGGGATGGTATGGGGAGGTTGGGAGGAGGAGGGTTCAGGATGGGGAGCATGTGATTTTTTTTTAAAAAATAAAATTAAAAAAAAAAGAAAAGAAAATAAAGTACCATACCAAAAAAAAAAAAAAAAAAAAGATCTTCACGACCCAGATAATCACGATGGTGTGATCACTCACCTAGACCAGACATCCTGGAATGTGAAGTCAGGTCAGCCTTAGAAAGCATCACTACGAACAAAGCTAGTGGAGGTGATGGAATTCCAGTTGAGCTATTTCAAATCCTGAAAGATGATGCTCTGAAAGTGCTACACTCAATATGTCAGCAAATTTGGAAAACTCAGAAGTGGCCACAGGACTGGAAAAGGTCAGTTTTCATTCCAATCCCAAATAAAGGCAATGCCAAAGAATGCTCAAACTACTGCACAATTGCACTCATCTCACATGCTAGTAAAGTAATGCTCAAAATTCTCCAAGCCAAGCTTCAGCAATATGTGAACCGTGAACTTCCAGATGTTCAAGCTGGTTTTAGAAAAGGCAGAGGAACCAGAGATCAAATTACCAACATCCGCATGATCATAGAAAAAGCAAGAGAGTTCCAGAAAAACATCTATTTCTGCTTTATTGACTATGCCAAAGCCTTTGACTGTGTGGTTCACAATAAACTGTGGAAAATTCTGAAAGAGATGGGAATACCAGACCACCTGACCTGCCTCTTGAGAAACCTGTATGCAGGTCAGGAAGCAACAATTAGAACTGGACATGGAACAACAGACTGGTTCCAAATAGGAAAATGAGTACATCAAGGCTGTATATTGTCACCCTGTTTATTTAACTTCTATGCAGAGTACATCATGAGAAACGCTGGACTGGAAGAAGCACAAGCTGGAATCAAGATTTCCGGGAGAAATATCAATAACCTCAGATATGCAGATGACACCACCCTTATGGCAGAAAGTGAAGAGGAACTAAAAAGCCTCTTGATGAAAGTGAAGGAGGAGAGTGAAAAAGTTGGCTTAAAGCTCAACATTCAGAAAATGAAGATCATGGCATCCGGTCCCATCACTTCATGGGAAATAGATGGGGAAACAGTGGAAACAGTGTCAGACTTTATTTTTGGGGGCTCCAAAATCACTGCAGATGGTGATTGCAGCCATGAAATTAAAAGATGCTTACTCCTTGGAAGGAAAGTTATGACCAACATGGATAGCCTATTCAAAAGCAGAGACATTACTTTGCCAACAAAGGTCCATTTAGTCAAGGCTATGGTTTGTCCAGTGGTCATGTATGGATGTGCAAGTTCAACTGTGAAGAAAGCTGAGAGCCAAAGAATTGATGCTTTTGAACTGAGGTGTTGGAGAAGACTCTTGAGAGTCCTTTGGACTGCAAGGAGATCCAACCAGTCCATTCTAAAGGAGATCAGTCCTGGGTGTTCTTTGGAAGGAGTGATGTTAAAGCTGAAACTCCAGTACTTTGGCCACCTCATGTGAAGAGTTGACTAATTGGAAGATATTCTGATGTTGGGAGGGTTTGAGGGTAGGAGGAGAAGGGGACGACAGAGGATGAGATGGCTGGATGGCATCACCGACATGATGGACATGAGTTTGGGTGAACCCTGGGATTTGGTGATGGACAGCAAGGCCTGGTGTGCTGCAGTTCATGAGTCTCAAAGAGTCGGACATGACTGAGAGACTGAACTGAACTGAAATGTATCTCGATTTCTAACCAAAAATACAAACTTCACTGAATGATTTTGAGAATGTCGCATCTGAACAACTTGGCAGAGCTGGGTGACACTAAGCGAACCCCTGTGGTGGACATCTCCCATTCCCCTCAGGGTTGGTCAGAACCCAAGGCTCTGCCAGAACACTGGGAGTTTCTAGGTTTGCTCCAGCTGTACCAGGAAACCTCCTTTGACTATGGCATCCAGCCCTCGTTGATTGTCATCCAAGCTTCTAAAAATCTTAGAAGTCTACAAATCAAAATGCACACCTGGAAACAATTCGTGCCAACTCCCACCTGTTCTGATCCTTTCCTCTGTTGCAGAGGTACTTTTCCTATTTTCGAAAAACTGGCTATAAAATTCATTCCTGGATTCAGGATGGGTTCAGGATCTTAGTATATATCTTTTAAGAATTATTACCTATTTGGTATTCTGACCTCTAAAAACGAGATGCCTTCCTTATCTTTTTCTAACATGAGTTTTGGCTATGCTTTTGAGATTTTTCTGACCTTGCCTTCTGTGAGACTTGCCCTTCAATGTGATCACTGGATTGCTGGAATTGTTTGTCTCCTTAGTTTAGTGTACAGAGCTAGAGCCACTAATTAATATGTCATATGGGTCCTTTGATTCCACTTCTATGGATATATTATTAAACTGTAACATTCATAATTTTAAATCATTAAAATTGTTGAAAGCTTTCTAAGCCATATACAGAAAATTTTAGAGTAGAATTAGGAAACCAATGCTGAATATTCATTGGAAGGATTGATGCTGAAGCTGAAGCTCTAATACTTTGGCCACCTGATATATAGAGCCAACTCATTGGAAAGGACCCTGATGCTGGGAAAGATTGAGGGCAGGAGGAGAAGGGGACGACAGAGGATGAGATGGTTGGATGGCATCATCGACTCAATAGACATGAGTTTGAGCAAGTTCCGGGAGATGGTAAAGGACAGGGAAGCCTGTGCTAGAGTCCACGGGGTTTGCAGAGTTGGACACGACTTAGTAACTGAACAATAATAAAAACCTCATGTGAATGCCATGCTTTGTAATTCCTAGTATGTTGACAGAGGGGGAAATTACAAATAAAATATGGATTGGTTCTCAGATTGATTGGCGACAAGGTGAAGTTTCAAGCATCATCAGCCTTCTGGTTTCATAGACCCAGTCTAGGGTCTATGTTTTTGTGGTCAGCAGTTTTTCATCTGGATGAGTCTGCTTCCCATAAGAGCAACTTCAGAACATGTCTTAGGCCTTTATCAATATCTTTCAGGGAAATGGAGGTTTGGTGATTACATCATGCAGCAGAATTGTTGTCTAAATTGTTACCAGTTCCTCAACCCAACAGCTATTCTTTGTCTCTGCTGCTGCTGCTGCTGCTAAGTCGCTTCAGTCGTGTCTGACTCTGTGCAACCCCATAGACAGCAGCCCACCAGGCTCCCCCGTCCCTGGGATTCTCCAGGCAAGAACACTGGAGTGGGTTGCCATTTCCTTCTCCAATTCTTTGTCTCTACATCTTCCTATTTCCCAATCATTAACTCTACAGTCACCATTTTACTTCAAAAGATAAGGACACAGGAGCTTGTACATGGTTTCAATTATGGGTGGAATTTTTCCATTTTTCTCCTTTTTTTTTTTTTACAACTAACATACTTAAATGATTTTAATCATTCCATATATTTTCAAAATGTTCAGATCAAACACAAAGCAAATAAAGAAAATACAATTAAGTAATTACCTAATTATTCTAAACAAAGTAAAGCAAGTGGAATTCATTTATGAAATTAAAATTACTTTTTGTTAAGCTATCAATGTTTATGCATGTGTGCATGTACCTGTACACATATATTAGGGAAACCTTGACCTAATATAATATCATTTGAAAGCTGATGAAAGATATTATCTATTTTATAACCATATTTGATAAAGTGATGTAGAAAAGAAAATAATAATAAAAACTTCTTCAGCTGTGTTTAGGAGCCAGCAAGTTTGGAGTTAAATGATGCCAAGTAAATTTATTTCTAGTTTGTCTCATATTTGCACAATCCAAAATTCCAATACAGAATTCTCTTGAAAAATTCAAAAATGTAACTAGTGTTTAGAATTCTAACCTCAAAGCATGTGCATGGCCTATTTTTAAAACCAAAGCATATTCTCGATATGTGCTTCAGTGGTTGGAATTAATTTTCCAAGCACAAGCTGCAAAGTGACAATAATTACCTCCATTTTGATTGTTTTTGATGATGTTCTATAATGTTCCAGTGGGAATTGGCTATAATTGGTATTGTTTTTTAGAATAGAATTGTTCATCTAATATGTGATTTTGAAAATGACTGTATTTCTGACCCAAAAGAAACATTTTTGCTATAGACTGTCAGTAAGCATATATTTTGCTTCATAAGACAAAGATCTAAGAATAAGATAGGAAAATATTACTGAAAAACATCATTATACAAGAGAGTATATAACTAGATGCTAAAATTTTTTCATAATTTATTTGTTAAGGTGCTTCAAAGAGAGTTAGATATCTGTGAACTGGAAAAGTCAGGTAAGGCTTCATGAAGAAGGACTAGTTCAACCCTGAAAAGATGATAATGGTTTTGTTATTGATGCTGGTGACGAAGGTAATAGTGGTATGGATTGAGCACACAGCTATGCCAAGCATTGTGCTTTACATAATTATTTCATTTAGTCTTCATAGTACCTTATAAAGTAGAAATATGATTATCTTTATTTTACAGATGAGGAAACTGAGGTATAAAATATTGCCAAGTGATGATAGAATTCCAACCCTGCCAGCCTGTTTTCAGATTTTTATTCTGATTTCCTGGCCTGGTTAAATAATCAGAGAAGTTTGACAAATACCATCCAAGATCATTATTGCCTGCAAGCTTGCCTAGATTTCTCAGAATTCCCTTTCCTGCTGGCCTCTGCTGTTCTCAGTCTTCTTTTTGGGAACTGGCTAGTTGACCTTGGGCACTCTAATACTAAATTTGTGTTGAGTCATTAGTAAGACTGCCAAGAGCTTGAGAACTGACAAAGAAAAATATGACTGCACATTAGAATAACCTAGGTAGCTTGTTAAAATTACAGATTCACAGATTCCCATTTCTTGAAATTTGTACTTTAAAAAATAGTTCTCATATTAATCTAGGATTGGTAAAAGAGCATTTGAGATCAATAGTTTGTGGCTTATCCATGGATCAGTTATCCCAAGATTTCACTGCCTCTGGTGACAAAATCTTTCTCAGGTCACAGTGTCTCTGAGGCTATTCTATTATTCATTTAACAAACAAACATTTAATCAAAACTAACTGAGTTAGCCACTATGTCAAATTCTGAAATAAAAAAGAAGGAAAAAATAAAAGACAGTGTCTTCCTTTAAGAAGGTCACCATTGACATAGAGAGATAAGCCAAATGCAGGCTCTGCTAAGTAAGTTTCAGAATCAATTTTTGTATGGGGTTCAGTGCGAGCACATTAAAAGGGCATTACAATCTCCTGGCTCATTACAATCTTGCTTTCTGTGCCTCTTCCTTTTGGTGGCCCTTCCCACACAGTCCACCAAAGATTTTACTTACGTCATTTCATTTAAAATCTCCACAACAACCCTTAGAAGACAAACATTAGTGATTTCAAAGATAAGGAAATTGGGACTCAGAGGGATTTACAAAATTGTCTAAGGATATACACCTAAGCAACAGAAGGAGAATTCAAAACCACAGCTATGCATCCCCAAATCCAAAAGTACACTGTTCACATATTGCAAATTGCCAACAATTTTAAGGATGTTTATCTCAGAAAATGAATGGTACAGTCAATCCTTTGCATAAGGAAATAGCTAGGATTTTAAGCCCTTTGCCTAGTTCCAATAAGTAACACATCCAGTCCATTTGAACAGCTTACGTCTTGCTTGGTGAACAATGAGTTATGTTACAGTGAATGTAACAACAATTCAAAACTGGAAGCATCCCTCTTCATTCTGTGGGCTCATATTTGCTTTGGCCCCTGATAGGAGTCAAGCCACAAGTGAAGTTCCGTTCCCAGGGAGCCATTTTCTTTTCTCTCAGCAGAACCTAGACCCATATTTTTTTTTTTGCAAGCTGCTATTTATAAAGCATTTTGTGGTGGCTCAAGAAAATAAGACTGTAGATTTAAAAGACTAGACTGAAATTATCTCATATTCAAACTAATCCTTCCTCTAGAAGGTAACATTTTATGAGGTACTGAATTTTACTAATCAGTGTTAAGGTTAGAGTTATGATGATCATTTTAATCTTTCAGCAGGGGCAACTTTGAAAGAAATTAGGAATTCAATGTACAAAATAGATGAACACATTTTAATATAGCATGAGAGTATGATTATATGCTTTATCAGGTGGTTGTGGTGGTGGTATAGTCACTAAGTGGTCTCCAACCCTTACGACCACATGAACTGGACTGTAGCCCACCAGGCTCCTCTGTCTATGGGATTCTCCAGGCAAGAATACTGGAGTAGGTTGTCATTTCCTTTTCCAGGGGATCTTTCTGACCCAGGAATTGAACCTGGATCTCCTGCATAACAGACAGATTCTTTACTAACTGAGTTACAAGGGAAGCCTGCTTTATCAGAGTACATTTAAAATAAACTACCATCTAGAACTATCATTTCATCAATAGGATTTGAGTGAAGTTTATAAAAAGAAGGAGATGATTTTCAGGATTTGAGGAATTTAGAATTCAAACGTTTGCCCACTCGATGAGGAATAGAGAGAAGATGATTATTAGAGTTGAAATATAAGTAACATATCAGTAAACAAGGATGTCATAGTCATCAGCAATACCAGACTTCCAATGTAAGCTGGGGAGCCCTAAAGGCACTCAAAAGGAGACAAATACCTGTGATCTAACAGCTGTCAGACTGCAGCCACTCCCTATGGTAGGCGAACTGAGAATGTAAAAAACACAGGATACTGCCCCCAGATAGCTGAGATGCACATGAAAAGGATGATTTCAGTGAGTCCAAATTCTTTTTATCTTCCCATACTAGAAAAGAGCTAAATTTTGTAACTTGGATTATCTGGTTTTCTCTAATTAACCATTATCTTTTGAGGGCTTCCCTGGTAGTTCAGTTGGTAAAGAATCCACCTGCAAAGCAGGAGACCTTGGTTCAACTCCTGGTTCAGGAAGATGGACTGGAGAAGGGATAGGCTACCCACTTCAGTATTCTTGGGCTTTCCTGGAGGCTCACTGGTAAAGAATCTGTCTGAAATGCAGAACACTAGGGTTCTATCTCTGGATTGGGAAGATGGAGACCTGGGTTCGATCCCTGGTTTGAGAAGATCTCCTGGAGAAAGGAAAGGCTACCCACTTCAGTATTCTGGCCTAGTGAATTCTATGGACTGTATAGTATATGGGGTCACAAAGAGTCAGACACGACTGAATGACTTTCACTTCAGTTTTGATGTTAAGACTACTTGCCCTTTGTGGAAAAAACTTCTATATAATTTGGTTGCTCTTCTTGCCATCTCAGAGCAGTTCTCTCAGGGTTACTTGAGATGCTATCTCCCAGGCTTGACATCCTAAAATTTCCCACCAAATAAAATGTAACTCTCAACATTCAGGCTGTGACTATTTTTTAAGTTGATGCAAGCCTCTTGATGAAAGTGAAAGAGGAGAGTGAAAAAGTTGTATTAAAGCTCAACATTCAGAAAATTAAGATCATGGCATCTGGTCCCATCACTTCATGGGAAATAGATGGGGAAACAGTGTCAGACTATTTTGGGGGGGCTCCAAAATCACTGCAGATGGTGATTGCAGCCATGAAATTAAAAGACGCTTACTCCTTGGAAGGAAAGTTATGACCAACCTAGATAGCATATTCAAAAGCAGAGACATTACTTTGCCAACAAAAGTCCATCTAGTCAAGGCTATGGTTTTTCCAGTGGTCATGTATGGATGTGAGAGTTGGACCATAAAGAAAGCTGAGTGCCAAAGAATTGATGCTTTTGAACTGTGGTGTTGGAGAAGACTCTTGAGAGTCCCTTGGACTGCAAGGAGATCCAACCAGTCCATCCTAAAGGAGATCAGTCCTGGGTGTTCATTGGAAGGACTGATGCTAAAGCTGAAACTCCAATACTTTGGCCACCTCATGCGAAGAGCTGTCTCATTGGAAAAGACCTGGATGCTGGGAGGGATTGGGGGCAGGAGGAGAAGGGGACAACAGAAAATGAGATGGCTGGATGGCATCACTGACTCTATGCACATGAGTTTGAGTGAATTCCGGGAGTTGGTGATGGACAGTGAGGCCTGACATGCTGCGATTCATGGGGTCGCAAAGAGTCGGACACGACTGAGTGGCCGAACTGAACTGAAGTGTTGAATTACACAGGAATAATGGATTTTGTGTGTATTTTGAGCTCTCCACCTCTCACCTTTCATATTTGTTTCCTTATATTAATATTTTCCCTTATCATATTTCTCTTAAGAATTCAAGAGTAAACATATACATTATTGGCATTTTGTAACTGAGCCATGTAATAAGAAACAAATGTAACATGTAAATAATTAGAAAATATTTAAATTTTTTAAAAATTTTGCTACAATGTATGCCTTAAAAAAAAATCTAGTCTCAACATTTTGAAGCATTTTAAAGTCTCACCCAATATTGCAAAAGAAATTCTAAAATATCTTTAAAAATTCTAAAGGTACCTAAAATGCTTTTACTTAGTTAATTCTAACAATTTCTCAGGAATAATGTAATGGGTCATATTAAGAGTTTTAATGATGCAAATAGCAAACAATGAGGGTTTTTTTTCATTTTCCTGGTAGATGAATTCTGTCTGACCTCACTACTAAGAAATTCAGCTTCAAATTTTTTGTTTTCCTTTGTTCCAGAAGCTTAGGCATGACTTTTCTCCACTAGCTGTATTCAATTTCTCCAATAGTTTTATTCACCTCATCTGCTGATAAAGTAATGAAATCCATTTCTTAACTTGAACAACCATACCAAAAATTTATTTCAAGAACTTTCAAAGAAAAACATTGACTTTTGGGTATGAAGTATCAAGGTTAGAGCTGTTAGGGGTTAACATATTATAAAAATAGATTGAAAATCTGTTCTGAAGACCCTAAGGTTTGGGATGGAAGTAAGCCAAAATCACTATAAAGATATAAAATAATTCACATAAAATGTCTGAAGTGCTATGGTAAGGTTTCTATCAGGTTGTCCAAAATCAAGAAGGCTTCTTGGAGAAACTGGTATTTAATAAAAAAAAGTATTTCATAGAAGGATAGGATTTAGAAGAACAGATTAGAGGTGGGGATTGTGGTTATGTAGGAAATAATATCAACAAACCATCAGAGGAAGAAAAAAAGTACATTTAGGGGAATCAAGGCATTCCTTTCCTCCTTGGTGTTCTATACCTACTACAACTTGGTGTTTGTCACAGTATGCTCTGGTCTTTTTTAATGTGTTTTTGTCCCCACGAAAAGTTACATGTGTTGCTCAAAAAGAGAGACTTGATTTTATTATCTTTTATCTCTAATCAGTTCAGTCAGTTCAGTCACTCAGTCATGTCCGACTCTTTGCGACCCCATGAATCACAGCACGCCAGGCCTCCCTGTCCATCACCAACTCCTGGAGTTCACCCAGATTCATGTGCATCGAGTCAGTGATGCCATCCAGCCATCTCATCCTCTGTCTTCCCCTTCTCTTCCTGCCCCCAATCCCTCCCAGCATCAGGATCTTTTCCAATGAGTCAACTCTTCACATGAGGTGGCCAAAGCATAATTCTTTGTATACCAAAAGTTACTGGCTTTCATAATTTTTTTATTCATTTGAGAAATGTTCCTACAGCATTTGCTAATAAGAAGGGTATAAAAATAAATAAACAAGTAAGTGGACCACTCTTAACTCTGACATTGAGATTACAGTTGGAAAAAGATGTATGTAGCTTGGGATACTATGCAATCGAGATAAGAGAACTAAAATTTGCTAAATGTTTTTCATTGCCAGCCTAGAAACAATCCTTTCACCCACACTGCAAAGTAAGGTATTAATTCTACAGATGAAGGAACCTTAAATATGTGAAACAAGCTCTAATTTCTATCAAGATCTCACATCTTGAAAAGGGAATGGAAAATGGACTTTCTTTCTCTGTTCCTATGAACTTAAGTTTCTGGTATTTGACTTCCTAACATAGATTTAGTCTGTTTTAGTTTCCATCTGCCCATCTATCCTGAATCTCTTGACTCTGATGTTCCCCACTCCCTTGCTATCTTCACCTTCCAAATTCAACACAAATCTAAGAGATGGCATGCCCTTCATGACAGATAGTGTTCACACATCCCTTTCAGACCACCTCCTTCTCCTGACTTGTTGTCTGAGTGCTGCATGCTCCATTTGGCTCCTTTAGTAAAGTCAAACCTGTCTTCTTGGTTTCTCCTATTCTACTCTGCACATGACCCACACATGACTCAGTGTCCATGTTGATAACCCAATTTTTGTTGTGACGTTTATGATCCTATCTTCTGAACCATGCTCATCCAAGATTTCTTGACTTCAGCAGAGGAGATCTCTCCTAGAATTCCCAGTCATTCCCAGTATCCTATAACAGATTATTCTGAAAACCTAATGCAAAATATACACATTCTTTGCGTTGCATAGTCTTCTATCTTTAACTTTCCCTCCCTCAAGCATTAAAGACTTCTTTTCCTTTGGAAATTACCAAAACTATCTCTGTTTGGCTATCCACTAGGTCACAGGTTTTGGCGAGGTAGTAATAACAAGAGAGGTTCCTCTTGGAATTGGAATAAAAAGATGTGTGTGGTCAGTTATCATAAACTCTTTGGATAATTTATATTCATAAGATCACCTAATCATCACACTTTACTATTTAATGAGCTTGACTAAAAGACAATGGAGTGAGCACAGGGCTTAAAATCAAGAAATGTTTTATAATTTGTTGAAAAGAGATAGAGACATTTACCTTGAAGTGTTTACATGAATTTTATTAGTTTCCTAAAGTAGAAGGAAAGAAATTACCACAAACTAGTGACTTGAAAAACTAAAATGTATTCTCTCACAGTCATGGAGACCAGAAGTCTAAAATCACAGTACTAGCAGGATCAGTTCTTTTAAAGGCTATGAGGGAGAAACCATCCTACACCTCTAAGAAATGGAACGTTTCCTGCCATGTCAGTATACAAAGGATGTCATAGTCATCAGCAATTGCAGCCACTATGGATGGTGGAAATTAAGTCCTGAGGGAACTCTGAAAGGAAATACCTGCCATCTAGTAGCCATCAGACTGCAGCCACTCCCTATGGTGAGCCCCAAGGAAACTCTGGATGTGAAAACATGGGATAGTGGCCCCAGATAGCTGGGGTGAATATCAAAGGAATGATTTCAGTGATGCCAGACTCTTAAATCTCTCCATACATACAAAAGCATTAAATTCCTTACCGTGGCATATCTGATTTATTTAATAACAATAATCTTTTGATGTCCCAACTACTTGACCTTTGTTACACACTCCTATATATCCTAGCTCCTTCCCTTGACTTCTTGGAACAGTTTTTCAGAGCTATCTGAAATGCCACCTTCCTGGAGGCAGTCCTTATTCCTGGCTGCAGTCCTCATTTTGCCCCAAATAAAACTTAACTTGCAACTCTCACATTGTGCACATTTTTTTTTCACACTTTTCTTCTAGCTTCTGGAAATTATTCGTTGGCAATTCTTGGGGTACCATGGCTTGTAGATGTCATCACTCCAATTCCTGCCTCTGCTGCCATTTGCTGTTCTCTGTACCTGTTTTCTCTTCACAAAGACACCAAACATTGTATTAGGGTCCATCCTAATCCAGTATGATCTCATTTTAACTAATTACATCTGCAAAGACCTTATTTCAAATAAAGTCATGTTCTGAGGTTCTGGATGGACATGAATTTTAGGGGGACACTATTCAAGCTGATGTATGAGTAACAGTAGAAAGGATCAGAAGCACCTAGCATAATACCTGGCACATAATTATGGCTCAATAAAGAGTAATTATAGGCATTTGCAGTCCATTAAATTAGCTAGTCAGTCTTGAGTGATGTTTGAGAGTGCTGAGCATGAAGCAGAAGCCCAGAGCAACTTACCGCAACCATGTCACCTTATCTTTTCCAGTGTTTCTTTTTTTTTCTCCCAAATCCAGACAATTTAAGCTCATTGCTCAAGGCAAGTAAATTCAACCCTGAAATCAATCAGTTTGCTCTGGTTTCTTGAAAGCCACATTAGTACCCCTGAAATATAAGTAGGGAATTAGCAAAGACCTCTAATGCTTTGAATTAAATTTTGTGCCAAAGTGCTCTGGGCATTAATAACAGATTGTCCATTGTTCATTAGTAAAGGGAGGGTCCATAAGTGCTTCAAATTAAGATGTGGGGCTTTATTTTTTGTTTTAATTGTATGCTTTTCTTTGCTAGTCTTTGTGGAGCCAATGACAGCGACTTCTCTATCCCTTTCATAATTTTTTTCTGGGTGCTAAAATTAAAATTGTGGCATTCTTAGATACAGGGATTTTAAGGAAAAAATATATTTTTCCACCAGAAAGTTAACTGTGATTATACCATGAATTAAGGCAGACTGTGAGAAAATTTCACATTGTTTTATCATCCTATACAATATTTTTACTGAATTATCCTCTGACCCGATGCCTTTAATTCACTTTGAGGGGTACTAAAAAATAGGTTACCAAAACACACTTTTGCATTTATTAAAAGAATGTTGTGGATAGCATTGTTTAACACATCACACCATAGTTGTGGTTTTTTTGTTTTGCCAATGTAATTCAAAAATATTTCTCTAGATTCAATTTAGAGAATTGCTTTATTCTTCTGGGTAAGTGTCCCTGTGTTCCCTGGTGGCTCAGACAGTAAAGAATTCACCTGCAATGCAGGAGGCCTGGGTTTGATTCCTGGATTTGGGAAGATCCCCTAGAGAAGGAAATGGCACCCCACTCCACTATTCTTGCCTGTAGAATTCCATGGACAGGGGAGCCTGATGGCTACAGCCACGGGGACACAAAGAGTCAAACACGACTGAGAGACTAACACTCTAGGTAAGTGCATTTTCCTTATTGTATAGACACTTTGAGATAGGTAACCAACCTCATGATTCTGTGTTTTCATGATCTGCTAGATAATTTAAGATGTATCTGTTCCCTATTACTAGAAAATATCCTCTCAGCATATATTTTGTTTCTAATCACATTCTTGTTGTTATTGTTTAGTTGCTGAATCATGTCTGACTCTTTTGTGACCTCATGGACTGGAGTCCACCAGCCTCCTTTGTCTATGGCGTTTCGCAGACAAGAATACTGGAGTGAGTTGCCACTTCTTACTCTAGGGGACCTTCCTGACCCAGGGATTGAACCCACATCTACTGCATTGGCGGGCAGATTCTTCACCACTGAGTCACCAAGGAAGCCCCAATCACACCTTCAGTTTCATCTTACTTTTCTCAACTTCATTCTTCCAGATTTGTTAGTCTACTTTTTAATTTCCTCCTTTCCCCCATTTTGAGGTCTTATTTGTATGCATTCTGATAATTGCCTTGGATTATTCTAGAACAAGGCAAACTAAAAGAAAAAATATTTAAATTAATGAAATGTAATTCACATATGTATTAGTTTCAAGAAAACTCAGTTGAGTTAGGCCTTAGTTCAGTTCAGTTCTGTCACTTAGTCGTGTCCGACTCTTTGCAACACCATGAATTGCAGCACACCAGGCCTCCCTGTCCATCACCAACTCCTGGAGTTCACTCAAACTCACGTCCATCGAGTCAGTGATGCCATCCAGCCATCTCATCCTCTGTCGTCCCCTTCTTCTCCTGCCCCCAATTCCTCCCAGCATCAGAGTCTTTTCCAATGAGTCAACTCTTCACACAAGGTGGCCAAAGTATTGGAGTTTCAGCTTTAGAATTATTCCTTCCAATGAACACCCAGGACTGATCTCCTTTAGGATGGACTGGTTGGATCTCCTTGCAGTCCAAGGGACTCTCAAGAGTCTTCTCCAACACCACACTTCAAAAGCACCAATTCTTTGGCACTCAGCTTTCTTTGTAGTCCAACTCTCACATCCATACATGACCACTGGAAAAACCATAGCCTTGACTAGATGGACCTTTGTTGGCAAAGTAATGTCTCTGCTTTTCAATATGCTATCTAGGTTGGTCATAACTTTCCTTCCAAGAAGTAAGCATCTTTTAATTTCATGGCTGCAATCACCATCTGCAGTGATTTTGGAGCCCCCCAAAATAAAGTCTGACACTGTTTCCACTGTTTCCCCATCTGTTTGCCATGAAGTGATGGGACCAGATGCCATGATCTTAGTTTTCTGAATGTTGAGCTTTAAGCCAACTTTTTCACTCTCCTTTTCATTTTCATCAAGAAGTTTTTGAGTTCCTCTTTACTTTCTGCCATAAGGGTGGTGTCATCTGCATATCTAAGATTATTGCTATTTCTCCTGGGGATCTTGATTCCAGCTTGTGCTTCTTTCAGCCCAGCGTTTCTCATGATGTACTCTGCATATAAGTTAAATAAGCAGAGTGACAATATACAGCCTTGACGTACTCCTTTTCCTATTTGGAACCAGTCCGTTGTTCCGTGTCCAGTTAGGCCTAGTTGAGTTTAAAATTTCCATTATTTCCAGGATGGCCACTAGAAGGAGAGTTTAACTATGTACTTTTCCAATATACTTATGAGATTCTGTTCAACATGTAGTAAAAAATCACAGAATTAAAGAAAAAAATGAGACTGCAAATACAAATTATTACCATTAAAAAAGCTATTAGGATCTAATTTTGCAAGGCCTTGCAGGAATTCTCTAGGAAGAACAGACCTAGCATCTGTCCACTGGAATTTAGTATGAATCATGGATACACCATAAGCAAATCTAACAATTTGGGATCCAAAATTATTCAAGCTATGTTTACATCAGTCTATGAACATGAAGGGTCTATTCAGTTCTGGTTGAAAGTAGCTGCTGCAAAACATTTTCATAAATGGGTGTGTCTTGAGGTAAACAAAAGATGGTTCCCATGAGCTACTAGGATTTAAATAACTTCTGAATTAATTCAAACGACGTAAGTGGAATGCTTTAAGAGTTATCTTACAAAACGGTTTTCTATTTGCCTATTAATTTTCTTCAGACATCAGTTCACTAAGAGAAAGTAATAACCTCTAAAAGGTATTGCAAAATCTGTAATAAGCATGCAGTTTTAATTTAAATATCTCAAATAAACATCTAAGTTTGTAAAAGTATTAGAATATTTCCAGTGCTTGGTTTATTAGAAATGAAATTTCCCAGGCTCAAGTCCAGTGGGAGAGGAATGATTGCCGCATAATTCATCTTTTCCCAATTATGAATGCCAAAGATCCTTCTTCCTTTTATAATAAAAATATAGTAATCATCTCAAATGGTCAGAGTATGTAATGCCATATAATTGCCATGACACACCAAAAATGTAGGCAAAAATGTAGGCATGTCTTTGGATTTCTATTTTCCAGCTGCCAGGCCCATCATAACTTGACCACACAAGCTTTTGTACCATATTGCCATTCTGGCTGTTATGTGATTATAACTAATCATGGCAAAGCCAAGAGGCTTTGCTCACTATCACCATCATTTTCTGAAGATGTTATAGCAGGACCAAGATAAAGAGAGATAATTTTGTAATTAACTATGACAGATAATCAACTTCAAACTTAGAAATTCTGGAGAAAATTTGGTTACATGCTAAGACATAAATGATTCTACAAAGAAGGCAATTAAACACTGAAACAGTGCAGATGCAATTTGGTTTACAAACATAATGAATAAAATTCATTAAATCTCATTTCCATTAACTTTTATATGATTTTAGGGTCCAGCAGATCTATTCTAAAATGGTTACCTCCCACTTTCAAGTGATTCCAATTATTGAAATAACTCAATAATATTCTTGCAAAAATGAATTTTACATCCAAATCTTCAATAATTCACACAACTATTAAAAGAGCATTTGTCCTTAATTTGGAGAAATTTAATTTCCTGCCCGGATGAGAATTCCTACTTTAAAATATATTTTAACTAGTAAATATTTAAAATGTGATGCTTTTGTCTCTATATAAGATGCTCTTTCCTCAAAGTAAATGAAAAATATCTCCTAAGCCATAAACTTCATCAAGTACAGATGAATCTCAACCAGAATATTATACTGAGGAAAAAAGATTTAATTTAAATGTCCAATTACACTTCCATAAGGTATAACTCTAAGCTAACACTGCTTGCACTTGAAGCCTCTTGGAAGTTTTCATATTGGAAAAGCATAATTAAAATCTGTTCTTGATTGATTTGCTTTTATTTAATGAGAGATGCCTAGCACTAAAGCTAACAATTATATATTATATATGGGCTTCCCCAATGGCTCATTGGTAAAGAATCCACCTGCAATTCAGGAGACCTGGGTTCGATCCCTGGGTCGGGAAGATCCCCTGGAGAAAGGCATGGCAATCCACTCCAGTATTCTTGCCTGGAGAATCCTAGGGACAGAGGAGCCTGGCAAGCTACAGTCCATGCGGTTGCAAAGAGTTGTACACAACTGAAGTAACTCAGCATGCACACATGCAAATAGATATATATATATAGTCTTTCAAAAGTAAACAGTAGCTATTTTAAGATTATCTAAGCATTTAAAAAAATGTTCTTTTTTCTAAAATGTACTGTCAGACTGCCCACTAGACCACACTATTGAAATAGTTAACTGAGTATTGGATGATAAGTCATATATTCTTACTTGGCTAGTTTCAGATTTCAGTAGTCTATAAGTTTTTAACTCAGTAGAAATTATCTCCATTTATTTATTGCTGTGGATTGTTATTGACTTTCAAATGCCTCATGACAGTTGTGATTAATTATGTTCCTTAAATAAAGAGTTTTCAAACTGGAACTTAAAGGAGCCAGAAGCTCAGGGCTTCCATGTGTTCTACAAATTCTTTCAGGAGCTTTTCATTAGTGACTCCTCATTTTCATAACACAGAGAAAGATCTATTGCTTCAATGTGCTGACTTTGTTTTTAAATACGTAGCATTATATTACCTGTTACTGCTGTTTCATAATTTAAAATATAGCCATAAATACAAAGAAATAATTATGAAAAAAGAACATATTGTTTTAAATACATGAGGCTTTCCCCGTGGCTCAGCCGGGAAAGAATCTGCCTCTAATGCAGGAGACATAGGAGATGTGGGTTCAATCCCACAGTCAGGAAAATCCCCTGGAGGAGAAAATGGCAACCCACTCCAGTATCCTTACCTGAAAAATCCCATGGACAAAGAAGCCTGGCAGAATACAATCCAAAGGGTCCGAAAGAGTCAAACACGACTGAGTGACTAAGCACAGCATAGCACAAATACATATCTTCAAAGTTGGAGCATATATATTCCCATTCCATCTTTTTCATGTCCCCTAAATAATATTTAATCATTTGTAGGTACTCAAGAGGCATTTACTCCAAAGAATGTACTACAGGTTAGCCCTTTGCTGCCATCTGAAAGTATAAATCAATTTTAAGAGAGCAATCAGAAAATTGAGGTTTTCTTGTGCTTTTTAAAGGAAAATACTATTAAGGAGATCTAAAATAAAATCTGTTTTAGTCAAAGATATTTAACCTTTAAAAGTCTTTCATCTGAGTCTACTGAATTCAAGTCAATTTTGCAAGCAATACATCATATTAACTGTATCTGTTTTTTAAACTTAAAAAGTTATAGAACATGTTCTCCAGTGTAGAGAGATTCAGTTCAGTTCAGCAAACATCTGTTCTCATTATGAACTAGGCATGATAGACAGGGGTGAAATAAATACATGGTAGAAAATGTTGTCTTCTAAGAACTTCCACATGCGGAAACACAAGACCACACATCTCAGGAGGGCATCAATACTCTCTAGAAGTAGGCTTAGGAAAATCAGAAGTATTCCAGAGATGAGAATAACTGCAAACAAAGAAATCAAGATGAGGCAGTATTGTTGAGTATCTATGTTGAGTATCTGTATCCTAGGCACCAAGCTGGGAATATCAACATGGAGAAGACAAAGGTTTTTGTTACCAAGAGGAACACAGGAAGGAGTCTGAGAACAGATGTGTACACAAGAAACCATGGAAACCCTGGGGAAAGTGCATCTCAGGACTGAAGATGTGAAAGTTGGAGAGTTTTGGAATCCAACATATGAGAGGGGAGGTCAGATCCTTCATTCTCCAGATGACAAACCTGAAATAATATCAATAAACCCAGCTTCCCAGCAATGAGCATTTAGAAAGACAGGTAGAATGGAACTAATTCCTTTTATTTTATTTTATTTTTTTTTGAACTAATTCCTTTTAGATCTGACTTTCATTAAGCCTGTAACTTAAATTTCGATAAGTACCAGCTGACTTCATTTAATCTTAGGAAGTCAGTGCTTATTTTTGTGGGCAAATTGATGCAGTATACACTGACACATTCTAGATCTTTGGATTATTTTCTGCATTTCAGTAAGGCCAGTATGAAAATATCAAATATCTTCAGGTTTGATCAACTTCCAAGAAAAAAATGATAGTTAAGTCCATGATGAAAGGTAGAAAAAGAATATTTTGAGATAAACCTTCAAATACACTAAATTTTTTTTGAAACTTATTTATGATAAGTTCTAAATTAGTTCCCAAACTCATGCATCTTCATCAAAAAGACAGATTTTGAAGCATACCTCAGACTTCTTTATTTGAATCTTCACAGGTATACCTGGGAATTTATATGTTTTTCAAACTGTTTTAATGATTCTGGGGTACAGCCAGGTTTTGAAGCTCCAATCCAAATAATGCTACCTGTTAGTGAAAAACTATTTCAATAAGAGATTATTTTGTAACATCTATTTCTTAATAAAGACATAGTGAGTGACAAAATATGCTTTAGCTATAAAACAATATATGGAATAAGTAAATTAAAAAATATTTGCCCTCATTGGAACTTTGGATATAATATTTGTTATTAAAGATATAATTAATATCTACCTAGGAGTTAATATACAGAATTTATAGAAAACTCATACAACTCAACAATAAAAACAAAACAAATCTGATTCCAACTACTATGAAAAAAATACAGAGGTTCTTCAAAAAAATTAAAGTATAACTGTCATATGATTCAGTCGTTCCACTTCTGGTTACTTACCTGAAGAAAACTATAGCACTAATATGCAAAATATAGACTACTCTGTGTTCACTGCAGCATTACTTACAATAGCCCAAGATATGAAAGTGACTAAGTGTCCATACAGAGATGAATGGATACCGAAGAGGTGATTTGTGTGTATACACACACACACACACACACACACACACACACACATGCACACACATCTGCACAATGGAATAGTACTAAGCCATTACAAAGAATAAGATCGTGCCATTTGTAACATGATGACTGGGCCCAGAAGGTACCATATGAGTGAAATAAGTCAGGCAGAGAGGGACACATTCTGTATGATTTCATTTGTATGTGGAATCTAGGAAAGCAAAACAAACAAAACAAAATCAGAGTCATAGATACAAAGAACAAACTGGTGGCTGCCAGGTGGAGGGTGTGGGGGGATGGGCAAAACAGGTGAAGGGCACTAAGGGGCGGAACTTTGAGTTATGTGCACGCACACCCACGGCTGATTCCTGTCAATGTATGGCAAAAACCACCACAATATTGTAAAGTAATTAACTGCCAATTAAAACAAATTACTTTTTTTAAATAAAATAAATAAGCCATAGGGGTATAATATACAGAATAGGAGACATGGTCAATAATATTTAATAAGTTATGGTACAGATGGTAGCTAGATTATCATGATGATCATCTCATAATGTATACAAATGTTGAATCACTATGTTGTACCCCTGAAAAAGTATAACATTGTAAGTTAATTTCACTTCAATTTTTCTAAAAGTTAAAAAAATATATAATTAGATACATAGGAAATTGAAGAAATACTAGAAAACAATAGAAGAGAAAGAACTGATATAGAAGAAAGTTTAGGTTGTAAATGATAGGAGTGAGGAGAGAAAATGCCCTTTCAATGCTGGATGTTCATATTATATACATATATATATCTGCTATCCAAATGAAAAATGAAATCATACTTTAGAAAGTAATTTGCATTATTTTATGTTAAAATATGGTATAATAATATTTCTATTTTATTCTAACTCCCCCATCCTCCTTAATGTTGGATTAGTATTTCATTGTACTGGAGTACTGTTATTTAACTAATTACAGAAGTTAAATTCTTCTGCATATCTTGACTTCATATAAATAGACACCACCATCTCAAGCCAGACCTCAAGTCCCACACTCTTTACCCAATTTATATTTTAGTTACTACTAACAAAATAGTACAAGTTCACATTGTAAACATAACATCAGTTCAGTTCAGTTCAGTTCAGTCGCTCAGTCGTGTCAGACTTTTTGCGACCCTGTGAATCGCAGCATGCCAGGCCTCCCTGTCCATCACCATCTCCCGGAGATCACTCAAACTTACGTCCATAGAGTCGGTGATGCCATCCAGCCATCTCATCCTCTGTCGTCCCCTTCTCCTCCTGCCCACAATCCCTCCCAGCATCAGTCTTTTCCAATGAGTCAACTCTTCACATGAGGTGGCTAAAGTACTGGAGTTTCAGCTTTAGCATCATTCCTTCCAAGAAGACCCAGGGCTGATCTCCTTTAGAATGGACTGACATAGTACTTACTTATTTATCATCTGCTTAAATTTTTCTAATGCTTCCGCACTATATACATGAATGCAAGTTTCTTTTCCTAGTGCTCTTTTCCTAGTAGAGCACTACATAATCTGGTCTTTTCTTCTTTTTTTTTTTTAATGTTAGCCTTCTCTCTCACACTCTTCGCTTCACCCTCTCTGTTCTAGTCATACTGGCCTTTGCTTCCTACAAGTCACCAAGTTTGTTACTCCCTAAGAGCCTTTGCTCTAACCACACTCTCTAATGGTAATCTCATGTCCCCACTTTTTGCCTGGCTTCGGTTTGTTAGTCAGGTCTATAGCAAGATTCTAGCCTGTCCATATAGATACACTGACATTCATTATCATATCGTTTAGTTTAAATATTTGCAATGCACACATCACAACCTGATGTTTACATCGCCTAGTTACTTTTTAGAAATTTATTTAGTATTATCAATCTATCAATGCCCCCCAAAAAAACATTGTGCAAATTCTATGATAACAAACACCTATATGGTCATTGCTACAAGCCCAGTGCTTACTTGCTACGTAGCTACATAGCAGGTAATAAATAGATGTTTGTTGAATAAAAGGATGAATACACAAAAGAATAAATATTCTAGCCCCTCCTTCCTGAAAACATGTCCTAAGCCAGCACATTTCACCTTCACTGATCATGTGAAATAGTGGTCTTTGCTTCACCAATCCCACTGTCCTCCACTGTGGCTTTTACAACTCCAAGTTCAGGTTGATCTTAGGAATCCTATCAGACTACTCCAGCCAGGTCTCTTGTGTCCTTCTCTTCTTCAAAGAGTTCATGTTATAGAAAAATAATTCAATTCATCTCCATTGATAAGGACTCCAAATACCATGCTCTCAATCTAAGTAATTCACAAAGAAGGTAGCATGAGACCCAGAGCAGAAGTTATAGCTTTGGCTCTGGAATGGTCTCCTCTGTCTGAAGCCCTACTTTTGATCATTATAAAAGGAGAGGACCCAGTTACTGGGGATCCTACACATTGCACCCTATAAGAGAAGAAACCAAAGAGCCACATATTCTATCATCTAGATAATCCAAGAGCTTAACCTAAATTAATCCAAATCTAGAGGCAAAGACTATCTTCCATATTGATCAAGCTGTTCTAAATTCTTGGTGGATTCGCATAACCAAGGAGCAATTCAATGGGAATTGTCATAGGAATAGAGTACCTATGATAGGTCACCTGAATCAAGCCCTGGATGTGATAGCATTTGAACAAGCCCTTCTAAGCAGGAGTAAGCTAAAGAGACAGCTATGATTCATGCTGCAATAAAGAGTTAATTCCTTTGGCAATAAATGTGAAATTTATTGCAATTTCATTGGCTTATCAAGTATTGCACAACATTAATATAGATGACCTTTGAGTGAAGTCTTTCAGGAAACAAACTAGACTGAACTTTAAATGCATCCACATTTCTTATTGTATTCAGATATGATGGTATTAATTTGTAAGTGACTATATCCATGTCAAAGAGAGTCTGCTTCGCATTGTCCTGTGGTCATTTATGTATAGGATAAACGTCAAACTCTTAGACAGAAGTATAAAATTAGTATTCAAAATCAATTCAAGAATCCAGGAGTCATGGCAGATGACTGGATGAAAACCAAATTGAAATGTTTGCCTGGGTGCTAAGTTGCTTAGTCGTGTCTGACTCTTTGCAACCCTGTGGACTGCAGCATGCCAGGATCTTCTGTCCACGGGATTGTCCAGACAAGAATACTGGATTGGATTGCCATTCCCTTCTTCAGGGCATCTTCCCAACCCAGGGATCGAATTCATGTCTCTTACATCTCCTGCTTTGGCAGGCAGACTCTTTACCACTGGTAAAGAACTGGGAAGCCCTTAAAGCTATTAAATATTAATATCAATCCTTTCTCAAACTTAAATTTTATTATATTTTATAGTTCACAAAAGTGGTTAACATTTTTCATGTTATGTTATTAATATTTAAGCCTCACTACACTCTATGAGTCTTAAATGAAGATTTTTATGTACACATTATAAAACATCAAAAATCTGACTCTCATAAGGGTTGGTTTACTATATACTTCCTACATGTCTCCGATTTCCCAGTAAGCCCACTAGATGCTATAGAATCAAGGATGACTGGACTCCTGATAAGATCTGACTCCTGATAAGATGTGATGGGGCTTCCTTGGTGGCTCAGATGGTAAAGAATCCGTCTGCTATTCTGGAGACCCAATTCAATCCCTGGGCTGGGAAGATCCCCTGGAGAAAGGAATGGCTACCCACTTCAGTATTCATGGGCTTCCCTGGTGGGTCAGACAGTAAAGACTCTGCCTGCAATGTGGAAGACCTGGGTTTGATCCCTGGGTTGGGAAAATTTCCTGGAGAAGGGAATGGCTACCTTCTCTAGTATTCTTGCCTGGAGAATTCCATGGACAGAGGAGTCTGGCAGGCTACAGTGCATGAGATTGCAAAGGGTCAGACATGACTGAGGGACTAACAGATGGTTTAATAATTCAATTAAATATAATAAGTGCTAACAAACAAGGTCTTATTGTATAGCACAAGGAACTCTACACAGTGTTATGTGACAGACTGGATTAAAGAGGAGTTTGGGGGAGAACAGATACATGTATATGTATGGCTGAATCCCTTTGCTATCCACTTGAAACTACCACTTGAAACATTGTCAGTTGGCATTGTCAGTATTATCTGTATTAATCCAATACAGATAAAAAGTTAAAAATGAAATAAAAATATTTTAAAAATATATAATAAGTGCTGGAGTGGAGGTGTTCACAATTAACTGATCACATATCTCTGTATACATGTCCTATGTCATTATGTAGGCACATGAACTACATTACGTGCTGCTTAGCCATGTGTTTTGGTTGAAAGTCTGATACATTCTGAAAAATAAATGGACTCATATGGAAGGAATATTTTTTTCCAAAGAAAGATCTCATATTAATAAGAGAAGATTAAAAGTTATTTCTGAAAAGGATGCTTAGAATCAGAAAGTCAAGGTAGGGTCACCAGCCATCCTGGTTTTCCTAGAACTGAGGGGTTTACCAGGACACAGGACTTCCAGTGCTAAAATTCAGAAAATCCTCAATGGTTGGTCAACTTAAGTCAATATTAAGAAAATATAAAATAAGTTTCTTATCACAAGAAGCAATTTCAGTTAGGCTCAACTTCATGGTTTAGATCCATTTGTTTCTGACTTGGGTTGGTATATAAAAACCAACAAACAAGAGGAAGCCAAATGATAATTTATATTTGTAGAATATTTAAGGATTATAAAACTTGGTCTCAATCTTTAAAATTACCCATGTGCATCTCATGACACTGACAAGAACAAATATCCTTAACTCCATTTTACAGATAAAGAAACAAACTCAAAGAGAGAAGAAATTTGGCCAAGGACATAAAACTCATAAGCACCAGGAAAAAACCTAGAACCCAAGACTGTGCAAGGATCCTTCAATGCCAGGCAGTAAAATGTTCAATTATGTAATAGCCTAGATCACCCAGTCAAAAATATTATTCATGAGTATTTGTATATTTAGAGTTGTACTTAAAGTGCAATCAATCAGCAGGAGAATGAGGGTGACATAAAGTCAGAGTCAAGTGGAAATTTATAAATACTAAGGCACTCAACTTCTGGGGCAGTTTAACCAAAAGATGTGTGCATAACTTCTCTTAAGTACTCAACTTTATAACTGTCTGGTTAACTTTATTGCCGTGTTGCAATGGTGATAAATATCAACTCCAGATGGTGCTTTGGAAATCACAAAGCACTATACAGATATAATATTTTACGGTTATTATTTAATTTATGCACAGCAAAGTCAGGATCTAAGCACCTGGTACTTTATCACTCTTCCGGTTAGTTTTCCACCCTTGAATAGATGAGTCAGATATTGTTCCTGTTCTCAGTGTCTCTGGGGTTAAAGTCACATTTGCCACTCATTTCAGTGCTAGGGTGGCACAATGCACACTCATTTATTCTGCTTTAGTAGTTCTTCCACCTTCTTATCTGATTGCTAAAGTCCTTTTGGGTGGGCCAAACACACACACATTTTTGTGGTATTTCCCATTATAAATTTGACCATAAAAAACTTTCACATTATAAATTTTACCATACAAAAGTTCAGATCATCCAATGAATTTTTAAGAATGATAAAAATAAAATACCTCAAACTGAATCTTTCACACATTCAAATTGTGCTTCCTGTTATAACTGAAGAGGCTTACAGTTAGAAAGGAAACCTTTAACTGCTTATTTAAGAATGTCCTTATCTATTTGCATTCAGTTTCAGATCCATCCATAAAATCAGTTGCTCAAGATGAGAAAAATTATGGAAGACCATGTTTCTAAACAAGATAAGCCATTCTAATTTTTCTCCTCCTGCTAGGGAGTGATTTTTCCTCTTTTAAATATCTCATAAAAATATCTGTGATCACGAAGATCTGTATATTCCAAAATGCCAAATAGCAATTCTTACACTGAAAAATCAATATGATGTTTTGAAAGTTTCATATAACTGCCCAGAGAATGATGTAATTCAGTGACATAACAGTATAGTATAATGACATAACCCATTAGCAGTGTGTAATCATTCGGGAAGTGTGGCAAAGATGGCTAGCTGTCCCCCCAAAAAATGTTCCACCTTCTAGAATATCATAGGTGTTTTTCAGAGGCATCTTCCCAGGCAGTGAGTATATTTCCCAGTACCCCTTGTAATTTCAAGGTACAGTCACATGACTAGTTCACACCAATAATTATGAGCAAAATGATGTGAGTTATTTCTGAGCCTGAATCTTTAAAAGAGGCAGTTGTTCACTCTTCACTCGGTTTCCCTCCACTAGTTGGAGCCTTGTGGATGGTGGAGCAACAAGATGGAATGATTCTGAGTTGTGAAACACTGTGCGGAAGGCCACCACCAAGTAGTAACATCCTCAACAGATTCTTCCAGGAATGATAAGCCACTGGCATTTTAAGTGGCATTTTTTTTCAGTAGGAGCCAGTACCCTAATCGAATATTTTAAGCAAATACATCCCACCACTAGCATCGCTCAGTTGTTCTGTCCAGGAAAATATGGTATTTGAAAAAGCCAGATCAACATTCGAGTTCTTAATTATGTGTGGACACAATACCTCATCTGCCCTCAATGTTTATGTCGGCCAGGTGGCACTAGTCATAAAGACCTGCCTGCCAGTGTAGGAGACCTAAGAGACACGGGTTTGTTCCCTGGGTTGAGAAGATCCCCTGGAGAAGGAAACGGCAGCGCACTCCAGTATTCTTGCCTGGGAAGTCCCACAGACAGAGAAGCCTGGTGGACTACAGTCTATGGGGTAGCAGAGAGTCAGACATTTTAACTGAAGCAACTTAGCACCCTTGACGTTTAACCACACTGCCTGCTGAAAGCTGTCATTCACATGGGCTGTCTTCTCAGGCTGCAAAACTTCTTCCTTATCTTCTGACTTTAGCTATTACTATTTGTCTCTCAGACTTCTGTTTGAAAATCGCTTCTTTAAAGAAGTCTTTTCTACCTCCCAATTTAGTCATTTCTCTTCTTTATGGCTACCACAGTGCCATGCATCTGTTCATAGAAATTATGACCAATGTAAATTTACATTGACTTTTTGAATTTTTTTATTGATATCTGATTTCTTTACAAGACTATAAGCTTTTGAACTTCAGAAATAATGGCCTCTGGTTTTTCTCATTCTTATGTCCAGCATATCTTGCACAGATCCCAACACAGTTAAATAGATTTAGATTTAATGAACAAGTAGCTCAGTGTGGTATCATGACAGATGAAGACCAGAGAATGTAAAGAACTTGATGAAGGTACTTTTAAGGAATTCATACTTTTTTCTTTTCTTTCAAGTTAATTACCAGCTTTTTAATGTCTCAGTGGAGAGAACAGTGAGTTGGTCACAGATAAATTGACATTAAATAGAAGACAAACTGACTTATGGTAATAAATTTAATATTTTATCCCTGACAAAAGACCATATATCTAATCTTACTCATTAAAAGCTTCAATTTTTGTCCTGCTAAGAATCATAGTCACGGGAGTAAAAAATATCATAGTGACATTTGCTGATTTTATAACCTATAAAATCTCCCCAGAAGGCTGATCATTGTACAAAACATGGAGAAATACAACTTCACTAAGACCCTATTTTGGTCCATTGGTGGGATGGTTTTCCCTTAACTGTCTCCTCTGAGGAAGGAGTATGACTATTCTAGGGGTGAAATTGAGAAAAGAACTTGATCATATACAATTCAGCTTTTTCCTTTCTCTCTTTGGACTCTTTTCTGCTAAGAAACAGGAAACGTTGTGCGCCTCGTGCTTCCAAAAAGTAAACACATTAGGGTCAGTGCCTTGGTCAGCATTCTGGAAATGTTTTTGGCTTATCCTGTTTTTTTTTTTCTCTCTACTTACCTTAGGAAAGTTATAAGGCTGGAATTCTGGGTAAACACATGTTACTCCTTAGGCTCAGACATCTCCTGCCTATCCACAAGTTTCCTATTTCATTCAGTTAATTGTCAGTATCGTTTAGATCTGAGCTGAATTTTGTCTTCTTTAGAGTAACCTTCCTAACACCCTCCTAAGTAAATTCAAGAGTTCCTCCTTCTCCCCCAAATAAGGAGGCCTCAAGCAAAGGCACCTGGAGCTGACCTCTGCCTAAGGCCTCAAATAAAGAGACCCCAAAGGCAGGTGCCCACCAAATCCAAGAATGAAAATATGTGAAACACATGACTGGCCAGGGGGCCTGAGTCCTTGACTGCAACTGCCTTCGGAGACCATAATGGGTTGGCTGTACACAGGTCTGCCCTGGAGAGGGCAGCTTTCTCTCATCTGGTCTCCCAGGTAAAGCCTTGGTAATTACCTATGATCAGGTCTGAAAATTACTCACTGGCTTTTGGACAAGAGTCAGATTTTTCAGTGTTTGCTTCCAAGAGGCTCACTGACACAGTGGTCAGCAGAAAGTCTAGTTCCTCCCCATGTGGATCTTGCCGTAGATTGGTTGAGTGTCCTCATGACATGGCAGTAGTTGTCTTCCCCCAAAGTGAATAGTCTAAAACAAAGAACAAGGAGGGAGTGACAGGGCCTTTTACACCTGAGTGTCAAAAGGTACAGTCATCACAGTTTCCTCTTTAGAAGCAAAAGACTGAAGGAGAGAGGAATTAGATTCCACTTTTTGAAGGGAGAAATGTCAAAGAAACTATATGCCTGTTTTTAAACAACCACACTTAAGGAGATCATCTTAAGAACAATATAAGAGGAATTCTGCTCCTGGTCATGCATTAAAGTCACACAGCTCAGCTGCTACTTGACCTCCATTTGTTCAACTCTGAATAGAGTTGAACAAATGGATAGGGATAGTTTGTCTGTTCCTGAGCAAAACACTTAGGGAAGAAGATTTAATTAAACACCAACCTTAAACCCCATGCACTGAAACATGTATAATATCATGTATGAAACGAATCGCCAGTCCAGGTTCAATGCACGATACTGGATGCTTGGGGCTGGTGCACTGGGACGACCCAGAGGGATGGTACGGGGAGGGAGGAGGGAGGAGGGTTCAGGATGGGGAACACATGTATACCTGTGGTGGATTCATTTCGATATTTGGCAACATTAATACAATATTGTAAAGTTTAAAAATAAAATAAAATTATTAAAATAAATAAATAGAGTTTTTAACACAGTTAACTGATTTCATTTAATCTGTAAATTTACACAATCTATCAATTCAACAGTAGAAACATGATCAAATTATTCGTGAACAGTTGACTGATTATTAATGCTTAAGATTATGGCAGATTCAGAAGACTGCTGCTGCTGCTGCTGCTAAGTCGCTTCAGTCATGTCCGACTCTGTGCGACCCCATAGACGGCAGCCCACCAGGCTCCCCCGTCCCTGGGATTCTCTAGGCAAGAACACTGGAGTGGGTTGCCATTCCCTTCTCCAATGCATGAAAGTGAAAAGTGAAAGTGAAGTTGCTCAGTCCTGTCCGACCCTCAGCGACCCCATGGACTGCAGCCTACCAGGCTCCTCCGCCCATGGGATTTTCCAGGCAAGAGTACTGGAGTGGGTTGCCACTGCCTTCTCCTGCTACAACAGTCTTAAGTAAGATCATTTTCTCTTTTAATATGAAAGATTTACCATAGTTAACAGCAACTCTATAAAAAAGATAGAACGGCTACAGTCTAAAATATCAACCTCAGAAAACATAATGGTCATCAACATCTTTTTAAACCACATTTTCAGATGTCAATACCAAAAAGTGAAACATTAGAATTTACTTTTTTTACCAGAATGCTTGCAAACAAGTGAACTGAGTTTAATTTATTACTGAAGGAAAGATGGCAACAACCTTTGAGGATTTGGAGTTTTGTTTTATTTAATGTTAGGAAATTCTAGGAAACTGTCGCTCCCTCTCTACTTACATCTACTGTTGCAGTGTATTTACTTGAACAAAAATTCAGTTTATAAACTCTGCCGAGGAAATAAAAGCAACTTTACATTGGTGGTGGCATTACTTTTAACATGAGATTTTCTGAAAAACATTGTGCAACACATTATTACTTGAGATCCTCTTCCTGGATTATTAAGTAACTAATCCAAACAAAATACACCAAATCCCCTACAGATTTATGGGAAAATTACTGGCCAATGGACATCTCAACATTTTTCTTTCAAATGCTGATTTTTTTTTTCTCTATTCCATGGTTCATTGTCCAAGAAATAATTTTTAACTGTTTCTTTTAGTTGAAGAAATATTAGAAATTGAAACCAATTCCCAGGTAAGGAACCCCAAAGCTGTAGGTCTTCATGGTTTCTCCATGAAGATCATCTCTGTGTGTTCCAGCTCCAAGTTTCATTAAAAAACAACAACCACGACCACCACTGTGGTCCATCTTGTTTGCTGTTGTCTTGCCTGGATCTTGCCCATGCCTGGCTGACTAGAGTAAAGAGCTGTGGAAGAAATTAGGTAAAGCTACACTTTAGAACAAAATTATTGACCTACCATGAAAAAGGGGGGGGGGAGGTATTTTTATTAAATAATCCCCCTTTTTTTAATTTTTATTTTTTAATTTTAATTTTTAATCCCCCTTGTAGACAGGAGGAATTTTTTCAAACTGAGCTTTGAGAAGAGGATAACTATGTCCTAACTGCTGTGTGACTTTTAATTCCTTCAACTTTCAGGACTATTCTGATACTTGTTTAATTCATGACTGCAAAGTTTTCTGAAAATGGAAAATCCCAGACACATATTGAATTTTTTAACTTTAAGGAAAACTTTTAATGTATTCAGACACTTGGTGAGTACTGGAGGTGTGGGTGGGGGTTGGGATCAATACTGAACAAGATAGACCCAGACCCTAAGGGTTTACATTCTAGCAATGGATAGAGATACTGAACAGTTAACTACATAATCATTAGCTTAATTATCAATGCAATGGCTAAAGAGAGGACAGTGTATATATTGTAAGAGGACCTGAGCTAGTGTGGGGAGTCAGAGAGGACTTTCTTGACTAAATAATATTTAAGCTGAATTGTACATGATAAGTAAGAATTCATGAATAGGCAAGGGTTTCTTGAGAATAGAAAATGGGAGATAGTGAAGGGAGAGGGGAAAAAAGGTCCAGGGCAGAAAGAAGAGGAGTAGAGAAATATCTGAGTAGAAATGGAATATAGTGTATTCAGAATGACAGAAGACCATGTGACTTGAATCCAGAAAGCCTATTGATGGTTTACTATGACACTAATAAGGGGTAAAGCAATCTGAGTACATTTACTTCCTTAAAAGATTATTTTGGCTCCTGTTCTAGGGCAAGATGGTATAGAATAATTTCTTCTGTGCTCCTCTATAAATAAAACAAAACGCCAAGGAAAAAGTCCATTAGACCATGATGAAGGAACTCTAAAAGTAAGCTGAAAGAACGTCAACAGCACTGGCTAGGGAGGAAGAACAGACCTTGAGGACACAAGGACTGGCTATGTGGTGAAATTTCCTAGGTTTTCTTTTCATCTCCCATATGCTCCTAGACTGGACACAGGAGAGATCTAAAGCCCAGAACCACTGCAGGCATAAGCCAAACAAGAACAACCCAAAAGAAAACCTTGTCCTTTCTGGCCAAGGACCAGGGAAAGGAAAGCACAATGGACACAGTGAAGAGTCACGGCCCTTGTTCCACCATTTGGACCTGGCACTGGCCTGATCCACTGGCACCAAGAGCAGGAAGCCCCAACCACCCCATCCTCACTGCACACCCAGCTTCCAGGGACAGTCCTGTTCTTGGCAGGAGCAGCACCCACAGTGGCCTTTGTCTCCCTGCCCTCCACTCAGGCTCAAAGGAGGGCCAGGCCCCATGGCTTCTGCTCTCCTATCCCCTTCCAGAAGCTGGCCCAGGGACACCAGACAACCCAGGGAAGTATCGTCTGTACCTGGAGATGAAACCAGCAGGGCTGAGTTGAGTGGCTTAAACAACAGACATTTGTTTCTCATAGTGCTGGAAGCTATAACTCCAAGATCAAGGGTCCAGCAGTGTTCTGTGAAGAACACATAAGTGGTTCCTAGGGATTCGATACAGGGGAGTGGATGGGTATGGTTTAATGGGGTAACAAGAGGGAGTCTTATGATGGTGCCACTTAGTATTTTGATTGTGCTGGTGGTTACACAAAGCTGACACCTGTGTTAAAATTGTATTGAGCTGCACACACACAAATGTGTGCCAAACTGGTGACATTTGAATTAATTCTGTGGATTATACCAATGTCAGTGTCTTGTTTTTGATATTTTGCTATAGTTGTGCTATGGTTGATGGAGGATAAGGGAAGCATACACGGGACTTCTTTGTTCATTTCTCCATAAACTCCTATGACTCTAAATAACTTAAAAACAAAAATTTGGAAAAAAACACAAAAAACCACAGTGCTTGGTTTTTATGAGAAAGTTGGACCAAGGGCAAGAACAAGTAGGGGAAGACCTGGTAAAGAACCAGCTCAGCTGGTAAAGAATTTGCCTGCAGTGCAGAAGTCCTGGGTTTGATTCCTTGGTTGGGAAGATCCTCTGGAGAAGGGAAAGGCTACCCACTCCAGTTTTCTGGCCAAGAGAAGTCCAAAGATTGTACAGTCTTAAAACTCAACATTCAGAAAAATAAGATCATGGCATCTGGTCCCATCAGTTTGTGGCAAATAGATGGGTAAATAACAGAAACAGTGACAGACTTTCTTTTCTGGGGCTCCAAAATCACTGCAGATGGTGACTGCAGCCATGAAATTAAGACACCTGCTCCTTGGAAGAAAAGCTATGGCCAACCTAGACAGCATATTAAAAAGCAGAGACAGTGCCGACAAAAGTCTGTCTAGTCAAAGCTATGGTTTTTTCAGTAGTCGCGTATGGATGTGAGAGTTGGACTACAAAGAAAGCTGAGTGCCAAAGAATTGATACTTTTGACCTGTGGTGTTAAAGAAGACTCTTGAGAGTCCCTTGGACAGCAAGGAGATCCAACCAGTCCGTCCTAAAGGAAATCAGTCCCGAATATTCATTGGAAGGACTGATGCTGAAGCTGAAGCTCCAATACTTTGGCCACCTGATTCGAAGAACTGACTCACTGGAAAAGACCCTGATGCTGGGAAAGACTGAGGTGGGAGGAGAAGGGAACTACAGAGGATGAGATAGTTGGATGGCATCATCGACTATGGATGGACACCAGTTTGAGTGAGCTCCGAGAGTTGGTGATGAACAGGGAAGTCTGGCATGCTGCAGTCCATGGAGCCACAGAGTCAGACATGACTGAGTGACTGAAATGAGCTGAACTGTCCAGTCCATGGGGTTGCAAAGAGTCAGACACGACTGAGAGACTTTCACTTTCACTTTCAATATAATATCAGTAAGATGTAATAATGATTTAGATATGAAGGTTATGGAGAAAGAAAAATAGAGGTTTCTGATTTGTAAGGCTTATGGAAGACACTGAGACAAGAAATAATGAAGTAAAAACCCACTGAGAGTGGGTGAATATGACAAGTACTATTTGGGATATGTTCATTTTGAAATACCTAGAAAGTATAGTGATTTAAATGTTATTGGTCGAATATATGAGTCAGGGCTCAGAAATTAAGGTTAAAATATGTAAGCTTGAGTTGTCAGTGGAGAGGTGAGTATGGGTATGGCTCTCCCATATGTGTGTCTGCTCAGTCACTTCAGACAGTCTGACTCTTTGCGACCCGTGGACTGTAGTCTGCAGGGCTCCCTTTGTCCATGGGATTCTCCAGGCAAAAATACTGGAGTGGGTTACCACACCCTTCTCGAGGGGAGCTCCCCGACCTAGGGATTGAACCCACAACTCTTGCATAGTAGGCAGGTTTTCTTACCCTCTGAACCACCTGGAAGACCATGGCTTCCAGCCCTACGAAGCCCATGGTTATCCTAAGGAAAGGAAAGCGGAGTGACAGGTGAAGATGGAGGACAGAACTTGAGGAAACTACATTGTTTCGAGTTCAAGGAGTAAGAAAAGAAGGATGAAATTGTAAAAGAAACAAGGAAAGAGAGGTCAGTAGAAGTCAGAGTATATGAGTTAAATGAGATTGAACTCAGCAAATGTACGATCTTTGATGGTTGCTGCTGCCGCTACTGCTGCTGCTAAGTCACTTCAGTCATGTCTGACTCTGTGCGACCCCATAGACAGCAGCAATATTGCTCAAATCAGGTAGAATTTGAGGAGGAAAGCAAGAGAGGCCAGAAAAACATCTATTTCTGCTTTATTGACTATGCCAAAGCCTTTGATTGTGTGGATCACAATAAACTGTGGAAAATTCTGAAAGAGATGGGAATACCAGACCACCTGACCTGCCTCTTGAGAAATCTGTATGCAGGTCAGGAAGCAACAGTTAGAACTGGACATGGAACAACAGACTGGTTCCAAATAGGAAAAGGAGTACATCAAGGCTGTATATTGTCACCCTGCTTATTTAACTTATATGCAGAGTACATCATGAGAAACGCTGGGCTGGAAGAAGCACAAGCTGGAATCAAGATTTCCGGGAGAAATATCAATAACCTCAGATATTCAGATGACACCACCCTTATGGCAGAAAGTGAAGAGGAACTAAAAAGCCTCTTGATGAAAGTGAAAGAGGAGAGTGAAAAACTTGGCTTAAAGCTCAACATTCAGAAAACAAAATCATGGCATCTGGTCCCGTCACTTCAAGGGAAATAGATGGGGAAACAGTGGAAACAGTGCCAGACTTGATTTTTTTGGGCTCCAAAATCACTGCAGATGGTGACTGCAGCCATGAAATTAAAAGACTCTTACTCCTTGGTAGGAAAGTTATGACCAACCTAGATAGCATATTAAAAAGCAGAGACATTACTTTGCCAACAAAGGTTCATCTAGTCAAGGCTATGGTTTTTCCTGTGGTCATGTATGGATGTGAGAGTTGGACTGTGAAGAAGGCTGAGCACCAAAGAATTGGTGCTTTTGAACTGTGGTGTTGGAGAAGACTCTTGAGAGTCCCTTGGACTGCAAGGAGATCCAACCAGTCCATTCTGAAGGAGATCAGCCCTGGGATTTCTTTGGAAGGAATGATGCTAAAGCTGAAACTCCAGTATTTGGCCACCTCATGCGAAGAGTTGACTCATTGGAAAAAAATCTGATTCTGGGAGGGATTGGGGGCAGGAGGAGAAGGGGATGACAGAGAATCAGATGGCTGGATGGCATCACTGACTCGATGGACATGAGTCTGGGTGAACTCTGGGAGTTGGTGATGGACAGGGAGGCCTGGCGTGCTGCGATTCATGGGGTCGCAAAGAGTCAGACACGACTGAGTGACTGAACTGAACTGAACTGAAGAAGGTCTTCCCTGGTGGCTCAGATTATAAAGAATCTGCCTGCAAGCCAGAAGACATGGGTTCAATCCCTGGGTCTGGAAGATCCCCTGGAGAAGGAAATGGCTACCCACTCCTGTATTCTTGCCCAAAGAATTCCATGGACAGAGGAGCCTGATGGGCTACAGTCCTTGGGATCACAGAGAGTTGGACATGACTGAGCAAGTAACATTTTACTTTCACTTTGGGGTTTCCCAGGTGGCACTAGTGGTAAAGAATCCTCCTGTCAATGCAAGAGACATAAGAGACACGGATTCGATCCCTTGATTGGGAAGATCCCCAGGAGGAGGGCATGGCAACCCACTCCAATATTCTTGCCTGCAGAATCCCACGGACAGAGGATCCTGGAGCGCTACAGTCCCTGGGGTCACAAAGAGTCGGACATGACTGAAGCGACTTAGCACACGTTAGGAGAAGATGGAAAATATATCTTTAGTTGGAAAGGAAGTGCCCATTCTCTTCTATTTTACTATGAGGCAGTTAGAGAAGAGGCTTTTCGTGACTCAAAGTGGTTGTCCTGTGTTTTATAAGCCCAGAAGAATGCTGCAACTAGACAGGGGAATGTCTGTGCTGCATCCCGAGGTTAGTTTGAACATTTTAAGTAGCACTGCACTGACTCTTTATTGTTTTCCAAGTGCTTCAATAGATTCCTGCTTAAGAGAAACAAAAGAAAACAGAACCTTATTTGGCTATAACTCTTTTTTTTTTTTTTTTTTGAGAGTCCCAAGTATTCTTTGGACTTTATAAAAAAGATAAATACATAAAAACTCATATATAGATATATGCTCATAAATATATGCTAGCTCTGCAAAGAACTTAAAATATACCAGAACATAACTAATATTAAAAATATTACTCAGCTTTCTCATTAAACTCTGTTATACAGGCATCCCCATCACTATCATCATCATCATAGCTACAAGTCTTGAGTATTTACTCTATTCCCATTTCCCAGGGGCCTCCCAGTTCGTTAGTGGATAAAGAATCTGCCTGCCAATGTGGGATATGCAGGAGACGTGGGTTTGCTCTCTGGGTTGGGAAGACAGCAACCCAATCCAGTATTATTGCCTGGGAAATCCCATGGCCAGAGGAGCCTGGCAGGCTACAGTCTACATGGTCGCAGAATCAGACAAGAGAGCATACACACACACATTTTTCAGGGACTACTGTAAGTTATTTATAAAACATTTGATTCACTCATCAAATGCCTTTTAGATAGTATAAACCTTTTCATTTCTATTTTACAGATGATGAAATGAAGACTTAGTGATTTGAAGTAACTTGCTTGAGCTCCCAGAACTGGTTAACTGGCACAATAAGGATCAGAACCCACATGCCTGAGTTCTTAACCATTATACAATACTGTCTTTCCAAATATAAGCAAAGAGTGTTTTACTTCACATTATTACAATTTTGAAGAAAAGATAATCACATGAAATAAGTGTACAGAGATAGGGCACATCTCTAGGCTGCTGATATGCACCTCTTTTTCAGAGAACATAAATATTACAATATGAAATTCAAAGACTGCAGGAATGAAACGTGGAAATAAAGCTCCTGCGGGTGTGACTAAAAACAGAGATGTGTTGTAGAGTAAATGATCTGGAACTAGAGTTCTCATTTTCCACCTGGAGAAAGGGAGAGCCAAGGGCCAGGATGACAGCCAAGTCAGAATCAGGCTCAGCAGAGCGAGACCCTTTACAGATCTGCGTGGACCACACAAAGAGAACTGAGAACTTGCATAAACTGGTTTCTCTATCTCTCTCTCTTCCTTTTTAAGATAGCATTGCTCTTCATACCGCTGGAAAGTGGTCATCTCCATCTCAAGTGTAATAAATCAAGTCCATAGCTAAATGGCACCTTTAGAGTAAGCAAGCCTGAATTTGTTTACATAGAGAAGTTCTACCTATTTATACTCACATAAGCAGAAACTTTCCCCATCCTCACTGTGACCACCCAGGGAAAAAAATCAATTTTGAGCTCTTGAGAAGGGTTTTCTTAAATTTTGCTATTTATTGCAGATAATATCTTTGAATTTTTTTTTATTACTACAAATCATATCTCATTTCCCTCATTACGTATCACTACAACAAATCATATTTTGACTGAAACAATCAATAATGTTTTATGTGCTGTGCTGTGTGGTGCTAAGTCACTTATGTTGTGTACAACGCTTTGAAACCCTGTGAACGTAGCCCACAAGGCTCCTCTGTCTTTGGAACTCTCCAGGCAAGAATACTGGAGTAGGTTGCCAGGCCCTCCTCCAGGGTATCTTCCCAAAGCAGGGATTGAACCCACCTTTCTTGTCTTCTGCATTGGCAGGCAGATTTTTTGCCACTCGCACCAACTTGCAAACAGAAAAACAGAAGCTGATTTAATTATTCATAACAGAAGGTATTTAATACTGGAGATTGGTTAACCAGGTAATTGTCTGAGGTCACCAAACATTCCTAGGCTACAGGTTCAATTAGAGAAGATAATGTTACATGACTCCTAGAGCCAGTCACTCTGTGGAATCTGGAACCCAGCAAACTTGATGAAAAGATGCTGGAGTCACTGAGCTAGATAGCAAAATACTGCACAGGAGAAATAGGACGGAAAGGAGTATCCTGAATTTTTCCTTTGTTCACCTTCAAATATCTGCAGGTTCCTCCTCTTGGCCACACGCAGTGAGAAGCTTGCTGTCATGGGAGCCAGGGAATTGTAGCTTGGAGGTGTCAGCTTTCCTGTGATACAGAAGAAAGCCAGAGAAGGAAGCAACTGAGGGCAAACAGACCCCAGGATAAGCCAAGTCATAGGAGCAAGCACTATATTCAGTCAGCCATATTGTTTCATGTCATGATGAAAGTGAAAATGAAGTAGTTCAGTTGTGTCTGACTCTTTGTGACCCTATGGACTGTAGCCCTGTAGGCCGTCAGGCTCCTCCATTCATGGGATTTTCCAGTCAAGAATACTGGAATGCGTTGCCATTTTCTTCTCCAGGGGATCTTTCTGACCCAGGGATCAAACTCAGGTCTTCCACATTGCAGGCAGACACTACTTTCTGAGCCATGAGGGAATCTCCTCCATGTCATGATACATGTGATCAAAAATTAAGTCATAGAATTCAGAAGTATTGGGTTGGCCAAAAAGTTCCTTTGGGTTTCTCTGTAATGTATGGAGAAACTGAACAAACTTTTTGGCAAAATCCCATACATGCTTGAGAAGATAAAAAAAAAAAAAAAATAGCCAGATTAGTAGCTCATCCAAGAGTTCTGAGTAACTTTAGTGATTCTAAGATTAGAACTTGGGAATACAACAAATAAGTAAGAATAAATAGTAAACAGCAAATAATAAAGAAGAAACTAGACAGAGAAGTTTTCTATTTTGCAGGTAGTAAAGACTTCATGGAGTGTCTATTGTGATACACTCTTATTTAAATCATACATTACCCTGGAGGTGATTTCAGACTCAACATTCAATTTATTGATCATTAGGTGCATGCTTAAAGATGCTCTGTGTCTAAATTGCATCTGTGGCTTGCATTTACAAAGGCAGTGAGTAGGGAAGGAAGAAAGAGCACTGACAACTGACAGCATGGTCCTGCTGTGCCTTCTCTACATTATTCAGAAGATAAAGCTAACAGCACTGCATTTCTCTTATTCTACACTTTCCTGCACAGCTGTATGACTTCTCTCTTTGGTCTGTCTTCAATGTTTATTATAATGATTCTAGCCCCAGAATTATTTTTTGATACTCAGTGCATATTCTTTTGATGAATAAATTATTTTGCTAAAATAAAAGCTTTGTGCTATATAATTTTTTACTTATCAATATATTTTCGGTGCAGGAGACACAGGTTCAATTCCTGGGTTGGGAAGATCCTCTGGAGAAGGAAATGGCAACCCACTCCAGTATTCCCACCTGGAGAATCCCATGGACAGGGATACATGGCAGGATACAGTCCATGGCATTACATGGCAGGCTACAGTCCACCAGGATTGCAAAGTTGGACATGACTTAGTGACTAAACCACCACAACAACCATATTTTGGATATCCTGCCATAACACTTTTAAACAGATAAAGATACAGACATGTATATGCATAACTATACAAAAGTACATATGTGTATATACATGCCATAAGATTTTTAATGACTGCATAGTTTTCCGTTGTATAGATGTGCTGTCATTTCATGAAATCACTGTTAACTTTTGGTTGTAATTTTTTGAAATTTCTGTAACAATGTAATAAGTATCTCTAATCTTGTATGTTTCCTCACTTAATCCAAGTCTATGCCCCAACCAGTAACGCTGAAGAAGCTGAAGTTGAATGGTTCTATGAAGACTACAAGACCTTTTAGAACTAACATCCAAAAAAGATGTCCTTTTCATTATAGGGGACTAGAATGCAAAAGTATGAAGTCAAGAAACACCTGGAGTAACAGGCAAATTTGGCCTTGGAATACGGAATGAAGCAGGGCAAAGGCTAATAGAGTTTTGCCAAGAAAATGCACTCGTCATAGCAAACACCCTCTTCCAACAACACAAGAAAAGACTTTACATATGGACATCACCAGAAGGTCAACACCGAAATCACTGATTATATTCTTTGCAGCCAAAGATGGAGAAGCTCTATACAGTCAACAAAAACAAGACTAGGAGCTGACTGTGGCTCAGATCATGAGCTCCTTACTGCCAAATTCAGACTGAAATTGAAGAAAGTATGGAAAACCACTAGACCATTCAGGTATGACCTAAATCAAATCCCTTATGATTATACAATGGAAGTGAGAAATAGATTTAAGGGACTAGATCTGATAGATAGACTGCCTGATGAATTATGGAATGAGGTTCATGACATTGTACAGGAGACAGGAATCAAGACCATCCCCATGGAAAAGAAATGCAAAAATGCAAAACGGCTGTCTGGGGAGCCCTTACAAATAACTGTGAAAAGAAGAGAAGCGAAAAAAGGAGAAAAGGAAAGATATAAACATGTGAATGCAGAGTTCCAAAGAATAGCAAGAAGAGATAAGAAAGCCTTCATTAGCTATCAATGCAAAGAAATAGAGGAAAACAACAGAGTGGGAAAGACTAGAGATCTCTTCAAGAAAGTTAGAGATAACAAGGGAACATTTCACGCAAAGATAGGCTTGATAAAGGACAGAAATGGTATGGACCTAACAGAAGCAGAAGATATTAAGAGGTGGCAAGAATACACAGAAGAACTGTACAGAAAAGATCTTCACGACCAGGATAATCACAATGCTGTGATCACTAATCTAGAGCCAGACATCCTTGAATGTGAAGTCAAGTGGGCCTTAGAAAGCATGACTACGAACAAAGCTAGTGGACATAATGGAATTCCAGTTGAGCTATTTCAAATCCTGAAAGATGATGCTGTGAAAGTGCTGCACTCAATATGCCAGCAAATTTGGAAAACTCAGCAGTGGCCACAGGATTGGAAAAGGTCAGTTTTCATTCCAATCTCAAAGAAAGACAATGCCAAAGAATGCTCAAACTACCACACAACTGCACTCATCTCACATGCTAGTAAAGTAATGCTCAAAGTTCTCCAAGCCAGGCTTCAGCAATACGTGAACCATGAACTTCCTGATGTTCAAGCTAGTTTTATAAAAGGCAGAGAAACCAGAGATCAAATTGTCAACATCCATTGGATCATTGAAAAAGCAAGAGAGTTCCATAAAAACATCTATTTCTGCTTTATTGACTATGCCAAAGCCTTTGACTGTGTGGATCACAATAAATTGTGGAAAATCCTGAAAGAGATGGGAATACCAGAACACCTGACCTGCCTCTTGAGAAACTTTATGCAGGTCAGGAAGCAACAGTTAGAACTGGACATGGAACAACAGACTGGTTCCAAATAGGAAAATGAGTACATCAAGGCTGTATATTGTCACCCTGCTTATTTAACTTATATGCAGAGTACATCATGAGAAACGCTGGGCTGGAAGAAGCACAAGTTGGAATCAAGATTTCCGGGAGAAATATCAATAACCTCAGATATGCAGATGACACCACCCTTATGGCAGAAAGTGAAGAGGAACCCAAAAGCCTCTTGATGAAAGTGAAAGTGGAGAGTGAAAAAGTTGGCTTAAAGCTCAACATTCAGAAAACGAAGATCATGGCATCTGGTCCCATCACTTCATGGCAAATAGATGGGGAAACAGTGGAAACAGTGTCAGACTTTGTTTTTTGGGGCTCCAAAATCACTGCAGATGGTGACTGCAGCCATGAAATTAAAAGACGCTTACTCCTTGGAAGGAAAGTTATGACCAACCTAGATAGCATATTCAAAAGCAGAGACATTACTTTGCCAACAAAAGTCTGTCTAGAGATCAGCCCTGGGTGTTCTTTGGAAGGAATGATGCTGAAGCTGAAACTCCAATACTTTGGCCACCTCATGCGAAGAGTTGACTCACTGGAAAAGACCCTGATGCTGGGAGGGATTGGGGGCAGGAGGAGAAGGGGATGACAGAGGATGAGATGACTGGATGGCATCACTGACTCGATGGACGTGAGTCTGAGTGAACTCCGGGAGTTGGTGATGGACAGGGAGGCCTGGCGTGCTGCGATTCATGGGGTCGCAAAGAGTCGGACACAACTGAGTGACTGAACTGAACTGAAGAATAAATTCCAACAGCTGCAACTGCTAAGTCAAAGGGGTTTTATTAGTCAGTTTAGTCTATATATATTTTTCTATAGTAACAAAGAACCCAGAAAATGTCAGCAGCTTATAACTGTTTTATCTCTTTTTCTCGCAGACAGCTGCTGCTGCTGCTAAGTCACTTCAGTCGTGTCTGACTCTGTGCAACCTCATAGACGGCAGCCCACCAGGCTCCTCTGTCCCTGGGATTCTCCAGGCAAGAATACTGGAATGGGTTGCCATTTCCTTCTCCAATGCATGCATGCATACCTAGTCGCTTCAGTCATGTCAGACTCTGTGCAACCCCATGGACAGCAGCCCACCAGGCTCCTCTGTTCACAGGATTCTCTAGGCAAGAATACTGGAGTGGATTACCATTTCCTTCTCCCTTTGGCAGACAGAGGAGAGCCTATATATGGGACTTCTGGGGGAAAAGAGATGGATAACTACAATCTGATTTGGAAAACTTCTGTTCAGAAATCTCCCATATTAATGTGACTCACAATTCACTATCCAGAGCCTGTGCCAGCATGAATTCAAAAGGATAGAAAAGCAAAATCCCCCTCCAGAGAAGAGCTCTACAGTAAAATTCTTTTAGGGTAGAGAAGCAAGTATTTTGAACAATAATATATCAGAGTTGCCCATAACAACATCCACTGCTATGATAGCTACTATTATCGTAAAAAAAGGGTATGGGTAAATGTTGCCCTAGACTGAAAACAATGATTCTGAAAGAGAAAAAACATAAAATGTTCCAATCAATTCCTAGCAGGTAATTTAAAGCCATATTATGAAGAAGTAATATGGATGAAAGATCTTGTAGCTACAAATAACACAGGATGATCATGTCCATTTCCACTTGGAAAAACAAATGCTTACCAAAATATGACCACCACAGATTTCCAACCCCCACCATTGGATGACCACAAGCCATAGTCATTGGCCTCTTGTCCAGATTTGTTCAGAAGAGCTTTGATTGTGTGCAGTGAAATTGAACCATAAATGAGAGGCTTTGTAGCATATAAACCAAACAACCTACTGATATGCTTGGATTTATAGCTTCAAGTCAGGCTTCCCAGGTGGCTCAGTGGTAAAGAGTCTGCCTGAAACATAGGAACTTGATTCCAGGTTCAAGAAGATCACCTGGAAAAGGAAATGGCAACCCACTCCAGCATTCTTGCCTGGGAAGTTTCATGGATGGAGAAGCCTGGCATGCTACAGTCCATGGGGTCGCAAGAATCAGACACAACTTAGCAGCTATACAACATTACTTCAAGTCATGTTTTTTCTTTTGAAATGATATGGAGATAGTAACAGAGTAAACTAGGTAAGACTGTTAAAATAACTGACAGTTGATAGCCACACCTAAATAAAAGTAGAAACATCTGACCAGTAGAAGATAATTAAATCTCCTAAGGTTTAGAGCTAACCACTCTGGGGAAAGAAATTTTCCTATTTACATTTCAAAGGCAAACAAAGATGCACAGAGAAAGCTAGACTGAAAATAGAGATGTGGGGGTTTTAGACATATGTTAACAACTTGGTTGTTTATTCATTATTGCCCCGCTTGTAGTTGACAATAGGAGGAAGCATAAGTTCTGATCAACAGGAGACTACATATTTTCACATTAAAATAACCACAAGGAAGGTTCTCTTCAAGTCTGTGAAGCTTTTAGCTGAGAAAGAAGTGCTTATCCAAGAACAGGTATGTGGATGACAGACTCAGGGACATCCTTTTGATTGATTGGCTGATTTTTGCTTATAAAGCATATCTGAATCTTATATTCTGAGGACAGATTAGTAGACAGCTCCCAAATCATTCTCTAGGCAGCCACTTCCAAGTATACTGCTTCCTACGGATCGGAGGTTACAGAAGCCTAATTTTTCAATCCTTATCCCCTGTGGGTTCCAACTACAAAAGGACACACCCAAGGATCTAAGTGAGGATTGTCTAAGTATCAGTTGTTTAAAGCTGTGGCAGGAACCATGCTTTCTTACAATGCTAATGTGGAAAATAGAGTAGAAGTTCTATTTCCCACCCCAAATACAACTAACACCCCAGCTGCAGTCAAAGAAGCCTGAGTTCTATACAGAAGGATTTAGATCAGGAAGGTACCTAAGTATACCAGTGTGGTTTCTGTTTGGTAATTGGAAATAGAAGAAAAGAGCAGATGCTATTTGAGAACAAGCTGGTGTGTGTGTGTGTGTGTGTGTGTATGTGTATGTGTATGTGTTTGTGTGTGTGACAGAGAGAAAAAGAGAGTGGGGGGAGAGAGGGGTAAGGAGTGAGAGAAAGAAAAGATAGAAAGGAAACTGCAGATAATAAGAAAGGGAGGAAAAGTTTTCCATTTCTCATTGAATGATGAGAGTGAAGAGGAAGATTAGAAGTTTACCCAGTATGGTTCTTCACGAGATTAGAGAGAAAGTTTCCTTGTGGACATAGGGGAACAGTATTTTCCAAGGTAAAAGTTTCAATATCCAGAACCACTTTATTCTTAAAAGAGGGAAGATGTTGTTCTAGAAAAATACTCAGTCAGAACTTAGTAGTATTACTTGTGAAAGAGTTACTTATATCACTGCTGCTGCTGCTGCTAAGTCGCTTCAGTCGTGTCCGACTCTGTGCGACCCCATAGACGGCAGCCCACCAGGCTCCCCCATCCCTGGGATTCTCCAGGCAAGAACACTGGAGTGGGTTGCCATTTCCTTCTCCAATGCAAGAAAGTGAAAAATGAAAGTGAAGTCGTTCAGTCGTGTCCGACTCTTAGCGACCCCATGGACTGCAGCCTACCAGGCTCCTCCATCCATGGGATTTTCCAGGCAAGAGTACTGGAGTGGGGTGCCATTGCCTTCTCCAACTTATATCACAGTAATACATATTAATGGTACCAGATCATACTTTCATTTCTGTATCTAGAGCCAAAGAGAGCTGTTTTCACAAATGTAGGAAATTAGAATTCCAGCCAGCCCTCCCTTCCAGACCACATTAAGCAGGGTGTTGAAAGCTCTTTGAGAGAAGCAGAGACTGGAAAATCTAAAAATATAATTTGAAGAAGGGAGTACTAACTGAGTTATTTACTTCTTCCAAACATGATTAAAGTTTGTGAGGTAAAAGCAACACCCTGTATTCCTTGATGATTAACCACACTGCACAGATGTTAGTTCTTTGACATTTTTATTAAGATCCACAAACTATTGTTACCCTGAACATAACAACATTGGACAGAAACAGCTGAGAAAACAAAAAATCACCATCATAGCACCATCCAAATGTATGCTTCCAATGTGCAAGCTGTTACTAGAGGCTGGAATGTATTAGGCATGGTGGACTACCACTGAATGTGTCCTTCCTAAATAAATCCTTGGACAAGCCTTGAGCAAAACCATAGTGACAGTTAAAAGTCGCGGGCTTCCTGATGGCTCAGTGGTAAGGAATTCACCAAAAATGCAGTAGATACAGGAGACACGAGTTCGAGTCTTGGTTCAGGAAGATACCCTGGAGGAAGAAATGGCAACCCACTCCACTAGTCTTTCCTGAAAAGTTCCATGGACAGAGGGCCCTGGTGGGCTACAGTCCAAAGGGCTGCAAAAAGTCCAACATGACTGAGCACCCAAGCAACACCACTGAACCTTTTCCTTTGGTTACTTATAATCTGCTCTTAGTGGCATTATTGGTCCATTTGGAGTTATACTGGGGAATTTCTTTGTAGCAAATCCACCACCTTTCTTTCATCATCTGATACTTGCTAAAACTATTAAACAATCCATGCAATTTGACATGAATTTACTGAATGTTACTGAATACCTGAATACCTAGAGCACAGGCAGTACAGGGTGATCAAGCCTAATCATGTTGTGATTCTGTCTTCTTCGTGGAATGGAATATTCTGCCCCCACAAGAAGAATCCCACCTTATAGACTTGTCTCTGTAATCGCCTGGTGTATTGAAACTCATTAAATTCCATGTATTTTTGTTATAAATATTCTGGAAGAAAAAAAAAAGCAATGTGAAACATTAAAAGGTATTAATATCCAAAAAAAAAAAAAAAAAAAATTGGGATGGAGCAGGAGCACGGTGGCTGCAACAGCACAGGAGCACGGCTGAGAGGTGCTACCCCACATCCAAGGTCAAAGAAGGCAGCCAAGAGGAGCTACTCCACGTCCAGGGTCAGGGGCAGTGGCTGAGAGGAGCTACCCCACGTCCAAGGTGAGGAGCAATGGCTGCACTTTGCTGGAGTGGCTGTGAAGACATAGCCCACATTCAAGGTAAGAGAAACGCAAGTAAGACAGTAGGCACTGAAAGAGGGCATCAGAGGGCAGACTGAAACCACAACACAGACAATAAGCCAATCTAATTACAAGGACCACAGCCTTGTCTAACTCAATGAAACTAAACCATGCCCTGTGGGGCCACCTAAGATGATGGGTCATGGTGGAAACTTCTGACAAAATGTGGTCCACTGGAGAAGGGAATGGCAAATCACTGCAGTATTCTTGCCTTGAGAACCCCCTGAAGAGTATGAAAAGGCAAAAAGATAGGACAATGAAAGAAGAACTCCCCAGGTCGGTGGGTGCCCATTAAGCTACTGGAGATCAGTGGAGAAATAACTCCAGAAAGAATGAAGGGATGCAGCCAAAGCAAAAGCAACCCCCAGTTGTGGATGGGACTGGTGATAGAAGCAAGGTTCGATGCTGTAAAGAGCAATATTGCATAGGAACCTGGAATGTTAGGTCCATGAATCAAGGCAAATTGGAAGTGGTCAAACAGGAGACGGCAAGAGTGAACATCAACATTCTAGGAATCAGCGAACTAAGATGGACTGGAATGGGTGAATTTAACTCAGATGACCATTATATCTACTCCTGTGGGCAGGAATCACTTAGAAGAAATGGAGTAGCCATCATAGCCAATAAAAGAGCCCAAAATGAAGTATTTGGATGCAATTTCAAAAACGACAGAATGATCTCTGTTCATTTCCAAGGCAAACCATTCAATATCACAGTAATCCAAGTCTATGGCCCGCCAGTAACGCTGAAGAAGCTGAAGTTGAACGGTTCTATGAAGACCTATAAGACCTTCTAGAACTAACACCCAAAAAAGATGTCCTTTTAATTATAGGGGACTGGAATGCAAAAGTAGGAAGTCAAGAAACACCTGGAGTAACAGGCAAATATGGCCTTGGAGTACAGTGTGAAGCAGGGCAAAGGTTAATAGAGTTCTGCCAAGAGAACACACTGGTCATAGCAAATACCCTCTTCCAACAACACAAGAGAAGACTCTATACATGGACATCACCAGATGGTCAACACCGAAATCCAATTGATTATACTCTTTGCTGCCAAAGATGGAGAAGCTCTATACAGTCAGCAAAAACAAGACCGGGAGCTGACTGTGGCTCAGATCATGAACTCCTTATTGCCAAATTCAGACTGAAATTGAAGAAATGGTAGGGACATAACAGAAGCAGAAGATATTAAGAAGAGGTGGCAAGAATACACAGAAGAACTGTTCAAAAGAGATCTTCATGACCCATATAATCACGAAGGTGTACACTCACACTCACCTAGAGCTGGACATCCTGGAATGTGAAATCAGATGGGCCTTAGGAAGCATCACTACGAACAAAGCTAGTGGAGATGATGGAATTCCAATTGAGCTATTTCAAATCTTAAAAGATGATGCTGTGAAAGTGCTGCACTCAATATGTCAGCAAATTTGGAAAACTCAGCAGTGAACACAGGACTGGAAAAGTCAGTTTTCATTCCAATCCCATAGAAAGGCAATGGCAAAGAATGTTCAAACTACCACACAATTGCACTCATCGCACACACTAGTAAATTAATGTTCAAAATTCTCCAAGCAAGGCTTCATCAATACGTGAACCATGAACTTCCAGATGTTCAAGCTAGTTTTATAAAAGTCAGAGGAACCAGAGATCAAATTGCCAACATCCACTGGATCATTGAAAAAGCAAGAGAGTTCCAGAAAAACATCTATTTCTGCTTTATTGACTATGCCAAAGCCTTTGACTGTGTGGATCACAATAAACTGTGGAAAATTCTGAAAGAGATGGGAATACCAGAACACCTGACCTGCCTCTTGAGAAACCTGTATGCAGGTCAGGAAGCAACAGTTAGAACTGGACATGGAACAACAGACCAGTTCCAAATAGGAAAAGGAGTACGTCAAGGCTGTATATTGTCACCCTGCTTATTTAACTTATATGCAGAGTATATCATGAGAAAAGCTGGGCTGGAAGAAGCACAAGCTGGAATCAAGATTGCCGGGAGACATATCAATAACCTCAGATATGCAGGTGACACCATCCTTATGGCAGAAAGTGAAGAGGAACTAAAAAGCCTCTTGATGAAAGTGAAAGAGAAGAATGAAAGAGTTGGCTTAAAGCTCAACATTCAGAAAATGAAGATCATGGCATCCGGTCCCATCACTTTGTGGGAAATAGATGGGGAAACAGTGGAAACAGTGTCAGACTCTATTTTGGGGGGCTCCAAAATCACTGCAGATGTTGATTGCAGCCATGAAATTAAAAGACGCTTACTCTTTGGAAGGAAAGTTATGACCAACCTAGATAGCATATTAAAAAGCAGATATATCATTTTGTCAACAAAGGTCCATCTAGTCGAGGCTATGGTTTTTTCAGTGATCAAGTATGGATGTGAGACTATAGTATGGACTATAAAGAAAGCTGAGTGCCAAAGAATTGATGGTTTTGAACTGTGGTGTTGGAGAAGACTCTTGAGAGTCCCTTGGACTGCAAGGAGATCCAACCAGTCCATCCTAAAGGAAATCTGTCCTGGGTGTTCATTTGAAGGACTGATATTGAAGCTGAAACTCCAATATTTTGGCCACCTGATGCGAAGAGATGACTCATTTGAAAAGACCCTGATGCTGGGAAAGATTGAGGGCAGAAAGAGAAGGGGACGAAAGAGGATGAGATGGCTGGATGGCATCACCAACACAATGGACATGGGTTTGGGTGGACTCTGGGAATTGGACAGGGAGGCCTGGCATGCTGCAGGTCATGGGGTTCCAAAGAGTAGACATGACTGAGTCAGTCTGAGTGTGTCTGTCAGTCTGACACACCTATTACAGTGTGTCAATATTTTGGTAATTAGAAAGAGCTATAAAGAATATTCTTGCAGAAGAAGAGACCTCTCATGATATCAGTTACTTAAAGAAAATCTGGCTATTATTTAGGCAGATTGATCAAGATTGTGAAAATGAGAATAAGAGACAGATTCTTAGATGCCAAGTAATACCACCCTTATATGTTCTCACAAAAGTTGCAGAACAAGTTATTAATATCTGGAAATCCATGTGTTATTACCAAATATGCAGGAGTTTCCCTATCACTGGTAAATCTGTTGGGTACTTTGTTGTTTTTAGTAACTAAGTCATATCTGACTCTTTTATACTTTATGAAAGAATAATTTCTCACCATCGCCAGTAATCAATTTTCATGTATAAGTTGAAGGGAGATTCAGAGTGGTGTTTCTAATAGGATGTCACTCCTCCAAACTTTTGTTTGTCTTAGGGCAAATCCATGTAATCCAAGTAGCAACAGAAGCTGCACATATCATAACATCCAAAAGGCAAGACAGAAAAGACAAAGCCACATGGAAAAGTTTGAGTATACCTAGAAGACAATAATTAAACACTACTTAGAAAAGGAGAATGCTCAGTCTTTATTTTTTTTAATTTAATTTTATTTTTAAACTTTACAATATTGTATTGGTTTTGCCAAATATCGAAATGAATCCACCACAGGTATACATGTGTTCCCCATCCTGAACCCTCCTCCCTCCTCCCTTCCCATACCATCCCTCTGGGTTGTCCCAGTGCACCAGCCCCAAGCATCCAGTATCGTGCATCGAACCTGGACTGGCAACTCGTTTCATACATGATATTACACATGTTTCAATGCCATTCTCCCAAATCATCCCAGCCTCTCCCTCTCCCACAGAGTCCAAAAGACTGTTCTATACATCAGTGTCTCTTTTGCTGTCTCATACACAGGGTTATTGTTACCATCTTTCTAAATTCCATATATATGCATTAGTATACTGTATTGGTGTTTTTCTTTCTGGCTTACTTCACTCTGTATAATAGGCTCCAGTTTCATCCACCTCATTAGAACTGATTCAAATGTATTCTTTTTAATGGCTGAGTTATACTCCATTATGTATATGTACCACAGTTTTCTTATCCATTCATCTGTTGATGGACATCTAGGTTGCTTCCATTATAGGATATTCTGTCAAATAATCAATGCAGTATATGCAGTGTTTGATAATTGAGCTCTGGAGTTAGACTGCAATAATTTAAATCTAAGCTCCACCTCCTACTACTTGTATACTCTTAAACTCATATTTTCTTTAGGTTTACTTTTCTTTAAAATAAGAACCAATATCAAACTAAAAGAGTGGAAATATAGGTTAAAATCGTGAATCCATAGCCTAGCTAAAGGAGCATAATAAAACTTAGACACTGAATGAAATGATGACACAAATATCTTCTTGTCTAGATTACTGGCTGCTCAAAGGAAGGAATCATACCTTCCTTATTTTTGCACCCAGGACCAAACATTATGTCTAAAGAGCACAGCTAATGTTCCATGTTATTGTTGTTCACTCACTGAGTCCCATCCAACTCTTTGTGACCCATGGAAGCACGCCAGGCTTCCCATCCTTCACTGCCTCTCAGATAGTGCAGGTGTGCTCAAACTCACATCCACTGAGTCAGTGATGCTATCTCACTGTCTCAACCTCTGCCACCCTTTCTTTGCCTCTTGCCTTTTAATCTTTCCTAGCATCAGGGTCTTTTCAAATGAATTGGCTCTTCGCATCAGGTAGCCAAAGTATTGGAGCTCTAGCTTCAGCATCAGTCCTTCCAATGTATATTCAGGGTTGATTTCCTTTAAGATTGGCTGGTTTGATCACCTTGCTGTCCAAGTGACTCACAAGAGTTTTCTCCAGCACCACAATGCAAAAACATCAGTTCTTCAGTGCTCAGCCTTCTTTATGGTCCAACTCTCACATTCATACATGAATACTAGAAAAACCATAGTCTTGATTATACGGAATTTTGTCAGCAAAGTTATGTCTCTGCTTTTTAATATGCTATCTAGGTTTATCACAGCTTTCCTTTCAAGGAGCAAGCATCTTTTAATTTCATGGCTGCCGTCACTGTCAGCAGTGATTTTGGAGCTCAAGAAAATAAAATCTGTCACTTTTTTGATGCTCTATACCTGTTTTTTAAGATGAATGGATGATGTATTCAGTTCAGTTCAGTTCAGTCGCTCAGTCGTGTCCGACTCTTTGCGACCCCATGAATTGCAGCACTCCAGGCCTCCCTGTCCTTCACCAACTCCTGGAGTTCACTCAGACTCACGTCCATTGAGTCAGTGATGCCATCCAGCCATCTCATCCTCTGTCATCCCCTTCTCCTCCTGCCCCCAATCCCTCCAAGCTTCAGGGTGTTTTCCAATGAATCAACTCTTTGCATGAGGTGGCCAAAGTACTGGAGTTTCAGCTTCAACATCATTCCTTCCAAAGGAATCCCAGGGCTGATCTCCTTCAGAATGGACTGGTTGGATCTCCTTGCAGTCCAAGGGACTCTTAAGAGTCTTCTCCAACACCACAGTTCAAAAGCATCAATTCTTCGGCGCTCAGCTTTCTTCACAGTCCAACTCTCACATCCATACATGACCACAGGAAAAACCATAGCCTTGACTAGATGAACCTTTGTTGGCAAAGTAATGTCTCTGCTTTTCAATATGCTATCTAGGTTGGTCATAACTTTCCTTCCAAGGAGTAAGCGTCTTTTAATTTCATGGCTGCAGTCACCATCTGCAGTGATTTTGGAGCCCCAAAAAACAAAGTCTGACACTGTTTCCACTGTTTCCCCATCTATTTCCCATGAAGTGATGGGACCAGATGCCATGATCTTCATTTTCTGAATGTTGAGCTTTAAGCCAAGTTTTTCACTCTCCACTTTCACTTTCATCAAGAGGCTTTTTAGTTCCTCTTCGCTTTCTGCCATAAGGGTGGTATCATCTGCATATCTGAGGTTATTGATATTTCTCCCAGCAATCTTGATTCCAGCTTGGCTTCTTCCAGCCCAGCATTTCTCATGATGATGTATTAACACAATTATATGCAATATAAGTGACAAAATACTATGAATTCAGTGAAAATGTAAAGAAACTCAATTTTATTTCTTTCCATTTTATTTAACATCCTAGAATGAATGCAAGTTTTTACTTTTTATGAAATATGGTTAATTTGACTTATACAGAAATTTGAAGAGAAAAATAGTCATCTGAACTCTCTGGGTAGGACATATGACCATAAGAGTGACTGTGGTAGGCTGAAAAAACAATGGCTTCTTAAAAATATATTCACTTTCTGACCTCTGAAAGCTATGAATATTATGTGACAAAAAAGTGAATGTTAACTTAAATGGTAAATAATATGATTACATTAAAGTTATTGAGATAAGAAACTTATTCTCGATTAAAGGCGGATCCTAAATGCCAGCACAATTATCCTTATAAGAGAGACACAGCGTGCTGTGTGCTTGCTCAGTTGCATCTGACTCTGTGACCCTCTCTAGCCCACCAGGCTCCTCTGTCCATAGGATTCTACAATTAAAATACTGGAGTGAGTTGCCATGCCCTCCTCTAGGGGATCTTCCTGACCCAGGGATCAAACACACATCTCCTGTATTGCAGGCAGGTTCTTCACCTACTGAGACACCTGGGAAGCCCAAAAAAGGCACAGAGTAGAGTTAAATCCAAACACAGGAGAGGCAACAAGAGGAGGAGGGACTGGAGTGATACAACCACGAAGCAAAAACTGCAGAGCAGCTCCCGGAAGCTAAAGGAAGCAGGACTGGGTTCTTTCCCAAGGACTCCATAGAGAGTGTGGCCTGACAGCATCCCGATCTCAGATTTCTGGCTTTCAGAACTGAGAAAACAAGTCTCTATTGTTTTAGGCCACCAAGATTGTGGTAATTTGTTACCGCAGCCCTGGCAAACCAACACACACTCAAAGTCCCTGGGCTCATGTTTGAAAGTACTTCCTCTATATCTGATGCATGGATGAAAGGGATTCTCTAGAACTCAAGTGTTCCAAAACACTGGCTAAGAGAAGAGAAGTTCTGGATATAGAGACTGTTTATAATTTATCCCCATCTTGTTCAACTCTGGGGAAGACAGTATGTTCCATGGTGAACACACAGTGCTTGGGAATAATGGGAAGAAAAAAACACAAATTTTTGAAGAATCTTAAAAATTCCCTTAGAACCCACCTGAGTAATTCAGGTTAAGTTTCCTATTTCAGAAGCATGGATAGAAAATCTGGACCTGACTTTCTTAGGCACTGGTTCTTGTCACTTAACCAAATCACTGGTAGAGATTTTCTAAGTTACACACTTAATGAATTACACTCTGTGGGAAATGGGACCTTGACCTTTGTGGTTCCCGAGGCAGGAGCTGGGTGAAAGAACAGAAACTATTCCTTTGACTGCAGAAAACAATTATCTTTATATATCCTTAGTGACAGAAAGTCAACTGTAAAAGGGATTGCCCTAGAGAAATAGAATGGAAAAGAAAAAGCTGTATCCCTAACATTTCAGTGACATGCCATCTACCTTTACTTGAAAACCAAGTACAGGCTCAGGTAAAGAATATTCCATTAGTGAACTCAAACAAAGCTGTCTCATTAACTTCCCATTTTAGTCTTCCATTCTATAACTTTCTTTCTAACCAGACTATATGAGATGTAATGGTCAATAAAGAAAGAAAAATAGAAGGGCTCTTAACTCATAACAAGAGCCTCTTAACTTTGACCAGACTGAATATAAACTTCACTTTCCTTTTATTCATTGTTACAAATGTAGCTTGCTAAATTCTTTGGTTCATTTATCATGTTCTATTTCAAATCAACAGATACACCATTGAGACATTTTTTGGGTTTTTGTTGGTATTAAACAAACCGACAAAATGTATCCTCTCTGTTCATCTCTAATGATGAATTGGACAATTTAACAAGTATCTTGGGAAATTTTTCATTTACTAAGCATCTGCCTTGTACATAGCAACCTTGAACCAAAGCTTGGACTTTGAAATCAAACAGAACTGGGTTCAAATCTTGGCCCAAACATTGATGCTATGTGACTTTGAGCAAGTTGCTAAAATATCTAAGCCTTGTTTTCTTTTCCATAAAATAAGATTATTAAATTTCCTTTATTAAAGAAATTATAGGTACAAAGCACCAAATTCATAGTAAGCACTCAGTCAGTCTAGGTTCTTTTTCATGTTATGGGTTAAACGAGCAGAAATCTAGACACTCTCCCAAGAAGTTAATGGTAAAAGCTGACAGTCACTGGAAGATAATTAGTTAAGTTCAGAGAGAATCTATCCAGCTAAAGGATATTATTTTTCTTAGTGTCCAATACCAGCCTATTACAAGAACTGAGGTCACAGAACTACCCAGAATGCAAGCTAGATTAAGAATCAGACTCAATAAAACATAGAATTAATATTTAGTTCTGCTGCTTTCTTGGACACCCAACAAAACTCTCAAAATGAGGCAGTGGCTTTTGAGCCTAACTATTTGAGACATACAAACCAATTTTGTTTATAGAATGAATCATCCTCTGGGACTAGTTGATCTTTTAATGTTTAAGCATGAATCATAAAGTCATTGGTAACAACAGTGAAATCAAGACAAATCAAGAAATTCTCTCATACACATATACAAGTCTTCTCTCTTAATAACAGCAATCCTGAAAACCAATGCTCCTAACCTGAAAATATCCATTTCCTTGTTGGAGAGGAACATATTATTATCTATCAAGTAGTAACATGAATACACCTTTCCCTTTCCCTGTAAATCTTTCTCTACAACTTCCCTTTCCCTGTAAATATTTTCTTGGGATGATCTTCCTTGAACTGAAATTTCCCCTTGTGTTAGTTAATGCAACAAAGTTAGAAAGTACACATCAAACTCCAGAGGCATGCTCTTCTCCAGACTATAAAAGGACAGAGATATGCTGCTGCAGAATTATGTATCAATACTACTGTGCCATGGAGAAGTTAGTTCTATGGGTGAATGTCCATTCTAATTTGCTGGAAATTGCAAAGATCAATGAAGAAGGCCAAGAAAGAAAGTGAACATGGACCTAGGATTTTGAGAAAGAGTCCAGAGTTTTAGATATAAACAAAAATCACAATGAGAAGGCATTTTATAACATGAAATAGGAAAGACTCTAATTATATGTTTTATTAATGTAGGTAACATAATAAGGATTGTTTGACAAAGCTACCTGGTAGGGTCAATATTAATTTTATATGTCTACAACATCTTTAGATTTATATAAAAAAAATTTGCTGTAGATGCATAGAAGTTAAGAAATCACAGCAAATTGGACTTCAGTGCCATGGCTCCCACCCTTACCTCCTTGCCTCTCTGCCATCATCTCCTATTGTTCTCCTCCTCACTCATTCTGCTCACTTCACTCCATGCATGTTGGAATGTTGAATGTTGCTCAAACATTCAGAACACTCTACTACTTCCCAATACTACAGAACTTCTGTTCCCTTCCCCTGGGCCACTTTCCCCCAGATATCTGTGTGCTTTGCTTCCTTACTTCCCTTAGATCTTGACCCCAATATTTTCTTCCTGATGTCCTGATCACCCTACGTAAAACAACAATGTACCTTCTCAATATTTCCCATCCCTTCTTCCCTGCTCAATTCATCCCATTGGCTTTTATTGTCTATAAGTTGAATGACATCAGGGAATTTTTATCTGTTTGTTTACTAGTGTGTCCTTAGTGTTCAAAATGATTTTGGCACATGTAAGTCATCAAAAATATCTGTTGGGTAAAGCAGGTTGCCCAGTTGTGCTTCCAAGTTCAATTATATTCATAAAATATTTTAGCTATTCTTGTTCCAAACATGTGGGTACAGTGTTGAAACCCAAGAAGACCTTCAAAGAATGCAGAACAGAGCCCGTGTCAGGCACTTGCAAACAGAGGGTGGGACTAAGAGCAAATTTCAGCAATCAGTGCTGTTGCAGCAGAGATGGGAGTTAGATGGATCAGCCCAGAGCACCTGCAAGATGGCAGCCTGGGCCCTGAGGAGCATGGTATAACATGTGCACTGGGTTCCTGTAGGATACTGGGTGGTGGAGGGCAGGTTGAACTCGAGTTTGGGAGACATGGGCTCTTTCTCTGATAAGATGCAAGTTTGGGAGCCCGTTAGTTAAACTTTTCAAGTCTCAGTTTCCTCTGCTAAACATGGAAATCAACCAGATGTGTGATTTTAAACCTTTTTTAGAGTAATGAATATGAAAAACAAAAATAAACAAATTGGACCTAACTAAACATAAAAGCTTTTGCACATTAAAGGAAACCATAAACAAAACGAAAAGACAGTCCTCAGAATGCAAGAAAATATTTGCAAATGAAGCAGTGGACAAAGTATTAATCTCCAAAATATACAAACAGTTCATGTAGTTCAATATATATTAAAAAAAAAAAACCCACCCAATCAAAAAATGGGCAGAAGATCAAAATAGACATGTCTCCAAAAAAGATACATAAATGGCCAAAAGACACATGAAAAAATGCTCAACATCACTAATTACTAAAGAAATGCACGTCAAAACTACAATGAGGTGTCACCTCACACAGGTCAGAATGGTTACCATCAAAAAATCTACAAATAATAAACGCTAGAAAGGGTGTGTAAAAAAGGGAGCCCTTTTGCACTGTTGATGGAAATATAAACCGATACAGCCAATACAGAGAACACTATGGAGGTTCCTTAAAAAACTAAAAATAGAATTACCATATGATCCTGCAATCCACTCCTGGGCACATACCTTGAGAAAACCATAGTGCAAAAAGACACACGCACCCCAGTGTTCAGTGTAGCATTATTTACAGTAAACAGGACATGGAAGCAACCTAAGTGTTCATCAGAGGAATGGATAAAGTGGTAGATGCAATTGAATATTAATCAGTCATAAAAAGGAATGAAGTTGGGTCATTCGTAGAGATGTGAATGAACCTAGAGTCTGTCATACAGAGTGAAGTAAGTCAGAAAGAGAAAAACAAATATCATACATTAATGCATGCATGTGGAATCTAGAAAAATGTTACAGATGAACCTATTCGAACGGCAGGAATAGAAACCTACACACAGAGAATGGACGTGTGGTGGGAAGAGGAGAGTGGGATGAACTGGGGGATTAGGTTTTACATAAATACAATACCGTGTGTAAAACAGATAGCCAGTGGGATTCTGCTGTATAGCACAAGGAGCTCAGCTCAGTGCTCTGTGATGACCTAGATGGGTGGGATGGGGGCAGGTAGGTCCAAGACAGAGAGGATACACACACACACACATATAGCTGATTCACTTTGTTTTTCAGCAGAAACTAACACAACATTGTAAAGCAATCATACTTCAATTTAAAAAATGACATTTTTTAAAAGGAAGGTAACTGGTATCCCTGCTCCCTGTGAAATATACAGAAGGTATTGTTGAAAACAAAGAGAAAACACTGTTGAAAACAAAGAGAAGTGTAGCTGTTTAGGGGATTGTGGTCATCAGCAATAAACTGATGCACTGACCTTCCCCTTACCTGCCTTTATCACAATGATCACTGCGACACTTCCATACAGTCCCTAAGAACACAGATCAGAGTCTGAAAACTCTGGCTTGGAAGTCACCTGAGGCCATATCATTTCAATTGTCTTCTTCTAAAGAAAAGATGGTATTAATTGTATGGAAAAGGGCTTCCCTGGTGGCTCAGAGGTTAAAGCGTCTGCCTGCAATGTGGGAGACCTGGGTTCATTCCCTGGGTCAGGAAAATGCCCTGGAGAAGGAAATGGCAACCCACTCCAGTATTCTTGCCTGGAGAATCCCATGGACGGATAGAAAAAGAATATAAAGAATTGATTATAAAGCAAGTTAAGTCAAAGGTCAGAAATGTCCTTTTCAAGAGACAGTTCAGTTCAGTCCAGTCACTCAGCTGTGTCCAACTCTTTGGAACCCCAGGACTGCAACACGCCAGACTTCCCTGTCCATCACCAACTCCCAGAGTTTACTCAAACTCATGTCCACCGAGTCGGTGATGCCATCCAACCATCTTATCCTCTGCCGTCCCCTTCTCCTCCCACCTTCAATTTTTCCCAGCATCAGGGTCTTTTTTAAAAAGTCAGCTCTTCACATTAGGGAGCCAAAATATTGGAGGGACTCTCAAGAGTCTTCTCCAACACCACAGTTCAAAAGCATCAATTCTTTGGCGTTCAGCTTTCTTTATAGTCCAACTCTCACATCCATACATGACTACTGGAAAAACCATAGCCTTGACTAGATGGACCTTTGCTGACAAAGTAATGTCTCTGTTTTTTAATATGCTGTCTAGGTTGGTCATAACTTTCCATCCAAGGAGTAAGTGTCTTCATTTCATGGCTGCAATCAACATCTGCAATGATTTTGGAGCCCAGAAAAATAAAGTCAGCCACTGTTTCCACTGTTTCCCCATCTATTTGACATGAAGTGATGGGACCGGATACCATGATCTTAGTTTTCTGAATGTTGAGCTTTAAGCCAACTTTTTCCCTCTCCTCTTTCACTTTCATCAAGAGGCTTTTTAGTTCTTCACTTTCTGCCATAAGGGTGGTGTCAGCTGCATATCTGAGGTTACTGATATTTCTCCCGGCAATCTTGATTCCAGCTTGTGCTTCCTCCAGCCCAGCGTTTCTCACGATGTACTCTGCATAGAAGTTAAATAAGCAGGGTGACAATATACAGCCTTGACGTACTCCTTTTCCTATTTGGAACCAGTCTCTTGTTTCATGTCCAGTTCTAACTTTTGATTCCTGACCTGCATACAGGTTTCTCAAGAAGCAGGTCAGGTGGTCTGGTATTCCCATGTCTTTCAGAATTTTTCACAGTTTATTGTGATCCACACAGTCAAAGGCTTTGGCATAGTCAATAAAGCAGAAATAGATGTTTTTCTGGAACTCTCTTGCTTTTTCGATGATCCAGCGGATGTTGGCAATTTGATCTTTGGTTCCTCCGCCTTTTCTAAAACCAGCTTGAACATCTGGAAGGTCATGGCTCACGTATTGCTGAAGCCTGGCTTGGAGAATTTTGAGCATTACTTTACTAGTGTGTGAGATGAGTGCAATTGTGCAGTAGTTTGATCATTCTGTCGTTTTTGAGATTGCATCCAAGTACTTCATTCCAGGCTATTTTGTTGATCATGATGGCTACTCCTTTTGTTCTAAGGGATTCTTGCCCACAGTAGTAGATATAATGGTCATCTGAGTTAAATTCACCTGTTCCAGTCCATTTTAGTTCGCTGATTCCTAAAATGTCAATGTTCACTGTTGCTACCTCCTGTTTGACCACTTCCACTCATGGACCTAACATTCCAGGTTGCTATGCAATATTGCTCTTTATAGCATCGTACCTTGCTTCCATCACCAGTCACAACTGGATGTTGTTTTTGCTTTGGCTCCATCCCTTCATTCTTTCTGGAGTTATTTCTCCACTGATCTCCAGTAGCATACTGGGCACCTACCAACCTGGGGAGTTCATCTTTCAGTGTCCTATCTTTTTTGCCTTTTCATCCTCTTCATGGGGTTCTCAAGGCAAGAATACTGAAGTGGTTTGCCATTCCCTTCTCCAGTGGATCACATTTTGTCAGAACTTTCCACCATGACCCATCATCTTGGGTAGCCCTACACAGCATGGTTTATAATAGTTTCATTGAGTTAGACAAGGCTGTGGTCCATGTGATTTGATTGGTTAGTTTTCTGTGATGGTGGTTTTCAGTCTCTCTGCCTTCTGATGGAGAAGGATAAGAGGCGTGACAGCTAGCAAATTACTGCCTTAGTACCTTAGACTTAGAAATCTAATAAGCAAGGGTTGGTGAAAGATGGCTCAATGAACTTGAATAGCAAAACTCTCTTTAAGGATGCCACCGTTATCTGTTGGGCAAGTTTCTTAATGTTCTTCATCTGCACAGCCAGACAATGTTTACCTTACACTGTTTTGAAATTTTAATTGAATGATTGAACAGAGTTTAGAATAGGAACTGACACATAGTCAGTTTTCAATAAATTGTTATTGGTGTTATTCCTTCTAAAACTGCGCTGTGTCATTGTTGGACATACCACAATACCTGTTACTTTAACAGGGCATTGAAGAGGACAGAAAAAGTTACTTACTGAACTAAAAGTTTGGCGAATTGTAGTTCCAAAATAAGGTAAGACTTTTATTAAGATAGCAAAGACGACCAAGAGTCAAATAAGGATTTCCATTATCAATATGTAATTCTGCTAATGTCCCTTCTCAAAATATATTTTTATTAATATACAACACAGAGATACCTGGATTATTTCCAGATTTATTAATATTAAATATATTTTTAAATACAGAGCAATAGATTTTCATATGGCAGTTCACAAGATCCTCCCAAATTTGCTCTCTAGGTAACACAGACTGTTGGGGGCCGGCGTGAGGCACTCCGCCCATGGCAAAGGTCATGAGGAAGGAGGCTCGACATACGCAAAGGTGGGATCGAGCCTCAGGAGTACCCCTGGAAATTCTTGAGCATCTACCCCCATAACCAGAGCCTGCCTACTTTACTACTTTGTGCTCTCCCCTACACCTCTGACTTTATGGGGGGCTGTCCCCCACCACCTCTTTTGGAGAAGGAGTTAACTTAGAGCTCCAGTTAATCATAATTCCTGGGCATGATAGGAGTGTTTCAACCTACAAACTCCTCTGAAGGTTCTCTAGCCTGCCTGACAGGCTTGTCTGGCCACATGTGATTGCTCACAGCCTCCCAACCATGAGAGGCACAAGATGCTTTAAACCTTCTAAAAACAGGTTCTTTAGAAAACTTAGAAAACCATTAGTATAAGTATAGTGGGCTGATTAGAAATTGTATTGGTGAAGGGTTTTTCATTTGTTGAGCCAATGTTTGTTGCTAAGACTCCACATCCCCTGCCCTTACACACATTAATGAATATATAGAAGAAATAAGTATTAACCTTTGATATAAATCCCATTAGACCTTAGGCCAAGTAAATTCTTTCCTTAACTAAAACCCACTACACCCTCCCCCTATAGGAATGTAACTTTATTTGAGTGACGTCTGTTTTAAGAATAATCACCCCTGGAGAAATAAGTGTTGACTGACCACTGTCACAAGGAGAGGGTCGTAAATTGTCAGCAGGGCCCCTGGCCAGAAGATGATGTGACACCCCTAAGACCTCTGTATACATTTGTGTGAAGCACCTGACTTTAATAAAAGTCAGGACTGCTGTCCCCGCGTGACTTTTGTATAACATCTCAGTGTATAAAAACAGACTCTGGAAAATAAAGAATGGGGATCAGTTCCTCGAAATACTGGTCTCCCCATGTCGCTCTCTCTCTCACTCTGGCTGAGTCTCCATCTGGAGCGCGGAACCCGCCATGCTTACTAATTATGCTTGGGCTTCTAAGATCCGACCGGGGAGTCCTCAGTGTCTCTTCTCCTTCGAGAGAATGGAAGGACGCCTGTGGCCTACTTAAGTGGTGCAAACTTCTTGTCTTGAAGTTTTATTGGTCTCCCGCGTAAACCAAGCTACTCAGCCTCTTTTCTCCACTGAATTTTCCTGCTGAGCTATCCTCATTCTATTACTCTTTATATCTTTGATGAATATTTAAATGGTCACTGACACCGTCTCCCCTTCGAATACCCTGGATCAGCGGGGCTGGACCCCAGCGACAGACCATAAAGCTAAGAATGTCATACAGGGAAATGTTTTGACTTGTTTAAGTCCAAAGCTTTGAAATCAAGCTATATGAAATCATTCTATATACATAATGCTACTTCAATTCTCTCAAGTTATGTAAATCAACCAACCTATCAGCATTTATTACACCATTTTAAATCACTTCTGAGTATTAATTTCAGTTCAGTTCAGTCGCTTGGTCGTGTCCAACTCTTTACGACCCCATGAATCGCAGCACGTCAGGCCTCCCCATCCATCACCAACTCCCAGAGTTTACTCAAATTCATGTCCATTGAGTCAGTGATGCCATCCAGACATCTCATCCTCTGTCGTCCCCTTCTCCTCCTGCCCCCAATCCCTCCCAGCATCAGAGTCTTTTCCAATGAGTCAACTCTTTGCATGAGGTGGCCAAAGTATTGGAGTTTCAGCTTTAGCATCAATCCTTCCAATGAATACCCAGGACTGATCTCCTTTAGAATGGACTAGTTGGATCTCCTTGCAGTCCAAGGGACTCTCAAGTTCAAAAGCACACAGTTCAAAAGCATCAATTCTTTGGCACTCAGCTTTCTTCACAGTCCAATTCTCACATCCATACATGATCACTGGAAAAACCATAGCCTTAAAAAACAGAATAAATTTGTTGGCTAGGCAGCCTAAAAACTACTTGAAGGTGAATGAATCCTCTGTCACATTCATTGTTGTAATCCTTCAAAACCCAGTTTACCAACTGACTGGAAATTTGAAGGGACTGGTGATTTCCAGGAAGAGCCTCTAAGTAGCCTTGTAATGTGGTGTTTGCTCTGTCATTTCCCATATGCTAAGTCCTTGGCTTTATGATTCAGAACTCTGATTCTGTCAGTATCATGAGAAAGGTTCATCTTTTAAACACTGTCTTAGATGAACTAGGCTCACAAGAGATGAATGTACACAAATAAGGCACTTAAGTATCAATCCACAGTTAAGTACTTTAGCAATCATGGATCCAGACATGTTAACATGACCAGTGTATTCTTTCCTTCCAGGCAAAGTGGAAAATTACATAGAAAGCTAAATTATAATCATAAGGTTTCTTTGAATGCATGGAAATCAGTTGTGAGTTTTGAACATATAACATGTAAAGGTTACTCTATAAGGAGAGATTAAGTAGTTGTGTAAATTTATGCAGCCTTTTGGTGATAGAAACTTAAGGAGAGTTCATATCTGTTTATCTCCAAACTATGTCCTATTTTAATAAATGTGACTCTATATTTGAAGTCATGAGAGATAAAAAGAAAGTAATTTGTCCCCAGAGAGATTATAAGCTCACTGGCTGAAAGTGAAAGCGCTAGTTGCTCAGTCATGTCCAACTTTTTGTGACCCCTTAGACTGTAGCCCACCAGGCTCCTCTGTCCACAGAATTTTCCAGCCAAGAATACTTGAGTGGGTTGCCATTTCCTTCTCTAGGGCATCTTCCCAATCCTGGGATTGAATCCTGGTCTCCTGCATTGCAGGAAGATTCTTTCACCATCTGAGCTACCAGGGAAGCCCAATCTCACTGGGTAATCAATGCTAATATTTTTATACTATCAGAAAATATTATTAATATAAAATAATACATAATCAATATCCAAGGTTCAGATGATAATGATGGTAAGAGAAAGTATAATAAAATCCAGAGGAGTCAAGGAAATGCTTCAGAAAGAAGTCAGAACATATTTTGGTGAGAATACTATAGGTAAAAATCCTGCCTAGAGATCTATCAAAACCCTTTACTTTCACTCATGTTTGAATTCACAGCCACTCATAAGAAGTCAGAGCAGGAATAAGTTTGGGAATGAAAACTCTTATAGTGTAAGTTTGTTTTTACAAAGGCTCATCTGTATATAATAAACATTAGTAAAAATGCTATACTAGAATACTGTGGTCTTCCCCAAAATACATGGCATCATGATTAATGAGTGGCAATTAACTTTAGTTGTCTGTATTCTTGTTTTTCAGTCACAAATCCAGCTGGGAAGCAAAAGGTATGTGTAATTTTTCATTATAGCAAAGTTATCAGAAAGTAAGAGGTTCTCAGGGGCTTCCCTAATGGCTCAGCAGGCAAAGAATCTGCCTGCAGTGCAGGAGATGTGGGTTCAATCCCTGGGTGAGGAAGATCCCCTGGAGGGGGAAATGGCAACCCACTCCAGTATCTGTGCCTGGGACATCCCATGGACAGAGGAATCTGCCAGGCTACAAACCAAAGGGTTGCAAAGACTTGGATACGACTGAGCACAACACAGACAGAAGACATTAGCAATCTAGGAGACTGTGCCTTCCAGAGGTCCTTTGGCAATGCATCCAAAGATAAACTTTTTTAGTCTCTATTGGAGTGGCAGAAGATGCCACTGGAAAATGGTAAGGTGAAGGTGAAGTCTCTCAGTCGTGTCCAACTCTCTGCAACCCCGTGGACTGTAGCCTACCAGGCTTCTTCGTCCATGGGATTCTCCAGGCAAGAATACTGGAGTGGTTTACCATTTCCTTCTCTAGGGGATCTTCCCGACCCAGGGATCGAACCCGGATCTCCCACATTGTAGGCAGATGCTTTAACCTCTGAGCCACCAGGGAAGTAAGTAGAGTCCAAATACCTTACAATGCATCGGACAGCATCAAACACAGAATTATTTGATATGAAATTTTCATCACACTGAAGTTGAAAAAAATAGAGGTTAAAAAAATATATACTATTATATGTTACCAGAACCTAATCCTCACAAACACTGAAGGTCCCACTTCAGATTCTTCTTGTTCTCGCTATCAACATACACCTGACTTGATTCAGATTTTTATTTTAGGGATCATGGGTTGAGTTATGCAGGAAGAATTAACTGTGTGTATGCAAAACAAAGGGGCTTCCCTGGAATCTCAGCTGGTAAAGAATCCGCCTGCAATTCAGGAGACCCTGGTTCGATTCCTGGGTCAGGATAGGCTACCCCTCCAGTATCCTGGGCTTCCCCTGTGGCTCAGATGTTAAAGAATCCATCTGCAATGCAGGAGACCTGGGTTCAATCCCTGGGTTGGGAACATCCCCTGGAAAGGGCATGGCAACCCACTCCAGTATTCTTGCCTGGAGAATTCCATGGACAGAAGACCCTGGCAAGCTACAATCCATGGAGTCACAAAGAGTTGGACATGACTGAGCAACTTAGCACAGCACAGCACAGCACATGCAAAAAAAAAAAAAAAAAATTATATCTTGGCCTGTAGGTCACTGAATGGGATTATAGTAAAGTTTTTGGGTATTTTAAAAGATGTCTGCATAGAATGTATTCTTCTCTTACTATTCACATTCAATATGAAAATAAATGTAGAAGACTTAGATAGGCCAAAGATGTACACTGTTATGTTCATCAGGAAGAGGAAAATGTTTAGTGATTAAAATAATTTTATAAAAGAAGGAAGAATGTCCAAACATGAATGTTAAAACACATGGATCTAAATAAAGATGTCTTCATGTTGGTATTGAATCTTCAGCTTTTCAACACTGCTGACACCTATGTTTTTCATTGACTCCCACTGAGATGGACAGAAAAAAATTATAATTTTTAAGATGGGAAAAGATCAATCCAAGAAATCTAACTAGCATCTCCAAAGATACATTTTTTTTAAATCCTGCATTAAGCCATGTATGAAGTTATTTAGTACAAAACTTCAAGATGCAAGAAGATACAATAAGAAAGTATGAAGAGGAATAAGACACAAGATGGATAAAGAAATATTTGAATTCACAGGAATCAAAAAGAAATGTAATTCTTAAATGGAAAGAAATGGCCATATTTTCTCCCAGGAAATAACAAAAAAAAGAGCTATAGTGTTAGTGACAAAGAGATTAAAAACCAGAAAATCTGATTATTCCATGACTGCTGACTTATTATAAGAGTGTGAAATAAGATATAGGCTTCACATGTTCCAGAAACCCAAATCACAAGCACAGTTTCACCACTTTCTGGCACATTTTATTTTCTTTGCTCAGGACAACCTTTCCATAAGACATGAGACTTGCTAGAAGAGCTAGTCCAGATTCAGTATCGCGTGATCTGTCTTTAATTGATCAAATGTTGTTGTTCAGTCACTCAGTTCTCTCCAACTCTGCAACCCCATGGACTGCAGCATGCCAAGCTTGCCTGTCCTTCACCATCTCCTGGAGCTTGCACAAACTCATGTCCATCAAGTTGGTGATGCCATCCAACCATCTCATCTTCTATCATCCCCTTCTCCCCCTGCCTTCAATCTTTCCCAAATGTTAGGCACAGTTTAAAAGAGTATTTGATACCTGTAAGTGGAAATTAAATTTGGAAACTCTCAAAAGACAAACCCCATTTCAATCAGAATGATAATAATGAAGAACCCTCTAGGATTCATGCTATATGAAGTTTCTTGTTTTTAAATGAATCACATACTCAATAAGATTTTTATTCACTTATATAATTTGATGTGATTAGGAAGCCACCCTTTACAAATAACCAATAAACTGTTGTGGTTATATGCCATCTTCCTTCAACATGAAAATGGATCTCCTCTAACTCACTCCTAGGTCCAAAGTTCATTTCATTGTGTAATTTGTTTAAATATGGTTTTCAAACATTCCTCAATTACTGTCAAGGATTTGAATGAGACCATCAGAGAGTCTACTTTCTTTATTCAATGTCTTTCACATAAAAATGACAATGATTTGACTACTCTAATAGTAAAGGTTTATTCTAGGATTTAATGTTTACATAAAGCTTAGAAAATTAAATAGTCACAAATACTGTCAGTATTTTTGAGTAGTGAAGGAAATCCAAGAAAGGGACTTCACTTTTTCCTGCTAATGCCTAGAGAGAACTTTGTGGAAAGTTCTTTTCCACTGTGGACTAAGAATGCTGCCTGCCATATCAGCAAACAAAGGATGTTGTGGTGATAAGCTATCAAGTCCCAAGGATGGACCCTGAGGGGACTCAGGGTGAGAAAGAACTGGATCCTGGCCCTAAATAGTTACGATACATATCAAAGGAATGATTTCAATGAGCTCAGGCTCTGGCATCCTCTCATACATAGAAAAGTGCTAAATCCATTAATTTGAGACATCTGATTTTCTATAAACAACAGTAATTTTTTGACATTCCCTCTACCTAGTTTGTGCTGCATAAACCTTTCTGTATATTGGCTCTTCCCTGACCTCTTAGAAGCAATTTCTCAGAGATATCTGAGAGATATCCCAGCTTGAGTCCTCAGAAAGTCTGCTGAACAAAATATAATTCTCAACTTCAGGATGTGCATTATTATTATTATTATTTGGTTGACACCATGTAATGAGAATTCAAAGCTCCTAATTTCAAAAGTATGTGAAACATGCATGATTTGGATAGAGCACTTACCATCCACTAAACGCATTTCTTAGCACACATACCATGAAGTTCTTATTTGTTGCTGTTGTCATTTAGTCACTAAGTCATGTCCAACTGTTTGTGACCCCGTGGACTGAAGCATGCCAGGTTTCCCTGTCCTTAACTATCCCCTGGAGTTTGCTCAAATTCATGTCCACTGAGTCAGTGATGCTATCTAACAATCACATCTTCTGCGGCCCTCTTCTCCTTTTGCATTCAATCTTTCCCCGCATGTGTGTCTTTTCCAATGAGTGGTTCCTCACATCAGGTGGCTAAAGTACTGGAGCTTCAGCTGCAGCATAAGTCCTTCCAATGAACATTCAGGGCTGATTTCCTTTAGGATTAAGTGATTTGATCTCCTTGCAATCCAAGGGACTCACAAGAGTCTTCTCCAACACCACAATTTGAAAGCATCAGTTCCTCAGTGTTCAGCCTTTTTTATGGTCCAACTCTCACATTCATTCATGACTACTGGAAAAAGCATAGCTTTGACTATACAGACCTTTGTTGGCAAAGTAATGTCTTTGCTTTTTAATATGCTATCTAGGTTTGTCACAGCTTTCCTTCCAAGGAGCAAGTGTCTTTTAATTTCATGGTCGCAGTCACCATCTACCAGTGATTTTGGAGCCCAAGAAAATAAAATTGTTCACTGCTTCTACTTTTTCCCCTTCTATCAGCCATGAAGTGATGGGACCAGGGGGGTTTCCCTGGTGGCTCAGTGGTAAAGAACACACCTGCAATTAAGGAGAGACGTTCATCTCTGAGTCAGGAAGATGCCCTGGACAACCCACTAGAGTATTCTTGCCTGGAGAATTCCATGGACAGAGGAGCCTGTTGGACTATGGTCCATAGGGTAGCAAAGAGTTGGACATGACTGAATCGACTGAGTATGCACAATGGGACCAGATACCATGATCTTAGTGTTTTGAATGCTGAGTTTTATTTTTTTATTTTTTTAAACTTTACAATATTGTATTAGTTTTGCCAAATATCGAAATGAATGCTGAGTATTAAGCCAGCTTTTTCACTCTCCTCTTTCACCTTCATCAAGAGGTTCTCTAGTTTTCCTTCACTTCCTGTCATTAGAGTGGTATTATCTGCATATCTGAGGCTGTTGATATTTCTCCCAGCAATCTTGATCCCAGCTTTTAATTCATCCAGCTTAGCATTTCATATGATGTACTCTGCATAGAAGTTATATAAACAGGGTGGCAGTATACAACTTTGTTGTACTCCTTTCCCATACTAACTTATATCAGGTCTCAAAAAGTTCTCTCTTTCTGCAGTTCTAACAGTAGCAGAGGAATCTCTGATCAGGAGAAACTTAGATATGTCTATTACGTAAATAATTTTCATCAGAAATGTGGGTAATTTTTCTGAACTTCAGTTCTTTAAAATAATAAATTATATTACAGCTATTTTCCCTATTATGATTCATCTTGAATGGATGATCTTAGGGAAATATGCAGGAACAATGGTCCATCTCCATCCTCATATCTTGATTCTCCCAGTTCTCTATTTTTTTCTCTATATTTTTGTGTTCTTATTTTCTCCCTTTATATTTGGTCAAATAAGTTCATAAAGGGTATCAGTTCAGGTAACCACTTTTAATTGTGGTTAACAAAAACTGGGTGGTCCTAGGAAATATGGAGTGGCCATGTGCTGTCATCTGTTCACGCATGTTAAATCCATTTGGAGACCTAATTCATTTCAAAAGAATCACTTCCAGAACTTTGGAAAATCTCCTGATTTAAATATTTTGCTGTCATTTTGATAAATCAAAATGTAAGTAGTGCTCTCAATGGATGAACAATTAAATAGAGGATGAATCAAGATCTCAAATGACTGAAACGAAAGCAAGAGGGTAATTAATACCCAAGAAATATTACCAACAAACAAATGAATAATGTGTATAGAATATTTAATATGTGCTAGGCCCATGAATATGTTACACACAGTTGATTTTGAGACAGGAGGTAAGAGGACAAGGAACAACCTTCAGAAGAATGATACAGCCAATATGGATATGACAAAAACTGATTAGAACCAAACAGGCCCAAAATGGTAGAAGATTGGACTTAGCATAAACCTGAGCCTCAGTATATGCTCACTGTAATACACTAGCATGCTAAATGACATTCACACAAGCACCATGACAATTCCAAGTGAAGTGGAAGTTACTCAGTTGTGTCCGACTCTTTGTGACCCCATGGACTTTACAGTCCATGGAATTCTCCAGGCCAGAATTCTGGAGTGGGTAGCCTTTCCATTCTCCAGGGGATCTTTCCAACCCAGGGATTGAACCCAGATCTCCCACATTGCAGGTGGATTCTTTACCAGCTGAGTCCCCAAGAATACTGGAGTGAGTAGCCTTAGGCATTCTCCAGCAGATCTTTCCAACCCAGGAATAGAACCAGAGTCTTCTGCATTGCAGGAGGATTCTTTATCAACTGACCTATCAGGGCAGACTATAAAAGGCCAAAAAGTGGGCAGTGGCCCAAATCCTGGAAATCCCCAACCCTTCTCCAAAATAACTGGAATAATTCTCCCACTTCTTAGCCTATAAAATTAACCAACCCATAAAAACTAACTACCCCATACTTCAGGGCCATTCTTGCCTTTTCAGACAGACTATCTCAAAATCAAAAGGTATTCAGTCTATGAAATGTGTATCTCTCTAAATAAATCCACTTCTTACCTATAACTTTATCTCTCACTGAATTTTTTCTGAGATGAGATATAAAGAACCTGAGCTTCAGTGAGTCTTCACAGCATGTGAGTGATTTTATTTAAAAGACAATGGGTTGAAGCCCCATTCTGAGTTTTGACTGGTTTCGAATCCCATCTGAGGTGAGACTGGGTTTAAGACCAGGTAAGAAATTTTAGTTTTATTTAAAATTCACATTAAAAGAAAATATTATCTACATTTTACATCTAGATTTTTATTTTTTTAAATTTTATTTTATTTAACTTTACAATATTGTATTGGTTTTGCCATATATCAAAATGAATCTGCCACAGGTATACATGTGTTCCCCATCCTGAACCCTCCTCCCTCCTCCCTCCCCATACCATCCCTCCGGGTCGTCCCAGTGCACCAGCCCCAAGCATCCAGTACCGTGCATCGAAACTGGACTGGCAACTCGTTTCATATATGATATTATACATATTTCAATGCCATTCTCCCAAATCATCCCACCCTCTCCCTCTCCCACAGAGTCCAAAAGACTGTTCTATACATCAGTGTTTCTTTTGCTGTCTCATATACAGGGTTGTCATTACCATCTTTCTAAATTCCATATATATGCGTTAGTATACTGTATTGGTGTTTTTCTTTCTGGCTTACTTCACTCTGCATAATTGGCTCCAGTTTCATCCACCTCATTAGAACTGATTCAAATGTATTCTTTTTAATGGCTGAGTAATACTCCATTGTGTATATGTACCACTGCTTTCTTATCCATTCATCTGCTGATGGACCTCTAGGTTGCTTCCATGTCCTGGCTATTATAAACAGTGCTGCGATGAACATTGGGGTACATGTGTCTCTTTCCCTTCTGGTTTCCTCAGTGTGTATGCCCAGCAGTGGGATTGCTGGATCATAAGGCAGTTCTATTTCCAGTTTTTTAAGGAATCTCCACACTGTTCTCCATAGTGGCTGTACTAGTTTGCATTCCCACCAACAGTGTAAGAGGGTTCCCTTTTCTCCACACCCTCTCCAGCATTTATTGCTTGTAGACTTTTGGATCACAGCCATTCTGACTGGCTTGAAATGGTACCTCATAGTGGTTTTGATTTGCATTTCTCTGATAATGAGTGATGTTGAGCATCTTTTCATGTGTTTGTTAGCCATCTGTATGTCTTCTTTGGAATAATAAGGCTCAGAGAAGACATGTAATCTTTTTGTTGTCATGCAATTAGTAATGAGCACAATTAGGGTTTGAACTTAGATCTGCACAGCCTCTCCAAGGGATATTTTAGAGAGTGATGGGGGCACAGATGGCAGAGGTAATGACCACACAGACATCATCATTGAGATGTGATCTGATAGAAAATGTCAAGAAGTCATGGAAAAGGGTAACTGCAAGAGTGTCCATCAGTAAGGCATGTTCTGAATCACTCTTATCTCAAACCATGATTAAAAGCTTTTATTTTAATAGAAAAACCATGAGTTCATTTCACTTGTTCAGTAGCTCAATAGTAAAGAGATGAGAAAGTTAAGTTCTGGCTAAATTGTACGTCAATTATCAGCCTAAGAAGTTGCTACTATTGTTTTTGATGCAAGGCATATAATGGGAGAATGACAGACTCCTAGAGATATTTTTAGGTAGTTACTATAAAAGAAGCATGGTAAAGGATATCCTGAAGGGAGGAGAGATGGGAGATGGCAAAAAAAGAGTTCACAATATTTATGCCAAGAGAAGGTAAGAGTCTAAATTATGGTGATGGCAGGAAGATTGTAAATGAGCGCACAGATATAAGAAAAGGGAACCCCCATGGAGTTATTTAGCTGGACTAGGCAATGGCTTGGAGAAGGCAATGGCAACACACTCCAGTACTCTTGCCTAGAAAATCCCACGGGCGGAGGAGCCTGGTAGGCTGCAGTCCATGGGGTCACTAAGAGTAGAAAACCACTGACTGACTTCACCTTCAGTTTTCACTTTAATACATTGGAGAAGGAAATGGCAACCCACTCCAGTGTTCTTGCCTGGAGAATCCCAGGGACGAGGGAGCCTGGTGTGCTGCCTTCTATGGGGTCGCACAGAGTCGGACACGACTGAAGCGACTTAGCAGCAGCAGCAGCAGGCAATGGATTGAATGGAATGGGCAAAGGAGATAGAGGAAGCAAATACTACTCAAGATTTTTAATCATGTCTTGATTGAGATAAGGGTAATTCAGTGATGTGACATAAGGAAGTAAAAGAAGAGGATCTGGCTGGGGAAAGGAGTGGTAGGGCTAAAGATGATCTGTCAGGTTCTGTAATATCCTGTCAATGAAACAACACTAGGCTGGTACAGATGTAAGTATTTTATTAGTATAAATAGACTAACCTTAGGTAGCTAATGTTGTCTGTCTGCTTAGTCACTCAGTTTTGTCTGACTCTTTGCAACCCCATGGACTGTAGCCCCTCAGGCTCTTCTCTCCATGGGGATTCTCCAGGCAAGAATACTGGAGTGGACTGCCATGCCTTCCTCCAGGGGATCTTCCCACCCAGGGATTGAACCCATATCTTTTGCATTGCAGGTGGATTCTTTACTAGTCCTCTTAAAAGCTGAAATTATTTTATAGTCAAAAATACCTACAGAGGCATATACTCCAAGTACATAAGTAATTTATAAGTAAATTTTTTTTATTCAGGTTTAAAAGAAATAAAACTGAAGATCACAGGGAAACTGCTATAAGCCTTTCTGGTCTCACTAATGTTGAAGATTGTTATTAGGTATTTCTCCTGCAGAATATGTCCTGATAAGTATATACCTCTCAGAGATAATGTCCAAGAATTTAACTTTTGAAGATGGATAAAGAGTAAGGAAGAAGAAAAAGGCCAAGACACCTGAATATCATAAAAAGACAACTTAAATTATCTCAATTGTTGGGCACAACCAGTGTGGCCAGTGAGGAAAACCAGCAGCAGAGGGATATTGGTGAAATGGCCAAAGACAATTTCTCCCAGTGACCCTGTGACTCAGCTATTCCCTGAGCTTTACCGCCAGCACCATAAATAGATTTTTATAAATGGAGATGCTTAGTTGTAATTATTTCTGTTTCTGGAAATAGAGGAATGCTACTGGCAGTGAAATTCCATGATGAGGGACAAGAGTAGGTGAGGAAAGACTAAAGAGAAATCCCATCAGGCCATGCCTGGGAAACGAATTAAAATGACACATTCATATCATTATCTGCACTGTGCATAGAAAAGAAAGGAAAGCTTATTTGAAATGGGAGGTGCCTTTTAACATATATTTATGTTGTTTGAAGGAAATAGCTTTGAAGCCCATGTAGCAAAAAAACACTCCAGAGGTTAAACACTAAATATCAATCTACAAGAAAAAAAGCGAATTTTCAGTTGGATTTTGGGGGGTTTCCTTTCTTCTTATTAAATAGAATTTAACTGGTGCATTTAATAATGTTTGTAAATATAAATAAAGGTCAGCCTTAGAAATATGTGGTACAAATTAAGGAGCTTTGTAGAAATTGTCCTCAAATGAAAGTCTTCTATTTGCTTACCATTGATACAGGAATTCCATAATTAAAGATGTCATCATTTATCTTCACAGAGTCTCTAAAAGATTTCCTTTTGAAATGGGAATTTTCCTGAAAGTTATTCGTATTATTACCTTCCTATCAGTCACTCACATTACACAGAGAAAAAGATCCTAAGGAACAGCTAGCTACACGAAGGGAATGAAGTTTGCTGCTGCTGCTAAGTCGCTTCAGTAGTGTCCGACTCTGTGCGACCCCATAGACGGCAGCCCACCAGGCTCCCCCGTCCCTGGGATTCTCCTGGCAAGAACACTGGAGTGGGTTGCCATTTCCTTCTCCAATGCATGAAAGTGAAAAGTGAAAGTGCAGTCGCTCAGTCATGTCCAACTCTTAGCGACCCCATGGACTGCAGCCCACCAGGCTCCTCAGTCCATGGGATTTTCCAGGCAAGAGTACTGGAGTGGGTTGCCATTGCCTTCTCCGGAATGAGGCTTAGTAAGGGAGAATTTTACTACTTGGGGACAATACTAATTGAAAGGAGGAAGAGTTGAGATTTAAACAAGCTGGGGAAAATTCTACAGACTCTGACAAGGACATAGGATTTCATGATCATTTCTTTAAAGTTAACCTCCCCTTGTTTTTTGTTTGTTTAGTTTTGTCTCTTCTGGAATCTTCTAGGCTTCTTTTCCACAACAACACTTTCTTCTTTGGGATTTCATATACTTGAGAAATGAGGTTCTAAAGCATAAACTTTCTCTAGTTCATCATGTACTACAATAAACCTGTAAATCCTGTTTGCATTCGCTAAGATTCTTCACCTCAGGTAGCTACGGGAGAAAAGGTAACACCTTGAGGAAGTTACAGAACATAAGAGCTCTATTAGCTATATCAGTAGCCTTATCTCCATTGGGATATGACTGGGGCTGGGCCACACAGTATTTTAAGATTGAGAGTCAACCTTTCCCAGACCTTCAGCTGATCTAGATAAACCTCAAGCACCCATTTCTCAACTTTGTACAAAGAACCCATCACCTCTGACACCTTCCGTAACGATAGCTCATTGTCAACGGTAGAATCAAGAAGAAATTCCAGACCAGAAACGGAACTTCACATTTAGACACCTCCTTCCATCTTCTACTTTGTATAAAATAAATGAGGAACAGAATCTACATTCTTGGAATTAAAATGATTGCAAACTTTTTTACACAAAATTGTTCTCATTCTTTTTTCTAGCTTGTAAAATGCATTTTAAAGGAATTTAAAGCTTCTTGGTCTGCTTTTCACTTCAAGTAAAAATTAGGGCACCCTGACTAGTGCTGGTGATGTGGAATTTGGGAGTTGGACATAATTCCAGTGCTTTCTGGGCTTAGTTACTATGGTTTTATAAAACAATTAAAAAGCTTTCCTGCTGTTTCAGGCCAGTATATCTGAAGCCTTCAGCAAGCTCCCATCATTTGGCACATGTCTGCTTTCTGTTCCCTGATCAACTCCTTTGAAAAGACAAGCCTGAACCATGGACTCACACTAGAAAAAAAATGGTCACCACGGCCAATCCTCACTGCCTTTTAGCTTTCCTTACTTTCCTATTTTGGGGGGACTTGAAGAGAACTAACTTTCAGATGAAAAAAGATATAAATGCATCTGGAAAGTTTATAAATTGGAAGTTTTGGTAATGAGAATATCATTATCCACGTAATTTCTGGGCTTAGTCAAACAAAGGTGAGATTGAGATAGAAGGTTCTGGAAGCTCCACAGTGTACTGGTGTCTTCCCCTCATTCTCATCTGCAATCTTTTCAACCAAATCCTCCTATTTCAGACCCCAGATTGAGAAATTTTTATAAGTTACAGGTTATTAGCCCCCTTCCAGTGACAACAGTTTCTGGCATTGAACAGAAAGTCCCACTAGGGTTTTCCAAAACAAAGATCAAAGGAGGGAGGAGGAAAATTAAGATAGACAATAGTGGGGACATCCCTGGCAGCCCAGAGATTAAGACTCTGTGCTCCCACTGCAAGGGGTGTGAGTTTGATCCTTGGTCAGAGAACTAAGATACCCATATGCAGTACAGTGTGGCCAAAAAATAAATGAATGAATGAATAAACAGACTGCTATTTTTTTTAAATAGATGATAGATAACGAAGGGAAATTTCACAGGCAAAGTGAGACTATCTGAGTTTCACCTCTGTCCATCATAGCTTCTCTGTCAATAAAAATTGTCCACATCTACATGTAGTGGTATGCTGAATCAGTGGTACGCTGGATATGGTTCCAACCTGCTTCCAAGTGACATGTATGTATACACCTGTTCCTAATTTCTAGTTCTCTTATGTCACACTTGTAGTTTGGAATAAGGCATGGCAGAAGTATTCATAACATTGAAATCAACAAATGCTTCAAATCAGGCCGTTTTATTTTTGGTCATCCAAATTATCAGCACACTTCAAATTATGATTTATATCAGAGAAAAAGAAATGCAAAAGAAGTCCTATCTGACACATATATAGAGCTCTCCCTAAAATGAGGTCTGATGAATATTGTTTTTCTAATTTCCAGCAATGTCTCAGTGTGCCTTATTTCCCAATTCCTTAATTAAAGCAGGATCACCATTTCCTGAAATTTCATGAATCAGAAACTCTGGGTTGGAAAGTAACAGTAAAAACCTCCAGGGGATTCTGAGGCTTGCTAAAGTTTGAGAACCTCAAGCTTGTACATTATATATGGAGAGGCCTCTTAATCTAGTGGTGTGTGTGTGTGTGCGTGTGTGTCCATGTTGAGGGAATCTGCCTGCAATGCAGGAGACCTGGGTTCAATCCCTGGGCTACAATCCATGGGGTAGTAAAGAGTTGAACACGACTGAACAACTGAGCACACACACACACAGAAGGGACATAAGCAGGTATCAAGGTTTATCTGTGGTCTAAGAAACACTACTGGGAAAAACAGAGACGATATAAGACAAGTCAAGAGTAGTTCAACTAACTTCCTTGAAAGGCAGAAGATGGAATCCAAAATATAGATAATGAAATTCACCATGGACAAAAAACAAGGGCACACTTTTCACCAAAACATTAAGTCTTACCCTTTAAAGACTTGCCCCACTCTTAGCCCCACCCATCTTCTTAAGGACAGGATGCCTACACTGTCATCTTTTTAAAGTAAAATAGATTTTTTTATAAGCAGATGCAAAGCTGTTCAGATCTATGAACAACTGGTCTGTTGAATGCTCAGATAACACAAAATGTTAGTTTGATTTGCATGAAAACTAAATGAAAATTTCTTTTCATAATCATTACTAAGTAAAATAATTTGATGAGTCATCACTTTGACATATGAAGTGGAACAAAACATCTAATGGGCAAAAATGAACGTCAAATAAGAGTTATCATTTACTGAATACTTACTGTGATATAGGCATAACATATGTATTATTTTGTTTCTTCATAATATTTGTACAAGGCAGGTGTTATTAGTTATGTTTTCTAAATTGACTAAGTAAAGTTCAGTTCAGTCACTCAGTCGTGTCTGATTCTTTGCGACCCCATGAATCTCAGCACGCCAGGCCTCCCTGTCCATCACCAGCTCCCAGAATTCACTCAGACTCACATCCATCAAGTCAGTGATGCCATCCAGCCATCTCATCCTCTGTCGTCCCCTTTTTCTCCTGCCCCCAATACCTCCCAGCATCAGTCTTTTCCAATGAGTCAACACTTCGCATGAGGTGGCCAAAGTACTGGAGTTTCAGCTTTAGCATCATTCCTTCCAAAGAAATCCCAGGGCTGATCTCCTTTAGAATACTGGTTGGATCTCCTTACAGTCCCACAGACTCTCAAGAGTCTTCTCCAAACAACCACAGTTCAAAAGCATGAATTCTTCAGTGCTCAGCTTCCTTCACAGTCCAACTCTCACATCCATATATGACCACTGGAAAAACCATAGCCTTGACTAGGCAGACCTTTGTTGGCAAAGTAATGTCTCTGCTTTTCAATATGCTATCTAGGTTGGTCATAACTTTCCTTCCAAGGAGTAAGCGTCTTTTAATTTCATGGCTGCAGTTACCATCTGCAGTGATTTTGGAGCCCCCAAAAATAAAGTCTGACACTGTTTCCACTGTTTCCCCATCTATTTCCCATGAAGTGCTGGGACCAGATGCCATGATCTTCGTTTTCTGAATGTTGAGCTTTAAGCCAACTTTTTCACTCTCCTCTTTCTCTTTCATCAATAGGCTCTTTAGTTCCTCTTCACTTTCTGCCGTAAGGGTGGTGTCATCTGCATATCTGAGGTTATTGATATTTCTCCCGGCAATCTTGATTCCAGCTTGTGCTTCTTCCAGCCCAGCGTTTCTCATGATGTACTCTGCATAGAAGTTAAATAAGCAGGGTGACAATATACAGCCTTGACGTACTCCTTTTCCTATTTGGAACCAGTCTGTTGTTCCATGTCCACTTCTAACTGTTGCTTCCTGACCTGCATACAGATTTCTTAAAAGGCAGGTCAGGTGGTCTGGTATTCCCATCTCTTTCAGAATTTATTGTGATCCACACAGTCAAAGGCTTTGGCATAGTCAATAAAGCAGAAATAGATGTTTTTCTGGAACTCTCTTGCTTTTTCCATGATCCAGCATAAAAAGTAGACAGCTTTTTTCATCTAATGTGATTTACCTTTTACAATATGAATTAAAAACACCTAAATTATTACAAAATATTCACTCAGTCTTTCCCCTGTTACTGGGCTGCAGCCTCCAGCAGTTTTCCCTTGTTTAAGGTATTTCCTCTAATTAATCGGGCTTCCCAGGTGGCGCAGTGGTAAAGAACTTGCTTGCAAATGCAGGAGACCCAAGAGATGTGGGATTGATTCCTAGGTTTGGAGGATGCCTTGGAAGAGAGCATGGCAACCCACTCCAGTATTCTTGCCTGCAGAATCCCATGGACAGAGGAGCCTGGTGGGCTACATTCCATAGGTTTACAAAGAGTTGGACATGATTTAAGCAACTTAGCAGCAGCAGCAGCCTAATCAATTGTCTGTGTGCGAGGTAAAGAAAATTTTGCTTAGAATTATTACATTTAGTATTTATCACTCTATTTGATATTTCAATCTTATAATCTTCTGGCATAGCTTTCTAAGATGACATTATGTGTTAAGTTTTTTCTAAGCACTTCAAGTGGATATTGCAAAAGGAATATTCTTTTTAATATAGTTTCCCCCCTCCATCTGAAAGGAGAGTGTTCCTATGAAACCTGTAAAGCCAAAATTATATAAACTGAAAAGTATCACCACTTTCTGAAAATTTTCATTAAGCCACTTCTCTTCTACAAAACAGCACCAGGGTTTTTTGGTAAAAGTAAAAATACCATGTGCCCCACCCGAGCATTCCCCTAAGGACTAGCCCTGCCCTAAACAGCGCCTCCAAAATAGCTCCTGCCCTGTTCACCTGGCAGACTGCCACAGCAGGCACTGGCAACCCTCCAAATTTGTTCTTGCCCATCTCACCAAGTGGGCCACCACGCCTGGCAGCAATGCTCCTCCAAAGTGGCTCCCACTCTGGGGGACCTGCCCTGCATACCAGAACACCAAACACAGTAATGACCAGCCCTCACAGTCACGCTGGGGTCCATTCCCAAACAGAAGCATGCCCACATCAACCATAGCCAAGCTGCCACAAGCCAGCTGGGCCAGGGGCCAACCCAACCTACCAGTGTGCCCACAGAAATTGCAGCCCAACAAAAATAGGCAAGAACACACAATCCACACAGGGAATACCCCTGGAGCACCTGCCTCTGGTGACCAGTGGAGTGTACCGCTGGGCCACACAGGAATCTTCTATGTAAGGCCACTTTTTCTAGACTGAGAGACATAGCCGATATATGTAATACACAGAAATAAACACAGAGGGTTAGGCAAGATGAAGAGACAAAATAATACCTTCCAAATGAAAGAACAAGATAAAGTATAAGAAAAAAACTACATTAATAGCATAGCAATAGCAATTTATCAGAAAAAGAGTTCAAAGAATGATGCTCACTGAACTTAAGGGAAGAATGCATGAACTCAATAAGAAACGTAAAAAAGAGACAAAATATTTTAAACAAGCCAATCAGAGCAGAAGAATACATTTAAAACAATGAAAAATGCACTAAAGGGAATCGACAGTAGATTAGAAGATGCACAGCAGATCAACAATCTGGAATAAAGGGTAGTGGAAATCAACCAATCAGGGCAGCAAAAAGAAAAAAAAGAAGTTAAAAACTGAAGAAACTGTAAGGGACATCTGTGACAGCACCAGGAATACAAACATTCATAGTATTCGTATTACAGGGGTCCTAGAAGGAGATGAAAGAAAGAAAGGGGCAGAAAACCTATTTGAAGAAAAAAATGGCTGAAAACTCCCCTGACCTGGCAAAGGAAATATACATCCACGTCTATAAAGCACAGAGTCCAAAACAAGATAAACCCAAAGAGACCCACAACAAGACACTGTGTAATGAAAATAACAAAAGCTACAGATAAGAAAGGAACATAAAGCAACAAGAGAACAACCAGTTAATATTATCAGTATATTTTTAGCAGAAACTTCACAGGCCAGAAGGGACTGGCACAATACTGTTCAAACTAATGAACAGTAATATTACAGCCAGGAAGGCCCACTTAGAAAGGTTGAATCATTCAGAGTTGAAGGACAGATAAAGAATTTCACAGACAAGCAAAAGCTGAAGAAGTTCTTCACCACTAAACTGGGCTTCCCAGGTGGCGCTAAAGAACCCACCTGCCAGTGCAGGTGATGTAAAAGACATGGGTTCGATCCCCGGGTAGGGAAGATCCCCTGGAGGAGGGCATGTCACCCCACTCCACTATCCCTGCCTGAGAATCCCAAGGACAGAGAAGCTTGGCTGACTGTGGTCCATAGCTTAGCACAGATTCAGACATGACTGAAGCAACTTAACATGCACGCATGCACACCACTAAACTAACCTTACTACTAGTTAAAGGGACTTGTTGAAAAGAAAAAGAAAAGCCTTAAACTACAAATTAAAAAATTATACGTGAAAAAAATCTCACTGCTGAAGGTAAACATAGAGCAAAGGTAGTAGATCTCTAGATGAATTCACTAGTTTCATCTTTATCCTTCATACTATCTCTATATCTAAAATAAGTAGCTGTGGTACACAAGATAAGATATAATATATGGTGTCAAAACATAAAATACACTGGTGGTGGGACAGTAAAAGCACAGTATTTAGAATGTGCTTGAAATTAAGTGACCATCAATTTAAAACAGACTAATTTATAAGTTGCTTCACACGTTGTCTGACTTTTTGTGGCCCCATGGACTGTTGCCCGCCAGGCTCCTCTGACCACGGGATTCTACAGGCAAGAATACTTTCAGGGGATCTTCCCAACCCAGGAATCAAACCCCACGTCTTTTATGTCTGTCTGTATCGGCAAGCAGGGTCTCTCCACTAGAAGGAAATGGCAACCCACTCCAGTATACTTGGCCTGGAGAAGCCCATGGACAGAGGAACATGACGGGCAACAGTCCACGGGGTTGCAGAGTCGAACAGGACTGAAGCAACTTAGCAGCAACACCTGGGAAGCCCCTGTGCTCCATCGCCAAGTTTATAAGGAGCTCGTTCTGGAAGAAACTGATGATGAACTACAAACCCAAACCTACAAAATACACAAAAAATAAAGAGAAATAACACAAACATAACACTAAAAAAGGTCATCAAATAACAAGGGAAGAGAAGAGGGATTCCACAAAAAGGAATTTCACACACAACTAGAAAACAATTGACAAAATGGCAGTAAGCACATTATCATCAATAATTACTTTAAAGTTGAATGAACTCAATGTTCCAATCAAAAGACCCAGAATGGATTAAAAGAACGCAAGACCCATATACTGCTGCATACAAGAGACTCACTTCAGATCGAAAGATATACACAGATTGTGTGAAAAGATGAAAATAGATATTTCATGTAATTAAAACCAAAACAAAGCTGGGATAGCTATACTTATCGAAGACAAACTGCAGAAAAGAGTGTAACAAGAAACAAAGAAGGTCATTACACAATGAAAAATGATCAATGCAACAAGAGGATACAAGTAGACATGGAATATGCTCCCAAAGGGATTACATGTTTGTCCATGAAACAAATGTAAAACTATTTGATATAAAACTAGATGTAAATGATATAAAACTAGAAATCAACTACAAAAAGATAATTTAAAAAAAAACAACTAACCTAAACACATGAAGGTGAAACAACATACTATTAAACAAAGGTAAATAAAGGGAAAAATACCCTGAGAAAAATGAAAATGGCAACTCTATGTTCCAAGATGCAGCAAAAGCAGTTCTAAGAAGGAAATTTGTAACAATCCATGTCTACCTCAGGAGAAAAGGAAATTCTGAAATAAACAATCTAACCTTTTACCAAAAGGAACTAGAAAAGAACAAATAAAGCTCAAAGTTAGTAGAAGAAGCAAAATGATAAAGAACAGAAGAAAAGGAAATAAAATAGAGTCTATTTTTTAAACATCAATGAAATGAAGACTTGGTTCTTTTAAAAAATAAACAAAATTGATAGACCTTTGGCCAGACTCAGCAAGTAAAAAGGAAAAGTCTCAAATAAATAAAATCATAAATGAAATAGGTGAAGTTACAACAGACAGCACAGAAATGAAAGAAATTACTAAAAACAGTTAATCACCAAAAATTAGACAACTGGAAGAAAAGGACAAAAAATGTAAAATTTTCTAATACTGAATCAGGAAGAAATAGAAAATCTGACCAGATAAATCATTAACAGTGATTTTGAATCAGTAATTTTAAAAATCTCCTAACAAACAAAAGTCCAGTATCAGATGGCTTCACAGGCAAATACCACAAAATATTTGTGAAAACAGTTAATCTTTCTCAAACTATTTCAAAAAATGGAAAAAGAAGAAATGCTTCAAAATTCATTCTACAAAACCAGCATTATCTTGACATTAAAAAAAAAAAAAAATAGACACCTGAGAAGAAATAAATAAATAAAAGAAATGGCATGCCAATATCCATGATAAATACAGGATAAATATTAAACAAACTGAATCCAACAGTACATTAAAAGGGTCATACATCATGATAAACTGAGATTTATGGGATGTAAGAATGGTTCAGTATCTGCAAATCAATCAATATGATACATCACATTAACAAAACAAAGGATAAAAATCCTATGATCATCTAATAAATGCAGAAAATGCTTTCGACAAAATTCAACATCCATTTGTAATAAAAATTCTCAACAAAGTGTGTTTAGAGGGTACATACTTCGACATAATAAAGGCCATATGTGACAAATTCACAGCCAACCAAATACTCAACAGTGAAAAACTAAAAGTTTTTTCTCTGAGACCAGGAATAAGACAAAGATGCCCAATACCACCACTTTTATTCAAGATAGTATTGGGAGTTCTACACACAGTAATTAGACAAGAAAAGGGAAGAAAATTCAGCCAAGTTGAAGTAAAACTGTCACTATTTGCAGATGACATGATACAATATATAAAATCTCTTAAAAATTACCCAAAAACTATTAGAAATAATAAATGAATTCAGTAAAGCTGAAGGATACAAAAGCAATATGCAGAAATTTGTGGTGTTTCTATATCCAAAGAAGGAATTACCAGAAATAGAAATTAAGATAACAACCTCATTTACAATTCCGTCATAAAGAATATAATATGAGTAAATCAACCTAGACAGCATATTAAAAAGCAGAGACATTACTTTGCCCACAAAGGTCTATCTAGTCAAGGCTATGGTTTTTCCAGTAGTTATGTATGGATGTGAGAGTTGGACTGTAAAGAAAGCTGAGCACCGAAGAATTGATCCTTTTGAACTGTGGTGTTGGAGAAGACTCTTGAGAGTCCCTTGGACTGCAAGGAGGTCCAACCAGTCCATTCTAAAGGAGATCAGCCCTGGGTGTTCATTGGAAGGACTGATGCTGAGGCTGAAACTCCAATACTTTGGCCACCTGATGTGAAGAGCTGACTCATTTGAAAAGACCGTGATGCTGGGAAAGAATGAGGGCAGGAGGAGAAGGGGATGATAGAGGATACGATGGTTGGATGGCAGCACCGACTCAATGGACATGGGTTTTGGTAGACTCCGGGAGTTGGTGATGGACAGGGAGGCCTGGTGTGCTGCGGTTCATGGGGTCGCAAAGAGTCAGACACGACTGAGTGATTGAGAACTGACTGAACAAGGAAGTGAAAGACCTGACTTTGAATACTGTAAGACTTTGATGAAAGAAATTAAAAACTACACAAACAAATAGAAAGATATATCACTGTTCTAGATCACAAGAATTAATAGTTAAAATGTAGATACTACCCCCTAAAAAATCTACTGATTCAATGCAATCTCTATCAAAATATCAATGACATTTTTCACAGGAATGGGAATAATTATAAAATTTATATGGAATTTTTATATGGAAAATTTATATGGAATTTTACCAAAAGGATTCCAAATAGCCAAAGGAATCTTGAGAAAGAACATAGGTGAAGTTATCACTCTCCCGGATTTCAAATAATACTACAAAGCCAAAGTGACTAAAACAGTATGGTACTAGCACAAAACCAGACACATCAACCAATGGAACAGAACAGAACTCTTACCTTGCAGGCCTAAGCAGGGCTTAGCTCAGTGTCTTAGTGTTCTAATTAGAACCACCCTCCTCTGTTCAGCCTGATACTCTTTCTACTGTACTACAGGCTTTCCTTGATTTCCTTATTCTTCTCTGTTTCTTGAGAGACTAATTTTTCAAATAATAAACAGAGGAGCTAGAAAACTTAAAGCATCTCAGAAACTGAAAATGTTAAGCTACCCTTTTCTCCAATGTGTTGACAAGGTTACCTGCATTGAGAAGTTCAAGTTCCTGCCCAAGGTCACACAGATAGGAAGATGTGTATAGCAAGGGTTTCAATGCATTGGTGTTCACCTGGCTCTAGACAGCAAGTGTTCAACACTGTATATGTGCAAGGTGCAACTGAATCCAACAAGAAGAGGGGCATAAAAATGATGTATAACTTTAAGAACATACTTTTTAAATTTTATTTATTTATTTTAATTAGAAGCTAATTACTTTACAATATTGTAGTGGTTTTTGCCATACATTGACATGAATCAGCCATGGAATGCTACATTATAGTATTTCACAGGGGAAATAGTATCATGCCATAAAAAATGCAAATAATGTATTCTGTTAAGACTTACAGACCTGGAGTTGTTAGCCTTTTATTAAGAGTACATTATCACATTGCTTAGAGTCCCTCACTGTTTGAATCAAACTGGGACCGTGAAAGAATCCCCCATCTTTTGGAAAAGATGGGGAAAAGTTCCGATTTTTTAAAAATAAAAACTGTACTGAATCTAAGAAGCTGTGACTTTTATACTTCAGAAATAAATAGATTTAAAGAGTAGACAATTAAGTCTTAAATATAGGGTTTGAAATAGAATAAAGAACAGCTTATACAGAAGAAAAAAGTATCACAAAGGAATAAATGCATATTATTTTTTGTCTAATGATATAAGGTGGTATAGTAAAGTATACTGCATTTTTTATCTTAAAGCCACAGTAATTTTTAACTTTGATAGCAATTATCTTAAGCTCCAAATCCTTCTTAGGAACAAGATACATAGAAATATTTTGTAGGTAAATGGAGAATGTGAGAACTGATTTTCCAGAGATTAAACTTGTATGTGCCATTAGAGACAGGAAATGTACTCAGAATATCCAACTAATACAGGAAACCTAGGGATCCAAAGCATTTAGATCCTTTAATTCTTTATGATGACTTAAAAGTCAAAAGGCAGGAGTGTTCTGTTGAGTGTGGGACCATTAATCATATTGTAGACAGAAGCCTTTTTCAACTGTTCTTAAATTAGAATGACAGACTGCCTCGTTTTCTGGTTATAGTTACAGTGCTATTTGTTTACTTGCTTTACTGTTGTTGTTATGTTCAGTTGTTTATTTTTCAATTTATATTATCTCCAGAGTACTCTCTTATAGATTTAGAATCAGTCTAGACTCCAATATAGCTAAAAGGCAAAGCCAAAGGAACAGTGTTATTACTATTTCATAAATCACTGAAGCATCATCACCGAAGTCAGTACCTCTTACTGACTCTGAGTGCCTATTTTTTCTTTATACGTTATAACACTTTGAAGCCTGAGTGCAATGAATTATTCCTGATCCTAGGATCGAACCCATGTCTCTTATGTTTCCTGTATTGACAGATAGGTTCTTTACCACTAGCACCACCTGGGAAGCCCCGCTCAAAAATACACCCAAAATACCAAAATGCTTATATGGCCAATTAATGATAAGAAAGGCAAGAATACACATTAAGAAAAACACAGTCTTTCAATAAATGGTTTTAGGAAAACTGAACAGCTACATACATAAGAATTAAACTGGACCATTTTCTCACAAAACACACAAAAATAAAGATAAAATGGATCAAAGACTTAAATATAAGACCTGAAACCATTGCATTCTCAGAACCCATTGCATGCTAAAGATTTTGCATCCAAGTTGATGGTGATTTTGCAGTTTATTTACAAGTACAGCTGATCACCTATCCTGGACCTGAAAGACTCAAACTACATCTCCCAGAATCCTTTTTCACTTCTCTTCCTGCTAATGGGAAGGTCCTGCTAATGGGAAGCACGGACAGGAGAAAAGAAGCTGCAAGGCAGAGAGAAGCTTCCAATTTCTGATACCGATATAACAGCAACAGTTAGAGGTTGTTTAGCAGCAGTGGCGCTGGGTTATACAGACTCCTGGGCCCCCAGCACTGGTAACATTTCCTGTTGCTCCACCAATTCCGCTAGTGCATCAGCAGGAACAGCAGCAGGAGCTCCAGTCTAGAGGTTCCAGTTGTTTCTAGTACACGATATCATCCTTTCCTCCCTTTGGCTCCTCCTTTTCTCCCTTTTATTCCTCTAGCCTTTCCAGAACGTTGTTAGAAAGTTCCTATACAAAGTTTCCTCATTTTTAAATACTTAGCTTCCCTTCTATTTCCTTTACTGTGCCCCCACTGACACTGTGTCCAAAATGCCTGTTTTTTTTCCCCCTCATTTGACGACCACAATTTATCTGCAGCCTCCCCCGCCCCCCGCCAAAACACACATCTAATTATGTACCTTAAGCCCTCAACATCCGTTTTGCTATTGCTACATTCATATCATGAATTCTGGGCAATTCATTACCACTCAGGCTTCAAGGTGATATAACATATAAAGAAAAAATAGACAATAGAGTCAATAAGAGGTACTGACTTCAGTGATGATGCTTCAGTGATTTATGAAACAGTAATAATACTGTTCCTTTGGCTTTGCCTTTTAGCTATATTGAGTCTAGACTGATTCTAAATTTAGAAGAGAATACTCTGGAGATATATAAATTAAAATTGCAAAATAAACAACATAACAACAACAATAAAGCAAGTAAACAAATAGCACTGTAACTATAACCACAAAACTAGGCAGTCTGTCATTCTAATTTAATAGCTGAAAAAGTCTTCTATCTGCAATATGATTAATGGTCCCAGACTCAACAGAACACTCCTGTCTTTTGGCTTTTAAATCATCATAAAGAATTAAGGGACCTAAATGCCTAAGACCCCTAGGTTTCTTGGATTAGTTGGATATTCTGAGTACATTTCCTGTCTCTAATGACACATATAAGTTTGATCGCTGGAAAATCAGTTCTCATGCTCTCCATTTACCTACAAAAAATTTCTATTTATCTTGTTCCTAAGAAGGTTTTGGGGATGAATAAGATTACTACTAAAGTTAAAAATTACTATGGCTTTAAGATTAAAAATGAAGTGTACTTTAGTATATACCACATAAAGCATAAGGCAAAAAATAATATACATTTATTCTGATATTTTTCCTTCTGTATAAGCTGTTATTCATTCTATTTCAAACCTCATTTTTAAGACTTGCTTGTCTATTCTTTAAACCTATTTAGTTCTGAAGTATAAAAGTCACAGCTCTTCTCAGATTCAGTACAGTTTTCATTCAGAAAAAAAAAAAAAAATCAGAACTTTCCTGTCCAAAAGATGAGGGATTCTTTCACAGTCCCAGTTTGATTCAAACAAAGTGAGGGGCTCTAAACAATGTGGTAATGCATTCTTAATAAAAGGCTAACAACTCCAGGTTTGTAAGTCATAACAGAATCCATTTGCAATGTTTTTGTATTGCATGATGCTATTTCCCCTGTGAAATACTATAACGTAGCAGTTTGCATTTAAAATTTATGCTTTCAAAGGTATTCATCATGTTTATGCCCCTCTTCTTGATGGATTCAATTACATTTGCACATTTACAGTATTGAACACTTGCTGTCTAGAGCCACATGAACACAAATGCATTGAAACCCTAACTGTGCCCACCTTCCCCTCTGTGTGACCTTGGGCAGGAACTTGAACTTCTCAGTGCCTGTAACCTTGTCAACACATTGGAGATAAGAGTAGCTTGATATTTTTAGTTTCTGAGATGCTTTAATTTTTCTAGCTTCTGTGTTAATTACTAATATTTGAAAAATGAATCTTTCATAAATATAGAGGAACAGGGAAGTCAAAAAAGCCTCTAGTACAGTAGAAAGGGCATCAGGCTGAACAGAGGAGTGTGGTTCTAATTTGACCACTAGGACACTGAGCTAAGCCCTGCTCTTTAGGTCTTCTAGATGAGAGTTGGATAAAATCATCACAAAGGATCCTTCCACATGTCAAATTCTTTGACTATGACTAATTTTAAATATAAAGACATATTTGCCTCTTCACCATTAACTGTAACTAGGCTTAATTCTATTCTGACACAGATATCATTTCTGCCTCTTCTCTGATTTTTCAAGCTTGAGTTCCACAGAATCAATTTTTGACCAGATTCCCTAGTGATTAATGTGTGATTTTCTCATCTCAATATTTTATCCTCATTGTTCATCTAATAAACTGAAACAGAATATAAATATTTACAGCAAGCAATACCTGTGGTCAAATTACCCATCGCTCTAATGGATTTACTATAAGCATATGCATTTGTTTCCAGGAAAACATTCATTTCAAATCTTCAGAGCAGAGTATTTTTAAGGTGTGTTGTGTAATATTCGGAATGAGATGGGAATACCAGACCACGTTACCTGCCTCCTGAGAAACCTGTATGCAGGACAAGAAGCAACAGTTCTAACTGAACGTGGAACAGTGGACTGGTTCAAAATTGAGAAAGGAGTACGTCAAGACTGTATACAGAGCCCCATAGACCTGTAGAGTTTATACTGCAATGGATTTTAACTTGCTTTTTGGCAGGCCCCAAATAGGCTTTGTAAATGTGACTGGGATAAACGGCTATGGCTACTCTGAAAGCATGGCAGTGTCAGCTGGTGCGTCAGGTGAAATGGACTAGGACCATTTGCTTGCTGGGCCCTAACTCCTGGACATGTGCGTTCCCTTGACAGTGGTAGGGCTAGCCTCATTCCCTTAATATGATGTTACCTGTTTCATGAATCCTTATGTCTATGTCATTCTTTTCACATTTAACCCATTAGACTCTGGCACTGTTCTGTCTAATGGTTCAGCTTTCACATTATTCATGCAACAACTAGTTACAGGGTATATTTGTTGTCAGCCATAAATTCAGATTAGCAAAAAAATGTGATCATCCTTATTTTTCTTTTCTATCTTATAAATCCATTTATACCTGAGAAGAAAAGGGTTTCCTTAGAACTTTCCAGCTAAACTCAGTGACTGAAGAGATTTTTCAGTCAATTTAGGTTTAAACTCAATTGAAAAGTGTAATTTGCCCTCTGACCTCCTTTATCTCTAAACTCTGGGGCTTTTACCAAACTGAAGCATTGATAGGAGAACTGTCTGCTTCTTAGTCTCTGCATACAGTGCTACTGAGATGTTAAATAATTCTGTCATGGGCTTTGCTTGATGACACGTCCAGCCCAGTGCTGTCCAATAGAAATATAACATCAGCCACAGTTGTCACTTTTAATTTTCTAGGAGATATATTAGAAAAGGTAGTAAGTCTTTGAAATCTGGTGTATATTTTACACATGCAGCACACCTCAGTGCAAACTAGCCACACTCCAAAGCTGCTAGTGACTAAAATACTGGACAGTACAGTTCTAGAGTGAAGCTACTCATCCAAGTGGCATCTGCTGGCACATTAATTCACAGTGTTTGCTGAGCCTGCCATTCAAGGACAGGGGAGAATGGGCCAGTCCCACTGATTGAAGGGTTTGGGAAATCCTATCACAGACCAAGCAACATGCGGTACTCACATTTTTAAATAAGAAGACAGCATACCAGGGTCAGGATTCAGATTTTAAGGTAATTACTGTAGGACATTGTCTGTGGTTTTCAGGACTCTAACTATCAAGGCTATACTTCTAAGAAAAAATTAAAATCAATAGGAGATGCTAGGTAACTTCCTCTGCCAGTTCCTGTGGTAACTCTGAGGCTACTACCAGGCCTTCTCTGTCTTCGTTCTGCCTATAGCCTGGCAAAGAGCAAATGCATCATCTCCTCCAGAACTAGAATCAGAGGTACTACACCCATCTCCTCTACTCTTAGGCCCCTACATTTAAAGGTTGATATTTGGCCTCCAGTCCCCTCTAGGAAACTCATGTATAGTACAAAAAGGACACCTACTTTCACTCAGGTTCTTTTCCTTCCCCTTCCAAGCTCAGATTTTCAGGTAGGGGGATGGAGAGAAGCAGAGAGGTGGAATATGTGGTCAACTTTACTGGATCAAATCTTCTTCTAATCTTTCCTTCTTTACAATTGGAACAATGCTTTTATGCTTAAAAACCCAAGTCATTTAAAGTTTCTCTTCTGCATTCCTCTATGGTTCTTCCCATGTGGTATTTCTAGTATCAGATCTCCCAAAGTCAAAAGTGTATGGTATGTATGTGTGGAGGGAATTCTAGGGACAGAAGATATACCCATGACTACTTCACATGCAATCCTGTCACACGTGTGCCATGGCAGCTTCTCTTTCCAGGCTCTGTTTCATCATCCCCAAGACGAGTCCCTCACCAAGACTCTGAGTGCCTCCGCTACCACATGGCTTCCTGAGGTCTCCCAGTATGCTGCAGGAGTGCATTTCTGGGTCCTCTGCCCCCGGTCCTCTGTTGCAATCAGCTAGCCATCTATGGACCAGTATTCTTACTCTACAGGCTTAATTCTTCCAGTGAGAATGATGCACGGGGCTTGACACTTCTAGGCCTCTAGTATGTTTACACTGTCTCCCTCACTCAGTAGGATACTCCTTAGGGTCGGTGGTTGTCAAGTACTGAGACTCAAATGAGGCTTAACAGTTGGACTGAAGCAACTCACTGAAGAAAAAGAGAGGGACGCTGAAGAGAATGGATATTTTGAAGGGCATAGAAGATCAAGCAGATTCTGAGATGTTTTGAGACACAAGGAATTTACTGGGAATTAAGGCCTGTGAGAGAAAGGAAGAGGATGCAAGACTAGGCAGAGGAAAAAGCGAATTGTCATGCAGACCCTTCAAGCTTCAGTCAAAATATGTGGGGAGCTAGGAGCAAATGTTGCTCATCAGTTATCCCATTACCAGGCCAAAATGGTCAGAAGGTTCTATCCCTACCTCACTGCACACGGGCTGACCTAGGAAGGACATGGCCTTAGAGGAAGGAGCTCTGCACAGCTGAGACTGACCCTGAAGGAGATAAATGGCAGCTGGAGAAAGATACACACTCCTTGCAGCTGGGTAGCAGGTCCTTTCTTAAAGGGGCATCTCGGAGGGGCATCTCCTTGCTTATGAGAGTTCAAGCCACAACTCTACCAATTTTGGGCAACTCTACCTTATATAGGCAAGGTGCCATGATAAAGGATTGAGGTCTTGAGGGTCAGATAAATATTATAGAAAGACTCTCCTTAGAGTTTGGGATCCCAGCTACCAGGATTGATATTTCTGAGAAGGGAAACTAACAAAACTACGGGAAAGTAGTAGGGTGCTTGGCTGTGGAACTGGGCTTTGGGGTGTAGCTCTAGTTCTAGATAAAAACTAGAGAACAAGGGAAACTAGAACTTAAGAGTAGACACCAGTGCAAGGCTCAGTCAAGTACAGCAAACCAACAGTACAGGCAGGAGAGCGAGGCAGTGAGTAGAGATGAAGACCCAGTGCTGGAAACGACTGCAGAGAAGAATTAGTGGAGCACAGAGGTCTGGGGAGACCCACTGTTACTAGAAGCAACAGTACTAAGGTAGGGCAAGTAATTCTTCCTATTACAACAAAAAGCATCAAATTGGGTAAGTATTGGTACTTCAATATTAAAGGATATAAAGCTATTACAAAAACAAGTTTCATCAACTAGTTAGCCAAGACTTCTATTTTTTCCAACAATATCTCAATAAATAGATGAGCTATCCCTCAATAAGTACTTAGTTGTGATTCATAAATATTTTCACATTTTGTGAATATTTAAATGGCACAAAGAATAGGCGCAGGCCGTATTGCTTTAACTTAATATGATTCTAAGGACTCTGACTTAATTTGCAAAATATCAAAATTGGCTCTGCTTTAAGAAATAAAACCAGGCATCCAATCACATCACTTCAAGGCAAACAAATGGGAAAAAAAAAATGGAAACAATGGCAGATCTTATTTTCTTGGGCTCCAAAATCACTGTGGATGGTGACTGTAGCCATGAAATTAAAAGATGTTTGCTCATTGGAAGAAAAGCTATGACAAACCTAGATAATATATTAAAAAGCAGAGACATCACTGTGCTGACAAAGGTCTGGATAGTCAAAGTTACGGTTTTCCAGTAGTCATATATGGATGTTGACAGTTAGACCTTAAAAGAAGTCTGAGTGCTGAAGAATTGATGCTTTTGAATTGTGATGCTGGAGAAGACTCTTGAGAGTCCCTTGGACAGCAAGGAGATTGAACCAGTCAATCCTAAAGGAAATCAGCCCTGACTATTCATTGGAAGGACTGATGCTGAAGCTCCAATACTTTGGCCACCTGATGTGAAGAGCCAACTCATTGGAAAGGACTCTGATGCTGGGAAAGATTGGGGGCAGGATGAGAAGGGGGAGACAGAGGATGAGATGGTTGGAGGGCATCACCAACTCAATGGACATGGTTTGAGCAAACTCCAGGAGATAGTGAAGGACAGGGAAGTCTGGCATGCTGTAGTCAATGGGGTCACAAAGAGTCAGACACAACTTAATGAGTGAACAGCAATGCTTTGTCCATCTGGCTTGGCCAGTATTATGGGGGTAAAACAACATTCTGACAATTTGACTAAAATGCTTATTTCCATCCTCACATTGCTGGGGAAGACAACACTTTATTTTCAATCTTAGAGAAAATTAAACTGATATGAAACATTGAAAGCTAAAGCAATTTTTTTAAAGCTAAATAAGTTGATGCTTGAAAAAAAAAGATTAAGAACAAGATTATTTCTATCGGTAGCATGCATTTTATGACTACGTGAGGGGGGAGATAGGATTTTTCTCTGTCTAGAGTACTGAAGAGATCATAGATCTCATTGGATAACCAAATAGATCCTGCTTTTTCACAGAAAATAATCATTTAACATTCCAGGTTGTCCACCAAGCTACTTTTCATTCATTTCTTATGGAAAAGATGTTACAGTTGGCTCTTCAAAAATATGAAATACCTTTTCTTTGCATCAAATGAAATCTCAAGCACAATAGTGTTATTATAAAAAGCTACTAAAGCAAAAACCAGGAGTAAACATCACCAGATGGTTAGAAAATAAAGACACTAAGATTTTAGGGATTATGTGACAAGAAATCTTGATTTTATGGATGGATAATGGACTCTTACGGCAATGACTACAGGAATAACTCGTTTTATTATGCTTCACTTTATTATGCTTTGCAGATACTGCATTTTTATAAATTAATGGTTTGTGGCAACCCTGCACTGAACAAATCTAACAGCACCATTTTTCCCCAACACTATTTGCTCACTTCATGTCTCCATGTCACATTTTAGTAATTCTTCTACTATTTCAAACTTTTCCAATATTATTATATTTGTCATAGTAATCTGTGATCAGTGACATCTTTGATATTACCATTGTAATTTGGGAAGGACTATGAACCTTGCCCATAAAAGACAAACAAACATCGATAAATGTTGTATGTGTTCTGACTTCTCCACTGACCAGCTGTTCCCCCATCTCACTCCCTCTCCTTAGGCTTCCCTAGTCCTTGAGACCCAAGAATATAGAAATTAGGCCAATTAATAACCCTACAACATGCTCTATGTGTTCAAGTGAAAGAAAGAATTGTACATCTCTCAGTTTAAATCAAAAGCTAAAAACGTTTAAGCTTTACTGGGTAAGGCATGTCAAAAGCTGAAATAGGCCAAAAGCTAGGAATGTTGCACCAAACCACTGGACAAGCTGTGAAAGCGAAGGAAAAGTTCTTGAAGAAAATTAAAAGTGCTAGTCCAGTGAACGCACAAATGATAAGAAAGTGAAAGAGCCTTATTGCTGACTTGGAGGAAGCTATTTTTTAGTGGTCTGGATAGAAGATCAAGCTAGCCACAACATGCCCTTAAGTCAACGCCTAATTCAGAGCTCAGCCTTAACTCTCTTCAATTCTGTGAAGGCTGAGAGAGGTGAGGAAGCTTCAGAAGAAAAGTTGGAAGCTAGCAAATGTTGGTTCATGAGGTTGAAGGGAAAAAGAGGTCTCCAAAACAAAAGTGCAGGGTAAAGCAGCAAGAGCTGATGTAGAAGGTGCAGAAAGTTATCCAGAAGGTCTAGCTAAGATAATGAATGAAAGTGGCTAGATTAAACAACAGATATTCAGTTTTGATGCAACAGTCTTATATTGGAAGAATATGCCATCCACAACTTTCATAGCCAGAGAGAAACCAATGCCTGGCTTCAGAGCTTCAAGGAATAGGCGAATTCTTTTGTTAGGGATTGCTGCAGCTGGTGACTTGAAGCTGAAATCAATGCTTATCTGCTGCTGCTGCTGCTGCTGCTAAGTCGCTTCAGTCGTGTCCGACTCTGTGTGACCCCATAGACGGCAGCCCACCAGGCTCCCCCGTCCCTGGGATTCTCAAGGCAAGAACATTGGAGTGGGTTGCCATTTCCTTCTCCAATGCATGAAAGTGAAAAGTGAAAAGTGAAAGTGAAGTCGCTCAGTCGTGTCCAACTCTTAGTGACTCCATGGACTGTAGCCCACCAGGCTCCTCCATCCATGGGATTTTCCAGGCAAGAGTGCTGGAGTGGGGTGCCATTACCTTCTCCGAATGCTTATCTACCAATCCAAAAACCCTAAGACCTTAAGAATTACATTAAATCTACCCTGCCTATGCTCTATAAATGGAACAACAAGCCCAAATGACAGCATATCTGTTGAAAACATGGCGTATTGAATATCTTAAGCCCACTGTTGAGAACTATTGCTCAGAAAAAGATCCCTTTCAAAATACAGCTCATTGACAATGCAGCTGGTCACCCAAGAGCTCGCTCTGAGAGAGATGAGGACACAAGATAATGTTGTTTTCATGACTTAATACAACACCCATTCTGCATCCCCAGATAAAGGAATAATTTTGCCTTTCATGTCTTATTTAAGAAACACATTTTTTAAGGTTATAGCTGCCATAGATAATTTTCCCTCTGATGGATCTGGGCAAAGTGAACTGAAAACTGATTCACCATTCTATATGCCATTAAGAACACTTGTTATTTATAGGAAAATGACAAAATAACAACATTAATAGGAGTTTAGATGTTGATTCCAATCTTAATGTGTTACTCAGTAGAGAAAAGTAACTGCAGATGTACAAATAGTAAGAGAAACAGAAGTGGAGTCTGAAGATATGACTTAATTGCTGCAATTTCATGATAAAATTTTAACAGATGAGAAGCTGCTTCTTACAAAGTACTTGAGCAAAGAAAGTACTTTCTTGAGATGGAATCCAATCCTGGTAAAGATGCTATGAAGGTAGCTGAAATGACAACAGAAGATTTAGAATATTATATAAAGTCAGTTGATAGAGCAGCAACAGGATTTGAGAGGACTGACTCCAATTTTGAAAGACGTTCTACTGTGGATAAAATGCTACCACACACCATCATATGTTCAGAAAAGGAAAAGTCAATCGGTGTGGTGTGAAAGACTTCACTGTTGTCAGTCACCTCAGCCTTCAGTAACTACCACTTTGATCAGTCAGCTGCCATCAACATCGAGGCAAGATCCTTCACTGGTCAAAAAGACTACAACTCACTGAAATCTCAGATAATAGTTAGCATTTTTTAACAACAAAGTATTTTTTAAATTAAGGGGCTTTTTCCAGGTGGCACAGTGGTAAAGAATCTGCCTGCCAATACAGGAGACGCAAGAGACGCCAGTTCGATCCCTGGTTCAGGAAGATCCCCTGGAGAAGTAAATGACCACCCACCCCAGGATACTTGCCTGGGAGATCCCATGGACAGAGGAGCCTGGCGGGCTACAGTCCATGAGGTCATAAGGAGTTGGACACGACTGAGCACACACACACACACATTATTTTTTAAGACATAACACTATTGAACACTCAATAGACTACAGTATGGTATAAATATAACTTTTAAACACACTAGAAAGCAAAAAAAAATTCACGTGACTTGCTTTATTGTGACATATGCTCTGTTGCAGTGGCCTAGAATGAAACACACTATCTCTGAAGTATGCCTATATTCATTCAAGGTAATTACTTATTGATTTATAGATTTATTATGAAGTAAATTACTTAGTACTTATTAGTAAGATGTCTTTCGAGGTGATGAGATCAGATATAAACTTTATTTGCTCTTTCTAGTCTGATTTTGTAAATATATGTATGTGTATGTGTTGTGTGTATTTGTGTTCAATTACAGTTTTTTTGGAATTCTTCAAGCTGGAAATTTTTTGTAATCGATGCTTTCTCATGTTTATAATACAACGACAAGTAACACTCTTGGCAATATCAGGAAGACTGGTAAGAGACCAAAGTACTGTCTGAATAATTAAAATTGCCATAAAAAAGAATGAGGTAATGCCATTTGTAGTAACATGGATGGACATGGAGATTATTATATGAAGTGAAGTAAGTCAGAGAAAGACAAATATGTGATATCACTCATATGTGAAATATACTTTTTTAAAATGATACAAATGAACTTATTTAAAAAGAGAAAAACATCTTACAGATATTTAAAACAAACTTAAGGTTACCAAAGGGGAAATGTGGTGGGGAGAGCTGAGTCAGAAACTTGGGATGAATACACACAGTGTATATATAAGATAGATAATCAGCAAGGACCTACCGCATAGCACAGGCAACTCTACTCAATATTCTGTAGTAATCTATATGAGAAAAGAATATAAAAAAAGAATATATATATATTTATGTATGTATGTATAACTCAATCGCTTTGCTCTATACCGAAACTACACATTATAAATCAAGTACCTGTCTATAATATTTTAAATAATAATGATAATTAAAATTAACTCATGAACAGTAGACTTGTAGTGTTTTGAGTGTGTTCTTGTATAAAATGTTTAATTCCTTAAATCAGTTATACATAAATTAAATGTATATCTAAAATATGTGTTAAAATATCCCATCTCCTAATTCTCATATATGTACTTTTGTTAGAAAGCAGGATTGATAAGTTTCAGTTCACTTAATATTCCTAGCACATAAGAGAAATTTAGAAAAAATTTCCCACTTTATGTTAGACTTCCAGAAATCTAAGGGGACTGACTGCAGCCATGAAATTAAAAGATGCTTACTCCTTGGAAGAAAAGTTATGACCAACCTAGGTAGCATATTTAAAAGCAGAGACATTACTTTGCCAATAAAGGTCCGTCTAGTCAAGGCTATGGTTTTTCCTGTGGTCATGTATGGATGTGAGAGCTGGACTGTGAAGAAAGCTGAATGCCAAAGAATTTATGCTTTTGAACTGTGGTGTTGGAGAAGACTCTTGAGAGTCCCTTGGACTGCAAGGAGATCCAACCAGTCCATTCTGAAGGAGATCAGCCCTGGGATTTCTTTGGAGGGAATGATGCTAAAGCTGAAACTCCAGTACTTTGGCCACCTCATGCGAAGAGTTGACTCATTGGAAAAGACTCTGATGCTGGGAGGGATTGGGGGCAGGAGGAGAAGGGGACGACAGAGGATGAGATGGCTGGATGGCATCACCGACTGAACGGACGTGAGTCTGGGTGAACTCCGGGAGATGGTGATGGACAGGGAGGCCTGGCGTGCTGTGAGTCATGGGGTCGCAAAGAGTCGGACATGACTGAGCGACTGAACTGAATTGACTGAACTGAAGGGGACTGATAAAAATATACATATTTATACAACCGAGACTGAAATCCACACATTCAGATTTCAAAAACACATACCTTGATACAGGAAAAAAGGTCACTTGACATAAGCTGTAAACACAGATCTTGAGGAAAAAGGAAATTTTATATCAGTTCTTTTACTGTGTTAGAAGAAAAACAGATCTGAGGTGGTGAGTTCCTGGGTAAAGATGAAACATACAACTTCAGACAAAAAAGAACAGGATTAATATTTATTAGATGCAAAAAGAGCCAGGCAATGTGCTGGTTATTTTTGTCCCCTTGAATACAATTAATGGACTGAATTCAGTTCGAAATTCAAAAGTGTAGTGCTGTGGTCATCCTAGTATTTTACAAAATAATCAATCAATAGTTCCATTCAACACTTAACTTTTAATAATAAATTCTCATTTTAATCATGAAATCTTATTTCCAGACTTTATTTCTACAGGTTACTGTAAAATAATCAAAATAAACTCTTCTCTTTCCCAAATCTTACCCTCATAACCTAGCATCAGATTAAGACTTAAGGGACCTTAGAAGTTAGTTTTCTCAACAAACTATCTTCATAGAATAACAACTTTACCTTTTGCTTATCCTTATTATAATATGATAGAAAATAAAAACTTGGTCACTGGATGTCCCTGTAAACACAACAAAAAACTCATTAAAAGTACCAATTCTTCTCTATCACTTGTCAATGACCTATGGAAGGCTGAACAGAATGTGCATTTGACTCAGGAAATAGAGACTATTTTAACACGATGTAATAAAGCTAAGTTTAATCATTTCATGACTAAAGCCCTTGAGTCACTAATACAGACTGTTGGACTATAAGCAAATACTGAATTCCCCTTAAATGAGCTGACAAAATGAGAAAAGTATTAGTTTGTTATACTGATGATCTATCTATCACTAAAGACTTCCCTTTTCAGTGAGTCATTTTTATAAATGATCAATCTGATAAAGGGCTTCCCTTGTGGCTCAGCTGGTAAAGAATCCACCTGCAATGCCAGAGACTTGGGTTCAGTCCCTGTTGGGAAGATTCCCTGGAGAAGGGAAAGGCTACCCACTCCAGTATTCTGGCCCGGAGAATTCCATGGACTGTATAGTCCATGGGGTCACAAAGAGTTGGACACAACTGAGTGACTTTCACTTCACTTCACTTTAATCTGATAAAAACAAATATATATTATTTTTTGCCAATTTTCCCATATGCTATAAATGTATTCTGAAAAATATAGGATAATAGTACACAGGTACATATAAAATGGATTTCCAACAAATGAGATAACAAAGAGATCCAGAAATGAGATAAAAGGATCACAATAATGGTAAAGGTGGATTGGTCCTCAATTTCAGCATTCTCAAAATGTTAAATGAGAGAGAATAATTAAGACTTCTTATAACAGCATTTTCTATCACTGTGACTTTTCTTCATACTTCTGTGGTTTTTATTTAATATCCATTGGTCTGGACTAAAGAACATAAATTAACAAGCCAAGTGAATAAAACAATTATTATATGTGTGAGATTTATAGAGTTTTAATGAGTGAAAGTTTCTCAGTAGTGTCCGACTCCTTGCAACCTCATGGACTACACAGTCCGTGGAATTTTCCAGGCCATAATACTGGAGTGGGTAGCCTTTCCCTTCTCCAGGGGATCTTCCCAACCAGGGATCGAGCCCAGGTCTCCCACATTGCAGGCGGATTCTTTACCAGCTAAGTCACAAGTAGCTACTTAGAAAATTTCAATACTAAAGCCCCAAGATCAATACTGAACCTTATCAAGCATCTTGTAGATGTAGTCTTCACCCAAAATAACAAAATGGAGTTCCATGTCATGGAGGGAAATTACTGCTAGTCACAAATTTGACTGGGAGAAGAGAACTGGGATGACTCATTACAACTTATCAGCTCCCAGAGGAAAAGAACACTCAAATGCTTTTTAAAAATAGCTTATAGAAGAGAGATTACATTGTGGACTTTGGATGAGGTATTTTTCAAGGCAGAAGCAGGAAGTGTGATAGTTAACTACTAACTGTTCCCCCTTCCCCACATCTGTTAAGGTTTAATTCAAATAAAGGGAGAGGAAGAAAGATTGTTAAGGATTATGCTAACTCAAAACATGTAGGTTCCAGAACACACTGCCTGTCGGTCAAAATATGGTTCTTGCCAGGTCACCATCTACTTGTTTATTCAATAAACTTTTATTGGGTGTCCTGTCGTGCCAATTACTGTGCCAAGCAATGGAAACACAAAGATGAATAAAACATTCTTATCCTTAAGGAACCTTTATTCAAGTCAAGTTCAGTTCAGTTCAGTTCAGTCACATAGCTGTGTTCAACTCTTTGTGATCCCAGGGGCTGCAGCACACCAGGACTCCCTGTCCATCACCAACTCCCAGAGTCCACCCAAACCCATGTCCATTGTGTCGGTGAGGCCATCCAGCCATCTCATCCTCTGTCTTCCCCTTCTCCTCCCGCCTTCAATCTTTTTCAGCATCAGGGTCTTTTCCAAGGAGTCAGTTCTTCACATCAGGTGGCCAAAGTATTGAAGTTTCAGATGCAACATCAGCCCTTCCAATGAATATTCCGGACTGATTTCCTTTAGGATGGACTGGTTAGATCTCCTTGCAGTCCAAGGGACTCTTAAGAGTCTTCTTCAAGACCACAGTTCAAAAGTATCGATTCTCCAGCATTCAGCTTTCTTTAGAGTCCAATTCTCACATCCATACATGACTACTGGAAAAACCATAGCTTGGACGGACCTTTGTTGGCAAAGTAACGTTTCTGCTTTTCAATATGCTATCTAGGTTGGTCATAACTTTTCTTCCAAGGAGCAAGTGTCTTTTAATTTCATGGCTACAGTCACCATCTGCAGGGATTTTGGAGTCCAAAAAAATAAAATCAGCCACTGTTTCCACTGTTTCCCCATCTATTTCCCATGAAGTGATGGGACCAGATGCCATGATCTTAGTTTTCTGAATGTTAAGTTTTAAGCCAACTTTTTAACTCTCCTCTTTCACTTTCATCAAGAGACTTTACTTCTTTGCTTTCTGCCATAAGGGTGGTATCATCTGTATATCTGAGGTTATTGATATTTCTCCTGGCAATCTTGATTCCAGCTTGTGCTTCATCCACCCCAGCATTTCTCATGATGTACTCTGCATATAAGTTAAATAAGCAGGGTGACAGTATACAGCCTTGACGTACTCCTTTTCCTATTTGGAACCAGTCTGTTGTTCCATGTCCAGTTCTAACTATTGCTTCCTGATCTGCATACAGATTTCTCAAGAAGCAAGTCAGGTGTTCTGGTATTCCCATCTCTTGAAGAATTTTCCAGAGTTTGTTGTGGTCCAAATAGTCAAAGGCTTTGGTACAGTCAACAAAGCAGATGTTTTTCTGGAACCCTCTTGCTTTTTTGATGATCCAACAGATGTTGGCAATTTGATCTCTGGTTCCTCTGCCTTTTCTAAAACCAGCTTGAACATCTGGAAGTTCACAGTTCACTACTGTGGAAGCCTGGCTTGGAGAATTTTGAGCACTACTTTACTAGCGTGTGAGATGAGTGCAATTGTGTGGTAGTTTGAGCATTCTTTGGCATTGCCTTTCTTTGGGATTGGAATGAAAACTGACCTTTTCCAGTCCTGTGGCCACTGCTGAGTTTTCCATATTTGCTGGCATATTGAGTGCAGCACTTTCACAGCATCATCTTTTAGGAAATAGCTCAACCAGAATTCCATCAGCTCCACTAGCTTTGTTCATAGTGATGCTTCCTAAGGCCCACTTGACTTTGCATTCCAGGATGTCTGTCTCTAGGTGAGTCAATTCAAGTCAAGGCACCAGATTAAAAAAGAGAATGATAACACAGTGAAGTGAGTGCCATGATTCACTCAAACTGAGGGCTAAGTGAGAGGTCAAGGACGCCTTCATTGAAGAGTAACCCAGAAAAATGCTCCACATGGATGAAGATGATGCTCAAAGTATGTAAAGAAAGCCTAGCACTGGGGAGACTCAGCTTAGGTCATGATGACTGGATTGTGGAGTTTATCATGAGCTATATTGTGAGAGCCCTTACTATAAGCCATGCTAGTTTAGAGGAAGGCTTTGAAGAGCAAGTGAAAGGTGTCTACCAGGAAATGTCATTCTATAGTAGTGGTGTCTGTGTGTGTTTGTGTGCTCAGTCATGTCACTTTTTGCAACCCCGTGGACTGTAGCCCACCAGGCTCCTCTATCCGTGGAATTTTCCAGACAAGAATACTGGAGTGGGTTGCCATGCCCTTCTCTTGGATCTTTCTGACCCAGTGATTGAACCTGTGTCTCTTGTGCCTCCTGCATTGACAGGCAGATTCTTTACCACTGTGCCACTTGGGAAGCCCATAGTAGAGTGGAGCCAGCTATAAAGGAAAACATCTTAGGAGATATACCAAAAGTCTAGTCATGATAGGGGACAAAAGTTTTAGGTGTGAAGAATATTAACGATGTTGAGTTAAAATCCTTCTGCACATGGGTATCCTGTATTTCTATCCTGGTTTCCAAAAGTGAAGCAGCTCTTACAATTTATGACCTCTTAAAGACTTCCTAAAAAGACTTTTTCCTGCTTGCTTGGTAGTGTTCCCAGAGCATGAGTAAGCCCTGAATTCAAGTGATACTTCTCTCTTAAACCTTAATTAGGCACAATTAATCTAAACACACAAATTATGTTTAATAACAGATTTATCTTCAGCAATGTGTAACCCAAGTAAATATTTTATTAGTTACATTGTTCACATCAGGTTGTAGGGAATTATAAGTACTTTCCTCAGAACTCCTTAGCATTCAAAATATTAATCAGCTTTGACAATATAGGATTTTTCCCTCTCATTGTTTTAATTGGAGTATAATTGATTTATAACATTTTGTTAGCTTCTGCTATGCAACAAAGTAAATCAAATAGATGTATACATATACCCCCTCCCTCATGGACCTCATTCACCCTGCATCCTACCCCTCTAGGTCACCACAGAGCACTGAGCTGAGCTCCCTGTACTATACAGCAGCTTCTTACAAGCTACTATTTTATACGTATTAGTGTGTATCAGTTCAGTTCAATTCAGTCACTCAGTCGTGTCCGACTCTTTGCAACCCCATGAATTGCAGCACACCAGGCCTCCCTGTCCATCACCAACTCCCGGAATTCACTCAGACTCACATCTATCGAGTCAGTGATGCCATCCAGCCATTTCATCCTCTGTCCTCCCCTTCTCCTCTTGCCCCCAATCCCTCCTAGCATCAGAGTCTTTTCCAATGAGTCAACTCTTCGCGTGAGGTGGCCAAAGGACTGGAGTTTCACCTGTAGCATCATTCCTTCCAAAGAAATCCCAGGGCTGATCTCTTTCAGAATGGACTGGTTGGATCTCCTTGCAGTCCAAGGGACTCTCAAGAGTCTTCTCCAACACCACAGTTCAAAGGCATCAGTCCACCAGTGCTCAGCTTTCTTTATAGTCCAACTCTCACATCCATATATGACCACTGGAAAAACCATAGCCTTGACTAGACGGACCTTTGTTGGCCAAGTAATGTCTCTGGTTTTAAATATGCTATCTAAGTTGGTCATAACTTTTCTTCCAAGAAGTAAGCGTCTTTTAATTAGTGTGTATATGCCAATCCTGATCTGCCAGTTTGTCCCACCCTCCTCTGTCCCCCCGAATGTATCACACATCCATTTTCTACATTTGTGTCTCTATTCCTGCACCTGTATCATTTTTCTAGATTACACATACATGTTTTAACATATGATATTTGTTTTTCTCTTTCTGACTTACTTCACCCTACGACAGACTCATCCATATCACCACAAAGGACCCAATTTTGTTCCTTTTTATAGCTGAGTAATGTTCCATTGTGTATGTGTACCATATCCTCTCTATCCATTCCTCTGCTGATAGACATTTAAATTATTTCCATGTCCTGGCTCTTGTAAATAGTGCTGCAATGAACATCAGAGCACATATGACTTTTCTAATTATGGTTTTCTCTGAGTATATGCGCAGTACTGGGATTGCTGGGGAACATGGACATGGTAGTTCTATTTTTACTTTTGTAAGGAACCTCCATAATGTTCTCCATAGTGGCTGTACCAATTCACATTCCCACCAACAGTGCAAGAGGGATCCCTTTTCTCCACATCCTCTCCAGTATTTATTGTTTGTAGATTTTGTGATGATGGCCATTCCGACTAGCATGAGGTGATATCTCATTGTAGTTTTTATTTTCATTTCTCTAATAATTCATGGTTTTCATGTGTCTCTTGGCCATCTGTATAGCTTCTTTGGAGAAATGTCTATTTAGGCATCTATTTTTTGATTGGTTGTTTGTTGTTTTGATATTGAGCTGCATGAGCTGTTTGTATTAATTCTGAAAGTAATCCCTTGTCAGTCGCTTTATTAGCAATTATTTTCTCCCCTTCTGAGGGCTGTCTTTTTGTTTTGTTTATGGTTTCATTTGCTAGACAGAAGCTTTTAAATTTAATTGGGTCCCATTTGTTTATTTTTGCTTTTATTTTCATTACTCTAGAACATGGCTTAAAAAAGATCTTGCTGTGATTTATGTCAAAGAGTATTTTTCCTATGTTTGCATTTAAGAGTTTTATAGTGTCTTCTCTTACATTTAGATCTTTAATCCATTTTGAATTTATTTTTCTGTATAGTGTTAGGTAGTATTCTGCTTTGTCCTTTCACACATAGCTGTCCATTTTTATCATCACAACTGATCGAAGAGACTGTCTTTTCTCCATTGTATATTCTTGCTTCCTTTGCCATATACTCCTTTACCTCATCATAGGTGTGTGGGTTTATCTCTGGGTTTTGTACCCTGTTCCACTGATCTATATTTCTGTTTTTGTGCCAGTATCATATTGTCTTGATTTCTGTAGCTGTGTAGTATAGTCTGAGGTTGGGAAGCCTGATCCTTCTAGCTCCATTCTTCTTTCTCAGGATTGATTTGGCTGTTGTGTTTCCATACAAACTGTAAATATTTTGTATTATAATACTGTGAAAAATGCCATTAGTAGTTTTATAGGGATTGCACTGAATCTGTAGATTACTTTGGAGAGCACAATCATTTTCAAAATATTGATTATTCCAATCAAAGAACATGTTCTATCTCTCCATCTGTTTGTGTCATCTTTGATTTCTTTTATCAGTACTTCATAGTTTTCTGAGCACAGACTTTTGCCTCCTTATGGAGGTCTACTCTAGGTTCCTTCTCACTTTTTTTTTTAATTTTATTTTTAAACTTTACATTATTGTATTGGTTTTGCCAAATATTGAAATGAATCCACCACAGGTATACATGTGTTCCCCATCCTGAACCCTCCTCTCTCCTCCCTCCCCATACCATCCCTCTGGGTCGTCCCAGTGCACCAGTCCCAAGCATCCAGTATCATGCATCGAAGCTGGACTGGCGACTTGTTTCATATATGATATTATACATGTTTCAATGCCATTCTTCCAAATCATCCCACCCTCTCCCTCTCTCACAGAGTCCAAAAGACTGTTCTATACATCAGTGTCTCTTTTGCTGTCTCATATACAGGGTTATTATTACCATCTTTCAGGAGCCTATTATACAGAGTGAAGTAAGCCAGAAAGAAAAACACCAATACAGTATACTGACGCATATATATGGAATTTAGAAAGATGGTAACAATAACCCTCTCATTTTTTAATAGTCACTTCTATATTCTAGATAAACAAACTTATCTTTAAATGTCTGTTTTATAATTATGTCTTATCTTAATTTCTCCTTTTTGGTAGAACCTTAATCTGACATTATCTCATCCTGACTCTCTCTCGGCTTTGTTCACCCATCTCTTGCCTGTTATTGGCACCCAAACTTTGCATCTGTCTACTTCTCTCCAAGTCATCTCCTCAATCACCATTCATCTATACATACTCTAAATTGTGATATGTACGTATCAAACCAGTCAATCCTAAAGGAAATAAAGCCTGAATATTCACTGGAAGGACTATTGCTGAAGCTGAAGCTCCAATATTTTGGCCACCTGATGTGAAGAGCCAAGTCATTGGAAAAGACCCTGATGCTGGGAAAGATTGAAGGCAAAAGGAGAAGACGGCAACAGAGGATGAGATGGCTAGATAGCATCACTGACTCACTGGACATGAATTTGCACAAACTCCAGGAGATAGTGAAGGACAGGGAGCCTGGCGTGCTGCAGTCCATGGGGTCACAAAGAGTCAGACATAACTTAGCAACTGAACAATGACACGTGTGTGTAAAGTCAGCATTTGAAAGCAATTCATGTCTACTCTAGCATCCTAGACCTGAGGCTCTTCATTTGCTAAGCACAGTCTGGGGCTCTTAAGTGACCCTGACATTAAAGTCCTCACACAAGACATTAAGTATTCTATCCATAGAGAGAAACTGATATTATTATCATGTCTGATCATGATATCTGATATGATATCATGTCTGATCATGATGAGAAAAATCAGACTCAAAATAGTTACCACGTATAGAACAAAAGGTTTATCCCCATAGAATGCCCTACATTCAATTCTAACAATGCTGTCAATAAAGATTCAATCCTTGCTTGCCACCTGATCTTTCTGTAATTACCCATATGCTCTTCATCATTTGGCTTTCTACCTGGTTACTTTTAATTTTTATCTCATCATCACTCCCTTATAGCCTCTTGCTAGCAAAATTGCTTTTCCTGATTTTCTTTCCAATCTCATGTAAAGTCTGTCTCAGCTTAGTTAGCACTGAGTTCTTCTAGGCAAGCTTTCTGGTTAACCCTGGAGACCTACTCATACCATCATTCTGAGAATAGAACTGACTTCCTCCTCATAGCCTTGTGTTATTCCTTGGAAACTTACAAAACTTGGCAATTCAACAATTTTTATGTGTGTACATAAAGCAAAACTCACTATGAGTGCCATGATTTTTCACCTCATAAGTGAGGAAAAACCTCAAGCGTTGGCCATAGTGATTATTTACAGAGGTTTTGTTTTGTTTTGCTTGAATTGCTTAGCTTTTGTGTTTTTTTAATCACAGCCTTCAAGGTCTTTGACTTCTGCTGTTTGTCAACTATGTAATTAATTCTAGTTTGTGTCAAGCTCTTAAACTAATGTTAGAAAAAGCATTTCCATATATGTAATTCATTATTTTCCTATAAATTAGAAGCTGCATGATGAAGAACGTTTCTTTCAATAATTTTACTCTACAAAAAAGGAAATTTTCTACTCAAATGCAATATTTTATCATCTTAATATTCCTGGAAGATAACTGTATGTTTCTTTCAAGTCAAAGGACAAAAGACACTAATATGTGAGTTCAAGCAGATGAGCTGGCTATTTTTGTAGCAGATTGTGTCTTCAATGCAGTTACAGTTTTAGTCATGCTTACACATCACATATGGAATTAACTTCTACACCTAAATCTAATTTGGTTTGTACGTGTGTGTGTATGTTATACAAGTCTCTTTCTTACCCCCCAAGAAGGTGAACTCAACCAGATTATCATCTGGTGCCAAATGTGATGAAAAGCATAGGAGACTTAATCTGCAAGTAATTACTTTGGGGAAATTATGTCTAAAATTAAGGAGAAATAAATTGCCCTTTTCTTTTTCCTCTAGTGCAATTTGGTAATTCCTCCATTTGCTTAATATAGCCACTAATCCCAACATTTTCTGTAGAGAGGACAAATTACTAATTCTATATAATTACAAACTGCATGCAACTGTTAAGAAATTATGTCTTTAGGAAGTCATTTTAATATTCTTCCTTTATTGTCCCAATCCTAGCACTTAGAAAGTAATTCCTTAAACCTCAGCTAGCTCTGCCAGTTCCTGAATTACAAAGATGTGCTTATATACATTAGTCAAGTAAATGACACTAGGCAAAATTTATCTTAAAATCATATATGTCAAAAAATGTATTCATCAAGATTATTTTAAGAATAACTATTTTACTTTAAAAGGATCAGATTTTAGATTAAATATGACGTTTAATTAGCACCTTAAGTTATGACCTCTTTTAACTTACCATTAAATACTTATGACAAAACAGGAGTGGAAATGCAGTTATAATCAATTGTGAATACAAGAAAAGGATATAGCCAGCAAAATATACAATAAATGGAGATGAATCCATTCATATATTACTCTCTCTGCTGAAAATCCCCAAATCTATGAAGGCATTTCTTCACATGCCGCTTCTGCTGCTAAGTTGCTTCAGTCATGTCCCACTCTGTGCAACCCAATAGATGGCAGCCTGCCAGACTCCCGCGTCCCTGGGATTCTCCAGGCAAGAATACTGGAGTGGGTTGCCATTTCCTTCTCCAATGAATGCGTGCATGCTAAGTCGCTTCAGTCCTATCCGACTGTGTGCAACCCTATGGACAACAGCCCACCAGGCTCCTCTGACCATGCGATTCTCTAGTCAAGAATATTGGAGTGGATTGCCATTTCCAAATAAGCAATTTCATTATCCAATGTTTGGTCACTATAATATGAAAGTGAAAGTGTTAGTCACTCAATAATGTCCAGCGACATTGGGATACTGTAGACTATAGCCCACCGGGCTCCTCTATCCATGAAATTCTCCAGGAATACTGGAGTGGGTTGCATTTCCTTCTCCAGGGGATCCTCCCGACTCAGGGGCTGAACCCAGGTGTCCTGCATTGCAGGCAGATTCTTTACAGTCTGTGCCACCAGGGAAGGCCATTATATATATATATGCCTATAATATAGATATACGATTGACTTTTGTACATTGGACTTGTATTTTGAAAGTTTGCTAAATTCACTTATTAGATCTAGTAGTTGTTTATAGATTGAGATATTCTACATAAATGATTACATTATCTGTGAAGACAAGTTTATACTTCTTTCCAATTTGTATGTATTTTTTTGTCCAATTAAACTGGTTAGGCCCACCAGTGTAATGTCAAGTAAAATTTATGAAAGAACATTTTTGTCTTACTCCCCATCTTACGGAGAAAGCATTCAATATTTCAAAGTTAAGTTTGATGTATAGCTATAGATTTATCATAGATGTCTCTTATTAAGAAAATTTCCTTATGTTCCTAATTTGTAGAGTTTTCATTATGAATAAGTGTTGAATATCATGAGAAGTCTTTCTTTTATCTATTGACATAATAAAAAAATTTTTTCAGTCTTCTGATATGGTAAATGATATTAATTGGTTTTTAACATTAAACAAAGCTTATATTCCTGAAATAAACTTTACTTGTTCAAATGTTGAGTCAATATTGCATTCCTGAGATAAACCTCAGTCATGATATATTATGCTTTTTATGTATTGCTGAGCTTGATTTATTATTTGCCATTTTTTAAAATAATTTTATTTGTGTCTTCTTAGGTATGGTTCTGTAGTTGTCTTTTCTTACAATATCTTGATCTTATTTTGGTATTGGGATAATCTATTCTTATAAAATAAATTATTCCCTCCTCCTATATATTTTGAAAGAGTTTATCTGGGTTGATATTGTTTCATCCTTAAGTGTTTGACAGATTTTACAAATAAAGCTATATGGACCTAGACTAGTTTCTTCAGTAGAAATTTTCAATATACAAATTCATTTTTTAAAAAAGATATAGGCCGGTTTAGATTGTTTTTACATCAGGCTCGGTAATTTAAGTCAGTAGGTTTCCCCACTTTATCTAAGTCAGTTGTGTATTCGTACATTTATTGATGTAGAGTTTGTATTCATTTTCCACTACTGTAAAACAATTACCAAAACTTAGCTACTCAAAACATACATTTATTACCTCACAGGTTCTGTGAGCAAGAGACCAGGCAGGACTTAAGTGAGTTTCACAAGGTCTCATAAGACAGCAATCTGGGTATTTGGAGAAGTGTATCCCTTTCTGGAGTTTGAAGTCACATGATTATTGGCAAAATTCAATTCACAAATTCTTCATTCTTCCTTCCAGCTGTGGGAGTGGGGGTGATGGCGGGGGCGGGGGGGGGGGGCGTCCTCGCTCAGCTCTTAAGAGGCCACCAATGATTCCTTGCCACGTGGCTCTCTAAAAGGCCCTGTTGAAACATGGTAGTTTACTTCTTCAAGAGCAGCAGGAGAATCTCTCACTCCAGTCTGATAAGACAGAGTTTTATATAATGTAAAGAAATCATGAGAATGACTATCCCACCATATTCGCGAGTATTGTCCAAACTTGAGGAGAGAGTACTATATCATACAGGTATACCTGGAGGGCAATTTTGTAGTCCATCTTAGAATTCTGCTTATCATGAAGTTGTCACTAAATATCTTTATTATCCTTTTAATTTCTGTAGAATCTGTAATTATTTCCCTTTTATTTCTGACATTGGTAATTTGTGTTTCTCTTTTTTCCCTTGGTTGACAGAGCTAAATTTTTATTTTTTATTCTCTTGGTTGAATCGATTTTTACGGATTTTTATTTATTGATTTTCACTCATATTTTTCCTTCTTTCAATGTATTCTGGGTTTCATTTGCCTTTTTTCCCCTAGCTCACTAAGATTAGCTTTGGTGATTTGTTTTAGATCTTTCCTAATATAAATATTCATAGCTATTTCTTTACCTCTAATCACTGTTTTAGTCACACTCCATAAATCTTGATTTACAGTTCCCATTTTGATTAAGATCAAAATATTAACTACTTTTCTTATGATTTCTTTTTTAACTCATAAGTGATTTATAAGTTTACTGTTTAATTTTCAAATATTTCAGGATTTTTAAGATAAAACTCCATTATTACTTTCAAATGTATTCAATTTTGACCAAAGAACATACTCTGTAGAGTTACAGAATATTTCTAAATGTAATGATTTTAATTCTTTAAAATTACTTGAGACTTCTTTCCAGCCCAAAATGTGGTCTATCTTCATAATTGGTTATATACACACTTTAAAAAAAATAAGATTTCTGCTATTATGGGGAAAAGCTCTAAAAATGTCAATTTGGATGTTCTATTACTTGCTATGTACACCTTTATAATCATCATATCTTCTAAATGAATTGACTAATCTTGAACTGAATGAATTGACTATTTCTTCTAGACTACAAATAGGCAGATCATATCTTTTTCACCAATTTGACATTTCTGAACTATTTATTGAAGTATTTTAAGTATGTATGTTTGATGTAATGATCATACTGATATTATACTGATAAATAGTTCAGGAATGTCAAATTGGTGCAAAAGATATGATCTGTCTATTTGTAGCCTAGAAGAAATTGTCATGATTAAGTTTGAATCTATCATCTTACTTTGTGTTTTCTATTTTCCCATACTGTTGTTGTTTCTTTTTCCTCTTCCCATCTTTTGGTAGATTTAGTTTTTGCTTAATTTTTTTTAACTAGGCATTTACTATGTATATCTTTTTATTTTGCATTCTTAGTGGATGCTCTAAGGTAGTCTTGCCCAATATATAATTCAAGTCATGTGTATAGCTTAAATTACCTAAAAACCACACTAATATTTTAAAAATAAAGTGAAGTTAATGTTAACAATATATTTTTGCTACAATACATCCAAAATATTACATATCAATATGTAGTTCATATAATCAATAGTGAGACATATTAGCATCATATTTCTCCTACTGTGATGCGCTGAAAAGATTACATCATTTACATGGTTTTCTACTACAAAATAATAATCTAAAGTAAACCACAGGAAGTATGGAAGCAAAAACTGAGAGTTACTCACAAAATAACTTCCTTGCACTCCTCCAAAATTCTACTATTTTAAAAAACAAAGGCTTAAGGTCTGTTCCAGGTCAGAAGAGACTAAGGAGATAACTAGATACAATGTGAGATCCTTGACTGGATCTGAGATTAGAAGAAATAAAATTGTTAAAAAAGACATTGTAGGGATAACTGATGAAATTTGATAATGCACTGTAGATTAGATAATAATATTGTGTGAAAATTAAATCTAGTGAACTTTATAATTTTATTCTTTTAATGTAATAAAATGTCCTAATTTTTAAGACATAAATACAGAACTATTTAGAAGATGTTTCTGATATCTACAGTTTAAGAAATTCAACAATAATAACAATAATAATACATACTATTTTATATAAAGAAACAGGTAAGTAAATAAACAAGGCAAAATATTCAGTCAGTTCAGTTCAGTTCAGTCACTCACTTGTATACAACTCTTTGTGACCCCATGGACTGATGTACGCCAAGCCTTCCTGTCCATCGCCAACTCCTGGAGATTACTCAAACTCATGTCCATCGAGTTGGTGATGCCATCCAGCCACCTCATCCTCTGTCATCCCCTTTTCCTCCTGCCTTCAATTTTTCCCAACCTCAGGATCTTCTCCAAGGAGTCAGTTCTTTGCATCAGGTGGCCAAAGTATTAGAGTTTCAGCTTCAACATCAGTCCTTCCAATGACTATTCAGGACTGATTTCCTTTAGGATGGACTGGTTGGATCTCCTGGCAGTCCAAGGGACTCTCAAGAGTCTTCTCCAACCCACAGTTCAAAAGCATCAATTCCTCGGTGCTCAGCTTTCTTTATAGTCCAACTCTTACATCCATACATGACTACTGGAAAAACCATAGCTTTGACTAGATGGACCTTGTTGGCAAAGTAATGTCTCTGCTTTTGAATATGCTGTCTAGGTTGGTCATAACTTTTCTTCCAAGGAACAAGGGTATTTTAATTTCATGGCTGCAGTCACCATCTGTAGTGATTTTGGAGCCCCCAAAAATAAAGTCAGCCACTGTTTCCACTGTTTCCCCATCTATTTCCCATGAAGTGATGGGACCAGATGCCATGATCTTAGTTTTCTGAATGTTGAGCTTTAAGCCAACTTTTCACTCTCCTCTTTCACTTTCATCAGGAGGCTCTTTAGTTCTTCGCTTTCTGCCATAAGGATTCATCTGCATATCTGAGGTTACTGATATTTCTCCTGGCAATCTTGATTCCAGTTTGTGCTTCTTCCAGCCCAGCGTTTCTCATGATGTACTCTGCATAGAAGTTAAATAAGCAGGGTGACAGTATACAGCTTTGACGTACTCCTTTTCCTATTTGGAACCAGTCTGTTGTTCCATGTCCAGTTCTAACTGTTGCTTCCTGACCTGCATACAGGTTTCTCAAGAGGCAGGTCAGGTGGTCTGGTATTCCCATCTCTTGAAGAATTTTCCACAGTTTATTGTGATCCACACAGTCAAAGGCTTTGGCATAGTCAATAAAGCAGAAATAGATGTTTTTTTGGAACTCTCTTGCTTTTTCGATGATCCAGCAGATGTTGGAAATTTGATCTCTGGTTCCTCTGCCTTTTCTAAATCCAGCTTGAACATCTGGAAGTTCACGGTTCACATACTGTTGAAGCCTGGCTTGGAGAATTTTGAGGATTACTTTACTAGCGTGTGAGATGACTGTAATTGTGCAGTAGCTTGAGCATACTTTATTGAGCAAAATATTAACTGGTGGATATTTAGGAGTACTTTGCACATTCTTGCAACTTCTCTGTAAGTACTGTTTTCAAAATAAACATTAAAAACTAGTAAATTTAGAAAGATTACTATTCGTGGCTTGGGCTTCCCAGGTGGCACCAATGGTAAAGAACCTGCCTGCCAATGCAGGAGACACAACAGATGTGAGTTTGATCCCTGGGTTGGGAAGATCCCCTGAAGGAGTGCATGGCAACCTACTCCAGTACCCTTGCCTGGTGAATTCCCATGGATGAGGAGTCTGGTGAGCTACTGTCCACGAGGTTGCAGAGTCAGACACGACAGAAGTGACTTACCACGCATTAATGGCTACATGATCCATCAAGACACTCAAATCCATTGCATTTCCATGTATTAATTACAACTATGCATAAAACTAAAATTTAAACACAATGCCACCAGCAACAGCATTAAAATGTCACATATATTTGAACATATTTAAATAAAAATTTACAAAATCTCTATAGGGAAACTACTAAACATTAAAGAGAGAAAGAAAGAGCAAAATAAACGTGAGATATGTGATTAGAAGTATCAATACTGGAAAGATGACAATTCTCACCAAATTAATCAATTCTTTTATTGTAATTCTAATAAATATCAACTTGTTTCTTTCTAAATTGATGTCTGATTTTAAAAAACACATATGTGAGAACAAAGAGAAAACAATAGCTAGGATATTTTGGAAGAACAAAGTTCAAAGTCTTATTTAGCAGATATCCAGAGCTGTGATAAGTTACACAACAAATAAGAAATGTTGCTACTGTTCAGTTGCTAAGTTGTTTCGAACTTTTTGTGACCTAATGAACTGCAGCACACCAGGCTTCTCTGTCCTTCACTATCTCCCTAAGTTTGTTCAAACACATGTCCATTGAGTCAGTGATGCCATCCAACCATCTCATCCTCTGTGGTCCCCTTCTCCTCTTGCCCTCAATCTTTCCCAGCATCAGGGTCTTTTCCAATGAGTCAGCTCTTTGCATCAGGTGGCCAGAGAATTGGGGCTTCAGCTTCAGCATCAGTCCTTCTAATAAATACTCAGGGTTGAGTTCCTTTAGGATTCACTGGTTTGATCTCCTTGCTGTCCAAAGGACTCTCAAGAATTTTTTCCAGCACCACAGTTTGAAAGTGTCAGTTGTTTGGTGCTCAGCCTTCTTTATGGTCCAACTCTTATATCCATACATGACTACTAGAAAAAGCATAGCTTCGACTATACAGATCTTTGTTGGCACAGTGATGACTCTGCTTTTTAATATGCTGTCTAGGTTTGCCATAGCTATTCTTCCAAGGAGTAAGTGGCTGCAGTCACTGTCCACATTGATTTGGGAGCCCAAGGTGAAATCTGACACCATTTCAACATTTTTCTCCATCTGTTTGCCATGAAGTTATAGGATCCGATGCCATGATGTTAGTTTTTGAATACTGAGTTTTAAGCCAGCTTTTTCACTGTCCTCTTTCACCTTCATTAAAAGGCTCTTTAGTTCCTCTTCACTTTCTGCCATTAAATAAGTAATGAGCAATATAGTAAGTAACACACTATTGCTTTGTCCCAAGGTTGGATAAAGTATTCAATATGACAGTAGAGTGAAAAAACAAATGAAAACTTAAAAAATTATGACATTTTGATTCTACTTGTTTGAGTTAGTATGAATAGAATGCTAGATTTCTAATTAAAAATAGATATTCAACAAGCAACAAAGGTTTACTGTATAGCATAGGGAACTATAGTCAGTATCTTGTGATAACCTATGATGGAAAATAATTTCAAAAATAATATGTGTATAACTGAATCACCTTGCTTTGCATCTGAAACAGTGTAAGTCAATTATACTTAAATAATATATGTATTAAAAAACTAGTACACATTTATGAAAAATTAATTTAAAAATTCTTGAAAAAGGTAATGGTGAATTGCAATGAGAATATTTACAATGATCTTATAAATAAATATTGCTATGTCAGGTAGATAAGCACCTAGCAAAAAATAAACTATGGCCACCAACTCACATGATACATAAAAAAAATAAGTTCTATGTGGGTTGTAGGTCTAAATGTTAACAGTAAAACAACAAACCATCTAGAGGGAAACATAGGACATTTTCCTAACCCTTGAGTCAGCAGATTTGTTAAACTAGAAAAAAACATAAAATTCAGTAATTTCACTGCCAGGATTTTATTCACAGTACTGCATATAATATAGAAAAAAAAAATGGAATAATCTATGCAAATATAAGTATAATGAAATAAATTATGGTAAAACTTTGATGAAGTATTAGGCAACTATTATAAGTTGAAGTTGAACGGTTCTATGAAGACCTACAAAACATTCTAGAACTAACACCAAAGAGAGATGTCCTCATGAGTGGGGACTGGAATGCAAAAGTAGGAAATCAAGAGATACTTGTAGTAACAGACAAGTTTGGCCTTGGTACAAAATGAAGCAGGGCAAATGCCAATATAGTTTTGCCAAGAAAACACACTGGTCATAGCAAACATCCTCTTCCAAGGACATGAGAAACTTTACACATGGATATCACTAGATGGTCAATACTGAAATCAGATTGATTATATTCTTTGCAGCCGAAGAGGGAGAAGCTCTGTACAGTCAGCAAAAACAAGACTGGGAGCTGACTGTGGCTCAGATCATGAACTCCTTATTGCCAAATTCAGACTTAAATTGAAGAAAGTAGAGAAAAAAATAGACATTCAGGTATGACCTAAATCAATCCCTTACAGTTACAGTGGAAGTGATAAATAGATTCAAGGGATTAGATCTAATAGACAGAGTGCCTAAAGAACTATGGATGGAGATTCATAACATTGTACAGGAGGCAGTGACCAAAACCATCTCCAATAAAAAGAAATGCAAAAAGGCAGAACGGTTGTCTGAGGAGGCCTTACAAATAGCTGAGCAAAGAAGAGAAGCTAAATGCAAAGGAGAAAAGGAAAGATATATCCATCTGAATGCAGAGTTCCAAAGAATAGCAAGGAGAGGTAAGAAAGCCTTCTTAAGTGAATAATACAAAGAAATAGAGGAAAACAATAGAATAGGAAAGACTAGAGATCTCTTCAAGAAAATTAGAGATACCAAGGGGACATTTCATACAAATAGGGCACAATAAAGGACAGAAACGGTATGGACCCAACAGAAGCAGAAGATATTAAGAAGTGGTGGCAAGAATACACAGAAGAGCTATACGAAAAAGATCTTAATGACCCAGATAACCACAATGATATGATCCCTCACCTACAGCCAGACATCCTGGAGTGGGAAGTCAAGTGGGCCATAGGAAGGATCACTGTGATCAAACCTGGTAGAGGTGATGGAATTTCAGCTGAGAAATTTCAAATCCTAAAAGATGATGCTGTTAGAGTGCTGTGTTCAGTAGGCCAGCAAATCTGGAAAACTCAGCAATGGCCACAGGACTGGAAAAGGTCAGTTTTCATTCCAGTCCCAAAGAAAGGCAATGCCAAAGAATGATCAAACTACCACACTCCTGCACTCATGTCACATGCTAGAAAGGTGCTCAAAATTCTCCAAGCTAGGCTTCAACCGTACATGAACTGAGAACTTCCAGTGTACAAACTGAATTTAGAAAAATCATAGATCAAATTTCCAATATCCACTGGATCATAGAAAAAGCAAGAGAATTCCAGAAAAAAAAAGTATCTATTTCTTCTTCAGTGACTATGCTAAAGCCTTTGACTGTGTAAATCACAACAAACTGTGGAAAATTCTTAAAAGAGATGGGAATACCAGACCACCTGACCTGCCTCCTGAGAAATCTGTATGCAGGTCAACAAGCAACAGTTAGAAATGGACATAGAATAACAGACTCATTCAAAATTGGAAAAGAGTACATCAAGGTGGTATATTGTAACCCTGCTTATTTAACTTCTATGCAGAGTACATTATGCAAAATGCCAGGCTGAATGAAGCACAAGCTGGAATCAAGATTGCTGGGGGAAATATCAATAACCTCAGATATACAGATGACACCATGCTTTTGGCAGAAAGCAAAGAGGAACTAAAGAGCTTCTTGATGAAGGCAAAAGAGGAGAGTAAAAAAGTTGGCTTAAAATTCAACATTCAAAACACCAAAGCCATGGCATTCTGTCCCATCACTTCATGGCAAATAGATGGGGAAACAATGGAAACAGTGACAGACTTTATTTTCCTGGACTCCAAAATCACTATGGACTATGACTGCAAAGATTAAATTAAAAGACGCTTGCTCCTTGGAAGAAAAGCTAAGACCAACCTAGACAGTGTATTAAAAGCAGAGACATTGCTTTGCTAACAAGGGTCAATATATGTCAATAACAAAGGTCAATATATAGTCAAAGCTATGGTTTTTCCAGTAGTCATGTATGGCGGTGAGAGTTGGACCTTAAAGAAGACTGAATGCTGAAGAATTGATGCTTTCCAACTGTGGAATCCCCTGGACTGAAAGAAGATCAAATTAGTCAATCCTAAAGGAAATCAACTCTGAATATTCACTGGAAGGACTGATACTGAACTGAAGTTCCAATACTCTGACCACCTGATGCAAAGAGCTGACTCAATGGAAAAGACCCTGATGCTGGGAAACATTAAAGACAGGAGAATAGGGATGACAGATGGTTAGATGGCATCACGAATCAATGGACATGAGTTTGAGCAAGCTCCGGCAAACGGTAAAGGATAGGGAAGTCTGGTGTGCTGCAGTTCACGGGGCTGCAAAGAATTGGACACGACTGAGCATCTGAAGCAGAGAGGGCAATGGCACCCCACTCCAGTACTTTTGCCTGGAAAATCCCATGGACAGAGGAGCCTGGTGGGCTGCAGTCCATGGGGTCGCTAGAGTTGGACACGACTGAGCGACTTCACTTTCACTTTTCACTTTCATGCATTGGAGAAGGAAATGGCAACCCACTCCAGTGTTCTTGCCTGGAGAATCCCAGGAATGGGGGAGCCTGGTGGGCTGCCGTCCATTGGGTCGCACAAAGTCGGACACAACTGAAGTGACTTAGCAGCAGTAGCAGCAGCAGAGCAACTGAAGAACACATTCAAAAGTCCTATGAAAAACCAGTGATAGTTTAATAGTACCACAAAAATTAGGTCAAAACAAAAATATATAATAATTTAATAGTTATGTATTCTGATGTTAATATTCATATATGAAATTATGCTCACAATTACACAAATACTAGAAGGAATGGGTCAAAATATTTGCAGTTTGTTTTATGGATGATGACAGACTACTATTTTCTTTATCTTTTAATGTTATCTACCTTCCCTACAATGAGAACATATTAATTTTGTAATGAGCAAAAATAGTATTTTATGATTACTATTTCATTTAAAAATATTGTTTTCAGACATTATTTTAGGCCACACATGAAAAGATTTGCTTCCTACAAGCTCCAAGTAATCATAAGCATATAAAACCTGGTAGCTTGTAGATCTAAATAAAAGCTGAGCAAAATCAGTATGAATAGCTCTGGGTAAGAGAATAAAATTAAAAACATATTTAAGGAGGTTTGTTTGTTAACAGTGTGTGATGAATCCCTGGATAGATCATTATTTCTTTACATTCTACCTTCCAGAGCTATCTTAGATTCTAGAATAGTGTTCCAGTATGTGTGGCAATAGTTACAATGTGTGATTTGAGGCTTCCAATGAAGAATCAATTATTTAGTTGAAAAATCAACCAAAATACTTACTCTATTCATGTCTAAAATGTAACAATCGTTTGTTTGTGTAGGTTCTTTGGAAGTCAAGGACCATTTTTATTAACCTTTCAATGTTCAACATTGGCACACAGTTTGGTGAAAACTGGATGAATGAAAAGCCTAGGAGACCCCTAGTACTCATTGACCCTTGAACTGCAAGTGCTTTTCCAAGGGATAACATATTATTCCCAAATACCTAAGAATAAATAGTTCATCAGATTAACTTCCTCTGTGTTGAGCAGTCCATGAAAACATTCCCTATAGTCACTCCAGATTCAAACCTGGTATCTACTCCAAAATCTCGATGCACATTCCTCAAGATCTAGGGGGTATGAGAGAGGGCTGGGTCTATCAGACTACGGAGTTTGATACTGAATTTATTTAAGTCAGATATATGTACAATGTGCAGGAAACTAGAGGAAATATATCATTATGACAGGAAAGGTCATAATGATATATTTCTCACTCCAGATCTTCCACCACCACAGGCAAATTCTTTATGTGCCCAGAAGTCTGGGAAGTCACATTTGTAGATCTTTATTAAGTTTTAATGACACCAAAAGTTACTAATGAATCCACTGCAATGTAAGCAAAGCATCAGCTACAGCTAACTATAATTTGGTAGTCCCCTATATTGTTATTTATTCACCTATATTCTTAAACAACACTGAGTATCCCTTATCAGCTAAATCTTTCAAGGCCATAAATGTGTTTAAGACATGATCTCTGCTTTTCAGTATGTCTGTCATCCTCCCACAAATAAGATAATTTCTTTTCCTCTTCTTCCTCCTCTTTCTCATGTTTAATATTAAAGATCTATTGACTGCCCATAATCCAACTGCTCTGTCTCAATTTTTTATGTCTGTGAACTCATTGAGTCTTCACTATTCCCCCATTTTACAGATGAAAAACTGCATTGCTCAGAGGTTAACGAATTTGCCAAGGATTAATAGCCCATCAGACAGAATTTGAATCCAAGAAATAGGTCTTCAGAGCTTGAGCTTTTAATCCTTATATAAGTGTGTGCATTATATTTATATATAAAATTAGTATATATTTACATATAATATGAATTATATATGTATATAATTCATATCTGTCTACATAAAATTAAAAGCATTCCAAATTTAAGTGCTCTCCTCTTGGCTACATCATTACATTATAGGCACAATAAGATAGAAATCTCAAAGTACCAAGGGCTTCCCTGGTGGCTCAGGTGGTAAAGAATATGCCTGAAATGTAGGAGACCTGGGTTCAATCCCTGGGTTGGGAAGATCCTCTGGAGAAAAGAATGGCTACCCGCTCCAATATTCTTGCCTGGAGAATTACATGGACAGAAGAGCCTTGTGGACTACAGTACGTGGGGGTTGCAAAAAGTCGGACATGACTGAGCAACTAACATTTTCACACTTTCTCAAAATACCAAAAGCAGGAATTACTACTAATAAAAGGAACCCTCACTAAAATGGAGTCAGGAGGCCAGAAGAGTACCATTCTATGACAATGCAGATCCCAACAAGAAGAGACAGATTTTGCACTCTGGCAGGAAATGATACCAGTACAACTAGGAGAAAGATTTTCTCCCTGAGCTCCCTGGAAATAGATGATCCAAAGAGAGACCATCACAACTCAGCCAATGAAAAGCCACTTTGAACTCCTAGTTTCCGCCTCTGAACTTTTTGTTTATACTGCTGCTGCTGCTGCTAAGTTGCTTCAGTCGTGTCCAACTCTGTGCGACCCCATAGACGTCAGCCCACCAGGCTCCCCCATCCCTGGGATTCTCCAGGCAAGAACACTGGAGTGGGTTGCCATTTCCTTCTCCAATGCATGAAAGTGAAAAGTGAAAGTGAAGTCGCTCAGTCGTGTCCGACTCTTAGCGACCCCATGGACTGGACTTAGCCCACCAGGCTCCTCCATCCATGGGATTTTCCAGGCAAGAGTACTGGAGTGGGGTGCCATTGCCTTCTCTGATTACTCCTCTCCTTTATAGCAGCAATCCCCAACCTTTTTGGTCAGGCACTAGTTTCATGGAAGACAATTTTTTCACGGATAGGGGGATGAGTTCAGGATGAATCAAGCACATCACATTTATTATGCTGCCACTGATGTGACAGGAGGCAGAGCTCAGGTGGTACTGTGAGCAGTGGGGAGTGGCTGTAAATACATATGAAGCTCTGCTTGCTCACTCACTGTTTACCTCCTGCTGTGCGGCCCAGTTCCTAACAGGCCATGGGCCAGTAGCAGTCTGTGGTCCAGGGATTGAGGACCCTTGATTTCCAGGACTTGTATGTCATTCATCCATAGTTGCATGTACTGAATTGCAATTCTTCACTGAGCCCAAACAAATCGTTTTTGCTGGTAAAATAACTGGCTGTTTAATTGTCTTAGGTTCAGTTCAGTTCAGTTGCTCAGTCGTGTCCGACTCTTTGTGACCCCATGAATCGCAGCACGCCAGGCCTCCCTGTCCATCACCATCTCCAGGAGTTCACTCAGACTCATGTCCATCAAGTCAGTGATGCAATCCAGCCATCTCATCTTCTGTCGTCCCCTTCTCCTCCTGCCCCCAATCCCTCCCAGCATCAGTCTTTTCCAAGGAGTCAACTCTTCGCATGAGGTGGCCAAAGTACTGGAGTTTCAGCTTTAGCATCATTCCCTCCAAAGAAATCCCAGGGCTGATCTCCTTCAGAATGGACTGGTTGGATCTCCTTGCAGTCCAAGGGACTCTCAAGAGTCTTCTCCCATACCACAGTTCAAAAGCATCAATTCTTCAGCGTTCAGCTTTAGGTTATCACTAGTCAAAAGGTTTCATATCCCATTTACTTGTCAGAAATACCCTAATACTCACACTGTTTTCATTTCTCAGCCTGAGGGTAATAACATCACTTTTCAGACAGGTCCAGGGCCTCAGTGTAGCATTGCCCATTTCTGTGATGGTGGATCAAAAATAATAATGGAGACTGGAAATGTTGATGATGGTCCCTGGGCACTTATACAAGAGACAAAGGGCTTGATTCATCCTTCATCCCAGCAAGTGGGAAAGGGGTACTTTCCTAGTTACAGAAGCTAGCCTGGGCCAAGAGTAACTAAAAATGAAATTTGAGCACAGACTCCCCTAAAGCTAATCTCAGAAGAAATTGCCCAGGGAAATTCCCAGCTCTTGCCCAGAGAAATTCCATCAGACTCTGAACAAAGGGAGCAACTTCTAAGTATATTAAAGAAGCAAGCATTCAAGGAGAATATTTGCATGCATTATTCATCATCCCCCATTGTGGCTGACTTACAGAGAATGATGGCCACAATTTAATACATGTATTCAGGGTTTTTCCTGAGTTTTCCCAAGAATTTCTTATAATACCATATTATATGGGGGAAAAAAAAAGAAATAGGGAAAATGATAGCTAAGCACCATATGGCCCAGAGACAAAGAAATATCACCAGTAGGTAAGCAAAGTCTCCCTGGTTGAGAATAATACATGTGAGAAGTAGTGGGTAAGAAATTAGAACTAAGTGACTAACTAAGAAGTTGGCTATCACAGGCTAAGGGAGAATTGTAATGACGTGACCTCTGGTAGGGGCTTCTCAGGCGGTGAAGAACTTGCCTGCCAATGCAGGAGATGTATGGGACATGGGTTGGAAACCCTGGGCCAGGAAGATCCCCTGGAGGAGGGCATGGCAACCCACTCCAGTATTCTTACTTGGAGAACCTGTGGACAGAGGAGCTTGGTGGGCTACGGTCCATAGGGTGGCAAAGAGTCGGAAATGACTGAGGCGACTTAGCATGCACGTGACCTCAGGTAGAGGTGAATAGGAAGAGATAAAACCCAAAGATAACAGTAATATACAGTCAAATGAACTAGACAAGTGATTGGTATGTGAAGGGTCAGAGAGAGCTGAAAATATAAAGATTTTGCCCAAGTGTCTGACCTGAGTGTTTGGAAGAACTGATGATGCAATTAAGGAGAAGATGTAAATTCCTTTTTTTTGAGGGGAAAAAAACCTGGACTTGTTAACTTTTAGGCACTAATCAGATATGCTTATGGGGATATCCAGTGGGAATGTACACAAAAGTGATGAAAAGGTCAAAGCCAATAACTGTTATGCTGTTTTTGTAATTATTGAGACTTCCAAGTGCTTACTTGATTTGACTCTCACAAATAACCCTCACTAGGCAACCAGGAAAGCTATACTTACTCTCAGTGTACAAATTTCAAAATTCAGGCATTGTGATAAGAAATTCTACACTGTGCATAGCAGACCTTCGACCTAAATACTCCTGGTACACTTAGTACATTTATGCCATGAGCTACTATGTCACAGAACCTGAATATAGCATCAGTTGAGATATTATCCTTTCACAGATAATGTGAAAGAAGAACAGACTATTCGAAATAGAAAACCAATAACTTGGTTCTCAGTACATTTGTCATAGACTATTTAATTTAAAAATAAAATGCTGACCAATTTCTCTTCAAATGGTCCTACCTTATTAACTCATTTGTAACCAACATGTTTGTCAAAATCCCTAGTATACCACTGTATTAATGATGCCTTTTATTTTCTCATGCTTTCATATCTTGGGGTCTTGCTGACTCTGAACAGATTCCCCTTTCCAGGACTATTTAATATCTGGAGATGGCAAATTACTTATCTGGAGCATGTCTTTCAGGTAAACCAAGCCAGAGTCCATATCCAGTCCTTCCTTACTCAGTTCTCACACGCAGCCATTGTCTACCTTCCCGGTTAGGCCAGGTACCAGGCCACTAGGGATAGTCCTTGTGCTGTTCACTCAGAAATTATTCCAACTATCCAACCTCAGCCTGTTTTCTTGCCTCCTTCCTTCCTTTGGAAACCACAATAAAGGCTGTAACCAAATGCTTCCCCTACATATACCTCTCGGCAGATCCCGTTGCTCCCCTGTGTAGCTCCCGAAGGCATGGCATATCCCCCTTCTCTCTGAGTCTGTGAGTTTAACAAACCATCTTTTTTAATGGTTGTCACTCCTGACCTGCTGGCCTTGCCTACCTAAATAATAATACAATCTATATTTTAAGACAACCAGTCAGAAACTAGAAGCCAAACTAATTAAGAAAACACAAAGTGAACAGATTTTCATGTCATGGCTACTGAACTAAACTTGGATCAGCTCACCTAACATGCAGCAAAGCCAATCTACTGACAAGGGTTTTGGTGAAGTCAATTACAGGATTTATTTCAGGGCACCAAGCAAGGAGAACAGGCAGAAAGTGCTCAAACGCCCCACACTTCCCAGTGACTTTCAGGCAAGATTTTCAAAGTTAACATTAGGCCTGGGGGCACAGGGTACATCTTATGTGGCTAATCCATAGAAAAAGAGACCTAAGAGATTTTTGACCCCTGGGTCAGGAAGATTCCCATGGAGAAGGAAATGGCACCCCAATCCAGTATTCTTGCCTGGAAAATTCTGTGGGCAGAGGAGCCTGGCTGGCTAAGGTCCGTGGGGCCACAAAGAGTTGGACATGACTGAGCAACTGAGCACACAGACACGCACTTATTAAAATTTTTAGTTTTTAAATTGCTTCCTAATACTATTTTTTTTTACTTTTAAATAATTTTATCTTTGTACCTTGATATATGTATAATATCACAAAAGATGATTTCACCAATGATAACCATTGTTCATATTTTAACACATCTCTATGTATCCCAATACCAACATATGGTGAGTTTTTTTAATATAATAATGTATCCCAATACAGAGAACCTTTGGAAGATGGGCAAATCTTGCTTGTCATCTGTGTTTGTAGATAAAGTTTAATGATAACAAAGCCATGCTCAGTCGTTTATGCATTGTCTACAGCTATTTTTCTGCTACAGAAGTAGAATAGCTACAGTGGAGACCACATAGCCTGTAAAGCTTAAAATATGTACTATTTGACCATTTATAAAAAAAGTTTTCCAACCCTGATATACTGTGTACATTTTGTCATATCGTTTGTATTATAACAGTATTATTTTAAGTTCTACAATAAGCAATTACAACTTATGTTATAATTTAATCTATTAAATAATTTTTGGATCATAATCTCAGCATCATGATTCTCAGAATTAAACTTTTTAAATTTGATTTTAGACCATGAAGATTTACAGAAGTCTGAAAGGCTAATTTTTAAATAATAGAATTTTTTTAATATTGTTAAATTTAAAACTGAAATTAAAAAGCAAAATACTGATTCTGTGTATTAGGGCTTAAAATCCATTGCACTTTCAGAGAGTATAAACAGTAACATAGCTAATATTGAGTATGAAGTTGGGAAGTCATTTCTACACATAGGCATTCAAAATCCCATGTTTTCCTAAGAACAAAGTTTTTTCTCCTTTTGTTTGTTAACTATTTAAAGGAAGCTGATACAGCACCTTAAGAGTTCCCAAACTCCTCTATAAAGCCCCCTCACATTTTGGCCAATTTGAAACAGTAGAACTAGAACATGTCTAAAAAGGAAGAGCAGAAGGAGGAGACTAATACTCTATGCCCTGGGTAAATCTTTCTCAAAATACTCATTAATAACTATGTTAAATATCTAAATATGTGGGGCATAGGGGAGACTGCGCTGTCACTCAGGACCCAAGTTTATTCCCAATCAAACTCTCATCTCAGCTCTACAGAATGAAACAGGGATGTCAAAGCAAAATACAAGGATGGGATGTACACCAAGAGGATGTCTACACTATGATAATGGTAATAAAATATTTAGGCTTGTGCTTACTTTTTAAGTGAACTATAAATAATAAATATTGAGCTTGAATCGGCCATATTTGAATAAGCTGAGTTATTACAGAGATTCTAATTCATGCAAAATGATTATAAGCCAATAAAAATCATTTTAATATAAAGTTTATCTATCGATCTATCTATGTTAAACCACATTATGTTTAAACAAAGTACTGCATATGTGCCTATCTCCTATATTCATATTTTGATGAGATTCCTTGATTTTATAATTTCTTATAAACCCTATATATAATTTTTTCATGAAATTTATAGTGGAAGAATAATATGAGAAGAGTAAAAAGGGAGGCAGTACTGTCACACATAGGTTGAACAGGAAAGAGATGATCAAGGCCACTGACAGACAAAGTGTGAGTGATTTTAAACTGTCATCTATGCCCTTAAAAGCAAGATTAAGGAATTAGTTATAATCAGCAAGTTGATTAATTTAACCTTGAGAATGAGTGGGTCATTTGCTCACAATGTATAATCATCTACATTTTGAAAACCATAGCTTCCCAACATTGATAAATGCAAAAGTAAGAATTGATGCTTTTGAACTGTAGTGTTGGAGAAGACTCTTAAGAGTCCCTTGGACTGCAAGGAGATCAAACCAGTCCATCCTAAAGGAGATCAATCCTGAATGTTCCTTGAAAGGACTGATGCTGAAGCTGAAGCTCCAGTACTTTGGTCACCTGATGCAAACAGCTGACTCATTAGAAAGACCCTGATGTTGGGAAAGATTGAAGGCAGGAGGGGAAGGGGACGACAAGAGGATGAGATGGTTGGATGGCATCACTGACTCAATGCACATGAGTTTGAGCAAGCTCCAGGAGATGGTGGAGGACAGGGAAGCATGGTGTGCTGCAGTCCACGGGGTCACAAAGAGTCGGACATGATTAAGCAACTGAACAACAACAAGTATTGTATGTACTTGTTAAACAAAATTAAATATAATCAATAAATAAATCAATATGAAAGAGGAGAACTAAAGCTTTCTTTTCTCTGCCTCCACATTTTTTCCTTAATCTATTTTTTTTTAACATCACTAATATTTAGGAGACAAGGTAAATTCAGGGCAAGAATGATTCTATCAAACCACGCTCCTGGTTTATCTTTTCAGACATACTTCTTTAATCCATCACAAGATGTGCTTCAAACTGACGCAGGAAGCATTACCAAAGAGGACAGCTGAGGTTAGACTGTTCATAAATAATTATAAACAAGTGAATTGTTTACTTAGTCTGCAATGTTTGGGGACTCAATTATGTTCCAGTTTTCAAAGCCCTGCAACCCCCTAACCAGTTTGCCACCAGATTCTTTTCCCTGTGCAAATCACAGGTTCTTACTGCATCACTCATAACTCACCACCAAAGATTTCAGTCCTACATATGTTATGCTCCACTAATTTGCAGAATTGAACTTATCAGTAAATCATCATAATATCAGACTCCTGTTGGGTAATAGTGCCCTGGAGAAATATATCCAGGGCTTAGTAAATGGATCTAGCCCTGTCACTATTTCAGAAGGTGTGAAAGAAGCCATTTAACATATGCACTGTACAGAGATAAGAGGCAGGTTTCTTCCCCTTTACATAATGTATTCCCTGGTATATAAAGAGGAACATTACTCTTTTTTTGTTAGTGGAGTATAATTGCTTTACAATGTTGTTGGTTTCTGCTGTACAACAAAGTGTGTCAGCTCTATGTATACATACATCCCCTGCTTCTTGGATCTCCCTTTCACCACCATCCTCCATCCCACCCACCTCGGTCACCACAGAGCACACAGCTGAGTTCCCTGCACTACACAGCAGGTTCCCACTAGCTCTCTATTTTGCACATGGTAGCATATATATGTCAATTCAATCTCCCAATTCATCCTACCCTCTCACTCCCTGCTGTGTCCACACACCTGTTCTCTGCGTCTCTGTCTCTGTCCCTACCTCCTAAGGAGGTTCATCAGTACCATTTTTCTAGATTCCATACATATGTGTTAATATCCAATATTTGTTTTTCTCTTTCTGGCTTCAACTCTGTATGGCTTCATTATTTAATGTCACTTAAATACTCATATAACCTGAAAGAAACACAAATCCACTTTTTCCCTAAAGAAGGGAGTGAGTAAGCTTCCAAGGTTAATTTGGAGATATTAGGGGTAACAGTTGGGGCTTCCCTAGTGGCTCAGATGGTAAAGAATTTGCCTGCAATGTGAGAGACCAAGGTTCAATCCCTGGGTCAGGAATATTCCCTGGAGAAGGGAACGGCAACCCCACTTTAGTATTCTTGCCTGGAGAATTCCATGGACAGAGAAGCCTAGTGAGCTACAGTCCATGGAGTCACAAAGAGTTGGACACGACTGAGCGACACTCATACACACACACACACACACACACACACACACACACATGGGTTACAGTTAATGTTCAAGTTTTGTTTTTTTTTAATTACAGAGGAACTCATATAGTTATCAGCATCTTGCCTCTAATACTTCATGATTTTACCCTATTCATGACTGTGTTCTTTTCACCCCAGATCTTACTATATTTATACTACTTTTAAAAATATGCTTTCTAGTCAAAAATAATTTAAACATTACAGAAGTGAATAAAGGAAAAGAAGTTTTTCCCATGTTTCCTCTGTGCCACGGCCATCCCTGCCACTATAGCAGTCCTCACAGGAAATCACTCAACAGATTGGTGTTAAGACACCAAGATCTTTGAGACACACACACACATAACATATATTTTGAAATATTCCAACAAATTTTTTATCATCCTGTTTTTTCTTTAATATTTACTTATATGTATCAAAGGTGGCATCTATGGATCCACTTCATGTTCCTTAACAGCAATATGTTCCTTTGTATGGGTATTGTTTCACTAGCTCCTCATAAATGATTTTTTATTGTTTGCAATTCTTTAATTATATAAATCTATTGCAGTGAACATCTTAGTACATATGTTAGCAGAGTATTTATCAGCAATCATTTATAGTGTTTTCTATCTTCCCAGCACAAAAAAGTGTTCCACTTATCCTCATAGTAAGTGTTTGGATTCAGTACTATTATTATCTTGTGTCTGAAATTAGTGGGGAAAAGGAATCACAGAAATAGCAATTTTTTTCCATCGCTATTGTGACAGTCAGAATTCAGACTTAGGCTGTCTGTCTCCAGAATCAATATCCTTAACCACTATGCTTCACTGTTTGGAGATGTCTTTGATTTTGGTGAAGTTTCAAAATTTTAAATCTCTGCTCTGTTCTGCGTGTGCTTAGACCCTTAATTACCAGTGCATTGTCAGGTTAAATTCTCCTCCTCAAGACCAAGTTTAGATGGGCAAGCCATTCTGCTGATCATATCCCTGTCCTTTGTTTTAAACCCACTCCTTGTTCTTCCAGCTCCAGAATTCCAAACCTGCTTAACCCACATCATTCACTTGGAAACAAAAGAATTTTATCCTAGCCGTAAGTATGAAGAACTGTGAAGAGCTGGGGTCAGTTATGGGGAATGCCATGAATATTTAGGACACTAAATAATATCTTTATCACAGAATCATTGACCTGAATTTAATATGTAAGTTTGTGATCTTGGAATTTTCTTCACCCATACAATGACGGGATTTACCTAAATTACCCCTGAGATCTCTTTCAGTATGAAAATTCAGTGGTAAATTTCCTGTGTCAGACACGACAGTTTGCAGTTTGCAGATTTCTGCTGAGCCTGTGAATCTAAAACTCCTAAGCATCTTAGCCATCCTAACTATCAAAACAAGAAATTCAAATAAGCCATCAATTCTAATTTTTACTGATCTAGCTGAGCTGGTGGAGCTCTGTAAATGCATCAGTCTTCTCCTTCCTCTACTTAAAAGGATATTACTCGAGACTGTTTTCTTCTTAATGAAATAAGAAAAGAATCCCTGATATGGCATTTTCAGATTATTTGTAATGAGCTTCAGGGAAAGATACATTTGGTACATCACTTGAAAGTGTTTTTATATTTGTGCAAGAGATTGGGCCCTTGGGCTAAGTCCAGACATTGAGGTGGGAGCCACCCAAGCCTTCAGACTACAGAGTATGAAAATAAGAGACCTGTGAAAGTTGCAGAGGAGAAGGCCAACAGTTGAGAACTGACTAAATGGTCCGCAAGTGATGGTACTCCAAAAGAAACAGAGTTGCGGCTCAAGATCAGAGACCAGAGGCTGAGCAAGTGGGATTGGCAGGTGACAGAAAACCATGACAAAGACATTTTGTGAAGGACTTGTATAGATTTTCCCAGAGTTCAAGATTATGTATAGGTCAAACCAGACAGAAACTATTCTTAAGGTGAACTTTTAAGTGTTATATGACAGATACAGTCTAAGAAAAAAAAAAACTAAGATGAAAAAGACACCTTATTTAGAAGTCATTTTTCTTATTCAAATCCCAACTTATTAGTCATGTGAGCTCAGAAAAATTGTGTAACTTCTATGAGCCTCCATTTCAGGTTTATGAAAGGAAGAGATTGTTTCTGCCTCATAGACTTTTTGTGGGTATTAGCTGTGTAAAGGATTTGAAAACTTTAAATATAAAGCAAATATAGGAACAATTACTCTTATTACAAGCACTGGATTGCAAGTTCTCAAAGCAGAACTCCAACTGCATGAAACTTTATTGCTGAGTTGCTTTCGTACTGTCCTTGGTCTTGCCTTTGCTCACCTTGTACAAGCAACAAGTTAGAGTTGGCCCATAAGTGGCTACCAGAGAAATGAATACTCTAAACTTCATTTGTTCCTTGATACTCTTAAGAAGGGTTTCCCAGGTGTCAATGCAGGAAACATAAGAGATGTGGGTTCGATCCCTGGGTTGGGAAGATCCCCTGGAAAAGAAAACGGCAACTCACTCCAGTATTCTTGCCTGGAGAAACCCATGGACAGAAGAGGCTGGCAGGCTACAGTCCATAGGGTCGCAAAGAATTGGACACGACTGAAGTGACTTGGCATGCACATACTCTCAACCACTGCTCTTCTAAATTTCAAGACCTGATCCTAGCTAGCTCCTTCAGTTTTCACAGTCCCATTCACTGAATTATTGGAACATGATCCTTGTCTTTGAACCTCCCTGATATTTTCATTTTCTTGGAATTCTTTTCCCAGGCTCGTCACAAATAATTACAGAACAAGGGGGAGGTGAATTCTTTTAAGTTATGAAGAAAGAAAATCCAATGATTAGCAACTCAGAACTTTTTTTCTCAAGAATTGTGCAACCACTGAATTGTTACTGGCTCACAAATCAGCAGCATTCACAGAGATTAACTAGGACAGATTTGGGCTTTAGAAACAAAGGTTAAAAACAATTTATTTTTTTTCTTTTGAGTAAAGAAGGACAGTCACCACAATAATAGACACATTAAAGCTGCATCTATCATATTTAATCTAAGATGAGTGGTCCCCTGTTGCCTTTCCTGAAATCAGTACTAGGCCAGTAGCATCAAAATTATCTTGGGAGCTTTGGGAAAAATGACTAAAGTCCCCAGCCTTGATGATGACATACTGAATCATAATCTCTGGATATGAAACTCGGGAAACTAAGTAGTGTTCAAAGTTTCTCAGGTCATTCTGATATCAATCCAGTTTGGAGTAGCAGTTTGAATAACAGATTTGATGATGGACAAAGAGTTACGGCTTTGATTCCCCAACTCTAGGTATTATAATCTCTTTACATTAAGTAGTTTTCAAGGATTAATCTTTGACTTCCTAGGTCTGTTACATTGTACAATGTGTAGTTCATGGTACTTAATGCAGCATCCAACACACAAAGACTGAATTCTACTAAATTTTAACCAAATGTATTTAAGAAGAAAACTCAGAGTTATATAAGAAAAGAAAGGGAAAATGAATGACACCACTCATGAGGCAAGTACATTTTCCCCTGTTATCTAAACAACTGAATTTCGGCAGCTACTTGAAAATTATCTGCTGTTCTTTTCCAGTGAAATAAAAAGTAACTAAAAAGGAAAATAGCAAGATCTGTGAAAAATCATGTACAGTTTTGGCTGTCAGAGAGAATAAAACTCAGATAATGTGAAAAAGGATATGGCCTGTGAATAAAGTCATTCAAAAATACATCGGGGAAAAGTTAAATTCTTTAATCCACATAAAATTAAAATCAGGTCCAATATTAGCCACAGTGACTGCCATAAAGTAAATTGAGTTACATAATTTCATTTAAGAAATGGTACTTTGGGGACAAATTTTCTCAAAATGTTCCATTTCTCTTTCAGGTTCGGGCCATTAAAAAAAAAAAAAAGAGTCATTCAGGCAAATAATTTCTAGTTTTAGGTAACTCAATTTCTCTTTCCCAATACTGGAACAATTCAATTTAGGTTTCATAAATTACTGAAGAACAGATAGAATCCAATATACTGGATTAGCTGAGAATATGAAATATACATTGTTTTTACTCATTTAAAACACTGATTTGTTAAATATCCTATTCTCCATATTATCTAATAGGCTAAGAAAGAAATACACATATCCAGGTCATTAGAACAATTTCATTGCTTTTCTTCTTGGAGAGATTTTAGCATCTCCCATTTCTCCAAGGTTAAACCCATTCTCTCCTTTCTTAAAGAATATATATTAGGTTTTGTAAAGTACTAATTTTATTCATGATGAGCACAAAATCTGGAATATGGTTGGTTTTATAATAAGTTAATTTACAGTTTAAGGATTTGAACAAATAGAGCTCCAGAAAAAGAATGTTTTTTTTTTTTTTTAGTTCATATGTTATTCTAGAACCTCAGTTTCCAAGCACCAAAGCATGAAAGCAGAAAGATTCCCCAGTACTCTACTGACAATGAATAATACTACTCATAAGACATATAACCGTCAATAGCTTCTCCTTATGAAGCATGTTTCTTAATCATCCAGGGAAAATCCTATTACAAGACTATTGCTGCTGCTGCTAAGTCGCTTCAGTCGTGTCCGACTCTGTGTGACCCAATGGACGGCAGCCCACCAGGCTCCCCTGTCCCTGGGGTTCTCCAGGCAAGAACACTGGAGTGGGTTGCCATTTCCTTCTCCAATGCATGAAAGTGAAAAGTGAAAGTGAAGTTGATCAGTCGTGTCCAACCCTCAGCAACCCCATGGACTGCAGCCTTCCAGGCTCCTCCGTCCATGGGATTTTCCAGGCAAGAGTACTGGAGTGGGGTGCCTGCTAGACTCAAACAAAGAAGGGCTTCTCAGGGGGTTCAGTGGTAAAGAATCTGCCTGCCAATGCAGGAGATGCAACAGATTCAGGTTCAATCCTTGGGTCTGATAGATCCCCTGAAGAAATGGCAATCCACCCCAGTCTTCTGGCCTGAAAAGTTCCACGGACAGAGGAGCCTGGCGTGCTACAGTCCATAGAGTTGCAAAGAGTTAGACGTGATTGAGCAACTGAGCACACACAGCACACACAGACCCAAAGGATTAAAATGGATCTATCTGTGAAGTAGTAGACAGAAGAGAATTGCTTTCTTTGTTTTCAACAATGTGGTAGATTGTGAAAATGATCGTAAATCTTTCCCTTTCTACATCTACTCTTGTTATGTGACACTGCAGCAGCTCCAATCAAAAGATGGAATCTGTTTCTCACCCCTTGAGTCTGTGTTAACTAAGCAACCTCCTGTGTCAGATGATATGTGAGCAAGCCCACTGCAGAGACATCCAAAATACTCTACACTGGGCTTCCCTCTCTATTGTTGATCCTGGAAACCCTGAAGCTGCCACCATGTGGACAAGCCTGGAGGGTCTAATGGCTGTTGAGAGACACGTCGTTCAGGTGCCCTCATCCCGCTAGCTGTCATCCCAGCCAGCAGAGACAAAGCTAGACTATAAGGACATGAACTGTCATCTGCATGAAGAAGCATGAGTGGTCACAGATAAAGAATGGCCCCACTAGACCCAGTCCAAATTGCTGCTGCATAGAAATATCAGCTAAATAAAGAATTGTTATCTTAAGAGATCAAGTTTTGGAGCAGCAAAAATGTTTGTTAAGTAGCAACTGTTAAGTGGAAAAAACTAACTGATACAAGAAGATAAAATCAAATTTATTAATAAGAAAGAGGCAGAAGGAAAAATAAAGTTCTTCTCTTGCTTGATACTCCAGGAAAGCCTTCAGTTCAGTTCAGTTCAGTTCAGTCGCTCAGTCATGTCCCACTCTTTGCGACCCCATGAATCACAGCACGCCAGGCCTCCCTGTCCATCACCAACTCCCGGAGTTCACCCAGACTCATGTCCATCGAGTCAGCGATGCCATCCAGCCATCTCATCCTCTGTCATCCCCTTCTCCTCCTGCCCCCAATCCCTCCCAGCATCAGAGTCTTTTCCAATGAGTCAACTCTTCGCATGAGGTGGCCAATGTACTGGAGTTTCAACTTCAGCATCATTCCTTCCAAAGAACACCCAGGGCTGATTTCCTTTAGAATGGACTGGTTGGATCTCCTTGCAGTCCAAGGGACTCTCAAGACTCTTCTCCAACACCACAGTTCAAAAGCATCAATTCTTCAGTGCTCAGCTTTCCTCACAGTCCAACTCTCACATCCATACATGACCACTGGAAAAACCATAGCCTTGACTAGACAGACCTTTGTTGGCAAAGTAAATGTCTCTGCTTTTCAATATGCTATCTAGGTTGGTCATAACTTTCCTTCCAAGGAGTAAGCGTCTTTTAATTTCATGGCTGCAGTCACCATCTGCAGTGATTTTGGAGCCCCCAAAAATAAAGTCTGACAGTTTCCACTGTTTCCCCGTCTATTTCCCATGAAGTGATGGGACCAGATGCCATGATCTTAGTTTTCTGAATGTTGAGTTTTAAGCCAACTTTTTCAGTCTCCTCTTTCACTTTCATCAAGAGGCTTTTTAGTTCCTCTTCACTCAGAGTCTATCAAATGGAGAGGTTATCTTGGCACTAGGCTGTATATGGTTCTTTGGTTCTTTACAAAAGAAAAACGAAGGGAACTAAGATTTGATATATGTATTCTATGTATCAGAATGGCCATAGTCTTATATCCATTATCTCATTTAATCTTTGGAGCAACTTACGAGTTAACATTCAGTACACTATCTTAAAGATGAAAAAAAACTACTGTGTACAGTGATTGCCCTAAAGCGACATTCTTAGAAAGTGGCATAACTGAAATTCTAAGATAGTTCTGCCCAAATACAAAGCCTAGTAAATCAGGCCATAAGTGCAACCTCATCAGGAGAAATGAACATGAATTGTAAACTGGCGATTGAATGCCTGTCACAAATTCAGCACAGGTTTGACTTGGCATTGGTCTCTTTGGCCACGTCGTTAACAGAATTAAGTTTTTGAAAGACAGACCTGGTTTCATTGATTTTACATCAAAGACTCTTTCACTACATAAGATACCTGGTCTCCCTTCTCTTGTACCCAATACTCTGGGAATTAAAACTCAAATGCAGTTCTCATAACACCTCAAGCTCCACCCCAATGTTCACTGCAGCACTGTTTATAATAGCCAGGACATGGAAGCAACCTAGATGTCCATCAGCAGATGAATGGATAAGAAAGCTGTGGTACATATACACAATGGAGTATTACTCAGCCATTAAAAAGAATACACTTGAATCAGTTCTAATGAGGTGGATGAAACTGGAGCCTATTATACAGAGTGAAGTAAGCCAGAAAGAAAAACACCAAAATGACCCAATCAAAAAATGGGCCAAAGATCTAAATAGACATTTCTCCAAAGAAGACATACAGATGGCTAACAAACACATGAAAAGATGCTCAACATCACTCATTATCAGAGAAATGCAAATCAAAACCACTATGAGGTACCATTTCACACCAGTCAGAATGGCTGTGATCCAAAAGTCTACAAATAATAAATGCTGGAGAGGGTGTCGAGAAAAGGGAACCCTCTTACACTGTTGGTGGGAATGCAAACTAGTACAGCCACTATGGAGAACAGTGTGGAGATTCCTTAAAAAACTGGAAATAGAACTGCCTTATGATCCAGCAATCCCACTGCTGGGCATACACACTGAGGAAACCAGAAGGGAAAGAGACACGTGTACCCCAATGTTCATCGCAGCACTGTTTATAATAGCCAGGACATGGAAACAACCTAGATGCCCATCAGCAGATGAATGGATAAGAAAGCAGTGGTACATACACACAATGGAGTATTACTCAGCCATTAAAAAGAATACATTTGAATCAGTTCTAATGAGGTGGATGAAACTGGAGCCTATTATACAGAGTGAAGTAAGCCAGAAGGACAAACACCAATACAGTATACTAACGCATATATATGGAATTTAGAAAGATGGTAACAATAACCCTGTGTACAAGACAGCAAAAGAGACACTGATGTATAGAACAGTCTTATGGACTCTGTTGGAGAGGGAGAGGGTGGGAAGATTTGGGAGAATGGCATTGAAACATGTATAATATCATGTATGAAACGAGTTGCCAGTCCAGGTTTGATGCACGATAATGGATGCTTGGGACTGGTGCACTGGGATGACCCAGAGGGATGGTATGGGGAGGGAGGAGGGAGGAGGGTTCAGGATGGGGAACACATGTATACCTGTGGTGGATTCATTTCAATATTTGGCAAAAGTAATACAATATTGTAAAGTTTAAAAATAAAATAAAATTAAAAAATAAAAATGAATAAAAAAAACTAATGAAATATTTCACATAGCATAGAGAAAACATAATGAAAATTCATGTACAAATGAGATTTATCAAATCATAACATTTCATATTTATTACAGTTTTTCTTTCTTATGTGTTTGTATGCTATTTGGTGTCTCTTCCTTCTATGTTATGCTTTAGGTAAGCAATTGTTTGCATTCGCTTTCTCCTTGAAACTATCTATCTTTCCTCAGATTTCAGGCTAGTTGATTGCCCTTTGACTTTAGCTCTTAACTGGATTCAAAAAGGATGCTGCTTTGTAGATTATCTGGCCTTCCCATGTCATAAAATGAGGAGTTATGCTCTTTGCAGCTTTCTACATCGTACATGAACTCCATCTTAGTACTTTTTACCAACATTCCCTATTTTTGCCTGCCCTATTCAGACTAAAGAATAAAACACTGCAAATCTCCTATCTCTCAAAAACTTGAATAGAAAATGTCAAACGACTTCCCAAAGGTGGTTGCACTGGTTTTCACTTTCAGCAGCAGTGGCTGAGTTCTCAGTGTTCATGGCCCTTACCCATACTTAGTACTGGCAAACTTTTAATTTTTGGCAAACTGGTATAAGTCTGTATGTCAGTTTGATTTTAATTTACATTTCTCTCCTTACTGATGAGGTTCAGTGTCTTTTCATTCGTTTATTGGCAATCTGTGTTTGGGAAAGACCATAATGCTGCAAAAGACTGAAAACAAAGGAGAAGAGGGTGGCGGTGGATGAGACGGTTAGACAGCATCATCAACTCAGTGGACGTGAATCTGAGGAATCTCCAGGACATAGTGACAGACAGAGAAGCCTGGTGTGCTGAATGCAGTCCATGGGGTCGCAAAGAGTCAGACGCAGCTTAGTGACTGAACAACAAAAATCCCTGTTTGTTTCATGTGAACTTCCTATTCAAATCTCATTCTCATTTTACTTTTGGACGAATGGATTACCTCTTTTTTGGTACTGGTTGACTTTTCCTTATAATAAATTCCAGAAACTCTTCATATATTCTCATTATTTACCCTTTAGTTACATGTGTTGAAAATAATGCCCCCACTATGCTTTGTTTTTTTATTTCTGCTTTTTATAATAACTTTGATGGAAAAAAATGGCTATATTTAATATAATCAAATTTCCCAAAATTTACTTTACCCTTATTACTTTTTGTGTCTTAAGAAATCCTTACCTAACTAAAGCCATGATAATATTACCTTATATGCACATTATATTCTATCTTCAGATAAATCCTTCATCTACATAAAATTAATTTTTTCCCACAGCAGTCATGCTTTCTACTGATCGGTGTGCACAAACTATTTACTACATCCTCTACCTACTCACTTTACAAGAGTCCATTCAAACATTACCTCATGACAAATCTTTCCACTAAGTCAGAGCTTATTGCTTCTGGCTTGTTTTCATAGGCAGAAGTCATCCAACAAGGATTTTTTTAGAACAAACTATGTTCTAGGCACTAAATTCTGGAGACAGAGAAAAACTTATAGCTACTACCTTTAGCATGTTAATAGCCCACTCATGGGTTCTTTCTTTCCTTCCTTTATTTCTTTCTTCCCCATCCCCTTCTCTTTCTTCCTACCCTGGGTTCTTGGGCAGTCTGGTGACTATATGATTACCTTCTCAAAATATCATTTTTATCAATATAAACATAAAGCAAACAATATAACAAAGGAACCTAATGTATTAGAAGGGTTATCAAAATGTTACAAATCATGATACAGTAATATATGTGCTTCTAATGGTCACATTAAATACCAGGATCTAGGGGCAATTACAGTAACTATTATAATTTTGTACTGCTGAGTTAAACAATATTTTTACATATCTGCAACAATAATAATATGATATAAAATATCTTATTTATTGGTGACAAAGTCACAAATACTGCTAATACTACAGAAGTTTGTTGCCTGCAATCATAATGGAAGGCAGTGCTAAATTTTCATTTAATTTTAGTACAAATAGTGATGCCATTTTTTTCCATTCAGGCGTGTGACTCAGTTTTCCATAGCCTCAGGATAAGGACCCTTGGTCTTCTGGAGCAATTTGAAACATTCATGATCATGGCCTGCAGTTAGATATTCCTTTGACATGACAAAAAATAAAAAGAGAGAGAAAAAATTTTTAATTCAATACTAATGTAATCTGTATTCCATTTTATTTCAGTTATTTTTAATATTTGGATTGTTGTTGTTCAGTTGCTAAGTCATGTCTGACTCTGTGACTCCATGGAGTGCAGCATGGCAGACCTCCCTGTCCTCCACTATCTCCTGGAGTTTATTCAAACTCATGTCCACTGAGTCAATAATGCTACCCAATCGTCTCATCCTCTGTCAACCCCTTCTCCTCTTGCCTTCAGTCTTTTCCAGCATCGGGGTCTTTTCTAATGAGTCAGCTCTTTGCATCAGGTGGCCAAATTACTGGAGCTTCAGCATCAATCCTTCCAATGAACACACAGGGTTGTTTTTCCTTAGGATTCCTTTAAGATTGACTGGTTTGATCTCCTTGCTGTCCAAGGAACCCCAGCACCACAACTCAAAAGCATCAATTTTTTGGTTCTCAAACTTCTTTATGGTACAACTCTCACATCCATACATGACTACTGGAAAAAAAATGGCTTTTGATAAAAACTATTTACTCATAAAATATATGAAGTTTGAAAACGCTAGTCCAGTGAAGATGATAGAGTTCAGACTCATGCTGTTCTTTTAAAAACAGAAGTTTCTTATGCTATACACCAGGGTTATTTTTAACAGAACTCTTAGAATTTTTTTCTTTGTATTGTAATTATGGGTTTTCATATCTGATGCAATGAACCACAACAAGGTATTCATTAACTAATTTATTTTCATGATTCTTTGACCTAATGACCTAATACAGATTGAGTTAAAGCTTATAATACAACATCCTCATCACATGTTATCAGACACACACAGAGTAGACACATCAGCCAAGTTGTTAGCAGCCTAAGTGTAATTTGGCTCACTAAATGTGCATTAGTCACACATTTTCCATAATAACCTACCTCATAGAATAGAATCTCTGGCTATTCCAGGCTTGTTCCCTACTGTTAACCAACCTGAAAGAACACATACAGGAGTCTTAACAGAGGGCATTTGCATTCCCCCTGTGATCCCTTAATCCCACCAAAACCAAAGTCTTATTATCTGTCCCTTATTGGGTTCTTGGTTCATTTATCACAGTGGGTTTGTGTAGGTACTAAGATTTCCAAATTTTAACTCATGAGCACTTTAAAAAAAGAGCTGTTCCAGAGGCATAAAGATGAGCTGAGTCTTACAGTGCCCGCAATCTTTTGGTTCTATTATCTCTTCCTCCTCTGTTCAGTGGTAGCTTCCTTCCTCCTTCATAGCACATCTTTCTTCATCATTTCTCCTCTGTCTCCCTCCCTCTAGCATGTCTTTATGAGTTTCTCATTAATGAAAGTAAATGAATCTCAGTGGATATATCCCTTGGATATATAATAGTTTTCATAATTGAAATCAGAGTCAAGCTTTGTGGGTTAAAATCTAGCACCATGATCACATTATTATTGTATACAATTATCTGCTCTGAATTTGACGAGAGGTTCTATGAGAACAATTACATTTTAAATATATTAATATGGAAGAATATTTTAGACAAGTGAAAATTTAAATTTTCAAAAAAGACTTTTATTGTTCTGCCTTTTTCTATCTCAGGAATGTATGTAAAAGGAAAATTTCTAAGTGATCCAAAGTACTTTTAATTAGACTCTTGCATGGTTGTACTAAAAATAATTCATTTACTTAACATATATTTATAAAGCACCTACTAAGTGCCAGAAACACTGAGGAACATCAGGGAACAATACTGAGAGTGCTATAGTACTTGGAGAATATAGTAAATAAATAGATACACATTTCAAGATATATGTTTAAAATTAAATATTCAGTTAGTAAGTGCTACAGACAAATGTTTTAAAAATGAGAAAGTATATATCCACCAACAGACATAACCATATGAACAGGATTAAACTTCTTGCTTCCAAAATAATTTGTATTGTTTTTCTTATTAACACATGTTCATCGCAGAAAACACAGAAATGTATTGAGAATAATGAAAACATCATGGTTAATCTTTATTGCAAATTGCACCTTATGCTTTTAATATTCAGTTTAGTTCAGTCACTCAGTTATGTCCGACTCTTTGTGACCCCATGGATACATCAGGCTTCACTGTCCATCACCAACTCCTAGAGCTTGCACACACTCATGTCCATTGAGTTGGTGATGCCATTAAACCATCTCATCCTCTGTCGTCCCCATCTCCTCCTGCCTTCAATCTTTCCCAGCATTGGGATCTTTCCCAATGAGTCAGTTCTTCACATCAGGTGGCCAAAGTATTGTAGCTTCAGCTTCAGCATCAGTCCTTCCAATGAATATTCAGGACTGATTTTCTTTAGGATTGACTGGTTGGATCTCCTTGCAGTCCAATGGACTCTCAGGAGTCTTCTACAACACCACAGTTCAAAAGCATCAGTTCGTCAGTGCTCAGCTTTCTTTATGTAGTATCTCATATAATCTTCATAAATGCCCATTGAAATAAGCATAATTATGATCCCCGTTTTATACATGAGATAATTGGAAGGCAAATGAATTAACTTCCCCAAAGTCAACATATATTGCGTGCCAGCTTTGGAATAAAACGTTTGTCTGTTATCCATCTTCAAAGCTCATGCCATTAACATTATACTATCTGTTGCAGTCCAGAGAATCTCCGGCCCAAGATATTTCTCCCTAATCCACAGATCCTCTGAATATGTCATGCTAAACTGGAAAAGAGACGTTGAAGATAAAACTAAGGTTGCTAATTGGTGGAACTTTAGAAAATCTTAAATTAATCCTTCCAAGATCTTAGAAGCAGAGAAACTTTTCTAGCTGAATTCAGTCAGAGAAAAGCCTTACAGACAAAAGGCAGAAGAGATGCAAAGCATGAGAGAGTTTTCACCCACTGTTGTGGACTTTGAAAATGAAGGGGGCTATGAGCCATAAAATTCTGACAGGCTCTAGAAACTGGGAAGAACTACCTCTAGTGACAGCTAGCAAGAAAATAGGGGGCTTTGATCTTAAAATCACATGCAGCAGAATTCTTTCAACAATGTAAAAGAACCTAGAAAAGCATTTTCCTCCAGAGACTTCAGGTAAGAGCCCAGGCTGGCACATACCTTGATTTTGGCCTGATGAGACCCAGAGCAGAGAAATCAGCTGGGCCCACTGGAATTCTATGGAACTGTGAGATGCTAAATTTTTTAAGCAGCTTAATGTGTGGTAATCTGTTATACCAGCACTAAACAATGAATATGACAGTCTTCCTCTCAATAAACACATAAAAAATTCTCTACTTGTACCACCCAGAGATAATCACTGTAAGCATTTGCAGATATACCTTTTTATCTTTCTTTGTAGGTATCTAGACATATGGCATAAATTTTAGATAATGCTGAACATACTATTTTTAACATCCTTTCAAACCTAGAATTTCACTGTGACTATGTTCTCAGGTTTTTAAAACATTACTCTAAGAGAATTTTAATGGCTAGCACTGTGCCACTGAGGTGGCGCCATGGTAAAGAACCCGCCTGCTAATGCACGAGGCACAGATTATGTAGGAATCCTGGGTCAGGAAGATTTCCTGCAGTAGGAAATGGCAACTCACTCCAGTATTCTTGCCTGGAGAATTCCATAGAGAGAGGAGCCTGGAGGCCTACAGTCCATGGGGTCTCAAAGAGTCAAACACTACTGAGTGACTGAGCGTGCATGCACCATGCCACTGAATAGTAAGGCCAGTTAAATGCCCCACATTTGAATACGTAAGTTGCTCTGAATACTTTACTAATATTCACAAAAATTGGATATTTAATGAACCATCTTATCCCCAGAGATTCAGACTAGTTTTTCTGAAAACACTATCTGCAAACCCTCAAAGAGTCGAGATTCCAAAAACATCCAGAAATCTGTAGTTTTAAGATGGCTTCTGCTTTTCAACACTATTTCTAAGCTTTGCAGCTTTATTCCTCAGATGTGAGATGTATTGTTTCAAGTTCTTCAAAATGAATGTTCTGACCTTAAATCATTAATGACAAAAGGCAATGCCAAAGAATGTTCAAATTGCATACAACTGCACTGATGTCACAGCATCATCTCTCAGGATTTGGAATAGCTCCACTGGAATTCCATCACCTCCACTAGCTTTGTTCACAGTGATGGTTTCTAAGGCTCACTTGACTTCACATTCCAAGATGAATGCTGTGTAAGTGCTGCACTCAATATGCCAGCAAATTTGGAAAACTCAGCAGTGGCCACAGGACTGGAAAAGGTCAGTTTTCATTCCAATCCCAAAGAAAGGCAATGCCAAAGAATGCTCAAACTACCACACAATTGCACTCATCTCACACACTAGTAAAGTAATGCTCAAAATTCTCAAAGCCAGGCTTCAGCAATACGTGAGCCGTGAACTTCCACATGTTCAAGCTGGTTTTAGAAAAGGCAGAGGAACCAGAGACCAAATTGCCAACATCTGCTAGATCATCGAAAAAGCAAGAGAGTTCCAGAAAAACATCTATTTCTGTTTTATTGACTATGCCAAAGCCTTTGACTGTGTGGATCACAAGAAACTGTGGAAAATTCTTCAAGAAATGGGAATTCCAGACCACCTGACTTGCCTCTTGAGAAACCTATATGCAGGTCAAGAGGCAACAGTTAGAAGTGGACATGGAACAACAGACTGGTTCCAAATAGGAAAAGGAGTACGTCAAGGCTATATACTGTCACCCTGCTTATTTAACTTCTGTGCAGAGTACATCATGAGAAATGCTGGGTTGGAAGAAGCACAAGCTGGAATCAAGATTTCCAGGAGAAATATCAATAACCTCAGATATGCAGATGACACCACCCTTATGGCAGAAAGTGAAGAGAACTAAAAAGCCTCTTGATGAAAGTGAAAGAGGAGACTGAAAAAGTTGGCTTAAAGCTCAACATTCAGAAAACAAAGATCATGGCATCTGGTCCCATCACTTCATGAGAAATAGATGGGGAAACAGTGGAAACAGTGTCAGACTTTATTTTTCTGGGCTCCAGAATCACTGCAGATGGTGACTGCAGCCATGAAATTAAAAGACGCTTACTCCTTGGAAGGAAAGTTATGACCAACCTAGATAGCATATTGAAAAGCGGAGACATTACTTTGCCAACAAAGGTCCGTCTAGTCAAGGCTATGGTTTTTCCAGTGGTCATATATGGATGTGAGAGTTGGACTGTGAAGAAAGCTGAGCACCAAAGAATTGATGCTTTTGAATTGTGGTGTTGGAGAAGAGTCTTGAGAGTCCCTTGGACTGCAAGGAGATCCAACCAGTCCATTCTAAAGAAGACCAGCCCTGGGACTTCTTTGGAAGGAATGATGCTAAAGCTGAAACTCCAGTACTTTGGCCACCTCATGCGAAGAGTTGACTCATGCGAAGAGCTGGAAAAGACTCTGATGCTGGGAGGGATTCGGGGCAGGAGGAAAAGGGGACAACAGAGGATAAGATGGCTGGATAGCATCACCGACTCTGAAACTCCAGTACTTTGGCCACCTCATGCAAAGAGTTGACCTCATGGGAAGAGTTGGAAAAGACTCTTATGCTGGGAGGGATTCGGGGCAGGAGGAAAAGGGGACAACAGAGGATAAGATGGCTGGATAGCATCACCGACTCGATGGACGTGAGTCTGGGTGAACTCCAGGAGTTAGTGATGGACAGGGAGGCCTGGCGTGCTGCGATTCATGGGGTCACAAAGAGTTGGACACGATTGAGCAACTGAACTGAACTGAAACGAACTGCACTTATGTCACAAACTAGCAAGATAATGCTCAACCTTCTTTACGCTAGGCTTCAGCAGTATGTCAACTGAGGACTTCCAGATGTACAAGCTGGATTAGAAAAGGCAGAGGAACCAGAGATCAAATTGCCAACATCTGCTGGATCATAGGAAAAGCAAGGGAATTCAAGAAAAACATATACTTTTGTTTCATTGACTACACTAAAGCCTTTGATTGTCTGGATCACAACAAACTGTGGAAAATTGTTAGAGAAATGGGAATACCTGAACCAGACTTTACCCGTGTCCTGAGAAACTTGTATGTAGGTCAAGAAGCAACGGTTATAATCCGACAGGGAACAATGGACTGGTTCAAAATTGGGGAAAGAGTATGTAAAGGTTGTATAGTGTCATCCTGCTTATTTACCTTTTATGCAGAGTTCAGTTCAGTTCAGTCGCTCAATCCTGTCTGACTCTGTGCAGACTCTTTTGTTGACCATGATGGCTACTCCATTTCTTCTAAGGGATTCCTGCCTGCAGTAGTAGATATAATGATCATCTGAGTTAAATTCACCCATTCCAGTCCATTTTAGTTCGCTGATTCCTAGAATGTCGACGTTCACTCTTGCCATCTCCTGTTTGACTACTTCCAATTTGCCTTGATTCATGAACCTGACATTCCAGGTTCCTATGCAATATTGCTCTTTACAGCATCGGAATTTGCTTCTATCACCAGTCACATCCACAACTGGGTATTCTTTTTGCTTTGGCTCCATCCCTTCATTTTTTCTGGAGTTATTTCTCCACTGATCTCCAGTAGTGTATTGGGCACCTACCGACCTGGGGAGTTCCTCTTTCAGTATCCTATCATTTTGCCTTTTCATACTATTCATGGGGTTCTCAAGGCAAGAATCCTGAAGTGGTTTGCCATTCCCTTCTCCAGTGGACCACATTCTGTCAGACCTCTCCACCATGATCCTCCCGTCTTGGGTGGCCCCACAGGGCATGGCTTAGTTTCACTGAGTTAGACAAGGCTGTGGTCCTAGTGTGATTAGATTGACTAGTTTTCTGTGAGTATGGTTTCAGTGTGTCTGCCCTCTGATGCCCTCTTGCAACACCTATGGTCTTACTTGGGTTTCTCTTACCTTGGACGTGGGGTATCTCTTCACGGCTGGTCCAGCAGAGCACAGCTGCTGCTCCTTACCTTGGACGAGGGGTATCTCCTCACTGCCGCCCCTCCTGACCTTGAACGTGGAGTATCTCCTCTAGGCCCTCCTGCGCCCCCACAGCCACTGCTCCTTGGAGGTGGGGTTGCTCCTCTCGGCCACTGCCCCTGACCTTGAAGTGGGGGAGCTCCTCCCAGCCGCCACTCCTGACCTCGGACGCAAGGTAGCTCCTCCCAGCCACCGCCCCTGACCTCGGACATGGGGTAGCTCCTCCCGGCCGCCGCCCCTGACCTTGGACTTGGGGTGGCTCCTCTAGGCGGTTCCTGCGCCGTCGCATCCTGGCACTCTCGGCTACTGCCCCTGACCTCAGATGTGGGGTAGCTCCTCTTGGCCGCCACCCCTCGGGCATGGGGTCCTCCTGGCTTCTGCCCCTGATCTCGGATGTGGGGTAGCTCCTCTCGGCTGTGCTTGTGCGCCGTCGCAGCTACCCGCATTTGCGCTATATGCAGAGTACAACTTGCAAAACGCCGGACTGGATGAAGCACAAGCTGGAATCAAGATTGCCAGGGGAAATATAAACAACCTCAGATATGCAGATGATACCACTTTAATGGAGGAAAGTGAAGAACTAAAGAGCCTCTTGATGAAGGTGAAAGAAGAGAGTGAAAAACCTGCCTTAAAACTCAACATTCAAAAAACTAAGATCATGGCATCTGGTCCCATCATTTTATGGCAAACAGTTGGGGAAAAAGTGAAAATAGTAACAGATTTCATTTTCTTGGGCTCCAAAATCACTGTGGAGGGTGACTGTAGCCATGAAATTAAAACACGCTCCTTGGAAGAAAAGCTATGATAAACCTAGACAACATATTAAAAAGCAGAGACAAGGGTCTCTGCCGACAAAGGTCCATCTAGTCAAAGCTATGGTTTTTCCAGTAGTCATGTATAGATGTGAGTGTGGGAGCATAAAGGAAGCTGAGCGCCAAAGAATTGATGCTTTCGAACTGTGGTGTTGGAGAAGACTCTTGAGAGCCCCTTGAACAGCAAGGAGATCAAACCAGTCAATCCTAAATTAAATCAACCCTGACTATTTACTGGAAAGACTGCTGCTGAAGCTGAAGCTCCAATACTTTGGCCACCTGATTTGAAGAGCCAATTCACTGGAAAGGACACTGATGCTGGGAAAGATTGAGGGCAGAAGGAGAAGGGGGCAAATGAGGATGAGATGGTTGGATGGCATCATTGATTCAATGAATATGAGTTTGAGCAAACTCAGAGAGGAAGTAAAGGACAGGGAAGCCTGGCATGCTGTAGTCCACGGGGTTACACAGAATTGAACATGACTTAGTGACTGGACAACAACGGGAAAAAAAAAATTTATATGTGAACTTACATATAAAAGAAAGCTCAATTTCCTTCTTAATTGTTCACCATTTAACATAATCCAGCTTTCTTAAACTGTTTCACAGCATTGCAATAAATATTGTTCTACAAGTATGTTGCTGCTGTTGCAAGTATAGTTATACGTATTACTGAGTTGTTCTTTAGGATACAGGCCTTGAAGTGGAATTACTGAATTCCCAATTTTACACATGTTTAAAGCTTTTTATTCTTCTTCAGAATATCCTAGCTTCTTTTTACAAATGTCTTTAGATAAAAGCAAATGCTCAAAGGTTTATTGAAGCAATCTTTGCATTAAAAGCCAGAAAAACTATCTTTGACTTTCAGATCTGTAAACTGTTAGGTTCCTCTAACTGTTTGGCCTCACCTTTTCCTCAAGTGAAAAATGAGGGTCTTTGTCATAATGCTTTCAAAAGCAAACTGAGGACTTTATGCTCTAAGCAGTATGTAATGATAATGATCTAGGAGTAAATGTATTTCTTAAAACAGTTGCAGTCTCATGTTGACTTTACTGAGGGAGAAGTAATAAATATGCCTCTACTGAAACCTCTTATCTTATTAAAGCATATTTCCTTCACAGACATTTACCATGCAGGAAAAAGAAGGGTTGGACCTATTAGAAAATTTTGTGCATTGCTCATTTCCCTAATTATTAATGAATATTGTTCTTCCACATCACAAATTCACTTCTGAACTCATAATTAAATGACTAATAAAGGTAAGGTTTTGTATCCAGTAAAGGAAATGCCAAATGATTTCCTATATTTGATGGCATTTGGGTTTATTCAAAGCACATGACCTCACTCTTCCTGATGCCGACATCAGGGTGCCCCAGAGAGAAGTTGGTGGGAAGAAAACTTGTCAGTTTTTGGTTAGGATTTTAAGTATGACACACCAAAATTCACCTTTTTGTAAAAGAAACCTGGAGAACAAAAGCCATCTTTTATCAACTGAAAGAGGAAGTTTCTAATTTGTTAAATAAAGAAATATTATGACTTGATACATAACACCTGGAGAAATTTCCTAAATATAAGCTAAACTTTAGTCTTTTCCCTGCTCCAGTAAATAGTTATCAGAGCTCTTTCCACCATTAACAAAGACCTGGGAATTTCTGTTTCTTAGTAGATAATCCTCACTGGAATGTTCTCACAGATACAGTATTTTTTTTATATAAGAAAAAAATAAATGATCGTACCATGTGCTAAATATGCCTTCAGGTTACTGAAATTCCAGGTGTCATAAAATCCTCATGATTGTAATTGTATTGGATGAATTCCAGTGAAAACAGCACATACGGTTTGATTCTGTAATACAACCAGATTTGAAGAGACTATATCTCTTTTTACTATTTTTTTATTTATTCATTTTATTTTTGACTGTGCTGGGTCTTCTTTGATTGTCGTTGTGAGTGGGCTTCTTCTGGTTGAGGTGAGCAGAGTCTGCTCTTCATTGCTGTTTAAGGGCTTCTCATTACGTGGCTTCTCTGTTTCACAGGTTCTAGGGTGTGCAGACTTCAGTATTTGCAGCACACAGGCTCAGTAGTTGTGGTGCATGGGCTCAGCTGGCCCACAGCATATGGAATCTTTCCAGAGCTGAGATCGAACCCATGTCCCCTGCATTGGCAGGCAGGAGAAATCAGCTCTTTAATGTGTGCAAATTTTGAGCTTACAGATCATGAATAAGAAAACCATGTTCAAAAATTATGGTTCTTTAGCTTTGGTCAGTATCAGAATCTCCTAGGGAATCTTGTAAAAATACAAAGGTCGTTGGATCACAACGAACTGTGGAAAATTCTGAAAGAGATGGGAATACCAGACCACCTGACCTGCCTCTTGAGAATTCTGTATGCAGGTCAGGAAGCAACAGTTAGAACTGGACATGGAACAGACTGGTTCCAAATAGGGAAAGGAGTACGTCAAGGCTGTATATTGTCACCCTGCTTATTTAACTTCTGTGCAGAGTACATCATGAGAAACCCTGGGCTGGATGAAGCACAAGCTGGAATCAAGATTGCCAGAAGAAATATCAATAACCTCAGATATGCAGATGATACCACCTTTAGAAGAAGAACTAAAGAGCCTCTTGAAGAAAGTGAAAGAGGAGAGTGAAAAAGTTGGCTTAAAGTTCAACATTCAGAACACTAAGATCATGGCATTCAGTCCCATCACTTCATGGCAAATAGATGGGGAAACAGTGTCAGACTTTAGTTTTCTGGGCTCCAAAATCACTGCAGATGGTGATTGCAGCCATGAAATTAAAAGACGATTACTCCTTGGGAGGAAAGTTATGACTAACAGCATATTAAAAAGCAGAGACATTACTTTGCCCGCAAAGGTCCATCTAGTCAAAGCTATAGTTTTTCCAGTAGTCATGTATGGATGTGAGAGTTGGACTGCAAAGAAAGCTGAGTGCTAAAGAATTGATGCTTTTGAATTGTGGTGTTGGAGAAGACTCTTGAGAATTCCTTAGACTGCAAGGAGATCCAACCAGTCCATCCTAAAGAAGATCAGTCTTGAAAATTCATTGGAAGGACTGATGCTGAAGCTGAAACTCCAATACTTTGGCCACCTGATGCGAAGAACTGACTCATTTGAAAAGACCCTGATGCTGGGAAAGATTAAAGGTGGGAGGAAAAGGGGATGACAGAGGATGAGATGGTTGGATGGCATCACCGACTCAATGGACATGAGTTTGAGTAAACTAAACCCTGAGAGTTGGTGATGGACAGGGAGGCCTAGTGTGCTGTAGTCCATGGGGTCACAAAGAGTTGGACATGACTAAGTGACTAAACTGAACTGATCTGAAGCCTATTCTACTCCAGTGAGTCTGGAACTCTGTCTCTCCAGTTGATTTTGTTACTCATCAAAGTTGGAGAACCACTATTCCTGAACCCTGTTATAAAGCTGCTGTTTCTTCTTAAGGTGCATATGAAAAACCTGAGAACCCTACTAAAATGCAGGTTCTGACTCAGTTCTGAATTGGTGTTGGGGGGTGCGGGGGAGTTTATCTAAGAATCTGTACCTCAGCAAGGACCCAAATAACTAACACTATGCTCGGTCCACAGACCACATTCTGAGCTATAAGGCAGAGTCTAGCAGCACAGTTTCAACTCCTTTATATATGACATCTGCCTCAAGCCAATGTGAATAAAAATTTTCCACTTCCAGCAGCACTTGCCTAGGAGATATCAAAACTGACTGTTGTATTTTATCGCAGCTGGCTCTAAACAACCGAAGTTTCCCTGAACTTTGAGTGACCTGGATGGCAGATCTTTATGGAACCTAATTGCAGACACTTTCTGGAAAAATGAAAAATGAGACTATTTTAACCAAGTGTACACACATGTATGGACTTACCCTGCCCTCTCATTTCTATGCTTAATGTAATTACGTACTCCTCTCTCTAGCATATCAAGACCCCTGGTTTTCTCCTTCAGCAAATGACTCAGTGAATTGAACTTTTCACTGTTCTGTGTTCTCTTGCCTGGTAAGTTAATGGGTTAGACTTGCTTTTTTTGTTGTTGCTGGTTTTGCTCTGGAGGTCTTTGTTTTATGCCTTTTTATTTGGAGTGTAATTGCCTTACAATGCTATGTTAGTTTCTGCTGTACAATGAAGCGAATCAGTTATATGTATGCATATATTCCCTCCCTCTTAGACCTCCCTCCCACCTGACTCCCACAACCCCACCCATTTAGGCCATCACAGAGCAGCCAGATGAGCTCCCTGTGCTATACAGCAATTTCCCATTAGCCATATATTTTATATGGTAGTGTGTATATGTCAATCTTAACCTCCCAATTCGTTGCACTCTCCCCTTCTCCCCCACCTCCGTGTCCACACATGTGTCCTCTACTCTGCGTATCTTTCGTGGCGCTCAAATAGGTTCATCCAGACTGAAAAATAAATGTTTTATTCTTCGATGCTAAGTTTTTAAGACACTGTTATTCCATAAAATCTTTGTTAAATCGACTATGCCTTTCTAAAATCATCTGCCTGGGGAATCCCTTCTTTCCTAAAAGGATTTTGCTCTGGTATTATCACTTGGTGAAAACTTCCATCACCTCCCAGTTGGAGCAATGTGACTATTCTCCACTCCATGCCAGCACCAGACCTCATCCTCTGGTCCTAATGTACACCTAGCGCATGACTACCCATCTGTGAGTTTACATCTTATGTTCTGCACTGCAAAGTGAAAACCTGACAGTAAGGGTCATTTTTTGTTGTATTATTTTTGTTATTGTTTTTATAGTTGTATCTCTGTTGAATTGAATAGGTGATGGTAAATAGTAATATTTTCTTCTTGTTACTTAACATCAGAATTCACAAAGTACTTTAATGTATGTTATATAATATGACCTTAATATATATATAAGAAAGGTTTTGAGATGTTAATAAAGCAAGAACCTTCAGAATATGAATTACCTTGAAAGCATCTGTAATTAATGTCCAAAAAAAGGATTTAAATTCAAATTTTTCCTCTAGATGTACATTAATCCATTTTCAATCACAAGCAAAGAAAAAGAACTTTTCTTACCAATTTTAAATTTCTTATCAATATAGAGTAAAATAAAATTCTGGGAAAAGATATAGGTATAATCTTTTATATATCCCCATATCTTAATATGGGGATATATGTTTATATATATCCCCATAATATATCCCCAAACTACAACACACAGGGGAAGCAGACTGAGCTATAATAGAGGCAGGTATATGGAAGAAATGGGGATACTGACCACCCCAATATGTGTGAAAAGACTAAAACAGCAGGAGAGAAGAGATACCAAGGTCTGCAAAGAAGTCAAGGAGAATTTTAACCTGAGTTCCTAGCAATAGTTTCTTTCGGCTCCACTCTACTTTCTATTATTTAATTCCACCTTGCAGCTATAGAATTTATTTGTTCATTAATTTTAATTTGCTTATATGTTTTAAAGTATTTAAGGCTGAATTTTATTTAAAGCATTGCAGAAGACTATATGTGTTTAAAACATCCAATTATAGAATACCAAAAATGATAGAAACAGTACAACAAAGTTTTTGTTTTGCCTTTTTTTTTTTTTTCTAAGTCAAGCTTACAGGAAACAAACTGTCCTGTGGACAAAAAAAAAAAAAAAAAAATGCTTAAACTATAGCGGTGGGCAAGCTCAGAAAAGATGGGTTAACCTAAGGAGTATTTGTCAATAATAAAAATCTAGTGCTCTATTTCATAGAATTATTCAGGAAAAGTGGGGAAAAGGCCTTGGACCCTTTAGGTAATCTAAAGGAAAAATTACCTGCTTCTGGAAGAAAAAAAAAAAGATGTCAAAGAAACTTAACCCTCTGCCTCAGCTCAGGTGAGGAAAAATCATCTTCCCTGAGAATTAACTGCATTCTTGCGAATTGGCCATTGAAAGCACGTTACCCACTTAGTCAATGTGTAACCCAAATTGGGGGGTGGGGGACAGATAAATTAGGAGTTTGGGATTAACATATACACACTACTGTACATAAAACAGACAATCAGCAAGGATCTACTTATAACACAGAGAACTACACTCAATATTTTGTAATAACCTACAAGGGAAAAGAATCTGAAAAAGAATAACTATGTATTTATAGATAGATATTCTTTTTTGTATATATCTGAATCACTTTCTATACGCCTAAAACTAACACAACATTGTAAATCAACTATACTTCAATAAAAAGAAAAAAATGTGTAAACAAAACAACTCCAAAGCAAGAAATAAACTTCACATAATTCTAAGCTTAATATCTTAAGTATCTTACAAAGCAAAGTAGAATATATCAAACTAAAGTTGCCAAATTATGCTTCCTCCCAAAAAAAAAAGCCCTGAAGACGAAGTGCTAGCAGAAACGAAAACTAGATTTGAAAATTAAATTTGAAAGCACCTTAGGCATTATAAGTATCAGAATCAAAGTACAGAATAAATATGCTACAAATATTTGGGGAAACAAAACATCAAGTGAGAAACAAAAAAAGCAGATGAACTAGATAGATTAAATTTACAGAAAGAGAGAATTGATGTGGTAAATTGATTATGAAATGGTCTTAATGCTTCATCCCTCCCTATAATTTACAACACCCTGTGTGATATAACTTGCAGATCCTCTCACCAAATGGTGGAGTGTATTTCCCCAGTCTTACAGGCTGGGCTTGTGCAGAAGTAATGGTGTGCAGGCCTGATTTATCCATTAGTTTTGGTGGTCACAGTGCTGAGTCCACAATACTTTTAGAGGCTCATAAAAGTGTTTAATCTTAGTTTCTTTTAAAACCAGAATAAACAGAAATCAAATAGTGAATATATAGTAATAGTAATGAGTCCAGTCTAGATTACATTCATCTTTATTCCAAGGCAGTTATAAAATACAGTTTTTAATACTTTTTTATGACATGAGATCCACAAAGGACAAGATGCCAAGGGCTTCCAAAAGTAATAATGAAACCTGATAATGTGCTCATGTTAGTCCAGGGCTGAATAGGCCTTGTGTTCTGCTTGTTCTATTGTAACCCTGTCACCACAACACAAATATTCATGGCCTTGCCTACTGGAGAAGGAGAGATACCTGGAGCAGAACTGACTCACCCCAGATGAGGCCCCAGACATTTTGGCTGAAACCAGCAAAATCAGCAAAGCCACAAAGCCAACCCACAGATGCTTGTAATGTGTAAGTGAGCCCAGTCAAGCCCAGAAGATCAGTCTGCTGACCTGGTTCATGAACAATAATACATGCTTGTTGTTCTAAGCCACTGAGTTTTGGGGTGGTTTGCTATGCAGTGGTAACAAATTGATACAAATAAATTGAAATAAAACTTCTGCATTGAAACCAGAAGGGACAAAGTGAAATTTTCAAACTAAAAGCATGGAAGATAAGAAGGAAGAGTTTAAAATATGTCTATTGGAGTTTCCCATGGCAGCAGTAGGAAGACTATATTTGAAAGGATGATGACTAAATATTTTGGGATTAGTAAAGGACTCAGACTATAGTTCCAGGAAGGACAATAAATGCTAAAAGGCAGAATAAATGGAATCTATACTTAATACATCAAAGTGAAAAAGCAAAACAGCAAAAATAAAACATGTGAAAGCAGGCAGATTAGAGGAGGCAATGTCACAAAGGTATGGAAGATACTATAATGCTTTCTATATTCATTGTATGGGCACAAACTCCATGCAAATCACATGCTCCATTTAATCTTCCTTCATCACCTAACACTGGGAGAGATTTTTATTCTCTTCTGGGTTTTCAGGACACTCTGTGGGAACCTCTTACATAGTATGTATCTCATAATTCTTATTATCATTGTTATTCATGGGTAGAACCAAATTTTTTTTTGTTTTTTTTTTGAGCCAGACCTAATCAAGCAACTGGCCCAAACTTTTTATATAGTAAGGGAAATTACCTTCTTTAATTCAAAAGCATCCTGGAAAATAATAGTAATACACTTGGCCTTCAGTATCCAACCAACTGTAGATCAAAAATGATCTTTGAAAAAAGAAATCTAGAAAGTTCCAAAAAGCAAAACTGAATTTGCTGTGTGCTTCCACAACTATTTACATAACATTTATATTGTATTTATAACTATTTGAAATGGCAACCCACTCCAGTATTCTTGCCTGGGAAATTCCAAGGATAGAGGAGTCTGGCAGGCTACAGTCCATGAGATCACAGAGTCAGACACAACTGAGTGACTGAGCATGCATTCACACACATCATTTACATCGTATTAGGTAATATAAAGGACTTCCCTGGTAGCTGAGATGGTAAAGAATCTGCCTGCAAATGCAGGAGACGGGTTCAGTCCCTTGGTCAAGAAGATCCCATGGAGAAGGGAATGGCAACCCATTCCAGTATTCTTGCTGGGAAATCCATGGACAGAGGAGCCTGGCAGGCTATAGTCCATGGGGTCACAAAGAGTCAGACACAACTGAGCCACTAACACTATACTATAGGTATTATAAGTTATCTAGAAATGACTTAAGGTATGTGGGAGGGTGTGCATAGGCTATATGAAAATACAATCCACTTAACATAAGGGACTTGAGCATTCAAGGATTTTGGCTTCCAATGGATATCCTAGAACCAATCTCCAGCAGATACTGAGAAACAACTGCATTAATACACTGTTACTTGCTTTTGGATAGTCAGTCTTAACAAAATATTATATATTTTATCATATTTTTTCACAGTCAAAAACCTAGTCAAAAACCTTAAAAGATTTAATTGTCAGGAGCTCAATGTTTTATTTTTTCATGTCCAACTCTTTGGGACCCCATGAACTGCAGCACATCAGGCTTCCCTGCCCTTCATTATCTCCCTGAGTTTACAACTTAGCAACTGAGCAACGATGTTTTATTATACTCCTCAATGTCCACGTTCAAAACATATTACAATTCTAGTTAACAGCATTGCATTGACAGAAAATGCAAGCAGTAGAGAACATCTCAAAGGGGAGTACATGCTAAAGATACTTTAAAAAGCCTTATTATATAAATTTTAATGTTTTAAAAAAATTTTTTTTAATAATTTTTTAAAATAAATAAATACATGTTTAATAGAACTGTACATTTCCTTATTATACAGACACATACTTACTGTCTCTTCACCTTTCCAATACATTTATTTTCCAATTTTGGAATAGTAAGTATTCACTTTCTGCATTACTACGTCATTGAAATGCTAGTCAGAGCTGTGTCGGGTAGTACAAAGTGATTATCTTTCTTTTCTTGCATAATTTATTTTTCTCCATAAATTATATTTGTCTTAATTTTTTCAAGTTATTTTACTTTTTAGAGCAGTTTTAATTTCCTAGAAAAACTGAGTAGAATAATTGTCTGAAGTTTGCATACAAGGTTTGTATGTTTTTTAAATTCTTATTCAAGGTCTTCCCAAAGTGCTTCAATACACTCTCAAAACATTTAAGTACATTATGCTTTCAATTTTGTCATTTGGAAGAAAGCTTTCTGGAACTTTTAAGACTTCTCCTATCTTGATTGTCTTCTATGATGACTAAACAGTCCTCTGGATCAAGGATTAGATTATTTTTAAGTCTTTGAAGCCCTTCCCATCAGCAAAGTGACTAGCATATTGTGAGCCTTCTGTAAGTTATTAAACAATGACCCTACTACAAGAAGAAAGCAAGTGGGAAGCGTCTGCGTGATTGAGCTACTTACTCTGGAATATTCAACTAAACAGACAGTCCATAGTAGTTCAACAAGGGCTCCAGTTTATAGTAGTTCAACAGGGGCTCCTAGATCTGGAACTCTGGAGCTTTGCCTCACTCATCAATTCTTTCTATCAACTGACAATGCCATTTATTTAGCTGGTCCGTTATTTGGGTATCATATGTTACTGCCTGTGACATATTTGTCAGAATCAACCTTCTTGGTCTCCTACTCTTCCATTTTACAGAAACAGATAATGAAAAACAAAATACATAAGTACCATTGCATCATCATGGTCTGCAGAGCACATTTCAATGTCCCTGAAGATAATCAATGCAGCTAAATTGATCTCTGAAATCAAAAGAAAGAATCTCATTTCTTTCAACTTAATTGAAACTGTCCTAAAATTCAAATGCACTAACAGGTGAGAAAGGCAATTATATAATTCTTTTATGAATTTCATGTTTATGTTTCTCCTCCTTGCTGTAGAAACTCTTGTGTTTACAAGCAGTACCATAGGAAAAAGCAATGAGTAGATCAAATTTAAAAAGTGGAACCCCAGCTCCAGAATCTATTCATTAGGCAACTGAATAATTTCTCTGTTTCTACCTGATCATATTAAAAAAAATAAGAAGAATGAATATCCACTCTCAATTTCAGTACTGCCTTGACTACAGGACAGAAGAGAGTACAACAGCATTTTATAAATCTTAAAGCACACTGAAAATACTTTAATTAGATACCTGTGGTGGATTCATTTCGATATTTGGCAAAACTAATACAATATTGTAAAGTTTAAAAATAAAATAAAATTTTAAAAAATGGATATTTTAGACAAAACCATGTGCTAAAGATTCATGAAATAAGAAAAAAATAAAAGGCCATAGATACAAAAATACTATAGGGTGGCCGTGAAGGATCATGGCTACTGAGCACAGGATCTAGAGAAAATCAACTATAGTTCAAATTCCAGCTTTACCACATACTAGCTGAGTGATGATAGATAATTTACAAATCCTTTCTTTTCTTGGTATTTTTATCTGTAAAATAGGAATAATAATAGAATATTAATGGAATGAAGTAAAAGAAGTATGTAAAGCATGTAACCCAGTATCAAGCATATGGTCATCATATAGTATAGATGAGATCTTTTTTCATTTGTTATTATTAGTGCTGAACAAGAACTGTAACTGGTCAGTTCAGTCAGTTCAGTTGCTCAGTCATGTCTGACTCTTTGCAATGCCATGGACTGAAGAACGCCAGGCCTCCCTGTCGATCACCAACTACCAGAGTTTACTCAAAACTCAAGTCCATTGAGTCAGTGATGTCATCCAATCATCTCATCCTCTGTCGTCCCCTTCTCCTCCTGCCTTCAATCTTTCCCAGCATCAGGGTCTTTACAAATGAGTCAGTTCTTCACATCAGGTGGCTAAAGTATTGGAGTTTCAGCTTCAACATCAGTCCTTCCAATGAATATTCAGGACTGATTTCCTTTAGGATGGACTGGTTAGATATCCTTGCAGTCCAAGGGACTCTCAAGAGTCTTCTCCAACACCACAGTTCAAAAGCATCAATTCTTAGGCACTCAGCTTTCTTTGCAGTCCAACTCTAATATCCATACATGAGTATTGGAAAAACCATAGCCTTGACTAGATGGACCTTTGTCAGCAAAGTAATGTCTCTGCTTTTTAATATGTTGTCTAGGTTAGTCATAACTTTTCTTCCAAGGAGCAAGTGTCTTTTTATTTCATGGCTGCAGTACCACCTGCAGTGATTTTGGAGCCCAAAGAATAAAGTCTGCCACCATTTCCACTGTTTCCCCATCTATTTCCCATGAAGTGATGGGACTGGATGCCATGATCTTAGTTTTCTAAATGTTGAGCTTTAAGCCAACTTTTTCACTCTCCTCTTTCACTTTATTCAAGAGGCTCTTTAGTTCTTCTTCACTTTCTACCATAAGGGTAGTGTCATCTGCATATCTGAGGTTATTGATATTTCTCCCAGCAATCTTGATTCCAGCTTGTGTTTCTTCCAGTCCAGCGTTTCTCGTGATATACTCTGCATATAAGTTAAATAAACAGGGTGACAATATACAGCCTTGACGTACTCCTTTTCCTATTTGGAACCAGTCTGTTGTTCCATGTCCAGTTCTAACTGTTGCTTCCTGACCTGCATACAGGTTTCTCAAGAGGCAGGTCAGGTGGTCTGGTATTCCCATCTCTAGAAGAATTTTCCACAGTTTATTGTGATGCACACAGTCAAAGGCTTTGGCATAGTCAATAAAGCAGAAATAGATGTTTTACTGGGAACTCTCTTGCTTTTTTGATGATCCAGCAGATGTTGGCAATTTGATCTCTGGTTCCTCTGCCTTTTTTAAAACCAGCTTGAGCATCTAGAAGTTCCTGGTACACGTACTGGTGAAGCCTGGCTTGGAGAATTTTGAGCATTACTTTACAGTGTGTGAGATGAGTGCAATTGTGCGGTAGTTTGATCATTCTTTGGCATTGCCTTTCTTGGGATTGTAATGAAAACTGACCTTTTCCTGTCCTGTGGCCACTGCTGAGCTTTCCAAATTTGCTAGCATTTTTTTAAATTTTATTTTATTTTTAAATTTTACAATATTGTATTGGTTCTGCCATATATCGAAATGAATCCACCACAGGCATTCACAGCATCATCTTTTAGGATCTGAAATAGCTCAACTGGAATCCCATCACCGCCACTAGCTTTGTTTGCAGTGATGCTTCCTAAGGCCCACTTGACTTTGCATTCCAGGATGTCTGGCTCTAGGTGAGTGATCACACCATTGTGATTATCTGGGTTTGAGGATCTTTTTCAAAAACCTCTTCTTAATATCTTTTGCTTCATAATTTTATTTACCTTAATTCTTCTGCAAAAATCTATATCATTCTGTAAGACTGTTTTCTAGTTATAGGAAACATACAGTTATTTCATTAGAATAACTGATGACACATTGTAACATCATAGAATTTGAAGCTAAAATAAAACTTTAGAGGAGATTTCATCTAACTTACTTTGCAGGTAAGAAAATGGAGGTACAGAGAATGCACCCACTTGATTAAGATTACACCACTTGTAGTGGAAGCTTTTACAGTAAAATCAGAGCCTCTGACATCTAAGTACCAAAGATTGTTGTCTTCTGGATACCTTCAGTTATTTCCAAAGATATACCAAAAGCATCATCTTCTAAGTCATAAGAATTACTAGTTGTATATTCTATTTTAACAGTCAGTGGGCTTTTTTCCACACTGCTCTTTTGTGTAACTTTGTCATAGAATGTAAAAATTATTCAAACTACTATGTATTTTATATATATATATATATATATATATATATGGGAAGTTAGAAACTCACATTTTGCTAGTTATTAGTTACCACTTACTGGAAGTAGAGCTGCCTTGAGAAAGTCAACAACTCATAATATATTTTCAATTAGCTCCTGCAACTTTTCATTTTGAAGCTTTAAAATACTAGCTAAACCCACTACACTCATCTCAGTTTTGAATTATGATAATCCCCATTTGAAATGTGACTACAAAAATAGCTGGCTTTGCACTTACTCTACAATCTGTTGCATACTACATGATATTTTTAGTACCAACCTTACACAAAATGGGGGCTTCCCAGGTAGCGTTAGTGGTAAAGACTTCGCCTGCCAGTGCAGGCGATCGTAAGAGACTGAGTCAGGAAGATCCCCTGGAGGACAACGTGGCAACCCACTTCATTATTCATAGCTGGAGAATCCCATGGACAGAGGACCCTGGTGGGCTACAATCCATAGGGTCACAACGAGTTGGACAAACTGAAGCAACTTAGCACACACACATGTATACAAAAATAATAAAACTAAAAAGAATAGAAAACAAAAAAGAGGCAATTAAAAAAAAAACAGAAACTTGTAGGTAACCTCAACAACTTTCCACACTTTAGTAATTTCTATCTGGTGAAAAGAATCCATACAACTTCAAAACATTTCTGCCAAAATCCTGAGTTTCCCTGTGAGATGGGAGAATGACAGGTACATCCATCCTAAAATACAGTAAACCAGGACAATTGCCCCAGCACAGCCCTCAGGTGGCTTCATGCCAGCCACTGCTGCTAGGTGGATGAGCAGAAACTGAAGGAAGCAAGCAGTGACAAAAGACACATCTTAACAGCTCATCCTGATTTCACGTGAGTTCCTTGACATTGGTTTTGATCTAGTTTTATTAATATTTGGATACTACACAGTGAAGACTTGGAGAAGGAGAATCCACCAAGATTTGCACTGAGTATCTCCTTTTTGGTATAGTTTTTAATATTTAAAATCCCACAGGAAAGTTCAGAAAAGTAAGACAGTTTATTGATAAGAAATGAAAGCAATGCCATAGTGAAGTGAAAGAGTTAGTTGCTCAGTTGAGTCCCAACTCTTTGCGACCCCATGGACTGCACTCCACCAGGCTCTTCTGTCCATGGGATTCTCCAGGCAAGAATACTGGAGTGGGTTGCAATTTCCTTCTCCAGGGGATCTTTCCAACCCAGGGATTGAACCCAGGTCTCCTGCATTGCAAGCAAATTCTTTACCATCTTAGTCATCAGGGAAGCCCTTCATTGATAAGAAATGAAACCAACATCATAATTTTTCTAAGTGTAAATTCATAAACTAATTATAATCTTTAATTGTGACTAAATTGTAAAATGATCTAGGGCAGGACCCACACCCCTTGCTATCTTCTTTCCTGATCCACTGTGTGACCTATGAGAAAGTGAGTGAAAGTGGCTCAGTCGTTTCTGACTCTGTGATCCCATGGACTGCACAGTCCATGGAATTCTCCAGGCCAGAACACTGGAGTGGGTAGCTTTTCCCTTCTCCAGGGAATCTTCCCAATCCAGGGGTCGAACCCAGGTCTCCTGCATTGCAGGCGGATTCTTTTACCAGTTGAATCACAGTGGAAGCCCAAGAATACTGGAATGAGTAGCCTATCCCTTCTCCAGGGCATCTTCCCAACTCAGGAATTGAACCAGGGTCTCCTGCATTGCAGGTGGATTCTTTACCAACTTAGCTACCAGGGAAGCCCTGTGACCTATAAGAGCCATCAGTAAACTAGAGCTGGAGCTCAGCCCTGTGCTGTTTCTGCTCTGCCTGGACTGCCTACTGGATGCAGGGGTGTGTGTGTGTGTATGTGTGTGCATGCATGCGTGCACACTCTCCTAAGGTCCACTGCACACTGCTCTCCATGTCGTCAACATATTATTCTTTTGGTCATAAATTCCCTTTGAGTTCAGCTAAGGTAATGGAGTCAGCCTATTTAATACAGAGGCAGTCAGTGGTTTGCCTCTGTATTAAAAAAGTCTATTTCTTTATTTTCAATATGGGACTGCTTTTTTTTAAAAACAGAAGTTAGTCTATTTCCCAAAGGATAAGTTCATGTCTGTTGAAAGGAAACCAAAAGTACAAAGATCACATGTTATTTATTCATTATGTTTTGTAATTATAGGAAATTTTCAGTATATACAAAATTATAGGAATTTTTAAGCATATTCAAAAGGTAGAAACAATAATGTGACCTATTCCCATATGCCCATTACTCAGCTTAAACAATGAATTCAGGCAAATCTACATCTGTTATGAATTCAAAGCAAATCTACATCCTTTACCTACTCATTCTCCTCATCGTGGTTTTGAAGAAAACATTATTATGTATTTCAAACATTTCAATATTTTATCTTTAAAAGATAGGGATGCTTTTCAAAACATACATAATCATAATACCATTATAGACTTAAAATAATCAAGAATAATTCCTTAGTACCAGCCAGTATCCAGTGAGAACCTCTGCTTGCAGCTATAACAGAGGAGCTTGTAACAAAACAGTTCAGCTTACCAAGAACTAGAAAAGACGGATGAGATACACCTCTGATGCTTGAAGTTGTTCGGGAGTTTTGGGGGCAGGCAGGACTTGAAGGGTCAGGACCCCTAGGAAGGAAGCTCACTGAGGGAAGCTTAACATTCTTCATGCTGCTACTTCTTTGACAGCATATGCCAGTTCTTCTACTTCAAAAGTGAGAGTCTGAGAACTTATGTAAAAGTAGGTAGTGACCCTTACTAAGGGGTAGAAAAGGAAACAGAGATTGGAATCTCCTTGGACTGGGAAAAAAAAGTTGGAATTTAAACCTGCTAAAACAACCAGGACTTGAGAAGCTGAGATTCTTGGGCAAAGAGAAAACAAGAAAAGCAGTCAGTTCAACACTCTTTGCTGGTTTTCCCCTTGAGTCAGGTGCCACATCTTTACACATGCAGGGCAAGAATCCAAGAATCCAAGTGAATGCAGGGGGAAAGCCAAGTAGTACTTTCAGCATTCTTACAAGGCTAGGGAGACCCAAAAAATGGAGTTCTGGGTCTTCCCAGACTTGAGATTCTTGATCTGAACCCCAGAGGGTCGCACCCTAGCCGGGGAAAAACAGAAGTAAACTGAGTGAGTAATACAGGGTGATCAGTTGATAATTAGTCAGATTAATAGGGTGTCTCCTTTCAAAAGGAAGAGCAGCAACTTTTCAAACACAATGTTGGACAATATGCCAAGAAACATGACCAAAACTAAAAATACTCACAGGTGTTTTAGATATTAGAATTACCAGAAACAGTTTAAAAAAAATAACTGTGATTAATATTACATTCACAAAAATATGCATCAAACTGGAAAATTTGAGAACTGGAAAATGTTTTCTTAGAAAAAGAACTGTACATTCTAACAGAAATAAGTCAATAGAGAGAGAATCAACTCACCACTAATTGGCTACCCTGAGGCACAGTTCACATAGAAAAGACAAGATAAACAACTTTTTTTCTTTATTTACAAGTTTTCAAAATAATAACTTGGTTTACCAGCATCTTTCAACAGTAGCCATTTATATTTGAAGTAGCATCATGAATTCATGGATTTGAAACATTTGATATATCTAGCTCATTTTATTTGTAACACACTTTGGTGCTCCAATTAATGGAAGCTTATTCAAATTGACTCCAAAAAGGTTCAGGAGAACCCTTTTGCTATCATCTTAGTTTTCACTGATAACTTCCCAGGCCACAGATTTGAAGTCCAAATCATTTTCAAGGAAATAGAAGCATTATTAGAACATATACATGTGCATACACACATATGTTTGTGTCTCTGTATATATACATATGTATATATATTAGAAATATTATGCAGAATAGTCACAGTGACTGACTGAAAATAAATGAGGAAAATCTAACATTAAAGGACAGATGAAATCCCTCTACTTACAATACAGTTCCATCGACTACCTGCCCTCCCCTGGTGGCGGTGGTTCAGTGACTAAGTTGTGTTCTACTCTTGGGTCCCCATGGACTGTAGCCCTCCAGGCTCCTCTGTCCATGGGATTTCCCAGGCAAGAGCACTGGAGTGGGTTGCCATTTCCTTCTCTAGGGGATCTTATTGACCTATGGTCGAACCCACATTTCTTGAATTGGCGGGCGGATTTTTTACTGCTGAGCCATCAGAGAAGCCTGCTGTTTGCCCTAACTACCATATATTTTGTAGCCCTTTATATGTATCTACAAGAGAAGAAGGAGAAAGATGCCAGTGTTATTTCTTCTTTGAGGACTGATAAAGAGGAAACTGTCTTAAGATACAGTGAAGCAACTATTTTTAAACTCTTGCATCATGCAGGCTGAGCTGGGTCTATGTAAAAAAAAAATATGTGAATATAGGAAGGTAAGGAGAGTGGAGGAAAAACAGAATTTCTGAATAAGATTATAGCATTGCCTTTTAAAGCAAAAAACTATTTCTTGGGTGCATGTGATGGTGTGGAGACAAACCCTCTGGAAAAAAAAAAAGAAGATAAACAGGATGATTTTTAGGCATGTGGTTCTTTCCAAACTTCTAATTTCATAGGATCATTTCACCAAAAATAAAATTGTCATAGTTTCTTATTGTTTGTCATGTTAAGGCTGGATAATTGGCATCCTATTGTTTGTACAGGACAAAATATTACAGGAAAAAACACCACGTGACTTGGGTGTCTCTGGGTTCTCGTGGGAACGAGAAGGTTCTTAGTGAGAAGGAGAAAATATTCAAACAGCATAACCACAAGCTCACTAATGGCCATTTTCTGCTTAAATGTGGGAATTGAGGGTATTTTGCATGTTTCATTTATTTTTCAAACATTTGAAAATACATTTTTTTTTCAAAAGTAAAGCAGGAAGACTGGAATATTTATTATAAGTTTTGTCATCGTTTTTGCTTTGGTATAAACATTTGCAGCATTCAGAGAAAAGTATAATTAAAGCTATGCACTTTGTAATCTGCACTTATTTAGTTTTGTGTAATTGCCTTAGTCAGGTAAACCTTTCCCAATTATTTGTGGTTGTGAAAAATAATAATAATAGTAACATCAATGGGGTATAGTATTAGTTTCCTCCTGCCGCTGTAACAGATTGCCACAAACTTAGTGGCTTAAAACAACACAGATTTATTGTACAGTTCTGGAGGTCAGAGGTGTACAGTGGATCTCAGGAGACTCAAATCCAGGCTCAAATCAGTCAGTAGGGCTGCACTCCTGAAGGCTCTAAGACAGAATCCATTTCCTTTCCTTTTATAGCTTTTAGGTATTGCCTGCATTCACTGGCTCACAGCCCTCTATTACTGTAACCTCTGACCCCTGGTCACATCTCTTTCCCTGGTTCTGATTCTCCAGCCTCCCTCTTTCACATATGAAGACCCTGTGGTTACACTGGGCTCAATGGATAATTCAGGAAAATCTTTCCATCTTAAGATGCTTAATTTAATCACATCTGCAATGTCCTCTTTACCATAGGTAATATATTTACAGGTTCCTGGAATGAGTTCACAGACATCTCTTCTTTACATCCTTTTCCCTGTACCATATTTACTCAATGTAAAGTCTCCAAATAGGCATTAAAAGAGAACAGCTCATGTGGTCAGGTTATTTGGGGAGAACAGAGCAGGGCTCTTGGCAGTTCAGGAGTCAGCTGCCTGAGCTTCCCTCAGGAAAGACTGGACTTGAGCCAAAGCCACCTCATGCTGTCCCTCAGGTCCATTTTTCTTTTTTCTGACTTGTTTTCTATGTCAAATCCATCAAAGCTGTTACCCCTCAAATACTATGAGTTGGGCCTGTGGTCTGCTTTGTAGTTTTCAACATTGCTATACGTTTTGGTGTGAGTCCACATGTGGGCATGCATGTGCATAAGTGTGTGTGACTTCATACATCTTTAGTTGAAAGTCGAGAGCACAATCACGGGCTGCCACCAGGACAACTAGAGGTCTTCCCGTCCCCTTTGAGTTTTAGTTTTATTTGCCGTCACTGTCATTACTGCCTTTTTAAATTTGATTTTCAGTTTTCTGAATATCATGTCCACTTTAGGTTTTATGCTCACTGTAACCAATTATGTCATGGAATCTAAGGCTAGCATTTCTTCAAGACATTACTTTGTTCATAGTAAACAAAATCAAAGATAAGCTTTTGAGCAGGCGCAACACCACAGACATCACTACTTGATGCAGATTCTATTTACCAATGAGCTCTGTTGCACCTTCAAGGTCCTTCTCATTCCCTCCTTTTGGGGAGCCACTATCAACCAATGCAGACATGTGATATTAAGTTTGTGTGCCGTCATGGGTAGAATGATCTCATTTTGCTTGAGTGGTTTGTTCAGTTAACAAGTACTTATTAAGCCTCTACTATGCACTAGGCACTGTGATCTTTCCTGGAGATAAATGGTAAATAAAAGTATATCCCATGTCATCAAGAAGCACTCAGTTTATTGGTAGAGACAAAGTTACACACAAAGGGAAAGGTGCTAAACAGATGTAAGCCCAGGATGCCCTAGGAGCACCTGGACCAAGCATCCATCATTATGCTGAGGGGCAGGAATGACCTCTTAAAGGACACAGAGACCTGATGGATAAATGGGAGTTCATCAAGCAGAGAAGAGAGACAGAGATCCCTGGTATTCCTTAAGCCCTTCTTAGCCTTTGCCCCATTTACCTCATTGCTGTTTAACCACTTCTCTGGTAAATTCTTTCTCCCAAGAACTCCTGTGCCTCAGGTATTTCGTGGAAGTGTGGACGCCAGAAATGTTATTATCTCATGGTGAATCACTTCTCTTTGGTGGTGGTGCTGAAATCGCAAAGAAATGACATAAACTTGCCGCAGTTCTTACTTGGGAAAACCTCCAAAAAGCCTCTTTACTCTTCTTTCTTTTTATAGAACTCTGCCCTCCATTGTCTCCTTAGGGGGGAGGAATCCCTGAGCCAAGTTCTTCAGCCTCAGTGAACTTCTCTGAACTCCTTTACGTTGGTCTAGATGAGCCTCCTCTACCCACCCAAGTCTGCTTTCATTGGTACCTCCACAGCAAAGCGATTTTGAGACTTCAAATCAGAAAGACAACCTCTTATGGCATTCTCATTAAGTGTATATATTGATTTAGTGATCATATGGGAAGAGATGTGCTCTGAGGATGTTTTTCTCTGATAGTTTCTTCATGGAAATGGCTCTGAGGTGAGTTTGGAAGAGTCAACAATGTACGAACATATGGAATAATGGCCAAGAAATATGGGCAAGAATCCGCTGCCCTCAAACTTCTTTTTCTCTATCTCAGCCTAGCTTTTGCTTCCTTAATTCAATGTCACTACTTTTGAGTTGCCCACATGAATGTTTCTAGAGTGAATCACACTAGATCTACAGTACAAGCTTAATAACATCAACCTCCTCTGATATTCTAGCTTAAATGTCTCCCGGTTTTGTTTTTGCTTTTGCTTTTAGATTAGCTACAACTAGCCGAGAAATGGTCTACTGAAACTAGAACCTTGCACAGAAATTTTCAGGTAGGACGTGTTTAAAAGGATTTAAATGAAAAATCACCATCAGAGCAAAACAGTTCTCCAGTTATACTTTCCATTAAATATTAAGTATGCAATGGGGAAACAAGTTGAAAATATAAATGTATAATAATTGAATTATTACAAGTTTAGAAGCCGAAGAGACACATCAACATGTTTCATATGTGAACTAAGTATCTCCTCCCCCTCTACTTTCACTGGCAGGAAATACATTAGTATATGCTGTTTCTGCTTAAGTCTGAGAAGAAAAGGCCAAGTGACAGCTTTAAAAGTTGACCTTGAATAAGTTATCAGTTGCAGCACTTCTCTAAATCTTGGGCTCAATTTACTCTGTTTAAGTGTAGCCTCTTTTATGTTTATCCTTAGATATTTTAACAAAGCATCATAATGTTATTTTTATTGTGTAATCACATGAACAAACATACTACTTTTAACTCTTACTAATCACCTGCTTTTAACTCTCATTTAATCACCTGGTTGGTGAGTCTAGGACAGTACAGCAAATTATTAGCCTAAAACTGCAAACCAGAGAGTTAAAAAATAATAAAACAAAATAAAGAATTTTAAAAAAGCAACCCTACACATCAGAGTTGTGAAACAATTGCAAGCATTTCAAAATATGTATTGAAATAATAAAATCTCAGTGAACTGAACCTAAACGGCACACATGTAAACTGCTGGATCTTTTAACTATGAGAAGTATTTTTAGTATTTAACTTTTTACAAGGAAGGATATGCTGCTGCTGCTAAGTCAACTTCAGTCATGTCCAACTCTGTGCGACCCCATAGACAGCAGCCCATCAGGCTCCCCGTCCCTGGGATTCTCCAGGCAAGAACGCTGGAGTGGGTTGCCATTTCCTTCTCCAATGCATGAAAGTGAAAGTGAAGTCCCTCAGTCGTGTCCGACTCTTTCGACCCCATGGACTGCAGTCTACCAGGCTCCTCTGTTCATGGGATTTTCCAGGCAAGAGTACTGGAGTGGGGTGCCATTTCCTTCTCCAGGAAGGATATGAGAAAGTGAGAAAACGTACTCTATTCAGAGATTCATAAACAAGGCAGTTTTCAGCATAAGTCCCGGGGATGAGAACACATTCTGTCTAGCCTCCCAAGCTTCTGTACTATAGTGCTCTGTGTTTAATCTGCAGGCTTCAAAGTGAGGAGAATGATTTAATGCATTTGAGAAAACATTTTGAATACCAGCTTTAAAGCAAAAAGGGGTTTTCCACGTTAGCCACAGCTGCCCACAAAATACAAGTTAACAATTTGCCCCATTTCCTAGCTATTCTAGTTGAGGTTTTAATGTACACAGCTAATAAAGCATCTTTCATATTGTAGTTGGAGCATCCCGACCCATTCATGGACCACTGACTTAGAAACAATCTTGTCTGCCATTGCTTCTGTGGCATGAGGTCTTGAAATGATCAGTTATCTCGCAGGATGACTCACATCACTAGCTCAATGTGGTTTCACACTACCAAGAGAACACAGTGCCAGCACATGCCCAGTAACTCACAGCATAGTCATTTCCCTGAAATCTTTATAAGGAGTGCCCCTCCATCTGGTGTAAAAATACATTATTCATTCAATACACATCCTATTCACTAAATAGGGAGAATATCATCCCTACACTTCCATTTATACTCAAACCATGTCACTTGGGTAATTGTGACTTCTCTGGTTTTATACTTTGAGATTTTGTAAGCATTTTATATCTTCCTTTTGAAAATTGCATTTTATTAAATATTCGACCAGAGATCTAATTTTCCATTTCCTTTTCTCTCCCCTGAGTCTCTGTATCATGCTCACATTTAAGTCACAGGTACACTTGGAAAGCTTAACTTTACTTCTGAGTCATGTTGCTGAGCAACTAAAATCTCCCTCCAATCCCAAGGGGCTCACTCCCCTACAGTTTCTCTTCTCGTCTAAGGACACCAGAATAGAATGAGTAAACTGTGCTCACTGTATTTCCAATTATGTGGGTTTTTAGTGTTATCTGCTTCCAGGAACATTTATGACAACACTTGGATTCTAGGATCCACTCTAATACATATACTCTAGTAAAAACTGGAAGAGTCTCTGCTGCTGCTAAGTCGCTTCAGTCGTGTCCGACTCTGTGCGACCCTGTAGATGGAGGCCCACCAGGCTCCCCCGTCCCTGGGATTCTCCAGGCAAGAACACTGCAGTGGGTTGCCATTTCCTTCTCCAATGCATGAAAGTGAAAAGTGAAAGTGAAGTCGCTCAGTCGTGTCCAACTCTAGCGACCCCATGGACTGCAGCCTACAGGGCTCCTCTGTCCATGGGATTTTCCAGGCAAGAGTACTGGAGTGGGGTGCCATTGCCTTTTCTGGAAGAGTCTCTAGGTGTTCACAAATATATATATATATATCATATATTTCATTTTTATATATGTTTATTTCTTTCAGTATGATAGAACCAATACTCAGGTTAGGAGATCAAGGTTTAAGTTGAATATCTATGTAACCTTGGGTTTCAGAACAACACAGACCTTCTGCTACTGCATCACCTAGTCTTGAGACCAGAGGCAGTAGGAACAGTTTGAGAATACAAACCCAAAGAACCCCATGAAGCAAGTAAAATCCCCAAGTGCAACATCAAGAGGAAGAGGCTTATAGAACCAAGAAATGTCACAGAAGAGATCTTGTTTATTAATTTAATCAGGATATTTTATTATATCAAGAGATCTGAATATCTTACAGATCTGTCAATTGCTCTTCATTCCTACTGTTAGTTTCCTAATTCAGGCAATCACAAGGCTTTCCCAGATCACTCCAACCTCCCCTACGTGGTCTCCCTAATATCCAGGCCGGATTCCCTCTTCTCCACTATCCACTGAATAGCCTGATGAATTCCTCTGATTAAAATGCTAAAGTGCCTCCTCACTGCCTTCAAGTAAAGCTGATCTCCTCAGTATGGAACACGAGCTTTCTCCCTCTGCTCGTGCTTGCTTTCCTAACACTACCTCTTGGCCATCTCCTACTGCCTTGCCATCTAAAGTCCAGTCTGACTGAATGACATCTACAGCTTCCTACTTCCCAACTCTCTGTAAAAGCTCTGCTTTCTACTATGGATACCATCTCACTCCCAACACCTCTGTTCTTACCTAAACAAATCTTACTCATTTTCCAGATTAGATGATGCTTCCTAAAAACTGAATTAAAGTGGCCCTTCATTGCCGACATACCAAGATAGCACAGGTACTGACACACAGGGCAGTTTTTCATCCTATGAGTTCTGAACAACTCACCAAACTCTAAAGTCCGCAAGCAAGGAACTATAACAGTTGAGTGTTGAGACCATGTGTTCAGACTCTAAAGCTACAACAAATATATTTTCCTTTTCCCTCTAAGGGAATCAAGGGATAAGCTCATATACTCATTCAATCACCTTTAGTGAGGAGTTCCAGTGCCACAGCTTTAAATGGCATTTTTCTCAACATATGAGATAACTTTGACATTAAACCCACAAACTCAGGATACAAGAAATGTAAAATCCTTTTTTTATGTTCACTTTGCACTCTGTGGTAGCAACTTAATCTTGTCAATTCTGGGTCATCTCATTCAAGTCAGTTCCATCTTTTCCTTGGAGTTGCACCCAAGTTGGAAGGAGAAGCACTGATTCTGCACTGAGGCAATGGAAATGGGGACGGAAATCTGATCCTCTGTCCTCACCAGATATCCACTGGCTCCTTTGGTCATGGGTCTACACATCAGTAGCATCTTCCTCACTCCATCCCAAGGCCTCTCTGGATCTGATTCTATAATATGTCAGTTACGTTAAAACTCGCTCAGGCATACTGAAAACACTTGGTTGTTCCCTGAACCAAAAGAGCATGGGAAAATTCTATGAAGTTTCCTCAGGTTTGTATGCCTAGACATTCTGTAAAACTGTTTACTCGAGTGCTTCTATGAAACACTTCTGTAAATGTTGATGCCAACTTCTACAAGTTTTAGCAGCCCTCTGACTTCATTTACTAACAAGGATACAAATAGATTTTTCACAGGTCATCCTGAATCTAGTGTGACATTTTGTGTGTTTCCTATATATTTTGTCCAACCCTGGATTCAACACCAGGCAGAAAGTTCATAGGGTGACTCAACTCTGTCTAGCTTATCCTCTGATTTTAATTTTCTTCTTTCTCCTAGTCAGGAAAAATTCCTCTGCTCTGGGTGCCAGTCATTATATTCTTCTCTGTCATTTGTCTCATGTTTTGAAATCAGGGTGTTTTTGAAGCCATATTTCAAACTATTTATGTTCTCTGCTTTCTGCGTGTAATTTACTCCCTGAGGCATATATATAGAACGTCACAGTTTCCCAGGTATGAACAAGTCACAAAACAAAAGGAGCTATGGTGAGGGGGTACCAATTAATATCTCAAGATACTATTCGACCTTATAAATCACTACCTATGAGCCTAAATTTCTAAAAGCAGAGTTTTCCAGTAAGTGCTGGCAGAACTCACTAGAATACCTCATGGAAATGTCCTGATTTCTTCCCACTCTTCCCTCCTAAATTAGAGTTCAATTTCACCCTTGTATTGTTCTGACGCAAATCAGCAGAACTGGAGGGAAATGACATAAATACCAAGAAAGAATGAATTTGCTCATGAAGCTTCTTGCGTCTGTGTAGGCCCTTTTTAGGCTCAGTCATTGGCTTGTGATAGGACAGAAGCCAGGCCAAGCTTCCACAACAAACAGGAGAGAACAGAGAAAAGATTTCTGCACAGTCTCTTTACAAATCCAAGAAGCGGGAAGTGAAAGAGGTAGAAGAGCATTGCCCCTCGAATGTTAAGGCACGACAACTTTTTTCATCAAAAAATTCAAAGAAGAAATAAATGAATGAGTGACTAAGCTAATAAATAAAGGGACTTCCCATGGTTCAGTGGTTAAGAATTCACCGGCCAGTGCAGGGGATGTGGATTCAATCCCTGGCTGGGGAACTAAGCCCACACGTTGCAATTACTGAGCCTGTGCAGCACAACTGAAGTAAAGCTTGCATGTCGCAACAAAGGTCCTTCATGCAGCAACCAAGACTTGACACAACCAAATAAATAAATGCATTTTTAATTAATAAATAAATTAGTGAATGAATGAAGAAAGTATGAAAGCTAGGAAACTGTAAAAGGAAAGGAAAACTGAAAAAAAAACAAAAATCAAAAACTGGAATTTAGGGTTTGTGAACTGGACATGGAACAACAGACTGGTTCCAAATAGGAAAAGGAGTACGTCAAGGCTGTATATTATCACCCTGCTTATTTAACTTCTATGCAGAATACATCATGAGAAACGCTGGACTGGAAGAAACACAAGCTGGAATCAAGATCGCCGGGAGACATATCAATAACCTCAGACATGCAGATGACACCACCCTTATGGCAGAAAGTGAAGAGGAACTAAAAAGCCTCTTGATGAAAGTGAAAGAGGAGACTGAAAAAGTTGGCTTAAAGCTCAACATTGAGAAAACGAAGATCATGGCATCCGGTCTCATCACTTCATGGGAAATAGGTGGGGAAACAGTGGAAACAGTGTCAGACTTTATTTTTTGGGGCTCCAAAATTACTGCAGATGGTGACTGCAGCCATGAAATTAAAAGACGCTTACTCCTTGGAAGGAAAGTTATGACCAACCTAGATAGCATATTAAAAAGCAGAGACATTACTTTGCCAACAAAGGTTCATCTAGTCAAGGCTATGGTTTTTCCTGTGGTCATGTATGGATGTGAGAGTTGGACTGTGAAGAAGGCTGAGTGCCGAAGAATTGATGCTTTTGAACTGTGGTGTTGGAGAAGACTCTTGAGAGTCCCTTGGACTGCAAGGAGATCCAACCAGTCCATTCTGAAGGAGATCAGCCTTGGGACTTCTTTGGAAGGAATGATGCTAAAGCTGAAACTCCAGTACTTTGCTACCTCATGCGAAGAGTTGACTCATTGGAAAAGACTCTGATGCTGGGAGGGATTGGGGGCAGGAGAAGGTGACGACAGAGGATAAGATGGCTGGATGGCATCACTGACTCGATGGACGTGAGTCTGGGTAAACTCCGGGAGTTGGTGATGGACAGGGAGGCCTGGCATGCTGCAACTCATGGGGTCGCAAAGAGTCGGACACGAATGAGCGACTGAACTGAACTGAACTGAACTGAAGACATACAAACACATTTGGCTGGAAATGTCATTGCCTTTGATCAAGATGTATAAATTGTTAAACTTATATCATTCTAAGTATGTTTGAGTCCAACAAAATAATGCATTTGAAAGTATGTCATAGGCTACAAAAGGGCCATAAAAGGAATATTATTGCTATTTTCACTAGTGTTACCCTATGTTAATTCTGTAGATTTCAAAAAAGAGAGAACTCCATCAACACATGAGTGTTTGTGGAGTACCTAATGTGGCTCATTTGCTACAGAGGTTAGAGCATTTTCAAAATCCAGGAGAACATGGGAAAGAAGCCCATATGGGCAGCTGGTTTGTCGAGCAAGACATTCTCCAGATGAGCAAATAAGAATCCAGTCACCCAAAGGAGTGGAAACGCCACAGCTGAAGTTTCCAAACCAGTCACTGATGCTGAACATTCACAAATGGCTGTGTTACCAGGAATTCTTACAGACTTTTTCTTGTTTCATCTAAAGCAGCAGATATAGATTAAGGCTGTGCCCAGCCCTTTGTTCAGGAACACAAATATTTGTATCTGTTTTCATTCTTTATGCTTGTCATTTACTCTTTTCTCTTTGTAGCTTGTGTGGTGCTCAGTCATGTCTGACTCTTTGCAACCCCGTGGACTGTATCCTGCCAGGCTCCTCTGTCCATGGAATTTTCCAGGCAAGAATACTGGAGCAGGTTGCCACTTCCTACTCAAGGTGATCTTCCTGCCCCAGGAATCAAACTTGCGTCGCTATATCTCCTGCATTAGCAGGCAGATTCTTTACCACTGTGTCACCTCTTAGTCTCATTTTAAAAAGGAATCTGAAATTCATGGCGAAGAACTCAAAATAACACAAAACAGAAATAAGTACATGAAGAAATCAGCACAATTCAAGCCTTATTAAGTATGATTGTTACAAGATTCACAATGTCCATAAGATAATGAAACAAGTTTTCAGGAGAAACATTTCAAATAGAAGCAGTATTGAGTCACTTGTCTTCAGCAGTCTACACACTGTAGGATCATTGCAATAGAAACTTCCAGGTTCCCCTGCCAATATTAGAGACAGATTCCAGCCTAATCCGATTCTTATGGACAAAATTTCTTTGCAGATGTACCATTAAACACAAAGCACATTGACAGAGAAGAATTCTCATCTTGCTTGTTATATCACTAATTTGAAGCACCTGCTGCTTTAATAGAGGGTGGAGGGTTTTTTGGTTTTTACTTTATTTCATTGAATGTTTTCTGCTTGTCTCATGATTTGTACCCCTATGATGAGTCTGTTTTCATGCTCTGACCCTACTTTTATGGGCGTTAATTGATGAAGTTTATTCTTGTTCTCTTTAATGTCTCCTATTCCTACCCTCTTGTATTATCTAAATGTCAACTCTTTCTTCATCTCATCTCTTCCCAGCTGCTCTCAATATCCTTATAGGGGCCTGACGGCTGGGCTGGGCTGAAACTCTCCCAAATCAATGAGAAGGCAAAAGGCCAGTATAAACTAGGCTCCATGAGCAGCCTGCTCATTTCAGAAAATTGGCCTTTCACTGCCTGGTGGATGAGGCCGTTCCTTATGTGGGCATCTCTAACGTTGTTTGCTATGCACACTGAAATTCTTAGGTAGATGGAAATTTGTAAACATCTTAGATTCCCTCCTTCCCTCAAACTCTACTACCCTAAGGAGAATTTCACCTACCACCCTTAAACAGGTGCTTTTCTTTGCTCCTGCACTGGGTATGCTCAGTCATTCAGTCAGGTCCGACTCTTTGCAGCCCCATGGACTGTAGCCCGCCAGGCTCCCTTGTCCATGGAATTTTCCAGCCAAGAATATTGGAATGAGTTGCCATTTCCTCCTCTAGAGAATCTTCCCAGCCCAGGGACTGAACCCCCATCTCTTGCATCTCCTGCACTGGCAGGTGGGTTCTTTACCACCAGCACTACCTGCTTTGCCCCTGACTACTCTTGAAAAACTTCAAGGCATTTGTTTGCCCTTCTCACTCTAGTTTTCTATTGTTGTCATAACAATTTGCCACAAATGTAGCAGCTTAAAAGTGCATCCACTTAACTGTCTCACAGATCTGTAGAATTTGAGCACAATGGCCTCACCAGTCTAAAAGCAACATGTCGCCGGGGGTTGTCCTTTACTGGGCCATCAGGAGAAGAATCTGCTTCCAAGCCCACAGAGATTGTTGGTAGAACCCAGTTCTTTTCAACTGTAGGACTGAAGTACTGTTTCCTTGCTGACTGTCAGCTGGGGGCTACCTTTAGCTCTTGGAGGCCTCTTTCTCATCCTCCCACATGGGGCCCTACCTCTCAGAGCAAGGAAGAGCACACCAAGTCCTTCTCATGCTTAGAAGCTCTCTGATTACCTTTTCTGTTGCATCTCTTTCCAACTCAATAAAAGAAAGTTCTGTGTTTTTAAGGATTTATTTTAGATTGGCCTCACCTGAAAAAATTCAAAACAATTCTCTATTTTTAAGTCTGTAACTTTCATTAAATCTGCAAAGTCTCTTTTGCCCTGTAAAGTAACGAATCACAGGTTGCAAGTGATTCAGGCATCAGTTGGATCCATCTTCTGTGGACCATCTTCTGTGGATTATTATTCAGCCTATCGCACACTCTCTCCCATCCTCAGTTAGAAGGCTCCATACAATTCCCATTTGGAGTTTCTCAAAGTGTCTAAACTCCCAAAAGACTTCTGTGAATTCCTGCCGTTCTCCCCGTCAAACCCAATCAAACTAGGTAATAAAACCATTAGCCAGTTCTCAAAGTGATGAGACTTTTCCTTGTTTCCCTGTTTTCCTGTGAGCAGTCCCACCATCTCCCAGAGACACATCTGCATCACTGCTTCATGAGGTATTTTAACATATCTGTCCCCCTACCCTCTTCCTTCTCCAACCTTCAAGCCAGCTCTTTTGACACTTGTTTTTAATAAAGAGGCTAGGAAAAGAACATACATCTTGAATTTGCCTAAGTGGCTATTATTTTCACAAAAATAAACACATTGTACTTCATGACTTTCTATGGGGCATTTTATTACAAACTCCGAATCATGTTATTCAAGTCCCCTCTAACAGGAAAAGAGATAATAAACCTGAAGTCTAAGTGATCTTGGATTGTTCTCCACTGTGTTTAGTCAGAAAAGTTACCAAGTATCTCAAGAAATGTTCTCCCCAAGTATCTCAAGAAATGTTCTCCATTTAGCAAGGCCAAATGTAATTTAATATAGAGTGATGAGATCTAAATGGCCCAAATCTACACAAACAATTTAAGATCAAAACAGTTTATCAAATTTTATGAGATACTTATCAAGTATAAATCACATGATTTTAGGTAATTATTACTGTGTGTGTGAATCAATCTGTAGATGGAGTTCAATTTAGATAAGACAAGCAACCACTCAGATGACCTCCCATAATAATTCCCACCACCTCACTTTCATGCTTTTTAATTTAGCTGGAATGACTGACTAGCTACTAATGAATAGAATATAGCACACATATGGGGATTTCCAATAATTAGGTTATAAAAGACCACAGCTTCTTTGGCAGTCCCCAACCATGTTGGCACCAGGGACTGGCTTTGTGGAGGACAATTTTTCCACATACTGGGATGGGGGAATGGTTTTGGGATGATTCAAGTGATTAATTTATTGTGCACTCTATTTCTATTATTATTACATCAGCTCCATCTCAGATCATCAGGCATGAGATCCCAGAGGTTGGTGCTCTCCCTTTTTTTCTCTTGGACAGCTTCTCCTGTAGGAAGCAGTTGCTATTTCATGAATCATGTCTGTCAAGAGGTCTATGTGAGTGATTCTGGAATAAAATCCTCCCTCAACTGAACTTAGAAATGACTCTAGACTTGGCCAGCTGCTGACTGCGACCACATGAGAGGCCTTGGAGCAACCAGCTATGTAGGCCATCTTAAGATTCCTGCTGCATGAAACTATGAGATAATACTTTTATTTCAACCTGCCAAGTTTTGGATAGTATTTTACACAGCATCTGATAACTAGTATAACAGATACACTTACAGCTCAAATCAATTCTCAAAACCAGCACTTTATGGAGAGTTCCTAAAAGACTTTGTATCCAAAGCACTCAAAAGAGTTTGAATAAATGAAAAAAGTAATGATCATATTTTCTTAGTTTAAAAAGATAAGATACACATTTGGAACTGATGAGTCAGTCTCTATACTAAAGCAGTACTTGCTTGACCTACTCATTCCTGATATTATGGTTTACTTTCATGAACTGCAGGATCTGCTTAAGTTTCTTAGAAACTGCTACAATAAAGGAACAGAGGTGATTTAGAAGACCTAGAATTCGCCTTATCCCACTCTGTGTATAGTTGTCTATACCATTTAATGCTACTACAGTTAGTAAGCCCAGTCCGTCGTAATTCTTTTACCGTAACTAGAAATTGCTGATTTCTTCTCAATTAGGGAGTATCAAAACACCCTAGGTTTAAAAAGGGCTATAACACAAAATATCACTCATAGCAATAAGGAATTAAAAAAGCTAAAATCAGAATGAGAAATTATGACACATGGTTAAAATGTTTTACCAGTTCCCTTAGAATTATAACAGAGCTTTGAATCAGTAAGAGGTATATTAAGAGTCTCACAGATAAATGGACTGAAAGGATAAATAAAAAATCACAGAAACAGAAACTTGAAGACATAAGAAATATGAAAAAATATTAAAAACCTCCTTAGTAATCAAAGAGATGCAAATCGCCCAATGATTAAAGGAGTACCCTAACAAACTGGCAATGCTATAACGTTAGCAAAGATTATAATGAATAGTGGTGAAGCTGCAGTGGCATGAGCTCTGATAGGTTTCTGGAGTTATTTCACACTGTCACACCAACTACCATAGGAAGTTCTGCCCTTTGTCTCCTGAAGGCCACTACCAGAAATCCTTCCTAATGATGCAATTTGAGATGCACACATTTATGTAAAAATGTGTCACAATTAAAATTATGTATGTAATGCAATGGAATTACTAATTTAAAAAAATGGAAGGAAGGAAAGACGAAGCTATCCTAATGTTTATTCAGGGAAGGACATAAGGAAATATGATAGAACCATAGCATGGAGCATTATGCAGATATAAAAAGTGATGTTTTTAAAGATCATGTAATAAAAATAATAACAGCATTTTTTAAAATATTGCTATTTTTAAAGAATATAATATTTAAGTTCTATATGATAGGAATAATAGCATGAAAAGTTTATGCTGTATCTAATGTTAAGCAAAAATGACAGCACATAAAAATATTAAATGTCCTAATGATGTATAAATAAAAGACTTAAAGATTATTATCTCTGCTGATGGGATTTCAGAACTTCAGGAACGCTTATATAATTTATACCATGTTATCTCATAACCTGAAAAACAGTTTCCAATGAATGAATGTAGAGTTCTTTCTTCTTTCTTCTTTTGATTCCATCTCAGAAAGTTTGGGGGCTTCCCTGGTAGCTCAGACGGTAAAGCGTCTGCCCACAATGCGGGAGGCCTGGGTTCGATCCCTGGGTTGGGAAGATCCCCTGGAGAAGGAAATGACAACCCACTCCAGTATCCCTGCCTGGGAAATCCCATGGACCAAGGAGCCTGGTGGGCTACAGTCCATGGGGTCTCAAAGAGTCAGACACGACTAAGTTACGTTACTTCACTTCACTTCACTTCAGAAAGTTTTACTAAGAAAGAGCTCTTGCTGAATTTCCTTAAGCTGTGATTTAGTTTGAGTCTTACACATCATTTTCTTTCTCTGAAATTAATATCAAGATCAGGACTTAACACCTAGATCATATCTGCATAGTTATAAAACTGGCATGCCACTTCCTTAAGTGCAGTTTTTCACTATGCTTATTTTTTAAGCCACAGGATTTCTGCATATAAAAATGCATAAAAGAATGAGGAAAATAAGTCATAAAATCAATTATTTAGTTTTCATAGGGAAAAACATTGAACATGATTAAAAGAATCGGTTAAAAGCCAATCTACAAATGACCATATATGAAGCATTTCAGTAAAGTACGACTTTTGAAGAGGAAATAAAGGTGTGTGGATTATTTGCTGTTTGAAGTACACATATTTTATGCCTTTGTGGATGGTCCAGACTTTATGCTACCCTCATCATTTTTATCTCAGTAATAACTCTTGATGTTGACCAAGAAAATTTTATTTTGAAATTCAAATTTCAAGTTCCATAGAAGTCAATAAATTATTGAGCTACTGAACAAAAAAGGCAGAAAAATGTAACAGACTATATTTTGTCATCCTCCTCAGAAGGCGAGAATCACATCAGTCTCACTTAATATGCTTACTTGTTGAAAAGCAAATGGAACACCAATGGAGAAAAAAGAGAGGCCATGTCAGAGTTTCTGAAACATGGCATGCAGGTGCTATTAGTAAGTTGAAACATGGTCATCTATCTCTGTGGAAGTCACTAAAAATTTTAAAAGAAAAGAGATTATTATAATTGCTGGAAAGCAGCAACAATACTAAAATGCCAGAATAACAGTCTCAAAAAAAGAAAGTAAGAAAAAGAGAAAGAGAAAGCATGAAAGAGAGAACTATTATGTTTTTCAAAATGAAAGAGTGAAAACATTTTATGCAAGTATAAAAGGTACCACAAAGGTGAGTTTTTGCTGTTTTCCTTTCTGGCCTGATCTTCTTATGAACAGATAAAATCATGATGAATCATATTAACTTACTTTTTCTTTGGTTTCCAAAGACAAGCACCTAATAAGGCTTCAAACGCTGTCAATGCAGATAGAGGGTATTTACAATGAGGGAGATTTTGCTCTTTAAAAAATGTGATGGACCTGGGGAAGAACAATGAACACTCTAGAACACTGAAAAATGAAAGAATTCAGGATATATTTTGAGATTCACAGCTATTCACATGTTATTTTAACATGTCATTCTAAGCATAGATCTCACACAAACACACACAAAAACCTAACTGCCAACCAGGGACTAACTGTTAACCTACTCACCTCATAGAAAAGGACTTGAGTACTGACTGACTGTTTGTGAGGTGATCTCAAAAAGGAAAAAGCAGGGTTGAGGAATCATGGAGAGAGAAAGAGATGGAAAGAAGAAAAATCAAGATAAGGATGTGTTGTCAAGGCTACTGCTATAAGAAATGGGAGTCCTCTGTGGTTTTGTTTGGCTTTTGTTTGTGTTTCACGTAGTTTTATTCTTTTCTTCTTCTTTTTTTTTTTTTCTTGGTTTTGCTTTTTAGAAAATGTTCCAGGACCTTGAAGAAGTGAACACAATATTTCTCAGAAATGTCCATGTGTGGATTGGCTCCAGGGCATTTAGACACTGATTTCTGTCTACTATTCTTGAAGAGTAGTTCCTAAGGACACTAACACCCTCTCATGTGCTGAGAGTGTGCTCCACAGCTTCAGAGAAGACTCTGGGCAGAAGAGTGGACTGGTCCCTGAGCTTAGATTGTCATCCTGCAGCGGTGACCCATACCTGCAGAGGTGAGTGAGGGCATGGGTCTTGGACCACCAAAGCACCAGCTACATTGTGCTCAGCCTGTCTTACACACCCTCACTCCTGTGTCTTGCTGGACACTTCACAAACAGGTCAGGAAACAGTACGTAAGACCGAACACAGGGCTCACTCCATGGGTGATGAACCAAACAAACTTTGATCTGGAGCAGCAGCAAACTGTTCTTTAAGAATTTATCAGCAAGGTGAAAAGACAGCCTTCAGAATGGGAGAAAATAATAGCAAATGAAGCAACTGACAAACAACTAATCTCAAAAATATACAAGCAACTCCTACAGCTCAACTCCAGAAAAATAAATGACCCAATCAAAAAATGGGCCAAAGAACTAAATAGACATTTCTCCAAAGAAGACATACAGATGGCTAACAAACACATGAAAAGATGCTCAACATCACTCATTATCAGAGAAATGCAAATCAAAACCACTATGAGGTACCATTTCACACCAGTCAGAATGGCTGCGATCCAAAAGTCTACAAATAATAAATGCTGGAGAGGGTGTGGAGAAAAGGGAACCCTCTTACACTGTTGGTGGGAATGCAAACTAGTACAGCCACTATGGAGAACAGTGTGGAGGTTCCTTAAAAAACTGGAAATAGAACTGCCTTATGATCCAGCAATCCCACTGCTGGGCATACACACTGAGGAAACCAGAAGGGAAAGAGACACATGTACCCCAATGTTCATCGCAGCACTGTTTATAATAGCCAGGACATGGAAGCAACCTAGATGCCCATCAGCAGATGAATGGATAAGAAAGCAGTGGTACATATACACAATGGAGTATTACTCAGCCATTAAAAAGAAAACATTTGCATCAGTTCTAATGAGGTGGATGAAACTGGAGCCTATTATACAGAGTGAAGTAAGCCAGAAGAAAAACACCAATACAGTATAATAACGCATATATATGGAATTTAGAAAGATGGTAACAATAACCCTGTGTACGAGACAGCAAAAGAGACACTGATGTATAGAACAGTCTTATGGACTCTATAGGAGAGGGAGAGGGTGGAAAGATTTGGGAGAATGGCATTGAAACATGTAAAATATCATGTATGAAACGAGATGCCAGTCCAGGTTCGATACACGATACTGGATGCTTGGGGCTAGTGCACTGGGACGACCCAGAGGGATGGTATGGGGAGGGAGGAGGGAGGAGGGTTCAGGATGGGGAACACATGTATACCTGTGGCAGATTCATTTTGATATTTGGCAAAACTAATACAATTATGTAAAGTTTAAAAATAAAATAAAATTAAAAAAAAAAAAAGAATGTATGTCAATCACAGAGGACCCAATAACCAGAACCAGTTTTACTTAGAACTAGGAAATGCAAGCACCTTATACAGTACTGCTATTCTCAAAATCTAAGACTTCCCTATATTTGGGGGAAGACAAGTGGATAGTTAGTAAAAAAAAAAAAAAAAAAACTAGACTAGAATTTCTTAAGGCAGAGATATTCTCATTCATCACTCACAGTACCTAACACCCTGCATTATAACTTCGTATGTCAGAAACACTAGCAATTAAACAAAGGATGATTTGAGCAGCCTGGCTCATAAGTCAGTGATGATGCCTTAGCTACAGTTCACTCCTCCGTCCTAGTACTTATCATATTATATTTTAAATATCTCATCTGTCTCTTTATCCCACTAGATTGTGACTTTACTAAAAGCATAATGTATTCATCTTTGTTTTCCTAACACATAACCAACTGCATCCTGCTTAATGAGCTCTCAATAAATATCAAATTAATGAACTAATGTTTGAGATCTGTTCTTGAGTTGTCTTTATTTGGCAGGGCTTTGCTCCCCAAATAAATACTCTTTTTATATCAATGCCCAGGTCATTTTACAAATCTTGTTATTTCACTCGTGTTTTTAATACAGAGAACAATGTTTCAGCCTCCATCACAGTAAGTTTCAGTCAGTATCATATGGATGTCAAATGATATAAAAATTCTGTATGTTTCAATATGGTAAGCATTAGCCAAATATGGACATTTAAATTTTATTAGTTAATTAAAATTAAATATAATATAAAATTCATTTCCTCAGTCACACTTTTCAAGTGTTCAATAGTCATATGTGACTAGTGACTACCCTACTGAACAGTGCCGCTGTAGAATATTTCTTCCATCATGGCAAAATGTTTTATCATATAGTACTATCACAGAATTTGGAAAAGAAAAATCCTAGCTCCTAACAGTGGACTATTAAACTCTGAGGTAGATCTGGGCATTGCTGCTTCCCACCATCCTTCCCATCAAACAGATTTCTTCTGTCCACATGTTGGCCAGGGAGCCTGAACTGCTTATGGTCCCCCACCCTCCCAGAAATCTGACTCAGGAAGCAGAGAATGGGGCTAAGGCAAGGTCTGCAGCACTCGGAGAAAGCAATGACACCCCACTCCAGTACTCTTGCCTGGAAAGTCCCATGGACAGAGGAGCCTGGTGGGCTGCAGTCCCATGGGGTCGCTAAGAGTTGGACACGACGGAGCGACTGCACTTTCACTTTTCACTTTCATGCACTGGAGAAGGAAATGGCAACCCACTCCAGTGTTATTGCCTGGAAGAATCCCAGGGATAGGGGAGCCTGGTGGGCTGCCATCTTTGGGGCCGCACAGAGTCGGACACGACTGAAGTGACTTAGCCGCAGCAGCATCAGCACTGGGACTGCACAGAAGCCAGTTTCTCCTCTTCACTCCATCTGAAGAACAGTGTCACTTCTGTTAAATTCTTTTGTGCTTTCAGAAAATGGAAAGCTAATTCTCTAGGTTAGTAGTTCCTATTTATATTCCATGACAGATAAAGAGAAGCTGATAAATTGCATTAGCTGAAAAGAACTTAGAGTAATGTTATTAGCTCTGAACAGAATCCCTGATGTATTGTGGCTCTGAGATACTCTGGTGGTGTTCTTTCAGTGGTAAACACCATGATAGTGTCTGAACTTTGTGACTTTTGGAATTCCATTTACTAACCATAGGTCTTAAACAGGACAGTGCAATAATTTTCCTAGATCTCTTTGGGTTATATATTGCCTTTTAGGTTGACTTTTGAGTAAAGATATTTAAATTCAAGTGACCTCTATTTTGGGGCTTCCCTGGTGGCTCAGTGATAAAGAATCTGCCTGCCAATGAAGAAGCTACAGGTTCAACCTCTGGGTCAGGAAGATCCCATGGAGGAGGAAATGATCTCTACCTTAACCTTTAGAGTCCTAAACCAACCGCTTCAGTATAGGAAATGCCAGGCTAACTTTCCTGTTGGCATTCTAATTCTGCAAAACTGCATGGTGCTTATCTTACTAGAGTTCAGGACATGTTTCCTTTAATGATGATTGAGTTAGTACTTTTTCAAAGAAACATGTAGACAGCGCCCATCCCTTGCTAAAAGCAGAAACATTTTTTTTTTTAATTACAGTAGCCAAAAACTATAAAACATCCAAACATTTCTGGTAAATCTCAAAACCCTGCTGTGATGAGTGAAATCCCATATGTAAATATAAATGAATCATCCTGTGGTTTATACTCACGTGTTCCCAAACAACTTTGTGTTTATTTCAGCTTAACCAACACGACATTTAGATGCTATTACTAAGATAGTTAAAGACAGTAGGAAATTGAAGAATGGGAACTTTACTGTTAGTAAAATAATTCTTTTGTTGAAAATCCGAATCACTCTATTTCCTTGAGTTTTGTTTCATATGTGTGTGTATTTTTGTTGGGGCTCTCATCCTAGTTCTTTCTATTCTCACAATTCCATATCCATCTGGTATTCTGGAAAATTATTTAAAATCCACATCTAGAAGCCTTTGTTGATTTACCAAGTTAAGTCTTGATTAAACTCTCAGTTTGCCTGAAGCAAAGATGCTTGTTCCATGGAAGAAAAGCTATGACCAACCTACAGCATATTAATAAGCAGAGACATTACTTTGCCAACAAAGGTCCATCTAGTCAAAGCTACGGTTTTTCCAGTAGTCATGTATGGATGTGAGAATTGGACTATAAAAAAACTGAGCACTGAATAATTGATGTTTTTGAACTGTGGTGTTGGAGAAGACTCTTGAGAGTCCCTGGGACTGCAAGGAGATCCAACCAGTCCATCCTAAAGGAAATGAGCCCTGAATATTCATTGGAAGGACTGATGCTGAAGCTGAATCTCCAATACTTTGACCTGGTGCAAAGAAATGACTCACTGGAGGAGACCCTGATGCTGGGAAAGATTGAGGCAGGAGGAGAAGGGACAACAGAGGATGAGATGGTTGGATGGCATCACCGACTCGATGGATATGAGTTTGAACAAGCTCTCTGACTTCAATATATGTTATAATTTTTACCTTAGATGAATAAAGGAGAAAACTAAGTGTCAACTACAAATTGGCACTTTCCAAGAGCATTGTCAACTACTGAACATCAAAGGCATTTACCATCTGCCTCTATGGAGATTGAACCCCATGCTGCTATGGCTATTGACTTTCAACAGTCCCTGAGGAAGTTCAGGTGGACTGAGGCACTCTGTGCTCTGGGGAATCTGGTGGGACAGGTCTTTAGATAATTGGATGTTATTAGGAATAGATTTTATGACCTCAATCCTTGCATCTCCTCATATCTAGAGAAGCACTAAATCCCTTTATGGTGACATCAGATCCTCATGACTAACAAAAAAAAAAACACAAAACACCTTTTGTAAAATAAGTGCTTAATGGTATTGAACTCCGCCTTCACCAAAACCTTATATATTGACCTTCCCCCACTGCCGCTTAGGAGCAGTTTCTGAGAGCTATTTGAGATGCTGCCTCTCAAGCTGCAGTCCTCACTTTACCCCAAATAAAATTTAACTTGCAACTCTCAAGTTGTGCATCTTTTTTAGTCGACATAAGTTTTTGATTTCTAATTTAAGAAGATCATCAGGGGAAATGTTAAGAAACATGCTAAGTAAAAATAACTAATTCACATGCACATTCATAAATTCCCTCTTTAGGAAAATGGAGCAATGAAAATGTGATCTGAAGAACTTGTGCTTTTTAAAAAACAGATTGTGACAGAGAACCAGGCTGAGGTCCTTGTGCTATTAGAGGGGTGAAAGGGGAGGAGGGGTGGGAAAGAGGGTTAGGAGGGAGGGGATATATGTATAGTTATCACTGATTCATGCTGTTGTACAGCAGAAACCAACACAACATTGAAGAGCAATTATCCTCCAATTAAAAATAATCTTCTTTTAAAAAAGCAGATAGTGAATGGTCAGCTACAAGACTGAATGAATTACTCATCAAGATATATGGATGAAACTATAGAGATCCCAGAATTGTGTGGAGCATATAATGCTTTTGATTTTCCACCTTGAGTACATCAGTTCTTATTTTATTTGTAATCTTCTGCTTGGGTTGGAGTTATTCAGAATGAAATCCAACTCAGCTAAAGGAGGGTAGTGCAGTACCTTTCTTAGAATGAAGTTACTTTGAATTTTTTTTTTTCTAGTCCTTCATGTGGGGCCCACAGTTAATGGAAATAGGGGAGAAAGAAGGACCAACGTGTTGGTAATATGATAAAGAAATCAATAGCACCCTAGGCTAATAACAAGCATCCTATAAACCAGAACGCAATATGGCCAGAACAATATGTCTGTCTCCTGTAACAAAACACTGAAATATCACAACTTCTTTCTGTTATTGTTGTGATAAAAGGTGATGTTTCTGTAAGTTGTATCCCAGGGATAAAGTTTAGCTATCAAACAAAAGTATGACTACAGATAATAAAATTCTCATTCAGTGACTGACTCTGTGAGTTCTTCAAATACGTCTCAACATTCAGATCACATTCTTTCCACTTTCACATAACATGAAATCCTCTTCCAGTGTAGACAGCTTGCCTCAGCTGCAATAACATCAATTCCAATTGGAAAAATAACTGTGGAACTGCCTCTCCTTCAATACATTCTGATTGTGAGTACTCTTTTCAACTTTTGACAATGAATATGAAAAATTCTGGATTCTAGACCTAAATAGGTCACCAACTTTTTCTACTCTTCAAAAAATTATTTAATCTTCCTGGACCTCAGATTTCTGATCTTTGAAGTGAGGATAGTAGTTTAAACTGCTTCTGGTTCTACATTCTATTGTCTTCTACTTACATTTAATCTGTATTCTTAAACAGCATAGCTCTGAGAAGAATAAAAACTCCCCCAAAGAAGTAACGATTTCCAACCTAAATTATATAAATTTTGAAGCACCTAAATGAGTGCAGAAGTCCCATACAAGCATGATGACTGTTCTCAGAAACCAATGACTTCAGGATTGAGTTTCTACATAAACTTCCTCAATAGATCTGCTTCAGTTCAGTCACTCAGTTGTGTCTGCCTCTTTGTGACCCCATGGACTACAGGAAGCCAGGCTTCCCTGTCCATCACCAACTCGTGGAGCTTACTCAAACTCATGTCCATTGTGTTGGTGATGCCATCCAATCATCTCATCCTCTGTTGTCCCCTTCTCCTCCTGCCTCAATCTTTCCCAGCATCAGGGTCATTTCAAATGAGTCAGTTCTTCACATCAAGTGGCCAAAGTATTGGAGTTTTAGCTTCCGCATCAGTCCTTCCAATGAATATTCAGGACTGATGTCCTTTAGGATGGACTGGTTGGATCTCCTTGCAGTCCAAGGGACTCTCAAGAGTCTTCTCCAACACCACAGTTCAAAAGCATCAGTTTTGGGTGCTCAGCTTTATTTATATTCCAACTCTCACATCCATACATGACTACTGGATAAACCATAGTTTTGACTAAATGGGCCTTTGTTGGCAAAGTAATGTCTCTGCTTTTTAATATGCTGTCTGGGTTGGTTACAGCTTTTCTTCCAAGGAACAAGAGTCGTTTAATTTCATGGCTGCAATCACCATCTGCAGTGATTTTGGAGCCCAAAAATGAAAAATAAACAAATAATGTCTGTCACTGTTTCTATTGTTTCCCCATTTATTTGCCATGAAGTGATGGGACTGGATGCCATGATCTTAGGTTTATGAATGTTGAGTTTTAAACCAACTTTTCATTCTCTTCTTTCTCTTTCATCAAGAGGCTCTTTAGTTTCTTTGCTTTCTTCATAAGGGTGGTGTCATCTGCACATTTGAGGTTGTTGATATTTCTCCTGGCAATCTTGATTCCAGCTTGAGCTTCCTCCAGCCTGGCATTTCACATGATGTACTCTGCATATAAATTAAATGAGCAGGGTGACAATATACAGCCTTGATGTACTACTTTCCCTATTTGGAACCAGTCTGTTGTTCTATGTCCAGTTCTAACTGTTTCTTCTTGAAATGTTGCTTCTGCATACAGATTTCTCAAGAGGCATGTCAGGTGGTCTGGTATTTACATCTCTTTCAGAATTTTCCACAGTTTATTGTGATCCACACAGTCAAAGGCTCTGGAGTAGTCAATAAAACAGAAGTAGATGTTTTTCTGGAACTCTTGCTTTTTCAATGATCCATAAAATGTTGGCAATTTGATCTCTTATCCTTCTGCCTTTTCTAAACCCAGCTTGAACATCAGGAAGTTCATGGTTCACATACTGTTGAAGCCTGGCTTGGAGAATTTTGAGCATTACTTTGCTAGCATATGAGATAAGTGCAATTGTGCAGTAGTTTGAACATTCTTTGGCATAGCCTTTCTTTGGGATTGAAATGAAAACTGACTGTTTCCAATCTTGTGGCCACTGTTGAGTTTTCCATATTTTCTGGCATATTGAGTTCAGCACTTTCATAGCATCATCTTTTAGGATTTGAAATAGCTCAACTGGAATTCCATCACCCCCACTACCTTTATTCGTAGTGATGATTTCTAAGGCCCACTTGACTTTGTATTCCAGGATGTCTGGCTCTAGGTGAGTGATCACACCATTGTGATTACCTGGGTCATGAAAATCTTTTTTGTATAGTTCTTCTGTGTATTCTTGCCACCTCTTCTTAATATCTTCTGTTTCTGTTAGGTCCATACTATTTCTGCCCTTTATTATGCCCATCTTTGCATGAAAAGCTCCCTTGGTATTTCTAATTTTCTTGAAGAGATCTCTAGTCTTTCCTATTCTATTGTTTTCCTCTATTTCTTTGCATTGATCACTGAGGAAGGCTTTCTTTTTTTTTTTAATTTCATTTTATTTTTAAACTTCACAATATTGTATTGGTTTTGCCAAACATCAAAATTAATCCACCACAGGTATACATGTGTTCCCCATCCTGAACCCTCCTCCCTCCTCCCTCCCCATACCATCCCTCTGGGTCGTCCCAGTGCACCAGCCCCAAGCATCCAGTATCGTGCATCGAACCTGGACTGGTGACTCGTTCCATATATGATATTATACGTATTTCAATGCCATTCTCCCAAATCCCACCTCTCCCTCTCCCACAGAATCCAAAAGACTGATCTATACATCAGTGTCTCTTTTGCTGTCTCGTATACAGGGTTATTGTTACCATCTTTCTAAATTCGGCTTTCTTATCTCTCCTTGCTATTCTTTGGAACTCTGCATTCAAATGGGTATATCTTTCCTTTTTTCCTTTGCCTTTAGCTTTTTCTTTTCTTAGCTGTTAAGTTCCAATGGTAAAGAATCCATCTGCAATGCAGGAGACCTGAGTTCAATCCCTGGGTTGGGTAGACCCCCTGGAATTCACTCCAGTATTCTTACCTGGAATATCCAACAGACAAAGGAGCTTGACAGACTACAGTCCATGGGTCGCAAAGAGTCAGACACAACTAAGAGACTAACACTTTCACAAGAGAAAGCAAGTCAAAGAAACAGTTTCCAACATGGAGTCAGAATTGGCTTTTTCTCTGAACAAACCCAACCCACTGCTGCTGCTTCTGCTAAGTTGCTTCAGTCGTGTCCGACTCTGTGCGACCCCATAGACGGCAGCCCACCAGGCTCCCCCATCCTTGGGATTCTCCAGGCAAGAACACTGGAGTGGGTTGCCATTTCCTTCTCCAATGCATCAAAGTGAAAAGTGAAAGTGAAGCCGCTCAGTCGTGTCCGACTCCTCACGACCCCGTGGACTGCAGCCTACCAGGCTCCTCCATTCATGGGATTTTCCAGGCAAGAGTACTGGAGTTGAGTGCCATCCGAACCCAACCCACAACCTGAAATAAATCCATCCAATCCGCAGTCTAAAGCCAAGCTGCCTACCTGAATAAAGTCTAGATGAGTGAACTCCAGCTGACCCATAGATTCTTGAGGTGGTACTTGCCTGCAAATCAAGAAGAGACACCTCAGGATTAAGCCTACCATGCCGACACTTTGATTTTGTACTTCTCATTTCCAGAGCTGTAAGAAATAAATGTCTGTTGTTTAAGTACTCAAAAATAAAAAAAAAAAGAAGAAAAGAAAGAAAAAACACTATAAGGCACCATTTTTTAAAAATCGGTTTGTTATGCAGCATTATTATGGCAATATCTGATCAACAAAGAGTGGTTTTGACACAATATATGGGCCTCCAACATTTGGCCAGCAACTATTCATCTCTGCCTTTAGTACAAATGATAAAAACATAAGTTTCCCAAAGCTCTGGACAGAAGCATCCCGAAACTCAGAAAGATAACAGGAACAAAATTAGGAAAAGTCAAATTAAAAGTTACTTGAGTAACAATGAGATGCAGTGGGGGTCAGAAGACCAGGAGTACCCAGCCTGGTACTACTGGTAAAAATCTTGTAATTTTAGCAAGTCAATATTTTTTTTTCTGAAGACCATTCTTTAGCTTATTCATTTGTAAAGTGAGGTTAAGCCTTGTCTTCTATCTCACACTTTTTACACAAATAAATTCTAAATGGGCTATACTAAATCTAAAATCATAAAATCACATGACTTCTAGATGAAAACATAGGAAAATTTCTTGGTGACTTTTGGTTATACAAACATTTTTAAAATACGATAAAAGCACAATCTATTAAAAATTTAATAAATTAAGCTTTACCAAAAAATGTTTGCTCCACAAAAGGTAATATTAAGAGAATGAAAAGACAGGTCACACACCAGGAAAAACTAATTTGCAAATCACATGTCTGACAAAGTTGTTAAATCCAGAATACACAAAGAACACTCAAGTTCAACAAGAAAACAAACAACCCAATAAGAGAGCAGGCAAAAGATCTACACAGGTATTGGAATGGCCCAATATACACTTGAGAAGATGCTCAGCATCATTAATCACTAGAAAAGGCAAATTAAATGTAAATTAAAACCACAGTGAGACATCATACATATTAGAATGACTAAAAAAATCACTTGACAATAACAAGTGATAATGAGGATAAGGAGCAACTGGAACTCTCATGCATCCCCTTAAGGAATGAAAAATGATACAGCCACCTGGGACACGAGCGACTTATTATAAAGTTAAACATACACTTAGCACTGACTCAGCCAGCCCATTTCATAAAACCTTATCTTCACATAATGCCTGTTCACAAATGTTTACAGCTGTTTGATTAAAATCATCAAAAATTAGAAACATCCAGATGTTCTTCAACTAGATGTACTTATAGTACATTCATAAAACAAAACACTATTCAGTAACAAAAAGGAGCAAATTACTGATTTAGTAAATAAATGAAAGAATCTCAAATGTGTTTTGCAAAGTAGAAGAAACCAGTTATCCTGTGGGAACTGGTTTGCATATCTTGTGATTTTATTTATGTGACTTTCTGGGAAAGGCAAAACTACAGGGACACAGAAAAGATCAGTGGCTGCCAGGGTTTAGAGGATAGACAAAATGTTAACTATAAAGAGGAAGCAAAAGGTAATTTTTGAAATGATGAAACTGTTCTATTCCATAACTATGGTGGTGGATACATGATTATATACAATTGTCAAAATCCATGAAACATTATACCACAAAGAGATAATTGTATTGCATATCAATTAACAGTCAAGAATTTAAAGACTGTTCTATACATCTGTGTCTCTTTTGCTGTCTCGCATACAGGATTATTGTTACCATCTTTCTAAATTCCATATATATGTGTTAGTATACTGTATTGGTATTTTTCTTTCTGGCTTACTTCACTCTGTATAATCGGCTCCAGTTTCATCCACCTCATTAGAACTGATGCAAATGTTTTCTTTTTAATGGCTGAGTAATACTCCATTTGTATATGTACCACAGCTTTCTTATCCATTCATCTGCTGATGGGCATCTAGGTTGCTTCCATGTCCTGGCTATTATAAACAGTGCTGTGATGAACATTGGGGTACATGTGTCTCTTTCAATTCTGGTTTCCTCGGTGTGTATGCCCAGCAGTGGGATTGCTGGATCATAAGGCAGTTCTATTTCCAGTTTTTAAGGAATCTCCACACTGTTCTCCATAGTGGCTGTACTAGTTTGCATTCCCACCAACAGTGTAAGAGGGTTCCCTTTTCTCCACACCCTCTCCAGCATTTATTGCTTGTAGACCTTTGGATCGCAGCCATTCTGACTGGCGTGAAATGGTACCTCATAGTGGTTTTGATTTGCATTTCTCTGATAATGAGTGATGTTGAGCATCTTTTCATGTGTTTGTTAGCCATCTGTATGTCTTCTATGGAGAAATGTCTATTTAGTTCTTTGGCCCATTCTTTGATTGGGTCGTTTATTTTTCTGGAATTGAGCTGCAGGAGTTGCTTGTATATTTTTGAGATTAGTTGTTTGTCAGTTGCTTCATTTGCTATTATTTTCTCCCATTCTGAAGGCTGTCTTTCCACCTTGCTTATAGTTTCCTTTGTTGTGCAGAAGCTTTTAAGTTTAATTAGGTCCCATTTGTTTATTTTTGCTTTTATTTCCAATATTCTGGGAGGTGGATCATAGAGGGATGGTACGAGGAGGGAGGGGGTTTCGGAATGGGGAACACATGTATACCTGTGGTGGATTCATGTTGATATATGGCAAAACCAATACAATATTGTAAAGTAATTAAACTCCAATTAAAATAAATAAATTTATATTAAAAAAAAAAAAAAAGAATTTTAAAATTAAATATATTTAAAGTTATATTAAGTTAGATGACCTTTGATATCACTTTCAAATGTACATGTTAATGACATATGCACACTATTTTCTTTAACTTTTCTCTTTTGTAAATTGATACTTTTGCTATAAGAGAAAAGCATCATTTCAAACGGCTATGTCTTCTTTGCACGGCCATAATGAAACATCTTCTGCTATACTTTGGAACACTGCTTCAAGTCTTACACTTTCTCTTTCTAAAGAGCAGGCTACAGAAAAATCTGCCAATCCATGTTTAGGACAGTGTTTGCATTGAGCACATGTGAATTTCAATTAAAGAATGGCCCTGAATTGGGCATGTGACAAAGAACTTGTATAGCTAGTGGCAGTCTGTTTGTCTTAAGAGTTCAAGTGTCTTCTCAAGGACTGCCTCTTTTAGTTTAAGGTAAACTGGTAAAGCCTATTTCTTGCAGAGAGCATGGGCCTTTGCTGCTGCTGCTGCTAAGTCGCATCAGTCGTGTCCGACTCTGTGCGACCCCAGAGACGGCAGCCCACCAGGCTCCCCCGTCCCTGAGATTCTCCAGGCAAGAACACTGGAGTGGGTTGCCATTTCCTTCTCCAATACATGAAAGTGAGAAGTGAAAGTGAAGTCACTCAGTCCTGTCCGACTCTTAGCGACCCCATGGACTGCAACCTACCAGGCTCCTCCATCCATGGGATTTTCCAGGCAAGAGTACTGGAGTGGGGTGCCATTGCCTTCTCTGCCTGGGCCTTTAGATGAGACATTAAGACCTAAAGCAAAGGCTTTGTTTTTGCCTCCTGATCTTCACTCCTCTGGCAGCCAGCTTCACAGATGGCCCTGATGATTCCTGACTCCTGGTATTCTTAGAAGAGTTCACTGAGGTGAAAGAGTTGGCAAGGCCAACAACCCAGAACCTCTTGTTTAAGTATGAGCATGTGGGTATATATTATTGTATTAGTCATGGTCATTGTTGCATAATAAATTTCCCCTGTGAAAAATTATTATCTTGCTATTTTTGTGAGTCAGTAATCTGGAAACCACTTAAATGGGTGATACTGGTGACATTAGAAATGCAACTTCTTGAGAAAGCTTAAGCCATGTCTTCAGTTCAAAGTCTGAAAAGGAAAACAAGTTCCTGATCTGTCTCTTAGAATTGGTGATGGTGGGAATCAAGGGTCACTTGATAAACCAGTTAAGGCAGAATAGTGAATTCAGTCTTGCTACTGGCTTAAGAACTGCAAAACACAGTCCAGCTTTAGAAATAAAGTCTCAGGGCTTCTTGCAACATGAATATTTCAAGAGAACTGATCTTTATCATATTTCTACACAGGAATCAGGTTTTATCAGAGTTTAAGAGGTTCCTCCAAAGAAATTAGAAATGAATCAGCACTTGTGACACAAAAAAGCATTCAAGACTCTGCCTCTGAGATTTTGAGACTCTACACAACTTCCTACCTCAGGATAAAGCCAGATGGATGAATATTTGATCATGGGCCTCCACATGTAGAACATGCAGAACCAGGAACACATGTAGATTCCCTGCAGTCATTAGCCTCTTGATTTCCCAGAACATTTGGTTGAACTAGAGACCCATAAACGGTAAAGGGTGAGTCTGGGCTTCTAACCAATTTTCTGCTTCTCTGTCCACCGTTTTCCATCTGACTCTTTAAGCACTTACTTGCCTCTTGATATCAGAAATATCCACCAGAACATTACCAGCCTGTGCTTGAGGTGCCTGTCTCCTCATTTGGAGACAATAAGAGTATATTCTTATGATCCAGATCAAGGCAACCACATTGAAAGAGACCTCTAGCCTGAAAATCATTGAACTTCAGCTCTACTGCAGGCTTTTCCATTAGCCAAGGACAAATTACTTGACTTCTGTGGGCTTCAACGCAGTCACTGGGCTTCAACATAGTCATTCTGAAGATTTTGAAATAAATCACGCTTTTTACATTTATGGACTTGGGGAGGTAGTAGTGATGGGAGAGAAACTGCAAATACCTGGAAATGTAGTAGAACTTTAACTTGCTCTTTTTTGCTGAGACACTTTCATCAGATTTGTTTTTAATTGGAGGAAAATAGCTTTACAATGTGTTGGTTTCTACCATACAACAACACTCATCAGTCATAATTATACATGGTTTGTGACTTAAAATTGAAAACCACTGGACTAAATACTTTTATTCTATAAACATAAATTTCACATGCTTAAGGCATTGAGTCAAGCAAGGTGAAAAATACGAAAATGAGTGGGACAAATAACCAAATCATCAAAATCAAATGGACAACACAGCAGTGCCACAGAGAAGAAAGACTGTCATTAAGTATTTAAAGAAGTGAGAGATTACAGCTGTCTGGAGGCAGGAAAGTGGGAATTAGAGAAAATAATTCAGCTTTGTGCATATTAAGGGAGCAAAGCATTTCAAGTTGAGGGCATAACAAAAGCTAAACACAGCAGCCAAGGGAAAAAAAAAAAATCTGTGGTATGTGAGGCAGCAGCAGGCAATCAGATACACTTGGCTAGATCAGTTCCAAAATCAGAGGATGAGAGGAATAAAGCAGAAAGCCAAACAATGACAGAATCTAAAAAATAAAATGACACTTGCCCATGAAAATGAAAACAGGATCCTGGCTAAAACTTACACTGAGTCTACTGCAGTACTTGGCTTTCCCAGTGGCCTCTGATTTTGTGGGAGTATGGGCTTAGCTTCCACTAATGGAGAACACCTCATACCCAAACGTGTCATAACACCTTGATATGCATTCTCCTTTGTACAAAAACGCAAATCACGATACTAACCAGATCATGGAAGGGTACTCGTTTGCAGTATGAGAGCTGAAAAAAGGAGGCAGAGCGTATTTCGTTTAACTCAATTGGAAATTTTGTCCCTTTGCACATGGTGGTGAATGACTGAAACATTGCCCCATGTATTGGTTTGGGGTTACAGATCAATTTAATGAGTAGGTGAATTTACAAATGTGAAATACATGAATAATGAGCACTGACTGAAATTATGTATGTATGTATATATATATATACATATATATTTACATATGTACCTTTCTTTCAATTTAACAGAGTTACTGAATAAAAATAGTTGTGCATTATAAATGATTGTTATTCAATTTTCTTCTAAATACCTTCATTACTATTGTGACACTGTCATGTTATCCACCAACCACCTAGCCACAGAAATATTTTGTAAGCAGACAGAAACAGGTCCATCTCTCAGGGACAGACTCTTTGTCAACCAGCTCAAGGCAGATGAGTAAATTTGCTATATTCCTTTATGAACAAACTACTCAGGGGACAAGGCATTATAATCCTCTAGCCAACACATTATTTTCCTATTAGCCATTATAAATGGGAGACCAAGAAATACTTTGAAAGTGGTTTGGTAAGGACAGAACTAGAGAATGCTAGTTATTTGACTGTTTACATGTATCAAGCCAAAGAAGCCAGGCCTTAAGTGTGATGAAAAATTAATTACTGAAGACTCTTGAGAGTCCCTTGGACAGCAAGGAGATCTTTAAGGAAAGCAGTCCATCTTTAAGGAAATCAGTTCTAAATATTCATTGGAAGGACTGATGCTGAAGCTGAAACTCCAATACTTTGTCCACCTGATGCGAAGAATTGACTCATTGGAAAAGACCCTGATGCTGAGAAAGACTGAAGGCGGGAGGAGAAGGGGACAACAGAGGATGAGATGGCTGGATGTCATCACTGACTCAATGGACATGAGTTTGAGTAAACTCCGGGAGCTGCTGATGGACAGGGAAGCCTAGCGTGCAGCAGTCCATGGGGTTGCAAAGAGTCGGACATGACTGAGCGACTGAACTGAACTGAAATTAATGTCAAGGAAGATGCTTTGGGTAAAGTTACCCAAGCACCTACTTGGCTATGGTAGCCTGGATTTTTTAATTACCATAGACTGAATAGTATTTTTCCAGCACTGTCTTAAGAAGGCTTGTTTTCAAGTGACACCCACATCTCCAGTTTTATAAACTGAACTTTTTCCTAGAGAACATCCACAGAGAAAAATAAAATCATTTTCCTGCTTTACTCAAGGGAGAAAATATTGCAACACACATGAAGAAAAGTATAACTAAGTTCAGGCAGAGATGAATAGACAGAATTGGAGGCAAGATACTGGATTTAGGTACTGATTATTGTCCATTGGCTCAAGACTTCTACTTGGAGAGAGGTACCACTCAGAGTGAGTCTCCATTACTTGTCCCTCTCACCTAGATCCACGAGTCTTATCTTGAAAGCACACCTCAGTATATGCACATTTCTCTCTACCCCTTACTCTTGGTACTCCAGCCACACTGAATTCCTTTAGTCCTTGAATGATACAAGCCCTCTCCTTCTCATCATTCCCTCTACTTGAAAAGAGTATCTTTTAACTCCTCAACAGATGACTGATCAGCCTTCATCAGGCCCCAGCTTAAATTTCTCCTCCTCAGTGAGTTGTCTCTTGTTTATGCCCACTCAATCCTAGATGGCCTTTGCTAGGTCCTCTCTCTTCACTTTCTTCCTATACTTATACAGACTATAGTGGTCTTGCTTATTTCCTTGTTCACACCTTTGTGATCTAGCTCCATCCTCTGGCATACAAGCATCATGAAGATTAGATACATATTCCATCCTTTACCACTGTGATCCCCAATATATAAAAGTGTTTGCTTCAAATTAGATACTTGATGTTTGTTGAATATATAAATATAAATCTACCTAATCATACAAAATAAATGAGTGAAATCCTAGTTTTATAATTACAAGATTTCAAACTGTTGGATGTTTTCTGTGGCTTTACAAATTAAGGCCAGGCAAGTTCAGCACATAATCCTAATCATGACAATAAGTTTGGGAAATAGGTTGCTTAAAGCCAACTCTTCAAATTTATTTTTCTTGCTGACAAATTTTCAGCAGATGTAAGATCTTATTTGATTTCTAAACTTAGGTACAATAAAAATAAGTTTAAAATAACTTGATATAATGAACTTTTTGTAAGTAAACTAAGTATTAGAAAAAGATTATGTTTCAGTGGAAGTTGAGTTTTAGTGCTAATTGTTTTTGAGGTTTTGTATCTACTGAGGTCTTGTACTTATTGCCTACTTCCTGTAATGCTCCTTATTGCTATGTTACATTAATATAAAGTTAAATTAATAAAAAGACATTCTAAGTTTGCTTCTGTGGCTTATCTATCTTTGGATGAAGATCAGATACCCCATGACCCACAATTAGGTTATCATTCGTACTGAAAATGACATCATTTAAAAGACCCTCTCTTTATCCTAGATGAAAGGACCTCGATCAGGCACTTTTCACTATGGCATGCTCAGTAAAACTGAAGGAAATTGGTTCTTGTTTTGTTTTGTTTTTTTAATATAAATTTATTGATTTCAATTGGAGGCTAATTACTTTATAATATTGTAGTGGTTTTGCCATACACTGACATGGATCTACCACGGTGTACACGTGTTCCCCATCCTGAACCCCCCTGCCACCTCCCTCCCCATCCCATTCCTCTGGGTCATCCCAGTGCACCAGCCCCAAGCTTCCTGTATCCTGCATTGAACCTGGGCTGGCAATCCGTTTCACATATGATAATATGGAAATTGATTCTTGAATTCACATTTCACACTTAACAAGGGCCTCTGCACTGAACAGATCAATTAAAAAAAAAAAATTCTGACCCCAAGCAACACCCACACCAGGAGAAGAAGACAGCAGTTGTAGACAACTGATCTCGGAATTCGGACCAAGACTGTAAGAATCATTCTACTAATTCAATAGAATTATTTAACAAAAGCTTACCTCCCTATCAGAATAGAAAGCTTTGGTTTACCCCTAACCATACTGTTGCCCACAATGTTCAGGATGAGAAGAAAATTGGCCAGTGAAGTAGTTACAGAGTATAACTACTCAGGCATCACTGCTCGCTTTAAGTCTACTGATAAAAGCACAAGTACAAGGTTTGTGTGACAGTTCAGTATGTCTGATAAATTGTATAGCCTATGAAATGTTTCCCCATTAGCACAGCTCATAGAGCTTATTCACTATGTCTGGTTAGTTTTCCCCCAAAGTGGGTAACTAAGCACACACACACACACACACACATGTGAGTTCTAGCACCAAGGGACATGAACCCTTGGTGACCACACTAACCTTAAAGGGCATCATCAATACTTTCTTTTGAAAGACAGGCAAATAAAACAGGAACTGATAGAAGAAATGTTTACATTTTGCTGCTGCTGCTAAGTCGCTTCAGTCGTGTCCGACTCTGTGCGACCCCATAGACGGCAGCACACCAGGCTCCCCCGTCCCTGGGATTCTCCAGGCAAGAACACTGGAGTGGGTTGCCATTTCCTTCTCCAATGCATGAAAGTGAAAAATGAAAGTGAAGTCGCTCAGTCGTGTCTGACCCTCAGCGACCCCATGGACTGCAGCCTTCCAGGCTCCTCCGTCCATGGGATTTTCCAGGCAAGAGTACTGGAGTGGGATGCCTTTGCCTTTTCCATCACATTTTAAGGTATGAGGAAATCATTCCGGATTATGCACCATCTGACTTAAACTTTATGATAACCAAAATGACCTGTTCTGTGGCCTGTCAGAAAAGCATTGCACATATGCTTTAACCATTAAGAAAAAGAATGCATTTAAAAAATCAAAATAGAGTAACTGATTCAGGCATCCAAAATACAGCTAGGTGGCCATTGTGGACACAGCTGCAGATATGTTTCTGTATTACTAAGAACTTGAGTTTTCTGAACTGTATCAGACTCAAGGACACACTCAGCCATTAAAAAAAGAAAAGCTTCTAGCAGTTGTCAAATCTCACCTTATGGTCCTAAGGTCTCCTCTTCTAACAATCAAATTTTTTCTAACTTTAGGAGTAATAACAAATGAAATAGTTCAAACTGTACCCTCCCCACAGAAGGCACTATATTCTTTTGGCCAGAATAGTACTAGACAATAAAAATTTTTTTTTTACTAGATTTCAGCAGAAAAAGGAGACATATACACTGTGACCAATTGCCCCATTATGTATATATTAATACCACATTAGAAGTTAAAACCTCCTTAGACAGAACCAGGCAGCTGGTTACTTGACCACAACTCTCCCCAGAAGTGCCAGATACATGCTTGTTTTCAGGACTTTCTCCTGAATTCCCCAAAGAATAAGATCTATTTTCCAAGGTTTATTAAAGCACAGGTTATCATTGTTCTTCCTACTTCTAATTGGGCACCTGACTACAGAATGTCCTTTTAGCTGTTGCACCAAAATAGTGTACCAAGGGACTGAGATCTTAATCATGTAAAACTCAAATCCCAAACCTGGAACTCAGGAATATTTGTCACATGATGTACAGAATTTCCATGAAGAAAACTGAGACAGAACTATGCCCTGTTTCAGCAGGAAGTAGCCAGAGTGGTCATCACCTCTTTCCCCCAAAGATCTGAGGAAAATTAACACATGATTGGGACATGAAGCTCAGTGCCCCTAAAACTGAGCTCCCCTTCTGAGTTTATGATTAACTCCTCTGCTGCTGCTGCTGCTAAGTCGATTCAGTCGTGTCCGACTCTGTGCAACCCCAGAGACCGCAGCCCACTGGGCTCCTCTGTCCCTGGGATTCTCCAGGCAAGAACACTGGAGTGGGTTGCCACTTCCTTCTCCAATGTATGAAAGTGAAAAGTGAAAGTGAAGTCGCTCAGTCCTGTCCAACTCTTAGCGACCCCGTGGCCTGCAGCCCACCAGGCTCCTCCATCCATGGGATTTTCCAGGCAAGAGTACTGGAGTGGGGTGCCATTGCCTTCTCCGATTAACTCCTCTATCCATGACTTTATTCCCTTTCTTGTCACCTGTGATCTCAATCCCATGCTAACTGAACACTACTCAACCAGAGTCAGATGACTAACATCACTGTTGTCAATAGCATCATTAAAGGAAAAACTCAGGTGGTTTCTCCAGGACAAGAACTCACAGACCATCATGGGCCACCATAAATCATAGACATCCTGACTCCTGAAACTACAGTTAAGAAACGTCACGTGATGGCGATTAATCCCTGACTCTTTGTTCATCCCCTTTTGAAAACCATTAACTGAGAGACCAGGCTTGTCTCCCTTGCTTGGTACCCTGCAATAAACCCTTACTTTGCTGTCAAAAGTTTGGCTCTCCAGGCCAGGGGCACACAACATCTTTCGCTTGGTTATTTGTAAGCATAAGGTAGAATATTCAATGTTTCATGTCAAAAAGCCTCGAAGGAGATTTTTGTAGGTATCCATAAATCCTCTCAAGATCATGATAATTTAGGTTGAACCACGTGACATAGGACTTCTGAAGATAAAATCAGTCAAATATTGCAATTTCATATCATACACTTTAATAGGATTTGAGAGATGAATGGGATCTTAAAAGTTACATGGTGCAATGAAACTCCTACTGAAAGCTAAAGCTTATCAGAGAAAAACAGTTTGCGAGAGTCACTCGTCAGCTTGTGGCTAGACTTTGCTCTGAGAACCAGACCTTCTGATGTTTGTCCCACTGCATCCTGCTCATGGGTTGTGCCTTAAATTCCTGACAACTTTTTAAAAGTAAAATATTTTTTAAAACAAATGTTGTATTTTGGACAAGCTAGGCTACTGATTTATTCAATATGTTTAGCTTGGAGATGGTTGGATGACCATTCACCTATTTTTGCTTCAGTTCCCAATTAATAGGATATTATTTCACAATAAAGTGAGATTGTCATGTTGCTCCAGCTGGGGCTCACAGGCCCCTTAGGAAATTTATTTTGGAACAGCTAATCTTTGCAGTAGACTCATCATTCTTTAACTAAGATTCACTGTGCCCAGGCACATAAGAAGTAGTTTCTGCTAATTGGCTAATGATACAGACACACACGTGACTCACTTCAAAGTCATTCACAATACTTTTTTCAGTAGTGATGTCTGCAGAATATTCAGTTCCTTAAGGCAATGGCACCCCACTCCAGTACTCTTGCCTGGAAAATCCCATGGACGAAAGAGCCTGGTAGGCTGCAGTCCATGGGGTCCCTAAGAGTCGGACAGGACTGAGCAACTTCACTTTTACTTTTCACTTTCATGCATTGGAGAAGGAAATGGCAACCCACTCCAGTGTTCTTGCCTGGAGAATCCCAGGGACAGGGGAGCTTGGTGGGCTGCCGTCTCTGGAGTCGCACAGAGTCGGACACAACTGAAGCGACTTAGCAGCAGCAGCAGGGCATTTAAACAATGGCACCTCAAACTGATACTTTTTCAGTAATTTCTTTTATAAAGTTCTTTCAACAGGTTGGAAATCACTACATAATTCACAAAGACAGTCCCTTTTGCCAATGTTAAAGGGAATCTGGTTGTGCCTATGGACTAAACTTATATTAGACTCTGGGCTTGAGTCACACCACAGATCATCAGACACCCACAGCAGTATTCTCTGCATCAGTCCTGTGTTCTTGTGGCTTCACACAAGAATGGAAGACTGCAATTGCTACAAAGAAAATAAAACACTCAGTAACCTCCCATACTATTCGACTACATGTTTATAACAGTGTATTAGAAAGAAAATCTCCCTGCTTATGTCTATTACTATACCTGCTACCCTGCTGCTGCTGCTAAGTTGCATCAGTCATGTCCAACTTTGTGCTACCCTACAGCTCTCTAATGCTCAATGTTTTAACTATTTAATGTTTAATACCTACCATTCTTTATGATACTTGACTTCATGTAAAACCCTTGTTAGGAATGGTTTGAAATGGCAGAAAATATGTCTAGGGTAACAATAAACAAGCATTCCCAATAGATAGCCTTAGACCATCAATACTGCAGCAAGTCATAACATTCACAGCAAAAATCGTTTATAATAATTATAAATCCAGAAGAAACTTTCCCCCAAATCTGGAGGCAGACATTAAATTTGCTTGATGTCCAACAGTAATGTTATTGTTAGTAGTTCTAAGGCATGTTAGTAGTTCTAAGGCATGTGTGTGGTTAATAATTAAAAGTGAATTTAAGGAAATGGATTATACATCACCTTTCAGAGTTACTGTCTCTACCAAGCAACCAAGATATCTTTGCTATAGGTGCTGTGGTTCAGTCGCTAATTTGTATCCAGTTCTTTCTAATGCCATGGACTATAGCACACCAGGCCTCCCTGTCCTCCATTATCTCCCAGAGTTTTCTCAAACTCATGTTCATTGAACTGGTGGTGCTATCCAATCATCTCATCCTCTGTTGCCCACTTCTCCTCCTGCCCTCAATCAGATAACTTTACCCAGTAAAACTGATTTTCAAAACAGAAATGTCTGTTTTTCTGTTTTTTTTTTCTTTCATTTCTTCTTGATCTATATCTCATATGTTTTATTTGCACTTGATGGATTGGCAGAATTCTGAAGTATAAGTTGCTGACATTGCAATTCCATTCAGTCTTCCTACTTTGTAAATTCAAGGACTCAGATGAAAGAATGGTGATGGAGATAGAGCAAAACTGCAGTAATCTGCTCATTAATGTGTATGTATTGCCTCTCTTCCCTGTTTCATTTCCTCAGATACTTACAACTTACAAGTGTTTCTTAGGACTACTGCACAAATAAACTAGGTATATTCAAATCCTTTTGTCAGGCTCCACTTCAGGATAAATCCAAATGAAGACACATTATGTATTAGATATGACATTTTGTCAATTATATGTGTTGTAAATATTTTCTGCAATTCTCTATCTTGATTTTTCAATTTAATATCTCCTGATTTACAGCTCTTGTTTCTAATGTAGGCAAATGTATCAATCTTATCCATTAAGGACAGTGCTTTGTATTTTACTTAAGTATTTTCCAACACAAATTCATGAAAATAGTATCTTATATTCTAGAATTTTGGTTTACTTTTCACGTTGAGATTTAAATTTACCCATCTGTAGTTTATTTTTGTATATGGTACAGGGCTTTCCAGGTGGCACAGTGGTAAAGAATCTGCCTGCCAATGCAAGAGATGCAAGAGTTGTAAGTCTGATCCCTGAGTCAGGAAGATTCTCTGGTGGAGGACATGGCAATCCACTCCAGTATTGTTGACTGGAAAATTCCATGGACAGAGGCGTCATGGGCGCCTATGGGGTCACAAAAGAGTCAGACGTGACTGAGCATACACACACACATGCACATGGTATGAGGTAAGAAACAGACTGATCTGCATTTTTTCCCTTATGCATATCCAATTTTCTCAGTATCACTTGTTAAGACTGATCCTTTATGCCTTTGCCATAAATCAGATGTCCTTGAACACTGGTCTGTTTCTAAGCTGTCTATTCTATTCCACTGGCTTACTTGTCTATATTTGCAAGACTATTGTTTCCCCTTACTCCTTTGATGCAGCAATATTTGGACTCTCAACCCAATGTAAATGAACTCACCAGGGTTTACTCCCACTTGGCAAACCTATACCCCAATTTATCTCTTATTAACCTCACTGTCAAAAATGCTATTGAGGCTTGTTATGTCTGCCCATCACAAAATCAGGAATCATCCATAGGAGAAAAATATGCTAATGTGCAAATCCTTTATTCTCCCTGGCCTGGTGATTCTCATATCTTGTTACATTTCAGTTACTTTAAATGAATTTTCCCACTGTCCTCAGTAGACAGACTGTTCCAAATTACCTAGTATGCCATTAGCAGAATCAGAAATAGTTTTTATATTTGGACTTATGTTTAAATGTTTATTTCACATTCTCTCCCCTTTACACAGGGGAGTATTTTTCTCCAAACATTTTTGTGATATTTTTAATGTTTCAATATATTTTACAAAAATCAGTACTTCTACTTTTCTTTCTCATCCCCTACTCCCCTTCTATCTTGCATCAAACATGTTTTTATCAATGTGCTTTTTTATATCCTTGATGATTGCTATTGTACACAACCACTGTAGATTTTTGATAAGTGGTACTTTATTTATCAAAAATTAAAATGTTCAGTTCTTAATGGATTTTTTTAACGCAATATGTGGATTACATCATTACATTTATAAATCTGGCTATTCTAACAATTTTTAAAGAAGGCTATTTCCATTGCTGGCTTGAAACTCAGCATTCAAAAAACTAAGATCATGGTATCTGGTCCCATCACTTCATGGCAAATAGGTGGGAAACAATGGAAACAGTGACAGACTTTAGTTTCTTGGGCTCCAAAATCACTGCAGATGGTGACTGCAGCCATAAAACTAAAAGACGCTTGCTTCTTGAAAGAAAAGTATGACCAACCTAGACAACATATTAAAAAGCAGAGGCATTACTTTGCCAACACAGGTCCATCTAGTCATATATATGGTTTTTCCAGAAGTCATGTATGGATGTGACAGTTGGACCATAAAGAAAGCTGAGTGCCAAAGAATTGATGCTTTTGAACTTGAGAGTCCCCTGGACTGCAAGGAGATTCAAACAGTCAATCCTAAAGGAAATCGGTCCTGAATATTCATTGGAAAGACTGATGCTGAAGCTGAAGCTCCAATACTTTGGCCACCTGAGGTGAAGAACTGACTCATTGGAAAAGACCCTGATGCTGGGAAAGATTGAAGGCAGGAGGAGAAGGGGATAACAGAGGATGAGGCGGTTGGAGGGCATCACCGATTCGATGGACTTGAATTTGATCAGGCTCCGGGAGTTGGTGATACGACTGGGAAGCCTGGTGTGCTGCAGTCCCTGGGGTCACAAAGAGGCGGACACGACTGAGTGACTGAACTGAACTATTGCCTTTTGACAAATTAAATTCCCCTAAACAGTTTTAAATTAACTAAATATATCAATTTTATTTTTAAGGACTATCAATGAAGAGTCATCAAACAATACCTTTCCAATTTAATTCTCTTAAAGTATAAGTATGAATTGAAATAACTAATGAACAGAATATTTTCAAACTTGCTTAACAATACCAATAAAATGACTCAATTTATCTCATTATCTCCATCTTTAATGTTAAACCTTCCCAGGACTGGGACTTCCCTGATAGTCCAGTGGTAAATAATCCACATTCCAATGTAGGGGACATGGGTTCAATTCCTATTCAGGGAACCAAGATCTCACATGCCAAAGGACAACTGAGCTCACAGAACCACAACAAAGAGCCTGTTCTGCAATGAAGACCGAGTGCAGTCAAAATAAAATTTAAAAAAATAAAAAATTTCCCAGGACCAAATTCATTAGCCACTTAAAAAAGTGATCTTGAGCAATTTGGCCTTAAATTCTTACATTAATGTAGAGAACATTTCTTACTTGACTAAATGTTTTTCACAAAAAGAGATTTTGGGGCCTTAAATATAGAGCACACACATGCTGGTTGATTTTTCTCAAGATTATGAGGAACAAACAAGCCTTACTCTATAGACACTACATCAACAGAGGTTCTTAGACCATGGCCTCCAGATAGGGTTGTCTTCAGCCCAATTACCATAGGTTCAATTTACAAATTAATTAATTCAGATCTTATTTCAGTCTCTAATCTTCCTCTCAGGTATTTTTCAATGGATTCAGCTAATCTACTTTTTTCTAATATTATACTGAATTATTTTCAAATTATATCCACACAGTAAAGCTACAGTGTGTATAGTCAAATGACATCCAATTTAATTCTCTAAATCCTTCATGAAATTATTGGACTACCCGTATGTTTGACTAAGTTACGGAAAGGACAAGTTATATTTCTACTCTTATATTGCCTATGGATAATGTCTACATTCTACTCTGTCACCATATTTAAATGATCCATGTTTGTTTCATAAGACTTTAAACATTGAAAAACAATGGTATTCCCATTATCATGACTGTGTAAATATTTACTACAGAACCCAGCAAAAGTTATCCTTTAGGATAACTTTTTATCCTCCTTGTGTTAAATGTCACAATCTTTGTGCCATGTAAAGATATTCCTAACATACTAGGAAGCCAGGGCTCTTTCTTTAAACTGCATTAGATCTGTAAAACCATATGATCATTTTCTTGAAATCTGAACCATTTATTTCTCATGGATCTTTTGATTTTCACCTAGAAACTAATTGGCTTTTTCTCCCCTTTGTGAGCTATGAAGCAGAATGCTGTCCAGCTCTTTAGTTCATTTTTCCATTGCTGGGATCCATTTCATTCCTCTTATTGAGGACATTCTTCTTGGAGTTAATTGACTTCCTGTTCTAATTTAAAAGAATTCCTTTCTTTTTTATTAGTTTTATTTTGAGAAAAAGGCATAAAAGTATAAATCATAATATTAACAAAAATAAATACTGTACACTCAGAATTAATAACTACCTGTCACATTGCCTTATCATTATTTTAATAAGTATATTAAAGCATTCTAGATAAAGATAAAACCTCATTTATTTTAATTTCCTAGTCTCCGTCTTCTATCTCTCCTCACAAACCTACAACCACTATCATGAATTCAGTGTCTGTATTTTTCCAGGGTTCATAAATCCCATGGACGGAGGAGCCTGGTGGGCTACAGTCCATGGGGTCACGAAGAGTCAGACATGACCGAAGCGACTTAGCAGCAGCAGCAGCATACTTCTCATACATAGGCATAAGCATTAACAATATAGAATACTGTCTGAAAGTTATGTGTATCTATATATAATGAAGGGTTAAATGTTTTAGTTTTGAATTTTGTGTTTTCCACAATCTGTTGCAGACCATGTCTGATGCCATGGTCAGGTGGCTGATATGCAGCTTAAGCCACAAACAATTCATTAGTGAGTTCAACCACACTAAACGAATCTCTAACTTTGAGGTTCAATGAGGCAAATCCACTGAATGCATCCTCAGATGTTGTGGCAATATTGAACAGCCATACATTTTTAAAAGCATTTCTGATTTTTTTGTAATGAGCCATAAGAAACAGTTCACAAATCCACACTGATTCTCAGAACACACTTTAAGTGTCTAGAGGATGCTGTCTTTACATTAAACGATTTAATACTAACTATACAATTTACCAATTTGATTTATTTCACTGACCACTATGTGTTTTACCAAGTGCATACTCTTTAATTTATAGTTTTTTTATATCTGACATAATAGTATCCAGTATTGATGTACATTTAATTTGTTTCCAGTATTTTGCTTTAACAAGCAATATTATTACTCATTAAATATCTGAATGTCTAATATGCCAGGTTTTGATGGAGGTCCTGTTTAGACGAGGAAGTAGAAAAGGTCATCTCTCTCCTGCTAAGTGGGAGGATGTTCTAATTTAGACTGGATAGTTATGGAAGGCCTTATAGTAGAATCAAGGTTTGTACTAACATTGATGAAAGTAAACCAGTCTTACAAAGATCTTTTACAGATTCAGAAAAGTACAGGTAGAAAAACTGCTGATACAAGCTCCCTATACACATTTCCTATTTAGGGAATTTTCCATATAAATGCCTAGAAATGAAATTTCTGGGTCATATGGAGTGCATATATATTATTTTCAAGATCCTCTTATATTCTAAGTGGTTTTTTTCCCCCCTGAAATTACATTCCTACCCTGAGGTTCTAATTTTTCCTCATTTTACACATTAAAAATTGTTGTCAATAGAATATGAAATGTTACCTTGTATAAAGTCAAATATTACTGATGGAACTATTAAAAGTGTCTCTTCTATAAATTGCCTTTTTGTTTTCTTGTCCATTTTTAGACCCACTATTAGTCTTTGTCTTATTATTTAGAAAAGTGAAATCAAAAGTCACTCAGTTGTGTCCAACTCTTTGCAACCCCATGGACTATACAGTCCATAGAATTCTCCAGGCCAGAATACTGGAGCAGGTAGCCATTCCCATCTGCAGGAGAATCTTCCCAACCCAGGGATTGAACCCAGGTCTCCCGCATTGTAGGAGGATTCTTTACCAGATGAGCCAGGCATTTGTTTCTTCAAGTGCAGGTGATTGAGGCGTCAGTTCAGTTCAGTTCAGTTCAGTCATTCAGTCATGTCTGACTCTGCGACCCCATGAATCGCAGCACACCAGGCCTCCCTGTCCATCACCAACTCCCGGAGTTCACTCAAACTTACATCCATCGAGTCAGTGATGCCATCCAGCCATCTCATCCTCTGTCGTCCCCTTCTCCTCCTGCCCCCAATCCCTCCCAGCATCAGAGTCTTTTCCAATGAGTCATCTCTTCGCATGAGGTGGCCAAAGTACTGGAGTTTCAGCTTTAGCATCATTCCTTCCAAAGAACACCCAGGAGTGATCTCCTATAGAATAGACTGGTTGGATCTCCTTGCAGTCCAAGGGACTCTCAAGAGTCTTCTCCAACACCACAGTTCAAAAGCATCAATTCTTCGGCGCTCAGCTTTCTTCACAGTCCAACTCTCACATCCATACATGACCACAGGAAAAACCATAGCCTTGACTAGACGGACCTTTGTTGGCAAAGTAATATCTCTGCTTTTTAATATGCTACCTAGGTTGGTCATAACTTTCCTTCCAAGGAGTAAGTGTCTTAATTTCATGGCTGCAATTACCATCTGCAGTGCTATACAAAAAATTTACCAGTTTAAAGTGTACAGTTGAAAGGGTTTTGAAAAATAACAATTATTTAACCAATGCCACAGTCAAGATACAAAATACTTCCCTTATCCCCAAAAGTTCATGTGTCCATTTGCAGCCGTCTTCTCACTGCCCTTCAGTCTCTGACAACCACTAATCACTTTGTTTCTCTGAGTGCTTTGATTATTTCCCCCGGGAGCCTAACAATCTTCCAAAAGAAGCCTTGTCACCATTTCCTCTTAATTCAAAAATGCCCTTTGGCAATAGCTAGACCTATCTCTTCTTCTGTCTTAGGTGTGAACCCATCCTGGATCCTCTTACCATCTGGCTTTCAGCTAGATTTGGCTGATGGGAGGTTAAAGCTCTTCCTGGGTGACCCTTTCTTTATGGCTCTGATTCTCACTAAGTTCCAGTAATACTTCATAATACTTAGCTAGGCTGTTGACAACTCTGTCTTAGCCTTCACTTCCTACTTGTACAGGATGTCAAAAAGAACCAGAGGTGAAAACTTAGGGCCTTCTTGGGTCTTTACTGAGCATCCTCACATCCCTATGCATGTACATGGCCTTATAGACTCCCTGGAATATGTTAATATGTTGTTGCTGTTGTTTAGTTGCCAAGTTGTGTCCAAATCTTTTGTGACCTCATGGACTGTAGTCCATCAGGCTCCTCTGTCCATGGGATTTCCCAGGCAAAAATACTGGAGAGGGTTGCCATTTCCTTCTCCAGGAGTTCTTCCTGACCCAGGGGTTGAACCCATGTCTCCTGCATTGGCAGGCAGATTCTTCACCACTGAGTCACCTGGGAAGCCTCAGGAATATGTTAGCATTTTTCAAAGCCCCTGTGGAAATTTTATTTCCCCAATTTTCCTCTATAGTTTTATGGCTGGTATATTGTTGGCCCCAACAGTTATTCCCTGCATTAGACAGCTATGCAATTAAGGCAACTGTTTCTGACAAACACCCACAGAGAAGAGGCCTGTTCTGCTCTGGTGATCTCTAACTGAGCTCAAATGACAGTCTTGCTGGTAGGATCTCCTGGTGAGCCACCGAACAGGACAAATAATGGCAATGCTCTGGAAAATGGTTGTTGAAGGAACTTTTACCCATTTATAACCCTTCCAGTTGCTGTCAGGCTGCTGGTTTCACTGTGATTGCATAGTGATGATCTTCAAAGCTGCCACAGAGCTGGAGACTAGAAGATGGGATTACAATAAATTAAAATATCACAGAGCACTCTGTTCTTACTAAGATTCAGCCACTTTTCTTGAATTATTGTACTCATATTGCCTCTTATTAATTTCCAGCATTCTGAAAACTTTAATTCTGACAATTTTTGCAAGTTTTCTCATTGCTTTTCTGAAGGAAAGTATTTTCAAAAGTCTTTGACCTGTCATTTTCACTAACATCCTATGAATCAACTTTAAAGCCCCCAATTATCCAAATAAATCAATTTAATAAACACACTTCCCACCCAGAATTTATTTGACAACTGATAAAAGAGTTTTCCTCCCCTTCTAGATAGGAATTATTCTTCTGATTGATTATGCGGCTGAAATCTCTAAATAATACCTAACTGTACACCTGGCATTAGCTGCACAGTTTATAAAGATTGTGTTTGAAGTACAATCTCTTTGGAGCTACAAAAAACATGGACATAAATGCCTTTTTAATTATTAATAGAAATTACCTATATAGTTCTTTCTTCAAAAGGAATAAAACCTAACTGATAGAATGATTTTCATTGTCTTAAAAATTCAGTACTCTGATTTCAACTGGCACTTTTAAATAATGAGACATCTTAAAAATAAATCATTTGCTGAAAATATAAATATGACTTATCTCTGAGTTACCTTAAGTGAGTGTGATTTGATGCATCTTACTCACACAACACTTGTTGCTGTGAAATGTACCAGTACCTTCTCTTGTTTTCCTCCTGTCATGTTCTGAGACTTAAAGCCACCCTGTGAGTATCATGAAAAACAAAAATAACTGTTTTAATTTCTGTGTGCTTCAAACAAAACTTTTATATAGTCACAACAACACTTGACATGTACTTATCTCTTTGCAATGCACTTTCCATGGTCCAATTCTTCAAACAGATCCTCTCAAATGTAATATATTTCAGGAAAATACACTGTATTTTAGTACAATTTATGAACAATTTGAAAAATGGTTTGAAAAAATTACATGTACAGTCATTTATAACCTCCTACATCTGCAGATGTCTTTCATACTTGTACTTTTTGAAAAAACTGTACTTGTACTTTTGAAAAATTTATGTACCAAATGCCATTTGGCTTAGTGTGTGCGTGCTCAGTCACATCTGACTCTTTGCCAACCCGTGGACTATAGCCCACCAGGCTTCTCTGTCCATGGAATTTTCCAGGCAATAATACTGGAGTGGGTTCCCATTTCCTTCTCCGAGGGATCTTCGTGATCCAGGGATTGAACTCATGTTTCTTGCATCTCCCACACTGGCAAGTGGATTCTTTACCACTGCACATTTGGGAAGCACCATTTGGCTTAGCAGAGAAGATCAAAAAAATCAGGCTATTTAAAGAAAAACAGAATTAAATTCCAATCCTCTTGTCCTTGCTCAGTGTATCTAATTTTTCTCTTCTATTTAGGTGAGTTTATGAAACTGAGAACATAGCTTCTCTGCAGAGGCCATGGTGGAAAGATGGATGATATAAAAATGGGTTGATGTAGTCAAACAATCAATAACCACAACAGGAGTGCAATTAACACACAAAGGATGCATTTCCACATAACTTTTCAAACTGTACAATTGCTGAATAATTCCAGGGAATTATAGTTTACTGGAAAACAAACTGAGTTGGTGCTTCCTACAGTCAAAGTACCAAAGATAGATCATACATAGAGATACTGAAATCTCAAGAGGAATCTATCCTCACTAGTTGCTTTCATGACCTCACATACATATTGTGGGCAGGTTAATACTTGACATCTTTTTTGTAAGGTGTAATAACTTCAACATAAAGAAAGGCTGCAGAATTTTGCCTCTGAAGACATGCCAATCTCTATAAAAATGTATCTAGAAATTCAGAAGCTAGAAAAGCAGTAAAACATTTACTCCAAGTAGAGGATAAAGCCTCTAGTCAAAGGGAATGGCCAGAGTCAAAGGAGAGAGGTAAGTAAACAAAATTAGCTCTCAAACAGCCATGATGTTGTTTAATAATCTGTTGTTATCACTGCCTGATTGAATAAACTGAGAGCTTATAAATTCCAAAAATTAACAAAAATATTCTCATGCTGAGGGTGTCTGGGTTCTAGAAATACTCTGTTCATCTTTGAATTTCCTTAATAACCTGGAGTTCAAGTTTTTTTCTCTAAGCCAGATGGTATCATGCTGTGGATTGTCTAACAATTATAGAGATAACCAGCAGCACATTAGAATTAAGGAGTATCTTTCATCTAATCTCCTTACTTTGGCAAAAATTCCAAAACAATCAGAAAAGTCCCACTGCACATCCTGCTAAACATATGAGTGACTAACAACTAAATATGTACTTGGTGACAATATTGAGATAACAGTCACAGTTGTCCATGCCTGCATGCTCAGTCTCTAAGTCATGTCCAACTCTTTGCAACCCCATGCATGGACTGTAGCCTGCCAGGTTCCTCTGTACATGGGATTTCCTAGGCAAGAATACTGGAGTGGGTTTCCATTTCCTTCTCCAAAGGATCTTCCCAACCCAGGGATAAAACCCATGCCTCCTGCATTGGCAGGTGTGTTCTTTACCCCTGAACCAACAGGGGAAAATGGCAACTTGAATAAAGGTTCTGATGATATAAATAAACCTGGACAGAAATATTATACAATTAATACATATCTGTAAGTGAACCAGGTAAGTATATTGGATTTAGGGGAAAGTGACAAGTTAACCCTTACATTTGGGACATACCTAAACATAAGGATAAAGGTTAGAAAATTGGTCTAGGCTAGAAAAACAATTCTGGGAGTCATCAGAATACAGATACATGGTCACTGAAGTCATGGATGAGGGTAAGATTTCTTAAGATAAAAGTGCAAAGTAAGAAAGAAAAAGGCCTACAAATGAGATTTGAGGAACTCCAGTGGTTAATATCTAATAGAAAGTGACAATGTCCTTAATGAAGACGTGAGATGAAATTTCACTGCAAGCAGAAAACACACTGACCCCTACTCACTCCCCACCTTGACCCCTTTGCCCACATCATTGGATGTGTGTCCTAGATCTTTAGATTAGCCAGAAACACGAGGGAGGCAAAGCCAAATCTTTACTGTTTGACATTCAGTTCTCCTCACCTGGGATACTGAGACACGAGTTTTGAAAAAGGGATAGAGCCTAGAGCACATGATTTGGGCATGATCCAAAAACCCCTTTCATGTAAGTAGCAATTCAACTTTCAAATCTATATTTACTCATGAGAATATGTCACATATTGGGTTAGCCAAAAAGTTTGTTTAGATTTTTCAGAAAGATCGTGTGGAAAAAACCTGAATGAATTTTTTGGCCAACTCAATATCAACGTATGTATCACAGTAGAAACAAGATGAAGAGCCACAGTTATGAGGTAAATCTCAATTGCTTCCAAAATCTCTTAGAGTGGTTCCACTCAGAAAAAGTTGGCCCAATGGTAAAATGTTTCTCCCTCTTAGAAAATGTCAAATTGTAAGAGTATCACATAGGGTACCAACAACTGTCTGACTCCCCTAAGCAGTATAATTCTTTCAATTTCTCAAAAAAAAAAATAAATAAATAAAGTTTATGGTTAGTGAGATAAGAGTGGTCTCCCTTTCAAATCGTAGTCCAGAATTTAACATGCCCTGCAAATCTAGGAGATGAATATAGTGGGTGCCGACAAGATCTCCCTGGGCAGTGGAGGGGGAAAAGAGGCATATAGTCATCATTTGGCTTTGATGCCAAGCCAAGCAAATACAGTAAGCTAGTGCTCACACTACAGTGTTTCCCTCATAGTTCAGCTGGTAAAGAATCTGCCTGCAATGCAGGAGACCCTGGTTCAATTCCTGGGTCAGGAAGATCCTCTGGAGAAGGGATAGGCTACCCATTCCAGTATTCTTGGGCTTCCCTTGTGGCTTAGTTGGTAAAGAATCTACATGCAATGTGGCAGACCTGGTTTGATCCCTGGGTTGGGAAGATCCCCTGGAGAATGAAAAGGCTACCCACTCCAGTATTCTGGCCTGGAGAATTCCATGGACTGTATAGTCCATGGGGTCGCAAAGAGTTGGACACAACTGAGTGACTTTCACTTCACTTTGGTGCCCACACTAGCTTCCTCGCTTTGATCCCTGAAAACCCACTGAGACTCAAAAGACTAAGGAGGTAAATTACAGTTTGGCACAACTTGATTATTTTCTAGGCAGGTAGCCTGGTTTGGAATAGGAAATGACTTCAATGACCTAACAGAGAACTAAACTGTTGTCAATGGATTGAATATGATTCTCACCTGCATGATGGTGTCTTCTGAGGCTAGTTCCATGCAAAGAGGAAACGTTGCCTCTGGAAGATTGTCCACATTACCTGATCTTCATTTGACTCCTAGGACCTTAGGATGTCTCTATAATGACAGACGCCTAAGAGCCAAGGCCTGGGTATTAGTGGGGATGTGTAGGGAAAAAGCAGACGAAAATGTTCTCTGTTTGGAAAGAACAAATAAAGGTTAATTTCCACTAGAAAACTAAAAGAAAAGTAGCTATCAATTCAAGTTTCTCAATAGCAAATCCCTCTGATGAATGGTGGCCTTGCTTTTCTGGTGTTTCATGAAAGCCTTAAAACCCAGAGAAATACCACCTTATTTGTAATCCTTTCCCAAATCGATTTCCTTTCCCGAATACCATGAGGAGACAGCACCCTTTGCTCGTGCGTGCATGAGCAGTCATGTTTGGCTCTTTGTGACCCCATGGATCATAATCCACTAGGTTCCTCAGTCCATAGAATTTTCCAGACAAAAATACTGGAGCAGATGGCTATTTCCTACTCTAGGGGGTCTTCCCAAGCACAACTGAACCTATGTCTTCTGCGTGTCTCCAGCACTGCAAGCAGATTCTTTACTACTGAGCCACCAGGAAAATACCCATTGCTCTAGACCCCCAAAATCAGCACCTATCTTCCTAAGATTTATTCCATTATGATACACTTGTGTGATTCTCCACCTACGAATGTGCCTGAGTAGGCAATGACTTTGCAAATTTGTAACACATTTCATAAAGAATGGACAGTTGGCATTGAAACATGTATAATATCATGTATGGAACGAGTTGCCAGTCCATGTTTGATGCACGATACTGGATGCTTGGGGCTAGTGCACTGGGACGACCCAGAGGGAGGGTATGGGGAGGGAGGAGGGAGGAGGGTTCAGGATGGGGAACACATGTATACCTGTGGTGGATTCATTTCTATATTTGGCAAAACTAATACAATTTTGTAAAGTTTAAAAATAAAATAAAATTTTAAAAAATAAATAAATAAATAAAAATTAAAAAAAAAAAAGAATGGACAGTTGGGTAGGACTGTCTCGGTTTTAGAAGTGAACCATGAACTACATCACCAGAGCCAAATGAGAACCCTTTTGCTTAATCTGTATCCTCATGGGACATATAAAAAGCAGTGCCTCTCTTTGATTTTTGGCTTACATTTTTCAGGTGCCAGCAATTTTCTCTTCAGACTGACATTAATCAAATGTGTCAACTGTCACCTTGTAAATAAAATACAAGCTTTGAGCCAGTTACAGGGCATATAATAACCTCATCTGTTCAGAAGAACTACTCAAGTCATAGTCAGTTCTTGAAGCGGTCACTTTTAAGATACTAGGTGCCAAATAATGGACTTGTTAAATAGCAAATGTCAAAAACAGATTTTTATGTGACTAACAGGCATCCACTGAAGCAAAAAGCAAATATTTTGAATCCAATGGAATGCTAATCTAATATAAATACGCTTATGCTAGCAAACACTAAATCTAGCTGAAAAGCAGACATGTTTTTAAAAAGAGTAACATCAAACAAATATGCTTATACTATAAAATGCTAAAATTTAGACAGATAACATTTTTTTAAATGGTAAGCTATGCATATTTTCACATACAATATGTAAAATTTCATCTAATTTAAACTGATTCAAAATCTCAGTCTAATTTTTGGAATTACAATGTTTTGATAAATAACCATCAGACTGAACTGAATAAACTAAAACTAAAAAACTCAAATTAAAAAAGGAGAATTGATTTTATTTCCAAGATCCGCAGAGATTCCTGATAGATGTTTAGATTGAACTTTACTAAGTGACAATTAAAGGAAGCAACGGATGCAGAAAAAGCAATCCAGTGATTAAAGTAAAAGATGTGGAGTTAGATATAGTTTAAAATGCTAGTTCACTTTTTGCTCTAAAATCTCAGACATGTTACTTAACCTTTTTAAACCTCCACTTCCTGTATCTGTAAGACATGAGTAAAAACATCTGATTCACTGGATTGTCATAAGGATCACATTAGGTACCACTTGTAAAACCCTAACCCGGAACTCGGTCCACAGCAAGTGCCAACTAAATGAGAGTTTCTATTATAACTTCAATTGCTTTGCATGCAGACTTTTTGTGAACTCTTACTGGAAGATATTCCCAGATGCTTGTAGTCAGTGGACTGTAATCCCAGAACAATAATTTATTCTTATTTACCGCAGTTTTGCCCATTTCCTTTATCAAGATTAATTTAATTAATCATTTTCCAGCATACTAAAATTTTCCAAATTTGTTTCATCTGCACAGTTATTATCATTCTACCACTGAACACTATTATAGTTCTTTATAAATGAAGACACTTAATTCCATTCATTTCCTAAATTTCCTCTTTCAGAAAATTTCATGTCCTCTAAATTTTTAGGATAACTAAAATAACTATTTACTATTATATTATATTACTATAATTACTATTTACTATTCTATACTAATATATTATCTAGTATTCTTAATTTATTCAAAGCTTTTCAAACAAAAGCTGCTTGAAGAAGTAACTTCGTTCTTTCCAGGATGATACTGGGTTATCATGACCTTAGTTCAAATTCAGATGGAAATTCAGTTAGATTTTTTGGAGCCAGAAACAACTACTTCTCTCAAGAATCCCAAATATCGCTAGAGAACTTTATCATCAATCTATGTCCTAGTAAGAAATGCTTTGATCCCCTGTCAGCCTGCTTAATCTAATGTTGTAGAAAAGACATATTGTTCTCTGTCCTAGAAGACTATCCTTATTTTCTTACATATGATGAGGGAAAAAAAAATTTCTCAAAGGTCTCAAAGCCTGAGAAAAATACTGCAAGAAACCATAGATTCAGACAGTTCTCTGATGTCTTTTACAATTTTTTTTGTACATGTATTAGTTTCCATGACTCCTCTCTCCATCTCACTCTTGGAAAAGCAGAGAGAATTCCCCTCTGCATTATAAGATAGGTTTAACTTTACATTTTGACCCTTATGAAAGTATTTTATTATCTAGTCTCAGATGTGCAATGTGCCTTGTGCTCAGTTGTGTCCGACTCTTTGCGACCCCATGGACTAGGTTGTAACCTGCCAGGCATCTCTATCTATGGGATTTCCCAGGCAAGAATACTGGAGTGGGTTGCCATTTCCTTCTCCAGGGATCTTCCCCACTAAGGGATCCAACCTGTGTCTCCCGTGTCTCCTGAATTGCAGGTGGATTCCTTACCCTCTGAGCCATGGTCAAACTCCCTCCCCTCCAAAAAAAAAAAAAACTTTAAATGGGAGTGGACATTTCTGACTCAGGAGGGGAAAAAAGCATCAGATACTTTGATAAATGAGACCAAGAAACTATTGAGGATGAGATAAAAGAGCACTGCCCCCCTGGACAGAGCACGGACTGTCTCTGTAGTCCAGATGGGTAGGGTGGTCTTGCCACTACCTCGTGAGTTCCTCCTGATAAACGAAGCTCTTTCTGCAGCAGCTAATGGTCTTCATTTGTACTCTCCAGTCTGACTCTCAGCCCTCTTTACTTCCTCACTTTATTTAATTAGAGTATAGTTGCTTTACAGTGTTCTGTTAGCTTCTCCTGTATGACAAAGTGAATCGGCCATATGTACACATATATCCCCTCTCCCCTGAAGCTCCCTCCCACACATCCCCACCCCAATCCTTTAGGTCACCACAGAGCACCAAGCTGAGCTCCCCACACTATACAGCAGGTTCCCACCAGCTAAAGGGCTGGCAGTGAGTGAAAGTCATTGAAATTTCACTGGGGATCTAACCAGGAAGTGGCAGGAAAGCTACTGGATCTTAAACAAACCATTTCCCCTTCCTTGACATCACTTTTTTCTATTTATCATGCCAGGTTGAGGTGGAGAGAAAGAGACTTCTAAGGCACTTTTAGCTCTGGCATTTTATTTTTATGTATTTTTTTAATTCTACAGGTGTTTTACTCTGAAGACTTTCTCAAATACACTGTCATTTGTAACTGTTATTTTTAAGTTACATGGATGAGATGGCTGGATGGCATCACGGACTCGATGGACGTGAGTCTGAGTGAACTCCGGGAGTTGGTGATGGCCAGGGAGGCCTGGCGTGCTGCGATTCATGGGGTCGCAAAGAGTTGGACACGACTGAGCGACTGATCTGATCTGATCTGATCTGATGCGTACAGATACATATACAAATGCATACAGAGTTTAAATCTTTCTGTTAGCCAACTGTCTAACCACTGCTAAATGTAAAGATGGCCTTCACATTTGATGAAATGAACCTTCCCCAGTTCAGACCACTAGTTAACAGACTACAGTCATAATGTTGGAATGTAGTCCAAGAGACTAACTTGGAGACTACTCCTGGACATTTGGCAGCTTCTATTTCATAAATTAGGCCTTCCCAGGTAGTGAAGTGGTAAAGAATCTGCCTGCTAATGCAAGAGATCCAAGAGACATGGGCTTAATCCCTGGGTCAAGAAGATCCCCTGGAGTAGGAAATGGTAACCCACTCCAGTATTCTTGCCTGAAAAATTCCACGGACAGAGGAGTAGGCTACAGTCCATGGGGCTGCAAAGAGTTGGACATGACTGAGAGACTGAGCACAATAATTTTATTAATCACCATGCTCATATGGTGTTCTCAGAAAGATTCCCATTGTTACTTACTCTTCCATATTTGATGCTAAACATCAAAAGAACCAAAACACCAAAATGTCAAGCCCAGGGAACAAATCTTTTAAGAGAAGCTATTTTTGTACCAGTTTAATTGTTCTCTCAATTTGAAGAGCAAGGGTGTGGGCCTGACATCAGACCACTATGTTAAATAGGATTCATCCAGTTCTAATTACTACTCCCTATTACAAGGCCCAAGGAATGTCAGGCTACTTTTGGCACAAGTAAGTTATTGGCTGGACAGATTGTACTAAACAAAGAAATCTCCCTAATTACAAATTATTTTTTATAAAGGGAAAGAAAACAAGAACCCCACACTACCATTCTGAAATTTGTGTTAGCATTACCCTGGGGTATAAAGGATCTGAGAGAGGGCAAGGAGAAGAGACTCCAGTTGTTTAAAACATTTCTCTGGTACATTTCTTCTGAACTTAGAATGCCAGGCGATTTGTCCTATAGCAGTCATTCGTACACAGCTTTCTTTTTTTTTTTTTTTTTTTGCAATCTCTTTCTTTCATCTTTTCAATGAAAAACAGCCCAGGAACAGTTTTATTAGTTCTGAGTACACAGGTGGCAATTTCTTGAGTGGCTGTTTTCACAACTTATTCCATAAAATTGTCTTTTTTAAACAATCTTGCATCTTTTCTATTTGTTAATAACTACATTAGTCTTTCTCTGCCATCTGTTCTGCTTATTGTCTTTAATTTGTTTTATTTTCATGATCTGATTGTCTTAGTCAAACAACAGGGGAAAAAGAACAACTGAAAATTCACAAACATATCTTTATGAAGTTAGTGTGTGCAGTAGCTGGTCCGGCAAGCCTCCCATATGCAAAGAAAGTAAAGTTAGACATTGAACAATAAGTGGCAACGGCAGTAGGGTCAAGAGAAGTTCAGGAAAAAGACGAAATCTCACACCATCTGATCTATTATGCAGACACAGTTAAAGTCGAGCATACATGCTTGTCCAGCAGATTAGGCTTGTCCTGTCAAGTTAAGTAAGGAACGAGGACTTCAAAGTATTAGTCCCGAACTTATGAGACCTGTGTGAAGCCCCTGTAATAGATTCACCAGAACTTATAAATTCATGCAATTCTACTCCACCTATCTAAATGAAGGTATATTTTCCCAGCTTAAAATATGTTTTTCTCTTTCAAAGAGAGAGGGCTTTCAAATGTCAAAGTTTTGCAATCTCTTAAGATACTAGGAAATAGCATGTAATGTTAACCTGAAAAGCCTCAAGGGCCATGAAACTAAAACAATGGTTCACCGCATCCATTACAACCTCATACTAATGTACTTTACGACAGGGAGTGGGCAGGACGGAAGCTATCTTTAATTTTTTCCCAAAGCCATGAGACTTTTTCAGTATGAGCTACTGAAGACATCTCTCTGAGGATGAAACTAAGAGAAGCATGATCAGGACAAATAATAAGGGATTAAAAGAATGCCTGTTGGGAAATTTGTAAGTCAGAAAGCATGAGTTTGAAAGCTAACTGTCACACATAAGCTCGCCTACCAAGTTTCACAGCTGAGCACTCCATTGTGGTTGACTCTTTTTAAAGCATCATAACATTTACAGAAGTGGTTTTCACATTTGCTTGGCTTACTAACCAAGTGTCAAGTATGGTACTTGGGTTGCAAAGACATCCTTTAATCTCTCAAAAATTAAAAAATGTATACTTTTTATCATACAATATAAAACTAAAAAAAAAAAAGGCCACATTCTCTAAAGCAGTGGTTCTCCAAGGGTGTTCTCTGGGTCAGCAGTAGCAGCTGGAAACTTATTAAAAATGAAAATCCTAATAGAATCAGGAGCAGAAACCTTGGGGAAAAGGGCCCTGTGATCTCTGTTATAACAAACTCTTCAGCTAAGATGTGAAGAACCACTGCTCCATAGTAGGTAGAAAACATCACTCTTAAAGGTTCAACTTTTAAGAGACCAGGGTTCTAAATCAATTAATAAAGAAGCTGCTGTGTAATTAGGCTGTTGCTGTGAAAGCCATAAACCCTGAGCTAAGGGCACAGCTTCGGCCATGTGTACAGAACGATGGAAGGGCCGGTCAAGACTGTATCATCCAGGAATCAAACAGGAGGGCTGAGGAGTGCTATGAGCAGGCAGGGAGGACATAAAGGAAAGATGAGCTACAGGCATCCAGAGAGCACAAAGACAAGATGTAATGGGGTCCTTATAGGATGCTTACCTAATCACCGTTTCCAATTCATGAGAGAATTTGTATTCCACTTATCAAAGAAGATGATCAAGAAAGAAACTAAAAAAAAAAAAAAAAAGCTACCCACTGCATCACGGCCATAAGCGGCAGACGATGCACAAACTGATGACCTTCTTCAGCCTCTGCTTCGTCTCAGATGTGCTGAGGGTTTGCATCTAGCCAGAGCCCATTCAGAATTCCACAGTCAATCTTTTCTTCAGAGTTCTCAAACAAAATAGATGGGGAGGAGTGCCCCATTGTGCGGCAAAATTGACAAAGTCATCTCTACCCAGAGTGGCACAGTCTGGCTGCTGCTGCTGCCAAGTCGCTTCAGTCGTGTCTGACTCTGTGCGACCCCGTGGACTGCAGCCTACCAGGCTTCTCCATCCATGGGATTCTCCAGGCAAGAACACTGGAGTGGGTTGCCATTTCCTTCTCCAGGCACAGTCTGGAGGCAGAACCAACAAGCAGCTCTGTTCAGGTCTCTCTCCCAACCACTGGCAAAGAGGGATCTACTGGAAAACGACATGCTATTCCCTCTAGGCTTTGAATTCAGTGCTAAGGAAACACTCAAGCGTCCCTGCATTGCCTACTGTGCTGTGCTGTGCTCAGTCACTCAGTCGTGTTTGGCTCTTTTCCAACCCATGGACTGTAGCCCGCCAGGCTCCTCTGTCCATGGGATTCTCCAGGCAAGAATACTGCAGTGGATTGCCATGCCCTCCTCCAGGGGATCTTCCCAACCCAGGGATCAAACTCAGGTCTCCTGCATTGCAGGCAAATTCTTTACCATCTGAGCCACCAGTTGCCCACAGTGCATTGTTAAATGTAAATTGAAATCCTTTTGATGTTACCTACACCTTCACAGAGGCCTGGGCTTCAGTATTCTAATGTGTGCTAAGTCATCTCAGTCTCGTCTGACTCTTTGTAACCCTATGGACTGTAGCCTGCCAGGCTAATCTGTCCCTGTGATTCTCCAGGTAAGAATATTAGAGTGAATCACCATGCCCTCCTCCTGGGGATCTTGCTGACCCAGGGATCGAGCCCGTGTCTCCTATGTCTCCTGCAATGGCAGAACTTACTGGACTGTGATGGGCTTCTGGACTGACAGCTCCATACCACTCTACATCAGTTTGTGATTGCGGACTAAGGGAGTCCTGCCTTCCTTCAGTGTTCTCCAAAGCATGGCTCGATGGCCATCTATCCAAGATTCTCTCAGGGTCTTGTTTAAGAAGTACGTTCCAAGGTCCCATTCCAGACCAATAAAAGCAGGTAGAGCTCAGGGATACAAATTTTTAACAAAATTACCAATTGATTGGTATGTCCATCAAACTTTTTTTTTTTTCCAGTTCTTTTCTTTTTTTTTTTAATGTGTGATTATTATTTTTTAATTTTATTTTATTTTTAAACTTTACAATATTGTATTGGTTTTGCCAAATATTGAAATGAATCCGCCACAGGTATACATGTGTTCCCCATCCTGAACCCTCCATCAAACTTTAAAACATAGTTAATTTGGTTTAACAGTCAAATCAACTTTGCAGAAGTCTGGTATCGGAGAAGACTCTTGAGAGTCTCTGGACTGCAAGAAGATCAAACCAAGTCAATCCTAAAGGAAATCAACCCTGAATATTCATTGAAAGGACTGATGCTGAAGCTGAAACTCCAATACTTTGGCTACCTGATGCAAAGAGCAGACTCATTAAAAAAGACCCTGAGGCTGTGAAAGCCTGAGGGCAGGAGGAGAAGGGGATGACAGAGGATAAGATGGTTAGTTAACATCACTGACTCAATGGACATGGGTTTGAGTAAGCTCCAGGAGATGGTGAAGGACAGGGAAGCCTGGCGTACTGCAGTCCATGGGATTGCAGAGTCAGACCAAATGAGCAATTGAACAACAACAATACATCAGAACCTGATGCAGTATTTATCAGTATATGATTTGTCTTGACAGTAATGTGACAATGAGAGGGAGAGACACACAGAGAGAGGCTGAGATAATTTGATGGAAGGCATAATGGACAAGTGCACTTAAGGATAGAAGAATTCAGTTCAATTTAGTTCAGTTGCTCAGTCCTGTCTGACTTTTGTGATCCCATGAACCACAGCATGCCAGGCCTCCCTGTCCATCATCAACTACTGGAGTTTATCCAAACTCATGTCCATTGACTCAATGATGCCATCCAAGCATCTCATCCTCTGTCATCCCCTTCTCCTCCTGCTCTCAATCTTTCCCAGCATCAGGGTCTTTTCAAATGAGTCAGCTCTTTGCATCAGGTGGCCAAAATACTGGAGTTTCAGCTTTAACATCAGTCCTTCCAGTGAACACCCAGGAGTGATTTCCCTTAGGATGGACTTGTTGGATCTCCTTGCAGACCAAGGGACTCTCAAGAGTCTTCTCCAACATCACAGTTCAAAAGCATCAATTTTTCTGTGCTCAGCCTTCTTTATAGTCCAATTCTCACATCCATACATGACCACTGGAAAAACCATAGCCTTGACTACACAGACCTTTGTTGACAAAGTAATGACTCTGCTTTTCAATGTGCTGTCTAGGTTGGTCATAACTTTTCTTCCAAGGAGTAAGTGCCTTTTAATTTCATGGCTGCAGTCACCATCTGCAGTGATTTTGGAGCCCAGAAAACTAAAGTCTGACACTGTTTCCACTGTTTCCCCATCTATTTCCCATGAAGTGATGGGACCAGATGCCATGATCTTCGTTTTCTGAATGTTGAATTTTAAACCAACTTTTACACTCTCCACTTTCACTTTCATTAAGAGGCTTTTGAGTTCCTCTTCACTTTCTGCCATAAGGGTGGTGTCATCTGCATATCTGAGGTTATTGATATTTCCCCCGGCAATCTTGATTCCAGCTTGTGTTTCTTCCAGTCCAGCATTTCTCATGATGTACTCTGCATATAAGTTAAATAAGCAGGGTGACAATATACAGCCTTGACGTACTCCTTTTCCTATTTGGAACTAGTCTGTTGTTCCATGTCCAGTTCTAACTGTTGCTTCCTGACCTGCATATAGGTTTCTCAAGAGGCAGGTCAGGTGGTCTGGTATTCCCATCTCTTGAAGAATTTTCCACAGTTTATTGTGATGCACACAGTCAAAGGCTTTGGCATAGTCAATAAAGCAGAAATAGATGTTTTACTGGAATTCTCTTGCTTTTTCGATGATCCAGCCAATGTCGGCAATTTGATCTCTGGTTCCTCTGTCTTTTCTAAAACCAGCTTGAACATCAGGAAGTTCATGGTTCACGTATTGCTGAAGCCTGGCTTGGCAAATTTTAAGCATTACTTTACTAGCGTGTGAGATGAGTGCAATTGTGCGGTAGTTTGAGCATTCTTTGGCATTGCCTTTCTTTGTGATTGGAATGAAAACTGACCTTTTCCAGTCCTGTGGCTACTGCTGAGTTTTCCAAATTTGCTGGCATAGTGAGTATAGCACTTTCACAGCATCATCTTTCAGGATTTAAAATAGGTCAACTGGGATTCCATCACCTTCACTAGCTTTGTTCATAGTGATACTTCCTAAGGCCCACTTGACTTCACATTCCAGGATGTCTGGCTCTAGGTGAGTGATCACACCATCATGACTATCTTGGTCGTGAAGATCTTTTTTGTACAGTTCTTCTGTGTATTCTTGCCACCTCTTCTTAATATCTTCTGCTTCTGTTAGGTCAATACCATTTCTGTCCTTTATTGAGCCCATCTTTGCATGAAATGTTCCCTTGGTATCTCTAATTTTCTTGAAGAGATCTCTCGTCTTTCCTATTCTATTATTTTCCTCTATTTCTTTGCATTGATCCCTGAGTCAGGCTTTCTTATCTCTCCTTGCTATTCTTTGGAACTCTGCATTCAAATGAGTATATCTTTCCTTTTCTCCTTTGCTTTTCGATTCTCTTCTTTTCTCAGCTATTTGTAAGTCTTCCTCAAACAGCCATTTTGCCTTTTTGCATTTCTTTTTCTTGGGGATGGTCTTGATCCCTGTCTCTTGTACAGTGTCATGAACCTCTGTCCATAGTTCATCAGGCATTCTGTCCACCAGAGGAATTGAAAGGGGTCAAAAAGGAAACTCAAAAGGAAGCCTTATGCAGCAGTGTCCTGTGGCTGGTGTAACAAATTACCTCAAAGTGGGTGGCTTAAAACAACAGATATTTATTCTTGTCCAGTTCTGGAAGCCAAAAGACAGAAATCAAGGAGTCAGCAAGGCCACACTCCCTCCAAAGGCTCTTAGAAAAACTCTTCCTTCCTTCTCAGAGCTTCTGGTGGCTCTTAGCAATCACTGTTTTACGGCTGCATCGCCCCAGTCTCTGCCCTGTGGCCACACTGCCTCCTTCTTTCTCTGAGTGTCTTTTCATGGCCTAGTCTCTTCTGAGGATACTTGTGATTGTGCTTCAGGTTCACTGGAATAATCCAATATAAGCTCCTCCTCTTAAGATGCTGAGTTTAATTACATCTGCCAAGACCCTTTTCCCAAACAAGGTCATATACAAAAGTTCTAGGGATTAGGACATGAACATATCTTTTGTGGGGGATACTATTTCAGTCCACCATGCATGCTAAGTCACTTTGGTCACATTGGACTCTTTGCAACCCTATGGACTGTAGGCCACCAGCTCCTCTGTCCATGGGATTATCCAGACAAGAATATTGGAGTGGGTTGCCATTTCCTTCCCCAAGGGTTCTTCCCAACTCAGGGATTGAACCCACATCTCTTATGTCTCCTGCACCGGCAGATGAATTCTTTACCATTAGCGCCACCTGGGAAGCCTGGGCTCCCCAAACCATAGAAGCAAAGAAAAAAGAAGTGAGAAAGAAGTAAAGGGAGAAGACAGAAGCTTCCCTGCCCTTATCCCAGAAGGTCAGGGATGTCTTGAAGTGTAGATGAGAATTTGGTGCCAAGAGAGACTGAAATTTAAGTTAATAGAAAAGGGATCTCCTCTTCACTGGTCTTTGTTCCACATGAAATGGAGGAACTCAGTTTAACTCCTCCTCTTGAGGTCAGTAATGATTTGGTCAAAGGGAAATTACAAGTTGAGAAGGCCAAGTACAACTAATCAGATGCAGTGCTTTAGCCTAAGGAAGAAGTGTTCTGGAAATGCAATGTCCATTAGCAATAAAACATGTCAGTACCAACCACTTCCCTCATCCTTGGAGAAGGGATACCTAAAAATGAAAACTCCACCCCCTCATACTTGCTAAATCCTCTACTCTTAGAAAACTTACTCCACATTTTAAAACCATGTGATCCAGGCAGCAAAATCTCATTGTGCAAATCATATATCCTATTTGCAATGAATCAGTAACACCTGGCATACATTATTTGTGTGAGTGTGTGTTAGTCACTCAGTCATGTACAACTCTTTGCAACCCCATGGTCTGTCCGTGGGATTCTCCAGGCAAGAATATCCCTGACTCAGGGATCAAACTGAGGTCTCGTGCATTGCAAGCAGATTCTTTACCATCTGCACCACAGGTAAATTGATTTAGGAGTACAGGAAGCTACAGTCCAATTCATGTCTAAGATACAAGGAACTTTAGAAAGTGCCACTTAAATATTCTGGTTCTAAAAACCTTGCAGTGCACAGGAAGTCACTATAGACATGAATGGAATGTCATGTATTGTCATTGCATCGTCACATGTGACTCACGCATACTGAACAGTGCATGGCCTAAAATACAGTTCTTCAGAACTCTGCCACCTCAGATGAAATCACAAAACAGAATTTCCTATGTACTGGACTTGATGAATGCACAGAACAGGAGAGAGAATAGGATCCTGGGATGCCCAAGAGATCCTGGCAAGATGGCGAAATGACTTCCAGATCTTTCTGGACACTTTGAGGCCCTGGGCCCTTACCAGGAACTCTCTGTGCCTGAACACTGGACACTGGCAAAAACTGTTGCTGGCTCACCTCTTCCAGTGGCAAGAGGCAAGGAGAACACATTGGAATTTACAAAGCCAATCTTGGAAGTTAGTGTCTTGCTAACCTAGAATATTTCAGAAGAATTTTTCATTATTTCTCAAATGTGATGTGTCCACCTAAGGACACAGTCTTACTGCTAAGGATCAGAAACAAAGTCTTTACTGAGAATGAGTGATGTCTCCTTGTCACATGTTGTTTTGCTTCATTCCCCATCTCTAAAAGGGAGATGGTGACCCCAGTTTCACAGAGAATGAAACAGACTCACAGAGGTTAAAGCAACCTGCCCAAACTCTTAGTTAGGAGGGAGAGATCCAAGCTTCACTTCCAGGCTATCTAACAGCAGATCCAGTCTCTTCTGTTTGACTCCCACTGAAGCCATTTCTTCCCCTGCCAAGATATCACTTAGAATCGTTCCTCATTTTCTGGTGCTGCTGGCATCGTGGCTACACAACATGCTTATCTTATCTTGATTAATTTTCTCCTTTCAGCCCCTTTGATGTGGATTCAAACTTTAAATCTGTGAAACCTAGAGTAAGCATCTTTGCTTCCTTCCTCGATTGGGTTTGTAGCACACACCTTTAGATCCTCATCTACTTTCTTCTACAAAAATGTAACCCTTCCAGAAAGTAAGATAAACCATGTGGAAACTGATCGTTATACTTTTGAAATGAATCATCTAAGCCCTACCTTACACATACCCTTCAGAGAAAGAGCCATTTTCTTCCAGCAACAGACAACTTAAAAAAAAAAAAAAACTATAACGTGAGCTTGGCTGGAGCTGCCCCATATATCAGCCTCTACACTCTCCTTAGAATCCAAAACCCCAAGGCCCAAGTTATTACATTCAGTGACTTCTGATGAACATAAATAATTTTGCCAATTCTCCTAATTGTGCCAAGTCGGCAACTGTTTATCCTCACCTTACATGGGCCACCTTTGATAAGTATTCAAATATCTAAAATTGATGCCTTCTTGGTTTTTTCACAGTACTAAACATCAAATACGCATTAAAGCAAGAGAGTCTTTCCATGGGAACTTTCAACGAGTCTTATTTCGACATTAAAAAATAAAATCCGTATAAACACAAGATGAAAACAGAATCTCTTTGTGTTTTCTTCTGTTAAGATAGAAGGCTTCCTGAACACAAATCAAGTCAATCTAAAGGCCAGCTAACTTGGCCCAGCTCAGACTGTGTTCATAGAGCCAGCCCATCTGTATGGAAGCTCTTGTTCTCTTTGGCCTTTGTTTGTTTGTGTTAACGTCGTACACTTCGTGGGGTGGCTTGCATCTGTCATCACGTAGCAGGGAGAACACTGACACAATCCCACTCTGTTGGCAGTCTTGCTGCCCAAATCCCAAATGTCCCCCCAAAGTTTTTACAAGACTTTCCCGGTAAGTGATGAATGCAGCAGGGAGGAGAAACTGGTAAGAATTTGGAGTCAGAATTAAGGGCTGGAAAAGAAGATCCTAGAAACAGATAAGAGATGAGGGTTAGGCAAGTAGTAGAGAAAACCGGACATGATGTAAGCATACCTGGATTCTGCTATTTAAGTAAAGAAACAGGAAGGCCTAATGATATTCTCACGGAAGGGTCAGTTGGCTGAGCTGAAGGGCTGGGTGACAGCCTCCAACCTGCAGCTCTGCTGTTCTTGCTAGGAGGAGCCTAGCAGCAGGTTTCCTCCACAGTCCTTCTCCCCACCTCTCTTTCTCATCCACTTCCCAGCCATAATTCACAGTTATAAAAAGAGGCTCCATTCAGATAATATTATTTCTCTTTTTACAGAACTCAACAGAGAGTGGTTGATTATTTAAGCATACTCTCTGGGGCTGCTTATTTTAACACACTCTCTGGGAAGATTAATTCTAGATGAGGGCAAGAAGGGTCATCCCTTTAACAATTCCCTTTGTGTTCCTTCCCTTAAGAGATTGCTCAGTGCCTCAACTAATGGATACTTATAGACTAGGAAAGAAAAAGGACTTACTATAAAATGAAGAATACAAATCAGACTATTCCCTACTCTACTTGCCTTACCCATCTCAATTTCTTCCTATTTTATATAAGAAGACCAAAACGTACTTCTGAATTTGAGAGATGACTGAAATTGAATTATATTCTGATCTCTTTTACATTTATCAGATTATTTATCATAGCCATAGACATATTAATGTAATCATTTACCCTTGGAATCAAACAAACAAACAAAAAAAAGTATCATAGATCCATAAATGATGCCAGTAGTTCTGATCCAAAGTCTGGTTAAATAATCTTATGTTCCATTTGAAGCTCTCTCAACAAAATTTGAAGAATCCTTTTTGATGAATGCTACCCAAAGTCCTAACTACCATCTGGAATTTTCTCAATGCCACTTGCTACACCCAAATGACTATTGCTAGTTTTATTTAAACAAGCTGAAAGTGCTCAGAACCATTACGGTAAAACAAAATAATTTATAGGGCTGTGCAATCAGTGTTTGTTTTGGTTTTAAAATAATTTGAATTCTGTAGTTGATACACATGAAAAAACAAGAAATTAACAAATACATATCTTTTTTTAAAAATTCCTAAAAAATCTACTCAGTCAGTTGCTATATAAGCAGAGAATGATAGAAAAGAAAAAAAAAACAGAAACTTGAAAATTGGAAAATACCCTAAAAATTCTTACAAAAAAATGAGTCAGCCTCACCCAGAATGAATCTCTCAAATGCTTCATCTTAGTATAACAGGCCTGGAGTCATATCAAAGACACTGGTAACAAAACACTGTCTTTTTTTTTATATAAAACTAAAATTCGTCAAGGGACCATTTGGCAATCCATGGGAACCATTTAAAAATAACACACACCAAAAGAAATATTTATAGCCTTTGTTCTATTAATGATTTTAAACATATGTGGCCATACCCAAACACGAAACTCAAGTGTGGCAGCTCCACATGTGTTTCTATCAAAGTCAGCTTTGTGAAGTAGACTCTGGATCACATATGACTTGAGCAGAAGAACAGAAACAGGTACAGAGTTATCCGCTTAAGTCAAATCTATGCAATAAAAATCAACAATTCATAGTGTTGTGGTAACTTCTGAACTTATTTCATAATATGAATCTTCTCCTGGGGGAAAAAAAATGAGCCTTCCTAAGCACTGTTGCACATGATTCTGAGGGCTACGCATTCCTGAAGTTAACTTATAAAATTCATGCTAAGAACCCCTGATGCTAATGTAAACTTCTAATGGAAAGAAACAGGTTAAGCAAGTATTTAGATAGTATTTCATAATAGCCTTTGTAAAGTGTGAAATCCATCAGCCCAGAACCAACTGAGAGCTTGGTGGCTCCTCTACTGCGCTGGGATTCCAAGAGAGCTGCAGGAGGTCATGACTGAAGGGCCCTAAGACTGGGAGAGTGGCCCGGGTTGCTGGTGATGATTAAAGGAAGGGGATATTTTTCAGGTGCCCAGAAAACTGGATGACTTGGAAGCTGTGAGCAGGCACTGGAAATTGTCCATTGAGCAGCAACAATAGGGTGATGGTCATTTTCTCTTCACCTCTCAACTTTCCCCAGGTCTCTTAGAAATAGGTGGCTTAGAGGCAAACTATTATATGTAGGGTAGATAAACAACAAGGTCCTACTGTTTAGCACTGAGAACTATATTCAATATCCTGTGATAAACCATAATGGAAAAGAACATGAGAAAGAATACCTACATGTATAATTGAATCACTTTGCTGTGCAGCAAAAATTAACACAAAATTGTACATCAATTTATTTATATTTCAGTAAAATAAAAAATAAATAAGTGGCTTACAGTTGGTTTCTTGGAACCTGGATAGATGTGGGGCTGGCTTTTTCCAGTTACCCATCTGAGAAAGAAGGCAGGAGTAAAACCCCGACAGTGGGAAAGAGAAGGTTTGTGGCACTGGGATTTTCACTGTAAGTACCTCTTCCATTAACGCACTTGGAGTGGATTCTGCCCTCCGCGACAGGAAAGAAGAAATAAAAGAACCCAACGTCATCTCTCCCACAGATAACCAGACCAGAAATTTCACAAAAGGAAGACGCTACAGCCAACATCAGTATTTCCCAGAGTGGGTCTGGCCATAGCACATAATGGATGCGATGGCAATGTGAACTCTAGCAATGTGGCAGGCATCAAGAATGAACAGACACCCCTCTAACTCCTAGGACAGGGCCTGCACAAAGTAGGTGCTTTACAGACACAGCTGGAAGGAAGGGACGGAAGGAGGAAGTTAGGAGGAAAGGGAGGGGTGAAGGGAGCGAGAAATGTATGAAGTAATAGAGTAAAATACGCAGAGAATGGAGATCAGAGGGTGTATTTGTTCACTAGAGCTGCCATAACAAAATAACACAGTCCAGGTGGTTTAAACAACAGAAATTTATTTCCTCACAATTCTGGTGGGCTTCTCTGGTGGCTCAGAGAGTAAAGAATCTGTTTGCAATGCAGAAGACTGGGATTCGATCCCTGGGTTGGGAAGATCTTCTAGAGAAGGGAATGGCAACTCACTCCAGTATTCTTACCTGAAGAATCCCATGGTCAGAGGAGCCTGGCAGGCTACAGTCTGTGGGGTGGAAAAGAGTCTGACACAACTGAGTAATTAACACTTTCACAATTCTGGAGGATGGAAGTCCAAGTTAAGGTGTTAGCAGGTTTAGATTTTTCTGAGGCCTCTCTCTTCGACTTGTCTTCTTACTTTGTCCTCACATGGCCTTTTTCCTGTGAGTGTGCCCCCAACCTGGCACCTCCCCATGTCCAAATGTCCTCTTCTTTTAAGGGTAGTGGTCCGATTGGATGAAGCTCCACACTAACCGCCTCCTTTTAACTTGGTCATCTCTTTAGAGGCCCTATCTTCAAATACAGTCACAAACTGAGGTACTCGGGGCTAGAACTCCAACGTAAGATATGGAGGAGACATAATTCAGCCCGTAAAGAGGAAAGTATCCATTTCTCTGCACTCTGGCTGCAGCGCTTCTCCCCCTGAGACCCAGAATCTTGACTCGTAGAAGAGGTTCTCAGAGAGGAGGCACAGAGAACCCAGGACCTCAGGTGACACAGCAGTGACGGCATGGAGGCTCTCCAGCTTTCCCTGCAGGGTCCCTGCTGACTCATCTGACAGTCACAACCACAAGGAATGGCCAGGGACAAACACAAAGAACAGAGGACCAACCTCACAAGTTGCCTAAGAATATTTTTTTCCTAACACAAAAGGCCGCAGGTGGGAGAGTCAAACAGTTTACTGGTGACTTGAGAATCTCAGTATCTCTGGGAGAGTCTTCATTCCCCAACCAGAGAAGGAATCAAAATGAGGGAACTCTCATCTCTTATTCAAGGGTAAACTGAGGGAACTTGTCAGGACTGATCATGTAATTATCCAGACATCCCGGGAAACAAACAAAGCATCTCACACTGCTAGTTGCAGCTTGGCTGATGCCTTTCTAAAGGCAATGGGAATTGTCAGGCCTTTAAAAACGTCTGCTCTTCTCCTAGAGTTCTTATAGAATATCCGCTTTCATTATGCTTGTCTAAATGAAGACCTCTCATAGGAAATCCCCCGTCTTGTGGATTTCAGGGCTTCCTACTTGGGGTTGCACTCTGGCACAATATGCAGTGGATCACAGTCATGAGCTGCAGTGATGACCCCACCACACTGATCATATGTGCAACTGTTACTAGTCCCTTAACCTTTCTGAGCTTTCATTTCCACATCCACAATTGTGAGCAGTTAATAACCTCAGTAACCTCAGTCCTGGAGCTGCCACGCCTTTAATGCAAGCAGTAAAAAGTCATATAGTACAGAATTCAGTAGTTCCCAAACACACCCACTCTCATAATTATTTACTCCCTCTGTGGAAATCTTTGACCCTTTGGTACAGTATTTATTTTAAAACTTGCTCACCTCATCTTGTGAGAGACTAACTGAGGTTGTTACCATGACTAAAGGGTTACTTATACCTTAGAAGTTTCAGACTAAAAACAAGAAATGTTCTTTATAGTCAACCAGAGGCTGCTGAGAGTGGAGACAGAAGCAGTAGAATGCAAGAACATTCTGTTCTGCTACCTCTATTTCTTTCCCAGTTTCCCTTCAAAATTTGTAAAATTTGTGTTACTAAGACAGTTATAAAGTGAAAGTGAAGTCACTCAGTCGTGTCCGACTCTTAGCGACCCCATGGACTGCAGCCCACCAGGCTCCTCCGTCCATGGGATTTTCCAGGCAAGAGTACTGGAGTGGGGTGCCATTGCCCTCTCCGCCCCACTGTATGAAGTGACCTACAAATCTCATTAGAAGTTTCATCTATTATTTAGGACCTAAAAATCCTGTTTGATGCGGGAAGGAAGGACTTGGGGGGCCACATAGAATACTTCAGGCCTTTTCCAGCTTTGCTGGTGCCTCTTGATTGCCAGTAGGCTCCCGACCCAGGAATCAAACCTGGGTCTCTTGCATCTCCTACATTGGCAGGTGGATTCTTTACCATTAGCACCACCTGGGAAGCCCTTTGATATTATTGTGTGTGCTTCATCACTCAGTCGTGTCCTATTCTTTGAGACTCCATGGACTGGAGCCTTGTGGGGACTCTCCAGGCAAGAATACTGGAGTGGGTTGCCATACCCTGCTTCAGGGGATCTTCCCATCCCAGGGATCGAACCTAGGTCTCCTGCATTGCAGTCAGATTCTTTACTGACTTGAGCCACCAGGGAAGCCCTTGCTATTATTAGCAAAGCTTACTAAAGAACAGAAGTTATGGTATATATGAGTTTGATTTGACAGTGTATACTTTGTATTAAGCCAAAAGTTATTACAAATATGTTGTTAAATATATTACTTGGTACATAATAATTTATGCAATTTTAATGCAAATTTTAAGTTTTAGTTTGTTTCTAAATATTCTATATATTCTACCATGCTATCTTAGGATTTTGATCATTTTATTTCTTACTTTCCCTTATTTGTGCCTTTTATTAATTTATATTTTTGATCTTGTATGTTAATTATGGACTCCAGAACATTATTATGAACTCAATTTAAGAAGAAAAGCATTTAAGTATTTCATCATTAATTATGATGTTAGCTGTAGGTTCTTTTGTAGTCCTCTGTGCCAGATTAATAAGATTATCTGTTTCTTGTTTGCTCATAGTTTATGATTTTTTTTGAAAAATCATGAGTGGATGTGAAACTTTATAAATGTTTTTTCTTGTAATGTACAATGATTTTCCTTCTTTAATTCACAATTTGGATATTGATGTAAAAAGTAAATTGATTATTTTAAAAATCTTTTTCATGGCAGTAAAACTTCATCCAGAAAAGAACAGCATTGCAAGAGGTCAAAGATCAGTAAAGTTCCAGAAATGTGTTATTATTATGGTTACCACTGGTGGCTCAGAAGGTAAAGCATCTGCCTGCAATGTGGAAAACATGGGTTTGATCCCTGGGTCGGAAAGATCCCCTGGAGAAGGAAATGGCTTGTTCTATTTCTGTGAAAAATGCCATTGGAATTTTGATAGGGATTACATTAAATCTGTCAGAGAAGGCAATGGCACCCCACTCCAGTACTCTTGCCTGGAAAATCCCATGGACGGAGGAGCCTGGTAGGCTGCAGTCCATGGGGTCGCTAGAGTCAGACACGACTGAGCGACTTCACTTTCACTTTTCACTGTCATGCACTGGAGGAGGAAATGGCAACCCAGTGGGGACATTTTATATGAGGTTTCACCAAGTCATGAAACATCTCATTTTATAACCTGGGGAGTTTTATAGTTTCATTGACATTCTCCAAGGAGCCATGTCTTATAAATCCATAAACTGTAAGTTTGTTTACAAGTAACATTAAATCAGAGACATCCTGCTCTAATCATTCCATAAGTAAGGACTCCTTCTCTAGCAATTGCCATTACTCTATTTGTCTGGAAGTCTAGTTATTATGTTTATAAGAATAGACCAAGTCAATAATCAGAGGAAAGTTTGCTTTAAATCCTTCCTGCCTAGATCTCTAATCAGAAAACTATAAAATAATGAGAGATATCAAATAAACAGAGAGATCCATTATTTTATGGATAGAATTATACAAAACTCATCAATCATTTTAATTGAATTTCCAGGTTTACTGTCATGTTAATAAAATTCCCAACAGTTTTTTGTCTGTAAAACATGACAAGCAGATCCTAAAACATATATGGAAATACAGTAACCAAAAATAGCCAAGTTATTCTTGAAGAATAGGGTAGATGGTTTGCTCTACCAGATGTCAATCTAACCATAAAGCCACAGTTAGTAAGACTATGTACTCTTGGCCAAAACTAGGTGAGGAACAGAACACAATATCTAAACACAGCAGTTACATATTTGTTGATACTTGATTTATATTAAAGATGTTACGTAGAGTACTGGGGGAATGACCATCTTTTTAATAACTGCTGGGTAAATTTGATATCTCTTGTTGTTCATTCACTAAGTCATGTCTGACTATTTGCAACCCCATGGAGGTTTGTACACTAGGCTTCCCTGTCCTTCACCATCTCTCAGAGTTTGCTCAAACTCATGTCCATTGAGTCAGTGATACCATCCAACCATCTCATCCTCTGACATCCCCTTCTTCTCCTGCCTTCAATTTTTTTCCAGCATCAGGGTCTTTTCCAATGAATCAGCTCTTAATATCAGGTGGTCAAAGTATTGGAACTTCAGCTTCAGCATCAGTCTTTCCAATGAACATTCAAGGTTGATTTCCTTTAGGATTGACTGGTTTGGATACTCACTTACTTTGATGGAAGAGGTCAAAATTCTTATTTTTATTTTGACCCCTTACTCAAATCACAAAAATTAGCTTTATGTGGAATAAATAGGAAAATCTGTACATGTGAATAAAGTTTCAAACCATTATTATAAGAAAATATCTTTACAACTTTGGGATAGACAAATATTTCTGAAATAAGACACAGTTTTTAAAAGAGAATAATATAATTTTACTAAATTTTAGAACTTCTCTTCCTGGAAAGACAGCATAAAGAGACTAAAAATGCAAACTACAGAGTGAGAAGTGATGTTTTAATTCAATAACTGACAAGCATCTTGTATCCAGAATATATAAATATTTCAATATGAAAAACATGGTCCTTAAGAAAAATGGGGAAGACATTTCAATGGGCCCTTCAAAAAACAGAAATCCAAATGTGTAATAAATACATGAAAAGATGCTCAAAAAATGCAAATAATAACCACTTTCAATAAAAACCTTCCTAAATGGCTAAAAACAAAGGACTATCAATGTCAAATTTTGGCAATGACATGGAGCAACAGGAATGTTCTCTTTTGGCATGTAAAAGTGTATGTACTTGGCACAATTATTTTGAAAAACTGAAGTTTCAGCTATTAATTTATTTATTATTTTCTTCTTTTTTTTATTTATTTTCTTCTTTTTCTACAATATTGTATTGGTTTTGCCATATATCAAAATGAATCCGCCACAGGTATACATGTGTTCCCCATTCCGAACCCTCCTCCCTCCTCCCTCCCCATACCATCCCTCTGGGTCGTCCCAGTACACCAGCCCCAAGCATCCAGTATCCTACATCAGCTATTAATTTAAAAATCATTAAAATAGAAAATAATATTTTGAAATAGCAGGAAACATAAGAGACATGGGTTCAGTTCCTGAGTCAGGAAGATCCATCCCCTGGAGGAGGAAATGGCAAATCACTTCAGTATGATTGTCTGGAGAATTCCATGGACAGAAGAGTCTGGCAGGCTACAGTCCATGGGGTCACAAACAGTCATACATGACTGAAGAGACAACACAACGCTGTTAAGCACAGGTATACATTCCAAGACCCCCAATGGATGTCTGAAACCATAGAGAGTACCAAATTCTATGTATACATATGCAGTGCTTTTTTCTACACCCTCAGACTGGTAGCCTATACAGTGAGAACAGGCTGGACAAAGGGATGATTCACAGCCAGGCAGGATGCAGCAGGACTGCACAAGATTTCATCATGCTACTCAGGATGGTGTGCAATTTAAAACTTATGAATTGTTTATTTTTGGAATTTTCCATTTAATATTTTTGGACCACAGTTGACTGGGTAACTGAAACCACAGAAAACAAAACCAAGGATAAGGAGGGACTACTGTATTGTATCTTCAAGATGTTAGAAGAAATGTGTCATTTGGTTTTGGTATTCAGTATAATGTGAAATATGAGAGTCATTGTATTGCAAATCATGTGGTTACATTTTAATGTTACATTCTGTGTATTAGACCAGAAAGCTGAGATCCTGCCTTTTTCACATATTTTGTTCAATTTCTATTTCTTGAGAACACTCAGAGCAAGCCTACTGTCTCTTTTACAACACAATCCTTCAGAAATTAGAAATGTCCCTGGAGTGTTCTTTGCCCTGAATGGCTCTTTCGCCTATGTTTTTTCCTTCACCAATCTGAACACTACCCTATGAATGCATTTTGACTTGGTTCATGTCTCTTGAATTGCTGGGGTCCAGCATTAAACACAGTTTCCCTGGTGGCTCAGCAGTAAGAATCTGCCTGCAATGCAGGAGCTGTAGAAGACACAGGTTCAATCTGTGGGTCCGGAAGATGCCCTGAAAGAGGGCATGTATTCCATGTATTACATGGAATACTGACTCCAGTATTCTTGCTTGGAGAATCCCATGGACAGAGAAGCCTAGCGGGCTACAGTACATGAGGTCACAAAGAGTCAGACATGACTGAAGTGACTTAGCATGCACACGTGCTGAATTAAACACTTCATTGTGTGTATATTTTGACAAAGCAGATTCAAGTGATACAGAGACTTCTCTTTTATTAGATACTAGAGTCCCTTGGACTGCAAGGAGATCAAACCAGTCAATCCTAAAGGAAATCAGTCCTGAATATCCATTGGAAGGATTGATGCTGAAGCTGACACTCCACTACTTTGGCCACATGACGTGAAGAACTGATTCATTGGAAAAGACCTTGATGCTGGGAAAGATTGAAGGCAGGAGGAGAGGGGATGACAGAGGATGAGATGGTTGAATGGCATCACCAACTCGATGGAAATGAGTCTGAGCAAGCTCCAGGAGTTGGTGATGGACAGGGAGGCCTGGTGTGATGGACAGGGAGGCGTGGTGTGTTGCAGTCCATGGGGTCGCAAAGAGTCAGACGTGACTGAGCAACTGAATTGAACTGATATTTCCCATTGACTTTCTGATAGTTACTTAAAACTTTTATACTTTTGAATATATGCTTCCTATGAACTAAAGCTTTTAAGTCTTTCCTATACATATTATTACAAAGCTACTCTCTCTAGTGCATTTTAAACCATTTGCAGTCATTTATATTTATCAAATCTTAAATGCATTTGTTAAACAGCACAATACTCCAATCTTCCTTCAGGATTTTGTTTTTGCCATAGAAAATATTCATCAACTGACAAAACAGCAAAGTACAATCTCTGTTTGCTTGCAGATGAGGTGAGGGGAGGGGAGTTTGTTGTATTTGTGTATAGATATGGATATAAATAGATAGAGATAGGCATAGACAAAGACATTGATATATATTACTACAAAGATATATGGCAAGTTTTAACTACAGTCGTTCTGAGCTGGTAGGATTATGGGTGATTTATATTTTCTAATGTTTGATTTTGAGCTTCTTTTGTAATGTGTATCTAGTAAGATCAAATACTCAAAATTAATAACACCTTGTATGCTTAAAGGGAGAGAAGGCAAGTCACACTGGGACAGGTTAGGCTCAGATAGGATTTGTGTTACAAATGTTTGAGATGAATCTTAAAAATAAATAGAAAGTTTATTTGCTCACTTGCCTGTTGTTTACCACCTGCTATGCAGTCTGGTTCTGGGGGTTGGGGACCCCTACATTACAAGACTCTTGAGTGAGATGGTTGGATCTGCATAGAAAAATGAAGGAAATGAAGAGAGTCAAGGAAATGAAGAGAGTAGATTTAAGCAGTATTTCCCAAACTAGAACACTAGTATTTACTAATGAATATCTTTGAATATTCATTAGTATCGATGTTATCATTAATATTTATATAATTGGTGAGCCAGAGGGATTATTTATCAAATAAACTTTAGAAATGCCATATTTTGCATTACACTTTTGACATTTGAAATGCACACAAATATATTAAAGTCCAGAGAGCCTTTCCATTAAAGAAACATGTTAACTTTTCTTAATGCATCATTTTCCAAACTGGTTTGATCCTCTGGAAAGCCTGTAAACATGCTAGCATTCCATGCACTCAATTTGGGAAATGCAGCATTAGAGAAACGCTGAAGGGGAAAAGCAACAAAGCACAGTATTTGGTTACCTAAGGAGAAAGAGAGATGAGGAGAATTAAAAGATGTTGCTCTGTTTTCAGTCCCCTGACCAGGGAAACGGTGCTATGATCACCAGGTTTAAGAGATTCGGTTAGATGGAAATTATCATGCAAGCCTGCATTATTTAGGTGTCAGGGTCAGCATACCAATGTTTGAAGATATTCATGTAGTAAGTCTATATACCTACAAAAGACATGTCAAAATCTGCAGAAAAAATTCTAATAAGCTATTCACAGAACTTTGCTACTAATCAAAATGCATTGCCTCACAGTGTTCCAGCACAACTGCTAAAGAAGTCACAGTAAATGGGTCTTATAAGTATGGAAGCTGAAATTATTTCCATGGGATATTCTTTTTCTAGATACCGTAACTAAGGGACTTGGAGCCTCCTTCCCACTGGCATGTGAGATTCTGGGAAATACCTTTAATCTGTATTGCCATTTCCTTGAGTTTTCTGTTATTTAAGAGTTTTATTGGTGTGTCTGTGCTAAGATAAAACTCTAGAAAGTAAAACAAGACATGAACGGCTAGGGGCTAAAATCACAGGGCCCGAAGCAAATTCTCAGAAAGAATATTAACATCTAAGAACTGTCAGTGTATTTCCCACCTGGGAGAAGCAGGGGGATTTACCAGCTTCTGGTATGCCCAGTCAGACTGAGCTCTGAAAATGCGTAAGTCGACTTCCCTTCTAAAAGAAGAAGGTGAGAAGGCAAGGACAGTTTGTTCTCATTCCAGGTATTTTGCTGACCTGATTTGTGAGCGGAAGCAATTGCAGGAATTCACCTTCCTCAGTCCCACATTTGCAGAAGGAAAAGACCACTCCTCAGGTTTGCCAAAAATTACCAGAGCACCATAAGTATGGCAGCTGGAAAAGGCTTTGGGGTTAGGAAAAGGTTTAAATCCCACAACTCCTTTACCAAATTAAAAAATATGAAAGAAAAAAAAAAAAAAAGAAGAATGAAATTCTGCCATTTGAGGCAACATGGATGGGAAATAGATGGGGAAACAGTGGAAACAGTGTCACACTTTATTTTTCTGGGCTCCAAAATCACTGCAGATGGTGACTGCAGCCATGAAATTAAAAGATGCTTACTCCTTGGAAGGAAAGTTATGACTAACCTAGATAGCATATTCAAAAGCAGAGACATTACTTTGCCAACAAAGGTTCGTCTAGTCAAGGCTATGGTTTTTCCTGTGGTCATGTATGGATGTGAGAGTTGGACTGTGAAGAAGGCTGAGTGCCGAAGAATTGATGCTTTTGAACTGTGGTGTTGGAGAAGACTCTTGAGAGTCCCTTGGACTGCAAGGAGATCCAACCAGTCCACTCTGAAGGAGATCAGCCCTGGGATTTCTTTGGAAGGAATGATGCTAAAGCTGAAACTCCAGTACTTTGGCCACCTCATGAGAAGAGTTGACTCATTGGAAAAGACTCTGATGCTGGGAGGGATTGGGGGCAAGAGGAGAAGAGGACGACAGAGGATGAGATGGCTGGATGGCATCACCGACTCGATGGACGTGAGTCTCAGCGAACTCCGGGAGTTGGTGATGGACAGGGAGGCCTGGCGTGCTACGATTCATGGGGTCGCAAAGAGTCGGACATGACTGAGCAACTGATCTGATCTGATCTGATCTGAGGTTAAGTGAAGTAAGCCAGACAGAGAAAGGCAAAGTATGATATTACATGTAACACCTAAAAAACTAATAAATATAACAAAAAAGAAGCTGAATCACAGATATAGAGAACAAACTATTCGTTACTAGTTGTTGTTTAGTCAGTAAGTCATGTCTGACTCTTTTACGCAACCCTGTGGACTGTAACCAGCCAGGCTCCTCTATCCATGGGATTTTCCAGGTAAGAATACTGGAGTGGGTAACGATTTCCTTCTCCAGGGGATCTTCCCAACCTGGGGACTGAACCCATGTTCCCTGCATTGCAGGTAGATTCTTTAGTGTGGAGCCACCAGGGAACCCACTGGTTACCAGTGGGAAGTATCTATCTTGAAAGTGAAAGTCGCTCAGTTGAGTTCAACTCTTTGTGACCCCACGGACTATACAGTCCATGAAATTCTCTAGGCCAGAATACTGGAGTGGGTGGCCTTTCCCTTCTCCAGGGGATCTTCCCAATGCATGGCAGGCAGGTCTCTTTAGGGCCAGGTCTCCAGCATGGCAGGCAGACTCTTTACCAGTTGAGTCACAAGAACCACTAATCAAAGCATCCAAGCAGGACTGCAAGGTAGAACCTGATCACTGATCAATTTCCCACTTGTATCACCTGAAGCCACCTACTTCCCTAGTAACAAGTTGGAAAAAAATTGAAGAAATTACTTCCATTCAAACATATTTAGAGTCCCTTGCCCCTGAAGTGAGCTTGTAACTGACTGAAGCCTGGCCAAGACATCCTCTTTCTGCACTAGAGTAGGGGGAATACCTGCTTTAATAAAATACAGAGGCAACGTCCTTCCCGCTTCTGCACTACTTTCCATCCTCCTAAAAAACACTGACTTTTCCAAACATATTTTTCTATGTACAGCATTGCCCAACTTGCAAATGGAAAACAATATTGGACAGTACATTTCAGCTAGTAGGAAAAAGGCAAATATTTATGTTTTAGGTTCAGTTTCCTGGAAAGTAGACTGAGACAAAGTTTTGCATGTGAAATGTTTATTTAAGAGTGCCCTTGGGATCAATATTTGGGGAAGGAGGGAATGGAAGTAAAAATGGACAAAACAGGAAGTCAGACTATAATGACAGCCCAAACAACCCTTGGTCAATGCCATGGGGGAACTCTGGAGATAGAATGGACCTTCTGAGTTGTCCTGAATTTAACCAAGATCATCAGACTTTTACGTTCCACTAGACATAGGTCATTTTGGAAACAGTACGACCTTGGGCAAGGAATCTCTGGAGTGGTTGACACTGAAGGATGTCTGTCTGCTGAGAGCACTCCCAACAAATCCTTCATTACAGGGGATCAGGACTGTGCATGACAACATCCCCTACAAACTTCAGTGCTTAAATTTGGTATGAGCTAGCCCTTTTTAAGTTCACTTAAACTTACTATGGGATCACTGCCAGCCCTGGCCACCGTGTCCTCATGGTAGAATCAACTGTGCTAAAGTTTCTGAGGGTTTCCCTGGTAGCTCGGTGGTAAAGAATCTGCCTGCCAATGCAAGAGACCAAGAGATGTGGGAGACGTGGGTTGGATCCCTGGATGAAGACTATCTCCTGGAGAAGGAAATGGCAACCCATTCCAGTATTATTGCCTGGGAAATCCCATGGACAGAGGAGCCTGGCAAGCTACAGTCCATGGTATCACTAACACAACTTAGCAGCTAAACAACAACAAAATTCTCTGAAGTACCTATCTTGTGGATATTCCATGAAGTCTGTTGAGCTGGAAATGACGTTCATGCATCTGAAAGCATGTTTTAATGCATCCTTCAGGGTGCTTGGTGCTTCCTTGAAGAACACTGAAGGAATACATTGAATTTAAGCTGGACATATCAAACAGCTCTCCATAATCCCATGAGTAATGAGCTGCACAAAGGACTGAGCACCACCATTTATAAAAGTGATTGTAAAATAGCAGACTCAGCTCAGAAATCTAAACTAAGAAATATTACTAATCTTGATCAAAATATACAATTAGTCAAAAATAATTCTCATAAACTAAATAAAGTTAATGCTATTTCGGCAGTTTGCTTTACTTCGTAAACTTTCAAGAGTCAGGATGATACTGTGCAGCTGTTCCATAGCATTTATAAGAACAAGGTCTCCTTAGCTATGTTCACATCCCAATTATGAAGAGACAAAGCACATGGTCACAAAAAGTATTAATCACATTATTTATGGGAACTCCTACTTAACCTTATAACTTGAGACATTTAATAGTAAAGCCATTCTAGTCATCTGAAGTCAGAGTCTGGTTCTGCTCCGTTTGATGTTTAAGAAGGAATAATCCAAGACCAGTGTAGCAAGGTGAGAATGTTTCTGGGGTGAGAATTGGTACAAGTTCCTAATATACTTCCAACTGAGGAACCTTGGGCAATTCAGCTTTATTTCCTTCATCTGTAAAGGGAGAGGATTAAAATTTTAAGTAGTCTCTAAGTGTCTTTCTGATCTAAAAGTCTATGATTCTCTTAATCTTTTAGATTAGCTAGTAGTTGAGTGCTCAGAAGCAGATTTAGATTCAGTAACACAAGAAAATAACTGTAATTATTATGTAATTATTATGTCATTGACTGATAGTAACCATTACTCTGATAATCATTTCATGATACACACACAATGTATCAAATCATTATGCTGTACACCTGAAGCTAATACAATGTTACATGTCAACTATACCTCAATTTTAAAAGATACAATAAGAGTAACTGCAAGATTTCCCTTTAGAGAGGTGAATTATAAAAGTTTCATATGTGAAACATTCAGGATAGGATATCTACCCTCTGATCATTCATCAGGAGTAAAGACATTTCCTTTCATTACCAAAGATGGTTAATAAGATACTCTGAAGTTGAGAGTCTGACCTGTGAGTTGAATATCATAATTCTGCATAGCTCTAGTTTTTTATCAAAATTGAAAGGGAGAGTTAACGAACCACTTTTTCTTTTTCCTATTACAATAATCTCATTTCAAAGTGTTAATACTGCTGTAATATGTCTCTCTTACAAATGATGACCCAGAAAATGGAATCACCCAAGTCTGTTATTCATGTACTTCATTTAAGAATATCTTTAAAATGCCTTTTTTATTTTTAGTTTACTAATGCCTCAGTTTCAGAGTTAATCTAACAAAATCTAACAAATTTTAGTTTCCTCCTCTGTAAAATGGGGGTGATATTAGCATTGACCTCACCAGTGGTGGTTGTAAGCGTTAAATGAAATTATGAATTTACATTTGATAACCCAGTTACTGTGCACACAGTAGGGACACAATGAGTATTGTCACTGCCATTGATATCATTCTTGAGGCCTGGACTACAAGAAACCACTGGGACTAGTTATAGTTTTCAAATCATTCAGGATGGCTGAAGTGATGACAGTAGTTAAGATTGCCTAGGGAGAGAATATAGAGTGGGAAAAAAAAGCCAAAAGAGAAAATGCCAAAGATTCAGAAGGAAAAAAAAAAAAAAAGGCAATATATAATGGGTTAATCAGAGAATGAGAAAAAAGGGCCAGGAAAGTTTGGCATGAAAGAGCACAAGTGATTTATTTCTTTCCTATTCATTGATTACCTTAAAATAAATCTGTGCTTTGGCAACTGGACCTTAAAATGACTGGGAGGCAACGTCACCTTGAAAAAGTAAAAGTACTTATTGAGTTCTCTAGAAATTATGTACTTTGGCTTAACAACATTCTTACAATTTAGAATCCAGGAAGTCAATGTTCTTTCCTCATTATTATATCAGAGAATAGTTTCCTTAGTCCTTAGTTGATCTGAAAAAGACCGTGATGAAACAACACGTTGACAGAAGAGGGAATTGGCTTAAAGAATTTTCCAACAAGCCCTCCATCAAACCCAGGGTATTTTGTGTACCAGGAATCTGCTGCAGGAAACTAAATGACTCTGAGTATATGTCATTCTTTATGGCTGAACTAACAGCAAAAAGCAGCAGCCTGCTGACAAATTTCATATCCAATTCAATGCACTGTATTTTCATTCCTAACTACACTCCATTAGCTCTGACATTTCAAGAGTCGATGGAAAACCAGAAATTACACATTTCATTTATGGTATTCTCTGCTTTTTCTTCAGGAAAATTAATGACTGTTCAAAAAGCTTTCATGAGAAATTCATCTTCAAGGGCTGCTCCTCTACCAAGTGACCACACCCTTTTGTAGCCACATACAGAGATGATCCGGCAATCAAGAATGAACACACAATCAAGAATACACACACACACACACAAACACACACAATGACTCCTCACAGTGCTTGCTTCCAGCTGGTAAACAAAATAATCAAGTCTCAATTTAATTAGATTTTAAAATGGCACTTGGGCTATGTTATGGCATTTTCTACAAATAAATAAGTGCTCTTATAATTTTACAAATAGTGGATATGACAAGAGAAAAACTAGAGTGTTCCAATTATCTTACCAGATTAAAAGTGCTGAATCAGAGTTCTAAAGTCACCCAGCCATCTATTCCCCATGAATAATTCAGAGGACTATGGCTGTATATTATTCTGATCCAACTACAGTTCAACATTTAGAGTTGCTCTGCAGGACTTCTATGGACTGTTCTCTTCACTATTTCTGGAATTTGCATCTTTGAGTGTAAGCAATGAAATAACAGATTTGCCTCCATTCATGAAAGCTTCCAGGTTCATTAGACAGAATACATCAAAAAATTTAGTCTATGTGAGCTAGGACAGAAAAATCATGCTCTATTGATATTCATTGTACTAATTTAGAGAATTCATCATCAATAGGAATATAGATACACATCATCAGTCTAATGATATTATAGCCAGTGGAAAAGACTCTCTTTTCTGAGCTGGCTTGTAACTCAGAGAGGTATTGTAAGAGTCACAGCTGCTTTAGACTACATCTTGAAGTCATAGTGACCAGAAATACTAGCTTTAATTTGGAAGTTGCAAATATTATTTCTCTGGGTTCTTATTACCTTGGTCAGAGGTAGTTTTACCACTGGAATCAGTTTTATCCATTACAGTCCCACATAAAGCCCAGGAAAAGAATGGTGGGTAGGGAAAAATTATGAGTGTCATAATTATGAGAATAATCATGAGTGTCAAATACCATACATAAGCAGTCAGCAAGTGTATCGATTACACCATGACCAATAGAGCTTAAAAACCATTATCATCATCCTCTGGATGGTAGACAGCAAAGTAGGAATTTATCTCCGGAGTTACAACAGTTCATTTGGGCATATCCATTACACATCACTTTTCACTTAGGAAACATTCTGGGAAGCAGTAAGTGAATTCAGGGAGGACAGAAAATGGGGAGGGGGAGCAATATATTTTGAAATTTGCTTAACCTTTATATAGTCAACAAATGTGACAGCCTGCTACAGATAAGGTGCTGAAGGCAGTGCTTAGAGCATGGTCTCTGCCTTCCAAAAGACTAGAGTGTAGTTAAATTCATATAAATCTAAATTTTACATGGTCTCTTATTTCACTAGCAGCAAGCTGTTGTCCCCGTACAGCTTCCTAGAACTATAATTTGAGGACCAATTTATTCCTTTTTAGTACATTTCTGTTCTCTCCCTTTGAATTCTCAATAATAATAATCTGGTCAGCAGGAGGGCCAGGACCAAATATTAATGAGATAATTATGATGTTTTCTTACACCAGGCAACCAGGGATTTCTGGCAAGGACCAGGCAAGATGGAAAACAAGAGGACATGGATAAAACTCCAAAATAATAAGGATAATAAGTCCAAAAATGACTTAGGCTCCCTGATATCCTCATTGAAGAAGCAAAATCTAACAATAAACATCAAAATTCTAGCATATACCAGTGAGGTGGAGAGAAAAGTAAGGAAAAGTACCTGCAGCACAGGGACCTAGTTTATGGAGCTTTTTTGCACATCCTCATGTAAATACATCTCCCCAAACTAAAGCATATTTTCTAAAATATTTTATTCTTACACGTAGCAAAGTCTTTCTTTGCATGTAGGGAAGTTGCAAAAGTTAAGTCATGCCACAGTTTAGATGGTACATAGAAAATTTAATTTCTTAATTTTTCTTTACATAATGCCCTTAGACACAAAAGGAATTAGAGATACCAAGGGAACATTTCATGCAAAGATGGGCTCGATAAAGGACAGAAATGGTATGGACCTAACAGAAGCAGAAGATATTAAGAAGAGATGGCAAGAATACACAGAAGAACTGTACAAAAAAGATCTTCACGACCCAGATAATCACGATGGTGTGATCACTGACCTAGAGCCAGACATCCTGGAATGTGAAGTCAAGTGGGCCTTAGAAAGCATCACTACGAACAAAGGTAGTGGAGGTGATGGAATTCCAGTGGAGCTATTTCAAATCCTGGAAGATGATGCTGCGAAAGTGCTGCACTCAATATGCCAGCAAATTTGGAAAACTCAGCAGTGGCCACAGGACTGGAAAAGGTCAGTTTTCTTCCAATCCCAAAGAAAGGCAATGCCAAAGAATGCTCAAACTACCGCACAATTGCACTCATCTCACATGCTAGTAAAGTAATGCTCAAAATTCTCCAAGCCAGGCTTCAGCAATACGTGAACCATGAACTTCCTGATGTTCAAGCTGGTTTTAGAAAAGGCAGAGGAACCAGAGACCAAATTGTAAACATCAGCTGGATCATGGAAAAAGCAAGGGAGTTCCAGAAAAACATCTATTTCTGCTTTATTGACTATGCCAAAGCCTTTGACTGTGTGGATCACAAAAAACTGTGGAAAATACTGAAAGAGATGGGAATACCAGACCACCTGACCTGCCTCTTGAGAAATATGTATGCAGGTCAGGAAACAACAGTTAGAACTGGACATGGAACAACTCCAAATAGGAAAAGGAGTACATCAAGGCTGTATATTGTCACCCAGCTTATTTAACTTATATGCAGAGTACATCATGAGAAATGCTGGGCTGGAAGAAGCACAGGCTGGAATCAAGATTGCCAGGAGAAATGTCAATAACCTCAGATATGCAGATGACACTACCCTTATGGCAGAAAGTGAAGAGGAACTAAAAAGCCTCTTGATGAAGGTGAAAGAGGAGAGTGAAAAAGTTGGCTTAAAACTCAACATTCAGAAAACGATGATCATGGTATCCAGTCCCATCACTTCATGGGAAATAGATGGGGAAACAGTGGAAACAGTGTCAGACTTTATTTTTTGGGGCTCCAAAATCACTGCAGATGGTGACTGCAGCCATGAAATTAAAAGACGCTTACTCCGCAGAAGAAAAGTTATGACCAACCTAGATAGCATATTAAAAAGCAGAGACATTACTTTGCCAACAAAGGTCTATCTAGTCAAGGCTATGGTTTTTCCAGTGGTCATGTATGGATGTGAGAGTTGGACTGTGAAGAAAGTTGAGTGCCGAAGAATTGATGTGGTGTTGGAGAAGACTCTTGAGAGTCCCTTGGACTGCAAGGAGATCCAACCAGTCCATTCTGAAGGAGATCAGCCCTGGGGTTTCTTTGGAAGGAATGATGCTAAAGCTGAAACTCCAATACTTTGGCCACCTCATGCGAAGAGTTGACTCATTGGAAAAGACTCTGATGCTGGGAGGAACTGGGGGCAGGAGGAGAAGGGGACGACAGAGGATGAGATGGCTGGATGGCATCACTGACTCGATGGACGTGAGTCTGAGTGAACTCTGGGAATTGGTGATGGACAGGGAGGTCTGGCGTGCTGTGATTCATGGGGTCTCGAAGAGCTGGACACGATTGAGCAACTGAACTGAACTGAACTGAATGCCTTTCTCCTGAGCTGCATACACTGGCTGGCAGAAAAAGAGACAAAATGCCTGAGCTAATTTAATGCTTAACTAAATTCAATAATTTATATATCTTTCCCTAAAATAATGAGTGTATGCTGGTGAAAGAAGTGTGTGACTTTAAAAATAATTTAGCTATTTATTTTAATCGGATGCTAATTCCTTTACAATATTGCAGTGGTTTTCACCATACATTGACATGAATCAGCCACAGGTGTACAGATGTCCTGCCATCCTCAACCAAAAAAAAAAAAATATAGCTTACACTTCTTTTGGGATGAGTCCTCAGAGCTGTTCTGGCACCCACTGGTACACAACATGACACCACTTGCCCTCTTTTAGTCAGCAGCCAGTGCTGAAGTCAGCACCTGGCTATTCAAGGTCTACTTTTTGCCTAGAGATATTGCTCCCACACAGCTCCCACACTTCCTCTCTTTCTGACTCAACTCATAGCTTTACAAACCCAAATAGATCTCTTCCTTATTCCTCATGACCCTAAAACCTAGCATGTCACTTCCTCCAACTTTGACTATGGGATTGCCTCATCCCACCATCTTTACTCTGCGTGCTTTTTCAGTTCATCCTTTGACAAAAGTTTTACTGACAACTCTCCATACTGTTAGTCAAAAATATTTTTTTTTAAATACATAACAGAGCAGACAGTATCTGGCACTCTAGACATAAGTACAACAGGAGTCCCTTCTCATACTGGTAAAAACAAAGCAAAACCTTAAGACAAAGCAAAACCTATAGAACAGTCTTATGGACTCTGTGGGAGAGGGAGAGGGTGGGAAGATTTGGGAGAATGACATTGAAACATGTAAAATATCATGTAAGAAACGAGTTGCCAGTCCAGGTTTGATGCACGATACTGGATGCTTGGGGCTAGTGCACTGGGACGACCCAGAGGGATGGTATGGGGAGGGAGGAGGGAAGAGGGTTCAGGATGGGGAACACATGTATACCTGTGGCGGATTCATTTTGATATTTGGCAAAACTAATACAATTATGTAAAGTTTAAAAAAAAAAAAAGCAAAACCTAAAAACTTAGTTTTGGTGCTTAATTTTGGTGATGGACAGGATCTCCAGTCTCCCTTCAAATGAGCTAAAGTAATTCAGAAGAGAATGAAAACAAAGGTATAGGGTTAGTACCTTTTTAAAAAATTATTGCTTTTTTAAAATAATTGCTTTTGTGACCGCCCCCCAAAATGGAGTTGGGAAATGCAGGTTTGGGCTAGGCAGTGTCTCTGACTGTAACTCTCCCTCTGTGTTCTTCCTCTTGTTTGCCCAATGTCCTTAGTGCTGACCGGAAGTATTGCTCTCAAAGGTCGCAGGGCAGGAATGCATACAAGGCACCATGCTTGTGCTTCATTCCCCACTCCCCAACAGACCAACTCACTGGCAGGCTGATCACCCCTACAGCCCGCTTCCATATCAAGTAGGAAACCAGATTCCTGAGGTCAGCTTGGCTCCACCATAGGCATCGCCTTGGTGCCAGGCCCACTGGGGTTTCCTGATAACTAGGAGCACCACATGAAATTCAGCCAGCTTTCACCCTTTTAAGAACTCCTGATCCTATTCTACTAGCAATCCTTGAATCCAACTTATTAATGAGGGCTTTCTAGAGTTTTCAAGCTATATAAATATTTTGGTGTCCTTTTTTTCCTTTTTTTCCCTTCCAAAGCAACATCAAATCTCCAGCTGCTGGGAAACAGTGCTTTTCCCTATCATTGGAATCAATGAGTCAAGGCATATGTCTTTAATGGAGGTTTTGGCAAGGGTGATATTAGAGTTATTATTAGAAGTAAACTGAATAGTTTGTTTTCTGTGCTGCACATACAAATCAATGGTTTAAATCAAACACTGCAGTTTATAATGTGATAGAAATATTTACATGGGGATAAAAGCACTAATCAAAGTACAGCATTAAGATAATGCAAGTTTTGAAAATTCCAGAAGCCAACATATTTTACAGATGACTAGAAAAGAAAGAACAAAGAAAACCCAAAGAAAGTATATCAGTTTTGTTAGGAAATGGGCTTTACCCGCAAAGAGGTTCACGTAGCATGTTCTGGTTGCCCGGGAGAGGAGACTCACTTTAGTTATCCAAGTAATAGAGTAATGATGGTGATAATGACAAGGTGCAGTACAAATACAACTACACAGAAATTCAAGAGAAGTCTAACAACTAGAGTGGGATCCACAGTAGAGCCAGGCTGCAGAATCTCCACCTGCAGCCCGGACACCAGGTCTACAGAAGCAGTAAAAATACAATGAATGGTTTATTGGTATTACATCTTAATGCATGATGAAACAATATTATCTGTTTCCAGATTTTGTGGCTACCCTGAAGTAACATGTCACTAATATTTTTGTTTGCCCTTTTCTATCCCATCACTGATTTCTTGATTTTTTTCCCCACCTTCACACATTTTATTGTTTTTCCTTTAATAGTCTATTCTTAACTCCAGCTTGACCTTGACTTAAGACCTCACCCAGATAGTCTAATTCCCTCTATATGTCCTTTGATATGACTTCCACTTCTCTCTGCATTTCCTAATTTGGTCTAAACAAGACAAAGTCAGATTGGCCTATACATTTTTTTTTACACCAGACCTCAAAATAGGTCACTGGCCAGTCTCTGAATTTGGGAAGGGAAGACTGCAGTCACCTTGTACTCTAGACCTGCCTTGTTAGCTATGAGCAAAGAAGTGAGGACCAAGGGCATAGCACCAAGGTTGGTAGACTGAACGAACAGCCCTATAATTCACTTACATGATGAGAAAGTAACAAGAGTTCCATCATCTTACTCCTTCCAGAAAAATTATTTTTTCATATTCAAAGTTTTAGGTAGATATCCCTGGTACCATGGATTTCCAGAATATACACACGCAACATAATCAAAATAATAAATGAAAAATATAGTAATAATCGCTGACTCAAGGCATATGTCTCTAATGAGAATAAGCTGCTACCTTTAAAAAAAGTACCATATGCATTCCAAAGATAAATGCAAATAATATTCTGATTCTTAGGTGGTCCTCATCACCCTCCCTCTGAATGCAACACTTTCCAACCACAACTGATCACCTTTATGGGCATTATTGCTCAAATCCTAATGCAGCCATTGCAACTAATTTCATCTACATGTCTTGCATCTTGAAAGTTTTAAGTACTTTTGAAACAAAATAGTCGTTTCAAAATACTAAAGAGATTAAAGCTGCTGCTGCTGCTGCTAAGTCGCTTCAGTTGTGTCCGACTCTGTGCGACCCCATAGACGGCAGCCCACCAGGCTCCCCCGTCCCTGGGATTCTCCAGGCAAGAACACTGGAGTGGGTTGCCATTTCCTTCTCCGATGCATGAAAGCGAAAAGTGAAAGTGAAGTTGCTCAGTCGTGTCCGACTCTTCGCGACCCCATGGACTGCAGCCCACGAGGCTCCTCTGTCCATGGGATTTTCCAGGCAAGAGTACTGGAGCGGGGTGCCATCGCCTTCTCCAGATTAAAGCTATATGTACCTAAAAAATATAAATTAATAGAATTGATATAATTATAACTGAACTTAAAACTCATTAAAAGAAGGGACTATCTCTCTTGCTCATTTCTCTGCCCTAGACTAGTACAATTTCTGACATGTGAGTATGTGCTCAATATACTTTTCAAACTAGTCAATCAATCAATAAACGAATACTATACCTACTTCCAAACAATGGAAAGAATGGAGATTACAGTCTAGAGAGGATTATTTTTTGAACAGTATCAAAAAGTTTCTCTAGATCCCATAGAATCATTGAGTAGACAAAGTAGAAATAAAACAGTTTAGAAGCAGGTCTCCTAATTTAAAATGCGTTTTTAAAGAAAAGCAAAAGTACAATGAAAACACTGCAGACTCTAACAGGAAAAAAAAAAAAAAAAGTATTTCATTATACTTAGCCTGGATAGATAGATAAATCTATGCACACATTTATTCCTAAAAGTAGCTTCTATTATCCAAAGCTTTATGTTTACTCTCTGGTGTTTTCAGATAGAGTCTCAGAAAAGGGGCAGGATTCCTTTACTCTTTCTGAGAAGGTAAGATTCTTAAAAATGGCCGTGAAACTCCTCATAACCGAGGGCCCCTCCCCGCATCCTCAAACAAAAGTTGGATACCCTCTGCCATCGTGTAGCTGAGTTTGTAGGAAACAGTCTTTGCTCTTAATTTCCTCTCTCATTTCACTTGACAACAGAGAACTTAGATTTCCAAACTCATCTTCCTTCTCTAAACAGGAAGAACAGAAGGCAGAAAGCCCACAGAATGTTATGTGTGACTCATTTTCAACTTCATGTGAATAATTTTGCACTTGATAAAGACAAAGGCATGATTTTGCTACCGATGAGAAATATTTACATTTGTTTTCCTCCCTGTACAGTGAAGCACCCAGATGAGAGACTCATTGCTCTGTACAAGGCTGCCACCTTTCTCCCAGGGCTGGCTGTCATTAATTAAAATCACAGAAAGGAGCTGATTCACTGAACTGAATCATTCTCATAATGGCCAAAGTTCTAGAAACACGCCCTGGGGCCCAGGAGCTGGATTTTTCTGCTTCTACTTTGGACAGCTCTGAAGCCAACTCAGTTGGTAAAGATAGCTGAAACTCTTTAGTCTCTTTAAACTAAAAAGCAACACGTGAATGCTCAGTCTCTTCAGTCGTGTCCGACTCTTTGTAACCCCATGGACTGTAGCCTGCCAGGCTCCTCTGTCCATGGGATTCTCCAGGCAAGAACACTGGAGTGGGTTGCCATGCCCTTCTCCAGGGGATCTTCCCCACCCAGGTATCGAACCTGGGTCTCCTGTGTCTTCTGCATGGCAGGCAGATTCTTTACCAAAGCAAGATACCTATTGAATTTATTTGAACCATGATTCTGAAGTTAACTGAGAAACAATAACGTAATAATAGCTCAGTGTTAAGAAATTAATGTTTGCATTCCACCACCATTTCCCCAGAAAAATTCATATGTTGGAAGTCCTAATCCCTTCGGGAGGTAACTAGGTGGGTGCAGTCATGACAGTGGTGCCTTCATGATGGGCCTGGGGCCCATATAAGGAGAGACCCTAGAGCTCTCTCATCCTCAGCGCTATGACAAAGAGGCCAAGAGAGCACACAGAGAGACAGTGGCCATCTGCAAGCTAGGAAGAGGATTCACACCAGGAACTGACCCTTCTAGCACCTTGATCCTCGACGTCCCAGCACCCAGATTTGTGAGAAATCAACATTCGTGGTTTCAGCCACCCTGTCTATGGTATTTTGTTACTGTAGCCCAAGCTGACTAAGACATGCAGGTAAGACAATTATGATTAGACTAGTTACAAAACTGATTCAAATAGCATTCTAAACCTCTACCTAAAAACCTACTTGAGAAAGTCAGCTTCCTTCTGAGAGCACATTCCAGTGCTATGTATCCTTCTCGCCCCACCCTCAACTCTAAGAGCATAAATTTCATTGCTAAAGAGAACACTGTCTCCTTTCAAGTCAAATGACAAATGCCCCTATTAATTTAACCCTAAAGTGTGTTAGCCAGTTTCTATATATCTGCCACTCCTCCACCCCTTCATCCCCACAGCTGAATAAGCAAGAGACAGGAAACTCTTCATAAATGAAAAAGTGTGCATTCAAACAGTATTAGTAGCAATTTTTTAATTAATTAATTTTAATTAGAGGCTAAATACTTTACAATATTGTGGTGGTTTTTGCCATACATCGACATGACTCAGCCATCTGTGTACATGTGTCCCCACATCCTGAACCCCCCTCTTGCCTCCTTCCCCACCCCATCCCTCTGGGTTGCCCCACAACACTGGCTTTGAGTGTCCTGCTTCATGCATCGAACTTGCACTGGTCATTTATTTTGCATATGGTAATATACATGTTTCGGTGCTAGTCTCTCAAATCATCCCACCTCTTTTTCTCCCAGAGTCCAAAAGTCTGTTCTTTACATCCATGTCTCTCTTGCTGCTTTGCAAATAGGGTCATTGTTACCATCTTTCTAAATTCCACATATATGCATTAATACACTGTATTGGTGTTTCTCTTTCTGACTTACTTCAATCTGTATAATAGGCTCCAGTTTCATCCATCTCATTAGAACTGACTTTTTACAGCTGAGTAATATTCCATTGTGTATATGTACCACAACTTCCTTATCCATTTGTTGGCCAATGGACATCTGGGTTGCTTCAATGCCCTAGCTATTGTAAACAGTGCTGCAGTGAACATTGGGGTACATGTGTCTCTTTCTCATATTAACAATTTTTAATAGTAGAA